>NC_137541.1:137989950-140938005 GCF_963082525.1 Nesoenas mayeri
AATTTCAAGATTTCACTCAGCTTTAAACAAAGAGAAGGGGAAGTTCAGTATTAATATCTCATAATTGCATGCCAATCCCAGTGTCTCAAGCTTCTCAGGCTTAAATGCAAAGGATGTGTGAGCACAGAAATCCAAGCCTTAACGTTACCTGTCAAAATACTTATGCTTTAACATGTCTGGTTCTCCCAATACCTGATAGGGCAGGCCCCTATAACATATCTCCCTCAAACATAACTCATCCAGACTTGAACGGTCACTTTTGTTCCGTGTTAAATAACAAAATAGCATTCTACTGACTGCATTCAAGCAGCTTTCTTCAATAGGCAGAAAGAACAGGCTTGGTTTTGCCCCCAACTCCTTTAAAACAAAAGCTTAAATACCACAAAAACCCATGGGGAGAAAAACATCATCATGGAATTTCCTATGGGCTCAGTTCCAGTTCTCCCACGGAAACTGTAATTGCTGAGATACGTGCTGACAGGGCTGGGAGGGGAGGTGGCAGGGGAAAGGATACACTAATTCCAAACCTCTCCCAGGTTTAGCTGCACGTGGGGGATGTTTTCTCCTAAATGTCACTTTGCTTGAGGTTTTCAACCCAAGTTCTCAGCACAAACCTCAGCTTTCAGGTCTGAATCCTAAATCATGCCCTGACTCCCAAGATACTGTATTTACCAATAGGTCCACAGAAGGTTGACCGAGTTTCAGACCAGCAACCCAAAGCTGACTAAGTACCTATCATCAGGTCTGTTTGTGAGAGAATAGCACCAGAGGCAGCTAAGTTCTAGAAACAGTGAGTCAGCTTCCACTTTTGACTTCTTAAAATTAAACAAGTAAAACAAGGAGAGGTTCTGCCTTCCCCTCTTCTCCAAGAAAAGACACCCTTTTGCAACAATGGATGTGCCTCCAAAATTGTAAAAACTGTCTGCAAACATAAGATCTCATCTGGACCTGGGATCTTTTTGGTTCCTAAGATATGCAAAAGCTGTTAAGTCAATGTACATCTCCCCCAAAACAGAAGTGTTTGGCTAGGTTCATATCACACATAAATATAGAAACACTTTTGAACCTTCCTAAAGACATTAGCGGAGTAAAATTGAGGATAGAGCTCTATTTTACCTGTAACTCTGCTGCTGCCGGAGGCTTGGGTGCTCCCAGGGCAAACTGACCCCCTTCTACAATGGCATTTGTCAGCCGGAGCTTAGAAGCAGCTCTTCGGTAGATTATTTCTTCAATTGTATCTCGCCCAATCAGGCGGATAATTTTTACAGGCCTTGAAAATTTAAGAAAATTCTTATTATTTTCTTTTTCTTTTGAGGTGCACTAAAGCTGTTTCCTTGCATAGTGCGCTATCCTTTCACCCACTCCTTTGGTAGGGAAAAAAAGGCAAGAACAAAATCAACAAAGATAATCAGCAGAACTGTAATGCTCATACAATCACTTCTCGACAGAGGAGAAATGCTCAGTGTAAAAGGGCAGGCAAACCTCCAGATTCCCTCTCCGCCTCCAAATCAACAAAGCTCCCACCCTAAATGCATGACAAGGACAAGACTCCACAAGGCTGCAACAGAAAAACAAAGACATAAAATCCTCCCTGCTCTCCTTCATTATTCTTCAATTTACTGTATTTTAACCCTTCGTTTCTTATCGACAGGGAAAGCAATACTGAGAGACCGAGAGAATCAAAACCAAACCAGAAGTAGCAATATTTCTCACTTGTGCTGCCCAATCCGGTGAGCTCTTGCTATTGCTTGCAAGTCATTTTGCGGGTTAAAATCACTGTCAGTAAAAATAACTGTATCTGCTGCTGTCAGGTTCATGCCAACTCCACCTACAAAGAAGGTCACAAAATATGTCACCAGCAGAAAATAAAGGAGAAGACTGAGAATTTATGCTATGCAAGGTTCTGTCAAATCTGATCAACTATATCTAATTCAAACCAACTCTCAACCCCAAATCTAAGTCTCATAAGGGTCTAAAAAGATGGGTAAGTCTTCCATTTCCCACTGCCAGCTTTCTGCAAGAGCCCAAATCCAAGCTGTTCCGTGCAATATAGTAAAAAAAATAAAATAGGGTGCAAGTGAACCAACACGAAGGGCACTGCTTGTCAAGACCTCTGAACACAGATATTCTTCAGCTGACAGGCAGATTAACCCAGCAAGGACTGCCTTCACTGAGGCTACAAGGGACTGCCCAAGTCATGACTTGGCTGCAGCACAGAAGAAACTGGTAAATACGCTGCTGAAGCAGTGGAAAACACCAGCCTCGACTGTACAATAACCAGAGCCTAGGTATTAATATGACTTAAAGTTTTTCAGGTTAGAGTATGGGCTCTCATGGAATGAAAAGAAAAAAAATACAGTTAATTACATATTTTATAATACCCACTATTGTGACTACATACTATAGCTAAAGACAGGAGAGCCTGCTGCCTTACATTTCTTCCAGGTCATGCCAAGCACCTCTTCACAGTAACCAGGACATACCTGCATCTGGAAACAGCCATGCACCTCAAAATCTCTGTCCCTAACAGTGATAGAATTACTGTTCCCAGTTGAATATGAAATTCTTTGGACAGACATAGCAGAGTGAAGAAAAAAAATAGTAAAAAACAACTCTGAGCCTCGCTGACAAGGGCAGGGAGAGTTCAGGCACTGTGGTGAGAGACACACTCATTCCTGCCATCCAGCATTAGGTGCTCCTCTTCAGTCTCTGTGTACTCCCCTGAATGCACTGCAGCATCATTGAAGCCAGGCTTACCCAGGAAAGCCTGACTAGAAGCCCAAAGCAAAACTGAGTTCAAGTTTGATGCCTGAGATGAAGCAGTGTGGACCGCTCCTCTGGAAACGTGCCTGCCTCTGCGCTTGCTTGAATAGAGAGACAGGGAGGTTTGAAACTGTAGACACAGATCTGTCTGAGGAGCTAAGAGGGGAAGCAGCACAGATGCAGTCCCATGGTGTTCTCTGCCATCTCAGGACAATAAAACGCTCTCACATCAGTCTGTCTGCCAGCTAGAGAGCATGTCCATGTTCAGTGAACTCATGAAGCGATTCCACCAGCTTACTTAAAGGAAGTCTGTTCCTGCCTGAAGTCTGGTGCTTGCAGAAATAAGATGCTAGTAAAACTCCTTAAGCTCAACCTGGCACAGGGACAGGCATTATGGGACTTGGAATTAAAAAAGTAACTCAAGTGGCTGCAATATAAAAAGTATCTTGGCATCAGCTGCTGAAAAGAAAGCAAAGAAACCAGATGTCCTAGCTGAGAGACCCAAGTCCAGGATGTCTTGTCTCTGTCAAAAATCCCCCACATGAACAGGCTCTGCAGGATTCAGAACTCCCTAAAATCCTGCCAGAGAGAGGAAAAGAAGAGTGCAGAAGCAAGATAGGTTGTCTCTCCTTTCCTTACTTACCTGCTCTGGTGCTCAGTAAGAAGATAAAGATGGGCTGTTGACCAAAGTTCTTAATAGCAAGGTGTCTCTCTTCACCTCTGACAGAACCATCCAGCCGCTCGTAGCTGTAGCCTTTTCAAACAAGCAACATGTATGTTTCTGAAATTCTGTCTATGCTCTTACCCTCTTACCTCATTCGCTATTGTCTCACTGCTGTCCTGAATCTTTTTATGCTAAATCCTCCTGCCTCGATTCTCATTTTATTGCCTTCAACTCCTTCATTCTTTCCTAGTTAAATCTCATATAGAATGAAGTAGTGACCTTGACTTTCAGATTGACTGTTGGCAAAGGGTAATTTAGCTGATACTGAAATAGAGACCCTTTGCATTTAATTTACTGCTTGGAAACACAGCAGGAAAATTCAGAGCCAAAGTAAAAGAACGTTAGCACACAGTCCCATTTCAGACTATGTAGTGCTGGCTGTTGGCCCCACAAAACAGGCCAACAACCATTGGATCCTCCTCATGCAAACTCCTTCAATGTGTGCTTTCCTGTGAGCAAGCAGTATGGGATATGGCTCTACATTTGGCTTTATCCTGCATTATTAGTTGTCCAAAACCATAAACACCAAACAAAAGCCTCTTTCATAGGAAATCCTAAGTAGGCATGGAGCCATGTGGATTGAAACAAAAGAAAATGTCCCAAGAACACTGTGGTAGCCTTGCCAAAAATGGTCTGATCCAACCTGCCCTTGCAGACATGTCAGTGCCCCACTGCCAGCAACAGTTTTAATCAAAAATTAATTTCCTGGTATGAATGTGGCCCCATTTGCATTTTGTGCTGGACAAACTGAATCTAGAGCAAGCTTAGCGCCGTCAGTGCAATTACTTCAGGACTCAGGCCCATAATTGAACACAGGTATATAATGAAACATTGCTACCCTGCCATCTGTTAGCTCCATTTTATTGAGGAACCAAAGCTGAAACTACTTTAAAGAACAACATTTAAGTGTCAGCTCATTACAGGCAGATGGTAACATAGCAAAGAGCTGAACTCAAGACCCTAGAACTTACAGAGCCACTGCAAGAATATGGTTTCTATCTACTAGGAAACAATAAATTCTAATCACAGTCCTTTCTCAATCCCAGGCAGATGAACCAAAATCAGAGGAATAATATATGGCAGAGATCATGAGGATAAACCCTCTGCTGCCAAAGCACGCAGAACATACCTCTGTAGTCCATGTAGTCTTGCAGGATATCAAGCAGTTGCGTCATCTGAGAAAAGAGCAAGACACGGTGGCCACTGGAAGAAGAACGTGAGACACCATGAGTCTCAACATACTGTGACAGCACTTCACAGGGTGGCAGAGGGGTTACAGTAGCTCAACCAGTCAGTGTTACACAGCAAGGCCTCATCATCTCTGTAAACTAAGCCTCACAGAGTCACGGCCCATTCCCTCACTACATTCTCAGCCCCACATCCAGATGCCATTAATCGGCCTCATCTGCCATCATCCATTGCCATGTCTAGAGTCTGGACTCACAGAGACATGACAAAGTTCTGGCACAGCTCTGCTGCTGGCTGGATGCAGCCTGGTGAGGATCCAAAGAAGCCTGTCTGAAAGGATCCTCAGCTTCAACCTACTGTCATGACGTCTTCCTCACCACATGACCTGCCACACCAGACTGCTCTCAAATCACACACTACAAAGCATCTTAGATGCTGGGAAAATACAGTATCAACAGCTCTGTGACAGCGGAGCGTTTCCTGCTCCAGCAAATGACCTTCAAAGATCAAACTCTGCCTACAATCATGTATAAGTGAGACATCAACTCTCCTCCTTCTCAGCTGTAGGCCTCAGTGCTCTGTTTAACCAGACTTCACTGTACAGCAAGACATGGGCGTTTCAAAGTCCAGGTTTTGCACAGGGGTGGTCCAGTGGCAAAGACATTCAAGGGAGAGGCATCCACTCCCAAGATGCTGTACAGCAGAAGGACAAAGACCTCCATAACCACATCAGAACTTCCCAAGGTCTGCTGAAGCTCTGTCCTTTGGAACTAGTCAAAGGGAAATTTCAGTCCAATTAAGAGAGAAAGTAGAATTTGTGTCACGCAGGAGATACTGCTTCAGAGACCGCACAAGAATGCAAACGACAGCTTGATTTGTATCCCATCTGAGAGCTGGACATAAATACCCAAGGTCCTCAGGTTCCAGGTCCTGAAGTCACCAAAGCCCAGCACCAGGAGTTCTGAACGCCACTCCTAAAGCTGAAGTTTCAGCTTATTCTCAGTTTTTGGTCCAGTCAAATTTATTTTTCGCATTTGCTGTGCATTCTGACTCCCAGGCTAACACAGACATGGCAGCACAAAGGAACTCAATTGATGCACTGGAAGCCACTATCAGGAAACCCACGGTCAAACCAGATATGCTGAATACCAGGTCAGATGGTTATTTTCCCAGGTTCCCAAACATGACAAATACAAGCATCTGTGAGAGAGTTGGTGAAGTGTTTTGAGTGTTTTGCCCCTCAGTTCAAGAAGGACAGGGAACTGCTGGAGAGGGTCCAGCGTAGGGCAACAAAGACGATTAAGGGAGTGGAGCATCTCCCTTATGAAGAAAGGCTGAGGGAGCTGGGTCTCTTTAGTTTGGAGGAGACTGAGGGGTGACTTCATTAATGTATATAAATATGTAAAGGGTGAGTGTCACGAGGATGGAGCCAGGCTCTTCTCAGTGGCAACCAATGATAGGACAAGGGGTAATGGGATCAAGCTGGAACACAAGAGGTTCCACTTAAATTTGAGAAAAAACTTCTTCTCAGTGAGGGTGCCAGAGCACTGGAACAGGCTGCCCAGGGAGGTTGTGGAGTCTCCTTCGCTGGAGGCATTCAAAACTCACCTGGACATGTTCCTGTGCGATCTCACCTAGGTGTTCCTGCTCCAGCAGGGGGATTGGACTAGATGATCTTTTGAGGTCCCTTCCAATCCCAAACATACTGTGATACTGTGAGAAATGTTTAAAGGAAAGCTGCAAAAATATTTTAGATTCCTCTACCATCTCTAATGTGGCTCCCTGTAGTGACATGACTTATTTCAAGTGGTCAGTAACATGCAATAAATAGGGCAGTGCTTGCATTGTGATGAATATATGCTCAATCTATGGCTAAATAAGGTAGTTTGCCTTCCCAGTTTACTTCTTTATGTCAACCTCACCCTATCTTCCTCACACCAACATGACATACCCAGCATACAAGAATGAAAGGAGTTTATCCAACAGACACAGCTTGCCACTGGCTTCAATAATATGCTCTCCAATCTCAAAGGGTTCTGGCTCAACACCTGGAACAGAAAGGAATTTCAGAAGCAGACATAATACTATGAAAGTGTTACAACAACTCAGGGGCCAAACTCATTGTATCTGCACTGCCAGCTATCACCAAGCAGACCCCCACAATGCAAACACCCTCAGTAGTTCCCAAAAGCATTTTGATTTCATTGTTTCCGTGAGAGTAGATGCATCGATGAGAAAACAAGCAGAGAGCTGCAGTAAGAAACTCAGACTTCACGCAGCCCCCTTACTTTATTCCTCATTATTGATGAACTGTCACATGTTGGAACTGGTCACAAACTCACAGCTGGTTCTGATTCAAGTACAACATTGTTTATTACTTGCTGCTTCTAAGCATTACACTGCCAAGCAATAATAGAAAAACATTGTGTAAATCAAGAAACTTATTTCTATTTCAAGAGAGAGGAGTGCTTTCTTACCATTGAAAAGGTATGGGTGGGCAACACACTTCCGAAGCTGAATTAAGACATTCTGAAGTGTAACCTTCCTTCCTGTTTCACTTTCAAATGCATCTGTAACAAAAAGCACAGAAAAGGATCTGAGCAGGAAAGCCCACACTCCATCAACGGGTGTGACTGGGAATGTCTGGGCACCAAGCACTGCTCTGCAGAGCTTCTGCACTGAAGTATCTCTCTCTCTGCATATGACATCTGCATTTGAATTTCCATCTCACAACTAACACATCTGTTTTCATGGACCAAACAAAATTTCTCTCACATTTTTTGGACAAGTCTTTAGAAAAAGACCCTGATGAAAACTACTGCTATTGGAAAATTTGTAGAGATCCACAGATCCAAAAACTCCCTGTACCACTCTGAACACAAAAACATGGGACAGGAGCAGGCTTACCTAGCAATAAGTATTTTTGATTACAGGCTGGCCCAAAGCAGAATCCTGAAGCCAACCCACCCCAGCTCTGCAACAGCTCAGCTCTAGATTAATATATCTCTTATTTTATCACAATATAAGACTGCAAATCAAGCAGTGCAAAGCAGTGAATTTGGCATGTTCATTCTATGCATATTCTGCAGGCCAAAGTATCTTCTCCTTCAGTACAACAGAGCACAGATTTACAAAAGGATATAATTCTGTTTTTAAAATTAGTTGATAGGGTTCAAATCCATCATTTACCTAGATCTTTCGTCAAAATGGCCTTGTAGTACTTCCTTTGCAGAGCTGACATTCCATGGTACAGAACCACTTCTACCTTCTTTGGCAGCTCTGCAGCTACCTCAGACTTGACTCTTCGAAGCAAAAATGGCTGCAGAAGATTGTGCAATTCTTTGGCTATGCAGAGACAGGGAAAAAAAAAAAACAACAGAGGAGATTACTGCATTAAATGTAAGGAATTTATACAGTACCTTCACAATTATACTTTCAAAATAAATGCATAAGGAACTTTACATCTATTAGTTAAATGATTCAAGCCCAATTTTACGAACAGAGAAAACAAAACATAGCTGCATACTTTAAATATATAAGAGCTACATTAAGGTAAGTAATAATTACTTTTAGTGGCTCTGTTTTAAAGCTAGTCAGCATTAACAAAAAAAAACCCCACAAATAAAGGGGACACAACATTGTCTGCTTCTTAGTCAAGAAAACAGCTGGTTCTGATGCAAGTACAATATTGCTTATTACTGACCTGGCTCACTCTCCTTTTCAATCGCTTGGTAATAATCAACAAACTCTTTCACTTGTTCCCTAGGAAAGACGTCAGGCTCAATAAGGCTGAGTAACGAGTACAGTTCCTGGAGGCTGTTCTGGATTGGAGTGCCTGTGAGTAGCAGGCTGAAGCCTACTGAGAACTGAAAGAACGAGCAACAAAACAAAACTATTAGGAGAAAATATCTGCAATGTTACTTAATACACAGCTCCACCCACGCCACTCTTAAGCTTAACATAAAGATGACAGGTGGCACAGAGCTGCCCGCAGAACGCTGCAAATGTCTGCCAAAACCATCCAGCATGGATGGTGTGACATTCAAACAGCTCCACCAAACTGACTAAGATGGCACCAATGCAAGGAAGACAGTGTAAGCAAAATAAGAACAAAGTGCAAGACCGACACCATTAACATTCTTGGATCCATGCACCCTATATACTGCACGCTCAGTGTTAGGTAACAAGATGACTGGAAAATGCTGTCAGAATAGGACAGTGAAATGAACCTGTAAAACACTATGTTCCATTTCTATTTGCTGGCTAACTGGCAAACACAGCAACGTTATCTGGTCCAAGTTGCTTACAGCAATCCTTGTAAAGAGACTTGGGGAATATGGTTAACTCTGAAAAAAGTCTTCTCACAAGACTGGTGATAGAAAATACGTTTGAAGGAGAGCTAAGGTAAATCACACCTATTTCTTTGTGACTACAACCAAAGCTCCTGAAATACAGACAGCATGGGCAATACATTCAGAAGATACAAGACTTCCAGGAATTTAATAAAAAAAATATTTTTCAAAATGCTGTACTTCTTTGTTGATGATGTGAGCCCAGACTTACTGCCCATGTTTCACTGCCATGACAAGAAGTGTAGCCTTCAATCAGGCATTCATTGTACTTCGACAGGGTGCTTTGGAAGCCAGAGCAATTTAAATTAAAAAGCGTGGCTCCAGTAAATGGGACAATGGAAGTCAATAGTTCATTACTGGATGTCCCATGAACCAGGCAAGCGTTCCTTCACTCTCCCACAGCTGGAGATAAGACTCTTGTTGCTTTATATTGTCTTAGGTCAGTCAGACTTCTACCACTTCAGTAGCACAGCTGCGGTGGGGCACTATGTATGGCTGCTTTACATTTTTTTGGTCTCTCAAATTACTCCAACATGTCAAGCCCAAATGTGAGTCAAAATGTGAGATAAGCTCCCCATACTGCCCACCTCCATGAAAAGCCAACTCGATAGGCTTTAATCTGTCTGCCACTAAATATGGGAATCTGTTCACCAGCTCTGATGGCAACTGGATGTGGCCCAGACCTTAATAAATACTCAGAGGAACAGAGAATCTGTATGCTGTACTGAAGAGAAGAGAGGCTTTAGACACTAAAAGATGGAGGAGTTATTTTACCTCAGAAAGCGTCTTGTAAAGCAGAGAACTTTGATTTTTCAGTCTGTGAGCTTCATCTACAATCAAGGCAGCCCAGTTAAAGCTGAAAAAATAGCATCTTCAGTTAGAGGCAGACACTTCATTCTTGTCAGTGCAGAAACACTGAAATAAGCAGTGGCTCTGCTTGGCTGAACTTGAGATGGCCCTATGCCATGACCCAAGCAAACATCACAAGCAGAGTGGGAGGAATTGACAAGTACTGTTTTTTCAAGAGCCAACTCAGCTTCTTAACTGTAGTCTGGATGAGGTTTTCTGAAATCAAAACTAAGTAAATTCACTTGAATTTGTTCCTTCTCTCTCCACCCCCATTTCTATGGGGAAAATGATATAAGCCCAAGTTAGTCAAACATTTAAGGAGGTCCACAATTTGCAAGAAACGAGATGTGAAACTAGGCCCTTGCACCTGTGCAAAAACACCAGCAACTATGATCAGGTAGTGATGGCGGAGTGATTAAGAGCTTTTTGCAAATCACCCAAGACAGAAGCTTCAGCATGGTCTGGACTTTATACAGCTATATGCAGCATCTCATCAAGGAGGCTGCAGAATCACTGGTGACCTAGTAGATCCACTAGGCTTAATATAAACTCCAGATCTTTTTCGACCCTCAGTGTTTGTGCCTGCTTACCACTAGGGTTTCAACTCTCACATGACAGAGTGATTTCTGTATGGCTAAGACCAGCTGATGGGCAGGCGAGGGAGGGAAAGCATGAACCTCCAGCTTTTCTCACCCACATGTTTCTCTTTCCAGTGCAATACAAGGGCTGGAATCACAGGGATCTACATTCTCCTCACAGCTCTTCTGTGTCCTTTGATTCCCCTTCTTTGCTATTTAAGAGTGGTTCTCTACTGCCAGGACAGTGAAATGTCATTTTTTTTATTCTACAAGCTCAGCAACTGAATCTCTCCACATTACATTAGAACAGGGCTCTTCCTCAACTAATTTGTGTTGTTACACTGCTTGTAAGGAGCGGTGGTGGTGAGACATCTGGTAACTCTGACCCACCTTTAAAAAGAGCTCCTACAGAGAACAAGGTACAAATGATTAACAGACACTTTTTCCAGAAGGAATACTAGAGGGCAAAAACCAAAAACCTTGAAGGCATGGCTTTGAGGTGATGTGTTACCATTAGAAGTAGGAAACTGCACTGGAGCTGACATGTGTGTGATACTAGGTCTAGTTACTTGCTCTCCCTAGGTATTACATCCCAGGGCTAAGCTGCAAAATAAGCAGGATCATATGCAGCAGCACAGGACATTATATGAAACTGTAAGGACAGTATGGCCATGGCCACCTTTCATAAGGTAAGGCTTCTACCACAGGGTGTTCATTGAGCACAACTTTCTGTTTCCACCTGTGGCCAAGGGCAGGTGCTTTGCAGAAAGACAACAGGGCACCCACAGTGGGCCTGACTAGTCCCAAGGTCCAAAATTCTGTCAGTGGGGGCCACTGGGTTTCTGCTTCTACAAAGATCCTGAGCCATTCATGATCTCTGGTTGCCCCCAGAATGTGACACAGCACATACATCTTAGGAAAGTTCACATACATCTTAGTTGACATTAAAGTTTCTTCACTGAAAGTTGGCAAAGGCAAAAGCTCTAATCACAAGCAAAGAACACCCTTGACTCTTGTGAAACAAGCATGGGATCTCACACACATACAAGCATACGCTTAAGAAGTCACTGACAGACATGCAGAATTAAATTTGAAAAAATTAAAACCAGACTCACGATTTTAGAAATGCTGCATCTTTCAGACAAATCTGCAATGAAAAGAAATGAACTGTGATTCATGTCTTAAGTTAATAAACCAGTTAAGAAACAGAACATCTTTTTGTCTACTTACAAACTATAGTGGAATGGAGCAGAGTGGAATGAAGCCACTTATTACCTAAGGGAATTAACATGACAGCTGTTGTAACAACAAGCTGTTGTGATTCTACATTTTAACACTTGTCTGGCAACACACCAGAAGTATAACCTCAGAGAATTAATGAAAATTTACACACATCATAAATGCTCTTCACTTCTGTAAATTTTTCATATGTTTCTCACTCAGTAAGAAACACCACACACCTTCAGCATTGCAGTCTTTTGCACTCTAACCAAACATACGCTTCAGCGGGTTACTCTAAGATATTACAACAACCTAATAGTATCCCAAAGTGTAGACATTGCTTGCCCAACTTCAGATTCATAGGAAGAGAAATCAGGTCACTCAAGAGAAATCCTTAAAAAGCATGGAATTTTACAATTAAAAGCAGCAGAGACAAGAAAAAATCCTAGCTAAGTGAATATTTCAATACAGACAGTTGCCTTCTTGGACTTGCTTCAGTATGAGCCCCTCCATTTATCCCATTTAGGACAAGGGTTATCACCGCTACCCACTCCCACTTGTGCAACGTGGAAAAAGATTCAGGTTCAGCGTTGTCAGCACAGGTCACACAGCTCCCAGTGGGAAAAGACCATAAAATACTTGAAGAGAAGGAAAGCAAAAGGGCAAAGGAAGAACAGAAGAGGAGGAGGGGGTCAGAAGGAGCTGTAAGAGACGCTTTTAATCAAATTTCAAGTTCATGAGTTTGTTAAGAGATTGTTAAAATAAAACCAAAGTGTTGGTATGAAGTAACACCCAAGTGGGACTCATAACAGAAAAATAAGGGCTTTTTCCCAGTCCAGATAACTAAGCACCAGATTATGCCAAGTCCAAAGCAGTGACCAAGGAAGAAACCCTATTCTGGTTGGTTCCATTTACAGCAGGACAGGACCTTCTCAGGAGACCTCTGATCAGATTCTGCACAAAGTCCTATCAATTGCAAAAGGAATCTCAACATTTTGCAGTCCAGGAATGAAAGATTTGTCTGAGAAGGGCATGCTGAAGAGAGCACAAAAAAGGCAAATGCTTTCTAAGTGTTCTTGCATTACTTGACTAACAGAATCTTAATAAACATAACACATGTATATTTCTATTAAATATTAAAGGTCTGTAAGGCACTATACAAAGACAATGCCTTTGCCTTTTTCCATTTAGCATTAATTAAAGATGGACATGTGTCTGTTTTCTTTACTCAAGGTGTGATACAGCTATGCAGTAAAAATGGAATTCAAGTAGAGTATCTTAGGGACACAAAATCTGCATGAACTTACATGAGTTGGTGAAGTGGGTTATAGACTAGAAAAATCACCGAGGAAGGTTAGAGACGAGTACAGAGGACAAGACATGAGCTGGGTGGTAAAGAGCAATGGAAAAGGCGAGGAAAAACTTGAGCCCTCCTTTCAAAAGACAAAGACATCATATACCTCATATGTTGTCAAAAGTGCATGGAAGTGAGACTGATCTTTCAGGTTCTGCTGCAGTTTGGGTCGTTCCTCCTTGTTGCCTATGTATGTCACAAAGGAAAGTCCTGGAGCAAACCTGTTGTCAAGAGAAAGACAGAACAAAAACAGTGAGCCTGATCTTTCATGTGTTTATGATCCTGGACCCCATTTTATGACCCTGGACCCCAATACCAAACATACCTACTGCATAGATAATGAGAACCTCCTGTCCACTACACTACCCTCCCATGAGATGCATTTGGATCTCAAAATCTAACCCTTTCCTGACTAATTTGCATCTCAGGTTGGCACCTCAACTCCTGGTTCTGGTTTGGACAAGTCCAAAATAAACTGCATTGTTCTATGTCTCGAAGTCCAAGGCAGATGACTGAAAACCAGTTTCATGGCACATTTGCTATCCTGAACTGAAAAAGCTCAGGAGAAGCAGCGGAATGAATACAGTTTGCCTAGCTGGGATCAAAGAATTGGCCTAAATCATGCTAAAATAAAGGCAAACAATGACTGCAGCAAACAGGTCCAAGTCAGGGCCTCAAGAATCTATCCTCTTCATCAAAAAAGCAGATAAAACCAGTTCTACAGAGGAAGAGTTGGGATCTTAAAATTCTTCCTCATTTAATTGCACCACTGATATCTGCCTAATGTTCCTCCTGGGTAGCTCTTCACTGCTGATCTATGAAGGGAGGCACTTTCCCCCAACTATTCCAACCACAAGTCTATCCAAATCAGGCCAGCTCACTCCAGAATGTAACCTGGACAACTTCAGACGCTGAGAGACAGCACTGTCCAACACCCTCTCTCTTAAAAGGAAACTTTGGTTTCCATCTTAATGTATGCATTCTGAGCACAGCCTATGTGCCATCAAAAGAGCCATTGCACCCCAGTGAAGATGGATTGCATGCACAGATGTAATATATTTTGCATGCACATGTGAGCATGCCAAGAAAGACGCTGGGTCTTACCTTTCATCGTACAGAATCCTGGCTGTCTTCAGCAGATTTTGCCTAAGAGAGGCTGAGCATGGCGGGTTACAAATCAATAAAAAGTACAGAGCTAGTGGGAGCATTTGGCCTGAAAGTCAGCCTTTCTTTTTCATAGCTAGCACGTTCATTATTTGGATTTAGTTTGAGAACAAGAGATAACACCCCAGAACAGAGTTAATGTTTTTAATTGCTCTGGTCTGAGAGCCGAGGACATTCTAAGCTCTGCCCACAGGTGTGAGGCATCAAGGAAAGGGGCATGGATGGGGCAGAGCTTGACTGACATCCAGACTGGTCAATAAGAGTATTCCATCTCATTAGTGTCATGCTTCAGATTTAGGGAGAGTTGCTCTTCTGGGTTGCTCCCCTTTTCTCTTGGTCTTCTGCTATCTCTTGCTCTCTCTGAGGTGTAGCCAGGGGAGGTCTATGTGGGATGTTTAGTCCAGCTTTTGCTATTTTGCGAGGCCTCTGAGCCCTTCTGCCTTTTCCCTCTTTATTTTTTTTGACATTGGGGACCAGGTGCTGCTTGCTGGGACTGCCTGCTCAGTTGTGGATGGAGTTCATGAGGAATTGCCTTGAGTATCTTTTATTTCTATTTTATATATATATCTGTGTGTGTGTGTATATATATATATGTATATATTTACTAGTAGTGTATTAGTATTTCATTATTTTATTAAACTATGTTTATCTCAATCCAAGTTTCTCCCTTCCCTTTTCATTCTCTCCCCTACTGGGGGGGTGGTGGAGAAGAGCGTGAGTGAGCAGCTATTGTAGTTGTATTGCTAGCTCAGGTTAAACCACAATATACATATACCACAGCATTGTAAAGGCTATGCATTAACTGCAAGTGGTGTTTGCATTGGTCTGTTGTTTTGGTAGCTTCCTGTTTTACCTTTTTTCCTTTTGAAAGGAAGAAAACTGTTGGACTGAGCCCAAGAGAATCTTTGCAACTTGCTGTGCAAGAATATGATGAGCCAGACAACTATTGAAACTTACCTCTCCAGTTCCTCCTTCCAGTTGCTCAGAACAGACAGAGGACAAAGTATCAGAAATCTCTCTTTGTTTGTTATTTTTTTTGTCAAATAAAGAAGAAGACAAATAGTCTAAAAGGCAAGAAAAATATTTTTTTAATAATAAGAAAAGGGTTAAACCCAATAACCTGAACCTGCCTGAACTGTCTTCCTCTTAAATGTTTTAGCTGGTTCCCACCAGCTCTCTAGCACAAAACACAGCTAAGAGAATGTCAAGTGAGATCCATCATCAAGGACAAAAAAGTGACCTTGCTATCTGGAGCCCCTTTCCAAAGGCTTTTCTCCACAGTCACAAACAAGAAGATCTACCATACATCATTTTTAAAACTACCAGTTTGTTATTTAAGACCTATTGAATACTATCAGCTGAACCAAAGCACAAACATTTATTTTCCAACAAAACTGAAACCCATTAAAAAACCTACCAAAAAAAAAAAAAGCAGCACTGAAAAATTTACACCTGTAAATTTTAATCCCTGTGTTGACAAAAACAAAAATCATCTTGCTGCATGTTCATTAAAATTACATCAACCTCTCTTTACTAACTATGTATTGTCCCTTCAGGTCTGCACACTGTGAATGACACATTCAACTGTCCATCTAAAATGACCACTTATCTTTTTACAAAACACTGAAACCTTTTTGGAGTGTCACTCAGGACCTCACAGGGATTTAAAGTGATTAAGAAATGAAAGAATGAGGTTTGTCTTTTGACTATGGACTTCAGGATGGGGCTGTTTAATTGACCAAACATTAGGGTGATTTTCCTGCATTTTGGAGAAACACTGGGCTACATTAGACAGAGATCATTTTCCAGAAGGAGACAACATACCTGACAAGTCTTTCCAAGACCCATCTCATCACCCAGGATACAGCCATGCTGGACTTCGCAGCATTGCACCAGCCAGTTTACACCTTCTATTTGATAGGGACGAAGCTTAATGCCTGGGAATAAAATAAATTTGTTACATTTACATAGTTATCCAATACACTCCATACACAATCAGACCTTGAAGCCACCAGAAATGGGTCCAGTGCAACCAGGCCTTCCCAAACCTTGTGAGAAAAGTTTTCAGCAGAAACTGGTTTACCCTGCTGGAGAACAGAGACACCAGTGTTACAATAAACCCATTAAAGTATATTCAGGAACTTGTACCCACAAAAACGCCCCAGGTCATTACAAAAGCCTGTACAAGGAACCTAATCTGATAGTTAATCTGCTACTTTGCATTCCTAAAAGGCAGCTTGATTTTCAGCTCCAGCCACTTTTTTAAAAATATAAGTACTATATCCAGGGACATGCTTTAGGCTACCAGTAACAGCCTATCTACTGTTGTATAATAATCATTTCTCCACAAGATGTTATGCAGCTTTCCTGCACTTAAGTGAGGGCAGACCTGAGCTGTAGGTCACTGTAGCTACTACCAGCATTGCAATCTTTATTATAGGGCACAATATGCCAAAAAACCCCCACCAAACAAGTCAAGTAGGAGTTCTCAAGATCCTTCCCTGTACCCACACTCAGGTGTCGTGTGTTGTTAATAACATTGCGACATTGCCACCCTCTCCTCTCTGGGGACACTGTTAAGTGGGTGAAGTAACTCACCAGCCCGCATGAAACACAAACCCAAATTAGCAGGGGGACTGAAATATGGGCTGCCCGCGGCTAAGGAAAACGTGTAAGCGGGATGGATAGCCTGGGCACTCCGCTTTAACATCCACCCTTCGGGTAGCAGAAAGCACTTTAAAAACATTCACGCTCAACATCCATGCACCTCGGGCCCGACCGGCGTTGCCCTGTGGATCAGCTCCCGAAGCACAGAGCTGCCTAAGGCTGCACTGGGACACCGCACGGGTAAAAGCCGGGCCCAGGGAGCCAAGTCCCGGGTCTCAGCTCCCACTTAACTGCAAAGCCGACGGGCGCACGACTGACCTGGGGAAGGTTTGCACGGAGCAGCAACACCACTCCGTGCAGCAGCTGTAGCGCACTTTTACACGTCCGGGAGCCACCTTTATTTACAGCTTGATTTATTTCAGGCCCGAGGGCTGTTAATGAGGGCCCAAACTATCCCGTGGCAGCCACAGGGCCCCTCCGCCGCCTCCCGCCATCCTCGCACGGAAACCGACCCCGCGACGCGCGTCACCGCTCCCGCCTCCCCCCGGCAGCCCCGGGTCTGGCGGCCCGCTGACCTGTCAGACCCCACCGCTGAACGTCCGCCTCCTCCACGCCCGGACCCGCCGCCCGGACGCTGGCGCCGCGGCGAAGCGCCTGGAAGAAGCGGGACATGGCGGCTGCCGAGGGCGGGATGGAGCCGACGGCTTGTCAGGCACCGGCGCTCACCGCGCTACTCCCGCCACTCTTCGCCCAGCAGAGCGCAGGCGCCCTGGGTGCGCGGGCAGGCCCGGCCCGCGGGCGGGGCGGAGCGAGGGGTGGGCTCGCCGCCGCCGGGCTGGGTGTCACAGCCGCCATGGCGCCGCTGCTGCTGCTTCTCCTGTCGCTGCTGCCGGCCGCTGCCGCCTATCTGTGCTGCGTGCGGCGGCACACGGGCAGCGCGGAGGCCGTGCTGCGCCGCCGGGAGCCGGGACGGGCGGAGCCGCCAAGCCGCAGCCCGCCGCGGGACCCCGTGAGCGCCGGGAGGGAGGGAACGGGCGGGCGGGCTGCGGCGGGGAGCGGGCGCAGCGCTCACCTCTCGCCTCCTCTCCACAGTGGGCACCGCGGCTGTGCGGCACCTGGCTGCGCCTCTTCGTGCATGTGGCCAACACGGTGAGTGAGGGCGAGTGGGGGGTCGGGGTCGCCGCCCCCGCCGGGAAACTGACGGCACGGAGGGAGCCGGGTAAACAAGGCAATAAAACCTGCGGCTGCTGGGGGAAACCGGCCACGACTGCCGGGGGTTGCAGAGGGAGGAAGTCTCAGGGGGAAGCTTAAACTCGCGTTTGTAGGGGAGTTGTGGGGAAGTTGTGGTTCTCTGCGTGGTTTCGGGTTCACCCTGTCCCCCGGGTGGGATGCTGTAGGGGAGAGCTGGTCTCTGCGGTGGGGGTGTCATGAGGGTCCTCTGGTATGGAGAGCCTGAGCTGACATCAAACTCACAATACAGCTGCCACCAGCCTTCCCCAGATGTGAAGGGATTCGGGTCCCTCAGTCCTGTGAGTGGGGTTTTCAGGAAGATAGTGAAGGCACCTGTTCCCCCAGAACTCCTCCACAAGTGGGCTTTGTGGTGTCTTTCATAGGATCACAGAATAGTTTGGGTTGGAAGGGACCTTCAAAGCTCACCTAGTCCAACCCCCCTGCTATGAGCAGGGACATCTTCAACTAGATCAGGTTTGCTCGGAGCCCTCTCCAGCCTGGCCTGGAACGTCTCCATGGATGGGGCATCTACCACCTCTCTGGGCAACCTGTGCCTGTGTTTTACCACCATTGTGAAAAGTTTCTTCTTCATGTCTATCCTGAATCTCCCCTCTTCTAGTTTAAAACCATTACCCCTTGTCGTGTCATAACATACCCTTCTAAAAAGTCTCTCCCTATCTTTCTTATGAGCACCTTTAAATTACTGAAAGGCTGCGATAAGTTCTCTCCTGAGCCTTTTCTTCTGCAGGCTGAGCAACCCCAACTCTCTCAGCGTGTCCTCACAGCAGATGTGATCCATCCCTCTGATCATTTTTGTGGCCTCCTCTGGCCCCTTTCCAACAGGTCCATGTCTTTTCTGTACTGAGGGCTCCAGAGCTGGACACAGGACTCCAGGTGGGGTCTCACCAGAACAGAGGGACAGAATCACCTCCATTGACCTGCTGGCCTCGCTCCTTTCCTTTTGATGCAGCCCAAGATATGTTTGGCCTTCGGGGCTGCAAGTGCACATTGCCAGCTCATGTTCAGCTTTTCATCCACCAGTGTCCCCAAATCCTTCTCTGCAGGGCTGCTCTCCATCCTTTCATCTCCCAGCCTGTATTGATACCAGGGGTTGCCCCAACCCGGGTGCAGGACCTTACACTTGGCCTTTTTGAACCTCATGAGGTTCATATGGGCATACTTCTCGAGCTTGGTCAGGTCCCTCTGGATGGTTTTTGAGCCTGTGGGTTGATTCCTGCCAAGACCAGTGTGGAGGAGGCACAGCCACTGTATAGCAGGGTGCTGCAGGGAGAAAAGCCTCTGTCCCTTTGGCAGTGAGTGCCTTGCAGCATCATCTACCTGAAAGCAGGTGGATTTTGTTGCTGCTACTTGGCCTTTCTTTTTGTGCTGGTGTCAAGGTTAGGCATGAAGGTCTCATTTCAGCAACATGACCTGTTACAGAGCTCAGTGCCTGGTTGAATCTGGAGTGAAGGCTAGTGATGGGCTCTGCCTTTATTTGTGAGAATACTTTGCAAGTGTCTTTCTTCCAGGATATAATAACCAGAATACCTTTTTACCCTTTGTTTTGTGGCTGTTTCTGGTATGTGGCCCTGGGCTTGTTTCCTTTCCTGGCATCCCCCTTGGGTGAGGGGGACACTCATCATCTCAGTATGTTACAGGATTGTGCTGTTTTATATTAGATGCAGATTAGGAGCAACGCCTTTCCAAAAAGAGACTGTAATTCTTATGGAATGTGTGAGGCAATATATCGCTTCATGGATCTAGGAGTGTGAGCCTTGCTTCAGACTTGTACTGTATTTGTACATCCCTTAATATGTTTTCAAAGTGTGTTGTTGAGCTATTAAGACAGGCTACAACAAGGCTGCTCTCTTTGGGACTGCTGCTATTGCTACACTGGGAACCAAGGTATTCAGAGTGTTTTCAGCTGCCTGCTACCATTGAACCTTCAAATTTCTCGTGCATTTCCAAGCTCACTTGTTTTACTGCAGGAGCTGGTTGAGTGACAGGAAAGATCCTAGCAGTGGGATAAACAAAATAATAATTAGCTTCTACCTTATCCAATGTTTGCACAACCTGTGAAACATGAAGAAAGAAATGGATGGGTGCTATACACGTGCCTCTTAAGAGTGTTGCAGCCTGCAGCTGCAGGCTTCCTGGACCAAGCCAGGGAAGGACAAAGGCAGGAGAGACAGAAGAATACACTCTTTATAGTTATATAAATATGAGAGGTGGGAGGGGAAGCATTTCAGCCCATTTTGTGGCCTGAAATACAAGTATTTGCGCTATTTTTTTACTGCGTAGCATTGCATGCTCTGTAGGGTGCTCTGAGACTCCAGCAACTGTGAGCACATTCAGTGTTCCTTGTCTAGTGGGGAAGGTGTTCAGGTCAAAGTTGCTGCAAACCAGTGTTTCTGCTTACTTTCTTCTAGGCTTTTGGACAGATCTGCTTACTGCCGTTCTTAATAAGGTAAGAGTGCGGAGATTTTCCCCCTCTCCAAGTTGTTGGGTTATGTTTGTTGTTTTTGGTTCATTGGGTTTGTTTTTGTTTGTTATTTGTTTGTGGGTTTATTTTGACGTTAAAAGGTGCTTGCATTGCACACCACCTACAGATTATCTGAAATGACCTTTTCTAAGAGGGAAGCTGCATAACAATTGGAGAGTGAGCAAGATTATTTCATACATGTTTTTTACCAGATTATATTTTTTTAACTACTCTGGTTTGAGTGGGTCTCTGTCAGAAGAAATCAACTCTTTTCACACTGGAGCGGGTGCATAGAAACCCAATTTGCTGGCTTGCCTTTTGCTGAAGAGCAATCTTTCTTTCAAAGCTTGCGGATGTGCAAATCTGCTGTGTTTATCACCAGTAGTGATAAAAGAATAGTAGTGCTGGGGAAATGACACGAAGTTCAAAGGTTTTGGCAAGTTCTTTTTAAAGATATTAACTATTTTAAGCCAGCCTTTTCTTCTCTCTCACTTTACGTTTTTTTTAGAAACTGTGCTGTCAAGTGTACGTTGCACTGAGAGCCATTCAGGTAAGAGGTGTGAGGAACCTCAGGCTCGCACTTGGCTCATGTAGTTTGCTGGTCATTTGATGGGTCATCTGTGCAGATCCCAGGACACTGAGAAATGTATTACACACAATTTGTACGCCAGCGTTTTTACTTGGGGCGTGGGCTTTTTGAGTGAATTGAACCCAGACAAGTGGCTCTGCTGTTATACAGCAGATCATTCCTTGACATCTATGACAGTCTTGACTTCCTTGCTTTATGTGTTCCAAGCACTGGGCTTGTGCTGCGATCCCTGTTGTATCTGGTTGCGAACTATGTTGAAGCAGGTCATGGAAAAGCCTGAAAAGGTTCTTGTTTTAGCAGGATTAGTACTTGAATGTATGGTATTATGAACACTATGAACTATACTATTTTCTCTTTTTCTTTTCTTTCCCATTCTAATTAAGTGAAGATTTTCACCCTTTTTTTCCCAGCTTGGGTTTACGGAGGCCAATTGGCCTTATGTCAAGAGGTAGGAGACTTTATTAAACAGAACAGATTTGATGCTGCCTGTTGGAAAGGTGTGAGAGATTATCTTGTAATGGTTGCAATTCCCTGCTGTGAGAGCAGACCGCTAAGACAACATGTTCTTGCATAAGCTTCCCTCTGAACAATCTGAAGAATTAGTCATGGTAGAGCTTGCAAACTCTAGCAGTGACTGTCTCTCTTTCAGGCTGAACAACTTCTCGCTCATGCGTTCCCTTGACATTCATGAAGATCCCACATTTATCCCAGAGGTTGCTGCAGAGGTTACAGAAGACAAGTCTGAGGCTAAAAGCACTTCAGATGTTATTGAGCAGCTGATAGATGGAAGGTCAGTATGTGATGTGTAAGAGTGGAGTGGAAGAACACACGTGTTAGCACTGTTACATTAGTGGGAACCTGCTGTTGTCAGTAATATGGATTAAAATATTTTTCCACACTCAGCTACTTTACAAAACAAATAGTGCTGTTAGTCATCTTTCCTTTTGTAACTTATAAATCACCGGTAGTTACAAGCAATGTGAAGTATTAGGCTTTGTTAGATAGGTTGCTTGGATAAATGGCTGTTAAGCTTCTTGCTTGCAGCCTATGCTTGATTAAATCCTGCTAGATTCCAGGCAAAATGTTACTCAGGCTCGCATGTCTCACTGATGTCTGATGCTGAGGTGGGAGCAGCTGCGCTGCTATGAATGTTCTCCCCATCTGGTTTTGGTTCTTAGTTGTGGGCCTATTGAGTAGGTACTGAGAATGTCTATGAGCTGCACTTCGTTAGTGTCTCAGAGAGTGGGTTCTCTGTATGTATCTCGGCTTTTAGCAGGACTAAGTTTGTTCCCTACTTGAATTCTTAAGCTACAGCAAGGAAAAACTTTAATCTCCTTCGCTTTAGACGGAAGGATATATTTCCTGCAGGCGTGGGTCCCAGTGAGTGCAGCCTTCTGGTCTTGTGTCCCCAGCTTTTCCAGTGATACCTTGAGTATTATGGAGCAGGTTACTGGAGCCTTACCTCTTCCCTCTGTGGCACATTGTAGTCCTGTTCCATGTCCTATTCCAGGATATGACTTCTGGTTTAGGTGATGATAGGGAGATATCTTAGAAGTAGTAATTGTAGCTAGCTCTTCAGATGATCTTATGTTCATTCTGTTGTGATGAGAAATGGTCTATTTCTCATGTGCTAGAGCCATCAACTTAGTTTTTAAGCAGTTTGCTGATGTGTATCCTTGTGTATGCTGCATAGCACCTTTTCCCCCTCCTACACCACACACTGGATGTGCTGCTGGCTATCTCTGGATCAAACTTAGAATGATAGAATCATTTCGATTCGAAGAGACCCTCAAGATCATCAAGTCCAACCATAACTTCAGTACTAAACCACATCCCTAAGAACCTCATCTGTATGCCTTTTAAGCCCCTCCAGGGATGGTGACTCCACCACTTCCCTGGGCAGCCTGTTCCAGGGCTGCACAACCCTTTCCATGAAGAATTTTTTCCTAATATCAAATCTAAACCTTCCCTGGTGCAACTTGAGGCCATTTCCTCTTGTCCTGTCACTTGCTACTAGGGATAAGAGACCAACACCCTCCATGCTACAACCTCCTCTCAGGTAGTTGAAGAGAGTCCTCAGGTTTCCCCTCAGCATCCTCTTATCCTCTTCTAAACAGCCCCACTTCCCTCAGCTGTTCCTCATCAGACTTGTGCTCCAGGCCCCTCACCAGCTCTGTCACCTTCCTCTGCGCTCTCTCCAGCACCTCAGTGTCTTTCCTGTAGTGAGGGGCCCGAAACTGAACACAGGATTCAAGGTGGGGTCTCACCAGTGCCGAGTACAGGGGAATGGTCACTTCCCTGGTCCTGCTGGCCACACTATTCCTGATACAAGCCAGGATGCTGTTGGCCTTTTTGGCCACCTGGGCCTACTCCTGTAATGCTGGTGCAGTGAGTAGCCAGTGTAAACCTGGAATAAATTTTGAACAGTTTAATGACTGCTGTATTGTGGTAGAAATATGAAGGAACTAGAACATGTCAGCAAGACTGACCCTTTATTTCTGGGGCATCCTAAGTGTGTCTGGTGTCTGGCATGTGTGCAAGGAGTTCGATAGAGTGTGAGCTGAAATGTGTGGTCTAGTAGTCCAAATGGTGACCAGCCAGTTGACTGTGAGTGAATGATGCCCAGCCTCCGTTGGACTGTGATGCTGAAGTCTACAGGTCCAAACAGAGGTGGCTTTGATGGTTCACAGTTGCCTCTTTAATCCTTTCTTTGCAGATCTGATTCTGCTAGCAATGGGTTTAGCTTCAAAGGGATCAAAGACTACCTGGACTGCTACCGGTAGGTGAAACTGTGATCTGGAAACAACCTGTCTCGTATGTTCACCTGGTGCGGGCTGCTACTGTTCTACATGCTCTCTTTGTTAGGATTGTCCTTGAGGTACCGCCATTTAACATCACCCTCTACACTCCTTTCCCTCTAATAGAATAATGAAGGAAGGCCAACCAGGAGAGCTGGCATAAGTTTTACAAATCCTGCAAGGATATTTAAATGCTGTTTTCCTTGGCTGATGGTCAGTTTTCTGTGGGAGACATTTCTACATACCTTGTTTGCCCAAACGTGAGTGAGAAGGGGAGGAAGGTTCATCTGGATGATGCAAGTTGCACGTACTGTGGGTCTCTGAAGAACCCCTTGGTTCCCCAGCTGCTTGTGCTCCTGTGAGCAGCCTGCTTGCTGTTACCCAGTAAGGGTGTCCAGCTTCGAAAGAGCTGGAACCACATCCCTGACTGAGGCTCTGCAAGCTTGTTGGCTGCTCAGTAACTCCTGGTTGCCTGTGGATGTGTGCTTAGATAAATTCTCTTGTGCTCCTAGCACTTGTTCCTCAAGGGCCACCTCTGCCAGCAGGCTGTGGCCTTGGAGCAAAAGGCATCCGCGGTCTGGTGTTATAGGCGCATCCTGACTGTGAGGCTTTTGTGTCAGCCAGAGATGTGTTTGTGCTAACATAGCCTCTTACCAGGAGGGAGGGAAGACCTGTTTGCTGAAGGTGGGCTATGACAGTACTGCTGGGAGCCCGTTCTCAATAACCGGAGGCCTGTATAATGGGGGCTAGGCCTCTTGGTCTTAGTTCATGATTCTGCGAGTTTCATAGCCTTGGGCTTTCAGGAGCTTGAGGACTCTCTGTAAAGATTTCCCTGTTTATTTGGTTGTACAGGAATATCTGGGTAACTGTCCTAGCTCTTGCCCCAACTCTAAAGGGTTGGGGATGTGGTGTGTAGGCAAATTCTCCCCTTAAGGAAGGCAGTCTTCCATCTTGATGGTGTCAACTGTGTTGAAATCATCACCGCACACAGATTCGTATCTAGTTCTTGTTTACAGCTGTGACAGCTGCCGTCTTGCTACGTGAGAGACAAACCCTGTGTGTGGATGTGGTGCGGGGGTCTTGTAACAAGGTCCCAACTTCTCCTGTCCTATAGGAGTGGGAAGCTGACGCCCTCTCAGGTAGCAAAGAACATCATTGCCACGCTGGAGGACTGCGACAAATCCACGCCCCCACTCAGAGCGATAGTGCAATGGGACCAGGAGCAAATAATGCTGGTAATGTCTGCCTTTGCTAGGAAAGGAGCCTCTGTCACCTCAAGAGCAGTAGCATCCATTAGAAGGGGCAGAAGTTCTTCTTATATATTGCACAGAGAAATATGTACATTTTTTCTCCCTCTTTTTGTGGAGGACTACAAACAAGTTTGCTTTCCATCCTGCAGAGAGAGGTAGCATTAAAGCAATCTGTTTCCTGCTGGACAACTATGTTTAAAACAGGACTTCTGTGCTTATATGACATCCGTTAGCATAGATGCTTCCAAGTGGTAGTTGCCCATAAGCATATGGTGGAAAAAGGAAGAAACAAACTTAGTTTGGCTTAGTAGCAGCCTGAGAAAGCCATTTTTGGTATCCATTCTGATACCAGTAATGACCTTCAACTCAAGTAAATATATATAACATACAGGTTTTTTTTCTCTGTGCAGATGGCTGAGGCCTCCACTGCTCGTTACAGGAATAAATGTACCCTGTCTTATCTGGATGGCATCCCAGTGTGTCTGAAAGAAGAGTTCAAAGTGGTGAGTTTCCTTGTCTAGCTATTAGCTCATGCTGCAGGTGGTCAACCTGGACAACTCACTGTGACAAGGTTTTAAGACCAATTCCTCAGCAGAAGCCGGAGAATATGTTTGTAATAAAGGGTAGTATGTGGGTTTGTAATGAGTGGAATTAACAAGTTTTGCCAGGTGAAGACAGATCTTGGGTACAGCAGACGTGTTCCATATCTTGTGCTGATCTTTTTAATCCACGTGGAGTAGAGGGTGGGGGTGGGAAACAGTCCCTCTTGTGATGAAATGAGAATTTATAAAAGGATCTGTAGCGGTGGGTGTAACTGTTCTGCATTTCTCAGGCACTGACTCTGCTCCACTGGCAAAGTGTCTTACCTTAAAGGACACGTGTCAGAAATATGCAAGTTACTTTGAAAATCCCCACTGATGAAGAGTTGTGCCTGTGGCCTAACAACGTTACTATTAAATACTCCTGGCAGTGTCGTCAAGCTGTTGTAGGTTCTGCAGAGACCTACCCATAGGGTAGGAGTTATGTTTATATACAGATTCTTCCATTGCTGCTTTGGAGTAATAAGTATACCCTGAAAATTAGGCCAGCTGGTAATTTGGCATTTGTCTAATCTTGGTGCCTTGCTTCAGAGCACTGCAGATCTGAAATGCTGCAGCTCTGTCCATAGAAAAATGGAAAATAGATATCCTGTGTGCTGTGGGTCCCAGGTGTCCTGCAGCCTCTGGATACAGCAATTGAATTGCTGTAAGAAGGCAGACTTCTTGACCACCTAGGTGCTTTCTGCTTTTTTGTGTCATGGTATTAAAAGGACTCCTCTGCGTCGGAGAAGGACCAAATATTGAAGAGTTAGGTGTCCCTCCTAACAGAAACCAACACAGGATGAGTTGAAGAGTGAAGCTCCCTAGCCCTTACCTCTGTGGGTCCTAATGTCTGGAATCTGTTGTGGAGTGGAAGTGCGCCTGTGAAGCACGTACGTGTGCCTGCCTACCTTGCCAGGGTTTTAGAATGAATAATAAGGTATCTTCTTACTAAGGTACCTTACCATCAGCGAGTGGGAACAGTGTATCTTGGGACAGAGCCTGAAACAGAAGATGCTACTGTGGCCAAGAAGCTGCGAGAGGCTGGGGCTATCATTATTGGAGTCTCAAACATGCATGAACTAGGGACTGGAACAACGGGATGCAATCCTAATAGGTAAAAATCCCTCTCCCCTCTCTTCTGCCCCGTCTAGAATGACCTAAAAGTCTGTCCAAAACTGGCAGAAAATGATACGAAAAGAAGGCAAGCATGTGAGAATAAAACTGCCAGAAGCACCCTGTGGAGGGAGAACCCTGTGGGTATGAAAACTCAGCATTGTAGATTAGAGGATCGGAGTAGCTGTGCAAGTCTGAAGGCTCCTGAAACCAAAGGAAGGAGAGGGTCCAAGTGGTGTCTGCTGAGTAAGGAACTTGGTTTGCCAGGCCTTACAGGCCTAGAGGTGTGAACATATATGGGATGAGTGGTAGCAAAAAAAAACAGTGACAGAAAGGAAATAAATAGTAACCTAATGCTCAGTCACAGTAATGGCGAAAGGCCCAGAACAGTGAGAAAAGGTAAAATCATCTCAGCAGAATGTAGTGTTTTTATTTCCTAGCTAAAACAGGAGTTTGCTTTATTATTGCAAATTCTCCAGCTATAGCCAAGCTGAGAACTGCTGTTCCAGAGCAGCAGCCCTCACAGCCTTGATACAAAGCCATGTGCAGGGCCACGCTTTGTGTGTGTGCAGCTGGGGGGAACTGGGGCTCCCCTTCAGCTGCAACAGCATGCCAGGGCATTTCCTCACTGTGTGAGGCTGGCTGGACTCTCTGCAGCCGGCAGCTCTCTTTGGTCTCTGAGGACTGGGGCATCTGGGCACTTTTGGAACTGCTGCTCTGGGATAAAGGGCAGAGCTGGGAGTGCTGACTTGCTTGTCTGTAAGAATTGCTGGCCACCAACTGCTCCACCTTTTGGAATTGCGTGATGCGCTGTGACGTGCAGTCACAGTACAGTGCTGTCACAGGCAGAAGAGCTGGAGCATCATCCTCTCTTGCTTTGACTCTGCTTCTTTTGGATAGGCTGCTTATGGTACCAAGAGATTGGACTCTGAGGCAGAAGTCTTTTCTACATCTTGTTTTCAAGGGACATAGCATTATCTGGGATTACATGGTATCTCTTTACTAAGATCAGAATCTCTGAGCTGTGTTTCTGGATCTTTCCCTGCCCTGTAGTGCACATGGTCCTTCCTAGGAAAAGCTTCAACATTATTTGTCTGCTTCAGGTACCACAAGATCCCTCGGAATCCCTACAAGCCTAACCACTTCACAGGTGGGAGCTCCAGTGGGTCAGCAGCAGCTGTGGCGGCAGGTAGGTGGTTCTAAACAGAGTTCAGGAGTGGTGGGAGGAAGGTTCTGAGCCAAAGTACCTCAGGCATTTGGTTTTTATGAGGGTGTTTAGAAGCTGGAGTGAACTCTTAGCTGAACAGAGAGCTCTGTGTGCTGTCTTGGCTACAGCTGCTGGTAGAATGGACAGGACAACACTATGTATTTCTGATCACATGCCAACGTGTGGGATTTTTTTTGTAGGTCTCTGCCCAGTGGCTATTGGCACAGATGGAGGCGGCTCTGTGAGGATTCCTGCTTCGTTCTGTGGTGTGGTGGGGCTGAAAGGTAGAGACCTTTAATCATGGAAGTGGGTGTATCTTGTTTGCTCTATCAGATAGAATGCCACAAACAAGTCAGGCACAGTCCATTAATTCCCGTCAAGCAAAACTCGACCAGAGAGACTCTAGAGTACAACACCCTGAGAGACGTGTATTGGCCTGGCAGCATGGAAGTATTCTCAGTACTGGCTATTGAACAGATGTTAAAAATAATTATTTCCTTGAGTCAAATGCTAAGAAAACATGCATGCAGCCTTTCTACCCACTCGTCCATCTTCAATCTTTCTTCTTGGCTGGGAAGTGTTCCCAGCATAGTTATGTATCTGTAATGAGCTGGTGAAAAACATCTCCACCCACAATAGTTTGCCATCACCCCTATTATATGGAGAGGCTGATGCTGCTCAGATTTGTTTCTGGTAAGTTAAACACGGTAATAGGCTTGTATGAAGCCAGTATGTAGCCATTCCCTCTTATCTCAGTGTTACAAGAAGTAGCAATGCAGTTTTTGCAGTAAGAATTAATGTTATCAAGGAGAATGTGCAGAGGACCTAAGAAATGCATAGGGCAATGTCTACAGTGTGGAAAGTGGCATGGCAGGATTATCACTTGGAAGAGATGCTGGCTTTTGGGAATGATTTATCATTCCAAAGGACCTCAGCTATTTCATCTGAGACTCAGCCATTACTCTGTTTTTCCATCCTCCTATATGTGATCAACTTGATTAATCTTGATTCATCTGAGGAACTTAATGATGACGATGACAAAAATGTTACTGATCAGAAAGGCAATAAAAGTACTCTCAGAAGACAACTGGTGTTAGGCATGAAGTCTCACTGGTGAAGTGGGTGAGATCTCCCGCGGGGGTGGTATCTCGTGCTGTTGATAATCCTGCTCCTGCTTCTCCATCCTCCATACCATAGGTGCTGCTTCTGCATATTTAAATGCATATATTTCAAAACATCCCTGCACATATTTCCCCTCAACTAAATAATTTATTATGAGGGAAACCAGTTTCACTATTTGTGAATGAGTCAGATCATGGTCAGCAGAACAGGGTACTGAATGATGAGCGACTGGGCTCCAAAACACCAAACCTAAACGTGACTGGCAGGGGTATGTTGCTAAGTGACTGGGTGCACCAAAACCACCTAGATCAGATCTTACCAGCAACTGCCAATATCTAGCTAACTGCCCATTTCTTTTTCTCTAGGTACATTTGGGCGCATCAGTTGTCACGGCAGCTTGCCACTCTCCTACTCCACAGTCAGTGTAGGTAAGAGGAACTTGTGCTCCACTGCAGGGACCTTGTTGTATGGTGTTCTCACAGGGGAGGCAATCTGTGCCTACAAAAGACCTAGGGAGGAAGGTATTATTTACCCCTTGTCACATTTTTAGAACTGACCTTTCCTTCACAGGCCCTATCTGTACCTCAGTGGCAGATGCAGCCATTGTCTACAGTATCCTTGCTGAGCCAGATCCGCTCTATCCATATGGTAGGTAAGCCCCCTCCTTCCCCGAGCCCAGCTGCTCTGCCTTCCTAGGGGAATCCTAGATGAAAGGAGTAACTCTTGTTTGTTCCCTGCAGGACTAAAACAGCCCAAAGCAACCCTATCTGGTATGTGTGCTCCTGACCTGAAAGGCCTAAAACTGGGAGTGGACTGGACATTTTTTAAGGTGCGTGCCTGTTCTATCTCTCTCTGCTGCTTTGGAAAATGAGATTTTTAAAGAAATTCAGTGCATTCACTGTTCTCTTGCCTGTCATCATTGGAGCTTCTCATATTTAGTCCTATAATTGGAAGAGAATGTAGTATGGGTGAAAACATTGACAGGGATAGGTTTTTTTTGTAAGCCAGCCTTTTGACTAAAAGTCTGATGGAGGCATGAGGAAAGGTAATGACAGTACAGCTGATGGTGGTATGCTTCCTTATATTGCTGTTGTCATTGGAAGCAGTGCTTCTGAGCTGATTATAAAAGGCAGTTAGTTTAAAATCAAATGAGGAAAATTAGTGTATCCATTTGCTGACAATGCGGTAGCTGCTGAGGTCTATTTCATCATTCCAATGTAGAAACTGGGCTTGCAAGCTAGTACTGCTTGGCAATTGTAATGCAGCCCCACAAATGTGGTCAGGATTTCTTCCCTGAAGGAAAATAAGGACTCTTTCTGTCTCTACCCAAGTGCAAAGGAGGAATATCCTCTCTTCTGGAAAAGAGCTCCTTTTCCTTAGGAGCATGACCTGCAAGCTGTTCTAGATGGAGCAGCCAGCGTAAGGCAGTCCTGAAGGGCTGCATTTCACTGCCATTAGGGACAGGAACAAGGAAAGCTCCATGAGGACCCAAGTCCTGGCAAGTGTGCTCACCAAGTAGAGGAGGGCAGTGACTAAAGTCTACTTAGTTCTTTCCTCTTGTTCTCTAGGCATGTGATGCAGAAATCCTGTCCATCTGTGAGAAAGGTAAAGAGGAAAAGGCTGTAAGTCTCTTATTCTGCCTAATGTCATGGTATCGCGTGCTGCTTCTCTTATGTATGCATTAAAAAGATCTCGCCTGAAGTCCTAAAAGGCAGATGCGTAAAGAGGTCTGGCTAGAGCAACGGCAGTAGCTTTGTATTAGGGAAGCCCTCCTGACTGCTGAGGGTTAAAAAGCTCAGCAGTTGTAGGCTTGTCAGGTTACAATGGAAGAATGCAGTCCAGTGTGCTAAGCCTCTGTCTGTATAAAGACAGATCTGTGCTCAGTAATACTTACTCTGCAAGCTTAAATGGTAAACGACTTTTAAGGGAGTGACTTGTTTCACAACATAAAGTTCAGTAGGAAAGACAGGGCTGGGTATTTTTTTTTGTGATATAACCCGTCGTCTGGTATTTCCCTGAAATCAGCCAAATGGTGCCTTTAGGATAGCTTTGTCAGATTTTAGGCTAAGCAGAATTGACCCGTGGGGGTGGGGGGAAAAAGATTACAGTGCCTGGTCTAGTAGTCGGCCTCCTATGCATTGGAGCTGAGATAGTTCACAGTATTCAGGTTTTGTTTGCCTGGATTTTCTTCAGCCTCCTTATTTCCATAGAAACACTTCTTCATGCATAGAGTTTTCTGAGGAGAGATGCACCACAAGCCAGTGAAATAGGCAAGCCTGAGTATTTGTGAAGAAGTTGGGGTCAAAGAAAGGAGGTGATTGTTTTTAAACCGCAAAAGATTTTATTTTTCCTGAATTCTTGGTGTTCCTGAAGTGCATCAGGATTTACTGAACTGTACTGTTGACCTGATCTCTTGAGTATCCCCTGCATTCCTCTACCACTATGGTTCAGAAGAGGATTTGAATGGGAATCTCATGATGCTAAATAATCACTTTGTACTGATAGAACACTGGTCATGTCGAGTGCTCAGGGAAGCATTGTCAGTCCACCTTTACTCTTTGGGTTAATTGGGCAGCTAGAGGGAGGAGAAGAACATGGCCAAAATGTAGCAGATAAGTTAAGAACCTGTTTGAAAGCCCCCTACTCCTGGAATACTGAGATCTGGGTAGGCTGAAGGCTTTTACTGACGAGAAGCAGCTGCAGCAGTCTGCATGCCACATAATGCACTGAAGATGCTTGCCTTGTGATGCCCGATGACGTCCCTGACTTCTCAAGGGGGTGGGGATTCACAGCCCTTATGTGAACTTGGGTGAGCTCAGGGATGCTGTCTGTGCTTTACCTGTTGTGCATGCAGCTGTGGAGCACCTGCAGAGTTTGGGAGCGAGCGTGGTTGAACTGTCTCTGCCAGAGATGGAAGAAGTGCGAGTAGCACATGTAATCTGCATTCTCAGTGAGATGAGGGACTTCCTGCAACCTGACTTCAATAAACATTTCCAGGAAATGGTAAGTAGCAGTAGCTTGCATCAGTGCCAGTAGTTGTCTCAGCTGATACAGAACATGTTTCATGTCAGTGAGAAACCTGAGGCTTTCCTACTTTTTCTATGACAAACCACCTGTTGGATGACTACTGATACAGGAGAGCAGGCCTGGAAGAGAACTCCTGGGCGCTCACATTCAGTTTCTTGCAAACAGAGCCACGATCATGTTCTCTCTTTCAGAATTTGGACACTCGGGCTAACCTGGCCTTGGCTTCCCAGTTCACAGCTCTGGATTATATTACGGTAAGGAACATACGGTGGTGAAGGCTGAAGGGAGGCATCTAGCAAAATTGTAAGGGTGGCGTAGAGGATTCTCTTACCCTCCCCATACACGTGGAAAGATACTACTCAGCTGTACTACCCTTTGCTCTGTAACCTTGCTGAATGGTGGGGCACCACAGAGGACATGGGACACCTGGACTTGGTGTCCTGCCTCTTGATTCCAAACTGCAGGAACGGTGTCTTCTTTTGCAAAGGCATAGGCTCTGATGGGCAGTCTGTCAACATCAAACATGAGCCTCATGAACCAAGAGGGCTTGGTCAGACAATAGTCTCTCTGCTTCCAGGCCAATCGACAGAGAACTCGGAGCATGAGATTTTTGCGAGAGATCTTCACCACAGTGAACTGTATCCTTACACCAGGTATTGGCAATCTTGGCCAAAGAGCTGGTCCCCAACAGCTGTATGGTGCATTTTAAAAATAGTCACTCTTTTAACTTTCCCCCGATTTTAGGAGCATCCCTTTTGTGCAAATACTTTGCTGTGCCCCAAACCTTTAGGAGATAATGCAGCCTGGTTTGAAAGACTGCTGTCTACTTCTGTATTTGCTGTGTCTTTCTAGACTTTCTGCCTGCACCCATGGCAGTGAGAAACACCTTATTGGTACTTGAAACACAAGCTGCAGAGCCAACACATTTACACAGGAGGGACAGGACATCTACTTATGTATGCAAATGTTCTTGCTCTAAATAGAAACTTAACTGCTTAATTCATAAATCCCAGCAACCTGACTGTATTCCAGGAGTGTGGGTTTGCATCACCAATGTATATCAAACATGTGGCTTTAATGAACTGAGCTGATCCTTAAAGAATGCCCACTGCCTGACTCTTCCTTTGCTTGTTAAGCACTGGATCAGGTTGCCTAGAGAGGCTGTGGAATCTTCATCCCTAGGGATATTCAGAAGCCATTCAGACATGGTCCTGGGCAACCTGCTCTAGCTGACCACCCTCGAGACAGAAAGTTAGACAAGATAACCTCCTGAGCTCCCTTTGAATCTCAGTCATTTTGTGATTCATTTACAGCTGTTGCTTGCACTGCCCCAAGAATCTATCAATCTGACCTCGTGACTGGGAGCAGCGATATGTCCCTCACAGTCCGGTCCATGAGGTAAGAAGGGGTGCTGCTTGCACTGTGAAAGCAAAAGTTTGGGAACAACTTCAGTTAGCTGCACTAACTGAAGGAGCTCAGGCTGTAGAGCAGGAGAGAGAGATCCTGGCTGCCTCTCACAGAAAAAGATGCCTTTGCTGCTGTTTCAAGGCAGGAATGCTGATGACAGCTTTTCCCGCAGGTTCATGCAGCTTGGTAACTTCACTGGGATTCCAGGCCTTGTAGTCCCCATTGGATATTCTGCTGCTGGGCTTCCCATCAGCTTCCAGGTGAGTATTGGCTCATTGTGTATGCTGGGTCACATAATCCCCAGCTGGCTTTGTCCACAGCCACTATAAGCAGGTTCCTACTGTTCCACACAGCACACTTGAGGAGGTGGCAGGTACTGGTAATAGAAGTTGTAACTTGTAGTTGAAGAGATTTGTGTCACAGTGACTCACTCCTGAATGGCGGGGGGACTTTTTGGGTATATGGGAAACTGGTTTCTCTGTCTTCCTGTCTACTTGCATCAGTACCTAGTATCTGTCACTACTCTTTCCTCTCTTTTTCCTGTTTCTCATTTCTGTAACTTCTTTAAGTCTTTCCCTCTTGAAATGGGTCTCACGTGAATGAAAGGTCCATGTCTTGTAATTAAGAGTCACACAACTGCTTTTATCTCAAATGCAGTTCTGAGATAAAAGGGAAAAGCATGTGTCCTTCAGGTGCTGTTGAGACAGAGGCATGAAATTATGTTTTCCAGGGCTTTCAAGAGCATCTGATGCTACCATTTTTTTTTTTTCTTCTTTTTCCTCTTCCTTTCTCTCTCTGCCTCTCTCATCTTCTCACAGGTCATGGGAAAATGGTGGGATGAAGCTGTTCTTCTGAGGATTGGCCTGAAGCTAGAAGAGTTCCGTTGCCAGACCAAAAAACCATCCATTTATTATGATGTCCTCGCATGATGGAGTGACCAAGATGGGGAATAAGTTGTGGTTTGTTTTTTTTTCCCCCCTGACCTGACCAAGTATTACAGTGGACTTGTTTTCAGTGTTCATCTAAATAAGGTTTAGTAGCAGGTCCATTTGTGGAATGGGCAGGAACCCTCATCTAAGCAGGCACTGACACTAAGCAGACATAATTTCTGTTTTCTGTTGGTTATTGCATAGTCCAGTTTACACTGGGGAGACCAGCTGTGCTGGTTCATTCCTCACTGTGCTTTTGCCAACAGGAGAAGCTGCAACTATCTTCTGCAATGTCTTTCCACGTAGGAGTCTTGTGTAAAGATGGAAGACAATTTCATCTACAGGACTGCATGCAGGCAGTTCATACTGCTGTGTGTGCAAAAGTACAATCTCTAGACCTTAAAGCTTCTCACAGAACTCCTCTTCATCCAGGACATAACCAAGGTGCTGTTTTGAGGGGGAGAGGCAGCAAGTAATGGCTTGCTCCCTTGAAATGAGGAGGATCTTGACACACCTGTAATGAGGTAGTGTGTGTTTTGGCCCCTTACTTAATCCCTCAGAGCAAAATAGAAAGCCTTTAGCTATAGAAGTGTCACCATGCTTCTGCCCCTTATCCTGCAAACTGCAAGGGGAGGAAAAAGCAGAGCACGAACCCTCATCAGCTCTGTGACCCAAAGCCCTAATTCAGGATTCTGGCTTTGCTGAGCATTTCTACTTCCCAAGCTAAGCCTTGGAGAGCCTCTTCTCTCACACTGGTTTCTTAAGTATAAGCCTACTATCATTTATGTGTCCAAATGGAAGAAACTACTTGGTAATGCTGTGAAATTCTGTTTAAGGGGTGCTGAGCCAGCTATGACAAACAAATGATGTTTGTAGGAAGTGCTACTGAGCTACTGCAAGAATTGAAGCTAGGTGCAAGAAAGCTGCTGCACAAAGCCATGTGCAGCAAAGAGCCTGGTCTTGATAAGAAGCCAACCCCACTCTTATCCAAAATGTACTTTCTGAAGTAATCAAGGCAGAATAAAGACATGGATTAAAGATGAGGTTATACCACATAACGCATTTCTGTTTGGTTTGGAGTAGTTTGGGGTTAATGCCCAGAGGCGTCTCCTGTTGCCTGCCTCATCAGGTATCCTGGGCTTGTCATCAGGCTGCTGGAGAAGCTGTCCTACAGCCAGGAGCAGAGACGATTGTTGTATTCTTACTTAGCTTGGAAGGAAAGAAGGAACAGAAAGTAGTTGCAGTTTCTCCCAAACTCAGTACACTTTGTTTGGTCTTGATTTCCCCCACATATATCCACTCTTTAAACAGAGCTAGCACTTTACTAATAGCTAAAGTTAGGTCAGATGGCATCTGAATGGAAGGACATTGCATTGTCATCTGCTCCTTCATTACCTGACTTAAAGCATCAACTCCTCCCATCAGCTGTCACCAGCATCTGCAGTTAAATTTATTATATGGTGAATATTGTCTTTTATCTTCAATTCCTCTATGTGATACTGCCACAACTATTTTTTCACTAGATTCTAGTATAGTTCAGCTTTATGAAGAACAGTTTTAAAAGCAAAGTTTTTCCTCTGTTATTACTGATAAGTTATTAAATACTATCAAAATACCTTAGAGTGAAATACTACTGAAGTGCATTGTATAGCAATAAGTGTTTGACAAGAATAAACTTCTGCAAGGAATATTACTGCTTGAAGGAAATGGCTGAATATTCCCTAATTTAATGCTATTACTCAGGGATTAGAGATGGATGTTTAAAGTATTCAATTACCATCCTGCTAGATGAAGGTATTTCTTTCAAATCCCCGCCTAAATGATATTACATAATCGACTGGGTTGGAAATGTACTTCCATATACTGGATTCCCTCAGAAGCGAGAGGAAATCTTTGGGTTTGACCAGAGTGCTGGCGGCTGAATGCCATATACTACCCTGAAATTATAATTTCAATCTTTAGTTCATTCTCTGGGCAGAGTGAGGGAGCTCAAGTTGCTAGGAGGAGAGGCAGGAGTTAAAGAGTTTGCTATTTTAAAAAAATAATACTTTTATCCTGCTAACAGTGGGAAGAAGAACGAGCCGAGAGCTTTTACTGACCGACGGCAACTTTGTCTTTCTGCACACCACTTCCTCCCTTTCCCTAAGCTGGTATCACATCACTGCATGACTTCCCTGCTACTGAGGTTACTAAGATAAACTTTACTCATCCCGGTGAACGGCCCCCATGTTTCCTTTCTTCCCCTGGCTGGAGGCTTATGCAAGTCCTGCAGCAGACCAGTTCCTAATGAACAGCAGGTCTCTCCCCGCAGTACGCAACAGCAAGGCAGTTATGTGAGCAAAGCAGACACAGTGACCACACACACAATCCTGTTGCTTCACATAGATATATGTATGGGTATAGATATACTGTATATACACATTGATTTTTATATATATATATATTTTTATATATATATATAAAATAACACCTTGTTTATAAAGCGACATTTAATTGCCACTGGTTCCCTTCCCGCCCCACAAAAACAATAGTATACAAAATATAAAATATTTTAAATATTTATAAACGCCGCAAGAAAAAAATAGAACTGTACGAAAATATTTTTTTTTTTTCTGAGGTTCCCTCCCTACCCTGTGGTTGGGGAAAGAGAAGGGGTACACGTTTGGCCGGCCTAGTGTGCCTTGAGTCCATAGTTGTTAAGAGGGTAGGAATATGCCCTGCCTAATACTATCCGGTCCCGGAGGAGCTTAAATAAGACATAATAATTGCAGAAAAGGATAAGGGCCATGGAGAGGGTGTGGTTCCACTTCTCTGAGCGCAGCAGTGAGTAGAGCTGGTAGCAGACCACGCTGCCTTCGATGAGAATCAGCAGGTTGAGCAGCCGTAATGGACGGTGAAATAGGAACTGCAGGAAAACAGTTAAAAAAGGACAGAGTTCTATGATTTGTTGCAGTGTTAAAGCAAGGAGGGGTAAATAAGTAATGTTGTCAGGCACCACTGTGCTGGGCAGAAGGAACGTTAACACTCCAAGTACTGCTAGCTGCTACTTGGGGAAAGCAGCGTAAGAAACAAGGCACGTAAAAGTGTCATTTTGCTTGAGAAGGGGAGGACCTATTGGCCAGAGGACATACTTTCCCATTTCCCCAGAAAATGTTAACTAGAACCCTCTTAAGAATATGCTACTGCCTGATGAAGAGCTGAGAAAGCACTGCTAAGGCAGCCATAGCTTCTGTCTTGCCATCACTGTAACACTGCAACAGGAAAGCCCTTCTGCTGCAAACCTGTATTTTTTTTAGCAGCAACAGGCTGTGGCGAGGCACTGTGCTCTGCTGCAGCTAGGTTTGAGCCTCTCCTCCCCCGCACAGACATAACACGTCAAGCAAGAGAAGAGATACTTGCATAAAAGCGGGCATGGGACACGTCTGAAGGCACTGCTACGTTGTAAGGCCCAACCGCTTTGTACAGGCATCGGCTACGTCGCACCAGAACTCCTTGTGGCCATATTGTGTTTTCTGACCAGCTGTGGGGAAAGAATGCCAGAACGTCAGCGTCTGTGCTCCCAACTCCCCAAATGTGGGTTCGCAGAAATGGACTGCATGTTGCAAAATACCAGCCCCCCTGCCACAAGGACAAGTCCTTGCTCCCACTGGAAAAGCATAGAGAGGTGATCACAAACCCACCAGATGGACTCTGGGTAATGTGAACAAATTCTTTCCAGTGCAAGACCCTAGCCCACTGCATTGGAGGAGACCACCCCCTGCCCCTGCACAAGCTGCTTCTCCAGCAGCCAAGAAGAAACTCAGCGTTTGTTTCTGGGGAGGAACCAGCAGTGACCGGAGGAGCTCAGACAGGTCTCTAGAGCACGTTTCTGTTTCTAGGGAACTGAAAGACCAGCAGAGTTGCATGGGGAATGGAGAAGTGTCCTTAGTAGATAAGCACTGCTGATATTTACTCATCTACTAGAATGTCTTCTCAGCCCCTTTCTGGACATGCCAACCTCTCTCCGTCTCCAGACTCACATGTGCTGTGGAGCATTGCTGTAGGAACCATGTTCTAGTTTCTGCCACTTGCCGAGGTGGGCAGCTGATCTGTGGAGCAGGTCACAGTACTTGGGAGGCAGCAGCTGAGTGGTCAGCATGACAAAGGCATTGATCCACACCATGATGAGGTGCTCACAGGACCAGCGCATGTCGTAGTACTGGGTGCTCTGCAAAGAGACCAGACGAGAACTTGGCACCGCTGTCACAAAGCAGAGGAAGGAATGACAAAGGACGTACTGCGTGTGCATCCAGCAGACCCACACCACACATGACAGGCATGCGCTTTTGGACCAGTGATTTCAGAGGGTAATAGCTTAGGAAACACTCAAGACTCCCTTCTCCTTGGACTTGAAGGAGAAAGGGCAAGGGGGATGATGCTGCAGCTGGTGCATCTCCTCCTCCAGCAGCAGACAACAAAGGGCTTTGCTGCCACAGAACTGCCCCAGGAGCACCAATTGCACCAAGACTACTACATGGATTGTGGAGCCCTGCCCATTTCACTACACCAACTGGAGCTCGTTCAAGTTAGAAAAACTACAGATTAAAAGATACAACCCCCACATTGACAAGAGGTTCTTGGATTTAGCTTGCCAAGCGTCCTCGTTGGCTCTGCTTTCTAACAAGCTGACCACCAAAGCCTCTGATCCAAGCACTCGAAAGCCTGGATGTTGGATCTGAGACAGGTAACAACAGGTTCCCTTTCCTAGGAAGAACACAGCTATCCATCTGCCTAGGACAGGGGGTGGGAAAAGGGGAGTTAGTAAGTGGGGTGATGGGACTAGAGGTGCATCACATTTATGGCAATACCTATCCGCCAACCAGGAGCAGTACTAGTGCCCTCCGGATGCAGCCATGCTCCGCTATCCGGGCTGCCAAAGGGGAGACAGAGAAAAGGGGAATTAACCAGGAATCTGGCCTGGCAGCAATTCACACAACATACAGAAGGAGACGGCAGGCAGGGACACAGAGAGCCAGACAAAAGGTACCTTCACAAAACACAATGGCAGGAATGCCACGTAGTAGGCACTGAAGAGAGAGTTGAAGAGAACTTCCTTGATCCTGCGGTTGAAATCTGCTTTTAGGCACTCCACCTCATTGCGGATGAGATCTGGGGAGAGGGGGCAGCTGTGGGTGGGGATAGATGTAGGATTATTGAACTGTTCCCTCAGGGATTCCCACAGAAGCGAGAGGAAATCTTTAGGTTTGACCAGAGTGCTGACAGCTGAAGCCCCATCATCCACCATCTGGTCCTGTACCAAGTAACCACAGTCCGCAGGTAGGGGCTGTGCTCTGCTGTCCTGGTGGAAGCAGCATAGAGGAACATAGACACCAAACCTGCAGGGAAAGAAAGGAAAAAAGGGCTGAAATTACAGCCATCCTAACATGAAGCAGGGGGCACCTGCTCAACAGATGGTGGCCCTTATGAAAGGGACACCACACAGAAACCCTCACTCCAGAAGCTAGTGGCCAACCCTTCTCCCTCATAAAAGGCAAGAGGCTGCAGCTTCAACAGGTGTGCAGAGAAGCTTCTTTAAATCCCATTTGTGGAACCAACGACCTCAATGGCTCATTCTTCACTCACAGTCAAGGCCCCTCATGTAAACAGCATACTGAAGCCATTTGCTTCATCAGCTCAGTGCCACCTCCTCGCATCATCCCCAGCCACTCCTGCTTCCCCTTTGATCATAAAATGAGGAGACAAATTACAGCCAATGGCTCTGCTTCCCATAGTGGTTCATGCCACCTCTAAGCAGCTATGCTCCCCCCACCATGAAGGTGCAAGGCGGTATCACTCACGGGTAGCCCAGGAATAGAAGGTTGAGAACAGAATGGCTGCGGAAGAGGTTGACCAACGTCCAGCAAAGCACCCAACCACAGAGGGTGAGCAGCACCAGGCGCACCATGTAGTGAATCACTGATGTCGCACCCACCTGAGAGGCCTGTAAATGGAGAAGAAACATTCAATGGCCCTGTAACACCACTGCTGGAACGTGAGCACAGGGGTTGCCTGTGGAAGAGAAGTTGGGAGGGGTGCCAGGAGGCACTCTGAGAGGGATGGCTGCCCTCTTCCTGCCAGAAGCAGGAGACCAACTCTTACAAAGACAGAATACCTTTGTTTTTATTCAGGAGTTGTAGAATCCAAAAGTTTCAAATACGCACAAGTTTTTGAGTGCGACTAAAAGAGGGCCTTTTAAAAATCAGAGTTGCAAAGTCCCGTATTGCTCTGATAATAGTCCAGAATAGACTGAAACACATTTCCTCTTGCTCTTTCCTTTAGAAGGATCAGGTGTCACCATTCATTTTCCTAAAGGACTGGAATGTCGCAGTTCTCAGCTAAGGGAAGAGAATATGGTGCATCTTGGCAATCCCCAAACTAGATTTGCACCACTCATCTCTGCTGGACACACAGGCTGCAGTCCAGTGAGGAGGTACCACCTTAAAAGGACAGCAGGAAAGCTTGTTCCAGTCTCCGGCGGGGAGAAGGCAACTGAACTATGAAAACATTCTTAAGGGTTAGAGCCAATAGAAGGGATGTGCAAAAATCTGCATGGAAGGTTTCAGTGCAGAAATTTCAGTCTACGGGAGGTTTTACGGAGGATGTGAACATAAATGAAAATGGCAGGAATCTGAGATGAAAAGAGAACTTCAGAGATCCCATGTTCTCCATTTACCTATTCAACAGCACATAACTGTTCCTTATTTTTAAAGTTATTGCTTGGTTGCTTAGCCTGGAGTTATATTAACCAATTCAGTGGACAGAACTTCCATTTTCTTCAAAATGACCTTTCTCAAACAAGTATTTAGCCTGGTTCTGCTCCCACAAACACAGAGAGTCTCAAAATCTGAGGTGACATGACCAGAGTCTCAGAGTTATTGAGTAACCAGGACTGGAAAAGCAGTTCTACCAGCTATTTGTATTTCACTTTAGCATACTGACCTTTCCCCCTCTAATCTCCTGCTCATTTTTCCAGTCCTGACTAACATCCCTATTTGCCATTCTGCTACCTGACTTGCAATTCTCTCAGCCACTTCTCTGGCACAAGGTAGTGAGGTACAGTATTGCACCTGCAAGGATACAGAAGTAAGTGGGACAATTTCATCTCAGTCTAGCTGCAGAGGCAACAGAGCTACTCAATACTGCAGGACACGAATGGGCCCAAGGAGAAAACTCCAAGGCAGAAAGGCATCCCCAAAATCTTAGTCCTTCACACCCAGACTTGTTCTGAGGGAAGAAACCCTCCAGCTATCCAACTTACAAAACCTTCTCAGGCCATAGATGGTCATGCTCTGCAATCAGTACTGCAGGCAGGAGAGGGAACAGTGGGAATGTTACCTCAGAGATGAGGGCCCACACCAGCCTCCGCGCCAGCATCACTGTGATGAACGCCGCCAGGTGGTAGTCAATGAGGTGAAAATTCTGAAGGAGGAAAGAAAAAAGGTCTTCACCAGGGGAAGGGACTCTGAAACCACCCAGCTGGGGTGGAATTGGAAAGCTGGCTGTTGAGAGCACATTAGGACCTCACGTAAGCATTCCCCAAATCTCTCTGTTAGGGATGAGGGAGAAGGGATGAACATCAGTAACATAGGAATGTCTCCAGAAGCAAGACGATCTCCACATGGGGATTCTGACCCACAGAGAGATTCCCACTGAAAACAAAACAAGCCCACCTTTCAGGCAGGTATCTTTGGGGTCAAAGGGATGTCTAGGACCAGGATCCTACTATGGAGAACAGCTTGCAAGTTCTCCTGGGAAATGCCACTGAGCAACCAGAGAAAGGGCAGCTGAAATGGAGCCCAGAGTGAGCACACCAACTCACTTTAGCTCTTGGTCTCAGAAATGGTCTGTAGTGACCAGTGCTCCCTGATAATCAAGTTGATCTGAGAAAGGTCATCTTCATGGGCCATAGGTCAGTATTAGAAGTTAACGTTCACTCCAGTTGCATCCAGTTAGATACAGCTCTTGGACCCCTTATGATTTTCCAGTGAAGCCATCAAATGTGTTCTGGCTAGAACAGTTAGCAGACTCTGAATACTGCTGTCTGGGACTTCAAGGTCATTTTGCATGAAAAAGAGCGCTTGACCTCTGATGGGAACAAACAAGTGACCATTAAATCTTTTCAGGTAGCAAGCCTCAAACAGAATGCTTTTTCTTCAAAGAAAGCTGTGTCCAGCATCACACAGCTGAATTTGAAATGAATAGCTGGGTAACTGGAACACCAGCACCACCTGTGGGTATAGTTAACTACAGAACCACCTCATACTTCCAGGCAGCAAGGGCACAATATAAATTGAAGGACCACCTCAGAGGCTTCCATCAGATGGGGTTTGCTGACTCAGGTACAGGTCACTGCCAGGTTGTGCAGCTTAACGGGCCAGGAAGGAGACTGAAACATTTACATAGGCTGAGGATCTGACCTCTCCTCAACTCCTCTGCTACCGACCTGCTAAGAGACCTTAATGAAAACTTGCGTCATCTCCCTTCTCTCAGGCTCTGTTGTTTCCACTGGGAAGGGGCACCCACAGCAGGAGAAAGCAGGCTCCTGGGGTCTCAGCTCCATTTCAAACCCTAGAGACTAGCTAGGCCATACAAGTATCTGCAAGAAATTTCCACTGAAGGAGTCCTGCTGACACCTCTCTCTCACCTTCCATGTATTTTCTCCCCTGTAAAATGGGGTTGACATGGCCCTGGCTGATGGGGGTGCATGTGAACTCCTTTTCACTTCTTTAATGTCAAATGCCTGGTGATTCCTGGACTGAAGAAGCATGAAAAGAAGCTGCGTAATGAAAAAGCGTAAGTGATGGCATTTGCTGGGGAACTCACCAGTGAGGTGCAGGAAGCAGGGTGATTGTATGGGTACCACCAAACAGTCTTGTAGATGTTGATGTACTGAATGAAGAGGGCTACCAGTAGGTAGATGAAGAACAGGAATTCAAAGAGAAGGCTCCCATCCAACGGCAGTTCGGGGATCCGGCAGTGCCGTACAGGCTCTGGAGTAATCAGCGCTGTGATTGGAGGTGCAGAGAGGCTGATGGCACTACCATTCCTGAAGGAGACAGATATCGCTCATTTGGTAAACGTTCTACATAATCTCCTACCATTTTCCATGACAGAGAGTGCATGAGGTTATGAATTTGGGACTGGGCATTGCTAGAGGAGAGATGGCAGCAGCCTTGCATTCATATCTGTGGGACAAGACGGTTGGTGATATTCTTCATCTTCTTAGCCCAGACAAAACCCCTAGCCAGTATTTTTACCAGACAACAGACTGGTCTGCCAGAGGTGCTGCAGCAGTATTTCAGTAAACTTGCAGATGGAGGAGCAGAGGTAGAGAGTAAGGAGGCAACTCCAAGTAAAAATCATTGAGGACTCTGTGCCAGACCAAGCACTGAATGTTGGCTCCTTCCACCCATCACTAGGACATTACAGTAGCACCCAGCCTCATTCTCCAGTATTGCAAAGTAACCATCATCATTCTGCTCACAGATCCTCTCTTGAAAAGAGAGGTAACTAAAAATGAAACGGAGGACTTTGGCAACCTTGCAGAGACTGACCTCTCAAGTCTTCTCACACTTCCTTCCTCCCTGGCCTTCAGAGGAGGCTCGGACAACTAGAAGCTCCAGCAGGCTAAGCTGATGGAGGAAGTTCAGCCATAAACTACGCTGTGTCTGACTGAAACCAGGACAAGGGATGCTCCCCTAGGACCTTGGGGCACTGAACTCCAGGGTCTCAACAGTTACTTGTTCCTCAAGAATCCAAGACCGTGCCATCTATCTCTCACAGCCAGGGAAGTATTTAAAGGCCAAAGCTAAACGGCTTGGATCTCTCTACTCTGTAAGGATGAACCTATACCAAGTAGACCAGGCCCTCAACACGGAGCAAATAGCTTCACTAGTCTTCTAACATCTGTATCGAAGAAAGTAACACTGTGCCCTTTTAGTCTCAAGGCCAAATGTGGAGACCTAAATATCACTGGATGTTCCTTTTTCAAGCCCCAACTTCCCCAGAAAATGGAGATGAGCTTTGCTAACTGTGAGACTTAGTTTCATCTGCAGCCAGTAGGGATAAAACAGAATGTAGGCATCCTCCTGCCCTGCCTTTCTTTCACGTAGGAGGGGGACTCACAGATGAGTTGGACTTGATCCTTGTGGGTCCCTTCCAACTCAGGAGATTCTACAATTCTATGAACCACCTCGCCACGGTGATTTTAATGCATGAAGACAAGAGGGACCACAGAAGGAAGCCTGTGCCACAGCAGAGCTTGGAAGAGAAGCTGGAAGAGGTTTATCACACAGGGCCCCTTCTTGGAGGGGCCATCTCCTGATGCCACTGCAGACAGCTCAAGGTTTCCACTTCTCAGTTCCTTGCTTTAACCACAAACCCACACTCCCGGGCAGAATTTAGAGCGGATCAAGGCTCCTGGCTCTTAGCACTATCCTGGCCGCAGAAGTCTCAGCAACCCTCCCTTTGTCCTCACCTGTTTCTCAAACCGGTACCGTTTCCACAGCTCCCACCAACCAGCGTCTGGAGAGAAGGCAAAGCTGAACGGCTTAGCTGCTGCCGGCTGGGTCCCCTCCTTCCACCGGGCATGACCAGGAACCAGTCCACTTCCAGTGCCTCCAGCAGGCTGTGCCTCGAGACCCAGACAACGATCCCGAAGCCTTCCCAGGTCTGCAAAGGAGGCAGAAACGTCACTTGAGCTGCAAAACAGTGGTCACCTAGTTCACACCCCAGCCAAGCGAGTTCATGCAAAGGGAAGCCACTCTCATATGTGCAGAGCCCTGTGGGACACCCATCACCACCTGAAAACATGGTGCCATTTCAACAGCACTGGATCAGCATCCGCCTACATACACAGCACGGATGCCACTGACACTGTGTCTTTAAAAAGGGGCTTCTTAAATTAGCCATCAGCGACTGCTTGCGGTTCCTGTGGGCTGGAAAGCACCACTGAGCATCTCCAGTACTTGAGACCACAGGACTGCCTGCCTCATTTCAAAAGCAAGCCTGGGGAAAGCCCTCTCCCTGTTCTGCTGCAAGGAGCTAGTAGAGCTTCCCAGGTCTTCTCTATCGCCCAACACATCACATGGCAGGGTCTGATGCTGGACCCCCTCTTGCGAGAGCTTAGAAAAAGCAACCTTATTAGGTCTCAGTGAAGTTAATTGCCTGGTTCAGCTCCCTTCTGTGCTATGAAAGCCCCACTGACATGATGGTAGGACATCCATTTAAAAGTGGTTCTAGCTAGCAGCGTAGTGCAGCAAAACACACATGTATTATGCATGTCCTTCAAATGCACACAGAGGAAATAATGTATCCCAGCCTTCAAAAAAAAAAAAAATTAAAAAGGCAAGCCTTTAAATATTTACTTATTTTTATTTCACTGGTGTCCCCCACAAGAGGAACATGTCTCCTATGAGGACAGGCTGAGAGAGCTGGGGTTGTTCAGCCTGGAGAAGAGAAGGGTCCGGAGAGACCTTATTGCAGCCTCTGAGTACTTAAAAGGTGCCTATAAGAAAGATGGGGACAGACTTTATAGCAGCGCCTGTTACAACTGGACAATGTGCAGTGGTTTTAAACTAAAAGAGGGGAGATTCAGTCTAGATGTGAGGAAGAAATTTTTTACACTGAGGGTGGTGAAACACTGGAACAGGTTGCCCAGAGAGGTGGTAGATGCCCCATTCCTGGAGACATTCCAGGCCAGGCTGGACGGGGCTTTGAGCAACCTGATCTAGTTAAAGACGTCTCTGCTCATGGCAGGGGGCTAGACTAGATGAGCTTTGAAGGTCCCTTCCAACCCAAACTATTCTAACACTACAAGGATTTCAGTAGTCAGGTAAGTTTCTGACAGCCAGCAGATATGAGAGAGTAAGGGGTTGGAGAGTGAATCTAGAAGTCATTCCAAGCACACGTGTTGTACGGAATCCAGACATTTAGCGAGCATCTCTCTACAAGGACTCTGGTTTGTCTGCATGTCTGGAGCCTAATCACCTGCCCTTTTGGCAAAGCATCATAACCAGAAACACCCCAGGGTCCAAAAAAAGTACTCACACCCTCTGGGAAACCCTGGGTCTATCTTTGAAACTTACAGATGGAACCTATTGTCTATTTATAATTCAGTTATCACCCTCTTTAAAATCCTGGCATTTCTGCCAGCTGTGATTTCTCAGGAAGTTTGCTCAATGAGTCATACCCGTGTCACCATGAATACATCCTGCAGGAGAACTATTCTAAAAAAACCCCTCAAAGAATTGTCCTTTGTATTGAAATTTCCCATCCTTCGTCTCTACTTCAATAACCAATTTTCAAAATTTCAACAAAAAAATCAGGATGTTTCAAAAGTTTAATGCTTTCCACATACCCACATAAAGGTCACTTGCGCAAAAAAAAAAAAAAAAAAAATAAAGCAAACCAGAGACCCTGGAAAAGGAATAAAAACCACACACACACAAAAAAAAAGACTTGTGAAATTGCATGAAATGAGAGAGCAAACATAAGACAATTTGGGTTTGGAGGAAAATAATGCATTTTGGCAGACTTCAAAATTTTCATTATAATTCCAATGACAACACAACAGAGAATTGAAGCCTTCCTTACCCTTCTAGTCAAAACTCTGAAGTAGTTTCAGAAAACTTTCTCTAGGATATTCTAGAGTTTTAATTGGGAATATTTCTATTTCAGGAATTGAATATAAAAAGAAGAAAATTCTCCTGCATGCACAAGATGAGCAGAGGCAGCAACACACAATGTCATGTTCACTTAGGACATCCAGACACTTTACATAAGCAGCTAAGGCAAAGAAAAATAGATAAAAACCTCTAAAAGGAACGACTTTGAAAGCCATTTTAAGCCAAATTAAACTATTACAGGGACTGTGGAAGCTAAAACAATTGGTCTGATTCAACCTACAGATTATTTATTATAACGGATGCAATACATCAGTGGTCTAATTAGTGGTATTAACAGTGGAAGGTATTTTATGCCTCATTCAGTAATTCATGTAAATAATTTAACAGCTCTAATTAGTATTATCCCATTAGTATGCTTCACATGCTCACCAATATAGACACTTGGACACTGAGTAATCACACTTCCACCCTCTTGTTTTGCAAACCAGTAAAATGCAGCTTCCTACCAGTAAAACAGAATGTCTGTGGAAAAGGAGCCCTCCTTAACGCCAGTGCACCATATTTTAAATCCACTTGAATAAGCCCTTTCACAGTGATCCACGAACATATACAGACTGGGCAGTTCCTCAAGCCAAGCTTTAAATAACTTCACTGGAGTCTGATCAAATTAGGTAGGTGTCTATCAGAGCAAAATCTGCCAAATAACCATTCCTTTTTTGTTTGCTTTTGTTTTGTAAAACTAGATACACAAAACTGAATCTCCCCAGATCAGTTTGACTCTAAGACTGCTTTTTTTGGCCTTGAACCAATCAACAGCACTCCTTTTTTGAGGAGAATGACATGGGAAAAAGCCTCTTGATAGTTTTCAATTAATAAACAAAGACATGATTCTACTGTGAAAAATATTCTAAGACGAAAAAAAAAAAAGTGTCCAAGTGTCCATGACCCTTTATGCCAACAGATAAAATTCCTGTATGCATCCAAGTCATATTAAGAATTAAGAGCCCACAAAGGGAGCTGGGAGTCCACCAAGTCCCCACTCCATCAGCGATCTTCTTTTATATAGTCACAGGTACAAAAACTGAGTAATGGAAGATAAAAGCTTTTCTTGACAAGACTCTTTAGTCCATTAATGCGATTCCACATTGTTCTTCCTAGTTCACCTATAATATCCCACAAAAAGAAGTCACATTCTTATAGTCCATTCATCCTCAACATCCCCAGAACAGAATCTGCCTAGTTTCCAAGATGTCCTCTCCTCTCTCAGGCAGACGTGGGCATCATAAATACACACAAGAAAGATTTGGAGACCAGCTACAGAATAGTGGACAGTGGTTCTATCTGTGCAAGGGAACAGATATGGATACAGCTAGCTCTTGAGTCCTAGAAAGGGACCACGGTCTTTCTTCAGGACAGAGACAAAACTTTCAGCTGTGACATGGTTCTAAGAAGATCTAGGAATGTAAGGCATCAGACCTTCTGATTTCCTATCCATCAGCTTCACAGTTACCCTGATGAGGCAAGATCAAGGCAAGGAAGAACCACAGCTGAGAGCAAGGCTTTGTTGATGAAGGGTTATGTAGATGAACTATTCACCAGCTCAGAGGTGGATAGTTCAGCATGAAGCCACGTCCTGCTCCCCAGGGACCATCAGTCAGAATCATATTCCTGCATCAGCAGCTGCCCAAACAGCTCTTAAAAGAGGCGAATCAGGAGAGGGTCAATGACTCATCAGAATGAAAAGTCTGCCTGGTTCCCCATCTCTTTGCTGGAAACGCTACAATACTTAGCCTGTTATTTTGATGGCGTTGACGTTTTTTTAATTGGAGAAAACTCTGAGCCTCCAATCCTCTCGGGAAGCTTGCTCCATCAAGATGTGAGAACTCTCAGAGCCCGGAAAACATTCAAGTGGCTCTCCTTGACTCCACAAGTCCTACAACCAGATACTCTCAAGAGCACAAAGGGAAATCTGGCCACCCTCATTGCAACTCTCCGCCTTGATGAAAGCACCTTTCTTCCTGGCCAGTAAGCACAGGATTTCTTGTGGTGAAGCAACACATTGCCTCTGTGGCTATTTGTGAGAGAGCTCTGCCTGCCTCCTCCTCTTCCTCCTCAGCAACATAGGAGCTCCCAGTATTGTCTGGGTTGCTAGCAAAACTTCCCATTCAGGGTGCCCATGCTTTATAGAATAGTCTGGGTTGGAAGGGACCTTCAAAGGTCACCTCGTCCAACCACCCTGCCATGAGCAGGGACAGGTGCAACTAGGTCAGGTTCCTCAGAGCCCCATCCAGCCTGGCCTGGAATGTCTCCAGGAATGGGGCATCTCCCACCTCTCTGGGCAACCTGGGCCAGTGTTTCACCACTCTCAGTGTAAAAAATTTCTTCCTCACATCTAGACTGAATCTCCCCTCCTTTTGTTTAAAACCATTCCCCCTTGTCCTGTTGCAACAGACCCTGCTAAAAAGTCTGTCCTCATCTTTCTTATGGTCACCTTTTAAGTACTGAGAGGCTGCAATAAGGTCTCCCTGGAGTCTTCTCCAGGCTAAACAACCTCAACTTTCTCAGCCTGTCCTCACAGGAGAGGTGCTCCAGACCTCTGATCATTTTTGTGGCCTCCTCTGGCCCCTCTCCAACAGGTCCCTGTCTTTCCTGTACTGAGGGCACAGGAAATTTACAGCTCTGCAGGCATGGAAACACACCTGCCACCTCTGCGGTGCCCCCTCGCAGGGAAGCACAGTGTAACACAGCTGCTGAGCACTGACACAAAGCACAGGGAACCACCAGCACTGACAAAACACTAGTGATGTTTCCAGCCCCTCTGGGTGCTACTGGTAGTAACAGGAACCACAGCTAGCGTCAAGTGTGGGACAAAAGGATAAAGGAACTGGGAACGGTGCAGGGAAAGTACACGCGAAGGAGGGTGTGAGCAGCAGTGCAAGAAGCAGTCATTCAGTGCCAGGGCAAGGAGCACCACTATCTTCAGAGTACTCATTCCTGCATCTAGCCATCTGGCAATTCTTCCCCCCGCTACAGTACCTGCCTGTTCCCCTGCTGTCAGGAGCACCAGCTTCTAGGTCATTTTCCTTCAAAAAGGAACATATATCCTAGAAATGGACTGTCTGTATAAGCCCCAAGGCATGAGCTCCCAGAGCACAAAGGCAAGGGACCATTTAAGACCTCGCTGGTTCACCCTGGCCTGAGCAAAAGGCTTTGTCCCCAGGGCAGCCACTGAACAGCACGGCCAGCACCTGCACAGCTTCTGAGGCTGCTGACTGCCAGTGCCCACAAGCAGCCCCACAGGTGACAACAGCTCACTGTGTCCCAGACAGTGGCTTATTTATAAAACCTTGTTTGTAAGGCAGCAAAAGGCAGTTACTAGCCCCTGGTGAAACCATTTCTGGAAGGATGGAAGGAGGAAAATCAGGTAGGATTCTCTAACCTTTGGGATTGAATATATAACATAACGTAACCGTTGTGACTTTCAGCCGGCCAACAAACAGCTCTTTCTCCTCTTCCTCCCTCCTGCCACCATCACTCTCTGAAATTGAAACAAGCAATGTACAAAGGTCACTGGGCTACTGATGTCCTCACTTCAAGTCACTGTAGCGGGTCAAGCTAACCCCAAACTTAAATTTGTCCAGCAATCCTAATGTCTTTGCGTATTATCAGTGAATCCACCTTATAGTCAAGTTTTCTTTCAAACTGCTCTGAGTCCTAGTTACTATGGCTTATTTTTACTTCCTTTTAGTGTGAGCCTTTTATTCATTTATTTATGCATCACACTTTGACAGCTGGAAAAACTGAGACACAAGCTGGAAAATGATTCACCCAATATAATGCCAAAAAAAAAAAAACCAAATCAACAAACAGAAAAATACAACCGACCAAACAAAAAACACAAAAAGCTCCCACCAAAAAAAAAACCAAACCAACCAACCAAAACCAACAACAACAAAATCCCCACAGACAACAAACCAAATAAAATGAGAAGAGAGCCTAGGCACAGTAATGGCTGCACACGTGCCTTGGTCACAAAGCCACCATGTCAGTGCCCTCGCATCTGCCACACCAAAAGCTGAGAAGCTGCAAAACTTCTGTGGAAGCCTTAACTTGGTTTGGGAATAAAAAAGCATTTAGTTGTTACAAGAGAGGAAACAACCAACAGGTTATCAGATGGAAAGATAAATATTTGGCTTGTGCAGAGCTCCCCCAGCGTTAAGTCAATACAACCTTTCAACTCAGGCTGGCTCCAAAGGCACACACCCCTCACCTGGCCCAAAGCTCAGCACTGGCCCCAGGGCTGGGAGGGAAAACCAGTTAGGAGGGAGGTCTACCAAACCAGCAGATTTGCCACATCCTTGTGCTGTATGGAGCGATGGATTAAGAAGGAGAGAGACAGAAACCCCCCCTGAAGCACAGCGCAGGGTTGGGCAAGGAGGACGAGCGCTGAGTGGTGAATCACCGCTGTCAGGTGATGCATCAGCAAGACTAATTTTTGCTCAGTGACTAAGAGCCAAGAACATCTTCTGTAATAACAAAACCAACCTGGCAAGACCAAGTCTGTAGGCTTTTCTGATACAGCACAACTCTGGCCAAAGAGGCTCCACCTATCAGTCCTCTAACCACGTGCCAAAACCAAGAGGTGGCTTTCACCTTTTGGCAAGAAAAAGGCAAGATTTCACAAAGAACCTACCTACCGTATGACTCATTTCAGCTATCTTCAGCACGGAAGGCTAGAGCTAAGCAGAAAGACAAGTGGAGAAAATAAAAGTTCTAGCTAAAGACAAGGTGAAGGCAGTGCCTGCCATGTCTGAGTGCCCCAGTATTTCAAATACCCACCAACAAAAATGGGAGCAGGAAAGAAAAGTTTTCCAGGAAAAGCCTCTCCAGGTTGAAGTGCAGTAAGCTCAGTTCAGCTCATTTTGCAGATGTGCTCTTTAAGGATGGGGCATGGATTTAAGTTCTTAATATTCTATATCAAGAAAATTATCCAACAGATTGAGAAAGCAATTCTTTAAAACGGAGAAGGATTTCCAACACAAATCCTGTACGTTCTTTAAAAATTCTCTCAAAGACCTTACTTCAGAGAGTGCAAGGAAGAGCTTTCCAGAGGTATGCAGGAGATACAGTCCTCTTCAGAACACAGATGAGTTCAAGTCTTTGTGAATTGGAGGAAAGAAGATACACACACGAAGCGCTCTTAATGAACATCTGGTGAGTACAAGAACAAAGCCGCAGTTCCTGCAGTTCCTGGAATAATAAAATAATACCTTATAACCATATAATTACCTTGTGCAACTAACTGCTCCAGGAGGTCAAAGTAAACAGCTTAGTAAGACTTTAATGAATGACTAGAATAATTTTATGAATGAAGACAAGGGAAATTATGTTCCAAAAAGGTGGAGAGAAAAAAACAAAACAAAACCAAACCCACAACACAAGATCCTCAGGGCTCAGGAGCTACAAGTGGCTGATAACACACTTCTCACCACGGCAACAGGACTGCTCAGTTAGCAAGACGTTAACATTTTCTTTGGCTTCTTTTGACATATACAGCAACACTCACAGCCAAATACTGGATCTAGGAATAAAGCAAGCATTGGCTTGTCCTCGTAGGAGAGCAAGACAGAATTGCAAAGTTGAGCTTTTCCAGCAGAAGAGGGAAATGCAGGCCTGACCAGTTGGGTCATGGTCTATTTTGGTCCTACAGTTCCAATGCTTCTAAATCGTGTGGGGAAAGGGCAGCAAGTCCAGCCTCATCCACAGCAGGAGGCTCAAACCAAATAGCTAGTGAGAATTAGATCTAAGGTTCTAGATCTAAGGTTCTTAAAGACAACGTGCACTGTCATCTGTAAGCTCAGAACAGTTCCAGCTTCAGATACAAAACAGGGTTTGGATATGTAACAACACAAAAGTTTTCAGCTTCAACTCCACGCGCCCGTTACATACAGAAACATAAGTTCACTTTAGAAAGGGACACCGGCTGGGAAGCAATGCCAAATCACAAGGGCGATATATCAGCAGACACAACATGGGCAAAGCTATCAGAGCTGGCTCTTAATACAATTTATCAACACGCACTCCTACATCCATCTTGCACCAAAGCTCTTCAGTAAATACTGCAGGCAGTCAGGGAACTGCTAAAACACAGACACTGATGAACACTGCACAGTGACTGGGGAAGGAGGGGAATTTTAGCTACAGCCACGGAGACTTTCTTTTCCAACTTCTTGGGGCAAACACGCAGCAAAACAGACCCGTACAGGGGGTGGCAGAAGACAGAAAAAATAAAAGATGCTCTTGCCTTAAGAGCCCATCTTATCATTTTCAGCCAAGCAAGCCACCAAAACATGCGTTCTCCTCCAAACCCTGAATACATACACATCCTTCAATGGCCTGAGTACAGGACTGCACACCAGGGACTCTCTGCTTTTAGTCTCTTCAACTGACTTCCAGGGAAGTTGTTTTACTGATTTAGACCTCAATTTCCTTATCCCAAACAGGATAAACTGTTCGGCAAGTATTTCTCCTCCCAGGGGTCTCCATACATAGTAGTGAATATTTTTTACAGTATTATTTTAGTGCTTTAGACAAGCTTTTTTAAAAACAAACAGAAGCTGCTTTCCTGCTGGTTTTGCTCATCTGCCAATCCCTGTGTTTAATTTAATGGAGAACAGCGATGATGACAAATCACAGGGAGTCACTAGGATTTTTCTATTTTGTCCTCACATAGCTAAAAATAAGGCAGGCATCTGCCATCTGTAGCCATGAGTTTGAAGGCATGGAGTAAAATGCAAGGAAGAAACAGCTTCTCGAGTCTTACCCCATGTCATTGCACTGGGATTCACATTGGAAAGGATCAGTGCAACAGCTACTTGCATATCCCTGATACTGTGGAAAAGCAAAATTATTGCAGGGAATTCTAAATAAATGGTAATTTGCATAAATCATAAATTCGCATTAATACATAGAACACATATGAGAATACATCACTCCCCTGTAATCTCCTCCTAAATAACAGCTATACAAGCTTCCTGCAAAACAGTAAGGGTCTTCAATTCAACCCGCATTACTCAGGTAGGCAGCACTCAGAACATTGTACAACTATTTACAGAGCAACTAACATTGCAGTTCAGGAAAATGCAACAGGACACATTAATCCCTGATAGAATTAATTATTCCAAGACTAATTTAGCTGCCTGAATCTGCACACACATTCCCTTATAAGTATTACGGGGTTACTGATGTCTGCTGATAATTTTGCTTTAAACCAAGCATTTCAAACCTCCAGCACACGTGGATGCCGCTGCGTCACGTTAGTTAGCACAGTTTTTCTGACTGGCTTGCGTAATACTCACTTCCCACCAGAAGTCTCGTTTTCCGCTTGCAACGCGTTCAGCCCAAAAAGTCAAAAAAAGGTTGGAAATTACTCTCCAACGGCTACACCCCACAAAGAATGGCAGGAAACCTTTCAGGCAAGTTTGTGATAGCTCATGAACTATTTGCCCAAGTCACACGGCTACTAGAGATTCACCTCTGATTTTAAAAATCCACCTGCTGAAAGCCATACTGCTCATCTAGCAGTAGGTATCTAGTTGTCAAATGGTTAGACATAAATGGACTGAAGTTTCTAACACCATAAGAGACCTCCTGTGGTTGGGTGAATAAAGAGGAGAGAGCGAACTTCATGGCACCATCCATTACTGTGACAGGCCGAACTCTGCAGCCAGAGGGAGGATTGAGGAGATGGCAGAGGAAAGGGATCACTGAAAGAAGAGGAAGGTTGACTGTCATAACTTCGTATCTTGCTTACAGTTTCTTGTGCATAAGGTAGCACTGCAGTACTGACGTCAAACTGTATGAGTTCTCCAACTGAATGGCAGTGCAAGGAGAACAAAAATCGGACCACAACAAAGGTAAATATGTATAACAGAATATCATGCTGCACATTAAAGTATGACAGTAATACTAGAGTCCAAAGATTCCAAGTATTTAAGTAGCTTCTGCAAGCCAAATTCAACCCTCCTCTCTATTTCTCAGTCCATAAACATGCCAGTACATAAAATTTCACAACAGACAAACAAAATAATGGTCAGAAATGGGTAATATTTTTAAGACCAAATGTTCTAATAGTAAACAAATTCAGCCAAATCTCTGATTTTCATCAGTGCTAAAATGCACACACATCTTTGTATTGACAGTATAGTTCCTCTTTAAATCCAGAGTACGAATCCAACCCCTCCAACTCAAGGGTTTCACATCCATAAAACTAAAACTGAATCACATGTTTGTAACTGCAAGAAGAAAACTTTTTTCCAGGATTCTGTGATGCTGAGGCACAGGGAAAGCACTGAGACTGAGGAGCAGGATAGTCTCAAAATCAGTACTATCTTCTTGCTTTGCACCATATCCATCCTTAGGAGCTGTAACTCTATAGAGTTGTACTGAGTGGCCCGACTGGCTTCTGGACTGAATACTCATGGAAATTAGAAGCCACCTCAACAAACATTTCTAGCATATATGCTCTTCTTGTATTCTCAAACATCTAGATTTGATGGCTATAGAAGAAAAAAAAAGGTTAGTTTTATGCTCTCCAGTCTTGAGTTGCCCAAGTCAATTTGCAATACAGAAACTTTCAAAGAAAGATCTGTGTTCAGTGCTGCTTAACTGCAAAAACAGCAGAAGGGTATGTTTTTTCCCCCTCAAATACTGCATACATCATTTGATTCTCTCTCTAAAATTTCAGACCAAAAAGCGGTGTCTGAAGCAAGCATAGACAAAAAAGAGATTAGGCCTCTGCTTTAACAGTATACTTATATTGGCAATGTTACATCAGCACAAATATTTCTAACACAGGCAGGACACTACAATGAGAATAGCTTATTTCCTTAACTACCGCAGGATGATATTAGTGTCAGTTCAGCAAGGTGCTAACCTGTACCTTGAAAGAAGTTTTGAATATAATTTATTTTCTTACAAGCAGAATAGCAACATACTCTGCAAAAGTAGGAAGCAAAATGTTTTATCCCAGTTTTACAGTCAGAATGACTGTAAAAAAATAAAAGTAAAAAATAAATGTAAAATAAGAGGCCTGCCATTAATTTAAATTATCAATGATTTTGAATGCTCAGGTTGAGGCAATATAGACACCTCTATTGGTAGGAGTGTGGATAACCAGATCTTCTGAAAACCAGGTCTCAAATGCCTGCAAGTCACTAGATCTACAAAGAGAGCCTGGAATGAGCCATACAGGTGGCATACAGACCTCTCTGGTCCCAATATTAGGAGTACACATCACGCTGGACACAGTTAACTGCATCAGTCATATTACCTGAGCTCCTCTGCTCTTCCAAATAAATTAGAGTTGGGCAGCATTCCCATCCTACATGCTGGTTTCCACTGCAAAACGCAAGTCAAAGATGCTCAAGAACAGAAACGAGGAGTAACTGTACCTACACCTGAAGAACTTCCAGTCTGATAAGGATCAACAAGGAGCGGGTGAAGTTTCAGCACAACTCCCAGAGGGGTCAGCAGCACCTGGCTACCACCTTGGCTCCAGTGGGTCCAGGTTTTATTAGGAGAGTATTATCTGATCACAATATCAAGCACCTCGACTGAAGGAGCTGGTGCTCCAGAGGAAGAGCTGGAAGGAGAAATTCACGTCAGAAACAAAGCCACTCCCACAACAGGAGTGCCAGGAGGTGAGCAAAGGAGCAGACTGTGGGCTAACGGGCTGCTGTCCTGCTCAGTTCTCAGCATTCTGTGAAACTGGAGCTGAGCCATTCCAGTCCCATCCTCGTACTACTGCATACCTCCCCCAGAAAATTTCTTCCGATCGCAGCAAGTTAACAGACCTGAGCTGGTTACAGACGCAATGCCTCGTTTCCAAAAAACTTTACAACTCACCACTTTATAACATAGATATCTTATTCTTTCACTTACAGTCATAACAGATAGCAGTGACATGGGAGGGCCATTATTCACAATGAAAAAACATGCATGAGAGCGATCATAAATCGCAAACAAAGCTGCCTCTATTTCCGCTACCCATTGACGTGTTAAAATGGTGCTGGAGTAGCAAAGGAGCTACTTCATGTAATAAGGAAAGTCACCAGTCTAACTGCTATCCTATGTAACGGAAGATGATGGATACACCATTTCCTCAGCAGTACAAAAAAGAACAGCACCCACATCCATTCTGGAAACAGTACCTTATGGGGGGTTAGGTTTGCCACGACTTACAGAAGATTGCCTCAGTTCTTCATCTGCCACAGGACGGTGCCCTCTCCTAACCCCTTCATAGGACTGATTACGTATGGACAGCGTTTTAAAAGCCCAAAGCGAACCTCCCCATGACCCCAGACCAACTTCTTCGTGTTCGATCCTCAACCCTCCTATCGCAGAGCACCCAGCCCTCAGCAACATGCTCAGACATCTTGCTTTAAACCCAGACACAGCAGGAAACGTCCAAAACGAGAAGCCCGGCACCCAGTGCGGTAACTCACCAGCCAGGAAGAAACAAAAACGGCAGAAGCCCCCGCACCTTATAAACACACACACGCACCCCAAGTTACAGGTAGGCGAGAGGCAGCACCGCACGCCCAGGGCAGCCTGGGGGGCTCCATGGGGAGCCGGCTCGGCCGCCCAGCCCCGCACCACCCGGGCAGGGTCCCGGCGGAGCCCGCCGCCCGCTCCAGTCGCTCGGGCTCTTCCCGGAGCGGAGCTGCCCCGAGGGAGCAGCGGGGCCGGTACTCACACATCCAAGCGCGGGCGGCGGCGCGGCTCGGACATCAGCCGGCAGCGGGGTCCCCTTCCGGCGGCAGCGGCCCGGCGGCGAGCCCCGACCCCCGGCAGCGCCCCGGTCCGCCGGCGGGGGACGAGGCGGCGGTGGCGGGTGCCCCACGGAGCGTCTCTCCTCCCGCCGGGCAGACGCCCCTCGCCGCTGCCCACCGGCACCCAGCGCCCTTCGGTGGGGCAGGAGCAGGGGCAGGCAGCCGCGGCCACCCTGCGGAGAAGGGAAAGGGAGGGAAGAGGAGGAGGAGGAGGAGGAGGAGGGCGGGCCCGATCTCGGCACCCCGGCGCGGCCCTGCACACCGCCGGCTGCCCGCGCCGCTGCTGCCGCCGCCGCAGCTGCCCGGGAGACGTGGCAGTGAGGGCTGATGCTCTCATCACAGAGCGACAGGCGGCAGCGGCAGCAGCCACCGCGGCGGCCGCCGAGCCGCGGCCGGCCCAGGGAGGGAAGGGCGCCGCGGGGGCGGGGCGGCCGCGCCGCGCCGCCATCTTGGTGGTGGCAGCAGGACCGCCGGGCCCCGTTACTGGAGGCGTCCGCCTCAGTGTCGCCGCCGGGTTGTCCTTTGTGCTGGTGTTTTACACCCCCACAGCACTGGGACGCTGGGCAGATCCAAGCAGGAGACTCCGGGGGTGATGCTCCGTCTCCTTATTTGCTGCACCAAGAACATTTTTGTTGCTGTAGAAGCACAGGTAATGATAAATCCAGAAAGCTCCACCTTTTGCATCATGAGATGCCAAAAAAAAAAAAAAAAAAAAAAAATCGTCATTAACTGCATCATTAACTGTTTCATTACAGCCAGCAAATCCCACGACTGCACATCAGCAGCTGAAAGGTCCTGCTGCCATTGCCATGCTCAGCTGAGGTGTGATGCAGATTGATGCAGATGCCCAACTGGAGAAGCCCTGGGCCACCTGAAGATGTGAGAAGGTGAGCACAGGTAGTCAGGGCAGCCTCAGGCGCTGAAAGACCCAGTGAGGAGCGAGCGGTGGGGAATGGACAGCGGGCAGTGTCTGCAATAGCCACCAAGCGGCAGCAAATAATCGAAGGTTGGCGGTGGCTGACACCAAACCAACCCAAGGCTTTCTTGAGCAGCGTTCAGCAAGTGACTTCTAGGCCAGCTTGAAGATGCTAGCCCGGAGCTGGGGAGCTGAACTGGTGAAAAGGTATCTCTTTCAACTATTAGCTTTCACAATCACAAGAAAACTCTCCCGGGGAGTGAAAGGAAGTATTGCAGGAAAGAAATAATAATGTGTAGCAGTAGACAATTCTGCATGGGGATGCACCACTTAAAAGTTCTATCCTGAGAACCTGGTAAGTCTATCTTAAGTGGCACAGAGCAGGCCTGACCAACCCTCCCCTCTATTTTGTTTTACTTTTTAAACAATGGTCTGGAAAGGGCTCTGATAAAGTCTCATTGGCATATCAGTGTTGGTTGGGCTTCTTTCCGATACAGAATTTTCCCTCATTCCCTGTCAGCAGATCAGGGCCTGTCCCTTGTGTATTCACTTTCCTTCCTTCAGCTTCAAGAGCATCTTCAGATGATTTTCATGTCTATGCGCTGCCACACTCTGAACAGACCGCATGTGCCTGACCCACTGCCCTCACACCTCAACTTTGCTCATCCTTCTCCCTGTAGCCACAGAGGTGAGCAGTGACATCCCAGCTGTACCAGCAGACTGTAGCCATAGTCAGTGTCTGCACCTCTGTAATACACACCTTGTGCTAGGAAATCTGCCAAAGTGTTTCATTGTTCCAGATCAGCTAGAAAGCAAACAAACAAACCAAATTAACTAAAATGTGAAGTCTTTCAAAAAATAAAATGTTCTTAAACTCAGTCCAGGTGTTTCTAAAGTCTGAGGCCCCTGCTCTAAGAGAAAGCTGCTCTTTGTGCAAAATATGCTCAGGAGATCTTAGTTGATGGAGCTGTGCAGCACAGCACAGTAAGGTAGGAGAAGTCTGTGGCAATTCAGCTGGGGGAAAATTCCTTCTTGACCACAAATCTGAACACCAGTTTAAGTCTGGATACATGTAGAAGAATCTTATAGCTACTAGGCATTTTGACTCAAGCAGCTTTGTGTTACTTGTCAAAGTTAGGCTAATGACCTGACAAAAACTCTGAATGCTCTAAGGTTTACACACCCTCCTCCCTAGCATAATACTTATTTATGGTTATGCATACAGAATTCAATGAAATGGTATGGAGACTTGGGTGTCTCATCTTTTTCTTTCTTGTACTTACATGGAAACAGTATGAGCCCAGGACAATTTACTCCCATCTATCCTTGATAATGCTGTTTCAGAAATACTTTGCATTTATCTTCTAAGATCCTTGTAGCAAATCTATGGTGTGTTGTGTTTTTATCACTAAATTCATCAGAGAGCTGTTTTCATGCAAGGAAACTGTAATCCAGACTGAAGTAAGGAAACTAGTACTGAGGAACAAGGAGCATCTCAGGCAGAATGTAAAAGATGAAACCTCCCTTGCTTCATTTTGTGAAATACCTCCAGTGTTTTAACTTATCCTTGCATGGGACTTTATCATATGAAACATTGGATTACCTCAATGAGAAGCCCAGAAGGTACAGACACCCATGTTCAAAAAGACCCTTCCTCTCTGATTAAATGTATAACTGCTACAGGGACTTTGACAAAACACTCATCCTGAGTCACCGTACCACCACCTTCCCCACTGGCCAGTAGCACACTTGATTTTGCCTATTTTACATCTATTCCTTCTTTCTTAGAACTCTTTTCCTCTCCGGTATTTCAGGTTAATGCCCTTCTCATCTGCTTCTCACTTCTGCCACACTTCGTGTCTGTTTCCATTGTCCCTTAGAAGACCTAAACCCTTTGTCACTCTCCCTCCTGTTTCAAATCCCTTTCCAGCCTTGTTGATTTAACTCCTTCCTTTTTAATTTTATCAAACGTCTCCGCTACCCTTTTACTCCAGGGCTATTGCCCAACACACTGTAGGACATAAATGGCTGTGACCCTGAACAGTCCTGTGAATTTACCTTGGGATATAGCTGTTACTTGACTTGGAGAGTCAAGCCTTACCTTGACAAAGACCCAATTTCCATCTCATGTACAGGGAGGTATCCAGACAAGGTTGGGTACCACTAACAGTGTAGCTGTAGCAACATGAAAATCAGCATGAACCAATTGCTTGAACATCCACCAGTTGCTGGGATGACTTTTGAGGCCCACTGTAATCTCCTGGTTACTGACACCACACCATTTATTGGCAACTGATCCAGCTTTGCTGACTTGTACAACTGTGACGGTAAGTCATCAACACCAGGGAACTTCTCCATGGAAGTTATTTTGTGCTGCCAAATGTTTATTTAGTCTATGCTAGGATTTGGCTCCAAGAATTAAAACAGAGTGTAGCTGAATAAGACACAGGAAAAACAGGAGCACAAAACTCTGGATATAACACGACTGTCTTAACACTCTTATAGAAAATAACAGTGTCATGGGGATCACGAGTCACCGTTGTCTAAACACTTGAGGTGGAACATCCTTTTGTGCCCACACAGACACCAGTTGGATTTTGTGTGTAAAACACTGCTTGGGAAGTCAAATCTCCCTTCCAAAGGTTCCTCTGTATCACATCTGCATGCAAGAAAGGGTCACTGCTGTTGTTCACCTTTCAGTGCCACACTGCACTAGGCAAAGAACCTTCATCCAAAAGATTTATCATGTAAAAGACCTGTGTTTAAACTGGGAGATTAAAGAACAGAGACAAAGAGAAAGGGTGCTTTCACACTTGCTGCAGGGAATAGCGTCCTATGTGGACTTTGTACCTGTGTCCATGAAGATGGTGCTTCTACAACCTTGTTAGGTGACTATTTCACTTGAGATCACTGATGTCTATGTGATTAGGAAACTAACCTGCGGGGCTTTAAAATCTACTCCTGCTCAGCAGATAGAAACACCGCCAGAAAGAAACCCAAAGGACCCATGTTCTGATTCTATTTGCTCAGAAATTATGCTATTTCTGTGACACTGTATTGAGATAAACTACATCCAAGATTGCTTCATTGGTAATGTTTTAGTAGCACTAAGAACCTGCTGGTACAGATTTGATTTCTGAGGGAAACTGTTTATGCTGTGCTAAGGAAACTGATGAGGTATCAGGCTTTCTGTCTGATATCATTGCCTCTTCCCAGACAGGAAAAAAATTGTCTGTTCATCACCTCAACATAGTGATGTTGTTCAACATGCCATATACTGTGTGTCCTTCTCCAAACCGGAGATGTAGCATTCCACTGAAATACCCACTACTAAGTTTACAGATAATTACTTCTTGGATGGCATTATTTCCACAACTAATGATCTTTGGTCTTTTTCAAATATCTCAAAAATATCATTTTACAGTTTGAAAACCACAAGTCCCTGGGACATGTGGGAAAAATAGATTGTACTATATTTGCATGTGGTGTGGGGCTCAGTGATACACGACTGATATTCTGGATAGCTTAAGTTCAGTTCCTGCCATATTCTACAAGTGAGATTAAAATCCAGAGCTAAAGATCCCACCTAGGAGAATGTGAATTTTTGAGGAAGGGAAAAGGTAAGGTTTTGCTTAATAAAATATTAAAGATAGGTCACTGAAGGAGACCTCAGCACCCTTTTCAATACAGACTCCTTTCTCATGAGAGGGTTTTGTTTCTTACAACAAGCATAACATTTAGTGGAGCGGAAAGAAACCTGATTAAAGAAAGTTTGACAAATGCTAAATTTGCCAGATAAGAATACTTGTGGAGGAAAACACGCAGAGGGACCTTGCGTTTACCTTCGTTGGCCTGTAGGAGGAGCGAGAATGTGATTGGCTGTGTGTGTTGGGACACACAGACGATGATTAAATCTGCAATAAGCATGTGGACAGACAAGCTGGATAACGCCAATACACACTCGGCTGGATCAAACAATGACGAATGTTACTGTCTGAGCGGAGTGACTCCTGTATCTATAGCTCTGATTCTCACAGCACTAACAGAAACTTCCTATCTTTGAGACGGATGCCGCTTTGGCAAATCTGATTACAATCAGCAAGTAGTATCTGGATTTGAGAGTTACAAAACGAAAGGCTGAAGGAACGGAGTCTCTTTAGCTTGGAGGAGACTGAGGGGTGACCTCATTAATGTTTATAAACATATAAAGGGTGAGTGTCACGAGGATGGAGCCAGGATCTTCTCAGTGACAACCAATGATAAGACAAAGGGTAACTGGTACAAACTGGAACACAGGAGGTTCCATATAAATTTGAGAAGAAACTTCTTCTCAGTGAGGGTGACAGAACACTGGAACAGGCTGCCCAGGGGGGTTTTGGAGTCTCCTACTCTGGAGACATTCAAAACCCGCATGGACACCTTCCTGTGTAACCTCATCTGGGTGTTCCTGCTCCAATGGGGGGATTGGACTAGATGATGTTTCGAGGTCCTTTCCAATCCCTAACATTCTGTGATTCTGTGATTATAAAACCTAACTAAAACTATCAACAGGTGTGACTGATACCATTAGAAAAGGGGTCATTCACACAGTTTTTACTGGAGCACTACTCATACTTTTTAAAATTTTGGATTATCAATATCCTTCACTATTTACAAACAGAAGGAATTTAGGATTATCCTTCAGTCTCCCTTAGATCTAATTTCTGACAGTTTTAGTGGAGGCTATACCGCCTTGCAAAAACATTTGCAACATTTTGCTTCCTTTAATTTCTTACACTTTTAAACAGAGGTTTTCTCCTCTCTAGTTATTTTAACAGAAGTAGTTTCTCACCGTAAAAACAGACGAATGTTGCCTTTTTCTTGAAGGGCTTTTTAGTGCTTGACAGTAGATTCCTCTTGGGTGCAACTTCATACAGTCTGGGTGGAGTATTCTAGTTCATGATGGGCAAGTATCCAGCCTTACCCTAGAGCCAGGTAGGCTCAGCAGGACAGCACCATGGTCATCACTTTTGCCCCCCTTTTGCTTGTCTTGCTGTTGTCAATGAAATGGCTTTGATATTTTGACCAAATAATATTTTAAAATTGTGGGTTTTTTTGCAGCTGGGCAGTTACACTGGAAAGCTTTCCCTGGAGAAAGAGCAAATGTTACATTATAGCAATATGAATTTTAGCCAATCCAAAAGGTGATCTAATTTGTATTGCAAGCAAAAATACCTTTGATTTTGAGGCTTTTTACAAATGTTAAGAAAACTTACTAATTAACAGGTAAACATTTTCAGCCATCTGCAAGTGGGCGCACACACTTGAAATGGGTTTGTTTCCACTCTACTAGAGTTCGACACAAAAAGCCCTTTTGTGGTTCCACTTAAGATTAAGCAAGGGGAACACCTTTCTCTTTCCTGAGCAATTGGGTTTTGGAAACGTGTATTTTAAATTCTGATTTTGGAGATTTTAAGAACTCCTGCCAAGCCCCATCTAATTTTGCTAAAGTGCTAAATACATTTTGAGAGGAAGGTGAACTTTCAACTTTTGACGAGTACCAGCAGTGCAAATGCTGCGGTGCCCACGGCTCCTTGAAACTCCTCTGCAGCTCCAAAAAGAGCCAGGTGCGCCTGCATTCCCACAGCTGGCAAGGCCGAGCAGAGTTCTGACACCCAGCCACGCACCCTGTGGGCATGCTGAGCTGCCGCCACCATCCAACCTGTGTCACTCAAGTTAAGCCTTATGAGTTTGCGCTGAAATCCTAAATCAAATAAGCGAGTGTGGCCCGCTACGCCCATCCCCGCCGAGAAGTATAAGTTGGGGAACGACCTATTGGAGAGCAATGTAGGGGAAAGGGACCTGGGGGTCCTGGTGGACAGCAGGATGACCATGAGCCAGCACTGTGCCCTTGTGGCCAGGAAGGCCAATGGCATCTTGGGGTGTATTAGAAGGGGGGTGGTTAGCAGGTCAATAGAGGTTCTCCTTCCCCTCTACTCTGCCCTGGTGAGATCACATCTGGAATATTGTGTCCAGTTCTGGGCCCCTCAGTTCAAGAAGGACAGGGAACTGCTGGAGAGGGTCCAGTGCAGGGCAACAAAGATGATTAAGGGAGTGGAGCATCTCCCTTGTGAGGAAAGGCTGAGGGAGCTGGGTCTCTTTAGTTTGGAGGAGTCTGGGGGGTGACCTTATTAATGTTTACAAATACGTAAAAGGTGAGTGTCACGAGGATGGAGCCAGGATCTTCTCGGTGACAACCAATGGTAAGACAAGGGGTAACCGGTACAAACTGGAACACAGGAGGTTCTACTTAAATTTGAGAAGAAACTTCTCAGTGAGAGTGCCAGAGCACTGGAACAGGCTGCCCAGGGGTGTTGTGGAGTCTCCTCTGGAGACATTCAAAACCCACCTGGACACATTCCTGTGTAGCCACATCTAGGTGTTCCTGCTCCGGCAGTGGGATTGGACTAGATGATCTTCTGAGGTCCCTTTCAATCCCTAACATTCTATGATTCTGGGGAGGGGGGTACACAACGACGGCCACCGCGGGGTCGCTCTATCCCTGCGGCGGGGTGGTCTCTGTGGCGGGAGGCGGCCGCTCTATCCCCTCGCTCTATGGTTGGCGGTGGCGGAGACGCTGAGATCTGCGGCAGGGTTGGGGTCTGCGAAGGCGCTTCCGCCGCGCTACGGAGCGCAGCCGGCGTGTAAGGGCCGTTCCCTTCAGGTAGGAGGGGACCGCCTCACCTCCATCCCGCCCCTCGCTTTCCCCCGCCCCGCTCCCTCTACTCCCTCGTCAGCAGCCGTGGCAGCTGCTGGGCGGAGCGGAGCGGTGAGGGCAGGGCGCCTGCGCGCGGGGGCGGCGGTTGGCCGGGGCCGCCGGTTGGGCGGGGGCGCGCGGCGGCGGCGGGGCTGAGTGTCCTCTGGGGCCCCGTGGCGGGAGCGGCGCCCGGGCCGTGTGCGCCCTCAGGCGTGGGCCCCGTAAGTACGGGCTTGGGTTGAAATGAGCAGGGGAGCGGGTGGAGGGGAGCTGCGCTGCGGTGGCGAGAGTGCGAGTGCGGGAGAGAGCGGGGCTTTGGAACTGGGTTAAATTGTGGAGGGAGGGGGAAAAGGGTGGAAGTGAGTGGTGGGGATAGCCAGCTTAAGGACGGTGTTTCAGTTTTAAATCGTAGTGAAAAGAGCGAAGGGGGTTTGCTTGTCTATGCCTCATACACTGAGCGTCTGCTGCATGGAGGGAACTTTGCTTCGCCATCTGTGCCCCTTTACTTTTCGGCAGTCCCCTGTATGTGCAGGGAATCCCTCTGCAGTGATGTCTCATGAGCAACGAAGGGAGGACTTGGGGATGTGATCCTGCAAATAAGTCTACTGGAACATACTTTCATTCCAGTGTAGTGTTGCTGAGATAATTTGGAACAGTTGCATATCTGAAAGTTATGTACCAGGTGGAAGTACTTACCATGTCAGGCTCAGAGATCACAAGTCAGAAGGACAGAGATAGTGCACTGGTATTTTCACTTTAACCAGAGCTTTTCAGTGGTTTTATGGAAAAGTAATTAAAGTACTTGTTGTTATTTTCTCCATTTCACACATGGAGAAACTGGAGCACAGGCAAGTGATGCTGTTAACTGAAATTTTCTCACTGATGAGATATAGACTTCTCGACTCATTGTTCTAGATATTATTTTGGAGGAGCCAAAAGTGATCAGAATGCTTGAGAGGAGTCTTGCAGAGGTTCATGGGAGCCCTCATTTGATGAAAATGCCCCAGGTGGGCTAGTGCTGATGGAAATGTGTTTGCAGGTATAGAGGGGATGCAGAAATGGGCTACTAGCTGGAGTACTTGAACAGTTATAGCTCTGACATGACTGGAAACTTTGTGGACTTAAGATTTTCACAGCACTATGGTAGTAATAGTCAGAAAGGAGAATACATATGTTTGATTTCTTACTAATACGTGCTTGTCTCAAAGAGTTAACAAGGAAGATCTCTTGTCAATTTAACGTTTCTTCTACCCTTTCACTTAACAGCTAAGGAAATTCCCAGGGGACAGCTGAGTCAGTTTGGAAGAGCTCAGTTTTCAATAGAGAGGATTAGAGAAAAGGAAGGTGAAAGTTTGCTGTCATTGAGATGGCTAGCAATAAAAAAATAAAGCAGAACAAAGAAACTTTATGATCTGTTCACTTTCTTTAACTGTAAATATTTACACTTTTTATCAGTAAAGTTGGTAGTTACGTGAGATGCTCTTTCTCCTGAGATTTTTTTTTCTGCAACTCAGTGATGATTCCGTAAGTCTTCTCTCATTAGTTCCAAATACTCTGATTAAATTTAGAATACCAAAAAGCGTGTCTTCAGCTTTTTGTATTTTTCTCTGTCACTATTCAACTTATATAATGTTTCATGAACATTTCTTTAACACTGTGAAGTATATCACCTTTCATCCAAAATCCTGTTACTGAAAATGAGTTTTCTTGATAAACACTTTCTTAGGTATGATTAATTATGTTTTTGATTTATGTAGGTATTTCCTTGTCATCTTTGTAACAGCTGTTATTTCATTTTAACAAATACTTTTCAGTTGGAAGTTAGGAATTTGTTACTTCAACTTTGGAAGGCTTAGGTTTTTTCTTTTTCTCTCTGGTTTGAGTTGCCACATTCTTCTCTTTTGAATGATATGTAGGAAAAAATAGAAGTTGATGGGTACTTGATTTCTGTTTTTTAATTATGTGATCCTAAAACTAAGTTGCAAGAATGAGTTTGGTGAACTTGGGATCTGCTAGTTTGAAGGCGGTATGCCTGGAGATTCTGAAGCCTGGTCGAATTACTGCCTGCTTTGATGCAAGAGTTCGGTGAAAAACTTGCATGTTTAGGCAAATATGTAGTCCAGAAGGCACCCAGCAGATGTGCAAGTGAGCTAGCCATTTTTTTCTTCAGAGGCTGTATTTTTTGTGCTGTGTATAAATGGGACCTTGAAAATTTTGTAAACAATGCGAGAGAGCTTCCATCACTTTTTTCTTTGTAGTTTTTACCATATTTAGGTTTATTTTTTAAGTTTTGTGCCTCTGTTTAGTTTTGTTTTTCCTGTTGGAAGTGTTTTGGCATACCTACAGTAACATGTTTTACAGCTATCATTGTGTCCTTAAATATTTTTTAGCATATGTGCAGTGCTGCTGCTGAGTGCAGCAAGTGGGTAGTATTTATTTGTCAGGTAGCGAATTGTGGGGTAAAGTTGTCATGCATTATAATTCAAATAATCCTTTTAAACAGCTATCACAATGATTCTAAATGTGTACAGTTATAATACTGTGTTCAGTTTGAGGCCCCTCATTATAAGAAAGACATTCAGGTACTAGAGAGAGTTCAGAGGAGGGTGAGAAAGCGGGTGAGGGGCCTGGAGCACAAGTCTGATGAGGAGCAGCTGAGGGAGCTTGGGCTGTTTAGCCTGGAGAAAAGGAGGCTGAGGGGAGACCTTATCGCTGTCTGCAACTACCTGAAAGGAGGCTGTATCATGGAGGATATTGGTCTCTTCTGCCTAGCAGCAGGTGATAGGGCAAGAGTAAATGGCCTTAAGTTGCACCAAGGGAGGTTTAGATTGGATATTGTGAAAAATTTTTCACGAAACGGATTATCAGGCATTGGAACAGGCTGTCCAGGGAAGTGGTGGAGCCGCCATCCCTGGAGGTGTTTAAAAAGCATTTAGTTCTTAGGGACATGGTTTAGTGCTAGAGTTAGGTTAGGTTATGATTGGACTCGATCCTGAGGGTCTCTTCCAGCTGAAATGATTCTGTGATAACTAATAGCAAAATGTTAGGATCCAATGTTGCTGGGGCATCTGCAGTGCTAATCTGGTGTTCCCCTCAGTCTTCAGTCATGCAGTTTACTTCTGAACTCTTGCAGCTAATAGTATTCGTTAGTGAGATGGGGAGAGGTTAATATAACTTGCACAGTAATGAGAAGTGAAGGGCTGGAAAGTAGCCACTTTCCCCTGGTCTGCTTCTGAGTTAAGTATCATCCCCCTCACCTTCTCTGTTCCCCCCCACTGGAAAGAGGTAGAGCCCTGAGGCTGTTTGAGTGAGGAGGAGGAGGTTGTTGAGGGACAGAAACAATTTAACCCCGAGGGAGTAGGAGAGAGGGAATCCACATAACATCTCACTTTTAGTTCTTCAGACTCCCCAGCAAGATCTGGTGAGATGGGGATAAGAAATTAGTAATGGAATGTGAGGAAGAGTCATGCACTATCTCCCACTGCTCAAAATTTTACTGAGCTGCTTGTTCAAAGAGTTTAATAGTATCCTGATTCTCAGGGTTATTTTTTAATTAAATGCTCATGGAAGTAACTCTAAAATTTCTTGTTGCTAGGTTGAACTAGAATTGTTGGAACAGTTTTGAATTCTGTCAAACACTGTTCTAGGCCCTAACACTTCAAAGGATGTGAGACCTCTTAAATTGTATGTTTGAAGCTTTCCTCCTGCATAAAAATCCATGTGCAGATTGTTTGAAAATCATTTAATAGCTTAATGAAGTCATGCTGTCTACACAGTTTCTTGACAGGTGTCTTTGCACTGGTCACTGACGATTTGTAATCCTTACTGAGATAAGACTGTAAAAACGTGTAAAAAAAAAAAAAGTGAAATTTGTTCATGCCTAAGGAAGCTGCAACTGGAATGTGATTAGTGCAGTTCTCAAGTTGAAGTACCTCCATGAGAAACAAATAATGGAATTCTGGTTTTAGCTATGCTTTCATAATACGTGTACAACTTACTAGTTTTCATTTTTTACAACTTTATTTATAGGTACTTGTAAACTGAACATTATAAATGTGGTAAGTAGCCACAGGGCTATGCTTACTCCAGCTTCTGTCCAGTATTGCGTTATCTATCTGCAGTTGACACTTTGGTTTAAAAATGTATTGTGAAGTACTTAAAGCTGAAATAAGAGTGTGCACTGTTGTAATGTAGTGTTTTTCTCAGATGTTATTTTTTGTACAGGAGGTAAGTGGGGAATTGACAAAAAACCTCAACAAATTTCTGGCCAAAAGGGCAAAGTCTCTGACATCTGGCAACCATACTGACTGATGCCACTCCAGCAAGGCAGCAGCTGCCAGAAAAAGATAGGATATTGCTGAGTTGAATCATGACTTTAGCTTTCCATTATGCATGAGATTCTTGTGTTGACAATAATCTGTTTTATCATGTGCTTTTTCAGGATATTCCACTGACCTTGAAGGGAAGGTGTTTTTAAAATATGTTGTGTTTCTTTAAAAGATATTTCCATGTTAAGCAGTTGGGTAGTTACAGGCTGTGCCAGTGCTGTTTGCTGCTGCCTTGCTCGTCCCTTTGACTTCACTCAGCCTTACAGTGCTGTGTCTTTTACAGTGAAGTCAGTGGCTCGGCTGTGGTTGTGTAACAAGAGAGGCCATTCATAAATGTGTTTCTTGGCCTGGAGACATTAAATTGCATTTCCTAGCATAAAAATCAGAGTTTGTTACATCTCAGGAAAGTGAAAACTCTGCTGGAGTATTTGGAGGAGCACCTGCTCAGTTGGCCTGTGCTTGGTAATGATGTGTTGTGTCATTTGCAACAAAGGCTGTGTACTTGTTTAGTAACTAAAACATAAGCTTTTCCTTTGGTAGTCTCAGACATCTTAATGTGATGTTTTAGGCATTGAGTGTTTGCCAGGAGTTGGGCCTCTGTTCTATAAGTGAAATGTGACAAAAATGTCTGCTGCTTGCTTGCTAAGTTGCCTGGAAATGTTAAAAGTAGCTGTGTATCCCCTACCTAATATTTGAGATAAATGTAAAACACTGGAGCAAGAGTAACGCTAAAACCAAGATTCCTCAAGGGTCCTGTATTAAATGAAAACATCAACTGAAATTTCTTCTGCATGGGTGAAACTGTTGCCTCAGGTTTGTCTACCTGAAGATGGTTTTGTGTAGCTATAGTGAAATAGTTATGCCATGTAGCAGTGACTGTCTAGATCAGGGATATCAAATTAATTTTCACTGGGGGCCACATCAGCCTCGTGGTTGCCTTCAAAGGGCCGAATGTAATTTTAGGACTGTGTAAATGTAGGAGTAGTTACATTTATACAGTCCTAAAATTACATTCGGCCCTTTGAAGGCAGCCACGAGGCTGATGTGGCCTCCAGTTAAAATGAGTTTGACACTCCTGGTCTTGGTGAACAGTCAACAAGTGTCAGTCAGTTAATCTGAGGTGGTAGAAGTGTGTAGTTACTATTTTGAACATCAGCAGAGGACAAGGAAGCCCACGGGTATAGCTCATGGGCGCAAGCTGTGGCTGGAGGTACAGGGTGGAGACTGTCACCTGGGTGTACTAGTAGTCAGAAAATGGCCCACGTTCTTGGAAAACAGGTATGGGTAATCATTAAAAAGCCATGTATCTCAAGCAACATGCTTGATCTTTTAAACCACTTTTAAGTCAGTATTTCACTTTAGCTAATGAAATGCTGTATTGAGTGTAGGTGGCATGGTGTTGGTAGCAGGGATGGTGGTGCAGGGGTGGCCAGGGGCTGCGCCCGTGCTGAACACAACCAGTTCTAGACAGCCCCAAAATGGACCCACCACTGGCCAAGGCTGAGCCCACCAGCCCATCTTGCGGTACCTTGGGGAAATTGTGTGTAAGAAAAGGCAAAATGCTGTGCAGCAGCAATGAGAAAGGAGGGAGCAAGAGGGAAAGAAAAAAAGAAAAAAAGATGAGGGGAAAAAAAAAAAAAAAGAAAGAAACAGCTCTGCGAGCACCAAGGTAGGAGGAGGGGAGAAGGCACTCCCTGGTATGGAGTGGATATCCACCCTGCAGCCTGTGGAGGACCCCATACCGCAGCAGTTGAATGACCCCTGAAGGGGCTGCAGCCTGTGGAGAGGAGCCCATGCAGGAGCAGATTTTCAGACAAGAACTGTGGCATGTGGAAGGGACCTGTACTAGAACCAGGTTGTGAAGGGCTGTTGCCCCGTGGGACAGACTCACACTGGAGCAGGGGAAAAATGTGAGGAGGAAGGAGTGACGGCGTGGAGCTGTTATGGACTGACTCCCCGTTCCCCAGCTCCCTGCACTGTTGTGGGGTGGGGATTAGAGGAGGTGGGAATAAAGGAGTGAAGTTGAGCGTAGGAAGAAAGGAGTGGTGTGAAAGCATTATAGGTTCTAGTCTCTGACTGTCCTACTCTATTTTGAATTGGCAATAAATTAATTTTTCCCTGAAGTTGAGTCTGTCTTGCCTATGATGGTAACTGGTAAGTGATCTCCTTGTCTTTATCTTGATCCACGAGGTTTTTCATCTTATCGTCTCTCCATGTCTTGTAGGGGAGTTGGGAAGTGAGGGAGTGACTGGGTGGGTGTTTGCCAGCCAGGAGATCAGTGACACACATCCAAAGGACAGTGGGCTTCTTGCAGACCAGTGCTCAGGGGCTGCTGCTTTTGTCCAGTGCATTCCCTGTGGAGCAAGTTGTTCAGCTCTTTGATCATACACCAGTGCAGGTTTGAACAGAGGAATAGCACTCCTTAGTTGCGGTAATATTGGGTGAAGGAACAATGGTATCCCTGTTAGGGATAGGTGAGATGCTCCTATTCTCCTTCCTGCATGTCAGAGTTAAAGATGTGTGGAGGGTCCTCTTTCAGTCCTTTTCTGCTATTAAGTTCTTTTTCTATTTGCTTGTCAAGCTTTTCCTAATTTATATCTGTTGCAATTGCTTCCTCCATGATGCCCACATGCACGGAGACAGTAAGTTATGTAAGATAAGTATCTAGGTTATTTCCTGGTGTGTTACATTATTCTTTGTCTTTTTTACTTCATAGTTCAGGGATTTGAAGCTGCCAGTACTTTTCTTCTTTTGCAGTGACTATCAAGCAGTTATCAAGTAATAAATAGCAAGAAAAGAGTGTGGAGCCAGCACATCTGTCTGTATTCTCCGCACAACTGGAATGTTTTAGCTGACAACAACTGTTATTCTGATCAGGCCCCACAAATGCACATTGATCTGTTGCTTTCTAACTTGTACATTTCCTCTTTAAAATTGTCTGGTTTGAGACAGTTTGTGGAATGTTACCGGGTATTGATGTATTATCATCCTTCTAAAATAATAATTCTTATTAAATTGAAAGCTGAAGTACTGTTTTTCTGGAGGTACTTGTACCAGGTCTTCCAACATTCTTCAATGGGAAGGGTAGGCAGAAGATTGCAGAAGGTTGCTAGAAATACTGCTCACCTCCCCATGTTTGCATGAGGGCTGGTGGTGGTGTGGGGAAAGTACAGTTTGGAGACTGGAGTGATGAGGAAGGCGAGACATTGACAGTCAAGATCCAGGTTGGTTTTATTTTTTTGTGGCTGACCAGTTGAAACACACAGTCTTACAGGTTTTTTCCACACTACTGTCTGAAACAAGGAAGCTTTTTTTTTTCCCCGAAAACTCTTGTGTAGTCCTAATAATAAATACAACCTTTGTAGGCATAGGCTCCTGGGGAAGCTTTGAAGTATCTGCCCACTTGGAATGTACATGTTGCACAAAGAGTTCAAATAGGTTTGAGTTACAGGAAATTAACACTTGTCTTGGGGCTGTAGCTATCCTTTCTCACCCCACCTCTAATACAATCTGCTTTAACCACATACCCTGAGTCCTCAGTCCTTTCTAGGGTGTTTTGTCATAATCTGTATGTTGATTGGAAACATGAGAAAATCACACCCCTTTCCTGACACAGGTGAGCTCATAAATTCTTCTAACGTAGGTGCAACTCTAGGGAAGGAAGTGTGTTTGTCAGCTTAATATATAGCAGCTAAGGAGAAGGCTTAGGTAGGTTGTCAGTCAAACTCTTCCTGGCAGCTGTGTGCCGTACTGGAGCTTGGCCAATGTGGCTGACACTGCGGTGCTACTGCCCTGGTAGCCTGGGAGGGCCCCCAATGGGCAAGATGGTAAAGGGACGCCTCTTCTGTTTCCATCCTGCTGATTCTGCAAGGTTGATAGGGGAATGCTGTGAGGCAAAGTGGTGGAAAACGCACCAGCAAGGGACAACCTTGTAATGATGTTACCTTTTGTGAAAAGACTGGTCAATAAGCCAGGCTGGTTGGAATACCCTTGCATAAAATACACAGTTCTGTTTGTGCTGCACTGTCATCAGCAGGTATGTCTGGGCAATAATGGAGGGCAGTGCAGTGGGAGCAACTGGACTTCTCCATGACAAGAGGACAGCTTGATTCGTGTAGGAAGAATGGCATCTCTACCCTTAAAAATCTCCAGATAAAGGCTCTGACAGAAATTGTGGTTTGCTTTTAGGAGCAAAGGCTTCTGGCACAGTGCTCTGCCAAGAGATGCCTGAGTGCCTCAGCGCTGGTTCTGCTGCACCAAGAGGACAGGAGAGAATCTGTCTGCTGTCCTGGGCTGGGACAGGAGCAGAGGGATGGATGTGCAGGATGGCACTAGGGACCCTCTTAGGTTTTTTTTTGAGTGGACTCTTTCCTGCAGCATGTGAAAGGTAACAGGTCTCTTTATGGCATGGGGTTCTCTTTATGCCGGTTGTGTAGCACTTTCCATACTTCTTGGAGTAACTTCTATGGGCAGGAGGGATGTTGCAACAGTGAGTGGTTTAATGCACTTGATTCATTTGGCTTGAAATCGTGAAGATGTGGTGGAAAGTGGAGTGGAAAGGGTGTTTGTCTGATGACTGGGTTTCTTTTTTTTTAATAGCCTGTGGCTTCATTTCTCAGGGCAGTTGGTGGTTGGTTTTGTTTTTTTTGTTTTTTCTAGTAGGAAGAGGTAATAGGATTATAAAACTATTGCATCAAGGAAATGTTAAAAACTATTAGCTCAATGCCCTACTAAAAACTAATCTGCTGAAAAGAAGGAAATGCCTGCAAAAGGATCAGGTTTAGACTCTTGTGAAACTTGAGGACTTGAGCTGTCTTGCATAGAAAAGCCGATGCTATACAGTGATCTTTCAACCTTGTCAGTTGTAAAGAATTTCTTTCTTTCTTAGAGGGTTTAATGAAGATGATTGCTATACTTCTTCATGTTACTCCCAGAGCTAATGCATTGCTGCTTTTGATTTGGGCCTAGATAAAATACTAAATAACAGTCTGTGTAGTACAGAGCTGATAAATGCAGTCTCAAGGAACTATTTCATGCTTCATTTCCTGCTTGAACTTATGAGAGTTTTTTCAAGTCAGGTTGAAGTGTATCTTTCTTACTGCTGAACTTGTTCTGCTGTCCTTGAAATTTGTGCATAAGCTTGTGGAAGTTGCATGATAAGAAACTTGTCCTTATTGTCAGTGTGAAACAGGCAGAGTCTGAAGGTAGTCTGTGTAAAATAAGTATGAATTTTCCATGCATCAAATGAAGGTGTCTCTCTGGAGCTTCTTCTGCACATGTTCCATCCATGGTGAATTGTTTTAAATACAAACACCGGAAAAATAAAATTCAGGTAGAAAGTGTCTTCTCATTGATTCTTTTTTTTTTGCTGTTTAACATATTTTTTCAATAAGTAATCACATGAATCTAGGCTTTACCATGGTTATAATGACAATTTTTATCTCAAATCTTTTTGGGGAAAAATAAGTGTTTGGAAAATAATTAGCTTTTATCAGCTCAAATTGCATATCAAGTTTTGTTTATAAGGTTACTTTCAGTCACTAATATCTCGATCAGGACTACCAATAATCCATCTTTCTTCTGTTATTTTCTTTGTCTACCTAGGAATTTTGCTGAGATGAAAAAGAATGTTTTTGTAGAGTTTCTCAGTATCTCTGAGCTTAGTAATGCTAGTGGCTTCAATCAGGTGGCTGGACAGATGCCCAGTGTGTATGGGTAGGTGGACCCTGCAGCCCTTGCATGGGGAATCAGCTTGCATGTGTGTTGCTTGCCTGCTCTGCTCACACAGCATATCGGACTCCAGTGCATGTGTGTTTATGTTTGGGAAAACCCTGAATGAAAACGTATGGCTCTGACCTTTCTGGTTAGCTTAGGAAGAAGTCTTGTCCGTGCTGGAGCCTTGTGTATGATTTTGGGCTGCCTGCGTAGAGGGGGGTTAAGTTAGGGCTTTGTGTTTGTGCCAACAGGCTCAAGGATCAGAACTGAACCGCCCTATTCATGGAGGAGTCATACAGCACTGCATTTCTCATCAGTTCCTACACGTAGCCTACTCTGGACAGTGCTAGGAACCTTGGAGAAAGCAAGTAGGGTCTGGCATATGTTTCAAAAAGCATATCAGGCTACAGAACTTGAGTCGGCAGACAGCTGCAGAGCACAGACATAGTTATCAGAACAGATACGATGTTGGTAAATGCAGACCATGCAGTATTTATGTGGGTCAATATGATTATGGATGTATTTGGAAGTATAATTGTAGTGTTTGTCTAGATGTGTGTCTGCATATAGATGGAGACCTTTCTTATCTTTCATTCATTTAGGAATTCTGGCTAATGTCACATTTGGATAACTGTGTTTTCTGTTTAATTTTTTTTCATGGAAGGATACCATATGTGTTTGACTTTGTGGCCTGAAGTGCTGTGCCTTTGCAGTCAGCTGTAACTTTCTAAACTAGGTCTGGTTATGCTTCACTGGGAATTTATTTCACAAGAAGAGTTGCACTTTTTGTTCCTATGAAGTTTTCTTGGTACCTTTGATGAAGGTCACATCTAGCTAGAGACAGGTTTGAAAGCTATAAGAAGGGCTTAGTTGCACCAAATGTTTTCCCTCCCGTATTTGAGGGATAGTCACCCTGAGTTACAAAATATAGAAGAAGGAGGAACCACATTTTCAGCATTTTGAGGGTAATTGTTTTGTTTAGTATTTAATTGAATTATTGTTTGGATATGTTTTAATGTCTGATTGCATGGTCTTTTTTTCACTCCAACCAATATATCAACCATGGTTTAGGGATATCAAAGATGACAAGAAGGGCTTCTTTCTTATAAGTACATGAGTAACAAAAGCAAGATGGGGGAAAATGTGAGCCCATTGCTCAATGAGACTGGGGATTTGGTAATGCAGGATGTGGAAAAGGCTGAGCTACTGAATGCCTTCTTTCTCAGTCTTTACTAGCAAGACTGGGATTCAGGAATCCAGGGTCCTAGAGACCAGGAGGAAAGGCTGAAGCAAGAAAGATGTACCCTTGGTGGAAGAGGGTTACTTAAGAGATCAGGGAATACTTAGGCGAACTGGATATACACAGGATGCACCCATGAGGACAGAGGGAGCTGGTTTATATCATTGCAAGGCCACTCAAAAAATCTTTAGTCGATCATGATGACTGGGAGAAGCACCTGAAGCCTGAAGGAAAGCAAATGTCACTACTGTCTTCAGGAAGAGCAAGAAGTCTGACCCAGGGAACTATAGGCTGATCAGCCTCACCTCAATACCTCAGAAGGTGATGGAGCAGCTGAGCATTTCCAAGCACATGAAGGGCAAGAAAATCATCAGGAGTAGTCAGCTTGGATTCACCAAGGGCAAGTCATGCTTGACCAGCTTGATAACCTTCTATGATGAAATGACTGGCTTGGTAGACAAGGGAAGAGCAGTGAATATTGTCTGTCTGGACTTCAGGAGCGCCTTTTAACACTGTCTCCAATAAGGTCGTTGTAGAGAAACTGTTGACATGTGGGCTGGAGAAGCAGTGAAGTGGATTGAAAACTGGCTGAAGAGCTGGGCCCACAGGCTGGTTATTAGTGGCATCAAGTCTAGTTGGAGGCCAGTAACTAGTGTACCTCAGGGGTCAATACCAGGTCCAGTCCTGTTTAACAGCTTCATTAATGATCTAGATGATGCAGAAGACTGTATCCTCAGCAAGTTTGGAGACTACACCAAATTGTGTAGAGTGGCAGATATGCCAGAGGGTCATGTTGCCATCCAGAGGTAGAAATAACCCCCAAAGTATTGCCAGCAGGTTGAGGGAGGTTATTCTTCCTTTCTACTCTGCACTAATGAGGTTATGCCTGGAGTCTTGCATCCATTTCTGGGCTTCCCAGTACAAGAGAGACATGGATATATTGAAGAGAGCCCAACAAAGGGCCATGAAGACGATGAAGGGACTGGAGCATCATTCCTGTGAGGAAATGCTGAAAGAGTTGGGACTGTTCAGCCTGGAGAAGGGAAGGCTCAGGGAAGAACTTCCCAGTGTGTAGAAAAACCTGAAGGGAGAGGGCAAAGAGGATGGAGCCAGGCTCTTCTCAGTGGTGCCCAGTAACAGGGCCACAGGCAATAGGCACAGCTGAAGCACAGGAAGTTCCATCTGAACGCTGGGAAACACTTATTTTACTGTGACAATCCCTGAGTCTTGGCAGAGTTTGACCAGACAGGCTGTGGAGTCTCCATCTTTGGAGATATCCAGAAGCTGTCTGGACATTGTCCTGGGTTTAATTTTATCTGATTTGAAGTTATGAGGAGCAGAGCATCTGCTCCATTATTTCATGTGAATTGTAGAATGACTGTTGGGCTTTATTAAGGTTGAAGTAAATCCGCTTTACTAATCTAGTCAGTATTTTATTAAGGCTACTCCATTAATAATGATTTTATCGATATGTTACAATTCTGACTTTTGTAGTCTAGTTTTTGTGGTGGTTGGTGGGTATTTTTTTGGTGGGGGGAGGTGTTTGGTTTTTTTTTTAATTGGTTTGGTTTGGTTGTGGGTTTGTTGGTTTGTTTGTTGGTCTTTTCTTTCTTTCTTTCTGTCTTTCTTTAACAAGACCCAAACTCTGATGTTCTTGACTCTGGGTTAGTTGCCTGAGTTAGCAACCCATGTATTTTAAGCTTGCTGGTAAAAGGTCACTTTTTCAAATCAAGAGTTCTTAGCGTGAAGCAGTAAAGCAACACTTTCCAGAGGGGCAATGATCAAGTTTTCCTTTCATATCTCTAATGGGGAGGTTTTTACTGAGGCTTAACCTCTTGCTTGTCCTTTTATTTCCAGATACTCTCCTCTTAAGTTCACGAGTTCTCCCTTTTCAGTGGGGGTCATAAAAGTGACAGCTCTTCACTGTGTTTCTCAGTCTCATTTATTCCTAAGGGTACAGTTCTTTATCATTTGTTAGTAGAATCAGACATTTCTGTGCATGTGCCATTCTTGCATCTTGGGAAGAAAAAAACGAACACCTTTTAACCTGTGAAGTAATAAAATAAGATAAATTGATGTGTGAATTGATTCATGTATGGTTTTCCATTTAAAATACCCCAAATATCTCCATGCTTACCATATTTTGAATGACATACTGTATTCTCCATAGAAAACATAAAAATACCAAGCTGCAGGTTTGTGAAACATTGATTATGCCCCTCTATGTGCCTTGTGATGAGCTGAAAATGACTAATTGTGATCATGCATGCAGATACCTGCTGCTCTGTTGAAGTGGTCAAGTGTATTTTAAGTAAGAGCAACATTCTGACACTGCCATAGAACTCAGTGAAGATGTAGATTTAGTTATGCGAAATAATTCGCACCAACAGTAATACAGTCTGATTGTATTTGTCAGATGGAAGTACTGTGAACTTGCGGTAACATCTGATTATAATGGAATCTTGCGAAGCTGACAAAGGAAATAGATATGTATGAGATTTCACCTAACTGAATAGGAGGGGAGGAGAGGAGAGCAGAAATAAGGTTGGCGCAGAAAGTTCAGAGTTCATGTTCATGCTTCAACATCCTTGTACTTCAGCAATTTTACACCTGTGTGCTCTTCCTGTTATTTAAAACCAATGAAACAAGCAAAATAAGTATTTCAGAAGCTTGTACTTGTGCCTAATACTATCAGTTGCTTCCTGATGTTTCATTATGTCTTTTTCCATGGATAGTTCATTTCTAATTTTTTATTTGTAGGGAAAAATAACTACTTGGGAGGACAGCCCATTTTCAGTAATCTCTGCATCAGAGGTAAGCAACTGTCTTAACTTCTTTTTAAGAATGCAGTCCACTTCTGATGAAGTGGGAGACTATGAACTTAATAAATTGATTTTTAGCAAACACCTGTTGGTAGTCATTCCCTGCACATTAAGTTCAGTATCTGAACTTTATGTTGTCCTTTTCAGCCTGGATTAATCTATAACACATTTGGGTTGGGTGGTGGAAAAGGTAATTCTCTCCCAGTGCACCACCTTTGTGCTGCAATACTCTTGGTTAATTGTGGAGAGATTACCCCACTTGGGGGAAGTGCTTCACCTGCTGAATAGTAACTGAGACATTATAAAAGGTCACCGTTTAGGTTATTCCGTAGAAACTTGCGAGTAGAGTTCACATGAGCAAATTATAACGTCTTTGATTTAATCATCACAGGCCTTTATTACCTGTGAGGTCCACAGCATTTACTGTTCTCTGATCATCGATGTAGCTTATTACTGATTTTCCATATGCAACTATTGCAGAGTATAAACTGCTGGGGGGGTGGTGGATATTTTCTCTTTATTTGAATCTCTATTTTTTCAGTGATAATACACAGTGGGCTAATAGGGTAGAGCATTTTGGACTGTTGTTTCCCCAGTTGCTGCAATTGTGAATCGAGTCCAAAGCAATGATGCTGAAATTGAACAAAGCTGCGGTACAGAATCACTTCTGTCCTGCAAACATCTTTCTCTCATATGAGAGCTAACTAGGAAGTAATGCAGGCCTGAAAGGCACACACTGATGTTTCAGCTGGTAATAGTCAAAACCAAAGGTTGTCCTGCTTACTGCTCATTAGTTGAGCTCAAAAATGGAATTACTTAACTCAAACTGTATCAAAATGATATTTCTGCTGTCACCTCTTGGGCACTCTTGCTGCTAATTTATATTATTACAGCATGTTTGCCAGCAAGACTCAGCAGAATGTAGGAAGTAAAAGTCATTGCTGAAACAAAATATATCAATAGAATTCTCAGCATTTTTGTCTTCCATTCATGTAGTTTTCCCATTTAATTTCCTTCTACTTACTCTTTATTTTCCTGTTTAGTCAGGGGGGTTTCCTCCATGCCTGTGGCAGAGTGTGTTTGAATTGACTCTAGAAGCATGGGGAGATTTTTAACTAGGTTTAAGCCATTTTCTGCTTGAGCCGAGTTTAAACTTTTTGATTAATTTTTTTAATTGTCAAACAGTGATTACTCTCCTCTGTTTTCCTGGGTAAACTGAGTGTTGGGCCTCTCAGTTCAAGAAGGCCAGGGAAACGCTGGAGAGAGTCCAGCGCGGAGCCACGAAGATGATTAAGGGAGTGGAGCATCTCCCTTAAGAGGAAAGGCTGAGGGAGCTGGGGCTCTTTAGCTTGGAGAAGACTGAGGGGTGACCTCATTAATGTTTACAAATATATAAAGGGTGAGTGTCACGAGGATGGAGCCAGGATCTTCTCGGTGACAACCAATGGTAGGACAAGGGGCAGTGGGTTCAAACTGGAACACAAGAGGTTCCACTTAAATTTGAGAAAAAACTTCTTCTCAGTGAGGGTGCCAGAGCACTGGAACAGGCTGCCCAGGGAGGTTGTGGAGTCTCCTTCTCTGGAGACATTCAAACCTGCCTGGACACATTCCTGTGTAACCTCATCTAGTTGTTCACGCTCTGACAGGGGGATTGGATCAGGTGATCTTTCGAGGTCCCTTCCAGTCCCTAACATTCTGTGGTTCTGTTCTCTTTGCTGCAAAGTAAACCCCACTGTGCTTTTTCTCTCTTTAATTAAGATTTTCCTCTTCCTTCCTTTCCTGTTGCTTTTTCACATCTTAGTCCCCTTGCCCCCATCTGCCTGCATTCCCAGTAGCACAGTTTGCATATTGTTACAGTACTTCAGCTATAGCCTAGAGCTGTTGTTAAGAAAAGCACAGTAAAGACTGCCAGAATACAGAACGTTGGTTGATGACAGCAGCTACAGGAATACTTAAACAAACACCCCCCAAAAACAAACAAAAAAACAACAACAATGAACCAAATGCATTAAAACAAATCAGTATTTGGGGTGTATGGAGTTTATGATCTTGCAGGTCCCTAGAGATAATGTAGTCAGTCTTAGTATGAAAAACAGTGGAGTGAGGCATCAGTTTCAACCTCTAGTTGTAAAATACGCAGCACCACCACACTTCTAAGAAGGTGCTGAAGTTTTTGTAGAACAGATGTGTCAGATGTCCCCCTTGAGGATCAGAAGCTGGAGAATCCCCCTGTATCGCTGCCCTCTCTCTTTTCTCTCTGGATTAATGAATTATCTTCTGAATACCACCAAAGGTGTGTTAGGACAGCTGTTCACTACACCCAGAACCAGTAGGAAGGTTACCAGGTCAGAAGAAGGTTTCTGTGTTTAAAGTGGCCCTTTTTTGGGGAGTGGAATAAATAAGGGGGACAAATCCTTGCTGTTCTTGCATTGAACTCCAGGCTTTGGGATATCTACATGACTCTGTTAGTCACTGTTAATAGCTCCATCTGGTTGTGTTTGGTCCAGGCTTGTTTGTAATACTTAGGATAAAGTTGCAGAGCACTGCAGAAGGATCAGAGACTAGGGAATTGGTTTTACAGGGGTGGTGGTACCGTCACCAGTGCTCAGTCAGCACGTGTGCCCTGTGCTCTAAGTAACAAAGGTGATGTGACAGGTACCACAAAGAGAATTAGAATCATAGAATAGTGTGGGTTGGAAGGGACCTTCAAAGGTCACCTAGTCCAACCCCCCTGCAATGAACAGGGACATCTTCAACTAGATCAGGTTTCCAGGTGAGCTGGTGTGGACAGGCTCATGTGCATGCTGCTCAAGGTTAGCATCAGCTGGCATTTGGAGCAGATTCTCAGAAAGCGTGCCCCAAAATGCTTGGGGTGGGCTTCCTCTGGACTGTGTGTGGTGGTTCTGAGACATTACTATTTTCTATGTGTATTTTTAATACAAGGCTGTATCACACCTGCCAGAGTGGTGGTGCTACACAGCACGACGTTAACGCTGAATGTTGTTTGTCTCAGGGTTGTGGTGAAAGGAGTATTGAGTGTTTGCAGAAACATGGCTTTTTGGGATTGCTGTCAGCTAGGAGAGCGGTGATCTTCTAGGGGTATGTGATACCTCTACCAGCTGGTTCTGTAGTAAAAATTCATTGAACAGGTCTGATAAAGTGGAAGGAGAAAAAAGTTTCTAGTTCTCTCTTCTGTTGTCATTGTTGTCTGTATAGGAGAGAAGTGATGGAGGCATGGTTTCACCCCAATATGTAAGTGAATCTACCAAGGATAGCTCATAAGCTGGATACTGTTTTAGTCTTTTTAGCATTATAAAGCTAATTACTTTCAGAAATAAGTAATCAAGCTTACCTTATCTGTGAAATGTATTACTGACCGCCCCTAAAAGTTGCTTTCCAGTTGTTTATTACAAACTGACAGTAGAAAGTACTATGTGCTATTAGCATGCAGCTTAGATTTTCCGATCTTTTGAAATTTTATTTCTTTATTAATGTTATAGCTGTCCTGAACTGTGTAGATTTCCTCATTTTGTAGGTCAGTTGGATGTTAGGTTTTGTCCTCTGGCTGCTATTTTCTGACAACAGAGTTAATGGATATCAACAGAAAAAAACAACCAAACAACTAGTTCTGTTCATTTTCAGGTTTCCTTGTACAGACCCATGCTGTCAGTGTTGTACAGGCTATTCTGATGATTTCCCATGTGGAAAATCAGAGGAAACAATGTAAATGAGGGCACTAAGCTAATTTTTCCGTCTCTCGTAAAACAATGAGGCAGAGACCCAGATGGTCTCCAGTGTAATTTACCTAAGAAAGAATTCATTGGAAAATGTGGTATCGGGGACCAGGAGACAAGGAGAGGAGGATTAAGAGGAACTCGGGCTTTCTCTTCATGTTTGATTTGGTGATTCTGTCCTGGTGTTCTTCAAGACCAGAGAGGGGAAAAAAACCAGCAAAAACTACCCAAAAAACTGTGGTTATTGGTATGACTGCACGTGTCTCTTTTTTTCCTTCTTGAGAACCTCTCTTTTTTTTTTTCTTTCCCTTCTTTCCTTATAAATAATATTCTCTTCTCTGGTATAGCCTCTCTTTCTGTCTTCTCTCTTTGTGGTCGAGGTGGCTGTGGAGATCCTTCGCCATCAGTGGTAAGGTCACTGGAATCTCCTCTCTCGGATCCTTGGAGCAGCGCTGTGTGGTGCCTGTGGATGGAGAGAGCAGGTTACCCCCTCGTTATCCCCTCTGTGTAGTGCCTGTCAGGAGGGACAGCCGCTGCTCATTCCTAGCAAACCCTGAGAAATTCTAGCACTACATTGAGTATTTCAGCTTGTCAGTCTTAGGTCTGGCTCCCACATAACGTCCCTGTGAATCTGCAGACTTTTCCAGAAGACACTTGGGCCAGACTAGTGGGAATGTAGAGTTACTGTATTCCTTCTGCCAGCAATATCTCTCCTGGGTCTCAAATGCATTCTGACTGCTGATATAAAATAACCTTCCATGTTTTTGTGTTTCATCCCTTTGATGCAGCCTGTTTCGTGTGCATTGTCTTTAATCACCGCCTTTGCTTCACTTAGCCTTAGTCCTTGTTCTTATCACAGGTGGCAATTTTCTTGTGTGTTTTCCATATCAAAGCTCTCTTTTATTAAAATTTCATTCTTTCTCTGCTCTGAGATGATAATAACAGACAGAAATATTAGCATGGTAACTTTATAGCATGATGGCAGTGAAAGGCTGTATGAAAATGGAGCTCTTGAAAGAGCGCAAGAAACAGAACAAAGGATCAGATCCTCACAGGCATAGTACTGAAAAACTGCACCTCTCCCTTGAAAAGCAGGAAAATTTGCCTCCTGCAGCAACATTTGAGAGGGGAATACAGGGCAAAGACCCTCAAGGTGGTACTGGCAGGCAGCAAACACAGAGGAACAATTTCTGATGCCAAGTCAAGTATTGCAGGGTTCACGCTGTGGTGTGCAGAGCAATGCAGCATCAATAATACTCTCTTTCAGAAGAAAACAGTTTAATTCTGTAGCGAGTCATGTGGTTTTCATTTTGGTGGGGGGAGCTGACTTCACTTATAGCCAGGAGAATCCCTTGTCTTGCAGGTGTTGTTAATTTTGGTAATAATAGAAGTAGTAAAGCCTGTGTATTGCCAGGCACTGTACACAGACATAATATGGGGTAGTGATTGCACTTTCTGATCTGAATGGAGGAGGTCGGGGAAAGACTGGGAGTGGAGAACAAAATAGGAAAGTGATTTGCCTAAAATCATGCGGCTGGTTTGTGGCTGAGCTAGGATCAAAGTTCAGCGACTTAGTTTATGACCAGTAGTTCACACTTGCTGTTTCTTTCATGTTTTGCTGTAAGTTCTTTTCATGACATCTGTGAAGGAATAGCAGCGGAGGGCAATAGAAACTAACTCTCTCCTCCCTTTTTTCCTTTGTCCAGGTTAAGTCGTATTTTCTGGCATTTGAAGAGCAAACAGCACCATGGCTCCATGAATTGCAACAAAGCAGGAAACGTGGCAGCTCTTCCTACCTCCAGCCTTCCTTCCTTACTGTGACACTCTTCTTGGGACCTTTGGTTGCGTCCCCGCTGGGTGCACAGTGACCTGCCTCGGCAGCACAGCAGAGGAAACAGTTCGTAGATCAGGGAGAGCCATGGCCTTGAACTCATGTGTCTTTCACCTCTTCTACAAGTTCAAAGTGTTGGTGCTTGTCACTTTGTGTTTGATGGTGCTATGGGCCATGTTCAGTTACTTTGTGGACTCCAGACAGGAAATTACTAAAGCTAAGATCATGGTGGACAATTTCAGAAAGGTAACTAGCCTGGAGGACAGTCAAAAGGAAGAGAAGATAAAATCAATTGCAAAAGTTCCCACAGTGAAGTCATTCCAGGATCACTGCCCAGCTCTTTCTCCGTACCTGCGTAAGTGATGGTGCTTTCCTCTCCTCTCTAACAAGTTACATCTGCTTTGGTACTGCTGACTTGATTTTTTTTCCTAGCTGTTTTACCATTAAGACACTTTTCCTGTGAAACAAATACAATGCAACCAGTTGCAGTAAGCAGTTCTGCGTGAGGAAGTTACTTGTGGCACAAAGTACCTTTTGCATTATTTTAATTAAACTATCTTTATCTTGACCACAAGTCTTTTCACTGTTCCTCAATTTTTTGCATTTTCATTATTAGATGTATGTTTGTGTCTCTGTCTTGACAACTGAAGGGCTTCTCTGCTGCATTGGGGTTAGCACTACTTACAATGAAGGTTCAAATAGGTGGCTGTTTCCTTGGCTTGGCTGTTCTTATTACCCCACTTCTTTTGTTGTCTCGATGTTGCTAGCAGCACCGGGCTTCTGCTTTGCAGTACCATGTCATTGTTCTTTTCCTCTTCTGTTTTTTGTGAACCTGATTAAGGATTTGTTTGGGAAGCTGGATTCTTCTGATGAAGTCCAAAATGCTCCTGTCTAGCTGCACACTAAGACACATTTGCTTAGGTAAATGCACTGCGGCTGCAGTCATCACAGTTGCCTTGTTTATCTTTCATGGGTTTGCTGAGTCCAAGTCTGGAGGGGCTGGAATTACAGCTCAGTGCAAGAGAAGTGATGAAAACTTCATTTAGCTACAGAAGGCCTTGGTAAATTTTATCTTCTAAATTTATAGCCTTAAGCCTGGGGTGCTTGTTTTATTGTCATGCTTTAAGCAGAGATGACTTCTCATGGCCACAGTTCTATGTCTCTTTCCACTTTGCTCTCCTCTGCTTTGCCTTGGCAGCTGTTTTCCTGCCAATCCTCCTGCAGCAGTGTGGAACTTCTCTTGATTTTTTTTTTTTAATACTTTTGTTTTTATCATCACTATAATCAGTTTAAGCAACTAAACACTCCCTACCCTCTCTTTTCGCTGCCTGTGTAATGTCCTTGTAGCACTACTTTTCCCTTGGAAAGGCAGGGAAACCAATTGGGGCATGAACTTGGGTTTCTTATGCTGGTTACAGAGTGCCTCATTACATGACTGGACTAGCCACAACCAGAAACACTTCAGGAACACTTCTTGTGCTTCTCTGACAGGAGGTGCCAGCAAACTCACCTTTAAAGCATCTCTCACGCTAGAAGAAGTTGAAAAGGAGAACCCTCAGGTATCCAAGGGCCGGTATCACCCTACAGAGTGCTCAGCATTGCAGCGTGTGGCCATCCTCATCCCACACCGCAATCGAGAGAAGCATCTGCTGTACCTCTTGGAGCACCTCCACCCCTTCCTGCAGAGACAGCAGCTGGACTACGGCATCTACGTTATTCACCAGGTGCGGCAACTCTGCGGGGTTGTGTTTGGGTGGGGATGATGTTGGTGCTGTGCGGTCTGAGGAGGGGCTTGCTGCTGCCGCTGCTGTCTGACATCAGCCCTCCTGGCCTGCTTCAGGCACTTCTGCTTGTAGAGGGACGCAGCTGTGTGCGCAGCCATTGCTGGTTGCGCTGCAGGATCTTGGTTGCTGTTAGCAAAGCTGGGAAGTGTTAACAAACAGAGTCTCTAACCGGTGACCATTTCTAAGTAGCTCACTGTTCCTGAGTTATTCAAGGCAGGCATGTTTTGCCATACTAGTGCAACTCGCTTCTCTTGCAGTGTACACATAGGTAACTAGGCTGACATGTTTTCTGTCTTCAAGTTTGGAGTTTTTTGGATTGGAGGCCTCGGTTTGTGTCTAGCTCTTCTCTCCTATCTCATCCATTTACACACAGCTTACACGACAGTCAGTATCATGTGGTTGTACTTATTTCTTCTGTCTCAAACTAAACACACCAGCTACTGCTTGTGGGTGCTTCACTTGTCCAGCAAGGGCTGTAGGAAGAAATAGTCGTGGCAGAGCATTTGGATCTTGAAATATTTAGTAATTTCTTTATTTGCATTCTTTCTAGCTCTACTGAGTCAGTGGCTAAAATTTGAGCATACAGACATGTCACACTGTCTTTCATCTAAGGTGCTTATGTTCAGGTCACATGAGCTAAAAGCAGTATAGATTTCTCTTTTGTAATATCTTGTATTTTTCTTGATCCTTTATAGTATTTGCTTTCTTTTACTGTCATTTATTTAAGTGTTCTGCTTTGACTCAGAACAGATTTTTCAGACAGTAGGAGAAAAAGATTAATATGGTTTCTCTTTCCTTCTGTTTAAAGAGGCTAGAGTCAATCAGTAAGAGACAGTGCATTCTAGGTGAAAGCTTACACTTTTGCTGAATGACACGGCACGACAGCAAAAAAGTCATTGCAGGATATATACTTTCAGTTGGAATAGACTGTTCTTTCATTGTTTAGAGTCATCATGTGGCCCGTAGAGTGGAAAAAATGAGGCTTTTTTCTGCATTCGTATGTACTGTAATTGTATGTATTATGGCCCACCAACTAGCAAGCAGTAGTTACCAATCAGTCATTGGGAGAATGGACGTATGTTCTTCATTTATTGCAATATGTGATCTGGAGAGCAGCAGTTGTCATGTTAGCAAAAAATAATACAGAAGTAGGAAAGTCTTGTCTGATGTGAGCAGCAATGTTGAGTCCGAGCTTGTTCTATCAGAGTTTTTCCTTGGAAGATGGAAACTTTTGCTTAGCCTTTTCATTTAGATAGGCATACTGGAAGACGGGAAAATGGGTCTAACAAAACTCTCTTTTATGGCAAATCCATTTTCACTCTCTATTTGTGATGCCATTAGTTGTTTCAAGTATCTTTTGGGAAAAGAAGTAGTTAAAACCAGAACTTAAATAGTTAAAATACACTGAGATTACTTCGGAGGAAGATTAAGAAATGTGCCACTTACGTTTTTCTCTGTGAGCCATTGAAGGGCATATTCCAGATCTCTTCTTTATGGGCTACTTCTAACAATTTGAAAACTGTGTTTCTCTGAACCAATGTGTGCATACATGAAACTGAAAGAAACCCTCAGAAATTTGACATCATAGATTTTGAGTGAAATGTATGTAAATTTTTATTGGAAAAGTGATTTCCTGACTGAGAATGGAAGCAATTGATTATCCCTCTCATAGTTTCTCGAAGTGGGCACTGGGCTCTGTCTCCCTAACTGCAAGTAAGGAGCCATAAATCTGCTTTGTGTAGGAGCACATGGCTGTCGGTGATGGTGAACAAATTGCTGCTTTAGAGCAAAGCTTTACTTCTTAGCATGAAAAAACATGCTTTGTATACAACTGCTTTTCCCTACATCTAACCTTCTCTCAGCTGCGGAGGTTAGCTTCTTATCTTCCATGGAGCCTCTTTCTGTCCAGGCAGCTTCCTAGCAAATGACCCCTTTCTCTTGAAAATTGCTTTTTTAAAACAAACAAACTTGTAATTCTGGAAAATATGCTTCCTATGAGTTTCTGGGAGCGCAGGGCTTGGCCCTGTGTCTCCCAGGTGAGAACTGGAGGCAGCTTGACCACTTAGTCCTCAGCAGCAGAAAACCTTCTACAGGCTGGCATGTCTGTACAGCCCAGTGAAAAATAAACAGCAAGATAAGCATACCTGTTGCTGCAGAGTGAATGGTGTCACGGTAAGCTTACAAAAGCGCCAGCGGTGTGTATATATGTGTATACCTCTAAGGTGAAAAAGTATATCTTTGAAAAGTGAAGATGCAGTAACTTACCGCAAAAGCAAACAACAAAGACCAGTAAAAGTAAAGTGAACCTCTGTGCTATGGGGAGTTCCTGTGCAGCCAAACAATTAGGTTGTAGATAGGAGTTAAAAATGAAGATAACTTATTTTTATTTCCCACTCTGCCACCTACTGTGTGCTTAGGGAAATACAGTGAACTCTTTAAGCATTGCTCTCCTCCAAGCTGTGTGGCATAAATCATCTGTGGCAGAGTGGCAGGTGCTCTGACATCTATGAACGAATTAGTATGGGAGTAATGTTTTTGGTCTTTCTTTGTTTTAATTTTATTTATTTATTTATTTTAGGTCTTTTTTTGGGGGGGGTGGTGGTGTTAGAGGTTTGTTTGTTTCTTTGTTTTTAAACTCCTGTAAACCTTACTGACACAGTTGTATGAAGCACCAGTTTCTCAACAGTTTACTGATGCGTCTTTTACTATGTAGCCTGATGGGAACTCCAGCACAGGAGCAGCAATGGTAGTGCAGTCGCATCCTGCAGCATGTGTGCTGCTGGTGCCCAGATAACCATCAGCACTCCTGGCCTTGGCTGTTGTGTTTGTTCATGGCAAGTAGAGACTGAAGAAACACTCTGCATCACTGGCTGCTCTGATGATACATCTGATGTTATGGGGGAGCTCTTTGTGCTGTAAAGGCTGCGACCCGTGCACGTGGTTGCGCACTGTGCAATCAGAACAAATGCCCAGGAGCGGGTCGGATTCAAAAGGTTTTACTCTTTCTTCAGGGTTTTTTTTTTTCCCATTCTGTTTCACAGACTGGCAGCACCAAATTTAATCGAGCGAAACTGCTGAACGTAGGATACCTAGAGGCCCTAAAAGAAGCAAACTGGGACTGTTTCATTTTCCATGATGTGGATCTGGTTCCAGAAAATGACTTTAACGTCTACACATGTGACAGACAACCAAAGCACCTTGTAGTTGGCAGGAACAATACTGGATACAGGTAGGAAACCAGTAATATGGAAAGAATACCATCTAGGAAATGCCATGTTACTGATAATGTTCCTCTTCTGATAGAGCTGTATATTGGTATCTACCCTTCCTTCTGACACCAGATTTCTGGGGGGTAACAGTCTGCCTCTCTAGAGCACCTCCTGACAAAAGAGAACTGTGTGGCATGTTTGAAGTCAGCTCTGTGTTCACTTGTACAAATTATCATTGTCATCGTTCTGATTTCTGGGGTGAGGTAAAGGCTGTTCCGAGAGGAAAGCAACATGACAGAGGTTGTGCAGAGACCTTCGGTCAAAGCTAAATATACATTTGCAGTCTCCTGGTCCTGTGATTTTGACATTGTGATCTTACTATTGTGCTAACAAAATTGCCACTTAGCTTTTGCTGCTGAAGAGGTAACTTCTGATATTGAGAGCTCAAATGTGAGAATTTGCCAAGGGATAGTGTTGTCTTTTATTTAGCTGTATAGCACCTAATACAGGATTGTTCTGATTTTTAAAGGGGTGCCCCTATGTGATAGTCTGGTATAAATAATTTGAAGTGAAAAGTCAGGTTCAGTCTACCTCAGAGAAAAAAAAGCTTCTGAACTCGGTGAATTAAATGGCTCGAGTGGTTTCATTGAATGTGTTTCTTTCAAGAATCACCCTTTAGGTCATGTCACTCTAAATATTAATTAGGCTTTTCAAAAGCTGGTCTCGGCGTACTTTGAAGTAAAGGTCTGCTTTGCTTCTGGGTTTCTGTTGTTAAATAAATGAGAAAGAGGTGGGATGTGCAAATTCTTATATAGTATAATATTAACTTTCCAGTTATTCAGTGAAGAGAGGAACAAGCACAAACGAACGAGGCTCATGACAAGTTTTTGAAGCACTGCGCCTTGCAAAGGGAATGCTGGGGGCTACAGGATGGTCATTCACCAAAGCAACAGAACCCCTGCTTTGGTTAATTGACAGTCATGTAGAATCCAGGCTAATAAGATGGCACAAAGCTTGAGGTGCTTTACTTAACCTCCTGTGCCTTAGTTACTGAAAGTGTTTAGCTTACCTAAGTATGCAAATGGACTTATTTGCTTTTACTAAGGGTTCTTTTTACTATTAATTTCCTCAGATTTGTCCTGTTTGTAGAAGGGAGCTGTTAGTTATGGGTTAGCTTTAAGTATTGGCTTTCAAGAGTCTTACACTGACAAAATGTTTTTATCATGAATCCCCTGCGTCTAGGGTGTTATGAATCCCCTGCGCCAGTATTTGCTAGGATACTGGTGATTTGAATTATATTTGTACTTTCTTTTCTGTGTCACTTCTTCTGTTTATGTATCTGTGAGGTGGGGATAATAATGCTCTACTTCCAAGGGAATTCCTGGGTACGTTTGAAGGAATCAAGATCTTGAGCTCAAGAATGATTCCCAAACTGAGCTGAGACCACAGGTTGAAATCCTGTTTGGATGCCCTCAGTGTTTAGTTTAGGCTGAGGTGAGCATACTGAGACATGTCACTCAGATGAGGTTGAGAAAACTGAAGTCATACAGGATCTACATTAACACAAAATGTCCTGGGCAGGAATGTGGGCTTTCTGTGGGTTTCTTGTGGATTTTTGTTTTTCTTCTAGGGAGAATATCCTCTATGGTGATGTGGTGCATGCAAGCCTTAGCAGCTGTGCACCTCGGCAGAGCAAGTACCCTATGTTTAGTAATATAAACTACAACTTGAGTTTAGATTCTTTGGGAAAAGGTTTATATATTCAAACTTTAAAGATAAGGGTGGGAAAAAAAACTTTCCTAGCATAGCTAAGCTATTTCCTTGAGAGCAGCACAACGTCCTTTCCCGATGACTATTTCTATTTTATGATTTCTTCAGTCCAATTTTAAAAATCCCAAAGGATATTCTCTTGTCCTCCGGGAAGAGGTGGTTGAATGCTGTTACAAAGGTGTGCTTTTATAGATGATGTCACCTAGGAGCAAGATATGGCTGGGCTGTGCCATTTCTGCTCTGCCAGAGGAGGGCTGAGTGTGCAGCACTGTCCTGGTTACAGCTCTGCCTCCTTCAGTGTCTGCCTCTCCAGGGGCACAGGGGAATTATGGGGTGTGTAAGCTCCTTGCTGTCCATTCTGCCCCTTCACTGCACTTCTCTAGGGTACCCATAGCAGGAGTCTCAAGGTAGTAATGGATAATTCAAACTGCCTTATGGTTGGTCTCCTGTAGGAAAGGAGAAAAAGGGGAGAGAGCAAGAAAGACTAAAAATTCCAGAGGTAGAAAAAAAGACAGGTAGAGTACAAGAGACTGCATCTGCTTGGAACAATCCTTTTTTGTATGTTTATATAGATAACACCATCTTTTGGAAAGTATGTCACAGTCCCAGCAAATGGTAGTTAAAGAGCAACTTCGAAAGGTCATGATGATTGGAGGAGGTTCCTGAGGACTGGAAGAAAAAGATGTCACTTCTATCTTCAGGACAGGCAAGGAGGATTTGAGGAACTACAGGCTTATCAACCTCACTTATTAATCCCTGGGAAGGTGATAAAGCAAATCTATTCACAAGTCATGCCTGACCAACTTGATAACCTTCTCTGAATTGACTACATGAGTGGATGAGGGAAGAGCAGTGGGTAGCATTTATCTTGACTTAAAGTAGGCTTTCAACACTGTCTCCTGTTACATCCCCATTGACAAAGTGATGAAGTATAAACCTAGGTAGTGGCCAGTGAGGTGGACTGAAGAGTGACAGAACTGCTGAGCTCAAAGGGTTCTGATCAGTGAAACAAAGTCCAACTGGAGACCAGTCACTAGTGGTTTACCCCAGGAGTCAATACTGGGGTCAGTACTGTTTAACATCTTCATTAGTAACGTGGACAATAGGGCAGAGTGCCCCTTCAGCAACTTTTCAGAAGATATAAATCTTGGGGGGGTGGTTGATGCATGAGGGACTTTGCCAGGCTGCAGAATGTGGCCAGCAGGAATCTCAAGTGTAATAGTTCCACTCAAAAGAAATGCAGAGCCCTGCAAGCTGGGGAGGAATAACTTCATGGACTCGTGTGTGCAGGAGGCCAACTTTGCAGAAGAGGGCCTGGAGTCCTGGCAGACTCCAGACTGAACATCAGCCAGCAATGTGGCCTTTGTGGCAAAGGCTGCCAGTAGCATCTTGGGCAGCGTTAGGAGGGGCATTGTCAGCAGGTTGTGGGAAGTGATTGTGCCCCTCTACCCAGCACTGTTGGGATGGTATCTGGAGTGCTGCGCCCAGTTCTGGGTTCCCCAGTGTGACAAAAATGTGTATATAGTGGAGAGAGTCTAGGGAAGGGCCATGGAGATAATTATGGGATTGGAGCGTCTGAGAAATGAAGAGAGGTTGACAGTGCTGGGATTATTCAGCATGGAGCAATGGCAGCTCAGGAGAGATCTTACTAATGTGGATAGGGAATGAATAAGGTAGAGCCAGACCCTTCTCAGTCAGAGGCAAGAGGCATAAACCAAAATACAGGGAATCTCATTTAAACATACAAAAAAACTGGAACAGGCTGCCCAGAGAGGTTGTGGAGTCTCCATCCTTGGAGATGCTCAGAACCTGAATGGATATGGACCTCAGCAACTTGCTCTAGCAGACCTCCTCTGAGCAGAGTGGTTGGACTACTTGATCTTCAGAAGCTCCTTCAACCTCTGTGCTTCTTCTGTGATCCTACGATAACAGCAAAAATCAGCCAGGAAGAAGAGTCTGTGAGGGAGGTTGTATGTGGTGTATTTTTGGGTTTTGTTTGGTTTGGTTTTGTTATGGGTTTTTTGTTGTAGGGGGCTTTTGGTGATTTGTTGGTTTTGTGTTTGTAATAAAGGCTGTGTTGTAATGGTTACCTTAAGAGCCAAGGAAGAGGAGGGTGTCATAAAATGCAATTAGCAAAATGGTATAAGCATGGTATGTAAATACCTTTTTAAAGTAGATGCAGTTTCCAGGAGAAGGAAGGTATAAGTTAGAAATTAATCTCATTTAGAGCTGAGCTCTGTCACATTATGTTACTAAGTAACTTGCACTGTGCCTTACCATGGAACTGGTCCTGTGTCATTCCTAGCAGAGCTGAGGTCCCACAGCAGATGCCCCTTTGCTGTGATCTGATTTTATTCCACATTTTTCAGATTCAGCTCTAAGACAGCCAATGGCTTTGCTATCATTTTTGCAAAGCTTCCGCTATATTAGTGCGTGGCTTTGTTCTTTTTCTGCTCCTCAGAGTCCTTGATGTCCCTTTTTGACTGGCAAGGGGGGGTTGCGTAAAGAGAGAGACTGCTGCTGAAGGCTCTGTTCTCTCCGTTGGAGCATTAACTTTGTATGGGCTAAAGCAAACCACCATCTTTTTGTGAAAAGAAGAAGAAAACAAGACCTGCCTCGTGGATTTGTGCACCCTTAACTCTGTGAAAGATGAGTCTAGATCCAGAGTTTCAGAGGGGTATTTTCCTTGTTGGTAGAACTTGGCTTTTAATTCTTCGTTCTCTCTTCCTGTGTACTTCTAGGTTACGGTACCAGGGATATTTTGGAGGGGTAACTGCTTTAACAAGAGATCAGTTTTCCAAGGTGAATGGATTCTCTAACAACTACTGGGGTTGGGGTGGAGAAGATGATGACCTTCGAATCAGGTAAGTTATTTATTTATTTATTGATTTTAAAGCTAGAAGGAAATGGATGCGAGAGGTATATGAATTTGTTTTAAAAACCAAAAATGGAGTGACTTCATGCATAGCTTTCAAAGGTGGAACACTACAGGAGCCTTCAGTTCGAAACAGTATTGCTGTGGGGATTTGGAGTGTGAGAGGCAGTTCTGTGAACAGTTTCCTCTTTGAAAAGGTTCAGCACACCTGAGACCTCGTCCTCCTCCTGACAGAATTGTTGGTTGGGCGTGGGTTTTGTTGTGGGTTTGGGTTTTTTGGGTGTTGTGGGTTTGGTTTATCTTTTGTGTGTGTGTCGTCTTTGGTGTTGTGTGTTTTTTGTTTTTGTTTTTTTTTCTTTTTTTTTGGTTGGTTTGGTTTGTTTTTGTCTCAGCCACACAGTATTTGTATTCTGGCTTGGAAACTGATAATAACTGAAATAAGATGACTGAAGTCTGGAGTATGATTTGCCAAAGAGACCCAAATGTATCGAGTTCCAATACTTTGCAAGAGTGTGGGAGTGTTTTGGTTTTCGTGGGATTGGGTTTTTTTGCATTCATCGACTACCCAAGCAGGGCTTAGTTTGTACGTGGGTGGTGTTGATGATAGTTAAGATAATGAATAAGTTGAATTTTAGAAAGAGTGCATGTGTATGCATATGCCCTCTGCTCTTGTTAAAACTAGTTTTGCAGACATGCCTGCCAGTGTAGGAGAAACTTGTTTGTTTGAGAGGTTTAGTGAGACAAAGAAGTCAACAAAACTTTTGTCTTGAACTTTCGCTTTCTGCCCAGGAGGAAACCTCTAATCCTGCATTGTTATTAGTGGAGAAAGGAAAACCAACAACAAACAGAACCCCACAAGCTCTGCTGGCAGAGCCCATCAATTTGTAACTTGGGTATATTCTGTCATTCTTAAGTGTTTATCCTTTTCAGTTGCTTAAATATGCAAACATTTTGAGGATATAAAATTCATATCCCTTGTGATGCTAAATAATTACGCTGGTGAAATCAAGCATCCTAAAGTTAACTTCCAAATGAATGTTTTTGTCTGTGTTAGTTTAGCAGATCAGTCAGCTGTATCTCAAAAGAAATCTAAAAGCTCTACTGGTGACGTGGATTTCTGTCCCTTAATTAAAACTTTTTTTTCTTCCTACCTCTAGCTAGATACAGCAGCTTCTCCTTTGTCACCTCTTGGGAAATGGCTTTTATAGTGGGAAGGAGATAGCGGGTCCCATCTTATTCTCTAGCTCCCTGAGAAGTGTCACAGTTAATGAGTGAACCAAGGTGATAGTGGTGTTCTTTGAAATGTTCCTGTGGGCAGCAGAGAACCAGCTGTGCAGCAGATCAGCAGGATTTACTGAGGGTCTCTGTGATGTTTGCAAGTGGTTGGAATCAAGTATGATGCTTGCTTGTGCATGGTGCCTCATAACTTTGCAGCTGTTGTGGTCTTGGTGGGGAAACCAAGTCATATAAGCCGGAGGATGCAATGCAACTGGACTTGGCTCATGCCTGTTCTCTTGGGTTGATCTTGGACTGGGCTGGTTACAGAGTTTGCAGCAGGTAGGACTGGGAAGCTTGCTGTCTCGGTGGGTGGCTGTGTGGAGAGATCCTTGCAGCCTTCCTCAGTAAAGACAGCAGATGGCAGCATCACCTTCGGTATCTTGAGGAACTCAGGGCTGGAGAGCTCTTGGATGGTTTGTTCTGTCTCTATGGTAAATGTGATGGTCTCTTTGGGGCCCTTTCCTAAGGTGTGCATCACAGAGAGATTTTAAAATCATTTGCTGTATTGGTTTGATAACTTAGGGCTAGAAACAGTCATTGCAAGGCTGTGGAGGCTTAGTTTCTTTAATTCTTGGTTTCCTATTGCTCTTTCAGCTGCTCATGTGACTAGCAAGGATGCCAGGCTATTCCTTAATTCCATTTTCCATGAATTTAACCCTTTCTGCTGACAGGAAAAAATTTTGTGCTCCACAGATATGTTTAAGGACAAAAGCTCCAACCAAGTGCCTGATGTCAAACACTAAATCCACATATGGGGCTCACTGTTTTTAGCACTGTTTTCAGAAAGCAGTTTTTCGTATCAACAACTGAAAATTTTGCAGCTGCCTGCCAACTGACAAAAAAGAAAGCACTTTTTTTTAACCCCCCTCTTTTTTTTTTTTTTTAATGTGGAGAACTGTCAAGTTACAGGGGCTTTCTTGCAGGAGTTGAGACTATCTTGTTGCAAAATATGTGAAATCTTGCTACAGACCTCCCAGGTTAATACAGGGTAGTAAAAACTACACCAGACAATACTAATTTAAATGTGCTCTATTCTATAACATGTGCATAAAGCTCTACATCATCTCTACTGTAGTAGCTACCTGCTTCTGTTCAAAAGAAGGGGGTATCTGTTACCCTACTGGACCTGCTCTCCAGAAATACAACTCTGAGCCCCATTTCTCTGGCAAAATAAATAGGCTGTGGAAGTTCTCTTTGCTTGCTTCCATGGCACCTATGAAGTCTCCAAATATTTTTTTTCCTTAAGAGCTTGGTTACTGGTGATGTCTTGCTCACACCACTATTCTTTCTTTCAGGGTTGAGATACAGAAGATGAGAGTGGTGAGGCCATCTGCTGATGTAGCCAGGTACACAATGATCTTCCACAAACGAGACCATGGTAATGAAGAGAATGGAGAGAGGTGAGTTATGAACAGTGTCCTACCTTGCATTCTCTTGGTATGTGGCATGGGGCTGGGCAACTGGGGCAGAGTTCTTTGCTCTAGGCCAAACAGGCATTTTGTGGTAGCTAGAGGCTCTGGGGGATACCACTGTTCACAGCTGGCAGTTGTTCTGTATGTGAGATCTGCCTAGAATTGACTGGGTCACGTTCCTTAGAAACTTCCAAAGTTGTAGTTACATGGACATGATTTATCATTTTAGAGATTAAGCCAAAGAACTCATTTCACCATGTCTGATTGTCTGTGCTGGACAGGAAAAGCATAACTTCATGTTTGCAGTAGATACAGGATGGCCATAGCTCTGCCTTTAAGTTTACTAGTAGTGGGAAAGAGCTCAAAACTCCTTGATGTCAATAAAGATTTTCTGCTCCTTGTCCTCAGGATGAAGCTTCTACGTCAGGTATCTAGAACATGGAAAACAGATGGACTGAACTCGTGTTCATATAAGCTGCTCTCAGTGGAACATAACCCTTTATATGTCAACATCACGGTGGATTTCAGTGTGCAGCCCAAGATCTCATAAGGGCGAGCACCATACAGATTAGAGGAAGTGGCAACAGATCATGTTTGTGGTTGCTGTTACAGGAGATGACTCCCGGCACTCTGCTTGAAAGAGTACTTCAGTAGGACAGAAGAAAGTTTTTCTTCACAGCGTCTAATTGATTGGTTGAGAATTTGCCTTTGTGAGGACTGGAGCGGCTGACCTGAGAGACGGGTCTTAATGTTCATCTATGCACTTTCTGCTGGGACACCTGCAAAGTGTCCTTGTTTGGGCTGGTCCAGCAGAAGGACTTGAACCGAGTCTCCTGAAAAAAAATTGTTCTTGCAACTATTTCTACTGAAACTTCCTATTTGTTGTAGGGGGAAGACAGCTTAGCACTGCCCACACTTCCATGACTACAAAACAAACAGGCCAGTCTTTTATTAGAAGTACAAGAATTCTTGACCAACCACAAACTTGCTGAAAAAAAATAATTTTTCCAATGTGAGAAAAAACTGTTGATGTGTGAGGGAAGGGCAATAATGGCAATATGTGAGAAGACTTTAAAAATCTCTCAATAAATACATTCCACTGAACTCAAAAGGCTTCCCTTGTCCTTCATGAGCTCAGCTCACTCTGCACAGGGATTGCTGAAATGTCCTGTGGCAACATGGAAGTCTGAGTTCTGCAGTAGGCTGCGTGTTATTCTGGTGTGCTCTGGAAGGAAAGGCAGTGGCCAACTCTGTCAGATGGAAGAAACTGCTGTCCACATCTTTTAATGCCTTGGCCTTGGGCCACAGTTAGCAGAGTGCCTATTTGTATACATACCCAGGCCATTATCTGTGATTCTTGTGTTAGTTAACCACAGACTTTCACTAATCTTCTAACTGTTCCAGTATGCTGCAGAGTTTCTGTTAAAATCTTGATTGGAGCACTTTCCTTACTATGTTATACCTAACTGTCCTTGTGCCTGTGTGTTGGATATGCATCCCTTGCAGGCAGATGTGAAGCCAGGGTTGGGAGAGTTTCTTTTAGGACACAATATAGTAAGAACTCCAAGACAAAAAGCAGCTTCTGCTTGCTACAATATTGAAGAATGGTCATCTAGCTGGGTGACACATTATTGCAGCTGTAGAGAAGGCTGAAGCTTTAAATAAATTCTTAGCTTAGATGCAGCTTTTTCCATGAACAGGGAATTTTAGTATCTGCAAGTTACAAGCAAAAAATACCCTCTGTCATACCTGCAAAATAATTGGGCCCTGTAGGCAGTGCTAATGACTGACTTTATAGAGAAAGAAAGATCACAGAAGGAAGAAGGTCTGTCAGGTAAGTACAAATGTATTCCTGCCAAGGTCACAGCTCTACTGTTTGTATGTTTGTTGTTCTCAGTGTTGTGTTGGTTTTTTTTTTTCAAACAAGTATTTGTTGAAGACAGATCAACCTTGAAAGATAATTAATGTTTGGATAACAGCTGAAATACTAGATTAATTTCCCTACTCTGAGCAGGAGGTTAGACTTAGTGACAGCCTCGCATCCCATTCAGCCTGAAATACTTAAACACTGATGGATCAGGCCAGAAAAACAAACAAAAAACCCACACAGCTCTTGTTTTATCTGGTTTCAGGGTAACTTTCTCCTTTATTTTTTCTCTTATTAAATATTCTAGAAAATCTTAACTCAAACACCTAAATCATTTTTTACTCAAATTCACAAAAGATATTTACAGACCTGTAACTGGCTTCAACACTTTCTCAAAATACTGCACACTTCAGAGGCCCATCTGACAGAATGGCTTACATCCCAATTAACACCTCAGTAAGAAGCAGGACAGAGCTATCCAGGCTGTGGAACAAAGGTTCAGGAAAACTTGCACTAACTTACTGTCAAGGAGACCTTGATCCCCAAGAGCTGGGAGGTGGGTCTGGCTCAGTAGTCTGTGCTTTGACAGGTTTTACAGTAAGCCACATCCTGTTTATTACCTATTATAGCCTGTTCCTGAAGCCTTTTCTTCTAAATCTTAAACAGTCAGAAGAAAAGTGAAATGCATGAAAGACAAAAGGATTAGTCCAGGGTGGTGCAGACTCCACACCACAACAGGAGGTAGAGGCTGAATGCCCATACACATGTGGCCATGCTGAGCCCACACTCAGCTTTTGTTCTCATTCTCTTAAGAAAATGGGGGAACATAGCCTATGTCCACAGTGATGTTAGTATACAGAGGATGCTTTGTCCTGGAAAGGAGCTTGAACTCCAGTGAATTCATTCCATCATCCTTCCATGTTTTTCTGGTGTTGTGTCGGGAAGTAGGACTGAAAAATGAAGAATACCTACAGTTAGATGAACAAAGGTGATGGGACAAGGGCTTAGCAGATGAAAGCTGTTAACAGAAAATCCCCAAGAAAATTCTTTTCACATGATATAGACTAGAGAGAAGATTTTTTTATAAGACTAAACAGATTAGTATAAGATCACACTGAGTATTCTAAACAAGGAGGACAATTTGGACCACAATCTGATCAGAGAGGGAGACTAGTGTGGTAGCAACTACAGTCTGCAAAATAAAACCCTAAGAAACTGGCACCAGCTTAGAGAGACCTGGGAGTGCACCACAGAGGCTCACAGCAATGGTGTACAGAGGCTGCTGTAGGTAGGTTTTAAGACAGGGTTGCTATGGAAACCTGAGTTTTGAGGTGATAGAGGGAAGTCTGTACTGTTGGTATGAGAAGCCTCCACAACACTTGACCCAACACCCTCCCCTCTAGCTCTTTTATATAAAACTCGGTCTTTGGTAAGGTCCTTCATAGCACTTATGTCTTCAAACTATGCTGTTTTCCACTATTTTAATGGCACATTGTAAAGGTGCACAGATTGAAGAGCAAGTTTTTATTATATTGAAGCTGTAACAAAGTGCCTCTTCAAACTCAACTCACCCTATTTATGAGACAGGCACTCTTGTTTTTTAATTTTATTCCCTGAATAAATTGATGCTTAAGTCTGATATGTGTTAGCTTCCTAGCTAGTATATGTCCTTAACAATAGGAAAAAAAGTAGGAAACAAGGAGAAACCCTTCAAATGCAGAGACAAGAACAGAATGATTTGGCTGAAAACTGACTGGGAGCTTTCTTTAAGTAGCTACATTAAAGCAGAAAAACAAGCACTGGCATTACATACACCTACTGTCTGTTCTGAGGAAGATGATGGTGACAACCTACCACAAGGCAAAGAGGAGCCTCCTAACCGCCCCAGGCCCTCAAAACAAGTTACCTTCTCCAAGGCTCTTGTGTCTCTGTCTCTTCATTGTAGTCCACGACTTTGTAGCGTCCAAGGTGAGGTGGTGTCCGGACTATTTTCATTCCTGCTAACTGAATCCTTTAAAACAACAAACAGAATGTTTGCTTAGGCATAAAGATGGCATTTCTCAGCTTAGTTATAGGAAAGTTCAATGTCAGAGATAATTTTCAGTGTTAATACAATCAAATCAAAATGCAGAAGCTGAAGGAACAAGTTGAACACAGTGTCATGTTGTCTTCTCTAGTAGGTTCTAACTAGGCTTGGGTTAGAAAGCTCAACTGCAACACACTTCAATGGGGTACACAGGATTACAGCAAGCAGAGAATGAACAACAGCATAGAGGTCACTCAAGAGCAATTCCCATGAATCTGACAATTGAGTTATTATTTTCACTTCCTTGTAAGAGCAGAGCTTGTACTGCCTAGAAGTCTATTACCTAAACTTAAAACAAAAACAAACAAAATCCCACAACACAACAACAACAAAACCCACACGCAAACCACCACAAAACAAAACAAACCAACAGGCAAAAAAACCAACCCCACACAAACCCAAACTGGTAGTTTCTGAAAGGAAGCCAGTCCTGAGTTTAAGATCAAGCCTCTCTCTCTTCACTGAAAAGTGCCATTCATCCAGACAGCCTTATTAGAGGACCAGCTTCATAAAAGATCAGTGATAAATACAGGCACCATGCAAATAAACGTGAGCTGCTGAGCTGCAGGACAGATAAGAAAAAAAGTGAACTGGAGGCTCAAAATTCCAGAGCAGAGCTCCTAAATCCAGCATTTTGAGCGACTTTCAAGCAACCCATTGCTGATGGCATCTATGTTAGTTTAACAAAAAGTGCCTGTAATAGTGCTAGGGCTACCAAGCCTCTGTTATCACAGGGCAGCTCTTACACAGAGAAAATTTCTGTGAACCTAAGAATGAATGTTTGTTCAGTTGAGATTATATAACTGGCATGTTTGTAATGTTCGATTGCCTTCTCTTGAGATCTGGTACAGCAGCAAGCTGCGCTAAAGCGAGGATGTTATAAAGCTGAAAGAGACTAAAGAACTGAAAATATTTGTTAGTCTAGAGCCGTCAAATGATTACAACACTTCATTGACAGTATGACATACTAGTATTTCAGACAAGGTTTGTTTTCTGAGTATAAGCTTATTGCATGCTCAAGCAAAATCAAGAAAAAGCCAAAACACTAAACTAGCTTTGCGGTTACAGGTTTTGCATTGTAAGATTAAACTAAAACCATAATATGAAACTGTTAACACACTGATTTACTGTTAAGAACCCAACATACCGCCCTGTAGTTGATAATGTTAACATGTAAGTGGTTCCAATTAGTGTTTTCTTCTACTAAAAGGTAGATCCTGATATTTGCCAGGACTACTATCATAAAATACTGCAGTTTGCCGACTATAGCAAATGTAGTGAAAAAAACATGCTGGCTGCTAACTGCTGTAATACACAGTATTCCAGGGAGGAAAAAATTTAAAAAATAATAATAATTAAAAAAAAAAATATCAATCTTTACACAGGATTTTTTTTTACATTTCCCATGTCCAATTTCAAATAGTAATTAGATTTTGTTGCTATGTGGCAAGTGCTTGAGCACCTCCTAAAATCCAAAACCAAGTAGGTGCACCAAGCTGGCCATTCAAAACCAGCCACCTCATTCCTCACTTTTCCAGGTTGAGACTTCAGTATGTGAATAAATCATTAACAGGTACTGTCCATGGCCTCCATGTACCTATGGGTGAGAACATTGCTAATCATTTATACGAGGTTTTAGAGAAACAACACATGATGTACTTCCCTTCAAGAAAGGGCTATTTTGGGATCTACATAACCTACTTGCCGTAAGAGGTTTCTATAAGGAAGTGCATAATTGGCATGACTCTGCCACTGGGACTGAAAACTGCATTAGGTGCCTAAACTGTACCAAAACCAGCTGAATAGACCCAGCATTGTAGTGTTTGATTTACAGATCTATTTGGCTGGCATTCAATTTCTTTAGTAAATGCCCAATCTCTGAACAATCACACACCCATTAAGTTAGCTATCTCTGAATGGAAAAGAAGGAATTCTGTGTTAGAAAACCTGACTTCAAATTCCCAGAAGAATACTGCTTTGTAAAAACTCCTGTGGTTCTTGAACAGAACATTCCACTGAAACTGTGTAACTTGTCACACTGTGCAAGACCAAAAAAACCACACGATGGCCTTTGTTGTCAGTTTAGTTTTATAAACTCCCCATGAGCTTGCTTCAGTGCAGGATGATGAAGGTGCGCAGTGCACCTACAAAGCTGAATCAAAAAGCTACAGCCATGATTTTGTACTTGAAGAATTCACATTAGGCTGGAATTAAACTCATTGTATTCACTTCTATAGCATGCTGCTGCCATGGCAACTTAAGTGCAAGGAAAAAACAAAAAAACCAACAAAAATCAGATTCTGCTGTCACCGACTCACAATAGTACACAGGCGTCTCCATTACCCAGCACTGAAGAGACAAGTTAGAATTGTGTTCCTTAATTCCAAGTATTGGTGATTAGATAATATTTGGAGCAACCTAGATGCCCAACATAACTTAAATTCTCAGCTGTCTGAGAATTAATAAGTACCTCCTTGGTTTTCTTATTCATCAAGCTTACAGATTCCTTCCTTCACTTGGTGCTGTTCATGTCAGTGGGGTCACTTGTCAACTACTGGTGGTTACAAACCCTTGGATGCACTCCAGGGCAACTGAAGGCACAAGGATTTAAAGCAACATTCCACCCTCCAGAGTCTGAGGAAGGCTTTGTCCTCCCAGCACACAATGATTACATTTGTAGACTCTGAGCATCTTCTGACATTAATCATTCCCAATGCCAACAGCATTTTGGATTTTAATGATACTGCAAGCACATTAAGGAACTGCATCTTAGTTCCTTTCTTAGGCTAATGCTACATGTTTCACTGCTCAGACTAGTCCTATTTTAAGCCTGCCCTGTGCATTAGTACCTTGTAGCAATGTCATCATTTTCGCCACCACCGCCCCAGTATGTGTTTGGAAACCCATTCATCTTCATGTAATGTTCTGGAGTCAGAGCAGATACGCCACCAAAAAAGGACTTATATGGAAGACTGAAAGAGGAAAAAAAAAAAAGGTATCAATATTGAAAGCTGATATCAGTACTCAACAAACTAACGTGATCCAAGTCACACATACATTAATCACATGCCTTACAGTCATGAAGAGCAAAACCAGTGTCATTTCTATCATGTGCCATCTCCCCTGTTCTTCCCCCACCCCCTAGACCAAAGTAAAGCTGGTTTTGAAATTCCCATCTTTGGTTAGTTCAAAATACCTGCATCCTATCACACATCTTCTACATAATCCAACAATTTCCACCCTATGCTTTTATTTTGGACATAAAGCCAAACAGAAATTTGCCAGTCATTTGGCACCGAGCTAACAGTGAAACAGGGAACTGCTGGCAAGGAACTTTTCAAGGTTGCATACTTAAAGCAATAATATCCTTTTCTGGGGAAGTCACTAGTGCCAAACAAACAAAAAACCTCTTAAAGATTGTATCTTTCACTCTCCCCACACAGAAAGTGAACCAATTAGGACACATACACCCCCCAAAAATAGAGTCACCTACGTGTACTGAAACTTATCCATGGCACTAGACATATGCTTGGGATAGTATTCATCGCAAACATAAAGATTATAATCATTTTCAGGCACTAGGTCCACGTCGTGCAGGAGAAGGCAATCCCAGTCTTCATCCTTCATGGCTTCCCGGACACCAACATTGAGCAGCTTTGCTCGGTTAAATGTACCGTTCCCCACCTGGAAAAGAAAACCTACATTTCTTCACCAAAACAACAAAGAGGATAAGTCAATTAAAATTTATGTTAGAAGAAAAGCCTTATTCAGTTGAATAACACTGGAATGAATCAATACTGGCTACAAACTTGAAACCCCAGATTACGAAAATTTTACCTACTCTCTTCACAATAACGCTCAGCAATTGTAAGCTTTGCTGTGTCAGGGGTTACACTGTGGCACCCAAAGAAGGCTGACTTTTAAGAGAAAAGTCAATCTGCAGGTGTACTTCTGCACTTTCACATTTTCCCCCTGACTACTGCTTATCAAAGCTTAGAAATGAGAGAACAAATCTTGGTCACAAACGAAAAAGCTTCTCCCTCCCAGTTAGGGATGAATCCAAAACTTGCTCTCTCAACTGTCATCTTTTGCAATACCAGTCCAGGTCAGTTAAAATGGCTGTTTGACCTGCACAAGTTGGGCCACAGCAAGGTCAGGCCAAATGTTTTTATTTGATACAAACTAAAAATATCCAACTTCACTTCAGCATTTAGTCTCAACAGTTTTGCTTAATAGCCACAATGACATGCTACAGACAAACCACAGTCAGCTCTTGAACAGCTGAAAATACAAGTTACCACATAGACAATTTTACTCCCCTAGAAGAAAAAAAAAAAAAACATAATAAAAAAAAAGGCAGATCAGTAACAGAATTATAATCTTGACAAGTGGTCTGATATATCAATAATTAGCAGCCATGGAGATGGGATAGCTCATAGCTCATAGCTCATGTGCTCTTAACCCCTGCATAAAACAGTACTTCCACACTGGAAGATTCACATTTCTCCTTCAGAACATAACTCTTAACTGGGAAGCTCAGCTCTGCCACCAGGCACGTCTGATTTAGATTTACCTGCTGAATCAAGTAGATACTGTAGCTGAGCTGCTGGCGCTGCAAGAAAGGATGAATGTAGTAGAGAAGATGGCGAAGGTACTTCTCCTGGTTCCTGTAGGCTATAAGGATGGCTGATTTGTAGCGGGCCAAGCAGTGGGGTGGCCTGTAGAGGCCACCAGCCTGAACAAAGGGATTTTTTTTTATTATCATTCTTTCACTAGGGAGCACTCTGAAGGTAATAGTCAATGGACCAACTGTAAGGAGAGACAGAAAAAATAAAATAAAAAAAGATCAGTGATGTTTCTCAACCTTCATTCAAACCTATAAGAGCAGCTACATATGTTTACTACTTAAGAGATCAGCCCTGCCACAGAAGAGTTAACACCACCATGCAGATGTGCCCACATGATGAATTCCACCACTGGCTGCTGGTCAGGTCCCCACAGCTCCACACCAGGACAGCAGGATACCTGCCAGAGGCATCCTCAGTCCTGGCACAGCCAGGAAGTCTCATCAGGCTCTTTGCGCAGCTTGCCTGTTCCTGGTATCGGCTCCCTGCTACACAAGCAAACCTTTTGTCTTGTGTTGCTTAGGTGGGATCCTTGCATAACTGTATTCACTGTAAGAATAGTGTTGAAAATGAATCAAGATGAACAGATGTATCTGCTTTCGCTATCCATATGAAAAAATTCTCTACGCCTCTTTCAGAAGAGATTCAAGGAAAAAGATGTCCAAAAGGATTTTCAGTAGGCTGGGGAAGAAATAGTTTAAAACCTATACAAATACAGATGCTCTAGGAAATGTTAACTTTATCTTTTAAAAAGTTTCAAGTTCCATTTGATGTTATAATCACATGCCACAATGGCTGTATTTACTATATTATTTAATCACATACACCGTGACAAGCAGGCAGTACTTCAAAATTCTGGGAGAAGCAGATGACACAACTGAGAAGGAAGAAGAAAGACATTACATGTTCAGGAACATGTGCAGGTTAGCAAATGAAACTAGATATGAGAGTTCTTCTACTCAGCACCTCGATTTTAAACACTAATCATACTGGCTATGTTCAACAGTTTTTACCTAATTAAAAAAAATAAATCTGCATTTTTATATTCTTCCATTCTTCAGACAGAAAAAGCTTGACAAGTCACAAGTAAGAAAACCAATATAAAGTGTCAATCACCATTTTAGCACAAGCCTCATATTGTTACAATATGAATAAACAAATTCTGCGATTATTTAAATGTCTGTCCTTCTGGGTAGTGAGAAAAAGTGCGAGCACTAGCAGAAGAGTTCTATTTATACACAAATCAGTGTTTTATAGTTTGCAACCACTGTCAGCTTCTAGGCAAATTAAGTACAAATGCAGAACAAGATTAAAATCTATTACTTAAATGAACTAGGAAGAAATCGTCACCTAAATCACAATTAAAAGCTGACAATTTCAAATGACAGCTTTAGTTAGGACCAACAATTCTCTGACAAGCCATGCTACTGAAAGATAAAATATTTATTTTGTTTCAGAAGCCTGTGAGGCAAGTTTTTGGGTTGTTTATGTTTAAATAGCTATAAATAAGATTTCCTTTTCCTTCCAAGCTCAGAGTGAATGCTATGGCTGTCTAAAAGCAAGTGTTCAGTATCTTGTAAGTCAGATTTCCTCTTAAACCACTGAAATAATTTATTCTCTCAAAGTACTTCTGATAATGAAGCCTGAGACAGAAAGAGCAAGTATTTAAGCCTGTTGTTTAGTAGCTTTCATTTGAACAGGGAAAGGTACAGGTGTGTTTTAAGTCTAATTAAGTGTTTAAGCAGAGTGAGTCCAAACAATAACTTCTTCAAGCCCATCCTACATTCTCCTACATTCAAGTCTCTGCTACAACTCTAACGAAAAAAAAATTGAGCCTGCACTCCCCCACATCCTGTTTAACTGACAGAAGAAAGCAACATCCCTCCATGGGTTTTTGGGGGTTGTCTTTGTTTTTTCTTTGGAGCACTAACAAGGCTTAGGGACTAAATTTGGCATAGAATTCAAGCTGTCCATTCAGATCTGGGAAATATTTTGCTAGTACATTGAAGTTGGTATACCTCACATTTCTGATAGGCAAACCTATATTTGGGGTCTCCTTTCCCTCCTCGAGCAACCCACAAAATGGCATTTCCTGAAGGTCGGTCTGAACAGCCACTGATCTTATCCCTCATGTTGTCAAAAAGTTCTAACCACTGTAAATCCAACTTAATGTTTGTTTTTATTTGCTTGTTTTTAAAAGGAAAACCTGAATTTTGCTTGTCAGCAGGATCTTGCAATAGCTGACTTTTAAGTATTGCTTTTCAGTCCTTCCTTAAATATCTAAAATGCAGAGGGAATTTATTATGGCTGTGTTACCCTCGGCAGGAAACTGGAGTATATTGCCACACCTTTGTGCCTGAAACAGAACAGTAGTTCTTCAGAGAATCGTGCTGCGGGCCCATAAATCTAGGTCACCCTTATGGCTAAGATTTTATGAAGTTATTACCTACTTCTATGCAGACAGTTTCCTTTCAGCCTTGAAGACCATAATGTTTCAGTCCAACATTGTTTTTAACCTGTAGTTTATGTTGCTATTTAGATTTATGGACTCCCTTATTATCAGATCTTTTAACTTAAGCACCACTGATTTAATGACAACTGGAGCTTGCCTAAAGAAATGTTATATTCAAACTGGATTTCAACTGCAGATCATTGCTCTAAGGAAAATATAAGAAAGGGAATTAATTCCTTTTGTTCTCCCACAAAGGCAAGGTTTTGTTTTCTATAATACGATCGGGGCTCTTTGTATAGCACAGTAAGATTCTGTAACAATAATCCTTAAATTACAAAAAAATCATATCTAAATTTGGACATGAAGGTATCAGTAAGATAATATGCAATGTTTCCTTCTATACCTAAGTATATGATTCATGAGGGTAATACCTGCATTTTTCAAGTTTTTCAAAATATCATGCACTCCCAAGCTGCCTGGCTCCATACCTCAAACAACTCAGCTCAGAAACTCAATCTAGTATACACCAAAGAAACACAGAAAAATAAAGTTAGTCTGTGATTTATATCTCCCAAACCTCTAGCTGTCATACCTTCCTTGGCTACAAACTAAATTCTGGCTCTCAGGTCTCCTTCCTGTCCAACTAACAAAAGGCTAATGCACTGTAATCCAATTAAATCCAGATATGAACAGAGCAGTTACAGGCTGGCCCAAACAGGGAAAAACAACACTGCTCAAGTGCAGCTTTGGGAAAGGAGGAACAACCCATCTTAGAGTAGAAAGCACATGATTCCAGTTCAGACAACGTACAGAACGAACAGCCTGAAGTGTCCAAGCAATTTCTCCATAGCCTGGTTCCTAAACTCTTTCTGTGCTTGTACCATCACAGGAAGGGTATTTGACTAATATGAAACTTCAGCATATAAAGTTAAAACTCACAAATTCTTGTCTGTATTGTTAGATGGTACTAGTGACAGCATACTCTCTGCTTGCTTTACTTTCTAGGCAACACGTTTGACTGCTGGGTGGCATCTATGGATCTTGACCAGCTCTATTCCATCTTAAGAAAGAAACAGGACTTCTAAACTCCTTGCTACACATTTAGACTTAGCAGCTATAATTACTGAGTTCAACTAGAATAAGCAGAACTTACACAAGCTAAACAAAAGGGAACAGTAGCATGCATGAATATCTCACTGGAAAAGCACAGCACCACACAGTATATTAATAGTCATATTTGTATAATTCTACCACTGCTTGAATGAAAGAAAAACACCAACACAAAAAAAAAGACAAAAAAACCCAAAAGCAACAAAACAGCAGCTGTAATTTAAGCGCCAGTTTCTAATGACAGAATACAAGGCTGCCTCCAATGCAGCTGAAAATAAATCTCAGCATTACCACCTTTTTACTTCTCTTTAAATCCAAGAGAAGAAACTCTAGTAGGAGAACATCCATTAGAAAACGTAGCAGGAGCTGCTCATTACCACAACAGATGGTCACACTCATGAAAAGGTTGCAACAGATGGGAGTGAAAGGCAGTAAATACTATAAGAAAGGCTTGGAGAAAAAAAAAAATAATAATCTTCCATAGCATGAGCAAATTATAAGCAGCAGAGTTACAGATAAAATATTCAACTCTTTGAAATCCTCAAGGGCCAAACCAACTTGTTCAGCACATGCCATGCATGAAATAAGGTACCTCTTATAAACAAACAAAACCAACAACTGAGTCTTCTAGCATCAAGCTTCTTCCTGGTAAAAGATGAACCAAACCAACACAATTTGTGTGCAATGTGAACAAGTCAGATTTTGAATTTAAATGCTACATTATTAAGTTTGAGTAAGCCTATAAACACTTCATTTTTGGGTTTTTTTTGTTTGTTTGTTTTGTTTCCGAAAACAAGGGAGGAAGAAACAGGCAACTGGTTATTTGTGTAGAAACTTAAACCTTTAAGGGAACTGGAGTAACTTATTCACAATGTTAATAAAGGCACTGCATATCTAGTATAACGCTTTCAAGTTGTCAGTCACAAAAGGTTCAATGGACACCACTAAGCTTTAAAACAGTAACATCAGAGTCACTAAGAGTCCAGTTCCTCCAAGGCAGAGATGTTCAGCAATTATCCTTTAATTCTTACTCCACAGCCCTGGAAGAACCAAGATGCTATAGATTCAGGTGGCAGGAAAAAGACAGATGAACTGCAAGCTGATCTTACATTCAAACAGTTATCAAAATGATCTACTATATACGTAAGTGGAAAAAGTGCTGCACTTCATAAATGAAGCCCTGATGCAGAAACCATTTAAGCCATTTGGCGTTCTTCCAGTCACTTTAACACGCTTTGGAGTTGAAACAGCGACTTATTACCAGCTCTGAATTGGAGCTGAAGTCCTCAAGAATAGATTTGAAATCTCATTTAATGGAGTTTATGAAATTAATATTAAAAGGCATTGTCCTCTCAGATATAACGCTTCGAAGAGAGATCAGTCCCATGAGAGAATATGATAACAACCAATCAGAACATTTATAAAGTATTTATGTATCTATTCATACACACCTATCACATACAAAGTGCAACTGTCTTGCAGAGTAGCACACATTTCTTGGGTAAAACAAAAAAAAAACAACCACAAAACACCACCACACCCAGAAGAGGCTGGCATATAGTAATACCACAAAGAATAGTTTACTTCTTATATTTAAAGGGAAATTTCATCAAGTAAAAGTTAAGTTGTAGCAGAACATTCATTTCTCTTAAACTGCATCTATATCAATACTCCAAATTATGTATTTCACAGCAACAATGCTTCATGTGCTCAGTTCTATTTTTTTCATGCAGCAAATCTTCCACAACTACTTGGCCTTTTTTTTTCCCCCCTTCCAGTCAACTTACTGATTGTTTCTGTCTGTAACATTATATTTTCATTTCAGCTCTGAAGTACCACGTGCAGGCCAATACCCTTGTTCTCAGCATTTTCAGGGATGCACAGGAGGTCTTAAAAAGATTTCACGGCTCTCAGAGCATTGATTAGTGTAATTTTACTCTGTGTCTGCCTCCACCATATACGTCACTACTCTTGCTTATCTGATGGTTTGTAAGCAAGCTGCACAGAATTGCTCCTAGTTTGTTTTTTTTGAGACCAAAGCTTTCTCAATTGTCCCTTTTCAGGACCATGGATTCTTGTCAGTAGTGGATATGAGCAGGGTGCAGGCACCTTTCTGCTGTTCTTTTTCAAACAAAACAATTAAGTTGGAAACTCAGAACTGTAGCTTCCCAGAAGAACTGATGGGCTGTAGCCAGTGATGAACAGAGCCTGCAGTAAGACCATTCCAACTGGCAGCTGTGCACAAGGGGTCTGTACTGTTAGTATGCTAGTATTTACTTAGTCGACCTGTTTCCAAGGGAAATGCTGAAGCACATACCCAAAAATTGTCATACAATTTCATTGTACATACTGGATGTGTTTAATTTAATACAGGAAGGAAGATGCTTCTCAAAAGAACAAGCATCAGTATGAATATTGTAGCCTAAAATGGACGCTCATCCAAAGCATCTCAGTGGAGTTCTCTAACCAAAGTAAGCAACTTGACACAAGAAGTAACACCAGTGGTAGCTTTCCACAATACTTCCACCTATGAACAAAGGTCAGCCATTTGCTCTTCCTGTGCTCCATGTGTAGTGATGAGCTTTCCTAGAACAGCAGGGCAACTACCAAGTAGTGCTCTAAGACTAGTTATATGCAATACTTACACATACAGAAACCTGTGCAGTATGGAAAAACAGACAAGAGTAACTTACTACACAGCACTCTAAGAAGCAGGCATCCCCAAACTACCTGTAAGTGCATGCTGACAGAACTCATCCATTCTTGGCTGGCTGAGTGGAACTGATTGCCTAGTATCAGAGATGCACCACTTTACTACCAACAACATTGCTTTATGGCTTTGACTTTGTATTTACTTAAAGTTTCTCAACTGTTTTAGTAGTGCAGCAGCTGGATGAATGCTGCCTCTAGGATCAGCTCTAATTTTGTTCTAGTGTAAATACAAATTGACCTGTGACCAGACTTTAAAGGGCAAGTTTTAAGCCTAAAGGATGTGTGGCAATCATAGGCCAAAAACATCACCGTGAAGAGCAAGGTGCCAAGCTACATTCTCATACGATCAGTATTTAAAGCCAACTTAAACAGTTAACTGGATCAATTTATAATGAACTACAGACTTGATACAAGACTGAGACAAACCAGGAGTTAGGGTGTCAGAGGTCAAAATAAGGCAGTTACCAAAGTAAAATCATTGGCGTATTTTATACAGGTCTGGCAACAAAAAAAAAAAGAAAAAAAAAGAGAAAAAAAAAGTGTTACTACCTTGGTATTAACACCATGCACTGTTTTCATTCTTGTTCTAAAAGCTCTATGTAGCCAAATCCTTAATATTGGAAGTTTTTAGATCAATAAAATACTTCTCCTGGTATAACCAATAAAAATGAGTTCATCAGCACAATAAAGTTTTATCAGTGTAATTATTACATCAGTATACCACTTTTAAACTGGAAAAGTTTGAAAAATATACAACTTTAAAAGTGTCCAGCATTATCATGTACCAAAGCAGTTATTTCAAACTATCAGTTCACACCTACCAAATATTGGTGACTGCGCTGAGCAGTATGGCATGGCTTCTTCATTAGGAGCTTGGGTGAACAAGCTGAGGTTTGTATACACGTCATGGGTTTTTGAGTAATCCAGAACCTGATGCGAGTCTAAAAGCCCACGAAACACATTTGAAGGTCCGCCTCGGTAGAGTATCAGAATAAATATTGCTTGGAAGACAAACAGAAAGAGCAGAAAACAAGGATTTTCGACACGGGAGAGGGACATAGTTTCTAGCCCATGCTCTGGAATCACGAGTGGTGAGGAGCTTCGCTGCTTTCCACGGGCTGCCGTTCTACGTTCTGGGCTGCATCACTGCGTACGAAGACCTCCTTCCTCCTCTTCAAAGTTTGGGAGGCGGCAGCCTGCTCTTCTGGCACGGCTTCATCAGGACCCTTGGCGCCAAACCACCCCTTCCTGCTGCAGGCTCTGCGAGGCGGACTGAAGAGATTAAAAAACCCCAAACTGTACAAGCCCACCCAAAGCAGAAGAGCCACGGGGGCAGCGACACCGGCGCAGCGGCCGCCCCCTCACACCCTTACGCCTGCCTCCGCGGGACGGGCTCTCTGAGGCAGAGACGCCGGCGGGCAGGGCGGCACACGGCGGGACAGGGCGGCACACGGCGGGACAGGGCGGCACACGGCGGGACAGGGCGGCGTGTGGGCAGGCGTTGACTCTCCTGTAAACTCCTCCGGAGGCTGCCCGCGGCCCGGCCTCCCCCCGCTCCGCCCCGGACCGGGATGAAGACGCGGTGTACGCACCACAGCGGCGACGCGGCCGTTTCCGCCCAACGGTCACGCAGCGGCACCCGTGGCCACGCCCCTCGCCTCGCCCCCCGCGGTTTGCATGACAGAGAGAGCCGGCGCGCACCCCCTCCCGCCGTCCGGCGAAACTACAGCTCCCAGTATGCAAAGCGGCGCCAGGGCGGGTCTGGCCGTGCCGTGCCGGCGCACGGCATGCTGGGAGCTGTAGTCCACCAGTTTCCTCGGGGCCCGAAGCTGTCGCGGCCCTCGGCTGGGGTGGCCGCCGGGTAACGGCGCTCTGAGGGGGAGCGGCGAGCGATGGGGCGGCTGCTGAGCTCCACCGTGGCTCTTTCAAAGCACAGCCGCAGTTCTGACTCGGACTTGGTTATTGAGCTGAGCAGAAAGAGATGAACTGTAAGGAATGGCCTCAAGTGGCGCCAGGGAAGGTTCAGATTGGATGTTACGAAACATTTCTCGCCCTGGAAGGGTTGTAAAGCCCTGGAACAGGCTGCCCAGGGAAGTGGTTGAGTCACCATCCCTGGAGGGGTTTAAAAGGTGTTTAGACGAGGTTCTTAGGGACAAGGTTTAGTGCTAGAGTTAGGTTACGGTTGGACTCGATGATCCTGAGGGTCTCTTCCAACCAAAATAATTCTATGAATGCACTCTACCTACACTTGAAGGGTCTACAGCAGCATAGCCTGCACAGCAAGGAACCTCCTGTCACAGCCTCATAGCCCATTAAAATGTTGCCTTTTACATCCATCTCGGTTTGGTTTTTTTTTTTGGGTGATTTCTTGATGAGATGGGACTTAGAAGATTGTGCTGTCAGTCCGTCTGCCTGTTCTTGTAACCAATTCTTAATGTGCTGCCCATTTTCACTCAAATTAGGCAGAGGAAAAGAAGTCTTGGAGATATTAAATTCCTGCAAGTCTTCAAAAATAGTTGGGCTGGGTTTGCTCTAAGGAGAGTAGTCAAAAGGAAATTTGTGGCTGCGAGAGGGACAGGCACCCCTACCTCAGCCTCCCTCCCCTCTCCAAGGTGTAGCCACAGGCTGGGCAGTCAGCTCCTGTCTCACCCAAACCAGGCAAAGCACATGCTGCTTTTTGTCCCCCAAACAATGTGGCATGTTGTGCTGGTTTTGACTATGATAGAGTTCATTTGCTGCACCGTGGCTAGCGTGGGGCTATGGTTTGGGTTTGTGCTGGAAACAGTGTTGATAACATAAGGATGTTTTAGTTATCACTGAGCAACGCTCACGCAGAGCCAAGGCCTTTGCTCTCCTCACACCGCCCCACCAGTGGGTGGGCTAGGGGTGCACAAAATGTGGAGAGGGGGCACAGCTGGGACAGTTGTTCCAAACTGGCCAAAAGGATATTCCATAACATATGATGTAATGCGTAGTATATAAAGCTGGGAGAACAAGAAGGAAGGGGCAGGATGTTTGGAATGATGGTGTTTGTCTTCCCAAGTAACCATTACATGTGATGTTGCCCATCTTTCCTGGAGATGGCTGAACACCTGCCTGCCTATGGAAAGCAGTGAATGAATAGCTTTGCTTTGCTAGCGTGCATGGCTTTTGCTTTGTCTATTAAACTGTCTTTGTCTCAACACACAAGTTTTCTCACTTTTACCCTTCTGATTCTCTCCCCATCCCACTATAGGAGAAGTGAGTGAGTGGCTGCATGGGCCTTGGTTGCTGGCTGAAGTTAAACCACGACACATGGGAAACAGATGGGGGAGAGGGTGATGGCATTAGTACGGGGATCTGGGAGTACTCTTGCTTCAGAGCTGGACTAAGATGTAAGGGACACATTTTTAGCAAACTTGACCTCAGTCATTCTGTTGTGCAGAACAACCCATTATTCAATTTAAGTGGGTTGCTTAAGGCCTGGATATAAATTGTAATCATTTGACATCTAATTTTAAATTAATTGTTTTTTAAAATAAAAAATGTAGTTAATGTTTATTTTGCCTGTGCAAAGTCTTGCTTTAGTGAAACCCACCCAATACTGCTGCGGCTGCAAAAATTGCTTTTCTTGCACATCACTGTGAGTCTCTACTGTTTATATTCTTCCTGTGCCATTCCCTCCATGACCATGGCAAACCCATCCTCCTTGTCTTCTCCTCCATAAAACAAAGCAACACTCTCTTTTCTGCTGAAAGCTCCAGTGAGTACAATCCCACAGACAGGAAAGAATTAATCTCTGCGCCAGTGGCGACACAAACAGAGGAACCAAGATTATTGTGGTGTGAGCTGGAGTTGCAGATAGCAATTGTTTTAGAGCCTGGTACCACTTCATGCTTTATGCTTTATGCTTTATGCTTTGCTTGCAATCCTCCCTTGGGTCACAGTAGGAAATTGCACTGTACGAATAATTTGGGCATGGCTTGTCTGCTTCCATATTTCTCAAGGACAGGGAGAAGCTGGACCTGCTAGAACTGTCCTGCACCAGCGGCTCTGTTAACTTCCTTGCAGTCAGGGCTTAATTGTACAAATTGTCACCCTGTGTCACTTCCTGGGCAGAAGAAGCAGGTCAACTGAAAAGTCAACAGCCTACCCCAATATGTATTTTTACATGCGTGTATGTATGCTCTCATGACTGAAAAACTAACATGCAAGTAGCCAGATCAACTATCTGCAGAAGAGCTGAACAGCACGTTTCTGTGTGGGCTGTGAGAGCTGAATCTCCAGGAATGACTCCTTCGGGAGCCTTCCAAAACCAAATGCAGTTCCTCCTCTTCCCCTTCAGCCGTCATCACTGAAATGGGTGGGTCAGAAACCACGATGACCTTTTTTCTCACAAGAGATCAAGTATGAACTGGAGAGCAGAGTACAGATAAGAATTTCATGGTGCCAGTGTGTCCGAGCCTGTTCAAGGTCACAGTGCTCCTGTTCTCAACCGAGCTGTCAAAAGCTGTGGGGTGTTTTGAATTAAAAATGAATAGGATTGCTTAAATGCAAAAAAATAAATAATTTGACTGACTCCACCAAAGCGTGGGAGGGAGGTGGCGGGCATTTTAGCAAACACTGTGCACAGATTTATTGAGGGCAGTGATGGAGGAAAACAATGTGAGGCTGGATCTGTAAGAAGCAGGCACCAGGCTGTCTTCACAGTCAAAGGTCTGCCTTTCTCATTTTCACGTCTGCCTGAGAAATTAAATTGAAAGCATAAAAAAAAAAAAAAAAAAGAAAATAAGGACAAACACTGTCTTCAACAGAGCTTGAAATTAAGTTTGTGCAAGAGCCTTTGAATTGTCCCAGGGGAGGGGGCTTCCCCTCCCTCCAAGTGTAATTTCACCTCCAGTCAGCCCTGAATGTGATGACGGACTGAGAGAAGTGCCTCGCACCATTTAATAAGATTCATTCTTGCTTGCTCTTTTCCTTTCTTCTCCCTGCCTTGTTTCAAAGGGCCTGCACTAGATCCCTGTTGAAACTGCAGCAGAGTGCTCAGGCAGTAATGGTAGAAATGTCTTATTCACTGCCCTCCCCACACTCAGGGCTTCTATCATGGGAAAGAAGAAGGTAGCATTAATCCTTGCACAGGCATTGCAGAGGCTTTCAGCCACCATGGTCAAGCAGAGCTGTCCCTCTTTTTTGAGGATGAAAGCGTTTTCTAGTGGGGTGGGCGTTTCAGGTACCTTTGGCCACAGCAGTTCTTTCTCAGCCTTTCAGAGGATCTTGGATTTTGGCTTGTAAACTTAACATTGCACTTCAGGTAACACGTTTGTGAGTGTCATTTTTTTTATTACACAGGAAAGAATTTGATTTGTACTCTAGTGTGTTAAATTTTTAGCAATGCTTCCTCAAAAGAGTCTTAAAAGTGCTTCCATATTTCTGGGAGGTGGGTCCCTCCTTCTGAAAAAAACCAAAATTACAGATTGCTGATGTGACACACCTTGGCCAAATAACAGATTAAATCAGTGAGAACATTAGAAACAGAAACCTGGGTCTACTAGCTTCTCTCAGGCTTGTGGATTAGCCAAATAGCTGCACCCGTTCTCTTCTGGTCTGGAGAAAGAAGGAAGAACTAAGAGTTATTTCTCTACCAGATCCCATTGGACTGCCCTCTAGTGCCTCAGTGAGAGCGCATACATTTTTCTCTGCGGGTTGTAGCTTATAGGTCCTGGCAGAAGCAGGGACTGAAACAGTGTGCAGTTTAGGGAGACGAGACCTTGTAACACCTTAAGGTTGCACTTCCTTACCCTGTTGATGCTGTTCCTGGGTGTTTCCACCTTACCCAGAAGATGCAGTGGGCTGTATTGCAGAGGAGCCCAAGGTTCTGCCCTCACCTGCTTCCCATCACATGCTGTCCTAAGCAACTGATCCTCCTCCAGGAGCAAGGAAGTTGAAAAACATCTCTTGAGAGGCTTCGTGGCCTCCAGAACCAATTGGGAGAGACTGTGGCACCACATTCCTGCAGGACATCCCATGTATCTTACCATACTGCTGCCAGGAAAGCTTGTCTTGGCTCTTCCCAGAGGGGCAGACAGTGTGCAGGAGCTGGCTGGCCCAACAGAGCTGGAGTAGATACCGTGTACCCTGCAGAACAGACCTCATAACATCATCCAGTAGACCTCCACAGAAATCAGGCAGCCCACCCACTGCCACCAGCAGCCTTGTTTAGGCATGACCATGCAACGCAGCTTGCCATTGCACCAAGACAGTTTGCGGCACCTTTTCCCCCTCCCTTGTGATGGAGAACTGCCTGCCTGCCTTGTGTTTTGATGGCCACCCACTTCTGAGCTGTGGCCGGCAGCTTTACAGAGCAATCTGAGTAGGGATGGTCACCACATCACCTCAATGACAGCTTGTTGCTAGCGATGCCATGGGACTATGGAGTTTAGGCTATATTCTCCTGTCTCCTTCTGCTTCCTTCTTCTCCAAAATGCAGGCACCCGTCTCAGGGACCTGAAATGTTTTTGCTTGAGTTTCTCTTGTAGCATTTGGGTCGAGTGATGACTGAAGGAGAGCCATTGAAATGAGAACAACTAAAACTGATACATTCTCCATTACAGAGTCCGCTGTGTTTTCCTGGAAAATAAGTAAGCACTTAGGCTGCAAGAAAAGACAATAATCCAATATTGTACTATTCACATAATATTTAATAACGCTCTAGTAACATTCAATATAAATAAATAACCATTAAAAAGTACTTTCTTGACATTCTCTCTCCTTTGTCAATAGTATTTTCTGCAACAGGAAATGTTAGTAATATTTATTGGTTGGTGAAGTGGATGAGTCTCTGAGAATATGAATATCAGATACTAACATGCTAGTAAAAACCAGGTGCGGGATGCCTTCTCTTCTTTGAACACTTCAGGCTTGATCTGCAGCTTCCCTCCTTATTACATTCACTGCGTTCACTTTCTCTGAAGCCTGTAACTTTGACCACTGCTCCACTCCTGGGCTCTCCCACCCAGCTCTGCTCACAATCTGCCACATTAACTCGTGGTGTCTGTTACTCACCTCCCCTTAGCTGATACGCCTTGGCCAGCGGCAGTCCTTGCTGTCCTTAGGCTGCTCTACAGGGAAAAGAATATTTGTGCTGAACAGCTCTAAACGTCTGCTAGCCTGGAATATCAGCTCTGCACATCCATGCTGCCCATACAAGGCCTCAGTCCTGCACAATTTAGTGACTGACAGAGTTTCTTGATTCACAGAAACTCTTCTCCACAGGCAAGAATGGAGACAGTGTGATAGTGCTGGTCATGAGAGCAGGCTTCAACCGGCATAGAAATGACAGTGTAGCGCATATCCACATCCCCAGTGGGAAAACCAGGAATAATCATTTTGCTTTCTGATAGGGATGCAGAGAGAATAACTCTCTAAAAACATGGGGGGACCCTGTGTGAGGTTAAAGGCCAGGGAATTAATCACCATATTCCTTCCTCTTCATACAGGCAGAAATCCTGCCCATCTCGGAGGGGAAAATAGAGGATCATAAATCCTTTATTCATTCACTCTTGTTCATTCAGCAAAACCACAAAGAAGGGGACTTAGTCTTGGTTTTATGCTGGCTGAAAGCACTGAGCCCACTTGCCTGGTGGCAGGGCTGGATTGCCCAAGCCCACTGGAGTGCAAGGCCTGTCACCTCCTGCAGAGGACAGGACACAAAGCTCTGACCAATGGAGAATGAAAAGTGTTTTGTAGGTGCTGGGCTTCCTTCGTGCTACCTAGTGCCAGTATGCCAGACCCTTGCTCTGCAAGGACCTTTTTAGGGTCCAGAGAAGACACTGTTTTCATGGTCCATTCAGTATTCCTTCATGCTGAGATAGCTGCAGGGTGGCCTTGTGGTGCTGAGTGTGTTCATCCAGAAAGACCTTGGCATAAGCCTCACTAAACACAGTCTCCATTTCTCTATTTGCTGCCTATTCTTTGCTTTCTCCCACCTCCCTCTCTGATAAGAGGCATCTCATGCCCTCTATCCCCTCCTGTACTTTAGCCCCCCTCCTATAGCAGGATGCACAGCTGTGAGGGAACACAGACTGACTCCCTCTCTTAGATACTCTTCAAAGAGCCCCCTTCATGGAAGCTTGCTGAGATCCCATGAGGGCTATCTGCTGTGTGAAGCACTCCTTTGCACATATTTTTACCTCCCTATGTTCGCTTGGTAGTCAGAAGCTTAGTGCCACCCCCGTCTCTTGCATAAAGGAACTGTAATTTCCTTTGCTGTACTCCTCTCCTTGCTGTGTTTCTGATTATTTTGCCAGTTTAAGACACCGTTGTAAAGAAACCCCAGGGAGCACAGAACATATGACATTCATTGGTGAATGCTAGGCTTTACTGCTCTGTGAGAGTCTGCGGCGAAGGGTGAAATATTCTGTCTTCATGAGCATGTCAGGTGATCTAAGCTAAAAAACCAAAACTAAACAAGGAATAGGCAAAGAAGAATTCTAGTATAAATAAATCAAGAAATAAATAAGTCTACTGCCAGCCCAGAATTTCTTGGGCAGGGAATGATGAAATTGCTCATAACTTTCCCCATCTGTGAAATCCTCAATATGTTTTGAATGCCTAAAACCTTGTTTCTCACGGCCTGAGTGAAGACGGTTTTCAAGATGTGCTCAGAGGGGTTTCTGGGTCATTCAGGGAATCTTCCTGGAAAAGTCACAGCAACATTGCTCCCCACGCACACACATGGTACCAACACTTGTGCTTTTAACCCAGTGCATCCTTCCTCTGGTCCTCATTTGCCACCTTCTCCTTTGTGGGCTGCCTTCCTGTTTTACTGAGGGAAAGGGAAACCCCTCCACACGACACTGTCTCATCGCTCTTCACAGGGCCACACATGCCTTTCAAAGTTCCACTGGAAAACCTTGTGACATTTGCTGTTTCAGTTGTCATCTACATGCTCAAAATATGCTTTGCGATGATGCCTCTCCACATTCCTTGACATTCTGACAGGAGACGAGTGCAGGCTGAGGGTTCCCCATCTCTGAGCAATTCTCACCCACCTCCACCTCAGAGAGGTGTTTTCCTCTCCAGAGGTCTAGGAGACAAGTCTGTACATGTGATTTGAGGCTACTGAAGCGCCTGATGGTGCTGCAGCAGGGTTCCACGCTAGGAACACCACCTTCAGGTCCACATATCTTTGCCCCTGCTTTCTAGTGTCTGCAGCGAGACATGGAGGCATGGCCTTTGAGGTACAGTACCTGCCGGGTCTCCCTGAGCGGGAGAGGAACTTTATCCAGAGCGCTCTGGGCCCGGGGATCTGGGACAGCATTTTCCAAAACAACCTGAAGTGAAGGCAGTCCAAGTTCTCAGCCGAGGCGTAGGCACCAGGTCCCTTCTGAACTCCCAAACCTCAAACGAAGCGCCTCAGCACAGCTCCCTCGCCAACACTGAAGGCTGATCCATGTGGGTATCTGAGTGCACCCTTCAGAGGGAGAGCCTCTCTCAAGCTAGCTTTGTTTTTAAGCTGTTTTGAGAGCATACCAGCCTCAGGCTGACAGGTCCACGTTTGTGCTTTTGCTACAACTCCTGTCCTTGAACCACTGCAGCTCGCAGCTGCTGTACTGAAGCTTAGGTTTGACGATATGCCACGGGGGATCTTCCGAGGCACCCACATCCATTCTGGACTTCAGCCTCTGTGCTGGGCCAGCCGAGAATGGAAATCACATCTATTAAGTTTTAATGAATGGTTAAAAACACAAAGCCCGCAGGGGAAGGGAAGCACTCCTCTCCCAGGTGGGGAATGGGAGCCAGTGCACGAAGTCAAAGATGAGGAGCTGTAGGATCACAGGGCACCACATCAGCTCTGTCCCCACCTTTTGGGCAGCAGGAGCTGATCAGTGTGGCTATATTTTGGGGTGTTTTTCATCCTCCAGTGGTGGAGCAGAGGGCTGGGCAGAACAGGCAGTGTGCGCAGCTGCTCTGGGTTGCTGACAAACTTGGGGAACAATCACTGCCCATTGCTTCTGTCAAAACAAACACAAAATGAGGTAAGAAGATGATAGAGGTGTCAATACCACATCCAGTACAACAGGGCAGGAGATGCATTCAAACTCAAACTTTTGTCACTAGCTATGTAGATTTGGCCAAATCACTTCATCTTTCACTAATAGCCACCTAGTAATAAGAGCACTCCAGCAAGTAGAAAACCCAACACTTCATCTCCCTTTATCAAAGGAGATTTGAATCTGTGACATCTTTTCTCTCAGACACAATTACTTTCTTTTACAGGGGGCAACATTATAAAGTCTACTCTTTGGATTATTTAGGCTTTTCACATGGGACAATTTTAGATTTAAAACACAACCCAGGGAGTAAAAACGAGGTTTTCACACTCCCTGAGGTCCCTGACCTTTAAGTTTTCTCCTGTTGGCTCTTTGCCCAATCTTGGTTTCCTGACCTAACCCAGTAGTTACCTGCCTTTGAAAGAAGGGCTGGAGGATGCCTCTTACCAGATATCTTAGATTTGTTAGCAACACTCACTTGGAACTCAAGAACAGTATATTGATCTTCCTACAGCTTACATTGGGCTAGAACTCAAATCATTCCAATATTATGCAATTACACTCTTAACTATTGCACATTTTTGCAAATCAAACCAACTATGGCCACTGCTCTGAAATCCATATTCCTGGAATACGGAAAGTACAACCTGAGAACACCTACTGCTTTAGGGTCTTCCAAGAACAGACACACCTCTCCACTTAAAACTCTGGATTACAACATAAATTAGGTGGGAACTGGATGATCAAATTTATAAACTGAACACTTCTGAACATGTCTGGATGCCTTAGATTAGATCCACAGAGAAATGAAAAGGCAGTCTAGGAAGGTACCCAGTGAACCTGAGCAACTTTCAAAGTTAAAATATTTCTTTTTTTTCCACTCCTTTTTTATCTTTATGGATTTAAGTCATCCCAATTCCCCATGTCCATGTAGCCTAGACCTTTACACTACTGCTTATCTCCAAGATAACACAGGATTACTCATGTACACATTTTTCAGGATTTTGCGCAATCAAGTAGGTCTTCCACTGCTTCTTTTGAAAGAACCAATAAAACTAACAAATAATGACCAAGGCATTTCACCTGGTGTCAGACACTTCCTCCATCAGACAATGTTCCACTATTTCCATTTATAACTAGCCCACTACGACTTCCTAATCAAGTTATCTTCCTTTTATGTCTTCCCAGTAAGTTCATTAAGGCACAGACTAAGCTAACTGATCTTCTAAATCTTTGCTAAATAACCTTTCACTTTAGCAGGCTGTCCCCTGGCTCAGGTAGACATCAGTAACCGGATTCCTCAACAACACTGCTCACAGCTTCAGGCTGGGGATATGAGTGAAGTGCTGCTTGTTCTATCTGCACTGCAGAGTCCTAGCCAGGACATCTTATTTGTGAATCAGAAAAACTTTTTGAAGGAGTTCTTTTTTTCTCCCCATAAAATCATTACGTTAACCTCTCTGATACTTATTTTAAAGAAAGAGCAGGAGGATAAGACCTGAGGATCCCTGTTCAGTCTGTCTGGAAGCTCTAAAATATAGGTGAACTTCCTTCCCTCTTTCCAAATATCGTAAGGCAGCAGGAGTCCTATGCTAACCTAAGCATACTTTTCTCTCTCAGATGTCTGTAAACAGATGTTAGCAGTTAGAACAGGTAGTTTTTATAACACTAATCTTGAGTGATAATTTTCAGGCCTTTAACAAAGTAAAATACAAGGCAAAATTAGTTCCCATCTCCTGTTCTCAGAAGCTAAAGCCTATGTTTCTAGGGGGTTTCATTACAATCAGTAGGGACATATGCTCTGATAGTGTTTGCTTGCTCTGTGACCCCTGTTGCAAAACAGGCAGTCCCAAGGATTTCCAACATCCCCCACATTCCCCTTCCTACTCTGCATGTCCCCACAGTGTTTACCAGAGACCAGGCTTATGGCCACTTTCCATAATATTTCCACAGTGAAAGCCTTTGTTTAGCTGAAGGTGGGCTGAGAGCTCCCCTTTTTGTCTCTCCTGCTCCTCCACTTTGCATGAAGGGGCTGGGGAAGTAGCTGAGGATCTCACCGTGATCCTCAATACCAGCGCATCTCAGATCCTGCCTAGTGGTTCTCAGGGCAGCAAAAAATGCAGAATTTCTAGTGCAGAAAGGAAAACCACTTTCCTTTCCTTTCCTTTTTTTATTTTTTATTTTTAATTTTTTTTAATGTTGAGCTCTTCCTTTTAATTTTATTGTCTCTCGTGAAAAGCAAAACCCTGATATGTCTTATTGCTCCCCCTTTGCAGATCTGTTCTGATTTGGCGCCTAGAGTTTTTCCCCCAGACTCAGCAGGGACATGGCGAAGGGTGGTGGGAATGCAGGCAAGAAAGAGACTTCAGCTGGGACAAAATAACTGCTAGTTATACAACACCTGCTGAAGCCCAGTCTTCACAGTTCACATGATCAGCAGGTCCCTTTACACTATGCATCAGACAATCCACCAAGCAGGCACATGTGCCAAGCAGCCATGTAAGTGGTGCAACTAGAGAAGAACAGAGCACCGAATCCTGCACCGATCAATGTCTGCCTGGCTCACATCGGCAGGCGTTAAAGGGGAAAGAGGCCTCTGGGGGGTCTGGGACTTGGATTGCTCGATCTGATCGATCCCCAACAAGGACTAATTGCCAGGAGGGAAAGACAGAAATATTCTCTCTATTATGTCTAAGAACAGAATATCCTTGGGGGAACAATTTTACTTCTCTTTTTTTTTTTTCCTCAGTGCAGGCTTATCCAGATCATGTCAGTCAAGGTTCTGAAGCTCAGCAGCCTTGATAATAAGGACCTCCAAAACATCATAGCTGTCAGCAGAGATCTCAATTTAAAACTTTAAGTGGGGGGAAAATCTAATGATTTTGCTTGAGTGCCCAGTCAAGCAATTTACCTTTCGGGTGTCTCCTGGAGCAGATGCCACCTGCCCACTTGGCAGGTCAGAGCAGCTGTCCCACATGGCAGACAGTGGTGCAGAAGGGATTGTGGCCAAATTCTCTGCTAATACAAGTGGAAAGCTCCTTTAAAATCTACAGAGCTGGCCTAGCCAAGAATCTGGCTTGAAAGCACCTTGAGAGAATGGCACTGGAGAAGGGTGCAAGTCCTCCTGGTGAATGGGTGGCAGTATCTTGATCTTTCAGACTGTTAGCTTCTCTTTCTCACAACAAATGACTTAATGGGGAGCCATTCCCATGAGAATCCACAGCAGGTGTGTGGCATTTCTCATGAAGTGTTCAGCAGAAAAGAAAGGGCAAGGACAAAAGTGCGGATACATAAGTGGCACATTTATGAAAACATCACATCCGCACTCTGTAGTGGAGCAGTTAACCCCTCCTCTGACAAGCAGGCAAGGCAGGTCTAATCTGTCTGAGTTTTTATAAACCTGCTCATCCTTTACAAAGTGAGTGGTACATCCAGACCAGTTAACTGGATTCTGAATCCTTGTGAGCTGAGTTTGGGCAATCATAGCTTTAGCCTGCTGCAGACCCAGCATGAGTGGGTATGTAAAACAAGCTCGTTACTGCTAGCAGATTTCACAGAAGCTCAGCTTAAAAGAGGGGCTGCATAGGAATAATTTACTGATCTGGGATATGTGAGATATTAATGTAAAGTTGGCAGATGCGGTACAGAGTTTGTGTCCTACAGGAGGGCCAGGTAGGCTACCCCAGGGTCCCTATGGTGGCACCAGGTGTCTATATTTAGGTAACTGACTCCTGTCCTTCCATCTGCTGCTGAGTGAGCAGGCACTGGGATTGCTTTGCACTTTGTATGGCTGTCATTCAGAGATGATGAGATGATGTGGAAATGCTGTATGCAGCTACTAGTAATGCACACAGCAGATCACTGCAGAAGCTGAAATACTCATGACTGTCTGAATAAAAGCTGTCAGTTTTATTTCCACTGGTAGAGCTGAGCTGAGGTGTATATTGGTGTCAGGACTGAAAGCAGCTCTGGAAGCTCTTCTGAAGTAGGAGTAAATCACTCAGCATCCTGTATCCTGCCACAGTTACGAGTCATTCCAGAAAGAGCTAGATACTCCCAAGCTTTATCCTTGTGGACTTTTGGGCTAGGAATCTGCAAAGGGCAGACATTAGGATAAGAGGATAGCTGGCAGGTGAGGTCACAGCTCATCTGAAGCCTGTTCTTCATCCATCTCTACTTCTAAGAACATAACACTGATCTTTGATACATTCCTGCCCTCACCTGTGGTGGTTGCCATAATCCCCCAGCCTGCTGTTGAACCTGGCTCTGTGGACCATAAAGACATGGCTAGTGCCTTCACTATTTCTCCTCAGCAGCAGGCATGTATTCCTACCTCTGCTGATGTTGGTACTGAGCCCCTCAAACTCTGTGAGAGTCTGTGTAGGTTGCTCTTTGCTGGTTCCTATTTTGAGGTCACCCAAGTCTCCCATCAGCCCTTCCCTGCTGCACCCACACCATGGTTGGTCATACAGGATAAAAGCTGAATGCCTGGAGCACTGCAGAAGTGGCAGGGCTGCTGGGGAAAACCTCATCTGCAGAGGTGTGATCTCTTTCCATACACAAATCCTACACTAAAGAGGGGTTGGAGCTGGCAGAAACAGAGGAGCAAGGAATTTGGCTTGTTATTACTGAGTGAAACCACAGGCTTCTTCTGGCACTCTTCTCTCTGTCTGTGTGCAGGCAAAGCTTTCACATGGACTGCAAGGAGGCTTGAATGAGCATGAAATCAAGACTGTAAAGATGAGGGTGGCACAAAGGGTGGCATGATAAGGGAGTTACTCAGGTAATCATATATGCAGTCTTTGAGGAAATAATAGCATAAATAAGGAAACAGGTATACATTATTTGCTTTGCCAAAACCCATAAAGACAAAGGTACTCACACCCTGGAGCTGGCTCTCTGCTTACACCTCTACTCTGGGGTCTGTAAATCCACGCTTGCCTTCATTAACAAGAGTGGGTCTCTCGGTTCTTGTGTGCCAGACCAACACCTAGAGGTAATCACAAAGAGTTAATGGGCCGTGAATGCCACAGAAATGATGAGAGCAGTGCATCCATCAGGTAGAAACCTCAGCAAGCTGAGGCTTGCAGGGGTTTGAAGCATGTCATTCAAACAGGTTGAATCTGGGAGAGACTTCAAAGGTACATGAAATGGTGACAAGGAGCAGGGATCATTCTGGACCAAAACCTCAGACTCAACCCTCTGCGAATCCTCTTGGATTTTGGAGAAGCAATCTGGGCACAAATTGTACATCTGAGGCTCTTTATTAACTAACTGTTCCTCAGTGCTCTCCGAGCTTCACATCTGTGAAGCATTTGGCAGGCTCTGCCCATCTGTCCCAGCACCATTTGGTGCTGACATGTGCCAGCACAGGGCAGGCACAGTGGAAGGTGGAGGAGCACAGCCGAAGGCTGCAAAAGCAGCCAGAACCCAGCAAGGAGAATGTATCTTCAAGGTCTCTTGTCCTGCTCACCTTTGTGCAGTTGGCTGCTTTTGGCTCCAGCCCATCCATAGTCACTAGATCCTTCAGCAGGCTGGTTTCCTGGTAGCCTCCTTTGACTCCCTCCAGCTTGAAACTGGCCTGAGGCTTCTCCAAGATCAGCTTGATGCTGATAGCAAATCCAGCCATGTCAATAGCAAAGGGCCGGTTAGGGTCAAAGACAGTTTTCCAGCCCACCACCTTCCCTGCTGGGCTCACTTTTGGGGATTCATATCGCAGTCCCCCAACGAAAGCCACTGGCCAGACTGACACCCTCCTTGTGTATCGCATCTGTGTGACAGAAAGAAACAGTGCTGTGAGGATTGGATATTGTGAAAAATTCTTCCTGGAAAGGGTTGTCGGGCATTGGAACAGGCTGCCCAGGGAAGTGGTAGAGTCACCATCCCTGCAGGGGTTTAAAAGACAAATAGATAAGGTTCTTAGGACATGGTTTAGTGCTACGTGTAAGTTATGGTTGGACTTGATGATCCTGAGGGTCTCTTCCAACCCAAATGATTGTGTGATTCAACCCTGCGATGTTTGTCCCACCCCATCAGCGTGCCATCCTCTGCTTTCATTGGCACCTGTCCTCCCCCGTTGACTTCCCACACAATGACATAGCTCCAGGCAGCACGAGCTGAGCTTTTGTGCACCTGTGCTGCTGCTTGAAGAGCTACAGCTTGAAAGCCACAGGACTGTTTTAGCACGCTCTTCTCTGAACACCAAGTTCACGCCTTTTCTGTGCCCATATTCAGTCCCTCAGAAGAAGGAGAACCTTTGCTTTTCAAATCTCATCTGAACTTTTATAATTTTTTGTAAAACTGTATGGTTTTTGTAAATGCCAGACACAACATCTACCAGGCCTCTAGCTCCGTATTATCAACTCTACTCCCTCCAACTTCACCCTTATGAAAGTAATTTCCCTCCCTGACTGATGCATCTTTGTCCTCATTTATTCCAAATTCTCCCCACCCTTGTTCTTCCATCCATGGCTACTGTCCAAAAGAAAATTGAAATTGTCAGAAAGGACCTGGAGAGAAATAAGAAAGGATGAGCTTAACAGAGATCTAAAGAATTCTGAACACTAGAAATGTGTTCTGATGCATAACTCTGTATTTCAATTTGTGTGGCACAGATTGGTTTAAATTTGTGACAAGGAAGTTTACTGAATAATCATTTTGCAAGTTTCCAATAGACTTGGTATCTCACAAAAGCCAAGTTTCCAGCAGAAGTCTGGGCAAGCTTCTGTGATCCCAGGGGCACAGTCCTGTTGTGGTGGCTGAAACTGAGAGTACTGAAGGGCAGCCAAGGAGAAAAAGTGGATTAGAAAGTCAACTTTTCTAACATCTCCTACCCATCACACCACTACAACAGTACAGATTTATGCTTTGCCAGGAGTTTGTCTTTATTTAAGTCAGATCAGCTCACCCTGAGAAGAATTATAAATTCTGGAGCATGTATCCTCTGGTTCCTGCCAAAAGGGGCTCTAGCTGGTGCAATGTTGTGTGAGAGGCTATTAACTTCTGCAGCCTATGCCATGGCAGGTGGGTTCTTTGCTCTTTCAGCCCTTTAGAGCATGGCTACTGGGTTTGCACAGCTATAGGTTTGCATCTGCCCTATACCCAGCTCCCACTGAGCACAAGGCGGGCAAGGAGGGCGCTAGGCAGCCTGCCAGAGCCCTTGTTTCCCAGCTGATGCTAGAAGCCCACATGGTAGCCCTATCTTATAGGTCTTTGCAAGTGCATCTGGGCTTAAGATGGTTTGCAGCTGTATCCTGCTTTTCTGTCCCATATAATCCTACGTCTCTTACCTCTTCAAAGAGCTCCAGGCTGTAGGTGTTATCATCATCAGCAAAATACACCACCCCTTCTGGTGGTGCTGTGTTGCTGAAGCTGTCCCTCAGCCAGTGCAGCCCCAGGTTCCTCTGTAGTGTCCCCCTTGGGGTATGGGATGGGATCCAGGACAGCCCCAGCTTCAGGCTCTTGGGTGTCTCCACATTGAGATGGGTGAAGTTGAGCCCTGCCTTCTCCAGCAGGTTGGATACCAGGTTGGTCCTCCGGGGCGAGTCCTCTACCACCACCCAGTGCAGGTTCTGTACATGTAGGAAGGTGTTGGCCAGACGTGTCAGCTCAGCTTTTTGCACTGGCCGGGTGTAGGTAGGGGTGATGACGAAGATGGTTGGCAGGGTGTCTGACCATGGGGGAGGCCTGGAGTATACATAATTTTGGATGATTCTAGGCGTTGCCCCTATGCTTTGCTGCTGCCGAATGCATGATGGGAGGCCTTCTTCTCTCAGAGCAGAGGTACCATTGAGGAGAGCTTTAGAGGTCACGTTCTCATCTGTCTCTTCTAGGACAAAAGGAAGGAAAGAAGGAAGAAGACAAAGAAAGATGTTAGAGAACTAACCACTACCGGGCTGTCTCCTCTCCAGAGAATGCTGGGGACACATCTGTTCGGAGTCAGTACTCAGCACATCAGCATCCTCTCACTGAAGGTGCATGTTTAACATCGTCTTAAGAACAGTTTGTTTGCCTGCTGTAGGGAAACCCTGAGGAGGCCTTGGGGCAAGTTTATCTTTAACTCATCCCGTGAGAGAACACCTCCTACTGAAGGTTCGCACCAGCAATCATCACAGCCACCAGCACACTGACAGCAGAACTCTTGCACTTACTTCTCAGCAGGCTGAGGTAGCGGGTGGTTGGGTACTGGTGCCACAAGGTTAGGAGAAGAGCCCATGGTAAGGCGATCAGGAGCGTGGTAAGAAGGTTACGTCTCCTCAGCATGCTGCAGAGAGCTTCCAATGCCCAGGCATCTCTCTGTCTTTCAGAGCAGAAAAAAAAGAGTAAGGCCTCTAAAGTATCAGCCACCACAAACATTAGGACAGTAAGTCTAGAGGCTAAAATAATAGTCTGAGTTTGGCTTGCTTGGAGGGTGGCATGACCAATGTTGGGCCCTGAACCCGCAGGGCATTTGTCTAAGTTTCACAGAATCACAGACTCACAGAATGGTTGGGGTTGGAAGGGACCCCTCTGGGCAGCCTATTTCAGTGCTAAGTTTACAAGGATCCCCATTAATGTTGCAAGTCTGAACCACCGTTCAGCTGCCCTGGCCAATTCATGTACTATTAAATAGAAGCTTTTATCTATTTATGTTGCTATAAAGATTATCCTGCTTCCCCATGATGAACCCGCTGTTCTTGACCTGGGGTCATTCGTATTGCTGATTCTGAAGCCAGAGAGGATGGTTACTTTCCCCTCTCTGGGGCTGGTATTCATTCCTGAGCTTTGTGATGACCATTTAATTTGCTTCTTTTGTAGAATGTTTTAAAACTCTGTGCAAGATTTGTGCTCCTGCATATGCAAGTGGACAAAACAGACAATGTCAGAGCTTCTCGAGATAGCCAGCATCTCTTTCAGTCCTGCAGTTTTAATTCATCCTCCTTATGCAGATGCATTGAGGCAATCAGTGATGCATGCTATCACCTACTAAGTTTTCCACAAAATCCCTGCCTCAGTAATTTCACAGTGCTGGTGATGCCTGCTGAAAGTTTAATTATTCCACATCCCTATCTACTCCCAGCTAGCAGTGTTTGGCCACTGCAGCATTTAGGTTAAATCTCTGACTTCGGAATACTTCAATTTCTTTCTTAGTGTTTCTATAATGTATGTGATCATGAGATCTCAGGAATCACAACATTTATCATTTGTTTTTGAAACTCATTCTATAAGGTGAGAGGAGCTAAAAGGAGATAAAGAGAAATAAAGGACAAAAGTATCAGGAACAAGCAACAACAGGGGGTGGCTTATTTATAGATGTTCCAAGCTACAGTAGTCCTGTGCTTGATTTTTCACAATTGTTGAGCACTTTCAGCTCCCACGAGTTAATACGATGAATGGGCAGTCAGTCTGTCTGGAAATCAGATCCTTGGCTTCTCAAGGTAGCCGTGACAGCAACAAAGTATCCAACATTAATGATCAGTTCTCAAAAATACAGACTCAAGCGTTTTGATGTTTATTGCAGATTATTCATGCAGGGACATAACTCAGCCCTGTGTATAGTCATGGTGTGATGAGATCCCAGTCCTGGGCCACCTGTTTGAAAAACCCTTAATAACCCATGTGCGGTAGCTCATGTGAGCATGAGATCCCAGAGATGACTTCTGGAAGTCCAACATCACATGAGCCAGCCTAGTGCATGTTCTGCCTTCTATATGGCTCTGGCACACTGTCAGGAACACTTTCCTCCAAATTCTAGCTTCTGCTTTGGTCCCTCTCTGGGTATGAAATCTCCCAATACTGTTATTACACACAAGCAACAAAAGCAGTGCTCCAGAAGGTGCTTCAGAAAGAGGGATCCGCTTCTGCTGCTCAACAGTACAGAGCAAAGTTACTTGGCACCATCTGAGGACTTTCTGCTATCACTCCAAGTAGGCTGCCTGATGTTTGACAGCTGGATTTTATTCCCCATCTCTCTCCTGGTAACATCTGTAATCTCTTTCCTCTGGGATTACCTTTCTGATGTCAAGTAGTTCTCCCAGTGGACTTCCTTGCTACCACAGCGATGCTCACTAGGAGGCTAAAGGGAGCATAAAACTTTTATAAGCCTCCTGCAGAGAGATTTATGTTGGGAAACCACAATCACAGCCCCTGGGAACTGAAAATCTGCTGAGTGGCACAGCCTCACAAGGCCCTCTAGCTCTCGCAGGCTGAGGGCAATTTGAGGGAAGAGGGCAATGGCATTACACAGGTGCAAAAGAAGGAAAGGAGGTTTGAATTGGTTTGGTCTAAGTTCCTGCTCTGCCAGGGATTTCCTGGAGGTACTGAAGTCCATTCGTCTGTAACCAAAGCTCTCAAAGAGATGCAGGCACATTAAGTGCAAAGGAAATTCCCTTCCCAGGACATGGGCCCAGCAGCTCCTGATCTGTCCAAAGGGGAAGAAGGATTGCCTTGCTTCAGCCTTAGAGAATCATGTGAGAAGAAGCATCATGGCTGGTCTGGAAGGAATCAGGGGATGCTATTCTAAATTAATCCTCTGGGACCTTCCAGGGACCCATCTTTGATTTTTCATGTGACGTTTCACCTTGGTCTCTTGACAAAATAAGGATTATGTGATTGCAGGGCTCATCAGTGCCCCACTGCCAATAACTATCAAACCCATTTCAGCCAAATCTGACAGAAGACTAGCACATCTCAGCAAGTCTTCTGGCAGGCAAGTAAATACTTATAAGCCCTATCAGGGAAATTGCCGCAACATGCGCACATTCCTTGTTAGACATCAATGGTACTACACTGGAGTAATCCTTCTAGGGAATCTATCTCCACTGCTCCCCGAGCTAACCATTTGTTGTGATAATCTAGTGCTTCTGTTGTGGTTTAACCTCAGCTAGCAATACAACCACGATAGCCGCTCACTCACTGCCCCTCCATCTCTCCCCAAATGGCGGAGAGAATCAAAAGGGAAGGGACTGTGTATAAACACAGTTTAATAAAATAACAAAACACTAATACACTACTAGTAAATATACATATATAAAAGAATACAAAATAAGAGATACTCAATGCAGCTCCTCACGAACTCCATCCACACTGAGCAGTCAGTCCCAGGAAGCAGCACCTGGTCCTGAACAGCTGATCCCAAAGAGAGAAAAAAAGGAAAAAAGGCAGAAAGGCCCAGAGGCGTCTGCAAAATGGCAAAAGGCTGAACTAAACATGCCAAAAAGAACTCCCCCAGCTCTGACAAAAAGAGCGAAGAAGAACACAAGAGAGAGCAAGCAGAAGATCTTGACTCTCCTTAAACATAAAGCATGACACTAATGGGATGGAACGCTCTTATTGGTCAGTCTGGATGTCAGTCAAGCTCTGTCCCATCCATTCTCCCCTTCCCAGCTGCCTCACACCTGTGGGCAGAGCACTCAGAGTGTCCTTGGCTCTCAGACCAGAGCAATTAAAAACATTAACTCTGTCTTGGGGTATTCTCTCTTGTTCTCAAACTAAGTCCAAATAATGACAATGTTAGCTACAAAAAGAAAGGTTTCTAACTGCATGAAGAAAATTAACTCATTCTCAGTCAAACGAGCACAGCTTCTTACCTTCTTGCTCAGGGAACTCCGTGGTGGCTGTTCCTCTACTTTCAATCTAATGAAAAGTGATGAATGAGTGGGCCAAGGAGTCTGTGTCGCCAGAGACACACAGGACTGTTTTACTGAACCCAGCAAGAGCCTTGTGCAGCAAAGATGCTGGTTCTGCATAATTTTGTTGCTTTCTGATGTCTGGGTTCAGGGCAGGTACAATAATCTCCTTCAAACTTTAGTGCTGAAGGCATAGGTGTTTGGTAAGCTACAGATCTAGGCTGGACACAGGGCAGGGTACTCTTACACCAGGGGATAGTTTCCCTCCTTCCCTTACTGGCATAGCAGCACAGAGCAAAGCTTCCCATCACTCAAGGCCATGAGAACAGACAGAGACACCAAAGAAACCCACGGAGGGCTCTGCACTGTCTCATAACAGCGTCAGACATGCAGGTCCACCCAGGTCCTGGCTCAGGGTCATCACAACTCCTTGCTTCCTCTAGTATGCTTGCAATTACAAATGTCCCTGAACTAGAGTCAGGCAGCCAGTGGTTTTTCCATTTAATAAAAGGCCTTAATTATACAGGCACAGTTTCTATGCAGCGGGCCTGCCCCTCCTGCAAACTCAAGTTGCTTCTGGAGGGAAGGAGAGGAGGAGGTGGCGGTGGCAGCTGTGTTACCAAGAGAGCACAGAGGAGAGTGGATCAGAGCTGGAAGAGCTTTAACAAATTCCCTTTCTAGTTTTTTCTCCTCCTCCTCACAGGCAGCCCTGTTCATGCTTCCCAAACGCTGCAAACAAGCAGAGGTGCTGCCTGTGTGTGCAACTCCCCTGTTGGTCCTTGCTCATTTATTTCTACATGCACCTTCTTTCTGTTGCTTCACCAAAGCATGCAATGCTGAAGAAGTTAAACCCTGCATATAGCACCAGGTTATTACACAGACGAGCTAACTTCAACCCGGTTTTCAGAAAATCTGTCTTGAAATACCTTATTTTCTTTTTAAAACCTTACCTTCTCCCCCCCCACTGCCATGCCATGCATCCATCATGCTTGTGCTCTTCTCTGTTCCTTTACATCTTTCACCTGCCTCTTCTCAGTCCTTAAGAGTCTCTCTTCTTCCCTGTTTGCAGGAATAGAGGAATCCCCTGGCCTACTAATCATTTTAGCCTTCATCTCCTCTCCTTGCCCACACAAAGGCCCTTTGCATTTTCTTAATGTCCAGCCTGCCCGGAATATTTCCCACAAAGTGGTCCATTAAAGCATCAGCCCATCCTCTAGAACATATAGAATCAAAACCCAGTCACATGTCAATGCCTCTGGGTAGTCTGCTGATGGCCCCAGCGGGGCTTACTGAGGTTTACTGCACATATTTTTACCTACTTTTTATAATTAAAAACAAAGTCCCCTAAGTGGCTCAGATTAATTGCATGCCTGGCTGGCAAGCATAACTGTGTGTATTCTTGGCACAACCAGCTACCTTCCTTCTGCCTTTAAACCCATTCGGAGTAGATCCTATTAAATGAGATTCAAGATCAGAAGAAAATTTTGTGATCATCTAAACCCACCTCCAGCGATCATCCCGTAATTCCTGGGTTTAAGCTGTAGAGGGCAGGGACTGTCTCTTAATGTGCTTGTACAGTCCTGCACTGATCCCAGCAGGAGCCTTTGGATGCGACTGCAATACAAATATTATTGATTGTACTCTCTTGCTGGCTCTTTTCCTCCCTTGCTATTTCCCCTGTCCTCCCTATTCCTCTTTCTCTTCCCTTTTATTTTTTTTCCTAGTGTCTCCTGCAGCCCCTGTTTGTGTTACACACCCTTAACAACATTATCTGGATCTTTGATGGATGCCTTCAATATGCTGCCTGTAGCCTTCCTGAGCTGTTTTCCAATTACACATCCCTCTTCTTAATTTCATCCATCAATCTTCTGTTCTCCATGAAAAAATAAACGAACACACACACACATACAGAGCACAAATCTGAGTATGATAGGGACAAAATGTTTCTCATACTACTCTCGATTCGTGCTGCTTTGTCAGACTTCTCAACTCCTGGCACACAACAGCATCCAGTCTCCATTTAAACTCGTGTGCTGATGCAGGGGCCATTAATCTGAAAGGATTCAGGAGAAAAGAATGAGACAAGCACATAGTGGGAAGAGCCCAGTCCCAGCCTGGATGCCTCAGACTGATGCCAAAGAGAAGCAAGATCTGGCTGAGGCTTAGAGCATCACGTGTGACTGATCCCTTCATGTGCTGTTGACTAATAACCAACACAGAGTAAAATGTGCTACAGGCAGGGCAGCTCAGGTGTTGGGAGCACGATAAGGATTCCCCAGCTGGAGAAAACCTAGGCAGCCTCACTGTTCAGATGCAACTTCAAGAAGTCATATATGTGACTTTCTTCTTGAGTTGTACAGTAGTTTGAAAGGACACGTGTGGGTGAATGGTAGAGAAAGGTGAAAGCTAGGGATAGGTCCAGCTGACAGGCATTTATAAAGCTGACATGTGATTTCAGGTGCCTGCAATTTTCCTATAGCCCTGTTGAAACTGTTCAATTTATGTCCTCTTTAATAACTCAGAAATGGTTAGCATCACGCAGACTTTGGTAGTTCTGTTCTGAGGTTTCATTTCTGCTCTCCACTCACCTGATTCAGCACAAGAATCACAACTTTTGAAAAGTTTGCTCGGCAGGCAAGATGATTTTGCAGCTTCTGGTTCAGGGCAGCCAGCCTGTCTGAGCCAGGCTTACAAGACCCTCAGTGCTGGACCAGCCCCAGGACTGTATGTCTGTAGTCTGAGACACAGACTCTAAAGATCATTATCTTCCCAGAGGGACAAATTTCAGAGTTCAAACTGTCCCCTGGGAACTTTTCTAGGCAAGCACCCAAAGCAAACTAGTCTCAGCTAATGGAGTCGAAAGTTTCAAGAAACACCCTCTAATCTTGATTTGTACCATGTTCGCAAGCCTACTGTTCTGTGCATACCCTGGGAGAAGAAAGGCAATGGAGAGGGGGAGGAGAGAGGGATGTGAGGAACAGAACTGGAGCAGAGCTGCTGGCAGGTTCAGATGACTCTTAATTTCACGCACCGAAACTGTCAGCAGGGATTTTGCTTTGTTTTGCTTGCATTTTGCTGCCTCTCTCCGTCAGCCCCCAGCCACCTTGAGGAAGTCCATGCAGATTTCATGAGTTCCCTAACTCCCGGTGTGGGAGATGTGATGCTGAAGGCAGAGCAGGGAGCTTTCAATTATTGATGAGAGCGACCTCTCTTTAAACAAGAAATGCATAATTCATGGCAGCGCTGGTATTTGTGGTGATCAGCAACGGCTCTGTCTCTGCTTTGCTGAAATCCACAGGAAACTGCTGTCCTCTCTCCCCGCCATTCCCTTGGGCCCATCAGAGCCTTCAGCTGAAGCTTCAATACTGTTTAAAATTGAGACAAGCCTCGATGCTGCAGTGCTTTCCCTCACCGGGCAGTCTCCTCCCTGTTTGAGATGTGCACAATAAAGTGGGAGGATGGATTCAAGGAACCAACAGAAGTGGGTGGAATGGGTTATTGCTCTGGGATAAGCAGGGGTAATTACTGTGCAAACGCAGCCATAACAGGACATTTCTCGGCAGCGGGACTCCTCTGACCCTAAGACAGGTCTGCAGGAACGGCGTCAATGTTGGACAGAAAGGACAGGCTAGATCTAAAGGACAGCACCTGAGGGCTCATATCCAGCTGTATTTCTTGTGGGGGTGGGAAACAGAAGGCGAAAAGGGAGATTTGGTTTTCTGCTCAACGAATAGCAATTTCTACCTTAAACTCTGCTGGACTGGAACCAGGTGGCTTAAAAACAAAGCAAAAAAAAAAAAAAAGAAGGAAGAGTGTTTTTTTTTTTCTAGGAAGGTAAATTTTAACAGTGGAATAGGGAAGGAAAAGGCTCTTTGATAACTCTCACTGGGATCTTGACTTCCCAGTAGCACAGGCAATGCAGGCCACTATAGTCCTGTCTGAAGGTGGAAGGCCGCTCTTCCGCTGAGGGTTTTAATCTTCCCTCTGCTGCAAATCTTGTGAATGACTCTGGGCAGGCGATGCCTGCCATCTGAATGAGGTGAGCACTTCCCTACCACTCCTGGGGATAGAGTGTGAGGCAAAATTAACTAAGCCCCCTGAAGAGATAAAAAACAGAGAGCTACAAATAATAAAACAATAAGGGGAAGGATGGCCAGGTTCTTCCCCAGGGCAGGAAAAGTAGAACTACCAGCAGCTGTGGGGTTTCAAGGCTCTGCCCCATCTCCGCTCTATCACTCAGTGCACGGGCTCCTGTGGGGACAACTTCCCTGGGAAGTGAGTCACTCACGGCAAAACAGCTGCCCTTCCCAAGCCCCCACACTTCTTCCTCAGATGCAAAGAAAGCCTTCATCCTCTCCCTGCCAGCTCCGATCCCTTCACCATATGGGACTGCAATTACTTCAGCTCAGAAACCATGCTTGTCCTTGGGGAACACGCCGTGCACCCTCCACATGCCGATCCCTCCAGTGCCTGCGTGAATCCAAGTCAAGCATCTTTCTTCAACCTTAGTCTGTAAACAGCTCAGCACAGTGCCTTTCTCCAGAGCATCCTGATCGCAGATATGTGGCTTGTGTCTGAGCAGCATGGAGTGGGGGAGGGTGATGATTTACACAGGGCTTTGTTCCCAAGTTCATTAAAAAAAAAAAAAAAGGCAAAAAAAACCCCAACAGAAAACAAGAAAGAAGTGAAGCTAATTAAATCTGCTGGCTGGATCCCACGGGAGCCAATACTTTTGAGACGGCGCGTGGCTCAGCCTGCTGTCCCCAGGAAGATCAAGGGTATCCAGGCGCTATCTGGGCTATCAGCAGGAATGAAGATAACCCAGTTCAGATATAGACTAGACCTTGAACTTGGCTGCAAAGCCCAGCTGTGCAGAGAGCCTTCCAGAGCCTGCAAAAGGAGGTCTAAATCAGACTATTTTTAATCAGCCCGGCCCCACACGTCCTTCACGGTCGACTCATACGACCTGTCACTGCCTTCTTGTCCCCCTGAGCTTTGGCAAGGGTGGGCTCTGCCCTGACCGTATTTCCCTGTGCTGCAGAATAGGGGTGCCAGAAATACCCAGAGAAAGGTTGGCAGCTCGGGCTCAGACAGAAGCAGGAGGTACCAGATGTCTCCTGGGAAAGTCAGCTCTCTCCTGTGAGACCTTGCTGCTTGGAGTGATCCTTTCTTGAAAGGGAAGTCGAGAGCTTATTCAAATGTCAACTTCTCTCCCCTGCTGCCAAGCTCTGGCAGAACTGAGGTTCTTTTTAGGCACTGATGACTATTACAGAATAATCGTTCCAAATGTATCAGCGTGAATCAGCCCAATATCTGCATTATCCAAAAAAAAAAATAAATTCTTTTTTCCAAGGAGGCAAAATAATTCTAAGGAAGCAGAAACAATACTGGATTGTTCGAAAGTATCTGTACATTTCAACCAGAGCTTTTCCTACTGAGTTAACAGCTGATTCCTCTCCAGCAGGAGTGGGAGCTGTCATTTTACAGGTTTCTTACAAAAGCAGAAAGGAAAAACCCATAGTATTTGCTTCCAGAACATTTTCAAAGACAGAGAGGAATTACTTTTTCAGAGAAAAGGCATTAGGCATTATTTGATGGATAATTACATTTCACAGGTGCTTGTTTGGGGGAAAAACATTTCATGTTGATCACAAGCTCCTTGTAAAGATATGGGGCATAAAGGCCAATGCTGTTTCTCTGGTAGCAGCCAGGATGCAGAGATGCGCTTTGATCTTAGATATGTGTCAATATGACATCAAATGCATACCTCCAGAGGAACACACTATCACTAATGCACACTCTTGATTGATTTAGACAGCTTGTTTTCCTCCTGTTTTCAAAGGCAATGTTAAAATGCTCTTCCCTGCTGGACTTCCCAGTTACTCCTAGGGAGGGCAAAAGAAACTGAAGGAGAAGCTGCTCTGGCTGAAATCACACTGAAAATGAGTGGAACAGCAATTATGCCATTTAAAACACAGATGCAGCTAAAGATGTCTACTGTCTTCCCAAAACCTGTGGAAATACTGCCATTTTAATGGTTACATGTGTGTGCTGGCATGCTGGAGAACCAGAGTCCAGACCCCTTACTGCACAGAAACAACTGTGGGCAGAGGATGCGTGCTGAATTGTGTGATCAAGAAAACATCATGCAAACAGCAAATTTGAGCAGAATGTTTTTGTGGGTGGCTGCTCCAGAGATTAACACAGAATGGGCTCTGGCCAGCACTGATGAGTTGCCACCACATCAGGCAGGAGTTGGTTAAGTGAGAAGCGGAAAGAGGAGAAACACCACTTTGGCCTCCTTGATGGACATTTTTGCTGTTGCAGCTCTCTGAGCTGTGTGAAACATGCTTGATCTGTAACTAGCTGAGATGGTCCAAAATGCTAATTCTGATCTCTTCCTCCAAATAAATCATCAGCACTCATTAGATTTGCCACTTGCTGTGCAGCATCCAAGTGTCATGCAGACACTTTTCAAAACAAATGGAGAATGGAGAAATAAAGTGGTACCTAGAGAATTGTCTTTTGCAGTAGATATACGTTATGGTCCACTGCTTGATTTGTACCTTGAATGCCACATCTGATCTGTATAGCTTTGGCTTGATTAAAAGAAACACCAGAATGACAATTAGAGAGTCAGAAAACAACAGTGTTTGTTCTCCTGCCGTTTGCATATGAAATGGAAAGGGAGGAAGGGAGTGACAGAAAGAAGGGGCAGGAAGGTGATGGCCAGTGTCCTTCTCTGTCCTAACAGGGAAGCTGTTGACTCCGGACCATGAGCAGGCCACGTCCAAATCCCAAGGCATCTGAGATCAAGAGATCCATATGTGATTCCCACATTCCAGGAATGCCAGAGGAGCAGTCAGGACAACAGTCAAAATATCTAACTTAGGCACTGGCAGAAGATAACCTTACCTCAGGACAGAAAGAAGTTTTTATTTGTAGAAAAAGCATGCAGTGGATGCATTTGGGCCAATTGATAGAGCTGATGTGTAGCAAATGCCAAATGCCCCTTTGTGACAAGAAATCCAGTCTTACCAGAAAAAAAATAAAATAAAAATTAAGTTTTGGTTACTATTTTTCCAGGTCTTGCACTGTTAAAATGGAAGAGGGTTGCCTGTTGGGAAGGCAAGGAAGGCTGTGAGGGAATTGAGGGCAGATGAGCTCACAGCACAAGAAACAAACTCCACTCTCTTCTAGAGTGCACAGGGCTTGCCACAGGGATTGGTTGTATAGGGACTGCACTCTGCTGTGCTCCTTAACTGAAAATGAAAGTGACCTGAGCTGAAAGTGGTCTTCGCATGTGGTGCCTATAAACCTTCTCTTGGGAGGGAGGTCAGCCTATGCTGTATTGTATTAATGGGTTTCTCTGTGAATTTGCATGCTTCAGCTGCTCAAGACCTGCATGTTGTAAGGGGTTGATGCTGCTGTCCAAGCTGGCAAATTGTCTGCTCTGGCTGTCCCTTGAACTTGGAGTGTGATCTTCACACAAATACCAGCAAGAAAATACTGTGAGGTGCGTCTCCCCAGCTCTTACATCTCTGCACTTGGGGCTGCTGGAGAGTGCTGTCCTTCCTACCTCCCTTCCACATGGATGGGATGCCAGTTGGCCTTGGGCAGAGTAACTGAGGAACACATACTTCTGGTTGGAGGGAGGGATGAACTAGGCTTTCTTCTGAACCCTCCTCTGCTCTTTTGAGAGCCCTTTGAGCTCCCTTCAAACACAGATCAGGCTGGCCTGAAACATCAGGGCAGATGAAGAGCAGTATCGTGTTCAAACAAGAAATGGGCTGCTGCTGTAAATCTCAGAGGTGGATCTGGATCTCTTCTGATTCTGGGGAGGCATCTGGCTCTCTCCTTGTGTTGGGGGAAGGAAAGCACCCTCTGGTTATCGAAAAGCTTTCTGAGCACTGGGTCAATGTGTAGTCTCTCCACAGACAGCAATACTGGTAAAAGTGGCAGCTGCCACAATAGAGACTGGATCTCTAGATCACAAATGCCTTAAAACAGAGGTCAAATTTGTCCTTGCTGGACAATGAGCTCCTGCCTCTGAAGCACACTTCTGGTTGCTTTTCACAGTCTTTGTCCTTAACAAGATTCTGTACATTATGTGAGTGGTGAACAGTATTTTCTCTCTGCAGTAGAGTCTCCTTTTTCAACTTATTAACTCTCTCCCAGCAGAAGGATGCTGGGTGCTGCCCAGGTTGGGCTAATCTTAGGATTATGTTACTAAGGTTGATCCTACCCTTTTCTTTCCCAAACCCCTGCAAGCATGCACACATCCTACCTCTCTGGCTCGTGCCTGGCATGCCAGTCTTCTATCAGTGGTTATCTTGTGTGTCCTCAGTGTGACAGACACCTTGGTGTTTCTGAGCTACAGCAGGATGAGGCCAAAAGCAGTTCTCTGTGAGGGTATTTGTAGAGGTCAACAAGCCAGGTGATGAATTCCCAGCTTCTCACATGCACATGTGAACTACTTCCATCCCTTATCCGCTCTGCAAAAATACCCACAAAGGGCCAGTAACAGTTCCTAGGCAGGGGAAACATCCCAAAACTTCTTGGGAAGGAAGAAGGAAGAAATTGGCTTCCTGTTTCTGCTGCTGTAACTAATTTCTAGGCCATTTGTGTCTGTCCTGATGCTCAGGTCAGTGCCCATGTTGAGCTTAGGAGAGAAATACCTAGTATCAGATTTTATCTGTCTGGTAAGTTCAACGCAGAAGGGAGTGCAAAAGGGCGGAAATCATGACTATAGACTATTTTGCACCAGTATTTAACAACTACAGGACTTGGTTTGACTTCCAGGGAGACACAATTCAAGTGTGGCTTGGATTGCTGGATGGGTAGCATCAAACAGACCGTGGCCAGCAGGTTGAGGGAGCTGATTCTGCCCCTCTGCTCTGGTGAGACCCCACCTGGAGTTCTGTGTCCAGCTCTGGAGCCCTCAGTGCAGTAAAGACATGGACCTGTTGGAAAGGGTCTGGAGGAGGCTACAAAGAGGGCTGGAACACCTCACCTATGAGGGCAGGCTGAGAGAGTTGGGGTTGTTCAATCTGGAGAAGGCTTCAGGGATAGCTTATTGTGGCATTTCAGTAATTTAAGTGTGCCGGTAAGAAGGAGAGGGACAGACTTTTTTAGCAGAGCCTGTTGAAACAGGACAAGGGGTAATGGTTTTAAACTAAAGGAGGGGAGATTCAGGCTGTACATGAGGAAGAAATTTTTTGCAATGAGGGTGGTAAAACACAGGCAGTTTGCCCAGAGAGGTGGTAGATGCCCCATCCCTGGAAACACTCCAGGCCAGGCTGGACAGGGCTCTGAGCAACCTGATCTAGTTGCACATGTCCCTGCTCATTGCAGGGGTTTGGACTAGATGAGCTTTGAAGGTCCCTTCCAACCCAGACTATTCTGTGATTCTATGAACAAAACTTGCTGAAGGCAGCTTATCTACTGCTGAATGGGAGCAGGTATTGACAGGAGAGCCATGGGGGTCCTCTGCAGCACCTGCAGAAGAGGCTATTAGGTGGGATGAAGTGTGCAGAGTTTGTCTAGCAGGCTAGTGTGACTGGGAGTGCAAGTGGAAAGATTGATCGTGGTACATGAACAGTACTGGATTTGTTCTCAAGCGAGTGACAAGAAATGGAAGTACCATGCACAAAGGCTCTTGGAGGTGCTAGGAGCAATTTTTAATTATTCTTTCTCAGACAATCCCTTTGAGCAAACTATATTCACCCACAAAATTCTTCTTAGCTTAGAGGTCAGCAGTGATGCCTGGATCTTAGTGAAGTGCTTAGCAGTGTCCTCTGCCTTCCCTTGTAATGGAGCTGTCGATGCATATCAAGTAACAAGAGATTTGTTGCATTTTCCTTAATGCTCCAGAAGTCCTGTTCTAACATGGAAGTCAGAAACATCACTTCTGCTCTAAAGAAAGCTCCTGTTATCATTTAATAACATGCTGCTGAGTGCTGTAGGTTTGAGGAAAACAGGAAACAGCATGAGTGTTGCTAACCAGAATGAGAAATACACTGGGATTACTCGAGGAACTATCGAGAAGCCTGTGGGCTGCTACAGTGCAAGAGGTGCCGGTATCTAAGGGTAAAGGGGAGATGTGTGCAGCGCAGAGGGCTGGACTGGAGAGGACATCTGAAATATCTAGTTGTTGACAAAACAGAAGCTGCAAGAGATTGTTTGGAGTAGGATAGAAGAGGTAGTTCCAATGGGAAAAAAATAATAAGTGGGGTGGATCAGAAATGCTGGCCAGGTTGAGATTTCCCACTTGATAGCACTTGCCAAAATGCAAATAATTTCTCCTTCCTAAGATCTGCCAGGGGACCCCTCAGCTACGTGGAGTCAGCAGTTAAGGCCCCTACCTCCTTAACTATTGCTCCGCAGAGGTGGGGGGCTGGCATGCATGTCTGAGGGAAGAAAGAAACTTGCTGTGGACCTTGGAGCAGAAAGATTTGTCAGCTAGCCTCCGACTGCCCTGCCCAGCTCGAGATCCAGCTCAGCCAAGCTCATGTCTGACTTCAGCAGATGCTGCCTGTGGGCTTTGTAGAGGTGCATAGGGATAATCAGGATTTGGTTTCTGTTTGCTTGCTAATTTGAGCCCCTGCTGTGAGATCTGAATGTTTCTGAGGATTCTATATTAGCTTTAATGATTAAAAAATTATTTCAATGCTTAGTGAAGAAGATGCATGATCTCTCACTGAAGCCGCTTAGCAACAGGACTCATTAAGACATGTATTAGTACAGAAAGATACCCTTGCCCCAGCGTCCTCTTGGAATGACTATCCACTCATCTAAACAAGATAAAGGTCTTTGCCGGCCTCCTTTGAGGCCAGAGGTTAAAGCATTCAACTGTGAAACAAGATTTCTTGGTTCTTTTTCTGGCTTCAACAATGTGTAAGTGTGTGGATCTGGGCAAATCATTTCACCTGCTTCAGTGCCTCAGTTCCCCCACAGGTAAGATGAGCACTATAATGTATAAGCACTTGGGGAAATGACTTTCAAGTGCCTAAGCTCATTAGAAAAAACAAACAAACAAATCCCAACAACAACCAAAACCAAAGTCCCCCAACAACAACAACACCCAAACAAACAACAACAAAAACCAACCAAAAAACCCAAATCCTTGCAGTGAGTTAAAAGTGTCTCAGCCTCTTGACAGTAGCTTTTACAAACCACATGGTTTGCATTGCCCTCCTGAAACCCAACATACTGTTAGCTAATTACAGGAGAGGAAAAAAAAGATCGCCTAGCCCCTTACCATCTGATGGTAGCCAAGTAGAGATGTTAAAAAACTTGTTATTTGGATCAAAAGGATTCATTTTAGGCAAAGCCTGGCAAAGTATTTCTGGTTACCCTTCAAGGAGAAAGAGGGCCATTCCTGGGGCAGGAACTAATTTTGCTCACAGGAACACTCTTAAATAGCATGTCTGAGAGGAGAACAGTAATACTTGGTCTTTTATTATCCCCAGAGCCACTCATTGATCCATTCAGGCAGTACCATTTCCCTTATGGGGGGAAACTGAGGCAGGGAAGAAGTGGACAAAAAAAGCACCATTTTGGACCACAATATAAGAGCTGAGGAGTTCCTGGCTCCTGAGCTCGCAGAAGGGACATTGAACTTCATATACGAATGCACAAGCCTTGGGTGGAACTTAATGTAGTGTGGGGGTGAGAGAAGCACAGACGAAAAGTTTAGGGAATAAAAATGGGTGTAGGTGAGATATTAAGGTGTGACTTAAAGTGGTTCCTGAGGGAAGGAGAGGGAACAGGAGAAGAGATGAGGTTAAAGGGGAATGGGAGAAAAGAGGAGCAGGAATGAACAAGGCCAAGGGAGCAGGAGACCAAGTGGGACAGCAAGCAGGAGGCACAATCAGAGCATTTGAAGAGATTGCCTATTTTGCTTCTCCTTTATTTTATGTGTGTGATCTTGCCTTGAAATTGCAGGAATGTGGCAGCACAGCACTGGCGCTCTGATTTATTAATTCCATCCCATCCCACCAGCCCATAAAACAAAAGCATCTGTGTTTGCTCAAGAGGAGCACATGAAGGGCCTCATTCATGTCAGAGGTGGAGAGGGAAGCTGGCAGATACAGGAAAGTCATCGGCGCCTCCTTCCTTTTCACCTTTGTGTGGATCTGGGCTGGGGGAAGGGCCGCAGGAGGGAAGGATCCAGGGGAGGGGATATCGGGAGGGAGAAAGCTAAGATCAACCCAGCGGTCCGTGCAGGAGAAAGCGGAGAGGGGAGCCAGCGAACACACTATGCTGGACCACCCCCAGTGAGGAAGACACTCCAGCACTGCAGAGGGGACAAGATCCCTTGCTGTCACCTGGGCTTGCCCAGCACTGGCCTCAGAGGTGGCACTTTGCAGTTTTGCCCTGATGAACGGCGCTCCTATTGCTATAGTTGCAGACAGGGCTTTCAGGGAGCCCAGCACTGTTGCATGACCTGTAGCTATGGACATAACCATACTAATAAATTTAATCTGCCAGCTGTAGGAGAAATATGCCCTTACAGCTGGGTTTTTTAGCATGCTTTCAGAATGAGGAAGGCTCAGGGCGAGGTGAATATTAACTACCCTATTTTAATGACTGGGACATGAAGGGGGAGAGGAGCTAGCAACTTCTACTCCTGCCTTGCAAGGATCAGACTCTGCTGTTTCTAGAAAGAGGTACTGAGAGATTTCTGTTGGACACAGAGGACCTTGCTAAAACCACATCTCTACCCCTGCCCTTAGAGACGGTGTCTCCAGGAGCCAGGCTGCCCTGCAACGCTGCATGGGGAGCATCACCTCAGGGGATGCAAGGTCTGCAAGCTAATGCTGCCTGCCTGCTCCCTGGCTTTTCTTCCCAGTTCTCCCACACAAGGACTGCCGAGGAGCAATCCTGCTTTGCCAGCAAAACGCAGTTCCCATGTGCCCTGTACTCCCACACACAAACCCACCGTGAACTTACAGAATGAGACAACGTTGCTGCTCTAAAATCTTTTATCCAGAGCTGATATTGTCTGACTGCTAACCCCGTTCAGCTCCACATAATCCCAGAACTTGCTTGGCTACAGTCTGGCTGTACTGGGAATATATGCCCTTGCTCTCTTTGCCAAGAGGCAACATCCAAAGAATAGGTCAATACCATTTTCTTTTGTAATGCAGCATTATTCATAAAGTAGCACCACACAAAGTTGCCAGGGTGCTGGCAGTCTATTAAAATCAACAGCACAGGCAGGGGAAGTATTAGCCTAAACAACACTGGACCAGCTCAAATCTCATCAGAACTTAACCTGAACCTGCTCCAGCTGACAAAAACACAAACCTGTGAGAGTTAAGTGTCAGCACACAGGCTGGAAAACACGTATTTTTTGCTCCTGCATGGAAATGAAAATATGCCCCAGTGATCTTCACTCAAGCATGTCTGTCTTCTTTTGTCCTCTGTCTCTTACATTGATCAATGTTGTGGCTTTCGGAAGGTACAAGAAATCCTATGCTAGACAATTGTGAGAGGTTGAAGCCTGAAGATTTAGATCTATTTCAAATGGACTGTCCTGTCCAGTGATGAATGATCTACTATCCATCAAAATGTCTCCTCTTTTCCCAAATCCTACACTCAGCACTAGCAGCATCTTGCAGCAGCGCGTTCCACATGTCACTATGCACAGCACAGGAAAATGCTTACTTTTATCATCATCAAGTTGCTACCTTTCACCTTTTCCTGAATGCAATCCAGTTCATCTGCTAAAAGACATATAGAGAAGCATTTGTTCTCCCTGTTCTACATTGTTGATCGCTTTGTTTTTCACCCCAATGTCCTTCCTCATTTGTCTCCCTGAGCTAACTAGCCCTGTCTTAACGAATCTCTCTATGTGCATCAGGCAGTTGTGGGATTACCTGCTCAGAGGAAGGATGAACAGCAAGCAAAACCTAAAGGTCCCTGTGCTGGGGCTGCAGATCCCAGCTCTGTGTCACAGCCCTGGGAAGCTGTGTCTCCTGAGGAAACTTAGCTCACATTTTATAAATTTGAGGAATTTGCAGAGTGCAATGTTTTTATCTCAGGGGGAAGGATCTCAGACAGCCCCCCGCACCGCACAGCAGAGGAAGCCAACAAGGCAGTTGATTGAACACTTGGGAGCATTGGCAAAGTAGATAAATTCGAGCTCTTAAGAAAGACCTTCGGGAGCACTAATGTCACATGAGACTGAGAGAGAAGAGACTTCAAGCTCTTAATTATGAGCCTGCACATCTTGAAACAGCATGAAAGGAAGAAGGACCGAGTTTTTATAAGTGTGCTGACCATGGGTGGGGTTGCTGTTTGCAGGCATACACCAGCCTGGAAGAATTGGTAGGGTCTGACCAGTGTTCCTTTTGAAGGGCAGGCTTCAGACAGTCATGCCCGAGAGGAGGGTGACCGACAGCCACAAGTCTCATCCGCACGCTGTATTTGTTAGTCTTCTTGGTAGGTTTTAAATCACAGTCCTGTTAGGATGAGCTGCTTCCCAGCAAGTGCTTCTCAGAGATGCAGGGGCCTTGCCTGGGAGACAGACGATCTGGGGCTGTCTCAGCTCTGATGCTATCAGCTGCAGTGTCTCCCTTGTAAGTGGGGGTAGTCATCCTGACAAACAGCTCTGTATGTGGGCAGGGAGTGCTCTTAATCACGTATGCGGAGTACTTTGAGATCTCAGGATGGGAAAGCAGTGCAGACGAGCATAATGCTTATTATTTGACAGAAAAGCCAGGAGCAAAAAGGGCAGAGCAATTCTAGACTTCTCCAGGGCCCTGCAGGTGTAAGACCCAGCTTCCAGTCTGGCTTATTGCTACATTTTTAGGCTTCTTCTTTTATTAGGAACAATTAAATACAAGGAGGAAGGGGACAGATATCATCTTTCCTGTGTACATCCTGCAGAATAATTGCAGAGCTTTCCCGGAGCAATTTTGCATGCTCAGTAAAGGGCATCTTTGGAGCCTATCAAATATCTCATCCCTTGTAGGCATATATATGAGGGTTTGCAGCATACATCAGGAGATGTCTTTGTTGCTCCCAAATATTGGGAATAGGAAAGACAACTGGGAGTGCTGAAGAGAAGGAAGAAGAGGCCTTTGAAGAAGCCTCATGAGGTGGATAGGGTTGCGGGGTGGCTCCTCATGGCTGGGACAGCAACATTGCCTCCCAAAGCATCAGTGGGAAGCTGGGGGTGACTGTGCCTGCAGCATCAGCACCCCGAGGGAGCACGGCAGCAGTGGCTAGAGCCGTGAAGGCACTGAGAAACATGCGGTGTGCAGGTGATTACTGTGGTGAAGAGGGGTGTAAAGCCATCCAAGGATATGGCTGGAGTGAATCAGCTCCAGGCTCCTGCCAGCAAGCTGCCTGCTAGGTACGACTTTGCTCTCAGACCCTAAGGACATCTCCTGGCCTGCTGCTGAAGCAGAGAACAGTTACCTGCCAAAAAGCACCTCTACGGATGCTTCGCAGGCAAGAAGAAAGGATGCTGGGTACGCAGGAGACACAGTTTGAGCTGTCCACCTCGGACACTCTGCAGGGAAGGTGCCATCGGAGGACACAAGCACTAGTCACAAAGACATTCCCAAAACATGGCAAGAATGTGAATTTAAGGGCTGTACATTGTGGAAGTATATTCTTTCTTGCATACATTTAGCTGCTCTATAGCTCTGTACAGCTCCCTAGGCAACAGTCTTCCCAAATGACACCGTAACAAAGCCAAAAAGTGCCGGAGCCTTGCTCATTAAAAATCCTTGCCATGGGAGCAAGTGTCCTCAGCCTGGTTGCTTTACTTTCTATCCCGTGGCTGCTAAGTGCCTTGCAAGTCAGGCTGGGGCCCTCCATTGTAAAGGTGGCTGCATCTCAGCTGTGCTCTGTGTCAGCAGGTTGAATCACTTTGGTATTGCAAGGTTGCATAAATGGTTTATCAATTATTGTAATTATTACTACACCGAAAATGTCAAAGAAGCCAAAAGCTTTAATTTGATCTCATCCGATTCCTGAAATACCCGATACTACACATTAGCTGCTCAGTGAATCTACATTTACTGTCCTGTGGAGCCTTAATTCAGTGCAGACTGAAGTGCCCTGAAAGTGATATTGAAGTCGCTCCCAGGAGAGAAGGAGGGGAGGAATCACAGCCACCGGGCTCCTGACACAGTGTGTGCTTGGTCGCGGGCACTCACATAGGGTCTGTGTCCCAGGCGTGCCCACAAACAGGTAACTTCCAGGAAATTATGGAGCAGGCACTGACCAGAAGTGATACCAGCCCCTGCATCCCACTTCAAGGCACAGAGAGAGGGGGACTGACAGCACGCGTAGCTGCAAACAGATGTGACACAGGCTGTCACATGCAGTTTTGCCAGTGCCCCCCTACTGCCCTGTAACCCTCTCTATTATTACCTGAGACTGATCTCCCCATAATGTCCTACCAAGATATCTCATTTCAGAGTAATGATGGCCTCCCTTCTGCAAGTATCAGCCTGTCCTGCTGTCTCTGTGCACCTGTCTCCCAACTCGCTATCTGGCTCCCGTTCCTAGCCCTATCTGAGGCTGTCTGGCAGTCCAGGGATGTAAGGCATGAACGTCACCACCCATTTTTCCCTTTTGCACCAGACGAGATTTGAGCCTGAGCAGAGGTGGGTGATCTGACTTATGTGTGAAGTCGCTGTACCCTGTTGTACTCTCCACATACATGCTTTACACGAGGAGGCCTCCTCTGGGTCCAAGAAAGAAGCCGAAAACACCTGCAGAGGCTGTGTCGTTCATGCTCCCCCACTTCTCTCTGACCTGCACAGGCTTCGAGTTGCCAGATGGGTATTTATTGTTTGTCATTATTGCTCTGCTATGGTGATGCTTGGTGCTGCACTGCTGATCCGAACACCCCTTTGCCCAAGTGCACACAGAAATTGTGCCTTGGCAGATTTGCCTGAGGAGTTACTGAGGAACCAGCTACTTCCCTCCAGATTTGCAGCACCTGGGTTTTTTCTCCCTCCCATGCATCAGCTGCTGAGTCTGCCTGTCTTATCCCCTGGCTCTGGAGTGGATGGACGGGTGGCAGCAGCAGAGGAGGTTGAGAAAAAGAACTTTAGAACTCCGCCACACAGGACCATCCATCCCAAACTCTGCTTCAGAAAATCAGCAAGTGCATCCCTTGACAGACACCCATGTGTCAGGCAGGGGTGAAAAGGGGCAGAGACCTTCCCCAGCCCTCAAGCTCTTGCCCTGTCCCAGTTCACCTCTTACCAGAGAGCCCCCAGCTCCTCCTCACGGGGATACCCGCTCAGGGTCGGACCCCACCTGGGCTCTGTGTGGCCACGCACAAATCCCGTCGCCTGCCTGTCCTTCGGCTTCCCCGGTATCTGTCACGGAGAGGCGCAATAAAACCTATCGGGGGACAGCGGACTGCCCGGCACCCGCGTTCGGGTAACCTGGTTGGAGATCCCCTCCGGCGCTGACTCGGCGGCTGCTGCAGCCACGAGTGGATAGCCCCCGGTACTGGGGGCATCACCCCACAGCTGGAAAATTCCAGTCTGGCAGCGGCATGTTGCTTCTCTGGAAGGTGCTCGGGCCGTGGGAAGAGAGGCGTGCAAGGACAGGGACTCCCCACGAAGCGCGGAACCGGTTCGGACGCTGGGCACGGGTGAAGTTTGGGGACCCGGCTGCTGGTCCCGGGGCAGCGTACCCCTCCCAGCGCCAAGCGCTGGGCACCCGGGGAACCGCAAGGTCACCCCTGTATCCCTGGCGCTCCCTCCACCCCCAAAACCCCGGTGCCCGGGGGCCTCCCGCTTACCTGGCGAGATGCGCCGGTCACGGCGGAGATGCCGGGGCGCCGAGCGCGGAGCGGCACCGCGCCGGGGGCTGCCGGGGGAGCATCGCCCGCCGCCGGGCGGAGGTGTGTCCTCCCCGCCGGCCCTGCTGCCGCCGCGGGACCGGGACCGGCCCGTCGGCGCTGCCGGTGGATGGCGGCGACCGCCTTCAGACGGCGCCGACGATGCGGCTACGCGCGGCGCGGAGCCGATTTAAGGCCACCCTGTGCCGGGGGTGGGGGGAGCGCCAGGGCCGCCCGCAGCCGGCTGCTGCGCGCCGCGCATCCCGCGGGGCCACCTTAAGCGGGGCAGGGGCGACAGCGGAGCCAGCAAGGGGGGAAGGAGCAGCGAGCAGGCGACCTGAGCCGGGCCCCGGGGGGAAGGCGAGCGGGGCCGGGCACCGCCGCAGCGCTGACCCCGCCGCCCGGAGCGCCGCGCCCGGGAGCGTCGCGCCGCCCAACGCGGGGTCGCGGTCGGCGGCGGGGAAGGGACAGGGAGCGGGGCCCTTTCCCTAGAAGGGGAAAGTTTCCCTCCCCCGGGGCCGGCCGGTGCTTTCCCCGCTGAAGGCGAGGGAGCGGGATTATTTTGTCTCTCCAGGGAGACTCGTTTTGCTACTGGCCGGGTGCTGGACTGATTCCTCAGTCACTGATGAAGCTCTGGCTGCTCCGAAGAGGAGCTGCCTGCCATCGCTACGGACTCTCAGGATGGACTAAGAATGAGGCAACCTACGGGGTACAGCCCAAATCTGGGGGTCACAATGGTTCTGGGTTTTGTTGCCCCACTTGCTACTTGATGGCTAACATCGCTGATGTGTGCCTCAGTTTCCCTTCTAGCTCTGAGGTAAGCAAGGAGTGTTAGCACAACTGCTTCCCATTGCAGTCACCACTGGGTGATTTCTTGCATGGGCCACATAAGCAGCCATAGCCAACGTTTTGTCTGGCAGCCTCTGCCTAGGAGCAGGTTTTGCGTGAGCAGAAGATGGGCCTGCTGTGGCTTTTCCCTGCCTGCCTCCAATGTGAGCTGTGTCTCACAGCTGCAAAGTCACCATGCTGCTTCAAGGTGTGTGCATGAAGCAGCTCTTCAGCCTCAGTCAGCTCTCTGGGGCTGAATGCACAGAGAGCAGAAGTGAGGACTATCATACCTCAGCCCTGCTCTAGAAGTCTTATTTCCAGTCTCCTCCTCCTTGCACAGGGCAGGACAGCACGTCTGCTCCCCACTTAATTTCCTGAGGGTTATGACTGTTGCATCCCAGGATTTTCTCCTGAAGAGATTGCCCCAGCTTTCAGCAAACCACGAGGCACAGAAGGTAGAACAGTCCCAGGTTCAGGTGAGGACTTGTTGATCAAGTTTGGCTTCAAATAACAAAGCTCCTGCTGTGGGATGCATAAAGCAGGACAAAAGGTTTTGAGATCCTTGGCTGGAAAGTGCTCCTGGAGAAGAAGAGAAGCCTGTCTCCTCAGGTTAGCTGGCAGGTCTCAGCCACATTTCTGGAGCAGACGTTGCTGAAAACACCTCGGAAAGAAAGACATCAAGTGACATTTTACAGCCCAAATAACATTTACAAAGTGCAACACAGAGGTGAACCCGACACGGGCAAAGCAGCAGGTGTGTGTGTGTGCCAGTGCCTTTGCTCACCTGCTTCTCCCCTTGCCAAAGTGACGCTCTGAGCCAGATGTGTTCAGCCCCTGGCAGGACCTGCTGCCACACTCACTGCTACCATGCTCACAGCTGTGCAAACCCACTGGCTTTGTTCTCACACAGCTCCATAGGCCAGAATGGGGCACGAGATCAACTCTCTTCTTCACCAAGTATATTGAGGGCTGGCATTATCCAGCCATGGTACCTCAGGCTGCCCTCACTGGGAGAAAGCCATCCATTTATGCATGCATCTGTCCATCTATCCATCCATCCACCCACCCACCCAACCATCCAGCTGTCCTCAGTGTTGGAGACATAAAGTTCACAGGTTGTACAGTTGTCCCAGGAGAGTCCTGTGTGCTGAGGGCTGAAAGCCAGCATGTGGGTGTCGGGAAATGGTGAGATGCTTCCCTGCAGATGGCTCAGCAGAAGCCTAAATTAATCCTGCACTACTGGCATAAGCATTAGCCTGCTCCAAGAATTAGCTAGCTGGGGTGCTCTAGCTCTGCAGCACCTTGATTTTAGGCAAACCTGCACCAAAGAAATTGATTGCATCCCCCTGCAAGTCACTGAGTCTCTCAGCATCCTGATGGGACAGGACAGAGAGTTTATCCTCCTTCTGTGGCTGGAGAAGGGACTTGCGGAGGAGATAACTGACATTGTTAGCCACAGACATCTTGTGTGGTCAGCGACTTGGAGATAAGTCTTGGGTGAACACCCTAACCTCAGGACCTCTCTAGGAAAGGTTTCTTAAGAAGGTCTTTGACTTCTGGGGGTGTCTCGTAAGTTTAAATCTCAAACCACTCAGACTCCGCTTACTCATGCTCCAGGCTCTCCCTTTTCATGTCCACAAGCTTTGACACAACTGTTTCACTGCTATGCACAGAGGCACAGTTTCGGCAGTGCATCCTATGGCTGGACTGGAGGGGCTGAGGGTCAGCGCTTCAGGAATGTGCTCCTCCCACCTGGTCAGAGCCAGCTCTTGTCAAAAGCTGCACACTTTTAAACTAGGACTCAGGTCTGAGGAAGGTGGATGTGTGCAGTGCTATTTCTCCTGGCTAGAACAGCCAGAGTAAATTTATTGGAGGGGACAGTGGGTTATCCACTGTGCCATAACCTTCCCTGTCCCTCCTGAAAGTACTGCCTGGGGCAGTCTGTTTTCCCAGCCACATGGCAGTGGAGTTGCTGCACTGATAAGTCCTTCCTCCTCTCACTGCCACCACATCTGTGTCCAGCCCAGACAAATGCAGCTGTCTGCACTCCAGTGCTCTGGGTGGCAGCTCTCCACAAGTATGCTGTGCCATCCTAGGCCATCTGCCCCTCTCTCTGCCCACACTTTATCCACTGGAAGTGAAGCATGATGTGAAAAGCTCCATGAAATCTTCATCTTGATGTCACTACAAAGCTAAGCTCCTTCCCAAGCAGTAAGCGCTTTGAGATCCTGGAAGAGATGCTGCTGGGGAAAGTAGCTTACTGCTGCGATCTGTTCACAACTTATCCCTGCAATTTGCTTTTCCTTCTTCTTCACTGCCATGCCCTAAGGGGGCTTGATGCTGTGTCAGCCTTGAGGCAGACCCACAGACCACATCCGTGCTGTAAGTCATAAGGGAGGAAACACTGTGGAAAACATTTACTGACTCGTGCTGCAAAGGAGTGAGCTGTGCCTCAGTGCTGTGAACCTCTGGAGGTCTTACTCCATCTGGGCTGAGTGGCTGCAGCTGCTTCCCGCTCTCCTGGCTCACCCCTCCTGCTACTGCTTCTAAGAGCAATGCATGGTGCTGTGAATATTCGAGGCAGCTTATAGGGCTGTGGGAGTGAGTTCATGCTTCCCACTCTCCCTTTTGCCAGGGGATTTGGCTACAGGGCAGCAGGGACCTTGACAGTGTCCTCTGCTGTAGGCAGGTGTGTGACACTGTGCTGTGGGTACCTATCTGTTAGTGGCTGTGCTGAGAACTTGCCTCTTCATTGCACTCAAGGCAGGGGAGAAGCAAGCAGAGATGTTGCTGGTTCTACTGTTGTGGTGTATTTCACAAACAAAAGGTGAGGAAGAGCCACCAGCAGCCCTGGAGGAAGGGCAGAGAGGGTGCGTGGAGGCAGAAGGGAAACCTACTGAAAAGGTCAGTCAAGAGTCATGCCCACAGCTGACATGGCCCGTAAAGCATCACTAGCGGGTGGCATCACACTACCTGTGTAAATACAAATCTCAAAACACCGCACATACTGAAGTGAGTGAAACCTTCCCTGAGAGCTGAGGACATGGCACCCCCTTTCTGCTGAGAGTGAGGATGTGCCCTGGAAAAGACAAGCTGTTCCTGCAAAGCCACCCATGAAATCCATATCTGAGAGATGTGGTGAGACATTGGTGGCCTTGCCTGCCAAGCCCCTCGTCAGGCTACAGCCTGATCACATTTTCAGGGAGCTTGTTGATCTGTCTTCTGCCTAGCCATCCCTCTGTCTCCAGGACTGATGCCCCCTGAAACTCCTTTTCTTCCCACCCTTCTGAACATGGTGAAGGAGTGATGGCAGGAGGTGTGGAGAGGGTTCAGGTGCTTCTCTTCCAAGGTCCAAAGCTGTGGCAGTGCCTCTCTCCTCATTGTAAATCTGTCTCAGAAGATGTGTGACAGAACAAGCAGTCCTTGATCTAAAGCCTGCCATCCTTTGAAGAGCTTGTGCTTCAGCGAAGCAGCCAGCAATTGCTGCATGAAGAGAGCTGAAAAGCCGCTCTGCAAGCTCTGCAGTTTCATTTCTTTCCCCCTTGAAGCACCAGAACTGTACACTAATCAAGCTATTTCTGCTACAAGCTGAGGAGGGAGGAAAGAAAGAGAGATTGTTAGTGTTAACGCTATTTTTAAATACTTTGCAGGCTTTTGAATAGGATGATGATGGGGGCCATGTAAGGGCCCAGACAGAGACAGATTGATGTGTGGTAAACGCATCTGTTATTCTTCAATTGGGAGGAGGCTCCTTCGGTAGCACGACTCCAAAGGTGCAGCAAGGAGCTGCTGCGAGGGTTGGGATTGCAGCCTCCAACAGGGTTTTGGCTTGGTGCTCCCAGGGCTCTCCGCCTCTTTCCTGGCCATCTGTGAGGCACCACTACCACAGAGGTGCTCTGAGCTCACAAAAAACCCCTGGCAGTTTACAGTGTACATAAGGGTTGCTGTGTGCATGCCAGAGCCTTCATGCATCTTCTGCGGGGGTTAAGCAATTGCCTGCCTCTGTGTCTGCCTCACACCCAAGGGATGGGGGCTATCCATGAAAAGCTGGAGAGAGCCTGAGTGACGACTGCCTTTCCCCAGGTCCTAGAAAACTAAATTGCTCCTGCTCTCAAGAAATGCAGCACAAAAGAGAGTCTCAACCAGCAGCAGGGAAAATTCCCATGGGCAGACTGGCATGGGAGTGGGGACGTGAGGAAGAGTGTTGTAATGATGGAGAAATTGAAGGAAACCCAAGCTCAGGTGACAATAGATTGCATTTTCTTTAGCCACAATAGCAGGTGAGAAGCTTGAACATATGTAGCCATCACCTGAAGGCAGCCAGCCCTTCTGGTCTTCCTGAACTATTGAGCTGTTTGGGCAGGGGCTCCATGTGCACCCAGGGGATGGCACTTCATCATGCTGCCCATCTGGAAAGGTTTTGCAGAGGGAAAATATGAGTTTACCTTTCAATTGATTTATGAACCATCCTTTAATGTCGAGCAGAGAGTTATATCCTGATGGTTGATTTCTATAGGGTGGCTTAAAAAAGAAAGTCATTGTCTATTAAAATGTCATCCTTAAGAATAATTTCTATGCCATTCTGTTGGTCTCATCTCTTTAAATTCAATAAGGCTTTTCCATAAAGGTAAGTAACTGCTTTTATGGGAAATTATCTCTTAAGTGAGCTATCTGTTGAAAGCATAGGCTAGATTCTCCGTGCCATTACATCAAATTGATACAGGTGGAACTTTTGAAAGCTCTGTCATGCAGACCCCGATCTCATCGAGGAGACACTGCCACTCAACACACACCAAACACAGCAAAATCTCTCTGCGCCACCATTCCTGACAGCCAATATTAATCTTGCCTCCAGAAGGATGCGAAGGGCCCTGCTTTCCGTAACCACTCTGCTGACAGCAATGTCAAGCCTTCCTTTTTCCAAAAGCAGATCATGACATGTCCTTTGTCTGTTCCCTTGGGGAGGCAGAGGGAGGCAGGGGGTGGAGAACAGAGGGCAGTTGTCACCCAGCTCCTCGGCTATATGAGAAAGTGGCTTCTGTTTCCGAGCTTCTCACTGCTCTGCGTCTTTCATCAACATCAAATTAAACAAGACTTTCTTTTGTACGAGGGGAATGAATGGTCTGCATAAGGGTCAAATAGCACTGCCTGCACAGGCTGGAACCTGCCTCACACAGTATGAGCTTGTCCTGGAGACACACAATCACCGCCAGTTGTGTGTGCCCCCAAGGCTGGCTCCCCTCCTGGCGCTGGACACGTGGGGGCAGAGTCCATGCATCCAGGAGGGGAAGGAGGCAAATGCCAGGGCAGTGCTGCCCTCTGCGACACCCAGTGCTGCAGCTGTGCAACATCTGGTAGCTGAGCAGGGCTTTTCTGCTCTTGGTGTCAACCCCCCTACTCATTGGATTAGTGCTTGGATATGAATTTGAGCATGTTGGCAGTTGGGTGGAGTTGCAGATATAAAGTCCTATATGAAAGGCCTGTGCTTGGTGGTCAGATGGGAATTTTTTATTGATGTGGCAGTGTGCTGATCTGGTTAACAGCTCTAGTTGTGATTTGTGGTCTTTAAATGAGAAGTAGCCACGAATCCCTGTGGATTCTCCAGGTCAGTCTCATGCCTTTTCCAACACAGACATGTGAAGAGGTCTCACGAATGTGACAGAAGCTTTTGATCACCCTTGTCTAGAAAATAATCTGCCTTGTACTGTGGGTTATGGGCACACAGAAAGATGCATGCTGGTCTTCACTGGTGTGCACTTAGATGCTTGTTCATTCAGTCTTCTTCTGTGTATGGGTCCCTTTGACTATGTCAGCTATGGACACCAGCCTGGTGAGGCTGGCTACGTGAGTCTGGGCAGAGCCTTTCCTCATCGGAGGTCTGAATCTGTTGATGAGAGAGCAGAATTTGTCAAGGCAGAGAAGTAGATGGTGTGCAGTCTGCTTTGCAACGTGATGTCCTCTAAGCTTGCAATCTCTCCCTCAACACGGACAGCCTCCACCACTCCAGTGTAGTCCTGCCTAGATTTCTGCTTGGGAGATAGCTTGGACATTACTGATTCAGTGCATTTAAAATTCCTCACTTGCTTTCTGGAAATTTCTTAAGCACTGTTCAGGCCAAGGTGAATACAGCTGTGCTGAGTGGCATGGCAGGAAAAAAAAAAAAGAGCTGAATGCCAAGACATGCTGTTTCTATGTCAATCAGCAGTGAAGTATGTGTCCATGGGCAAAAACAGGACTTGAACAGGACAACAGGATGCAAATGTAAGGGTCTGTAGAAGAATTATAGACTCTCAGTGATTGCTATATTGTGCTATACTAGCAAATGGAAAGACCACTGTGCTGGGCTTTTTGTTAAAGGCATCTTGACCTGTCACTTTTGATTGCTTGTAATGCATGGCCAGTTAAGTAATTTTTGCAGTATGAAACTCTCTTTCCAGCCTGAAATAGAGCATTATAGAGTGGTGCTGGAACAATGAGTGACGTGACCATGACATAAGAGGGCTCAGAAAGCCTTCAGAGCCCTGGGCAATGCTCTGCATGGGTTATACTCATGCTCATGGGCTGCTTTTAAGAACAAGAGGCCATCCCATCCAACCTGAAAGATGTGGATATATTCACTGTGCAAAGAAATGGGATGAGCTCACGAGCACTGATATGGAGTTCCCTTCCTCTTCGTTCTCCTCCATCTGTTGACCTCCTCTCAGCGCTGAAGAGGCCACTCTGCGTGGGAGACTCAAATGGCAATTCAGACTTGGGGCTTGTTTGGCTCTCAGCACCTCGCCCACACAAATCCTGCCGATAGTCACTATTGTGATATCTTCAGAGCTACCTCCAGTGAGAAATACTGGGAGAAAAATGATGTGTGGATGTAACGTAATGAGCTGACACCACATGCACCTTGTATCCCCTCCTTATTTCAGTCTCATCTGTGATGAAAAGCCTCCTTGTTTTTTCTGTGCTTCTCATCTCAGAATCAGCCAGAGATTATGACAGGGACATGAAAGAAGCAGGAATGTACAAAAGCTCCATGTATGTGTGCACGCATGTGTGTCCATACGTGAACATGCGTGCACACCAATGCTACACACCAGTGCGGCTCAATCAGTAAAGTTGATTTTAACTCCTTGAACAAGTCACGGTTCATCCTTCACCTGTTGTTGCAGGTCTAATTTTCTCAGGCAAGACTGATTTTGTCAATAAGGCATCTACATGCAACATTGACATGAGGAGAGCTAATACTCTCAATAAGAAAAAGAGTACACAATTTACTTTTGTATCCTTTAAGACCTGAATAGACTGGGAAGTTGAGTAGTGTGGCAATAGAATAACAGTTATTGCTCTAGCTATGTTATTTTAACTCCCTCATGTGCATAATCTATTCTGGAATAAGAGTAATTACTCCAAAGTAAGAAAACGCTTTTATTCTAGAACAGCATTTCCCTGAGGGTGAATTATACTAAGAGCAGAGAATGAACTAGTTTTTCCTGCCTTACCAAACTTCAGGATGCAAAAATTGTTTTCTGATCTGCATCAGAATGAAAATCAGATTCTTTTGAGATTTTTCAAGGAAAATAAATCAGAGAGGTCAGGAAGAGCTCCTTAAAAGCCTGCTGATCAGTGTGTGCTATTGGTGGAGTATCCACAATTTGAGGTCCCTTGACTGTCTGATTCATGTGTGGACATTTACTTGAAAACCTTGCTTAGCAGAATTGTCCTGAAAACACTTCACTATAATAAGTGTGTGTTCTGGCTCTTGTTGTCTCTCCCTCTCTCTCCCTGCCCCCCCCCCCCCCCCCCCTTTTTTTTCATTTGAAATATGCTTGTCCTTGAGAAAAGTTTCATCTTTGATGATATCAGTTGGTATTTTCCAGTGAAACACTGGTTTGTTAAAAAATTCATGACCAGCCTTAGTAGTATTAGCATAGATTTAATGGTATAATTATCTAACTATAGTTATGCTGGTCAGTTCCCTGAGGTACCAAAGCTCTAAGCTAATTTTTTTGTGTGTGTATGTGAGCTCAAATGATAATGCAAGTCAAGTAATACTCTCTCCTGAACATCAGCATCTGATCTCTACCTTTGCTGGTGGTGCTCAGTAGCTCAGCAGCACCTATGAGATCCTGCCTGTGTCCCCCTCCTGCCCTGCAGCCCCCTGCCTACTCTGAGATCCCCACATTCGCTAACACCTGGGATTCTCCTGAAGTTTCAGCAGCATCTTGCCTTTCTAATATGCAAAATCTGGGGCTTTAACCCGCTTTGCTCTCCATTTGCAGCGTTGCTAGCGCCCCGGGCCGCTCTCGGGCTGGTGACCTTGCAGCAGCAAGCCCTGTCAGCTCCTCAGCAGCCTGCCTGCCCGCCAGCTTGCCTTTGCCTTCCCACCACATCCTCCCCCTCCACAGGCACACACTTTGAGCTTGTCGTAGCATCTGCTGCCCTCTCATTTAGAGTCTCCCAGTGAATGCTGCTGCCCTCAGCTAACTGTCAGTGTTTATCATGACATCCCATTAGCGCGATCCACACTAATGACTGTGAAAGATGCATCCATTCCCATCTTCTAAAGGGCTTCCTCTGGCTGAAATCCAGCCGCGGGGCGAGGTTGGGGAGGGTAGCGGGGGCGGGGGACAAATCTTCGTGTTGACAGAGCAAAGCGTACACATCATTACCGGGTGCTCGTCTCTCTAATGGCTCGGCAGCTGTCAGGGATTCCTCTTGTGGCAGCTCAGCGCTCAGTCAGGGCATGGCAAGGTGTGAGCCGGCCGGGGGAGATGGGGGAATCGCCAGCCTTTTGCCATTCGCGTGGACAGGGCAGCCTTTCAGTTGACCAGACTGCAATTACCCAAAGCTGCCGCTTCTCTCTGAAGCCTGTGTTGAGAGTTGAATCTTCAAATGCAGGCCCAGTGTGGAAGAACGAGGAGCCAGGATGCAAAAGGTTAGTAAGCAGTCCCTCTGGAAGGGGGGTGTATGTGGTGGAGAGAGGGACCAAGATTGGGGAACCATGATGTGGCCTCTCCCTACTGTACATAGCACTCAGTTCACCCCAGATGTGCAGCTCTCTGCTCCTCAGTCGATATTTATATGGCCTCACTTTGATTTTTTTCTCCCCAAATGGCCCTCAGAGAGGGAGGATTCACTTTTCTTCATCATCGAGCATCATTTCCCACTCCTCCCCAACACCTTCTTAATTGAAATTCTGTTTATGTCCCTTTCATCTGACTGAATGGGACTTCACAGCCAAGGAACTGAGAGGCTTGACTAACACTCTTGCCTGGAGAGAGGAAGTGGGTTCATGGGAAATGCTTGTAGCTCCTGCTGTGCTGCGTTGCTCTAGGTTGAGATAAGTCAGTTCTCTTACAATAAGGCTGAAAACTAAGGGTTATGAGAAACCGAGTTTGTATTCAGAGCCAAGCCTTGATTTCTTGCAGCAATCCCCAGTAGATGTTTTGGTTCAGGTAAAGGCAGAAGAATGTATGACAGGTAGAAACTCGGCGCAATCCAATGTGGTGACATTGTTCCCTTCTTAGGACCTGGCACCATTTTCTCCTTGCCCCTCTCACATCCTGGCTCCAAAAACTTCCACCCACTTCTGACACAGGTCACTTTGTGTTTCCCAGCACAGAGGCCACTGTACAAGTGAAATGAAGTAGAGAGAGCTTCCATCTCTGCCTACAGGAAACTCTTCCATGACCCAGTGGAACTTTGGCCACAAAACTTTCCTGACACCAAGTTGGAAATATCCTCTTTTGCTGCTGCTTATGCCAGCTTGTCTCCCTGCCTCCTTAGCAGCCTTGCCCTTTAGCTATTGATGAATAGCTGTGTTCCCTTTTGGTCATCTATTATCCCGTAGATATAGATTTAACTTCTGTAATACTTGCTGTAAATTTGACCTTCTAGTCCCCTGACTGGTCTCATCATTTTTCTCTGTTCTCCAGTTCCAGAAATTGCCAGAAGTTCTACAAGTAAACAGCTGATGTAAACTCTTGCCAGAATCAAATTGCTCCCCATCTTTGTTAGTTGCCCAAAGAAACAAGGACCATTTTCAACACATTTTTATATTAAAACCTTCTGTTTAGTTGGTGCTTCCTCTCCCTAGGACTGATGCTGTTACAAGAACCATTTCACATATCTTCTCTTTGCTGAGTATGTGCTAGCAATTTTTTAGCCTTGACTTTTTAAAATGAATCCCATCTGGATGTTTCTTGCTGAGGTTTCCAATCACGCCTGCTCTGTTCCTTGTTTGCTTTGGACTTCATTATTTCATCCCCAAGGATCCAAGAAATGGTTCTGTACTCCTCCTTTGATGTCTATCCTTGTCTCCACTGCCTGTATGCTCTCCTTTTGCATTTTAATTCATTGAGAAGTTCCTTGTTTATCCAAGTGGGCCTTATGTTGAAATACCCAGTCTTCATGCCCAATTAGATTGTTTTTTCCTAAGCTCTCAATAATTTTGCTGTAAGAATCAGTCAGCCCTCCTGGGTATCTTAACCCCTCATGGCAGCTTCTCAAGTGATTCTGCCTAGAAAGTCTCTAGAAAAAGGCAAAGTTTGCTTTGTGAGCGTCCAGAGTACTAACTGCTGTTTACCTTCCCAACCATCCTCTAGATCAGGGGTGTCTAACTCATTTTCACCGGGGGCCACATCAGCCTCGCAGTTGCCTTCAAAGGGCTGACTGTATACAGTCCTAAAATTACATTTGGCCCTCTGATCTAGATCTTTAATTCAATCACTGTATGGTTATTGTGGCCCGAACTACTCTCTGTGGGCACATTCAGCACATTTCCCCCTGTTTGTGAGCAGGGAGAAGAACATTGCTTTGTCCCTGTAGCATTTTGGGCTTCCTAGGTAATTCCTGGGTTTCCTATTGCCCTCCCAGCAGATGTCTGGATGGTTGATATCACCTCTGAAGATCAGGCCCTACAGTAAGGAGACTTCTGTTAGCTGTTTTTAGAAAGCCTCATTTACTTCCTCTTCTTGGTCAGGTGGTTTGTGATGGAACCCCAATACAACATCCCCATGTTTCTTTCTCTGCTGGTCTTGATTCAGAGACTGACCATTTCATTGAAGTTCTATGTAGTCAGTCCTTTACATAGGACTGAACTCCCTATCCTCTTATCCCCTGCCTGTCCTTCCTAAACAACCTGTAGCTCATCCATGACCAATTGTGAGTAATATCCCACCATGTTATCCTGCATGATCCTTCCTTGCTCACTGTAGTCTGAAAGATGGAGAGTAAGCTGGATGCAGGTTCACCCTGTTTCTCCACATGACTTCCTTTTGGGCAAGAAACCTCTTGCACTCTGTGTTGGTTCCTGGCCGTATTTCCTTACGTTGTGATCATCTGTACCATGGCACACTCCCCTAATGCAGCCTGAAAAGCTCCACTGTCTGGTGCTACTGAGCAGAAGGAAGTGTTTTCTGAGGCATGACAGTGAAAAAACCCTAAAACAATTACAGAAACATAGCTATTGAGATATTAAGATTCAGAATAAGGATAAAAAGGATAGGTCTTAGCAATAAAACATTTTACAGCTATAACCTGATTTTCACTGCTGCCCTGTAAGATGGGTACTATACATTATATGCTGTGACAGGGTGGTCTTGCTAAAAGCAAAATGGTGTGTGATGTGAGTGAGAGATTTATGGTGCATTGGAAACTGTCTTGGTTTGCTTGTCTGGCTGAGCTTTGTGTGAAACTGATACGATCTGATTATCTGTGATAATATGACCTGATGGCCAGAGGGAGCTCCATTATGCAGAAAGAGCTCTGCAAGACTTGGTCAAACATTTCTGACTATGTGCTGAGAAACACTGATGGAGTAGAGGACTACTTTCAGGTTTTTCTCCCCCAATAAAAGCTGTTTGCGTGTTTTTTGACCCTCACTGGATGGATGAATTAGTAGAAATGATGAATCAGGCCCTAAGAAGAAACATAAGCAGGTGAACGGAGCCTAGGCGATTTTTGTCCTGCATTTTGTTTGTCCAGTGGGAGGTTGCACAGGAGTCAGCAGGACCTTCTCCATTTGATGTATTGAATGGCTGATAGCTGAAAGCTTCCTATTCCTCACTCCAAAGCTAAACCACAGAGGTTCCACTACAGTTTACAGATAAGAGAGACAATCTTGTAGGGGAAAATCTCAGACAAAAGCAGCAGGGCAGGCTGACTGATAAAACTAATCAGGTTGGCAATGAGGAAGAGCTTTGTTGTTACTACCTGCAACTGAAGATAAACTACTGGCAAAATAGCAAGAGCCTTTTGGGCTGAGCAGGAAAGGGGAATGTGAAGATTATGGTATGGAGCAGTTTGAGGAGAATCTTTGAAGTTGATTTTCTGTGACTCTGGCCTGAATTAAATCCCAGGAAGTTCTGAACTGTACCTCAGAATTGGAAAAAAAATAAAAAGAAGACCCTTCTTTTAAATTATTTTTAGGAGGAAGCACACAGGCATGGTGGGAAAGGGGAGGTATGCAGCCAAAGCAGCAGCTAGTGGGAAGAGCTCACAGCCTTAACAAGTTTGGCAACATGTTTGTACATAGGACTGATGCATGATATCAACAAGACATGCTTCTCCCCACAAACAGTCCTCCAAGCCTTGGGTGAAGAAAGGAAGCAGCACAGGTGTTGGTGTCTGCTGCTAACAGAATCAATCTCCACCTTTGTTGTCTCTTCATAGCACTCAGTGCTCCCCAAGAGCTGACCTGCTTTGAAGCACCAGTTACCCCATGTTTCACCTAGATGATCCATAGAATCATAGAATGTCCTGAGTTGGAAGGGACCCACAAGGGTCATTGAGTCCAAATCCTGTCCCTGCACAGGACAACCCCACAGTTCACACCATGTGCCTGAGGGCTTGTCCAGTCTCTTCTTGAACACTGTCAGGCTTGGGGCTGTGATGCCTCCCTGGGGAGCCTGTTCCAGTGCTCCAACACTCTCTGGGGGAAGAACCTTTTCCTTATGTCCAACCTGAACCTCCCCTGGCACATCTTCCTGACATTCCCTTAGGTCCTGTCATTGGTCACTAAAGAGAAGAGATCAACACATGCCTCCTCCTCCCCTTGTGAGGAAGCTGTATCCACCATGAGGTCTCCCCTCAGTCTCCTTCAGGCTGAACAAACCAAGTCTTTAGTCGCTTCTCATACGGCTTCCCCTCCAAACCCTTCACCAGCTTTGTAGCCCTCTTCTGGACACTCTCCAGTAGCTTAATATCTTTTTTATCCTGTGGCACCCAGAACTGCACACAGTGCTCCAGGTGAGGCCGCACCAGTGCAGAGCAGAGCGGGACAATCACCTCCCTGGCGCAGCTGGCAATGCTGTGCTGGATGCACGCAGGACACGGGTGGCCCTCTTGGCTGCCAGGGCACTGTTGGCTCATGTTCAGTTTGCCACTTACCAGGACCCCCAGATGCCTCTCCATGGAGCTGCTTTCCATCATCTCGTTCCCCAGTCTGTATGTACAGCCAGAGTTGCCATGTCCCAGGTGCAAAATCTGTGAGCAGAGCCAGGTACATTTCCACACTAGACCTTGCCAGCGTGTATGGCTGATTGCCCTGGGGAAGGGATGCAAATGCAAACCTGTTTTGCCACCTCTAAAAGGCTACGCTGCTCCCTGGACTCTGGAGGCCACAGGCAGCCTTCCAGAATCTCATGGATTTATTTCCACAGGCCCAAGCAGAGGATATGATGTCCTAGTTAGGGAACCTGTTTCCTTACAGAACTGATTGGAGCAACATTCAACCCCAGTGAAATTAGTTAAAAAAACAAAGTAATCAGTGGAGATGACTATTGGCCTTCTTCTTCCTTGCCTTTCCTGCTACACATATACTGGCTGGTTCAGAGAGCCCATATCTAAAGTATCTGATGGGCACTGGGAAAATAAAAAACAAGTAGTTTCTGAACCTGGAGTTGTAGTGGAAGCTGTGAATTCCTAGCTCTGAAAAACAAGACGTTTTAAAGGATGGAAGGTTATTATCTGAGATCTATTTTTGAATTTTTGCTTATTACCATGCCCCTTTGACCAATTTGCTGAAAAAAAGAGCCAAAAAGAAGAGAAGTAAATTAGACGGAAGAATGTCAGTTCACCTTTGATGAAATAAAAGAAGCCCTGAGAGCAGAGCCAATGTTGATAAGCTGTGATTTTAGGAGACCATTTATAGCACAAATGTATATGACCAAAATAGGACCAAGAGCAGTAGCCAAGAGAAGGACATGAGGAACAGTGTATTTTATATCAGGGAGAAAATGTACCCTTGGGAGCCACAGTACAGCACCGTAGAAAGGCTGCCTGGTAGTAACACAGTTCTGCAGAGCCTTCAGGTCTGTGCTTGTAGAGAGAGGCTAGCATCCTCTGGCTTGCTTAAGTGCACAGAGAGACAAGGGTGTGCATATAACAAAGTCCACTTGTTTTTGCAGCCCTGAGGTGAAAAAAAACAAACAAGAAGCCATATAAAAATGGTTAATGGTGGGAAGGACGTAATCCACGCACATGGGGAGCAACCATGCATGTGCATTGCACCAACTGAGGTAGGCAGGGCTGTCTGTCTGTGGCGGCAGTGGTTATTTTCTTCCCCAAAAGTGTAATGGTTCTGCTGAGGAACTGGTAGGTTAGCAGTGCTGGCAGGCAGCCTGATAAAGGAAAGATAATTGCTACTGTGTAACCAGGCAAGGAAACACAGGGACAAGCAGTGAATGAGGGAGAAGGAAGTGTTAGCTCTGGCATGAGAAAATATTCATGTTACTTCCATGAGGAAATTAGAAGAACTGGAAAGTTATTCTGATTTATTCTTGAGATAAAGCTGATCACTATTCCTAAGGAAAAAAAATAAAATCATCTGCTTCTATGAAGCCAGATGTAACATCGGACTCTGCCAAACACTACAAACAAACACACACCTAATTGCTTGACATCAACAATTATTTTTTGTTCACAGTAATATGTTTAGACTCCTCATCTTGCACCTAACTGTGTCACTACCATCAGCCCTAACTCACACGGGAAAACCAGCTCAGCAAAGGGAAATGGTTTGCCTGCAAGGGTCACACAGTGACTCAGCCTCAGCGTTTGACAAGGAAACATGTCACTTCTCAGATGTGTGCCCGCGTTTGAGATGAGGCTATAACTCCTCTCAAAATCTGACCCCAGGCCCTGGGCAGGATTCCTCTGCTCAGCCAGAGCAACACATGGTGTACTAGCAGAAAGGGGCCATGGAGAGTCATTTTACTGATAGGACATGGCTTCAACTGAAGGATGTTGAGGGTGAAGCCCCAGAATTTCCCATTCCCTACATTGATCTTCTCCTAAACGACTCAGAAAAGAAATGGCCATGGAGGAAATGTCGACTACCAGGCTGGCAGCCTTGATGCAAATGGCCAACGCAGCCAGGTCTGGATGACATTAATCCTTTCCATGAAAGATTGCAGCAATAAATCTGCGTAAAGGGTGGCGACATCTGATGTATTAAGACAGTTTAAAACAACTAAATACGCGTACCGTAGCTTGCCTGAACGATTCACACCTGCCAAGTGACACCCACACATTTCATTGTGCCTGTCAGTCTGCCCAAACCCAGAATTAAAAAAAAAAAAGTTGTTGTTTATTTTTTTTTTCTCCCTACTCCTGTTACTGCCCTTCTGGGTGTCTGTGGGGCAGGTAACCTCCCTTCTCCCACTGCTCTATTTGCTGATGTGGCTCTCATGCTGAGATACTGCATCCTCAAGAAAGGAACTCAGTCAGGTACAGCGTTTTTGGAAAGTGCCTAGATGAAGTTTAGTAGACGTGCCATGAGTAGCTGTTGTGCTAGGGTTTCTCAGGGGCAGAGTAGATAAGAATGGAAGCTTCAAGAAGCTTCTTATAGCTCTGACCTCTTGAGATCAAAGCACTAGGCCAGAGAAATATTGTTTTCCCAAGCTACATGATTCCTGTCTGACTACAAGTCCTGCAACACTGATGCCTGTTTGAATGCAAGCCATGCCTGCAACATGAAGGACAGATCTTCCTCAATTTTGTCTGCCTCCTGGGGCACAAAAGGCAACAAGGGCTGCAGTGAGAGGCAGGCTCTGCCCTTTACACATGTTCCTTACTCCCTTCCACCCCATCATCTTCTATCGGGAAATAAGCTATTTTTCAAGGGAGAGGTAGAAGAGAGACAAATAGTGAATGTATTCACCTTTTCTCCAACCCCTGCAAGTACAGAAAAATGCAATGAGAAAGAAACAAGCCCAGCCAGACCTAACCCTGGCTTTTAGGCTTGAGAAGCGAAAGAGTGTTTTGAGATGCAAGTTTTCAGGAAGGGGAGAGAAGAGCTCAGCCAGGGGCTGCAGGAGCAGATCTAAAAGAATAAGGTTGCTTTGGAGCTGAGGGTCTCAGAATCACCTGCAGGAAGGCAGGTTTTCAGGAGTAACATGAGGGACAGTACAAGCACTAATTGGTAGGAACTTTGAGAGGAAATCTGGGAACTCTTCATATTCAACAGGGACAAAATCACTTTGGCTTTATGTGTTTTATGAAGAGGAGTGATAAGGGTTTTTTTAATTCCCCCTGCAACATCTACGTGGATGCAGAGAGAGGGTGAAGTCCCTATGTATGTGTGTGAAAGAGAGAGTAAAAAATGCACAATCATCTTCTTTGCTTGTCCTGAGGTACGTGGGAAGGGATCTGACTCAGCATTTGGGGTTAGGCACTCCACCACAGAAAGAAATAACTCAAGACAAAAGTTGGAGGACAGCATAGTTGCAGGGAATTTTAACCGCAGCAATATAGGGGCTTCATAAATAGTATTCCCCTGGTTCTCAAATTGACAGCAGGTTGTGCTCCATCTAAAACCAGGGCAGCTCAGAGAAGTCTGGCTGGAAGACAAGAGGGGGTGGTCTGCCAGCCTGGCTTAGCACCGTATCATTTAAACAGAACTCCGCGTTCAATTCTTCCCGGGAGATTTCATGCATCTGATTTAGCATCCTAAATAAGATATCAAATATTAATACAAAATATTACCTCTGCCTCAGGGACTCACAAGCTGCTCTTGCTGTATACTTGAGGCTTTCATTAAATAGGCTGGGACTGCAGCTGTATTATTCTTATAGGAACAGATCACTTTTTCTGTGTCAGGGCACTGCTGTTGTAGAGCTGTGAGAGAGAGAATATGAGAGAAAACAGTATGGAGCAAAAGAGATTATGGAAGACAAGGAGATACAGGGAATAGAAACTGGGAAAGCGGGAGCTGGAGAAAGAAGTATTGGAGAAAGGAATGAAGGTGTATGATGATGGAAAGGGGAAAAGCAGCAAAAGAATGGAAAAAGGTATGGCAAAAGAGAGAAAAAGAGAAAAGCTTGTTTCTGATTCATAAGGCTAAGGCATAGTCCTGAGAGGATCAAGAACTACTTTGGAAATGCTGGGAAACCGCATATGATTAATAATTAGCTGCGAAATGGATTTTTGTTTCTTTTTTCCATTTGGCTTTTTCCATTCTTTTCCCTTTGCTCAGATTGCAGGGAGCAGCTAGCCAGTTTGCCCTGCAGGACCCAGCCCCTGGGCTGGCAGGAAGAAGAACAGTACATATGTGTTTGTATCTCAAATAGGCGGTGAGGTGCAGTGTCCTCTGGCTGGTGGTCACTAGGACATGGTCTGTCAGTGGTGGAGTTCCCCCATAAATTTAGGCAATTCTTACTCTCCTATGATCTGTGCTAATGCATCCAGTCTGACTATATGACTCAAACAGCGCCAGACTGGTTTGGAAGTATTATCTTGGATGGAAGTGCTGTTTTTTCCTGGGAATGAAAGATCTTTGGTGGCTCTGCAGCTGCCTTTAGCTGGTCCTGCGTTGTACAAATTCTTTCCCTGCTTCACTACAGCACAACACAATATTACTGAGTAATTCCAAAGGGTTTTGGTTAAAGACAGTTTTCCAGATGAGAGAAATGAGTTCAACACTCCACAACGCTATGCCACAGATGATCTTATGCTCATGTTTTGCTGATTTTTAGGGATTGCTACCCAAACCTCTAAAGGCAACAAGAAGACAGATGAAGGAGCAGCACAGTGTTAGTTGTGATTCTTCAAGCTCCTCATCTGCTTCCACAGCAGCTGGTCAGTAGAGAGGTATAAAATGTTCACAGCCGGCAGCAGCAGACACTCTCTTTATTTCTTGGAGATCAGATTTTTACAGCGTGGTTCATTTGACCAAGGGAACGCAAATGCAGTTCCCAGGTCTGCTGAGTTTCGGGCTAAAAGGAATCACAGTTTGATCAAGCAGTCTGACCTTCTGTGCACTGCGGGTCTTTTGCATTCTTACTCTGTTGCCACTGTAATGACAGGAAGAACTTGTTTTTGATGAAAGCATCTTTTTTATTTTTTATTTTATTTTCAGATGAATATTTAGGCTTGATTGAAGGACAGCAGGGAATGGGACATCTGTACCTTATGTCAGTGGCTGTTGCCTGGTTAGCCATCCTCCCTGTTGGAATTCATGCTCTGTATTTAGCACAAATTTGTCCAGCTTCAGCTTCTACTCAGTGGCTCCTACTCTGTTTTATTTTTTTTCCTGCTATATTAGAGACCCCTTTAGTAGCTGGCATTTTCTCCCCATGAAGGTACTTGAATGTTGCAATCAAGTCACTTCTCAGTCTTCTTTTTGATAAGCTAAAGAAACTAAACACTGAGGTTCCTGTTGTAAGGCACTTTCTCCAGCCCTTTAAACACTTTAGTGGCTATTTTCTTTTCTCTTTGATTTTTCAGCATCCTTTAAGAGATGAACACCAGAACTGAACATATTATTCTAGGCTTAGTCTCACTAATACTATTATACAAACACAAAATAACCTCTCTACACCAGAGGAGTAAAAACCATTTTTTTCTTCTGCAGTCAAGGCTTTTAATTAGCCCTCTTAATCACATAATGGTACAAGATGATCATCGCTTGCCTGGCATAGCCACTACATACTATTTAGAAACAATGTGTACTGAAGCACTTTTGGTAGGAATGGCTTGCACTCTTTCTTCTTATCTTTGCACTGAACCATGTCGAAATGCATTTTGTCTGTAAGCACCCACTTGCTATTCAGTGCAATTCCAGGTCCATGACTGCCTTTTTTTCTAATATTTACTACTCTGTCAGACTTTATGTCTCTATAAACTTTACTGGCTGCAATTTTTTATTTACTTCTAGATCATTAGGCATCAGGCCCAGTTCTGATTAAGGAGCTGTGTGAGACACCATTCCCATTTGAACAGTAGTTCCTCCTGAGAACTCTTTCTAGAGGTCTTGCAGTTTTTTATTCTTAATCCATTTGTGATGTGCTTTATGTATGTTGTAAAATCATTGCTGGTCTATTTTTTTAAGCAGAGTATCATGCACTACTAGGTGAACAGAAACCTGTGTGGCTATCTTCATTAGCTAAACTTGTGAATCCAAGAAAATCACAGCAGGTTTGACATGTTCTTTTTATGTAAGAACCTGTTGTTTGGCATTAATATTTGTGCTCATTACTTTGTTGTCAACTGATGGCTGGCTATCTGACTTGGAACAAGCTGCTTGGATCTTTTGCTACATTAACACAGCATTAGCATTCTCCCAGTCTTCTGAGAATTTCCCTCCATGCCAGGTTTTGTTCACTGTAGGTTACTGTCTCTAATCAATAAGTAACACAGCAAACTCTTTAGAACTCTTGGGTACAAGTCATTCACGTCTGGAAACATCAAAATATCTAACCTGAGCAGATGATGTTTAATATCTTCAGATACACTAATGGACTGGAAAGTACTTCGTCATCCTCTTACCTTATTTATTTATTTATTTAAAATGCAGACAAGGAGAAGTACTTTAATCAGTCTCCCTTTTTCCGATATATAATAAAATGTTATCTCCATTAGTCATGGACCCATGCAACTGATAGAATTCATTTAGATCCTAAAACACTTAAACTTTTCCTTATTGCCCTTAGCTCTACCAGTCACTTGTTTTCAACTTGTCTTTAGTTTTCTTTATCAATTTTCTATATTCACTAGTTGTAATTTATATTGACTGCTGTCTATTGCTTGATACAGTATAACCCATTTATCATACATGTCTTTCCAGTTTCTGATTGCTGCTTTGACTTTGCAGCTGAATAAGGATGATGAGCTCTCAGCCAAAGCATGCCTTTTGTTGATTGCAAAGCCATACTTTTTTATAACAAACTCTTCTGTAAGACCCGCCAATTTCCATTTATCTTTCACGCCTAATTTTTCCCCCATCAATTTCACTTGTATTTTTCTTCTACTGTTGAGAAATTAGCTCTTTGCAACTGCCCTCCGTTTGCCCACATTTAATGTAATCATCTTGCAGTCATTATCATCTGTAATTTTAGAAACCTTTAAACTCTATCAGCTCCAGCATATATCCTTACGATTAAAGCTCCTTAAAACAGCGCTTGCATTTTTCCCTTCTGCCATAGGTATGAAGAAGAAGTAGGTACTTAAAAAATAACTCATCCTATTTTCTGGTTTGATTTAGCAGTCTGGAACATCCCCGTACCAGCATGCCTCCTGGGTTTTATTAGGCAACGCATTAATCCGCATGCATTCAACATCCTTTGGTTCTGGATTATCGATAACTCTAAATTAAGTAATGATATCTTTAATGCAGACTGCCACCTCCACTTCTTTTATGTACTCACTTGCTCCTAAACTGATTAAACCCATGGATTTTAACATTCCAGTCATGCGAATTGTCCCACCAGGTTTCAGCAATGCCAATTATATCAATGAGAATTTCCAATTTCTTTTGCTTGTTACGGAACCTCTTTGCACTGGAACATGAGCAGCTGAAACCTTTCTTTCCGTATATGCTGCTGCATCAATGCGGTTTATCTGTGATGAGCTGAGTTCAATGTCAGTTTTTCACTCCTGCACACTGTGGCTAGACTCCCAGGGTGTGGAGTGTGTCAGGACTGTATCAGCATCCTTGTTTTATAACAGTGCTAGAGGACAGCTTTGGAAATGGCTTGCTCTTTTGCCTATAAGAACCATTAAAGCTACTGCATTGGAACCTGGCACCTGTCAAGTCTGTCTGTCTTCAGTAAACCCATGATATTTAATGCTAAGACATACTAAATACAGGAAAACAAAAATGGCTTTTCCTCTCATTTTTACAGCTGGAGGGAGTTTTGTGGGGACTTAGTGGAAAAGGTACCTCTTGTACTTTGGTCCAGCGATGATGAGCTAAGAAGTCCAGGACGCAGCTGAATCTGTGCAACTGATCTGGAGGGCAAGGAGTCCCTTAGCTATCAACCATAAGGCAAGTCAGATTATTTCCCTCTACGCTCCAGCTAAATATCTTTCTTGCCTGAGTTGCTCTCCCTCTAGTTAAATATCACAGACTGCATTGAAATTGGGCCGGTGGTGCTGTCCATGTCGCATGCATGGTTGTTTAGCAGTAAACTGGGAATCAGTGACATCTCTCCATCTTCCTAAGGGTTTTCAGAGGGTGATGTATTAAGTCGTGCAGGCAAGAACTTCTGAGGCAGATGAGCAACTGTCCATCATAAGAGGATGTCTCCTCTGTAGCCTGCCTGGGGCCTGGGTTACAAGGGCTGTTTGATAAGCAGGGGACAGTCAGCTAGAGGGAGAAAAATCTTTGCAGCAGATGATATCAAATACCAAATAATAAATTTGAGACAGGAGATCTTGCAATGCTGATAGTCACATACATAGAGACAGAGTGATAATATAGATTAAAATTTCAGTATAATACCTTGAAAAAATTCTTGTTTTCATAAGGAGCCAATCCCACAGACTGTGCCGATCTGATTCATCAGTTTCAAATCTTTGGAGTCACCACAAAAGAGAAGTTGACTCAGTTGACAAGTGGTTTCCCAACCCATAGCAGGCTTGTTGGGTTCTCCTAGAGCACGCTGTGTAGAGATACCCAACGTTGGTTCTTCCTGGTGAAAGACAGGCATCTACCCAGCCAGTGTCTTCATCTCCTCTGTAAGGGAAAGACTCATTGGTTACGCTGTGGCTGATAGGGAACAAACCAAAGCAAGAAAAAACAAATCTCCCTAGCACAACACACACCTTTATCAGAAACTTGCTCTTGATCAATACTTATCATTAGCTTAGACTCTCAGGCACAAGTCTCTGATGTCTCTTTCACTAAGTGCAACACTAGTGCAGAGTTCTTATTTACTCATATGCCTCAGCTTGCTTTGTACAGCACAAACAAATAATAAACACCCAAGAGGGCAATGAACAGTTTATCTGGGAAATGCAGTGTGTAAAATGGCAATTGTCTAAAATCTGATTCCAGTGTATGTTCACAACACAGTTTCTGTGCAAAAGCATGTGGGAAATTGTTGTCCAGCTTGCTGCAAAGCACAGTTTCCATTGCCATTGAACATGGGTCAGGATAGGTACCTTATTCCTTTGCCCTAATTTGCAACCACTTTGCCTGCCTATGATTCGTCTCTTCCCCTGTTGCATTCAATGGACTGGGAGCATCAAGTCACCAAGTACCAGCGCTTGTGTCATCTGGGCTGAGGAAAAGCTCAGGTGCCTGCTCCAATGCAAATCATTCAGGCGATGCTTGGTTGTCTCTCAGCTGAGTCAAGCATTTAAAAAAGAATACATCAGAAGAAGGGGTACATCAGCTATTTCCTCAGCCTTTCATATTCTTGCCTGCATGATAAAATAGGAGAGGATCTCAGCTCCATCTGAACAGTATGAATCATGGTTGGATTGTCAGCAGTGCTAAAGGCAAAAAGGTTTAACAGTAGTGTCGCTGAAGAGAATCATATTTTTAACAAAGGCTTAGAGCTCCCTGATGGTGGAAGGGGGTTCCAGAGTGAAAACCTGGGCTGATGAGGGTATAGTGTCAGGTAGCTGTTACCTTTTCTGGCCCTCAGAGTCACGAGGTCCTGATGTCCCAGTAAAGACTACGGACAAAAAAATCCCAGCATCACATTGCAACATATCTCAGTGGTGCTTAAAGAGTGCTCTTGCAGAGAGCCACCTCAGGACATGGGCACGATGGTTCATACTGCCTAAGCTCTGAGTAAAGCATGATTTACACTCCAAGCCTCCCCGTGCAAATGTGCTCCATGCCTTCAGGAGTGAAGTGTCAGGATTTATTCCACCAGACTCTGAGATAATATGACAAATTTGCATTTTCAACTAGGTCTCGCAAATTCCACCACTTCCCCCAGCATGTAGCTGTGCTTTGCTCCATCACTAGTGACTCTCTTTATTTCAGCAGGACAGCTGAGGGAATAAAACATGATTCATCGTGAATAAAAGAAATAGCAGATAACACTTAAGGAAACTAAGATGAGTAAACTGTCTTATGGGTCAGATGTTCAGCCTGCAGCAGGGATGACTGTGAGTATGATGAGAAGTTTATCTTGCAATGGGGCAAAACACTGCAGGCTTTCATATTGGACACAGCTGAAAAACTCTGCAGCTCCAGCTACATATTTAGGAACATACGAATGCAAGAATTCTCCAAGGAGACATAATATAGCTCTTGCTAACAAAAGCAGCTGTACCGCAATGCTTTTATGAACAACTGATCAAGTCCCAAGTAGCTACGTGGCTTGACCCCACTCTCCCTTGGATCCCACATAATATAGGACTAAAGACTATGAAAGACTTTGAAGCATCTAGACAATGAGAGGCAAAACCTGCCATACTCGCAAAGTTCAGCTGTTTAACACTGATGCATTCAAAGGAATAATCTCACTGAGCCCTAAATGTTACAGGACCTAAATTAGCTATCCATAACCATCAAGTTATTGAAAACTTGTGCTTCATTGCAGTGTTATTTGAAAACAGACAGAGGAAGGAAGAAGGGTACAGCACTTCTATACGTGTTGGTATAAATAGTTATTGAAACATATGTTTGTGATTGCAGAATTTTCATTCTGCGGTGGCTTACGCTGACTGGGAGTGGTTACAACTGTCCTGCAGGACAGCGAGTCTGAATGCTGAGTGGATGCTTCTTCTCTTTATGTTTGTCTATAAAGCACAGAGTATAAAATTATCCTGTATTAAACAATAGTTATTATAATAATACATAAAAAATCACTCGCAAAAGTGATCCAGGCTGGGAATTTTCACAGCATTTGCCTTATTGAAAAGAGTCCCAGGAAATGCTAGGTCTACTTTGCTGGTTAATATTCCTCTAACCTAATTATCCTTATATGTCTCTTCTTTAAACTAAAGGATCGCATCCTTCTCAATATTTCTTTGACAGTAGCCTCCCAAGCAGATAATGATTCATGTCACTGGTCTCTGTACTTCTTCTGTTTCTACTGCAACCGCTTTGATGGCTGGTGAGTAGGACTGAACACAATATTCCAAGTTAAAGCACACTATTGATTTATTGAATGGCTCTATATTTTCAGTAATCTCTTTCACACACACTTTCTTGCTACTGATGCTAGGAGAGTAAATGGATAAAAAATGTCTCTCAAATGCACTAAAATGGAAAATCTCAAGTACAATCTCTCCTTTCCCCCTGGAAAAGTAACAGATCTGACACCCTCTGTGCTGCAGAAAGTGCACATCCATCTTGGCTTTTCAGAGAGGTGAACTTTTGACTTGCAGTGTGACTTTCAAGAAAGTTGGCATTTATTGTGTTACTGCACATTTTCGAAGTACCTGTCTCTTATTTATAGAGGTGGGATTCAGTTAGCTGAAAATGTGAATATCTTATATTGGGCTGAGATATGTTAAAGAAGAGGATACTAAAGGACTTTTCTTTGCCAGCAACCATTTCTGCAGGTGGATTTTAGCATTAGGCATCTGTAACTGTTTTAATGAGGAATTATTTTTTCATATAAAATATATGGGTCATTCATAACATAGTGTCTTATAAGTATGATGGCATAAAAATTTATACCAAAACTAAATTCCTGAAGCCAGGCCCATAATATGTACAGAGGCACCGAGATTAGGTGTTAGAAAGCTCTTTTTCTTTGGACCGTTGTTGAAAATTTCTGTCTGTGTAAGAATCACCCTTACGAATATACCAGCCTCTGGGACAAAACACAGTAGCAGACTAAAAGTTCATTATGCCCTAGAAAAAAATCATTTTTAGGGAGGGAGAAAACCCCCACCCCATATCCTGTGAACAATAAATATCAATAACTTTTAGGAAGTCAAGATCACTGATTTTGTTCTGGTCACCTCCTGGTATGCTCTTCTCCATCATCTCCTGGATGTCTATGAGGTGCAGTTAGACTTTAAGAGGAGGGGGAGCAGGGTCCTTGTGTCCCTAAAGCAGCAGTGCAGACACCCTCCCAGGCAGCTTTGGACTCAGTGTTGGCAGCCTTCCTGCTGACTCCAAGATTTTTCTGCTCCTGTAAGGACTTAAGGATGAAGCTTCTAGACATACAGGCACTTAGACTCTATCTATCTTGGCATATGCCAGTGTAGATAAAAGAGTATATGGCTATGTGCTGAAACTGTCTGCTAGAGAAAATTGACAAGAAATAAATGAAAAATGTAACTATTGTTGTTATCACCAAGTGTCTTCTATAACAGCCAACACGGACGACCCTTACCGACTAGGAGCTCAGTCTTACAGACTGAGTTGGAGGTGTTTAAAAGGCATTTAGATGAGGTTCTTAGGGACAAGATTTAGTGCTAGAGTTAGGTTATGGTTGGACTCAATGATCCTGAGCGTCTCTTCCAACCAAAATGATTCTATGATTCTATGACTTTGCATCCCTCTTTCCGTCTATTGTGCTCTCCAGTGCCCCATACTACAGTTTCTCAGTGTATAGCTGTTGGAGCGATAAAGGACTCAGCGAACAATTCGATTCAATGTGAATCACGCTAAAGCCATTTATTACAGAAACAAGCCTCCTTATATATGCAACTATATTCTAATCACGTGTCCACGCTCCAAGCATGGATTCGCTAAATGAATATCATGGGCTGTCCATGTGCTGGAGTCTCACTGATGATACGTCCGATGATTCATGCCTCACCAGGACCCCGCTGATTGAGGAACGCCCCTCTTTCTCACAGCAGATTCTGTTCTCAGCTTCTCGAAGCGGCCTTGAGATTCCTTTGAGCCTGACTAATTCAGCAACAAATCTTTATCTATCAAAGCCCCTCCACATATAGCCATACTTCGTGGTTCACTAATTGGTTCAGGAATCAGTCCTAATAAAAATGGGCAGCTATGTGAATAATGACTCACATAATTTTCTTTTTTTTGGCTATCGAAAGCCACCTGAAGTTATCAGTATTAGTGGAAAACTAATCCAGTCCTGGAGAGTAACCCCAGTCTCTACTATAGCCAAGACTACAGAAATGAACATCAGGAATTTGCAGAACTTTATCATTCACTTGTGATACCATGTGTTAGACACGTCTCCTGCACACAAAGATCTTCCCCGGGTGCTTGTAATAAGCATTGAGCTATTATAATGGACTTACAAGTATAAAATATGAACCGTTAACATTGACTGTATCTTTGGGATTAAGAATAGTTGTGCCTCTGAATTTTACACAGCACATATTTGATGTCATCCTACCCATCAGCAAGCAACACAGGCATGGATAAAAAAATTATGTCTAAGGAGGTTAGGACTCCATGCAAATACCTGTGGATAAACAGCATCCCTGAGAGTTTGCTAGACATTCTAAAGTGACATGGAGAGCTGCTCAGTCTGTTATTTGATCTTGTTCATGTTTATCACCAAAGAATCTGAATATTTAACAGTGAATGTGTGCAAATCCTGCAGTGAGACAGCAGGGAAGTGGTGGTCAGTCAGCAGGGTAGTAATCTGCTACAGACAGTTCCTCTCTGAACAACTCTTTTAGTGTCACATTCTCCTGCTATGATCAGATGTTGCTGTGGTGGGAAGATAAGCAGATAAACAGAAGCATAAAATGGGTGATATGGTTCAGGTCATTAACCATCAGTTTGATGGGTCAAGTGCAGTTTCCATCCTTGGATGTTTTCAAAATCAGACTGGACAAAGCCCTGAGCAACTTCGTCTGATATCACAGTTGACCCTGCTTTGAGCAAGGGGTTGGACCAGATGACTTCTTGAGGTCTTTGAGGTTTTGTTTGTTTGTTTGTTTGTGTGGTTTTGTTTTTATTTTTTAATTTTTGTTTTTGGTTTTGTTTTAAACAAGTGATCTGCGTTATCTAAGAGCCTATAACTCAGTAACAGCTATCTGATGGGTCTTGTTGCCAGGGTCCCAAATCAGTGCTCTGATGCCAGAACATTTTCACAGTCTGGCACGCTTTCTTAGCTGACTGCAATCTTGCAATTAGTTTCACTCCTTGCAATGTGCACTTTGAAAGCATTCTGCATTTGGTGAAGCTAAAGGTCTAGAAAAAGAATACCAACAGGGAGTCTGTGGCTGTGAAATGTACAGCCAGAGGTCAGACTAAAATTGATTAACAGTAACTATAAACTCCCATCACTTTACCCAAATACATTTACTTTTCATTAGGACTAGCGAAACATGGTGGCTGTTTTCCACACATGACATCCCCCTACATTTTTTTTTCCGAAGTTTCTCCCATCCCCAACCATCCCCAACTTTGTTTCATTTGGGAATGAACACAAAATCATAATTTCTGATTAATTCTATGTGGACCATCTTTCTTCAGTCATATTAAGCAATTTCATCTTATTTCAGTTCTAGTAGAAAAAATGTTTGTCTGTTTTAATTCTCCTTCCTCAGCCTAAACAAAGAAAAAATTGGAGAAGAAACAAGTGCTTTTTTATTCTGAAGAATTAAAATCTCTAAGGGAACAAACATTTCTCATGAGCACCCGCTCCTTTCAAAATTCAGGTTTTGTCCAGGAAAAAAAAAGAAAAGCAAGCCTTTGATGAAGATATTAGCTGCTCACTCTAGCCACAATAATAAATGAAACCGCCTGGAAGCAAAAAGAGACAAGTAGCCTCTTAAAACAGATAGCTGCCTGTGATGGCTTTTTATGGATTGATGAACTTGGCACAGCAAGCTCCTATGCTGCTTCTGTAAGACTCTCTCTCACCTCCAGCTTAGGGTGACTGTCCAATAGAAATCCCTATATCACGGCAGGAATCTCTCTGTGAATGGCTGCAATGTATATAGGGGCTATATATAGTCGGGAATCAGGTTAATTGTCTATAATAGTGCTCTTCACTCTCTTTGTCGAGTTTATTGTTGCTGAAAGATGTCAGCCTGAAAAATACTGAGACTGAAATGATTCATTTTCCACAGGAGAGTTGACTCCAAATGTAGGGCAGGCTCCAACAACATTTCAACCCTTCACATGAGAATGGGTATAAGAGGGACAACTGTAGTGACAGTTTTGTGATCTGGACAGTTCCTCAAGCACAACAGGACAGGATCATCCACAAGAGGTAGCCATTATTAGATGGTAGCCACTTATGGTTGCTTTTAAGTGGAAGAGATTTGAGGCAGTCATAGTATTTAGAAGTTGAAAGCTTCACACATTTTGTTGTGCTTGCAGATTTCTGTACCTTTTGAGGTCTGTGAACTCCTGGTGCAACACTGAGAGTAAATTACAACCCCTTGGAGTATGCTGTTCATGGCATAAAGCAACTGGGAGGATAATATAAGGGAGGACAAGAGGGTAGACAAGGGAGATGGCAGAACAGGTGGTAGGTACCGTCACTGACCAGGCACAGTCCCACAGCACCAAGAAGGGTGCTGATAGAGACAGGGTCCACTGACAGCCCCAGGCAAGGCAAGGTGATGAGTCAAGTCCAGGGAACAAGCCAGGGAACAAGCCAAGGCTTTCTACAAGGTGGATCTAGCATCTCTCTGACAAAAAAATTAATTAAGCCAGTACAGAGCTGAGCACAGGTACATGGGCAACACAGCCCAGAAACTTTTTTTAAGCTCAGGTCTGGGCTAATGGGTAGGGGGTGCATGGATGGAAGGCACAGGTAAGCTAGCCAGGGCAGTTAAGATCTGTTAGTACCTTCAATGCTTGGCAGGTAAAGGTTGTAAATAAGGGGGAGCACTATTAAACAGAGCATGTAAACATGAAATACAGGGAGCTGTCTCATAGCATCTTGTGAACAATGGCCTTAGGGCTAAATATGAACTGATTATTCCAAGTTTGGTTTTGGTGGTACTGGTGTGTTTGTCTATCTATCTATCTATCATCTATCTATCTATCTATCTATCTATCTATCTATCATCTATCTATGTATCTGTCTATCTATCTATCTATTTTTGGTACAGGGCAGAAAGCTTTTTTATTTTTTTTTTTTTTTTATTTGAGCTACAGGCAATAATACATGGACACAAAAGATACATATCACTCAGCAGAACAGCAGTGAATTCAACACAGAATAGGAAAGTATTTAAGGGAGAAACCAAGCGCAGGGGCAGAGGAAGGGAAGAGGTTAGCCCATGCGAGAGAGCAGAATTTGCAGGACTACACCGTAGGTGAGGACAGCCATTGCTGCCAGTTGTCATGTGTTGAGGTCTAAGTAGATCGCCATCAGGAAGGTATTTCTTTCTAAAGCATACATGGAAACATGAGAAGTATCATCAGCTATTTTACTATATCTTAGAACACTTCTACCTGATCATTCTTCAGGAGACGATACTATGATATATGATGAAAAGAGCTTCTCTAGCATGAAAACTTCTCCTATTCCTCTGGCTCCTTTGGATATGCCAAGCTGCATGCCTGAGGGAGACTGGGCTGGTGGAGCACTGTCCCAACAGCATGTTTTCCATAAAAATATCAGGTGTGTGAAGATGAGGCAGCAACAGGGATTATAATGATCAGAAGAATCTTTATTTCTGTCTGGAAACATTATTAGGACTTGTTAACTTCTGTGGGCCAGTCCCTAGAAAATCATGGCATACCACTGTCTCCTAGCACTCCCTGCACACACTTCATGTGTTATTTGCACATGAGAAGGAGACTTAGACAGCAGATGCTGCAGAAAAGGGAACCAGTGAATATTTATTCAGATTCTGCACAGCTGCTCATCTCCACTCCTCCCCCACTCTCTTTTGTTTCTTATTCATGAGGACTGGTGTGAATGGGGTTCTGCCTGGCGTGTAACGTTTGGGACACAGCTGTGGCAGGAGTATTTTCTGCATGAGGAAGGAGAAATCTTGTAATTAAAAGCATTCTGACGTGCAGTTCAAGAGCAGTAAAGCACAGCACATCAGTGAGGAAGCCACTCACATAGCCTGAACAGGAGACGGGAGCAAGCTGCAGACATCTCCCACAGACTGTAGTTCATTTGCATGAACCATTCATGAAATAATTACCAAGAGCAACAAAAAGCAAAGTCTGTTTGCTAATGATTCATGAGCTGGATAAAGGGTTGAATTAGTCGGATAATTTATTTGTAAAAATAATGTAGTCAGCTGTAATTAGAAGGCTGGATAGAGTGATCTAGAAAGAGAAGGGAAACATTCCCAACAGCACATGACCTTTCAGAGGGTATTGTTATTTTTGAACAGAAGCACTCCTGAGAGCCTGTGGATTTGCCTGGGTGCAGAGTGGGTTTGGTGGAGGCCTAAGCACCACGATCCTTTCCACCAGGATCTTTTTTTTTTTTTTTTTTTTTTTAAATTTAGGGACACTTTTCTTTCTTGGCTTTGGCCTGTTTGAGCAGTTGGTGCTATTCCCAGTGGCTTTTGGGGATAGATCAAAGCATTGCTGAAATCACTTTCAAGTCAAGCAGAGAGCATTTGGAATTAGATCAGCAACTAGCTTCATTTTAAAAGATTTAGAGATTTTCTGTTGAGAAAAAGTTGGGGGTTTTTTTGAAACATAGTAGGGCATTAACTTTCCTGGAAGTCACTCTAGACAGTCCATGTCTTCTCCCCACCTCCAGCTCTTTAACTACAGAGGCCGAGACAGGGATGTCCCTTGTGTGAAGCACCAGTGCATCTAGCCCACAATGAATATCTATAGGCCTGTGTGTGATCGATCCCAGCACTGCTCATTTAGCTCACCGAAGAGTTGAGCTCAAATGGTTCCTCGTCTGTCAGCTGGCCTGACAGTGACACCAGCAGTGGAGACTGACAGTTCTGTGCTGTCCTTGGTCGTGCTGCAGGGCTGTTTTCTTCTCATCCGAGTGGGGAGTGTGGAAGAAAAAGAACTTGGCTGAACAACAGGAGGAGGGGAAAGGAGCCACAGGCAAGTAGAAAGCTCTTGATGATAGAAATGAGGACTAACCCATCTCTTGCTTTGTGCAGAGCATTGCCACATCCTTTTCACACAGCCAGCAAGCCAATGTTTGCTATGGACCTTCCCCTGAGTGCTCTCTTCCAGCCACATATGCATACTAACAGCTATGAAAATGGCGGAGCAGCCTCTTTGGATGTTATCTGCCTCCCCAGGGCCACTGAGGAGTTTCTCTCTGAGCACCACCTCCCTGTTTCAGCCTGGCAAGCTGTGTGACTGGAGGCAGGACCCTCCCCTGTCAAAGGGAAAATCCTCTGGATGGAAGACAAGCGCTGGCTGACCCGAACATCAGCAGTTGTGTCAAGCTCACCTCAACTGGTCTGTAGTTTAATCATCCCTGCCTGTTTTTGTTGGCCTGCTCTGAAGCCCTTGGAACAACACTCAAAGGGGCCTTTCCTTAAAGCTGCAGTGAAATGTTAAAGGGACTGTTGCAGCTCTCCATCACACGATGAAGCAACCAGAGAAGTTAATATGCTAAATCTGCCACTGGTTCTCTAACAAAGAGCTCTCATAATGCTGAGTCCACATTTCCAGCAGGACAGGCGACAACACTCTCTTTCATACTCACGGGATGCTGCAGCTCAAGCCAAGCCCTTCCTGACCTGCCCATGGCTGGAGGGTGCTAGGAGGGCCAAGACCCAGTGAGTGTCAGCCAAAACAGGGTGAAAACCTCACAGAGGGGTTAAAAGGACCTCACATGGAGAAGCTTGTTTTTGAACAGCCATGCAAACTGATGTAAACATTTTAAGGATACTGGAGATTGCTCTTAAAAGGTATATGTGTGAGCCATGGGGGATTTTTCATCTCTCCCAGGGGTAAATCAGTAACATTCAAAGAGAAACAAGTCCCTTAGATGCTGAAAAACAACTGTTTGTTGCCATCTCTATCACAGACTTGTATAGAGGGACTTGAGAAAAGAGTGGGTGGGAAGGGTTTCCACCAGACCAAAGCAAGACTGTGAATCATCAACGTCACACTTGTGAAAATGTGTAAGACCATTCTAAGAAGTATGGCTAGACTCCTGTTGGGAAGCAATCCTTCAGCACTAGTGTTGGTACAGACTCAGCTCGACAGCTGGCATCACACTTCAAAACGTTTGTGGATCAACTGGGCAGAGCCTAGGAGGAGAGTGCCAAGAAAGGTCAACAGTCAAGAAAACAAGATCTGTGAGAAAAGACAGAAAGTACTGGGCTAGCTTCATCTAGAGAAGATGACATTGGCTGAGGAGGAGGATGTGATGATGTGCGGTCTTCAACACATAAAAGACCAGTGACAAAAGGATGGGAGTAATCCTTTTTTTTGTATCTGTGCTGGGGAAAAGACACATGGTGCAGTGCAGCAAGAGGAATTCAATTTGGACATCCAGGTTTTATGGGTAAGGCTAGAGACACACTGAAGCAGGTTGTCTGGGATGGGTGGGTTTCCATCCAGGTAAACTTACATAAATACCTGCCAGGAATGGTCTGGATATAGGTAATTCTCTTTTGAGCAGGAGATGGATAAAATGAATGTTTGAAATCCCTTTTAACCCATATATTTTATTAGTCTACAAGGAATATGATAAAGCCTCACACTAGCCATACACAGGGGATAGAATTTTGGCACTGGAATATGGGGAGAAGGAATGGACATCGCTCCCAAAGTTTGTTGAGCTTGTAGAAAGGAATCAGAGAGTTTCCAAGTCAGAACATATGATCAGAAAGGATCCATTTCATGTGTTAGTATGCCAAGTAGAATGCTGTCCACACCTCATTAGGACTCAGAGTCTTTAAAGGCACAGAAAACAAAAAAAATGCCCATGTAAAAAATGACCTGTGTAAAAATATTAAAAAAAGAAAAGAAAAAAGAAAAAAGGTCTCCCTCATACCCAGCTACAGTGCACTGGCTACCAAACATGACTTGTTTGTCACCCTCCAGCCTGGTGATGGTTGACTTCCAGCAGTGCTGCAAGTACAGCGGAAAGGTGCACAAAATACTTCAGGATGGAAGTTTCTCCCTACAGAGCCATATGGCCACAAGCAGATAACGCTGTGAGCAGCATTCATTAACAATTTCCAAATCTGCAGCAGCTGGAGCGTGGGATCATTTAAAATATGACTGATTTACTTCCTGCAGCCTTGAAAAGGAGGGATCGGTTGGAACCCAAATGCACAACACATTTCTCTGGACTTATCAAACGGAGCCACATGCCTCTCATTACCATCACACACACACACACTCACAGAAGCTACCTCTTGGGGAGGGTACTGGAAAGGCACACAGGACAGATGCTCGGTGGAGCATTGGCGGGGGACCAGGTATCCCAATTGCTGGGGTGGCTCCAGAAACTGAGCAGAACGACGTGAGCAGAAAGAGTATCTATAATAATCCCAACGAAAACAAAGCATCGGGCTACTATTTTATTTTAGCCGCAGCAAGAACAACAATAAAAGCTGTCAGAGGCAAGGTCTGTTCTTTCAGCAAAACTGTTATGTGAGGGCTTGTAATGAACTGCACTCGCCTAAAAATAGTGTTCAAGTTAACACGGTGTACCTTAATTTGTGGGGCAGTGATCCATCTTTGTGCCCACCAGATGTTACTGCATTAATTATTGACAGCAACATGGCGTTTCTATAGTACTTCATAGTGTTAAAAGAGTTTTATAAATAGATAGATAAAAAATTAATCAATCAATTTTGTTAGACAATTAACTAGCATCCACCGTTTTAGTCTGAGATGATGCCAAGATGATGTGTTTTTCTAAAGCATGCAAGAAGGGAGAGACTGAGCTTGCCAGAAAAAAGGAGAAATGCTTCCAACCTAAAAAATGTGGAATAATTTCTGAATGTTAAGCAATGGGGTTAAATGTTTAGAGCCTCCAAAAATTTTGGGCCCTGGGATGGAATCCATTTCCCTCAGCTTGATTGAATGCAGACGTTTCCAGCTAACTTCATTGTCATGGACTCCCTTTATAGTCAGCAAAAAGAAATGAACCATGCTCTTCAAGTGCCTGTTCCTTGCAGTTGATCATAAAAAGAGATATTGTAGATGGCAAGGTCTTACGTAGGCATTGCACAGCTGGGGGAGAAGAATCCTCCCCTGACAGCTCCTTTGAAAATCTGTCGGGGAAAACATTTCAAGCTCCAGTGCTGGAGCTGTTGCAGTTTAGTTCTTTAAAGAAGAGGTGAGATGGGCCTCAGGGGAAGGACCGCTGGGCACATGATGGGCACAGGCCCAAGCCAACACCATGATGGCACCTCCTCTGCAAAGGCATCATGTAACAAGAGCACCTGTCAGATGTCATGGAAAGCTCTGCTCCTCCAGCACCTCATCGTGGGTTCTGCTGCTCTGCTGCAGAGAATAAGTGTCTGAGGTCCAGGTTATGAAGGAAACTGTTGTCCAGAAACACACAGGCAGGCTTCACCAGGCTGTTTGGTTCGTCTCTAAATTGAAGTGATACTGGGGCTCTTGCTGGGATGGCAGTGGGGATGCTGGAAGCACGACGGGTAGCAGCCACCGGCTGCTGCATAAGTGGCCATGCCGGCTCTGTGCTTTGCACAATCTGTGCGGGCCTGCAGAGCCTGAGGCAGTAACAGGAACCCAGCACAGCTGTAAGGGGCATTAGTGATAAATAGGAACAATATCCAGGAATGGATTGCAAAAGCCTCTATTCTGTTGTCCCTGCAAAAGGCATCAGAGCTCATAATACACTACAATACATGTCTCCCTTCAAACGTTTCTCCATAGCAAATAAGCTGGTGTTTGTTTTATTGTGCTTTTTTTGTATATAAGAGGTCAGCTGGGGAACAAGAACGTAGAAAGCTGATATTGTGCAGGCAATACAGCACATCCCTAGAGCCGAGAGGCTTGCAGTGTAAAACACCAGGACCTGGATTCCCTTTTTTGGACAGCAAAATCCAGAATTCTCCTGATTATTCAGGATTTCACCTTCCTAGTTGGAGAGGGCTATAGGATCTGGCTGTTAGAGGAGACATGATGGGAGGAGAAAGAGGAAAAGAGAACTCCTATAAGCAGGGATGAAAATCCTCTTTCTTCCTCCTGTTTTGAAGGCCAATACTAGGGCAGTTCTTACCTTGGGGACAGCAGCATCCAGCTCCACGAATATTTTATAAATTTCACTAAAATTTTTCCTTGTAATTTTGTTTTAACAGTGATGCATAGTTGCAGCACAATGCATCAGTGTTTAAGGAAAAAATATTGTACAAAGCAAGAAGAGCACTGGTGATCTTTATTAAGATAATACTAATAAGACAAGAACATTTTGTTGTTATATGTTGGAAGACAGAAGACATGGCTGTTACCTTGTAAAGCAGTAACCTTTATAACCTTCTCCCACACCGGTCTTTTTAGGTTCATCTGAATTGCCACTCTCCAAAATATTCAAGTATTATTTAAAAAAATATATCCATGGAAACTTGTCATGAGTACTCATAATGAGTTCCCATAGATTTGTACACTTTCTAAATAATGCTTAAACATTTTAGAGTTCTTCTGCATTTGTGTTCCTGTGCAGTAGTCCTCAGTGGGGATTTCACTGGCTGTCCCCAGGCTCAAAGATTAACATGAAGCAACACAGGCTGATTGCAAAGTCAGGGCAAATAGGAGAAGGCTACAAGGTCTTTATTAAAGTAATGACCTTTTTGGTTTTTTTATCCCCACCCACAAAAGAACCCTATATACCCTCACCTTGATAGTAATATATTGATTATGAATAACCTTTCACTGTTCTTGTCTGATAGTCTTCCTTTAAACCTTTATCACATTATACATGCATAAGCATACCTGCTATAAAATTTGCTTTCAGGATCCCCACCATCTAGAAAACGCTAGAGCTGTCAATGGCCAGGACACTGACTCTTTTGCCCTGGATCTCCTGTTATTGCTGGATTTTCTCTTCTTTCTGTAGTAGTGCCTGGTTTCTAGAGGGACACTGCTTTGTTGTTTGTCTTATGCCTAAAATGTTTATGGCACCCTCTTTGCAGATAGACATACATAATTCCTGCCCCAAGGAGCTCTTGACTGCAGCTAGGTTAAGGAAAAAAAAACCCAAACAGATACAAATGATGATAGAGAGGGAAATACAAGGCTTCATTGCTTGTGCAGATTTTCTCTGCTCCAAGCTGGGAGGGAATGCTCAGTATCTCTCCTCAGAATTAAGAGTCTAATTAGGAAAACTGTACCAGCTCATTTGACTGTTTAAGGAAGCAAGCAGCTGTGAAGTGCATAACAGGGCTGTGAAGAGAGTCCGAAGCCTTGACTGAGATACACTCAGACCTTGTGGCTGTTTTGGTGTGTGAATGGGCCATGGGGAAGAGCAAGAATAGGGTCAAAAGGAAATTTTCCTTACCTCAAGGCAGCCTACTGATGCTTCTTACTCCTTTACACCTCTTGCACCTGGAGACTTCTGCAAACTGGAGACTTACTCAGAGGAGAACCCTGATTTGCATCTGCCTGCCAGGGGAAAACAACCCGTCCTTCCTCTTCAGCCAGCCAGGCCCTTTACCTTGGCTTCGTAAACAGAGGAATGCCTCTAAGCAGGCAGGTTGACAAAGCGGGCCAAATCTTTGGCCTTTTTAGCTGAACATAGCTGTATTTATCTGTTGGACACTCAGAAATCTTGGATTTGTTTCTTCAAAAAAAGGGCTGACAAGGCAATTTTCGGGTGACCAGCTGAGCTACATCCTGGGGGGAGTTAAAACTGCACACTTCAACACACTCCAGAGAAATTGCTCCCCAGGGAGCAAACATAATTTTACTACACCAGAGAGTAGCCTTCAAATGTGGCTTGTGTTGTAGCACATAGAGTTCATGTAATGATACTACAGAGCACTACCCCCTGCCTTAATGCACACAGAAAATGGGTTTACTTCTCAGAGAGGGAGAAGGAATGGAGTCTCTCTACTCTTCTAAATCTGGAAGACAGGGTATGTGATTTCATCAGCTCTAACTCATAATTGCTATTCTGATTTAAGCATTGTTTTAATTTTCTCTCTTGAAAAATACATAGAAAGAAAACAATTGCCTTGAATGCTCCAAAACTCTTAATATGATTTCTAATTAATATTTATTCTTTTCCTTTTGGCAGCTGTACACAGTGGGACAAATTAATCCCTGATAAAATGTTATTAATCCCTGTACACATGTTTAATCTAATGTTTCCAGGCAGATAGAGCAACTGCTCAACCACTATCTATCTGCATAGGTTGATTTCAGTGGTAAGAAGTAGATACTGCAAGTTCAGAGGAGCTGCTCATCCTTGCAGTCCAGGCTGAGTTTCTTAGAGGTAGAAATCAACCAAACTTTCTGGGAGCATGTGATTTCCCTATGAGATTTTGAGTGCAGGCTGGACTAAAATAATGTTTCTGGAGAAATTATGATACTTTCCCATTCTGATTGTAGGAAATGTGGAGAAGTACAAAAAAAAGGAAGATTTCAGTCTCTTTGTAACCCTTCAGAAATGTTAGGTTAGGCTGCAGCTCACGTCACCTGAATAATTTTACTCTTCCCTACATTTTCTTCTAATAAAGATGGCTCTATCTGTGCATTCATTATTCAGTTCCTCACAGCAGATCAGCTCCACAAGACTCTCCTGGTTGCAATCATAAATGGCACTGATCAAATCTGAAGCTGAAATATCGCAAATTTCTTTAACCTCAGCCTCCTAGCAGAATTCAAAATTAACTCTTTGGACACCTTTTGTTGCTTTGCTTGGGTTAAGACCTTCTTGCTATTGCTTCATTAGCATAGTAAAAGCATGTAGAATGATCCAAGAGATCAAAACACAATTCTTAAAATATGTTGTTTTTTCTGCATGAAATATGACCTGGTCTTATCTCTTAGCTGTTTTTCCTCCCTTAATCAAATGTCAGTGCAAGATAGAAGATGCATAATACCAAGGTATGTGGCTGTACATGCAGCACACAGGTCTGTCCTTGGCTGATGGAGGGATCCTTTCTCAGCTTCTCTGATCCGGGACTGTGACCTTGCACTTCCCAGTGTGAGCTCTGAGATTATACCACACGTTACCACTAGATGTCAAACTGTGTCCCTAATCCCACAGATGCCTTCAGCGTCAAGAGAGGAGAGCCCTAAAAGCTGTTCCTTCTGCAGCCATCTCAGCATTTTAATTTTTTTCTCAAAGGAAAATGATTGACATGTTTAAAGGGCTTCAGCTACTGCAGAGACAGGGATTTCTGAGAGGGTACTTTTCCCAAAGAGGCAGGCTCAGGTGTTACTAACAGCTACTAACCGTGATTTTGTTCAAAAATTAAATCTACCTGCTCCCAGAGTTAATGAAAGAAGCAATTAATATAGGCCCACAGAGAAAAAGTTAACTTATCAGCAACAGAGGCTATATTATTTCCTTTGTTCCCTCTTGGCCAGTTTGAGTTACTTTAAAACCAAAATCAGTAAAGAGGAAAAGCTGAGGAGCCTTCAGCTCAGGACTACAGCTCTGGCAGCACATGAATGCGAAGCACAAAAGTCGTGATCAGCATTTGGATCAAGGTTTTCCCTCCCTGCACGCAACAAAACCCACGAGAACAGCTGATTCATTTGAGTGGCTTAGTTTGGAAGCGGTGGAGTTGCTCTCTTTCAGGCGAGCTGAACACCGAAGCCCCTAATGAAGGGTGTTTATTAGATGTCCTGCGTTTCCTTCCTCAGGAAAGGTCTCTGGCACTGTTACTCCATCCAGGTTTGAACTCAATACCTTACACATGTTTGATTTCTCAGATATGTTTCTTTTCATCACCTTCACAATTAAATGGCAGCTCTGTTACCACCCAGACAGGGTTGCCTCCTCAGCAGGAGGTGAAGAGTTTCCCATCTAACTAGATGCCTCTTCCATGAAAGCTATTATGTAAAGGATGAGATCTGACATTTACCATGTGTAGGAAAATACATAGCTTGTTACATGTAGGCTTCTGAAAGGACATTGCTTGGGCTCTTTTTAGCCTCACCAGCTTCCTTCCTGTTTCTACCGAAAGTAAACACACCAAGGCTTTTCTTCTCTGGCACTTTTAGTCTTTCTTGGCTTTGTCACGAGTTGTGCCACAGGATGTCCCACATCACCACAACATCCCACATCCCCACAGCATGACATGGGCTGAGATCAGCTCAGTCCTCTCTTGCGTGGGGAAGTGGCTGAGTCCCTCCTGCCTGCAGTTCCTCCTCATCCTCATCGCCCCATTGATCAAGGGTGCAGAGACAGCACAGGCATGTGTTCCCTCCACAGCCTAATTGGGAGGATTTAGTCACCTCATTTTGACCTTCTTGTTTAGCAATGGTGTTGTACACCTTTGAGAGGTGTAAAGCACCCAAGCCCCCTCCCTGCATACAGCCACAATCCTTTCCCTGTCCGTGCTGCATATACCCTTAGCATTCAAACAACATTTTGCCATGGCTCATGTCCCTTACTGGACTGGTGCCTCCTCAGTACCTCCTGTGGTCCTCTTCTGTGGCTAGCAAGTTGGGAAGAGGCCCTGAGGCACACGTCTGTAAGGGTAGAAGGTCTGTCAAACATGGCACGGTGGCGGTCTTCCTCCTGCACAGAGAAAAGAGGTTCCAGCTGTAGCTGACAGCCGAAGAGCTGTGTGGGAGGGAAAGGCTGTCTTGGCCTGAAGACCTTCAGTGAAACCTGTGACATTATCTGAAGGCCCACAGCAGGTCCTCTTTGTCAGTCCTGCTTCTGTGCATGGAGCAGGAGGTCTGAGAGGAGAGTCTCCTTAACCAAACAGGCTGCAGAATAAGCACAACTAGAAAAGCTGCTGCTCCTGGTTACTTGTCCCCAGAGCTATCTCGTCTCATCTTGAGGAGGGCCTCCTCAGCAAGTGTGATCTATGAAAACAAGGGAAGAAAGGGCCTTGTGCCAACAAAATGAGGCCAAAACTATGCAACCAGACCTCCAGCATGTTTCAAAATATTTCTGGGTCCCTGTACATCCCACTTCTGGCTTCCTTTCCAGCCTGCTTCTCAATGTGAGGAAGGACTGTACAGCTAGCTGGGGTTTGGGATGTGATTGAGACGCTTCTGTGGTAAAAGGGTGGAGTTCCCTTGTCTTCTTTTTCCCCAAAGTACTTTGGCTCTTGGTCAGTGCCTGTTCAAAAGAACCGTCACTGTTCCTTTCCACTCCCTGCCTCTCCTTCCTTCACTGGAAAGGTAAATTAAGGAGTTCAGGGATGACGGGAGCCCGCAACAAACCTGTGTGTTCGACCAACCCTCTCATTACTGCAAGGTGGGGCCAGCACACAACCCAGGAGGTCAGCCAAGACAAGCACTTCCTTTCAAGGGCCCTCCTACATACTCTACCACCAACTGTTGGGACACCCTTGCATGGGATTTCCTTGCTTGGCAACCCACACCCACATGGTGTTTAGAGGAAGGATGGTTTTGTTTTGTTTTGTGTTGTTTTGTTTTGTTTTCCTGTGTTGCTACCTGCTCCACTTGCCTTCAGAGTCAACTCCTGCAACCAAACAACAGAGGCTGGGATGGGCGACATAGGAAATACCAGGGCGTCCCAGGATAGCAATGAAATGAGGCGGCTGTTGGCAGCTTGGCAATATAATTTCTCAGTCGTCATTTCTGTCTCTGAATTTTGTAGCTGAGGCTATATCCTGCTCTGAATATAATGAAAAAGTTATCCCCCTTTGATGAAATGCAGTCCTATATTTAAATTATTCTCCTTTCTTTCATGTTCCCTTCCCTTAAGTGAAAGATACAGATGTAAAAGTTAATAGTAACTTTAAAGTAATGCTGATGATTATTTTGCAGCCAAACATTGGCATGTGACTATGCTCTTGTTTTTTCTCAAGCCATGCAGTCTCACCCATCACAACTATCCTATATGCCTGAAACCACAACTAGCCAAATATCACCCTCAAAGTTCACAGTCAGTCCATGGGCGAGACAAAGAGACTGCAGAAAACTTGACAGATAACAGAAGATAATAAAGAACCTGAGGAAATAGCAATCTGCTCTGGGATATTCCACAAATGAAAAAATAAGTGAGATTTGCTGAATAAACAATTCATTGCAAAATTATTCAGTGAGCTCTAAGTGCCAAATAAAAGGTGGGAGAAGGATCCAGAATATGTTGGGTCAATAGATGGCATTGGCACAGAATGAATGTGCTTCCCAGGATCAATGAAAAAGAAGATCTATCTCCTTATTGGCATTTTTCAGAAGCAGAACAAGAGGTAAGACTCTAGAAAAATAGAAGCAGTTTTTATCCACAGCCCGTAGATCCTGGGTCCCCCAAGCTGAGCTTTCACTTCTTGTTTTTATATCCTACTCCCTGTGTGTGAGTGTTTTACCAAGATGTTTTCTCCTATTTCATATTTTCCGCAATTGCTATTGTTCTGCAGCCTACAAACAAGGTCTGGGAAACCAAGGACGGCATGAAAAGCTGAAGTATGGGAAGCATTGTACCAGGAAAGGGCAGAGCAAGAGGACTGATAGGGGTGACACAGACTCCAAGGTCTTTTGGAAATGTGGTGCCCAACAACCCCTGATGCAAGAGCTGTGCTCAGATGTGGTCAGATGTGGTGGCACATCAAAGCCTGGGCAGCAAGTTTGAAACATTTCTATAACCCTCAGGTATTGGGTGACTGTGTGGCTTCATATGCCAGTGGGTGGTGTTAGACTGTAGTGAACAGAAAAGCTGTTGTTTTGTTATCTTTTTTTCTGTTGTTTGGATGCTGCTAAGCTCGTACTAAGAGTTGGGAGTCTCCGCTGTGATCTCCTTCTGCTGTGGCCTTAAAGAATGAGCAAAACCAGCAAACACATGAGGAAATGTATTACTTTTTGCAAAAGTTAACTCAAAAAGGAGAGATGATCCAGCTCAAACTCATTTGTGGGTAGCCCAGATAGTTTAAAAGGGAGACAGTTGTGAGTTGGCATAGAGTGGGATATCTTTGAAAAACATTTGTAAAGTTTCCACAAGATTGGTGTGTGATTATGTCTGTTCAAGATGGTGTGATTTAAAAATATCAGATAGCAAAAAGGATGATTGGAGCAATCTATTTTAATTATGCTTCATATTTGTAGTTATTTCTAAAACCCCATAAAAATTATCAGAAAACAAAACTAAACTAAACTGAAAGGTTGCTTCCTGTTAGCTGGTAATTAAAGCATCCTGATTTGAAATTAAATATAGCCCTTGCACTAAATTGGGTAACTTTTTGCTAGCCTGGGCTGTTTGCACATGTAAATAGAACAATCTAATCGCTCACATTTATTCAGATCCATAATTTGCATTTACTTATGTTGGAAAATAGTGAATGGCTTTGCTTATTTACATGATAATTATTTTTTTTACTTTGAGTTGTGTCAAGCTATTTTTGGATGAGAACTGGAATTCAATTAAGATGCAGAAATCCAGCATTTTAATTCTACTTTTTATTAGATAATGAAACTACACAGTAGCTATGCAGGATGTACATGACAAGTTGATCAAAACTGATTAAGGAAGGGAAGGACATATTATCTCTAGGTGGTGAATTGAATTGTTTCTTTTTGGTCAATACATCTTGCAAGGTTTTAGTTCTCAGCCTTTAAAATCTCATTTATACTGAGACCAAAAAATAAAATATAGTCTTCTTTGGTTTTCCAGCTTGCTATGAATTTCTTAGTGCTGATCAGAACATCAGCTATTGAATCTAAAAAAATAATAATAATGAATAAATGTAAGAAAACCTTGTAGAGCTTCCAGAAAAGGCTGAAAATTGTAGGAAAAGCTGCTTTTTGACTTAGCAAACTTCTCTTAGACTTCGCATTGGTGACTTGCTCCAGTTCTGTGGTGTGAGATTAGGCCTTTAGTAGGCTGTGTCAAAATTTCACATTCATTTTTCAGACAACTTCACTTTCTAAAAGGAAGATTCATTTCTTTTAAAGGCTAAAAACACACTTAAAAAAAAAGAAAGGCAGCTATGATTCCTTCTCCAGCAGTTTGCCTAATCCATTTCACATCTAAGCAAAGGCTTCTGTAAGAGGCTTCACGCAAAACAGTGTCCTGCATGCAACCACCCAGTGCAGGTTTTTCCCACTCATTCCTCAGAGAATTAGCACCACCTCAGCAGCTATTTTCTTGCCATCTCTGAGCTTCTCTGAGAGTCATTAATCCAGCTTCTTCCTCCGATCCTCTCTGCTGGTCACATTTGCTGTCTCCCATTCAGCTGGAGTTCAGGACATTCTCCACCTGGCCATGCTGCCACAACGGGTCACAAAAGGAGCCCAAGTGTAAAATCTCCTTGGCTGTTCATGCAGTCGCCCAGTGGCTTTCTGTATAGGTGAGGAGCTGCAGTGCTATCTTGGGGAGAGCCAGAAGAGGGAAGTGGCTGCAGGCCAAGCCCTCTCACATCTCCTAAGCAACCGCTAAAATAGATGAACAAGTCTTTTCATAACAGCATCACGATAAAGTGATTTGGCAAAATGAGAATATAATTTCCTATTGACTATTGAAACTCCACAATTGATCTTTAGTCACTGAGCACAGTGGATCTGTGTTCTGCAATAAACAACAAGTAGGATATAACCCCCTTTATTATTGCAACATGAACTAAGAGGATCCCTGATTTCACGACCAGTCTGTGTGCACCAAATCAGGAGCTGCTATGGAGACAAGCCTTTGTTTTTTAGGCCACCATCCAAACTTTCTGAGCTTTTAGGGCTTGTGTCTTTAAAATTTTCCTGTACATTAATGGAGGCTGTAGCTTTTTCAGTAGTTACTGGTTTATAACGAAAGCTGAGATTCTTACAAGAAATTCCCTGACTCCAGGAGCTGGATCTTTAGGTTATTTGTTATGTATGACAATAATGTTATAATACAGAGAACTTGACACATGTGAAACCACCTTATGTCCTATGACAAGGACCATGCCACATCGACTCCTTCAGTTTTATTAATGACATGTGAGGTATTCAAGTTGTCTTATGTATCATGCTGAAGTGCAATGGCACAGAATCCTGCTTACTGTGTCCTACAGACCCTGTATGCTAGGGGTGAATCTGAAATGCAGAATTTCCTTGCTGCATTAATTTCTCCCTTTTACCTGACTCACCTGCTGTAACACTTGAGTTGCTCCCTGTACCCTCCACTCATCTACACAGTTTTTGCCTGTGATTGCTGTCCCACAGTGCCTGTGAATCAGTGCTGTGTGCCCACGGTGTCAAAATACTATCTCCTTATTTCTCCTGCAGCTGCGTTTTTGCTGCCAGCATGTGTTCTCCTAAGCTGCTCCTAAAAGTTGGTTCCATTTTCAAGTTGCACATACTTGGTATTGTTACAGAAAAGATGCTATGTAACTGTAACTCACACCATTGGATTCGTCCCAGCACCGCTTCAGTTTGCCAGAGAACAGTGCATATGTGTTGATGAGTGGAGTGAGAGCATGACACTCTGGCACTGAGGGCACACACGCTCGTCTTGCTCCACACAGATTTACAAGCCTCTTCTCAGGCAGGACCAGCAGATGCCTGCATGGTTTTGGGCAGATATCTTTGTATATGATCTTGCCCTAAATTTTGCTAAGATTCTGGTACTCATAATCTTTCTTTCCCTGCTGGAAATGTTGGTATAATTTTATTATTATTTTTTTTTTCCCAAGCTCTGACCTCTCTAATGCTTATGGACCTAAAGGAAAACCCAAAACAGATCCAACTGAGGGATGTTCCTGGAATCTCCCCGAGGGATACACATGCCCTTTTCTGGCTAGAGAGGGTTTGGCTGAGTAGACCAAAAGAAGCAACAAAGTTGGAACCTAAGATAATGGAACAGAATCTGTTTTGGATGCAAATCTGCAAATTTCAGGCTCTCGTCATTTAGGCTGCTATGAATCAGGGAGAACTCTCAGTCTTAAAGAAATCTATGTTCATTCTCTCTTCTCCCTGTCTGGCTTTTCTTTTTTCTCTCCTCCTTTGTTTTCTCCTTTGGCTCCATATTTTTAAAACAAGCAAAAATAATCTTAATGTGGTTCCTGCTCTGCACACCAGTAGAGCTGGGGCTCCTTTTTCTCTCCCTCTACAGAGCTGAGGTTGTAGAAAATGGTAGCCAAACACCACAAGAGCATAGAAAAGAAACACAGGGTGACTGAGAAGGACATCTGACCACACCTGTAACCCTATATGTACATGAGCAGCTTCCACTACAATCAGGGCAGATAGCAAAGGCTTTCCAGGAACAACTTGCTGCTGAAACACTCTCTGGCAGGAATACAGGATTAGAGGTGAGGGAGAACATAGAGCAGATCTCACATTGCTCCTTGCCACCCTGATTTGTTGCCCCTTGGCATTCTCCCCCCTCCTCAAAGACAGTCCCTGGGTCAGGGCCACACCACAGAGCTCTTAGCGTGAGGAAAAAGCCCATGCTGGAGGTTGCAGCAAGAAGGACAATCGCTTCCCATTTCCCAGTACAGTACGTTACAAAGGACTGTTGCAAAGTTTGGCTGCCTGACAGTTTCGTTTGCAAGAGCACTGGCCCCTTTCCAAGCAATTCTTTCAGGTCTTATTGTTTGGTAGGAAACAAACAAGGGGAACAGCGCTGGGTGGGCACACCAGAAGAGGGTCTAAATATAGCAGGGCAGCTTTAGGGAGACAGACTTCTTAGACAAAGCTTGCTCTAAAGGTAACAGAACCCCTCTGCTAGTCTACAGAAAAGACACCAGTTCTGCTATAGGCACCCCAGCTATACAGGAGAGGGCTCCCTAGAGGTCCCAATCACATTGGCCAGCTACAATGATGCTACACTATACATAAAAGTTGAAAGCAGCCTGTTAAACTGTGTAAGTAATTGCAAAGCACAGGCACAATATTATTGATTCCAGCCTGAAGTCTTCAGAGCACTTTCTGCTGTAATTCACACCCAGTATACCTTCAGCATGAGTCAGGAAGTAATCTGAACTACAAATTTAGGAAATGAGGTGTCAGAGTGAAGGCAAGCCAAGCCCTTTTAGCCTGTGATGGAAAGAAGATAACTTTGTGTCACCTTTGCCTGGAGGTGTCGATACTGAGTAGGATTCAGACTAAATGATGTTGCTGACAGCACGGCGGGGCTGGTGGCATTTCTGAAAGCAGAGGAAAAGAGAAGGCAAGTGTGCCAAAAAAGTTTAAAAACATCCTCCACAGCCTGGCACATCCCCACAGAAAACACTGCTAGAACGACCAGGTAAGGAAATGGTAATGGAGAAACGTAGCTTCCTTGAGGGGAGTATAGGCAGACCTTTAATATTATACATCCTGAGGGAGGGAGCACTCAAATCTCAGGCAGAAGGAATCTCCCCACGTAGCTGTTTTCCGTTCTCAGTACCTTCAGCATGTGAGAGCACCGTAGAAAGGCAAGTAGTTTTTCCACTTAACCTAGGCACATGCCTAACTGTGAAGAGGGATATGATGCAAGGCAGGAAGGGAAAGCCTAGAAGGGAGAGGGGATATGGTCAGCCTTGCAGAGAAGACAATAGGAGATCATTTCTGCAGACCCACCAGTGCATTCCCCACAGGGACTTAGCTCAGCGAGTAGAAATAAGAAACAACAAATGTGCTGAAGTCTGCCACTTGCAAGAACACCTGGCCTTGCCTGCCACAGCTGCTAACACTCTACCCATCACAGCTGACAGCTCTTGAGGTGTTTGCAAGGGGGACATGTGGCTTTTTCAAACTTACATTTCCTCTCTTCCCCCTTCCTGCCACCAAGTCGTATTTTGCCTTGCTAGAAACAGAGAGAAGGGCTGAAGTAGCAGCCTGTCCTAGCTGGAGACCATCACCATAACTGGTAATTCTTCATAGGAACCCTTATTTGTTGTGCTAGAGGTTCAGATGCAATAAAAATAGTCTTAGTTGAAAGCTTGTGCTAAAACAAGGCATAACTCTCCCATAGAAAAGATGGTTCTCCGAAGTGACCAAGAGAAGACCCCAGAATAAAAGAAATTGTGTTTTAAGTGACTTCTAAAAATAGCACACAACAGACTAGCTTTTATCCCTAAAATAGTGTACATCCCCTAAGCTATTTTTTTAAACAAATAACATTACGACAAAGCAGCCCTTATCTTCTACAGAAAGTGATCAAAATAGATTATTGCTTGAGTGAACACCGAAACCCATTCCTTTCCTCCCTTCCAGCTTAGTCCTTATAATAGTTCCTTTCTCCATCCTTATCCTTGCATCATCATTAAAATAATGCATGTGCATTGGACTGCTGTTTTTGTGCAGACAGGTTAACCCACAACTTCCTTCTCCCATGGCAACATGATTAGCAGAATGGATAATAAGAAAGGGACATCTGAAGGTGGAAATACAGGCAGTGACTGAGCAAAGGACATCTGAAGTGACAAACAGATCTCCTCAGGATTCTCTTTCCCGATTTAGTTTTCTCAGCTCCTAGAGATCATGACTGTGCTTGAGAATCTGGTTATTGCTTGTGTTCACAGGCTGGTAAGACGTGAGAAGCAATGGTCTCAGGGTTAGGGCATTTCCCAAGTTCATAGGTCCTCTTGATTTAGCTTGTTGCTTTGCTATAGAGTCACAAAACAGTATTAGGCAAGCTGTTTAATTTCCATAGGTCTGTTTGGTTACCTGATTGGGGGAAAGGAGGAGGCAAAAACATGTCCTGGTTTGGTGGGAATCCTTATTGTTGTTATTTGCAGTGAGGCAACGTGTTGACGAAATCACCGCTCTGCGACATGCTATCTTGCTTGTACTCAGCACCAGGCTGCCAGTTGCCTTTTCCATGTTATCCAAAAAGCTGCTGGCAGGATGTTCTTGAAAAGGCCTGTGTGTGTTTGGAATGGCTCCATGGTGTGAGGTTTGTGGCCTTCCTGCCTCACCAAATGGGTCATCTGGTTGGTAAGATGCTTGAAGAAGGTTCAGAATGTGCCTTTGAGATGAATGAAGCTTTTGCTAGCTCTGGGGCTTGTCTGGTAGGCTTTTTCTCTGAACGTTTGTTTTATTAGATCTTATATATTTTATCCATTATATCTTATTGAGCTATCAATAAGGTTTTACACCGGGAGACATAAAGCCTTTCTATAATGGTCTTTATGTTGTTTAAGTAAAGAACAATTGGAGTCCTCAGTCAAGAATTAGAGTTCCTCTGTGCTAGATGCTATACAAACACAGGATTAAGCAACTGTCACTCTTCAGAGAAGTTTGTGGTCCAAGTAAGGCGAGGTATGTTCCTAATCTGTTTTTCTGCAAAACACCTCTGAAGTGACTGTGAAGAGTGGGGAAGCGCAGTCTGGCTAGAAACATAGTTGCATGTTTTGTAGTTACCGTGTGTATAGTCAAGAACTGAATATCATGTGATATTAGGCTACTCATGTACTTCAGACTTCACAGCACCTGGGACAATATTCAAGGAGGAGGAAAGGGCAGGCATATATGTCTGGTCCTAATATGTCAGCGATTACACCTGGTCCTCCAGCCATAGATCCTTGTCCTGTGTCCTAACCAGCAAAGTGGGAGCAAAGTACCTTCCTGGTAGAAGGCGTGTTCCATTTACTCTTTTCTGGTTGCCCTCTATGACGTCACTGAGATGACATCATGTCATCATGCAGGCTCATAACCAGAGCCTTCTGGGTGTAGGTCTGCAGTGCCTCCTGGTTACACGGTTGTGTCGTGTTGTGGGGAGGCAGCCAGCAGTAAAGAGGGTCAGTAGCATGCCTGTGAGGTGCTTCCTTCATTTGTAGCTGAAGTGCTGGGGTCTGCAAAGCAACACAAAAAAAGCTTGCATGGGGCAAACAGTCACAAAGGAGAAGGTATGGCATGACATGGGGCCAGAGGGTCCCCTGGAAGGCAGAAAGGGAGATGAGAGCTGGGAGACTCAGGGCTTCTGGCTGGAAACAGGGTGAAATTAGGAACTGAGAGTGGTGGGTGACCTGTGACAAAGGAGGCTGAAGAGTAGCCCCATATTCCTGCTGTCCAACGTGTACTCAGAAACAAAAGCTGCCACGCCAGGCTTCAGACTTCACAATACACTCCAGCCTTGGCCACGGAGATGGGAGTAGGCAGGAAACTTGGCGGGAGTGGGGCAGGAGAGGAAAGAGAATATGTCGAGGGGTGGGGAGGCAGGGTGCACCAGTGTGTCAGGGTCTAACAATGAACCGTCTGTGTCAGGAAAACAGTCGTACTTGGCAGAGCTATTTTTAGGGGTTCAGACTCCCTCCCCTTCCCTGGGTCTTCCACTCCCTGGCCCCCCCAGCTCTTTTGTGTTGAGTGGCGCCTGGCAGATTGGTGGAGATTTTAAAGCCATGGGTCGAAAAGAGCTCAAACACAATGAAGGAAATGCAGCAGGGAGGGGGGAGATGGATGCCCAGAAATAGCTGGTGTGACGCCTCTGCTGCAGCCCCCAGCTCTTCAAAAGGGAAAAAACACTTAGACCTCATGGCCAAAGCTGTTCCCCAGACTCTCTGACTGCATCTGGGGTCACTGATACCTCATCTGTCAGAACAGAGAGGGCTGTAAAGTCATTATCCATCCTATATTCATTCACACACAAACGCTGGCCTGCCTTATCTGCTCTCAAGCTGAAGGGCGAGGCATGGAAGATCAGCAGCAAAGTGGGATGGGAAGGTTCTACACCTTCCTGCATGAACCTGCATCCCTCTCTGACAGGGAAACCTTTGTGACTAACTTCAAATCCTGACCTATTTTTACAGGTTCAAAGGGAAGGAATTAAAGTAAGTGTCATGGGCTGTGACTTCCTGATTTGGGCTGCAGTACTGTGGGGCAGCTGGCCATCACAGTGTTTTTACGATGGCAGGGACTAGGAAGTAATCTCTACAGAGAAATTGCTTCTGTGAGAGCTCTGGCTTGGCTAGGTGGTGTTCGTATTCTGCAGACTCTTGTTTTTATTATTTTTTTTTTTTTAAATTTTTTTTTTTTTAGGAGGGAGAGAAATTCCCCCTTCTTTTCCAGCTGTTTCAGCTCTGAACTTCTTTTTGCTTCCCATATTTCTGGCCAGAGCTCTTTTCTGCTCCAGCTTTGCCTGTTCTTGTCTGTGAAAGCTTTTCCAGGAGCGACGCTGGCTGACTCCTTAGCCCTGCTGCTCACCCTAACTATTGCAGAGACCTCCCCTGCCTGACAGTCTTCTCAAATCCAGATTTCTTATTTTTTTCCTCTGTGGAGGACAACATCGGCCCTTTCCCTCAGAAAAATCCTCTGGCTCAGCACTGATTTCAGGCTCTGATATGAAGCACTTTGTTTGTAAAGCCTCCCTTATTTGGTTCCTGCTCACCTTGCCTGACCTCCTCCTCCTCTTGGCCCTGGGTTCCCTGGGCAATCCTGCAGCGACCTCCCCTCTGTCCTCTTGCTGAACCTTGTCTTGGCATGGGGAAAGCCATCCCTGTAGCCCAGCCTGCCTGGCAAGAGCTCTCCTGGAGCTCCTCATGCCTTCATTTGCTTGCCACAGCACACAACTCTTTCACCTCACCTGCCACACCATCTTCTTTCTCAGGGTCCCTCTTCCCTCCATGGGGTACCCAGCCTGGGGCAGCAGGACAGCGAAGTGCAATGCCTGGAAGAGCCTCTATGAATAAAATGAGAATCTTCCCTGTTTTGTTTCTAGTTTCTTTTCCTTGGATTTGTGCTGCAAATATGTTTTTTTCTCGGCAGGAGGATGGCAGCCTCTTCCTGCCCTGTGGTGGCACCTCAGTGGCAATGGATGATGGTGGTTCTGTGACCTGGCCCTGGGCAGCCATTAGCCACCTGCAGCCCAGCTGGGGTCATGGCAACACAGTACAGCCCCTAGATAACCAAAACCAGATGGCAATGCTCAATTTCTTCTGTGTTCATTGGCGAGCGTGACCTACCACCATGGCTCCTAAAGATGGTACCTCCCTCAGCAGCTGCAGGGAACTACCAGCACTGACTCCAAGAAATGGTGCTTTCAACTGAAAATACCTACCAGCCCGTGAGAAATGCCAAGGGGCAACAGTGATGGGCTGCCCCATGGGCCACTGGGGCCCCTCAGAGCAGGGCTGCACAAGGGAGGCGAGGGGGCCTGTGCTGCATGGTGGCAATGCCAGGATGCTCCCCACCACACCTGAGGCTGGTGATATGAGGAAGCCATATGCATGCAGGGGTTGATTTTATTTAATGATTAATTTTTTAAAGAAGTCATCCTCTATTGAAACATCCTGTTTGGGTAGGCTTGCAAGGGAGGAGAGGGGAAACTATCTAAGATGAGGAAAGGTATAGAGGTGAGTGCAAGAGTGTGGTGTGGTGGGTCACCAGGCAGAGGGAACAGTTGAGGGCTGTGAACACAGACCCTGTTAGTGATACTGTCTGGCGTAGGATGATGGAGGAGACCAGCACGGGGAGTTTAAACATTCTGCTTGGTTCACGAAGGGAGGGAGATGTCTACAGAAGTGGGTTCAGGACTTCGCAGAAGATGATGTGGTTACCCAGAGTGGTGAAGTGAGTCCCTCCTTGCTGGTCTGGAGGGGGCTGGCATATGTGGGAGGACATGCCTCCTCTCTGAGGGGGCAAGGAGAAGGCTTTCTCTTCCTACAGAAGGCAGCCAGCCACCCAGACAGTGAGAGGATGGCCTGGTGAGACATCAAGGTCTTGAGCATCCTGTTGTCTGTCAGCCACGTTTGAAGTCTGCCCTTTGGCAGGCAGGCAGGATGCGCTGTGGCACGCGATGGGTTTGGCGGCATGCCGGTAAAGGGAGGCATCCCGTGCGCTGACTCAACATCAAGGTGCTATGAGAAGCCCAGAATAAATTCAAGGAAGTGTAAAGTATTCTGTGAGCACTGAAGATCCCTGAGAACAACCATCAGTTTGGTGATAGGAGTTCAGTATTCCCCTTTAGCCTGGGAGCAGGAAGCTGGTAGCTGACAGGCCACACATCTCTGTAGTACCCTTCTGCAAATCATTTTCCCTTCAACCCTTCAGCCAGCAAGCTCTAAAACAGGGATAATGATGATAATTATGGCACAATAGGAGTTATAATTGCTCAAGGTCCTTCACTAGAGCTTTTGGTGTTTTTTTCTGGTATGCGAAATGATAACATGCAACACTTTTGAGGACAAAAAGAAGTCCTCACCATACCAACAGACAGAACCTGAAATGCTTTTGGCAGTGGTTGGATCAGTTGGAGGCCTGATTTCTCTGAAAAATGACTCTATCAAAATGAAGGGGTGAGGTGGTGAGTTTGTAGAGGTCTGTGGGAGGAGATGGGGTTTCTCTGCTGTGTGAGGGTGTGGAGCCCAGAGTTAAGAAGGGAGGTAGTGCACTAGTTTCCCGGCCAGATTTCCTCCAAGTCAAAATTACCCTCCTCCTCTTTGGTCTGCCTTTTGGTGAAAAGCTGCAATTTCCTTTTTTTTTTTTTCTAATTTGTTTGTTTTTCACAGAATCATAGAATGTTAGAGATTGGAAGGGACCTCAAAAGCTCATCTAGTCCAATCCCCCTGCCAGAGCAGGAACACCTAGATGAGGTTACACAGGAATGTGTCCAGGCGGGTTTTGAATGTCTCCAGAGAAGGAGACTCCACAGCCTCCCTGGGCAGCCTGTTCCAGTGCTCTGTCACTCTCACCATGAAGTTTCTTCTCATATTTAAGTGCAACCTCCTGTGTTCCAGTTTGTACCTATTGCCCCTTGTTGTATCATTGGTTGTCACCGAGAAGAGCCTGGCTACATCCTCGTGACCCAGATACATACAGTTATATTTGGCAGGGAGCAAGAGGGGGCAGTGAAGCCTTAGCAGAGTTAAGTTTGCCTCTCTAGGTGAAGCATGCAGCTTGCCCCTGTAAGGAGGTCTGAATTTCTGGGATAAAAAATGTGAGGAAAGTGCAAGTGCCTGCTCTTACGAGCAGAGATATGCATGTACTGAAGGTTAGACTAGAAAAACGTTGGGCAGGGGGAGCAAGACTCAGAGCCTGAGGCTAGACCCGTCCCATTTCCCTTCTTGCTGCTACTGGATGATTTCTGTTCCTTATCTATAAACCCCTTGGCTGATCAAGGGGAGCCTTTTTGGTAGCTGACTCAAAAGTACATGAACTTGGATGCCCAGATGGCATCTGTTTCTGCTTGCCGGGGAGCTGGGGAGGAGGTAGCTGAAGGTTTCCCTCCTCGCCCTCTCTTTAGTTTTCCAACTTTCTGCCTGCTTCTTGCACTTTGCTAACTCCAGCCTGCGCCTTTGTGGAGGAAGGCAAATCCTGAAGGGATGGAATCATGTTCGAGGGCAGGAAGGTGCCTTGCAATGAAGGACTTGATGAAGAGAGGCTGAGATTCACTGGAGAGGCTCCTGGTCTCTCTCCTCCTCGCTGGCCCCTCCTCGGGCCTTTTCAGAGCCAAGCGTTGGTAACGCAGGAAGCGTCTGTCCGCGCCGCGGGCTGCGGCTGGGCTCGGCTGGGCTGGCAGTGATTTCCTCTCAGGCAGTCCGTTATCTGTCGACTGTCAGGACAGGCTTGCCCTCTTCCTCCCCTCGGCCCCAGCCCCATTCCCCAACTCCTCTCCCCGCCTTCCCTCAGCCTCTTGCACACATACGCGCGCTCACACACACACACATACACACACACACACGGACTTTACTGCCAAAAACCGTCCTCCGCCTCCCTCCTCAGCTAACTTCCTTTCAGCATTTTTTTTGAGCTGGATAATCCTAGGATTTGTAAAACGGGGGAAAGGAGAGAGCGAGCGAGCGGGAGTCAGGACAGGAAGCTGGTTTCTCATTCCTCTAACTGTCCGAAGGCAGGAGGAGGGGAAGGGGGGGAGCCAAAGAGGAGCCTTGTGCAGACTCTTCCCCGGTCCCTTTTCATTAGTCCGTTTGAACTTCCAGTCTCCTCCGAAAGCTAAGAGAAGGAAGACCAGACTGGGACAGTTTCTGCTGGAAGTGGCGACAGCGTGGCTGACAAAACCCAGAAGGTGGCTGTGGAGGGTCCCGGGACCGTGCTGAGGGAAAGACGTTCCTCCCCACCATTGCCTGCCCCCCAACTTGCCAGCTCCAATGTGGGCACCCGTCCACCACCCACTTCCCTCTGATGAGAACCCTTCCGGGCTCGGGCTATGATCGCTGCTGCTGCCAGCTGGGGAGCCTCCTCTCAACCTGACCTTCTTCTGCCACAGGAGCAGCCCAGCATCTGGTGGGCATTAATGTTTACTTCTCCAGCTGGACGCTGTACAGGACCCCCGATGTCACCCCCTGGGAGCGGGACACGGGCGGTGGTCTGAGAAGAGCAAGATTTTTTGTTGCCCGGCGTGAGGCTGGGGGGAGGGGGGCAAGGCAGGAGGGGAGCGAACCTCTTTTGGGACTAACCTCATGAAGAACAAGGGAGCCAAGCAGAAGCTCAAGAGGAAGGGAGCCGCGAGCGCATTCGGCTGTGACCTGACGGAGTATCTGGAGAGCTCTGGGCAGGATGGTAAATGCCTCTTTATTCTCACTCTGGTAGCAAAGGAGCAGAGCGCGTCTCCCTTTTTTTTTTTTACTGGTAGGACTGCAAACCGGACCTTCCCAAGGCTGAGGGTTAGACAACCTGGAGCTGGTTTATCCCCGGGAAGTGGAGTCACTGCCTGGTTACTCACAATGAATGAACAATCAGAAGATTGCTTTGTTGATGTGCCTGCATGACCCTTGCATGAGTAGAGCTGCATGTGGGGAAAAGACTGGGCTAGGGCTCTCAGGCTGCCTAAGTGTGGATGGAGGTGGCCGGCTGTACATCATGGTGCCCTCTCCTATCTACCTGTGTGTGGAAGGGGGTAGACTTTTACAGAGCTAGGTTCGGAAATTAGAACTGAACTTAGTGTTTGCCTCCTCCTGGACTTGGAAATCCTTCCGAAGTCCACAAGACTAGAGTGCTACAGGGCTGTAAGGAGGAACTGGGAGTGTTCCATCTGGCCCTCCTGGACTCCAGTACAGTTCCTATATTGTCCTTTTGCTGCTGGATGGAGGCAGAACAGACACTGGGGTTTGGGGTGGAGTTGGGATGAGTGTGCAGTGTAGGGGGCAGCTGAGCTAATATTTTCACTACCTTACCTGTTATCTTTATCTCCTCTCCTCCTCCCCCTGACCTCCATGCCCCCAGATATCAGATGATAACATGGCAGCTCAGACAAGACTTAACTGCAATAAGATCAAAGGGTCCTGAGCTTGAAATGGCTGGTTCTGGATGAAAGAAGGAGCAGAATGATTTTTCTTAAAGAGGCTTGAATGACGAGAGAAGCAGTTGAGAGTTTGGCATAGAGAAAGACCTGCAGTTCAGCAAAAGGAAAAGTAAATAAATATATGCCTGTTACCATCCCTGATGTGAGAATTATGTTCTAGGTTTGGCATTATGTTCCAGCTTGAATTAACTAACTTTTAGCAATGTCAGGCTACTCTGAGCAAAAAAAGCTTCTAGCAGCAAGGTCAGCTTTGTATGGGGAGGGCTGTGCAATCAGGTCTTCCATTTGCTCATGAAGTACGGTGTGGAACTGCACTGGCAGGCGGATAGACTACATAACAGTAGAACTTTCCGTTGCACAGCGAAGAGGGCAGTACATATATCATTAAGACAAAAATGTTATATATGTGGAATTATTTAGGTATGGGGGAAAACCAGACATTCAGTTTCATAGTGAGTCGCCCCTAACAACTACTGTATCTTTTAACTTACATAGCCCTTAATGGCAATTGAATTGAAATAGCAAAAATAACAGACTTAATGACTGCTACCACTTTGTGAGCATGAGGTACAAATAGATAAATTCCATTCAGTGCTAATATGAGCTGCTGTGCTGGAGGAAAAAATTACAGCTGTTTACAGGAACACTGAAAAACAACACAGGGAAGGCAGTCACAGACAGTATATTCAGTTGAAGCAGCGAGGCAGATTTTAAAGGAAGAAAGATAGTTACTGCAGCTGAAATTAGGCCAGAACAGCAAAATTATTAGCAGAAATCTCTTTTTTTTTTTTTTTAATAGTTTTTTGAGCTCCAGAAAGGAGGACATTGTCTTAAGTCTCATTTGTGGGATGGTTCACAATTTCAACCTACTTATCCCTCCATGCTGAGGAACAATGGGGGAGAGCATGAAGTTCCTTTCCCTTCATGCAGTAATGCTATTTGCTGAATGGCACATCGTGGGATCCAGAACTGAAAGACTCAATTGTTACAGGTTTATTAGAAAGGGTATTAGATTGGTACAATTCAATTCATTGAGACAGGGGGAGAAGAAGTGAGACTATTAGAGATATGAGTTTTGTTGCTAGTAGGGCTCTCAGGATCAACAAGAATGTGACCAGGTATGCCAAAGTGACATCTTGGAAGGAAAAGAAGGTTTGGATATCACCAGGACACCACAAACTTGCAACCTGTAACTATGAAACAAAATTAGAAGAGCATTTAGGGTATGAGACACGGCTGATTTTGGGAGAGGCAGGACACAAGTCAGACAGTTGTGCTTTCACACTCAGGTCTGCTTTACTGTGTCCTGTGCTGCTGCTTTGTGTGACTGGTCCTGCACAATTGCACAGGCTATGAGGAGCAGAGACCTGCTTTGCTGGTGCTGGGGATGGCAAAGGGAGCACAGGAGATGGCCGAGGTAAGTGTAGGCAATTCAGTTTGGCTTTTTCCCTCGGGATTAGTACACGGCCGTGACAGTTAGGGGGTGCTGCACTGCTTGCGTGATGCCTTGTGGAGGAGATGCACATCTTGAGTCTCTACATGCTTGTGGTTGTTGAAGAGTAGCTTGTGCTTTCAGCAGGGACCTTAGTCCCTGTGTCCTTGCCAAATTCCAGTGGAGAGAAAGGTATTCTGCTTAAGGTATCAGCATTTCCTCTCTTGTCATTTAACTGTTTAATAACATGACAAGGTCTGCTTCAGAGGTGGCTGCATTTCATTGAAGGGTGAAAAGATCCCACTGTCTCCCTTACCAGACAGATGTACCTAAGTGTCTATTATAAAGAGCTTTATGTTAATACAATAAAAGCTGTGGCAAATCTACAAAGTATTTAAGAGAGGTGTGGATGGAAAGGCTTTAGCAAGTACAGTGGGGTAGCTCAGTAGACAAAAATGTGATACAAAAGCCTTTAACCCTAATTTGATTCTTCAGATCTGACCCAGGTCAGTGGTGATTGACAGATGTTGCTGTCTGGTAGCTGTTTTGAAGCTCAGATGTGTTGAATGTATTGTTATTCAAGTCAGTTCCTGTCAGTACCACATTTGACCCTACTTGGCCTTTTCCTGCTGGCAGTCTCTACACAGAGACTGGTCATGCTCCTTATGGGGGCAGACTGCTATCAGCACTCCTAAGCATTTAAAATCATGACTCAGGCCACAAAAATCATGAGACAAATTCTGTTTTCTGAAACTTCAGTTTGCATCTGAGTTATGTTTTCAAGTCTTTCTATGGGCAAGAGGGCTAGAAACTCGGGGAAGAATCAGTTTTGCTTCCTTCCTGATAAAATCCTCAAGCAATGACTTTAATAGCAGTAGATTTGAGGAAAAGCTCACATAAGACATAAAAGAATGGTGACTGGCAATACCAATGAGTAAAAGTCATCTGATTTCACATAGTGCCTCTCCTGCTGCTGCCAGCACTGAATCCACACATGGAGGTAAATGATCTTTTGGAGTGTCAGAGCTTCACTAGAAAGCAGTGTCAGAGCTTCACTAGAAAGCAGTGTCAGGCTTTGGGCATGGATAGGCACCCATGCAGGAGAAGGTTAGTGCTTATTTCCTCTACTAAAACATTTTTCTGTGTCAAACTTTATTCAAGTGTTGTACAGATGCAATGAGCTAGCAGATATTAGCCCTGAGGATTAATATTAGGGCCATGTTTTGGTCTCTTGAGAACCAGCCGGGTTTCCAGAAGAGAAAAACCCATAGTGCCTCTACTGAAGGCAGTGGGAGCTGCATGTCAGGCCCTCAGGTTCTGTAATAACACCAGTATAATTTTCTAGTGACAAATAGGCTAACAGAGAAGACAAAACTCAAGGTTGTGCACAAATCTTAGTTGGGGCAGGACAGTCTGAACTGCCTACAAAAAGTCACAAAGAGTAGTCTTGCTTCTGGTTATATCACAGAAGTGTTCTAACAGAGGGCTGAAAAAGCCAATGTTGTTAAAGTGAGCAGGACTACGTAAAAATGGAGTTTAATATTCTCATTACTTCTAACTGTGGGAGATTCAGGCTGGCATTTCAGATACGTAACCAGGTGTGTACCATTTCCATTTTTAAAAATGGAAAGCATCTATAAAAATTTGATTGTGTTGGTAAAAGATAATCCAGCCTTTTGCATAGGCACTGCTGCTGATTCAGACCTACCTTTGCTTCATTTGCTTAGAGACAGGTAGGACTTAGAGAAAGGTTGAATCATTTCCCTCATGTTTAGTATGATGCTGTCTAGGTGTTGGGATAGGAGGTGCTAACAAGACTGCAAAAAGTCAAATCTCAGATAAGATGCCTTGTTCTCAGGGTGCAGGTCAGCTCTGCGTGTCCCAGTTTCCCCTATTGCTGGAGAGTTAATGCTGCTGTTGCTGTACCCTGCTGTGGTTTCTTGCACATCTGTTTCCTGCCTGGTGTTGTCTGGTTGGGATGCAATGAGCTCAGCTTTTCCCCTTAACCCCCCCCCCGACTCCTCACTGCTCCCTCAATGCCTCTCATCCTCGGTCTGTGGCACCCAAACCACTTTCTGTCTCTTTTTCTAATGCTGGTTACTGGCTTTGTTTGTCATTTGCTGCAGAAATAGAGTTGCTTTGCTTGAGGAGCTTTGGAGCCACCAACCTCCTCGTGCTTTCTGCTTGAGGGTCCTTGCCAGCAGCACTCCCTGAGGCTGGGGGGGGAAAGGGAGCTGTTTTCTGCAAATGTAGCATAGGAGGACAGGTGAGGAAACCCTTACATGCCCCTGGATTGTAATAGGGGGAAGGAGACAACAATATGGGTAGCCCATATGATGTTCTTCTGTGTGGTGTGGCTGCGCAATGACTGGTTTCTGCCTTGTCACTACGACATTTGAATGAAAGAGTAAAGAAAGTTTTCATTTAGTGCTAGTGGTCTCATAAAAACATGGTAGTTCTGGCTTGCACTGGCTCCCCAAGCAGGATCTTAACCACTTTTGAGAGCTGCTGTAGGTCAAGACCTTACTGTAGGTTAGGGAAGTATTTGTGAGGGAAAAAAGCAATCGTAATTCAGCGGCAATACACTTCGTACAAAGAAAAGCTGGCCTTGGATACTCTTTGGCTGTTTTGGTAACAGGCCATTAGCATGCGGTCTGCTGCCTGATTCTGATGCCGTGTGTTTCATCGTGAAGCTGCCTCGTCTGTGCCCAGGTGATGAGGAGGCCTGTCACTCGGGAAGAAAGCAGTTTACTTTGAGAGCAGTCTCCCTTTGGAGCCAATTGTTAAACCCCCTACTCAGATATGAAGCAGCTTTTCTGGATCATGTGGCTTCACTTTCTCACACGTGCAGCTGCATGTGTTTGTAAGAGTGTGCAGGGATGTGCGTGAGGGTGCATGCAAGTCCATAGTATATGTGTGTGCCACACAAAGATGCATTTGTGTCCACTTAGTACATTTTTAAAGCTGGTTTTCCTGTGCTGATGTTTTGAAGCGAATGCATGCCCATGCTTTTGGGTAGATGTTTTTGGTTAGTGATGCATGCAGGAAGTCCTGGGAAAACTGCTGAAGGATCATTAATGGCAATATGGAGAAAAAAGACAAGGCCATTTTTTTTCTCGAGTCCCCTTGGAAAAATGAAAATGCCACAGGCCCATTTAATCTGCTGCAGAAGAATGAAGAGCTGCATTCATCCCACTCTCAAAATTAGAAACTGTGGCACTAGGGATTTCTGTCTCAAGAATGGATTGAGCTGAAAAGAAACCTTTTTCTGTCTTTGTGGCCAGGTTGCTTTCAATCCAGATCTCTTCTCTGACCTACCTCACTCTGGGGCTATGCAAACACTTGTCTTCCTGTAAGGAAGGAAGCAGCAGGAGTCTGGAGAAGAAGGGGACAAGAACAGATTCTTGGCCTGGCTTGAAATGCATTAGTCCTTTTTTTTTTTTAAAATTTTTAATCTTTAATCTCATATTCTGCTGCAATCTGCTCTACGTTTTCACACTGCTGACATACTAAGAAGCCCCATGACCTGTGCTCTGTGGGAGTCTGTTCCTGGCTGTAGTCATGCAGCCTGTGTGGATAATTAAGGCTGCATTCTCTCACCTTTGTGATGGGAGCAAAAGGCACAGTTGGGCTCTGAAGTCTGGGGGCAAAAGAAGTGGGAGAAGTGGGACTGTATTATTGTACAGCAGAGGAGAGCTGTGGCAGAACGGCCCTGAGAGCTGAGTACATGAATTAGCAGGTGGAAGAGCTGGGCTGGAGTTGGAGGCAAAGCAGCTCCTTGGCCTTTTCAGAGTCTGTCAAGGCATGTCCAGGGGACAGAGGAGTGAGGAACTCTGCTGCCAAAGTGTGTGTGGGGAAATTATTAATAATGTAAAAGTTGCTTTTTCTCCACCTACTTCAACAGGTGGAACATTGCATTATAAGTCCCAGATATCAGCCTCTATGGCAACAAAATGAGAGCAAAAAGACACTTGTAACAACAGGAGCAGAAGCCATCTGTCTGCTTCTGTTACTCCAGTGTTCCTCCTTGTTTTAGACGATGTTTGTGTTACTTCCTCCATCTGTTTCTGGTTCCTGGGAGCTGGATTTTTGTGTCTCTGTGGCATAGTGTTACTGCAGTTAAACAGCCATGTTGAGAGCTCAGCTCCTTGTTTTGTATTGACTTTCCATTGCAAGGGCTGTGTGATGAGTAAAGAGCCCTTCCATGCTGCCTTCTGCTTTACATTTCCCTTACCAAGCACTGCAGGAGGCACTCGTGTCGTTTGCATGCTATAAGCCCCACTTGGATCCTGCCTACTCCCTACCCCCTGAGAACAGCAGGAATTACATGTCTTACCTGCAGATTAGATATTAGAGAAGGTGTTTTGATACAGTAAATGTTTTCTCTTTGTTGGTGATGGCTGATTTCATCTGGTCTTGGGAAATCAAGAAGTAGGGACTTCAGTTCTCATGATACCACAGCTCTCAAAGGCTCAAGAAAATAACTGCCGTGGATGAAACGCTGGCACTGCACAAGCTGGATGTGTGACATGGTGAACAAGTAGTTTGGGAGATCCCCAGTTGTCTGCAGTGCTTGGATCCAAAGCTTTGGTGTAGGCCTTGTTCTAGTTTGGAGAGCTCGTGATGCAAACAGAATGTTAGAAAGCTTGCATCTGTAATTTGGGCTTTGTATATGTGACGCAGTTCTACAGCAGCAACATTTGCTGGCAGTCAGGGTTGTGCCAAAAGTTTATGTTCTGGTGTTTCTACTTGAACAGTAATAGGGGAAATGAAAACAGCCTGTCAGTAATGGTATACCTGGCCCTGCTCTGAAGGGCATGGGGTGGGGTGGCTGTCGGACTGACTGCCCATGTCATGGCTTTGACTGGATCTCTGATCTGCGCTGGGTATAGTTTTCCTAAGTGTGAAATACAAAGGGAGGGTGATTAAAGGGCGGAGAGTTACCAGTGTCTGCCTCCAGTCCTGAACCACCAACAGAATGCCAGATGCACTTAGGGCTTTGACACTTAAACCTACAGATACCTTATTCCAATATAAAGGCTGCTGATTGGCTCCACTGCCAGTTGTTTTAAGGGCAACTCGTGTTGCTAGTTGCCTACTAGCATCTGCTTTCTGTTCATTCTCAGAGCTCCAAGCCCCAGTTGTCCTTTGTTCATATGCCAGAGCCTTCAGCTTCTCTGCTGATAACTTCAGTGTGTTTTGCATTGTCTACAAAAGAAAAATCTGCACCATGTTTACAATGAACACAGAGAACAGTATAACATAAATTGAATTCAGTGTTAAATTAAATAACATGAGGCAACTGTAGTGACTGTATTATTAACTTTAGTGCTTAATTCAATAATGTAATCCTTTGTTTTCTATATTTATCTGAAACCACAAGCAGACTTTCTGGTCTTCTGCACCAGTGTGATTGCAGATATGAAAGGATTTACCATGGGCTTTAGACCTAGCTTGTTGTCAAATGTCTAGGCCATTGCATATAATAAAGTTATAGACACCAATACTAAACCCCACCCTCACTCAAGTGCCAAATCAATGCTGTTATTGTGTGTGAGAGCAAGGAATTTAGTCCCTAATGCTACAAGTCTCTCGGCACAGCCCACTTAAGCAGACAGGGAAGTCCTAGTCCTCTTCTGTCCCACCCTCCTGCCTTGAACTCGACCCTGCAGCTGGATTAGATTCCCCCTTTTCAGCCTGGTGGAGGCACTTTTGATCTTAACAGTGCACCAAAAGGAATAAAGCAAAACCCATGCTGTTTGCACTTGCCTTCAGTTCCTCTGCCTCAGTTGCTGTCCTTCCATTTGGGAGCAGCAGCCTGGACAAGGCTCAAACCAGCCCACCTCCATCCTGCTGCCCACAGCTGATGCCATGCATGACAGTTCCAGTTCCAAACAACGCTGGGTTGGCTGGATGGCCACTTTGATTTAAGTAATTTAGTGTCCATATGGGTAAAGTTACCTTAATAGAAGCAGAAAATATTACAGAATCACAGAATTATTGAGATGGGCAAGGACCTCTTCCAATTATCTAGATCAAACCCTCTGCTCAAGCAGAGTCACCTTGAGACATTTCCCCAGGACTATATCTAGCTGAGTTTTGAATATCTCTACAGATGGAGACTCCACAACCTCTGTGGGCAACCCAATCCAGCCTTTGAGCACCGTCATAGTAAAAAAATATTATGTTCAGGTAGATTTTTTTTTGTTGTTTTAAATTTGTGCCTCTTGTCCTATCTGCAGGCACCACTGAGAAGATCCTGGCTCTCTTTTCTTCATTCCATCTCATCAAGTATTTGTTCACATCGCTAAGATCCCTCCTGATTTTTCTTTTATCCAGGCTCAACAGTCCCAGCTCTCTTGGCCTCTGTTCATATGAGAGATACTCCAGTCCCTTAATCATCTTTGTGGCCCTGAGCTGGGCTTGCTCCAGTAAGCCTTTCTTGTATTGGGGAGCCAAGAGCTGGACACAAGACTCCAGGTGTGGCCTCACCAGTGCTGAGCAGAGTAGAAGGATCACCTCCCTCTACTTGCTGGCAACCTGCTTCCTAATTCTTCTAACTTTCCTAGTAATTCCTACAGTTTCCATCAGAAATTGGCCTTGGCCTCCCAGCCTAGTCTTGCAGCTCCACTCAATAACTAACATGCAATTGGGACAGCACTAAGGATCCTTTCTGCTCAGGTTAATGCTGAAAATGAATTGTCTTCTCATAAAGAGCCCTTGTTCTTTAAATGGGTTCTACAGTCTTGCTGCTGGCCAGCTCAAACAAGCTGATGTATGCTTTGTATAATACCCTGATATGCTGCATTGTATGAAAGCTGTGCATAGCCTTGGTTTAATAGAAATCCTACAAATAATACTGTGAAGCAGCATACCTTTCTCAGGTGGGGGTTGTACAGCCCTCCAAAAGGCACTATGCACAGAACCGGGGACTTGTGGCCGGATTTGTCTCTCTTGTGGTGGCTGTGTTACATGCCCTTCTCCAGCACGGGAACTGGGCAAGAGGACGGGAAATGTGCACCCTGTACAGGATTCTCAGCTGTGGCTGCTGCTCTCAGAAATACGGCCTGAGCAGCTGAGCTTAGTTCATAGCCATTTATCTCCATCTCCTCTCTCTGCCCTCTTCTACGCTCAAGGCTTAGCTACCTAAATGCCTTTGGAAATGCTATTATCTCCTGTGCTCTCTGGGGCCAGGAGCAGCTTGAAGATTTATCATCTGGAATAGGGGACTTTGCTTAGTTCTGTAAAGCACAGAACAGTTAAAGAAAGAAAAAAAAACTAAACCCCAAACCAAATGCAAAACCAGTTTTACATCTCTTGTCCTTTGCTTTCTCCCATTGGAGAATGTGTCTACATTTGGTTTTGTAATGTGATTAAAGGAGACCCTTCTGCTGTAACTAAGTTGTGTAACTTGTTTCCCGCGGAGTATCAGATGAGAGACCATGTCAGGTTCTCCAACACAAACTGAATTTAAAGGATACCTCTGTAGTTTTTGCCAAACACAGCAGCATAGCTACTGCCTTTTTTCTTTTTTTTTTTTTTTCTGCAAGGTGCTGACTTGCTCACAAGGTTTCTCTGTGTGTGGGATGCAGGGCTGACGATCCAGGATAGACCCATACCTGATCTCACTGTCTGCATTCACTGGCTCATCAAAAAATGCTGATGTAGCAACCCTGGAACACTGGGAGAACAGGAAAGGGGTTTGTTTATCTGGATCTGAATATTTCAGTTGGGATATTTTGATACTGTAAGTATTCTGTATTTGCCACCTCTAACAGTGAATGTAACTGTCAGTCCTGTTGCAGATAGGCAGTTTGGCGGTACAACAGGGACAACCAGCCTGTGGAAAACCCTTTGCTCCATGTGCAGCTAGTGCTTGTTTTTCTATTAATCTCTCATTATGGTGCTGGTGGTAGTGATGGCAGTCACGCTTCAGGAGGTTCAGAGGTGTGATCGGGCAGGGTGAGCCTCCTCCTGGCCCCCTGGCATCTGTGCTGCAACTTGTGCGAAATAAATAAGCTGTCAGCAGGACTGAACCGCTTGCTTTCCTTTTGCAAGATCGGAGAGGGGAACTGCTTCACCATTTGGCTCTTTCTCTTTTGATTTTCCTAGTGGGCATTTTCCTTATCCTTGCTCCAATCAGGTAGTTTCAGATACACGAGAGGCAAAATGAGAATAAACTCTCTTGTGAGATTTATTGCGTCTTCTGCTTCTAATTAAGACAGAAAAATAGAGCAAGAGGCTTCCTTCTGTAATCCTGTTCTCTTCTTTCCAGTCCCGGCTGGAAACCAGAAGTACAACGAGGTAGAGGAATGCAGCAAAAAATGTTAAAACAAATGTCCTGGAGCCTCTACAAGGAGCACAGGGTGTGGCCTGAGGTGACAGCTCAGGGTGACAGAGGGGACGTGAGGGATTTTCCCCTTTGTCAAGGGTTTTCAGTTCTGCTTACTTAGTTGTGGGGTTTTTTTACTGTATTTTCCCCCCCTTCATTTCAATAACTTTATTTCCAGCGTGGCAGCATGCACATGTTGCCAAAGTCAATGTATCAAGCCTCAGCACCTAAGGCAGGCTTAAGAGTGGTAAATGGGAAGAGCTAGTTTTGATCTAATGAGTCCATTATTCTTTCTTCCTGGCTTGATAGTGAGAGCTATTCACACACTGCTGCCCAGGGTTTGCTATGTAAAGCCACAAATGGGTTCTGAGTCAAGAAATTCAGCTCCAGATCCTAATAGCTTCAATTTGGGGTCCCCCTCTAGACATCGTCCTGCAGAGGATGCCCGTCCTTGGATCAGCCAGGCGCAGGTGACCTGTCCTCGGGGTGGCAGGCAGAGCCTGGTGGTGGGGGCAGCCCCTGGGCTCTGCTTGTACACTGGCTTCAGAGGCAGGGAAGGAACTAATGTAATAAATACAAAGAAGGGCTAGGAGTCCTAATTAGTCCTCATTTCTAGCTTGCTAGAATACCCATCTGTCACTCTGCTGCAATAACAAGATTTGAGAAGATTAACTGGATACTACTTAGGCTCTGAAACATGGCAGCTCAATGAGTGTGCTGCTGTTCAGCCTTAAGCCGTGCTTGCAGCAATTACACCCTAAGCAGGTTTATGTCTGGTTAGCATTTGCACGGGAGTTGCCCCAAAAAATCTGCTGCAGGAATGGTGATTCAGAAGATGTCAGGCATAGTATTGGTTCAGTCAAGTTGTTGACTTGTCATCATTTAGGGAAATGCTGCAATTTGGGCACAGTGTAAAACAAGGACTCAAATCCTTTAAGTTCTGCTTTATCATTTGTTTCTATGGCATAGGGACTTTTTTTTTTTTTTTTTTTACACATGTATAGACTTTGCTGTGTCTTTCCCTTTCCAGAAGCAATTTCAGCTGGAGCCGTGATTTGTTTTTTCACTCAGTGTCCGAAACTGTCACGTAGCATTGCTCTGCCCAGCTCAACAGCTGCCCCCTCCCAGCCTAGAGCTGGGTGGAGTGAGTCTTGTTTTTGCAGTTTGTGACATATTTCAGGATGTAAAGCACTCATTAAATTATTGATGTTAGCTCTTGGGCATTAAAGACAGACGTGAAGTGCAGCTCTGGATCCTAAGGGCTTTGGAGACTTATCCCCGCTCTAATGATGGTTCCCTACTTGGGATTTTTCATGCATCTCTTACTAGTTTTGAACTCACTGCAGGATGGTGGAAGGACTTAGCAGATGGACAAAGGGTGACAGCAAGGCTTTTCTTTGCAACATTATATACCTATGAAGCAAATTTAAGTGGGCATTGGTAGAAAAAGGAGAAAGAGATGTATGTTTTCTTTGAGAGAGAGGGAAAATCAGAAAAATGTGTTCCTGCCTCTTGTCAGAGAATGTTTGCAGCATAAGAAAAGATTTTGTATAGATGTGATTCAGAGGACAGTGCAGGTGCACCTGACATCAATTCTTGCACTTAAGAAAAGACATTTTAGCTTTTAAAGTGCCACATTTCTATCAATTCCTGCACTTCTACTTGAAAAGAGGCTAATAGCAATAGTGCAACTTGCTTTGTCTCATGGTGACACCGGTGTGGAGGTTGGGACACTCAGTGCAGTCCTGTCTCTGCAGGAGCTTTTAGCTTTTAGTTTTGGCTGTGATGGTGAAAAGAGGGAACTCACTCGATGTGGGATAAGGGAGAGAAGGCAGCAAGCGTGGCGCTGCCTGCTGCTGAGATCTCCAGGCAGCTTTGTGTGTTGCTTGCAAGTTCGCAGGGAACCGACTGCAAACAAAAACCTAGGTATGGCAGGAAAATCCTCTCCCATGTCTAATGGGGGCTACCATATTGGAGTTTGAATGTGAAATAGTCAAGAAGCATCTCCCTTCCTCACCTTTTCTCCCCGTCTTGTGTTGGGATGTTGTGGTTGCACACAAACGTCCTGTTTATGGTGGGGGAGATAAAGGGGTGAGGGCCATAGCTGACCCTCTCCTTCCCCCGGCAGTTTGTATGTTAATTAGCTTGTCCCTACAAGACAAGCCCACAGCCTGACAATGCGTTGATTCAGCTGCCGAACAATGTCCAATTATCCCAGCCCCAGGAGCAAGAGGCTGGCCCCCAGCACATGGGCTGTGGCCAAATGGCTCCTCAAACTCACTTGGCTGGGCCAGTAACGTTGCTTGGGGGATTTGACATGTGTCAGCAGTTTCAGATGAGTTGCTTTTGCGAGCTACCAACAACACAGTTGTCTGAGACATTGGGAAGAGCTCCATGCGTACCCTGGGCAGTGCCATCCACTCCACGCTCCATGCCAAGGCAGTATTGGTGGCTAAAAGGGAGCATGGATGTTCATGTGCGAAATGAGATTTTTGCACCCTCAGCTTGGCTTTCTTTATCCTGCATCCAGTTTGGTGACCTGGCAGAGATCTCAGAATCACAAAATCATAGAATGTTCTGAGTTGGAAAGGATCCACAAGGATCATCGAGTCCAGCTCCTGTCCCTCCATATGACAACTCCACAGTTCACACCATGTATCTGCGGGCATTGTCCAGTCTCTTCTTGAACACTGTCAGTCTTGGGGCCGTGACAACTCCCTGGGGAGCCTGTTCCAATATGAGCAGCTTAGGAGCACACCTTTTGCTTTTCTCTTTATGTTCCGGTGTTTGTACATGAGTGAAGACTGAGTTGCTCAGATTGGAGTTTGAATTGTGTAGAGCAAAGGAGGTGGCAAGAGTCACACTGGTGGCATGCCATAGGCTATGGCAATCTCTGCTGCTGCCACTGCTTGACTCAGTGAGATACCTTTGACCACTCCTTTTTCTACATCCTGCTCCCCTCAGTGGTTAAATGACACTGGTGTCATCATCTTTTTGGTACGAAGTTCTCAGTATGATTATTGTTTTTATTATTATTATTAAATGTGAAGGGTCTCAGCTGTTTTCATCACCCAATACTGAAAAGTGGGCTCTTTGAGCTGTGGGAAGTGCCACATTGGGTGACAGGGCAGAAAAGGATGGCACTCACCCAACTTGTCCTCCTCAGGCATACCAAGACCCTGAGAGGGAGGTGTGAGGAACACCAGGGTGGCATTACGTACCTCTAGAGGAAGGTTGCTAGTGCTTTCTTCTGAGTTAGTGAGGCCTCTGCCCTGATACCTGATGTTTTGGCTTTGAAGAGAATGTTACAGCCATTTACCACCTAACCTTTGGGTCTAGGAAATGGAAAAACAACGCAGCATCTATCTGAAATAGCAGAAGAGATCACCCTAAACTGGAATTTGTCCAGGATGCTGGTTTTAGTTCTGCTAATCTTAAAAAAAAAAAAAAAGAAGAAGGAAAAAAAAAGAAAATAGAAAACGTGCTACAAAGACTTTCTGCAAGACTGCAGTCTTCGTTTTGTAGTCTCTGATTTAGAAGGGAGAATACGCAATAGCACAGCTTTTTCTTTGCACACCATGTGGCATGGTTCATTGCTGACTCATGGAAAGGACTGCCCCTTAAAAGTCACTGGCAGCAATTTCAGTTAATTCTGGTTTTGAGACCAGGCCCAACCTTGGGTTATTGATAGAAGCTAATGATAATGCATCCAAAGAAATAGCTGGGAGGGAAGAAGTGTGGCAGATACATGAAAAAGGAGACCAGAGGGAACAAATGGGGAAAGGGAATAAGGGCAGAGGTGGAGCAGAGAAAGCATGTGAGTAAATCCCAATATGTTTGAAATAGAGGAGGGAGAGGTTGGAAAAACTACTCTGAGAGCAAAACAACTGGAGACTGCCAATGAATGTTAGAAGAGAGAGGGCTATAAGTTGGAGGAAAATAAAAAATCCTGGCAATTTGGTAGTAGGGACAGGGCAGATGAAGAGATGCTTTTTGGGGTACAGAGAGATAGAGGATAGACAGGAATAGTGTAGACCAGAAACAACAGAGAGTAAAGGGAGATGCTCACAGTGACAACAGCTCTTGTTATCCAAAACTCCTTTGCCAGGTTCTTACCTAAAACTGAGCCAGAGAAAGAGGTGAGGGAATTATTTCTGTCTCTTTTTGGCCCTTGAAACACGCTTAGCTTTGGAAAGTGCAAAGAGATGCTGTTGAGTTACTGCATTGTAAGTGATGCATTTTTTCATCAGTTAACTATATTTTTTCATTCCCTCTTTGGTGCCTAACTGATTTTAGAATGAGCTTCGGTCACTGATCCGTCCCAGAGTCCATGGGCGTGAGCAAGAGCAGCTTTGTCTCGCTTGGATAAGCTTGTAATACTTTAAATGTGCTCAGCATCATTGCCTGCTGAGGGCACGCCATGCCTCAGCTTGCTTTGCTTTGGAAGCCTGTGCTATGCATCAAAACTTATCTGATTTTACGGTGTCCAACAAGTTCCTGCTTTTAGATCATACAGTTCATCCCCCTTTGAGACAGACCTGTGCAAAGAGATTAACTTAGCCTGGTGGATTTTTTTATCCTCTGAAACCCATCAGCCATGTACAGGTCTTGGCCTGAAGCGTGTGGCTCAGCTGTGTTGGCTACAGAGAACTGCAAAGACAAAGAGATGATTGACATACACGGCAGTACTGCAGCTATCAAAATGTGAGGAAGTTTGATTAAGTATGATCTCAACGCCCTTTTCCTGCAACACCCCTTCTTGTGTTTGCAATGTGTTTGTTAGTGCCTCAAAGCCCTTAGTACAGCAAGATCCAGGAGTCAGAAAAACAAAAAAACCCACAGTCCAGAAACCCAACTCCTTGGCATTTGAATTTGAAGAAACGCAGTGCATTAAAGGATTTTCTTTTTTTGCTTCCTCTTTCTTTGCTTCCCCATATCTTTGTTATTCCCAGGAACGACCGTATTTACTTTTTTTGCCTCTTGCTAAACCACGGGACAGACAGGGGCTTCATCAGGGAGCGGTTTCACAGGACTGCCGGAGTGGGCAAAACAATGGGGCTTTAATCCGGGCGCCTCCAGCAGCCGCTGCTGCCCAGAGGTTTCTCTGCGTTCCCAACATGGAACAGTTGCCTCTTTCATGAAGTGCCTGTGGGATGAGCACAGGATTGCTACACCCAAAGCAGTACCATGCAGCAACAGCTCTCTGAAAGGAAACGCTGCCGAGGACGCCGCCTGCAACGCCCCAAGCTACTGGGGTGTCCAGTGTGAGAGCCTCTTTCTTCCAGGCCTGGGCTGTGTTTGCCTTCCACATGCAATCTTTGAATAGCTCAAGTCTGGAAAGCATTTAGGAAAATGTCTAACTTTTCTGCTGAAGGACAAAAAAAAAAAAAAAAAGGAGGAAAAAACCCATCGGGGTAATGGAATAGTTTCCAATGACTTGATGCAGTGTGGCCAAACCATTTGTAATAATTTCCTTTAAATTCCTTTTATATAGAAAGAATTAAATATGAAATCATGAATCAGGAAGCAGTCATCCTGCCAGCCAGTGACATGTACAGAGAGATCAGAGCAAAGTGAGAAAGACACAGAACAGCAGGAGACTTGCAAAAACCTTTTTTAGCCCTCTCTTTTTCTTCCTCTTTTTGTTTAGTGTACACATCCATGTAGTACTAAGAGTTCTTACCCAAAAGCAGCTGCGGGAATCTCCTGCTGCTCCTTGTCTCTCCGATGGCAGCCCTGAACCTTCCTGTCTTGATGTGTCTCATCTGTCTGTGTTTCCTGATGGATTTCGCAGTCCCCAGATGTTTGGATACCTGATTCATCTCAAAGGAGACTGTGAAATATTAAGTATTTTTAAATATCCAGCTTTATAATTGCTTTGTTTAACTTTGCAACATTCTGAACTCATATAAGGCAATAATAAAAATCACTGCTGTTTTCCTTCAAAGGATATTGCTGTTGCTCTTTCTAAATTTGTGTGCGCACAAAGATTTTGCCTTTTCGCTAGCAAGGTTCTAACATACCTGTTTCCTGAATTCCTATTTTTCCAATTCTCTTTTTCGAACCTTCTGTAAAGACTCCTGTCTGGAGTTCCCAGGCTGTGGTGTAAAAGAGAACTGAGGTTACCCAAGTGCTACCAAATCCAAGTTAAGAAATTTCCCCAACAAAGCCAGAAATCGGAAGAAAAAGACCTTGTGCCTGTTGTCTACAAAGGTCTACAGGTCTACAAAGCTGTCTGCAAAGCTGACTTGAGTTGCACCTGAGTTTTGCATATCTCAAAAGCTTGTTTGGGTTACACTCCGGAGGTCTGGCACTGGCCTCTGCCGTCTCCTGCCCACAGTGGTAGGTGGACATGCCTACCTGGAGCCCAGCTCATTTTGAACTGGTTCTTCTCAGTTTGCTCTGATCATCGTAGATGCCTGAGTCCAGTTTCCCTGAAATCCAGGCTGTTCAGCTGTAGGGTTTTTATCTGAGTCTGTCTCCAGCTTGGCTCTGAGGGAAGGGAGAGTAAATATTACAGGCCAGGAGACTACAGATGCAAAAAATTATAGGCTTTAAAATGTCACTAGCTGAGCACATAATGGATATTCTTTGGATTTTATGATTAGCTGTTATGTTCTGTTGGCCAATGCTGCCTTCCTGATGCGATTTATAAAGGAGTCTCAGGTTGCGGCCAGGCAAGCCAGAGTCAGAAGTGGATGCCTTGGGAATGCCACTATCTTTTGCAATATTTCCTTTGTTTCTTCTGAGCAGGACAAGCTTGCTGGCATACAACTAACTCTGACTCCCACCCACTTTGCCATCTCCCCTTCCAGCCTGAGTCCAACAAGACATCATCCACCTAAGTGTCTGCTTGCATAGTGCAAAACCAAGGGGGTTATGAACCAGGCTATGCTGCTAACCATGCCATTATGCCCATCAGTTTAGATCAAGGCTAGTGCATTATGTGCAGTATTCATACAGCCAACTCCCATCTCTACCTAGAGCCATCCTAAAACCTAGGCCAAAGCCTAGGCCTAGCCCGAAGACTGCATGTGAAACCAGGCTTTAACTCTACATGGGACTATCTCTGCCCAGGGGAGCAGACCATTGGTCTATGCTCCATGACAGCTATTTCTGCACTTCATGCACTTCTAGTGATGTGTCTCTCTGCAGCCCATTTCCTACTCTTCTCAGGTGGAACAGAGGAACAGCTGGCCTGACTGAACGTCCCCTGCCCAGGTGTCCTCTGGTGTATGAAGCTGTGGAATAGAAGGGAACATGTAGGGCTGTGTGGCAAAGTTGGATGGACCAGGGCTGTACAAGCCAAGGGATTCCGTAGCATGTGGCTCTGGCCGCACCACGTGTCCTTTCAAGGGCTCCAACACACAGGATCTCTCATGGTGAGACACAAGAAGTAAAAGGAACTCACATGCTGACAGAGAAAGGGCATCTTCATTTTATTACTGTAGCTCTGAAACGTTTTTCTAGCACCTTGTAGCCCTCTGACACCTTGCCTCCATTTCACCATACTGCCTTTTACCACTGATCTCCTCCAGAAGTACAGGCTGCGTGGCATCGGGCCAGCTTCTGACCTCAGTGACACTAGTATAAATCTGGGACGCTGGAGCCAACTGGTGTGGAAGCACTTCAAATCTGCATATACCGCAAGTGTTCCCAGCTGTAGAAGGGGCTTATGATTTAGGTTGGTGAAACGGCAGAACAAAAGAAATGTCTACATGACGTGGATACTTGCGTATCCCGCCTGTGACTAAGTGTTTCCACAACATCCACACTTTCCCTGTTACCAGAAGGGTGAGCCATGTATTAGGTCCAGTATAGTCCAAAGAATGCACCAGGACACAACTGGTGTCAAGAGTGAAAAAAAGAACCAAATTTTAGGTGGATTTGTCAACAAGTAGCGCTGTTGTAACTCACTGCAGTTAGTATTGAAGATGGTGGTAGCATCAACTCCAACAGAAGTAGATTGTGTTGGTCTAAATATCTTGAAGGATAGACTGCTGAGAAAGTATTGGCGAGGTTGGATAGGTATCAGAGGAACACTCAAGTTGAAAGCTTTAAAGACAGTGCCCAGATGGGAGGTTCTGGAGACAAGGCATTGTCTGTTTTGAGAATGCTTGACCACAGAATGACCTTCCTTAAATGAAGGCAAGCTGCAGTCAAATATGATCTTTTTTGAGACATGCTGCGAAATTCCTCTTCGGCCAGGGCCCTTTGCTGCTGTAACTGGAGAAAATGAATTAGTAATAAACAGTGGAAGAAAGCATTGTGGTAGGAAAAGGTTGACTGAACCTGAGAGGTGCAGAACAGAGAGCAGAAAGAGCCTCAGCTCATTCCTAAAAATGATCACATCCTTAACATAATGGCTATCAGGGAAGTGCCATAGAGCAAGTGCTACTCGGGCCCTTCAGACTGAAGCCAAATATGTTGTTTCAGAAGAGCCGAGAAGCTGTGGCAGATACGTTGTAGTGTATTGGCAGGCAAATCAGAGAGAGCAAGGCAAACATCCTAGAAACCCTGAGGATTCCCCCTGGTACAAACACTTCAGGTGGGTGGAGGAGTGATGTAAGGCAATGCTTACCAGCCAGTGCAGGCTAGAAGTGGTTCCTGTGATGGGGCAGAGAAATATGGCCTACAGCTGGAAGTTGACTCCTAGCCTAGCTTTTACCCCATCCCTCCTGTGAACCGCTGTGTGACACTGTGACAGCTGGCAGACACATTTTGTGGGTACTCCCCTGGTGGGCTCTGCACAGGCTCTCCTATAACCTTGCAGGGAACAACATGGGTCAGGGTGGCCAGCAGTGCTGTCTGCCCCCACCCTGCAGTGCAGCCAGCGCTGAGCAAGGAACAGTAGCCAGGGAGGTCCCAGGTCACCTGAGAGCAGCCTCAGGGGTGTTTAGGGAGATGACAGGAGGTGCCTGGTGAAGGACATGCCCATGTCCCCCAGACTTGGGCTCAAGAGAAACCATTTCCACTTGGAAGACAGCAGAGAACTAGAACTGCTGTGAGGGATTCTGACACCCCTGCAGTCTGCCGGCTCTGGAGGCAGCAGTAACTTGTATGTTTTGAGCCTTCCTCCATACAAAGTGGACAATGTCTGAAGGGGTGGATATCCATCCAAATATCTGAGGAAAACCCTGAGTTGCCAGCGTGGTTTCCTGTCCTCCTGGACACATCATCAGCTGCTGGTTTGGAAATAACAGTCTGGGCGTCCCTGCGTGAGCCATAGCAGCTGGAGGTGGATTTGTTTTCTGTTGATTTCATGGCAGTGTTGCTGCTTCAGGCCACTGCTTTGGTGTGAAGATCAACAACATCCTAGAGGAGACACCCAGTGAACTGCTGACTGCTCCACGGCTACCCAATCTGCATGCCCAGCGTGGGAAGCGGTTGGACCACTCTGATGGCATCAACAAAGCCATCATGTTTGCTGACATTTCAAGAGAACAGAGAAGGGAACAAAAGCTGGGGACAAAAGCTAGGAACAAAAGTCTTTGATCCAGTTAAGAGCTGCAGTTGGAAGATACGGGCCTGAATAGTAAATGCCAGATCCAAGAGCCTTTTTTCTGGAGAGAGATTTTAAAGCTTGGTCCCAGTCTCAAAGGTGGGGCTTGAATTTGCTCTCCAGGAAAGAAAGTTATGCTGAAAACTGAGTGCCTTGTGAAATGAAAATGGACTGTAAAGAAAGGAACCAATGGAGAGCTGAGGAGACGGAAGAAGTCAGAAGACAGGGAAGGCAAGAAGTTTGGCATAACTGATTTGTGAACAGACAGGACATCTTTTCCAGTGAATTCAGGCCTTCCCTCCCAACCCCCAGCAACCTCTCTTCCCTGAAATGATCAGAAATAATGCAGTTTCTCCCCAGATGGCCTCTGGGTATCTTCTTGCCATTATTGTGGTATTTAGTCATGAGAGAACCATTCAAGAGGAAAAAAAAGACAATAATTAGAAGTGATGCCACGAAGCATGGATCCAGTTCCAGACATTCCCAGGCACAGGGGTACTGAAGTCCATTATTTTAGTACCAGGCTGACTTTTATGAAAACCAAGCCAAAAGGTTGCTCCAAGAGTCTGATCAGTACTCTCAGATGTAAATTTCTTCCTGAGGTTTTAGTCTGTGTGTCCAGGTTTTGGCTAGAAGTTTGGGTAGGGAGGGTCTTTCTGCTTTGGTAGATGCCTGGGAAGAACTGAGTCTCTCCCAGAAAAACACATCTGTGTGAGATTTTCAACTTGACTCTCTGGGTCAGTGATTCTGATAAGCCAGTTGCAATCTCTGCCTGCTTTAACAACTTCTGAACTTTTGAAGGTTAGTTTCTATTTACCAGGAGTTCAGATATAAGAAAACTACGTGGTTTAGTTACAGAGTGGGAATCAAAGCCTTGGGGTCTAACCTTAGCTCTTCCACTAACTCATTGCATGACTTCGGGCTGTCAACTCATTTCTGTTTCTCATTTTTTGCACCTTTGGGATGAGAACGATACTTATCCCCTGTTAATTCACAACTCCTTGCCACGGGGTTAGATTTTTGCTGATGGCAGCAAAGCGCATTCTATGAGACCGAGCGGGGGTTTTATCCTCACAAGGTGGGACGTGAGATACAAGCAAGATTTCAACTGAGGGTTTTTTGTACCCTGAGGGTTGAAAAGCAAACTCTAAAATGCTTGCCTCAATTTTCTCTCATTCATTGACAAGAACACAACATCCTGGGCTTCAGCTTACAAGGAATGGTGCTGCTATCCTCAGAAGTATATAGAGAGGAGCAAACACTAGCCAGTCTTTGATGATATCACTTGATATCTGTTACAGCAGGTTCCTGTTTTACACTGTGCTCTATCTTTCCCTACTGCAAGGTTTTCTTTCATCTGGAATCAAAATAAAAAAGCAGAAACTTCCCCTAAATAAAAATTCTTCAAAAGGTCATGTTATATTGAAAATGATGATAGGGAAGTGAACACATTTCACCTTCTAGAAACAATATATTTGATTGTTTATTTGGCTGAAAAATCCAACGGAATCCCTGCATTCCAGCGAAATATTTTTATTCTGTCAAATGCACACTTTCCCACTGGAAAATGATTTGGCTGGAAGATTTTCAAGTAGCCTTTCTTCCCACATGCTTTAGTATTCACTTTAGACTCCAGCTGTTGGTTGCAGTTCTCCCTTGTTGCAGTGAGTACTTGAACTATATGCTCTTCTTTATAATTAACACAGCAATACTCTTCCATGGGGTCTCACTGTGGCTTAAAAGGCATCACCTGATAATGAAATGGGAAGGCCAGCAAAGTTGTTTTGTCTTTGCCACAGTGGCCTCTGCAGGACCATTCCCTTCAGAATAATTCCCTGCCTAATTTGAAATATCTAGGCAGGGTGGCTCCCATCCCTCCCTTGAAAAGGCAATTCTACAACATGATGCTATGTCTCACTCTTAGGAGGTTTCTTCCTACCATTCAATTTAAACTTCCCCTCATAATTTCATTCAGTCAGTCCTCATCGCAACCCCCTGATCATCCAGAGCAAGCCCTTTCCCTTGGTGGTATTTGCAGCCCGTGCAGACCGCTATGGTGCACGTTGGTTTCTCTCCTGGTAATGTGGGCCAGCTGTGTCTATTTACTACCCCCACTTTGTTCTTCCTTGCAAGTCTATCCCTGTAGATCATTAGAGTTTCTGCTCTTTTTCTCTTCCTCCTCCCCACATGCAGCATGGTATCCTGTTTTCCTTGTAACTGTAGCCATGCTCCAGGGCTAAAAGATTCAAGGTTTTTTCCATTAATAATCCCCACGCCCTTTTCCTGGTCAAGATGTTACTTAAGAGGGATTGAGGTAATTCATTCATGAACAGCAAGCCGTACTAAAAGAGAGCGAGAGCACAACGGGGAAATGTGAGATCGGTGAAGCCTGTCTTTCTTGCATACTCCGTCAAAAAGTGTGGTGTTGCTCTGAGAGCAGCTTTAGAAATGGGGTCACATCCTGCAAAGTGCTCACAGGTTTTAGAAGGTGCTACCAGCTGCCAAGCACCTTCCAGAAAAGCTGCTGGCACTGTGCAGGCTGGAGTTCCCTAAAAAAAGCAGGGAAATCTCCTTTCCTGGTCCCCCATCCCACTCCTGTGTGCCAGCAGCGGTGCAGCCCCAGCTAAGTTTAGCCACGCAGGGCATGTCTTCTGCGGCCAGGAATGCTTGCCTAAATGTCAGCGCTGCAAATTTCAGCAGCCCTGGCCAACTTCTGCCGTGTGAACATAGGTGGGATTTTTTTCCTTTGCATCTTAACACCCTCACCAGCCATCAAGATTTTGCAATTGCACCTTGAGTAAGAATTTCTGCTTGTGGGGAAAAACTAAGCCCCAGTTCACTGTCTTGCAACTCTGCTGGTTCTACCAGGCTTGGGGCCATATCTGCTGCTGGCTATGGTTGCATAAAGCTAGAGTAATTTTGTCAGCCTCTGTGGCAATGTTCACCCTGAATTTGGAAGTGTAACCCTTTGCTTAGTTCCTACAGTGACACAGGAAGGAGGCCAGCAAATAGGCAGGAAAAGAAGGAGAAAATCACATTTAACGATATTGAAATACATGTGGAACTCATCCACAGAGGACCATTAGGAGCCGTAGTTGAAACTCAAAGGGACAAGTCCTGTTCTGGTGATTGCTAGGGGACCTAATAACCTGTTTGGTTATTGCTAGAGGCCCCTTCATAAAGCCCTTCCCCACTACACATATTTTGGCTGTAGTTTTGGGCATGCTATAAAAAATGCTGGGGGACTCTGTTTCCCCAGTCGTTCCCTGAGTAGGGGAAAGCTCAGCTTGCAGGGAACAAGTCCTAACACAGAAGGACATGGTGGAGTGTGTGGCTGAAGCGCTATGGAGAGCAGGTAATGCTGCTGCCATGGCTGGCTGTGCTCACGCTCTTTCCTGTTGTGTGTCCCCACCACAACGGAGACTGTAATTGCACGTTCGTGGGCTGTTCCTTACACTGTACACCACACTGATAACCTCCTGGTGGGAGCTGGGACAAGCTCATCAGCTTCTCTAATGGGACAAGAGCAAACCTCAAATGCCAGGAGCTGTGTGGAGGTCCAAAATGGTGTCTGGTTGGGGTTCCCCTTCTCTGCCGGGGCAGTGGCTCAGGCAAGGGCAGTCTGCAGAGCTGAAGGGCTTCAGCTTGGTGTAAGCCATGTTCTGAAATTGTTATCCATTTTCTGCACTGTTGCTGAAACAGTGCTGGCAGTGGTGGAGATTCCTCCGTTTGAAGGAATAAAACCAAAGGCAATGGTCTAGTGTAAAGGTCTTGGCATCTCCCACAGCTTATGACAACGCCACTGGAGCACAGGGGCCGTGGCTGTAGCTTTTCTTTTGTGAGCTCGCATTCCTTAGCAGTGGGAAATCGGCAGCTGTAATTAGTCTCTGATGTTCTCTGCTAATAAGTGACTTCTCTGGTACTTGCAAATACCGTCATCCCAGAGACATAACTCTATTGTTTTGACCTCTTATCTCTTCTCTCTCCTCCTCAATGAAAGAGGGCCCAGATGTTCTTCAACACTACCAGGAAAAGACTCATCCACGCCTGCTCCTTCCCATTATATCCCTGTCTCCACTTCTTTTTTTTTTTTTTTTTTTTAATTCCCTTTGGCTGCTGTGTAGGAAAATGGCTCCTGCTAGTCCTCATGGAAAAGGACACGGATTCCGGCAGGAAGCCCCTTTGCTTTGGGAGGAAAAGGGGCCTGACATCAACAGGAAGCGCTGTGCGGTGGAGCTGCTGCTGCCTCCGAGCAAGGGGGGCCTTGAAAACAATGTCGGCTGGTGGTTTAGGACTGGCCAGCAGGAAACGCAGGCACGTTGGTGTTTGCAGTGCAGAGGAAATGATAAGCGCTACCTGGCCTGACTTGGAGCAGAGATAGCATGGTGAAAAAAAAAAAGATGGGAAAGAAAAAAAAAGGTTGTTTTTCTTCACACTGGTTTGGAGCCTGTCCTTTGCTAAATGGAAAACAAAATAAAGAGTAAAATATGGAATGTATCAGGAATCCGTTGGGGGGCTTGGAAACTGAGGAGCGCAGTTGTGAAGTGACGAGATTTACTACTTTAGTAACAGCTGGATATAGCTTTTTTTTCCATTGTTAGCACTGAGAATGACCCTCAGCTTGATAACCACTAGCATGCATATTTATTGAGAAATGAAGGGAGGGGGAGGCTTGTGTCCCATGGGGAACTGGGGGGGATTTTCTGTGTGGGAAAAAAGTCATGGGGACAACTGCTCGTGCATGGGTCGAAAGGGCCTTGGGAGTGCAAAGAAGAGCAATGTATAGATAGATATCTCTCCTGACTTGCGCCTACTAGGTGAGAGCATAGGCTGTAGAAGCCTTTTTGAGGAAGAAGAAGATGGCATCATGCTGTAATATTTTATTCAGTTCTGTTTCTTTTCCCCTTTTATTGGGGTCTGTAAAAGCCATATTATGCATCCTTTCATTACTGACCTTCTGACAGCACAAGTTGCTGTTTCTGGTACCCTTGCCTCTCTGCCTGGCAGCTGCAGAGGTACAGTCATTGCAGGTCAGCCTTGGAGAAACCAGGCTGTACACCCTGGGTTCATCGCAGTAGTTATGTGCTGACATTGTGGGGTGGAGGTAGACACAAACAGCGTGGCAGGAAATATTTTCTTCTAAATAATCCCAGCCTCTAGAAGGCTGGAGGGCAGTGTGACACCATCTGCAAATGCTGTTCTGCCTCCTCTGCTGTCCTTGATGATTCTCACAGGCTTCGCAGAAGGAGCAAGCTGCCCTCTTGCAACATATGGGAAGTGCTGATCTGCTACAAGGCTGGCAGATGGAGCAGTGCTCTGTTTCCTGCTGTTTCTGAAAGAAGCCCTGAAGGTGCAGTGCCACATCCAGATGTTGAAGTCAGGCTGCTTAGCAGCTCCTTTTAGAGCTCTTTACCCTCCCTGGTGTACAGAAAGAAAAATATGATCGCTACGATTAAGGCTGTAAGGTACACTTTAGAGGACTGCAGCTCCTGGAGATGAAAAGGTGTAGCCAAGTGACCCATATCCCATGGGCTAAGCTACTGAGTGAAACCAATTCATTGAGACTGGTTCTGGACTTGCTGATGTAGAAATCCATACATGCTTGAGGAATCCATCCCCAAAACACCACCTTTCCTTAGCTGAGAGCAAGAACTTCACCCAGAAAGGTCTTCAGCACAGTAGCAACATGCAGAGCAATGCATGACCTAAATGCACTTTACCTAAGAGAGGAGAGCATGGAAAATGTCTTTGGCAATGGTCTCCTCTACTCTACCCTGGTGGGGCTGCATCTAGAGTACTGTGTCCAGCTCTGACCTCCCCAGTTTAAGAAGACAAGGAATTACTAGAGGGAGTCTAGCGGCAGACTATGAAGATGGTGAGGGGCCTAGAGCACCTTTCTTAGGAGGAGAGACTGAGAGAGTTGGCTCTGTTCAGCCTGGAGAAGAGAAGGCTGAGTGAGGATCTCATCAATGTTGGGTGTCAAGAGGGTGGGACCAGACTCCTTTCAGTGGTGCTCAATGATAGGATGAGGGGCAATGAGCACAAACTGAAGCACAGGAGGTTCCACCTGAATATGAGGAAAAACTTCTTCACTTTCAAGGTGCCAGAGCACTGGAACAGGCTGCCCAGAGAGGTTGTGGGGTCTCCTTCTCTAGAGACCTTCAAAACCTGCCTGGACACATTCCTGTGCAATCTGCTCTGGGTGAACCTGCTTTAGCAGGTGGGTTGGACTAGATGATCTCCGGAGGTCCCTTCTAAGCCCAACCATTCTGTGATTCTGTATTCTCCAGCTGACTGAGCAATCTTCAACAAGAGAGAGCACCAGCCTGTAGTCATGTGTCCCTCAGACCTATTACCTCAGCCTAGCAAGATTTTTGCAGTTTTTGACTATTGTAAATACCACCTTTAGGCATCAGGCTTTGATTGACACCTTCTTAAAAAAAAAAAAAAGGTGTTTCTCTAAGAAGAATTTCCTGGTAATGCACAGGAAATCTCTCTCAGACACATATATACATACATGAATAAAATTGTGTATGTAAAAATACATGCATATATGTATACATATGCACATACATATATATGTTGATATATACATAGATATACATTTATTTATGTATAGAGGTATATGTGTCTGACCAGGTGCTGCTTATGACAGAATTTTCTCCATGCTGCTCGGACACAGAAAGTGAGCTCCTGGGCTGTGGCAATCGTATACCCTGGGCATTGTTTAGAATGGGTAGAACAGCACCTTGTTTCACCAGACAAACATCAGCAATCCAAGTCACTCGTAGCTTAATCCTCTTCAAATAAAGACCGATGTGTTTTCAGCCTCCTCTGAGCAGGGCTGGGAGGAGCATTTCTAGGTGACCTTCCACTGCCAACAGCAGTCTTAATTCTCCACTCTTGTTTTGAACCTCACACCATCATTTTATGCTCCTGTAAAGCTGGTGAAAATGCTTCTATCATTCCTACACCTCGTTTGCTAGTATTTGCATGCCATGGTAAGAGGTAAGAGAGAGAAGAACAAACAGATATTTTTTTTTTCCTGTCTTGTGGAAAATATTGCCGAATTCAATGGGATTTTTTTGTATGAGTGCAGTTCTTTGGGCCAGGCCCAGACAGCCTTGCAGTGAAAACAGTCTAAATATATGCTCAGCAACTGAGTAAAGATGGAGTGGATTTTGTGCTGCTTGGCTTCAGACTATAAATACTGATTATGGCTAGTGCCTTTGCATGTTTGTTTTCAATCAGATTGACATCATAAAGCCTTATTTACTTTTTCTCAAAAGTCTGTTTTCATTTGCCTTTCACTTCTCATTTGCAGCCTTTACGGGTTTGTATTTAGGCTCCTCATCTCTCTGTCTGTGACACATAATGATTCTCAGCAATTTTCTCCACTGTTTGCCTGAAGTTGTTGACTATCCATGAAACAGCCCATTTGGAATAACCTCTGGGAATTGCTGTATCTACTCTTCACTAGGAGAGCCCTAGAGGCAAGATCAGTGAGAAGCCTGAGTGAAAGAACATTGCTGCATAATCTGGTGTCAGTCTGCATCAGTCCATCAGTCTGACAGAGGGCAAAATGAAAAGATAAAAATATGTGCTGTGAGATTCAGCCATGCAGTTTTTCATCCATAGGGGAGCTTGGTCTAGACTAGCTTCTCAGTTACTTTGTACCTTACTCGCAAGCGTTTAACTGAACTCTCAGGTGATTTGCCCCTGCTGCCCCCCTTTCACACACCTGAGCTCATTGGCACTGCCATTCTGCATTAGCTGGCATGGTTGGATGTATATGTTAAAGCCGGGGAATGGCTGTCATAAATGCTGGTAAATGACTTGCTATAGCAAGTGTGGAAAGAGACCCATGAGTGCTCACAGACCTCCAGCCTACCCTTTCACATTCAAAAGGACAACAATAATTTCCTGGGAAAGAACCACAGAGGGAACTGAGGAAAAGCTCATCTTGCTGCAGCACCAGGGTTCATGAGACAACGGCCTGTCTCCTCGCTTCACTCTCTCTTCACCAGGAGGACAACAACAGCATCATCTTTCCAGAAGCCTCCTGAGAGTATCTATTTGGCAATTAGTTGCTTTGTCACCAGCATGCCAACACTATGAAAGTGGACTGAAGTTCTGTAAGTGGGAGAGCATGACAGAACAGCAGAGAAGCTACAGACAAATTCTGTATCCTATAGAGATTGCTAGAGATTTCAGTCTATGGAGGTGGTGTTTGTGAAAGGCACAATACAAAGGACTTCAAAACTGTTAAACCAGTAGCTGGTATTTTTCAGGTTCACTTCAAAATCTAAGCACTCAGAATTTCTTTCTAACAGCCCCAAAGGCTTTCTTATAAAGAAAAACCTGGAATTCCTAAGGCACAAACTAACATTAACAGCCAGGTAGGGAGTATGAGTTGATCCCCTTGAATTGCCCTTCTCCAGATTCTGGGATCCTAAGAATCGCATGTCAAGAGAGATGTTGGCTTCTACACTCTTTTTACAGTCAAGAAATGGGTGTAATAGCTTACAAGTCACTTCTAGAGTAATTTTGAGACTGTAAGAAACTGAGCAAGTCTGTGTCAGCTAGCAGGCTCTGGTAAAAGATAAGGGACAGTACACTGTTTGTTTTCTAGCTTTTTTCTGAAGCTCTTGTAAATGAAAACATAAAGGTCAAAATCAGTTGAGATGAAGAAACAACTTATGAATGTAGTCCATATATTTTCCCTGCTTTGTTGCCAGCAATTAAGTAGGTTAGCATGGCTTACGTTGGTGTCCATGCTTAAGAGGGGAGTATAGAAAGGAAGGAGAATGTCACACAGTGTGACACCTACAGTCCATAAACTTCTTTACTGACCTGGATGAAAGACAGCTGCCACTCAAGACACTTTGAATGGAGCCTACCTCACCAGCTGTCCATCCCAGTGCTCAACATTTACCTGCACTCTCCGTTTGCAGGTTGGTTCTCCTGGCTCCCTTGAGCTGCAGTGTCGTCATTGTCCCTCTTACACTTGTGCTCCATCAGCGCTGACACAGCCTTGGGTTTGCTAGTGCTTTGAGTACATGTTCTCAAAAACAAGGTTAATGGCAGAATTCCTGTCTCATAGCCTGCTTACACCTCGTAGTATCTAGGCATTTACTGAGATGGAGGTCAATTCGTTATACGCAGCTTCAAAACTATTCTGATATTTTCTATATTTATACCCAAGTCCCTTTTCTGAGATAGCATAAATTCTCCCATTACTCCTACCTTCAGAATTAATTGCCCCAATTGTTTGTGCTGTGATGAACAAAATGTTTTACAATATCCACCCTCATCTGCTGTGGATCAGAGCTGTTATGATTCAAATGGCTAGCTGAGGGTGTGTACAGGCCATTGATGTGCCCTGCAGAACCTAAGATGCTGTTTTTAGAGGTGGCTTTACCACAGAGTCATAAGAGTTAAGAGTGAAGATATCCTGTTCGGTTATCTGGTCTGTTGGTTTTTTTTTCAGGAAACTCACAGCAGGATGTTTTCCTAACAAAACTATTCTAGTGTTTAGTGTAACCTCTTTTCAAAAGTGCCTGCATGACAGAATTTGCCAGCTATGTCAAGGTACTAGTCACGTTTCAGGGGGGCATGGTGACCGCTGGGATTGTTGAGAGTCAGCATTCAATCCTGCTTGTGCAGTGCTTTCTCTTAGGCTTTCTTTGATGTGTGGTGTTGACGAGCTGGCCAGGTCTGCCACAGGCTTCTTTCATTTCTGCCTGGAACATCACAACTGTCATATATGCTCTGGAAAATCAGGTGTTCCTACATGCCTTATTTAGATATATGAGATGTAAGCTGGGTATAATATCAGTGGGGAAGAAAACCCTTGATATTGGTGCCATTGTCTTCATTCAAACTCAGACGGGGCCTGCAGGCTGTGCTGAAGTGCATTTGCTTGAAATCAGCATGCCAAACAGTGCTCAGCATCTCCACTTCCCACTCAGGCCATGGAGAGTGATGGCTCGCAGCATCTGTTAGATTTGAGATCTGTTTTTCCCACATCTTTGCCCACTCGAATCACAACTGCGTTCAGGATGGTGCGTTTATCACAGGGAACAGCATGGTTGTGCTAACTTCCGTGACTACCTCAGTGGTAGTCAATGGTGCGGAGCCTAGTTGGAGGCCAGTATCTAGTGGAGTGCCTCAGGGGTCAGTACTGGGGCCAATATTATTCAATATATTCATTAACGATTTAGACGAGGGAATAGAGTGTACTATCAGCAAGTTTGCTGATGACACTAAGCTGGGAGGAGTGGCTGACATGCCAGAAGGCTGTGCTGCCATCCAGCGAGACCTGGACAAACTGGAGAGTTGGGCGGGGAATAACCTGATGAAATTTAACAAGGGAAAGTGTAGAGTCCTGCATCTGGGCAGGAACAACCCCAGGTTCCAGTATAGGTTGGGAAATTACATATTAGAGAGCAGTGTAGGGGAAAGGGACCTGGGGGTCCTGGTGGACAGCAGGATGACCATGAGCCAGCACTGTGCCCTTGTGGCCAGGAAGGCCAATGGCATCCTGGGGTGTATTACAAGGGGAGTGGTTAGTAGATCGAGAGAGTTCCTCCTTCCCCTCTACTCCGCCCTGGTGAGACCACATCTAGAATATTGTGTCCAGTTCCGGGCCCCTCAGTTCAAGAAGGGCAGGGAACTGCTGGAGAGGGTCCAGCGTAGGGCAACGAAGATGATTAAGGGAGTGGAGCACCTCCCTTATGAGGAAAGGCTGAGGGAGCTGGGTCTCTTTAGTTTGGAGAAGAGGAGACTGAGGGGTGACCTTATTAATGTTTATAAATATATAAAGGGTGAGTGCCACGAGGATGGAGCCAGGCTCTTCTCAGTGGCAAACAATGCTAGGACAAGGAGTAATGGGATCAAGCTGGAACACAAGAGGTTCCACTTGAATTTGAGAAGAAACATCTTCTCAGTGAGGGTGCCAGAGCACTGGAACAGGCTGCCCAGGGGGGTTGTGGAGTCTCCTTCTCTGGAGACATTCAAAACCCACTTGGACATGTTCTTGTGCGACCTCACCTAGGACTTCCTGCTCCAGCAGGGGGATTGGACTAGATGATCTTTTGAGGTCCCTTCCAATCCCAAACATACTATGATACTGTGTGATACTGTGTGACACTGCAGAGACATTTCCTGCAGAAGTAGAGGGGGAAAAAAAAATGGAGTGTGTGACTTATATGATGATTCAGTTGTGCTGTCCATGCAGAGAGGATCACCTTGGCGCCAGATATTTGTCTTTTTTTAACTGTGTTTATGGCAGCTAAGGGGGAAGAGATGAGGAGGATTCTAACAAGGTGATTTGGTTTTAAGCCTGTTTGGTGTTGTTTAGCTATCTCACGCTGTTCAAACACAAGTGAGTGTGTGCATGGGGGCGTTGTGGTAGCTAAGCGCTAACAACCAAGCTAAATACTGGAATCTGATGGTGAAGCAGTTTATTTTTTCTTCTTCTGTAAAATGAAATTAGTGCTGGTGAAAAGTATGCATAGACATCCTGGAGACTGCAGCCCTCTGTTTGTCCTTGCAGCAGTTATAACCAGGCAGGGAAAACCTTCCCTATCCCCAGCTCTGCCAAGTTCATCTCGGAGCAGGAGAAATCCTCTGCAGCGATTTCAGATGCTGTGGCCCCTTACATCTCTGGCCCCTGCTGAAAAGGAGACCGTGGAAGGCAAAGGAGATGATACCTGGGGGCAAGACAGGATTTATCCTCATCTGCTGTGGGTCAGGGCTATATGTTGAGAGACAAACTGGAATTGTGACTGCTGTGTTGGACTAGGGCTCGTGTGAACTTCAGGGAAGAGAGAACAGTTTGATCTCCTCTGGAATTTTTTTCTCAGCCAACCTTAAGCCTAGTAAAAATCAGAAATTATCAGCAAAAATAATGAATCTGGCGAATCAGCATTAAAACTTGTGATTTAAAGTAGGAAGCACCAGGAAATGCAGAAAAATGTCACACCAAAGATACTGACTCTCAAGTATGTTGCCATTTATGCAATGCTGCTCCTTTCTTCTGATTAGGAGGCCAAGTTAATATATTAGTATGTTCTAGAATGTGTACTGTTTTGTTGTTTTTGTACAAAATAACAACTCTTGCTTAGTATGGATTGAAACATTTATTTTTTAGGAGAAAATATTTCCTAAATTAGTAATTTAAATTAAAACAAGAGATTATTTTGACCTTTATTGTCATGCTACTGACATAGCATGAAAGGAAGCATGCACTGCTATTGAGGGCAATGGAAGACAATTTAAAAAAAATACTAATACGTAACAAACCAAAATGGTGAAATAGAAATGGCTACTATGTTTTTTTATGGTGCAGGATTCATTTCTGGGAGAATTTAAAAAAAAAAAAACAAACCACAAAAACCCCCACACTGAACTATTTCTTACAAGTCAAACATCAAAAAGTTGGTGTTTCAGGTGAAATGAAAAGTCTGCATTTATCGTCCCATTACTTGAACTAAAATTAAAATAAAATTAGAGAGGACGTGAAACCTCCTCCATGTGGCATAAACCAGCCACTAAGGAGGACCCGAGTAGCTCTGCCACTAATTTTTATCCTTGCAAGGAGCCCTCTGAGAGAATAACAGAAGGATAAAGATAAAAATGAAGCCTGCTGGTACTCTGTCCAGTTCAGTACAATGTACTGTGAACACATGACCCAATCCAGGTTAGCTAAATTTAAGCACAGTCTTACTGAACATTATTCACCATGACTGGTTAGGGTGGCTGACTTAGTAATCTTCTCCCTAGAGTCCACCTGGAGCCCATGGAGACTAAGAGCTTCTTCTAGAAGGTGGCACTGAAGGCCACAGGGCATTGCTTGCATCTCCTGCTGGACTGGGGTCTTTCTCACTCATTGCTGGCTTTGGTGGGAAGCCAGGAGGACATCCTCCCACCTCTTGTTAGATGGGGTGACTCTCTCTCTTCCTAGTGTCCCCTCCTGGTTGGGCTGTTTGGTGATTTAGTTAGGCACATGCTTAAATGTCTCCCTGGCTTTGGTCCAAAATGCTCAGCCTTGTGCCAGACGAAGTTTTTGTCAGGCAGGCAGAGAGTTAGCGCCTTGCTCACTAGTGGAGAGGTTTGGTGGGTGTTAGCACCATGGCTGGGAAGGGACAGAAGAAGAGAGGGACCTCTCCCGTCACAGCAAGGTTGGGAGGTGAGATGCTCAGCACCCATCACTGGCTCTGGAAGCCAGAGGAACTGGAAGGAGAGGGAAGTGGGATACCTGAGCTACCAGGAGTAGCACACATATGTAAGGGAGGTGGCATGAGCTGCGGTCATGGAAAAGACCCTGTTGAAGGTGAATGTCTGTGTACACTGAGCTCAGAGGTGATATCCAGTGAGAGTGGAACGAGTTACTACGACTGCCCTTCTGGTTTATTTTTGTCTAGGGGAAGAGAAGTACTGTCTTTTGTATGCAGTGTGTTTATAACTCAATTTCCCTTCTGACTGATGCCCTTGCTCCATGCTCTCTTCTCCTCTCCTCCTCCATCTGGTTTCTATTGTAGTTTTAAATGAGGACAGTTTGGCTGTCCGGCAGAACAAGCAGGGTCTGTGTGACACCAGCTGCCTCTTCCAACTTCTAAGCCTCCAGCACAGTTTTAATTATAGAAGTGTCAAGATTGGACACCCCTCGTCCCCCCCTTTTTTGTGTCTGCACGCATACACACAGCCCCTTCTACAAATCCCCATCCACGTTCCATCTTCCTCCGTGAGAGATCCAGTTCTGTGATTTACGTGTGCCCTGTAATGCTGATAGAGTCCTGTTGTAAAGCACAGGTTAGGTCTGTACCTCTTAACATTCAGGGTTGATCAAAGCCTTTATTTTGGCTCATCAGAACCCACATCTGAAATAATCAAACCACCTCAGAAATGCCTGGAAGTAGGAGGGAGGTAATCCTGGCCTCTCTAACCTCACCTCCCCTGAGTGCCTGAAAGACTCAGCTTTGTAGGAGATCAGAGCTGCTTAGGAATTTCAGAGCTGCAGGTTCCACTCAAAGAAAACATTTATTGTGCTCCAGCTTCATAAAAGTGCTCCATTTAGGGGCTTGATTTGCAGAAAGCTGATGTAGTCCCTCCACCTCCAGGGATCTGAGGTCAAAGTCTGTAATTTTTGGTTGCAAGTGAAATATGTCCTATATGGGATTTTTTTTTTGACATGACAAAACCACAAGACATGTTGGCATAACTGACTGTTTCTCTTCATAAGAGCCAAAGATGTGGTATGGAAGGAAATGATGAACATGATAAGTGAAGGACACTGTCAGAGATATGTGAGAAGCCCAGGGCTGGAAAATCAGGGAAGACTGCAGTGCTGGAGTAAGAGATGCTGTCAGAGCTTGGTTCACATTGTTTGTCTGCAGTCTGTAGGTTGCTTCTACTCTGGAGTCTTCACCTGCTTTTGAAAATGGGTTGAATTGTGTACATTTGCTACAGCTTATTGCCCTGAGGACCCTCTTTTTGCTTACCAGCCCTCAACAGATGGATCTACCTTTCTCTGGCTTATAAGAGGTTTGTTTACCTGCCTGAGGCCTTTTGACCTAATTTATCCCAAGGAAACTTAAAACTCAGCAAAAAACCAGTGTGATTTAACAGGTTTTACTTTCAAGAGGTCAAATTAGCCACAGCAAGCATCAGTAAATGCATTTTTGATTGGTGAGCCTATTCTTAAACCCAAGATTTTAAAAAGGATCTAATAAAGGGTGCTGTGGGCATGGACCCTATTTTTGTGGCAGTTAGGCACCATCATGTGAGGTTTGTCTATAAGGCAGACTGTTTGATTTTTAAACAAACTTTGTCGTATGTCTGTCCTGATCAAATAGGTTTTCTGTTTGATTAATTCTTCTTTTTCCAGGTAGCATGGAGAGGTCATAAAAATCATCCCAAGGGCTTTGAGTGTGACACAGCATGACTAATGTATCTGCATTACGAGTCCCTGCTCAAAAAAACCCATAAAGTCAGATTTTCCCTGTTGTTTTGGAGGGTGTTCTTTAACTGAGGAGAATTAGTCTGTTTGGCTCATTCAGGCTTCCAAGTAATCACTGGCACTTCATGTATTCCTGCATTTGGGTTGGCCAGAAGAGAAGAGAAGGGATGCACAAGAAGGTGCTCTTTACCTCCCTCAGTAATAGTTGGGAAGCAGAATGTTAGCACTTGCCTGACCAACTGGGCTCACTAATAGTGTGTCACTGAGGAGGGCACCAGTTTGGAAGCCCTCCTCACCACAGCCTGTGCCCTGGGCCGCTTTGTAGGTGCAAGTCCACCACCCATGAGCTGGGTCTGGCCTCAGTGACACCCATGAGAAATACAATAAGGCCCCAGCTGGTTTTTGTTCAGGCTGTCCTTGGAGTGCTGTCTTTGGATGTCACCTGATGAAGCACATGTTAACATATCATTGTGGTATTGAACCTCAAGCAGAAGAACCCAGGGGAGGTCCAGCCAGAGGCATTATCTGTGTGATGGTGCAAAGATCCTATGCCTGGTTTTCCAGTCAAATGTATGGCTTGGTCCATTTTCTTTCCTACAGCTTTCTGAATGCACAGTGCAGCAGAATCAGCATTACAGCAGGGAACTTCTGCATTTACTGACTTTTGTGCTTATGGCTGTGTGAAGCGTTGCGTTAAATACACGGTAGTTTCTAGCACCTAATAAGGAAGGACTCTCTTACTGTTATTGTTATAGCTAGGGTTGTTATAGTTCTGGGCAAAGGAAGCCTTAGTCTGGCAAAGAGGATGAGTGTTTCCTATATCTATACAATGGGGAAAAAATAAACATATACTTTGGGTCCAGGTCTGGATGTAAATGTTGTGCCTCGGGCTCCTCTCAGCTTTAAGGCTGGTTGAGCCTTTGGCTGGTTATGCTGATGGAGTTCTTTTGAAGCCAATGTCAGATTTTGTCAGTGTGCAGATCTAGTCAATATATGAACTTTATACCCTCTTTGCGGGAGTTTATGAGCACTAAACTGTGGGTATGTAGGCTTATATGGAAGTGTGAATGCTCCTCTGATTTTTATCCAAGCCAATTAGGCCTTTTGGCATGATTCAGTGGGGCTAGAACTCTATCCTGTGGAGGGGGGAGGTTCTCAGGACGTCATGCTATACCTCATGCTTTCAATTAGAATGAAATGGAATTTTTTTTCCTGAAAAGAAAAGAAAAAGGGAGAGAGGAAAACCCTACCTTTCTTCCCACAATGTTTCTGTGACTTCAGGGTCAGTCATTGTTGTATGTCAATGAGTGTGGCATGGCACAGCCATAGCATAACCTCATTTTGCAAGTTCACTTCAACCACATTATGGGGTTTATTTTTGTTTTGCCGTGTATTTCTCTCGTTAATGTACCCTTGCCTGCATCTGCAGAGAGCCTTTGCTGTTGTTTCATGAAACTGGCTCCTCTGTGGGGATTTGTGGAAGTTCTTGGTGTGTATTCATTGGGTATCTTGCCTTGCTTTCCTCTCTTAGTCCCCTACGTGCTGAAGAGCTGTGCAGAGTTCATTGAGACTCATGGCATTGTGGATGGGATCTACCGCCTCTCAGGAGTGACATCCAACATACAAAAGCTGAGGTAAGGGCAATCTGTCTGAGTACCAGAGGGATTTGGTCACATTTCTTGCTACCTTTTTGCTGTTATGTTTTGCTGTTAGTCCCTCAGGCATAGACTGAGGCCAACAGAGCTCTATGCTGGTGCAGAAGATGAACTGTCTCTGAAGCTGGTAACAGGGAAATACAACATTTCAAGGGTTAGTCCATGACAAAGAAAAAAAAATTCTCCCTCTGCATTTATTAATGGCAAAGGCCTGGAGGGTCTCAGCACAGATGCTGAGTTATCTCACTTCAAGACAAAGCAATCTCTTTATTTCATTTTGGAGTCCACTCATGGGATTATGTTAGGAGAACCAGGGTCTAGTTGAAACCTGGAGGCCTGATCCCAGGAGACAGTCTGAGCCAGGCTGCAGAAACATCTCTGCTTTCCAGTTTGTCTTTTCTTCTACCTGGACATAAATCTTATTCGTCTACGTTGTTATGTGTCCATATTGTTCCAGACAAGAGTTTGTTTCTGACCAATGCCCGGATTTGACGAGGGAAGTTTACCTCCAGGACATCCACTGCGTGGGGTCACTCTGCAAGCTGTACTTCAGGGAGCTGCCCAACCCTCTCCTCACTTATGAGCTCTACAAGAAATTCACGGTGAGACACTTTGCTTTGCTCATTCCTCTCCAGCAGTGTGGATGTGCTGCAGGATCCTCCATGACAGCTGTTTGGGATTTGGTCCAATATGCTGTCTTCTGGTGCATCTCTCTGTATAAACACTTCTCAGTGCTCTTCCCTTCTTGTCTTGCGCTGGCTCTCCCTGTCCTTGTTTCTTTCCCCCATTTCATATTGTTTTCCTCAGCCTCTCTGCTGTTTCCTGCCCTTCATCTTGCTCATTTTTACACCACATTGCTTCTTTGCTGTTACTCTTTCTCCCCACTGTGTACCTCCTCCCAGAATTACTAATTCTCTTTCTTTTTCTCATTACCGTCCATCACTGAGAGCCTTCTGGATCACCTGGGGCTTGCGATCATAATCACAAGGCTGCAGTTTCCTCCTCTCTATCTCTTCGGCAGTCCCTGACACCTGCACAAACTGATTGCTCAGCCCATGTGTAAAGCACCAACTTTTCTGCACCTGTAGCATTTTTCATACGGTTTGTCAGAATGCAAATAATGACACAGGTTATGCCAGCTATGGCATATCAGGCTCATCATCCTCATGCCATCAATACAAATAGCAGAGGAAAGTGGCAGCTGGCCAAGCAGAAATCTCTAACCTTGTTTAAAGAGATTGTAATTCAAAGAGTAGTCGCTTGATTCTGCAAAACAACCATAGATTATACATGGATACAGCTGGAGCCTAGGAGCAGACTGTGGGAGAGCAGAAAAATAAGACCACAAAGCCTGAATTTTTAAGAGAGCTGGCTAATTTTGATGACAGATAATATTTTATTAAAAGGTGGCACAGCAAGCTACACTTCTTGAGGTTGCCTGCCTCTTACCACTCTAAATCCACTTTCAGTTGTTTATGACACAAAGAAATTTAAATTCAGTCATTCAGGCTGAAATTTTATGTGCCAGAGGTGTGAATTTTCAGCTAAAAGAATTCATCAGCTTCTTAAAACAACTGGGATGGGGGGATGGGAAACGTTTTTTCAGTGCTAGAAACATCCGTCCTTTGTTAAGAGTTTCTGTCATCCTGCTCTTTCCTATTTGCTGGGAGGTGGAGGGGACAGACATCGCCAAAAATGTCAGATGTTGCAGAGAAGTAGTTTTGCAAAATCATGTCCGAATGAAATGGGAGGCGACAAGCAACCTTAGCTGCAGGTATTGCCATCTGCATTGCCTTTATTCTGAAGTCGTGTTTCTTACAAGTCGTGTTGCTATGGCACAGGAAGCACTGAGGGGCACCCACGGGGTGCACACAAGAAGACGACTTTCTGTTGCCTGCTGAAGGAGAAGACAGGCACATCTGTGCAGGAGAGCTTGCTGTAGGGCAAATCCAGATGGGACCAGCCAAGTAGCAACCTGGTAGAGGAAGTCTGGTAGCTGTGAGGGGCTACAGCCGAGCTGGGGACCACTGGCTCGCTTTGCTGACTGACAGACATGCAACAGTGTTAGATGACTTGCTGTTGCGATGCCAAATTTTAAGTAAGATTGGTCTGTGTTTCAAGGTGATGTATAGTAAAAACTTCAGTCAAAATTCTGAGCAGATTTGAAAAACTGGCCTGTATCCACAGGATATGGGGATCCTGAGGATATAGGGTAAGATCTCTAAAATAGACACAGTCAGGATGAATAGGATCTTAAAAATACAGGGTGTTATTCAACTATTCACAGTAACTGATGATTCTCATTCTTGTTGAAGATATTTGGCTGGTGTCTTTTTGGCTATCACCACTGATTTATGAAAGAAAAATGCTCTGAAGGAAACATGAAGATTTAGATGGAAACTTTTTTTAGGAAACAATGTTTGCTGAAAAGTGCACTTTTGGAATGATGACTTGCAGATTTTCATTAGATATATTCAGTAAATAGTTTTATTCAAAAACAAAAGGGAAAACATTTGTGTAACTGTCTAAATGTTTCTTTTACAAATACTTTCTAAAGGAAATGTTTCAACATTAAATCAACATATCTAACTTTTAATAAAATGCCTTTCAGAAAAGGGTTAAACACCTCCAAATTTAAATGATAATTTCTTTCACTTATGGTCCAGTACGATGCTTTGATGCTTTGGTCAGCCTTGAAGAATTGTTTTTAAAATCTTGTGCCAGCTCCCCAAAATGTTATCACTTTGGATTGACCTAAAAAGGGTTTTTTTTTTAATCTCCAGCTTTTTAGTTGGTCCTCAGCCACAAAATCCTTTATTCACCTAAGTCTACTCAGTCGGGATTTATAATGGGTAACCCAGCTGACAGGAAGCACAGTCAGATACCAGGAGGAAAGAAAGAGAAAAGACCAGTTCCCCAAGGAGCAGAAAACCCATTAGGAGCATGTGTATGCGTGGGGTGTCGGAACAGGGAACAGTGGCAGCTGTGCCTCAGCAGAAGAGTGCTGGTAGGAGTAAAGGATGCATGCTAATCCCAGCCTGACTCAGTCGGAGCTGTCTCTGAGATGGGATAGGCTCCACTTTGAGTCACCAGAGTGATTCAGACATTTGTGGCTAAGGAAAGTCAAATTCTTAATTACTAGGGAGCGGTTGGCCTTTTGCTCATCATTATGTCAAGTTCATAGATGTAACATCCCAGTCATGACCTCACTGGCTATCAACTTTTGACAAATGATGCCCTCTCACGCTCTCCACCTTGCCATCTTGTATTCTAATGACAGATCCTTGTTTCACAGGACAGATAAATTGACGCTGCTTAGCTTGTTCTAAACTGGGCACAGAAGGACTGAACACGCCCTCAGAGCAAATGAGCCGTAGGAGGCCAAGCCTACCTTCTCTGGACTCTGTTCCACTTGTTAACTGGTGCTTATGAATTGTTCACTCCCGGAATCACCAGTGGAGTGAAAAAATCCTAAATGGCATAAATTTGTAACGAGATTAACAGACATGTAATAAATTGAGTTATTAGTTCTTCCTTGATTTCTGTATTCTGCTGCTGTAGTCCTAGGTTTTGCCTGGGCCCTTAGATTTCCAAGGCACAACATGTATGGGTCAGAAGTGTGGCTCAGAGGTTTGAATGGGTCATGACCTCAGAGAAGCTGGTATTCACTTGCTGTCTAAGCATTAGGTCTTTGAGACCTCTAAGTTAAGTATGGGAATGAAAATCAGTACTGGAGGAGAAAATTCTGTGTACAATCTGGTTGAAACCCATTGTTTTAGATGCACCAGTTAAAGTTTATGTTTCTCTCCATCTCCATCCTTGGACAAGGTCATTCAACTGGAAACCTCATGTAACGATCACAAGAGTTCTTATACTTAGGATTTCTGGGCTGATGGTAGTAGGCTTTAATTTGGGCAAAACAAGTGCATCCACATCTCATGTAGACCAAACTAGTGAGCTCACTTGTTTTTCTTTGCCCTCACATCAGTGAGAAGTTGAAACCAGAGAGCATAGATCTCAATTCCCAGTGTTAGGGAATAAAACATGATTCATATACATCTCTGGCCCTGAAACTGGCAAAGTTTGGTTTGCTGGTGGTTGCACATGAGAAGTGGTCTGCTGGGAAAAGGACAGTGACCAGAAAAGAGATGGCGGTGTCATCAGTGTGGATGTTGTAGTGACTGCTACAAGAAGATGCTTCTCTAGTTGTGGCTGGTAATTTCAGGTTCATAATGCTTAAGCGACGGGTGGTTTGGGACGGGTTATTTCCTTCCTTTCCTTTCCTAGCAGTGCTGACGTCTGTCTGTAGGCAAAGCTTCTGCTGGCAGCGTGGGTCCCAGCATCTTTCTTTGAACTCACTCCAAACTCCAGTGGCAGCAGGGTAGGCAGGAGGTTCCCAGACAGACATGCATTGTTTGAATTTGCTGGTGGTTTGTCCTCTCTCAATACAAATATTGAAGAGGAATAGCTGAACAGATGAATACCAATGCAGTAAGCTCCTAGGAATGCAGACAAAACTTATCGTAGCTCTCTAAGCTCTTGGTCCATAGAGGCTTGTTCAAGACCAAGATGTATAACCTTGATTCTGTCTAACTTAGTCTAACCCTGAGTATAAGGATTTATTAATCTATCCAGACAGTGGTTTTGCTAAAGCTTCTCCCATCATAAAAGATGCAAACTCACAGAAACAATCCCTATAGCTATCTTCATATGAGAGCCAAATATTGCTTATTTTGAAGAATGTGTAACATGTATATCCAAGCCATTTTCATAACACATGGTTTGAAAGGCCTGATTTATTTTTAACTTTTTGTTGAGGGGGATCGCTATTTTTCATTTTTCCATTATTTTCACTTCTTTCTTTCCCTCTCTTTCTATTTCACCTGTCACTGGCCAAGTTAAAAAAGGGAAAAATAACAGGAAAAAAAAAAAAAAAAAGAAAAAGAAACATAGCTCCTAATTGAATGTCTCAGTCCTTAAATGCCCCTGCCCCCAAAACAGTGACCACCATATCTCAGCATGTAGGAAGGATGCACTGAGACAAGAAATTACAGCACAGCAAGTTTCTGCTGTGCTGGGAACACAAAGCAACAACTTCTACCAATAGCTGTGTAAGGTAACAAGAGAGCATTCCCTCTGAGACAGGCTGTCTCCTGTGACCCTCCTTATCCTTCTTCCTTTTCCCCTGAGCCCATTGCCAGGGCAGACTGTTTCCTTGTATCTCCACAGGAAGCAGTATCTCGCTTCCCTGAGGACGAGCAGTTGGCACGAATTCAAAATGTCATCCAGGAGCTCCCACCATCACATTACAGGTGAGATCATGTCCACCAAGGTGCTGAGGAACAGTTCAGTGACCCTCACTATCAGGGAATACTGCCTGAAACAGTGCTGGAGTTCATTTCCAGGAGTCAATACCCAAAAGCTGACTCACCATTTCCCAGTCTGACAACAATTGATCTGGCATTTAAATATCACTGAACAAATTCTTGTTAGAGATTGAACAAGCTCTCCATGCCACCATTTATCATCCTTCTTCCCCGGGTATGAACCCCGTGGTACCCTTGGCCAGTGTCCTGCATGTGGGGAGGGGAAGATGATCTGCTGGAGGTGCTTGAGCAAGAGCTAAGCCCTCAGCCTTTGCAGCATCCCACTCCTTCTCCCATCCATCTGCTGTCTTCCTTGCACCCATCACATTAAGCATTGTTTGGTTCATGCCCCATCCTTGGCCACCCCAGAGCAGAGTTGTTCAGGTGTTCACTGCCACCCTGTATAAATGATGGTGCTGTAAATCCTCTGTCTTACAGGGCCTGTTGTGCCATTGCAGACATTGCCTTCCTTGAGGAGGGGACATCTCGGGGGCCACAGCTAGGTCTGAGCCTTACTGTCCCAGTGGGCAAGCATCAGTCAATTGACACATTTTTCTTTCTTCATGTGAAACCACTGCAGAACACTGGAATACCTGATCAAGCACTTGACTCATCTGGCCTCCTTCAGCAACATGACCAACATGCACACCAGAAACCTGGCCTTGGTGTGGGCTCCCAATCTCCTCAGGTATAGTAGAGAGTTCTCTCATCCAGAGCACCATGCCAGGCTCCAAGGGAAGTGCCAGCACCTGAGCCTGGAGACCCATTGCCTGAGGGAAATGAAATGACAGGGAAAAGCAGAACAATGAAACAGAACAGTGGAGGAGAGCAAATAGCTTTTAAAAGAAGAAAAAAACCAGGTTGAATCATCTGAGGTTTAACTGCCAGCATCCAAGGAAACCTGTGGTTTTGTGTGTTTCTTATTAAAAAAAAAAAAAAAAAAAAAAAAAAAAAAGAAGAAAGAAAAGCAAAAAAGCTGTTATTTGCAATTTGAGCATATTTATTTAAAAATGAGGAGTTAGCTCATCACTGTGGTACGGAAATGACATTTCTGACAGTGCCAGTGCTTCTGCAGTGGGATGGTGAGAGACAGAAAGGCTTGGATGGGAGGGCAACAGGGCAATAATACTACAAGCCTGTGCCCAGATCTGCTTGAGCAAAAGTGAGATGAGCTTGGTGGGTTTAGGATGGCAAACAGTGAGAGATCCCAAGACCACCAGCTAGTTTGTTATGTTTACTGTGCCTGGCACTCTGCTGGGAAGAGGCCTGGATAAGATGCAAGCAGAGGTTTGGCTGATATGTTGTAGAGCTAAGCAGAACAAGTAAAAATATAATGAGAAAAAAAATTAACTATTTTACATCTTGTTGAAATTCCCTTCCCTGTCCATTCCATAACAATGTACTGAGAAGAAGGAACTATGTAGTGAGAGTCTAGGACTGCAGCTGGGCAGGAGAGGAGTGACTGCAGATATGGTGGGGGGAACTGTGGGCTGGTAGAGGACAGGAGGGAGGGACATTGGCCAGAGTGGTACACGCCTGAAAAACATCCCCTAAAGAGTAATCTCACCCTTTTAAACCACAAAATAGGCAGAGCAGGTTCTGAAAGTGAACCAAATGTTTCTTCTATTGAATATCACAAAGTGGACATTTACTACTGAAACATTTTCATTCTAGCATCTGTCCTTGTCAAAAAAAACTGAAGTCTGTTTCCTTTTGCAATCTTTTGTAAGTACAAGACCCAGGGAGGAAAAGAATGGAGCAAGCAATTCAACTGCACTCTCTTTACAGGGTTATCCTCTTGGCAATGCCCCAAGCTATTATCTAACATACCAGTCTTTAACTTTACAAAGGATCCATTGCCCAGAGATAATTTCTTCAGCAACACTTTGGCATGTCAAGATAAGGAATGTTTCTTTGCTGAGAGCAAGAGTGAGAATGTGGGGGAGTGTAGCCGGGTAGAGAAGATACTACTGGGGCACACAGTAAAGTGTTGAAAAAATTGGCTCAAGGAAGACCTGTGCAGGGTTCTAAGGGATTTCACTGACAGATGACTGAAGCATTGAGTAAGGATCTGGAAGCAGTATTTGAAGGCTCCTGTGTTGTCTTTCAGGCCAAACTTTGAAATCGCTAAAAGAGCAGCAAATAGGGAGAAGAATGGAGTTTGAGAGTCACAGTTTTGTGTACTGCTGAAGAACATAAAGGCTAAGTAGGGAAAATAACACGGGCAAGAAAGAAAATAACAGAGGTGGCAGAGAAAACAGGGAAAATAATTTTAGAAAGACTGAAAAGGCAGAGAGAGAATGAGAACTTGTGAGGGAAAGAGAGCAAGAGGTACAGCAAGAGTGGGGAAAACATCCCTGTTTCAAGGCTTGCAGGAAGAAAGCTTGTCTTTCCTTCCCAAGGGCTGTGTGTGGCAATACTGGGTACTAGTCTGTTTCTTCCCTCATACAGGTCAAAGGAGATTGAGGCAGTTGGCTGCAATGGGGATGCAGCTTTCCTGGAGGTGCGAGTGCAGCAGCTGGTGATCGAGTTCATCCTGAATCACGTGGATCAGATCTTCAACAACAACAGAAAAGCCAGCTCTGCAGAGAACATTGGTAACAACCTCCCCAAGTCACTCCATCTGTCACTTGTCATGTACTCCAGCTCTAACTGTATGCCCTTCAACTAATATTTCAAGGACGTCAGCCCTTACCATCCTCACAGACTCCTTCAAAAACACCTTGAGCCTAATCCTTCATTATTCTTCTTCTCTTCATCCCTATCTCCAGCATTTTCTTCTTGAAAAGTAGCATCCTTCAGTGTGCTCCCAGAGTGCCCTATGGCTCATCTTTTGCATGATCCCACCTGGCTTAACCCTTTCCACAAAAGGAAGACCACCTGATTGCTTCTCAATCCCGGTCTAAGCTTTCTCTCGAAGATCATCAGCCACAGTCTCAATTCTTCTCTCAGGATGCCCCAGAGATAATTCCTCACACTGATGATACCTCCCCTGCAGCCACCATATCCACTCAAGTCAGAGGCCACACTCTGAAGATAAAACTTAAGCTTGTGTTCTAAAATCTTATGTCTTATGCCTCAGGATATTTTGTAAAGGAGATTTATTTTCCTGGGACTTCAACAGTTTTCAGGGATGCTGGTTTTGTTACTTAGTGATGGGTTTGTTGTCAAAACACTTTTAAGTGTGGGAAATAATAGGACTTGGATCCATAGTGACCTCACATAATTTCAGAAATAATCTTCTTTCTTTTTTACACACCAGGAAGACTTGTGATACCTTCAAAAGTGAGAGAGTAACCAGCTTTCTGCTTTTCAGCCCTGTGCCAGCTCATCCTGTTCACCTTTCCTGTAACACATAGGACTCTCTGTTAGTCTGTCCCTGGAACCTGCATTTCCAGTGTGGTGCCCTGCTCAACCTGTAACACCCCTGCTCTGCTGGTGCAAGTGCCATGCTTATGCCCTTACTTATTGCCTGGCAGAATCATAGAATCATTTTGGTTGGAAAAGACCTTTAAGATGGATTCCAACTGTTAACCTAGCTCTGTCAAGTCCACCTCAAAACCATCTGCCTAGGAACCTCATCCATACATCTTTAAAACATCCCCAGGGATCGTGACTCAATCACTTCCCTGGGCATGGAGGAAGACATGGAGTGGGAACTGCTCCCCTACTGCCTTAAGCATTGTAGTGAAACATTGGCTAGTAAATCCCAAGGGTCTGGTTCTACTGCAGGTCACTGGCCCAAAACTGGTCCAACTTCTGTAAGTGATGAACACTGCTGGCTTAAAACAGCCTTATGGAGTCAAGAGAGGAACATGCTGATGGTCTCAGTTGATTTCTTGCCCCTTCACCCAGCCTCTCTGCACAGGCAGTAGCTTGCACCCTGCTTCAGCAGTAGAGCTAAGTACTGAAGGGAATCCAGAGCCTGTGCTTCCTTCATGCACCTTGAGGTGGTCTGTTTAGGACAGGGTTATTATTGGGGTGACATGTGGGAAGCTGGCTTTGCCACTGCTCATGTAAACAGAGACCTTGTGTTCCCGGGGCTATTGGTCACACTGCTTCCATAGCCCTGAAATACAATAGGAAAGTAAAGAAATGCTGGTTTTTATAACAGTCCCCTTCCTGGAACAAGACAAGGAGAAAGATGTGAAAGTGAGAGAAAGAATTAGGTACCAGATTTGGATCAGGGACTCTCCAAAATCTGGGGAGGGAGAGAAGGAGAGAGGAGAAAGGAGAACGTGTGAATCCTGGTGTTTTTCAGAGACTCCTCTTTCACACCAAAGCATCTATCTACAGCAGAGGCAGCAAATCTCTGCAACACAGCCTTTGGCTGGTGAGCATGGCCCCTGCTGGGAGTGCACTCAGAGGGATAAGGTTGCTGGGGAGATGGAAGATGTATCTGACAAAAAGTCTCTCTCCCTGCACGTGCCACTCCTTTCCACCCTCCGCAGGAGATGTTCCAATCAAATAAAGACATGAAGCTCTTGCTCTCGTCTCTCCTCACCCCAGGCTGGAATGTATTTTCTTGCTTTTCAGAGAGTGTATCGGTTCTGAAAAGCCTGACCCTCCCCTCAGCCTCCCTGCCAATGAAACTGGTGAGCCTGGAAGAAGCACAGGCACGGAGTCTGTCTGCCTCCCACCCTGCTCGGAAGGAGAGGAGAGAGAACAGCTTGCCTGAAATTGTCCCTGTTACTGGGTCCCTCTTCCACACAGTTGTTGACCTACCTGACAGCAAGTAAGTGCCGAGAGGAATGTAAAGTGCAAACAAAAAAGTGCAGATTCCCCAGTATGATTGGGAATGAGACTTCTGCTAGCGTGATATCCCTACACCTGCATGCGTGAATCTACAGGCACCATCAAGAGAAAATTCTGTGCCCTTCTCAACAGAGGCACAACTGCTCCTGAGAAGCCTTGCAGTTCCTGGGTTCATAGTTCTCACTTGTCCTCATCCCTCCATCATGGCACAACCTCACGGACCTCCTGCAGGAGGAATTAGTTGTCTTTACATCCTTGTGTCAGCCAAGGATTTGGCTAAGCATGGGCTGAATGTGGAGCAGGTCTGGACACAGGTCTCCTGTGAGTTACACCTGCTGGTGGCTGGTCCACGGGACACCTGGTGGCATTGACCTGCCCAGCTTCATTGTTCTTCAGATTCCTCTGCACTGATAACTGCACAGTAAGGCAATTTTTCACTCCTAGCATGAAGAGATATTTACATAGTGGCACCTGTGCCACTTATACCTATGCCAAAAGAAGAGATTGATTTCGGCAAGTTGCTGCAGCTGTTGGCACTGTTGCCCAGCATAAGTATTTATCTATTAGTCTATCTATCTGTTAATATATGGCCACTCTACTGCCTGGTTTGAGAGATTATAGCCTCTGCAGTAGACGGCTCATTTATCTGCTGACCCATAAGGCAGCAGAGCAAATATATTTCTTTGCACTTGATATATTAAAGCAAAAAGGACCCATCTAATAGAGTACTGCCAAGAAGATAACCATCTTAAGGCAAAAGGGTGTATTGCCCCTCTAGAGTGCCTTTTCCTTTCTCATTTGAAGAGAACAGTCCTATCCCCAAGATATGAATCCTCTTTGTAGGACTGATTTGTGCTCTTCTGAATACTGATCTGGAAGAAAAGCAGAACTATGGGGGTAGAAAACCCATTATGGAGAGTAAGACAGGGAAATAACAGGTTTCTTACTCCGGAAGAGGGGACATTTAAGGAAGAATCAGAATGAGTAGGTGAATCAACTGAAACAGAGCTTCTTGCAGTAATACACATAGGAAAAACCTGGATTCAGGAGTAGTGGCTTCTTTCTGCTTAAAGCTGAGATTTCCAAAGAGAAACAGAGAACTGGTGTCCCCCTTCCTCCGACAGTTACAAGAAATTCCCTTAAGCCTCCTCCTTTTTGGATAGTACATTATACTTGCATATGATCATGTAACACCTATGATTAAATTGTTAGCCTGAGAAGCATTAATAGCTAGTTTGTCTTAAGGGATCCTCTTATTTTCACAAATTCATAAAAACTATAAGACATGTGGAGTTTAAAGGATAGCTTCTTGCACCAAGTGATAGTACCAGTTCTTTTGGTTCTCTGAAATTTATCTGTCATTAAAACCTGTTAAAAAGGCAATTTTTCTTTACTGTATTGCAAGATAGTTCTAGCCTCAGAAACTTCTCCTTTCTGGAGACAAGTATGATTGATAGCTCAGTCAATCACAGTTGCTGTATCATGATGCCAAACCCAACTGGCTAAAGAGTCAGCTTAGGTGTCTTTCCATCTATGACATGGTTAATTCAGCAATATAGATATATCACTTACAGAAAAGCAAGAGTTGGTTGTGCAACTGTGCCTTGCATGCCTTAGAATTAATTAAAACAGGAGAAAGAAAAGCGGGACAGTGTTGAGAAGAGAAAGCTCAGGGGCTTTGGTGGGATATTAAAAAGGCAAAAGTCTTTAGGGTTTGGTAACGTCCTGAGCCTTTTTTCCTTCCAGGAGAAAATTATCTACCAAGTCCAAGAAATGGAAGTCGATATTTAACTTGGGCCGTTCTGGCTCAGAATCGAAGTCTAAACTGAGTCGAAATGGGAGTGTCTTCGTAAGGGCACAGAAGCTTTCTGGTAAGAACACTTTTCAGTTAGGTATTTCTCTCTGCAGCTTCTCCTGTGATATTGATAGCATGGGGCAACCTGTATCCACATGACACTAGTACCATCAGACTTGAGATAGTCTAATGGGGTCATGTCTGTTGCCTGGTTTCATGGACATCTTATTTTCACGTGATGGCGAGAAGCACCTGTTTGGGAGGATATGCCAGAGATCTACAGTAAATATTCCATTTTGGTATGTCATAAACATATCAAACATCCCGCTGCTCAGCTGTCAAGCTTGGAGACTAGGAAATGCTGTGTAGTTTTGGATTAGTCTAGTCTTCCAGCCCAGCCGTCCTCTGGCTCCTAATGTCCATTCACCCATGACATTGGGTGAATGGCTGTCCTTCCACTAAAGGGTGTTAAAGAACCAGCTGTGTTCAACGTCTTTGTGAAAAACAAGACACCAGGAGTTCCTACAGCTCCTGGCTCTCAGCACTCTAAGGGAAGCTATTACTTCTGCAGAATTTACAAGCGAGAAGTTGTCTTTTCTTCTGGCTGTAATCCCAAGGTCTAGCCCTTCTTGAGCTGCAATTTCCTAAAGACTCTGCTTCCTGGAAAATCACATGGAAGTGCCAATTTCCAGTGTTCAGAAATGATGACTCAAATTCAAAATATCATGAAGTTGACATTAAAGTAACTACAATTTTCAAAAGAAAGCATATACCCTTTTTTTTTTTTTTTCTTTACCTGAGTTCATAAAGAAGTGTTTTGGGTTCATATGTCCTAGATTTTTTTAGCATTTCCAAAACAATAAATTTACTTTTTAAAAAGATGATGGTGAACATTTTTTTTAGATAATCTCATGACTCCAAGACCTAGTGTTTGGAAGACCACTACTAAACATTGCAAGACTTAAAATAAAACAGTTAATGTTGGCAACATTACCTACCACCACATATAAGAGAGGCTGTATTTGGATCAGAAGTGAGTGTGAAGCCAAATGCTGGATCCAGCTTGTTTTGGACCTCTGCCTTCCCCCATGTTTTGCATGTACAGATGGCCTCACATAGGGTGCACATGGCAAACCCCAGAATAGCTCTCCATCCTATTTTGATCATGGGATCACCTTCTCACTTTGACAAGGAATACTATGTCCCAAGATAGAGTTTGCCCAAGGATGCCCAGGAATGGCTGGAGCCCGGTGATAGGAGCATTGAGTGATAGGAGGCTGTACATTTTCACCAGCAGGGCATACAAATGCACAGATGTGTGCAGAGGCTTAGGCACTAAAGTACTGCTTTTGAGAAGCTGCCATGTTATATTTTTGTGTGCTCTCTGCTTACATCCTAATGTGAGGAAACAGATGAACTTGCTGGTGAAACTCAGCACATGCTTTAACACAGTTTGTGTCCATGCACACAAGTCTGCAAGTCACATAAAAGGCGAGCTCCACAGCTTGAATTCTGTTCCTCTGTGAAAGAGGAGGCAGTGCTCAAGACATCATGCCATATGAATGTAAAAGGTAGCCAAGACTCCATATAAATGCAAAAAAGTAGCTGGAGTTTCTCCTATGCTCATGTGAAAGTCAGTCCCAGAAGCCTTAATTATGAAAACAAATGAAGTTCAACAACCCTGCTCACTTCCCACCTTACCTACTTTGCGCAATGTTGTGAACAGCAGACTTTGCTCCCAGACATTTTCCAGAGCTGCACTGGCCCTTTTTGGGCTGCCAGAGACTAACATGTCTTTCTTGCCAGCTACATTCCCCCCATCTCCTCTTTTCAGAGCTGTAACAGCTACATACTTCCAAAACCTCTCAGGAACAGACCTGTAGAGTGTCTGGTGACAAATGGCAGCTTGTTTCTGGACAAGCACATCCAGAGGGGATGACCAGGAAAATAGGTTGCTACTGCCCTCACAAATTTCCTGGCGTGCTTGCTGGAGTCAGGGGGTGCTCATGCCAGTAAGAGAGCCTGGGAGTGCAATACGAAAATAACCTAACATTTGCTGTCAGGAATGAGAGGTGAGAAGGCATTTATGTCAGTTTAGTTAAAAAGTCTCCACAACCAATGGAGTGACTTGATTGGGGAGGGCAGTGGCACATAACAGCTTTGGGGATGGTTAACTGCTTCACAGTATAGATGATGTTGACTGGCTGGGTTAAGTATAGCTCTCCACATGTCTGGCAGGTGCAAAGCTGTTGTTAGCACTAGCAGATGCCCAGCTGTGTGGACAAGTGTTGTGGGTAATAAGTCCTGTGGTGTGGTTACAGAGGGGGAATGCTTGAAAATAGAAAATAACTCTGATGTCTGCCTGGCACACACATCTATATGTAGCATTTGGTGTTTATGGCTGAAACCTGCAAAGCCACAGGGTCTGAAACCTCCTTTTCCACAGAAAAAGCAACTATTCGGCCTGCGAAGAGCATGGACTCACTGTGTTCCCTGCCAGTGGAAGGTGAGACATCAGTAGCCTATACTGTAAGAGTGAAGGACTGCATCGCTGGATCTTCAGCTTTCCCCTGCATTTGTATGGATGCAGTGACCTGTTTCTTTACCTATCTCAGTGTTGTGTTTCTTTGTATGCTTATGCCATGGCTACTGACATAGGCCTCTACCTTTGCGCATGTGTTCTTTTAACCCTTTTCTGTGTCTTCTATGTTGCTGTACGTACCTGAGAATTGCCACTGTGCCTAGCTGCACCTTTATTAGCAGTGGGATTGCTTTGATTTAATTTTTGGCTATTCTGGGCACAAAATTCCCATTCATAAGTGAAAAGTGTTTGCAATAAGCTGACAAAGCCCAGAGCTGTGATCTTTGTGGGCAATGCACTTTAGCCCCAGACTTGGCTGCATCTGATTGAGAAGGGCCTCTAATAAAAGTCTTAGGTAATTTCCACTGGAAGGAATCCTATCCAGCCCTACCTGCCCAGCTTGACAGAGGTCCCAGGGCTGGAGCCTGGAAGGTCTTCAGTGCCTGCTGCCCCCATCTCCCTGGGGAAATGTGGGTGTTCACCAGGGCAGGACTCATCCCTGAAGGGATTGATACAGGCTCTTCACAGAGGAAGGTTGTTTGCTACTTCTTTGCTTCTCGCTAACTTGTTCCTGTCTTCCCATGTCTAGGGGAGGATGAGAAGAGCAGATTCAAACGGGCAGTGACTACTGGAGGTTTTTTTGTTCCTGTGATGAAGATACGGACGGGAGGCACAGGCAGCTCATACGACCTCAGCAAGGAGAACGAGTGGGAGCGGGAAGGATCTGCCATGGGGGCCAAAGGAAGCTCAGAGCTGGGTGGAGAGAAAGGTCCTCCCAGGACACCACAGGCAAAGTCACCCCCCGAGCAGCTGAAGGTCTTCCGGGCAGGAGAGGATGCTGAAAATGAGCAGACTTCCTCCAAAGGCGGCCGCATGTTCTACACCTCCGAAACAGCCAAGTCAGGCTTCCCAAGCAGCCTCTTCCCCTTGGAGGCCTCCCCTCGTCACCAGAGGAAAGCCCTGAACATCTCAGAGCCTTTCGCTGTCTCTGTCCCCCTGCGGGTATCAGCGGTCATCAGCACCAACAGCACTCCCTGCCGTGTGCCCGCCAAGGAGAAGCTTTCCCTCTCCAGCCTTGAGGAGCTCTCTTCCCTGGTGTCCGAGAGCACAAGCCCCCCTGCCCTGGAAGCCGGGACCCACACAAGGACAGAGCAGGCACCAGAGAGGAAGGAGAAACAGCCAGGGCCCACCCCACCATCAGCAGCACCCAGAGGTAAAAGTGTGTTAAGGAGTGGGACATGGAGCCTCTGTTGGGCTAATGGAGGTGCCCTGCAGCTCGTTGGCATGGAGGTTGCTCCAGGCTGCTCATGTGGCAGGAAAGAGACCAAGCTGTAGGAGGGTGGGTGTTGACAGTAGCAGGTCAGGTTGGCGCTCATTTCAGTAATGAGGCTGGGGAGGTGGGTGGCCTCCTGGGAACATCCTGTTGCGCCCAGAGGGAGCTCTTTAGCTTTGTTAGTTGACTTTGGATTGAAACAGCACCATATTTTCAGTCATAAGTAGTTACATTGTTCATTTGTGTTTCTGATCCAGACTCTCACCCTGAGGAGCTGGTGGCAGCCGGGAAACCTGAGTCCTTAGAAACTCCACAGCCAGCAGTGGAAAATCAGGAGACGTTATGTGCGCAAAGTAGCTGCACAAGCAGCATCAGCAGACCCCAGCAGTCCTCAGAGCAGAGTCCCACCTTGGAACAAACACCAGCCTCAGAGGTTCATACAGGACCAATCCTTACAGACAAGGCAGAGAAAGTACAGCTCAAGATGAAGGATATCTCCTCAGAAAGCAGCTGTGGCCAACAGGAGATCAAGACAGCCAGGACAGAAGAAGGATCACGCTTAAGAGATGTGGTAAGAAAGAAGGCATGAGAAAAGAGATGGGGGACAATGTAATGGTGGTGACTAGTTGTTTAAAATTTCATTGTGTGTCCATAGTCACAAAAACTCAGTCTATGACCTAGGCTAAGCAGGGTCAAGAATTGACCATAGGCTGATTTCATTTCTATCCACATCAACATATGGTGATTTACCTTTACATGACTACCTACTGTCCCCTTTTGGTCTTCTTTTCCTGCAACTATACGATTGCAGTCAGTGCAATCTGTCTGCTCTGAGACTCCCCAGATGTGAGACTGTCCGGATGTCTGAGCATTTTGACCCATGGCCTCTGAATTCTCCTTCTATTTTTGCTGTCCCATTTGTCCTGGACAGCCTGAGCAGTCCTTTTTTTTCTTCCATTCTCTACACAGTTGGGGTTTTTTTATTATTTTTTAGATTTTTTTTAGTTATTAGTTTTATATCCTCTGTATCTCTAGCAGAGCTTTTTCACAAAGTTTCTTACAGCGATACTCATCTCTGGACAGCTATTTCAAGATCTGTTGGCATAGCTCATTGAACAGATTATTCATTCCAGTTCATGTGCAATTAGGGAATGCAGATCCTCTGGCGAGGCCAAGTGAGTCTGAATGGGAAGAGCTGAGAAACAGGCTGAGACATTCCAGCTACTCATTCACTTCACTCTTTCAGTACATCTGTCCAGGACTCATTTTGGCTGCACCTTGGATCTTCTCTTCCATAAACTCACTTGTTTATAGAATTATTTCCTTCCTTGAACTTGTAGCAGTGTCTGTGTTTCTGTACTCATGAGCATGCTCATCCAGGAGCCTATCTGTTCTAAGAGGGCTGTTTGAGGAAAATGGGGGGGTATTTACTGTTAAGTTATGAGTTGTCAGATCATGGCATTTCTTATGTTTTTCAGACTCAAGAGGACCCTACAAATACCCTTCTAGAACCACTGTGGCCAGAGATACAGCAGGAACTGAAAATTATCGAACCTGAAGAGGAGCTCTTGCTCCCCAAGAGGGGCCTAATTTCTGAATCCTCTTCTTCAGTACAAACAGATACTTCTTCCTCTGATAGAGGGCAGAGCCCAACACTGTCTGAGCAGAAATCCGCAAGCAGAACACCACAAATGACAACTCAGGTGCCTTTATTTTGTGCCACTGGCACGGAACGACAAGACAGCCTCCACAATTGCCAGTCTGATGTGGATGCACAGCAGAGCTGTGCTTCAGTCCTACCCAAACTGGGTACTCTTCCGACTGGCACAGCCACTTCGAAGAACCACCACTCTGTGGTCGACAGCAGGAGTGAATGTGTCACTCCTCCCCTGAACTGGAAGCTTCATAGTCAATCAGAATTTAATGAGGTTGCCCCAAGTGATGGATTTTCCAAAGGAGCATGTCCAGAGTTAGAGAGAGAAAAAGACAGCACTTTCCAGCTGCAGAAGGAAAAGGATGGTCTTACTAGAGTCCAGACTCAGAGAGGGAAGCCTGAGATAATGACTGCTGATGAAAGGGACACATTCTCCTCCAAGGTGCCGAGTGGAGCTGGAATCCAGGAGCTGAAGGAGGGCAATGCTGTTAGCAGAACCCATGATGCTGGTGACCAGGAAGATGAGGATACCTGGACAGATAATGTGCAGAGCTTAGAACTCGTGGAGCCATGGGAGGATCACCAGTGGGTTACAAGCCCACTCCACTCCCCTACTTTTAAGGACGTACAGGAGAAGATGATAGAGGAGTTTCAGCCACAGAGACAGAGAGCAGAGACAGGCCTTTCTCTTAGACCAAGATTCAGTCGCAGCCTCTCCCTGGACAGTAAAGACACAGTAATGAGTTTGTGGACTATCCCATTCTCTTTCTTAGATGCCAGTGACCACCAGCAACCATGCAGTGACATTCTGCCAGTGACTTGTGAGCTGCCCAAAACACAACCCATTTCTCCCTCTAGTCTGGGCAATGCTAAGCAAGATGATAATGGCATAAATCCTCCAGAAGAACCTTCAAAACTTGAGGACCTGAGATACCCCCTCAGCAGGGACCAAGCACGAGCTGAAAAAGGACCCTCTAGAATCCCTTTTCTAGAGGAAAAGAAAGTGGATGTGAGCAAAGAAAACCCTTGGAACTCAAAGCTTGAGCTGTCTTTACCATACCAAAATAGTCCAGGCAGCTCTTCAAAGGGGAAGAGCACAAAGGAGGAGTTATCCATGTCTCAGGACACTGCCTTGGGAGGAGAGACCATTACCAAAGCATCATGCTCTGCCACTGAGACACAACTGAGTAGTAAAAGTGAAGACACACCTCGCAAAGTGAAGACCAGGCCTTCGTCCCTCAACTTGGATTCACTCCTTCCAGCCCCAGATTTCTTCACATTCGAGAGCCTGTCCATACCCTCTGCTCCCGAGAACCTCCTGTGTGGGCAGAAGGAAGTAAAAAGCAGCGATTCTGTCCCATCCCTACCGACTGCTTGCCCTGCTGCCAGTAAAGGCATCCCATGGGCGTCTCATTTCAATGCCCATGTGGATCTAGACTTGGATTACCTGGCAGTGGCCCATGCCACTACTGGCCGCCGTAACTCTGCCCCTGTCAGTGTGTCGGCAGTCAGGACCTCCTTCATGATTAAGATGTGCCAGGCAAGAGCGGTGCCTGTGATACCCCCCAAGATTCAGTACACCCAAATCCCCCAGCCCCTGCAGGCTCAGAATGCGGGTCCACCAGCTGAGAAGAAGGAAGCAGAAACTAAGCAGGCCACCAGGCAGACTCAAAGGGGGGCATGGAGTCACTTGGAGGCCCCCAAGAGCCCGCTGACAGAGAAAAAAGCCAAAGCAGAGAAAGAAAACAGTGACCCAGCTCAGAAGGACTCAGCCTGTCCTTGGCACAGCAGCCTTGGCTCTCCACTGGAGCAACCTCAGTCCAGTCATTATCCTGCTCCGGATGCCCCTGTTCTGCGCCGAAAGCGCACTTCTGAGGGGGAGACAGCTGGAGATAACCCACAGTCCTCAAAGATGGAGAGGCCATCGGGGTTCTCCAAGCCTTCCTATAGATCTAGGCCCGGGAGGCCCCAGAGTCTGATTCTCTTCAGTCCCCCTTTCCCCATTATGGACCACCCCTCCTCTTCAGCAGACTCCAGGGTGTTGTTATCACCCATTAGGAGCCCCACTCAGACCACCTCTTTGAGCCCCATTTGTGGTGATCTGTCTGAGACTTCGCGGACAACGCCCGAGGGGGTGACGCTGCGGAACAAAATGACCATCCCCAAGAATGGCCAGAGACTGGAGACCTCTACCAGCTGCTTTTACCAGCCCCAGAGGCGCTCTGTGATTCTGGATGGACGAAGTGGGAGGCAGATTGACTAGCAACTGCTTCTCATATTCCTTTTCCGTGGTGGATGGGATGGGAGTGTCGAAGACCAACTCTGTTGCCATTTTGCTGTTGTTATAACTATTTTGTGCAAGATAGGCCTGAATCCTTCATGGTTTCTTGCAAAGCATTTTGCTATGGAGGGTCATAGTCTTTTTGTTTTGCTTTCTCTTCCCTTTCTCACCCCTGCCTAGTCCCTCACTGTCTGCTTTTTTTTTATAAGCCAGTCCCAGGTAACTTACATTTCCTCATACATATTGTCTAACAAGCCCTGTGAAAGCCTCATCTTCCCTATGAAAAAAAAGTAAAAATAATTCTCAGTATAATTAGAAAACAGGGCTGGGAGGAAACACCGTTCCAAAGTGCTGCAGCCCAGGGTGCAGGGGCACATCTGCTAAGGAGGTAAGTCCAGATGTTTGGGACCTCCTTCCATTGTTTCCCAGCCACCAGTGAAGGACCGTGGTTGTCTGTTTTAGACGGTGTAAATAAACAGTGCAGAAGGCTGGTGATAACTCAAGAGAAAGGTGAAGCTGGCATGAGCAAATCACATAGGGTGTGAGACACCCAAGGATGTTCCAGTGACAAACATACAACCTGAAGGCGCTGCCTCCAGCTCTGTCCTTGTATCGAAGATGCGCTCTTTCCAGCATGTGCAAGGGCTGGACTGAAAACAGCTGGACAGGAAACGCCCAGTTGTTCTTTCAGTCTTCCAAGTCCTGCTCATGAGTTTTTTTGCTCTCAGCCACACCTTTCTTGACCAGACAAGATCTGTGTGGCTGGGGGATGAGTGTGCAGCTGGATGTCCAGCGGTAGAGACTTCTCAGGCTCGTACCAATGAAAGCAAATATACGGTCATAACAAAGGCCGGTATCAACCATTTTCATCATTGCTTAAAGCCAGATGACACCTCTGCAACTATCTCCAGCTATCTACCACACTGCCAACAGCAGAGAAAAGCAAGAGGAATTTCTGATCTGCATGTCCTTGGGCTATTGCCCCCTTGCACCCTGACTGACCTATCTTTGACCCTTGGCCTTTCATTGCCACTGTGTGGCATGTCCCCAGGTGCTTCTTCTTCCTTTATACTTGCTCTCCTTGTGATTTTACACTGTTTCTTTGAGAGCATGGCTGTTTGACACCTCCCCGGCCCTCAGTGCTTTCAGATTGACTGAGAGTATGGTAAAAAGGATGATTTGTGGGACTGCAGAACAGATCATGAACGGTATCCTGAGAGGGGGATTTGAAGTGAATTAAACTCTCTCCTGAAGGGCTGTTGTTATTACAGGCAAATACGCGTTCATATAAGCAACAGCTGCCACAGGAATAGAATTAAAGCTTCCTTTATAAAGCCTCTGACTCCATGTTCAACACAGGCTCATCTATTGCCCATCTCAACGTGGGCAATCGCAAATTCAGGTACAGTCCATGCTGTCTCTGCAGTTTGTGTCACTAGTGACTATGGAGGAGACTGGAACACAGGTGTTGCTGCCAGAACTTTGTCCCTGTAATAGTGTTCATGGAGATGTCTGAGTCTGTAGACCCTCGAATGAACATTTTGGGCAGTAACTGTGTATCTGGTAGGAAGTGCTATAGCTGCCACAATGAGGGCCAATCAGAATTTCCCAATGGATGTATGTTTAGGGCTTTTTTTTTCTGAAGTACTGGCATTTTCAAATTGTTAGCAAACTCAACTCATGAGCTTCTGATCTGTACTGACTGTGTCACTTAATTAGTGTCATATTAAACCAGACGAGAGCCTGGAGTTCTTGTTTGGGTCCATGTTCTTTCACAGATGCCAGCCTATGCTTTACTTGGGCAAGCCGTGGACGGCAGGTCCAGAATACTCAGCTTTGTGAAAATTGTATTATCCTCCTCCCAGACCACGAGATGCCTGTGCAGCCTCCCATTAAAACAAGGGAGTTGCCAGTCTTCCATTCTCCTCATGATTAGTGCAGCTCTGTGCTGCGTTTACATGGCACCCAAATGCCTTTTTTACTGCCTCATGGGAAAGCTTTTAACCACCATGGCTTGGTTAATGTTGAGTGACTTGGGAAGGTGCGATATGAGGTATTATGGTATGGCTTTAGAGAAAGTAAAAGTTGTGGAAATGATGCCCAGGCCTTTTTGGTGTCAACAAAATAGTTTATTTTGGACAGGGATTTATATTCTCTCAGTTCCTAGAAGTTATGACTGCCAAAGCATCTGGAATGGAGCCAGTGAAGCTCACAAAGTAATGTATCAGAAGAAAAAGAAAATGTGATGAAACCTGGGCACCTTGAAACTATTTTTTTTTCCCCTCCTTATTCTCATATAAGCTGATCTATGAACAAGAAATGAGGTCTGGCAATTTGTATATAATACACTGTCTCAGCTTTTAACAGCTTTCCTGTAAGTAATAGTGCTTTTGGCCTAAGTGGTGAAACTCCTGCAAGAGAAAATTATTAGAAGTCTTTACTTAATATTAAAGAACAGCCTCCACTAAAATCTGTATCCAGACTGTACGTTTCAAGGGTGTTTCAGAATTTGAACTCAGATCCAGCTTCTGAATCTTAATTAAGCAGAGATTCTGTAATGACATCTCTCTTTTGTAGCTCAATCCCATCTCTATCTGCAATTCAATCTCCAGTCTTCAGCTGAGGTATCAAACTTCTGAGAGCCTCGTGAAGTGGGCTTAATGCAGTCATATCACTGTAGCTCTATAGTCACAAGTGGGCTTGGATGAAGAGTGCTGAGATAAAGCTTCAGATTCTGCGAAGTTAAGAGAACTTGTTTAGTTTCACGGTGCACCACTGCACAGGTGTCACCATTCCCAACTCTAGACTCAGACTTCTGCAGAGTCTGTAATGCTTGATGATGGATCCATGTTGATACTAACAGTTGCAGTCTCCTCAAGGACCAGAGCATGATAGTTGGTCAGAGCCAGAAGACAGAAACCTTCTCCCATCAAGTGGTGCTGGCTATGTGGTTGGAACTTCATGAGATCCAACTTTACCAAGCTATTCCTGAGGTCAGCTTCAGTGTCAGACCTGATGTCATCTTTGCTTCAGACCCATTAGGTTGTCCTCTGTCACCCTGCAGTAGCAGATTTTTTTCTGTGAAGCGTTATAGAGAGGGGTAAATAAGATTAATGGGAGATAGGTCTGGCCCAGAATTTGAAGTTTTGTGTACAGGAGAGATAAATCAGTTGTTCTTGACATTATGGAAAGGACCTTTCTAAATAGACTGTCACATCATTTGCAGCTCTGCAAGGATCATCTCAGGGACCCTGCAACACGTTTTGGTTCTCCTGAGACTGTGAAGAGTGTAAAGGCCATTGCCAAGTTTGCAGATTGCCCCAGTCTCAATCATGATGTGGTATCACCAGCATGTGTTCCTTGTGGACTTTTACAAATGGGAAACAAGTGACTAAATTTCACTTATTCTTCCCATGTAGTCAGGATGTTTGTGCAGCTTCTGTTAAGCGTAGCTGAGAGTGAAATTGTTGGGCTGGCAAAGATGGGAATCCTCTGACGGAAAGGAGGGACATGGATAATGTTAGCTCATGTGGGAGCTGCCTTATTGATGGGAAAGTGAACAGAAATTAAGATTGTATTTTACCTAATAAACCACATTCATCTGGGCTGTCCACCCCATGCTATCACTTCAGAAAGACTGAAGCACTTCTTTTTTTAACCTTTGGAACTTCAGAGGAACTTAGGTCTGTATTAGAGAGGATCGATTAAGCTCTGCGACATTTTCCCTCATCCAGAGTTCAAATGGTGCAATCAAAGTCTTTTTTCTTTCTTTAAGAATTCTGAAATGCCTGTAGTGGTGAATATTGTGTTAAATTTATATATATATATATATAAAAGAACTTTCTATATAAATATATTAAAAAGGAAATGTAATTAAAATGAAGGAATTGCCTAAATAGAATCCTGCACGTCTGTGAAACTTGGGCTGATGCATGGAACTGTTTTCTGCTGCAATGTTTGTAGCACCAAGTGTGTGAGATCAACTGGCTTTTTGCCCACAGAGGAGAAGCTACTGAATTCTGGCTAATCTGTGGTGGCCTGAATCTGCCTTCCTAAGGCTGATCATGTCTTGGGAGAGGACACGTCCTCTGGGAGACCAGAGTGCAAGGACTGATTTAGCTTTCCACCACTAGCTTCTCCCCTTTGAAATCTTTGAAAATGCAAACTATTTACTGGAGCATATATTACCTTTCAGGCATGTCCACATTTTGCAGTTGTCCCTTTTACTGTTCTCCATCTCTAGAAAAAATAAAAAATAAATCTCTAGGGGTTGGGGAGAAGCTGTAGCTGATTCCAATTTGTTTCAGCTTTTGCTTGCTCCTGATCAATGTAAAGGCTTGGTGATAACTAATTCTGCTCCAAGCAAGGAATGGAAAGCTTGCCACTGAGTTCAACTGGAGATGGAGCAGGACATTAACAGCCCAGGAAAGGAAGGATGGCAGGAGGCAAGTGCTTCCTGAGGGCTTCATGCAGCAGCCCAGACCTTAGATCTTGCTCTTGTAGGCACTGGTCCCCTTTGAAATACTTTTTGCTACCAGGTCAAGGGAAGGGCTGGAAGTCAGAGACTGTGAAAAGAACTGTCCCCATTGCACTGGCCTTGGTTTGTGATTACTTCTGCTAGCTCTGATGGATTGTATTTTTGTTAAGCTTCGTTCTCTGTGTGGACTTGCCTGCTTTTGTGCCTTATTGCTTAAAAGAAAAAAGAAAACAAAAACAAAACAAACAAAACAAAACAAAAAACAGCCACAAAAAAAAAGTTTTGCCAGATCTCAGCCATGAGATTAAACTGGAGTTTTTATAAAAATAGACCTGTGCCCTAGTGATGTTTTAAAGCATTTTATTTTTCCTGGATTTGGTTTATGAATATGTGCATTTGTGTTCATCTGACATGGAGTTCGAGCTTTTCTTTTACTCTGTAGGTGGATGGGGCACCAGTGTTTGTCTGGGTTTTGACTATGGGGATGAAGTTCAGGGCCTGATCACGAATTTTTCTGATGGCACCTGCAATCAGAAAATGAAGTGGGGCTTGGAGACTTCTGTAGAATTACCATTATCTGAAATACTTTAAAATTTCCAAGAGAAATCGTAATTTCTTACAATTTTTAATTCTTCCAGGCTGAAGTTTCAGTGATGCACAACCACATCCTCCCATTTAGCATGTCTCCTGCAGAACTCTGCCTTGCCTGTGATGATGTAGAGCAATGCAGGGCAGAGTACAGAAATACTTTGGGATCCCAATGCTTGTAGAGGGGAAGCCCAGCTGGAACGAGAGAATTTATTATAAAGCCTTTGGTGCTATGTGCATGCACTTCTGTTGATTTGTAAAGGACAAGTAAGAACTTAAAAAATTATTAAGTTTCCTGGTTCTCTAGATTCTTGCAGTGCCCTCACTGATCTAATCTCTGAGCTGTAGCATGGAAGTGAATATTATTAGCATCTGTTCGTTATTTCATCCTTGGGGGGAAAAAAAGAGAGGGGGTTCTTGTGGTTGTAGCCTCAGTGGGCATACCTGCAGTTCAGTGTCCTCTTTGTTCTTCCTAAAAAACAGATGAATCCTTAGGTTTTTCCTACTCAGCAGCTGAATTCAGGGCTTTACTCCCTTTCCTACCTCCTTCATGACTTCAATTTCCCTTTAGGAAAATGCCTTCGTTGTGCTTCCTGCACAACCATGGCAACCGGCACACAAAGTAGGAGAGAAAACCGTGTCTGTTGACCTCTGTAATTGTTGTTAGTCATCGCCAATTATTAGTGCAGTATGAGAAAAGTATTTTTGTATTCTTTGTGCCACAGAGTGTAGCAGTGAGTTGGCCATAAGGCAAGAGGAAAATCTCACGCTGTTCCCCAGCATTCCCATGGTTATGAAAATCAAGCAAAAGGCACGCTGCAGACTTGGTTGTGCTCCACTCAGCACTGTGATCTAGATCAGGGTGCCTAAACACTTGGAAGTGCTTGAAGATAATTTCAGCCAATTCCTTTTGCCTGCTTTTCCCATCACTATGAGTTTGAAAGTCTGACTGAGGACAAGGATCTGTGTAGGTTGTATTGGAAGCACCAGCTATGACACCTTGGATACTGTCAGCTAAGCCAAAACCAGGATTAAGCAAGTTCCCAAACTAGCTGTTGACCAGGAAATAATTCGATCCAGCGCCAAAGAGCAGTTGATACCAGTATCTCATGTATCCTCCTTGTAACATAGAAGCCCAGCAGCTGTGGGACACAGGACATGTCTAGTTGGCGTCCCACTGGATGGAGCTGAATGTCAACAGGCAGCAAAGGGAAAGCACGCAGTGCATGGAAGGAAATTTAGCCCGGTGGGGGATATTTAGGCCAAACTGGCACAAGGCATTGACAGGAGCAAAAAGAACAGGATCATAATGGCCAAGATGGAGAAAGGCAGTAAAACCTCTGAGTTCATTTTCCATCTGAGCAGAATAAACTTTTCAGAGCACATGTCTCACTGCAAGGGTAAAGGATGAATAGTTTCAGAGTTAAGGTTTAGAAATGACTCGGAGCTGCGAAGCTCAGACCCTGCCAAGTCCCGGTGCCCCTGTTAGCTAGAGCATGAGTGCTAAAAGAAGAACATTTGGTTCACTCCTTAATAAAAATGGTAGCTATTTTCTCATGCCTTGTTTGCAAACTGCAGTGTGAGATGAACTGCATTTTGCAAACAGAAAATTCATAGGAATCATGTCATGCACTTTGGGTCCAGATCAATCTTAAAACTGGACGTGCTTTCTTCTATGGCACACCTGCTACAGGGAGCACATATCTGTCATTTAAATCCCTTATCTGAAAAGACCAGGAGAGATTTGAATTCAGTGAGAGGAAATGACTTCAAAGAAAACTTAGTAGCTGCTTAAAAATGAACTACAAGGAACAAGAACATGGGAACAACCAGCGCTGGAGAAAGGAGAATAACACACAAGATGATTATTAAGCATGGAAAGTTTCTAGATAAGTAAAATCTGAAAAGGAAAAAGACAAAACAGAAATGAAAACAAAACCAAACAGAACTCCAAACCAAATAAAAACAAGCAAAAAAACCCAAACCAAACACCAAGCCAAGCAAAACACAACAAAATCCAGCCATAGTAACCAATCTGAAAAATATCAGGTAACTTCTTTCCCTCCTTCTTCATAAGACTCAAGAAAAAGATCAGAAGAAAACAAGAAAACAGGTGCTCACAAATTGCTTTACTCTTTTTTTTTTTTTCATTTTTTATTGTGAGATAATTTGTTTTTAATTTGCTTTAAACACCAAGGGTCAGACAGTGGAGGCAGAAGAGAGATGTAAAAAGACTAAGCTGGTTATTTGCAGGGATTATTTGAGGTGGCTTGGCTTTAACTTCTCCAGCCCTGTGCCAGCCAGAGTAACCTGCTAAAGGTGAGCATTTCCTTGCAGAAAAATAGACAGAATGAAGGTTTTCAGTCCTGTATTGATTCGCAGTCAGTAACAGCCCTGGGTATCCAGAGCAACTCACTGCCCATCACTTGGCTCACTTGCAAAGTTTATCTGAACTAGTGAATGTGCAAGAACTGCAGATGACCTTGCCTATGCTGGAATTTCACCTTGCATGCAAGCTAACACAGTCAGACACACCCTCACCTTTTTTTTGCTGTTGAGGATAAACCCTCAGCAGTCATCCTCAACTCCTCATGCAGGCAGATCTCCTAAAGATAGATGCCTGAGATGACAGGGAGAGTCCTTGCAGGAGGTTCCCAGCATACCACACATTGCAGAGGCTTTCTCCAGTTGCCACAGAGGGCAGGGCTGCCAAAGGGTGGAAAAAGGAGGCTTCATTTATGAGCTAGTTTTAGGTCATACTTGGTCCCAATGAACATTTTATTGGCATGGGTCCCCGTTGTAAGGAATGTGAAAAACTTAAGATGCCAGGGCAGTGAACAGGATGGGGAATAAATCTTCTGAGTCAGAGGACAGCAAACACCACTGACAGCCTGGTGCTGGTTTTCACAGTGAGGTGGGTAGTCAGATACAAGCACAGCACATAGTGGGCATTGTATGTGGTACATGAACCAGCAAGGTAAGGAGAAACAGGGACTGAGAAAGTCTGTGCAAAGAGATCTCATGAAGAAGAATAACAACAAATGAGGGGAAAGGAAGAAGGGGTAGGAAAGTCTGATGGAAAATGGGAGCAAGGCACAAAATACACAAAGGCAGCCCCACATTGCCCCATTGCCTGAAGGAACAGAGATCTTCAGTACTGTCAGCCACAAACATTTAATGATGTGAAAGACATCAGGTTATGTTTGTGTGTATATGGGAGAGGAGCAGCTGAGGGTTTGGGATTCTTATTGGCTTGGAGACTATGCTGCTCTGTCAAGTATGAGCAGAGGATGTTTCTCAGCAAGACTCTAATTTCTCAGAGCTGGGAATTTTAAAATAAATTAATAATCTAAAAATGTAGTTGGTAACTCTGTGGGAGAATTGAAACATTATCTTTTTGCCAGGAGAGAGCTGTGAATATTCACACCTACGGAGAAGAAATACACAGAGTGAATCTGCAAACAAACAACACAGTTTCTACATGGAGAATTCTTTTCTTCATCTGTGCATATACCCTGCTCTGAATGCCACATACATCCATACCCTTCAGCCAGCAATCCAAATAGCTGAGAATGACCAGGATTTCTTTAAAAGCCTCATCCAACACATAAACCCATTCACCACTATTCCTGTCATGGTCTTCATCGCTTCCTCACCCTCCTCTGGCATCCCAGGTAGGGAACTTGCAGAGATTGGAATCAACCTTCAGAAGCTGAAAAACCAGAAAAAGCTGTGCAGGATTTTTAATGAGCCTGCTCAACATCATTCTGCCCTCAGTTCAGTCTTCTTCCTCTTTAGTTCAGGTGGATAAAGCTGGGTTTTTCTGGTTGCACTGTGACATGCTTGGCACTTCTGCATAGATCTACCATTGCCTGGATCACTTGTCCATTACACCTTTTATTTTTTTAAAACATAAACCATAAACTGCAACGTGAGGGACAGGCTTAAGAAGCTGAAAGAAAATTTGAAAAACCCAAGCTTAATTGGTTTCAGTTGCCATTTATGCAATAGGTCAATGTTATAATTTGCAACTGGTTGGAGCAGTTAATACTGCAATAGTTTCTTCAGAGTAGTCTCAGTTCCTGCAACTTTTTCCCTATATTGAGCACAGTGCTACAATCACACCACATTTAGATACAGCAAGAAGGAAGAGACCTCTGGGTCTGAAGCAAAAGACCAGAGAAAGAAAATAATATTTGACATTACTTACTTCTGTGGTCCTAAATTTTCTTCAGGCCACAACTCCAGCCACTTCCATATACAGAAGGCCTTGCTAGTCTCAGGAAAGTCCCACAGCCAGTTGTTTCAGACATGACTTGAGCAAGAGATCTTTCTGAAGGGGTGCAGCTATCCATGAAGGCTGCCATGACAGGGGAGTTTTTGGAGGGGTTTGGCCAGGCAAGGAGAGAGGCTGTGTGCCTGCACTGTCTTTCCTCCCCCGTTTCTCTCCTGTCTGCTGTTACTGTTGGCAGGGATTTGCAAGCAGCAAGCAGCATGGCAAGCGGCAGGGAACCCAGTCTTTGCTATTGCTGCCTAACTTAGGCAGACACTGATTCTCCTTAGATTTCTCTAGATTTAGGTATTACTGTAGCTTTGAGCAACATGCACACACACAAAAGCCCTACCACCAAACTCCCCCTCCCGCATTTCAAAAACAAATCAAGACCACTAACAAACACAGTCTGCATAGTCTATCCATGCCTTGAGTCTCACAAAAATGTTCTGAAGACTGATTTAGTTATGAAAATTTCTGAATCCAGGGTCTCCAAGACAGTCACCATCCCACTGAACCAGAGGAGTGGCTGATCTATGGGGATTTTCCTTTCTGAAGGCACACTCATACAGAAAAGCCCTTCTGTGTTGCCGGGACCCATTTCTTCCCCAAGTTATTCACTCTCATAGCTGCCTCTTTCTGTCCTCCAGCACCCTGGCAAGGGACTGTTCAGCTACAGAGTTTCTATAGCACCATGCATAATGGTGCTTTGCACTCTGATCTTCAGGACAGAGTTCCAGGACTTTAAACCCTGCCTTCGCACTGCCACAGATGGCCCAGGTACAAACCTTTATCAATTCCCCTTCCCAAATACACAATTTGATCACAAAAAAAAAAATCACTTCTACTTCTTTTTAATTAATATTTTGGTGAATATACAAAAACAAAGAATCAGGGCAGCTGGCAAGTGTTGGGACCTGAACCAGTATGCCTTAGGAGGGAGGCTTTGCCTTAAAATACTTTATACAGGAGCATATTTCACATGACACATGAAACTGCTGGAGCGTTGACTAGGAAAGACACCAGATCAGTGTGGGCCAAAGTAAACAGCCTGTATTGAACTGAGTAAGAACTGTAACTGCTGATGCAAGGTCTGGATTTGGTTCAGTTAGCTCCTTGCTTGCATTTTTCGCAAGAGTTACTCGTTGCCATTATTGGCTGTTTGTCCCACCTGATGTGGTGATTTGGGAGGGGAGTACACAGTGGACGTGATCATATACATGCAGGTAGCAGAAGCAAGAAGCATAGTAATCTAGGGCTGTGGGGCAGGCACTGTTGCAAAGCCAAGTGCAGCACAGAACCCCTTGTATTCTGCACAAATTCTAGCCCGTAGATGTGTGAAATCTTTTGTGAAGTATGTAACAGCTTTTTGAAGGAGCCGCATGTTAGCAAGAAGAGTTTTTTCTGGACTGGCACTTCTGAAGGTAGGAGCACATGCAGTATTTTCATCAGTGACAGGAGGTAGGCTTGAATATAGGCAGCATGTTGCTCCGGAGTGAGCTAGCCTTTTATTGGGCTTGACTAGCAACAGGCTTTTTATCTGTGACATATCTTTACTGCTGACACACTTAAACTCTTAGAGAATCTGCCTTATTCTAAGGCAAGGCATGACAGACACCAGAACAGAATTGAACAATAACATATATTAGAGAGGTCTGTAGTCTTCTCCCTTCCAGCATCTGTCTTTATTGGTCACAGGAGGTTACAGTTTTGCTCACATAGCCCTTGCTGGAGCCTTTAGTGTTAGGATTTTAATTCAACCTAGTTTTAGAGAGAAATTTTTCTGAAGCAAGCATATATGGACATTTTCTTTTCTGATGTCATCACAGAACAAATCAGATCACACCTTATGCTCCAAGGACTGCTTGCATAGCGATAGAAGGATTGTGCCTCAGCTGGGACGCATGAAGGCTTCAGAATGAGGGGCCAAGGAGAAGATTCTTTCCTGTAGTCATCAGCTGTGTGTGTCAAGTTTTTGAAGGGGCAAAAGTATATATGGGAGAGGTAGTGGGAAAACTTGAAATCCTCCATGGCACAAGGAGGATGGAACAGGAGATGAACAAATGCAGTTTCACATGGTGCTTCACGACAGCGCTGAGGACACTGGGCCATCAGTATTCAATTCTGCTCCAGTAGAACATGGTACCAAGGAGGACGCAGAACTGAAACAACAAGACTATTAGGTTTCTCTGCTCCCCATTTCCTCCTCCCCACTTCTCCCCCAGCATTATTTAGTCCTACTGCTAGGAAAGAGCAACAAAAATTGGTGATAATTGAAGTCCGTTCAGGCAGAGAAAGCTTAAAGCTTTATATCTGCACAGAAACTTCACAGTGAATAAAGAAAATGTGTGCAGCCATAACTATTTGACTGGATCACTCAGCTCGCTAGGGATTATCTGTCATGAAGCTGCTGAACCCTGAATACTTAAAACACTCATACAAAGTCTTCAAACTAAAAACTGAACTATCTGTCATGATTACTGCTTAGATGATCCAACACCCTTCACAAACAACCATCTGCAAGCTGCGTTTGCTGTGTTGTATTGCTGAGATGGCAGCAGGCCATGGCAGGCTGGAAGGCCACCCAGCTCCTCACCTGTGGAAGCCAGAATGGAAGGCAACTTGTAAATGCAGCTCTGTTAGTGCAACAGGCTACAGGCAGATTGGTGATGAATGAATAACTATAATGTACAGACATTTTAAACGAAATGCGTCAGTCCTGTCATCCACCTCCACCCAGCTGGGTGTGGAGTAGCAAAAAAAGAGAAGAGGAAATAAAGGCAAATATTAAGTACTCACAGTCCAGCAGAGGATGGCAAAACCAAACCAGGCAACACCCCAGGCATGTGTGTTCATTGGCCCAGAAATAACATCATAACAACCCTGTAAGACAACCGTGAGTGAATCAACACTAGCTTTGAGCTTGTATCCCTAGGCTACAAGCTTAACTGTCTCAGAGAGAGACTGAGGTGGGATTGCAATTTAGGTATTTCAGAGGGTCTCAAGAAGACAAACCAGAGCTACACTGCTTATTGACAACTTGTAGACAGCCTACCTGTTTCTAGCTCCAAATACAAAGTAGACCCACCTCTGACATTTCAAGAACAACTTCTTGTGCCATCTACTTGCCAAATATTTCTGTTTCTAGCTCCAAATACAAAGTGGACCCATCTAGGACACTTCAAGGACAACTTCCTATGCCATCCACTTGCCAAGCGTGTGTATATAACCACAGCCAATAGAGTCGACCTCCAGAAGCAAGAAGCTGCAGGCAAATTTGGAAGATTGGACACCAAGAAATGCTTGCCAGTGAGGCAGCTGATGCTCATGACCCAGTAATCTGTTTAAACAGGACAAACTGGTCTCTTGCAAAGCTCTACCTTGAGGAGGGAAACTGTCAACTTGCTTGCTCATATTATATGCACTCATCTTTGGGCTAAGTTTGATTTAGCTTCTATCCATCTACATGTTGGAGATGCCACATCTTATGAATGATGGCATTGGGAGAGTTTTCTTAACAGTGGTCTCTCCATCAGGAAAACCTTATCACAACCCGTCCTGTGTTCACCAACATGACCAGGACTCTATAGACATTGCTTCTCCTCCAGGAAGTTTTTGAATACCTGCAGCTTACAGCAGGGGATGAAGGCTATTCACTGTTTTCTTCCCTTTCAGAAAGGCGCTTTTGACCAGCATATGTTAACTAGAAAAAACAGAGAGGATCTTACGTTGCTGTTATAGTAGCCTTGGACTCCCAGCTTGCAGCCGTCGAGGTTGACGGGAGACCCTCGAGCATCCAGGACACAGCAATTGCGCGGCCAAGGGAAGTCGGCATCGTTGTGCGTGTCACGGAAAGCGGACGTGTACTCCTGCCAGTCGGAGGGGCCCTGCACCCCACAGCACTGGTTCTGCAGGGTGAGAGAAAGGAATGGTCTTTATGAGCGCAGGTCATGGCCCTACACACAACTGGACCCTGCACATGGCTGGTTGGGTATTAACCAAAGATTTATGGAAGAGATTTTTGGAGTGCCTGCCTTTGACAGTCTGCCATCTGATAAATGATCAAAACAGGGAGTGTGGCAGGACTTTCTCTAAGGTTCAAGGCAGATGCTGTCCTCTTTATTACCAAGGGGGACTTGAAATTCCAGGGCTGCAGAGCATTTAGTAATTAGTGAGAGTTTTCAGTGTTGTTATTACCTGAAGCATGAGTTTATCCCATGTCTCTGTAACCCTTTTAGTCATCGAATTGTCATTGTTATTGTCTGTCTCTGACTTCTGATACCTCTCCAACATTTGCTTTAGGAAGAGATTCGGAGTGAGCTACAGAAAAAAAAATAAAAATAAAAGAACAGAGAAGAATGTGGGAACTGTGGTAATAAGTGGTCATGTAAAACAAATAAGAGGTTATTTGGGATGGGTTTGTTTGCTTGTTTCACTGTCCTGCAGGAGAACAGGAATGCTGCCTCTCCCCCAGTTTTATGCATGGGAGAATAAAGAGCAAGATTTGAGGAGCAGGAGAAAAAAGGTATAAATCTTGAGCATGACTCTTAAGCAGGATCTACCAGATGTCAGTTCACAGGAGATGTGCAGAAGCTATCGGTTAGGTTTGATATGCTGCTTGGAACTAAAGCACCACAAGTCATTTCCCATACTACCAATATCTCCAATAACTCATGTAACCTTTCCCTCACTAGTAACACTGCCTGGGGCAATGCTGAAGATTTGTCTTCTGCATCCATGATAGATTAATCAGTCTGTAGCTGAAGGACTAAGCACTGTATTGATGACTCAGCTAACCTACGCTATTATTTGCTTGACTACAAGCTTGTAAACATTTTTAAATGTTGAAAATAGAAAAACTATGTTAAAAAGAACATGTGGGGTTTTATTCTAACTGAGCAGTACTTGTTTGAGATTATACTGCACCACCACACAGGCCACTTACTACACTGAACAGGACCACCATGTGCCCCAGAAGTGCAATGTTTCCCAGCACTGTTGCGTGAATATACAAGGAAAGAAATACTCACAAAGTCTCGCTGAGTTGCTGCTGTGATGCAAGAAGCCATTTCAAATGCATAAGTGATCAGCATCAGAATAATATACTGTGGGTGACAGACAGCAGAGTTAGCTCTTGGAGAAACCGGCAATTTTTTTCAAGATTAAGCCTGAAACCCTCCTCAAGCCAAAGAAGGTCAGGCTGTCCCAGTCTCCTAAGTGTTCTCCATGCCCCTGAAAATTCATGTAGCCCTTCCCTGTGCTTGTTTCAGTTTGCAATATGGTATCTTGAACGTATATGACTGGAACTGTTCTCACAGACAAGAGTTCATCAAAACCTCATGGCACTGATAGCACCCTGCCTCTATGGAAAACAGTTTGCCTGGTACGTCCTAGAGTAACATCTGCCCTTTTCTTTGTTGCATCCCACTGGCAACTTACACTTGTGCCATGTCTCCCTCTTCCACTTACCAGCTAAGAGCATTTCAGCAAGAAACTGTTCATTCCTAGCAGGAAAGCTTGCACTTTGGGGAAACAGAAGGTGCAATTTAGGATGTAATTCAGATCCTCTCAATTTTGCATCATCAGATTTCCTCAGCACTCCTACATTGTGAGCAAAGATCCTTCATGAGAAGAGATCCTGAGGATCACCTCTCATAGCCTATTTCACTGTTTTTCTTCCCTTCTCAGCACAATCCCTTTAACTTTTCCCATATTACCTTTGGAGTTCTCATGTGTCTTTCTCCTCCCACATTTTGTAATGTTGTTCTTAGATTCAAGGCATTTGTTTCCTCCTTACCCCAGCTTCTGCCCCTCACACTCTCTCTTATCCCCTGTACTGCAGACTTAGGTTTCAGCCAAGACACCAAAATTCAGAGTTAAGGAATTCTCTTCCCTCAGCTGTTTGCTGGCAAATTCCCTGGCACAAGAGTTCAAATCTCTAAGTGTCTCTTGTTTAAAAATATACTCTGCCCTCCCACATTAATCCAAGAGAGAGATGATTCCAGAGCTTTCAACTCTACCCTTCTTTAATGCAAGCACCAATTAAGTTTTGTCACTGCCAATCTAAAGGACTGAGTAAGAAATTGTACAGAGATTTGTTCACATCTTAACATTGTCCTTGGCTAATCCAAAGCTCTCTGTCCCCACCCTTGTAATTTCTGCCTGCCTGCTGATGTCTAATGTTCTCGATTGCACCCATATTTGGTATACAAACATATACTAGTGCCTTGTACAGAAATCGTTGCATATCAGCTCCTAAACTGAATGGTATATGACAGCTGAAAGGCAGTAAGGGATGAGGAGGAACAAGGATTTAAACCACATCCCAGTTACATCTGATTGCACAAGTACTTCTACATTGCTTCAGGGCAAGGTCAGCTTAACCTCTGCTGTGGCTATCACCATTAATTCCCTCACCTTGTGGGACACTACAGCCATGAACAAGAAGAGCCTTTGGCTCCTTGTCACTAATAAAAGCTGTCTTTGCTCAGGGGGTGACTCTCAAGGTGAGCAGGGAAGCTAAGGCAGCATTTTTTTCTCAGTTTGACAGCAATAGGTGGGCAAACTTTGCTACACTTACCACGAGCAGCAAGGTCCTGTTGGACTTAATGACTCCAATGATACCAAGGATAGACAGAGCAAAGAGTGCAAAGCCAACAAAGATGCCAATCCAGGCAGCAGCGTAGATGTCATCGTTTTCTGTGGCTTCCAACAGAGGGTAGAGACCATGGGGATCGGACACAAAGAAGATGCACTCTGCTGTCAGGGCAATGCCGCACATCTGAGAAGCACAAGTTCAGGAAATCCATTAGATAAAGATTCCACAAAGAAAAAACAGAGACAGAAAAAGGTGGAGAGTGCTTTCATTTCATTAAATTCAGTTTACTGCCAAACAGGAACTATTCAACTCCTCCTCTGCCCAACTCTGCAATCCCTTGTATTATGTCTTCACAGAACTGCAGGCAGAACTCACCTAGCCTAGACCTATTTTGGTCAGGCTTAGAAACTGACGATGTTAAGGAAGAATTAACACAACCTTTCCCTTCAGTATATGGAGGGAGGCAGCTGGAAATACATTGGTCAGCAGCAAGGGCTATTCCTTTAGAATTCATGTTGGTCTTGTGGATCAGCCCTTGCTGTCCCTTGCTGTCCTCTCCCCACTCAAGCTAGCACAGGTCTCCTTTACATCTCTTCTCACACTTTATTTATATGTAGACTTCACACATGAAGAGAGATTTCGTGGCTAGGAACTGCTGTTTTAAGGTGTGTGATATGGAAGAAAGCCTCCATCCACGCTTGTCCCACTTCACTTACCCCAATGACCACATTGCCAAAGACTAATAGACCCTGCAAGATGCGTATGCCATCATCACTTTTTGCCATCTTTAATTCTTCATGCAACCTGGGAAAAGTCAAAGACAGTCTTCAGTTAGATCAGTACAGTAGGCTTCACTCAGAAACAGAGATTATCCCTGAGGAGAAGGATAGACAGAACCTGCCAGCCTGTCTGTACATCTCCCACCCCTTGCTTCATAGTAGTTTCAGAGAAGAAACTTCCTTAGGTGTGAAATGGGTAACTCAAACTCTTCCTGATACTTGAACTACAGAAGATTGAGAGCACTCTGGGGGCAGCCAGTGTCTTTGGTTCCCTTTTGGCTGGGGTTTCCATCATCTCGACAGCACCCATGCAAACCTCATCTCATGGCATTGCATTCCCACCTGGCTAGAAACACCAGCTACACCCAAATGGACAGGGGACAAGTTCAGTGCTCTCACTTTGTTCCTCTGCCAAAGGAACCAGCTTCACCCGAGGGTCTGTTATCTATCCCACTGGCTGTTTCATTTTGGCCAGCACTACCATGGGACCAAACTGGTAACTATGGTGCTTTAGCCGTATCCCACACACATACCTATGGTGCATGGCTTGGCACCACCTTGCTAAGGATAGTCTCATCTCCCACCCATGCTGAGAACTGGAGATGGGCCCCCCATTCCCAGTCAGGTGCGGGGGAGGGAGGGAGCAGCTCAGGCTGCAGCTGGCTTATGGGAGCTGGGCCAAGTAGCATTCCCCCCAAATTCCTGAGAGCGCTATATCCTGCAGGCTGAGGCCAGGTGCCCCGTGTCGAATTCATCCCCTTCCAGAAGGAGCGGCATAGAGGCACTAGTCAGAGGTGTGAGACCTCTTGGAGAAACAAGCCCAGATACCAGCACCAACGGGCTCCTTCTTTCAAAGGGATGGAGTGCATGTGTGCATGGAGAGGGGGAGGGAAAAAATACCCAAACCCTGGACAGCTGCATTTGCTGGATGGTTAAGGAAATACAAGCTGCAAAAGAGAGGCTGAAGTGGGCTCAGCTTGAGCAGACAAGAGGAAAAGCAGCTTGAACATCCCTCTTCTGCCAGAGTACCTGCACTAGTGCCTTCTCTTGCTGGGGTTACTGACTTTGGGATTCTTCAAAGATGCTGTTGGAAAATAAGATGAGACATAGGTGTCAATTAAGTGAAGTTTCTTGAGGAAGAGATCATTGTGCGAGCTCTCCAAAAAGGCCACCTTCAACCTCCTCAACAGCTGCCCTTTTAAGATAGGCAGGACTTTCAACAGTGACAGAGGGGAAACCAGAATTTGTTACTACCCTTTCTGTAGCAGTGTGAGGTTTGGGCATGGAGAGATATCTGGTGGTCTCACCATTATATCAGCAGCAGAGCGCTTAAGTATTTATACGTGATAGTGTGAGTGGGGATGGCCATTATTTCCATGGTAAGAAAACATTCTTGTTCTCAGTCGTTTGGTTGGAGGCCAGCCCAATACATCTGAAGCTGTATGGCTCTGTACTTGAAAATGGCAGGCTCATGAGGTCAACGTGAATCTCAGTCCCTACCAAACTTGTTGACCAACCAGCATGCCCAGGGGCCACATAAAACTGCCTCACAGGTCAGATCTGTGTCTGAGCAACGTTTGGCCACATATGGTCTGCAATACAATACTGCAGAGTCTGTCAAACTTGAGATGGACACTGGTCCTCTACTCATCTGAAAGTTGTAGAGACCACTGCCTGGCTCGTGCTGCAAACTTCATGCTGCAAACTCCTGAGATTCTAGAAAAGCCTTTCATTATTGTCAGCTAAGAGACATGACAAGTCAGAGAGCAGTTCAAAAAGCAAGGAAAGCTCCCCTGCCCAAATGCAGGCATGTGAACTCTGACTACTATATGGAAAAGCAGGTCTGCTCCAGGTGCCAAGTAGGTAGCTGGGCTGAGTGTGCCATGCAGGTAGTAAGGCAGGTCACACTAAGCATGAATTAAGGAGTCACAACCCTTTCCTTAACATCGCAGGAATCTCTTTCTCCCTCCTTTTGTCTCCTCCCTGCAGTGAAACGACAGAACTCACACCTTGTACATAGGCTGTCCACCCAGCCCATGTGCTTGCCTCCCCGCAAGCCAACTTTCTTGTCCTCCCTGGCAGGCAGAGCCTGGATTGGTCTTGCCTGTACTTGCGCAGGTATTACTGCAGGCATGCAAGTTTCTTCTCCTGGGGCAAGCCCATGTCCTAGGCTACTGTAGCTGTAAGAAAGCTGGACATAGTCACCACCACACAGATATCAGCTGGAGAGTGGCAAGCTTCTAGAGAACCTAAGGCTCTCCAGTACCTTACCTAAGACCAGTGGGGGAACTGGAGAGACTGGTAAGAGGAAAAAGGAGGGAAAAGCCTTTACCATAGACCTGTAAATTAAGAAGTGCTGTGATGTTGCCACATTATATGAATTCTCCCTCTGCCTCCAAGTGAACAGCACTGAGGGAGTCCATTTCTCAGTGTCCACTTTGTTCCCCTGTGCCACATGTGGCAACCTCTTGTCTGGCCCCTTCTCTGTCATGAAGGGTCTAGTATTGGCATCGTGGTTGAGAGACTGAGGAGGTGCTTCAAGGCCATGAAAACATCTAGGCAGCTGGAGAGCTGACCCTCCAACAAGCCCCAGAGGAGAAGGTGTGGAAGATCTGGGGCTTTCCACCTGCTGCCTGCTCCTCACATCTCAGAGGTAAGCTGTGTTAAGCAAGATCAATTTGCACAGCAGTTGGCACAGGTGCATGAATAGAGAAGCATGAGGCCAGCTTGCCTGAGGCAAGCTACATGCAGGTATGACTCACAGCCACCCATGGCATGTGACACTGGCAGGCAGTCCTCCTCCCAGCTCCTAGAGAGACAGCTGCCAGCAGCTCCTGCCTGCAGACATGAATCAATTTGGAGGTAGAGGAGCCTTCTTTGTGGGCTGGCTAAGAATAGTTTTACAACCCAAATACTGTTTCCTGGGACTCCAGGGAAACCCCTGAGGAAACTGGAGCTTCAGCTGTGGTTTTCAAAAATCTCCATACGAACAGGTGGCCAGGTCCTGGGATTTCAGCCTTGAGTTTTCATGGACCTGGTGTTCCTCAGCAAGGTTCCTGGGCACCTTGAAATTTAGCCGGGACCCTCTAGGAATTCAATTATTACTACCACAGACTTTGCTCCATGCTCCAGGCAGCTTTGGAAAGGCCTCTGTTCCTCCCATTGTACCACAGAAAGCTACATCCCCCTGCAGCATGTCCTTCTTCCTCTTCCATACACCCTGGTCACAACCCAGACTGCAACCTCTCCCCTCACACTCCCAAAACACTCCTGGCACTCATGGTTGTACAGCTGAGCCTGTCAAAGCCCAGGGCAGTGGTAGCCCTGCCTTTACCTGTTACTCCACAAGTTGCGGACAGACCCATTGTTTCCATGACCTTGTAGCTTTCTTGACCTCTCCTCCCTTACTCTACTCATAGTGGCCCTGTGAGACCTGAAGCATGACTCTGGGAGCCAAAAAGAGAGCTCCTTTCTGCAGAGGCTGGCTTCTGCCCTTGTATTTTAGGTGACAACCCCATGCAGGCTTTCAAAAGAAGCCCTGCTCACAACAGTTCCTGGATTCAAGCAGATTTCAGTATCTATTGTGCATCCCTCACTCACATTGGGCTGGTTGATCTTCTGAAGCCTCCACACCCTCCTTGAGACAAGATTTCAGTAGCCTTACAGATGAAAGTCCCCTGCTTTGCCTAGTCCTACTTTATCCCTAGCCAAAAAAAGCCAATGGGTAAGAACTAGTTTGGCATTGCCCCATGCGGAAGAGGGTCATATTTTGATTGCCTTGCATTTTGCGCCCATTGTCATGGTGCGGTCATGGCACTGTGACCAAGGGGCGTCCAAAAACAGTCCTGTAAGCATCATTTGTTTCTATACCCTGCTCCTGGAGGCCTCTCAGTATGATGGCACTTGCAGGGGCTTCACCTCACCCCTTGCTATCCTGCTTTACTTCAATGTCCCTGCACAGACTGTTGAATTCTCATCCCCTAGTGTAAGGTGACAAAGGCAAGGGACGCGTTTGTTTTATTACTCACAGACTCTGCAGCCTTCAGATGCCTTGGCTGATGGTGTCCAAGCCACTCAAGCACAACTAAGCAAACCCAGCCATTCAAGAGCAGAAACCTGCCCTTTGCCAGTACACCCCTCTGGCGCAGAAGGCTGGTCACCATAGCTCCTGCCCCTGTCCCTCACCTGGCCCCAAATGGAGAGTGTTTCTCTACGGGTAGGAGCGAGATGCCTGTGCTGGGGCCAGGGTGCTGATGGAGGGAAGCCAGCAGGGTGGAACAGCTGCTGGAGGTGCTGTGCCAGCACCGGTGCCAGTGCCGGTGCCACGGGAAGCCTCTGAAAGACACAGACCTGCCCACACCCTGCACTGCTGTAGGTTCTGATGCATCAAGGCTTCATGGGCCAGACAGCAATAAATCTACTTTTTCTTTTTTTTTTTTTTTTTTTAATTTGTTTTAGTGGAAAATTTAGCCCCTCAGAGGCTTAAAAAAAGGTATTTTTCAAGTGCTCTGGACACTTTCAGAGTTATAGAGTTTTTAAGAAGATGCAATTCAGTGTGTTATTGATGAATTGTTTGGACTCTGCTGTAAGAAGCCAAATGCTTTGCAAGTGTCAATTCACCTTTTGTTTACTTATTTTAAAGCAAATGCCTCCAGTGCACACACAAAACCACACACTCCTCCCTCCCTGCCGGACTTTCCCCATCCCTCCACCTGGCCCGAAATGCAGCCGCATCTGAGAGAGAACAGCTTGTGCACCAGGAGTCAACCACACTCAGAAAAGGAAGAGCCAGCCAATTATTTTGTGCTACCATGGGAGAAAAATAAAGCAAAAACAAAACTCAGCATCAAGCGAGGGTCAGAGACTAATTAAGTTTCCTTTTGAAAGAGATTGCTATGAAATGAAGCCTGTGTGAACAGTGGAGTGGCTGGTAAATCATCATCAGGCATAATTACCTCGGAAATAGAGCTGGGAGGTAAGTTTTTCCTCTCTCCCTCATTAGTTCAGCACAACCAAAACAAGAGGAATTTTTTTTGGCCTTTCCTATTTTCACAAGTGAGGGGAAATTACAGGATTCATCTTTTTTTACAACTTTTTTTTTTATATAACACTCAGATATGTTCGCAACAAATTTAATTTTCCTGTTCCCTCCTCCCCAGTCTTTAGAAGAAAAATTATGAAACAAATTAAAACAGCCATAGAGAAGGTACACCTGAGGTATGAAAAATGAAATACTTAATCTTTTGCAGTTAACCTTATCCAGGTACCAGACTCCCACATACTAAACACAGCCCAGAGACTAAAATAAACCATCAAACATAAAGCTTTCTTTCCTCCTAACAGACAGTTATCGCTCATGTGCCTCATTAAGAGGAAGACGATGGCCAAAGCAAAGCACTCACCCCTCCCTTCTCGTGGTGCTTTCCAGCAGAAATCCTGACCCACCTGCAAAGCTGAAAAAGCTCCTTTCTCCCACCTCTGCTGGGCTTTAAAGAGCCCAGGTTGCTTGAGGAAAGTGCTATGTGATTGGTAGGGTGCCCATCACATGAGGAAAACTTTTTTCTAGCCAAACCTGTTCCCCAGTCCTCGTGGGACTGGAGGGTGTCTCTGATTCTTAGATCGTATCGGAATGCCGTCGTGCCGAAAACAAAAAGCTTTAAAGAATTTCTATTATTATACTCTCAAAAGGGTGGACAAATGACTCACTCATACGAGATACTTGAACTTTAAAGAGGATGGGCGAGTTGGAAGGACATAATTATAAATATTAGGTTTGCTGGACTGGTGTTTGAGCATGGGTATAAGAAGAATGTACTGACTAGAAAAAGAGAGTAAACGAATTTTAATGTTTTCATTTAATTATGTTGCATGGGGAAAATCCAGTGGTTTGGGTTGGATCCATTTTCATTTTATTTAGCTTGGGATTTTCTTTGGAAACAGAAGCGTAGGTGTTGGCTGCTCTGTAAGACACTGTGGATAAAATGAAAAGTGGCAAGACTATTGCATTTCCTTGTCCCCTCTGGATTTTTAACACATTCAGTCCTATTAAGACTGAGCACAGGCAAGCACAGACATATATCTTAATTGGCCTGTGATGAACTGAGAGGGGCTGAGGTTGAGTGGCACAGCAGAAGGGGAACATCTCTCACCTTTCTCTCCCTCACTCATTCCTGTACAAGTCTGCCAAAAGTCTTGATTTCTGTTACTGGAGCCTTGAGCAAGACTCTGGCAAAAGCACAAGTGCTTGTGCTTGGTGTTCCTCATCTACTGGTGCAAAAAACATCCAAATGAATAATGGCCTTGGGAGCTTCGTGTTTTTAGAGCCCTTCGCAAGTCAAAAGCAAACGTGAAAAGAATATTTATATATAGCTCCTTGGTAGCCATGCTTGCACATATCTTGTCAGAAATTAGTGAGAACTGCAATAGCTTTAATGTTTTATGGATCTCCTTGGTACCTGGAGACAACTGAAGAGACATCCAGCTCTCCCATGAGATCCCCATGAGATCTCACCCTGAGGAAAAGACAGTGCTTTTGGGATTTTCTATCTCCAAGAGGTATCACAGCAATAAGCCAAAGGAGACTTAGCCTTTGTAGCCAGCCTCATCTACTAGACAGCTATAAGGAATTGATCACTTGAGTGCTCAATGGCAGAGATGCAGATTTATCTAGACTTAACTCAGACCTGCTTGCCCATTATTTGTGCTCTCTACAACATATGAAGTCTGGCTGGGTGCAGACACCACCCCATTTTTTGGCAGTGCTGGGGGGAATGTGTGTTTCACACTGACTGGTGTGCTGGGGTCTAGGAAGGCAGGTTCCCAGCATGACTGCCAGACATTGAGATCAGCCAGAGAGAGGATAAGCAGGGCATCTTCTGAGTGTCACAGCTTCACAAGACATGGGCCTGTGGTTAGGCACAAGCCCTGCTCGTGGCAGCATGCTCCGCCACATCTCACATGGGAGGAGAGAAGCAGCAGCAAGCATAGAAAGGCTAATTTGGAAGAAGAAGACAAGAGAAGAGGAGAGAGAGAAGGGGAAGTTGATAGTGAAGTCCACAGTCTTTCCAATCACCAGCACAGAGAGTGGCTGTTGGGAGAGAGCCCTGGTGCAGCTGAGCCCTTGCTGCCCCATAGCCCTGTCCAGGAAGCTGCTGGTGGTGAGTCCTCATTTGGGCTGGACGAGTGGATAAGGCTGAGGAAGGTGGTGTTCAGTCCTGAACTGCCATCACTATTTGGCTGCTAACAGCTTGTTATTTGGCTAGATAAGACTATTTTTTAGTGATATCCAGAGAGGAATTTGGTATTGGGACAGAAAGAATTGGGATGGGGGTTTTGTTTTGCACTTTTGTGTGTGTGTTACTAATGGCAGACTATGAGTTTGCATGAATTTTTGTGCAGAGCAGAGCGTCAGAGAGTGGCCTTGCCTGAGCAATGAAGTGCAGTGAGACTAACTAACCATGTGGTAGGAAGCCCAGGTGCCACCATGGGTACTTCCAGTGGGTCACCTATAGCTGCTTTAGGTCTGTATCTGCACTGGCACATTCAGATGAGAATGTGCCAGCACTTCTCTATAGCCAGACCCATGTGTTTGTGCAAGCTCTTGCACTTGTGAATGATAGAGTCTCATGAGTGCACACGCCTCTTCATAGAGCCATACATATGCTCACACGTATATGTACATATGCAAATCCACTCAGGTATGTACTTTCCTCACATGTGTGTAGATACAGCTCCACATATGTGCATACCTCCATTGTGTGTGGTCTAAAGGCAAAGTGCTGTCTTGGGAGTGAAGACACACTGAAATTTGGGGTTTCATCTGGAGGGACAGTCAGATGCTGATGCCACAGCCTGGCTCATTTTCAGATAGAGGTGGAAAAAGAAATTTCTCAGAGTATCTGTCACTTGACTATGGCAACGTGCTCTATAGGTGACAGGACAATGTGACAACATGCCTGTCACTGAGTGTGCCATGCCTTTTCAAAACTGGCATAGAAGGAATTCTGGAGGATGCCCAAAGAGAGAACAAAGATTCTGAAAAGGGTTGTTTAGATGCTGTAGGTAGTTCCAGTGGGCTGGCCTTGCTCCTAACCTCTGAGAACACTCTTTAATACTCCTGCATTCTTTTAATTTCCTTTCTTCATAGCAGAAAAACAGTGATTTAAGACAGAGTGTATGAGAGGAAGGAATTAGAGAGGGAGGAGGGAATAGAGGGAGGGAGCATACTAGGAGGAAGAGGAGGTTATAGCCAAAGCAGCAGGGTCCCAAGTGACATTTCTGTGGCCACCTCATTCCAGAATCACAAAGGAACCACTCCCATCCATGAGCAGGAGGCTCCTAAATGCATTTGGAATGTTGTATGGGAAGATCAGATCTCATGGTAAAGGGAGAGAGCTCACACATCCCTAGCAGTGTGGCTGCAGTGTTGGCCATGCACTTGTGCACAGACTCAGCTTGACATACACTGTCTGTCTGTCCCCAGGAGGGCTTTTTTGATGATTGTCCCTCCAGCACACGGCAGCACTGCTGGGAGCAATGCCGAACATCCCTGCTGCAGCGTGCTGCAAAGGTTCTGCACATGAATGGAAGGGCTGCCCCTTTCCCAGCGGAGTCCCCAGCTCACTGGCTGGCTCAGCAACATCCCTCTGAGGGCACCACTGCCAGTGGCCTCAGCCTCAGTTCCTGCCACCCAGCTTTGCTCCTGCATTCCTGGGAGGGATGCGAACAGCTGCTTCCTGGTCCACAATTCAACCTTCCTTCCCTCAGCCAGATTTGGAGTTGAGGCTTGCATCTGATGCTCAAGCCCTCCATGTGCCATGGCCAGGAGCCAGCTCCTCCCCGGAGGAGAAGGGAATTCCTCATGGCCGCCTCCTCTCATCTGCATGGGGGGTAAGGACGAGGGCTGTATGTGACAGATGTCCACCCTGCCCCTTGGGTTTGCAGCTGGCCTGGCCTCACGCCAGCCTTACCTCCTTCCTCCTCAGCCGGGTCATGGCTTTTACTACAGCTGCCTCTCTCTTTCGGTAATGTTTTTGCCCCTTTTTTGCCACTTCTTTACCTCTCGACTTTAAGAGAGAGGAAGAACTGTGGGGTGTGGAGAACAAATAAGTGAGCACCACCTAGGGAGATCAGGGGAGTGCAAGTCTGTCCCTGAAATTGTTTACCAAACAGTGCTGAGTGTGGGGAGACAAATGGCATACCGTTAGCAACAACCATGGGCTAATTATAGTGGGTTAGGATAAACCACCGGGTCTCTGGGCTAGCCACTCCAGCTAAGCCTGCAAACATATAGACTGAAAAGCAGAACTGTATGTATATATTTAGTATGATGTGGAATGTAGTAAGTAACTTATTTGTAAAACCTCAGCTACCTTGGTGAAGAGCGTTATAGAAAATCTAGATACAGGCATCTTTGTGATGCCAGTAATCCTGGTGTTTTTCATTTGGCAATGCATAATCCACTCATGAATATGGTATTGCACTCTTCATTCCAAAGAAGAGTGGTATACAGTATGTTCTCAAGGTTTGGAGTTTCTTAATATTTTGTGGAGGGAGGCCATACACCTTATTTTTCTAATTTTATTCATGAGCTTATAGTCATGACTATTTTGGTGATGCTAAGACTTGTGATTTTGGGTGTTTGCATATAGCCCAAGCTACCAGAATCATGTGATTGCATGAAAATCTGTACTTTCAGCCTTTCAGAACAGACTGCTGCTTCTCTTTCTGACAAATGTGCAAGCAGAAAGGACAAACAACTTGGAGGAAGCTGCTTTGTCTGGTAAAAGAACTAGGTTCAGGCTGGGAACTCCTTCTCCAGGGAGTTTTGGACTAGTGCTCATAGTGAAATTTGCACATATGGGTAAAGGCAGGAACAAATTAAATCTTGGTATTCTACTGCTGACAATTAGACCATCTGCTGTGGCTCCCTTCCTCAGTGGTCTCAACCCAAAAGCTTAGAGAAATAGTGGATGTTTATAAAGGCTAATCTCCCTTGGCTGCCACTACTGTTCATAAAGAAGACCCTTCAGGGTGCCTTCTTGCACATCTTGAGAGAGATTTTGGCTATAAATCTCTCTCTGAGGATTTCTCTTTTACTCTACTGACTACAAAGAAACCTCATAGGAGAGCCTCATTACACGCCTGAGGCTAGTTTCTGCAAAGGAAAACCCAGGACAAAATATCTGCATCTTAGATCTGCTGATCTCACCTAGGTCTTCCAGCAGCCTACAGGTCACGTTTAGTACATGGAGAAACCAGAAGATAAAATAAGTATGGAGGAGCCTGGGGGAGCCCTGAGGTCAAGCCCTGCCCTGGTTCCCCTCCCACCAGCAAGAGTTTCTCTGATGGGGAAGGGAAGCCAAGCCCTGCAAGAGTGGCGCTCCCCAGCCAACACCCTTGATGGTGTAAAAGGGTCAATGAAGGGGATGTGGCTTCCTCTTGAATCTCATCCTCAGATGTGGGCAGGCCAGCTCACTTTGAAGAGGAGCCTGACCACATACAGGCTACAAATCTCACCGTGCCTGGGCAAAAGATTGCCTGGGATCTTGCAAAATACATAGCAGCAGAAAAGACTTTTTAGAAGACAGAATTCTGCTTGTGTTTTAGACAGCGCCTGTAAAAGGCTGACAATATCCAGAGAAGTTCTGCTAGAAGGTGTCTCCATATTTACTGCTCTTGGTTGTGAATTCGAGGGCTTTCTGGCCTCTGAAAGACTGTATATGTCAGTGTCAATATATCTATTAGGATGTGGTCCCACCTCCCGAATGGCCTTGGCACTGTGGTGGTCCTTTGTTGCTGGTGGTTCAGCTGAATTTCATCTAACAGACTGGGAACAAGCTGTTCTGTCTGGATCCAGTTACTGCATTGCCCTTAAAACCCTCTTCTCCAAAATCCTGTGTGTCAGTCTCAAGCCACAACATGGTAGAAAGATGAGATCTTGTTTGGGGACCTTTATGGCTTGTTTGCAAGGGGCCAAACAAATTTGTTCGCATGAATTGTTCCAGCTCATTATTGAAGGCTGTTAGGGAATGGCTCATGTCTCCTAAATCCATCGAGCTTGCGTCCTTTGCGTTAGCTGCTTCTGATCTGAGAGGCTGAAAGAGGCTGGCAGCGGAGCACTGCCATCTACATATGGTTGCCTGTCACTGTCCAGTTTCCAACACACTTGCTGTAAGCCAGGTGCTGCAAGCATATGTTTGATTTATCTCAGCATCTCCACCACCTACCTTGCCAGAGGGCCGCAGCACCCAAGAGAAAGAGGAAGGACCGTCATGTTAAAGCTGCATCACAAGAGTCTTGGCAGCAGGAGGAAAGGGCAATAGCGGAAGGGTGTTGGCTGGTGTGCTGCTTAGGGGCACTGGGATGGAAATAAATAGCATGCACGCCTCGGGCGAGTGTGTAGTGCTCCTGGGATGACAGCCTCTGCCTTGACAAGGGTGTGGTTGATGTCTCATACCGACTCATTGCTTTGACAGAACTGCAGGCACTGTCCAATGTTCTTCCTCTGAAATTCTCTCTTAAGGTATCAGTAACTAACTGGAAACTTCCCTGAGAAGTCTGTGAGACTCAGACCCTGTCACGCATCTCTGGTTTGACTCAGTCAACCCTATACCCAGCTCTGACTGGGTTTTAGTTTCAGGTGAGTGATGGAAAATGGAGCTGGACTTTGGGCTATGCAGCCTTTTTTACATGGACCTTCTCTACTGTAGCTACTCCACGGCTGGACATAGCTTTTGAGTTAGTCTCCCTGCCTATTAATAGCCTTCAGCGAAGGCTAAGCCGGTCTGTGCTGCCCTCTCATGGGCACACAGAGGAAAGGTTAAGTTTCATCCTTTATCTTCAAAATGCTTTTTTTAACCTACTACTCAAACGCCGGTTTTCAACACATGATTTCTGAAAAGCCAGGAAGGTTTATGAACAATTTCTAAGAGGTCTATGAAAGGTAACTATGCAATGTCCTTCTATTGATAGTTGTGCCAGACTTCGGCCTAAAGAGGAGTCCTTTCTAAAGAGCTTTGCTCTTCATTTGGAAACATTTAGGAATCTAACAGGGCAAAAAGTAGTGAGGTGTTGCTCCAGAGAACAGGCTGAGCTTCTCCCATATGCATTCCCATCCATAATACCAAACATAGGATCAACATCATGGCATCATACTATGGTCAAGGAGTTTCTCAAGATAGCTCTGTTACGCTACCAAGGATTAATATAACAGGGCCAAAAGCTGGGTTCTCCAACACACAGCACTTGCTTTTGGTACTGTGGTGTTTCAGCAAACTGGCAATACTGCCTTTCCCTGAACCTCCTTGCAAAGAGGCAGGATATTCTGGTAGACCCAAGGGGATGCTTAAACAATAGTGGGACAGAGCAAGTATCACTCTGCTCTTCAAAAGGACTCCTGTGGTGTTCATGGTATTTATGAAACTTTGAGTCACTGTTAAAAATCTCTGGGTCTCTGACCACTTGCCTGGGTTTTAACATAGCCTTCTCCCTAATGTCTACTGATCTGTCCAAATACCAATAGCTCCTCAAGGTAGGAGTTGTTTTTTCTTCAAGAGCTGGTATGACATGCATCTTTCCCATTAATATAAAATTTTTCTATTCCACATGTTTTTATTCACCTCTGTTTTCTGTTTTATTCTAACTGATAAGCTGAGAGACTGAAAGGAGGAAGGACAGAGTCACCTCTTGTTCTTAGAAACTCTCTGACCCTAATATGGATCCTGGCTCCTAGGTAATAAGAAGAATTTTAAAGTGTTGGACCAGGTGATTCCAGGTAAGATATTTGTCTTCAAGGCTTGTAAGTTTATGGTGAAGTTTTCACAGCCAAGGTAAGCCGTGTGTTACACTCCCTGAGCTACATTGCCTACCTTTTTATTTTGCGAACTGTACTAGATAGCTGTGCACCTTCATAAATCTGGATCTATGCAGCCCCATGTTCCTCCATCTCTTGCCACTTTAATGAGTGACAATGAACAAGAAGTCCATTTTGGTCTCAAACTGAGTTGCAACACAAAAAGCAGTAAGTCCATCTCATAGTTTGTTTCTTTGCTGGTATTATTTCATTGCAGCTTATGAAATAACACCAGCAGTTTCTCTTGTTTTCTGCAATAGAAGACAGAAAGTCTATCCCAGGCTCCTGGATGAATATGTCATGGACATGGGCTTCCTAGTGCCCAAAGACAGTGAGATCTGTGACAGAGAAGAGTGACCTCTTCCCATATGAGAGAGGAGTTGCATAGGGAATTGAGATGATAGCCTCGAGGGAGAAAGGAAGAGCCACTGCATTCATTCATACCAGATATTTCTAATACAGACCAAGTACTGAAGTGTCTGCAGTCAGTTTCCAGTCTTGAACTACGTGTACAGAAATCTCTTGGGATTACTTTGCCTAACTTGAACTGTTCTGCAATGACATTCCAGCTCACCACTTTTCTCCAGGAGAAGATGGCAAGTGACTGTTCATCCAACCCATGTCATGTCAACAATTCAAATTTCTCTTTTTCATTTGTGTGTGTTGAGGCATGGCCATGAACTTTTGGTGATGCTGCTACGTCAATGTTGTCCATAAAGACAGTCTCAAAAAAGGCATGCAGCCATGGATATTGATGCCTGACCTTAAGGGAATGTTTCTTCTTTTTCTTCTACATTTCACCTGGTTGAAAGAGAAGCTTTCCCTTGAAGGCATGTCAGGCAGGGTTTGATCATTTTTTCCTGGTGTATTTCCTAGTATATTCCCTATTCCCTTTCCAAGCACTCCTACATTGCCCAGTTTTTAGCTTGAGCTCCCTCTTGAGCTAAGAGCTGTATCAGGCTTTACCCAGAGGTTAATTTTTTTCATTTCAGACATACAAGCCCTGAATAGTTGCTGCTGCCTACTTAGAGTTTTACATGATGGTGAAACTTTGAAATCAATGGCATTAAAGTAGCTTAAAGTTGGTGTTACGTAGCAATGATTCATGTCCAGTGAGTCACAATGAAATGTTTCATGCTATAAGTGGCTGGCCATTGAACAGCTATCCTGCCTGTGTCTAGCTAAGAAGCAGGGCAGAGTCTGTGTGAACTTTTCAAAGGATCTTTAATCAGCAGTTACAACATTATTTATTTCTTTTAAAATTGGCTAGAAGCAGCAGACACGCAACTTTAGTATTGCTTGAGGCATCTGAATCATTTTAAGTTCTGTACAGATTTGGCAGAAAAAGAATCTGGTATTTTGATCCAAGACACCTATTTCACGGTGAGAACACTTTCCTTCTGGTTGGCCCATCTGCATCTTGCTTCTGGGGGACTACAAGGTTCACAACAGAAATGGACTGCTTATCGTAAGACTATGCTATTTGGCAGTTGAACTGGATGTCATGCTTCTGTGACAGTCCACGGATCAACAGCAAATCTTGTCTGTGAAAATACTGCACTTTCTCAGCGCCTGGCTCAAACTACAGAAGTAACACCCCTGGGAACAACAAGCTGTCTCCAGCCTCCCCACCTTCCACTCTATGACCTATCCCTATCCATTTGAAGCACACAGCAATATACAGGTGTGAGTAAAAAAACAAAAACCCTTTTCAAAAGAATGCACTTCAGTGCACAGACATCTCCCTTGTGGAGAGGAGAAAGAACAAACAACAGATGTTAGTCACGTTGCTTAGCACACTACTGGAGGGCATTCAAATATACTGTGACTAGTGTGCTATAAGGACTTATATGGAATAGTTTCGGTTACACACAATGAACTGTTAATTCCTTCAGAGCACCCACAGCAAGAAATTTAATGACAGCTTAATGTCAAGTTGATAAATGTCCACTTAGGAAGAAACAAGGATCCAATGGTTTGGGAAAGAAATTATGGAAAAGGGACAGTCACACTGGAATTAAGACTACAATAAATGTTTCCATTTTAAATCTAAGTTTTTTCATTGTCTTCACCACAGAAGAACCTTCATACACACAGACAGCAGTGGTGCATTAGTGCCATAATATGAGGTAGAATTTTTCTGGAGCTAAGGTGTATTTTTCAGCAAAACTCCGAAGTAAATCAAAACAGGACAGCTATGTGGCAATAGAATAAACATAATAATCTGCACACCCTCTGGACTACACTTTTATGTTTTCATAAAACTAAATTCATGGAGTTTTTCCTCTTGAAAAAATCCAGTTCAAAATACAATCCAATCATCTCAGAGGCTTGAGGAGAAGAAGTGACATTTCTCCTCAGCTCACGAGTCCTTTCCCAAGATTTCTAGTCAAAGCCCTTGCTTGGAGCTAGTCAACCTCCTACCCAAATCTGTGAAAGCTGAAGGGTTGTCCTTGGCCTCCTGCCTTCCACCATCTCTTGCCATCTACACATGCCAACTCCAGGCCCACACAGCTATGCCAAGTACAGCTTCATTCATTTCTATACAACTGCAGCTCCTCAAGGGAGAGAGACCTCAGTCCTGAGGAACAGAAAAGACAGCTGTTCTCTCTTATGTGCACTGGGGAGGATTTCTTGCTACCACGCCACAGCTTTGTTAGCATGAGACGAGATGGCCAGGCCACCAAAGGAAAATTTCAGTCCCCAGATTGCTAAGGAACACTGGGTAGAGCCTGTCTTGCAAAGCTTCTGTCATCTGTAAGAAGACAACTTTCCAGCTCACTTCAAGATATATGAAAGAGAAATTAAGGATCTTTCCTTGCATAACTCCCTTAATTTCGACATGAAGTTGAGGGCATATACCTATAGTCCAAGAACATATTGCAAGTCACAAGTTTTTCACAAGACAACAAGAAAATGCAATGCACAAATGATAGAAGCAGGAGATTCCCAGCTAAGGCTGTACCAAAAAGCATCCTAATCCTCTTCAACAAAATTCAAAGACATGCCAGCTCCTCCATCTCTTGGGAAAACATGCTGACAAGTGACTATACAGACGAAAAGGCTTCAGCCACTATCTTCAGCTTCCATGCATTTCCTTTTTCACAGAGGTGCATTAGAACTTCTCTCACATCCACATTCACAGAGCACATAGGCACAGGGCTGCTGATAAATTCTTGGTCAAAAATACATCAAGCTGAAAAAAATCAGTCTCTCTGTTTCATTAAGTGTCCAGTTCTCCTAGCTGCTGAAGATAAGTAGGGCTTTCAACAGCATCTCACTGCTTCAGTGGAATTAGATACCCAAGTCAAAACTCTTATGAAGTCCATGAAGATTTTATTTGAATCTTTAGCCATCTTTAGGCTCACAATAAACTTGAAAACCTTCCTGCCCTATGAATGACAGGGTGCTTAGTGCTTTTAACCTGGAAACACATAAGTTAACTGGTCTCTTTTGAGAACCTTAGATAGAAAGGCAACTCTTCCGAGACACAGAATTTGTATTACAAATACTTGCCTCTGTTGTTCCCAAACTTTTGGGGCCCAAGCTCTGTTGTGGAGTATCACAAAACCTAATCATCAGACTTCTAGCTGAAAATAGATAGATGAAAGATAAGTTTCTATGGTGCTCTCTTCATAGCCATAGAGACAGTCATTTGCAAATACTTTACTGTCCATCATGAAATTAGAGCACTTGCCTAAAAAAGAGAAAAGTCTGTAGTGACAAAAATCCTTCTGGCATCTACTGCACATACACATTAAATTAAGCCAAAATAACAGTATGCTCTGTTGCACATTTTCGATAATCTTCAGGCAAGAGACAAGAAAGACAAAGTTTCTTTACAGGGTGGAAACAGATACTTGCATAGTATGAAAATGAGGATTTTAAGTGTTTTGAGAAGCCAAAGCAGTTCAAATAATGTGTTTGCTAAGTGTACCTTGACTCTGAATTTCCTGGGCTACACGTGCTTGGTTTTGCTTTGTTTAGTTTTATTCACCTCCTACATTCCTGAATGACAATGTCTTCTGAAGTCACAGAGGGTTCATGCAACTGTTGCTTTCCTGTTCTTTTATTAAAATATACACTGTACTTGCAATGATACAAGCAGGAGAACCCCAAAAAGCAGAGTGATCAGAACCCAGCAGGGATGGTTAATGGTGAGACAGCTGCACCCAGTGTATGGAGGAGGCAGAGGAGCTCTAGGTGCAATGGAGAAGCCACAGACTCAGCCTCTCAAGGTATTAGATGGGCATGGGTGCTGCTGCAAAGCTGCAGACACTGAGCCATCAATGCAGTGTGAAAAAAGAGACTGTGGGTCATCCATGGCAGCTTTTTAATGCTACTTGCTTTTGTGCTTGCATTGACTGAACTGTGAGGTTTCTCTTCATGGAAAAGCAGAGTCTAGGGGTGGCCTAAATGTAGGATTTATGCATTTGTATGCACAGACCACACAGGAGTTTAGCAGACTTGCCCCTTCAAGATGTGCTGTATGTGCATGCAGGTCCATGCCCACTTTAAGAATTGAGTTTGTGCATCCAAACCAATACTTGCTTGTAGAATTTAAACTCAAGGGGAAACACAAGTATACAAAACAGGAAAATCAAGAAACAGAGATACAAGCAGACTTGTTCAATGTTACTGTTAATGACTACAAAAGAATGATGCTGTGAAAGCCCCATGCAATACCACAATAGCAAGGTCACTAGGGGACAAAAGGAGTGCTTAGGGTCCCTTCCAGGAACATATCTTCATCCTCCTCCAGTATTCCCTCCTTTTCTGCCTGCCTGGCATTTATCATAGACTGCACCTAGGCAAGAGGAAAAGGGTTATTTGGGAGCCTATTTCCTTACCACTGGTGCCCAGAACTGACCTTGCCATTCCTTTGCAGGCTCTGCATTCAGTATGGCATGAACCCAGCAGCAAAGCACAAAGGTGGTGTTTCCCCTGACTGACCAGAGGACAGTAAAGGAAAATACTCTCTCTTTTTGTCTGCTTTCTTTCCTCTAACCTCCTCATTTCCCCAAGGAGCTCCCCACACTTCTAACTCAATCCCAAATTATTGCCTCACTCCACTGCCATTGAATTTCCTGTGTTTTAATACCCAGCAGGATCAGCAGACACAGCTCTCCTGAACAGGGATGTGTGGGCAGGAAAAGTGTTTTCTCCCAGCGTGCGATAGGAGCTGGAGAAGGCTCACAAGGTCACAGAGAGGCCATATTTCTGTCCCTAAGCTTCCCTCACCTCTCAGATAACTGTCCTCCAGGGAACAACTACCCCATTCTCCTCCCACATACACACCCTTCCCATACCTCTGTTCCCACTCCTGTTAGAGCACTTGTGGTCCCTTGCACCCCAGGCACTCTGCTCCTGCCCTGTGCTTCTCCCCCTCCCAGGTGAGCAGACACACAGTGAGAGAAATAGCCACGGTTTGACCATGTTTCTGATATGCTCAGCAAAGCTGGCTTTCTGCTGCGGCCCTAGCAGACCGTCCCCGCTGAGCCCCACAAAGACACTGTACCTGCAGCAACATGAACTGCAAGGGGTCATCAGGCTTCTGGTACACCAGTTTTTCTGTGATGTCCTGAGACAGAGAGAAGGAAAGAAGTATTGATCCTTGGGCAGGTGGGTGTCTGCACTTCCTGCTCCGATAGTAGCTGCATTTTGAAAAGCAAGCATTTCTTTCAATCCCCAATGATGATTAAGGGTCCTTTTCTAATGCTTTTCTTAAGTTTGTGCTTAACAAAGCACAGGACAAGGAGAGACCCAGGGAGGGGTTAATTTAGTCCAAGCTAACTTTAAGCCATGCTTCTCCAGCAAGCCTCTGGAGGGAGAAGGGAAAGAGAAACTTCACCTGAAATATCTGCAGAATATTGTGTTTCTCCATGTACTTAACAGAGACTTCAAAGGGGTCTTCGTACACCATTGGCTGCTCTGATATTTCACGTATAGTCTCTGTTGGCTTGACTACAGTTGCTGGTGACTGAGCCCCAGATAAGTCATGCAGTGATGGCGGGAATTCAACTATAGGTGTCTGGTACTCGGAGGATACAACAGCTGGTGGTGTGCTAGATTCTTCCACTTCAACTTCTGAAGGATCATTTGGCTTTTGCTAAAATATTTAACAAATAAAGAAAAATAAATGTTCTAAATACGCCCCACAGACCAGGTACATCACATTACTTCATCCTTCTACAAGCATGTTGCAGCCCCTTTTAGAATGAGCACTAATAGGCTTTAATTTCTGTGACTGTTCCCTCTGACTGTGAGCCCGGGAACTCCCTTTAAGCTCAGGATCAAGCCTTCAGACCTGGTCTGAGCTATGCAGTGGGTGTAGCCAGGCCTGATCCTCGCTTGCTGACTGGTTTTCTTAGGAGGACTGTAAGTGTATATTGTGCGCTCCCTGGGGCACCGGAGGCAGGAGCCACATCAGCCACTCGCTGGTTTTGGGGTTCTCAGGTGCAGCTGTGTCACCTGAAACAGAGTGCCACGGGGCGGGGGGGGGGGCGGAGGGGGTGCATGACCCCGCCCTTCCCTGTGATTAGGAAGGGGGGTGTTCTGCCTGGGGACCAGGGGGTGAGCGGCGGGCAGGGCGTTTCATTAGGGGCTACAGGGGTTACGGTGCCTGGGCGCGCAGGCGGCCGCAGACACGGCGACCCCCGGCGCTGGGTGTGCGCGGGGGAAGAGGTCTCTGGACCCGGGGCCGCCACCGCTCGCCCTCACCAGCTCCCGACCCTCCATGGCAGGACCGGGTTGCGCTTCGCTTTCCCACGGCGCCGGTTTTTTGTGCCGCTCGTCGCTCGCCGTAGGCGGGAGAGGAGGCGGAAGACGCTGGAGTGGTTGTCGGGGAAACTGCCGTCCCGAATCTCGGGTAGGCGGTGCCGCCGGGGTCACGTGGGTAGCGAGCGCCGTGCAGCCATCATGGGTTAGGGCGGAAGTGGCGGGTATCGAATGAGGAGGTGTCAGGGCTTGTGGTGGTGCGTGGATTTTGTTTTGGTCCCGGTTCAGGTCCGGGCGGCCACCTCCTTGCCTACGTTGTTCTTCCCCCAGCGGCAGTTAGGGAGCTGCTTGCCGGAGTCTCTGGCTGCCTGTGGCCTGGTGGAAGCGAGGGGTACCTCAGCAGACGGAGGGGCATGGAGGTGGCCCGTAGCCCAGCTTGCCACCGGCCCTGTGTCTTGCAGGAAGCTGAGTCATTTTGCTGAATTCCAAGCCCTTTTGACCTCAGTGTGCTCCTGTAAGAGGTGCAAGGAAAGCCAGGGTAGCTGTGTGCTCTTGTTGGCCGTGGTAGCAAATACGAGAGTAGTGAGGAGACCTGGAGGAGAAAGGCAGAGACGAGCTGTACATGGAGGGAAAGGTGGAAAATGGCCTGTAAAATAGCTTGTAAAGAGAAGCACGGAAGAAAGAGGTAGGGTAGTAGAATGCTGAGAGAAATCATTGCACATTCATGTGAGAGGTGGTTTCTCCTTAGTTTTACACAGATCCTGATGGTGTGCTGCGTGATGAACTTCGTCAGAAAAAGCAAATAAGCAGATTGCCAGTTTCCCCCAAAGAGGAGATGAAAGGAGTGAAGATAAAAGCTGTGCTGGGTTACCACAGTAACCATCTTCTGAAATGCTCTGGTTCGTGCTCCAGTGTGACAGGAGCTGGCATTGAAACACGAGTGCCTGAAACTGCCATGGGGGTTGATGGAGGGTGAGAGGGGGGGAGATACAGGACTTCAACACTTGTGCTAAACTAACAGATGTCGCTTCCATTCAGAGCATCTCAGTTTGCGTGTATTTTTCAGGTTATGTTGTTGACCTTTTAAGAGAAACAGCTTCCTCACTGCTCCAGTACTGGCCTCGTGTTAGCATTGTCTGTATCTTCAGCCATGCTGACCACTCGGATTATCTTGCACTGGAACACTGCTGTCATGGGATGCCAGGTTGTTACTCAGCTCCTCTGAGCCCATCTTGCCTCTCCCACCTTCCCATGGACAGCATGGCACTGCTGGGGTTTTGAGTGTGGGGGGTTTTTGGTCTGTATTGACTTGGAAGGGTCTTGAAAGATGGTGGGTAAAATATGTAAAATTGTTGAGGGGTCTTATACAGTTGATTGGGTGGACTCTCAGGGAGATTTCAAGATCTGAATTCTTCAAACTCCACTGATTAACCCATCCTCACATGATGGGAGAGGGTACATTATACTGCCTAGTGCTTGGGATTGTCAGTGTTTGATTTGTGGACCTTGACATGTTTCCTCTAGGAGCTGTGGAGCAGGATTAAGTTTGTAGGCAGAATATTCACTGATTTGTCTTGTATACCCCTTGGAAATACTATGTTTGTTCTGCAGTGATCTGTACATGTTTAAACTCACATTTGCAACCTTTGTAACTGTGAAGAAGTTTTTGCTTGATGAGGTTTTGCTGCCAGTCAGTCTGGAAACCAAGACAGAAATGTCCAGAAACAGTTGAGGTGTGAGTTAGGAGATCCTCCCAGCCCTGCAGCTAGATATTTCCGCACAGCTGTAATGCTCACACAGCTAGTTTATTGAGGGCCTGAAATGAAAGCTGTAAACTGTTACATCCCTGTCATACTCCAGGGTGATGGTGTTTGCTAGTAACTGCAGTTACCATTTTAACTGAAGTAGGCATCTACATTCAGTTGTGTGCGTATGGGTAGTTGTGTGCTGAGCCATCCCAGGGCTGTTTTCTCCACAGCAGGAGTCCCTGCCGAACGTCTCCCCTGGGTTTCTCCTCTACACCCTTTACTGGATGGGACTAAGCAGTTCTCAGCTGCCTGCTGACTTCAAATAGCATCCTGCTGTGGGTAAATCTCAAGCCCCATGTCTTCCTTTTATCTGTGCCTCATCGGTAAACAGCAGATCTCTCCCTTTCCAACCCCACTGCTTACTGCAGGGATCTGGCTGCTGGGGCTGGAAAGCTAGGATTTTGTACAAGGAAGCAAGATGAATGACTCTATTAAATAAACATCACTGTTCTGTTTATTCTTTCAAAAGAACAGATTACAAAAAGCAGAAGATGCATTTTAAATGCATTAAAAATTCTGAGCAAAATAATGCCTTAAATACAATGCTCATGTAACATAAATCACATGTCGCTTTTTTTTTTTCTATCCAGGCACATGGAAAGCAAAAACATATTATTATATCATTATTTATATGGTACCATATGCTAAGTCTGGAACTTAAAGACTTTGAAATAAATAAGAAAACACCAGCTGCAGATCAGCAATATGCTCCTTTATTGGAAGTCACTGTGTAACTGTGGCTATCATTCCTGCTGTTAAGTTAAAACTTAAATAAATTGTCAGAGAAATAAGATAGCCATTAGAGATTCAGTGTCTGTCTCCTGGGGACACTTTTTCTAACAGCTGTAACAAAGATCTGCTGCTGGTTTTGTCCTATCTGTGTAGTAACTCATTGCATTTGTCCCTGCAGTATCACACAGTTGTTCAGTAGAGATGGTTGAGCTGTTCACTATAAATAATGTTGGTTAACAATGCGGCCCCTCTTGGGTTAATAAATTATGCTCAAACCACTCCTGAGCCTCTTTGATTGGTTTCTTGCAAGTCTGCAGTGAAGAATTGGAAGAAATAATTTTCCACAGTCTGTTCACTTTGAATATTTCTTTTTACTTTATTGAGCTGTAAAGATATATATAAAACAGACAAATTCTGAAAATGCCCATCTGAAACTCCTGTCACCTCATCCGGTACTCGAAAATAATAATGGGATGCATGGGATGGAACACATTGGAAAATTGAACGTCATTGCTTAAAGGGGCAGAGGGCCCTGGTCAGCACCAGGCTGAGGAATTCGTCCCCCTGCTGGTGGGGCTCGGGCTTTCTCCAAGACCAAGGTTGCTGGCTGGAGTGGCAAGTTCACGTGCTACATGATCCAAGAGGCTGCTACAGAGCAGCAGGTACCGGAGGCTGTGGCCTCATGGTTCCCTATATGCTGTGTCTCTGAGGCTCTCTGACCTGTGGTTTTGCACAGTTGCAGCCAGACGTAGTTAAACCCTTCCTGAAGTCTGGAGAGCAAAGACTGGCTTTGTGGCACGGAGCAACGATCCCGAAAACAGGCTGCGAGAAGGTCGCTGAGGTCCTTGGATAGAGATCTCTCTGCATCCACACGCTGACCTGTGACTCAGGGTGGGCTGTGTGGTTGCTCAGCACGTTGGTTCCTTACCTGTATGGTGGGGTAAGTGTGCTGCCCTCCATCCAGAAGGTTGTTGAGAAAGCGTTGCAGGCTGGGAGGAGAGCAGGTGGAAGTGCAACAGAGCCACGTGGAGAAAGCCGGCTCCTGCATGAGGTTGAGGGGGCTGGGACACAAGGGCCAGAGAAGCAGGCTGGGGCTGCTTATGTGTGCCCAGATGGCTCCTGCACCAACAGCCTTTGATTCGAGCCTGCTTCCAACAGTGACGTTGAGGAGTAGACTGCACCAAGGTGTCTGCTTTCAGCCTATACCAAAGTTTCTGCCTTCTTACAGGCGGCTCTTGGAGTGTAGAGACCAAGCCAGAGCACACTGGCAAATCCAGCTTTTCCTCCAGTACAGCATCTTGCCTGGGCTCTGCCCGCATTTCCCAGCAGAGAGCAGCAGAGCCTCATAGCTGCTCGCAGGGGCTCCGAGTGCATCCTCCAAGACCTTCTTGGAGCGCTTGCCTCCACAAAACACAGCAGTAAACCTTCACTTGGCTCGCAGGCCCATGTCAGGCTTGTCAAGAGCATTGGTGTGGGCAAAAAGAAAATGCGTGTTCGCAATCCCAAAGATTCACTGCTTTCCTGAAAACAGAGGTTGTTCGTGGAGAGCGAGAGACCTTTCGTGAGGGGATGCCCTCCAGGTTGTCTTTGTGCTCAGTGCTAGAAGGTAGTGCCTCGAGTATGGCTTCAGAAAGTGGAGAGATACCTCTAGCAGATTAAGCAAATCTCTTTCACAGATGACTGACATGGATTAGGTGACCCTTGAGGTCTCCTTCAGGTGCATCTTTGGCAGTACAGGAAAGAAACATTATTAGCTTCTGCATTTGCTTTGGAAACCTGTTTAACCTACTTTAGATTTAACCCTTTTTATTAAAAATAAAGTTTTACTTGTCGCTTTATAAGGTTATTGTGAATGTTACTGGAGATAAAAATGAATGAAAATGTGAGACACTGCTTCTTTGCCATGGTGTCAAAACTAATCTGTGTCTAATTTAGAAAACATTCTCCAGGAAAATGAGGTTTTATCCCCCATTTGGAAACTTACCTGCTCATCCTCAGAGGTTTAAAGAAGCCAAATTTGGAATTATACTGGAAGACCCTCAGTGATATTAACTGGGGCAGTTTCTGTCATTCCTTAATTGTCCCACTCTAATTACTGAAGCTATCATGGTTTTATACTTTCCCTTGGGAAGTAATCATAGACCTTCCGGGAGGTCAAACCCTTGTAAGGTAGAAGGCTTCTATTTTGTCTCACCATCACATGGCATCAGAGGGAGGGAATGCTCTGTTCTGACTGAAATCCACAGCGAACCTTTGTCCCATCCTCTCCCTGTCAGCTGTGAAATCCCTGGAGGAAGGGAAAGTTCAGGTGTGATGTTCGCCTGCAGGAGCGGTGCCGGTGGAGGGTGCTGGGGATGAGGATCGTAGCTGGGATGGGATGTCCGTGGGAAGGCACAGGTTTCCCTCTTCACTCCACCCTGTGAACGCTGCCTCATTGCTCTGCTCCCCTCTACTGTGAACCCATCCCTCGCCATGGGATGGGGAGGCAGGCAGGGCATGGGACATTGCTTTTGGAAGGCAAATGTGTCACACTGACAGTAAGACCCTGGATAACCCTGTCAGGAGGTCCCTCTTAAAGAGGCAGTTATCCCTGGACAGTGGTGAGTGGCTTTCTGCTTTCCTCAAAGCCTTGTGGCCAGAGCACCCCTCTGTCCTCACTTCCCCACACCCCCTCATTTGGCCCATATGCCAAGCTAATTTCAAATATCATGCAAAACCCCTCAGCCCTGGGGTCAATGAGCTGGTTTCCACAGCCTCCCACCACTCCTACCACGTAGGATTTGTCCTTCGTTATTGATGCAAATGATGTTTCATTTCTGAATCGTAGCTGTACATGGGAAAGGTGCAATTAGCTGCTGCATGAAACCGGGCCCGTCTGCCTTGCCTTGTTTAACAGAGGCTTTAATTAAAGACCCCCTGATGCTAGAAAGCCACATTAATTATTCATCTGAAAACATTTACATAGAGTCCCCCGTTTCTCTTCTTCAATAAATTATCAACTTCACGTCTCCATAATTCATTGAAATGACTAAAAATACATTGTCTCAGCCTCCATCACCTCCCTCCTCACTCTGGCTTTGTCTGTTCCAACTGTGATGGGTTCAGTATCTTAATGTGAAGATCTCCTACTGCTTTTAAGTAAAAAGAAGGACGGAGGAAAAGGGGGTGAGGGAAAGATTATCCCTGCATGGGAGTCATGCAGATGGCAGTAATTTTTCTGTTTCTTTCCCACACAACTCGCATGATCCTGAGGTTTGAAGAAGCTCATAAACTATTTCTAATGAGGAAAAATCCACTGAAGGGAGAAGAAAAGACATTTCCAGGGGCAAAGAGGCCTGAATTTAGACAATTTCTGGGCTCATCTGCAGATATTCCATGTGACCCAGAGCCCAGCAGTTAATCTCCTTATATCACCTCCATACCCCACCTGTAGACCAGACCAGCAGTTCCCCTTCTGTCTGGTAGAAGATTGCTGTTTTACTAATTATAAGCTGTGTTAAAGAGGAAAAAAAAGCAGAGAAGCTTAGGCAGAGGGATAACTTCTGCAGCAATTCACAACAAAGATGTCACTGCAGGCACAACTGAGGGAAAATTCACTGCAAATAGTTTTCTCCAACACATTTCACTTTGTGATAAAGTGAACTGTCACATGAGAGAGGAAAAAAATCAGTCCTCTGAGGGCTTGTTTACATGGGGAGTTAAGACAAATTAGTGTGAGGTGTGAGTTAATGCACAGAAGTCGAAGTGCATTAAGCCTCTTTGTGAATGCTCTGATACAGAAGGAAAATGGCCTTAGTTCACTATGGTGACAATTAAACAAAAGCAAAGCAAGCTCGCTTTATCCCTGAATGTCCATGCAGGGCTTAATATGCTTTAATTAATGTGCATTCATTTCACATATTTGGTTAATTTGCGTTAAGTTTCATGAATGTCTGAACCTGCAGGGCTTGGACAAGTGCGTGTTCCACCTGAATCTGAATAACTGCTGTTCTCTGCAGAACTGGGAGAGGTCTGGTGGCTGTAGAAATCAGACCTGATGTGCTTTCCTGGGAGCAGTGGGAGCCAGTGGCTAGGAAGGAGTCACCTTTTAAGCTGGTGGGTGGAAGGGGGCAGGATGTAATCAAAGAGAGCATTACAGAGAGCACTGACTCCAGAGGAGTTTGCCCACTGGCCTTTGAAGACATTTGCTCAGTGTTTTCAGAAGGAAATAAAGAAGTTTCTGTGTTTGGATCTGAGCACATAGACTCTGGGTCTAAGACTAAAAATGGAGTTGAATTGATAATGAAGAGAGTGACACACTTATCTGAAGCATCCCCTTCCCTTCCCTTCCCTTCCCTTCCCTTCCCTTCCCTTCCCTTCCCTTCCCTTCCCTTCCCTTCCCTTCCCTTCCCTTCCCTTCCCTTCCCTTCCCTTCCCTTCCCTTCCCTTCCCTTCCCTTCCCTTGTTGCTGTTTTAGATGGGCTGTCTTGGCTCAGCAGTGCATGACATGGTGATCAAACCCTCCTCTGGCCATGAGCATGTGCCTAAATCTTGGGCACTGCTTTCTTGGAACTGAGAGACTAGAAGCTCTTCCCACATCGATTCTTGGAAGGCAGTTCCTGGAGGTCTTTTTAAACATGAATATGCTAGCTCTGGTTCAAGCTGTTTCTCACAAATTGGTGGAGGCTGAGGGGCATAGGAGGGAAGTACAGACATATTCTACTCTTCATGTTCCTGAAACACGTGAACAATTCTACAGTCCTCTCTGTAGAATTACTGTAATGGAGAGGAATGGGATGATGTTGGCAGGGGGAGTGGAATGTATGAAATACAAAAATTTAGATACACAGGAACAGTACCTGTGGCATAGAGGACAGAGAGGGAGAAATAGGACTGTCAGCTGTGGAGATGATATCTTTTCAGAGGCTGACTTTTGGAAATGGGTCACCGTTTGGAAGATCTCATCTGCTTCACCATGAATGGCATGTAGTAGTACACTCTCGTTTGTTAGCCCCAGCCCAGGTCTTGAATTAGAATGAGATTTTAGCTTGATGTGCTGTTACCTCTGAGAGTAACCTCTTCCCACTGACCTTTTCCTTGGAGCCTGGAGGTACCATTTCGTCGGATGTGCTGGAAAAGAACACCAACAGAAGTCATTCTGCTGCTCAAGGTATTGCTGGAGGATGCTAGGTAGCGCTGAACTCAAAGCTTTCTTGCATTCAAATGAGGTCAGATACTTAGGATTAACTTTACTAAGATATAAATGTAAGCTATTGCTTACCAATGAAATAATAGTTCAGACTGTATTATTAAGGGATCTAAATTAACATTCTTCTGGATGTAAGAGAGAAAAAAATGTGTTCTCTTCCTTCTAAGCAAATTGGATTAAAATTTTCCACAGTGAAGATTTTTAGCTCTTTAAACTGTCTATGGAGACCCCTTAAAATTTGTCCAGGCTGTGGCTTCTGTCCAGATGTACGTAAGTATCAGTCTTTAGATACTTCACTCACAGTCCGGTGTTTACCATTAGATTTATATTGGCCTTAAAATGTTTTGAAGTAATAGTCGGTGCTGTGTCTCCTGGGGGATAGGACAATCTGTAATTGGCTTAAATAGAAGGGAGATTTGGTTAGACATTAAGAGGCCTTTACTAATTCTAAAGTAGGAAAGCACAGGAATAAATGGCTCGGGGCCTTCTGCCTGTAGAGAAGTTTGGATGAATGTGTTGAAATGATCTTGTCTTCTCTCAGAAGGAAAGCAGAAATCATTCTTTGTGGTTTCTTTCAATTTTATTTTCTATGATTCTGCATATGCCCACGAAGTTTTCTGGCCAAAAGTGGCAACAGCAGCATTTACATTGCCACTGCATTGTCATTGAAAATGCTACCTTACTAGTGCCCAAAAGGAAGAACAGACTGAAATAACAGGATGCAAATGAGAGCATCCTTTCTTTCCAAGCTGGCAGGAGCAAGCCATTTTGGAAGGTGATGTACATCTCCCATAACCCATGCTCCAGCTTCCTTGGTTGAGCCAAATTGTCTTGCTGGCTTGTTGAAAGGGAGAAGTGTTACCACTGTAATTAGAAACATTAAAGCAATCAAAATGAGCATACAAGCATAATTAAGGCACTATTGGTTTATGTCCCCTGCAGGCATCCTTTTAGAATAAATGACTTTTTGGTTTAATTTAAGCGTCTTCCAAAACATCACTAAAACAAAAGGAGGGAGGAATTTCTACCCATATATTTTCACCAGTAAAACTACTTAGTTTTCAGTTTCATAACCTACTTTACACTGGTAAAATTTCCCCACATAGATGAAATTTAGAGGGCATTGCTGAATAAAGAGTGCAGCTTCAAAATAGTAAGTTGAATCTGGACCACAAGAAACAAAGAAGAGCAAAAGGGACATCCCCGACTCTGGATCAAGCTCTTCATAAAAGAGGAATCAGTTCTGCTGTGACAGTGTTGGACATGATATTATGGAAGTATCCTTTTTGTCTGCGAAGGAAAGGTACCCAGAATAATTAACGGGGCTGGAAGAGAGTTTGCAACCTAGATGGGTGGAAAAAGATGAGAAGAAAGTCATGAACATCAAGTGAGTATTGGGGAGCTGCAACTCTTCTGCCCCTCTGTAAGACCGGAGTAGGGTTACACTGTGGAAGATGTTGAGCTCCACTCATAGAACTCACTGAGTTAAGCCTTGGAGAAGTAGGTGTTCAGCTCTGACCTTCTGAGTCTGAGCTGTCTGCAGATAAGTAGCCACAGCCTGTCTGCCTTGGGGAAGATGGCTCAGCACTGTGTGTGCATATGTGTGTGAGGTGGTATGGGTGGTGACAAAGCAGCACACTTGCCACCCATTAGAAAAGTGCTGCTGCTTGGCTCCTCATTCTGCCAGAGGAATACTTTTGCTTGTGAGCCTTGTAGTTGTGATGGCAAGTTAAGCCCAAGGAAAGATGCTCAGAGTTACCCATTGGTCAAGGCGGGATTGCCATACAGTGGGGTGGTAAAGAGTGGGTATAGTCACATGCCAAATGTGTTCATATCTTCTGACTTAGCTGTCTTCAGCTCCCAGGAAGGTTGAATGACTGGAGGAACATCGAGTGGACTTTATATGTTAACCTTCTCACTGGTGTGAGGTCATGGTGTCTGCTGAGTATTCCTGGTGGTCTGTGAAGGAGCCTCAAATTTGACCATCTCTGGAAGGATTTGAGGCTATGGTGTGTTCTCAGAAATGTCTTCCTCATGGCCAGTCTTCCCTGTTTTATTGAAGTTTGGGACTATTTATCCTCTGATGAGATCCTAAACAAATACTCAATCTGACTGGTATAGACGAGGAACATACAGAGCCAACTAATGGTGGTGCAAATGGGAGCACATGGCCACTTCTACTGAGGACCTGCCTTTCTAGAAGGATTGACAAGGTCCCCTGTTAGCACTGCAGGGTCACTGACCCACTCATGGCTATCTCAGACTCAGCTGTTTGCCCATAAGCCAGACAAGTAACAAATCCGCAGTCGGCATCTCTGACCACTAGGGCCCTAACTTACTCAGCTGTTGTGAACTGCAGACTAAACTCATCCCACGTGTTCCTTCACTCAGGCAACAAGGGAGGCAACAGGTTCTACTGGGTGCTGCTGCAGCTCCCTGGTCCGTAGCACTGCCCTCACAGGTGAGAAGTCCCATCCATCAAGATCTGAATGTCCCCATGCTGGACAGCCAAGAAGGGATGGGAAGCCTAAGCCATGAAGGTAGATAACAGACATTGATTCTGAATTTTGATTGTAGTTCTTCATGCTAAAAGTGAATCATAGTAAGAGTCAATGGGTGTACCCTTCCTCCCCAAAACTCAGCAAGAGGTTCAAGGATGCAAGGATAGTTTTTTCACTTGGATTTGAGTATGCACATGAAGGTGAGAACTATGGAGATCACAACTGCCTTTGAGTCTCTCTAGCTCTGGCTAGCATCTGCAGCCTTAGACTGACTGGAGCGAGCAGCTCCCTTATCCCAAAGTCTTGTCCTATTAGGGAGGCTGCTGCTTCCCCCGGTTACCTGGTTTAGGACTGCTGCAGTTCCTGGCCAGGGAAGGAAGCCCAGAAGAGCCCTTATGCTGGGGGAGCTCCTGCAGCACCTCTGCAGAGGGGCTCAAACACCTCACTTCTGGTTTTCTCCCGTGTCTGTTCTGAGTGTTGCCATAGCTGATGTGCCATCTGTACAGGACAGGCTGACAGCTCTTCACCTCACCCTGCACCCTCTGTGGAGGTGAGGGGCGGGCAAATGGCTGCGACAGACATGCAAAAGGACAAGGTGAACATCACAGGCAGCGCCAAGAAAATCCACTCAAAACTCAGCTCCATATGGGGAAGCACAGTTCCAGCTGTTTGGCCTTCGGAGTAAGCTGGCTCTGAAGCTGCTGCTACCCTGGCTTTAATTCTAGGCAAGCACAGACCCATCAGAGCTGGTGAATAGGGGGAAAGCAGCAGGGGTAGCAGCACCACGCTGGTACAAGGAATCTTGTGATGCTATTGCTCCCCATGATTATGCTATTAACAGCCAAGCAGGGTGGAGTTTAATGAGCAAAGGTAGATGAGAAAAGGAAAACAACTGAGACAAATGATGTTTAAATGTGATGGCTCATTAAACAAAAGCTCTCTGCTATGTTTCTTTCCTTGGTAGCAACAAAAGGGACAATGGCCATAAGTAAAAGGCAACCCACTGACAACAGGAAGGATTTATAGAAACTAACACATTTAATTCAGCAGCTCCAGCACCAATGAGCAGAGATATTTTGCATCAAGTAACTCAAGTGAAGGCTTTTGCAATGTTTTTTGCATGAGACAGAGAGCTCTTTTCAGCCCAAATCCTAGGAGCTTCTCACTGTTTGAATATCAAGGTCTGGTCCTGCTTTCTTGCACATCCAAACTCCTGCTGTCTCCAGCAGAAGTTTTGGAATGCAGAAGTCTGTGTAGCACAAGATGCAGGTCTCATACTAATGTGTCCACCATCCTGTCTGGCCTGCGTTACCGATGCTTGCTTGTGTGACTTTGATCTTGACCAAATCGTGTAGTTCTTACTGAATTGTAGGCTTAACAGGCTTTGAGGCATTATCCTAATCAATTGCCTCCAAAAGGCAGGAGCAGCTGCATTGGTGTTCTTCCTGCCAACTGTATAACCTATGCTCTGAGCATCCAAGCACTAGAGGCTCTGCACCCCTCAAATTGAGCAACTATTCCAGTGTTTCATTGTCATTATCCACGTTATCAGTATATTGTCCTAACCAGCCTGAATATGGAGAACAGATTATTTCTTCCCTCTTTGCTGAAGCCTTAGTATTGATTTTCTAATACACTGCCTCTCAGCTTTCTAAAAACATGAAAGAAAGGATCTCCATAATGTTCATCTGTCTTACAAGGCAAATGGCTACTCTGCAGTTGTATAAATCATGAGGCCGGGCGTGATCTTCTGCCTGAAAAAAGATTTAATCTATCATATTGAAGTTTCTGTTGTGTTATTTATGAGAAAGGTAAAGGCAATAGTTTTCAGACATAAAATACCTGATCCCTCAGAATCTTCCACCAGTGAGCTCCTGAGCTGAGAAGGTGGCCCTGCAATCCTGCAAGACAGGGCCCTAGACTTCTTTACCAATTCAGAATTTGTCAGGAATGAGAAGGACTGAGTACATGATTATTTCCAATGCTAGGATATCTTGGATGTCAACAGAAGGATATCTTTACTGCTCTTTTATTGTTTTCTGCATGGGCAACTTAGCCTTATCAGAAATTGCATTGTCTAAGACTGGAAAATTTAGCTACTTAGATGCTGTAGAAAATATGCTGCTAGCACTCTCAATAAGAAAAAAAAAATCTTAGGAACAGATGCAGAGATGTCAGATTTAAATTTCCTATTATTTGGCCTTCTTGAAGGTCAGGCATGAAGGAACTAACCCAGATTGCAGGGTTCCTGCCGAAATGGTTGTGCACAACAGCAGCGGTACAGGCGCTTTTGTCGGCTGTGTTCTGCACATTGACTGTGCTGACATCATAAACCACAGTGAAACAAGTAACTTTGTTCTAACTGCTGCAACAGGAGGTCCTCTGTCTCCCAAACATCATCTGATCCAAGAGCGACTGAACTGACTTGAAAGCAGTTTTCATCAACACACTCTTTGTTCCAAGTGAGGAGCTCACACCACTGGAACTGCTTGTTCACAAAGCTCATGGGAAGATAGCCAGCAAAATACAGCATCCATATGGAAAATGCTTATTGGTTAAGAGATGACAACTCTGTGGACAGGAGAAATGCTACTGAGACAATTTATCTACAGTAGGGAGTTTAAGCATCCAGTTCTCACTTCTGTTCTACTGTATCTCCTGTTCAGTGGATGTCAAAATGTTGCAGTTGAGCAACATCTCATTTTGTGCATGCAAATCTGTAGTCTCATTGATTGCCCACGGACTGATTTTTGCTCAAAATTGCTGAAGCCCCATTACCTAAATGATATGAGCCAGAGAAGTTAAAGACTGATTATGATGTCATAAAGCAACCTGAATCTGCAAAGTAATAACGTAGGTATTTGATAGGGCATGCAGTTGTGTTTGCAATTGACACTTTGAAGTCAGATACCACCTTAATATTAGTGACAGCAACCTACAAGAAAAATAAAAGACAATGGTAAGGCAGGGTCAGCAGGACATGCAGTGACTGAAGCATGTTGCACCTTGGCCCGTGGCAATGAGTGAATTTCCAAAACTGACAGCAGGATTTAGCTCCAGCTCAATTGCTTAAATGTGGGTGTGCGGAAGACTATGATGTTGAAGTCAGCAGAGCTGCTGTTGCTGAAGTAGACACAGTTGATAGGCTGAATGGCTCTCCAGGCTCTGCAGCCTGCATTGACTAATTTTTTTGTTGACTGTAAGCAAAAGTTTGGCCCCTAGTTCATATGTAGGTACCTACAATCCAGACACCTACACTTCACACTGGCTCTAAGTGTGCACAGTTTAACTCACTCCTAAGCTGCAAAACTTACCTTGGTGTGTGCACTGTCAGTTAATAACAATAGCAAGCTCCTGTAAAAAGTGGTTAACAAAGCATAAACTCTGATTGTGGGGGAATATCAGCTTCATGTTTAAGACCAGTCCTTTGACTTCGTTTCATGCCATGAGGATGTAGAAAGTATCTGGAAATGGAGTCCTGAACTGGAATGTCTTCTGAATGGTGTGTTCACAAAACATTCAGTCCCAGAGGTCAAGAATATGTAAATGTGTATTTCTCTCAAACCTTTCACCCACCTTGCCTATCTTATAAATGACTTCTTCTCCTGGTTTTGCTCTGATAGATTTCCTAGAGCTCTCTTAATTCTTTGCAGGTGACCTCTCTCCAGTTTCACATCTACTGATGACCACATTTTCTTCCTCTATCTATTGAAAGCAGCAGCCACTGTATCTGTTCCAAAACGCCTCTCCATGGACAGATCCAGGGGGCTTCTGATGACAAACAACAATTTGATGCTCATTCACATTACACTGACATGTAAACCCACTGAGTTTGACCAGAATAAATGGGACCTGACTGTCTTTATAAATTTCCTTGAGTGCCTGGTGGGAGGCAGAACTTGCTCTTGCCAATGACCTCTGAGATTGCAGTATAAAAATAACCTAAAACAGTTAAAAAGCAACAAGAGGGGAAGGATGCATTTTATGTCAATTCAGTCAAGAAGTCCTCAGAATTAGTTGTCTGAAGTGTTTGGGAAAGCTGACAGCGTATAATAGCGCAGAGACTATTTTCTTGCTTCTCAGCAAAGACAGCATTAATCGTCTGGGCTTAATATAGCCTTCCACATGCCAACTGGGTGCAAAATTATGGCTGGTATTAGAAAACCACTTACCATGTGGACAGGCTTAAAGTGCAGTAAGCTGTGGGATGTGGATGCAGATGGAGTATGCTTAAGGACATACAGCGACCTTGAGAATTGTATGCCATGTCTTTGGAGAGATAGTGCCTCTTCATTATGGACTCTGACAGAGATGGAACTCTTCATCAGTGGTGGGGCAAAGAAGGACTTGGAGTTGGAATCACGCTTGAATTTTGTGATCCAGGTGTATCTAGAGATGTCTGAGCACTAGAGATTTACTGTAAACAGTTGCGTACAACATTATAATGCATAATACATAGACCAATATACATCAGGATTGTGCCAGGGAAAGAATCCACAGCTCTGGGTGTTTGTAAGAATGTCATGCATAGAAAAAAACACAGACCTGTAAGCAACCTCCATTCTCTTCTATATGCGGGCTGGTTTGGCTGGTGTACCTTCTACCAAATATCTACTCTGATTTTGATAGGGAGCAGATATATGGCTGGCTATCTCATATTTTCCATAGTGCTTGAAGAATGCATAGTATGACCAATAAAGTAAAACCTTTTAACAACCTGTATTGTAACATCTGTACACTGCAGCTTAGAAATTACTGTTCTGGTATTACTACCTAGTAAAATGGGCTCAGTCTTTCAATGCTTATGTAACTCTTCGTTTTGTCTGTACAAGAATTATTTCAATCTTTTTTTTCTCTCAGTATATTTTCTCAAAAGTTATTAATAAACAGTTTTGACTAATAAGTTGCAGATTTTGCAGTGAATTCATTGGGTATTTTTTCTGTCTACAGTTGGCCTCTTTGGTTATGCAGCAATCTCTGTGATCTCTGATGAAAGAACTAATTTTAAGAGAGTGATAATAAATATGCTGTTGGTGAAGTCTTTTGGACAAATGTAAATTTTTGCTAAAATTAGAAGACATCCAGCCTAGCATTTCCGTGGTTATCCAAATACTGACATACAACGACATCACAAAGAGTGAGTCAAGCTGATTCATGGATCAGGATTTTTGATAGTCAACCAACACTATTATTTAGATAATTATGTCTGTACAGGATGCTATGGCACTTCTATCCTACATGTATTGCCACCTACTGAGACAACTTCTTTTTATTACTAAATTATACCTTTCCTGCCTTTAAACATTATGACCACTGTGGGAATTTCTCTTATTACTGAGCCACATGGTGATTTGCTGAAAGTGACAGGGCTCAACTTGTGTGAGTTAATGCTGAACTGGAAGCACAGAGGAGACTAGCCGTGGCTTCTTGTCTGACTGCTGGAAGGATCAAAGTTTTGACAGCAGGGCCGGAACTGAGAGAAGCGACTAAAAAGAAGGGGAAGTGAGAACATCCCAAGCATTTCTAATTGTCATTTTCTTGTGTTAGTGACGGAATACTGTGAGATCACTGATTGTCCTTTCTCCTGTTTCAGCCTGTGTTTCTGCAGGTGCCTCTACACTGAGTGCCACCAAGACCTGCTAAGCTGAGAGGACGATCCAAGTCTCACCTTCTAGTTGGGAAGGGTGCCCTGGGGAGATGGCTGGGTACTGTGCCACTGTTGGGCTATTGCAGCTATCAGGAGGTAGAAGCATCATTTACTGCTGCACATGCTCTTGTGCAAACCCCTCTTCTGGCCAGGGTCAGGAAGGAGAAAGGTCGCTTCACAAAAATCAGCTACTATGCACTTAACATCTTGTGTTGTCATCACCAGCTGTATTGGTTCTTAGTTGTACTGGGGATCTGCTTTCCTTCCCAGCTGGAGACTGGGGAGTTTTGCTGTGCTCCTCAGCACTAAGACACTGGTTGTGCTGTAAATGGAGGGTCAACTCTGTATCTGGAGCACAGACATGCATCTGTCTCTGACCCTTTCACTGCAAATTTTCCAACAAACTCTGTCCCATGTTCAGATTTGGGGAGAAGTGGCCTTAATTGCCTGCTAGACATCTAATGCACTCCTTGCAAAAACTACTGTAGTCTATCTGAAAGGCTAAATAACAAGGCACAAGGCACTTGCTGTCAGGCTGGAGTGCTGTAGCCATGCTGGTGTTCATCTGAACCCTGCCAGCTCAAGGCTGCTCACTGTGTTTCTGCCACTGGAAGATTCCTCAGCACTCCTTCTTCCCTCTCCCTTTTCTCCTCCCCATGCCAGAAGAGGCTCCTTGGCTTTTAGGTGGAGGCAGATCATGGCAGATGTGCATTCTTCTTTGAGTCTTGCCCACTGTTTGGGTTGATTAATCCTGACATGTTGCAGTTGCTGTTATGGAAGAAATGTCAAGAGAAATTAGACCAACTGGTAGCATGAAAACAGTGGAAACCAGGACTGCACGATACCTCACTTTCCTGGAGAAGCTTGCTTTGCTTTCCTGATGAAGACAGCAGGGAACTGGACAGCTGTGAGCGGATGAGTCTGACCTGTGTCACCCGCTTTTGGCACAGTCCTCTTGCACTGAGATCCACCAAGGGGACAGCGAGGATCTTCCCCAAACAGACCCAGCAGGAGATCTAGCCAGCAGCAACTAGCACGGCTGGGCTTTCGTGAGAGCCAGGACAGCCCTGGGATTCAGCTTGGCTTGGAGTCCTAGTTCCCTGAAGCGTAAGGCTGCGAGGAGCTCTGAGGCTTAGTTGAGCTCCTTGGGGAGGAGAGAAGCACTGCTGAATTGCTTCTTTATATTTGTTTATTCTGTCTATGAGCACCTTCAGCTGCTGTTTCTCACCACTTCCTTCACCTTTTATCTATTGACTTGGATGATTTCGTACACTAATCAATTTTGCTGGACTTATTAGTAGCTTTCATGCCTTTATTTTTCTTAAAGCAAACAACCTTCATATTTTGTTGTTCCACTAGACCACCGCATTTGAGCTCTTCATTTTCTGCAGTGATCTGATTTAAAAAAATGAGAAGCCGGTGTAATAATACACAGTGCAGCTGCACAATGTGGATGCATTGTAAATACATATTTCCCCCTATGTGAACATCTCTTCCACTGTGCACTCCTGTGGGACATGTAGCTTGTAAGTCTGCAGATGCCACAAGCTTGGAATAGAATTGCACTTATGGAGAACAGACTTTGACACTTAAATATTGCCCAAAGTTCAGGAGTGTATTTTGTGCTGTGCGTCTTGGGGATGCAAGCAAGTAAAATTTCACATTTGTTTGATGCATTGGCAAAAAAGTCTCTTTGTTCTGCCACAGACAGGCACCTACTTGCCAAAGTGATGTTACTGATATTTAAATATTAAGAACAAGACTTTGCCATGGCGTGGTATCTCTGGCTTGCCAAACTCAAAAGTAAGTTTCGCTTCTAGTAGTGCAGAAGGAATATATTTCTTCCATTTTGAACCCACAGACTGCAAGTTCTCCTGCAGGCCTTGGAGGTCTCCCTCTTGCTGTCTGTGCTTGGCTCAGTGCAGGAGTCCTTCTCAAGGATGCCTCAAAGGAGTGAACCATGAGCTGTTTTATACCAAGAAGCAGAGGAGAGACCAGGCACTCAGAGAGGAGCACAGACAGAAGGAAAAAGAAGGATGGTTTTATGAGGGCCATGCCAGTCTGCAGGGGACAAAGGCCTGTCTGCAGCAGAGATGCTGGCTTTGGTAGCTGTGATGGCAATAGCTGCTCTGTATGTCAGGCCTCTTTGCACTGCACCAGTCAGCTCCAGACTCTCTGGCTTGCTCAGGGGTCAGTCTAGGCACACAGTTGCCCAGGGCAGGAGGTTATAGGAGGCAGAAAGATAGTCATGGTCTCTTGCCCACTATGCTTATGAGTGCATAGGAATACTGAGCTATTGCTGGCCAGTGATGCCCCCTCTTATCTGCAGCAGTCAGTGCATCGTGGTTTCTGTGTCAGCCAAAAGCTCAGCTTATCCCTCTCAGAGCACGCCCATGGTCTTGTGCTTTGTGTCGCTCATCCTTATCCCAGGCTATGTTCCTCAAAAGACCACAGAATCACTTATTCTCTCTCTCTTGTGGTCAGGGCAAAGAGAGGTGCTCTGTTGTGCTGTAGACCTAGTTTGCAGGGACAAGCCCTCCTATCTCACTTCGGGCTTGATCTGAGCCTTACTGTACACATCCAAGGTGTAAGAGAGCAAAGCGAATGGGATATGGGGGCTATGAGAAACAAGGCTGAGATACCAGTCCCTGATCCCACATCCATTCATTTGCCCCTTCATTATACTCTCTTCCAGAGGTGCTGCTCTGCTAGGTTGAATGTCATTTGGCTGCACAAAACACTTGCTGTCTGTGGTCACAGCAGATCTGCCTGTCCTCTGGGTGATGAGTTTCCAAATAATTTATAGAAGGAGACCTGGACCTCATAGGCATCACTACTACTTGGATCCTGACTTCCATTCATTTCCTTGCTGGGGGAGCTTCAAGAGCTGTGACTATGGGGAACAGTCGCATAGCCCTGTGTGAAGGGGTGCATGCGTTTGAGTGGTGCCAAGGTGGAAATGCAACTCTGCTGATGTCTCTCTGTAAACGTCAGGCCTCTAGCTGAGCTGGGACTGCCTTCTGCTGCTTTATGTGGGGGAAGTGCACACACTAGGGCTGCCACTCAGCATGGCTGCTTTGCTGCTTTTTTGCACAAATCAGATGTGTTTCACTGACCAAAACTGCCCATGATTTAGACAGGGGCTGTGCTGAAGCTATTAGTTTAAGATATTTTAATGCAAGTGCAGTCAGAACCCTGTGGTACTCTCAAATTGGTCTCTGTCTTGTGTATCAGAGTATTTTCCATCCAAGCGAGATGCAGAAATCCTGGGAGCTCTGGAACCCTTCTGTGCACTCAGACCTATCTCAGGGCTTCTCAGCCACGTCAGCAAGATAGACTACTTCAGGGCTGAATGAATGAGGCTAGATCAGGACTTTAAGGAGGAGCTGCCATTGGAAGACCATTGGAAGCATTCCTTTTATGATTGTCCTGCATGTCTACAAGTCTGTGTCCTACAAGTCTTCTGCCTGCTTGAGCACAGCAGTAGCCAGCCTAGATCGATGATTTGGCTTAGGTGAAGCAGGGAGTGGGGTCATTGTCCCATATTTTGCACCCCTTGGTCTAGCCTACTTGGCACAAGAGCTGAGCACTGCACCTGATGGAAGCCCTCCTCCTTCCCTTTGCTGCTGTTGGGTTGGGCACAGCAGGTCACTGCCACAAGTGGTGTGGGCTGTGTTGGCATCCAGACAGGTTTTGGCCTGGGGGTGATATCTGTCGCATTTACCCCAAACCTCCACAGGTGAGTGGAGGTGGCTCTAGTGATGGAAAAGACATCTGCCCCAGCTTGCTGGCACTGCTGCCTTGTTGGAAGTTGCCAGTCCTGACCAGTCTACTGGGAAGATGTGTGAGTTTCTTTCCCTCGTCCAGGTTTTGCAAACTCCTCATGATTAGTTCATATCAACCACTTTGATGGATTCAACTAATCTGTTTGTTTTTTTCCATGACTTGGATTTGGGAAGACTTCTGTGAACTGGTCTCCCAGCAGTACTGTGTAAGCTCTCTATCCTTGCAAAGGCAGCGAGAGAAAGCTGAGAACCATCTGCTCCTTTACTGGCATGGCTGAATCTGAGAGAAGGCACCTGTCCATCACCTGAAGCCTTTCTCACTCATGGCCCTGCCCTGGGTTGGTTAAAGCAGCAAAATCTCCTCCCTGAGCTTGCTCATGTCAGTATAAAAGTGACTTACATCTGCTTTTTAATTCATAATTTCCTTATAGACTTAACTTGGATCATCATAAGCTGTTTCCAATCCTACGGAATGAGAAGGCAGACGGCTTTCAACTAAATGCATGCAACACCAGCACAATTTTATGGGTGGGCAGGCTCCAAGCAACGTGACTGAAGGCATGAGGATATTCACAGCTATTACAGTCAAAATAAATACAGTGCAGATGGCCTAATAAATTCAAACAGTGAATGCTATAGCAAGAACTTTGTCCATAAGTAAAGAAAGACAAAGTTAATCCAAAGAAAAAATAAGTATATTCACTCTGCATTATTCACCCAACCACAGCTCCTCCTCAGGGAGACCAAGCTGGTAATGGCTGGAGCAGATAGGGCAAAGCAAAAGGCGCAACAAAAATGGCAACAAAACCCAAGCATTTTTCCATGTTTCACCTATTGGTGCTAAAATATTAAACACCTTTGCCCAGGGTGGGAGGATGTGGAGCCCTCAGGCAGGAACAGCAACACACAGAGATACCCCTGAGACATTCTGCATTGGCTCTGCAATATACTCCAGGGATATTTATTTTTGCTGTTGTACTGCGGGACCTCCTCAAAGAAAGGAGAGAAACCACCCCCTTGTTCACTATGGAACTGTAAGGTACTATGAATGGAAAGACTAGCACCTGACTGAGCAGGGAGGGAAGACCTGCTGATGGTTCTGTCCCTGTACTGATGCTCTCGAATAAACCTCTAGAAGTAAGCTATCATTAGTGTCTCAACAAATTACAATAATATTTGGGGACCAGTTCCTCAGGGCACTTTAGTAAACCTGAAGCTTATTAGGCATCTTCCAGAAAGTCAGGAGAGTCTTTGCACATTTGCTTCAATGTTATTAATTTAAAAGTGTTAGCCGATTAGGGAGAGTCCACTAACTTGTAAAACTTTACTTATTTACACTCTTTCTTGGAGAGGGATTTTCTAGAAGCGTGATGATGATAAGCTTAGGCATTACAAATCCTCTTGCTGCTTTTGTCAACAGCCAGCCTGAGTGCATTAATCAGAGATGCATGCTTCCCAGCAGCGGCTTTGCTCCAGTTCCCTGCCACTGGGCACAGCCCTGCAAGGCACTGGCTTCCCAGAAAGTCGTGAGGAGCTCTACACACTGGCATTAGCCCTTCCCAGGGCTGGAAACCCCATGTGAAAGGCAGCAGCAAAGAGGGTGTTTCTCATGACTCCCCTTTGTAGGCAATAGACAAGACGAGGCTGTCTTTGCCTCAAAAGCAAAGCACTCTCCCTAAAGCATACATTTCAGCTCAAGGCAATTTTCTTGCACCACACACATCTCTACGGCATGAAGCTTCAGCAGGGCAAGATGCAGGGCACACTTGGGCTTCAAAGCATGCTCTGAATCACTTTCCAGTCGAGTGAAAAATTGCAGTTCAAATTACTCCTGCAGGGAAGGGAAATGGAGCACAGGGTGAGGAGGACTGGGAATGTTGTGACCTTCAGGCCCTCAAGACTGTCTCAATCACCTTGAAGGGTGACCCAAATGCTTCTTTTTTATCTGAGAGCCTTCAAGCGGTTTTGGCCCAAGCCAGTTGTGCAGCTCTGTGGTATTCACATGGCAATAGTGGCAGGTAAACACTGCTGATGTGCTACTCCAGGGAGGTGATGGTACACATTAATGGTATGAGGAACTTGGTGCAATTTCTGCTCCACCTGAGCCCAGACCATTATTTATCCCTGTGTCACTGCAGCAAGAGAGTTTTAACTAATAAGAGTTTCTCATTCCTGGTAGTTACTGAGTTTTTGCTCTGGGCACTTGGTGAATCCTCATCTCCCTGGTGTGCACATAATGTTGCTCCGTGAAGTGTGAAGTTTGAGCCCACCTATCAGACTGGGACAAGTCCTTCCTCCATCATAGATTCACTGAGATGGTACTAGGGAAGATGAACCCATCCACTAGCTGGTTTGAGCAAGAAAGTCACTGTCTTGGACAGTGAGAAATAAGGGTAGCATCCTACTGACAGAACAGGCATATATTAGAGACACAGAGTTTGACACAGGTTGTGTAGAAGTGAGTTATTTCTCCTTTTGACCATTTGTCCATTGTCTGCCTGTCTGGCTACTCAAACTTCTTTATGAGTTATTCGGAGTGTTATTCTGTGAACTGACATTTACCTTCTTCGAAAGCTGCAAGGAGAGGATAACCCACTGCCTTCTTACATGGAAAATGCCAATAATGAAATTGGATGAAGTCTGTTCTCCCTTCACTATGAGGGCCATGGTTTCACAGATGCATTGTGAGCATGTTGGTAGCCTTTGCTGCCTTGAAGGGGTTTGCTTCTTGAAGCAAATTGATTTCCCCTCTTAGTCAACACAAAAGCAAAGTTTTTGAGCTCTGACTGTTCTACAGGTGCCTGTGCAAGATTTAATACGTGTTAATGTGCATGTAAGGATGTTGCTAGGAAACTTGTGAGAGCTAAATGAGGAAGTGCTGTTAATAGAGGCAAGCAACAGGGCCTCAAAAGTCTTCCTTTGCAGTCTTACTGATGGGTCATTATTATATAAACAGGCCCAGCTGTGGGGGTTGGGCCATCCCAACCAAAATGATTCTGTGATTCTATCCCCTGGTGTCAGTGGACTTGCTTAAATAGCAGCAAAAAAGGCTTGGCTCTTGTGGTGGTGTTTTGGTGCTTTTCTATTCTGATAAACTTCACTGCACCACGTGCTTCTGGAAAGGGTAGGTAAGTGTTTTTTTTTTTTCCTTTGGATTAGTTGATGGGGACTCCGCTCTGCCTTATTTCACTGTACCTATTTGGCACTTGCTGGTGACCAGTCTGGACAAGCCCGTTGCCAACCTGTCTGAGACCTGAGTTGGGGCTGTGCTTTCCCAGTCAGCCTGAAAATGTTTTGTGGTGTCTAGAGCACAGAGGGAGGTGATTTTTTTGCCACTACCTTTGTCTGTCTCCAGTAGACCTCTTAGAGTTTAATTCAGCTAAAAGTTGGTCTTGAGTGAGAGATTCTCCTCACTTCTTTGTGGTGTAAGAGGCCTATAGAGCTCAAGGGATGTGAAGTTAGAAGAGACTGCTAAAATCTTAATTTGGAAGAGGCCAGAAAACTTTTGGCTTGGGTTGTCTGTGGGTACACTTAATACGTGATCTTCCCAAGTTAACTGCTATTGCCTTCTCCTCTGTCGAGGGTTAAGATTGCAGGGTGACAATAAAACCCTGGCAGATGTATTGTTAACCCCCTCTTCCCCCCCACTTCCCCTTTTGCCCCTCCCTCTCCCCCCCTTTCCACTAAGGAGAGGCGATTGGGAGGAAAAGAAGAACAGAGAGAAGAGAGTTGGAAAAAATCAAAGATGTTTTACTAATGCTACTAATAAGAATAGAGAAAATAATACAAAATATACAAAACCAATCTTGAAAGTCTCAGCAACTGCAGAGCTGGCACCCAAAGTCCTGGATTAGACTCCACAGCCAACCAGAGCTGGATTCAGTCTGTCACTGGCCTCAGTTCGCAGGGATGACTAGCAAGGTCCTCTCCTAATGTCGGCCATAAGAACAAGAGAGCGAGATCCTCGTGATCTCCCATTTTATATGAAGTATTCACATGAATGGAATGTTCTACACAGTTGGTCAGTTGTTCCTCGTCGCCCCTCTCGCGAGATGTCCATCCATGCTTATCAATAAGTTTGCATTCCATTGCTAGGTTTACCAAAACATGTGTCTGGTTCTCCAGGAAAATGCAGTTAATATGAAGGCTTTAGCTGACAGGCAAAATTCACTGAAAGAGAAACTTGTTTTTAACAAAACCAGGACATCCTCCTAAAGGCATATTATTTCTGAAACAAGCGTTGCTCTTCCTGCCATTGCTGACCCCAAGAAGCAACCCTTTTTGCTTCTTGCAAAAAATGAAGAGTGCTGAGCTTGCCCTCTTTTAGAGACACATAAAATTATGTATATTATGTACTTTCTGACTGCTGTAAAAGTTAGGGCTGGAAATCCTGGCTTGCTCCCAGCTGAAGCTGTGACATTCTGCTACTTGAGCTTCTTTTTGAACTTATTGAGTATGTAATGATTCCCTTCATTTCACTAACAAACAAGAACCAATCAACCAAGTGAATTAACTAGACTCCATCAGAAAAGGGATTCTTTGGGTATAACCATTTGTTTTCTTAGCTCAGAGTGACCTGCAGGTGCCTGCTGTCAGCTGGAGAGGGAAAGTCCTTGCTGTGGTGTGATGTGTGGATGAGAGCAAGTTGTGTGCCAGATAAGCTCTTTCAGAATGAGTTGGGGATGGAGTTATTCTTCATGTATCCTGAAGTATAACTCCTTTATACAGCTCATCCTAAAGGAGCCCTGATAACTTTTTAGCCCTTTGCATGCCAACTGCTATTGCAAAAAATCCCACTGGAATAATTTAGTGAGTTAAAAATGTTTATTGGAAGAACAATCTCCTCCTGACTCCCTAGTGTTCAGATCCAGAGACTTTTTTTTTTAATCTTGAAGGCTTTGCGTGCCTAAAAGTTTGTATGATTTTTTTTTTCCATCTCTTAGCTGATCTAATAAAATTAAATCCTTTCCCTACAAACCGTCTCAGCTACAGCCTAAAGCCTTCACAACTGCAACAATACTACTACTGTGAACAAAGTTACCTCCACTTCAATGAATCCAACTGTGCAGAACTCAAAGGGAATTAGCTGTGCCACCATTTAAAAATTACTCAAATGCATTTCTATGCACAAAAAGTCATAGCATTAAAATCTTGACTCTTTTCAGGGCATGTGTCCTCTTTGTGTGGCTGGGAATTGCCCTTCCCTAATAGCATGAGGCTCTCATTTCTATCCCTTCATGACCATTAGGCATTAAAGAGGAGAGGGTTTTTGTTGTACAGGGTTTTTATGCCTAGAAAAGCATCACTTGCCGAAGGCTGAATCTGAATCTTGTCTATCCTGAATGGGGATAGTTTGGGGAGAAATGCCTTTGAAACTGTTGAGCTATTTGTAACACTAGAATACATCTCGGTGAAGATGGATTAAGGGGTAGAGTACAGCTCAGCTGGTGAAAGGTATGTGATTAATTCAGTTTTGACAGGACTGTATAATTTATAGTCTGGATCACACCTCCAATTAGGCATATCACATTCTTTATTTCTGCAGCTGTAGAATCTAGGAATACCATACCTGAATGTCAGCTGTAGTGTGCTTGGTGCTGTACAAACAGAAATAAAGATACAATGTGAGAGAGAGTGTGTGCACCTGAAAAATATTGAGACTATTTTGGAAGACAGTGATGCTCACTAGTGGAGTATGAGACCATTGAAGCTTTCATGCTTAATGAACTGATTATTTCCATATATGTCCCAGTTTCTGTCTTTGCAGGCACTCTCTCATGGAGGTCAAGTTTGGTTCCAAGAAGATATAAGCTGAGGAAGGCTATTTAAGGGGGCAGGGGAAGGACTGCAAAGATGGATAGCGGGTGATTCTGTAGATGGTGTGGGTTTTGGATGCCATGACCACCAGAGGTTGAAGTTTTACTCATGAGAGATGTGTGGGTTCCTGATTTCTGGTGGGCTGGAACTGTAATACAGGGCTATAGAAAAAGAAAGGGAGTTTATTCCTGAAAGAAGTGGTGTCTCCCAAGCGGAAACAGGTCACTCTGCCTCATTATGGGCATGACCAAGGAGGCAATGAGGAAAGCTATCTAGCCTGGAGCTCCCGGTTCCTGTAAAGGCATTAGCTGCCCTTGATGTGGACCCATCTCTGAACATCGAGCAGCCTGGGGAAAGCAGGCTTAAACTAAACTGGTGCCCCCTTACACTGGGGGAAGGAACTCCTGCCAGGTGATTGTGAAGTGGATGTTGGTCAAAACCCCTCCTTGCTGTTGCTGCACTGAAGACCTTGCTGTTACACTGCTACCTGTAGGACTTGCAAGGCTGTTGTGGGAGCTCTGCTGTGCACCTCCACATCACACCTTGAGGTTACTGTTATTTGCACAGCTTGTGCTCCCCTTGCTAGTGATTTAGGAAGTGTCGCTGCATAAATTAGTATGCAGGGAAATAACTTGGTGTCTCTGCCATGTGTCTGTTTTCCTGTAGTCTTCCCCAGTATTTCAGACTGGATCGGTAATGAGCAGATAGCTATATTTATGTGGAAGTGAGATGCCAGCTCCTTAAGGATTCATTTATTGGGCTGCAGGCCAAGGCATATTCTGTCCCTTGATTGCATTTTACATGCTGCTTTTAGTTAATCCAACAGTGAAGGTTTTAAATTTTCAATCCAACAACAGGAATGCATCATTGCACAGTCCTCTGGTTTTCTTACTAGCAACATGTGAGTAACGAGGAATGGGGCTAGGAAGAAAGAATCACCAGTGTTCATCTGAGAAGGATCAAGATCTGCTCTGTGGATCTGCGCTCCTTCTGGTATAGATAAGTACTGTGCTCTTTTCACAACATCAAGATCCATTTTATGAGACGTGACTGAAAAATCTGGTTTGTAGCTGCTTGCCTTTGCCTTCCTAGAGAAAGCCAGCTGCTTTTTTTCCTTTTGAGAGAAGGATTCATCCTTGGAGATGACACCTCCTGGAAACCATTACAGAACATAGTATCCCTGGTAACTGGAGCTGAAATTTCTATACTCAGAAGAAATCTGTGCCATATTAAACTGAGACTTGAATGGGTGGGGGAGGATAACTTGAGGAAAAAAAACCCCACTCTGAGCTGCTGAAGGTAGTATCAGGAGTCCATGCAAGGTGTCCCAAACTCTGTGGTACCTGCTTCATCTTTCAAACAGTGGTATGTCCAGGAAAGTCATGTAGACCTCACCTGTCCTAAATATATTTTACATTGTTACCAGAGTAACACCAGAGTGATACCACTCTGGGAAAAACTGAGTTGGTTAGCATGCCCTGTATCAATATGAGCTTAATATAATTTCTCTGTTGATCAAACTGGATTGAGATTAAGTACTGCTGTGGTGTTGTAGAGGCTTTGATTCACTACCACATGTGAAGACAAGGAGAAGTTGAGGGAGCTGGATTGCTTCAGCCTGGAGAAGAGCAGGATCAGGGGAACAAACACCTGTCTCCCAAAACATACATGGAGGTCATCAAGAAGATGGAGGGAGGCTCTATACTGAGGATGATTGATCACTGGAACAGGTAGCTCAGAGAGGTGGTGCAGTCTGTGTCCTTGGAGGTTTTGAAGAATTGACTGGTCAAAGCCCCGAGCAACCTAGTCTGAATCAAATGTTGACCTTGCTGAAATCGTTAGTTTGCTAATTTTGGTTTTGAATATTTTTTTCCCTCAACTTACTTGCCTCATATGCAACATTTTTAATTTAAAGCTTGAAGAAAAACAAAACAAACAACTTTCAAACCCTTTCTGTGTTTGAGGAGCACTAGGATCAGAGTATCTCCACAAGAAGATGTAATGTGAAGAAAAACACTTTTGATAAAAATTCAGTTGAAAAACTTGGACCTGTTCTATGCTCACTTTTTGATGTGTCAAGACAGAGTGAATAACACTGAGGGCGGTAACTAGCACTTCTCAGAATTATTTCATATTCCAGTTGCACCCAAGGGCCCACTGGTAATGAAACACCCTCATAGCTTGGTTTAGCACATCCCTTTGAAGAAAATGCAGATGGAGAAAAAAGTGAATTTATTATTAAAGGCTTAATTTAGCTAAATTGAGTTGGATCTGTGCTACCAAACTGAAAGCTCTAGTTGTTTTCCTAGAAGTCTGATCCTCCATAGTTCTCCAGCTGTGTTTAAAGGACTAAATGTTCCCCCAGCAGAACATGCTCTCTCTGGCTGATCAACACCCAGCTGCTACTGTCTCATATCTTTTTTTGTGAGCCCCCTCTTTTTCAAAAGGACAGCCTCACTGGAGGTCACACACTCCCTGCTCCTCATCCTGATACAGTATAGAGAAATGCAGGCACAGTGTGATAACAGAGAATACTCTGCAGAGGAGAACAGGCATGGGGTGATGAGAAAAGAGGTGCAGGATACCACTGTATATCTATAAATGTCTCTCCGGTGATCAGATAAAGAAGTGTCAATATGAGAGCTGGGCAAAACTAGTATTAAAGCGAAAGAGTGAAATCCAACATATGTGAAAGTTCTCCATATGTAGTAAATCTAGATGCAGTGTGGGCTTATAGACCAAGGAAGGAGAAGTAAGATGTTCCTAGAAAATGAATAAACTTCTCTCCATATGGACCTTAGATGGAGGAGGAAGACTACATCAGCATTGTGCTCCTCTCTGTGAAGAGAAAGATGGGATGTTTGCCAGGAAGCATGTAAAAACAATTTCAACTCTATTATCACTCAGACATTTTCCAGGTAATATTCTTTCTGTATTTTTTCCTCTAATAATTAAATTAGATCTAGGCAAATAATATTTATTTGATTAGGCTGTTAAGATTTCAGTTACACTGACAATAAATTCTTACATTTGCATATAGAGTCTGTTTCTGCATTGTCTATAGCAAGAATTGGAGTACCACAGCAGCACTCAGCAAGTGAGAGAAGAAAAAAAAACAACCACCACCCCCCCACAAATGAAGAAACAATGACCATAAGAGGGTTCAGCTTTGGGCCCTCTGGCATGAGATGGACTCCTGCCCTCCCAGACTAGGGTACTCCACAAGACCAAGCTTTTCGGAAGAAACCAGCAAGTGAGAGAGAGCACAGTCTGCTGCAAAATGCAAGTCCACTGGCACTGGGGAAATGGGTGAGATGCAGTTCTCCTCTAAGGGTTGGGGAAAGAGACATTTAAATTACTGCCTCTGCTAGTCATGTCCTGAACTCAGGGCTCTACTTGCTGCATCTTCTTCCTTTCTCTTAATGTGAGAGGGAGTCTGTTAAGATTCCTGGAGAGCTGATTTCTGCATGCAGTGGCTAAGCTTGCTCTTGGCTGTGCTGCAGCAACAGCTACAAAACCCAGAAATGCTTTTGCCAATGTGACCTGTTCCATCCCAGGCCATTTTGCTAAAATAAGCAAAAAGTAAGGCAACCGGTGTAGTGGGTTTTGCACTGCTGAGCAAGGCACCTTGCTGAGACCGCTGCTCTCATTTCTCATACTGTAACCGTATTGTTGTTCAAAGCATTCATTGCCATTCACCTTTAGGAGTTTAATTTGCATAATCATTTTTCTTGCAAGGCTTCAGAATTGGCTGATCTGGACTCTCCACTTCAAATATCTTAACTGTGCTTTTCAATATGCACACAATGCTGTGAGAGAGAACAAAACGATCTTGTTGTGTTACCATAGAGACATTCAGGGTCTAAGAAGGGTTCCTGCTTGAAATCGGACTGTTAAAGGGACAAGGGGCTGTTAAAATTTGATGGAGAGTTTAATCCTTGACCAAGCACTGGTATAAATCAGTGCCATCAGGGTGAAATGAACTGGCAGTCCCAATGTGGTGCTTTACAGACAGTGCTCTTCAGTCCAGCTGGCCCAAAGGGTGGGAGGTGGAGAGAGAGGTGGGGGAAGGTCCAGGAAATTAACTTGAAAATGTTAAATCACTTTACACTTTTTCTTCATTTTCCCATGTCTTTTGATTTGAGTGCTAATTAAGAGGCCTTATTTGCACTTAGACAACTCAACTTTACTTTTTAAGCATAAATTTTTTAAGCAGCGCTAAATGAAGGCAGGGGTGAGGGAAGGCACAAGGCTGACAACTCTGCCCTGGAGACTGAAGTTCTATGTTTATAGATAAAGGCAAATAGTGGGACTATAGCTGCATTCCTGTGGTGACCTGGAGAAAACACGATTTGGACTGAGAGGACACTACCTTCTGTTGAGTTTTTAGTGTTGCTGCAGTAATTGCCAGCTATGATGGCACTTTTGTGCAATGAAGGGAGAAGAAAGACATTTTCTTTATACATAAAGAGAAGCAAAAATTGGTTGGGAGTAGATTCAGCATCAAAACCTTATGGCAGTTAGCATTGTCTTTGCTTGGACTAGTATCTGGGCTATCTCTGTATCACAAGGGTGCTCACAAATCTAACTTGCCAACTTATTTAAAAGCCCTAGTGCAAAATGGAGAGAGTCCCCATGTTTGTTAGTTGACATGGACCCTGGAATTATAATTCCCTAAATAGGCATTTGAAATGCCATTTGAGAAAATGTATGGAAAATACACCTTTTGTCACTGTGTGACTGTGGTGGGAGATGCAAATCTGCTGTGTATTATATGTGGAGCTATTCCTTTCCTCTACCACAGTAGCTGCTGGTTCAGGCTATTGGGACCTCCTGGCTCTGGAGTCTGGTGAGGACAGAGTTTAATCCTTCCTGCTGTCTCTAAGTCAGCCCTGAAGACTTCTTCTAGCTTAAATCCTGGCCCTGATGGATGCATCTGATGACTGTTTCATTATGTAGTGTGTGTGGTAAGGTCTCTAGAAAAAAAAAGATAGTTCTGTTCTCTTTGCTGTGACACGAACTGTTTCTGGTCCAGGCTAATGTGAATTACGCACACCTTGCTTTGCCTTGAAAGCCATGGCATATTATGGGAAACCAGTATGTTTGGCAGTGCTAAATTTGTGAGCATCCATGATACTGTTAGCTCCTCAGGCGCCATTTGCTCTTACAAATACCATGTGACCTGTGGCTAACACCAAGCAACAGCAGGCAATACTGTCAATAATAGCTTGGAAACTTGCATTCCTGTCAACAGTGATTTACAGGGAGGTTTAGACTCCTTCCAGAACAGGTGAAAGGAAGATCAGCTGGCATGGGCTCAGGGCAGCTTCCCAATAGCACAGCAAATGCTGCTACAAGAGGTTGAGTCCGAAGAGAACGGGCAACTAGAAATGTTAACCCAGCAGGTTGCGTCAAAGTGCAAGCTTATGTTTTGTTCTTATATCATATTCTATTGTATTATTTTATCCTTATGTTGCTTCTAAACAGCAGACTTCATTTGTTGCCACATGGCTGCCTAGGTTTTAGAGAAATCAATCACCCTTGGCTCCCTGTACTGAAGGTTCAACACCCTTGTCCCTGTGACATGGCAATGGGTAATGGTTTTAAACTAAAGGAGGGGAGATCCAGGCTAGACATGAAGAAGAAATTTTTTACAATGAGGGTGGTTAAATACTGGAACAGGTGGTGGTGGTGGTAGATGCCACATCCCTGGACACACTCAAGGCCAGGCTGGATGGGGCTCTGAGCAACTTGATTTAGTTGAAGATATCCCTGCTTATTGTGGGGTGGTTGGACTAGGTGACATTTGAAGGTCCCTACCAACCCATACTATTCTATGATCAAGTGAGACCCAGAAGATGCTGTGCACTTGTCCCATGAAAGCAGTGACAGACATGGGTGAGGTGCATGGTCTCCAAAATTCAGTCAGTTTGGTGTGGTAGTAATAAATAGCATCATGCTTTATAGGTGGGAAACCTTTAGGCCAGTAATACTTAACCCTCCCCATCACTGCATGGGCCACCTGTCTCATCTATGGATACATTGCACTGTGGATACCAAAGATCTGAGCTCTCTCCTGCCTTAGTCCAACAGAGAAGCTTTGCTCAGCTGCAGACTAATATAGACAATGTAGACAACTGTAGTTCCTGAGCCAAGCAACCCTCCTGAATTGGGGGCAGCCATGACGGTGCTACAGAGATACCTGTATTGTTCTATGGGCTTGGCAGAGTTGGTGTTTGCTGAATGTGGAAGTCTCTGCCCTGTGCTCTCCAGACTGCCCTGTGTATCCCTGGGGTTTTCCTCATTACCTGGGATATCTTTGGCCTTTCTAGATAGCTTGCAAAACAACCTTTAATCCAGGAAGTTACTGATACGGGCACCATTAGTGATACCAAGATTAAGAAAAGTGGCTGTATGTCCACTGGCACAAGCGTTTTAGCTTCTTGTTTTCCTCTTTGTTTTTATTCCTCATAGGAAAAAGCAAGTCAGTGTCTGAAAAACGTTATGTATAGCTTCTAGTTGCCAAAGAACATAAACCAGTTAAGAAATATAGAAAGCTGCAATATATCTTATTAGACCAGCAGATGTTATAGGGAAAAAACAGATGAGTTTTCAGGCATGGAAGCCCTTCTCCAGGTCAATGTGCCCAAAAGTGTGTTGATATTTTGCATCAGCTGGTCTAGTGAAAGTTATTGCTTCTCTGTAGAAGTTATTGCACCTCACATATCTTTAGACCATCATAGCCACAGCAACACTGCTACTAAACAAGATTCTCGAAGACTCATTTTGTATCACAACTGCGGTAGTATGTCCACATGAGTCCTAACTTTAGTGTATTTCTTCTCAGTTTTGTCATCTATTTATTTTCTGTCACAGCTGTGTGTAATATATTCTTTCAGCAGTTCTGGAAAAAAATGGAAGAGTGATTGATTTCCGTTTTCTGAGCTTTATGGGGTGTGCTACTTAGAAGACTTGTCATTACCACCATTTGCTGGTGTTTAGTGGAAGATTTAATTCACCTACTGTAATGATTTGGAGAAATCTGTCGATGTACAATTTAGAAAGTTATTATGTAAATGGCAGTATTATGAAATGCTTTTATGTGGATGCAACATCCACAGTTTGCTAACAGAGGTGGCAGCATGCATCTGACAGGGTACAATGGACAGTTGTTAACCACAGCAAGAACAACATATCCAAAGAAAAAATTTAGTTGAAACCTTGAGGGGGGAAATTTGTTCAAAACATTTCTGTGTGGACTAAGTTTGTGGGAGTGGAGTACGAAAGAGATGAAGGATTTCAAAATGATTGATAAAAAGCTTTGATTTTTTTATATGTACACTGAAACACAGGGGGTCTTTGGGCAGGAGGAAGGGAGAGAGTAGAGGTTTTGTAGCTGAGGAGGTTTATTTTTACTGTGGGAGCCATCAGGGAAAACTCAGAAGACTTAAAAAAGATAGAAAGACTTGGCAAGATTGTGGATTAGCTCAGAGCACATTGAGACGCTCCCAGACAGTCAGGAACTGGGGGCACAGAAATGCATTTATTCCCCATGCTACTGAGGAAAAGAGCACCTTGCATTACACTAAGCAAAGCTGTTATGTTGCAGGTGTCTGTGATGAAGAAACCAGACAAACCACCGTGTCCTCTAGGGTGGAAAGGTCTAGAGGAAGCAGTGTCACAGCCCAGCATCTGGGCGTTTGTACAGCTTGGTTGCACGGCTCCTTTCCCATGAAGTGGGGACAGGCGGAGAGAGGCAGCTTGAGGTGTGGGTCAAAGTGGCCTTGGAGAAAGAAACAACACTGTGGCCTACTTCAGCCCGGAGAAGTTTGAAAATACGCCTAATCCACCCGGGTTTCCATGGACACATCCGCTCCTACCATCTGGCATTGAAGGAGTGCGGAAATTTGCCTGTTGTTTCAAGGCTGGTTTTGCTCAGATATTCCTGAGGTCTCCCTATGTGGCCGACATGCAAGCACGGGTCATTGCTTGGCAGGAATGAGGTTGTCTGACTGGTGCGTGGGTGCATGTTAGGGAATTTTCCCTAGGTTTCTCAATAAGCTAAGGCAGTCTATTCCTTAACAGGGTGCTTGCCCAAAAGCCTACATTGGCAATGGATTGGAGTCATGGTGCCTGTGTTGGACTGCACCTGACTCTAAACAGAGCAGGCAGATGAGAGCGAACTAGTAAATACCCACCTCTCCCAGACCTAAGGCTTCTGCTAATTCCAGTACGCAGGCTTTTGAAACCACAAACCTCCGTACTTAGAGCAGAATTCCCACATAACCATTCCTGTGGCCAGGAGAAAGAAAGAAATCTAGGATAGCTGAGTTTACAGGAGTATTGCTGTTTCTTCTTCTGGTTAGTGGCATCTGTTTTGTATACACAGATGTTTAGCAAAATAAATCTAAGGTTTTGTTTTATTTTTTTTTTTTATTGAAAAGGTACGGAGATAGTTAATTGGGTGTATCTCCAAAGGTCTATCATAATTCTTCTGAGATGGGGCTTGCAGATTGAACTGTTTTCATCCTATTTCCTCTGTCAAAAAGAGATAACCAATTCCACAGACCGAAGTTATTAATGATCAACTGAGTAAATTTTATCCATCTCTTTATATTTTGGAAGGACACTTCACTGAAGCTGATTTTGATCAATTTGTAAGCAATGTCACCTTTAATAAATTCCTATCTGACAATAGATAACCCAGTAACAAGCTGGGAGACAGCAAAGGTGATGTAAGACTTGGCATTTATTGCAGCTCTTGAACCCAACTGCATCACCACTTTTTTTTTTTTTTTTTTTTTAGAGCCATGTTAAGGAAAAGGACAAAAAATGCACCCTGGAAAAAAGCCACCTTTTCAAATTTGATTCAGAAAGATGTTTTTCCCTGAGACATGAAAATTGCATTACTTATCATAATTCTTTCAAAAGAAAAAGCAGATGGGAGTGGTTTGATTTTTCTCTTTCTGTCCTTACCCAGCCTAGCATGTAAAGGCCTGGCAAATATCTTGGCCATTCAGTTTAAGGATCCCATGTCTGTTCTTGTGTGCAATGCTACACAACTGAGTCCTGCAGTGGTCACCTGCCAGCATCTGATGCTTGGGATATTGCAAACGTATCCCATCTGTCCATGACATGCTATTCCATCAGTGCCTAGGAAGAGGTATAGACACTCACAGGTGGGAAAACAGACTGCTGGAACAGCAAATATATGTCTGCTCATAGCTCTAGCATCCAACCAGCTGGAGTGTGTTGCACTCACTGAATAAAATGGTTGGCAAAAGTCTAATATTTTGCAGAAGGCTCAAGGGCAACTCAAGTAGAAATTCAGAGTTTCAGGAACAATATCTCCTCGGCCACGTCCTTTCTGTACAATCTGCAAGCTATTTTTGGAAGTGGTGGTAAGGTGGAGAGGGAGCCAGGGTGAGAGGACTGACTGGTACATCTGAAGATTATTATTCCCTGTGGCTGCTCCATCCTTCTGGAGCGGGGCCACACATTGTTCTTGCAATTGCTGCAAGAAGCAGCTAAAGCCTCTTGCTGTGTCACTGTGTTATACAGATATGACATAGTATCCACTGTGGTGACTAGATCCCAAGGGTGATTAAAATGCTCCCTGCCCCTACCAGCTTGGGTCAGAAAGGAGTCATCTGGGTCCATTCTGGGCAGAAATACTTTCTCTGACCACCAGGCTCTTGATCCATGTTAGGCTCGCTGCACTCTTTAGGAAGCCCATTAATTCAGCCACCGTACAGGGCAAACTGATCTTTGCTGTTTACCTGCCAGCTGATGCACAGCAGGATGCAAGGAACAGTCCAAGGCGAGCTGAGATGGCATTTGCCAAATGCAGTGTGTCCTTATCCTAAAAAACACACTTATTTCCATTAGGTCAAGAGAGCTTCCAAGTCTTGGCAGATCAGGAAAGCAGTGCGGCAGTCCTTGGGAGAATATGTTATTTTTCTTGTTTTTACTTGATTCTTCTTTGTATCTTTTAACCCCAGAAAGTTATATGAAGGAGTAAGGGTAGTGGGAGGCCACTGTGCCCAATGTGGTGTCTACTGTCTGTCCTTGACTTTGGTGAAGGAGGCTATGTTTGGCAAGAAACATTCATGGGCTTTTGTTGTATTATAGTTAGGAGCATGGACATACCCATTCTGTTCCTCATGGTGGTTACTACAGATACCCACAAGGATGAGGATCTCCTGGAGCTGCTGCTGATCAATAAGAACATCATATTCCTCTACCCTTTGGCCTAGGTCAGAGGCGTCAAATGCATTTTTTCCAGGGGCCACATCAGCCTCATGGTTGCCTTCAAAAGGCCGAATGTAATTCGACATACAGTCCTAAAATTACATTAGTCTCTTTGAAGGCAACTGCAAGGCTGATGTGGCCTCCAGTGAAAAATGAGTTTGACACCCCTGGTCCAGATGAAAAATACAGCAAGTCAGCTGAAGGGAAGAGGAGTGGTCTGAGGGAGCCCGAGTGAACTTTGGTTCCCATGTTGCTGGAGAATGAGGGAAACAGCTGGCCTATGACTCTCCCTTCAGTGCTCTTCTGAAGTGGCATGCTTCAGCTGCTTGAACTTTTGCCAAGAGATGGCTCCTTAATGGAGCAAAACTATCTCTTAGCCTGCCTGCCCATGGCAGGGCTGCAGTGAAGGGTGTTCTGTGAGAGCACCAGACCTATGAGACCATCCACAGTACCAGGTTTGATGCCTGAGGACACACAGCAGGCCTGGAAAGAGAGTGGGGCTACACCCCCTGAATGCACACATGGTGCCTTTCCCTTCATTATATAACCTCTCACTGAATGAAATCCCATCCCACGTGGGAGTCAGCAGAAGTTTTGCTGCCTGATAAGTTCAGATCAGCCATTGCTCCTCATAAATAGAGTTAGTGTTAGTGTTGTATGTGGTTATGCTTGCTTTTTTATTTATTTTTTTTTTATTATATTTTTTTACCAAGAGCCAAGAAAATCAATGAACCTGAACTGCTGGGGTGACATTATTACCTAGTCCTTTGCTAGAAGGATGCCAAAGCTTGATGCTGGGCAAGACAGAGTTTAACCTGAACTAGTCAGATGGTAGCCAGTTTTCCACTTACTGTTTCCACAGGCACCAACTTAACTTTTTTCCTGTTGCTCAGTTGCTTCTGCTCTGCTACCCCAGACACTTTTCCTTGTCTTTCTCACTCCCAGGTGCTGCTCCCTTCTTTTTAGTGGAGTACAGACACATAAAGGGTCAATGTAGCTTTTGAGGCAACTGAGGAGGCAGAAACATGATGGATGCTGGGCCTGGGGATGCTTGCAGGGTGTCTGGCTGAGAAGAAAGTAGGGAAAAGCTTCATAAAGTATATTGGCTTCCTGCAGGATGCCAAGGTTGCATGGCTATGCTTCAGTGAGGAGGGAACTTTTGGTAGAGGAATGAAGCAATTGTACATTTTACAGAATTGTTAGAGGATTTTTCCTAACCAAACTGCTTATTTTCACAAAGCAAAATGAATGTGGTCAGACTTGGGCAGGGAGCTGGGCATGTGGAAGGAGGTGATTTGCGTGAGATCTCTGCTTTGATCCTTTCCCCGGATGACCACCTTCAATTTGTAAAGGGCTCTTTTGCTCCATTCCCACCATTTACATGCACACTTAATGTCTAGTGTGCTGGATTTTGATTGATTGTTTTTTCTGTTTAGCCTTAAGGAGTGCAATTCCTTAAGCTCATGGCCCTAAATGACACAACTTCTTGGTGATTCTTTGTGCTATGTAGTATTGTGGGGCTCCAACTCCAAGAACTGCCTTACTAACTTCTGAGATATCTTGGTCTCATTTTTGGGGATGCTGAACACACATCTCTCACTTTCTTGAATAGCATAGTTAGGGCGGCCCATACCTTTGAACAACAAACCGACAATGTTTATACCCTGTGCTGCAGCAGTGCCTGCTCCTATGCAGCCTGTCCCAAATAATTTGCTGTGTGCTGTGTGCTACCACCCTCTGCTTCCATGTAACTGTAGTCAGGTCCTGGAGAAAAGAAGCCCCCACGTTGCCGCGATGACACGGAGAAGCTGTGGGGATGCAATCTGCAGCCTGTGCCGGACCACGACTCCTCACCCTGGTCCGTGTAGCATCCCTACAGATGCAGCGGCACCGGGTTGGAGGGAGGGAGCGGGGCGGGGAACCCCCAATTTGTGGGTGGCCCGCGCAGAGAAGGAAGGTGGTGGGATGTGCCACTGTATGCTGGGACGGGACGTGCAGTACCGTGCGGTGGAGGGGTGTAGGGGGGGTGACAACCGCAGCCCGGCGGGTTGCGGGGGCGGCTCGGGGCCGCCAGGCTGCGCTCTCGGGCCGGCCGCCGCGCCTGCCGCCCTCCCCGGGCTACCGGGGCTTGGGGCACGGCGGAGCCTCGCCGGGAGCAGGCGGTCCCGGGACGGCGGTGGCGGCACCGACACCGGCGGCGGCTGCGGGGGAAAGGCAGGGCTCGGTGGGCCCGCTCTGCACCCCTCGCCCGGCCCGGCATGACGCGGCGGCGCCCCGGCGGCGGCGGGAGGTGGGTACCGGTAGCCCTGGCCGTTCTCCTGGCCCTGCGAGGTGAGTGCTGCGCGGGTGGAGCGGGGCGCGGTACCCACGGACGGGGCATCGCCTTGGGGTCGGCGCCGGGGATGGGGCGGGCGGGGAACCCGCCCGCCCCATCCCCGGCGCCGACCCCAAGGCGATGCCCCGTCTGCCGAGCCGGTGGGGAAGTTTTGGTTGCGGTCCCGCCGGTGATGCTTGGAAATGCGGCGGCGGGTGAGCGGTTTTGCAGACAGGCGTGGGGAAGGAGCGCTGTGCTCCACTCGTCTCCTTTTGCTGCCTCCCCTGCACCATCCTTCTTCTCTTTTATTATTTTTTTTTCTTACGGTGCTGTAAAACTTGCTTTAAACTGGGCTTCATGTCATGCTTAGTTGCCTGGGCCTAGCCCATTGATAAGCTCACCTGGGTGGAAAACTCTGGTCCGTCCTTCAGGCCCTGAGGTAGCAGGGAAGTTTCTGCAGAGACGGTGACAGGCTGCCCAGAGTCCTCTGTGTCCCCCGGGGGTCCTCCTCAGGCCTCCTCCTCCCAGATGCGTGGCAGGTTCCTTCAGCTCTAAGTGCCTGTCCCTGGGCATGTGGAGAGACACAAATGACTCCATCACCTCCCACCCCTAGAAGCCCTTCTGAAATAAGGTGTGTGCTCCGGTCCTCTGTGTGGACAGGAAAGGAATTGTATGTGACAGATGCTACTCACATCTCTTATTGCATTGCTGGAGACTACCAGGAGATGCTGTGACAAGGGCAACAGAAGAAACTACAAAGTGCAAAATGTTCAGACCCATCTGTTGATCAGGTGATGATGCCTTCTTTAAAGTAATGCCAAACTTTAGAGCAGGCCTGTTCAGTTGCGTCTTACTGAGCTTTATGAGGTAATTTTCTTAGAGTCTGCTCATATGTGCAGAGGTCCACTGAGTGGTTTTTTGGAGGTCTGCTCAGCAGTGAGTAGTGCACATCTCTGCTGAGCCAGCTGGGTGCTACTGCTGGCCACCTTTGCGTCTGGGAAACCTACTGCAAGTGATCCCTGAGAGAGCGGGAGGACAGTAAGAAATGATGGGCTCTCCCACAAGAATACCAGAAACATCTCAGCAAGGTCCGGATGAAACTTCCTCACAGTCTGCATCTGGATGGAGTCTGCTGCTTGAGTAGCTGTGCCTGGCTCTGACCGCCCTGCCAGGTGCAGGAGGCCAGTCCTCCCTCCCCTCTGAGAAACAAGTCTTATGATAGACAAGATGAACTTTTCACAAATGCCTTAGCCCCAAAAGCACCCTGAGCCGCATCCTCAGGAAACATTTGGGAGTCTGAGTTGTATACATTAACTGGAAATTGCACCTGCTGATGAATTATGGGGGAAAAAAATGAGTTCTTAGCATTTATTTGAAAGAAATAACTTCAGCTGTTTCAAGTGTCACGCTGTTTGTTTACTTTTTGTACTTCTCCCTGTTTGGAAAGTGAGTTCAATGACTTTGAGGTTCTCAATGCCACGTTTTTTTGTCTGCAGACATTGCAAAGGTGTAACTGTCTAGAAAGTTACTGTGCCTACTGCAGTTAGAGGCATATAAGTGACAAAGCATTTCTGTTGATGTGATATCCCTGCAAAACCATCAGTAGCCACATTTAAGGTTAAAATTAAAGGGGTGTTTAATTATGTCTTTAGGCAAAAAGACTGACTCAATATTTAATTTTCTTTTTTTTGGTTGAGGGCATGTGGGGACAATGACAATGGAGTCAACCAGGCACAGAAACACACCTTTCCATGAAATGTTTACCTGCGATAGTGTAAGGTTTTTTCTCACACTTTCCTTCAAAGTTTAAAAATTACCTGAATGAACCACCTGTGTCTCAAACTTTTTGGTTTTTTTGGTCTTAGGAAAAGTCTTTAGAAGATGGTGGTAGACAAAAATAACTGTGGTACTGAGTTACTTCTGTGTTACACAGTATGGTCATATTTCTGGTGGTTCTTGAATTCGAAAATAAAATACTAATAAGGCATAAGGAACAGACAATCTCATGAAAGCTGAAATAAAATTCAAAGAGTTTTTTCTAACCAACATTTTCAAAAGATCAGTAATAGTAATTCCGCTCTGAGTTGCTATGTCTGGTTAGGAAGAATGAGTTTTTCCTTTTTGAGGCTTTAGGTTGGTTTAGAGGATAGAGAAGAAAAATGACAGGGTCCTGTGCAAAGTGATACCTAAATGAAAGGTGAAAGATTTTAAAGTTAAAGGATCAGAAACTGTAATAATATATAATCAGAAGAAATACTAGATGCCAAACAAATGAAAAGTGATGGGGGAAAAAAAAAGGATCCTGGAGGTCATTTTATCATTCTCACAGTTTATGCCTGTATAAAATACAGGCAGATTTTGTAGTGAAATGTCAGTCAAACATTATAGTCCCATTTTCTTACATTGTTTTGCAATTTGTAGGACAGCAATAATTCTTTTTAACCAGAGCTAGATGACTGCTTTCTTTGGGCCTATAACACCCATGTTTAATTCTCCTGGGACAGGGGGCAACATCTATGTTTTCCCTCTGAAGCACTGTGAGAGTAATAACTTCTGCAGAAATAATATTTTTTCAGTCTCTCTAGAGAATTTTAGGGAAAGATAGGAGGGAATTCTGTTTAGAGCTTTGAAACCAAACCTGTGATTGCAAATCAGTCCTGCTACCAGGCAGAAATAGCACACTGCAAATTGTCAAATGTGTTAGAAATCACACATCGAGTACAGCTGAACTGCAGAACCAACTTTTTAACTGCATGGTGTTTGGATCCTGTGACAGAGTATAGCAACAGGTGAGATATTGGCATGTTACAGGCTGTTGCAGCTGGATCTTGCAAGATCAGGGTGAGGGTGTGTGATGTGTGTGTGTGCCTGGCATTAATGCATCGATGCAACGGCTGGTCTGCAATTTCCAGCCAACACAGATTGGTCTTATAGTCGTCACCTGAATTCACCCTCCTGCCAGTCTGAGGTTATCACAGATGAAACTGAATGTTTTGGCCTTGCAGCACCCTTGTGCTAGCCCTCACCTCCTTCCCAGCCTTGTACCAGGTTCTCAGCCGTCGCAAGAGAGGACTGTGGCAGTCCCTTGCTCTTCCATGCTTATGCATTTGGTTTTGGAACAGATTGCTATTTGTGTCAAGCTGTGTGGTTTTGTGACATGTAGATAAATCATTCTGCTCATGACCTGACCTTGGTCCCCAGTGGTAGGCACAGATGCATTAACTGCTTGTGTCTCTGAAGTGGGCATCCTTCCCTTATTTTGGAAACGGATACTTTATCTGTGTTTCTTCAATCTTGCCTAAAACCCAATTTTCTTTCATAAGATTCCCTTCTCCAAAAGATCTCGAAGTGCCTTGAGAACAGCTATATTTAGCTGCTCAGTAGTGATATGGATATACAAAGTATGGTACAAACAACTCACTAAGGAACTCAGAAAACATTTTTCCTGCCCCTATTTGGGAGATGAGCTTTTATTATTATACCAACAGTACAGATGGAGAAAGTGATGCTCAGAGAGGCTTCATGACCCACTGAAGGTCAGCAGATGCTGATAACAGTCCTGAGTGTCTTGCTCCAAACTGTAACCACAGGAAAATGCTTAAATTTATGCAGCAGGTTAAGCAATACTGTAATGGTGCTCTTTGGGGATGTTCACTACTAAATTGTGGTGAGTCATCTATATTTAGCAGGATGCCACTATCATTGTGCTTTTTAAGTAAAGTGCTTTTAACACAGTTTATTTCAAGGAGAAGTGCATGCACTGAAAATCTGTCCTTTGTAGTTTTCTCCTTGTGGAGCATTAATGGTGCCTTCCCTTTTGTAAATGTTCAGAGAGAAATTTAGCTCCTGGTTGTTTAACAGACAATAGTGTAACAAAGACAGTTCCCTGGTTAATACTACCTTGTGTTTGCACAGTCATTTAGGAACATTAATTGAGAGTCTCCAAACTTACTTTGTGAGGGCAGTCCCTTTGATTCATAGCATAGAAACTGAAGCGTACAGGGATGGAATTGCTTGCTTGCTGTCAGGCTAGACATCTCCTCAGCCTCTCCTTTAGAGAAGTCACAATAACAGGGCTCCCGGTTGCATACCACCTCACTTTTTTTCTCACAAATGTTTCATGTCTTATGCATTGGGGAGAAAGCACATTACTATTAAGTATGCACAGTGAACTGTTGTGGGTTTAGTTTTCCTTATACATTTTAATCTTTGGTTTTAGAGGTCACTTATGTCCATGTGGACTTCTGCCTTTTTTTTCATTGCTTGGGCTGGGCTAAAGACAAATGGCCTCTTTCATCAGAATTGAGGAATTTGACTTCATTCTGAATGGAAATAGTAGTTGAATGCTTTGATGGCTTTGAAGGGAAATTTTTTAAAGAAATTCCATCTTAGGACAACCAATATTGTGTTCCTTTGTGGAACTGTATTATTATAATACAAAAAACTACCCTAAATAAAAAGATATTTGGATGCCAAAATTAAAAAACTTTTCATCCTAAAGATGCTTAAGTTGGATGTTTCTGTATTTCTGACATTTTCCCCCCGTTTTTCTTCTGAAACACAGTTACGATTTTACAAAAGATCCCAGTTTTGACAAGGTTTGGTTTAGTGGGCCTCAGTGGTTGCTGGTTTTTATTTCTATGTTGTTTAAAAACAACTGATAAAAACCAACTTGCTGCAATTGGTGACATCTATGTGCCATCTCTGTGCACTATATTTACCACTTTGACACATGTATGCAAACGCCATGTACATGCACGAGGCATTGCTTGTGTATTTTCATTGTTCGTGCTGTAGAACACTTTGCACCAAAAGAAACACAATATGGCCTATGAAATAAGACAAGTTTCTTTTTAAGAAATACAGCTCACTTGTTAATCTTTGTTTACCCTTCTGGAGCAGTTGCTGGAAAAGTCAGGACAGGACTAGCAGATCAAGTTCAGACTCCTATTACTTCTGCATGTGCAGAGGCACATCTCTCCTCCTGACAGCACAGCAGTACTTGTGCATTTGCATATCTGCATGAAGTTAATTTCAAGTGCTATTTTGACATTAGGTTAATCAGATCTCTTACTTAAGGATAAACACTTGAGCATTTTTTTTTCTTGCATTCTCACAAGTCAACATAGCTACAAGAACGTGAGCTAGATTGTGAACTCTACTTGGTTACATCTGGGCTTTGGTTTTACCAAAAATGTCAAAGCCAGGAATGTCATTTTTGGGAGGACACGATACACTGTTTATGATGCGTGGTGCATTTCTGCAGATGCCTGTCAAAGCACTGCTAGGTCAGGTCAGACTGCTGGTCTGTGGTGATGTGGCCATCGCTGGATGTTTCAACGGGGGGTGCTGAAACCCCACAGTGAACAATTGGTACCAAACATTTAGCAAAGACGAGTCTGGTCCCATGCCAGTGCTACATGTTGCCCTAGGAGGAGGTCAGTACTCAGGCCAATTTTCTTTTAATTTCAGGGGGTGTCCATGCAATAAAATGAACTAAGTCTTATGTATTCCTCCTGCCAATGCAGAACAAATAAAATGTCTATCCCAAATCCTATCCTCAGGGAGGGCTGCCCTGCTTGCAAAGCAACAGACTCAAAACTTCCCCCCCTTGCTAGGAGTGAGGTTGGTGTGAGGTATCCAAGCCCCCTCTTGCAGCCTCTTCAGTTATCAGAGAGGGTGGGTGTGGAGTCCCACCTGGGGCCCAGACCTCAGCCTCCCAAACAGCATGGGCTGCAGCTGGGCTGGAGGGCTCAGCTCTTCCCCTGCCTGGCATATAAGCAGCATTTATCAGGAGCAAGTGGGTTGGTTTGCCCTCTCTGCATGCCCACTGGGGAGATTACTTCCTAATCCCTGTTAATTAGAAGTTGGCTAATGCATGAAAGCATGAGGGTGTAGTGCTGCTATGTTTTTTCTTTTCTTCTTTTTTTTTTTCTTTTTTCTTCATTCTACCTGATGTATCTGTGGATGTTCCCAGTATCCTTACAAATTCATGGGCCTCTGTGATTTCTGCTGAGCTCTTGACTTTATGATAATGTGGGCTAATCATTCCTGGTGGTTAATTATAGTCTGTATTTAGAATAAGCAGAAAAAGTAAATACAGAAAAGGAAAGGAAAATCACAGTGGTTGCCTTACGTCTGGTCACATTTCTTGCTCTTCGGTTGTACTCAATAACCTTTTGTTTTTCTTTTAAAAAAATATACATAGAAGCACCTGGTTCACATCTTCATACCTGTTTGATAATTTCTTTCTATGTAGCTCTTCTCCAGATTAAACTATATCAATTTTAGCTGTGCTTGACCAGTGTCATGGACAAGTGAATGATGAAACCTTTCTATGCCTTCTGTATTTTCAAGTGTGCCATCCAGAAGTAACCGCAGCAATTCCAGCTAAGGATGCTGCTGTGGGTGTTCATAGCGGTATTTTAATACTTCCAGAATCCTTTTCAGCTTCCGTCTTTAGACATCCTAACAGCTTGCTTGCTTTTTTGACCATCGTTTTATGCTGAACAGATGTTTTCATTGAGCCGTTCACAGTGATACAAAGATACTTTCCTCAAGTGATTACATTTGAATTAGAGCCCTATGGTATGTGAGTAGTTCAGATTATTCTCTCAAGTTCTTATTACTGTTTGGTAACGTGGAATTTCATCTTGCATTATGCTTGCTGCCCACTTGCTGAGCTTTGTCAGATCCCTTGGAAGTCTCTCTCAATCTTCTTTTGTCTCAGCCAGCCCAAATCACTTTGCCAGCTCCCTGTCTCTCTTCCAGATATTAAGGAATAGATTAAATCACCCTGGAGCTGGTATGAAACCTGGGGGTAATCCCTTGTAATCAGGGACAGAGCAAGGGCAGGGTGAGAGGTGAATGGTGAATGCTGAATGGTGGGGTAGCAATTCAGGATGTGGCATGAAACCCAACCGAGGGAGACATGGGAGAAGGGATCTTACATCCCAGGTGAACAGGGGATGGGGCTGGCACTGAACTGGTGTCCTGCCCAGAGAACAGTTTAGCGGGTACGCTTTGAAATTACTGAAAATCAGTCACTTATTCCTGTCCTTTTCCTTCCAAAATTTGAGTGGATTGAAGTGGCACAAGTTCCCCTGAGCAGAGATCAAGCTGTTTTGTCTCCTGATATGTACTTTTAGTGTCTTAGGGAGTTTGGTTTAACCAATCCCTGCTGCAGCTCCCAGGTTAGCCTGTGCCCTTGCTTAAGGAAAGCATTGCTAACTTCAAGAAACACCTGACTTAGCAAGAGCTTGCATGTCTTTGCTAGCAGCACAGCCACTTGAGAAATGTCATTCTCCCACTGTTCAGCAGTTCTGGACTTGTCCTTTGAATATACTGAAATGATTGTTTGTTTTTTGACTTTTGCAATTTGGCTTTCAGTTTTGTTCTCAGCCCTCCTAGCTACCATCTTATGAAGCAGCTGCTGAGACTGAATGACTTCTTGTTCTTTTTGTTTGATCTTACAATGTGTTTTCATGATTCTCAGCAGGTTTTTTGTTCAGGGACACTGAGTACCTTTTCATTGAGGATGCTGAGATTGCTTCAATGAACCACCATACAAAGCGCAACAACTTCAATTCCCCTGCTTTTGGAGTTAGATTGTTTTGACCATTTTTCTTGTAATAATTTTTTTTAATGTTTAAGAGGTGTGATGCAAAGTTCTGGTACTGTTTTTTCTCACAAGGATGTTAAATTTGAGTATGTAGCGTTACTTTGTGACTCAGGTTGCTCTTTGCATTAATTGCAGTTTTTTAGCTTCTGAGTACCCTGGGGACTGGCTGTTCCAAGCGCTACCTGTGCTCTTTAAGATGCTGCAAAATTGTAGCCTGCTGTGACACTTGGCTAACCCCTGCACATGTTGCTGAATTCACCATTTTTTGCCATTTTCTTTGACTTTTTTGTTCCTTTACTTCCACACTGCGCAGTAGATATCCCCTTCCTGATCAGGAGGCCATTGGTAAATCCAGCTTGCTGTAGTGAGATTTGTTTTTTTGTTATCGTTTCTCCCTCTTCAGCCTCAGCTGTCTACATGGGATCTGTGCATTACTCATCTTACAGTTTGATGTCTCTCTCCTTTTGCCCACACTGGGTTTCCAGGTAGGGCATTACTCATTGATGAATTCTGCAGCTGTGGGCCAATGGACTATGAGACATGTGGACACTTCAACTGTTAGTTAACATGACTATTGCATTCCTTTCCTGCACTGTATAAAGCGATCATAACATCATGTTGTAGGTAATGGTTCACTGCAGGCCTCAGCATCAAAACCCAAGTGTTCCTTGAAGCCTTTTCCTGCAGTTTCACACCCACCTGCTCTGACTTGTGTTCTTGTGTGATCTATCAGCATCAGCTGCACTCCACGAAGCGTTTGGTTTTGAAGTGATATCTCAGAAAATACAATCTTGCTTCTTGGTTAAAAGGTCCCTGAGTGCTCCTTCAGGGAATACTCTGGGTCGCCTCTGGCTCCTATACATCCATGATAGGACAAGGGGTAATGATTTTAAACTAAAGGAGGGGAGATTCAGGCTGGACATGAGAAAGAAATTTTTTACAGTGAGGATGGTGAAGCTGACACAGGTTGCCCAGAGAAGTGGTAGATGACCCATCCCTGGAGATATTCAAGGCCAGGCTGGATGGGGCTCTGAGCAACCTGATCTAGTTGGAGATGTCCCTGCTCATTGCAGGGGGGTATGACTAGGTGGCTTTTGAAGGTCCCTCCCAACCCAAACTATTGTGTGATTCTGCCTCTCACCACTTGTGCCAGTGAGGGGAGCCTGAAGCCCCTCATGGCCCTTGGGGAAGGAGAAAGGAGCATGTGGCAGACCCTGTTTTAGTGAAGCCCTGTGAGAGAAGGTGCTGTAGGGCTTCTGCAGGGTGCTACCGGGCTTGTGTGGTTATAGGCTGCTTCCATAACTGAGCATGTGTTGGAATTTCTCTGTCTGATGGGGCTTTGTTGGTTGTGGAGCTACTAGGCTGCGAGCCTGCTTGGCTTTCTGGCTGTGTTTTGGGAGCTAGTGGCTTGGGGAGGTTGAGGGGACCTTGGCTACTTGGCAGAGGGACAGAATAGCCTCAGTCTGTCTGCAGAATCATCATGTCCTTGGCTTGTCAAGGGCAGCCCTTCCTTTTGCCCCTGAAACAGCTGGTGTGCCCTGGGCCCCTATTACAGGACTCATCTGCAATCATTGCCTCCCTCTCCTCCACTGAAAATGCCTCAGACACAGCGTAGGCTTGTGTTTCTCAGCTGCATGGAGTTGCAGCAAGGCTGTGTTTTGCATGTTCTTTGGGGAATGCTCCGTGTTAGTTCTTCAGTAGCTTTTTTGCATAGTCTCACCTGTTCTTGCCGCTGTCGTGCCTATTCCCAGTGGCTACTTTTTTTTTTCCCCTTAAGATTGTATTTCAGCTGCAACATTGATAGCAGCTGTCTGTTTATTCACAGAATAGGCACAAAACGGGCATGCTTCCCCCACCCACCCTCGTCCCCATCTTCTAGCCCTCTTACACTAACTCCCCCCTTTCACCCTCTTGGGACCCCCAACCCTGAACCAGAAGCTGAAGTGGAGGGGACCGCTGCAGGTGAAGGAGGTCGGGGCAGGGGGTGGGGAGCTGAAGCATCCCACTCCCACCAGCTTGTGTTGCATCCTAATTGCAAATAGCCCTTCCGGCATCAGCAGTTTCTGGGAATAATTGACAGGAGGTGCCGGCGAGGTGCTGAGTCAGAGCGAGGTGTGCTTGCCAAGTCACTGCAGCAGAAGGAGCCTGCTCGCCTCGCGTGGAGGGAAGCCAATGGACGGTGGGTTTCCTAGCTGCCTTTTGGGCCTCTTTCTTTCCTTTTTCTGAGGCTGAAATTCAGCAGCAGAGATGCTATGCATGTAAGGGAGAAACCAGGCACTGGGGTTGGGGGGAAGCCTTTTTTTCTTTTTCTGTTGTTGTTTTTTTTTTTTGGCTGAGAGCACTGGGGATTAGGAGATGGAGGCTTCATTCCCACCTACTTCCATTGGGTCTCTCTGATGTCATTCCATACTCTGAGCAAGTAGAAGTATTAGAAAACACATGATGGGGGGCAGGGATAATTGAGTGGCCCTAGTGACAGATTGATGTCTTCTGGGTGAGGAAGAGGATCATGTGGCACCCTCAGCTGGGCAATGGGGATAGCTTAGCAAGTCAAAAAAGCTGCAAAACAAAATGAGTGAAAATGTGTTTTGTCTTGTCCTTCCTCAGGGTTGCTTCTGCTGCAGTGTCCTACCATTTGTTTAGGGATTTGAAATGAGTTGTTTGACGTGCAGGAAGATGAGTGCTTGTCCTCTATACATCTGGCACCTGGTGGACCTCCAGGTCAGGCTTGTGAGAGCTTTGCCATTTACTCCTGACCTTCTTGAGTGTGGCTAGCATCCGTGTTTATACTACAGCTGCATTCAGCCCAGAGATCTGGATCCTTTCTTTTTCCTTGCTCCAGGCTCACATCAGATGTCTTTGTCTTTCTCTCTGTCTATAGCACAGGGTACCATTCTCCTGCCTTGGAAAAAAAGTCTGTAATTGTTTGCACAGTGATCTAAGTATATGTGTCTGCATGCTGCCTTTGTAAGAAGGGTATATTATTTTTGTTTCGAGTAACCACTTTGTAGAAGGAGATGAGCATGAAGACAGAGGCCCATGTTTTTCAGAACCATGCTTATCTATGCTGAGCTCCACCAGCTCATGTTTCTAATGCTAAACTTCATATAATATTTCTCTCCACTGACTAAGGTTAACAGCCATGTTATCTAGATCACCATGGAGCTGATGGGGAAAACTGAAGCCCAGAGACGGGAAGTATATTGCCCATAGTTATGCGGGATTCCCATGGCCAACCTGGGGTTGGAGCGTCTATCTCCTGGATGCCGGCCCTGTGCCTTCCCCATGGGAGCACGCTGTCTTCCTGCTGATTTAGTCAATGACCTGTTGAATACCATCTCTCCTGAGTTTTCATGGGAGTGGCTCCTGCGTGGTTATAGATTTTGAGCCTCTTTAAGAAAACCTGCAGTAACCAAACTGAATGTGGTTCTTCTCTCATCATTGCCTTGGCTGCCTCCACAATGAGTCACGCATGGGACTCCCGGAGAGGTGGCCCTGAGGGCACTGGGGAGGAGAGTGTGTGTGTCTGATGCCTGCCATCCTTGCCTCCAGCTTCCTGGCTCTTCCCATACTGTGTGCAGTCTGTGATGCTGGTGGCAATCTAAAGCCATCTGTGGCTTGGGGATGTTTTGGAGGAAGCTTTCCCCTCCTGGGTTGTGCTGTGAGATCAGCTGGGGATAGCTTAGTGCTCAGGCTTGGCTCAGGATCATCTGCTGCATGATCAGTATTCCTTCATGTTGTGTTTCTGTGTGAGTTTTACCGTGGGTGGTGGAGATGTGCTAAAGTGGACCTGGTTCTGCTGCATTTTGAAGGATTGTCTTTATTACTCAAGGGAACCCTAGTCTCCATCTGGCCAAATGCAGGCCCTTCCTTCTCCTCGCTCTACCCGTGCTGTGGCATCACTCTGGAAATTGAAAAAAAATAGAGCAATGCCTGTTACAGTTGGGATTTTATAGGGTACCTCTGGGAATTAAGCACGCAATTCCCTCAGGTTCCTTTTAAAAAGCCTAGCTGATGTGAATTTATGTTTGAAATAAGTAAAGAGAGAAAGCAGTCCTGTCAGCAGTGCCATAACTATTATCCATGTGTTTAATGCAGGAACTGCTGCTGTGGTAAAGCTTCTTTAGATTTTAAGGTCTGTGGGTCAGGAGCTAGGACTGGAGTCTTCAAGAGGTCTCTGCTGTGAGCGGATGCTGTGTCCTTGCCTCCTCTGGCCCTGTGCTTTTTGGCCCTGGTCTTTTAAAACACTCATAAGTAGTGTGGAAATACTAGTGTATAATAGCACTGTATGTACTGACTGTGCTGTGGCTTAATCAAAGCACTTGACATCCACTGGGCCAAGGACTAACCCTGCTACAAGTCCATCAAGGGTGACAAAGCTCTGCAAAACCAACTTTTCTTCTGTTTCTAAGGAGTAAAAATGCATACGGATGATGAGGTATAGTGTTTAATTGCAACCTGTTGCCAACAGTAGTAATAGCACTCGGTCTGGAGACAATTGGGAGGTTATTTTGACAACTACAAGAACCTTTTTTTCACTCTCCTCCTCCACAATAAAATAGTTTACATTGGTTTTCCACAGAGAAATTCAGTGATAATCATCATTTTAATTAAAAGTAAACATAAATGGTATATGTCAAACAAACAAACAAACCCAACCACCCCCCCCCCCAAAAAAAAAAAGGAAAACAAACAAAAAAAACCAAACAACCAAAGCAGAACAAAAAACAAAAGCCCCTCAAATCAAAACGACAATTGCTGAGAGACCGAACAATTAGCAAAATATAGCTGTCACTTAGAACAAGTCTGGACATGAATGATGAAAAAGCTGCCTTCATCCTTGGTTATGAATAAGAACCCTTTCTGGGATTTTGTTTTCATGGCTAAAAAGAATTATATACTGCACTGTAAGCTTCTTTCTGGAATTCCTTCCTCTGGCCATATTGCCTGTATAGCCAGACAGCTGACAGCTCATCTTGCAGCTGTAGGAGGGGAAAAGTGACTCAGGTGGGGATGCTGCTGACCCTGTGACCTGGTGTAGAGCCAGTGGATCCCAGAGAGCCACTGCTGTCCTTTGTCTGTGATCTGCTGCTAGCTCACCCTTCTCCCTTGGCTACCTGACACATACCTGCATCTCTCACCATTATGAAAATGTTCACTATGTGGTTTGATGGACACAAAAAATGCCCCCTCCCCACTGTGAATTTATGTGAAATGGAGCCAAATTGTGAAAGTCTCATGAGATTAGGCAACTCTGTAAGATTTCTATTCTTTTTGGTTTTGCTCAGAGAACAGCTTGGATTTTTCTCTCAGATTTGAAAAGTTATTCAGATTTGGATCTCAAAGTCAAATCACAGTCTAAAATCAGACCAAGTCTCCTTAGCTCAGCTTTTAAAACAAAAATGCATTACACTCAAAGTACATTAAAGGCAAAAGGCTGTCTTAATGCAATAATATAACTAGACAGTCAAAATAAAGCAGCACTGGGAAATGCATAAGTTAATAATGCCTTGTTATGTATCCTGTATCTTTTATGGCATGAATTTTATAGTCTAAGTGGTAGTAAGATTAGAGGTAGGTGAATAATTTATAGCAAATAATTTATTTAATGAATTCCTCTTCCATTTCTATTTGCAAATTGTTTGCGAACATCCTGTGGTTTCTTTGCATTTTACTTATTTTAAATTACTTACTGAATAGATTCTACAAATAATATTTGACATACCACATGCTTATGAGCAGGGTTTTTTTCTGTTTCCTTTGCGGGGGAGCTGTATTTCAGCTCCAGTTTTGGTTGCTCAACACTGATACAGAACAAAAGTTCACACCACAGTATTTCACTGTCCTGACAGCTTAAAGTAGTTGTTAGAATTAAGCTGTTTCTGAAAGGTATAAAGAATTAGCTATTATTTTTTAATAATTATTCGGATTATTGGTGTGGATAGGCAGGTTCAAATTTCACTTTTTCTAGTGCATGCTAAAGTTACTTAATGTGTTACTTCCTTGTATATTCATGTCACTAAATTAGAATAGTAGCAGAAATGAACAAAAAGATGTAAGGCCCACAGTCAGCAGAGTGCTGTGCATATGCTTGACTTCAGGCATATTCTTGAGTAGATGCATAAGTGGCAGAGTGGCAAATGATGAACTTCAGCATATGTTTAAGTGGTTTGCTGAATTGGGGCTCAAAAATATAGAACAAAGCAAATTTATCTTTCATGAAAGTGAACATATGAGAGAATTTTTTTTCCCTCATCTTCCATTATCGAGCAGTGTGTCTTTCAGATAGTGGGGGGAAGCGATGATATAAATATTGTATTAGCTTGCAATATTTCTGATTTCATCAAATACAAGACAGATCACCTGAAATTCCCACACATGTCATCCTGTGCTCTTTTCCCTTAAATACTGGGGTAAATAACATGAAGAACTAAAAAGAAAACAGCTGTTGGTTTTACTTATTATTTTATTTATATCTTCATCTTTCAAGATTGCTCAGATTTCAGAATGTTTTCCATTTACTTTTATTGGCTTGTCTCTCTAAAGAAATATTAATTCAGAAACATTAAATAATGCTTGACAAAAGTGACCCTCACATAAAGGACAACTTTCTCTGGGTCTGTGAGGAATAACTGTGAGTTACTTTAGCACCTTAAAGACCTGTCACAGCAATATAAATTGTACTTTTCTGTGCATGTTTTAGAGGCTACACATTGGGGAAGGCAGCTTCTGAAGTTAATGTAATGTATCTTTCAGCTCTGTAATGCAGGTAATGTTTTGTTGGTCTGCCTGAAAATCACAGTTAAATAATTCGTTTTATGGGTCTGTCAGCCAGTGAAACATCTCCTTCCCATTTGTGCCTTCAGGTTGACCAGTGTGGAGTCTCTTATGCCTAGTAGAGGGCTGAGGGTAGCCTGGTCTTTCCTCCTAGCAGTGAATACCTCACCTATACCTGCCCACCTAATTTCATGAACCTTATGGAAAGAAAATTAGTAGCTTTGAGACCTTTACTCCTCTGTCAGAGGAAGGATAGATACAGGGGCCTTGTGTGCCAAGGCAACAACTGTTTGGAGGCCACGATGCCTATGGGCATATTGAGTGGAGTAGCTAACAGAAGATCAGGCAACTGTGGTCTGGGAAGCTGGGAAGAGAAAAAGCTGTCTGTGAATGATGGATGGCGTGTGGGAGGTAGCTGTAGAAGTAGGCAGTGACTTCTGGGTAAAGAAAAGTGACTGTTGCAGTTGACTTAAAAGAGCTAAAATGACCTCTTTGGAGTAGAGATTCAAAGGAGAAAGGTGTTGTTTCTTAAGCTATGGAGTTCAGAAATGTGTCCAAGCCATGCTCTGTACCAAAACACAGACCAGATACATCACAAGGACAACACTGCAAAATGTGGTCATCAGTGTCCATCAACTCCTTGTTGATTTAAGCGACTTACCTGGGAGGAAGGCTTTTTGCAAAGGGAAGTTTTTGGATCTCTGCACTCATTTATTGCCGCTTAGGTCATGGCCTAGATCCTGATCTTGCACGTATGGAGATCAACAGGGCAGTTTCAGGTCTGTGTGGTTGGGAAGATGGGAGAACATTTGTAGGGCAAAAGAAAGGAGTGCTGGAGCTGGACTAGCAATGCGTGCTGCAGGGAGGACTGGGCTTGTGCATTTTCTCCATCTATTATTACTGTTTATCAGTCTGCATTCCTTGCCTGCTTGTCTTCTTCCATGTCCTGTCATGTGATCCCAGCTCCAGGGCTGGAGAAGATCCTGCAAGGAAAAGCTGGCAGTGGGATTTTGCATTGGCAGTCTTTTCTCATCTTTTTAGGGCTTTCAGCACATTAATCACATAAAACTTATTCAGGCTTACTGCTCATCCCCAGCACCTTTAATGACCCCAGCAATGAACATTGTGAAATTAAAATGCAATCACCTATCCCAAATGAGATAAGCAACCAATGGCTGCAGTGGTCTGCCATGTGCTCTTACACACTACATGGATGCCTTTAGCAGCCAAATAAGTAGCACTGCATTGGCTTTACAGGGGCAATGATGCTATATCCTGCAAGGGCTGTGGGCACTTGGATCTATGACAGGAACATCAAGAGGCTGCTTGAGGCAATTGCATCTTTTTTGTTTTGGGACCAGAGCCTGGTCAGCTCAGGAAGGTGGGAGATCAAAGGCCACTTCTGAATTTGTCTTAGGCTCACTTTCAATAGAGCCTTGGGATTAAAATGGCAGAACAGGTTAGTTTGAAAAGAAATGTGGCTATGTCTCCATCCAGTGGCTAGTGCCACTGATGACGAGTTGGCATCCCACAGAAATTCAGCTCTATATTTGGAGAACTCCGAAAAGGAGGATGTGGCAGAATGGAGTCTGCCTTCCTAAAACCAACTTTTACTGAGGTCTAAGATGTGTCTTGTCTTTTGCCTCTCTGTATTGCTCCCTCTTAAGTGTTCTGAATATAGATTTGTCAATAGTAGCAACAGAATAATAATTATTAAATGTTTTACACTCCTTTGAGAAAGATCCTTGCTGTGCCAACAGGTTCTGCAGTGACTCCTATGGGATGTTGTACAGTTTCAGACCTAAATGGTTGTGGCCATACATCAGGCTCTGTGTGTGTGTCACAGTCAGCCAGGACAAGTCGAAACAGGCAAAAGGAAAGAAAATAGACAAATTTCTGCATCCACAGCAGCTGGAGTGAACGTCAAACAGATGGGCTCTTCCACCCCGATTATCCTAACCTCCTAAATATAGAAATACAGGATTTTTTTCTCTCTCTCTCTTCTTCTCCTCTATTTTTTTTTTATAAATTTAAATTACCCGAGGGGGTGGTGTTAGCTCATGCTAGGGCAGTGCTAACGAGTGCAAATAGAAGTCATCTGCTGACAGAGTCAGATCACGGCTTCTGCTCATGACTCTTCCCCCCACCCTGCCCACACACACATTTTCCATTGGAAGGGTGAGGACTGATAGCAGCTGAAACTGCTCTCTCTGGGGAGGCGAGGGGATACATATGTGTGCAGACTTTTATTTCAGATCCTGTCTGTGTTTATGCAGATACGCAGAGTAAATAAGTATCAAAGAAAATAGTTAAGAACTGTATATCCTCACTACCTCCTGCAGATGGTTTGGTAAGTAGATGGGGCAGCTGCATTTCAAGTCACTGGAGGGGTTTGCAGCTATTCTGGTTATTGTTGCACAAGCACACTGATAAGTATAGGGTAGAAAGATGTGGAGTCTGCTGTTATCCTCTCCCCACTCTGCAATTTTATGCAGTGTGCAGAGAGGCTGAGCAACCTAGTCTAGCTGAAGATGTCCCTGCTCATTGCAGTTGGGTTGGACTAGGTGACCTTTGAAGGTCCCTTCCAACCCAAGCTGTTTTATGATTCTATGATTGCTGGCAGTGGGCTGGCTGGCTGTGCTTGAGCACCCTTGTCCTTTTTCTGTAGTGGTTGACACCAGTAAAGCAGCAGCAAGGCAGTGTTTTGTATATATTTTCTTTTTTTTTTTTTACTTCTTTTGCTGTACCAAGCCCTTGGGTAAGGAAACTCTTTTGAGTTGTGTTGTTTGGGTTTTTTCTCTTTTCCAGTGGGTATACAGAGCACCTCACCAATGTTGTGTTTTTCATTCATCTTCCAGATTACAGTTATTTTTCTTGTCCTGGGGCTGAATTTCATACCTGTTCTCTGGCTTTTGTTCCCTGACCAGCCATGGAAGCAGGAGGCAGGGAGAGGCAGGAGGAGGTGCTGTGTTCCCTGACCAGCCATGGGAGCAGGAGGCAGGGAGAGAGGCAGGAGGAGGTGCTGTGTAGAGAATGTGTTAGAGGAGTGTGGAGCAAGTGTGAGGCCACATGTCTTGTCCCTGCACTGTTGGTTACTTGAACCATGATGGGCACACTTGTGGGCCTTGCTCCCCCCGCCTCAAGGAAGGGAATGACAGGGGCTTGTTTCTGAGGATGCTGATAGGGAAAACCATTATGTTGGTGTTATATTGCTATTACTGCCATAAGCATGACCTAAGACTTGCAGTGAGGATGAAGTTTTGCAGCAAAACTGTGCAGATGTGGGGCTCAGCCAAGCAGAACTGCAATGTTTTTTTCTTTGTCATTATGTACAAGGACGTGTTGTGCTCTGTGAATGTATCTATACTAGTATCAGTGTAGATATACAAATAGACCATGAATAAGACTTCAGAGACACTGAGTAGAGATTCTTTATCTTACGGGCTGCTCTCATGTAAGGATTGCACGTGCTTTGTTAAAACTCCCAGGGCTCATTTTGCTTCTGTACTCATGTTCTCCTGCAGAAACCCACACAGTTGCAACCTTAATCCCAGGTGCCAGAGTGTTGTGTGTACTGTTGGCATGTATAGCATCTGCATCTTCCTTGGAGGTCTCCTATGTGCAGGAGAGGTTGGAGGAGACTGTCTGGGAAAGGTGTGGAGTTTCCAACATGGAAGAAGGCCTCTAAGAATAGGCTTAGCCAGCAGCTGGCAGTGTGACAAGAGCTGTAGGAAATCCTGCCTGGAGGCAGAAGGATGAAGCTGGTGATTTCCTGGGGGTTGCTGTGCAGGGAATTGTAACCCCTGGTCTTTTCAGGGTAAAGTGCATTCTCTTGTTACCCTGAGGTCATGCAGAGCAACATTGTCTGGACCATAAAGCAACCAGATGTTATAAATACTGGGTAGCACAGCAAAAGCAAATGCATCTGGAAGCTGCCTCTGGAAACAATGTATGTTTGGCACAGTGGTGGTTGTTCCACTGATAATAAGCCTTACAGGAGCTATGCTCATATTTGCACTGTGTTCCCTAGAGCCTGGGTCAGGAGAGGGCTTTGCAGCCTGGATGCAGTGCCAGACCTGATCTGACTTCCATGTGTTTGCTTAGGACTCAATATAAGCTCTCCCAGATACTGCGTATGAGGGATCACAGCGGAGAGATACCTAATTGGCTTTGCAGGAGAGGAGCTTTGGCACAGTTTGTTCACCCTGATTCACGAGTGGCTGTATCAAACCTGGCTGGCACAGCGTGGGGTCACTCGAGCATCTCTTGCGCTGTGCACTTGAGTACTCCTGATGAGCAGCATCTCAGGGGTGCAGGCACACCCGTGCTGGCTCCGTGTGCTGCCTGCTTGGCAGGGCTGCCTCGCTCAGCCTTCCAGCCACCGTGCACTCGATCTGTCTCTCGCAGCAGCTTCACCTCGTTCATGCTGCACAGAGCCAGGGCTAGTCAGCCAGCCGAACCCGCGGTAACCCCGACGGGAGCCACCACCGTATGTCTGCACAATGGCACGGTTAATCTGCAGCCTGGTTAGATCGTCTCTGGAGAAGATAACAGTATTTTAGGATTAAAAAAAAAAATTACTGCTATCAAGGAGACTGGTTGTGCTGCTTGTGTTTAAAGATGCCTGGTATTTTCACTTATACTTTTCACGTTTTCTTGCCTGAGTTTAACTCTCGGTAAACAGGGTTAACAATCTCTCTGATTACAAGTGTTGTCCCCTGAGTAACTGTGATGGTCTTTATTGTTATCCTGTCTTTGCTTTGAGACACTTAATAATCTTGCCAGATTTTAAAAAGTTGGGCTGAAACTCTCCCATCCCCAAGTTCCAGCTCACATTGAATTTGTATGGAACAATTTAGCCACCTCTCTCACATTTTTGAGAATAAGATTGAGGGGGAAATGAGTTTCTGTGTGTGTTTGAAAAGGATTTTTTTTTTTTTTTGATGCTGCCTTTCCTCTGTGTTGTGCAGCCAGACCTTGAAAAGCAGCAGAAGGATGGTTTGTGTGATGCAGGTGTGCTTTCTGCCACCTTTGAGGAAATCTGCCTGAATTTGTCCAGGTAAAGAGCCTTTGAAAATTCAAATCTGATTGTCCATGTGCTCAGCAGAGGCACCTCAGAATTTAGTGAAGAAAAAACCCTGGAGTTTTCATCCCTTGCAGCTGCTGTGTCTGATGGGGCTGTGCCTTGTGCTGCCCCCCCCAGCATGCAGACCATGCTGAGCAGGTACTGGGACAAACCAAGACCTCCCCTGCAGATGCTATGAGCTGAGCAAGGGCTGGTATCTGGCAGTGGGAGTGGGTACAGATGCATGTCTTCCTCACCTGCTCACGGGACTTCCTTAGTCATGCTTGGAGGTGATGGAAGAGCAAGCCATCCTGCTCATGTTCAAGGTGGGAGAGAGTTGGTGAGGGAGGTGACCAATGCAGCAAGTGCCTGGGGACGAAGGAACATGGTGAGAGTAGGAGTGCACCAAGGGATGAGGTTGGGGAGACGGGAGGAAGTGGAGCCAAATGGGACTGGATGGACATGGGGACTCACTGGGGGCGAGTCACATTGGTGGGGCCTCCCCTAAACCTTCTCTGTTCCAGACTGAGAAGTCCCAGCTCTCTCATCCTCTCCTGTGGGAGATGATGTTTGCACAGGGGTGTTAAGATTAGGAATGGGGCTGTGCTTTTCCAGGGACCCTGTGGCCTGAGGAAATTCAGAGGAAGGCAGGATGAGTCTGGGACTAGCTGGACAAGCAGACCAGCATCCCAGCTGAGAAGAATTGAAAAGCTAGAAGAATTTGCTCGTGAAGGATGCAGGATGCTACGCAGCCAAATACCCCCCAAAAAAAGACCCACAGGGACTCAATGATTCTGGCTTCTGGGTGAGACTTGCAGGTATACCATAAATAAAAGCTGCAGTTCCACGTTTAGTATAAGGTTAATAAAAAAGTACAGGATTAAATCTGTCCTCCGTTTCTGTCTGTCCTGGAGGTTGGAAGAAACAGGAACAAAGAAAAGTATATGATCTTTTTTATTTATTTCTTTGTTTTAGCACATGGTCAGCTACATTTTAGCAGTGCCAGTAGATGTGGTGTCTGATGCAGTTGCTTTTTTGGTAGCATCTGGGCTGAATATCTGAGCTGTGTTGATATTTGAGTGATTGAACAGGTTGCTTATAAATTATTTTGGTGAAGGCTGGTACTCACACAACAAGGGTTAAAAGGGAGATGAATTAACAAAAAAAGGTAACGACTATTAATAATTGTTATATTGGTGACAACAAACAGCAATGAATTTTTAAAAATCGAGAGTGTTTAAGTAACTGCAAAGACAACTGCCCCTTTCTGCCCTTTCCCTGTTAGGTATATCATATTCCTGAAATATCTCCTGTCACTTCTATGCTGAGAACTCACTGGTGTGGTGGTCATTCACTGCCTGCTTGGGGTTTGCTGCTGACCTATTTAACAGGAGAAGAGTTTTGGTGCAAGGATCATCTAGCAAAACATGTTGTGGGACTTCTGCAGTACAAGTATTTCATCATTGATGCTGATAGTATAGGCAGAGTCTGTTTCTTCCTTCAGGAAGAAAAATGGCAAGGAAAAGGAGAGAGATGACTCTAGTATGAAGTAAATGTCTTCAGCTGATGACAGAAAATGTGGGGAGGCTGATGGATGGGAAGAGCATAAGCACTGAATTTCCCCAGGAGCAGCACATGGTGGGCAGCACATGTTTGTTACCTAAGTGGAGGAATTGCGCCTGGGATCTCCGGCAGCAAGGACTGCCAAATGCAGTGGGTGAGCTCACATATGCCGTGTTACCTGCACTTCTAGTCTCTGCCCCAGTATTGCAGCGTCTGGGGAAGAGGAGCCACTGAACAAGGTGGGGAAGCCTCTTTCCCTGGCAGCAGCCAAAAGAGACTCTTTGGGCATTAGTGCTCTTCCCTATTTTTGTTTTTATTCAGAAGAGTGGAAGTTAAGGACAAAATGGTCTCTTGGCTGGATGTGATGTGTGTGTTTTGTGGACCCTGTCTCACCCACCCTTTGGCAAAGGTGGACAGTGAGACTCCTGCCCATTCAATTAGGCCAAACATTGATGCTTGAAGCTGGACTCATTTGTTTTTCTTGAGACACATCAGGAGTAGTCACCTCCTCTTCAAAGCAGTGAGTTGCTTTCTTGGGAGGCTGAACAAAGCTCCCAGGTTTAATCTTAAAGCAAGTGCTGAAGATATTTGGTCCTGGTGAAGACTAGACTGGGAGCCCCTAAGTGGATGGTGATCCCTTCCTTTATGCTCTCAAAACCATGAAAAGGTTGGTCCGATTCATGTGGAAATGACTTCCACTCCCTGACCTACTCTAATTTAGCAGGCTTTTGCACAGAATCCCTTGTTCAGAAACAAGATAGATGGTGGTGTTTTTCAGGGCTTGTGCAGAGAGTAATTAGAGCATGAAGGAGCCTGGAGTTCCCAGAGCACCTTCCTCCTGCCTTGTGTGGTACCTGGGCTGCAGTGGGTCAATTGGAAGTGAGAGGGGAAGCTGATCAAACACAGCACTGATAAGGTTGCTGGGGTTGTGTTCTCCCTCCCCCCTTGCTCGCACTTTTCCATCATGGAGAAAAGGCACTAAGGCCTGTAAAACGTATGCTGAGGTCACCACACCTTATCAGCTCCAATGAGCTGACCTCCTGCTGTTGAGTGTGGTTTGTAAACACTGCTTATCATATGGGGGAGTTGTGGTGTTTGGCTATCCTCAGCTGCCTTAGAATCATAAAATCATAGAATCATTTTAGTTGGAAAAGACCTTCAAGATCATCAAGTCTGTTACACAAAGCACACTTTGGTGCTCCTAAGTCTTCCTACAGGCAGGATCAGTTGCATGAGTGTTTGGGAGGTGGCTGTTGACTGCATGGACAGTCCTGGAAACAAGCAAGAAAACTTTATTTAACTTTCCTAGTCTGTTGCTCTCTGATCATGTCAAGACCCAGTGCCCTGTGATCAAAGTTACCAGTAACACAAATAGCTGGAGCAAGCAAACTGTGGATGCAAAGTTTTCTTTTTTCTTAAGTCATTCATCAAGTGATTGCTAATTGAGAGTAAATTGAGAGCACCTCCCTTATGAAGAAAGGCTGAGGGAGCTGGATCTCTTTAGTTTGGAGGAGACTGAGGGGTGACCTTATTAATGCTTATAAATATATAAAGGGTGAGTGCCAGGAGGATGGAGCCAGGCTCTTCTCAGTGGCAAACAATGGTAGGACAAGGGGTAATGGGATCAAGCTGGAACACAAGAGGTTCCACTTAAATTTGAGAAAAAACTTCTTCTCAGTAAGGGTGCCAGAGCACTGGAACAGGCTGCCCAGGGAGGTTGTGGAGTCTCCTTCTCTGGAGGCATTCAAAACCCAGCTGGACATGTTCCTGTGCTACCTCACCTAGGCATTCCTTCTCCAGCACGGGGATTGGACTAGATGATCTTTTGAGGTCCCTTCCAATCCCAAACATACTGTGATACTGTGATTTTCAAACCAATTGTGAATTGGAAGTAAATAATTTTTTAGACTGTGTGTTCTGAAGGAATTGCAGATAGTAAGAGAGCTAAAATGGGCACCAGGCATTACCTGGAAAATAACTGAACCACTTTCTCCTACAACAACAAGAGAGCATCCTTCTCTTCCTTGCTCTCTGGTCTCCAGATGTTCTATCTGTGCTTGAGTTCCTATTGAAAGTATGAGGGGGGACTGGTGCTGTGAGAGACCCACAGATAGAGGCTCTTAATTCCTGGGGGCAACACACTTCTGGAGAAGAAGTTTCATTGCTCTGCAGAACATATTAGTCTTTCCCAATGTGCATGTGTAGCTTTTTAATCAAAGCAATCACCCTCCCACCTTGATGAGTCTTGAAAAGACCTATTTCTGTTGTGTCTGTCTGTGACACTTTGTGCTTTATCTTAATGGTTTGAAGAAAGGATTTCTTGCCTGCTGGGGGAGTTTGGAGACTGTCAGGTTTCTGGATGGATGAAGCCTTCCCCATGCTTTTCTCTAGTTTTATTTCCAAATATTTTCCTGTTGTCTAGTAGGTAGTTAGGAAACAGAGCAAATGAGAAATATTGGGAGCAATTACTTTCTAAAGTGAAGGGTGAAGGTGGGTAGGGGATGGATACACGTTTCATTTGTTTGATTTATGCTTTCTGGTTTTCCAGAATATCTTTCCTGTGGATGACACAGGAGTTCCTAGCAAGCCCAATTAAAGACCAGAATTCAGTGGGTAATTTGTTTTTTCTTGTGGCCTGTGATCATGTCCTGTAATTATTAAACTTTGGAATAAATCCCAGCGAATTACTTTGAAACTGCCTCCTGGTTACCCCATTACCAACACTGAAGACAGAAATGAAAACCCCAACTTTTTGGTTTTGTTCCTGCCGAAGAAAGATATGTGCCAACTTAAGGTAATTGTTAGGCTCTGTCTTCTCCTGGTGTCCTGCACAGAGAAACAGTGCATGAGAAAGAGATGCCATCGATACTGGGGGAAGAGGTGTTTCCCTGTCTGATCTAGGATGAAGACTGGGATGAGGAGAGAGATCTGGGCCTCAGTTGTTGGGCTCTCTAGGGTACAGATACTTTCCCAGGCTCTTGTTGGACGAGTACCTAGAATTAATTTAGACTGATAGCACCACAGGGTAGCACAAGCACAGCTGTGAAATTAAAGCCACAGGTCGGCTTGTAGAATTTCCTGTGATTGAAGTCATAATGTCTCCTCTTAATTAATTTAATTCAGGTTTAATTTATTGAGGGTTTGCCTTGATTTATTCCATTGCTGAATTGCTTGCTCAGACGGCTTGTGTGAAGAGCCATGGCATTTTCTTGCAGCCTGGAAAGGTGTGGGATCATGTCATGATCCAGCATTAAATTACTGATGATGCTACACCCATCCTCTTGCCTTGTTTCACCCCTCCACCAGAAGAAAGAAAAAAAAAAAAAAAAGGTGAGAAGGCAGGGGTTCACAGGTTCTGCTATTTGAAGAAGAGAGAGAAATTTCTTGGGACTTGATAATTTTTGCAGGGGGTTATCAGCTCATCTCTGCCCTGAGCCTGCTACTAGTCCATAGGTAGGTGGCCTTGCTCCTTGGGACTGTCATTTCTCCATGTGTAATGTGGGTCATTTGCATTTTAGATGTGCTTTTGGGATCACAGGCAGGGTGGATAACCAGCCTCACTGAATTTGCTTCTCGCAGAGCAAGACAGCCAAGCAGTTACACCCAGCGCCTCCCTCACTGGGGAGACTGGATTCCCTTTATTTCCCCAAAGGCGTTTTGTTCTCTCCACTTGCAGCATCAGCTTGTACAGTGTGTATGCTGGAGCATGTCTCCCCCTCCTCCATCCCCTACCCTGTCTATACTTTCCCCCATCTGAAGTCTCCCAGTGACCTTGTTGTTGCTGTTGTTCTGGAGGAGCCACCAATCCTCCTCCTGCTGGCTGGGTGCAAGGCCCTAATTTCCATTTCAATAGCAAGTTTTCTGCTGAGGCTTCCCCACCACCCAGGCTGGTGGACAAGGAGCCCACTGTTCCCAGACGGGATGTTCAGCCAGCCCTGACGTCCCTGCCATCCTCAATGGGGCTTTTCAGCCCCTCTGCCGAAGCCCAGGGCACCGGGCTGGTGGGGGACAGGCTCCCAGCCCCGGGCAACATGCCACTTATTTTAAGCAGCCCCAGCCTGTCTCCACTTAGGGCTTTATGATCTATCAGAGGCTTGTTTGACTCGCAGCTGGTTTTCGTGCGGCACTGGGGTAATAAAAAAGGGAGGGATAAGTCAAACTGAAGAGGCAGCAAGGGGTGGGAGGTGAGATAGGGTGCTTTGCCAAAGTCTTGAATCATGCATTGGTGCTTGTATAGGAGCAAGTGTGCATCGTGCCCTGCCTGCCTCGTGAGTTCACACTGATGCTTCAGGTCAGAGGCAGATCTGTGCCTCATCCCTGGTTGTTTTCTTCTAAAAAATATATCCTGCCACGCAGGTAGCTTTCTGTATTGGTGTTTGCTTCAGACACACAGCTGTTGACTTCCGATCTCCAATATTTCAGTATAAAGGTAGGACGGAGGAGCATCGTCTAACCCCCTGCCCTGGGATCTATGAACCTGGGCAAACTAAACCTTCCTGCCCCATCCCACCATGCTGAGCATGTCACCAGGCAGGACCCTGAGTGAGCTGGCTGGGTTTGAAGCACTGGTGTCTCATTACTGCAGCCAGATGCAGATCAGGGCTGACAGCCTCCTCTGGTAAATTTTTTTGGAGTTTTCCCTCCAGATGATGCTAGTGCAGGTGTCACAACAGACTGGCCTCTGCCATGGGGAAGTCCCTCTCCCTAGAGAGGTGTGGGAGAACTTGGCTGCTTCTCCTGCTGCCTTCAGCTTCCAGGAGCTTTTGGTGGCACAAGGAATCCCAATTGCAAAGCCACAAAGGAGTTCCCAGCATGGTAATGGTAGGAATTGCTTTTCTGAGCTGTTTTCTTTCCCCCTTCCCTGCCCCCATGTGGGTAGAGGTAAGGGATGCCAGGTTTGTTTGTGTTGTTCCTCAAATAGTGTCACACCAATGACATTTAAATTCTACAGAGCAGGCACAGAAGGGGCAGCAGCAGAGCAGGCTTCCCTCTCTGCTGCTATAGGAAGAGCCAGCTGGAGCATGGGGACTGTGATGAGGCCAGGCAGACCTCTGCCAAGGCTGGCAGCAAACAAAGCCCACTAAACTGGTTGCAATGTGTTAAATCGCCAGTTCACAGCAGACCAGAATGAGAAACCTTTCTCTTCTGTCAGTATGGGTAAACTGCTGATAAGGGAAGGTAATGCTTGACTCTGATCACTTCTTAAAGTTTTAATTTAGCTCTTTTTCTCTCTCTCTTGGTTTTTTCACTGAGTACTTTTCATTTGTCCTTTACCGATGGCTTCTCATGTGCTGAGCTCTTGCAGCCACATGTTCCCTTTGCTAATGGAGACATTAATTCAAATTAGCTACATGCCTTTGTAGCAAGCAAGTGGTGGAGAGTGTGCAGGGGCCTGTATGTCTTGCATTTGCCCTTTCTGCTTCCCTCCCAGCTCTGGCAGCAAGGTACGGGCTAGCGGTGAGAGGGTGGCCCTGAAGCCTGCAAGCAGCGTGAGGCTCATTCAGGTCCATGGTGGAGGCTTAGAGCAGATGGGCAGCTACTTCTCTACTGCTGACAGGAGCATTAGAAATCCTGCGTTTCGTATTCCCCAGGCTCGGGGGGTCAGTGCCCTGAGGGATTCTCTGTGGTTACCCCAATATTTGTGCTGTGCAGCCAGCCCTGTGCAAAGGACAGGCGGTTGTGGCTGCATGCCTGTGCCTGTGGGGAAAGGGGCAGAAGGGAGAGTAAGTGACAGACCTGCAGAGGTGTGGAGGCACCTGGCTCCTGGCTGCTATCCTGTTGTCTACTGACTTCATTGGGAGATAGGCACTAAAATATTCCTGACTCCTGGACATAAAGGAATTACAATGTGAACAAATTGATGGCAGTGGCTAGGAGAGGTACCAAGTCACCTTCCCAGCTGGTTGGCATAACTGCAGGATGATTCCTCCTCCTGCGAGCTGTCCCCTGGCTGCCTGTATCAGTGCTGGAAATCTCACTGCTCTCTCAACCTCTGCATCCACAACTAGTAAGAAGGGCTTTCTTATTGGGATGGAATCTCCCAGTTTGGTCTTAGCCTGGAGAAGAGGATGTCCAGTTTTTGATTGGGCAATGTTTTGTGTGTGCCTGTGTCCTTACGATGGAGTGGTATCACTATACTCTGAAAAGAAGAAGGTGGTATGGTGTTGTGAAGGATTGTGGCTTTATTTTGATATTTTGGAAGGGATTATTTGTAATGTGAAAGGGTCAAATTTAAAGCATGTAGTAACTCACAATCACTTTTTTTTTTTTTCGATTAGAAGAACACTTGCTCTTTGCCAAGAGGAAGAAAAGAGGAATAGAAAAACTCAATAAAAAGTGTTTACGAACTATCGTTAGTAGCAGCTTCTTTCAAGGAAGCTAAACACTTGTTATTTGAGGCTATAGGGGCTGGTGCACTGTTATGCTCAGTACTTCAGTGGAGCTGTGATATCTTGCAGCCCCTGTGGATGTGCCCAAAGGGTGCTGTGGGTGCTCAGAGCCCAGTAGGGTCAGACCTTTTATTAACATTACCAAGTGATGAAGAACATAGGACATAGAAGAATATAAGTTTGTGAATCCCACTGGAATTCTTGGGCTCCTGTGACAATTTTCAGGATGGAAACTTTAGGCAGGTTTTAACATAACTAGCAGATTGTTGAAATTTTTGTACTTCTATGGGGTGTATAAACTCTGTAGGAGGGGACCTTCTTACCAGATAGCTTATAAATGCTGCACTCCCTCTTACAGATTTTACGCTAGTGAATCCTGTGGGACTTGTTCAAGCTGAGCAGCTCCAGTTACACATAGACGGTAATACGTAACTGAGCCGACCCTGTATTTTTTTTTTAATAGTGGAGATTGTAGGGAATTCAGGAAGAGAAAAATACAGATGCTTGTGTTACTGTAACATTAATGTCTCGGATGAATAGGTTTCTAAATTGTGACATTTGGGAAATGTTATCTTGTCTTTATTGCACCTCGAGATGATTGTATTTTCAGTTTGAATATTTCTTTGTGTTTTTTTCCAAAGACTGTTTTGCTGGATGATGAGTATGTAAAATGCTGAGATAAGGTTACTATGAGAACCTTCAGCATTTCTTTTCCAGATTGAGAGTGTTTAGCTATGAGCTGTGATGATAGTTCAGCTAATTGCATTTCATTTTTATTAACTTGCACATGGTTATCACCTGAATGGCTCACAATTAAGTAAAAGGAAGTGTGGAGGTCACCCCCCAAAACCTGCCAAACCCAACAGTAGGTCTAAATATTCTATAAAACCATCTAAATCCAGCCATTAATATGATTCTGGAAACAGGTCAGTGTTTTCTCTGACAGCTTCATTCTGAATTTTTAGGGCTTTGAATTTGCACTTCCCCTTCTGGGAAGGGAGCCTCCCTTCACTAGCATCTCTGCGTAATTCAGCAGGACACATTCAATAAGAAAGGAAACCCTTCCCAAGAGGAGTAGAATCTTCATCTGCACAATGATACTTGGGCAGTCAAACTTTTTTTGTTTAATTTATTTTTGTGATATTTGTATCTGTTTCGATCTCTGGGTTTTTTTTTTTGTTTGTTTTGTTTTGTGTGTTGGTTGGCTGGGTTTCTTTGGTCCCTTTTGGACCTATAAAGATCAAGTGTCCTGGGAACAGTTAGCTTGCCCTCTTTCACTTTCCCGCAGGACCTACAGTGACTACCATTGTGAATGGGTGACGAGGAGAGAACAAAATGCTTATGCTCATTAGGGTTTTGTGGTTTTGGTAACAGTATGCCCCTTGTTTTAGATTCAGATATGCTTGTCAGAACAGCCTGATAGGAGAGATGGGTTCCTGCTGGCACAGCAGGTGTATCAATCCAGCAAATGCAGGACACTGGCAGCAGTTGCAGTGGGCTGGCTGCTGGGTCATGCTGCCTGCCACGCTGAGGAAGGGACTGCGTATCTCTGGTGGACTGGCACTTCCCAGTATATATCAGTGGAGTAAATTATTCCAGTAGAACCTATTTCCCTCCCCACGGCACCTTCCTGTCTCTTTTGCAGAAAGAATGCTGTGACAGCAGCCGCCACTGCTGCAGCTCTGCAAGTCTGTGCAGATAACTTGCAGCAAATTGCAGAGAAAATGTCTTCTTTCTGCAGGGGTTTAATTAGGCTGTGAATCACATTAGCAGAGAGGGCATACTTACTGTGCCATACGGTGGACATCACTCAAGCTGGGTGTGAAGGGGCAGGCACCGCATGGTGAGCAGCAGAGACTGACTTTGCAGGACCTCCAGAGATGCAAGTGCTCTGGCAGAGCATCCTTCTAGAGTAGGATGTCTGTTGTTGCTGTGTTGTGATCCTGCTGTCCTACTCTGTCAGGCTGTGTTTTAATGATGTGTAAGGAAATGTGGTATTGCAAAGGTGGCTTTGGTGCTGTGAGCGGGCTCCACATTGCCCTCTGAGCCCATGTCGGAAGACTTGTAAACGTTTTGTCATCTGTGCTTTATATTGGCTCATGGGCAGGGCAGCGGGGATGCTGCAGGTCAGTAAGTGGGGACATAGGCCAAGCTGAGTCTCTGGAAGTACTTTCCTTCTCTTTGTCATTTTTCATGAGGACTTAAAATTGGATGATGAAATAGAAAGTAGATCCCTGAACAAAATGCCATCCTCAAAAACAGTAGTGATCGGAAGAAAGAAAATATGCATAAAGTTAGAGTGCATGGAAGGAGCTGGGCTGGTTTATTTTGTGCCTGAAGCCTAAGCAAGCAGCTGGTAAGTGAAATCTCATACACATGCGCACACACAAACACAGAGCTCTACATTTCTCAGTAACAGTGTAGTAGCATGGCCTCCACATATGAAAGATCATGTCTGTGCTAAAGGGGCATTACCCAGGGAGAGCTGTGCTTTTGGGGACTGCAAAGGAGAAAATCATTGATATGTATTGCTGGAAGACCAAAAAGGTTGCAGAAGCAGAAGTAACTGTGCTGTTTAGGCTTCTTTTTTACATTTTTATTTATTAAAATGCTCTAGTTGCAGAGGAGCTGTGCTCATTATTTATAAGTGTCACTACCGCCTTGAAATGGAATTTGCAGACACTTTGATAAATGTAGTGAAAGCTTGTCTAGTGTCACTGCCACCTCTCTAAAGTGCCTCCTGCATCCTCTGCTGAATCGCTGTTTCATCAGTTTGGACAGCAGCATTCCTCAGCGAATTGCAGTAAAAGTCTAGTTGCATCATCCCATGCTAATGGAAACGGAGCAGGAGGGAGCAAAAGCCATGTGTGTAAGTGCTAGGCAGAGCAGGGGCAGGAGGAGACAGCCTTGCTGAGCCTCACTCACATCTCCATCCTGCTGCGTTTGGTCAGATAAAGGCTCTTGTTTTGTATCGTCATGGGCACACTTTTCTTTTGCCTTGCGCTGACAGCAAGGAATGGCATTTCTGTTTGAATCTCCTGTGCCAGAGAGCAGAAATTAAAGAGTACTCTGCAAATATGTCAGCAGGTAAACAGTGTGATGGGGAAGAGATTTTTAATACTACAGGAACATGCGGGCAACAGTACAGGCTCCTATACCTTGGTTGGGGTAATATAGTGTGGGAGTTAAAGAAATATTTTGAACCATTAGTGTGATGGAGCTTCCAAGCAGAATAAAAGGAGCAGAACACCCATACAGTCTTTAAGATGAGTCTTAATCTGTCTCTGAAAGGGATTATATGATGGGGCCCAGGCTCTGTGTGCTAGTAGATCCTGTTTTATGCTGCTTCCTATGTTCCTAGTCTCGCATTAACAATATGGGCTTTATGTACAAGATATACCTAAATAGAAATCATAAATCAAATAGTGATTTGCAACTTCAAACTAATTTCTTGTGATTTTGTTTCTTTTGTTTGTTTGTTTGGGTTTTTTGTTTCTTTGTTTTTCTTTGTTGGTTTGGGGGGGGGGGGGGTGGGTTTGAGTGTGTGTAGGGTTTTTTTTGTTGTTGTTTTGTTTTTTAAATTGTTCCTTTCAGGGTGTCCTTTTGACCTGAATATGCCACAGCAGCATTTCAACCAGTGCCCAGGTTTCCCTTTCCCCCTCCTTGAGACGTCTCACTTTTGTGCAAGCTATTTCTGCCAATGTGTAGCGCAGCTCAGCACTTTTGGGGGCTGAAAGCTGTTTACCAGCTAAGAGGGCAAGAGTATGAAACTATTTTCAGCACCATGACCCACCTTGGCCAATTGGATTGTGTCTGTTAATCCTATTTGTTGGAGATGGGGTCACATAACCTGAAATAGTTCCTGCTCTTTGCTTTCACCTCCAGCTCTTGTGCCTTCAGTGTGACTGGGTTGTGGTGTCTGTGCTTTAATACCTGACCTCTGGAAGGGAGAAGGGCAGTATGAGGTTTTGGGCTGAAGCTCCTGCTTACTGCCAGGAGGTTGCCCCTTTCTCTCTGCTGATGCCCCATGGAGCAATGTCCTTATGCCACAATGTGAGGTCGCTTTCTGCCCTGTGGAGTCAGGCACAGGCTTGTCTAGCTCTGGCCTTTAGCTCTCTAAGCCTCTGTCCTTCAGGTTTTTGTCTTGTTGAAAATTGGTGGGGCTTGCGAAGTGAGTGGACATTGAGGAGTGGCCACTGGGCAGTGTGGAGGAGTGGCATCAGGCTCCACAGGTTGGGTTATTGACCCTCCTGGAGAACTAGGGTGCTTACCAAGGAATTACTGACACTGTGACCCTGAATCTCAGCTCATCCTGTGCAGGCCTCAGAACTGCAGTGGATAGAAGCTTAAGGGTGTACGCTCTGTGTAGCCATCATGGGACTGATTCCTGGCTGCTTGGTGGTTGCAGGGGTGATCTGGCACAACCCTATTGTGATTGGGAGGGGCAATAGGATGAAAGCCATGGCCAGAATGAGTCTGATGGTGTGGGCTTACTCAACAAAGTAGCCAGCATTACGGCCCAGGCACCAGCCTCAGCCTAAACCCGGGCTTGCACCTAGGATTTTGGTGAGTAGTGGTACCTCAGCATACCACTGCAGTGCTTCCATTCTTGCCTGTGCTTCCACCTCCTGATGGTCATGTGTAACCTGGGGTGGTCAGGAAGGGTTCAGGAGTTAAGTCAGGTAAGGAAAGGGCCATTGACAACCTCTTATACAGTTCATTTCAAATGTTTAAAGTGTTTAAGAGTCCTGAAAAATCTATGGCCTGAATGAAGCCAAGAATGGAAATGGCTGCTTAGCCCAAAGAGTGCATTTCAGACAGGATTTGAGGCTTCAGGTTCTTCTTGGTGCAGTAACTAAGCAGTGCACTTCCAGGATCCATTTTTATCTCGATCTCACTGGGAGGGAAGGACTGTGAAGCCGTACTGTCTGCTTCACCCTTATAGCTTTGTACCTCATAGGCCTCTTTCAGCCCAGTTCGACAGGGAGTCTCCAAAATTCGTCAGAATTCGTCAAAGCATACAACCAAATTGCAAGGAAAGCAAATCAACAACCTCACTTTGGGAATGGATGTTTGTAATGTGAGCTTAGGTAGACCATTAGGCATAAAAAAACTCCAAGGCAGCAGGCTGCAGGAATCTAGGCTTCAGTCCTGCTACTCACGGTTTCCTTAAGTATTTGGGAGTGGTGGTAGTGGTATGTAAAGCTTAAGGTCTCTGAGCTTGTACCAGACTACAAAGCAGGAATGTTGCTGTGTTTTGTAGTTACCAGTTATAGCTCAGCTGAGTCTCTTTCTGGCCTTGATTGCTGCAAATTTCAGTCCTTTGATTGACAGAGAGTACCCTGCATGCTGAGCTGGGCTCACATGCCTGCATTCTCTCCCATCAAAGACAACTGTGGGCTAATCCTCTGGGCTACCCTGACAGCAATGAGAGATCCTCTTCTCTCCATTCCTGACAGCGTTGAGAGATCCTCTGCTCCCCTTTGAGGGGTAAGATGAGATCCTCTCTCTGACCCCAGCACAGGTTCTGCAGGTGCTGCTCAGCCCGTACCATGGATTGATGCTGCTTCTGATTTGTACCTGTCCTTAATGAAGACATCCCATTTGTTTCATTGCATAAAACTTTGCACGGTACAGATATATACTCTGGAGGAATGGGAGGAACAAGATGACTGTCTGAGGATAAGGTGCTGTCTGCTATGAGAGACTTTTGCATTTCTCTAGCTAACGCATAAACTGGACTTTGTGCTGTGTCACTAAAACCAGTGTCAACTCAGGCACAGGACTTTTGTTGCCATGAGTGCTAGACTAGGCTGAGCCTGAGTCTTGATGCTGTGTGTGGTGATCATTTGTCTGCCTTGTGATGCAGTAAAACAGTTGGCAAGTGTTGTCAGAAAACAGTGCATGTTTTACTTTTCACTGCTTTAGACAGCGCTTTTCATCATGGGCCATGTAAATGCTGAGTTAAGCCTGGCAAGAAACCTAGGGAGGTAGGTCAAATATGTTACAAGCTCGAGCAAGCTGGGGGAGCATATGTAGTCACACTTGTGGAGTCATAAGGTGGCCAGAGCAGGGACAGGTTCCTGGAAGTCTCCCTCTCTTTGCAGTATTCCGACTACCGGAGTTCACTGCGTGTTGGTTTGGCCATTTCAAGCTGCAGTTTCCTCCTCAGCTGCCCTTCTGCCTCATGCAGCAGCATTTCATTCCCATGCAGCAGCAGCAGCTGCTGCATGGGAATGAAATGATTTTCCTGCTACTCTAATATCCAGTGCAGCAAAATTAGGCTGGAGTTTCTCTCTTTCTCCCCCACCCCAGTATCTTGTTCCGCTGTGTCTCTGCAGGGATGGTGTGAGCTCTCCCAGAAATATTCAACAGTGGCATGTGATTTATCATATTTTCTTTTTCCTGCCTTCTCACAAAGTAGTAAAACCTTTTTCTTGTTTCAGTGTTGGCAATAGTAGGGGCATTGAATTTGGATCCAGCATGAAGATGAGCAGCCAGCATAAATCCTGGGTGGGTTTTTAGAGTGAATAATACACCCAATTCATCTCACTGTCATTTGCACTAGGTGTTTTGGAAACCAGAGCATCAGATAGGCAGGAAAGCCTGCGCCAACTGAATGATGAAAGGATCTTTCCAGTCTGAGTGCTGGCATCCCTGGAGGGATTTCCTTCTAGGCTTTCTCAGTTTACCTGGACAATACTTATAACCTTAGCCTTTCTTGCACATGCTTTAATCTCATGTTTCAGACTGCTGTAGGGTCAGGAGGGCATTTATCCCTCTGATCAGCATGGCAGGATCTGCTGTAATCTGGGTGGTTGATTTCCTTTTCTCTGTACTTTGGAGCATGCTCCACTCTTTCATATTTCTGGGCATTTCTGCGCAATAAATTCCTGCCAGTGGTGAAGGCACACAGCACAGCCTTGTAGGGTGTTAGTGGAGAGCACCTCATCTCTCCTGGGTGCTCTGTAGTTACAGCTCTGGGTCTTCTGCTCTAAGGAGCACAGGGCAGTGGAAGAAGGGTGAAGTTACTCTTTGGGGAACCTTTCTGTATCAAAATGTTCATTGCCAGACAGCCAGTAATTGTGCTGTGCTGCATTTGGTGACTGTGATGGTCCCTTCCAGTCCTTCCTTTCTGGTGACTGGGATGCGACTCATTCGAGGACTGGCAGGATGTTTGTGGTCCATGGTGGGGATCAGAATTTGCTGGAGTTTGCCACTATGTTTTCCTGCACCCTTTGTCCTTGTGCTGCTCAGATCTGGGTGTTGCTGCGCTCCCCCTCCCTCCTCCTCTCCTGTTTGAATTTTTTGTTTACCTCATTTAGTTCTGAATTGCAGCAGTCAGGGTATATATGTGTGTGTGTATATATATACACATATATATATAAATCAATCAATAATCTGGGTTTAGAAACAAGCCTCTGGGGTGTTTAATTAAACTCAGTGTGATGGAGGCAGCCAAAAGGCCTGCATGGTGTATTTGTGCACAGACAGCTGGCTGTGGTGAAGCAGCAAGGGGACTGGTCAAGTGTGTACGTGTGGGTGAGAGAGGGAATGAAAGATCTGGTTAAATAGATCCTTTCTATTTGTGCTCCAAACATAATATTCTTAAATGTGTAACCCACAAGAAAACAACAGTCCCCTTATGAGCTGTGCAGAGAGCGTTGTGCCAGGAAAAGGTCAGCAGCCCAGCTTTGTGTGTCTAGTGCAGACATGGGCTGGGGTGGCAGAGAGGTTTGTAGGGGAAGAGGCGAATGCTGGCAAACTCTTTACTGGCACAGTGGCTGGATTTTCCTGCTGGGATCAAGCTGGAAGGTTGATAACTCTCACCTAACTTGAAAGAGAGAGGAAAAAAAAATATAGACAGGCTGGGAAGGGGATGTGTGGGCTGTGACTTTACCTGGGCACTGAATGCTGGCAGAGATGGCGGGAAAAAGTGAGGTGGAAACAAAGCTCTGAGTTTCAACTCCTGCTTTGTCTCTGGGATACATAACCTCTCTTTCTCTTTCCTTCATGAAGTAATTACCATCTGGATATCATAAGGTACTGATTTTTTTTTCTTCCCAAGTTATTTTGGAAGAGAGGAACAGAGGAGCCTGGGTAGGCCAGGAGGGAATAACTTGGTGCTAGTAATTTTGCCTTTTCTTCTTAAATTCATTTCCTTTTCGTCATCTTTGGAACTTGTCCAGTTTTTCTGCTTGTGTTTTGTATTTACCGAAAACAGCTGGCTTCTGTTTCCCCTCCTCTGCCAGGCAGAGTCCCTCCTCACCTCCCATCCTCTGCTGCTCCAGAACCAGGAGCTATCCCCAGTGGGCAGGCAGAAACTCTTGAGGATATTTGCCCTTTTCTGCCCAACTGCTGGTGTAAATGGGGTTTGTGTCTCCGTAGCTAAGTGCCCAATGCACTGAGTCGTGCAGCAAGCGTTTTTCCTGCTGCTGGTGGTACCAGCACGGGTACTACAGCTGCGTGCAAAGCCAGCGTCATTCTTGCGTGCTTGGTGCCCATTTAAAAACCAGGCAGGGCGGGGGGGAAGGGAAAAAATGGCTTTTTGTTTTCTGACTGAAATAGCTTCGACAAGTCACAGGCACCACCTCTGTAAATGCAACTGTTGTGTGCGTCCCTGCAATAACTGGCTCTGTTGTGCTCGTCTCCACATGGCTGACAGGCCCACAGGGCCTCCTCTGAGCTGGGGGCTGGTGAAAGCCAGAAGACACGGTGGAAGAGAACAGGCAAAGGATGGAGATCCTTTGCAAATAACCTCTTCAGACGCAAGGGTTGCTGAGCACAGTGTAGCTGCTGCTGCAGAGCTTTTTCAGCTCTATGAGAGCAGCGAGCTGTCGTGTTTGCAGCGCTTGCTGTAATAAAAGGAATATTACAGAAAGGTGTTACTGCATGATGGTTGCATTGCTGTCTATGAAGCCTACAGTCCTGTGTCTTCCCTGAAATACAGAATGATGAAAAGGATTAGGGCGGAAGGACCCATTTAGGCTACCCGCAGTTGGAGCAGCATAGCAAGTAACTTTGCATTAAGGGCTTTCAGCTGCATTTTTACTGTCAGGCAAAGCAACTACACCACCTTTCTCCCATTTTCCAGCAGTCCCTTGACTGGCTGAATGTGTGTGGAGCCATTGCATCTATTGGGCCATCAGAGCAAGGTGGCTGCTTTGTTGGGCTCAAGCTTGCTTTCTGCTGGAGTCACTGCTCCTCCATGATGCATTTTCTGGGCCACAGAAGGTTGTGCAGGTTCTCATCAGGTCTAATTACTGCTCCTGGCAGTGATGACAAGTGGCTCAGAGAAGTGTGAATCTAGTTTAAGGAGCCTAAGAAGGGGAAGAGGAAAAAAAACAAAACAAAAAAAACCAAGCAAGCCTTCTAATCTGATCATTATGCTCAGGCCAAGGGATCAGCAAAATGATCAAGAGAGGAAGAGAAACAACTTCTGGCTACTAGGTTTTGCATCCCTATCCAGGCCAAGTGTTGTGGGTAACTATTAACAACTGTACCACAGTGAACATCAATCTTGTAACAAGCTTGGATAATATCCTCTGGTGAATTAACAAGGGCTGCCGATATCTAAGTGCTTTTCAGCTGTGTGTTGCCAGGAATAAGATTCATTCTAGGGGAAGAGGGTCTCTCCTCAATCTGAGTTCAATTCCTTCCCATCTGCTGTCTGCATTTCCCGACGATGCTTGCCCAACTAGGGTGTTTTGAGGCGACTGGGGACACACTGGGCTCTTGGTAGGCTGAAACGTCGCAGGGATAGGATTTCTGCTATGTGAGCATTACCAGAGGGATTTTCTACTTGTTTCTCTCCTCTCACTCTACTCTCTGCCCTCTGCCACAGACATTGTTCCCCCACATGTGTCACCAGGTGCTGCCCTAGCCGAAATGCCCTGGGAGCCTCCGCAAAGATGGGTCTGCTGATATAACAAAACTGCCCGAGCTGTTGCGGTCTGGAACACAGGACAAAAGCGGTCTCATTCCCACCATTGCTGGGCTGGGAATAATGGGGATAATTGTCTCGTTATTCCTGCAGCCTCCACGTCTCCCAAAGAAAGAGTAACTGGTGTGCAACAATGCCTCTGCTGTAAATAACGCCCTCAGCACATTCCACTGATGCAGAAGACAGAAGTATAAAGCACTGTCTGCCCTCAGACCACTCTCAAATTCACTATTTGGATTTTGGTCCACTGAGCTTTAGGTGTTTTTTTGAAAGAGAGGGGGACTGGGCACTGCATGGGCTTTCTAGAGTTTTATTTATTAATTAAATCAAGGGCATGGGTGCGTGTTTAGTTTGCAGCTGCTTGGAGTTGTGCAAAAAGCCTGTACCACCCCTGTCCTCAATGTGACTGGCAACATCAGGGAGTGGACAGAAAGTGGAACCTGTGTCCTGGCTACACCAGTTCAAAATAAGCGGTTGCCACCTATTCCTCCTGCACCTGTCAAAATATATGTTCATCTGCAGGGCTAAAAATGTCCCCAAGAGGGGGAAATCCTTGTTTGGCAGCAGTCAAGATTAGGGAGTAGGAAAGGAAGAGATTTTTCTGAAGTCTGTGCAGCCTGGAGAGAGCCAAGAGAAGAACCAAGTGCCATGACTCAGGTTTGTTCACTTTGCCTTGTTTTGAAGGTGTCCCATAAAAAGAAAAAATATACTGCCATTAGATGCAGAGATGTTTCTTTTGTCAGACTTCTGCACGTTTCACTGATCCATTGCTGGTTTGTGGAGGTTACTGCAGTGCTGCTGATGACTATGCTGTTATCCAGAGGTGATTGAAATCCCCTGGAGTATGTTTTGGTTCTTTTCTCTACTTGTTATTCACATGAGAAATATCAGGAAGCTGTCTCCCAGGTTTTCCTGGAGGGCTTCTGGGACGACTGGGAAAGGTATATCATCAAGTTTCTTAATCCTCATCTGAAAATTGCATTGGCTTTCAGGAAAAGAGGTTTTTCTTACAAACATTTGTCAGACAATTGTTTTAAATAAGTGTTAACATAAAGCAGAGGGTAAGTTTTCAACGGTTCTTCCAGTTTCCTGGCTCAGGCTTCAGTTCTGTTTCTTGTGATGTGACTATTTCATTAGCTCACTGGAGATGTCTTTGGCAAAAATGAGGAAGCTGAGACCTAATATTTCAAATGTGTCCTAAAAAGAACAAAAAAAGCAGATGTAAAAAAAAAATCCCATCCATACATAAATTTTCACCTATGCCCCAGACTATTGCAAACTCATAAAAACAAAAATCCGAAGGCTGAAGCATCCTTCTCTTGCAAACCCGCTGGGAGGAAGGCTGGTGCTAGCTGGCACAGGACCTTTCTCCAGGGGACCACTGTGCCCCAGCTGGGCTGAGGGTAGGCGCAGAGCAAGACAGGTGTGTGTGTGCTTCTGGAGAGAAGTAGAGCAGGCTGCAGGGAGCTGGGGCAGACCCCATTGCTTTATCCCACTGGTTTCCTGCAAAACTTCAGTGCTTCATTTTCCAGCAGGTAAAACTGGGATGAGTGACAGTCACTTGTGGTGTGGAGAGGCAGCTTGCAAACTAAGGGGGCTTATGCTCGTGCCTCTGCAAAGTGCTGGATGGATGTAAAATACCCCTATTCCCTGTCAGGTCCCAATCCAAAAGCTCTCCGAATCTGTGCAGAGGAGGGATCCCTCTTCCTTACAGCCCATCTGCAAACCTTCCTGCCAGCAGCCTCTGTTCCTGCACTGAGACAGGGTTGTCTGGCCCTGGATGAGAGGTGGTTTACGTGGAGGGTGGAGCTTTCTGAAATCCTGGCTGTAACCTTGGGAAGTACAGGCTGCAGCCTAGCAATAGGACTTCTCTGTCTTTGCAACACCATCTGTCTCTAACTTTCTGTAATCCTTCAGCTGCTGGATTAGAAATTATCACTGGGCAGGGCTGGACTGAAGCAAGAGCTGGGTTCCTCCTTCAAGTGACTCTGGAGAGGAAAGCCTTGCTAAAACCTTACGTCTTTCCGCTCCTCCACAGGGCCCTACAGTGTCACCACTTGGCCAGCTTGGGTCATCCTGGAGTGGTAGAGCTGGATTTCTGCTTTGCATCTTTGCATCTTTTTCTCATGCAGTGTTAAGGTGTAGAGGGGATGGCACTGGAGGCTGAGCAGGACCAGTGCAGGGAGGGAGCACAACTGCTTGTTTCTCCTCTGACCTTAGCTTGCTAAACAACATGCTCAGTGCTGGTGTGTGTAGGGAGGAGAAAAGTTCTGGGTCTTGCACTTGCTCATTATCAGTCTGGCACTCTGGAATCAAAGGAGAATTTGATCTTTCCTGTGCCTTTGTGCAAGACTAAATATTATGAGGAGGGAGACTAATTGTTACTTTCCCACACACTGTTTCCAACATCCATGTTATCACTGTGATATGCCTACCATTGTCAGATGTTTCCTTGCTACATAAAACATCTCCCCTCTTTTTCCAGTGCTGATGGCAGTCTTTTCACAGGCGATGCAAAACAGGGCAATGAGCCTCCAAGCAGAGTGTCTGGTGCATGGTGCAGCTGGTGTTGCCCAGCTGCTGGATCAGACTTAGTGCCTTTGTGCCACCAACACATGCAGAGCTCTGAGATGCAAGGTGGTGTGTTTCCTGCTCTCACTCCACCGCTGGCAATGACAGTTTTAGTAGCGTGAGTGCTACTATCTTTTTCTTCATATTTCCCAGCTGCATCTAGAAAAGGATTTAGGGGCCTATAACTTAAGCATCTGTCAGCGGCACTGAGGTTGTGACACCTGACCACTTACAGAAGGTCTGCCAAGCCAAGAGGAAAAGCATGTGCCTGGGGTCTCTCAGGCTGGAGAAGTGTGCTGGCTGGGATGGTGGTGAAGGAGATGGTGAGCCATCTCAGTGAGAGGACCTGAGGAAATGCCTGGTTTCTTGTGCTAGGGCATGAGCCAGCAGTATTATATAAGGGGCTGGTGCTGCTGATTGTAGGCATTATTTTAGGATGTGTTTTATTAATGTGGAAATTTAAACCAGAAGAGGAACAGCTCAGTTGGTTGTGCAGTACCAGCAGAAATAAGAAGCCATTAAGATGTATCTGGGTGAGCAGAGCTGGGCTTGTGGGCACACACAGAATCAGGAGGTCTCAGCAGAGAGGAGTCCTTTGGTAACAGTTAGTTTTCTGACAGAAGCAGCACTTCTGTTGCTGCTCCCGTGAGGTGCAGCACGGAAAGAACAACTTCCCAGAGGGTGCTTCTGGGAGGTGAAGCCATTTGCGGTTTTCTCAAGGAAGGAGCAGTTTCTTTTGTGAACCATCCCATGTGTGCACAGTGGTGGTGATGAGGTGCCACTCAGTGTCATCCATTCCTGCCTCCCAAAAGAACCTGCACTACAGACAGAAAGCAGAGGGAGGCAAAAATAAAGATAAGGTGCAGTGGATTTATAGGCTTACAGGGAGGTGACGTCAGCAACGCCTACGTAATATATTGCAGGCAGAAGTAAACTCCCTTGAACTTTCATCCAAGCCGGTGGATGCAAGCCAATGGTGATCTGAAAGCCGTAAGACTGCTTCAGTGCAACACTCAGTATGACTCAATGCATCTTGCATCTCAGCATGCTAACTGCATCCATACAGCTTTTTCTGCTCGAAGGATGGTCAGGCTTGTCTCTGCCTGCAATACCCCAGGTAAATGTACCCATGGCTTCATTAATGCTATCTTTTTGTTGTAACCCTTGCTTATCTCAAAGTACAGCTTGCTTTCACATGCATCTTTAAGGGAAGGCTGCTCAGGCCATCCTCTGAATAAGTAAACTGGCTTTAATGTACAGCAGTGGGTCCCATCTCCTTCAGATATAATAGTTCAGTGTACACTTTGTACATTAGTCTCAGCTTGGCAACTTGACCATTATGCTGTGGTTTGATCTTGTGATGAGTTCACATAGGGATCTCAAACATCACAATGCAACGTTACAATATGACCATTAGTCTTGAACTGTACCTTTAGAAATAGTCTGAAACTCCCAATTTCTCTTTCCCTATAAGGTGGAATATTCCCATGCTGTGGACATCTTTGGTGTACTAGCAGATGGTCTGTGGAGTGCCAGTATTTGGGAAGTCACTTGCTACAGTGGTTGGAGGATTATGTTGGGATGGGGCTGTTTTGCCCTGAGAAATGAGCCCCTAAATGCATCCTTTCTATACAGCACAGTTGTTTGCACACAAATTACACACATCTATTATCCTCCTGGAATTCGCTATTTCTATGGAGTAGAGCAATTGAAGACTTCTGCAATTTCAGTGGAAGGCAGCGAGCTCTTAAGCAGGCAGAGCAGTTCTTGGCATCCCTGTCACTCCGCTGAAGAAAGAGGATGACTGCTAACAGAGACATGAGGTGCCACTGTCCCTGTTTATCCAAGGGCTGAAAAGAACTTTGCAGGCATTTAAACTTTACAAAATCCTCCTGCAAGGTGTAGAAGGAATTATTTGCAGATGGAGAAGCCAAGACAAAATGCCTTGCTCCTGCTTGGTCCATTATTCATGGAAAGAATTGGGGACAGGAGCTGGGTCACCTATTCATAACCCTGTGCACTGACCACAGGGTCCTCCCTCCCTGTCACCTTGGGACCTTGCGGGGGACATAGCCCACACAGCAGTGCTCCTGGGAGGGTTTTCAGTGTCTGCTTTAGTCAGGAGACTACTTTGCAAATGCTCCTTCTCTATTCATGCAATGACACATTCTGTCTCACGTTTTTTTTCTTATGGATATATTAACCCATTCCAGGTATGCCATCCTGCAAGACCCACCTCTATGTGCCTTCTGTTCCCCATCCCTCCCTGCTTTCAGTCTATGCCAGTGCATTGATTACTTGAATAATAAAAACAAACCAACCAAACAACAACAATCACCTTGTGAGGGCTTTTATTTATCTCGCCGTGGCTCTGTGCTTCCCTTTCTGGATTGCCTTCCCAGCCATGGGTGCAGAGAAAACCCGTCTGTGGGGGAAGGGAGCAGGTTGGGAATGCCCACCCTTTCAAGGCCATGTCTGGTCCTGCATGTTGTGAATGAGAAGCTGCTACTCCATCCTCTCTTCCTCTTCCCTGCAGTGAGCTGACCATCTGCTTACCTTAATGCACTAGAGATTAGCCTGGGGGGTTAAGTTATCAACATAATTAACCTAGATTTCTCCTCTACGGCTGAAGCAATTTTTACTTATCTACTGCTCAGGTGATGTTGTGAAATTTGGATGGCTGTCTAGGAACCACAGAAACTGGAGAAAGCGGAGGGGAAGACTTTCAAAGTTTGAAATTACCCTGAAGCCCCCAAGGCACAGAGACGAGAGATTATGAAGCTTGCACAGGGTCATATATGTTGTCAGCTATGAGAATGGTATTGCAGAGAAGTCTAATATATTATTAATACTGCTGGTTCCTTATGTGGAGGGTTTTCAGGTCTGTGTCTCAAACCAGGCAAGACTCATTAGCTCCATTTTATGAAAATTTGTTACTGGAACATATGCAGAAAGCTAGCATATCAAAAATATATTACATCCCTGTGTTTCTGCCCAGTGGCCATAATGCAGAAGACCATCATAGGTCACACTCACCTGTAGAACACTTTTCAGCCTGTGCTCTGGGTGCAAGTGGTTCAGTGACAGGCTATCGTTTGATAATCTGGTCATATATCACTGGGTACTCTCTTCATTTTGCGTTAGTATACAAAGCTAATGTCACTCTACAACCATAGATGAGTGGCTTTTGTGCTACTTTTTCCCTTGATGGTAAAAGACTGCAGTTGCCACTTGAGAGCATCCCTAGCTGACTTTCTTGCCCTAGATTCAGTCTGCGTGTATAGATAGCTCTATCAGACCTGGGCACAGGCAGTCTTTGTTGGCAGGGCTGGTGATGGTAAGACAGTGCCCGAAGTTTCAGAAGGCATCAAGTTCCTGTATGCACCCTGTGATGCTCTCCTGCCTGTGGCCACAGCATTCCAGCCATGCACATTTGCTCTGGGCTGAGCTTGCCATGAGTGGAAATGGCTCGTGGAGGCTGTGAGAGTGGGAGCACTGTCTGACTCATCCCTGCGGGCACTTCTCATGCCAGAGGATGTGCCACACAGAGCCAGAGGATGTCTGGCATGCTGTCGGGCTTCAGAGCCGGCACTCAAAAGATCATTGTAATTACTGTCCTGAAAGCTTTTAATCCCTTGGTTAAATAAAACCAACAAATGATAGTGGGAGTAGGAATCTGCAGGCGGCTGGAGGACAGCCGCACCACGAGCAGGGAGAAGTGCAAATGAACAAACACCCGCATTCTGCCAGAGACACCTAATCTTACTAATGAGGAAATTAGTGTACAGCTTTGGTCAGATCCCACCCAAACCTCAGTGCTCAGCCCCAGACACCTCATTGTCAGAGGGGTAGACAAGTCAAAAGGAATTCAAAGAAGTACAACAATGATTAGGGTGCTGTAAGGGAGCTGAGGTATGAGTAAAGATTAGAGTTACTAAATGCATTTGTCTTGGGTAATTGGTGATTAAAAGGGGAAGCCTAACTGTCTTCCTGTAATTTGAAGGGTGTGAACCTCAGAGAGAGGAGCTGCTCTGGAGGCTAGCAGGTGGTATACAAGTAGGAGTGATGTGATAAAGCACAGGGAAAGAGATGTGGGTGGGGTATCAAGAAAAGCTCCTAATAGATATTTTTTGGTCTGGCTTATGAGTAAAAATGGTAAGAACATCACTGTTTGGGGCACATATATACAGACAGAAAAATGCTGAAGGAGAGACCCCATAGTAGTAAATTATTCTGCACAGACTGCCTGGGCCGAAGCACATGTTTTCTCCACTTCTCTACATCATTTTTTTACATGAAGAAACAAACAGCCTCAGCACTTCTTGTGATTTACAGTGGAGACACATTGCAAATGTTACATTTACCAATAACACTTTACCCCACAGTTGCTGTTAAATCTGTCTGGTGTCAAACTGTAGTGGCATGTCAGTCCTTATGTCTCTTTGGTAAGATCTGGAAAGGATTTGGTGGATGTCGCTGACACAACACAACTCCCCAGACTCTTCTGAGAGCAGCTGTCCTCGGTGAAATGGGACGAGCCCTGGTGGTGTCAGGTTGTCTGGAGATAGAAAAGCCTCTGAGCGTGCCTATGTTGATCTTGCTCGTGCTGCTTGGTTTGCACTGCCAGGTTGGTGTGCCCGTCATGCAGTTGGTCTTGCACTCTGCCTTTCAATAAGGCTTAAAAATTGCCAACCTGTCCTTTTGGATGGCAGAGCCCTAGTTTCAGTGTAGGGAGGTTCTCCCTTATCTCGGGCAGGAGGGATCTGAGTTTTCTTATGAGGAGGTTTGTACATCCAGTCTGTGTCTTGGAGGCACTCAGAGGGACCATGGCTGGAGCACAGTGACAGCCACCTAACGTGTTAATCTTCTGTTGTCCCATCGTTGTACCTGTGCAGAAGAGACAGCATTGCTCACACCGGACAGATAAAGTGTCTTCTTAACTGCTTCTAGTGATGGCTGTGCTGCAGCCTTCTTACTAGTTAAAATTATACCCCACCACCCCTCCCAGTATTAAGCCTGCCCCTTGTATGCAGTTGATCCTCTCCATATGCTTACACACACCCATGTGTCCACCCCCCACCAGCTGCCTGCATGTTTTCCAGAGAGCCTGCAGAGTTTTTGCTGGCAGAAAACATTACCTAGAGTGGGTTCCCACTACAAGCATCTCACCTCATTAATCTCCAAAACATAATGTGTTTACCAAGTTTTACAGCTGCCTGTGGGAACCTATCTGTAATGCACACGAATTCCTCACCTTGTGCCTCATCTGTTCTGCTGCTTCATTCTGCCTTTCTCCCCAAACCCGAGTGATGCTCCCCTAAATGTGTTCCTGTTTTGCGCACCAGCTGTCTGAAGGCTGTGGCACCAGGTACTAGCATGGCAAACGCTGTGACGGGGTGCTGGTGCTCTGCTGCTGCTCCTACCCCCAGGGCGACTGCTCCCATCTTCATCCTAACACAGACTGACTTGGCTCGAATACCCCTGCAGTAACCTGCCTGGCTGTAAATTGGAGACTTTACAGCTGAAGGTTTGCCTCTAACTTTTTTTGTGTTTTGTTTTTTTTTTTTTAGCTTGCACAGTGTAATTCTCTGTTCTGCGAGTGCTTGCAGACACCATTGTGGGTCTTATTTCCGAAGCAGACTGCATTGTAATTAAGAGGCCCCAAAACGAATTCAGCCTAGCAATAACAACACATGTAATAAACTGAGCTCCTAACAAGACTGATGGGAGAGCAGTGAAGCTGCACTTGCCTGGGATGTTCCAGCATCCACATAGATATTTTACCTGACAGAATAATAGCAAGTTTCTTTCTACTGTTATATTCGCCTTCTCTGCTGAGGTCTGACAGCTGCTGTCACCTCAGAAATCACCAGTGAAAGGTACATCCTTGTCTTTCCAGGGAGGTAACAGCACCAGCTAAATGATAGCAGCTTTCATCCTGGAAAACTTCCAGATACCTCTAGAGAGGAAAATCCTGCCACTAACAGACACTGACCATAGAACCAAATAGTGCAACCACCAGCAACTGTAGGATTGATCCTTTGCCTCCTTCTCACAGGCAGGCAACCCTGAGTAACTGCAGTCAACAACAGAATGCAGAAAATTAGAGTTTGTAACATGATGCTGACTCAGGCATTCAGGTTTTGAGATCTGGTGTCTTGAGGAATTGAAGGCATCTTTCTCTCAAGTAGAGTTATATCGACTATTTCACAGCCAATACACACTGTATTGTTTGCTGACTTGCAGCTGGCCTGGTGGGCTGAGTGGCTCCATCTCTCTGCGTTATGGCTTCTGGTGGAGGCTGGTCTTAGCATGCTTCAGGACATGCCATTGAGCTGCTGGTCATGGCTCCAGCAATGCTCAATGGACCTCTCAGTCAACTGGCCTGGATAAAATTTGGGTGAGTCTCATTACTGGGTCTTGCCTCCTTTGTCTGACAAGGTCTAGTGAAAAGCAGCTTGCTTTTTGTCATGTCATGGTCATCATGTGTCTGTGAGAGAAGGCATATGGCTGTCTGAAGAGCAACGGATCCTGGCACCTGACAAAAGTCTATAATGCTTGTCCAGGCATAAGTCAATAACTTTCCTTGAAGACATCCCAAACTCACAAGATCTTGCAGGACAGTGTGAGACAGCAGCTTGTTGACTGGTAGATGGTACAAAACAAGAATAGTCCTTGCCCTCTGTTTCCAAGGCCATGTCAACTGAGGGAGCCATCAGCCTTTGCTGAGGCTAGTCAGGGCAACTGCATGGTGGTGACGATGTGTGTGCCAGCAGGGAGCAACCCTGGACTGACTCTGCATTCAGGAACAAACCTGTGCATGGTCCTGCTCTTCTTCCTGCCTGCTCACTGCCAAGGGATGGAACAACTCCTTGGCCAGGACCTTCAGATATAGGGAGCAGGTTGGTGGCTGGTGTCATGCCTGGGGGCGCTGGCAGTGCTGGGCAGGAAAGCTGTGTTGCAGGATGGTGCAGTTGTGCAAGCAGCTGTCAGTCTCCTGGCATCTCCAGTTGACTTGTCAACTGTGCAAATAGTGCAGGCAAACTTATCCGAGAGGAAGTGACAGTGAGGAAATGGAAATGTCTAGAAACATACCAGGGAGTGAAGCCTCGTCATAATATACCCCCAGGCCAGATCAGAATTACTTTAGTGCAATGATACATTATTTTTTTTCCCCCGCTTTCCTCTCAAGGAGGAGATGCTACAAATCTTGACTGGTACTGCTAGGTATGTAAAATGTCATGTTGCACAGCTGAAAGATATGCTGGCCAAGGGAAATATGAGGCCAGCATAGAAGAGCTAGCTCGAATGTGCATTTTCAGGATAGCAGAGTCTTGGCTTTCTGGAGTCAGCCTGTTTTAGACTTCTCTTAATTCTGCAAGAAAAGCCAAAGTTCTCTGTGGGCTTCTGCTTGTTACCCACAAAGTTCAGGAAGGAGTTTTCTCTACCCTGTTCTGCCATGTATATTTGTATTTGATACTGAGGGTGATGTGTATGTATTTGTGTGTTGTATTTTCACCAGGACCAGATTTACTTCGGTGTAATAGGGGAGGATGTTGCCCTCTCTTTTAATACATCCTGAACATCATGAAGATGTGGTAGATGGTGCGGTGCCCGTCTCTTTCTTCTCCTTTTAACATGCTGCCAGAACAACAGCATTTGGTCTTGATTTTTACCTTCCCCTGGAAGAGAAGAGATGGGAGAAAATAGCACACTGGATGTGTGTCGTGGTGCCACAACTGTCATTAGAAAACTCTGAGGCCAGTGGACGTCCCTGGCTGGTGGGTCACATCATGATTAGGGACAGACACTTGTCTGCATGGGAGCTGTGACGACCAAGCTTATTTCAGCCTTTTTCTCTGTGTCACGATCTAAATAAATCTCGGAGAGTGAAAGGTAGTTATGATAATTTATCATTTGATGAGCTTCAGCTTTGTCTCTGGCAGGTACTAATAGAGAAAACGTTGTCATCCAAACCCGAGCTGCCTTCAGCTGGAGTTAAATTACAGCCCTGCTGAAGAGTGACAGATTTGGGAGAGAAAATAATAACAGGTGGGAAGATTATTAAAATACAATGCAGACAATACCTGGAGGGTAAATATAATCAGCTTTGAGATGGCAATGAATTCTGAGGAGCATTTTGAAAGCCGAGAAGGCTGGTATACATGTGCCTCTACAGTGAAGACCCCTGGTTACACAGCTGGAGAGCTGATATCTTTATTTTAGCAACTTGTTTTCCATCACATAGGAGTGCTTCTTGTACCTGATAACTCACAGGCAGCCTGGATGCATCTTATTTCTCAGTGTTTCACAGCAGGCTTCCCACAGCATCCCAGAAACCAGACATGTCTTGCTGCAAAAGCAAATGCTTGGAGAGGCATTGCAGAGGCTAGCTGAAAGCCATCCCAGGGCTGCACATCTTGCCCTGGCTCCTGTGAACCACTGGGTGGTTATGAGCACAAGCAATGCCAGTGTTGCCCACCCCTGGTCCTAGAGGAACAGTCCCACAGCCTCTTTGGGTACGGGTGATTTCTCTCTTCTGTTCATGCATGCTTTCTTCTCCACCTTGTGCACAGGCTACATCTCAGTCTCCCAGTCTCCTGCCCAATGTATCATGCAAGCTTCTTGCTCTATCTGTCCTGCACACTTTCAGCTGTTTGTTCTACTGTATGTTTACTTCAGAAGGCTGTCTGGGGAAGACATATTCACACCAATAAAATTGATAAACTGCCAGAGAGAGAGATACAGTTTTAGTAACTGGCATAACAGTGAATTTGCTGACCTGGCACCAGGAGGGGAAAAAGAAAGACTGGTGAATTAATTACAGCACTGAAGCAGTGCTGAGGAGAGCCTGGCTTATCTTGGAAGTGGTTCAGTTACTTGGCTTGAGATAGGTGTCCAACTGTTGTACACCTGAGGAGGTAACAAATGGTTGAGAGTCAGGGCTGCTAATGCGTGGGTCTGGTTAGTGTAAGCTGTTTGGAGACCATGCTGCAACCCTTTGCCTGCCCGTCCATGACTTTCCACTACCTCCCGTGTCCTGGAATTTGCAATTGCACCCAGGACTGACTCATTAGATAGCTGCACAGTCCCTAAGCCTGACGTGAAGGAAGCGGTAGCAAGGTGCGGGCTAAATTGAGAGGTCAGCAAAGCATTATTTCAGGTTTTTTTGATTCCTTTTCCTGGTTCAAACCCTGTTTCTAGCTCTGTCACTGACTTGGGTGAAGGTAGGTCACCTCGCTGTGCCTCAGCATGGTCTCCTTAGTCCAGAAGTGCTGCCTTATTTGTACAGCTTGTGGGGGGACCAGGGCTCCTTGTGACCGTCCTGGGGAGAGGAAAAAGGGCAAACTGCTGTTGTGGGCAGTATTGCCAGTTGCAGTCAGTGTCCCCAGATGCTTCCCAATTATCTGCGCAAACCTGGTACCTGCCTTGTTTAGCAAAGCTGAAGCTGTCTCTGGAGTGTCCTAGCCTGGTTGGCCTCTGTCCCACTCGTGCTGCTGGAGGAACAGAAGGAGCGCTCATTTCTTAGCACTGTCACTTCATCTCCTGCACCTCTTCCTGGGAACCAGCTTGGGGAAAACAAATGGGAGGTTAGTATCCCTGGTGTAGCGTTGAACGAGGCGGACCTAGTGCTTCCTAGTTTTCTGAGAAATTTCAGAGAAATACACAGAGGGCAAATGAATTTGCTCCCCACAGGAGGCTTGGAGGCTCAGGGGTTCAGCAGCGGGTGCGATTTCAAAGAGAACGGCATCGTGTTGAACAATATCTCCAGAAATTTCAAGTATACCATGAGTCTAGAAGGAGGAGTGTCCTGTGTCCCTTGTGCAAGGTATATTCTCTCTAGAAGTAAAAAATAATTATTACTGTGGTGATGTGATACTGTTAGCCCTAATGTTCACAAATCCTCGTTGCCAAAGGAAAAAGATTTGAATACATTTTGAATATCACTGGTCTCCTTAGGGATTATCTTATCTGTGGTGTATGACTGATAACTTGGCCAGACAAAGGTTATTGCAAGAAATAGACTTAACCTTTTAAGCATCCAAGAAAGATTTACAGCAGTAGTGAGCACTGCACATTCTAAATGAATGTGTTAGCAGGCAATGAAAAGAGTGCATCTAATTAAAAACGTATTTCAAAGAAAATAGATGGAATAAAAAAAGGGTAAACAAATATTAGAGAAGATAAACATATTGTCACAACAGAAGTTAGAGCCAACCAGCATGGAGAGGGAAGGGTCCTATATGGAACAAAAGCAGCCATTTTGAGAGCCATGCTTAGCACTAATTTGCAAAGAAACACAAAAATAAAATGCAATTATGACTATACAGCTGGAGAACAAAGCTATTATGATGATGGTGCAGAGCCATCGGTAACTGTATGATGAGAAAATGCAAAAATCTTTCTACCATCTGGTCAAGTCTAGTACTTACATAGTTCTCATTGTTAATTGTCCTTTCATCAAGAATGCATTGTAAGGCTGCATACTTAGCTATATTTTAAGGCTGGATCTGTAGCAATAGGATGTATGATCAGGCATGCAATCAAATGCACAGAAATGTTCAAATTTCTCATCAGCTTTTTAAGAAAGCATCCTGCCTGGTAGACAGTTAAAATACTTTGCTTATCTGCACTTGTCAAAGTCTCTTTGGCTTCAAATACCTCTGAACAGAGTCTTCTCTGAGCTTGGTTTGCTGAGTTTGCTGTGTCTCCTTTGTAAAATGAGTGTAAGTTATTGTGCAATTATTGGCTTGCCATTACTCCATCTAGTCAGACCTGTGGAGGGACAGAGGGTGGGAATAAGATAGGGAGCATGTAATCACCTGAGCTGAAATTTAGCCATGATACTGGGCTTATCACATTTAATCTCATGAAAAAAAAAAAAAGAACACAAGAAGACCACAGGATCTCTAATGGCTAGAAGTGGTTTGGTCCTCAGCTTCACCTCTGGCCTGAAAGCCTGGTTCTCCAACAGCATGGCTCTCTTGTGGGAGAGGTTGCTCTCCCAGCCTGGGCTTGATGGAGAGAACAACCTTCTGAAAACTCACCTTGGGCAACATTTCATTTTTTCCCATGAAGGTCTCCTTGCTCTGCTATAGACTTTTGCCTGTTCAGGTTCAGTGACTGTGGGAGTAGAGCCAGTGGGAGGCCTGGCTGTATCGGGGCTGTTAAGGAAGGGTGGCTACAAGTTTCTTGTGTTTTACAGGGATGATTGCTTTTGACATCTCTTTCAGTGCCTCTCTCTTTGGGGAGGGCTGAAGGGAGACACGATGCCAGGGAAGAGGGCACTGAGTATGGGTTGGAACAAAGCAGCTCTGTGAACTTGGAGGTGGGATCACCCTTGCTGCTGTTGTTAAGAGCTTTGGGGCAGATGACGGGAGGATTTCAATTGCAGCATCTCGGTATCTCCCAGTGAGACGTCCATTCGCAGTGACGCGATTCCCCAGCATGGTCTGACCTCTGTGTGCCCCGCTGAAGAGGGCTGAGGGTGTGCAGCGGAGGGATGCTCTAGGCTGTGTAAGCACTTTTGATTCAAAGTGATGGTTGCCCAGTGGTAGCTAGCACAAAGGACTACCTGGCATCAAACTCCCCATGGAAAACACTCTCTGGCCACAGCTGTCCCCGGGGGTCCTGTGGAAGAAGGGTGACTGAAGTCATGTGTTCGGTCCATGGGGACTTGCCCTCAGCCTCAGGAGGTGCTCCAGATCCCCCGGTATGGCAGGGGCACAGTCACTCTCCTCAAAAGGGTCGCTGCCTTCCACTGCTGTGCCAACAGCTCTGCTGGCTGTGCACTGGGGACACAGGAGGAAGACGAGATAACAGTTTTAGTTGACAAGGCTGTCTTAATACCTGTGTAGATCTATAGGCAGAGTTGCCTGAGGAAAGATGAAAAATTAATGGGGACATTTTCACCCTGGCTTGCTCACATGCCATTTTAATCCTGCTGCCAACATGATGGGCGTTTCTGCCTGAGTAAAAGTGTTGAGTGAAATCCAAATCGTTTGACAAGGAGCAAAACCAGCTACTGATGGGGCCTGGGGCAATAAATCCGTTTGTAAACACTCTGCACTTTGAGGAAGGTCTACCCACAGATTTTGTTTCTATGATGGCTTGGGCCAAGTTCTAAGCACCTCTGAAGTGTGGACTGTCTGCAGGAGAGGGCAGTGTCTGCTGCAAATGGGGAGAAATGGGGTGGTAGTGGGGAACGGGCATAACATAGCGGAGAAGCGTGTTTTATTCCAAATTATTAAGGCTTTCTCAGTGTGCAGGGGAGCACCCATGTAATGAAAGGTATGGTTTGTTAAAATGTGCAAATCTTTTGTCGGTTCCTTTGGTTGAAAGTTAGCACCTCAGTGTTTAGGTGGTAAGTAACATGCACAGTGACAGCTAATGTCAAGCAAAGTATCATAAATGCAAAGGCTGCTGGTTACTAGACAGAAAAGCTGAAGAAAGTGCTAAGCTCAAAACCTGGGATGAAATAGAGAATTAATTACTTCTGGGTAGGTGGCAGTGGGATGTACAGCTGCAAGAAAGCTGGAGCAAGAATTGGGAAATGAAAGAGTATTCAAGGTTTGCCCAGGCCACGCAGTTCAGGTTACTCCACCATCTCCCAGCGATCTATGGGTTGAACAGCCAGTGAGTGCACCCCAGGGCTCGGGATGAGCGAGGACACGCTGCTCTCCATGTAGTCTTCCAGCAGTCACTGTGTTATCACAACTCATTCTGTGTAAGCTGGGCAAAAGGACTCATCCTCTTTCCAGAGAGATCAAGCCTGAAATGTAAAAATAGTCCGATTTGGACTGGAGCTTAAATCTAAAGTGATTACATGACTTCTATTAAAGCAAAAAGCAAGCAAACAAACCCTATTTTCCTCTGGCGATTACATAACTCGCAGATCAGATGAATGGGCAGACTTCAAAGCCATCATGGGAGGAAAGCACCTGCACAACCCGAACCCAGTGGCCGTGTGCTGCAGGGACTGGTGCTCTGGTGGAGGCTGAGCCTTGGCAGCATGGCTTTCAGCCTGCACCTACCTTGCAGCTTACTACTCCTGCTTTGTGAGGGGAAGTGTGCCTTTTCCCAGCTGTATTAGGTGACCTCATATCCTCTCCCTCAGTGTGGCATTTCTTATTGCACTCTGTGCTGCAGGGTGTAGAGCTGCTCAGTTGGGAATGTGGGCTTTGGAAGACCACTAGCCAACTGTTTTTGCCAGTGCCTGTGCAGCAGGGAAGCTGTGTATTGTAGTGGGAGAGGTGTGAACAGCAGAAGAGGTTACCTTCCCAGACCTCCCTACACACACAGTGCAATGCAAATAGTCCTGAAGAGCCACATGGACAGTTGATCTGAATGGCAGACCCAGATTTCAGCGCAGAAAGCTTCAGTGAAAACTTGTGCGAATCAGCATCTGCCAAAGTCCTGCTATGGAGATTTCCCATAGTAGAGGCAAGTTTTCTTAAGTGAATCTTACTTACCTCAAATGATGGTTTTCCTGAATCAACGGCAGTTGAGAGATGGCTGAGTGTTGCAGCTCGTGCTCTGGGTGATTTCTCAGGTGCCTTTGTTCTCATTACAGGTCATCAGTCAGTCTCTCAGCTGGAAGTTGCTGCTGAGTCTGCTACACATTTTTGTAAATGCCGAGGATGAAGGATATGATTTTTCGTCTTTCTGATATATAGCTTGAGGGCTTTGAATTTTTCCTGGCCTGAAATCCTACTACAAACCTGGGTTGTGCAGGATCATCATATGGTGGCAGATGTGAGTGCAAATCTCCAAACTCAGGGTCCCCCTGGCCATAAGCTGGGTTTCCAACCGGTCCCTGACCTTGACACATGGTAAGGTTGTGGTGGAGGAAGTGCATGATTTCCCATCAGCTTCCTTTGCCTGCTGCTCTGGAAGTGCTGATGCAGGGGACAGCATGGCAAAATGTGGTCTTTAAAGGGAAGATAGGCTTTAATGGTTATGAGTGTGTAGGTGAGGCACAGAGGTGCTATCTTCGTAGACTTATGTGCAGGACCAGGAGGACTCCTTGCCCACACTGCTGAGTAGGAAGGAGTTATCTGCAGGAGTGGAACCAGCACTTGGGATTTAACCTGGGACTCTAGCAAGGACTGAGCTCACATGCCACGTCCGAAATGTGTGTGAGTGAACTGGGACAACAGCCACGGAAGAGCTGAGGATAACCCTGCAGCAAAGATACTTGTCTGGGGAAAGTCAGGAGCACTGGGCTCTCCTAAGCAGATGGGCCTACTGAGTTGAGGCACTGAAATAGGGAGCTGAGTAGTCCAACACTGCAGCCTTGCATGTTGGGAAGAGCTCTTTGTCCTGTGCTACTGTTGCTTTATAGGGTTTCTTTCTAGCACTTTGTATCTTTGGGCTGTTCACACGAAGACACTCAATATTTCACTCCCAAGAGATATGCCTGAGGGGGTATGACTGTCCCCGGTCCAGGGAGAGTTCACCATCAGAATTTGGTGAAAACAGGACCTTTTTCTCCTTTATGTGAGAGCACTGGGTGTCCTGCCTCCAGCAAAATAGCTGGCGCCTAATACTCCGTAGGAAGGCTTCTCTGCCAGCCTCATTTGCCTACATGTCACAGGATAGACACAGGAGGGCAAAGCCTTCTTTGTCTGCCTTGGAGAGCGTTTTGAAGCAGCCTAAGGTACACAACAGTAAATTACTAAGGAATTTCCTCCATACATTTGTGTGTGTGCATATATGTATGCGTTGATTTGTTCATGTCATCTGTTTTTGATTATCAGTCCTCCCAGTGGGTTGCTGCCCCAGTTTGTTGCTGGAACTGGGTAATTATTATGTGGTCAGAATGGGCTGAAGGTGGAAATTATTTTATCTAGAGAATCCCCTTTACCAAATACAGCATTTTCCCACAACTTTTCCAGGACATGTTTTTTTTTGTCTCCTGTGAGGGTTTACCATCACCTGTGCAGATATTTCCAGACAAGTTCTGTCACTACATTCTGCTTTGTGCTCCATTTTGCCCCTCTCTATCTCCTGTCAGATCAACTGTCTTCTTCCTTCTTCCCTTCCCATTAAGCCATTACCTGATCTCTCTCAAACTACAGCTGCCATCCTTACGATCCTATCTGCTGCCAGGCTCACAGAATTTCAGCAATACTGACAAATCTCAGCTTCTGTTAGTTTTTTTCCCCTTCCTTTCAAACATACCTCAGAGATAGAGCTGGGTGTTTGAGAATGTGGTGGGGGGCTCCCAAGTTTGGAGCAGGTTTTCTGCCATCAATTGCAAAAGGCATTTGCAATAGTTGCTCTCAGAGAGGTGAGTCAGCTAGGTCCAGAGATGGGTGACCTAAACCCAAAAGTGTAACCACTGGCATAGTTAATTTCTGAATCACTAGAGCAATAATATCCAGAAAAAGTGTGAATACAGCAGCTCTTAACAGCCTTCATTGTATTGCTGAAGTGTGAAGAGTCCTGTTGTCTCATGCTCAGCCTCCTGACAGCTCCTCTGCTTCAGAGACTTCTTGTAAAGTCCTTAATAGTTACAGGGTGGGGAGGAATATAGGAAGGAGCTGAATTAAAGTGCATTTTATGTAAAAGCAGTTAACATAGATACCGCATCCCCAAGTGTGTGATTCACATTGCATTCAATTTGCTAAAAACTTGCATATAGGTGAGAAGTTCGCTGCCCCTATCAGCATGTCAGTATCTGGCTCTCAATGCTGCAGAGCACGCTGGGTCTGCCTCATCCAGTTTGGCACCTCCAAGCCGTAAGATTGGTGAAGCTTGGAAGTCATCTGGGGAGCAGGAAGGAAACTGCCTGTGGAAGGTGGCTGGTGAAATATAGACATAATCCTAATTCCAGTAAATCTATCTATTAAAAGGGCTGTGTTTCTCTGAAGTAAGGCAGTACCAGCAAACCAAGGTACTCAGTCTAGGCGCTAAAATTTCTTGTTCTTGAGATATTTAAAGAATCCTGCATTATTGATCATGATATCTGTAGATATCATTTTCTTCAGACAAAATGATTGCTCCAGCAATCTGTATTGATTGCATTTATTGCTACATTAGCAAAATCTGTGTTTTTTTTGCTTGCTTGCTTGTTTGTTTGTTTTCCTCTGAATTGCTCTACCTAAATGTATATCTTCTTTTCCAAATGATGCACGTGTCATTCTCTGTGTCTCAAGAGATGCACAGCACAAGTGACACCTTCATTGTAGGCTTCCAGATTACTGGCAGGCTTTGTCCTTTTCCTGTTATCCTGTGTTCCTTGGTTGCTCTGTTACACAGGTGAAAATGTCTTCCATTGTGTTAGACTTGCACTAGCCACTGGGTAGTGGAGCAGATCCATTGCTCTGCTGAGTCTGGTACATCACACACAAACTATATTGAGATTTACCTCTTTATAGCTCTATAGCTTTTTGGTTTTTTTTTCCCGCTGTTCACATTCTCATTGGGTTTCTGCATCAGTGGTCTGTCCTGTGTTAATGGAGAGCAGCTAGATCAAAAGGGCTGCAACTACAGGTGAGCTGTGTCTCACAGAGTGGATGAAACACAAGATTCTCCTCTGAAACATGATGGCACCAAACTCAAAGCCCTCTGTGAAAGGTGAAGTACCTTCAGATTGAGGGCTCCAGCCCACCAAACTGTCCCCTTCATCAGTCCCCCCCAGTGTGTCAAGTCTGATTGGTCTCCTCACCGCTGCAGTCCTGCTGCCTTGCACACTGTGCTGCCATCCTGCCCGTGCTGTGTGCCTTGCTCACCACGGTGCTGCTCTGTGCTGCCAGAGGTGGACTCAGGGCAGCTCTCTGACCTTTTCTCATGTGCCCTGCACTAGAAATGCCTCATCTGCTCAGGTAGAGGGTGGGTTTCTTTCTAGTACATCATTGGTCTCATAAAGGGCTAAGTGACTCAGTTCAGTGGTGCAGGAAAAATGGAGTCTGTGTTTTCAGTCTAGTGGCTGTTGCTTCTTTTTACTTTTCTCTGAGACTCATTCCTCCTTTGTGTCTCCCCTAGTCTCCCAATTCCTCTCACTCAAAGCTGTGCACAACCAGGGGCTCTTACCCTTGCTCCTGCATTTCTCCAACAGCTTCCCTCCTTGCTTCTCCTTGTCTTACATGCTTACACCAGTCACTTGGTCATGGGACTTTGCCCAGTGTCCAGGGCAGGATGCTTGAGGACAGTGGCTCCTTTTCCAGCCATACCTGTCCAAGAAGCCTAACTGTCTCCCTGCTTCATCACGTTTATCTGCCAGCCTCTGGCTGCCCTTGCCTCCTTGTTTCCTCTGAGCCCTGGACAGCTCTTCCTTCTTGGCAGTGTCTCCTGGGGTGCCATGTAGATCCCCAGTCTCCAAGCCTGCATGGACCTGGCAGAGCTTGTACACCCAGTTTCACTTTACCTGTGAGGTGGCACCAATCTTATGGGTCCTATGGGAGCCCTCTTCCAGGAGTAACGCTGACTCTGCTGGCCCAGGGCCTGAGAGAAACCCCTGCAACAGGTCCGGGTCACCCACCGCGTGAGTACACAGCTGACAACACATGTGATGCCTGTGAGTAGTGTCTGCCAGCGCTGCTGAAGGGCTCCTGGCATGCTTGGCCTGGCTTCCATGTTGTAGTTGAGTCCATATTTGTGGTGTCTTTTAAGAGCTTTCGGGAAGAGCAGAATGAAATTTGTTTGGTTTGGCAGTGAACTCTCTCAGCCCTTCCTTCTGCTTAGGGCAGAGGCGAAGTCCATGTATTTTTATCTCCACTTGGGCGCCGAATTCCATGTCTTTATTTGGTTTGCCGTCTTCATCCCTCTGCCAGGGTGCCTCTGGCTGTACCTGGTTATATCCAGCCCTTGGGCATGTGTGTGGGGATTCTTACGAGGGTGGTGGCCACCCCCTCCTCCACCTGTTACGAAGACTTGAGGATGGGGTGGGGAGAAGGACTCGGGCAGCAGTTGCGCCTGGTGGATAGAGTTAATCCCTGGAGTCTTGAGCATCTCCTGTTTTGCTAGCTGGTTTCCTGCCTCCAGCCCCTGCCCCGGTGGGGTAGGATTACCGAAGATGCAGAGGGTGGAAGCCCTGAGGGGGAACATGTCTATTCTGAGGAGCCGTGTTCGGTTACCGCTCCGAACCTGTGGCACGCTAGAGATGCTTGTGTATCACTGGCAGGGAACTGCAGCGATAAGGGGCTACAAGATGGAAGCAGGAGAGGATGGCCAAGGACCTGCAGGGCTGCATGAACTGTTTTTTCACTCGGATGATTACAGAGATAAAATTTGTTGGTTCAAGACCAGGAAGCAGTGTCACTGGGAGATCCCAGAGCAGTTAATCTATTAACCTTAAATTATTCCTCCTCCTGAACTCCCCACTGCTGTGCCTCCTAGGCAGTGAGGGAAAGGATACAGACCTGTTTGGTTGGTTGGTTTTTTTTGCATGGATAGCCATGGCAAAGTGACTTGTCTGAAGATATGGGGCTTTGTGGCACAAGGATGACCAAAGCCTGGGTCACAGATGGTCTGGTAGTTCTGTAACTTATCTGCTAGATGATAATGCTTGTTGCAGAGGTTGCTTGTAGGTACTCAGTTGTTCTGAATGTCTCTACAGATAGTGATCAGGCATCATTCAGATGTAAAGTGACGTTCAACACACTTTATAAGCCTCTGAGGTACAGAAGCTCAGTTTGGAAATAGAGACAACAGACTTTGTGACCTCAGGGACAGACAGAGCGTGAGGTAGGGATGTGATGAGCAAGGGTATGCAGCTTGGGCTTGCTCTGATTTCTCTGTGCTTGCTGACAACATTTAGGTGAATGGGGACAGTGCTGCTCATGCATGTGTAGCTAACATCGCTGTGCAGTCTGTGGTCATGCCTACAAGGAGCTTGCTTATACCAGTTTGCATCTGTACCTGCCTGGTACCTGTGCTTACCCCTTTTATAGAGCTTTAAAGAAAATGAGGTTTTCAGCTGGTGACACAAAAAGAAGAGCTCATTTGGGATCTTGGCTGCCTGCAGGTTCCTATCCTACATCTCCAGCACTCCTGCAATGCTGTTTTCTTCTGCTGACATCCCCAGGGTCAAACATCACAGCATTTGCAGGGTCCATGCATCTTGAGGCACCCCGTGCCCTGCCAAAGCTTTCCATCTCTCCCCCCCAAGATGGTAACACTCAGCTCATTCCTACATCTCTTGTGACCTTTGGAAATACCCTTTACTTTCTCCTCTCCTTCCTATTTTCTTGACCAGATACTGGTCTGGCAAGTACTTGGCTTTGGAATCTGTGTGGTGATTGATTGCCTGGCAGGCAAAACTAGGCAGCTGGCTGTTGAGTTGTTACAACAGTTTGTCACAACACAAATTTACTCATCCCCTCAATGTCACAAAACTTACAGGAACATAAATCTTGGAGGTGTCTACTGCTTTGTTAAATTTTTTGACCAGCAGGTTTGAAAACTGTGTGGGTGACAAAATACTGACGTACACCCACACAAACTCACAGTGTGATCTCAATAAAAGATGTCAGTGTTGTATGTATAGACAGTAATAATAGCACTTAAGCTTAAAAGCAAGTCCTCCTCTCTAATTTCATTACCAATCAAGTTTCGTCTTTTTTCCTTCTGAATTATCTGTGCAAAATCCCTTGCTTTTTCTGAGCTTCTTTGTGGTGAGTATTTAGTGGGCAATTATGCTTGGGTCAGTGTCCCAGGTCTCAGTGCTGCTATGATCCTCAGGCTTGGAGAAGACCCCAGGCACCATGTCTGCATGTAGCTGGAGTCCCAATGGGCCAGTCCCCTACCCATTTCCCAGGCACGTACCCTGTGTGTGGATACTCTGAAGTCCATGGCAAAATATGTCTTTTGTTCTCTGCTTGGCACTGCATGTGGAATTCCTGTTTGAGAGGGATGTAGGCGAGCTGTATGGGAAAGTGTAGCACTGTTCCATGAATAAAGGGGTATTTACAAAACAACAGGGTTTGTTATAGCTACATGCAGACTTTATACCAGACAATGATGCCAGCATTCCTAAGAATCAGCAAGCAGAAAGACTATTCACAGGCATAGTCAGCCGATTAATTTATTCACTGACAATTATTCTTACGGACAAGCATTCTGCAAAATAGTATTTAGGAAATAAAATCAATAGTCCTTCTTAAGAATTCCAGAGCTATTAGGGAAGGGAAGTAAAGTCGCTTCATACTTTTCATTATGTGATGCTTGATAAAGCACAGAGGAATCATATTATCTCAGTTTAAGCACTTTTACATATATTGCTACAGTAACCTGAACTAGTGCCTGCTGGCTTGCAGCTATTAGTGATTGTGCTGCTTCAACTGATAGGTTCAGCTCTCACTACATCTTTACCTGCAGTCTATCAAAGTTTCATATTTTTACCACCAGATTTTCACCTATATGTCTGTACCCTCACTGTGAGCTTTTTCTCCTGCAGGATGCTCCTCTGATGTCCCTTGTTCTCTCAAACTTCTGTCCTTATTTTTAAAACTTTCCTATTTTAGCCCCTCATTCAATGCATTTACATTTCTGTGTTCTTTCCCCAAAGACCCCCCACATGGTTCTCCATCCAAACATAGTTTAATACCACCTCAGTCACCAGTTCTGCTGGTAGAAATCTTCCTTTACATTTTTTTTTTTTCCATTTGTGGTGGATTTTCTTTTCAGTCTTGAAAGAGCTGCTTCCTTGCCCTCCTTTCTTTCCAGGTCTGTGCTCCAGTTTCTTACACCAACTCGTTGTGCCCTGTTTTAGCTTGTTTAAGACCTCTTTGGAACCATCTTTTATTCTTAACATCACCAAAGACAATGGCTCCCTGGGGTGTCTAAGTGCTACTGTTATACAAATACATATCTAAAATTCATCATCTTGCTAGGGCACATTCCTGATGTCCTAACCTAGCAATTTCCTTGCTCTTAGTGCGTGGGTTTTTCAAATGATGTGATAGAGAACTATATTGTAGTCACTTAGCAACCAGAACTGGCTTTTGAAAGCAAAAATCTTGGTTTTGTTTTGTAATTTTGGTTTCTAGGACCTTAAAATTAACAATTGTGTGCTCAGAAAATCAGTGAAGGGTTTGCAGAGTTGTGGAACGAAGATTCCCTGTCGGTTTATGTGCTCACTTGCATGCGTGTCTATATGCATGCTTACTCACTTGCTCTCCCTAGTTACAGATGGGACAGCTTATTTTTTTGTCCTTCTCTTTTGCACCTGATTTTCAGGAGTGTTGCTGAACTCCTCTTAAGGTCAGTGGGAACTTTTGGTGCTCAAAAATATGGAAAAATCAGTTCCTCTGCTGCAGACACAGGCTGCCTCCAATGCATCCCCAGCTGTGAAAAGTTCCAACTGCCCTTTATTCAACAGCCAGCACTTCCAGCTTTGTCCCTGGCAAATTCTGCAATGCAGCTCCAAGTGATCAATGCAAAAGTCTTTGGCATACGAAAACTAAAAATGTGGGGACAGCACAAAATAAATTGAATTGCAAAATGAAAGAGCACAGGCAATTCTCCTGATCGCATTATTCAGCTGCACATTTATTTAATTAAAGCCCGGCATTTTCTAATTAAAACGCAGCCCCTGCAGAATTTCCCCGTTGCCGCCTACGAGGTGGGGGGGAGGCGTCGGGCTGAGTTCACTGCAGCGGCCACCGCAGGGGGGCGAGGGGAACCTGGACGGGGGGGTGGGGGGGTGTCCTCCTCCTTCGGTGGCGATGCTGAGGGACAGCCGGGGGACACCCTGCCCGTGTCCCGAGGGTTTGGGGACAAGAACCCCCTTCCAAGGCAGCGCACTGCCCTCTAACGCTGCTCCCTGGTAGTGGAGGGGGGAAGCCCTCCGGGGCAAGCCGGCTGAAGGGAGACCCTGTGGGTGCCCTGTCGAAGTGAAAGGGAGAAAAAGGACTTTTTCAAGTCTCTCCGGTGAGCGGGAGAAGCAGTGCACCGTGTCTGGGGACGCCCCGAGCCCAACCCTGGTGCCAGACCCGTAGTTTCGCTTCTTCATCCCCCTGGTGCTGCAGCCAGGGAGAGCCTTATAGAGGTGCTGCTGTGACAACTTCTGTACCCAGGTGGCTTATGCTTTTCTTTTTGGAAGTAAACTTATCCCAAAATTTTCTGTAAATGAGCTTCAGGACAGAAATGTTGTCCCAGGGCTTTCTTTTTAGCTGTGACTTGTCTTAGGTGAGGCCCTGGCTTGAGCTGCTGCAGAGACAACGCTTCCCTTTTTCCCTTCCCTTGTGCTTCAGAGACGCATGTCCAAGCTGCGTATTGCAGTTACGTCAGAGATGTCTAAAATTACCATATCTTGCACATCTGGAGGTGAGGGACTTCAATTTCTTGAGCCCATGTCTGAACACAGGGGCAAGATTTGCTCTGTCTGCTTCCTGGAAATGAATGCCTGGAGGTGAATAAGCCTTTGCTTTCTTCACCAGGGTGGCATTGGGAAGAGGTTCTGACAGCCCTGATTGTGAGATCAGCTTTCCTAATTGTAGTTCCCTATAAGGAAATCCCTGCACCAGAAAGGGCTGGTGTTTTAGATGCTGACCTGTGGGAGCCAAGCAGAAAGGAAAGGCAAGGCAAGACTGCGGAGGTGGGTGGCTGCTGCGTCTCGTGCATGGGATGACCTCTCTGTGGCCCAGGCAGGAGACCGGTGCTGGGCGGAAAGCTTCTGCCCGATAATGGAGTTCACTGTTTTCCTGACCTGAGGGCAATAGGGTAGGAAGCTTGGCTGGGAATGGCTTGTCATAAGACTGTCATCAGTTGGTTTAAGTCGATACCAATTACAAGGTTATTAATTAAAAAATGTGACTGCTGTGAATAATGATTGTAACCCTTTATTTAATTAGTCACATTGCATACATCTAGTATGAATTAGAGCTCTCTGCGTGTACTGACTGGTAAAGGCTATGGTCCCTTAAACATGTCTTTTAACATCTTTTTTTTTTTTTTTTTTTAACATATTTTTAAGTGTTAGGACTCATTTTTCTTCAGAATTTCCTTTCTCCTGCCTTCAGAAATTTTCTCTGACTTGACACTCCCTATTCATTCATCTCCTGCTGACCGAGAAAATATTAAAAGTCTCTTAAATGCAGCCCATCATGAAAGGGTGAATGTTCAATCAGGCATGGAAACCCGCCTGATGTCATCTTTCATTCCCAAGAAAGTTTTCTGGCACTTCACTAAATATTCCCATGCTTTCTTTCATCTGTGGGAAAGAGATACTGGAGTAGTCACCATCTTTTGCTGGCACCAAGATAAGAGCTTGGTGCTAATATTGTTGCATGTGACTAGTCTCCTAGGGTCAGCCTCCTGACTGTCTGGTTCGCAGGTCCTTGAAGAGGGGTCTCGCGGCTGTTTGGTCCATGTGAGGACAGGATTGTTTGCTCAAGCAATTACTGCATTAGACCAGCGCCTCTGATGGGTTTCCAGGGTGACCTAGTGTAACCCCTTCTGTGTTCGCAGAGGGACACCATCTGCGGGGAGAGAAGGAAGGTGGTCAAAAGACTACCTGCGTGGGTGTATACTGCAATTTGTTTGTGTAGCATGACTTTAATCTGGCAGTGCCTTATTTCTGATCTGCACCTGAGGCACAAGAGCAAAGAGCTGCCTGGCTTTGGTTTATGGTTCATCAGCCAAACTTAGAGAGAGATCCGAAACGTTCATACCCCAGCCTCTAAACCTGCCTTCCTGTATGTTTAAGACAAACTGAGCAACCTTACAGTGCCATTCGGTTGTGCCCAGAAAAAGTGTGATTCCCTCCTTGCTGGCACACAACTTGATGGATTTGGGGGCATGAATCCTCCTCAGGGATGCACGTAGCCCTGGCTCATCACCACTGGGCAGGACAGATGTGAGTCCACGTGCATCGGTGACGCAGGCAAACTGGATTTGGCCAGCTGCCGGGGCTTTGAATGTTCATTTTGGGGGAGGGAGGGAAGGAGGACACAAGAGGGGAAAAACCTGCCCTTTGTCTGCTCCTGGTGCTCAGGTGCCTGGCGAGGAAGAGGGGACTGTGAGCAGAGGAAGAGCTGGCTCAGAGCTGCTGCATTGCCAGGGGATCCTTTCCCCATTTGATGGCAGAGACACAATATCATGGGGCCAACATGCAGAAGCTCGGCTGGAGCTGTTTGTCCTTTTGCTGCATCCGATGGATTTGTGTGTGCCTGTGTGTATGTGTGTTGCTTTGTTTTTCTGCCCTGTGTATTTTAGAAATAATCCCCTTCAAGGTTACAGAGATATCATTTGTCAGGCAAGCCGACAGAGCTCTTTCTTACTATGGGATTACATAAGAGAACACAGGCTTTATTATCATTTTAGGACGTATTAGCATTGTGGATTATTTCCATAGAGACTGAGCACAGTGGCAACCTTCACTCTGGGCTCCCTCATCCTCCCCCTCCTCCCCACCTCTTACTTTTTAAAAATAATATCCATTAGCAAACAAGCAAGTGGGAAGTGTCCTGTGAAGCCTGGTCTATGATGAGTGGTGTACATGGAGGGCTGACACTAGTGCTAAGAGCGCATCACAAGCCTGCAGATAGAAGGAGGGATTTTGAAAAGAGGATGCAGGGCATCAAGAAAGCAGATGTGCCTTCTTTATTCCTGCTGATGTGTGTGCCTTCTTGGGAGGCTAGGGAGAGCTGCTGTTCCTGCCTTGGTCATTCATTGCCTGTGGGATCATGATAGATCAGGTTGATGCTTCGTGTCTCAATTTACTAGTCTTTAAAATGGGGAGTTTAATTACACTGGGGTATCCCATTGGCCAAGAGTAATTCACGAATGTATGATTTATTCCCAGCATCTTTTCCATTACAAAAGCTGATCCTGAAACATCTGTGTCATGCTGGCTGTGCATCTTTTGAGCTGCCGGTGAAGTAAGAAAGGAGTGTAAATAAATTGTTGTAAATAAATTAAATTGCACATTCCTCCCTTGGAAAAGCATCTTGCCATACACCAACTCCTGCATTTTTTATGTGTGCTGTAGCCAGGCTGTAGTGGGACTAATAGGGGATATTTTAGGCCTTTCACCCTTTCCATCAAAAGAGCAGTGTTCTTCATCAGCAGGTCTGGGGGATTGCTGAACTGTAAAATGTGGAAACTGGTCTCCTCCTCTTGGCTGTGCCTCTGCTACAGCACAAAGTGTTGGCATTTCTCATGGCCTGGCAGACATGGTACAATAAATTTTTGGCCTTCATCTGTGCTGGGGGTGTCAGTTACATGAAGTGGTTCATTGTGAGTCTCAAGCTTCATCATGTAGAGCTGAGAGTGGAGTTCATAGACACGACTGCCAAGGCCAATGCCGGTTCGCTGGTCAGTGATGAGTCTTCAGGTCTGGAAGGGAGTCTTTTATTTCACACCTTGCCTGGTCTTTTCAGGGCTCATAAGTCATCTGATTAGTGTTTCTTCTCCTGATGCTGGTCATATGTTACCTGTAATGCGAAAGCTGTACTAGATCCTGAATAACACTAGTCGTATGTCACAACTATCCCCCAGGGCCAGTCTTACAAGAGAACAATCAGACAGCTAACCGCATCCAAGAAAGAACCTGTCACTTTGTTTCTTGAACGCTTCTGTTTGGGCCTCTGTCCTGATGAGAGCTGCAAGTGAATGCATCTCCCTATCAGTGAAACCCAGGGGCTCTATGTAGCAAGTATAATCTAGTGACAGAACAGTCTTCTACAGAAAAGACACTTCATACAGGAAGAGCAAGAGCTAACCAAAAACTCACTGAGGATCAGTCATTCATGAATAACCTGTTGACGAAAGGCAGGGAATTCATGGTTGTTGAAGAGGGGTGGGAAGGTACTATTCAGTGCTGCAGCAGCTGCAGTGGGAATTCAGATGGGTTACTGGACACCTAAGAAGCCACATACCAGACAGCTGTAGGAAATCAGGCTTCAGGTATTCTGCTGCTCAAGAAGCTTTTTATTCCTCTTTGAAAGAATAAGTTTAACCAGAACGCTGAGAAAGTAACTGTCCTGTTGTGATCCTGGCAATTGCATGGTTTCTGTGGTTTACCAGCACAATGCATGATCACTAATGGCATCTTTACCTGGGATGGTGAACTGAAAAACTTGAGCTTTAGCAATAGGCTAGTTGCACCTCAGTTTTGACATCTTTGCTGTAATTTCAAAAAATTAAATATATTTCTTGCCCGTGAATATTCTCTTTGCTGCTTTAGACAAGAGAGGAAAAAAAAAGTGAAGTTCTCATCTTTGTGACCTACGTGGACTTACCACCCTTGTGTTCTCTCCTGTGCCAGTCTCATGTTTTCTTCTTGCCAAAAAGACCTAAAAGCCTTGAAAGCCCCTGAGAGATGCAAGTTTCTAGCTAAAGACTTGTGGCTGTGTAGGTAACACAATACTTTACTCACATGTCTAATGGGTTTGGATCTTTAAAGGTTTTTGGCTGGATTCCTCGTCTGGTCCTTGGACACTTGTTGGCTAACAGAAAGTATCTTATGATCTTTACTTTCTATAGGGGAGACTAGGTATGATATTTTAAAACTGGTCTCAGTCCTTAGAGAAGTCCATTTGCAGAAATCCTCCCAAATCAGAGATGTCTTATCCTAGCCAAAGTGGGCTACTACAGAAGACTCCAGTGACACAAACCTGTTTGTGGGAAACAGCCTAAGGAAAAGCTGTTTGGGCTGGAATAAAAATCTATATGTGATTGAACTACTAAGATCTATCTAAAATGTCAGCAATATATGTCCTTCCTGCCCACTCTATTTACTGCTGCTTGTGGAGTTAACATTGAAGGGATTCATGTGTGTCAGCCTGGTGGCTGGAAACCTTACCCAGGGATCTGACTTTCCCTTAGCTGAAAACAAGACAAGCAAGGAAGATCTTTCTTAGGTTAAATTTGCCACAGTTCAAAAAGGTTGTGTTCTAGAATGTTTCGTATCAGCTTGATGAAATCACTAGATACACCGCTCTACAGGGCTTAGGGCACACATTTTTCTTCCTGGCAGCTACACCAGCATCCATACATACACTACAACATCTTGGTTTGTTTCTTGAAGATTTTGTGTAATTGTGAGTGGGCTGCAAGTGTTTGTGCCTTGGACTGATGACTGAATGAGCAAATCTGCAGGCCTATGCAAGCAATGGAGCTGACTGTATTTCTCATCCAAATACACACAATATGCATTTTTCCAGAGGCCTCAGGGAAGGGCACACATCTAAATACTGGACCGTCTGTGGTTATGATTAGTATCTATTTATCACAGCTACTGTGAAAACAGGATAGAAGAAAAATAAAATGGAAAAGGACCTTCTTTCTACCACTTCAGTTCCAGGAGTGCCTTCACCTCATGCTTGCTCATTCATGTGGCACAAATCAGTTTTCCTTGATGCTTAGCTGGATTGCATCTGCAGAACTACAGGAAGATGAGCAGGCATCATTTCTGTCTCCTGTGGTCCTCAAAGCCTGCCTTGAGCAAAGTTCTGACTGTATATTCTCTAGTGTCTGCAGCTGTTGAAGATGCAGGAAGACATCCATCTCAAACCTTTCTACCTTGTGTCTTGCCTAAGGCATCTGAAAACTTCTGTGCAGTGGGAAATCTGCAAAAATATCTGTCAGTGGAGGTGGTCCCAGTTAAACCTCTGTCAGAGCCCGGGAGCCCTGTGTACACAAGCTGCTGCCTTCGGAGCCAAAGGCGTAACTGAATTCCTACCGCTCTGTGTTTCTGTTTGAGAAGTCCCTCACCAAACTAGGTGTGCATGTGGGCTTGGGTCACATCAGACCAGCTGTGCTGATGGTTGTTCCCTGTCCTATCTGCAAGCAGCCTTGCACAGCATGTGGACAAAATTGTTCTTTTTTATAAGTCATCAGACTATTCCTGTACAGTGCTGATTAAGCTCTAAAAAGACTATGGTAATAGCCAAATTTCTCTTTTTCTGTCCTCATGGTTTTACGAGATGAAAAAAAGATAATTTGTTGTTGGGCAGCCAGTCATACAACAGTCCTGTGGGTATTGTGTTGGCGTGACCCCTGTGTGGCTCATGATATACCTTGCAACCTGAGAGAAGCCTTGTCCAATATGGAATTCCTTACCTACTTACTCTGTGTGGTCCTGCCTTCACCCACAGTGGGAAACCTCTCAGGGACCTTAGCAGTCAGCTGTGGGTCAGTTTTGCACATCTGTTCCAAAAGACTGTGTCTGTGATACCAAACCCCTCATGCTTGCATTGTATTGAGACCCTAGTGTCCTTAAAAGTTGTCTTTGTTAGACACCTGTCCTTATTTCCTGTAGGATTTGAGTATTACATGGGTGGTGTATTTATGCTCACAATACCTCTAAGAGTTGCTTTATTATCAAAAGTGTTTGTGCTTCAGTCTGTGAAGTGAAGATAATTATTCGCTTCTGGGCACATTATATGGTATTTGGTGGTCTGAATTTCCCTCTGCATGGGCTTACCTCTGTGCTGAGATCCTCTGAACTGTGCCTGAGTTTGATGCCTTGAGTAGGCAGTGTGACTGCTCTTCCAAGTGACTTCCATGGTCACTTATATTGCTTGTGGCATAGAAAGGAGGATCCAGAACCTGAGCCTTCCATCTCAGAAAAATACCCTCATTTTAGAGCCGTTCTCCCTTGCTAGGTACACTGACACCAATGTTTCCATTTGTGGAACCCAGTTTGTCTTGCAGCAAGGAGAAAAACACCATTCGACTTATAAATTGCACACATTTAATAGGGAGCAGCATAGGAGGAGTCATTTTTAATAATTATTTGCATAACAGTAGCCTTTCTTCCATAGATCTCGCAAAGCTGGGCAAACATGAATTAATTCAACCTTAAACTACCCACATGGGAGGACGCAAAGTATCATTATCCACATGAACAGTTTCTCTGCATGATTTTACTAATTATAGTATAGCACTTAGGTGTTGTTACGTGTGCTACACAAGATGGTAAATAACATTTTACAGAGAGGAACAAAGGGCATTTCTTACCCAACCATATCCTTTCCAGCACTCACACTGTACTGTCTTCAGCAATGGTGAGAATTATTCCAGCAGAAGGTGGAGGAAATGGATCATCAACGGGCAGCGTGGCCAGAGCTATAAATAGGTGTAATGTCTTACCTAAACCCCGCAGAAGTGGGTCTGTTGAAGAGCTGGATTTAGATAGTAACTCAAGTTGTGTACCTTCCACCATACCAGAACAGCTTTCACCTTTCTCCATTGTTGGGAGGAATCCAATTCCTGACCCTAGCAAGGCAGTGTAATGCAACCTTCCCAAAAAAGGCTGAGCTGTTTCAGCAGCACTTCCTTAAGATGTGACTGGGCTGGTCCAGCTAGGTGTGGGAGAACCTTCTGTTTTGTGATACTTTGAGCATTAGGGAAACAGCTACTTCCTCAAAGCCCCGAGGAAGGGGAACTGAAATACTTCCAGCAGCCTGGGAACCCATGGGTACTCCTCTTTTCTGGCATCTGAGACTTCCAGCAAGTCCTTTGCCATCCTTTTTCCTGTGCTAAGTTCATGGAAAAGAGCTGGCTCAAGGTTTTCCTGAGGACAGCCCAGCAACTGGGCATGGCGGTGTCTGAAATAAATATAGTTTTGGAGGAGAGTTCATTTCCCCTGAATTAATGCAGCCTGACACAGAGCGCAGGAGCATGTGCCATCTGGTCAAATCTGCCTTGATTTTGCGAACAAGGGGGAGGGTAACTGATACTTTTATGAACTGCCGTTGCTGCACAGGAGAAAACAGTAATCCCCTAGGTACTGAAAATGCGAGATGCTAATCTGAAATTAAAATGGGTAAACATGCACAGGCCCAGTAAGGTCGGGAAGGTTGAAATCTTGCTCTCTAAGGAAATGAACCTTTTTATCTTGAGAAGCCCTGGGCACAGCTACGTAGTCCATCAGTTTAATAGGAGATGGTGGGGTAGTGTGCTGCTCTTTTATTTCAGAGCCAAGCTTGTTCCCTGTGCAGGCAGAGTGTAATGTAATTTCCTTCCCTTACTCCATGACGTACGTGTGTTTTCTGCAGAGATTTCACTCTTTACTACGTGTCCATGTGCCCTGTTTTGCTATTGCCTTCTGATGCCGCTGCATAAATTGGGCCGGAGGGTGTCCCTCTCTCTCTCCTCCTCAGCTAGACAGCAAGTATCTAATTCCACTCTCGTCTGTAGTCCTGCCGGGCACGTAATGAAATGGCCAAATTCCGATGATTCTACCTGGGAGGGAGGCTGAAACTGTTCAGCGGTATGTCGTAATGCGAGCTGTGATGATGGGGAACCTGGAGGAGATCCTCATCCCTTTCCTTGTGCTGCCCATGGAGCAGAGCTTGCGTGTTCACAATTGGCGGGTGAGGATTCTGCACAAGCTGCCGGAGAGTTCAAGACAGCCATGTGTGCCTCACGGCAATGGCTACGAAGTCATGGCTGGCTGTGGCTTTGGTACAAGACAAGCTCTTAAGGCCAGCACAGCTGCTGGCCTTAATTTAGCAGATAGTGGCTGAGTAACCCAGAGGCATGTGTAAGGCAGGAACAAAAGGTGTTTGCCTTGTTTTCCTAACAAAATTGCTCTCTGGATGAGTGCTTTCCAAATTTTCAGCCATTGTCCTAAAGTACAAAATACCAATGAAGTCTCTGAAGCTTTTCTGCAGATCAGGCGAGGGAGGACTGCAGTGCCATGAATAGCAAAGGGGAGAGCAGTGAGGTGGTAAAAGCTGCTTTCATATGCAGCAAGGCAGTGGGGGCACTTGTTGGGGTGCTGGGCGAGATGCAGGCACTAAGTAATAACCTCACCTTACTTCACTGAGGTTTGTAGTCTCTGTGCTGCTCAGAGGTAAAACCTGTCATCCTTTCATGTGTGCTTGGGATGAAACAGAGTTGTGTGCTAACAGAGCGTGACAAAACCGAAGCACAGGAACAACAGATGTGGTCACTGCATTTCTTCTGGAGGTGTTTGCACACATGCATGCCCAAAGCCTCTGTCATCCAGGAATTCGTCTTCCTGAAACACAGCCCCATACCTCCCATCTAAGAGGGTAATTAGTCTGCTGCAATTAGGTCTTCCCTTTTCTGTTGTGAGTTCAGCCACTCAGTGGGCAGTGGTTAGGCACACAGCCAGCGTACACCACGCGGTGTTGAGGTGAGCAGTGCTTCATGGGGAGGTGAGGGCTGCAGGAAGCACAAAAATTGGGAGGTGAGTTTTTCTTGTGGTTAGTTCAAGAATATTGAGGCTCTTATGGCTGGGAAATATGCATATGGGGAGAGCATGCAGTGGCTTGGTTGTCATTTTTCCATGATGAAAAGCAGGAGCAGTACCTTCGATGTATTCCTTCCATTCTCAGATGGACTAAAACTTGCCTGGAATTTAAGGGGAGGCACTTTACAATGCTTGGGTGAAAGATGCTATAAAAAAGCCTGAAGGTTCATTTGGCCTGAAAAGCCCAGATAAAGGTGAAAGGTTTAAGTTTAATTCATGACAAGGGAGTTTCTGGCTCAGAAATTTCCATCAGTTTCATGAGTGCTGAGCTCTGATCATTAGTGCAAGGGGCACATTTCAGTAAAGAGACTGTATTTATTCCCCAGCTCCCCAAGGCTTTTCTCTTGGAACTGAATTATCTCCAAAACCAGGGGTCTTTAAACATATCTCCTCTTTTGCCTTTTTTCTTTCGCTCACAACCTTGTTTTTGTTTGTGGACCAGAATGCCCAATAAAATCACGCAAAGGTCTTTTATTTATGTTTGGCTAGGAGCTGACCAGATGCCCCAGCCTGTGAAATAATCACCATCTGTTGATTGTAATCACAAGGCAAAAGCCAAAAGCCTGGAAGGTTTTTTCAGTGGTGTATTCAAAGAAGTGCAGCTTGACTTTTCTGAATAAAAACAAAAGCTTCTGCTTTGGGTCAGACCTTTTTTTTTTTTTTAATACTTCCCCACATGCTGAATGTCTATGAATAGCTCTGCTATTCATTCCCTCCTTATCAGAAGCAATTTGGCTTTGCACTTTATTTTTGTCTTTCATTGCTGTCTGAGAAGATGGCACCATTGCTGTGCCCTGGTGCATTGTGTCCACCCTCTGCAGCTCAGCACTTCAGTGGGGAGCACATTTTTCTGAGGTCCCATACGCAGCAAGTTTCTTTTCGCCCTGTTTTTGTCTCTCTGACATCTTACCATTCTCGCATCAAAGATGTCTCTGGGGAAGAAGGACAATAGCGAATACTGCAGGTACAGTGAGAATCAATAATTCATTTAATCATAAATTAATAAATGATGCTGCTGCTTATGGAGAAGGGGAGGAAAAGAAAGAACATTAATAAAGTCATTTCCAGATCAATTCCACAAGTCTGAGAGACTGAAGAGAGGCTCCAGAGGGCCTGAACTTGATAACTGTCAAGGTCTGCAGGATTCCCTCACTACCGTCATTGCCACTTCTTGGGTTTAATTCAGTGATATGGCTGTTATCTGCCCCTCTCCTGTGGAATTTGGAGCTTGCAGAACTTCGGTATTTGCATGACACAGAGCAAAGTACCTCTGGGTGGGGCAAGTGAGCCGTACAGAAGTTTTTAAGCTTGCTGGATAAAAGCATTGCAGTAACTGAAATGCTTCTGCCAGACTTTAAGAGGAAGTTGAGTCTCCAGTCTGAGCCCAAAGACAGCTGCGCTTGCTTCTCTGGGCCCATGAGGTGCAGCTGAGTATTGTTGCCCATGAGTGACCGGGGAAAACTTAATGCTGTGCTGCATCTGGCCCTGCTAAAAATACATGGTGGGGAATACACATATGCACTTCCTCTGCTTGAGTCCACAGCGTATGAAGGCAGCGCAAGTCAGGATTTAGCCATCAGAAAATGCATAATGGATATAATAAGGATACTAAATGTTTTAACCTCCGGAAGACACCTCTTAGGCAAGCCATGCCTATTTATTTAAGTAAGCGGACAAAGACTTCGAAAGCCCCTGTGACAGCACTCCTTCATACTGTGGTGATAGGCATTACTGGGTGGCCAAATTTGTCACATGAATTACCATCAAGTAGTGTTGCTTTCCAGTGCTTTCCACTCCGGTGTGCGCCGTCCTTCCCTGTGCCTGCAGTAGCTCAGACCTTTCGCAGCAGCTCAGGTGAAGGCGCTTGGGGCTGCTGAGCACTATTGCTCTGGTTTTCTCCTTCATTGGCTCTTTAAGTAACAGGCACGGACATCTCCTGACTTGGGGGCTGGATTTGTCTTTTCAAAAATATGTAGGACATCAAGGATGTTTCTCCCTGGATTTAGTGCTCTGTGGGCCTACCTGCAGTTTGGGCTGACTTGAATTGTACTTGGAGATAAGAATGTTAATTTTCGTCATTGTCCAGGAGAAGAGGTCAGGTCTGTTTATGCAGTGCATGGTAGTGCTTAGAGGAATTCAGAAATTGTGCCCTTCTCCCAGCCCTTCTTGTGGTTGGCAGGCATCTGGAAACATGACCTCCCTAGGGACAGGAGGTCTTCATTATGTATTTGTATGCCACTGTATTAATAATGGTAATGAATAGTGGAATTAGAGCCTTAGTATCTCTCTTACATAACTGCATGTTGCTAATGGGCATAAGCTCAGCCAGAGCTGCTGAAACACCCGGCAAAGCTGTTTTACCCTAGCAGTGGTTTGAATTCTGCCCAGTGCTCATATACTGAGAAAAGTGTCTGCTTTTCCTAAAATGAAGGAACAAATCAGTGCAACTAAGAGCATTGCTGGAACCAGAAAGCTGAGATCTCAGACAGTGTAAAGACTGAGAGAGAGGGAAAAGATCTCCAAAATGTTCTCTCTGGATGTGCTCACAGTACCTGTTTTGTGTGCCACTTCTTTCCTTTCTGTTGAGTTACTTTTAATTTTCACTTATGCAGAAGCAGAAGGCCACCTTGTTTCCTGATAAAATCTACTCTTTTTTTTTCGTTTCTTTCTAGTTTAATCTCATAACTCCTAGTTATTACCTCCTCCCACTCTGCAATATTTACATGCATCAAGTATATTTTACAGTTTACTTCCTTGGAGTTGTTCTTTAATAAGCTGTATACATTTAACCCTTCTTAGTTGTCTTCATAAATTCTCCAAGGTCTGTTTATCAATAATTTCTGGTTTTTGGTTTTTTGTTTTTTCCTTAGTTTGCTGCTCATTTATTGCTGACAAAGAAAAAATTCATGGAATGAACAAAATGGTATCTTTGGGCTGGTTGCATTGAAATGGTGCAGAAACTCCTCGCTGTCTCCCTTCATCCCTTTGCTGTGATGGGATGCCCCTCTGTTCACCACCCAAAATTGCAAGAGGTTGTTTTGCTAATATAGCACATCAAGATTTTTTATTTGCTGTTTTCTGTAACTTCGAGTCTCAGAGAACAAAACAGCTTCTGTGCTTTCTCCCTCCTGCTGAGTATCCATCTTTTGGATTATTTCTCTCCAGGGACATTACCTGCATTTTTCTATTTTGTTGGGTTCAGCTTGTGGCTCTGATGAGTCTAGATTCAATCATCCTCTGTCCTGCTCATGCTACTCTCTGCTTTAACTTTCGGACCATTGCCCACACATGCTTAATTTTAAGGAGCTCTGTGTTCATCGAGGGCCCATTTCTTTGTCTTCCATTGTATTTGCAATTTTTCTGTAGGGTGTCAGCTGCAAATTTCATGGACAGTTAGTGTTGTTTTCCTGTGACACTGGTTTAATAAGACCAACATGGATGCAAACCCTTTGGCACATCATTTGTCATTTCCCAGTCCAACAAAGTCTATTTTCTTTTGGTACCTCTGGACAGTTTTTTGATCCATGGGCTGTTGATTCTGGTCAAACGGATGCAGTGGGGCAATGTCAAATCCTTCAAATTCCTAAAGCTTCAAATTCCATTTACTGCCTTTCCTCTAGGTGCTAGTTGTGCATGTGTATTAAAAAGCAAAAGACTTTAGCTTATGTATTTCATGTGATTTTATTATTTAGATTCTTAATGACCCTTCATATTTGTTTCATTTTTTTTACTAAGGACAGATATTGACTTGGAATTAAACATTGCCAGTTCTATTCCTTATTGAAAATCTTTACTGTGTTTGCTTTTTGGTTGATTTTGTGGAGCCTCCCTAGCTCCATGTAAATTGTCAGATTATTTGTCACTGGGATAATACGTTTGTCAATGCCTAGCCATTACAAATTAGGCTCCTGATCCTGCATACATTTACGCAGGTGCTTATATGTATAGATTGCTTAACATTCAGCCCTATATTAATTCTGTTGAAGTGAAAAATAGTTTAAAAAAATATTTCTGTCTTTTCTGGATTAAGTTTTAGGACATTGCTTACTTTATTATGGTTTGTGGACATATCATTCTTCAAGTTCTTTTTGCTTCTGCTTTTTTTTTTTTTTTTAATGACCCTTTTTTTTCCCTCCTTTCTCTAAACTTCCTCTCTTTATTCTTCTGGCTAAGGACAGATTTTAAAAAGCTGCTCAGCAATTTCTGAACCATTAATTTCATCCTCATCCTCATTTATTAACGAACTTACCTTCTTTCTGGTGCTTCTTCTCCTCCTGATAAATTTGTAAATCCCTTCTTATTCCCCTCAGTGCCTTAGGCAATATAAATTCATCTGCTTTTTTCCCCTTGCCCTTATCTCTTCCCTACAGCCTTGACTGACTCTGTATATTCTTGTTTAGTCACAATCTCCAGTTCTATTTGCAGCAAAGGACTTTTCTTGTGATTTTCATAATGAAAAGGAATCAGTAAGGAAGCATTGTATTGTACAGTGCAATAAGATCTGAAGTGCTCCATTTAAAAGTTGTGTGTGGTGGAGCCTTCTCAGGGACAATTTATGTTAGGAACAGTCACTGTGTGGCAAAGCCAGTATTTTAGTTTTAGTATGTCTTTGGCTTGATTTTAAAAGCTCTCACCATGACTTGAGCAGGGTAAGATGGGCAGCTGAGCCAATGGGAATTCCTTTTCTTTCTGAGTGGTTTCATCCACTGTGCTGTGTTGGCTGTTCATTGCAAGAGCTGTTCTCCTTCCCTGGTAGAAGGCATATTAATAGAAAAAGCTCCCTTTTTAAGGGGAATTCTAACCTAGAAAGTGTGTGTGTGGGGGGGTGTATCTGTGTGTCTGTGTGTATTTCAGCCACTTGTTGCTCAGGAGAAGGCAGAGCACCAGAAGGAAACCCAGATAAAAAAAATAAGCTGGTGTAAGAGGAAAGAGAAGACAGTGGGTCTTTCCATCCTTCCAAGCTCCAGTTCAAGCTGGGTTGGCAACACTGCCACACTTGAAAGCAGATATGGTCTTTGAGCTCCATCAGTGTGTTATGCAGGAAAAATGTCCCATGCCTACGGTGGCTGTTGCTAGCAGTGATGGAAAACGTGCCCTTGGGGAGCAAGGCTGGAGACCGACTGGCAGAGGGGTTGCTTCACAAGGTCTGGAAACCAATAAACTTGAAGGGTCATTACAGAAGACCTATTCAGTCAAGGCTGATGTGGACTTGAAAAATGCCTGTAACTCAGCTCATGTGAATGGGGCTGTGCCACTTACCTGCCCTGTGACTTTTGAGACTGTGACTTTCCTATGTTCAGTTTCTCCATCTTTAAAATGGGGACAACGATATAGGATTGTAGGGGTTTGGTCAACTACTGACTGCAAAATGCTCCAAGAACCTGGGTTGAAATGGCAATATTTGTTTCTTTCTTGTTGGAAGTCAGCATGAAGGTCTTGGTGGGGCAGGGCAGGAAGAAGTAGGTTGTTTTTAGTGGTTCCCATCACTTCTTTTGGGGATGCTTTTACCCACCTTTCGCCTTTTGTTTCTCCCTGTGTGGGTGCCATGGAGAGCAGCCATGGATAAGCAAAGCATAATGAGATAATGAGTTCTCATGTGCCTCTGGGACCAGAATAGTACTGGCTATTGCTTCTGCATCTTCCCACATTACTCTTGGCATCCTTCCACACTTGGTGAAGATGGACAAGTCAGGAGTCATGCAAAGTCCTGAGGAGATGAAAGAAAGAACACAAAATAGCCTTAAAAACAGAGGTTACCTCCATAGACCCATCCTTCTCCCATTCTTCTGTGCCCCATAGGGTTGTGCTACATGAGAGCAGGGAATCTGCCAGAGCTCTGGTCAGTTCATTGAATATTTGCTCAGAGGAAATGTCTTTTGTTTACATGGGGGAGAGAGAAGCTTAGAGAAGAAACCTGGCACAGAGCAGTTGGGATTCAGTTAATCTGCTTAGAAATACATTAATCAGAGGATCAAATGCTGTCAACAATACTCTTACCCCCTCACTCTCTTCCCTCTTCCAGTACGTTGCTCATTACTGCTCTCACTGGATCTTACTCCTCACCCTCCTCCATGTGACCCTCCTCTTCCCTGCTGTGAAAGTCAGTGATGAAGGACAAGGAGATTAAAGCAAAATTAACAAATAAAATATAAATATTCTATCTAAATGAAAATTAAAAATGGATCTTCGGCTGTTTGCTTCCCTAAAAATAGCCTTGTACCCCAGCCAAGCCCAACATAGCCAGAATTTCCCTGGAAAGTTCTGCGCAAAATGGGCAGCTCCCAAATGGTGAGCAAATAGTGGAAACAGTGGCTGCCTGCTTCCCCTCAGACTCGGTCCATCTCCCCCCACTTCCACTGGAGCCCACAGGAGAAGCTGTGGGGCCACACTGGGACATTGCATTATGACTGCAACTGGAGAAAGGACTACTCCAAACTGCCAGCACTCATTGCCTTTAGCAGGAACTGCCAGTACTTGGCTTCTGGCTAACATCTCTTGTCTAAAGGTGGGCATTTGTAGTTGTCAGCCGTCACAATTTAGTGGGTGCGCTGATTAAAACTGGAGCCAGGCAGTACAGTTTCTCTTTTGTGCAGCTGGGATAATAATACTTGCAAGGACCTCACCTGTATGGGGAGAGAAGCTCTGAAGAAAGGTGTTGCTGTTAGTGGCATATTCCTCAATATCTTGTTGCTTCCCTGCCTGGCCTCTGGTGAATTGGACAGGGGACTCAAAGGTAGCATCCTGTGGTGACATGGAGCTGAGGTTGAGGTAGTTGGCTGCTCTCTGTGCTCTGTTGCTGTAGAATAACTTTTGTCAGAGGACTATTTGTTCTACATGCACTGTCTTCTTCTAACATTTTTGTTTTATTAATTTTGCAAGAAAAGCACAAGAACAAAAAAGCGTTGCAGTGAACAAGATATCAGCACCAACTGGGACATAAAGAAAGGAGTAGATAGCTACTGTTATCCACTCAATGTTTGCATGCATGGTGTTTTATATTCCTGGGTTTTGTTCTCAGATGTGCAGCAATCGATTTAATTCTCTGTATGAAGTTATAATCATAGGCAATGCAGGCTGTACAGTCTGGCTCACTTACTTAATTTCAAGGGAAACCTTTAACTTCAGGGATCTCCTGACCATTGAGCTGTTGTTTTAACAGCATTACAGTTGTATTAATTTCGGAGATTTTGCAATCCTATGTTAATCCAAATTCCATTGAAGTCAGTACACAGACACCCATTGTCTTTAGCTGGGGTTGGTTCAGGTCATTGCTCTTCAAATTCTTCTGAGGAAAGGATGTGGATAAAAGAGAACATGCAGTGGTATATCAGAGCTCAGTTTCTTTTTGTTCTTTCATGAGTTAAGTAAAGGCTGGCTAAGAAAGAAATTGAGGTGGGTAAATGTTTTTAGAGGAGGTTTTATTTTTTGTTTGTTTGTTTGCTTTTTTGTGAGGGAACAGGAAAAATGAGGGGAATAGAAGGCCACTCCCTAAGGGTGCAGCAATACTTATCCCAAATGGGAAAAACAGAGTGCTCTCTCCAGAGACTTCTCAGTGCATCATTGCTTCCATGGGAAGATGTGCCATTGTGCCCATTTCCTTCCTCTGCTTCTTCCTGCTGGGCCACACAGCACTGAAGTGAGAACCCACCTCTGCTTCTCCTCAATATGCTTTAGAGGAAGATCCAGAGGAAATAGTGTCATTCACCCGTTTCTGCATATACATGAGCAGATACACTCAGCTGTTTGAGGACATGTGGACCCCTTTAATGTTGGTGCACCCCATCCCTGCTTGGCACGCCTCCTGTATTCCCCCAGCCACGCTAGTGCACTGTGACCCAGCTGCCCAGTGTCCGAGCATGGCTACCAGGGTAGGTAGCAGTTCCTGCTGGCTGTGCCCTGAGGGTCGTCCGCAGGCCTCCTTTCCGTAATGTATTTGTAGTGCGGAAGCTGTGGCCCATACTATAGCGTAAAGATTTGATGTGCTGGGGCAACAGCTTCAAAAGACCTGGGCTTGAGCATTGGCCCTGCAACCAACAAGGGGTAATAAGACCTCCCAGAGGGCTGTGTTGACACGTTGTGCCAGCAAGGCAGAAATGCTGAGTTAGCAAGTTCACAAATTCATGCATCTTGGCTTCTTCCCAGCAAGTGGGAAGTAGAGAGCCGATAAACCTCACAGAGCCGTGTGCCTCTGACAGCAGACCCACGTGCATTAACTGTTCTATTGCCCCCGGCCAGGAGCTGGGGCTCCGATACCCACTGGACGACATTATTGCACTGAAGCAACACATTTAGGAATCTGATCTGCCTGGGAAAACAGTGTGTGATGGCCTTGCTGCATCCGTTCCATTCAGCATGAGTGAGAGTTGGAGGATGTAGCAGCACAGGTCTCACTGTGAGCTGCTATCAGGAAAGTACACAATATCCTTTCCAGCATGGTGGCCCTGCCAGTTTTAGCATGCTAGCCAGATTAAAACTAGCATAGACACATGTACTCATGCTGTGTCTGACTTTTCCTTTTGCTGAGGACAAGTGCTTGTGGGTTTGGAGCTAGCCCTTACCTCCAAAAGGTTGTATGGGCCTGGTCCAGATTTTTCCTTCATCTGTATGTGTCAATGAAAAACGTCTTTTAATCAAAGACTATTTTTCACAGAAGCTTCTGTTATATTATTGTCTCCATATCAGTTTTTCTATGGAAAATGGTCAGGGTAGGAGAAGGAAGTAGGACAGGTAGGTTTAAATTTTTTTCTGACACAGCTTTCAGTTTTCTCTGAGAGGAAAGGGGAAGGAAAAGAGGACTGGAAAGCAGTCAAGGGAGAAAAGGAAAGGAAAATAAACCCTTTTTATTGCTTTTCCAACAAAGTTTGGTGCTGGAAATATCTACCTTCCTCATTTTCCTTGTCATCGCTTTATTTCTTGTGTTCCTTTCTCATAATTTCCCTCATCCTGGGCAGTCACTTTCCCGAGAACATAAATAGCCACAAATGCTGATATTTGCATGGAAGATTGGAAGGGAAACTTGCAGGAAAACACAATGACTCAAGTAGAAATGTGTCTTGGTATCAGCCCTGCAAATTAAGCTGGTGAGCTCTTCCTGAGCTCTGAGGCTGGTCACCAGTCTGGCAGGATGCTGAGCCAGGAGCTGGTGAATGGGCTTTGTGCTGGTGTCAGCCTGGTAAGCGAAAACTGGAGACAATGTCACTTCCCAGCTGCTCAGGCTTGGTGTAAGTGGAGAAGCTTGAGCAAGCAGAGCTGCCCCTCCTCTCTTGGAAGAAGGAGATTTTCCCCTTTCTCTTCTTCACTGGATGTGAAGGAAGGTGGCCTTCTCCTATCAAGTCTGCTGGCTTGAGAAGTGAAGAGGATTTTAAATGAGAATGGTGCCAGACAAGGAGATTTAAGACCTCTCATCATGATCCAGTACTTTTAACAGGAGGTTTTTAATCCATGATTGTTCTCTGTCTGAGATTAGCTACTGCTTTTTCCATTGTCTCAAGAGCAGTGGCTTTACTGGGTCTTGCCTCAGGCCCATCTAGCCTCATAACTTGGCTACTGATTGGAATTTGGATTGCAATAGATACTCAGAGAAAGAAGATGCTCAGGGAGGCACCTTTTCCCATGTACTTTCTCTCTGGGGTGTCATGAAGAGAGGGATCAAGGGAGAGTTGCTTCATGAAGACCTCTTACCCTGCCCAGGGTGTTGCCATTGGCTTCTTTGCTTGTAGCCAAGGCCTAAAAGGACACAGTTCAAGACTGATGTGCTCCATCTCCAGGCTCAGTGTTGGCGTGGCTGGTGGACAGCAAGTTGTTGCATTGAGAAGGGGGATTGCAAGCGCTGGGGAGGTTGCACCACCCAGTGTGTCTACATAGAACACATGCACTATTGCTGAGCAAGCGTAGGTCCCTGGGGTGAAGTGGGCTTCTTATACATCCTTTTTCTTCTGTGATCTCCTTCACATCTACTGGAGCCTGTTCCTGCAGTTGAAGGTAGAGCTGCAAAAGCTTGAGAAGATCTTGGGGCACCTTTTTAGGCTAGTGGACTGTGGTCTGGGAGATTGAGGTGAGCACTATGCAGGTAAACTGTATTAAAAAGTAGGTTTTAGAAACTCAGTGATTTCATGTAGCTGCACTCCGAAAATCAGACAGTGGAACCTGGGCCAAAAGTTCAGGTACCACTGATTTGTTCTGTGTGCTACTCAGGCAAAAACCTGGTTAATTCTCAGTCAACTCTATACCCTGCCTGTAAAAGCTGCCTGAGCTGGAGTTTTCACAGCCTCCCTGGAGCAGTTTGTTTCAGAGCTTTGCTGTTGTCATAGCTAGATAGCTAGTCTGAGATCTCGCTGCAAATTTTGTTGCTAATAAAGATGATCGGTGGGAAAAAGAGAACTATTTTTCTCATGCAAATTATAAACATACTACATTTATCTTTTGGCATTTTTCTATCTATTTTTCTTCTGTTTCTTTTCTGTCCCTTTGATGCATCTCCCTATCTCTATCTCATTTCCTACCTTCCTTCCTTCACGATGATCGCTTTCTCCTTTCACAGGGGGCAGAAAGAAACATTTGCCATGTTTTATGGATTCCCACTTAATACTGCCTGATCCCTCATTATTAGAAAGCTCCTTCCCCTCTGGTACCTTTGTGTCTGGTACAGATGAGTACAGCAGATCCCTGCGGAGACTCCTGCACTCTTAGGATGCTTCTCAGCCAGCCAGTACCTCCAGCCACATCTCCCTCCTCTCTTAACCCAAACAACTCATGTTCAGATGCTAACGTTATCACTCTTTTCTTCTAGTCTGATGATGCCTGGAGCTTTCAAATATGTTCATTAATTGAGCCTCCTGGGGTGTGTTCCCTGCTGACCATTCTGTATATGTACATGGAGCCAGTGGAGGGGAGGAGAGAGGAGAGGGCATGCCTGGCACTGGAGCATACGCTCTGCATCCTGCTGGATCGCAGGCTCACTTTAACAGTTGGTCATTCCTTAAAGCCTCAGCCCCCTGCAGAAGTCGAGAGGGCCTGGGATGCCTCGGAGGGGCAAAGAGACGCAATTGGGTTTGACAGGATTTGCACCACAAATTAAGTGCTGAGCGTTAACGTTTGACACTCCAGCTCCATGGAGCTTTTGGGTAACTCCTTGCAGAGAAATCTGTCAGAAACGCAAGCATCCAGAAAGCAGTGGGAAAACTACCCTGCCACCTCCTGTTTTTCGCTTCTCAGAGGACGGAAAATGGTGAATTTGTGCTGCATGGCCTTGTCAGCTCCAGCGAGCACCCCGATTCCATTGCCCTGGGCAGGAAGGCACTGTCATGGCAGGGAGCTTGCATGCTGTCACCCCCCTTTCCACACCCTTGCCTTTGCCATCTTGCTGGCAAAGGGCTGGAGGTGTGGCCTGCAAAGCAAGCACAGGTTCTGAGGAGTGAGGATCAATATGATGCCCTTCAACTTGGGGGCATGATTTTTTCCCTTTCAGCCTATTCCTGTGCTTCTCACAGCCGTAACCAGCTGCACCGTTGCAGTGGTGGGCACAATCACACTACTTCAAGCAATGTCTTGGGTCTTGTTGGTGGGGGTCAGTATTGGCGTTGGAGAGGAGATTTGTGAGGGTCACTGAAAGGGCTGCAGGAAAGAGGGTGGGTGAGTTGATGCCCAAGACTCTTCACTCTCTGCTAGGGAAGTGCTGAGCTGCTTGTCATCATTCATCCTCGGAAACATTCAAGGCCAGGCTGGATGGGGCTCTGAGGAACCTGATCTAGCACAAGATGTCCCTGCTTATTGCAGAGGGGGTGGACTAGATGACCTTCAAAGGTCCCTTCCAGCCCAAACTATTATATGATTTTAGAGGTAATGGAGGTGTGGAGGCAGCAACATCATTATTCTTGATCAATTAAGATGAAAAGTAAGAACCGAAGCCATTTAATTACTTCGAGCCAGGGATCTTCCTGCCAAAAGACTAATGGAAGCTTGTTTTCATCTGTTAGACTTCTACTCTCCAAAGGCAGCTGTATTTTCTTCATCTGTCCTCTGTGATTATGGATTGTTACTTCATGTGCTCTCTGAAACAATGTTATCTTCCATCCCAGCAGAAGTACTTTCTTCCACTGCTCTATCTTCTTGCTTCCTCAAGCTTGGAAAAGACTTCAACATTTTGTGGCATGAGTGTAGAAATACCTCAGTAGGTCCTGCGATAATGAGAGATCAGCAAAAGGTTGTTCTTTTGGTGAAAGTCATCCCTGGATGGGCAACAGCCTTGTTCCAGTCCCAGTACAGCTCAGCTTCCCACAATATCACCTTGTCATTAGAAATGAGGTCTTTCCCTGTGGCATGTGCTTACTGGGAATATAAACAGCATCCCTGTGGCAGCTTCAAAAGACAATTCCGTCTGAGCTTCTATTGTCCTGGAATTTACTCAGTGTAGTGTTGGTCTTCCTCAAACTCTTGGTTTCTTCTGCTTAGAGACTACTCTTGTCTTGCTGTATTGTTCTTTAGCCATTCCACATCCTGCTTAGAGATAGCCAAAATGTCTATGGAGATACAGGGCTCTTGCAGAGGCATCCAGTGGGCAACTTTTCCATCTGTTTCTGTGGAGTGTGTATTTTAAGCCATGCTGATTTAACTCCACGATCTCCCTTTGTCTGGCCATCAACATGTTGTGGTGTTTGTTTGGTTGTTGTTTTGCCTTTTTTTTGGTCAGTGTTTGTTTGTGTTTTGATTGGTGTTTCTCCTGGGGTCATATTCTAGCTTGCGATCTATTGCTTTGAGTATTTATTACTTTCAACATGCATGTAGACCTTGGGGTATGGTTTCTGCTCCTTCCACCAGTCTCTCTGCTTGTTTGCCTGCCTTCCCTTAATACCACATGCCCAAGGAGCACAGAAGCACAGATGGGGTGAGGGGACATGCCCCAGTCTACAGTCAGACAAATGGAGGCAGGGAGAGAGGCTGCAGTCAGATGTACGGCCCTGGCTGTTGCTAAGATGTATGGGGAGGTCAGAGTCTGTCCCTGCTCCCTTGCCAGAGGTTGCCATCAGCTCAGGTTGCCAGCACAGCTGCTTGCTTTCTTGTTCTTTAACCTGATCCTTTCATCGTGACTTATGGTAGAAAACAATTTGCTCCTACCCACTAACGAGGATCTTTTTGCCAGAGCTGTGTGGAAAGCTATTCCACCAGCAGTTATGCTGGCAGATCTGACGGGGAGACAGTGGGATGAGGAGTGGGAGAGATGCTTACCTGTACCCCTAGGGAAAACCAGCCAGAGGAGCAAGCATAGCCTCAGTATAAGCAACTGAGGGAACTGGGGCTATTTAGTTTGGAGAAAAGGAGGCTGAGGTGAGACTTTCTTGCTCTCTACAACTACCTGAAAAGAAGTTGTAGCATGGAGGGTGTTGGTCTCTTCTCCCAAATAAGAAATGATAGGACTAGAGGAAATGGTCTCGAGTTGTGCCAAGGGAGGTTTAGACTGGATATTAGGAAAAAAAAATTATAGAAAGGGTTGTCAGGCCTTGGAACAGGCTGCTCAGGGAAGTGATGCAGTCATCATCCCTGGAGGTGTTTAAAAGACGTGTAGATGAGGTTCTTAGGGACATGGTTTAGTGCCAGAGTTAGGTTAATGGTTGGACTTGATCCTGAGGGTCTCTTCTAACCAAAATGATTCTATGGTTCTATGACTAGCCCTCCTTCTCCAGCAAGCCTGAACTGCAGAGACCAGCTTTCAAACCCTTGTACAGATTTTTTTCAGTGGTAGACCTTGTTGCAGTAAGTTTTAGCCTTCTGACTTTAGGCTTGTTTATCTTAGCTGGTTTTTCGGAAGTCCGAGAAGTAACTGTGAAATGTCTGCACACCAGAGGCTTGAAATCCCTCCTCCACCAGCTGAAACCATCTTTGTGTTTACACGAGTGCGTGCACCAGCCTTTCCCTCATGCCGTCATCTTTGAACAGGGGAGAGCTGGTGTGAGCATTCACAGAAGGCAAGGAAACCAGGTCGAGTGAAATTCAGGCTTATTATTCAAACAGATGTTCATGAATATATTTTGGCATATTTGCAGAGTCTTAATTGTAATCTGACTTGATGGGCACACAAGTTTGAAAGTAGGAGACAGAATTTATTGAAGGAGATACAATCTGGGAGATGAACTACCAAGCTGGGCTCTGGAGGGTGAGGATTCACTTCTAGCTCTGTGCAAGCATGGGAAGGTCACTTGGGCTTATTGCTCCTTGCCTTTCCTGGGTCCCAAGGGTGCTCAGACCCTGCTGGGGGAACACATCTGCATCCTGACCAGCATGGTTTGTGTGTTGGATTGCATGTTCGCTCATAATTGTTGTTTGCTTTGCTTTCCACTGTTAGTGAATATAATGGAGATTTGCCACCTTTTTTCCCTCCTGCCTGTCACTACTCTGTCCCTGAGACAAGGGGTTTCCTCCACCCCTCTTCTGTTTTCTCAGCTTTCATGGTTGGGGCCCCTCCTGCAAAGCCAGGTCTCTGTGAAGTTTTGGTGATACAGTGGCTTTACTGCCTGGTGAACAAGAGGAGCATCTGGGAAAGAAGCCAAAGCATGATTCTACTACAGTGATTATTATTATTGCCATTAGCAAATGCAGCAGGAAAAGTTACGATAAACATGGGAGAGATAAGTGCGATTTGTATACATTTCATATTTTCTCTGTGTGTGGTTTTTGTGTGTTTGTTTTGGTTTGTTTGTTTTGTTTTGTTTTTCTTTTCTTTCTTTTCCTCCCTGATGACAAGTACTACTTCAAAGATAGGGACAGATTGCATAGTTTTTACCTCGAGTCTGGTGACACTGGGGTTGCTCACTGCATGGTGCAGCACAGGGTATTCAGTCTCAGACAATACCTTTCGCTCAGCAGGCAGCAATCTCCACTGCAAATGAGTCATAGAATCATAGAATAGTTTGGGTTGGAAGAGACCTTCGAAGGTCATCCAGTCCAACCCCCTGCAATGAGTAGGGACATGTGCAACTAGGTCAGGTTGCTCAGAGCCCCGTCCAGCCTGGCCTTGAATGTCTCCAGGGATGGAGCATCTACCACCTCTCTAGGCAACCTGTGCCTGTGTTTTACGCTCCTCATTGTGAAATATTTCTTCCTCATGTCTAGCCTGGATCTCTCTTCCTTTAGTTTAAAACTATTACCCCTCATCATATCATAACAGGCACCACTAAAAAGTCTGTTCCTGTCAGGTCCTCTCCTTTTATGGCATCTGGAGGGTCAGAAAAGCATTGTCACCTCCTTTGGGGGGGGCAATCCCACCTCCAATAGTTGTGCTTCATGCCTGTGCACCTTCTTCACCCAGGAGGTGCTCCCCTTGGCTGGCATGGGGCTTTATTTGGTGCAGATCCAGCTGGTGGCAGGTGAGGGCAGCCTCCTTGGGCCAATCTCAGGTTGAGGATTTGGAAGGAAACAGGCCTTCGAATGCAGTGAATGCAGAGGCTGCTTTGTGATGGTAACTGCTAGCACAACTGTGCTGAGTTGGCTGTTATAAAAACACTTGCCAAAAAATGCATCACCTCTGTATGTGCTGCCTGGTCCCTTCGTCCCTCCCACCCCAAGCACACAGAAAGAAAGCATGAAAAAGTAAGTGAAATTTAGTGCTCAGCCTCATGCCCCATGCTCCTAAATGAGAACCCTTGTAGCAAGATGGCACATGGTAGTTTGGGAACAATTCTTTCTTCCATTAAGCAACATATTTCTGAGTGCTCCAGAACAGGTCCTCTGCCACAGTGAGTTGCGGCAGGCCAGACCATGTAGGACACAGTGGTTCTTTCCTTGGGTGTGATACTGGCTGTACATCCCACATCACTTTGTTAAAACTGGAGGTGTTTGCGGGTACCAGAAACTCAGCACTGGGGCTGACCCACAGAATTTGGTGTGAGTCCTCCCCAGCATTGCCAAGGCACTCAAAGGTTGAGGCCAGTGATGTTTTTGATGCCTGTGGATAGAATCTGGTTTCAAAAAGGCACCAACTGGGCAGGTTGAGTCAAGCTGTGACCTGGCTCCTCTGCTAACCCCTGCTACACAGGGGAGTGCTGTTTAGAAGCGTCCTGCTTGTTCCCACCAGCTCTGTGTTTGCTCCCCAGGACCACAGGGTGAGTGGCAGTACTCTGAAGCAGGACCTGGAGATCCCTGGTGTGAGCCTTTCCCAGCTCTTGGGAACCACAACAAAGCTTTCTCTGAGCTGAAAGGATAAATGGGAGAGCAGTGAGTACCTGCTCTTGGCTTCAAGAGAAAGGAAAGAGTTTGGAGAGACTTCTTTACGCAGAGTAGCACTGATCTGAGCTTTTAATAATGCAATGGACTTGTAAGTGTTCCAAACTGTGATATTTTTGAATGAATTTTTAATCCAGGGTTTAACATTAAAGATTAACATATGTGTTTTGGATTTCAAGAAGAGAATTTCCCCCTGAATGGCTAAGACCTCCTCCAGTGGCTTCTTATGGTTTTGTTCTATTTTACTTTTTTTTTTTTTTTTTTTTTTAACCTCCCTGGCTTCATTAAAGTAAAAAAACAAAGGAAAACCCAGCATCCAGGCTGTGCTTGGGGAGTTTTCAACTTGTTGTTAAACCAGTGTCTGATTGGGCTTTTTCATATTAATGCTGCTCTGTGGGCTCTTAGACTTGGCAGGAGTGACAACATCTGTCTGAAAAACTGAGCCAGCTGTGCCGAAAAAAATCTTTCTCAGTTCAGAGCAGTTGTCTACTTTGCTGCTTGGGCATAAGCATCTTCTTGCATCTGTTACAGAGGGAAAATTTGCAAAGTGTTTTCCTGAGACTAACTCCAAAAGACAAGGGAAGACTGTAGCAGCTTTATGTTTGCAAAAGTTTGCAGCTCTTGTAAAAGGGAATTTAGGACATCAGGGGAAGGGGAGAAGAGAGGGCAAGCATAAAATCAGACAGGACTGTGAGGTTTGGTCAGCCAGGGTTAACTCTCAGGACTTGACATCAGAAAAGAAGATGGTAAGGAGGGAGCTACGTTGTCCTGTACAATAACAGCAGCAGCTGCATTCACAAAACCTCTTTCCTGCATTTCACCATGTTATGACAATACTGTATGTTTTTTTAAAACCTCCTTAAGAGGTTCGGAGCATTTAGTGAGCATCTGACACTTTGCTTTGGGGCAGGGATTCTTGCAGAAAGTGCAGTCATGTTGGCCTCCAACAGAGCTGAACATAGTGAACCTTCCTGGTTATTTTTTTCCTCCTTGATAAGAAATGTGTGTGCTAATTTGAAATCAATACAATACTTGGCAAAGTGGTGGAAAGGGTGATTAATAGCCAGAGCAAGGCCCATGAATCAGGTGCTGAAAGTTCTGTTGTTGTCTCACCATTGACCTGCTGCATGGTGTTGAGGTGAGTTATACCCTCCCTCCATCTCGGTTCTCTTCACTGCAAGATGGAGACTCTGCATTGCCCCAATGCCTTGCCTGCTAGCATATTTTAGAGCTGCCAGTGCAACTTTCTGCACTTGAGTTTTTTCTACATGGTGCTGGGCACCTAAGTCGCGTGCATGAGGGCAGGCACTGGCTGGAGGTGAGAATGCTGAGCATTTGTGAATAAACAGGCTCAATGACTTTATTCTGGCCACTTATAGCTGTGGATACCTCAAGCCTGGGTATACTGTGAACAGGAGAACCTCTCAGCATTAGGACTCCTTTCCCTTTGCGCCCTGTGCTGGCACATGCCCACGCGGTGAGAGGGCACAGAGCAAACCAACAGCAGATTTGCATTAATCTGACTGTGCACATTTTATATATTGGTTCTGCTTCCACCATGCAGTGTGGGAATTATAAGCCCAAATGACTGGAGAGTGGGAAATTGATTTATAGTTAGCAACACTCACACCGAAGCTTTGGGTTTTGGAGCAGGGAGGTAGGAAAGATGGTATTCCCGAGGACAGAGAGCTAGGGAGCAAGTCTCATTCAGGGAAAGGACAACAAAGTGCTTAAATAAATGTGTTCCTGTGGCTCGTGTGGGAATGTCTGTGCCTGACACTGGCCACTTGAGCACATCAGGACCAAACTTCATGTGGCAACACCTACAGCTCTTGATCTCTGGGTGTTGCCATGAGAAGACTGGGCTGGAGGTGTTTGTAGCTAAAGCTGGCAATGAACTGGTCGTGCATTCCAAGGAAGTCCTAATACATCCTCTCTAGTTTGTATCCCCTCACAGTGAGAGTCTGGATCTTTTAGTGGATGGAACAAAAATCAGGAGACATTTCCAATGGGAAAAGATTCACATGAAGCTGAAAGGTCATAGCATATTAAGTATGTGTGTGTATATAACACTGTACTATTACTGAATAAAATTATGCTAAGTTAGAATTTATGTAATATCTAAATATATGACAAAAGTTTAAATTGATTGAAATAAAGTGGTTTTACCTTATTGAACTGAAGTGTGCCAATATTGCCATAATTAAATGGGAAAGTCAAAGCAATTCATTTTTTCTTCACTTACTGAAAATGTCATCAAAGTTGATATTCTTACAACCTATTTTGATTTTAATGAAAACTCGTTTCTTTTTTTTTCCCAGTGGAAAATTGTCCTTTTACAACCTCTTTCTGACAGCTCAACTCGTAATCTGAAACATTCAATTACTGACCTGACATTTGCCAGATCAGAAGACAAATTTGAGTTTTCCTTTCTTTTCAATTTAAATGAAAAAGAGCCTGCCTTTTTAGTTTCTTTTCTGTTTGCTTGTGTTTAATAATGTTAATAATTTTACATCCAAAGTAGTTTGGGATTAGCAATGTGGAAGTCTAATATCTTTGAACATCCCCATGAAAGCTAGTTTCAATCTGATTTCTTTTGGAGATTGAAAATTATGCTTTTATGCTTTTATCAGGCTTATTTTGAGCATCATGTATGAGATGAGGAAGTTTCACTGCGGTTGTGCTTGTTCTCGCTTAAAGGCTCTCTCTCATACCAGTGAGCCACAGGAGTTTTGTTATCAAAATGGATGCAAATGTGATTAGACCTTTAAGCCCCGATTTGGCAAGATACTTAAACATGTGCTTCATTTTTAAACATCCAAAGTATTTCCAGTGACTTAACTGCCTTTAGTGGAATTGCTAGGACATATCAAATCAGTTCGTGCATCCGTGTCTGGCTGAGCGGCCCCAGCTCTGTGTGGGCACTCAGCTCACCATGCAGGCGGCAGCATAGGTGAAGCAGGACTCAGAGCTGAGTCATAGAGCACGAAAAGTTTTAGGAGGGCTCAAAAGCACGGTGAACACCAAAGAACATCTGCCAAATATCCTTTCGCATGCAAAGCTCATGTGTTCCACAGTGTGAAAGCATTTCATACATGAGACACAAAACTGGGATGGAAAGCAAATAGCTGACTTGCTGGCATTGCCTCAGCCAAAAATTGTAGGTTGCTGGACTAGATCGTTTAAGAATCTGATACTGTCTTGGTGACAGCCCTTTCTGACTTCAAGGAGAATGGGATCAGTCTATAAATGAAAAGTTTTATTCTCAGAAGTGGCTAGTTTCTGTCTTCTCAGGGGTTGCTTTATTTTAAATTATTTAGAATCATACAATCATTTTGGTTGGAAGAGACCCTCAGGATCATCAAGTCCAACCATAACCTAACTCTAGCACTAACCCATGTCCCTAAGAACCTCATCTAAATGCCTTTTAAACACCTCCAGGGGTGGTAACTCAACCACTTCCCTGGGCAGCCTGTTCCAATGCCTGAAAACCTTTTCCATGAAGAATTTTTTCCTAATTTCCTATTTTTTTTCCTAATTCCTAATTTTATTTTGTTTTTTCTTAAGCACCCCTTGAGGGACCAGCCCATCATAACACCCCACAGGCCATCATAACTAGCCATGGGGTGATGATGATGCTGGAATATCCTGGTAATGAGGAAAGACAGGTAAAGTGGGTACCCCAGGAAGCATTGTGGGGTCTCCCCTTCATTTGGCTTGGAGATGTGGGGCCATTTCTTGGGGAGTAATTTCTTACCCCAGGCCTTGCTGTTCATGGTCCCCTGTACTTCCTTAACCCTGATCCCAGCTCCCACACTCTACTGTAGCCCCACATTCCTCTCCCTAACCTCTCCCTCCTGGGACTGCCCTCAGCCCCTCTCCAGCCTGATTCCAGTCTGGCCCAGCCTTTGCTCTCTTGCAGGGAAGCTTACTCACATAGGAAAAGCCAGCTCCTTGGAGCCCTCACTGCTGCCCCAAGCCCTGCTGTGCCCACAGTGGCTTTGTGTTATACAAGCATGGATGCACTCCTGTTTGTGGTCAAGCCCCTCAACATCTGGGTGGCTGGATGCATCATGTTCCTCTTGTCTTGCTGCCTTATCATTTCTGGAAGATGCAGCAGCACCAAGGCCTAGGTTTCATGTGGCCATCCAAGGTTCCCGGAGGGCTTCCAGAGGATGTCAGTGGTGTCTGTAGGGAGGAAGCCATGCAGCATCATGTGCCGGCATCTTCATCCAGACTGTACTGTCCTATTAGACAGGCGCTGCCCCGTTTCTGTCCATCACCCTCTGTCTTTCCTCCTTTTTGGGAAGGATGGACATGGCTTTTGGTGCATTGGATAAAAGTAGTTGAACAGTAAGTTGGGACTATTTGCACTGGCTTAATCATGGTTGTGTCAGGGCAGGAGAAGAAGCTGCTCAGGTATGAGTTTGCAGTCTGTATTTCAGTGACTTTTTTTTTCCATAATGGAGGCAGGAGGTACAGGGATTTGCAGAATGCATATCTCTACATGCATTCTGGGAGGCATTTACGAGCAGTGTTGAACTCACTGATGAGCCGGTTCTCCCTCTCCCATCCCCACCTCTTTTTGTCTACAACTGCACCTTGTGCTTCTGCCTCTCCCTACCACACACAAGTCGAATATTCCAGCCTTCCCCTGAGCCAGCTCCCCTTACTGGGCCTTAATCTTATTGCTTATGGGCTCTGTCCTTCCCACTCAATATACCATTGAATGTATTTAAAACTCGAGTTGTTTTCCCTTGTTAAGCAGTTTATCACTATGTTGTGCTTTGCTTTTTTTTTTAAAAAAAAAAAAAAAAAAAGAACAGGAGAGAAGGAAGAAATTTATTCTTTTGACCATAAATCATTTACAGAGCTGCTGGGCCGTTAATGTATTTTTTATGGCTCGGCAAACAGAAAATAGGAGTGAGTGTCTTGGTAGAGTTTAGCCGACCTGTTTTAATTTGGCTTCCTAACCCTGACTCTTTGTGCCCCAGTCTTGGGTGCAGAGACATTTCTTTCACAGAGGCACCAGTGGATACCTTCTCCCGAAGGAGGCTGCTTTGCTGTGTCAGCAATGTCACGTGCTGTTGCCAGCACTTGGCACTGATTCACAGCACGACACATTTCAGCTGTACTGGGAGAATATTAGCAGGGAAATGGTGTGGATGGGGGGAACTCAAGGTTATTTTTGCTTTTAGATCCTGGGTAGAGCTCTAATTAGACTCCCGCTCTGAGGTAAGCCAGTTACATACAGCTCTCATCTCATCCCATGCAGCCTCATTCTGTACATTGCATGTTGTGGGCTCAGCTGGCCTCAGGTGTGGTTATACATAACCATGGGGATGCTTGATGATGCTTTCAGAGACAGTGACTGGCCACGGTGGTTTTTCTCAACTGTTAAGAGCTGGCTTCTGTGAGGTTTTGCAGCTTGCTTCAAGAAAATGAAGACAATGTATGCCTTTGCATCTCTGTGCCTTTTCCTTCTTTCAGGAAACACAGATACAAATATCTGCTGTAAAAGGTGCATTTTCCTTTCTGATGTGCTGTGACAAGCAGTGTGATGTTTAAGAGTGTGGGATGTGGCAGGTTTGTGTTGGCATGTGAGGTAGTTGAATGGGAAAGTCTGCAGCTCTGAGCTGTTGTTGCAGGCTCTCTGCAAACTGAAGCAGAGCTTCTCACCTTAAAAGTGTTTGCATGAACATTTGATAAGCTTTCATTCCCAAGTCACTTCAGCTAATGCAACTGTCTGTGGTCATTTAAAATGTTCCCACCCCTAAACATTGACTAATATTGGAGAATGCCTCCACTCTAGCAGTGAGCAGAACAGGGCAGCGCATCTGCAATGCAGCTTTTCCCTTTTGCAGCAAAGCAAGTTAGCCTGTCCTTACACCTTCCTCAGCAGGTTACACTAATTAATGCCTGACTGTAAGGTGGCGGCACAGGTTCCTTTCTGCTTTTGCTGTTTTTGCGGCAATAACCTTGTGCTGAGCGACAAGGCAAATAGCAGACAGATGACAACATCTTCAGTTACTGCAGCAGGACTCCCCAAAGCTGATCTATACAGGACTAGGGGTGAAGGAGGAGGGGCTGTGTTTGCCACTCTCAGCTTTGTAGAAGACAAGGAATATAAGATATCATTCTGTGCCCAACTGAACTTTCACTTTCCTCCTTGCCTATGTTTTGGAAAATGGTGCTCCAGGCACCTCTGGAGGACCTTAGGAGGGAAAGAAATGAGTAGCACCGTGTTGCAAGGACCCACCATCTTCTTTGTACCTTGGTTACGCTGCCTCATGCATGCTTCTGATCTGCCCACTTGAGTCCTGGAGGGATGAATCATTGATGATTCTGATGCTGGGCACAGCCAGGGATGGGCAAAGTTGGCACCAAATGGTCCTACAGAGTGTTCTAAAATAGGCTTTCCCACCCCTCCACTCTTTCAGTTCAATGGAGCAATGAATAAGCACTTGAGTGAGCTCCTGATCCCCCCTGGATCCCCCCTGGTCTTGCTTATCTGTTAAAGCAAAAAATTCCCAACCTCAGTAGTACAGCTGCTACTTGAGTCTTCTGCAAATGCTGTGAATTCAAGGACTTGCCAGTTCAGATCACAGCAGCCTGTTTCCAGCCAATACCGCATGCATCGGAGGGAAGTGTTAAACTTTCCATAATGTACCTAATTGTGCAACACTATACCGTGGAGAGCGGATTGATGCATGATCCAGAGCACAGCGATTGATTAGTTTTATCCTAGCTAATGTCATTGCAGATGCTATTTTTTGTTCCTGTCGATGTCCCTTCCTGATTTTATGATCTTGCTCTAATACAATGCAGTTGTGTTGTTGTTGTTGTTTTTAATCTCTAACTTGCATGCATACTGCACTCGAGGCAGCAGAGATGCAAGGCAACCATCCCAGCTAGCAGGAGCTGTGAAGGTGGCTCTCCTGGCAGCTCCAGCCAGGCTGGATAGAGGCACAAAAGAGAAGCCAGCACTGGAGGCATAGCAGGAGTCATTGGATCATTTGGCCTCCAACTCTGCTATCACTAGGGCATCTGTAAAACAGATTTGGGTGCTTGTTCCCACTTTGTACATGTTAGCAAGCTGCTCTAGCACTATACTCTTCTCACAGTTCAAAGATGTCTTTTACATTTCAAGACTGTGTCTAATTAAACACAATCATTAAGATCTGTTAGAAGAGCACTGTTCAGGTTACACAGAGAGCTTGATGTTATGTGATCCCTGCTACATGGAGAAAACAGCCCCTCTCAGTTTCCCTAGCAGGTTTGAATGCTCAGCAGTTCAGTAGATCAAACTCTTGAGGTCTAAACTTGAGCAAATTAGGATCTCACACTAATAGGGACCTTCTGATGATACCTGGAGCTGAGTATCTTGCTCAGCAGGACACAGGGAATCTGTGGCAGAAATGGGGAAGGAATAAAATTCCTCAGGGTGTTATGGGAGTGCATTTTCTACCCCTGCAAGAGATAGTCCAGCTCCTCTGACCAGGACATGGGAGGGAACTGACACCATTCTTGAAATACATATAGCTGAAAGCTTTCCTGCCTTATTTTGGTCTTAAAGCCCAGTTTTCATCCTCCCTACAGCTGCGCATTGGGGAGGTCAGGGGCAGGGAGATGTGCTCCATGTCATCTCCATAAGACAGTTGTTTGTAATCCCCCTCTGAGCTGGCCTGCAGAGAAAGACCTATTTCTAAAAGGGAGAGTGGCAGGGGTGGTAGTGGCTGCTCTTCACCAGGCCAACAGCTGAGGCCAGAGCAGAGTGGGTAAGCAGGAAGTTTCACTGTTATCTTTCTGTCTAGTTCAGATGAGATTATAAATGGTAAGGGAGAAGAGTCAGAATGACCAGCACAGATTTACGGGTAGCCAGTGTCCATGATCAGCTGGTGGAGTGCTCAGCAAGAAATGCTACAGGGCTCAATTCCAAGACCCTGACATTGTGTTTTCTCTGTGGATTAGTGTCTGCTAGCCTGCATATCCTACAGGCTGGGCAGCAATCCTGGGATTGCTCTTACTGTGGTAAAATGGAGCTATTTACTTGGGATGCTCCATGCTGCAGGGATGACTAGATACCACCAGTTGTGTCTGATGATTTCTGCAGGGGCAAAGGTGCTCAGAGAATAGCTTGGGTTTTGACCTGCATTTAACAGAGAGAGTAACATTGTATAGACCTCAGAGGAAAAGTTAGCATTATTGTAGGTTTAACATGTCTGTAACAAAGATCTTGCCCTAAAACCATGCCAGATGTGGTAGTTTTCCTGCTCTTTGTTCCAGTCTGTCCTGCAGAGACAGTGAAGATAGGAAGGAAAGAGTTGGAAGTTATTTTGCCTTATGCACTGTCAGGGTACTATCTCATTGCTGGACCTGTGAGCCAGAAAGAGCCAGCATGAGCCTTGTTTTGGGATATTGTCTGTGTTCAAAAAAAAAAGCAAAGAACTTACTCACAATAAATTCTCAGTCTGGTGTCTGAGATATTCAAAGTTCAATGCAGCTGCTTCAGAGAATGAAATGGTCAAACTCCGTCCAGTTGCAGTTTCTCTTTTTAGATCTGAGCTATGTATTTGCCAATCATTTTGATGAGTGTAGTGTAGAAAGAGCTGGACAAGGTGAGGAGAAGAGTTAAGATTGGCAAGTGTGACTTGCATGGCTGGGTTGCAGAGAGGGAAGGGCAGGGGCCCAGAAGCACCACTGATGAGACCTCTGGGAATTACAAGAAAGAAGGGGTACTGAGTACTTAACAAGACTGCTAAGCTGTGCTGCACCATACAGACATTTTCTTGGCCTTTAAAGACTAAATTAGACAAACTTCTGTTGAAAGTGGCCTAGGCAGTGCTGATTGTGTCTTGAGGAGGAGCTATCTGAGAAAGTTTCTATCCTTCTTTTCTGACAGAAGCATGAAATTTTCTTGGCTGTCCTCAATATGCCTTGTAGGCCCTCTGGGAAGGCTCCCTGCAGCACCTGTACAGAGCATCTGTCTCTTCACAGACTGAAGCACAGGAGGTTCCACCTAAACATGAGGAGAAACTTCCTCACTTTGAGGTTGCCAGAACACTGGAACAGGCTGCCCAGAGAGATTGTGGGGTCTTCTTCTCTGGAGACATTAAAAACCCACCTGGACACATTCCTATGCAGTCTGCTCTGGATGAACGTGCTTTAGCAGGTGGGTTGAACTAGATGATCTCCAGAGGCTCCAGATGTCCCTTCCAACCCTAATCGTTCTTTGATTCTGTGATTCTATGTGCCTACAAACTGGGGCACAGAGGCAATCACCCTGAGGATGTCTCTAGACAAAAGTTTGCCTTCTCCTTGCTGTGAGCTGGCAGAAAGGCTATAGTGTGGTGGATCCCTCCCTTCTTCTTACCATTTCTCCTAGCTCCCAGTATAACTGTTTCAAGGGGGTCTCTACCAAGCATAATTCAGCCTAGCTGGGCAGTAACTCGTGTCTGTGTTCCTTTGGAGTTCTTGGTGATGCTGGTTCCAGAAGCAGAGTGAAGTCTACCACAAGCTGCCTCCTGACTGGGTGAATACTGCTTTTAGTTAGATAGATTCTGAACTAGCAAGTATATCACATCTAGAATGATGGTCTCTGGTGAGAATGGGCAAGACAAATATTCAGACAGCTTGTTGAGCAGTCTGTCTGGATGCTGGACAACTTCAATGTTATCAGTGCTTGCAACTGCAAGTCAGGCTCCTTCAGGGGCTTTTGGATGGTTGCTGTGTTAGCAGGTCCTGGAGGAGAAGTACTCCCTGCATCTGTTACTTTCTCCTCCAGCTGTGAGTCACGCCTTCCTGGGCCGTAGGTTTTGCTGCTGCTCAGCGTGTTGAGTTGGCAATGCACCTCAGCTCATTTGGGGTGGGAGACATTTCTCTTCTTTAGCACAGAAGGCAGCTTTGGTCCCAGACTCAGAGATGCGAGGCAGGCCAAAGGCACAGTGACTTGTGTTTTCCTTTCATCTCAGGAAAATGACTACTCTGCAGTTTCCCCCTCTGTTGCCTGCGGTTGCCAGATTGAACGTTGTGTTCCTACTCTGTTCTTGAAACTTTTGAATGAACTCATCTTCGCCTCTCTAATGAGGGACCCAAAATGTCATGCTGCCAAAGGCATCTTCCCCAGCACATGGCAATAGGATTGCTAATTGCACTGGGATAGGGGGGAGCCATTCCCTGGGTCTTGAATGCAAGATGATACAGCTGGAAGGTTTATTCTCATTTTTCCCCAGCCACACACATTTCTGCATGTTGTCCCTGGAGGTCTGGAGATGCAGAATTCAAGCAGCTGAGTTTTTCTTTTTCCCTTTCACACTTCCCTCTCTCCTTTCTCCCCTGACCATTTGCTTCCCTGGCTTGCCAGCACTGCAGAGTGAACCTGCACCCTGGTCTCCATGGATGCAAAGTCATGCTAGCCCAGTGTGATGGTTTGACTCAGCCTCCCACACCATTGAGCATCAGGAGGCTGCTGCTAGCAGATGCCAAGTTCTGCTGATTTGCCCACAGTTCTTGGCGGTACTTGCAAAGTAGAGAGTGCCCTCGAGAAGGTGAGGCATGGCAGGAGCTTTTATGGTATGACTGACCTTCCAAAGAAACTCCTATTTTTCTTTGACCCTGGGAGATCAACACTCCTAAGCTAAATACGGGGCAAGGGAAAGACTCTCTCTGTGCCCTGTACTGCAAGCCAGCCAATGACACCCAGATATGTTGCTGAGCATGATCACCTCTAAAAACCAGGTGCTGGGGATGATCCAGAAGCAGAGGAGGATGTGCCCTTAGGATGACCACAGTGCTTCCTGAAAGGGACAGTCTCTGCAGTCTCTGAGGCCCCCGTGGTATGTGACCATCTGTCATCATGGTAATATGGACTGGTGATTGTGCATTAGCTGTTCATGTTGTAATCTGGTCTATTGATTTGATGTGATGCTGGTGGAAGTCCTCATTTCACTCATGCGGCTGTCAGCCAAGGTGATTTGTTAGTCTTGCTGGTGATGTCTGGCACACAGGTGTGGCAGTAGGCAGGAGCTGGAAACATTTTCCGACAACATAGTATGAATCAAAATTCTAAGATGTGCCCACGTCTTTCAACTTTACTGCATCTGATGTATTCTGAAGCTTCTTAGGCTTGCAGCCCTTGTAGGACAGCTAGCAAACATGTGGCAACATCCATCTCTTCCTCATACCCAGCAGGGAGGCAAATGCTGATTGCCAGACTGGGCTCTACATGCTTGTATCATGACCTATGAACTATCTACATGGACTCCTTCATGGATGCAGGGGAGGGACCTGAGTGTGCTACTTGGAAAATCAGTAATGACCCATCAAAAATGAACTCACTGTGATCTGTTGCCAGAATAATTACTTGGTCCTGGAAATATGAAGAAATTCTAGAAGAGCCTCTGTAGCTGAAACATAGTTCTGCTGGCTAGTTCTGTGGTAGGGGACAAAAAAAAATGGAGCATCTGCTCTAATTAGTGACGAAAGCTCGATGCATTGGGATCAAAGGAGAAAGCCGTTTGCAGAATCAACCTAAGATCAAAGTGTCCTACATAAAGGAAGGGCCCATTCCTCTTTCTGCTGACAGTGGTGTACCCTGCTCTTCCTTCAGGCATGCTGCTTACAGGAATGCTTCGTTACTAAGTAAGGAGGAGACTGCACATACAAGAGTGGGCCATTGTAATCCAATTCTAAGAGATGATTTGGTAGTGATCAATTCTTGATGTCTTTCAGAAGTCATTAAACTTCTCTGAATACTTACAAAAGGTCTAGATTGTGTACCTTTGCAAAAAGAAGACCCTTTTCAAAATCCTTTGCTTGATTTTTCTGACCTTTTATGTGTAATTTGACTTAGTAGATTGGGCTGTATGTGTATGCGTATATCTATATTTGCATTTATATCTACCAAAGGGAATTCAAGTCCTTGTTCCTTAGGCTGCATTGAAAAAGCCTTATCCCAATGGATATGCTAAATTTGAAATTTCTTCCTCCCTCTCTCCCCTGTCTCCCTCCTTTTGCATTAATGAAAAGCCACATTTTTACAACTGCTAATTTTGAGAGGTTTAAACATGTAACATTTGGTTGAGTTTTCCTACTAGATGTCTTCCTGGACACATGTTTATAAATGTGCATCCACCTGTGTTTTGGGCATGAGTATTGGTGTGGAAGGATGCAGTCACATAGATCCTTGCATAGATGGACAAGGGCATGTGTAAGCGTGTTACATTTTCTAGTAGTCTGAGATATAATGAAAGACACTGTAGCTTCTGCAGAGGATTTTATCTTTGCTCTTTCAGCTGTCTCCCTGGGAGAGCGGTCACACTGTAGTAGTGCCCTCCCAGTGCTGTGTTAACACACCAGCCTCCCTCCTTGCTTGTGCTGGTAGAAGAGGACTTTGCCTACATTTGGTCTCCTGACTCTCCTGTCGCCTTGTTTCAGCTTACTTGTCAGAAGCGGTTGTCTGTGTTTTCCCCAGATGTAGCCCTGCAGGTGCCACTTAGCTTAACAAATTAGTCCTTAAGTGCCGCCTGCCTTGTATGCATCCTGGGCCAAAGAGCAGCTGACAGGCCCTGGAATGCATGAGGCAAAAGCAAGTCTGAGGAGCTGACTTGCCTGGTGGTTTAACAAGACAGAGATGATAGGACAGTGTGGTGGTGGAGGGGTGCTCGTCTTCCATGCCCAGGTTCAAAGCAGCTTCCCTTGACAAGAGAAATGGACGGGGAAATCAGGTCTTCCTTAGTGCCCACCCACCCCCCTCACAGAAACCACTCCACGGCATCCAAATTAAAAGGGGTGCTATGGTGCCTTGAAAGGGGGAGGAGGTTATGGGGGCTGTGGGGTGCTGCAGAGTGAGAGTGGGGTAGTGGCATAGCAAAGAGAATATTACGTGTTTTCTTTCCTTTTTTGAATTGTTCATAAGTAGATTGGGAAATCTGCAAATGTACTGAAAAATATTTTTACAGTGAATAAATTATGCATGTTCTGTTTTAATGTTTTTATTATTCTGCAGGATGTTTACAATCAATTAATAGTAAATATTAGGATTAGCAAGAGGGTGGTTAGGTATGAAAATCACATCATCTTAATTACTGAGTGATTGATGTAACTAATCCTGCAATGCAAACTGTAAACTTTTCCAGTAAATTTGCTATTAGTGAAAACTCACACGTAAGTATTACTTTTCCTGAATAACAAAAATTTGGCTGTGTGGGTTTTTCTTGGAGGGGAAAGTGGAGGGGATAATGGATAGAGCTGAAGAACACTTGTTGCTATTCCAAACCAGAAGAGTAGTTTGTTTTCTTCTCATGGAAAGTCTCTCATTAGATCTACATTGAACATGGCAGAGGAGCTTTCTGTACCATGTTAGAGTGAGAGGTTAATTCAACAAATGTCCAAATTATTGTGACTCCCTTCACACTTTTTAGCATGATGCTAGATTGGATGAGTAGTCATGGCAGGATAGGCTTCAAATTTAGGCCTATAGAAAAGACAATCCCTCGCCAGGATCATATTCAGTAAGAAACATCTCTGAAGTGGACATGGATCACTTCTGGTTTTTGGGCTAATGCCACTGCCTGGCTAGCCATAAACAACTGAAGAATCCAAAACTACTCACGGTCTCTTCACCACACATGCAACTGGAAGCAGATGTCTTGTAATAAAGGTGATGCTTATTACTAGCTCTTCAAATTATTTACTTCTGCTTGCTGCTGACAGCCCTGCATAGGAGATTGATGGATTAAGTTTTCACCAGCTGTTCCTCATCCGGGCACCTAATTCCCTGAGGTGTTAGCACCAGAGATTAACTGTTTCCCTAGGAATTTCCAAAATGTTTCATATTTTAAAATATATTCCAAGCCTGTGAGGGAAGTCAGAAAGTCAGGCTTTTTGTTGTTGTGTTTTTTGTTTTGTTTTGTTTTGTTTTGTTTTCTCTGCAAAGTAAGAAACTCATTAGTTTCTCTTAGAGAGATTAAAATGACATTTTGTCTGGCTCTGTTCTGAAGTGTTTCTGAGTCTCCCCAAACTACCTGGGGCACTGGAGGTGGGAGATATGGAGGAGGGAACAGAAGTCTGGAGGAGGTTGCTCAGGATTTGCAAGATCCTGGGGTATCACAGCTCCAGAGCAATCAGTTCAAACCCAGGAACTCATCATAGGCTGTTCAGGTGATAGAAACTTTGAATCTGTAGCATGTGAAGCTCAGTGGTTCCAGGCTCTGAGCATCCCATCTCTCCATTAGGTAGGCTGGGAAAGATCCCAGAAGACAAGCGTGTGGGAGACCACTCAGCATTTTTTCTCAGAAATTAGCCTGTTCAATTTATTTGTATTTCAGACAGAAACCTACTGACATGGAGCATTTCACCTTCAGCAAACTGATGTCTCTAGGCAGAAAATAGAAACTTTGCTGGCAACCCTTTCTGGAGTCAAGAAGAGAATAGGGCAGTCCACAGAATACACCTGGGTGCTAGCAATATTCTGATATTGCACTGGAGCTTGAAAACTCTCTCCCTTCTCCTCCAGCAGCCTCCCACATGTCCTAAACAAGAAGATAGTGAGTTATCATATACAGAAATGTTTTTGTAGTCAATATTCTGATTTTGTGGGGGAAAATGGTTTAAAGAATTTTCGTGCTACTCAAAATGGTGGTGGTGACTCCTTGGTTAGTTTCATTTGACAAGATTTTGGCAGCAGGAACAGAGATATTTCCCGGTGTGACTTGCAATCTAAAAGCTGCAGCCTTGAGCTTCAGCACTGGGAAGCTGGGGCTTATCAGGCTTTGAGCCCTGTCCAGCCTATGTGGAATGCAAAGAAGTGAATTGTGGAAATGTTGGAAAATAAATGAGATTTTATGACACCCTCCATTATCAGTAGTCATTTTTCACCGGCTAGATAGAAATACCTGGACTGGAAAATATTTAGATTTTTAACCCTTTAAATTAAAAATAGCACTAAAACATTTCTGCTCATGCAGGTCTTTATGAGGGGCAGAAGTAGGGGGAGAGCTGTGTTTCTTCCTTAGCAATATGCGTGCTCTCTGCTTACCCCTTGGTGAAGACTTTTGGAATGCAGTTGTCTTTTCTGTTTCAGTGATGTTGGGTATCATTAAGATTGATGGGTTTGAAAACATATTTCATTATCTCCTAGACACAGCTTGGCTGCTCTTCCGGCTTTTTTCTCATCACCAAAACAAAACCTGTTGTTTTCAGAGGCTCTGAAACTAGAGTGCTCGCACTTAAAAGGGCTTCCTATCTGCATTTGCCTGTGAGAAATGTCTGCATGAGAGCAGCCTTATCTGTTAAGGGAGGAATAAAATTCTTTTTAGCCTGAAATAATTTGTAAGGGACAGTTCTGTAACAGGATGCAGCTGTCAGGACCTGCATGTGTATGGGGCCACCTGCAATGCTTGAACTGGCTATCCTTCTCCTGCAATGCTTGAACTGGGTGTCCTTTTCTTTTCAGGTCTGGTGTGTCCTCTGGAGGTGTCAGTCAGTTCAGGGAGTATCCAGGTTGCCCGAGGCCAGACAGCGGTATTGCCCTGCACCTTCACCACTAACGCTGCTCTCACTAACCTTAATGTCATCTGGATGGTCATTCCTCTTTCTAATGCCAACCAGCCTCAACAGGTAGGTATTTTCTTACTGGAGTGTGTATTTCTTCAGGGCTTCCCTTTTCCCCACTCTTTTCATGCTGATTTGGATGTAGACCCTTTACAATCCTTAGTCTTCGGTTGTTCCAGAACTCCATTGCCCCTTCATTGCTGAAGATGACCTATGATCTTACATGAATCTGATTTCTTCAATGCTTTGTTGATGCACATTGTGTCCTTGGCTGCCTTGGCAGGATGTGCAACTGAGGCACATGTATGTGGTATTATAGAGCTGCCTTGGATCTATGGTGGTTTGTGTGTTCAAAAGAGCACAGGAGCTGTAATCCAGGCTGTGGTATGCTGGATATGGGCTTTGGAGGACCTGGAGACAGCTACGGGCTTAAACCTGTGAAATCTATGTAAAATGTGCTGTAACACACGGCCTCTCATAGACTCATCTCCCTTTTTACTTCTCTCCTTACCTTTTCATTGTTCCTTATGCAAGTCCATTCTTACGAACATTATCAAAAAAGAGTCTATCATGGTGGACACAAGAATCATAAAACTAAGATCTGCTGGCTTTGTTTTTGCCTACACACTCTGACAACAGAAGAATGCCATTGCTCTGAAATGCATATGTCTTTGGTCACACTGCCCCTATCACATTCAGTATTCAGTTGTGAGAACCTGTGCAGAAGAGTACTTGCTCCTCAAGGACTTGGTCTGAGTTCACACTGCTACGTAAGCTTTCTGATTGTGGAGGCTGAGCAGATTCAAGGGTTGCATTGCCTGTCATTCAGTTCATCCCAATGATCTCCAGTAAGCATTGTCAAATTGTGACAGGATCTTACTGACTGAGACTCGAAATGATACTGTCCACTGGGTGGATGCTTTCCAGCAAAGTACTCACTGACCTGCAGAGAGTCTCTGCTTCTCTACATCAAACCTGTCCAGATGGGTAGTGACTATTGTATGAAGTAGGCTGTTATTGCCAATTCAGCTGTGCCAGAAGATTTGGGTATATATCTGATCTATTACCTCTGCAAACATTTTTATTGACATAATGGTTCTGCCTGGGGCAACTGTATATTGAGGTGTGGTTATTTAGAAATTCTTTAGGAATTGCTTCTTTCATCTTTGGAAGCCCATGTTTTGCTTGCTGTTCTTCCTCCTTGCACAGCTCCTGCAGACTGTTGTTTGAGCTTTCCTTTCTTTTCCAGGTTATTCTCTACCAAGGGGGTCAGATCTTTGGTGGTGCACCCCAGTTCTATGGGCGAGTGGGGTTTGCTGTGACAATGCCAACCACCAGTGCCTCCATCTTCATCAACAACACTCAGCTATCTGATACTGGCACATACCAATGTTTGGTCAACAATCTTCCCGATCGAGGCGTCAGGAATATTGGAGTCATTGGACTTACTGTCTTGGGTGTGTTTATTTGGATTATGAGGGAGAGGGGATCCTCTGTGCATGACAGTGCATCATAGCAGAGTAATATGGTAGGGTAGGCATTGGAGCTCAAGGAGATCCTATGGTGAGGGATGGGCTGCCTTGTGGGTATTGTGGGAGTTTGTTGGGCCCATAGTCTTCATATGCAGGTAATATATAATGCAGTTTTAAAATACAGTGGAGAGAAAGCTTTTGTGGCAGCATTGTGATGTGAAGTTGCAAAGAAACATGAACAAAGTACAAGGGCATCCTGGAGAGCTGAAGGGACCATGAGAATTTTGTACATAGCAACAGGAGAAGAGAAGGACTTTATATCTTTGCTTCATTTTCATTAAATTAATTAATACTGGATACTCCCTAGGATGTTAAATACTCCAGAGTACGTGCCATTAAAGGGATATGAAACAAAACTCAACCACAGCAAATTCTTTCTGAAGCTCTGTTAGCTCCCACCACAACTGCTGTCTCAAACACAGAAATGTTCACCCTCTTTTTCTCTAGGAGGGGACCTAGGAGTACTGGGTCCTGTGAAAATCAGCAGTAGTCTGTAACCTTGATGGGCTAGCGGGTCAGGAATCTTTGTGAATTATCATCCCCCAAACCTCAATGGGTTTTTGTCTGCTGCCTCCCTCTTGTCCCCTTGTCAACTCATGCCAGTGACCTTGCTTTCCCTAGCAAGGTCCAGCTCATACCTGTGACCTTGCTTTCCCTAGCCGCATGTGTCCAGAAAGAGCCTGTCCCTCACTGTTTGTTCATGTTTCCTGATCTGCTGTCACTTTCCCCTCTTCTCTCGCAGTTCCTCCTTCTGCTCCACTTTGCAGAATCCAGGGGTCCCTGGATGTGGGCAGCGATATCACACTGACCTGCAGCTCAGAAGAAGGCATTCCCCGGCCAACATACCTCTGGGAGAAACTGGACAATGTTCCCAAGTTGCCCCCAACTGCCACACAAGGTGCTCATTCTGTTGATTATCCTATTGTTTCCCAGGTGATAGCCTGGGCTTTCCTTTGTCTGAGCTGCCAGAGGTGGCATGGCTCATTGAGTGTCTGCCATCTCTTGCATGTTCGCTTTATTGGAACGAAGATTCCTAGAGCCCATGGTGGACTAGGTACCCTCCAGTGGTCATTTAAATTTTCAGGGCTTTTTTTTTGTACAGAAGCATGTTCCCCATCGAAGAGCAAGTGTTTGGTTGAATGGGAGAGAGAGAACATGGTTGCCAGATGTTGGCATATGGCTGGAGATTTCAGCTGCCGACTCACCTGTATTTTAAACTAAATGAAAGACTCATAGATTGAAAACTGGGAGAACGGAGACAGAATCATCTCAGGAAAATACTGCCAGCTTCTCACGCTGAGGCCACTCTTTTCCAATAAATTACTGCCAGAACTGCCTTTCAGATATGTGTAAAAGCAAGGCTCAGATCAGACTGGGTATTTCCCAGCCGCAAGTACCGTCCAGAAGATTTCTTAACATAGGTGTCCTGACAAAGTAGTGATAGCTGTACTTTTGCCTTTTATCTTGCTGTATTTTAAGAATAGTCAAGCATTTAAGTTTTACAAAATTCAGGAATGAGGAAAATTGGTAGAGCAGGGACAGGGAGCCCAGGGATGGGAGATGAAGGGTTTTTCAGGGCAGGACTGAATTTAATGTATGGATCTGGGTATAGGTAATTGCACATCTCTTCTTTCCTGCCTTTTCTCACACAGTGCTGAGAGTCCCAAGCTTTCATTTGCAGAAATTCACCTATAAGAAGAAAGAGAAACATCTAGTATAAGCTCCTTAAGACCTAATCTTGTGTGTGTGTGTGTGCGTGCGCACAATGCTTCCATCTCAAGGTTATTTCTTGATTTATTTCTTCTTAAGAGTCTCACACCAAAATTCTCTGTTTGCTGGCTTTGCCTTTTCATGGTTTTTGTGAAGGGGGGGAGGGATTTAAATCCTTCTTTTCTCTCTGACTAGACCAAGTCCAGGGCACTGTCACTCTCCGAAATATCAGCACTGTGTCCTCAGGTCTTTACCAATGTGTGGCTTCAAATGCCATTGGAACCAGCACTTGCCTTCTGGACCTGCAAGTCGTTGCATGTAAGTATTTTTCCAAGGGAGGCTTGGCCACCTGCTTCTGTCTTGTGACAGTAAACTGTGTAACCGTGTTTGCGGTGAGCCACCATGTGCCTCTCTATCAGAAGATCATTGTGCCCTGGAATGGGGACGTTGCCTTTCCCTGCTCCCAAGCCACAGTAGCTTCAAATGCTCATGGACAGCCACAGCCCAGCTCTGATTTCTTCTCCATTCTCTGTTCAATCGTCCCCACAGCCCACCCTCGGAGCATTGGCCTGATTGCAGGAGCGGTGGCCACAGGTGCGGTCGTGCTTGTTGTTTGCATTGTGTTGGTGGCCGTGGCACTGTTTTACTGGAAAAATAAACACAAAGAAGAGGAAGAGGAGGAGATTCCCAATGAGATAAGGTAAGAGCCAGGGAAAGCTGGTGTCAGGGGACCTCTGATCACCCAGCAAAAGCAGCAGCTGGTAAGAAGGCAATCAGAAAATTCACTCTTGCTAATACTGAGTGTGTTGCCCTGGGCCAGGGGAAGATGTCCGTATCTGTCCAGAAAAAGGAGAGAGCAGATGAAGAATAGTAATGACACATTTTGTTTTGAACATTGCCTTTATTGAGAAGTTTGGTTTGACGTTGTTAGCTCCATGGGAGAGTGTCTCTGCACATGGTGGGGATCCTGACCCACAATACCAGACAGTGATAGCTGAAAAGCCCTGGAGATACAACTGTAATCTCTGGTTTTAAAGCCACAGTGTTTCCTTCTGGTAGCTTTCTGCAACCCCCCTTAGGATCAGCTTCTTTGGTTGTACGGTTACAGTTGTATTGACTGCCAGAGCACCAGTGGCTGTGACAACCCCTGGTTTTGCCCCCCTAGACACATGAGCACAGGTTCTTAGCATCAGTGATGTGCACACAGAGCAATTAATGTGCACAGAGCTGGATCTTGCAAAGAGGCATGAGCAAATAGGCCAAGGAGGAATGCTGGTTCATGTTGCTGCTGTTCTTCACCTTGAATTGATGGCGTTGACCCCAGCAGGGTGTGGTGGTGGGGAGGGTCCTGGCAAGTGGAGCATCATCCTCCATGTACCCACACACCCTCTCTTTCCTAGGGAGGATGACCTGCCACCCAAATGCTCCTCTGCTGCAAAGACATTCCATGCCGACGCATCCTCGTCAGAGAATGACACCCTCACCTCATCCAACACCTACAACAGCCGCTACTGGAACGACCCCAAAGCCAACCATGCCACAGACTCCTTCACTCGCTTCAGCAACAGCAATGATGCCCAGCAGCCCCCTTTCTCCCGCTCGGGGAGCACGAGCACCCGCCCCATCTATGCCAACGGCGGCCACCCGTCCCCGGCTCCCCCTAAGACGCTGGTGGTGACGGCCAGCACGGCGCCGTCCCCTCAGGAGGTGATCCGGAGCAACGGCTCAGTCAGCAGGAAGCAGCGGCCACCGCACACGCGCTCCTATGCCGTCAGCCAGGCCACGCTGGAGCGGATCGGGGCTGTCCCCGTCATGGTGCCCGCACAGAGCCGGGCTGGCTCACTTGTGTAAGGCCAAGCTGGCAGCCAAGAGCTGAGCAAGGGGCCTCTTGCTGGGGAGAAGAGACCATACTCCTTCCTGAAAGGCTGTGAGGTGGTGGAGGGACACACACACGCCTGTCCCCCCTGCCCTCCCCTCCCGAGGCCGCTGCTGGACGGTGGGACAGCCCCAGCTATGCCACATCCCCCCTCAGCTGTCGGGGCTCCTCGTGCTGGTGGACGCCACAGATGTGCCAAGGCCATGGGAGCAGGGAGGTCGGGACGCACCCCTGGCTGCTGGTCCCCAGCTGGAACATGCGCCTGGCCCTGACCTTGGCGGGGACTTTTGCTTTTGTTTCCCTTTGGTTTTGTTGAGGGTCGATTCCATCCATTTGGGTCTTTCAGGGAGGTTTTGGGAGATATATATATATAATTTTTTTTTTTTTTTTTTCTGTTGTTGTTGCTGTTTTATTTCCAAGAGGACAACAGCCTCCATTGGGGCAGGGAGGGCTGAGCGGGGAGAGGTGCTGAGGCAGGATATGCCTCAACATGGTTGTCCCAGTCTCCTCCCCAAGGCCTTGCCCCCACTGCCAGGTGAGGAGGGTGGTGGGCTGAGGTTGGGTGTGAGGAGACCCAGGCCAGGCTGGAGGGGTGAGATGGAGGCACAGCAGCCAACCAGCCCAAGTGAGCAGCTGGGTGAGGACATGGACCAGGGTGAATTGGTCTTTTTTTTTTTTTGCAATTCTTCCCCTACCCCAACACGCACACACAGATACACACAGGTCCTCGTCAGACCGGGTGATTTTCCTGCGCTAGCTCAGGGTGCGTGGAATGTCTTTTCCTGAGGGACTCCATGCAGGGTGAGGGTGCCTCGCTGCTGCTGCTGTAGGGCTCACTCTTTTTTTTTGGGGGGGTGTTTCTGGGGTTATTCAGGAGGCAGAGAAGAGCAGGGTGGTGTGGCACAGCAGCATGCAGGTCCAGAGGTGTCTGCTGCCCCTAGGCTACTCTGTTTTGGGGCAGGTGGCTTCAAACCCCACAACACTAGTGTTTGCATGGTTGGTTGCCTTATCAGGCTATCCAGGTCTGGCTGACATGGCACATGTTGTGCTTGGGGTCCATCCATGGAAGCATCACATTTTTCATCCCTGCTTTCCCACACGCACAGATTTCCCGGACACTGAGGTTGACAGGATTTGTTTCCAAACCGCTTTCCTTAGAGTAAAATCAGGGGCTTAATAGAGGGGGTGACCCCGTGAAAGCCCGTGTGCTATGTCTCTGCCTCCTCTACTTCCCTTAATGTTCCAGGGCTGGGCACTGGTGGCATCTGCCAGTGGGTCTGCCATCTCCACACACCCAAGGAGTTGGTTATGGCTGGCACCTCTTATTTTTCTATTGCAACTAAATAGCCTTAATCAAAGCCAAGAGCTGAAACTGCTGAAGGAACCTGGTGCCATTTGGAGGGCTGGAATGAGGTCTGGGACCCTCCTAGAGAGCACAGGCTCAAGGGGTCCATGGTTAGATGGGTGCCTCGGCCCTCCTGCATAACGCCAGCCCTGGCACATGTAAAGGCAGAGGTCACCTCCAAAAGAACCAGAGCCCTCTCAGGTCTGCTCTTGGAAAAGCAATGTGGGGAGTCACAGGTGACTTTCCGCAGCTCTTACATTGGAAAAAGAGTCTGTTTAATCCAACAGACTCTTCCTCATCCCCACTTCCCTTGTCCCGGCACGGCTTTACTGTCCTTAGCAGTGTACAAACCTTGGGCAGGGACTTCTGCCTGAGCAGTACCTTTCAGATGTAAGCACAGACACTGAGGAAGAGGAGGGAGAGGTGAGGGCTGAGTTCCCACATGGGCACACTGATGTTTTGGGAGGTTGGGGGCTTTCAGGCAGCACTAAGTTTGAAGCTTGGCTCAGATTTTGTGCCTTTTTTGAAAAAAAAGGAAAAAGAGAAAGAGAAAAAAAAAAAAGAGAAAGAAGAAGAGAAAGAAAAAAAGAAAAAGAAAGAAAAAGAAAAAGAAAACAGAAAAAAAAAAGAAAAAGAGAAAAAAGAAGTCTAACCTCTCTTCCTTCCCCCTCTACATCACTCCATCCAGAATGGGTACAAACCCCTGCCGTGGTGCAGGCAGGCAGCTGCTCTGTGTGTGTGTGTATACATGTTTCACCAGAGCAGTCCTCTTTCCTGCCTGTCTACTCACTTTGCCCCTGGGTGGTAGGATTGATGGGGAAGAAGAGTGGTTTGGAAACCCTAATGTGGAAGGAAAAATGAAAACAATCAAAGAAAAGCCCAGACACACTCACTCTGCTTTTGTAACAACCCCTGTGTGACATTTACAGGAACACTGCCCTCAGCAGGTCCCCTCCTCTATTGGGAAAGCTCTTCTGGTTCCTACCCTCCATAAGACTGTTTGCTCCTCTTTCTTTGTTCTTTCTAATTGTCTAAAATTCAATAAAACTTTATTCATATAAAAAACAGGACTTCTTACTACCTGCTGCTGCTTTCCTTTACTCCGGCCCCCTACCTAACTCTGTAACTACAATGAATTTGGCTGTTAATGCTCATCCTCGATATGACTGTCAGTAAACAGCAACCGTGCAACCAAGACCTGCATGTTATTAGGCCAGCCAGTTTCGTGGTGAACCCTGGTACTATAGCTTTGTTTTTCTCATTCATAATAATCTGACATGCTGCCCTTGAAGGTACAATTTCCCAGGCTTGCAAGGTCTCTACTTCTCTAGACAAAGGTGAGTTTTATTTTCTGTCATTTGGCGGGGGATATCTTTTACAGCTTTGAGTGATGTGGGAAAATGTTTTTTAAAATTGCCTAACTTTGCTCATGTATTGGTTTTCCAGTCTGAAACATAGCATGTTCATCCTAGATTCAAAATCTAAGGCAGTCAGAAGGATGGTTCTCACTGACTTTATTGGGCTTTTGAATAAGCTTGGTGAGGGACACTGCCAGGAAGTTAACGAAAGTGCTGATCTGCATAGACAGAGCATGGAAAATTTCAGTTTCTGAACATTTACACTTCCAGGGTATAAGGGGACTGGGAAGCAGATACTTCTTAGTCCATATCAACAGCTTCTGGCAGAAGGTTATTATTAGTTCGGGCAATCCAATGTTTTGCACTTTTTCTCTCCATGTTTCATTTTCCCTACTTCTCTAAAATCCCCAAGATATTCTGAGATTATTATTAAAACAAAAAACCTACAGATCCAATAGCAGTGGTAATTCAGCCCTGCTGCACATGCATTGTGTTCTCATTCCTTGGTATTTTTCAACACCTAGCTTAAAATACTCCTGTAAAAGTTTTTTCAGCTATAGGCCTTAGACTAAATGAGATGACTGCATTGCCATTTTCAGAGAGTTGCCATAGGAAACTTAGAGTTTGCATTTTACATCTTTTGATTGTGCAACCTTGATGTGACATTAATAGCACCTTTGCATTTTATTCCCATGATAGCCCTGTCAGTATTATGTTACACTATCCATTCCTTCTCACTGGCTTGCCGCTTACCTCATTCTCTTGCACGTCTCTGTCTATTGATCTACAGCAGAATTTCCTAAGATTAAGGATAGTTTACTAGGTTTGTGCAGCACCTAGAATGCTGGAGCTTTAGCATTTAAATTGTACCTGGTGAGGCATTGCTTCAATACAAATATCTAGCCAAAAATGATGCCAGTTGGATGACTTGATAGTGCTCTGGAGTGACAATTATCAAAAAGCAAACAAAGGTTCAAGCTATTATGGTTCTAAGTGGAAGTTACTACTGAAATTCTTGAGTTTGCTGACAGCCTTCAACCCCAGTGGTGTAGTGGGATTGTCCAACAGTGGGTGCCACAGATGTTACTTTAAATTTCAATATATATCAGCTATATCACCTTCCACACAACAATATCAGAAGGACGCTTGTTTTGGCACAAGCATTAACTCTACATATGAGTGCTGAGACAGAAAAATAACAATGAGAGGATGCTTCACACTTTAGAAGTGGGTATCATTTTAGAGGTTGATATGGATGAGAGCTCAGTTAAAAACATTTGGGAAATCTGGTTTGTAGACTGTAAGAAGTTGTTTGGTTTTTTTTTAACTTACATAGCTTTTGGACTTGGATCTGCTGATTCATCTGAAACAAAACAAAACAAAAAAACAACAGCAAAAAAACCCAAGAAAAAACAACAAACAAAACCAAACCAAACACATGAAAGAAACCCCACCAAAACCAAGATGCATGTACTTCAACAAACTCTTCTTGCCAGAACACAGATGAGTTTCCAGCAGAAGCCATTCTATCAGATGGTATCCTGTCCAAAACTGCTTGGCTTTCCCAAAAAGACCTGGGGTGCTCAGGAGATCAGTTCTCCTTATGTCATAGTTTAGGTCCTCATAAAGAGTATCTCAAATCAGAGTAGCCTCAGATTACACCCAGGACCAAGGTAACTGGGTGATTGATTTGGTACTGGACAGAGGAAATCAAGCTGAAATGTTTTTACTCCCCCTTTCCCCCAACAAAAGGGAAGATATTGGAGGAATTTTTGTGATAAATTCCTGGTTTCATCAAACACATTGATGAGCTTTTACAGGTTACTGGATTTCTCCTGGAAGCAACATTTTGCATTCCAGGTTCATCTGCTTTAGGCACACAAGAACCTTTCTGTGTCTGCACTCTAACCATGATCTTCCCAGCCACGGTGCTGCTGTTTTGTGAGCAAGTGGATGAGTCTGTGCCTGTGTGTACCAACACCAAGTGCACCCAAAATGGTTCAGCAGATTCTGTTAAGAGGGTCTTGAACATTTCTAAGACAGAAGGCAGGGAAAACTGAGGAAGCAGATCCCTCTCACACATTCACTTCAGAGCAAACATAACATGTCCTCCTATTAACTCATATGGCCTCTATTGAAGGGAGGTATGGAGCAGAGCTATTGTGAGCTGTCTTGATGACTGAGCTGCCCTTTTCCCTGCGTTGTTTCCAAGTGCTGCTGGTCATCCTGCCTGCAGCTTGTTCTCCTGACGCCAGGAAAGCAGGACTCCCCCCACCATGTCTTGGTTACAGCTCTGCTCTTGTGAGTAAGGCAACACATGCTTGTAAGGATCAGGATTATGGGTGCTCAGAAAGGGAATTCAGTGTGACCTGAGCTATGTCTCTCCTCACGTGAGGAGTAGGTGAACATTAGAGACAAAGCAAGACTTGAAAGCAGGGAGAGTGAAAGGCTTTGCCTTTTTTTTCAGACTGCTCTTTTCCATGTTTGTCTCTGCATCCTGCAAATGCTGGGAGGATATTACCAAAGATTGCAGGTCTGTGACCTCCTAAGCAAGGAGAGGCACACACAAGACATGTTGTGAGCTGGGAACTAGCTCAGAGCTCTTGTTGCCAGCTGCGGGTAGTGCAGAGAAAGGTTTCATTAGGTCATCTACATGGCCATGGCGTGGGGAACAGCAGATAATATAGGGCAAAAGTTTCAAACACAGATCGCTGAATGCGTTTTTTTGGGATGGGAGGAGGAATTTGGTGGCATTGGGACTTTCCAGCTCTAGAGCTCTGGAATATTTTATTTGATGAGTTTCCATAGATAACAACAGTTAAAAAGCACTTTACTTTCCCTGTGGTAGAGGCTCCTTTGCTTTAGAGAGCAGTGCTGATGTGCAGGAATGGGACAGTGCACATAGCTAAGGATCAGGCCCTTCACTAAGCCTTCTAATGCCATTTTCTGCTAGTAGTTTGTTCCTGATTTCCTCCTTCCCCCCACTTCCTCAGTAACATGTTTGAATGAGAAAGTGGGTTGACAGGAAATTTAATCTATCCGTGTAGAAAAAAAAAACACAAGCAGACAAAACCAACCCCCTGAAACAAATAGCAGCAAAGAAGAGAGGGGATTAAGACACAGCTTGCATAGCTGGCTGGCAAGTGATTCTTTAGCATTGGATGTAGTCTGGGTCAGGTCATGGATTTGGTCTTATTAAATCATATTTGGGAAGGGATGATGACTTGCTTCTAGTTGATATGCTTTAATGGGAAAATGGATGTGATGCAGGCACGCAGAGAAACATTGGCTAAGGGGCTTGATACAGTAAAGCCCAGATGCTCTGTTGTTTAGCTCTCTTGTGTTTAAACCCACTATGTTTGGTATGGAGCCTGAGCTACACAGCCTCCCTTCTAGCTTCCTGGGTACTATCAATATCCACAGAATTTCTCTGAAGTAGTTCTTTTTCTAGAAGGATCTCAAAGCACTCTGGCAAGCCGACTATAGCAGTCACCAGGTCATTGTCCATGTGGACACGTATGAGGGGGAAAAGCTGTGTGATTTGGGTTGCAGCAGCAGTACTTTTAGCTGTGGCAGTTTCTAAGAATGCAAACTAGCCTAGCGAGTTGCTACTCTTTTTTAGTGCTCTGCATCACTGTAGAACCTTTACACTCATGATCTTCTCCTATCTCCTTAAACTGAGTCTTGTGGTGAAGGCATATATGTCCCTGTGTCCCACGTGAAGAACTAAAGGCAGCAGAGGCTGGAATTAGCTCAGCAGAGAAGGCAGTGTGGCATTAGATTCTCAAAATTAAGATGCATAATTAGGGCTAGAAACTATTACAGAAATGTGTCATGATCATCACTGGTGCTTCTTCCTTTTGGCTCTGCTTTGCTGCTGTGACAAATATGCACAAACCCCAAAACTGCCTTTTTATGACACAAACAACGGAAGTGGGTTAACAAGCACATAGACCTCCCCCTGCCAGAAGCTCTTCCCTGGATGTGCTTACTCAATGTTTGCAGTACGCAGTCTGTTCCTGCTGCCTGTAAATGCAATCTCCATGTTCTCAGTTTTCTTTACTCATCTTCCTTGTGTTTGAATGCATCCTCCACACACCCATCCATGCGCATGTACGTGAAAAAATACTGAAAGCAGGCATGACTGTAAATCCCCCGTTCCTTTGCTCAGCCTAGTCACCTGGAACAGGCATCCCATTTTTGTTCCAGGCTAACCTGTTGCACATCTTTCAATTCACAATGGGTTTTGCCACTCCTCTTGCCCTTCCACAAGCTGCACGCTGGTCTTGGGTAAGTTGGTTATTTCTAGAAGAGTAAACAGGGAGGTTTGGGGCTGTTGTCCGAAGAGCGGCTGAACACCAGTCATTTATTCACTCGCTGTCCAGATTTGGGTCACAAAGCTCGCTTTTTGGTGGCTCTACGATGACATCCTCTGGAGGGAAGAAGAACTGCATCGGTTGCGCTCGTCCACTTGTTCAGCCTGTTTGCACCAAGCTCCACTTCCTCACTGACTCGAAGATTGGTTTCTTTCCTTTGTGGTTCTGCAAATAATAAAGTGCTCTGTTCCTTGAGTATGAACACCTTTTCCTTTTCTCCTATGATTGTCACTCAGGAGCTGCCTTCAGTGCTGTGGTGAGGAGACTTGAGTGCTTTTCACCACCGCCTGCCTTCAGCTTCCCAGCTCCTCCTCTTGTTCTGATGGCCTGTGATTCAAAGGCATGGGAAACGGGCTGGTGTGTGTGTGCGGCTGGGGAACCGATGGGCCACAATAGTGTAAAAAGCTGCTGTTTCCTTATTTAACTGTATCCATCAGTGCAATTTACTTCTTATGGGCTCACAACTGGCTTAAATTTGTCCTTCTGCTCTGCTATTGAGGTTGAGAGGGCCTGTCTGGCTGAATTTTGTAGCTCCTCCACACTGGAGCAAAGATTCAGAGCTTAGGAGAGCGCCCAGCAGAGGAGTCACTGCTTTATGTACCTGCCAGCCAGCTCTGGGGGATCCAAAGCTTCAGTGACTTTGTGAAACCAGGACCCATGTCCATGCTCAGTAATGAGCCCAGATTAGTTACAACATCAAGGACATCTAGAGTTTGAATTCAGATGTGAGAGCAAAGTACTTGTTCAAGCAAGTCTGGTGAGGTTTCTGTTCAAAAGGTAAGGTGATTATATGCAAACTTTTCAAATGTAACTTTCTTTTCATCTATGCATGGGCAAGAAATAGAAAACATGACCCTAATAGATTTGGGATGTGACCAAGTCTCCAAAGCTTTTCAGGCTATATAGAACCATTTCCAGCCCCAGGCAGTGGGGTTCCCAGAATATTAGAAATCAGAGCTTGGTTCTGGATCTGTGTTTACCAAAAGCTGGTCTATGAAATGGTCCAAACCACAGTTCTAAGACCAGCTACTCAACAAATACAGTTTACCTTTGAAATGCAGCTTATAATCCAGATTTCTGTGCCATGCCCTCATTTCTATTCTTGCCAGTCAAGTCAAGAACATAGAGCCCATGGGTCTTTTCTGGTAGCCTTTCAGCTGGACTTTAGTATAAATGTTGTGCCCTCCATCTCTCTGCAGAACACACTAGGTACACAGTAGGTCCAGCCTTTCTTTCAACTGAAACAAAGCTCCTTGTTCTCTGGCTGGAAGAGAGCTGCAGCTTGCTGGCTGTGTCATATTTCTGAGCATGGAGTGCAAGGTCTGCATTAAAATTGATGAAATCAGTCTCTGCTAGTTTTAAATGATTTTTGTTGACCACGAAAGATTCTTGGGCTACAGATTTTTTTATTTTTTTAGCAAAGGTTTTTGGAAGTTAATTTTTACTGTCTGTCTTGTAGGTGTAATGGCCACGCAGCTTTGCATCATATTTTAGTTCTCAAAAACTTAAATCTCAGTATTAGACTTGTGTCATCCAGAGCTCTTGCAAATCTGTTGCTTGTTAGCATGAAGCACAGAGGGAAGGGAACAACCCTCACATAAATGCAACTGCTACACAAGGTAGTAGTGGAAGAGAACACTTACTAGGTGCTAAGTCATTTGGAACATAGTCATTATGATTTTTTAAGATGCTTTTTGTTGTTCATTTAAAGCTTCTGGTGGTGTTTTTGCTGCTAAGTTATGCTTAAGAAACAGGAAGAGTATCCCTTTTCATACTAGCAGATTGCCTTTAACACTTGTACTGTCAAGGCCATTGAAATCACTGGTAATGGCTCCCCACCTGCAATTTTCTCCCGGTCTTTAGCAGCAATAGGATCAGGCATAAAATGGAATTGTGGTGTGGCTTAGAGAAGTAAAGAGAAACCTCTGTTACCTTGTCCCCATCTGAGAGTAGCATACAATGAAATGGAGTTCTTAAACTGATTGAGTTACCTTGGTGCAAAGCCTGATGTGTGTGTGCATGCATTTCAGGCTGAGAGCAGTGTAGTTTGATTTAGGGGAAATGGATGACGGCACTATTCGATTAACTTGCAGCAGGGGTATTCACCCACAGTAGCACCCCAGTGTACTGAACAGTGTTTTTCAGGCCAGCTGGTATTGAAGCCATAAAACATCTTCATATAGTGGAGTTGTTAGCCAAGTTATATTCAGCAGCCAGTCACATCTCAGACCCTAGGGAGTTAAATTCAAGCTCCTTTTTGAACTTATATTTAAGTGCTCTTCAAATAATTTTCTATTTTGTAGGTGTGTGATTTATGTCCTTTAAGGGAGGGAAATTACTCAAGAGGATAGAAAAAAAGCACTTTAAATGAAGATAAATACATTAGGTGCTAGCAGACGTGCTGTTGGGCTACTAGTGAGACCTGGGTTCCACCCTCAGCTTGTCACTGACTTGCTGCGTGACCTGAGCAAAGTAGGGATGCAGACATCCATCCTTGGGGGCCACAGCTGGACCTATTGCTTAATATCAACATAGGAGCCCAAGAGTGAAAGTTTGAGACACTAAGTGTCTACTAAGTGCTACCCTTAGTGTCTCTAAAATTTTTGTCCCCCACTTGGAAAATTGGTATAATAATAAAAAATAGGCTTGAGAATGGCTTCAAAAAATCATCTAATCTGGACACACATGCACATGCACACACGTGCACACACTCCCACACAGGGTCTGACCTGTTCAACTGTATTTAATCCCTTGCTGAAAGATTGTTAACCTGCTCTTAAAGATGTCTGCTCAGAGAATCCCCCATATTACTAGGCATGGGGATAAAAGGGAATGCTTCCAATATTGGCTTTGACTGACTGCCTTCTAAGAGTTTTATTTTTAAGGACAATCCACATATTTTTTGATACACACATTGCCAGCTCTGGCTATTAGCTTTGCTAGACTGCAGAGAGGTTATGCTAGGACTATACAGATCTATTTACTTCTCATTAGTTTACTTGTAACCAGAGACTAGGATTTTTCTTAGTGCTAACCTGTGTTTTCAAAACTTCCTAGTTCCTTCCCCCCTCTCTTTTGGGGTTGCAATTCTTCAAAGCAGGTGAACAGCCACAGTCAAACTAGCTCTTAAGAGATGCAAGAAGGGATTTAATTCAGTTCCAGTCATGTTCAGCAAACCTGGTGGCTTCCTTCAGTGGACATGAAAGCCATCAGGAGCAAGTTTTATCTAACATCAAGCAAACTCAATCCCCAGGGTTGTTCCCTAGGCACAAGAGAGCTGTGTTATTACCTCCACAGGGAGATTGTCATGATTGTCATGTCACATGACCTTGAAATAGAGCCCATCTACTGGGGAGCAGCAGGTGGGATTTTAAGACTTGCCCCACTGATTGAAGGAGCATTGCTGCTCTGTAGAGTGGTGCAAAGGCCACTTCCAGTTGACTTCGCTGTAAACTGGTGCCAGGACCTTGTCAATTCAAGGCCCCCACTGTGTGGCGGCTCAGCTTTTTTTCAGGATACCAGGTAGAAGCTTCAGCTTTGTTGCCTGGGCTGCTCCTGACAGGATCACATAATCACAGAATCACAGAATGTTAGGGATTGGAAAGGACTTTGAAAGATCATCCAGTCCAATCTCCCCGCCGGAGCAGGAACACCCAGATGAGGTTACACAGGAAGGCGTCCAGGCAGGTCTTGAATGTCTCCAGAGTAGGAGACTCCACAACCCCCCTGGGCAGCCTGTTCCAGTGCTCTGGCACCCTCACTGAGAAGAAGTTTCTTCTCAAATTTAAGTGGAACCTTTTGTGTTCCAGTTTGAACCCATTACCCCTTGTCCTATCACTGATTGTCACTGAGAAGAGCCTGGCTCCATCCTTGTGACACTCACTCTTTATATATATGTAAACTTTAATGAGGTCACCCCTCAGTCTCCTCCAAGCTAAAGAGACCCAGCTCCCTCAGCCTTTCCTCATAAGGGAGGTGCTCCACTCCCTTAATCATCTTTGTTGCTGTGCACTGGACTCTTCCCAGCAGTTCCCTGTCCTTCTTGAACTGAGGGGCCCAGAACTGGACACAATATTCCAGATGTGTTCTCACCAGGGCAGAGTAGAGGGGAAGGAGGACCTCTCTCAATCTACTAACCACCCCCCTTGTAATACACCCCAGGATGCCATTGGCCTTCCTGGCCACAAGGGCACAGTGCTGGCTCATGGTCATCCTGCTGTCCACCAGGACCTCCAGGCCCCTCTCCCCTACACTGCTCTCTAATAGGTCATTTCCCAACTTATACTGGAACCTGGGGTTGTTCCTGCCCCGATGCAAGACCCTACACTTTCCCTTGTTATATTTCATTAAATTTTTCCTCACCCAACTCTCCAGGCTGTCCAGGTCTCGCTGGATGGCAGCACAGCCTTCTGGCGTGTCAGCCACTCCTCCCAGCTACATGTCATCAGAAAACTTGCTGATAGTACACTCTATTCCCTCATCCAAATAATTGATGAATATATTGAATAATATAGGCCCCGGTATTGACTTTTGAGGCACTCCGCTAGATACAGGCCTCCAACTAGATGCTGCCCCATTGACCACAACTCTCTGGCTTCTTCCCTTCAGCCAGTTCACAGTCCACCTCACTACCCGTTCATCCAGACCACACTTCCTCAGTTTAGCTATAAGGATGCTGTGGGAGTCTGTGTCAAATGCCTTACTCCAGTCAAGGTAGATCACGTCCACCGCTCTGCCATCATCCATCCATCTTGTTATGTCCTCATAAAAGTCAATGAGGTTGGTCAAGCATGACTTCCCCTTGGTGAAGCCATGTTGACTGCCCCTAATGACCCTCTTATCCCAGATATGCCTTGAGATGGCACCAAGGATAAGTCGTTCCATCAGTTTCCCAGGGATGGAGATGAAGCTGACCGGTCTATAGTTACCCAGGTCCTCCCTCACCCTTTTTGAAGCCTGGAGTGACATTTGCTTTCCTCCAGTCCTCAGGCACCTCTCCCGTTTCCCAAGACTTGGCAAAGATGATGGAGAGTGATCCAGTAATGACCTCAGCCAGCTCCCTCAGCACCCACGAGTGTATCCCATCTGGACCCATGGATTTATGGATGTCCAGATTGCCTAACTGCTCCCTAACCCAGTTCTCATCAACTGAGGCAAACTCCTCCGATGTCCTGCCTTCCTCTGGGGCCTCAGTGGTACAGGGCTCCTCAGGACAGCCTCTGGCAGTGTAGACAAAGAAGGCATGGCTGCAACATTAGTGGCTTTCCAACAAGTTGGTTACTTGTGATCAGGAACTCTGCTCAGAGGTGAGCTGGTGAAAACAGCTGTTTGTTGAGAAGTCTTTGGGAGCCTTCACATTGAACACAGTTCCTTTGCACAGTGACAGCCACAGCACAGACAGGGGTAGCTGTCTCTTACTCTGCGCTGTCCCTCCTCATATGCCTCATCCCCAAGGCAGCTATCTTTTCAAGCCAAGTCCCAAAGGCACAGTATGCTACTCCCTTATTCTCTCTGCTTTCAGACCTAGGCCCCTCTGGATTTTTCCATTTCTTCTCTTGTCTTCTCTTCATCCATCCATATAACTTCTCCAAGCTTTTCCCTCCCTTGGTGTTTCTCTCAGAGAGGATTTTTCTCTTGTCTCTCAGCTCTGCTTTACTTCTCCTACTGCTGACAGGTCTCCTACCTCTCTGTGGATTCTGTCATTCCTTTTCTTCCACTTCCTTGTCCTTTCTTTTCCCTGTCCCCTACACTCTTCAGTCCTGTCCCCCTAATCCATAAGGCTGAAGCCTCTTGTCCAGTTTCCTTTTCCTCACGCTGGCTGTCTCCTCTGTTGACTTTCCCTCACCCTTCCCTTCTCTGTTCATCCATCTTCTGCCTCCTCCCAATTACCTCTATCTCTCCCAGTTTTCTCAGTTTTGTGGTGAGTCCCAGTTAGCCCCACTGTGAGTCTCTGAAGGAACTTGGGAGGCTGGCTGGCAGATTATAAAGATGGTGAATTCAATGATTTAACAAGCACCCCATGACTCTGTTCTACTATCTCTTCAGAGAACAACTTATTCTTGTCCAGCCCTCTGTAAATAAGTGGTGATGACGGCACATGTAATAGTGAAAATGCTGCTATTTATCTCTTACCTGCTGCTTATCTCTTGGTATTTGCCCTGCCTTCAAGGCGCAGAGCTTCTGTATGAATGCTCAGAACAACCCATGATGTTCCAAATGATGAGAGAACCTGCATTCAAGTTTCCTCATCTTTCCTCTAAAGAAAGGTAAACAGACGAGACGTAAACACCCCTCATACCACCTGTCATTCATTAAGGAAAGTAAATAAAAGGAGTAATGAAAACAGCCAGCCCCTGTTCCTGGCCTCCTCTGACAGTGGACTTAGCAAGGAGGTCAGGCAGGCTGGCCATGCAGACTAGTTGTGCTTGTGAGCTGCTACCGAGTGTTGTTCTTAGACCAAGAGCTGGCTGGAGTCAGTGTCTGGGAGAAGCTGACCATGATACCATGTGGACAGAGGGCTTTGGATAGCAGCTTCAGCTATCAACATGGGCCCTTATTGCAAGGTATCAAAATTGGAGTTTGATGTTCAGCTGCCAGATGGAGCCTGCAGTTTGGGGGAGGGGAGGGGTGGTGTGTGGAAAAAAAGGTGAGCAACTTTGGACAGAAAATAAATCTCAGTGACAGGAAACAAATAGAGAGCACAGAGTCGTCATTTGTTAATAGACTGTTTTTCCTCCAGACTGTGATTGCACTTACAACCTTTGAAAATGACGATTTCTTTCAGGGTCACCTGTGCACAGCCCCTGCTCCCCTGGCCTGGCTGCTGTGACACTGGCTCCCCAGCGCCGAGGCCGCGGGCAGGCAGGCGGCTGGCGGGGAGGGACCGTCGGGGGGCAGCAGCACCAAGCGCTTCGCCAGCTGCGCTCCGAGAAACCTTCCAGCATCCTCCTGACTGACACTGTTCTGCACCTCATCTTCAGGACCCGGCTTCTTTCCAAATCCCAGTCGCATCGGGCTGCGTGGCGGTGACACTTTAACATGCAGCATATGCATCTCATTTCCCTATTCACTGGGCTATTTGTAAACCTAATTTAAGCTAAATTTCTCCCTACCCTTACCGTTTTACACAGCTCCAAAGGAAAGGGTCGGAGGGGAAAAAAAAGATCAAGTAAGAGAATTGCCACCAACGCACCTTTTTCCCTCCCCTTCTACTACAATAGGTTTGCTGCCTAGGAAAGACTTGGCACCCTTCATTCACATAACCTTGGGTGCAACCTTCGTGTCTTCCAAGGTCAATGTGAGACAGGAAAAATACTCTGAGTTTCCTGGGAAGGGGCAAAGGAGACTGAGTGGCTTCTAGCTGGGATCCATCACCCTCCTTCTTTCACAGGGAGAAGAGCCTGCCTGGATAAGGGGCTGTTCTGAGCCGACACAAGGCTGGAGTGACAGCAGGCAACACACAGAGGGAAGTAGTGTGATTTTGAGTGAATGCACAATTTAATTTCTTCCAAGTTACTAAAAAATGACATGCGGTTTGTTTGCAGATTAGTTTGGTTTGTTTGTTTTTGACAAGACTCACAGCTATGACCCCCCATCAAGGTGTCCCAGCAAGTAAAAAACCATGAAATTTGATTAAATTTTACAGTTAGAAAGGTAAATCATTTCACCTCCATAAATTCTTACCAAAGTAGTTTTAATCAGCTATGGGCTTTTCTTTCTCATTCTTCCCTGCTGCGATACAGCTTTGCTGTTCACTGTCTAACAGCTGCTGCTGCAAACCAAAAGGGGTTTCATCTCCATCCTAGGTGAAGTGCTCCTTATTTTTTTTTTCTTTGTTGTTTGTTTGTTTCTTATCATGATGAAAGTGGTAGGAATTTTTAGAGATAGAAAAAGGCCATGGCAGTTGTTCCAAGGAGTTTAGAGTCTGCTCCCCTGAAGGATGCAAGACTGACAGTAAGATGAATGAGCAGGCACACGTTATGTTTGCCTTTGTAGTTTCCTATTCAGTCATGTCTGCGTGTTTGGAGGAGCAGAGGTACGCTGGATTTGCTCAAAGGCATTGGAGAGAAGATCTTGAAAAGCCAGATCTCATGGAGGGAGAGATTTGGAGAACGGCAAAAAAACCCACTTCACAGATGTGAACAGGGATGTATCTTTGGTCACAGGACCCTTTCAGAAGAGGTGAGGAAGTGACTACTCAAGAGGCTTCAGCAAAGGTGGTACTAGAAAGCTGAGTGAAAAAACAGGTGAAGAGAAGTGAGCTGGAGGATGAGTTGTCAAGGTGAAGGCAAAATGCTTGAAATGGGCTGCAAAGGGGAAAGAGAACTGGTGAAGAAAGATCTTGGAGGTGTTTTGAGCAAAAGCTGTTAGAGAGAGTAATGACAGCAGTGTCTTGAATAGACTGAGACTCAATGTGTTTCATGGTAACAGCTCAAAGTAATACAGGTCTAGAGAAGGTTTTGTTACCTTTATACGTTCTAAAGGTTCTGTAATGGGGGTTTTCTTTCCCAAATAATAAAGGTACCTCTCAAATAGTGGCTTGGAGACATATATAACTGTAATTCACCCTGTAACTAGATCTCCTTCAAAACTGTCCAGCAAAAAAAAAAGATGGTAAAAAGTTCATATGAAATTTCCATGAAACATTTTCACAGCCAATGTTTGCTTTTCATGGGAAGGAACAGAAATACTTTTTATGACAAAATGAAAAGCTTTCAAGTTTGGCCATTGTTTACTGGGTTTGAGTATCTTTTTTCTTTTTCCTCCCTCTCCTTACCACCCTGTTTAGTTTCTTCTGGCTTTGAGTTACTCAAAGTTATCATTTTCCACAGGTGGGGACATTTATTATTCTCTCTTAGCTGCTGATGTATTTACCAGAAATCTCAACCGAGAAGGCCTTTAGTATTGCTTCTCTGTCACGAAATATCTATACAGAGCAATCCAAGCCTCAGAAATGAGACAAGAAGCCTTAAAATTAACAATGTTGCATCAACCTGTGGAATCTCTTCCTAAGGGCACACCAGTGGTGCTGAAAGACACAAACAGTTGTTGTCACCTCCATGAGATTTTTGGGGTGTTGCTGCCCTGATATGCTGATGACAGAGAAGCAGGACCAGCAGCTGCAGCTGGGTGGCTGCTCAGAGCCCTCATTTGAGTAGCAGCTGGATTTGGCACTAGTGGCAGCAGCAGTCTGCAATGCAGTGATCTAATGTGAAGAACATCTGCTGGAGACAGATAACAGGATGAGAGCAGCCCACAGGCTTGTTGAACAGTAACTCAAACTTCGGACTAGTGTTTACAACACATAATATTCTAATTCATCTACTTTATTCTCTCGAAAGGCGAAGGATGCTTACGAACACCCTGGAAAATTGCTGAATGGATTAACTCATTGGAAAGCGGGTTAGCAAGAGAGAACTAGGTCTGGCTGTGACTTGAAGCTCACCTACGTTACTTCTTTACGAGAATATTGAGTGAGGACAAAGCATCCATCTTTCTTGGGTTACAGTAGAACATATATCCTCTTGCTACATAATGAGGTGCTGCACTGTAGGTGTAGCCAAATTCCCAGTTATATCTGGTGGTGTCTCTTCAGAAAAGAGTGATGACATCATCTCTGACACTTCACAACCATCCAGCAGAGTATTCCTATCCTGCCTTTATAAGAACAATTCCAACTGGACGTCACTCTCTTCCTTTTTCAGCCCATTGTGCTGATGCAGATAGCCTAACCCCCCCAGTTATATTGAATATGCTGATTCTTACCAGGGCCGAGTGAACAGAGGGAGAAATTCCCTGTGAATATTGGTTTGTACTTGAAAGTGAATTTTCATTTAGAACAGAGACACGTCCACATGACTGCTGAAGCTAAACCAACCAGGCATTGAATTGAGGCTATTCATAACAAACTGTCCATAAATGGCCTGAAGGGCAAAAACTATCTGCAGGAGAAATTCATGGGCAATTTTGACTAATGAATGAATTTGGGAATTTGGCTTTCAGTTTACAGACAGTTCAAAAATAGATAAAAAAATATGAAACTTATTGAAGAAATGATTTACAGTGAAATATTTGTTCAGCTCTAATTTCTATAACGTGTATAGTTTATGGTGTTAGAAAGCACTTTAGGATTAGCTGTGGGAGCTATATGTCAATGAATAGTCTGTGAAAAAACACTCCTTTCTGAACAATTAAAAGAAGAAGTGTTAATGTCACCTGCTGCAGAGGGAGCCTGGTAAAGGGCTTGTGCTTTGGAAAGGACAGTTGGATTCCAGCAGTGCTCTTGGGTTCTTCATAGTAGAAGTTGAGGCTTGAAATCAGCCCTCCTTGCTGACTGAGGACAAAAAAGGTGAATACAAGGGCTTATGCATGGGAAGATTTGGCAGCCATTTGAAAGAGTCATTTTGCTTCTGCAGTGATATTCACTGAGAGACTGAGCTGTGATCGATTTTCACCAAGGCTGTAAGAAACATAACTCAAACCTTGTTATATAACAAGGGTATTTATATATTCGAGGCACTAAATGTTCTTCTGCCTGGAAGTGCCTCGCAGCTAGGTGCAGCACACCTTTGTGCCTCTGTTCCATAGCACTTTACATGGTGCTTATACTAACAAGTCCTCCTGGGAAAACAGTAACTACATTTTGAGTGAAAATTGCTTTCAGGATCTCGTGGAGGTGTTCCAAACTATCCTCTCTTTGGTGGTCCTCTAGATGCTGTTCCACACTGCATTGCCCCATATTAAGACCAGCTTGCCCCTTCTGTGCCTGCCCCCTTCCCACTGCAGGGTGACTTTTTCTGGTCCCTATCCACATATCCAAATGCTTATGAGCAGCCTTGAATGCCTGTTGTCCCTCACAAGGAGTATGGCACGGGACTGGCTAAATACTTCTACATGACAAAGACAAAGGAAACTTCTCCATACTGGTCCTTTGAAGCAGCAGGAACTGGCTTCACTTTGGCAAAGCTGGGAGTGAAGCTGACTTCTGAATCCAAGGAGAGGAAGCAACATCGAATCCAAGGTGACTCAGAAAGCGATGACCCAGAATGAAACTGAAAATGTTCCTAATCGGTGTTGGAAGCCTTAGACAGCACTTCTGGAAGTGCTTTCAAGTGGTGCAATGAAGAGTTTTTGCAAAGCCCATTCTGCATTTGCTCTTTTGCCCAAATGCATGTAAGCTGGGAGGAGACACATGCTGCACACAGCCATAATGTGAAGGAAAGCCATAGGAACAGCTTGCCTGTGTGTGTGGTGGGGATTAAGAATAAATACAGCATGGCATTTAGTTATGTCTACAGGGAGTAAACTACACTGTATGGATACTAGTTTGTGCTGCTTCTATGATTTTCGCAATATTATCAAAGATGGATCTCAGCTTTTCTTGCCTTATTATCACTGGCCACAGTTGTCTCCATGTCCCTGTTCAGGTACTTCTCCCTGCTCACTCTTCCATCCTTTCATCCAGCCATTGTGGTTCACTTGCTACATCTCCTCCCTGGCCTGTGCCAGATGTTGCCCTCATGGGGGGTTAACTAACCCAGTGTGTTGCATACCAGAATGGTTTCTGTGAGCAGCAGAAATAGAAACAGAGACAGGAAGAGCAAAGGTACATTGACTCATACTGTTGTTCATCTTTGCTTTTAGTAATGTTGATATTTCAGGAAATAAATGGCCCAGATTGGACTATGAAGACATTTCTAAACGCATAAATATTTTAAAGTATTACAAGGCACTTGACTTTAGAACAATTACTCTTGAATTCTATTAATTTTGAGGCATGCTTCAGAGGTTAAAAAAAAAAAAAAAAAAAAGAAAAAAGCTTAAAGCAATGATAGTACTCTATTTTGGTACAAACAATGCATAGCAAAGCAACTTTCCTGGAAATGCCCATCTTGCAAACATACTGCCTCCCATTCTGACTCATCTAGAGGGATAGGGACTGTAGAAAACTATTGTGAAACCACCATGGAGAGTTATTAGGTTCGTAGAATCATACAGTGTCCTGAGTTTGAAGTGACTCACAAAGATCACAGAATCACAGAATGTCAGGGATTGGAAGGCACCTCGAAAGATCATCTAATCCAATCCCCCTGCTGGAGCAGGAACGCCCAGATGAGGTTGCACAGGAATGTGTCCAGGCAGGTCTTGAATGCCTCCAGAGTAGGAGACTCCACAATCCCCCTGCGCAGCCTGTTCCAGTGCTCTGGCACCCTCACTGAGAAGAAGTTTCTTCTCAAATTTAAGTGGAACCTCTTGTGTTCCAGTTTGTACCCATTACCCCTTGTCCTACCATTGGTTGTCACCGAGAAGAGCCTGGCTCCATCCTCATGACACTCAACCTTTATATATCTGTAAACTTTAATGAGGTCACCCCTCAGTCTCCTCTCATCGAGTTCAACTTCTGTCCTTGCATATGACAATCCCAAAATTCACACCATGTGTTGAAGGGCCTCGTACCATTGCTTCTTGAACACTGTCAGGCTTGGGGCCACGACTGCCTCCCTGGGCAGCCCGTTCCAGTGCTGCACCACCCTCTGGGTGAAGAACCTTTTCCTAATGTCCAACCTGAACCTCCCCTGGCACATCTTCCTGCCATTCCCTCGGGTTCTGTCACTGGTCACCAGAGAGAAGAGACCAGCACCTGCCCCTCCTCCTCCCCTTGTGAGGAAGCTGTAGCCACCATGAGGTCTCTACTCAGTCTCCTCCAGGCTGAACAAACCAAGTGACTTTAGGTGTTCCTCATATGGCTTCCCCTCCAAAACCCTTCAGCAACTTTGTGGCCCTCTTCTGGACAATTCTTCTAGGTTAAGCATGATCTTAATAAAATTTTTCTATCTTTTTATGACTCACTTTCATTATTGCAAATCTATTAAGTGGACATATTATTTTGTCCTTAAATCTTAGCAGGTGATAAAGAAGATTTTTGAATAACAGGACACAAATTCAGACACTGCAATCATTTAAGGCTGTTTACCATTATTTAAGCTTGGGCTGGCAAATCCTAATTTCATCTACTGTCCAGTATGTGGTACTGTAAAGTCTCAGGGAAGCCCACCTTTGTGCTACAAGGGGCAGGACTTAGGAAGGCAGTACAGTCTCCTGTGTTGTGACAGGGCAAGAATTATCATGAATGTCTTTGCTAAGAAAATAAAAAGAGTAATAGAAGAGAAATTAAGAGAAAATCAAGTGAAAACATGGCTCTGATTTAGGATCAGTAGAAATGCAGTGAACCCAAACACCCATTCATAGAAGTACATAGCATGCCTTTTTTATTACCTTTATTTTTTTTTCCCAGCACTACTCTTAAAGAAAGCAAGAGCCTGAACACAGAGTCCAGAGGACAGTAATGAGAGTAATCAGTGTTCTGACAAATATGACCTATGAAAAAAGATTAAGTGAATTTGGGTTAATTAGCCTACAGAAAAGAAGGCTGAAGGGGGAAGGTGGTAAGAGTCTTCCAGTATATAAAAGACTGCTGCAAGGAAGAAGACAATAAACTGTTCTTCTCATCCATGGTGGAGAGGACAAGAAATAATGGGCCTAAATTGCAGCAAGAAAGATTCAGGCTAGAAATAAAATGGCCATGATAGAGAAGGACCAAAATGTATTGCCTGAGGAGAGTGTGGAGACTCCATCACTGGGAAGCTTTTTAAGAGCAGATTAGGTGGCTATTTGCCAGGTGTGGTTTAGTTCTAGTTCATCTTACCTCGTAGCAAGGGATGAGCAATATGTTTTCCCGAAGTTTCTCCATGCCTTTCTTCTTTGTGGTTCCAAATGTGCCTGGGATTCAGTCAGGTCCATACATGGGTTGGAGCAGTGGTGTCAAAGGCAAGAAGCATGATCCAGTCATACAAAGTGTGGTAAGAAGATTGATTCTCCCTTGGGCTATGCCAGGTAATGCTCTCAGATGTCTCTTGAAAATACGCTCGAGTGGGTTCTTTTCCAATTATGGTGGGAGCTAGGTGTTAGGGAGAGGGCTGGAAGCAAGGAAAGTTGAAGCAAGAGATGTTCTCTGTGACAAGAGATTCCCTATCACATTTATTTTTCAGGAATAGATAGAGATGGATGAAGATAGTTTGGTCAAACTAAAGTGTTATAATCATGCTCAGGTTTCAAAGTGTTTTTTAGATTTCTTCTTTAAAAGCTTTTTTGTCCTGATCTCTGTTACTGTGGTAGCAATTCCTGGAGGTCCTTTTCCCCATGCTGATTTCTGCTGTTCCTCTTCCTTTTTACCCCAGGGGAATTAACCAACCAGTTCATCTGAAAGACACATCATTCCTCCTCCACTTTCACCCACTTCTGTCCTTTCAGCCTGCCACACACAGAGAGCAGACTATGCTTAACGCTGTCAAATCCTGACAAAACCAAAGAGAATAAATACTCTTTGGTTGCTGTGCATTCGTGCCCCAGTCATTGCCTTTCCCCTCAGAGGAGGCGGACTGGGCATCTCTGACTGTTTCTTTGAGCATATGGTGACACCATCTCTGTCTTTGTCATTTCATCGCATTCAGAAATGTTCACTTTCTGCTCCTTCCCAATCCCCAAGGTCTCTGCCGTGCTGTCCCAGATGTTATGCAAAATACAGTAGACATTTATCACGCCAGGCATGTTTAGATGATTTATAAGGCAGTACCACCTGCCCTTCAGTCTCCCAGAAACATGTGCTGCTGACATTCTACAAGGAAATGCTTGTTCCTCCAGTCTAAAGGCACGGTGACAGGCTCTGCAAACCAGGTGGGCTGGCTTTCCTGTGCTTGAAGGAAGAATTGCAAAGGGGGGAAGAAAGCAAGTAGTTTGCTGAAGCTTGTTACAGCAGACCAGCCCCTGTTCCCAGTGTTCCTGAAATCAAAAGCCTTGATTTCCAGACCTTATCACGCTGATCACACAGTCTTTCCAGGCTGCTGCTGTGCCAGGTGAAGGGCCCAGTGATCCCAGCTTTCTGGCATGGCCCCCTGCCTGGGCTAAGTTTATTTTAATACCTGCCTCCTGTGGTGTTCTGTTGTTGTTTTGTGGATTTGTTTGTTTGTCAGGACTCCACAACTTGTTTTAGCCATCCAAACTAGGTTAGCAATGATGTGTTGTTAAAGCTAAGCCAGCCCCTTCTGCCTGAAATGAGGAAGAGAATGGTTGCAGAAGTATGTCAGTCAGTAAATCTGACCATGCAATAATGTCTTCTTGGGTGCAGCTGGACGAGGATGTGGCAACTTGCTCTGATATTTGTGACTATAAATGCGTCACCAAACCCATGCAAAGAGAGCTGTAAGGCCTTATATTACTGTATATAAGTAAAATAAGTATTTGCCTGATGTATGAGGGACAGGAAATAAGGATAGATAACTGTTAGGCTGTCTCTACACAGTCTGGGAACATCTTCTGTGCAAAGAATCAACAGCCTAGGTGAGATATGTTGCAGTTCTTCCCATAGGGAGCTCTGGAGGAAAATTTCCACTGGTGCCCTGAAGAGACAAGGCTGGACATCCCTGACCTGTAGAGCTGTCTTATTGTTGCAGTCACAATTATTTCAGGTGGGAAGCAGTGTTCTGCCAAGAAAAGCCAATCTCAGTCAGTGTCTAGCAGAAGGAAGTGGTAAGTCCTGCTTCTCATGCACGCTGCTGTGTTATTGAAAGCCTAATGAAAACCTAAATCCAAATCTTCTCACTTTGTGGTTTCTCATACTTGTGTACCATCACAGCCATATTTTGCCTTTTCTGATCACAGCATCTATATGTGTGGCCTGTATTTTATCAGACAATATTTTGACAATGGTGCTGGAAACACTGATGATGTCATTGGAGATGACAACTGGAAGTTTGTTAGTTCAATCCCTGCTCTGGCTCCACATTTCTTGTCTTATATGGTGTGAAACTCAGTATATATCAGACCAAGGAATGTAAAGCAAAACAAAGTAGAATCTTGTACTGTGGCGTATTCCCTTAAAATGCTTGAAGGTTAATGGGAGTGAACATGGAGCCCCACATATACAGTGAAGTCAGCTTCAACAAGCATTGTGCATGCACTTCAGGTCAGGATATTTTAGTTAAAGCAACAAATAGTAGATATGGCCTTAGAGTAGACTTCCTCTGAGCATTAGAACAAGCCCAAAAGGAGAGGGAACTAGGTGTAGAAAATGGACAACTCTCTCCCAAAACCATTGCATTCCTTTGACTTGGTGCTAGGCAGAGGAAACTGAAGGTTAGAAATAGGTGGAAAAACAACTTCTCCTGGTAGGAGACAGTGAGCAGTTCAGAGGAGACAGCAGGTCATAATGATAACCTTTGTCAGTGTTTGCAGATAGTACCCTGAGTATGGGGAAATGGACAAAGATACAGATCTTTGTAAGTGTGGGGTATAAGATACTCTGAGGCCTGGAGAACTATGAAGAAGGCACAGCACAAAGTTGGTTTCAGCAATGCCTTTGACCTCTGCTCTCTACCTCTTCTCTACAGATAATTATTTTCACATTTTAGATAAGCAGTTTTTGTCCAGTACTCTGCATCCTTACTGAGTAAATCAATGAATGTGCTAAGAATGTGCCTTCCACTGCCTGAGGCAGATGAATGCAGTGGACTTGACTCCCTTACGTACCAAGCCCAGATCATTTGGTTTCACTGCATTCAGCAGTAGATGGTGGTTTCCAATGTATTGGAGTGGGCTAAACCTGAGCTCACAAGCTCTGTGTAGCAAAATCTCCATTATACACTGCAATGCTCTCTATTCTCAACTGCTGTACCTTTTCCTGCGTTCAGATAGCATTATTCTGAGCTCTGCCATCGTGATATTTTACAGCAAATACCCGTCTGCAATATTTCCTTAATGATAAGAAATGCTAGATTTCACTCCCTCAGTTTTCTGACAAGAATAACAATGCCTTTTCCTCCAGAGCGAAGGGCTGGAGGCATTGTATATTATTACCATAGCTCTGTGTTTCTGGATGAGGATGTTTGGTTAGAATCTCCAGCGATACAGGTTTTCCAGGCATCCATTAGCTGTCATCAGAATTTATAAAACAAAACCCCACCTGACCCCTAGTGACAGGCTACTGAGACAGGAAACCTCTGTTAGTCCACAGAAACCAAGTAAATAGGGCTGGAAAAACCTCCAGAGTCCACTGCTGTACCAGAGAATGATTGTCTCCCAGACAGCTCTGCATGAGCGAAGCAACAGGCTTTCCTCAGGGAGGCAGGTCAGCATCTCCATTATCGAGTGTGCCCATAAGAGGCTAAATCTCCACCCTTTTAATTTCACCCTATTCTTCATAGCTGTAAGACCTTTATTCCTCCCAGGACAATTATTCTTCCATCAAATACTTGTAGCAGTTTAAGTATGCTCCTCTGGGTATAGCTAGGCAGCTATACATATTTAGCTCTCTTTCCCTCCCCGGGAATCAATTTCCCCAGCCCTTTAATAATGTTTACTGCTCTTCCCTGAATCTGTACTAGTTGGTGGTGTTTTGCATTGGTTCCCATTCATCTCTGGGCTTTTTGATGAGCTGTGAGGCTTCATCTTTGCCTTTCTCTCTACCAAGAGAAGCAGGTAGCACTCTGAGCTAATGGCCTCCTGTGACTATGATTCTCTGCCTCCCTAAACTGCTGGGTGATCTTGGAGGTCAGTTGCTTGTTGCAGTCATTCTCACTAGGTGAATCAAGACAGCAACAGTTCCCTCTCCTACAAAGTGCTTGGAGATCCATGTGTGTGAATATGAAAGAAACACTAAACAGCACAGCCGATATTGCTGCCTAGAGGAGTGGCTGGCACTGGGAAAAGATGCCAGATTCTTGGGCAGAGCCCTGCCCAACCTCCCTCACACACCCACACACCAGTACCTATGCATTTGTGTCCACTGATGTCTGTCTCTGCCATGCAGCTCATGTCTGTGAGATGTGAAAGTCTCCAAGGGAAGAGGACAGCTTGAGCTCAAGCTGGGGGCAATTATGTTCCTTAACAATTTTACCTCCTTTTGATTCCTCCATGTCAATGAAGTATCAGGACATTAACTCTCAATAAATTAAGTCATTATATTGGCTTTTAATCTCTCTGTCATATTTCACTGTTGACTTTCTAACAGAATCCAGACACTTCTTGGCAGATTTTCTTCTTATTCACCCTGGTATTTGACCCCTGCAGGAGCAGGTTGGTTTGTCCCAGGATCTTGGATGCCAGTAAAGAGCTCTGCTCACCTTTCTTCCCTGCCATCTGCCATCCTGGCATTTCTTGGCCTCAGAACAGCATATCAGATTTCATCTTGATCAAGTTGAAAATCATTAAGGTAAGAGCCTTGGTCTCAAGGCACTGTGACTTGGACTGAAGTGGATATCACAGTGAGCATGAGGCAGCAGATTCCTGCCAAAGAGCCTCCTGGTGCCAATGCAGAGAGCATGGTACCTCCCTCCAGCTGTAGGTAAGTTATTCCAAGCCTACTAACTACAGGCATCCCATCAAGACTGATGTGTGTCTCTGGCTGGAGAGGCATGATCAGCCAGTGGCAGATAAAAGGCAAATATGTGCCAATGGATGTGAGGCTGGAAAATGTGTCAGGCTGAATCCTACAAACATCTGTCTGTCAGGGGAGATGAATTGTAGGGAAAGGGGTTTGAGCCCTTTCAGTGTCAGGGGAGGGAGAGAGGTGTCTTCAGTGAGCTGTTCAGAGACTTGTTATAGTCCATGTTATCTGATGCCTGGAGCAGAACTAGGTGAAATTCTGGTCTTTTGTTTAGGATGTGGTCACTCTCCCATGTAGTCACAGCTTCTGTCCAGCTCTTGCAGCTGCTAAGACCCACTCCTATTTATTCCAAAGCTTCCCAGATGCCTGTGAGTGTCCTAGGCTGTATGAAAATACCCACAGTCTGCTGGTTCAGGCAAAGAGCTGAGTACCAGCTACCTGAACAGTGCTGCCACTGGAATAGGAGAGGGAACAGAGCTAAGGAGCTGGAATGTTACTGGGGAACTAGTTTGGCCATGGAAATCAGCAATAATATTTATGTACTGCTACAGATTTTAGCCAGACAAAGAGTATTGAAACCTATTCCCAGCCCCTGCCATACACCCTCCATCCAGGCCTTAGCTTCACATAGGTTTTGTCTGGAATTATGGTCAAGTAACATTGCAGAATAGATTACTTCTGCCTTGGTAGATATGAAGGTGGTGGGTGCAAGAAGGAGAAAAAAGCCAGTAAAGGATGAAGCAAAAAGTGAAGCACCCTGAGTGAACAGCAAAGAGGCTCAGTGTTTCTTTAGCTGTTTCCCAGGCCTGGAGAACCACTGAGGGAGTTTCAAGTCATGAAAACACACCATACTATATGCATTTATGGCTGCTCTTGGCACAAAACTGTTTTGAGGAAGCAGCAGGTGGGAAAAAGAGAACAGGAACCAGGTGCAATGAGAACAGCACCTTGTTCTGGGAAAGGTGACCAGGTAAACGGAGGCTGCATGAACACAGACAAATTTCAGATTTGAGTCAAAAGTGATGTGTGGTATCAGCAAATGCATTTTACACAAGAGCTGTTTGTACATGAACCTCTCTGTGATGTGGCTGTTGGATACTGTGCTTTGGAAAATGTGGCTGTTATATGGGTTGCAGTGTCTGGGAAGTATGACCACCTTGTCTTTTAGAAATTGAAACTCTTCTCTGTGGGAGGAAACTACAGTTTGGAAGGCAGAGAAGGAGCATAGGGGACAAGCATAGCAAAAGGCAAACACAGTGCTGGTCTGGGGCAAGGAGGAGTGACCTCAATGGCATGTGCACCAGGGGCTGCTCTCAGCAGTTGCACCTCTGTTTTCTCCCTCACGAATTTCTGAAAAAGGGATAAGGCACACATGTCCCCTTCTCCCACTGTGTCCTTCTCTCCTTTCAACTGCACGAGTTTACACTCCTCTCCATTGTCTCCTCGTGGCTCCTCGACTGTGTGGGCATTTGATGTTTAGATGTGCAGTGTCATGGTACATCCAGACCAGTGGGGCTGCTTAAATGATACAGAGATCTGTGAAAGGTGAAGTTGTGAACCAGCCCTTGTTCTGCTTTTTAGTATATAGTTTATGGCCTATGTCTTCAGGAACATTTTATTTCAGGGATGGTCTCTGTCCTTCAAGGTTACTATGTACAATGTTCATTTTTTCTCCAAAATAAATGACTTGAAATATGAAGCCATAATACTTCCATAGGTGAAGTCTAGGCAGAAGAGAGAGGCAAGGAGCACAGCATGTTAGCATGGATTACAGCCCAAAAAATACCAGTCACATGATCTATCTGATTCCATCTGAGAGAAGAGAGACAGGAGAGACAAATGTTTGACAACAGATATTTTCTGAAGTGGTGAGGTGGTGCTTGCAAAGGGATTTTTTTCTGCAAAGGGGTCTCCAAACATTTTCTTCTGTTTAGCACACGCCATGTCCCTTTGTCAGTGAGTACAGAAGCTTCTTAGCTAGAGATATGAGAGACTTAGGGAAAAATTATCGCTTGTTTTCCTATTTAAGCAAAGATGCTTTCTCGTAATGATAACCAAAGCAGGAGGCAGCATCTCTTGGCAAACAAAGTGACATTAAAAGCATTTGCTGGAAATGCTTTCCACTTTGTTTCTGAAAAATGTTCAGAGTGTATTGATAGAGCAGCAGAGGACTCAGTTGTGCAGCAGGGGCCCAGCTACTGTAATTTGAAGTTTGGGAGGGGAAGGAGCAGAGAGGTGGTGAAGACCTACTAGTGGGATCTAGGAGTTTCCTCCTCTGGGAAGTTTCTTATATTAAACCCACTAATCACTTGATGCCATCTGGCATAATCCAAAGACAGAAAATACACTCTTCCAAAGTATGTTTAGAAGCTAGTGGGATATGTCATCTCTGGCAGGGATGTGATTCGCCAGCATTGGAGAAGAAAAACACTGGGGAAATCATTCCTAGCATACAGATGAATCTGGGAATAGAGGCCAGCAGTGTTCCTTTTAATAAATCACTGCTCTGTACCCATAGGATAAAGGCAGCAGCAAGGGCTGACACAAGCCATATCTATTCCTCCGTGAAAACGAATTGTGCAAAAAAGCTGTTGTGGCTTAACCCCAGCTAGTAACTAAGCCCCATGCAGGCTCTCATTCAGCTCCTCCCCTCCACCTCCCCAGTGGCTTGGGGGAGAGAATCAGGAGAGTAAAAGTGAGAAAACTCATGGGCTGAGATAAATACAGTTTAATAAGTAAAACAACAGTCATGCATACAAGCAAAGCAAAACAAGGGATTCATTCATTGCTTCCCATGGGCAGGCAGGTGTTCAGCCATCTCCAGGAAAGCTGGGCTCCTTCACATGTAGTGGTTACTTGGGAAGACAAACACCATCACTCTGAATGTCCCTCTTTCCTTCTTCTCCCCAAATGTATGCTGAGTATCATGTCGTATAGTATTAAATATCCCTTTGGCCACTTTGAGTCAGCTGTCCTAGGTGTGCCCCTTCACAGCTTCTTGTGCACCTGGCACAGCTTGAGAAGGTGAAAAGTCCTTGACTACTTAGCGATAACTAAAACATCAGTGTATTATCAACATTACTCCCATTCTAAATCCAAAACACAGCACTATACCAGCTACTAGGAAGAAAATTAACTCTATCTCAGCCAAAACCAGGACAAAGCACAGATTCTTCTCACCCTGCCTGGCTTTGGGATCTGTGGCTCCTTCACAGTCAATCCATAGGTCTGCTTTGGAAGCTGTGCCCAGCGTCAGGGTATCATGTTGAGTATATGTGATCTCCTGTGGTTCCACATGTGATGGGAAGCATGCTTCCAGTGTGCCTGAGGCTACATTCACATCTTGCAGCACGGAAGCTAGGCAGTGCTAATCTCAAGGCTGTCCTCTAAGGTATCAGTGGCTGAGAGTGCAGCTAGAGACAGAATGCATGTTTCTGGACTGAAATAATTGACTCCAAGGCCTGAGTTTCTGTCTGAAGGCAGTAGACACTTTACAGGAGCTAGTCTGGGATAAGCTGAACTCCTACAGGAGCTAAGGCTTATCTGTCATCCCATTGACCTTTCCTCAAAGTGCAAGTGTTCCTTCTCAGGAAAAAAAAAAAAAAAGGGCAGTAGACCTTAAGATACAAGCCCCAAACCCTGTTGAAACAAAAGGTATGCACAATCTTCTCTATGGCAAGAGGAACAGAACAAAGCAAAAGTGAATTCTGGTACATCACATACTCCTTGGAAAGCTGTCAGCTATGATGGTACTTAGGGTAGCTGGAAAAACAGTATAAAGTATGAGAGTCAATGCAACTAACTTTGCCCACTAACAGTCACCACAACTTGGTTGCATCTATTGAGTCTTACAGGGATTTATAATATTGGAAATACTTCCTTAGCCTGCGTAAGTCTTACAGATCCTGAGCACAAGGGAAAGGCTTGTCTTCTGCTGCTGAAGGTTATGTGCAGGTGAGAGTTCACGCTAATTACTTGCACAGCAAGGCCCTGACCAGGCTCACCTGGACCCTTCACCCATGCACTCTCTGTCATTGGTCCAGGAACTGCTTTTAGGCTCTGACTCAGACTCTCAGTCCTGTTTTGAGCTATTTAGGAAGTAGTCTAATCTCTAGTTGCCTCAACTTGCTGATGGGACTTCTTGCATGGTCTCAGGATCTGGATCATTTTGTTGCTATTCCTCACTGAACCTGCTCTTGCCCTGTTTGGATACTGTGGGGCTGTGTCCTGGTTTGAGAGGATGCTGTGGGGATCCTTAGCTCCTGGCTCATCTTCCCTCATGGAGCAGCTATGCTTGTGATGTCAGGTGAGTGACCTCAGCCTGAAGGAAAAAGCATGGAGAAAGCGGTGTGTTTTGTTGCCTTCCTTGGCAGCTGCTGACCCAGAATGTTATCTGTGCATTATTGTTTCTGTCATGGAAATCAAAGGCTTTAGAGATAACCAAAAGGAAATGACAGACAGTTTTCCAGTTTTTCCTTTATGGAAAACAAATAAAAATAAATGAAAATAAATGCCAAGCTCTCTTCTTTATTCACTTGTTTCTACTGTCTCTGGTGCTAATAACTTAAACAAGTCTATCTTACTAATCCGCAGCTAGAATTTGACCTCTTAAAGAAGCTGACATGAAGCATATATGTGAGCATTAAAATGTGCAAGAAGTCTGTATTGTCTAATCTGCATTCCCTTCTAAGGGTGAAAAATAAATACATTTTTACATTGCTGCCAACCTGTGGAACTCACTGCCATGTGATAAATTTGGGGTCTAAAGCTCAGCAAAATTTAAAAGGGGAAAGGATGTTGAAGTAGTCAGTGAGAGCATACACAATTACATTGGACAGGTTAAAAATGCAGAAGGGATGCAAACCTTTATGCTTCAGGGTATATGCTCACTAATAACTGATGGCATTAAGGAGGAAGCTTCCTCTATTGGCAGATTGTTAATTATATAATTGCACAGGCTCTTCTGCAGCTTCTTGTGCTGATCATGGTGGGAGTCAGGATCCTGCACTGCATGGCCTGCAGACAAGATCCAGCCTAGCAGTTGTTTCGCTTATTTCCTTATTGTGTGAGACACCCAGAAACTAATGGTAGGGGATGCATTCAGAATATAGTAAGTAAGGTGACAGCAGTTTAGTGGGAGGTGAATTTATTTGTATAGTGATGTGTTGACAGATGTGTGAACTGTACATTAACACAATGCATGAAGCTCTGCAGTGAAGAATGAGTGGCATGCACTTCTAGACAGGGTCTTCCTCGCTATGGAGTTCTCAGTCCTGCTGCTTGTTTTCCACCTCTAGTTTCAACAAAACTCAGCAATTTGTAAAGTGCTGTAAAACCTCTCTCCAAGTTCTAGTGCAAGTTGCAAACCTGCTCTTTTACTGGCTTTTCAAGGTTGCTGTTGGAGATAGGAGTAGGGTCTTCTGCCTGTATCTGTGAACCTAGACAGGTGCTGTATGGATTAGAGATAATAAAACAATGTGAGAACTCGAGGAACAAGTATTCAATCAGTGTCAGAGCCAGGACAAGAAACTGAGTTCTTAATCCCCTTGCATGTGCCCCAGCTGTTTGCCAAGCCTACTGGACTTGTATGAGACCTTTGTACTAGAGACCTAGAGGAGTGTAAATGAAAGGAGCAGGAGGATTATCTCTGTGGAGACAAAGGAACAAATTTCCTCACATCTTTCATTTCTAGGTTAAAGGAATGGTAGAGGAAAATATGTTTGGGGGCTTTCTAGAATTTTCCTTGAGACAACAGCAAGGAATATAATTTAAACTTTTCTGCTCTTGCCTTCTGCTGCTGCAACAGGCTGTCCTTATAATGCCCCATCTTGCCTCTATTTGTATTATACTCACATTTCCCAGCCATGTCTCAAATGGGATACAAAGAAGCAAAGTAGAACTTGCCCTGAAAGTGTCACCCCTAATTAATATCCTCCAAGGCAGCTCCCTAATTAGTATGCAGATCTGGTTTCAGTGCAGCTTGTTAATGGGCTCACTCCTCAGAGAATGGTAATTAGGTATGACTCTGATATACTGTGGTGTTACAGGAACCTGCCACAAGGCTAGATCCACTGGATAGGTAAGTGGCAGCCACCATATCAGAACAGGTCCCAGTTTGGCAAATCCATTTTTGGCTGAGAACAGAGTGCAACAAGAAGGATCAATCTGACATGGTGGAGGAAGGAAGCCTAAGGTGTGACCGAAGATCTGGTTAGCAAAAAAAATAAAAGAACCTCACTAGCTCATGTCCTATAGTCTCCCCACCTATGTTTATTAATGCCAATCATTCATGTGCAACAGCACCTCTTTGTCACAGAAGTGTTCTGAGGTTGTTCTGCCCAGCTCAGGAAAATCGTATCAGTTCTGGTCTTTAGTACTCCTATAGTCTCCTGTTTCTTGTCTTTTCATGGCCAAAAAGTGTGTAAGTTTATTTGATAGTTTTGTAACAGTGTCAGTAAGGGACAGACTTGTTCTGTAGAAGGAAAATCTGATTTTTATGGAAACATTCCTTTCAAAGCCTTTAATGTCTCTCACTGGCCTCTTCTGCTTAGACATCGTTTGAAATATTGGAGATACTAGGAAATCTTAGATGGGAGATTTTTGCTGGATTTTTTTCCCAAGGCCTCCAACAGTACTAGGCTCGTGGACCAAAAGGAGATAACCTGAAAAAAAGAAACCCTCTTTTTCTGAGAGGTCAGACCAAAATGCTGGGTTTCCAATATGCTGAGCCATCAAGTGTGTGATGAATCAGTGAGTCAGCATTGACTTGAACAGATCTTTTCGTTTGGGCACCTCTTCAGTTTCCTGGAGTTGTGTGTGCAGCTTTTGCACTGGTGGCACCAAGTAGGCTACCAGACTTGCTCTTGCAGCGGTCTGTGTTGACCATGACTTGAGACATATAGTATTTTATCCTCTGTGATTATTATGATCCTCTGAGTGTACAGGCATCGTTGCCTTCTCTATGCGCTCTTATAACCCTCTTTTCTCTGCCACACAGAGGCAGGCAGACAGACAGTCCAGAAGGCAGAAGGCTGCCCCTCTTTCTTATAGCCAGGACTGCCATCTTTGGCCCAAAGCCAGAGAAATTCTTAGTGCAAGCTATCAGTCATTTCCCACAGAGAAGCCTTGCAGTTTGTCCGATGCAGTTTTTCTGCGATGCTCTATATTTGTGCATGAAGTGACGGTGATTCGCTGTGGCAGTTGATGACAATATGTCTCTTATCAAAGGACCATGAAGGAGGGGGTGAGCCAGTGGGTAGCAGGAAGGCCAGAGATCTCCATCGGATATAAGGACCTGGATTTGGCTTTAGTTTTGGCATGTTTGGTTTTTGTTTGTTGGTTGTTTATCTTTGTTTGTTGTTGTTTTGTTTTTGTTTGTTTGTTGTTGTTTTTCATCTCCCTAGCACCATTTTCCACATAGTCATGAACTGAACATGGGTTTTTTTCCATTTTTTTTTTCCCCACATTGGTCAAACCTTTCTAAGCAGCAAATGAGAGGAGCCTCTGGAAGCTGAAATTCTTCTAGGTAGAAATAATCCATTGTTACAAGCCTTAGGCTTAATGTTTGTTTCGTAGATTTCTAGAAAACAGTCAATGAAAGGTCTGAGCCCAGTAAAGTTAGGAATTGAAAAGGAGTTGCATTAAGGAGTGAGCTTTACAAAGCATGTATTCCCTTTACAGCTGAGGTAAGTCAAGGGCAAACAAGTTAAACAGTGTGGAGTTGAGCAGGTGAACCATCTGATACCCCAAAGGTTATTCAGGATTTCTTAGCAATGAGAGTCACTACTTTAATTAAGGGTGCTTGGTTTGCTTGTATGTGAATTCCTTTTGTCTCCTGAATGATACACAGTGAAACTGATGGTGCTTTTTTTTCTACTTTTGAACTTTACTTCAAAAATATCAGGACTATTGAGGCTGAGCTTTCCTAAAGGAAAGGAATCCTCGCTGAAGGATTCACCGTTGGACTAATTAAAAGGTCCCTTTCCACATTTAAGTCTTAGCAAAGGTTTCCTACTCTTCTTGCTAAACAAGGCACTAGAGTAAAGTAAGTTTCTGAAGTGCTAGGATGTTCAACTCTGATGCAGCAAATGAGAGAGATTTGTGTTCAGGTCCTAAACAAGTGGCTTAATTTTAACATCTCAAGCTAATTACCATCCCTGATGCTTAGTGAAGCATTGGGCACAGCCAAAGCAGTAGCTCTGTGTCATCTGAAACCTATTCTTGTCAATATGCCTTGGAGCAAATGAGGGCAGAGCAGTTAGGACTCCAGTCCCTCACTGGCATCTCTGAAAAAAAATAACGTTAAGATAGATGTTTTGTTTAAGTACATAGCATTTGCTGTTCTGAGAATGGACAGTTACCACAACACTTTTCAAGCAGGGTGCTTCATAGACATGAGGACCTGTGATTTTGCTTAATCTGGATGGGACAGGACCTGTGTGTGTCCCCTCATGTCCTCTGACTATGTCCTTGAACTGTGCTAACTCTCAAATCTTTTCCCATGTCTCTCGTACATATCATTGGAGGAATTCAAAATGCTAACCTGACCTTTTGTCCCCTTAACACATTGTCCCAAGACAATTTGGTGGAGGAGACATTTCAGTTGCCCTCGGATATTTCATAACTTTAAATATTTTATAACAAATTAAATGTTAATTGTGTGCTGTCCAGAGGAGAAAATCATTGTAGTATTCAATTAACATTTAATATATTAGCCATCAAATATTTAAATACCTCCTATCCAATGGATGTATTTCTTCTGCATTATCTGTGTGGATCCCTGACTTAGCTTTCCACAGAACTTTTCACGAAGATGCTACTGCAGAATAAAAGGGTAGAAAAAAAAAATCACACTTCTGCCCATGTTTTCTTGCTTTTAAAGTTTCACAGCACAATACAGAAGTTCTGGATACTAGCATGGGGGATAAATCAACAATCTGATAGCCCCTGCAGTATTGCTTTGCTGTTCTGCTAGCTCATCCTGACTACAAGTCATGACATCTTTGAGAAGGTATCTAGAGATCTCATAATTATACAGTTGACTCCTTGGTTCACTTCAGTGCCTCTTTATTGTGCTGTGCATCAAAATCAACTTCTGTTCTCAGGGTCCTGTATCTCATGGCTCCTGCTTATGTTTCTGATTTGGTCTGCTTTCACAGCTTCTCCCCTTGATCTGTCCTCAGTCATCACTTCTTTAAACTTCTTCCTTTGCTGCCAGATTTGTCTCCTTTCCTGTCATTCTCATGTGTGTTTGATACTTTCCTGTAAGGTCTGTTTATCAAGCTGCTATTTTATTCTAAAACTAGCAGACCTTCTCCCCAACCCCTAAAAAGAAATGGAAAAGTTCACGTTACAATAACAAAACAGATGTGTCTCTGTGGAAGAGATGAAGAAATTACAGCTTATAAAGTTACACATAATGTATGTCACATGTTAACTAATGGCAGGGTGAGGCTAATTCTACGGAGCAATGTGTAAGCATTAGTAAGCAAGATGTATATTAATCCTGTGAAGCCAGGCATCACAAAATAGAGACTGTGGGGCAGGCATTGGCCACTTCAGTGGTGGATTGATTTGGTAAAAGACTTTGGAGTTCTGGTATTAATGGGCCAAACACAAGTACTTTTGGGACATTGTTCAGGGACACCAGAGTAGGAGACAAGTAGGTTTGCCCTGTGTCTTCTATTTTGAGAGGTATTTAATGTCAGTGCACGCACAGCCGTGCTTGCAAATGTTAACAATAAGCTAATTGTGTGGTCCTCAGCAAGATCCTAGATATATTTCCCACATTCTCTGGAGAAATATACTTCTTGTCAGGTTTTGAGTCTCTCACTCTGTTCCAAGGTATGATAACTGTGTATGTTGCCTGGCTGGCCTGGCAGAACTGACTGTGGTGTATTACTGCTTGCTGTAGAGCCCTCAATAAAATGGACACAGTAGATGTATATTAGTGTGCTCATTCCAGGTCTTGTTTCTGTTTTGTGGTCCACATATCAAAAGCTGAAAATGACAGTGTGAGCTACAAGAAGGATTCAGGGTTGGGGATTTTCTTGCCTGCAGAGAAGGCATTGACATTTCTATCTATTTAGCTTATCAAAGTGAAGGGTCTTATCATGGAATAAAGACAACAGGAAAAGAATCTGTCTGATCTAAGACAGTTCTTCAATCTAATACTCAAAGACATGAAAAGACCTGAGAACTGGAAATGGAAGCTAGACAAACTGGGAGTAGAAATAAGACACAGCAGAGTAATGAATGGTTGGAAGAGCTCTGTCATAAGTAAGGAAATTCACCAACACTCAAGTCTGCAATCCAGCCCTGGCATCCTTCTACACGGGCTACATGGTGTGATCCAGAAGTTACAGGTGTGATGTAGGAAATCTTGGCACAGGCTACACCCTGTGCTCTGCAGGAGGTCAGGGTAGCCCTGGTTGCTCTTAATGTCTGTATTTGGGTAACAAATTATGACAGTCATAATTCTGTGGCTTGCCTCTTCTACTCCTGTCATTGTATGTTATCTTCAGGGCACAGAAGGGAGTTTTGAGGCTGTGAACCTTGGCATTTCTGAGATACTCCAATACTCTGCATATTTGCCACTAGCATTTGCCAGCTTTCTTGCTGATCAGGTGTGCCAAGTTGCTATAGCCAAATGGCACCTAATTTAGGCCATATCCACATGGTCGTGTCTTTAGGCATTTATGCTTGAGCTCTGACATCCAGCACTATAAACTGTGTCCAGATGGTGGCATCCACGCTGCGGGGCAGAGTATTCTCTGTGCTTATCTTGGCCCTGTCATGACTGAGGTTGACTCTCCGGACTTTTTACTGCAGTGCCCTCTTCCCTTCCAGGAGAAAGCATAATGCTGGAGAGACAGGGGAGAATGGTATGGGTTCTGGTCTCATTCCAAGAGCCAGGACTGTAAAACATTGTTGTGTAAACACAGCTAATCTGAGGTTAACTCCCTTTGCTCCTCCTTCTCTTACCTCTACTATAAATTGCCCACATATCTTCCTGATGGCCTCTTTAAAGTACAATGGATCAATTATACAGAAATATATATGTAGTACTCTAAAATAACAAGCTCTTAGAAACACCAGACTGAGTCTCTGATGCTGTTTGCAGAGAATGGAGCTAATTGGTGTGAAACTGCTGTTTACAAACAGTTTATCTCCTTGCCTGTAAGATTCTGGATGGGAAGGAATAGGAATCTCTGGAAGGAGGGAGGACGCTCTTTGCATAAAGTGCTGTTTATGTGAGCAATAGAATGTCAGTGGCTATTTATCTGGCTTTTGTGGAGTCAGGGATGTTTCTACTATGGACTCAAGTCCTAACTCTTTTCCACCTCTGTGCAGTACTGATGTAGCATTCTGTTTCCTTGAGGATTCATACTTTGGTACCCATGTGTCTGGAAAAGCCTTAAGGTGGCTTTTAGGGACTCAACAGTTTCTTAAAGATTTGAATAAATATAACATTAGTGATTAATGTCTCCCTTCTTTAGGACCTGCTTGGGATTGCCTCTGCCTCATTTCTTCTAGGGTGAAGCAGGAGAAGAGGTGGGTGGGAGATCATGGTGTGTACTCGGTACTCTTTCCCACCAGGAACTGCGGAGCAAGATTTGAGATTTAGTAGATAATCACAGAACTGAGGAGCTCGAAGCGTTACTGGGAAGCTTAGTTGTTTGGAGAAGGTGCATATGCATGTGGGGTACACCTACAAGAAGTGCTGGCTGCCAGCTTTCCAGATATCATCAGCAAAGCTGGAGGAAACATTTGACATTGTTTTGAGGTAGAGGTCCATGGGACAGGACCAGCTTGCCTAAGGAGCAGCTGTGAGAACTGTTGTAATGAGTAATGAGTGAGTATTACTTCTGTATGTATTTGTGAAAATGATGCAAGCTGTTTCCTGGTAAAAGAGCAGCTGGTCTTTGGTACTTCTAGAAACCACTTCCAGAATTTGGCCTCATTGAGGGCAAGTGCACTTTGTCCCTGGTTTACCCCTCAGCTGTTCCTTCTTACACTGCAGAAAGCAGGTTGGGAAAACCTCTAGACTGTTCTTAGTGTGGGAAACTTCCAGTTTCTATTGGTGTACATTCTTGCCTCATGAATAAAGATCCAAGATCTCTTTTAATGTTCACAACCTTGACAGAAGAGTCTTGCTGTAAAACTTCATTTGCTTTGCTGATATTTGAGGGATATGAGAAGGACTTCCTGAGTGGACTATAGATCTATGCAGTGGGGAGGAAAAAAGTTGTCTACTCCTCCAAAGTGGACTATGGCTGTATCTAGAAGAAAGACTAAATAGCACATCCTTATCTCTTGTATGGATGTTAGCAGAACAGGTAGAACTGCAGGTAGGGTGCAGGGCAGGACAGTGAAGCTGTTACCCCCAGTATTGGCAGCTTTGGCATGTATTTGCTTCCCCAGTCTCATCTGTGATCCTCTGAGGCTGCTCTTAATGTCTATCCTCATACATTTTCAGGCTGGCTGTCTACTTGATTGCCCCTTTGTTGTCTCTTGCCTTTGTGGTGGTGGTTCCATCCCTTTATTTGAGTGCCTTCACTCTTGAGGAAGGAGCCTAGGGAATTTTCCTCATGCATACCACTACTCCTTTTGCTGGAGCTATGTTCATCTAAGACAAGCACTGGTTTGGATCCTGTACTGTTTTTCATTCTGCACCCTACCTGACTTCCCAACTCATCCTCTCAGCCTCATGCAACCTCTTCCTTAAAAATCTCACAAAATTAGCACTACTTTCCCTTCTGATGCTGTTGGGAAAACCCACTATTACTTTTGCCAGAACTGCAGAAGGGGCTTGCCTATTTTCATCCCTCAGCCTAGTTTCATAGCTGCACCCATATTGTAAAGCCTAACCATATGCTCTGAGCTGTGTGGACACTTTGTCCCATCTTTGTTTTGTCTTTTGGACTATCTCCTCCAGAGAAGAACCATGCCTTTCCACTCTGTGCAGCATCTGGCAAGCTGAAGGCACCTGGCATTACTGTCAGTACTTAACAGAAATTGAGTAGGTATCTCTGTATTATCACTAGAGAGATTAGGCACTTGATACAAAAACAAGTGAAGATTCCACTTGGCAAAACTAGAAGTTAATGCATCTGGTAGTGACGGGAATGTGGAGAAATACAGCCGTCTATGAATGTTTGAAGTGTGTAAACACTGAGTGCAGAAGAAATTGGTTAATGTGTGCTGGGCAGAGCTAGCAGCGATGGGAAGAAATAAGAAACAGAAAACCCTTATTGTGAAGTTCATTGAGCTATTAAATAGTTTCCAAAAGGAAAGGCTAGAAATTACTTTGCCTGAGATGCAATAAAAATACTATAACACACTGAAATTCTAGGAACGCTCAAGTCAGTCAGGAAATTTGCTCTGACACCACTGAATCCAAGATTCCCTCCCCAGATAAACATGAAAGTGAACTGGCAGAAAAATTGACCTATGATTGAGTGTTGGCTGTTTTCAAAGTTGTTTTGATAGTTTCCCACCAATCCAATCTATAAAGGTGGCTTATGAGAAAATATAAACATAAAATACCAAGTATGGCATTGTATATAAATAAGACCAGTGTTTTTACAGATTCAGGACACTGTTATTCTACATAATCACAGCATGCAAACATCTGCAGAGCATGCAAATAATATATGGAGGTATTTAGTATCAGCACCATATAGATTCTTGGGGAGTTGATAGGGAACAGTGGTTTTCAATCTCTTTTAGTTTGCAAGTCCCTACAAAATTTCCTGAGACTGACATTCACTGTATGGTGAATTAACATAACCATTTTTCTTTTCTTTATTTTTATGGAAACTGTAAATATATCTCATGGATCTCTAAGGGAACAGAATCAGAATGTGAAAACTCTGGCAGGAAGATGTCTGGGTTGTATACACATGTGATAGATGTTTGTAAGGTGGTTATAGTTAGCTATATTTTGGTGCAATTACTATCTTGTGGGTTTTTGAATGCAGCTTTTCATTGTTGGAAAGCCTTGGTTTGTATAAAGGGCTCAGTGCATATTGAATGCCACCTGCATGTGCTTCCATTTCTTTAAACACGCCAGGCCAAGTGCCAACCTAGAATTTACCTGCAACTAAAGAGTTAAATGAAAACAGCAGTCGGTCTTGCATGAAGGTTACTGATCTCAGCTGCTCATCACCAGAAGTTACCACCCTCTGTTGGCATAGCTACCCTTCCTGACAAAACTGATAGGTGGTCTAAATAGTGAGGGAGCGATTATTCCAGTGTCTATGTCAGGAGGTCATAGATGACAAACTGTGGCAGTGTGGGAATTGCTGGTCTTGCTAACCTTTTACTCCTCAGCTGCAGCCCACATAAGATGTGTGGGCACAATCCCAGTTGAAGAAAGTCTTGCTGCCTGCTGACTAAGTCTTTGGCATGTGGTGATCTTGAATGAGTTCTTCCTTCCCATGTGAAATTAGGACTAACAGGTAGAAAGTAGCAATTGAAAGCTCCTGACCTGGAGAGATCAGAGCAGGATGGTCTGCAGTTTTTGAGGGCCATCATGACAGCTGGCAACAGAAATGGAAATTTTGTCCTGAAGGCAGTTTTGACATTTCAAAATTCTATGTTTAAAACTGGGATGAAAGCCCCAGTTGGTTTGCTGGCTTAATTTGTGGAATACGCATCAAGTATTTTTAATTTAATTGCAACATAAATATTTTAAAGATATCTGAAATACTTTGTGAAATATGTATTTGCACTCAAATGTGTTTTCATAAAATTGAACGGTCCTTTTCATACAGTCAATATATTCATGCAGACACTACACAGCTCAGTTGTCAGATCACTATTTTTGGACAGAAAACTACTGTTCTTAAAGACTTCAGCTAAGGAATACGAAGCTTCTGCTCTCCTGAGAAGAGGAATATACCAAATATGGTTCCAAAAGGAGAGGATTTAGAATGCTGATGTCATACTTACCAGCTCAAAATAGGCATATTTTGATTTTTCTTTTTAATGCTACACCTGTTCTTTTTCATGTCATTCTGCTGCCCCAAAGTGTGAGTCCCTCTAATTTAATGGAAAAAGTCCTAAGAAATGCTAAGAGCTTAATATTGGAAAACAAACAAAACCAACCAAAAGCCTGACACAACCCAACACAAGAAACACAACCAAACAAAAATAAACCCCAAACATTGGAAATGTGATGCAAATTTTTACATTGGTAGAAAATCCACCATGGCAGTCTACTGAGGAAACTGTTTGTAATTCATTTTCATCTGGAGTCTTCCTATTGAGCCTTGAATATCTTTCCAAGAGATTTTTAGCTTGTCCTTATGTATTGAACTTGATGTTATTTACTTTCACAGTGTGGTAGAGGAAAATAAAGTCCCCTCCCAGTAGATATTACTGTCTGAAATTCAAATGTCTGTAACGTAGATAACCCATACTAACACTTAGTGGCCCAGTCTCTAACAGCACCATGATATGAAGGATGTAAATGATTAAGTGCTCTAATCCATCATGATGGAGGCATGGGGTAGAGGTGGGGGTTACCAGAAAGTTTTTGTGTTCAAAATGTCTTACTGCTGTGGAATTGAAATCTGAAGCTTCGCTGTTTTCTGTGCTGACCACAAAACAAGTTTGAGAGTGGCAAGGGGTTTTCTGGGCTGGCTGCCTAGGCTTTTTTACAGCTGGAAGACCTGCATGGAGATCTTCTCTTACAGCAGGAATGATGGCAACTCAGCTATTTGAACTGTTTGATTTCTTAATCACTACAGCTGAAGATCATATAAGTCTTTGAATTTTGCCATTGTAACAGAATATATATTCTCTGTCTACTCTGAAGAAGGTCAGATAGCTACTTGGCTTTCTTTCCTTGGGATGACCTTCAAACTAAAACTATATTACAAATTTCCACTGTTACATCTTTCCAACAATTCAAAATTACGTTACTCTCACAAATTAACTGAGTCTCTGCCCCTGTCCTTGCCCTTGGCTCCAGATGGATTTTATCTTTTAATGAAGACTGATTCATTTTTTTCCCTAAGTTTTATAATTTATTATTAATTTTAAAATTTTTTGGGTTCAGAGGGATTGTGAGGTTGCATAGTAAGGCAATGCTGTATTTATAAACCTGCTAAAAATTTACAAACAGGAGATAATATATATGTCCCTGTGGTACTAAGTCATTACATCAGGGAATCAGGAGACACAAATGGTGCTACTAAATCATTGTATTGTGGATTATGAAAAGACAATATTAGCTTTTTAGCTGGGAATGGAAAAACAAGTTCCCTTTGCACTAATGATTACTGTTATTTGCATTGTAGTTGAGCCCAAAACATGAACTGGGCTCAGAGCCCCATTAGGTGAGGTGTTATGTAAACTGTGTGTAGGCAGAGGGAGAAGACTGCTGATGTGTTTTACTCCTAGGAAGTGCTGATGAATTGCAATCATGGAGACTAATTAAAGCATCTGGATGGATAGATAAAATGGACATAAAACAGATTTAATTGACGGAGAGCAGGGGAGGGTTTGACAGTTAATTAATGTTTTTAATCAGTGGTGGATTTACAGGAGGAAAGGGGAAGGAGGAGGCTGATGGAGTCTTAGCCCTTGCTGACAACAATACCTTGTGTATGGGAGTGCTGTGGGTCACATGGAGCTAGAGTTCTCAGACACCCATCCTTTCTTCTCCACTCTCCTCATGGATGCATTTGGCCTCAGGAAAAAAAAAAAAAAAAAGTGCTTTTTATTTGCAGACTTTCCCCACCCCTCAATTTTCTGATCACTTGTACTTTTGAAGGAATGTGCAGACACTGCTAGGAAACTCCCACATGCAAATCCTTGCAAAGCACATCAGAGGCAGGAATGGACCAAGGCCCTAGAGGTCTGCAGACCACAGCTTGAAAACCACCCATCTGGAAAATGGAAAGTACACAATGGATATAGCCCTTAATGTTGCCCTGTGTGTTATGAGTAAGTCCTAAAGATTTGTCCCTAGGCTGAGGTCTATTAAGGTGAAAGATATAGTGAGAAAGAACACTTGTGTTCTCCAGGCTTCCAGTGAAATAGTGTTTATTAATGCTTGGCACCAGTGTGAATGGGTAGCTCTGTATTTTTAATGGACTTTTCATGAATGGCAATTAATCTTCTCAGTCTCCAATAGGAGGGAAGTGGGGAACCATTGCAGCAGGTATTAATGCAAGAGGGTTTAATCTTACCCTTCCAGAATTCATAAACCCAAATGAGTCTTACTATGCGTTAACACACTGCTGCCAGTGCCAATGTGGTTTTTTGGATGTATATTCTGGAGAGCTTTTCCCATTGTTTATCATATTCAAAAGAATACTGGTTTTCAGTGGAAAAGAATAAACATATCCAATAGCAACTGCAATAAGTTGATTACATGCATGGCCCCAAATCCTGGTACTGCTGTGGCCCTGAATTCTCTGCCTTCCTGCATTTCTACAGTACTGCCATGTGGTGGGGACCAATACAGTGACAAAGAGGCAAAATTAGTTGTCCAAAGCCACTCTTAAATGCAGGCTGGAAGGAGGGGCAAGATCCAAACAATGGCAACTGGAATGTACCATGCATTTTACAAAATCCTTGCTATTCAAACCTAGTATAACCTCATCCTTCAAGGCTCCTCTGTGGTGTGCAAATGAGCAGATCAGAGATGCTTGAGAGGGTACTAATCAAGTTATCTCCGGACTGAAAAATAATGCATCTTGCTGACACAGGTTTTACTGTTCTGGAGTACCGTTGTAACAACTGCACAGCACAGTACCAAGTTGAAGTATTGTATCAGCTGGACATAACTTGGTGAAGTCTAAAACTTCTGTGCAGAGAATAAGGATAAGAGATACCATTAGATGTTTAAAGGCCTATTGTCATAGGATAGACCCTTTATTAAGGGAAAGCTACATATAACTGGCACTTTACCCAGCAATTGTGCTTTTAATTTCTGCAGCTTTGTAGAAGGCCTTAATCTTGTACTGACTCTCACTGCAGAAGTTGCTTAGATTGTGTTTGGAACTGAACCACAGTGACTACAGCATCTTGCTCTGTAATTGGAGCTCTGCTCGAAGGTGATAGAAATGATGCTGTATGCTACCTGGCAGCAACTTAGTGTAACTTACAAGAGCGTACAATCGGGAAAAAAATGATGCAGGAGCAAAGGCAGCTCAGTGAAAGGTGTAAGACAGAGTGAGAGTGGGAGGTTCTTTATCTTAATTCTACTTGGTAGTTGCTTTTCTATCTACCCAGTTCTATTGGCCTGTAAATTACAACCACTTATCAACCAGAGCTAAAATGCAATATCATTTCAGTCACTTTGAGTTTGACCCGAAGTGTTTATATCCATAAAAAAAAAGAATGATTGCCACTTATTTATTTATTTTTACAAAAATGATAGGCCATTGTGCAGGAGAAATCGGCTTCAGCTGACATTCACAGCTGTTCTTTTATGTGGGAGGCAAGCAAAGTGAAAACAGTGTGACACGCATGTCTCTGCTGGATGGCATTTTGGAATTTGCAGTTAATCTGCTCAAGGTGGGGGGGTGGGGGGGGGCAAAAACAGAGGGAGAATGCACTGCTTAGCAATAAAATACATCAATATACCCAACATCACCACATCAATAAACAGTGATTTAATTTATAGCTCTTGTTTCACTGTTCTGCCTGAAAAAGCCCCGGGGTAGCCTCAAAGTCCTCTGCTTCCAATCCAAACTGTGTTGAAGCTATGGTGTTTCTGTCATCAGAGAAAAACAAAACAAACACACACACACACACACAAAACCAAACCAAAACCAACAAAAAAATCTTACTTTGTATAGCAACAAATCTCTTGGATGTTCAAGTTAAATACAGAAACATCAGAATTCTTCCCAGGAAAGTCTCCATTAGGGAGGGTCTCACATCACTTACTGATCATTGAAGCAAATCTAAGAAAAGAGTGCAATGAGTAGCCTCAAAGCTGGAGAGAAGCAGGAAGAGCAACTATGTTCTACCTGTTGAGGCTTCTGAGTTTCACCTACTGGGGCCTTAATATCAGCTTCACAGACTGCAGCCAACATCAACACTTTCAGCAAAGGCTCCTGCTTTTTTAGATACCTTCCACTTCTGAGTGCACTGGCTGAGGCACATTCAGGCCAACTGCTAAAATGCTTAAAAGGGACGGATGTGCCAGATATTCTGGGAACTAAGTTAAAAAAAGAATGATGGGCTCCAGGCTGGTGAAGGGCCTGGAGCACAAGTTCAATGAGGAGCAGTTGAGGGAGCTGGGGCTGTTTAGCCTGGAGAAAAAAAGGAGGCTAAGGAAAAACCTGATCACTGCCTACAGTTACCTGAAAGGAGGTTGTAGCATGGAGGGTGTTGGTCTCTTCTCCCAAGCAGCAAGTGATAGGGCAAGAGGAAATGGCCTCAAGTTGCACCAGGGGAGGTTTAGATTGGATATTAGGAAAAAAATTCTTCACAGAAAGGGTTGTCAGGCATTGCAACAGGCTGTCCAGGGACGTGGTGGGAGTCACCATCCCTAGAGGAGTTTAAAAGGTATATAGACGAGGTTCATAGGGATATGGTTTAGTGCTAGAGTTAGGTTATGGCTGGACTCATTGATCCTGAGGGTCTCTTCCAGCTGAAATGGTTCTATGGTTCTAAATGGGCAAATGCTTTTCCAGGGCTACTGAAGTCTGGCTTATAATATTGTCCATGGAAGAGTCACATGTCTCAGTGCTCAGAATTCTTTTTCTAGGATGACTGTTTCTCTCCCTGGACTGTAGATGGAGCCTGGGTCTGACAGCTGTGTATCCTAGGCAGTCTGAGATTTATGTCAGCCTCTTAAATTTAGATGCCACAAATCGGCCTCTCAAATTTAGGTCAGTAAAGTCACTGTAGCCTCTGGTATGTAGCTGGGCACTAAAAATCAGGTTACTATTAAAAAAAAACCCAAAAAACTAACCTGAGATTTTGCAGGGAGGAACAAGTGTTAACATGGCAGTTCAAAAAGCATTTTGGCTTTAGCTGAAATTGCAAGGAAAAGTAAGGAAGGGAGTGAATTCTCTACAGACTATGACTGGGATGATAAATCTACCTTGTGAAGGGAGACCTCTAGGATTTCATCCTGCACTGCTCTATGTTGCACATTAAGTCTACACTAGAACAACAATTTAGAGGGAATACGCTGGTCATGTTATCCACGTCACGGATCCATGTCTCCAATCCAGAGCTACCCCAAATGTTCTTCAAGTGTCAGAACAGAGCATCCAGAGATCCTTAGATTTACAAAATTTTAGAGCCTTTAAATCAGTGCATTGAAAAGGGAGTCTTGTGCCTGTCGCATATGAAAAGGAACAATTTATATATCTTCTGATCAAAGATGAGTGTGCCATAAATGGATTACAGCTTATTCTATCTATATTGACTTCTATAAAGCATCCACCACTGTAGAATCTAAGCAATGAAAGATCTGATCTATAGATATACATTCATGCATTATTTAAAAAATTAAATACAAGCCAAAATAGATGTTCTGTGAGGCAGAGGCAAATTTCCTGCTTGAAAGCAGCAATGAGCTGCTTATTGTTTACTAAATATTTGTACTGGATTTTCAGCATAGAGAGATCATAAGCAAGAGATAGAAGCACAATGCAAACAAGAAAGTGAGAGCGTACAACAGAAAGCAAAACGAATCGGCACATTACAGGATTTTCCAAAGCACAAATAATTTTCATGTAAAAAGTCCTATGCTGTATGAGATAAAGAAACGTTTAGCATAAATATACATCACTGACACTGATAGCAGAAATGGATATTAGAGTGAGCTGTCTGGATTTTTCTGCTTTTTTTTTTTTTCACCCTTGGAATTTTTCCAGTAAATTGTTAGGTTTAAGTCACATAATTCTAAAGAAGTTTTGGTTGGGTAATTACTATCAGCCTTCTTGACGATGCTGAGTCATGGTGTGAGCTGGCATTCTCCCAGGTGGTTTTAGAGGCCTATGGGGGAAGTGACTGAAGTCACACTTCCCTCCCAGCCCTATGCAGGCTTGTAGCTGTGCCATTTTAAGTGCACTACTTAGCACTGATTGCTTGTCTTACAATGCTTGATAGTCCTTGTCCAGGCTGTGCATCAGTGGGTCAACAGATTATGAGGCTTTCGGAAAATAAACTTGAAAACAGTGTGTTCATCAGTACTGTAGATATATATATATCTATAGTACTAGATAGAGTAGTACTAGCTCTGGGCAGCACACATTACTTTAATACCCTCAGTTGTCCTTTCTGCTCCTTTGTTGGAGATGACTGGAGAGTTGGCAGAATGAGACATATGCCTGTGCTCCAGTGCCTGCAGCTTTCATCTGATATATTAGCATGAACCCACCCTTCATTGGCAGTTTATGCTAATACACCAGCCTGAGCTAGAGCATCCAAGGTGCAGGCACACATTTCTTCTGCTTTACCTGCTGTTGGGGCAGTAACTTCTGGCAGAGGGACAGGGCAGACAGCTGGGAAGAGGTAACATCTTAAATCACATCAGCTAGGCTCTTTGGAGCTCATCTGTCAAATACCTTTATACACTCAAAATGGATGTAAATTGACTCTATTTTGCCTGGGACCATCAGTCATGCTAAGGAGGACAGCTTGTGAGAAGGGAATGAAGCTTCATCATGGAGTATGCCTGCTTCCATGTCGTATGTTGTTGTTATCCCTTACCATCTTTCCTGCTCTTGACAGAAAATAAAATACCTAGGCTTGGTCTTTCACTGTATTTCTGCTAACCAGTGAAGGAAGGCTGTGATGTAGAATCAAGCACTGGCCCACAGAAGTCCCTGTTGCTTAACTATTAACATATTCCCTGCCAGCATTTCAGAATATGTCAACTAGCATTCCCACTGCCAATGCCTGGTCCTGACCTGGGAGATGGCAAACATAGAGTAAGAAATATGGTCCTTAAGAACTTGTTTCAGCCTAGTGGCTGAGCAAAGGGGCTGTAGTGGGAGCTGCCTCTGGAGACTGGGCATTGCTGTCCATTACTTCTCATATCAAAAGTATGGGTTCTGGAAACAGGGAGTCTGGGGTTCAGACGTGGCTGGTAAGATCATTTCTCTTGTCTTCAGTTTTCACAATGTTTTCCTGATGGCATCTCTCACCAACTTGTGCTGTAGCTTCCTAGATAAATTCATGCTCAATTCTATCTCTGCAATTTCCATATCATGTTTATTCAGAATAAGTTGTTTCTGCTTCTCTCAGCCCTGCGGGGTTAACCTGTCTTATGAAATTCAAATATTCTCCTTTTGCTTTCTCTCTTGTAACACTTCTTTCTCTTCCTCACAGCTCTTTGTTGGCTTCATGGATGGTGCTGAGCTTGCAGGAGATACCAGAGAGCTGAGGGGGACACTCACTGCCTTATCCAGCCCCAAGACCAACTCCAGCCCCTTCATATGGGCTGTGTTCTGGTGTATTGTGCAGTACTTTTGAGCATGGACATGGTACAGCTGAATGCTAATTATTGCAGAATCTTTTTTTCCAATTCCATTCTGAGGAATAATATACCAGTGGGCCAAAGATCTAATACAAAAAGCATTAAGAAGATAGGAACTTCTCCATCAGCTCAGCAATTTTCAGAGTATTACTAAAGGAACCTTCCTATTTTAGGGAATATTTTATCTTTCTGTTAATGCCTAATGTGTTGAACTGTTATACGGGGTTTTGCTATCGCAAAATAAGATGGTAATGACAATTCCCGCTTGTATAGCCAATGATTCTTTGTGCTGCTTATAGCTTCTTTCATTCAAAGATCTCAAAGCTCTTAGCTCTTCAAAGGACCTTATTTGCTTAGACACTCAAATCACACTGAACTGAGTGCTTAATTCATAGAAGATACTGTATAATGTTAAATATTTTAAGAATTCTAGTCTATGTCTATTAACAAATAAGTTAAAAATTGCATTATCCCCACTCTTAACAGCATGGCAGTTTAATAGTGTATGAAGAATCAGAGTTCCAGAATGTATTCATGCTGATTCGCAACGAGAAAGATGTTGGATTTTTAAAAAAATTTTATTTTTTCTCCATGCTACTTTATAATGCATTATATGTTAGAAGAGCATGAAATGTGCTGCAGGAAGCAAGGTGGTAGGTGTGCTCTCACAAGCTGTTGTGCATCATCAGAGATGTAGGCCAGCCAAGGAGGGTGACCCATTGGGAAGAAGGGTGGCTTTGAACCACAGAAGCTCTGCAGCACTTGACAGAAACACTGTGCATGGAAAGGAAATGTTTTACTTTTTTTTTTTTCTTTTCCTTCCTCTTAAACAACCTCTTTTCCCATCTACTTTGGAATTTCTTCTTGCTGGTAACATCAATTACTATGACTTTTACTAGGATGAAAACAGGAAGAAGTTTTCTTCACAGTAGTAGATAGAAGATTTCTTTCTCAGCTCCTATTGCAGGCTCGCTGTTGTGGTATGAACATGTAACACACAAGCATTTTAACAAGCAGTACAAATAAAGAGTTAGGAAACTGGGGAGACAACATTCAGCATCTTGGCAAAATTATTTAAGTTTTTTGCCCATTTTCCGCCGTGAAGAGGCCTTGGCATAAGGCAAAACATGGTTCAACTTAGCTGCAAGTAGTTTTAGTCCATTGTGTGACTATGAAGAACAAGAATATTCCAAGCCTAAGCTGGGAGCTTTATTGCTTTATTTACAGTCATACATAGCACACAGATCCTCATTTACACAAACAGCATGCTGAAGGCATTCTTCCCCTGTGCAGCGGGGGGCTGTGACCTCTGCCAGATGCCAAGGTCAGGCAGCTGCTCTAGAAGGTATTTAGCAGCCTACAAGGTTAAGTTTGACAATTCCACCTCGTGCTCCGCTGTCTGAGTGCTCCTGCGTGCTGCACTCGCCTGCCTCCACAGATAAACCTCATCTTCCCTGATTGTGAGATTTCAGTTTTTACCTGAAAAAGACCAAAGGTTAATGTGGTAACTAAGCAGCACAGTTATTATTTGGAGTAGATAACAAATAGTTCTGTGCCCTCTGGTGCATAGCTTTGAAACTCTTCAATGAAGGGAAAATGGTGAAATGGTATTCTGTAGGAATGCAGTTCGAGCAGCACAGGAATTATGCTTGAGTGCTTCACCTTAAGAGGAATTTCTACATTTCCAGGTTCTCTTTTATATCCTGGCTTCTTAAAGAAACAAGCAAGAGGCAATCATTGTGACTGCCTGTATGTCAGCCTCTCAGTCATGCTCTCCTCTGGTATCAGTTGGTTGATTTCAGTCAAATTTCCTAACAGGATAGGCGATCCAAAAAAATATAAAGTTCCTCTGAGTACCAAGAAAACTGGAGGCTGGGCTAGGGATACAGAGTCAAATGAATGCCCTTGCTGGGAGAAAAGATGATGGTGAGGTCTGAAGTGTGACATGCCCAGTGTGGCTTGTCAACCGGCTGATGAGCATGTGCATAGGTAGAGCAAACACAGCGTGTGCTGCCTCTTGTCCTAGCTTTCGTTAGGTGGCCATGGGGATGCTGCACAGGTGTGCATGCAGGGAGACAGGGCTGTTGCCATTTAGGACCAAATGTTGCTGCAGAGACTCAAAGGACTTAGATACCAGAACATTTTGGTCACAGATATATGCATTTTTGAATTGCACAACTTATCTGTTCTGTGAGAGGGATGACACAGCAGAGAAGAAAAGTTGGATGGGTCGATGTAGCAGCTCCAGCTGTGCCATGTGTAAGTCTCACTGATGGGTTGTGGGGTCACTTGGCTTCTCTCTTTGAGTGGTTCCAGGTGCTGTCAGGTATAGTTTGTTGGTAGAGATCACCCAATGCTTGATTAGTCCATTTAAATTCCCTTAGTGCCCAACAACTGTCTGATGCCACTGCTAGCGCTCTCAATCTGCTCATCTGGACAAGTGGATCTTGGCATGTTCTTGCTGAAGCTACTCTTGTGTTATTAAATCTAAGTTATTCCCTTATCCCATAAGGTTAACTAAAGCTCATATGCTAACATCATTGTCAATTAGGCTTAGCTTATGCTAACTGCTACTAGAAAACACAAGGAGACAGTACAAGTATTTCCACAGGAAATAAGAGAATAGCTGGAGAAAAGCCCTATGATGTAGGGCTATGTGTGATACAGGATGGAAATATATAAGAAAGAAGAATTATTTTGTGCTTTTGACTGCAAACAACTTGTTAACTCCAATGTTCTTGAGAGGCAATATGCATTCAAACCACTGATATGTGCGTGCAACCTTAAATTCACCTTAGCAAAGTTTTTCTGTGTACATCGGTTATTTATTACTGCTAGAGCACTGTGGATGCACAGGGGATTTCAGTAGCATGGGGATATGATTACACTCAATAATAAAAATAATGTGCTGTAATAAATCTGTCATTTAGGGTAGAAAATATTGACTATTAATAAAATTACCTGTAGTATGGACTAAATTATTTTAGTACTATTAAAAATTCCAATTGCCAGTTTCATGGAGGTGCAATTCCTCTTACTCTTGGTGCAAGAGCTGATGGGTGGATGGAATAAAAGAAGAAGACTGGAGAAAGGTGGATGACACCAAGGCAGGGCCTGAAACTGTCACAAGGGAATCACAAGAAACAGTAGTGGCTATGTAGCAGGGATAAAAGGATATATCCATAGTAGGGAGAAAAATAACTAGTTTCAGCAGGGCATGGGCCAAAACTGGGTGAACTCCCAAGTACAGAGCATCTTTGGATCAGGAGAATTCTTATGTGGCTGGGGGAGGAGCTGGAGGGTCTCTGGAGGCCTTGGTGGCAGGGTTTGCCCTTTTATGCCGTCTCCAATCTCCACTGAGAGAGTCAGTCCTTTACAGACTTTACTGGGAACTGGGGAACAGAGAATTTAAAGCCTTGGTAGCTCTGTCCTATTAGAGCCAAGCCTCACGGGGAGAGACCATGTTAGAGACTGATTTGGAGCAGGATGACTTCTCAGTGTCTGGGAAGACTGAGCCACGGGGTTCATAGGGATGGAGCTCAGCTGCAGTCAGGCATAAAGCATATTGATGGCTATTGAAGAAGCACCCAAAGGTGAGCAGGAGGTCTGAGCAGGTGGTCTGACTACATCTCTAGATTTGTGCCGGACTAAGAAAAAGGGAATGCAACCAGAAAAGAAAGTGAGGTTAAAGGGTGTGAGAGGAAACAGACAAAACTATTTCCTCAGTGTCTCAACACAAAAAAAAAATCAGGGAAATGACTAAGCAGGAATAGTGAGGTGTTCCCATACATGAAAACAGTCATGGTTTAGTTGGTAGTACAGAAAACAGGTGGGATAACTCATGTGACTAGAACACCGATAGAGGGATAAGAAAAAAACTACGGCAGAAGAAAATGAAGTTATATAAACATGGGTCAAAAAGGTAATTCAGATTTTTTTCTGAGTAATTTTTTTTCCTTGTATAACTTCTGATCTGAGATTCCCATGTGAATCAGCCCCATTACTTTAAGGGAATCTGGCAGGTCATAAAAAGAGTTTATGTTTTTTAAAAAAGGAGAGACTCATTAGAAACCTCTTTCCTTTTTAAGTGATCCTGTAAGGATGATATCATAGTTACAACATGATGAACAGAGAGTCAGTGTAATTCCAGCAGATATAGGGTAAATATATTGAGGTTTTTGAAGAGGTGAGCTGGAGCTCCCTCTAACCTCTTGAAACAAGCAGAATAAGGCAAACTCCCCAGATTATCCCTTCCTGTGCAGAATTACCTAGGAGTGGGTAGGTATTGAGACACTCCCTTGGCTGTCTTTCCTTCTGTGCCACAAACTGATTGTGTGAGCCTGGACAAATCACTACTGTATTTTTCATTGAGCTGATCAGCTTCCATGTAGGCTATGAGGATTCACTGGCAAATGTTTTGAAAATGCCTTGACATTCTGCAATGATCATGGCTAGACAGATAAGTGAAAACTTAACCTAACCTGTTCTGGTAAGGTACATGTCTTGGAGTTAATTCCCATGTCCAGAGAGCTTGGACTTTGAATTATTGAGGGATTAAATATGTAAGTGTTGCACAGATTTTAATTCAGAATGGTCTGCATACCAAATAGAAACAAAACAGTGGGTAAAAATATCAAAGATTTTGAAAGTTTGGCAAGTCAGTCTTTTATTTTTTTCTTTTCTACTTTTTTTTTTGGGGGGGGGGGAGGAATAAAAAAGGAGGGGGATAAATAAAAGAGAAAATATTAGAGGTATTCCTCCATCTAACTAACATCTCTCTGGGCATCATCACTGCGATTGACTCACCCTGAGTAAGGGGGTGAGTCAATGCCCTTTCATTAGCACCCTGAGGGCAAAAAATAGCCGTGGAGGAGGAAGCTGGGCCCTTCTCATTTCTGTGTGAAACGAAAGGAATCAGGTTCATTGACAGGTCCCAAACTATGTTTCCACAGTTGATGGTCAAAGTAAATCTCTTTAGACATATCCCCACAATCAATTTGCTTTGGATTTATTGAGAAACTAAAGTGCTATTTTTTTGAGACAATGACATTATGTACTCTGGTTTATCCCAAAGGGAATATATTGGGATTAAATGAGGCAAAGAAAGAGGCCATTGTGCCATGAATACAACAATTGCACCTGCAACAAACAATGAACTTACAGTACTGAAGTGTGGCAAAAATAAATAAGGAGATATTTTTTTAGTGGTCACCCACTGTTTAAAAAAAAAAAAAATTAGAAAAGCCAGATGAAACCATTAGAAAATAATGGAAAAGCTTTCAGGTATTCTAGAATCAAAAAAATAGGGTATTTTTTTTATTATCTTGAAGAGAAAACACTGCTGGCAAAGAAATACTTCATCAGTGACACTCATACATTGAGTAAACAGTAATTTTATTCTACAAGAGATTAAAACCAAAGAACTGTAAGGTATGGACTTCTGAGCTGGTGGTCAGCTGGATGTAAGAAAGGTTGTGGGAGGTGGAGCTTTTGTGGTGTCTGAAAATAGGGGTTGAAATTTACTTGTTCAGGCAAACACTGTCCATTTAACTCAAGAGTCCACTTTTCAAGAGCATGTGAACTTCTGGAGTTATTGTCTTATCCAAATTAACATCCCAATCTGTTTAATGTTGCCCATCCCAAACCATAACTTGAATAGCCAAATATGGATTTAGAAGCATTTCTTTCTGTTCTTTCAGTTCATTAAAGAGGGGAGGCCAATCCCATAATTTGGTGGTTTTTGATGCATTGACTTCAATCTGCCCTTGCAGGTGATGAATGATTCTCATTGCCTTGGTAGTTCTTCACTTTCTATTGCTGGGCAATCAGGCCCATGGTATTGGTCCTGACATATCTCTAATAAGGATGCTAAAACTTTCTGCAAACCAATTATGCAGTTGATAGAAAGAAATGCAAAGCTATCCACTAGTATGAGCTGCAGATGGAGCATAGAGAGGATGGGAAAGTATTAAAAACACAGTCTCATAAGCCCAAAGGCTAACAATATCAGGACAACTTAAAATACAAGGTAGATTTAAAAAATCCATTTGGCTGAAGGGAGGGTGTGTAAAGGAATTGTATAGAAAATGAACAAGCAGAGAGATGGAATTGAACAGATAGCCACCAGTGCACACCTCAAACCAGGGAGGGAGGAGAGAGAAGCCAAATCAAATCACGCTTGCTTGGGGGAGAAACAAGAAAAGGCCTTATCAAAACATCCAGGGAGAATAAGGCATCTGAGAGTCTCCAAATGAGAACGTGAAGCAGGTGGGAGGGCAGGAGAGTGGCAGAGATTTTCAAACACAATTATTGCTCAATTTTCTTTTCTCCAAATCACATAATTAATCCTTCTGTAGGGCTATTTTTCAATATTATTGACTGCTTAAGACATATGAACCCACCCAAGCCCCCTCCCTGCCACCAGTGTAGAGCATCTTGCGGATGAACACCTCCTTAGAGAATGCCCCTTTTGAGCCACGGAGTATTTGTTGATTTTGGGGAGCAGCAGTCACAAAGGCAAATGCCAGAAGGATGGAGCTGACATCTGCAAGTAGTCCTTGTGCCAATCCTCTGTAGTTTATGCCATTCCTCTGGGATTCAAAGAGACCTTAAAGGATCAGCAGGGCTTCTAGGCAGATTCCCTTATTTCCTCTGTCAGTAGGGGGATGGAGGACAGGCACTACATCTCTTGATTATGAATACAGGGGAAACTCCCTGTTAGAGCATTTTCCTCTGTCCTTGTCCTTTCCATATATATATATATATTTATTTTTTTTGTTTGTTTGTTTTTTTTTTTTCTTCCACAGAGAAGCACCAAGTGAGCCTTTACCTCCCTTTGCTGAATAAGGATGTTAAGACTTTCCCTCTAACTTTCAGTGCCTGACCTCAGTGAGACAATTCAGGTGAGCCTGGTGGCATTACCTTGCTGAATCAGAGCCTTAGTTGGATGATAAAAACTGAGTGCAGGAGATGTGTTATGCTTCGATTTCAGTAAAGCAGCTGAGATAATGCTGCATAATAGAAAGAAATGAGATGAATTCCTAGCTGATAAAGCATGCCATCAGAGGGATTAGGTATGGCTTGGCAGATGAGAAACAGAATGAAATTAATGGGTTAACGTAGAATAAGAAAGGCTTTTACAAACAGATCAGAGGAAAAAGCAGCAGTAGGGAGGAAGTAGGTCTATTAGTAAATGAGGATGGGAAAGAAATTAATGATGGCTCAGAGTGGCTGAGTTTGTGAATTTAGCTCTCCCTGCCTCCAAAGCCTCTTGAACAAGACAAAAAAAAAGAAAAAAAATTAAGATTAAAATAACAAACTGTAAAATCGCTGTTAAAGAGCAGGTATGGGATGTCTGCAACAAATAAGGTGTGTTGTCGGTTAGCTGTTCTGGGCAAGATACTGTAGCAGAACGCCTTGGCCCTTCAGGAGTCACCCAGCCCTAGTCAGACCCATCTGGGTTCATCAAGCAGTTTCTATAAAAGGCTCAGAACAGAGCTGGCAGGTGATGAGAGGAGATGATCCATTTTTGCAGGAATCACAGACCTAAGATATTTAAGAGGAGGGAAAGGTAGACAAGAGCAATAGTAGAATGGTTTTGGCTAAAATGAAAAAAAAAATAAATAAAAAATGAGTGCTGTGGCAGAAGGTGGAGTTTATCAGGAGGTCCTCTCAGGTCTGGAGAGACTGAGCAGCTGCTTTACACACAGCGAAACAGCTGCACATATACATGTGCTAAGATACTTAAAGTTGTTAACTTTGCTGCAATACTGGCAATTATTTCTGAAAAAGAAGGGAGATCTGAGGAGATACTGAAAGCTTTAAGAAAAGTGAGTGACCTTCAGAAAATAAGTGATCCTGCAAGTAACTGTCTTTTCAGTCTAATTTCTATCTTCAGCAAAATAATAGGCAGAATATTTGGAAAAACACCAAAAAGCTCAGAGATAATAGACCTGTAAGCGATAGGAAGCTTATAGAGAAACCCCATGGCCAGGCTAATGCAAGTGCTTTTTGTATTGGAAGAGTGTAAATGTAGAAAGCAAAGGGCAGATATAACACATATGAATTGTAGCAAAACATTGGATGGCTTTATATTCTGTATTAGCTCAAGTGAATTTAGAGGAGACTATTGGAGAGTGAAAGCTTTACTTGGGAGCTTGAGATCAGGCTTTCCTAAACTGACAGCTTATGTAACTTAAAGAGAGCCATCCTTTTCCTGGACTGGCAGTAGCTTTGGGGTATTATATCTCTGTCCAAGATACAAATGAAAACTTGTGGCTTAACGCTTTGGAAGATCCCCAGTGTCACCTGAGAACTTTCCTCCCACATTCCATTCATGGAAGAATGGCACCAGAAGATCACTGAAAAGGTCACAAAGCCTATCTTCTGTATTATTTCAGTGTAGTTCTTACTGTGCTGCTTTGGAGGCTCATCCCGTATGGAGATTTTGAATGTGTGTGTGAGACCTTTGAAAATGTTTTGACTTTCTTTCATAATCTTGACTCGTAATTGTGGCTGTGGCCACAATCCTTGTTTGGTTTGCAGGCAGTGTATCTGGCACTCAGGTCAGGATGACAGCACTAACAAACATAGTGAACTAAAAAGAGTTCTTTCTTTTCCCCCTGCCTGGGCAGGAATGTTTTTCACTTGAACTTGTCTGTTATAAATAATACACTATTACAAACAAATTCTATCCATCATTTTAATTTGTTTCTTCTCACCTCTGCTCCCTCCACACATGTTCTCTCTGCGGACACTTCTGTTCACTTACTCTCTTTCCCCCTCCAGTCTTCTGTGTAAAAAAAGAAAAAAAGAGGAAAAAAAAAAAGGTCCAGCTGAAATTATGTCTTTTTTTTATCTGCAAACTGTCTGCCTGCTGTCCAGATATGCTGCTATTTTGTCCCAAAGGGACAGAATAAATCTTCACAGTGAAAGTCCACAACTGGAGCTGGGCAAAGCCATAAGGCCCTTGTCATGAAGGTAGAGCCTGGAGAGAGCCTTGCCAGCTGGGGAAGTCTCTGAGGCCCAGGCTCACATAAACACCCCGATAGGCCACTGCAAGGGACTGCTGAAGGAAAGGCTTGCTCAGGTTTGTTTCTCTTCTTCAAGGCCCAGGCTCCAATGACAGGGAGGATGGGAGATGGCTTACCCTTCCATTGGTTCTGACACTCATGATGCTGCCCCCTGGACTATCAAGCAAAAGGCCAATTAGCTTTCTAATGAATAACAGCTCATTAATAACATGTCTGAAATTTCATAGATGTCCTGTCCCAACAGATGGGTGAGGGATGAGGTTAATTCTGAACGTGATACGTGCCATGACTCAACAGACGAGACCAGGTGTGAGTTAACTCTGGGTTAATTCTGTGCAGTTATATGAAGTGAATGACAGACAATCAGTCCAGGGGTCCAATTCAATTATGAGTTTTACTAAAAGTACGTGTTGGAATACTAGTTACAGCAAATAGTGGCTTGGCAAAAGTATTTTATGATATCACAGAACTTATCAACACATTAGCAGCAGAAGTCCTACTATGAGCGATGTATTGGCAACCATCAGTAGCTATAACACAAAATTTAGCAAGAATCCAACAGCAGAGTGTAAGATGATGTTACACTTACATGTTCAAAAGGAAAAGAGAGAGAGTGGTAGAGGGGGTAAGAAAACTAAGGTGTAAGAGATAGAGATAGTAAGAGGAGACAAAGAAATAGGGATATAGAAAAAAGGAGAGAAGGAAAGAGCAGAGAGAAAGGAAGAAAGAAAAGGGTGAGGAATCCAGACACTTTTACAGCTCCACAGCATGGATGACAGGACTTGTACGATGATGTATGGCCTCGGTGTCCCGTGGCGAGGATGCTGGGGTTTGTAGTTTAGGAGCGCAGCGTCCTCCGATGTCTGGTCTAGCTCCTGTGATGAGGGTGGCAGGCTGAGGGTCCTCAGGGTGGTGGATTCTCCAGCAGTGCTGTTCTAGGTGGGCTTTTTTATAGCTCTCCAAGTAAAGGACAGTCTTGGGGGGAAGGCATGATTGCAAAAGATTGACAAGTCTCGACAAGTTCCAGGCCATGTTAAAGGGTCTCAGCTTTTTCCCTTTGTGTGCCAAGCTGGGCATATCAGAAGATGGGGCTATGTGCCCTCTGCCACATCCTCCACCTCTGGCATCGGTCAGCTGGCCTATTCTGTGGCTCCTTAGCTTGTCATTGATGTGTAAATCACAGTTCCCCCTATACTGAATTTGTCTTGTCCTGTGGCTGGATGAACTAGTTTCCCACAATGTTTTCAGCCATGATCCTTATCAATATACAACAATAGAGAACCAGTTTATGAAGAATAATCTAACCTGCATGTGGAAAAAATGCTGTTCTGCCATTCAGGCAATGTGGGGAATGTGTCTACCTCCTCCGTGAGCATCCCAAAAGACCTTGGGTACCTGATTAAGGATCCCAGAACCTCAGCTGTTCATCTATAGAATAAAATTAATAATACCAAATACTTGTATCTCTGTCTTTAATGACCCAGGAGTGTTTCTGTGTGTGCTTATGTCATGCCTAATACAAAGGACCTGTGAGCACTGATGAATAATTACAGAGAAATGTTCTAGTAAAAGTAGGTTAGGGCTGGTCTGAAAAAATTTATGGTGGTTACAGAACACTAGATAAAACTTGATCTATGGAAATATAAATACCTGTCAGAAAAGACAGCTCAGTTCTGCCAGGGCAGAGGAAATGAATGCTAATATTTGTGGCTTGCATGGGAAGCCACCTCTTCCCTCTTCCTAAAAGAACAAAGATAGTGCTGTCAGAAATTTGATCACTTGAGTCTCAGTTGCTCCACAAAGCCAGAAGGCATTTTTAAGTACCTTGAAATGTTTTGATTTAGCCTAAAGATAATGTCGTAACCAAAGGAACCTTCCATAACTTAGGCTGTAGCAACACTAAGAACTTCCATGTATGGCAAGACCTGTTTAAAAATCATATAATTATTTTGGTCGGAAGAGACCCTTAAGATCATCGAGTTCAAGCATAACCTAACTCTAGCACTAAACCATGTCCCTAAGAACTTCATCTATATGTTTTCAAATACCTCCAGGGATGGTGACTTAACTACTTCCCTTGGAAGCCTGTTCCAGTGCTTCACAACCCTTTCTGTGAAGAAGAGTTTCCTAATATCCAATCTGAACCTTCCCTGGCACAACTTGAAGCCATTTCCTCTCATCCTATCACTTGCTACCCAGGAGAAGTATGGAACCCAAGGGGATGTCAGGAAGATGTGCCAGTGGAGGTTTAGGTTGGACACCAGGAAAAGGTTCTTCACACAGAGTGTGATGGAGCACTGGAATAGGTTCCCCAGAGAGGTGTCACGGCCTCAAGCCTGACAGTGTTCAAGAAGAAACTGGACAAGGCCCTCAGACACATGGTGTGAACTGTGGAGTTGTCACATGCAGGGACAGGAGTTGGACTCGATGTTCTTTGTGGGTCCCTTCCAACTCAGGAAATTGTATGATTCTATGATTTCTTAGAAAAAAAAATAATGCTTACAATTCTCCTGGGATGTGGGTGGGAAAGAGAACTATTTTTTCTGACTACCTCTAGCCATGTCCTCTACTCAGTTATTTACCCAATCTATTTCTGAACTTCTTGGTCTTGGGCACACCAAAATTTAAAACATTACCAGGCTGAAATACCTCACTGTTTTCACCAGTGGGAATGTTCCATACCCACTTTGTCCTGATGTCAATATTTTTGCCATGAGTGACTGGTTCAGTTAAATGTCACTTCCAACTACCAAAGGCCAGTCCTGTTTTTGGAAGAGGACTATTGGTTAGAGAGCCTGTGGAGTTGCTTGAAGTGAAGCACAGAAGGTGCTAATGGAAAGCGTGGGAAAACAAGCTCCTCAATAGCTCCCTTCCTATTGAAACCCCAGTGCAAAATATCCTCTATGTGCCTGGCATTATTGGGGTTGGGAGAGTAAGCGACATCCAACCCAGGGAAGAGTTGCTTAGCAACTGTGTCCTGCCCTCCGGCTGCCTGCAGCTGCCTGTGATGTTCTGCTTTGATGGTGGAAATTCTTCCATCTTACGTTCTGGGGGCTTTGCCTGTATCCTGCTGGGTATATGTTGTGTGCATAGATTTTCTGTCGAACTTGTCTGATCTTACCAGCTTAGATGCCAAACTCACCTGTTCTTGCAGTTTGAATTCATCTTTGCTAATTAAGAGCAAGGCTTGTTTTTCTATCATCTGCCTTGCACATGAAACCTGTTTCAGTTGAGTGAAAATGATTTGCAGGCCAGTGAGATAAACAGGTTCTTCCCCCTCTTTTGTGGAAACTGCTTTTTCATGTTGTCTTGGGGAGACATTCTTATGAGATGGCTAAACAAGCCAGTCTACACAAGGGGTGGGACTTCACTGAGTCAACTCAGAGATATCTAAAGGAATTAAAAAAAATAGTTTAAATGACTCATGCTAAGAGGCTAAGTTATTGCTGTGACTCTTTTTTCAGTGAACACAGATTTTACTTAGTGGCTGGGCTGAGAGCACGGAGCAGCAGATGGTTCTGCAAACAGCTGAGTCAGTGGAAGATACCGCAGCTACTGATCATGGCCCACCTAGTGCTGGTGGTACCATCCCTCAAAGACTTGCCAGTTGAGCTGCTTGTCTCAGTGCTCCCTTCTGTTTCAGTCTAAATGAGCTAGGTTGGCTTAAAGAGTTAAAATAGTAAGTCCCAAAGCTGGCAGAGTAGACTAGGCAGTAACTCTTTCATTGATTTACTGGATACAGCAGAAAATCCTGTATGCAGTCTTAATCTTGTGTTTGGGCAGCTGCCACATTAATGTGTGGTCCCTCATTGGGCCCCAGTAACTTAAATGCTTTGGAGGATGGTACCGTATTTCCCCAGTGTAAATCACTTAGGAGCTGTTCAGAACAAAATTACTCTAAAGAGTGTTGAGTTGGCCAAGTCTGTGGACAGACTTAGTTAAAAAAACCCGTCTCCCTTGTGTACTACCTCTGCTGACAGCTCTTTGGAGAGGTAGCAGGCAAAGGTGCTGAAGATCAGAGCAGAAAATGGAAATAGACAACTGTAGCTGTGTTTAGGTGAGGACTTGTTTGCTTCCTGTGGTGCTCTCTCAAGATCACTGTCAGAGTCTCCACAGGAAGAATTTTTCCCCTGTTTCTGCTGTCTCTGGGGAACTGTTTGATAGGCACAGTGGATTTGCTTGCAAGCACTTTAAATAATTTCCAGAGCTCTAAGTCCCAGAGGGGATCTAATTCCAAGTTGAATCTGCTCAGTTGTTCAAGTCAGACACCAGGAGACAGCCTATCTGATGAATAGGTTCACCCTACATGACAGGGGATGTCTCAAGCAACTAAAAGGATAGTGTTGTTATTTGTAAACACATGTTAAGATAGTTTGCCTGCATATATTTCATCTTTACCATAACCTTTACTTTTACTATTACCTTGCAGGTTTTGCTTAACAGTTCTCATTTATATAAGAGGCCAGTTGTATTTCAATAAATCATGAGATAAGAGAAAAACAGAGAGTAGAGAGTGAAGGGACTTGTCCTGGTGCAGTACCCACAGTTGCTTTCATCCAGAACCATCAAGCCCACTCCCTGGGACTGCACACCTTGTCTAACGAGACTTTCCTCTAAAGACAGGGAAATTGCTGAGCTCACAACACTTTAGAACCATGGCTCTTTTCCTCTCAGTAAGTTAGACTGTATGTTTTCTTTTCATTTTATGTACAGTGTCTGATTTAATTCCAGAATCACTCTTGTTCCCTCTGCCTTTAGTGGGGAAGGTAATGGTATGGATAACAAAAGCAGTGTGCAAACAGCTTGCATTGCAAGAAACCCAAGAGATTGGTGTGGTAAGGAAGAAGAGTTAGGAAGCAGCTGGGTGAGAGAGGCATGGTAGAAAACATTCTGAGGTTTGTTTGTTTATGTTGTGGTGGAGTTTTTTGTTGTTTGTTTTTGTTTGTGTTTTTGTTTTTTTTTTTTCCTCTTCCAGCAATACTTAAAATCCATATTTCCCTCATAGAGGAACTGCTGTCACAGATGGAGGCCAAAGTCCAGTCCTGCCCACACCATGGAGGAACTCTATGTGGTACATGATTTTGCAGCATCTAAGGACAGATAGTCATATATCAACAAGACCAGATCCCTATTCAAAACTGACCAATCCTAATTGTAAACATCACTACTTCTAGGCCACACAAAATAGGCAGTCGTCTTCAGTCTTGGCAATGCGAATTAGTGAAAGGAGGAAAAAGAATGGGTGAAGCATGAAGGATGTCGGAAAAAGAGCAGCAGAAAGGGATGCGAATTGAAAGAGAATAAAGAATGTTATGTAAAGTAAGAAAGGTAGTTTGTAGAAAGAGGCAACTTCTTTTGTCAGACTAAGTGTTACAGCTGGGAATAAAAGTGTGAGGTTTTTGGCACAACAGTCAAAAACCTGTTGTGGTCCCTGCTGGAGACCACAGGAGAAAGTGACTATGATCTATTTTAACTCTGGTCTATTTTCAGACTTTTCAGGCACCTCTAATGCTGATTCCCATAGGTGACTGCTTAGGGCTTATAACTGGACATATTCTTATTCATCACATTGTACATGAAGAAACACCTCTCTGGTGCTGTGGGGAATCCCCAGCTGTCAGGAACTGCTCTGTGCAGATCCACAATGGTGAAAAGGCTAGAAAGTACACAGCTGTAGGGCAGGAGTTGAAGGTAGGTCATCTGCTGGAGAGATTTATGCCATTACAATACATTGGTTTGATTTTGAAACCTCTCGTGGGACAGGGTCACTGAACACTAGCAACCCTACTCTTCCCCGCCCCCAGTTTCTCCTTAGCTTTAAATACTTCCTAGTGCTAGAGTGGGTATACAGACGAAGCTATAAAGTTTGTCTGGACAGTGTAACCACACTGGGAACTGGAAAAGGGACCCAAAAGCTATGCAGCAGATATGGGAAAAGACCAGCATAATCATGAACAAGTATCTAGAGCAGGCAGCTTGTTTTCATTCCTCACAGCAGGCTCCATGTTCACCACAGCTACTCAACTGTCTGAATGTGTATGTAAAGCAGAATTATAAATCTGTGGTGCTACATGCACGTTTTTATTCCTATTACATTATATACATATTTTATTATGTTTATCATTAATATTCAGCATGGGGTATTAGCAGAAGTCAGAAGCAGTCAGTTCTGCTATGGTTCCTCAGACAAGCTCTCAAAAGGGGTTTCTGACAGCTGAGACCTCTTCATTTCTGCCTTGCCTCATATGAGCTCCCTCTAATGCTCATGAGAATGTGATGCATTTCCTCATCCCTCTCCACCCCATTAGCTTTAGATGCAGGCAGGAGCAAGCACACAACCTTTTGGCATTAACTCAGACTTTGCCTAGCAGGATGCAAAGTGACTAGGATTATAATTAGTGTCAGTTTGGGTCTTTTGGTTGCAAAACTGGAAGTCAGCACCCTCAGCCTTTTCCTTTTAAAAATAATTAATTATTAATCACCCCAACAGAAGAGGAGGGAAAGGAGAATTACTGGTACTGTGTGGAATAGACATGACGGGAAGAGGTAGAAAAATGTCTGATAGGAAGTTGAGACTCTAGAGTCTGATATGAGGAAATATTTGACTTGTTAATTACTGCATTTTAAATAGGCTCTGAAGCCCACTGGAGAAAGGATTTCTCCCCTTCCTTCACCTGCCATATGCAAGCACATGCTGGAAATCTCTATTTGGTCCCCTTTCCAACCTCAGCACAAGTCTGAGGCAGCTGGAAGCTACAAAGGCGTTCAGGTTAATGAGACAAAAAGTCCTCCGTATGTCCCACAGTCCTTCAGAGAAGTCTGCTTTGTCTAGTAGGTCACCATGGCAGAACTCCTGCATGGATGAAAGGCCAAAGCTTCCCTGAGGCTTTGACTCTTCCTTGCCAAAGTAAGTGATAGGCTCAAAGGCAGGGTCTAGGAAGAGATGTATCTAAATGGAAGCCACTTGAAGGAAAAACAAACCCCCAAAACACAGTGAATTTAAGGTGCCCACAAATTTAAAGCTATAATAGATGTCAGAGTATTTCTCAAAGCTCACACCTGACTGAGGTAGCTGTGCTCGGTGGTGATGTGAGATGGGTCTTGCCCAGTGAAAATCAGTCTCTCATAATGATCATACTGGTCCTTCAGTAACAGGCTGCCTGTTTCAATTTCTTTTTCTTCCTTTCTTGTAAGATTAAATCCTCCCTTTTTTGCTCCTCATTTTCTGTGACCTCCCCATGGTTCTCAGTGCTATTGATCAAGGCAGTCCTCCTCAGGTGCTCTCTTTTACCTCCTGGTATGAATTGTGCCTCACCAGCTGCTGCTCTTTACCTGCTGTTTGAGCCCTCTTTCCTCCTCTCTCCCCCTTTCAGACAAGTCCCATCATTAGCACTGCTCCCTTTTCCCATGGCAGTGCTAGCTGTAAGGCTGGTGTTGTCAGTCCTGTGTGAGCCACACTCAACTCTCACATCTCCTTCAGCTTACACTTTCATCTCTCTTGTTTGTCTGCCTGGACTCTACCACATCTCGGCTCCACTGTAACTTCCCACCTTTGTAGGCTTTCACACAAAGAGTTCTCTGTGCCTGGGTGAAATGTTCTTCTTCCTCCTTGTGTGGAGGCAGCATGGATCATTTTGCAGGGTACTCATCAGAGGACCAAAGGCATTGATGTTATGCTTTTGCTTATGCTTCTTGGCCAAATGACTTGTTTCTCCATGTCTCTGTTTCTCAAAGTGAAAAATAAAGAATGTGATGGTGATCTGCCTTTTAAAAAGTTTTTAGAACTGTGAGTGAAAACTGGTAGCTAAGTCTCAGGGACAATTGTCAATATGCTTCTTCTGGTGACACCTTTTACTGAGATTTCACATTTACATTAGTCACTCTTTCCTTATCGACATCTTCTGTCAGGTTCATGCTCCAGCATCCCAGGTACACACACAAGCTGCTTTTGCCACATCCACTTCTTTGTTAAAATCCATCATTATTGACTCATCACACTCTGACCTATTCACAATTATCTCTTACATTATTCTTTCTGGAGCCATGCTGAGCACAGCACTAGCAGTCAGGAATACTGCAATTTGAAAGGAGGTTGATTAGTGTTAAGGAATGGTAATTCCCCAGTGAGGTGCCCAGATCCGAGCTGCTTTTCTGATTTTCCCAAGCCCTCTATACGTAGCATATATGTGACTGTATCGGTTTCGATCAATTATTTCCTCCCCCGCTGCCCAATTGCTGCTCCTTCCCACCCTTTCCTTCACTGTCACCCTTGACCACAGGCACCACCTCCTGCTTGTTCCTTCCCTCTCTATTCCCTGCTAACACTGCTTTCCTCCTCCATCACTGCCCCTTCTGCTTTACCTCTGGGCCATTCCCACTTTGTTTCCCCCACCTCACCGCCTGCAATCAGAAACACCATCTATGTACTGGGTGTGTAGCTGGCGATGTAGACCTTTATTTGCTCTTTTGCTCTCCTCTGCAATGAGTTTCAGGATTCCCTGTGTGAAGGATGCTACACGGAAATAAACGGTGCTGTGTAGTTTTCTGTTACGCAAATTTACTGCACCAAGGGAGCCGTTTGGCGGCTGTAATATCGTCTTCTCGTCACCACTTGATGGTGCTCTTGGACACACCAATTCTTTATCGTGCTGCAAGAGGGGCCAGTGCAGCCAATGTCTTCAAAATTGGCCGCTAGATCTGAGGAGCTTGATTATCCTGGAGCTCAGTCCTAATCCAAAACTAAGTTCAAACCCTTCTCTAAACAAGGTGATAGCTTTTTTGCCTGTGATGTAGGAAGCAGCATGCTAAATTCTTACCTGTTAGGGTAAAAGCCTGCTTGTTCTTTTTCTATTTCCTTTTATCTTATCTGGCTTATTTTTGTCATATTTGGCCAAACTATTTTCTTTCACTTCCTACCTTTATTGTTTTTTAATTGATTTTTTGTCTCACCTTTCAGGTTCTATTTCCTTCACGTTGCTTTCACCTTTGCTCTTTCCCCGAAGCCCCTCCCATGTCTCCCAAATGTATCTTACTGCTTCTATTAGCATTTCTCTGCTTTCCTTCCCTCTCCTTTTCTCCTATGGTGCTCCCTCTAGAGCTCACAATCCTAGCTGTAGAGTCCAGTCCCAGCAATTCATAACAGACCCTTAAGATAATTTTCTTCCTTTTACCTCTCAAATTCTCAGATCTTGCCTCTTGGCTTCTTCTTCACTCTTAGTCACCTTGCACTAAAGAAACCTAAACAACTCCAAACTCTTTCTCTTTTCTGTATCCTTCTTCCTGCCATAACTGAATTTTTAGTTGTGTTGTTGGGAGAAAAAGCATGCCCTGCAAGTTAACAGAGGAGCCTCAGTACGGATCATCTCAGGGAAATTCCCTGGGCATCTGCCAGAGCCATGTAGAGAAACATTTGAACTGCTGTGAAGAAATTCTCCTAAGAAGGTTCACAGTGAGTCAAGTGCAGAGTGTTGATATTATTGAGTATACACACTCAGAAGCATGTAGCTTTTCCCAGTGCTGTTGAGGCTTGTGGATCACCAAATGCTACTGTGGCTTTAGATAAATTTCATTTTTCACACTAGATAAATGGTTAAACTCTCCTATGAAATGAGAGCAGGCTGCTATCCAAGACAGAGGCCATACAGGCACTTCAGGCACTCAAGAAAGACAACTTCAATGGGCAGTGAAAAAATAGGAAGGGTGTGTATGCATGTGAAAGAAAGAGAACAGAACTTCAACAAAAATATGGAGAAAGAAGGGAGTTGAAGCACAGGCTGTTTAAGCAGCTGGTACCCTGACCCTAAGGAAAAGCTTAGACTTTGATGCTGTAAGAAAAGAAACTGTCTCTGACTTATTTGATTTCTCCTGCATGGAAGAAAATATGGCTTCATGCATTCTTTGCAAATAAACAAGATATCATAAATGAAAGACATCTTTCCAGCTCCTGATTCTCCTGGAATAACCCACAAGATCCAGAGATTTGGTTAGTGGAATGGAGAGCAGGAGAGAAAATGTTGCCATGGATTTTTTAACCAAGAATCAGAGCTAGAAAATATGTTTTATCTGTGAATCTCAAAGCAACGCATAAAGCAGGATTGTTTTCATCTCCCCATTTTATGGAAACGAATACTGAGGTCACCCAAAGAGGTGAGTGTTTTGACAGGGGACCTCTTGTAATTCTTAGAAATCGAATTCTTAACTTAGTGTCCCTGCCTACAGCTATGTAGCATCTTGTCTAATGCACTGTCAGCAGTCCAAAACTACAGAGAGGGGTTATCTGCTGGTTAAAGGTGACGACTCTCAGCTTTCACTCTGAGCAGTTTCACTGATACCACTGTGCGATCTTGAACTAGTGTTTTGGATTTTGTTGTCATTTGCAGTGATGTAAATGGGGAGTTCTGTCTTAAGGTGTGAGCCCCTCGGTCAGCAACCAGGTCCTCATCTGAAAGAACCCCAGAACCATGCCTAGAATTGCCAAATTTCTCCTGTGAGACAGAACCTGTGTTGTAAAACATCGTAAAGGCAATGGAGCCAGTGGACCAGAATTGCCATGTACAAAAGGCAACATTATAGTCCTCTAATCTGACCCTTCATGATCAAAACTAGTTTATTTTCTGTAGTAGAGATTTCCAATCCATGATGTTCCCACAGCTCTGAAATGCAAGAGACAGTCCTCTAACTGGGTATGGTGTCGTGACTGAACCCACATGAGTGAAATCAGAATCAGTCTCTCAGAACTTAAGAAATTATTATAATAATATTGACTCAGTGGGACATTGTGATAATTAGTGAAGGACTGTAATATATTTTGAAACATGCGGATGACAGTAGGAGAACATAATGATCATTTTCCACCTTTAGTTCTTCTATATATGGATATCAAAGTACCCCATTAGTGTTATTAAACACCAGAGTTCTGTGTGAAGTAATTAAATTAAGTAATTTAATGAATCCATGGTCATAGGAATAATCTTTTGTTGTCTCTACACTGTACATCATGGTGACTTCTGTCTTCATTGCAGCACCAGTGATATAACTCAGGTCCTCTTGTTCCAAAAGAACAGGCACTTATTACTTAAAAAAACCCCGTAGCATCTCAAATAATTCTGACCAATGTGGAGACTATACATCTTGTTTAGCAAATACTGAGTCTAACCAACAGGCAGGATGCAACAGTTTGCTGGTGTAGCTGGAATGTTTTAGCAGTCTCCAGTGTCTACTGGCATCATCTCCTATGCAGCCCTGTGAGGGAACTGGACTTGCCTTACCTCAGAAGAAGCCATGTGTGGGAAGAGGAGACTTCTTGTTCCCTGAAATAGGGTCAAGGTCTCTTTGAGTTTGGCTTCTCTTAAGAAAGCAAAACAAAAACAGAGGTATCTTTCAAACATGAATTCTTGGGTTGTACTTGCTGTTAGTGAGCTATAAAACACTTACACTATTATCTCAGGAGTCCTGAATTCCCTTCTGGATGCACCTGCTTCTCCCCTATGCTGAAACAGAGAGAGTAGACTCTCAGTTTTGGTCCTCTGAATTACATCTATGTTAGATGCTCTGTTAAGCATGTGTAAATAATGTGTAATGTCCTGCTTGGCAACCCGCTTCAGTCAGAGACCAGCCCTACCCTAACCCTCTGCTTCCCCTCAGCTTAGATCCAGCTTCTCCAGAGCTCTTGTGCTAGAGCTGCCCAACCTCTACACTGGGATTGTCTTCAAAAGGACACCATTAAATTGTATCAACCCCACATTGCGAGCACAGTGTAGGCTCCGTTGCCTGCCTATAGTTATATCCCCCACATGCTATGAGGAGAACAATAGGATGAAGGTAAATTGAGGGGGCATTCCTTTCACTTCGTTTTTCCTATGAACAGACATGTTTATGTTAAAGTGCAATCAGAAAAAAACTCTCTGACCTTGTTGAATCTGAGCTAGAAACCATAATTTCTGTGCAAGTGTAGCACTAAACATGAGATAATATGTTTTAATATGTCCGGCAAACTGCTGGCTCCTGCCAGGGCTGTCTCAGCAGGAAAGGGGAATATGTGGACATCAACATGCTGATCTTACCATGATTTGCAATGCTGATATTTGAATAATCATGTCAGTATGTTACGTGGAAGACCTTGCTTAGGTGACAGTAGTAATTCTCTCTTCTCAGGGCTGCTCCTCACTGTTCTCTGGAGAGTCACATAAACATTTATTTTGGCATCTGTTGCACTCCTGCCAGTCACAACTGCTTGAAACAATATGCCTATATGTATGCATACACATATACGCACGTGTGTGTATATATATGTGTGTATGTGCATAGAGAGCACATACAGCTTTATAAAACAGATGTGACTGTGGGCTGAGAAAGTAGCTCTTCAGAGGTGCACAGTGAATGCCAAGAGCTTCCAGTATGACTGAAGTTTCTGGTCTAGGCCTCAGAAACATTTTTTCTTGATTTCAGGGAAAGTTCTATACTTCTCTAGCACAGCAGTTACACTGTGCAGCGCTAGAGTAATAGGGGAGGAATGAGGAGTTTTTCTCTCACTTTGCTGCATACCTTTGCCAATGAAGACTGGTGGGCCAGGAATAGGACTGTTTGAGCTGAAATCTCATCTGGGCCAATGAGATTAATCCGTACACGCTCAGAACTGCTCTGAATGAGCAGACAGGGTTGCTGCTTGTCTTGCTGTGACTGCTGTCTGGCTCAGTGCACCTCTCCTGTTCCCCAGGGCTCCTGGTAACTCAGGACTTGAAGTCTGCGACTGAAGAGGCAAGCAGGAACAGGGCAGGACAAAATTAGTATGGACATCTAAACCATCAGGAGAGCTCATACCTAATCCCAGCTCATTCACGATTGTGCTGTGAGGGTCCAAGCAAATCAGTTCCTTTTGCTGTGCCTCAGTTTCCCTGTTAAGTAAAGGGAGCTAATAATACACCTCTCACAGGTCCAATGTGATGAAAGATCAATCAATATCTTTAAAGTGCAGTGAGATACACGGATAAAAGGTGCTACGGAAGGGCATTGTTAAAAGTCCACAGCGAAACCCCACAAAACCTCCTGATCTGAGCCCTCTTGTCAACCTGGATATTTTCACTGCACCTTTGAAGATGAAACTCTGCCGCTTACACTACTTTGCTCCAATTCAGTAGGTTTTAAGAGGCCACAGGGGGACCTGTTAGAGTTAAAATGGATTGAAATTGTCTTTGAGCCTCTAGAATAATGAGTATTTCACTTTCTTTACATTTTGGATCCAGATGAGATACCATTCAGTTGCTGTCATTCTGCGAATGTATGCTTTTCCATTGCACTGAAACCCGATCTCCTAGGGTCAGGCATTTGCAAGCAGATGAACATTTTTTTGGAAGTACATTAAGCAAAAGAAACTTAGGTAGGAAATTTTAATTACTTTTAAACTCTAAGCTACATCTTGTTCTCGCCATTATAAACCATTTTGATTCTGCATTACGCAGATGCTGGCTATTCCTATTATCTGCATTAAGGTGATGATCTTCTTAGTGTCTAGGCACATTTGATGATTATTATTATTTCATATCTCAGCAGTGCCAAAAGGAAAGGAGAGAACATTAAGATGCTCGGCTAAGGACTGATTCTCAGGCCTGGCACAGACTTTCCGTGTGAACTTTGGCATGCTGCTATGTGGCCTGTCTTTCTGCTTCATTGTTCCCATCTCTGAAATGACACTTCCCTGCTTTACAGGGTCAGTGCATTTATTGGCACAGGTTGGGTATTACAAATACCATACTAAGGGAAAGGCTCTGATTCATGCCCACTTGCGTTAGATGCTGTACAGGTACCTGTGAGGCTCTGTCCATGCCTTGTAGGGCTTGCAGGTGAATGTCACAGTAACCTCCCAAAGCTGTATAAAGAAGAGGGAAAGAAGTCATTCCTTTGTACCGCAGGAGGTGAGACTAAGTTAAAACACTGGGAAGCATTATGATAGGAAGGAGTATGAAGCACTGGAAAAGGCTGCTTGGAGGTACCATGGGGTCTCTCTCCCCACAGGGCTTGAAGAACAATTTCTGTCTGAACTGCCACAGCTGCAGGGGATTCTGCTCCTGGATGATGGGTGAGGGGGAGACTAGATCTCTTCCTGAATGTCCTCCAGCTCCATTTCAATGCTTGGTGACCACAGGGATTCCTTCTAGAAGTGAACTATGACAGTGTTTTTTCAAAAGTTTTTTTTTATTTGTGGAGTCAAAAAATATTTTAAGGGGAGGCATGAGCTCCTTTAGGAACCATGTTTGACAAGCTTAGCTAGTAGAATAAGCAAACCTTTTAAATAAAGGTGGCTTTCTTAGTACCCTGTGGTGGGCCTTTGGAAGTAGTCTCTGATCTCTCCTTCATCTGCTGTGGTATTACTCATTCTAAGGTGGACATGCTTGGTGCAGTGTGTTGGACCAAATGACCTGCAGTGGTTCCTTCTAACCCAAATTATTCTATGAGTCACTTTTCTGCTGGGAAGTCTGGGTGATACAGACTCAGTTCTACCTCTTATATTTATACAGAGAACCAAATCAAGGAAGCTATATCTGTGCTACAGAGTCGTAGAAAGGTTGATTGGAAGGGACCTCTGGGAGATCACATTATCCAGCTTCAAACACTACGAACACTAGATCAGATCAGCCACAGCTTTGTTGAGCTGAGTATTGAAAACCTCTAGGAACCGTGGTCCCACAACCTGATCTGTTTTGCAGCTTGGTTGCTGGAAGAAGGCTTGGCAAAAGTCACTAAACATGCTTTGGTTTTGACATTTAATTTGAACAAAGTCCACTGCGGGAGCCTTTGCTTAGCCAAAAGCCCTCCTTCCTGCAACCTCCCTGTGACTTCCCAGTTCAAATCTAAGATTAGCCTTGATAATCCATGCTGAAGGGAATTATTGCTTGCTGGTGATAGGAGGAGAAGCACATTTAAGACAGCTGGGCTCTTGCTCCCCTTGGGCTTGGAAAAGCCTGTTCAAAATGACAAAAAAAAAAAAAAAAAGCATTGTTTCTTTGTAATGGTCTTTATTTTTTTCCTACTTGCCCCAGTGTTTGTATGAGCAAGCCAGTGCTTATTGCCCCTGGAGAATGCAGACGGTGATATTTTCCTTCAGCCAAGTCTTCCCGCTGCAATCTCATGAAACATGCCCTCATTGGCAGCAGGTTAGAGGCTTACACCTGTCAGCTGAGGGCTCACGGCAGATGGGTCTGAACCACAAAGTTTGGTTTTGGATTCTGTTCCGGAAATGAACACTTTGAGCTGGAGTCAAAATCAAGGTTTTTTTCGAATCTTTCTTTTCCTCTTCTGCTACACTTTCAACTGAACTTGGGCTAATTTAGAGCTGAGCTCCCTGTTGGCCAGATCTCTGGGTGGAATTTTGCAGAAAGCAACATGAATCTAGGGAAATATAATTTCCAAACCAAATGAAGGTAAGGTATAACTGAGTAGCTCCCAGGTGAAGCTACTGAGAACCTAAATGAGATTCAGTTCAGACATACATGAATAGGTGAAACCCTAAGCTTGCCTTTCTCATGTAGGTGTCTTGAGTCTGTGCCTAAGTTTATGAGAGGCTGAGGAATCTCACTGTATCGAAAACTCAAGACTTCTGTATGCATCCTTACACTGTGAATTATGCCATGTTTTGTGCAGCTCTTTTCTTTTCTTTGCAGTATCTAAGCACGTATGCTTTTTTATTTTTCCCCTTTGCAAGGCACAGGAGAAAACAACACAGGCAAATTTTGCAGAATCTATTTCAAGTCAGTAATTTGCTAAGTGCTCAGAGCTTGTCTCTTTTTTCCATGTTAAGTAATTTATAAATAAAAATAAATTCACACTCTAATATTTGCTTGTTCTTGAATTCTATTGGTGAGATGTGTGAAAATTGCCTGATGGTTGAGATCACCAGCAAAAGCAAAGTTACAGGGAGTAATTACGGATAGTATTATAGAACAGAAGGATAATTTGATCTAAAAATTCGATCTAATGCTCTCGTGCGGGGACATATTTCTTGGGGAAAGGAGTTTGTAAAACAAAAGAGAAAAAAATAGTATGGATGTGAGCTGGGCAAAAGCAATTATTCTCTCATAATATGGGAACACAGTGTGCCTGGCTCAGGAGAGGTATGAAATACAGGGGAAAGAAAGGGCTGCAAGGAGCCTTTATGTGTCCCAGCAGGCTTACTCAGGAAGGTTATTCAAAATGTGCAGGGAAGACACAAGCTCCTGAGCCCAGTGGGGCAAAACAGATGCCTGAGGAAGGACATACAGCACTGTGTGGGAGGGAAGTGCCTTTATGTTTTAATAGTGAATGTGAAGGAGGTCTAGGATGCATCTGGCTTGTTTGAGGTCTCTGCCCTGTCCAGAAATCTGATCAGAGTGGGCAAGAAGTTGACAGGATTATGAGGCAGAGCTTTCTGCAGCCCTCAAAGCTCCCTGCAGGCCTTTGAGAGAAATGCAGAGGAGCAGAATTTCCTAGCTTATGCCACTTAAATGCTTCTCTGGGCTGCAGAAACACTGTCAGAGGACATGCCTTTCACTTAGGGCCCCTATTGCCCTATTGAGATTCACCAGGAATGGGTGAATACCTCAGGATTTTCCCCACACATTGACTGAAATTCCCTCCCCTTTCTACGTGTAGACCCAAAGTCACAGCAAGGCTGATCTAAGGAGAAAGCAGCTCCCATTATCTGCCCTGGTCTCAGTTTCATGCCTCCCACTCAGAAGTGACAATCTTATGCTAGCTTTTGTCCAATGAAAACAGATGTGCATTGTAAAACATATATATATATATATATATATAGTGAAAATGTTTGTTATTACCAGTGAATACTTTCCAGTCCCCTGCCTGACCTCCAGTGCTGAGGTCCCAGAGGGCAGCAGCTCTCCTGATGCACATCTATGCTTTAAACACCTAGAGAAGTGTCAGTTCCCCACAGGCACTCACCAGGTTAATGGCAATATGCAGCTCTGCTCACAGCTAACAAGATTTAAACACAGGCTAATGACTGCATGTTTTCACTTTAATCAACACACAAATCGCCTTTTTATTATTATTATTCTGTAGTGTGTGTGTGTGTTTTTTTTAACTCCAATTTAATTTATAATTCAATTATGCTCCAGGCTGTAATTGTTGATATAATCCACACCTCGAATTCCATGTCTGCTTAGTGTTTCACCGTAACCTTCTGGTGAGGGGTCCGAGTAGTACAGTGAGCAAGTCATTGTGCAGCACTGAGTCAAGTCTTTATCTGAGTACTAGAGAAATGCATTTGATGCCCACAGGCTGATCTACCTGTAGAGGCCTGTGCCATTTCTACAGGTTCCTTTCTCCATGAGTCACACTAGAAATCACATGCTGAAAAGGGAAAAGATGGTAGAATCATTTAGGTTGGAAAAGACCTTTAAGATCATGAGCTTTTGAGAATCCACTTTGGTAGTCGAACACGCTAACCAACCTCTCCCTCCACCTTAATTTTATTCCCCCCATTAAATGTCACCATCCAGATAGCCGAGCTTCATCAGGAGACTGTGTGAGCTCTCCAGACCCTGTTCAGTGCAAAAGAAGTTAAATTACTTTTCAGCATAGAAGCCAGTAATGCAGAAATAGGTAGTTTCATGACTTTCTTTGCCTGTGCCCTGAAGTTCAGGTTGCTCAGAAGTCTTTTGGTGTCTACCTCCTCCTGAAGTCTGTGGAAATTGTAAGTGACATGATCTTGAAGGCAATGTTCCCTTTAGCTTACATACAGGTAATGATGTTTCTAAATATGCCATTTTGTCAAGGCACCTTAACATTAGCTATGAGTAGCTAAAGTGTTAGAATATCATTTTTCTGTATGAGGCATTGAGTGATACTCAAACATCACATTAGTGAAAATGTGTTAAGTAATGAGGCTTTGAGGATATTTTTTTACCGGTGGAGACATAGATGAAGCCAGCTCTTGATGTGGCAGTGATTTAGCATTCTTAGCAAGAAATGCAGAGCTAGTGGGGGGAGCCCTCAGCTGGGGTGCTGCAAGGCAGGAGCAATGGCAGGGCTGGTTATGGGCAACCCAAGTCCTGGGTAACAAAATAAGGGCATTTTCAATGTTCATGCTTCCCAAACGGCAGGCTATTTCGGTTTTGAACTATGAGTAAATTGTATCCAGATGTTGTCAAAGGCCTAAGAGGGCCATTCTTAGGGGGACCCCAAATTTCTTACTGTACTCAGACCCATTCTTTCTTATTGGTAAGGACAGCAGGCAGTGGCTCCCTGGCAGAGCTGGGATAGGCCCATGACTCCCTGCTGAGTATACCTGGATGTAATTGTCTAGCTCCTCTATAAATGGGGAACGTTTATAGCATATCTCTGTTCAGGTAAAACCAGCAGAGCTGAATACTCTTTAACTCTCTGAGTCTGTAAATTCATACAAAGAAAAATATTAAGCAGAATCAAAGAGAACGACAGACTCCCTGGGAAGTCTCCTAGCCAGGAGATCACTTTTGCTCCCTACAAATGATTGCTTTGTGGGGTACATTGAAGTCTGATCAAGAGCTCTTGGCTGATACAAACTGATGCTGGGTACAAATGCTGTATTAATGTCTGACAAGAGAAGCGAACAGGAACTGCCCTAAGTATAGCCCCTGGCTGTATATGTGTGATGTTGGCTGCTCGATTCTTCTGAGGTACCAGCACAGATACAAAGCCTTGTCTTCATTGAGTTGGTTGGTCAGCTGCTCTGAGGGAGCTGAAATGCATCCTGCATTCTGATACAGGGTTAGGAGGGACGGTTTTGGCAGTGCATGTCTCCTGGTAGCATAATCCCATTCCCAAAAAGGGAATAGCTTCAAATGCCTCTCTCCACAAGGTTCTACGCCTTGTTTCAAGACCCAGACAGTGAGGACCAATAGACCTGAAAAATCTCCTACCATGGGAAAATGTGAAGAATTATTTCTACCAGAGCTGTCCCAGCCTTGGGACCTGCCTGGACTGCCACTAGGGGAGTAGTTAGTGGTGGATTTTTGCCTCACTAGTTACTTGCCTGCCCTCCCTTATCAATACTCCTAGTGCACATTAATGCACAATAGTTTATTCTACTTGCAAACCTGCCTCACCTAAAGGCACTCGTGTTTTCTGGCAGGGTATCCATTAGGGAATGAATGAAGGGTAGTTAGTGTGCTATAAAAAATCACACCCTTTCTTATTGCACACTAACTTCACTTTATACACAGAATATTCTAGAATGAAGAGTGTTTTCACTTTAATCAATGCACAAACTGCCATTTTATTATTATGGTTTATTTTTTTCTGATGTAATTTATGATTGAATTATGCTCCAGACTGGAGCATAAAAAATACTTTTATTCCAGTATAACTACTCCCCTTTGGAAGTAGAGTCATTATAATGGAATAAAGTCCATTTTATTCCAGAACAATGTAGTGCTCTCTACCGCCAGCAAAGGCCTGAATGTTGTAATTTATAAAGAGGGAAAAGTAAGGGTAAGAGCAGGGGGGAAATTAAAGCAAGGATAGTTAACTGATAAAGGTCTTGAGAATATCGTGCACATGAGGACTGAATATAGCCCACAGTGAGGAACACTAAATGTCCACAAACTAAATAAAAATAATAAAAATGCCTCCCGCCTTCCCCTCATACATCTTATGAGGTGGTAGAAGGGGCTGCGGAGAAAGGATTGATATCGCTTGCTGGGAAGTGAATTATTCAAACTCCTGGCTGCAGGGAGCTCCTGCAGTTATGAATCCTGGTCTTCTTTGTGGGGTTGCCAAGGCAAAGGTAGCCTCTGCTTCTCCACGGGAAAAGGGCACCCTTGCTGCTGCATTCCCTCTCGATGCTGAAGACTGCCTCCCTGTCTTCCAGCTCCTTGTCCTCTAGGTCTCAATGCCACCCCAGCTGGGTGCAGCAGAGGCTGCCTGAGGCCCAGACCAGCAGTGCTGCTGCTTGGGGCTGGGCAGTACAGGTGTATGGGGAGGTTGTATGGCTCAAGCACCAATGTGCAGGCAGTCTCCTGGGTGCTCATAGCTTCTGCGCTCCTTTCTGTAGGATCTGCTTTGGGTCATGCATTTAATATTTGTAATGGCAACTCAAATTCCCTCCCCCAGGACTACAAGGAGGGAATCATCAGGTCCTAGTAGCCTGCTGAAGTTACTAGTAAACCCCACATCTCACGTTTAACAGGGCCTAAACACATGGTTTTTGCCCATTAAAACAGTGAAGTGTTATTTTAACCAGAGGGCAATTATACAGGGTGTTTCAAAAAAATGGACCCAATTTGAAATCACTATATCTCTGCAACCACAAACTGCCCATGAATTAAGTTCTTACCACTTGAAATGGCGGGCCATAAAGTTTCAAACTATTACTGCTATATGCCTCTCCCAGCACACAAACTTGATAACTCATATCTGTTGATAAATTTTTGTGTAATTGTGACATATTGTCATCGTGAAACACATTGCTTTGAAACTGGGTCCGTCTTTTCAAAACTCCCTGTAGTTTGATAAATTCAACTACAAAAGGAAGTGCAATCACTTTCAGTTTGCTTCTTTATTAGTAATGGGCCAAACCGGCACAGCTGTCACACCATTGCTATGTTCTTGCACTTCTTGTATAAGAGCTTTTAGGATGCAGTGATAGGAGAGAAGTGGTTATTCTTGTTGGTTTTTGTGTTTTGTGTTTTTTTTTTCTTCCTCTCTCCTGTCAATAATTCCCCATGTGGCAATCAATTCGATCTTGCTGAGGGCCAGGACCTGTCATTCAGAGATTTCACGTTATGATGAAAAGGAGTGAAAAAAATGATTTTTTTTCTCCCTTATACTGTGAGGGGTGGTATCCTTATCTCATACTCCTTACCCATAGCCACTGCAGGATCAAAGTGTGTGAGACCACACCAGTCTCAGCCACGTCTCTGCTGTGCTGATGGGTTTGCCTGAAGAGAGGATAGAGAGCCCCTGGCTGGTGAAACATGAGGGGAAACACAGCCTGCTTTTCTTCTATATCCTGTTTTGGAACAGAGCTGGCCCTGAGGTGGGTTGGGATAGGGGGGCAAGTGAACAGTCAGGGTTGTGCATAAGACTAATATAATGATGCTGTACTGAGAGAGTACCTGACATTTTTTATAAACTCTAGTGTATATTTCAAGCTGACACCTATGGTGTGAGAGCATCTCCTGTCACTGCTGCATACCCAGCCCAGTCAGGCTGCAGTGCCAAGACATCCCATTGCATAACACCAGGGCATGCTGTCCTCATGCTGACCATGTGGATCCCTCGCTGACCTCACACATCTTCCAGAGGTGTTGAAAAGTCTGTCAAGATCATACATATCCCATCCCATTGGTGCCACTATCAGTGACATCAAAACTGCAAGATCATCTGACAACAACCTTACTCATTTCAGCTCAGCTTTTATTTCCAGGAGTGGGCATCCTGCACAGGCAGCACATGTGTGGAGTGATAAGAGCCTTTAGAGGAGCCCCAGAGAGATATGAACTGGTGTTCACTCCACAGTATTTGTACGACTAGAGGTGGGCACCAGGGTAGCAAAGGAAATGTATATGATATGTCAGCTATAGATGATATCCTTCAAAATATGTCGTTCGTTTCTTGAGCCAGGGGTTAGTGTGTCTCATAAAACTTTTGGCTACACATAAGGAAAATGAACATTAAAAGATTTGGGTAGAAATTTTGGCAGGATCAAATAAATCTGGCAGCTTCTGATAGGTAGACTCTGCTGTGGTTGGGGAAGAGTTGCCTGTGGCATGAGGCCTTAACAGGCTCCACATTGCGAGTAGATTAAAAGCAATTACTCCAGCGATGACCTGACCTCCAGCCTGGGAGAGGCTGACCTCCTGCTTGCTGGGTCTGCTCCACCCCAGAGGTGGCAGCATCTGGCAGAGCTGTTTACAAGTCACCTGGAGACCCTTCATTTGACCTTGCAGGCCAGGCAGACAGTGTCATTCTTAGATGAAGTTTCCTCCCCAAGAACGTATGGCAGCTTTGGAAAGCCAGTGAAGCTCCTGCCTGACTGCAGGCACTGTTTCAGCTGCTTGAGTCCAAATGGGAAAGACCCTGCCAGTTTTGCCTGCTTTTGAGCCATCCTCTTTGGCTATTGTAGCTCATGTTTTCTTTACAAATCTATTAGCTTCACCAAGCCCATTAAATGGCTATTAGGCTGCCCATTAGCAGATGCTGTTGATGGTTTCACACAGAGGTCTCAACAGGGGCTCCTTCTTTGTAAAAGGCAAGGAGAGAGGTGGGATTAGGGAGCCTGGACCAGGGCTGTGATATGAAAGAAGAAGGGGAAGCAGGAAAATCACTGCTACCACCAACTGCCCTTCATGCAAGAGGGTCAGGGCTCTTGGAGACTATGTGACTGGGGCGAGGTAATTGGAAATAAGGCTGAAGTGGGTAAAGCCTGGGTCAGGGCTGGTTGCTCACGCAGCAGTGGAAGGACCCAGAGTCCCTCTCATAATGACTGCCATCAGGTTCTCCACATGTGTGGCTGTTCCTCACTTTGGCACCAACCTCACCTCAGAAATGCCACTAAAAACAGTAAACCAGAATAACAGTTTATGGTATAGGATGCTCCTGGAGAAAGCATCTAAAATCTGGTACTTCCGATCACAGGCTCTGCCTGCCTGCCAGGCAACTGCCTCGACAGCTGCAGGGCCATGCTGGGCTCTTTGCAGCACTGGGACTAGTCCAAACACAGGCAGCCCAGGCTAGTGTCAGAATAGCTCTCATCATGTGCACAAATCACACAATTATTCCAGCTTCTGTCGTCTCTGCGCTGCCACCTTTTTGCATTTCAGATCACCCAGAACTGGCTGGATTCTCTCCGTGGGTATCTCTCCTTCGTTACAACCTAATTGCAAGGCAAGGACAGTTCTGCTGCCTAGGGGCAGAGATGCAGGTTTGGGTGGGCATATGAGGGAGCAGCAGCACTGTCCACAAGGGAAGGTTTAACAGTTACGCTTCAAAAAGTGTTGGAAATCGGGCAAGATGTGGCCACATTATGAAAACAATAGTTCTGCACCGATACTCACGTATGACTGAGAAAATATTTTGGGGATTTATGTTGTAAAGCTCTGCCCAATACCGCTGATCCTACCCTGCAGCATCCTCTCTAATTCCAGTTCTTCTTATCTTTCCCTAATATGCATATGTGCACACACACAAATAGCTTTGCCAAAGCACCCTCTGTCCTGACCCTCTTCTCTGGCAGCTATAGCGGTTCTGGGTATCCCCGAAGTCTGAGCAGAGTCAGGCAATCATGCTGAATTGTGTTTAGTGGAGCCAGGTTATTGTGATGCTGAAAAATGAGGACAAGATTGAGGCCATCAAGCTCATTTTTATTGTTCGTTGGAACTCCAGATGTGAAAGCTAATGGATTTGGATTGGTTGCTAGCAGCAAAGCCTCATCAAAGATCTTTTTTTCCTAAGGGCATTCAGTGCAATTCACTGATTGATTGGAGGCTTCAGACAGTTTGAATGTGGATCTGTGTTTGGGCTGGATCAGACACTCAAGAGGAAATCCAGCCTGCTGCCTTCAGGCTTGTGCAGGAATACTGCAGCCTCAGCTCTAGCAGGCTGGGAAGCATTCAACAAAGAGAGATGGTTTTGCAGACTTGCTTTGTTACCTTGCAACTGAGGGAAAGAGGAAGACAGCCAAATTTTGGGACTAAGTAAACGGGCTTTCTCAATGGAAGGTCTTCTTATGGACAAAGGTACAAAATTGGTCTTATGTAGAGGGACAGCACCAGCTTCGAGGAGAGGAGTACAAAGAGATATAGAGAAGTGTCTCCTGCCGAGAAGGCAGAGAAGGCTCTGAGGAGGAGATGCTGCTGGCTCTGCAGAGGAGACATAAAGGTTTAAGTAGGTCACCTGGGCCAGAGTGTGGTATCAAGATGGGCTCTGCATGTGGGATGACAGGAGATTGTGGGAGCCACAAAAGACCTAACTGTGACTCGGGTGAAACATATGCTACCAGAGTTTCTCATTATAGTTTTACAACTTTCACTAAAAATCCTTTGCTCTCCATCAGGAAGCCAGATGAGTTACAGATCTGCGTGTGCCTGTCAGGTGCCTGCTGCTGCTATGCCAGCCTGTCTTCTGTTGGCATTTGTTTGGGTAGTTTGCTTCTTTGTCTGCAGCACAAGTAGTTAATCACATGGAGAACCTAATTAGGTGGTAACGAACCCAGGTGTCTTTCTTCTCTCAATGTAATAGGACATCTGCCACTGCTCCAAGAGCACTTTACAATGACTGACTAACAATGGCTGTAATGTATGGTCACGAAGAGAGAACAGCTTCCTTCAGCACCTCAGCTAGGATGTGGTTAGTTGGGATAGCCTGAATTCCCAGTCTTCCCCAGGCACTGAAAACCACCGGTACCTGGCTGCCAGGTAAAGGGAGTTTGTTCCTGAATGGCACAGGTGAGAAAGACACAAGGTGCTGCTGGGAGACACAGGGTTTCTTATGGTACAGGATTGGGGAGCACTGGTTGAGGACCTGTTTGATGGTGGTCTGTACTGGAGCTTGGTACAGCCAGATCACCCACCAGCACAATTTTGGTGCAGCACAGGCACACCATCGTAGTTCTACTGGATTAGGGTGTAGGATACAGATCTCCCAGAGGATTTATGCTTTTATGCCAATGACAAGAGAGTAGATGACACTTAATCCACTGTGAAGTTAAAGAGGTACAGAAAGATGGTACCTGATATGACAGAAAACCAAAGTGCAAACTTGTCAAAATGCTTTGGACAAATTTGTTCCAGCAGGGTGAATTTACACCATTTCAGCACTTCACCTGACACAGCTGCAGAGCCTTTGATCCAGTCCTAATAGCCCCAGGATCAGATTTACCACATAGTCCAACCATGACCTACGACTTCCACATGCACAAAATGGTCTTTGCCTGGCACCCAGGTGGGCTGATGTGGCTGTCACCAAATTCTGGTCTGCTATAATACTTGCACAGGACTGCTGGATGCTGATTGGTCCTATATTGTGGCCAAATCTTGGTGTATGTACTGTATTCTCAGTAAGATTGAGCAAATCGTTCACAGCTAATAATCTGGCAGATGCATTTCACTTCTCTATCTGCCTGGGGAAAGAGATTATAATTTTCTCAAAGCAGTGCCTTCAGCCTTTATTTGCAAATGCATTATTTCTCCAGCCCACTGTTTAAATCCAGCTGTGTCACTGTGTTGTGGCTGGGTGACAGTCATGTTAAATTGCCTCTGCTCCCACCCGTCTCCCTCCACACTCAACTGGAGGAGGGCAAGTCCAGTTTATAGGATGAGCGCTCACAGGGAGAAAATCCACAATTCGATTTCGCATTAGCCCTCATGTACATTAAGTTAACCTTTGTATCCTCAGAGCAGTTCTGGGAGCTAAACATTCCCTTGTGTGGTCGGTCACAAAAGGCCCTGTGTCCTACCCTAGCAAATAGCCAAAGCTAGTGTGTGAGAAGGAGACATCAATTGTAATTGTGTGGCGTTACACCATGACAACGGGTAGGATGTTTCCTCCTGACTCAAGCTGCTGATCGGCAAAATCCCTGAAGTATGAGGATTAATAAGTCTACCGACATCTATCTTAACTAGCATAATTGAGAAAGCTGTTTCTATTCGTACTACTGTCTACTTCCATCTTTTCTGGAATGTGCTGAACCATATCACTCTAACCGAACAGGATACAAATCCGTTTAGCAAATCCATAGCTCCTTCCCTAACCACATGCAAATACTTTCTCCTTATCTTGCTGACAAAAGTGCTGTGGAAGGAGAAGTACAATGGGACATACTCAATGTGTATACCTCCCCCAGGCAAGGAAGGAATTTTTCAACATGCTTCAATGAGATGTTCGAAATCCCTCTTGTTTAAATTGTCCCAAATTTGTTGGTGCTTAATCAAAGTTAAGCCACATTCTAGGCTTTTCTCCTTCTTTTTCAGCAACTAAGGAAATTTCATGCTCGTGAAGCTCGGTGACTAATAGCAGTTAATAGCATAGCAGCAGATGGCATACGAGCTCTGTTAGCGTCTGCGCTGGCTGTGCTTGTGCCCCCCACAAAGCATCCCTGCTGTTTCCATCAAGAGCCCCACACCCAGATCCCCCAGTGCCCCCTCCTGCCGTACAGCCCCCCATAGCTCCCAGCCCTGGGCTCCCCACGCCAATGCTGCTCTCTTGATTCTCCCAGCCCCACGCAGCTCTCCCAAACCCGGGGCTCTCCCCACCTGTTTTGCCAGTGTCCGCCCCCAACCCCGAGCTCTGCAGCACCTCTTGCTAATCTCCCTTTGTTTTCCTTAGGCTCACTTACTACTTGCCAAGACACCTCAGTTGTGTACATTGCGATTATACTGAAGATACCAGCAAAGGCCCCTCATCAGCTATTCTGGCTTTGTGACTACAGAACCAGCAAATGATAAGGTCTCTCCTATTTCATAAACATAAATGTCACGGGTCTTACTCTGCAGCTGTTCTGAACTCCGCACTCACTTTGAAACCAATGGGAGCTCTGTGCACAAAGCAGCTCCCGAATAATCAGGGTCTGTCAGCTCTATAATGTCACAAAATATTCCATGTGTGCAAATATTTGGATTATTATTTATTGGGTGTCAACAAAGTGCAAATATCAACCTGCCCCAGAGATACATTATAACTTTCCAGGGTGGGAGGATAGGGGAGAGCATTGCATGCTCATAAAATAGCCATGCGCCTGATACCAGCACTGAACGTTTGTGATAATATTCACGGCTTTTCAAGTCCTTTCCATCAAAGGGTTTAAAAACCATTCATGAATTAAGGCTGACATTTTCATTTAGAGGTGGTGGGTGGGTTGAGGCAGCACATCTTTCATTTGAGGCACTCTGGATCTGATTTCCAGAAAAGTTGCTCTCCACAGTTTCCACTTGAAGTTGGAAGTCTTGGGCAAAAGAGGGTAACCCACAGAGACACTTTCCTGAGACCCACAGGGACTTGTGCTCTAATCAGTTTGCTGCTCCTCCTGTCTCTTTTGTTGACTACTGTTGTTTAGCCACACCTTTATGGAAAGTTATAAAAGGCCACTGAGGTTTTGGCTGTGTATTGCATGGTGGAGTTGGATGCTGAAGCCACCCGAAGCTCTTGGTTCTGCTTCCTGCAACTAGTATTTGCCTCCTGATCTCGGTGAGCATTGCTGGCTCTGTTTCAGAGCTTGAAAACTCAGGACATTGCTAGAGGAGGTGATTTACAAGTCAGTGACAGATGCAGTTGGGTAACCCAATTGTCTTGGCTCACAGACCTGGACTCCCATCCCAGAACCTTCTTTCTTTTGCAGGTCATGCTTGTTGATCTGTGAGACTAGATTTTCACTTCTTATTCTTGGTGCTAGGCAATGAGATGTGAATATGAAAACAAATATCAGCTGTGCTGAAAAGAACTTGACCTTTCTTTTCTTATCAGTTGCAAGTTGATTTTGAGATTGCTCTTTTTCTCTCTCTTTTTTTCTTTTTAAACTGCTGGCACTTTCTGTATCCAGAAGGAAATATTTTATTAGAAAGATTACTCTCTTGAATGCCTTGTGACACCCTCTGGCCAGCCACAAAGCACACCACAAATTAAAAATGGAGAGGATGCCCCTCCAGGGAACAAAGAAATGGAACCAGTGGGAATTTTTTCTTAACTTCTTCAGGGTCTGCATGCTTTTTCAATGTCTGGACTGTGAACTGATTCTTATAGCTCTACATCTTCAGGCCCTGATGTCTGTCATGTGTAATGCACATCATACACTGTTGGTGAACAAACAGCTTCAGTTAATATTGGAAACTCCCACTGACTTTTTTGCTCAACCCATAGAATCATCAGACTCAGAACTACTCAGCTGAAAGTCCAGGTGTTTCAAAGGAGAGAGGAAGATGTCTAATGTATCTGCCCTGGAAGGTTAGAGATATAACAGCTTCCAGCTGTTATTTGGAATTTATGCAGCAGGGCTCAAGTGCACTCCTTCTCTGTTTCAGTGCAAAGTCAGGCAGCTTTAATAAAGCTTTTCCTGTGAAGTATTTGGAGCAGGGTGATACCACTGATCAGCTCCCATGTCCCATCTGAGGGGACTGTATCATCTACTAAAAAGGAGTAACAGAGCTAAACCTGGTTACTCAAACCATAGTGGGTATTTCTCTGTGCCTTCAACAACACCTTATGTTCTCTTCACACTAGGTCAAAACTAAACCTGTTACTGTCAACTTCAGGGTGCAGGGTAACAAAAGAGTGAAATTAATGGAAGGATAAACTGAAAGCTTGCCATTGCCTTATGCATTTCCTTCAACTTTATGACTCAGTGAATAAAGAGGTGAAAAATAATTCAATGTGGCTTGGAGTTTGACCAGCCAAACAGAGAGAAGAACAGAGAAGATAAATAATTGCACTGCGAGATACCAAAGGAAGAGATTTCCGTGACAGGCTCTACTACCTCTCTTGCATCATGAGTCATGGTAACATTTCCCCTATCCCATCTTGTCTCATGGAGATGGAAAAGGATTTCCACTCTATGTAAAATGTGCACATGACAAGTTTTGGATATTGGTGGTGACTGAAAGGTAATGCTCTTATGTAAGCAGTCGTAAAAATAATAATTAGAATTATAATTCTCAGTGAAGAATATTTTTTTCTCAGCAGGGGGTGAGTCGGCCATGCTAAATTCAATCTCTCCTGAGGGATTCCAGGAAATTGCCTCAAATTCCTTCACTTTTGCTTCCATTTTTTTACTGAACACTGCTCAAGAAGTATATGATTGCAGCCATATCTGTTCTTTTAATTCTTAGAGGATGGCACACCATATTCAGGGACAAGGCAAAGCAGTCTTTCCCTTCATGTGTTATTTTACTGCCTGCCCTCCCTCTGGATGTGCTCTCCAGCTGCTCCATTCCTTTCTTTACGGCTCCTCTGCATACAGTTCTGCTGTGTCTGGTAGATGGCTCCCCTCTTTCTGTCCAAGCTTGCACAGAGATTTTTTTTATAGCTTGAAAGACTGTAGTGCTGCTAGTCCATTGAACAGTAAAATGCCCACATGGCCCTGTCTTTAAGCTCTTTTGGGAACGTTTTGCTGTGAAATCTGCTCCCTGTTCTCGTAAGCACCTAGCTGCCTTTTCCTCGCTGCTGCAGCTGGGAAGTATCAGAAATCTGGAGCAAATCTTCATCACACATCAGCTACAGCCAGTCACAAACCTGAAGTGGACACAAGGGGAAATGAGAGATGTGTCTTAGTCAAGAGTTTATGTGTATGTGTACAATGCTCTTTGGAAAGTGGTACCAACTCTACAAACTTTAAAGCTGTTATCCCGTGGGAACATCACTGGGTATGTTCTTGTGACTTGATCTAGGTATTTGAGAAAGCCATGAAAGAAAGTGATGCCATTATTTTTGAGCCACAACTAATCTATCAATAAAACTGAGATTGTTGAGGGAGCTTCTTTTCAAGGAACACAACGATCATTCATTTAGGCCCAATTAAGGACCTGAAATGGAAAAACTTGAAACATGACATCTTAAAATAAAATATCTTTAAATAGAAAAAATAAGCCAATATTAAGTCTTTTCCAGGAAGCATATTGGAAACAGGCAAATACAGAGAAATTATTTCTTTGGGATGTGCTTATAACCTCCAGGGATTGGTAATTTAACGGGCTACCTGTGTCAAACGTTGTTCAGCCCACTGAACAGATACCCCGTATTGTTTAGCTCCACTTGAAGAGTTTGTTTAATCTCTTTTATGGTGCCTTTTCTGCCCAACATAGGATAAGATCCTTCCTCTGCAACATCACACTTCTCAATTTATTTGTTGTGGCTAGTTGACAGATTTTGTGTCTCAATAGCCTTAGGAAATAGACAAAACCAGAAAGTGTTGTTTTCCTCCAGTGAAATGTAAACCTGATTAGCATTCTGAAAATCTAAGTTGTGGGTTCTTTTTTATTATCCCTAGCCTCTGTTATGTGTGCCAGATATCTCTGGGGATGTTGCTGGACAACACTCTATTCTTTCACCGGGCTATTGACTACATGCCAAATAAGATTTCTCTGCAATCGAACACTTCTGAAGATTTAGACACTGTCTCTATCACAATTGGTGGTGTCTAGTAAAACAACTCAGTTCATTTGCTACACCTTGCCTGGGTCACTGGGGAAGTCAACTGCTTGGGACTATTAACACCCCATAAAAATCCTTCCTTAGCTTCAAAGCACTCTACACAGAAACATCAGCAGCACTGTGGTGATGTGCTGCCTGAAGGCTGCTGTTGTGAGCATAGTGTGCTGCTGACCCTTTGCAAAACAAAATGAAGAGGCAGTGCCTAAAAAACAAAGCTGCAGGGCAGCACTGAAATCCTCTCATGGAGGTATGAGAAGCAGTTCCCATGGCCTTGACAAACCACAGGCAGACCAGCTACACCTGCACTTATGGAGAATCACATGCTAAGCTCATCACCTCCTAAATTTTATGTCCTGATTTATCAAGTTTTATGACAGCAAAGATGATTATTTGCATAATAATGTGGCCTATAGAAATGAAGTAATTCTCTGTCTACTGTAGGGTGATACTCTTGCTCTATATTGTTCAATAAATATCTGGCTTTGGTTCTCCAGCACAGAATGGATTTGTGCTGAAAATAATTGAGCGCAGTGGAGCTTCGCTAAGTTAAGCAATGTGGGCATCAGTTCCTAAGGCCTTGAGAACCTGCATCAGTTTAACTGAAAGTTAGAAGGTTATTGTGTCTCCACAGATATCTGACAGCTACTTGGTTAGGTTTGCTCATTACTGAACTGTCTTTCCTATAAAAAGCCATAGTACAGCATAGTCTTCAGTGCCACCTTCTAAACACTTGGGTATTTTGGGGGGTATTTGGGTCTCGATGAGCTCCATGTTGCACTGGCTTTATTGTTCCTCGAAAGCTGTCATGAGCATGTCTGTATGTGCTGTTACTACACCTTCAGGGATGTGATAATGACATAATCACACCTACAAGGGAGTATATTTAAACCAGTGTTGCTGTAGATGGAGGTTTTCTGTCATTCACACCTGGTGTAGATTAACTATGTTAATCAGCCGAAGGCCAAATCACCATTTCCATGCAGACTGGGCTCTAAGCTGCAAGGTTAGGGAAGTATATAGATCATACTGACCCCTGAACCAATTATGCTTTGCTCCAGCATGGAAATTTCATGGAGGTGGGAACTGTCACTGCTACATTTATGCTAATAATGCCACCCATGAAGATGGTAATCACGTTCCTTTGATTCCTTCCAAACTTATAAATTGAAGCGGTATGTTTCTGAGTTCAACATGAAGCCTTTATTCATACATTTTGGAAGTCACCCTGCACTGGACACTCTTGTCTGGTTCTAGGAGATGCTGCTTCTGTGGATGCTGATAATGGTTGAAATGGAATCTTTCTTCATTCTTATACTGGCTACTGAAAGACTGCTGAGATATCAGATCAAGAGCCTTCACCTGACCTGTGTTACATGGTGAGTTCCAGGAGGAGCATAATGGACCCAAAATGCGTGGGAAAGACAGGGGAGAGAGAGCACAGGAGGCTTAGGCTCCCTGGTTTAGCTCCTCATCAACACTGGCTCCATTTCTACCATTCACACTGTAAGAGCACACAAAGCAGTTACGAGTTTTTTCTCACCGTGTGCTAGTTGGCATATAGTATTCACTTTTTCCTATAGTCTAATATAAACAATACATGAATGTGTGTTCCTGGCTCGAGTATTTGCTGTCAGTTGCACTTAGGTGACCAATTATGTCTGAGTCCTGCCTATGCTACAGTTAGCAATCTTGCACCTTTAATGCATGTCAATGAATGCCAGTGAAAATAGCCTTCAAAATTTTGAAAGCTGGTGCAAAATCAAAGGCAACTGTCTTCTCCTTGTCTGTTGATAATGACAAATATTAGTAGATTTTTTGTTACAAGGGAGGTTCACTGGGATAGATTCTCCAACGCTAAGGGAAGGAGCTTCCTGGAGTATATCATGTATGGAGGGAGCCCAGTCTCTGCTGCTGGTGTTCTTAAGAACATGGTTACACAAGTCTGGTGGGAATAGTTAGGACATCGGAAAAGACTGTATCCTTGCAACGTCCCTTTCAGCCTCATTATTTGTGGCACTAGGCACTACTTAGTGCTTCATCCCACCTTTCTGTTTATTCTGTTCTTTTTTTTTGTTCCTTTGATTGCTTCCTTGCTGTTCAGTCTGAGTTTGGCCAGCCCAGAAAATGGAGTTATTTCCTGGGCTGAAGCCATTTTAGCAGCAAACTGTCCTTGTAATAGGAAAGAGCCAGTGGGAAGGAGCAAGAGTGAGGAAGCCAGATGTTGTCTCAAGCCAGTGACATGAGCCAATACCCACTGGCTGAGAGCGTGAGCTGTCCATGTGTCCTGCCTGCAGCATCAGGCGGAAGCTTCTGTTGTCTTTGACCCCCTTGGGCGTGCTTGCCATGGCTGTCACAAATCCAGCACAGATCTTAACACACACCACAGCAAAGCGTCTGTTCCAGACCGAACTGCCTCTTCTGTCTCCCCCTCAGGGGCTATTTTGGGGGTGGGTCCTCAGCTCCACTCTACACCAGCTGTGGTTTTGTCCCTCAAGGGCAGTTACCAATAAGCCTGGAAGGCTGGTTCTTTTTCTGCTGGGGGAGATGAAAATGGACTCAGCACATGGAACCAGCTGGGATGAGAGCAGAATTGGCCCAAACCGCCCTGGCTTAGAAGAGGCAGCAGCATGGAGAGAAAGTGGTGGGAGGGGGTAGGAGAGAGAAGGAGAACTGGAGGGGGGAGATAGTCACGTGTATGTAGAAGAGTGAGGAATGAGCATCAGCTCCATCTCCTTTTTCTGAGGGATTTTGACAGCGAGGCACCACGGCCTTTGCTGACCTCAGCTCTTATCATCCTGGAGATGATGTGACCTTCTTGCTTCCTTGGTTTAAAAGGTTTTTTATTCTATCAGTGGTCTGTTCTTCCTCCCCACCCCCAGCTCATTTATCCTTTTGCAGCATGTTAATGAGGAAAGTGCTTATGCAAATGAGAGGCAGAAACAATCACTTTGAATAAGGAAGGAAATTGTCAGGGTAGAGACAGACTCCAACTTTACTCCAGTGAGTGTCTCTGTACTTTGGTACTCATGACAGCCCTCTTGCTTTACAATACACCTGAATCCACAATGATTTTTTACTTATATGCCATAATATTAACACTGATACCTGACTTTTTAGTAATACTTTTATACCACTTCATATGCCTATACAATTGTACAAACATTAGCACCAATTTTCATTTCTTGCTATACAAAGATAACCCAAAGGGGAGAAGGGTTTCATCTCTCCCTAGCTTGCTATCTCTATGCAAATTTTGTGTCCATTTCTAATTGTTCATTTAGAAAAGTGATTTTATGCTGTTTTATCAGCCACCCTTACTGTGGATGCAGTCACACTAATGTAAAAGTGCTGGAAAGCTGTGTAGCTTAGTCAAACTGGACTATTACTTGGATGCAAATAGAAATGAGCATGCCTTAAGGGGCTGTTTTGTTTTTTTTTCCAGCATTAAAGCAATGTATATGGTAGTGTGAGCAAATATTTAGATATGTCAGAGATGTTCTGGTTAGTATTGCCCCATTTCAGTAGAGAAAAACCTCAAGGATGTTTATTGTAAGCATTGCAGGATATGGATGTGAATTCTTTAAGGAAGATTCTCCTTTTACCAAGATGTTAACTAGCTCCTGAAATTAAACGTGATTTTGTCAATACTTGTTTAGGAAAAAAGAGCATGTAGAAAAAGTAAGATGTTTGTACACAGCCTAGAAGAACTAGCAGAACACAGGGTAGTGTTTAGGTAAATCAAGGCCCATTTGTTTTCATTTGATTCCAGGAGTCAGCCATATAGCTCACAGCATGAATACGGGGGCATTTCTTTCTTTCAACAGCAGGGTCTCTCAAGCACCTTCTGGCTGTGTGGAGGACAGAAACAGGCTGAAGCTGGGAGGTAAGTAGAAGCTTTATTTCTGGCCAAGAGAAATATTTGTGTTGTGAAGGCTGTAGTCTGGATACCAGACTTATGGCAACTTTTTCAGCACTTTCCCATCCAGTATCTTGACAGCAAAATCTGGGGCAACCCAATGCACCTTTTATACGAGGACTTGCAAAAAAAAATTAACAGCTGTCATCTGGCTTCTGTTCTCCCTGTCCTATAGCATCCAACATAGAACTATACCTATAGATGGGTATGAAAGGGAAGAAGTAATGACTTGGGGTTCATTGATAGTCTCACCCCTGCCCAAAAATTCTTTCTTTATTGCTGTCATTTGAATTTTGATTTATTGTCTTATAAAGATGTAACTCATCCACTTCTTTAGCTTTTCAGGGCAGATGAGACCTGAATATCTAATGTAAACCTCAGTCTGTGAAACAAAGAATCTTAGTCTCCTGTAGATCTGTGTCTCAAGACTGAGCCCCCATGTAGGTCTCCCAGTGTTTAAGTGGCAAGCACACATGACAGCTGTTATGTCCATAAAGACATTAAAAGGCTCCCCTCTACCTGTCTGGCTTTTTGACAAAACTGTTCAGAGCTTAACATCTTTGAGACTTGTGCTCCTCTGACAAGCTGTGTTGAAACTAGACAATTGACTCAGTGGCTGTTTAGAGAGACTCACATACAGACAGCATGACCACATGAATCAAAGAAAACCAGAATAAAATTAAACAGAAATAGATTCTGTCTGTAGATGACCAGGATCATTTTTCACCAATCACCTCTTGTGGTGGGAAGTGCTTTATGATCTTTGGGATGGCAACATTGGGAGAGGTCGTGCTGGTAGGACACACAAGATTGCAGAGGTTACACTGCAGGTTCACCTTGCAGTCCTTGTTGCCCAGGAGAGTATATCCTCAATAGGCGAGGCACACCACACCTTGCCTAGAATTTAGTATTTATTTAATTAATTAATGTATGGGACCACTAGTTTTAGGGCTAAGCTGTTTCTTCCTGTTGTTCCCCACCAGGCCATGTACACTCGGTCTTTGTAGCCTGTTCACCTCTGTGTTGTCTAGCTGATTTTACATGTCTCCAGTGGCGGCTGGGATTTTAAGCATTTTTCTTTTGGCTAGCTTAATGAGGTTGCTGAAAAGGGATGGTAAAGCTTCCGATAAGCCTCTTGATTTTTATTTTTATTTTCCAGGCCTCATGTGAATCACCTGTTTTGAATTCAGCCACTAGCACCTGGAAAGAGGCCACCAGCACTTGGGGGTTGACAACATTATTAATGCAAGTCATTATTTATGAGAACACAGTCCTGGCTCATATGAAGTGTGTGGATTCCCACTGTTTCAAAGGAGATGGAACTACCTGCTGTATGCAGATAACCCACCCGCCTCGGCCCTTTCCTAACCAACAATGCCCACCCTTCCAACATGGCCCTTTCCAGCAACCCTCTTGATGAGCAATGTGTATCTGCTCAAGGGCCCCTTTGTGAAAATCCTAAGGTTTTACAGCGGCGTCAGGTTAACAATGTGCAATATTTTAGAGTGGAATAGGAAATCATTCATTTGGGTTGAATCATAATAAGAATTTCTATGATTTGAGAGTGTGGGGAAGGGGGCCAAAACAATAACACACAAAAAAGATAAAAATATCCCGACTCTTCTTGAAACCATTTTTTTTTGTCTGTTTTCAGTTATTTGCTGTTTTTAAAACTATTTTTCTTTCTAACAGTGTGCAGATGTTTATATCTGTGTAGGTCCATTTTTAAAAGATTCAAAGGAAGTTATGAAGGTAAAAATAATTACAGGCAGGAAGGTCAGCAGGCACAATGCAGCCCAGGTTTGCCAAGGTAGAACCATCACAAGCTAACCAGGTACTTCCTTTGGGGAAGCTTTCTAGAGAGAAAAGAACTGTGTCCAATTTAATTTATCTTGGACTTCAGGAAGGTGATACAACATGGGAAATTATTACTGAAGGTTGGAGAAGACAGGGATTAGGAATAAAATTGCAAAGGAGTGTGCTGATGAAATTAGCTGATGAAACAAAACTAAGGGACTTTCAAGGCAAAAGAGATATCATGAAGGAAGCAATAGGTGACCTTGAGGAAACAGAAACAGGATGAAATTGTATAGTGCAGAGTGAAAGGTTACATTTTGGGGATTAACATGAGAATTTCTTCTATGTACCAGAATAAATAAGTTTGTAAATTGGAAATGACAGAAGGAGGAAAGGACCAAGGTATTAGTCATCCTGTGATCAGCTAGTACAACTGTGAGCACCTCTGGGATGCAGGTGAGAAACAATCAAATGCAATCTTAGGATGAGAAGGATTTCTGAAACAGAGAGGGAATTTTTAATGTCATTTTATGAGGCTTTGCTGAGGCATTATCGGGAACATCGTCTTCAGCACCAGTCAGTCATGTGACTAGATGAGCTCCAGCAGGAACAGATGCTGAAGAAGGTTGTGGGGGTGTCCAGGAGAATGGAAAGCCTGTCTTATGTGAGGAAACTACAAAAGTGCTCCACTTGTCTAACAAAACAAAGGCTGAGAAGGGATATGATTATTCTCTATAAACACATTAAGGGGATAAACGTCAAGGAGGGAGAAGAGCTATTTAAGCTAAAATACAATGCTGGCACAAGAGCAAATGGATATAAACTGGGCATGAATAAAAATAAGCAGAAAATTAGAGGAGAGTGACTAACCATAAGAGGAACTGGGCTCTACAGCAGCCTAGACAACTGGAACAGATAAGGCATACATTTATAAAGGTGGAAGGAGGCCTGAGGAGTGCCTGTGTCTCCCACTGGTGACGGGTGAGGGCTCCCACAGTTCGAGACTGTGCTTGGGACTTGTGTTTGAGAGACAACTTGAGATTTCTCCCTCTCTCTGTCTGCCCACACACCATCATTATTAGGGTTTGACTCCTCTTGCTACAGTGGAAGCAAATACTCTAACTATGTCTAGGTTGTTTTTTGACCACTTGAGAAAGGTATTTCTTTAACATGGTGCCCGCAATGGGAGAGACTGGCTTCTATACCCCTGTAGTATGATGTTCTGAAGCCTTCTTTATCACCAGGATGGAAAGGAATCCTCACTTTTTCTCATTTTTAGTGTTATATTTCAACTTCATTACAGCAAGTGAAACTACACTATATAGTTGCTGTGTTTCAGACGGATGTATTTACTTCTGTGCTTCCTCCTTTCCCCCCTGCTTACGTCTTTTCTTTTTTGACAATGGGGTAAACAACTCTGCCACTGAATGGATTTCTTGAGAGAGCTGTGGCTTCTTCATGAGAAAGGAGAGTTGGGAGACAGAGATAGTAAGAAAAAGAGTAGGTCATTTTCCTTTTCATTTCCCACAGAATCATTGGTCTCTGCATTGTGCTTGTAACATGACTGAATCACTGGGAGAACACAGGCAGGACTCCTCTGATCTCATTTAGGCTAATTTGATTTAGGAAGAGAAGGAAATAGAGAAAAGGGAGAAAAAGAAGAATTTAACTGTCACAGCAGATTCCAGGTACATTCCTTGTGGTAAATAATCCCAGGTAAGATGAGCCAAGTGGGTCAGAAAGGCATACAACATACATCTTAATTTCAGTTTGAGAGATGGAGATCAAGATGTTGCATGCTCATAAGCAGAGTATTGCTGAACTCTTAAGAATTGCTTTGACTAGTTCATGCTCTATCTATCACATCTGACATTCTCTAACACATTGGATTTTTTCAGCTTTCACGCCTCTCTCAGCCACCAATCCCATTTAAATGTTGAAGATTGCTTTCACTCTTCACTGGCAGGTAAGACCCTCTTTGTGAACATCTGTTGTTTTAGTGGTAGAGAAGGAGTGATATGAGAAGGGAAAGGAACACAAAAGTTGTTTGCGTTTCAAGATTTGAGTATGGGGAAAGAACCCATCAGGAGTACAGGATGGTGAAATCAGCCTCTAATGTAAGACTTAAACTAAGGTGTAATTGCTTGTGTAATCACGAATATATTCTATTGCCCCAAACAAGATTTGTGAACAAGATTGATGTGATGATTTTTAAATGAAAGTACAGGGAGGAAAGCAGAGAGAAAGTCCCAGTGTGCTGCTGTTTTGTCCTCTGTTGTGACTGTAGTACGTTTAAAATACCGTTTGAAGTATCAGTTTGACTTCCTAGTATGTATAATCTCAACCAGGCCTTAAAAAGTCCATTGGTGAGTTATTTTATTTCATCTGAAGACTTGAAGAATTTCTTTGCCAGCCCATGCTGCATCTCCCCTTGGATAATGTGGGTACAGTCATTAAAAATTTAGAAAAATCTTTTAAAAGTGCTGAAAAACCTGAATATGGTGGTGGTGCTGGCTTAAAAAGAGACAGGGGAAACAGCTATCTGAAGAATATGTGAGTTGGCTGAAGCCTACCTAGTGTAGGGTAGGCTAATCTAATTTTAATCGAGATGTGGCTGTAGCTCCTACAGCTGTACATGAATTAGATATGCATTTGCTGGCTCACATACAGCTAGCTTTAGCTGTTGCAACACAGAGACCAGGCCAGGCTGCAAAACCTGCCCATGAAACTGTGCACGCTCAGCTCTGTGCTGCCATGACTCTGCTACAGACAGAATTCAATCCACTATGCATCAAATACTCCAGGGAATTTAGACTAAAAAGAGTTTTTGACATTTCTGTCACTTAGTCATGCCAGAGTGCTTTGTTTCTTCGTTTTGCTGGAGGATGATAGAATCATAGAATCATTTTGGTTGGAAGAGACCCTCAAGATCATTGAGTCCAACTATTAACCTAACTTTGGCACTAAACCATGTCCCTAAGAGCCTCATCTATATATCTTTTAAATAACTCCAGGGATAGTGACTCAACCACTTCCCTGGGCAGCCTGTTCCAGGGCTTCCAGTGTTCCAGTAACTGCTTGCATCTTGCCTACACTTCTCTACCCACAGCATTACAGAGTTAGGGACAGAATGGACCATTGTGGTCCAACTGAACTAGCCATGTCCAAAACCAGGCTGTCTTAAAAACCATCACCTCTTCTCTCAGTCATTGTGAGTAGCTCTCTAAAAAAATAACCAGTCTCAAGACATGATAGCTGCAGATGGATAATGTGCTATACCTTCCAAGTAAAATATTAGCATAGTACGTGCAAGTATTTGGCCCTAGGCTTTTCTAGCATTGCTTAACATGTCTTTTTTTAATCATGCCCTCCTTCAAGGCTCTCCTACAGACCCGCAGTCACCTGCAAAGAGAATGTATTATGCAGAGGCAGGGTAATCAGAACTGAGAGGAGAGGGAGAGCTTTATGAAACTGGGAGGCCTGGAACAATTAAATTCAACCGATTGACAGAGCAGGCGAGATGAGTTGACAGTAGAAAGATAACCTGTTTGTAAATGCAGCCCTATTTTATCTTCCCACCAATTAAATTAAGTTCTCTTTGGCCTTCAGATAAAAAAACCCCACTAAATAAACACTGTTATGCTGCATACATCTTAATACTTCTAATCTTCTGACTAGCAGAGCAAAAAATTAATATCTTCCTGCCTTAGGAAGTGGGAAAACAGATGCCATGGGGAGGAGGAAATGGGAGAGGATGAGCAACCCCAGGTTTAAATTTGTGTGTCTACACACGCATACACACACACACAGAGTCAAAAATAGATTTGTGAAAGGATTTTTAACCTCATTGTAATAATGCACATGAGTAAGAGGAAAACAATGAAATGCAGTGCTTCCACTTTACCTCAGTGAACCCAGGCAAAAGCATCACTCTGTATGCAGCAGGTTTGTCCCACTGCAAAACCAAAGGGCCCTGTTTTAGCTGTGCTTTAGCTTGAGGATAGAGCATACATGTTTGCAGCCCCAAGGAAAACCTACACTTTTCTTTCTCTGTAAAGCTGTGCAGTAAAAGGGTTGGGAGCTATGCCCCTTCATAACACTGCTGTCTGCAGCCTCGGGCAGCTGAAGAAAAGCCCTGAGCAACTCCAGGGGTGCTGGCAGAGCTGTCCTGTGCAATGCTGCATGCCTGTGGTCTGCTCCCAAATGGAGTAAAATTGGGGAAGCAGCCCTTGTGATGAACCCAGCGTAAAGCCATGGAGGAGACATGCTCCAGGAGGCCCAATGCAGAAGATGATACTGTGTCCTTTAAATGAAGCATGTCCTCAATATTTGGGCTTTTCCCAGTCCTCTCGGTTTTGGCTCCCTTTCATGCACTACTGAGCGAGTGCTCGGCCAGCCTCAGTTCTGGAGGTGCTGTGGTGGTGCTGCTGCCATTGGAGTCTCCACATGCAGATGGGGAAAGGAAGCTGATGAATATTCCACGATCAGAGGTAGGAACAGAGATGGGGCAGGGACTGCTCTCTTCACAGCAGAGAGGCAAACACACATGCCCAGGAGATACTTGCAACACCAGCAAATGTCTCTCTGGCCTCTTTCCGCCTCTCCCTATTCCTGTCTCCTGACAGCATGTCCCAATGTTCTGCAGTGCTGACCATGACTCTCTCTGGTCACCAAGGCACTCAGGATTTTCTTTTGGGTTGTCAGAAAATGCTTCCTGCTTTTTCCTACTCTTATTCCCTGGCTTAGATCTCCAACAGGAAAGGTGAGATGTGTTTCCAGCTCATCCCCTTTGCCTTGGAAGTGCCCTATTCAAATGCACAGCTTGTAGCACAAAGACACATTATCAAACAAGCCCCAGCACTGTGGCCTGGCTCTGTCACTGCTCCAGACGCACAGCCACTGCTAATGTACAAAAGAGCCTGTCAGGCTTGTAGGGCTGGATCTCTGCTGCCCTGTTCCTTCATGGTCAGAGTGGCAGGGGCTTTTCCTCGTCCTGCATCAATGTTGATGACAAGTGCAACTCGCTGTCATACCATGGCCCCCAGTGCTGCTCAGGCAGCATAAAGAGAGTTTACAATGAGAAATAACCATCCCCTCAGGATGCTGCCCGCATAAATTGAGCTGTGGGGGATTGGGACAGGAGCACACTGCAACAAAGCTGAGTTTGTCTTCTCAGGCACAAGCTTAGAGACAGCTTTATCTTGTCCCTTGCCTCTTCTCCACCGCACCAGGCACAGGAATGCAGGAATTAAAAATCACAGTACCCAAGAACCAGTCACTTCATGCAAATCTGAAAGGACCAAATGTCCTGCTCATTACTGAGAGCAGAAAAAAATCTGTGAACCTGGGATCTGGTTTAGACTGCTGGACATATCGTTTTCCTTTTCTGTACCAGCTTTCTTGGACATAAAATAAGGAATTTACCATCATTCATAATATTCCTTTATTTCTTGATGCTGAGCATCGTCTCTGCAAGAAGCCAGCAAAGTTTAAAGCAACTCTGAGGCTCCTGCACACCGCAGCACATTGTTTGCTGATGCAGAATTGTAACTACAGATAATAAATTTTGTGCCACTGTCTTTGGATGCAACTGTCAAACTGGACAGAACTATGTTTATTTTATTCCTTCTTGTAAAAAATACCAAAATCTAGCTTACAAATATCAGTGAGGGATATTTTGCCTTCATTCAGACTAAATGTCTTCTGGTTTAATTTTATCGTATTATCCTTAAGTAGTCTGTCTTGGGTCAGTCTATTCCTACTTTAGCTTTTCACATGGAGACACTTTCTGCAGTTCTGAACAAAACCTCTTCATTTCTTTTTTGTTCATGTGCAATTCCTATATTTTTTCTCCTTGAAATGTATTTCTAACATGGATCTGAACCACAAATGTTACTTTTGTGTCCCAAATTCCTAAGCACCTCAGCGTGTTTGGTTCACACACATTCATGGGTGCAAACCATCAGATGAGGAAAACTACGTGTAGGCAGGTGATTTTCAGAAGTACTCTAGATTATTTTCTTTTCATTGCCATTGACGATAAAATGCCACTTCTTGACTTCAAGGGGAAACAGAACTGACTTAATGTTAAAGTGTTTCAAAGATACCACTCGCTATGCAAAAAAAATCTGTAGTAGTAGATTCCCAAGGTGAAGATTTTATTCACACAAGAAAGGCAGCTCAGACACAAAATGAACTATTTAAATAAACAAAAGATATCTCATGTAACTAAAACTAGAAACCTCTTTTTTGAACAAGCTTATTCCCACTATTTCCTATCTGTCATTTGTTTATTTGTTGTATTCCCCTCCTCTGCACAATATAACCAAGGTAATCATATTTTTATTTGACTTTTCCATGCCCTTTCAATGTAAAATGTTTCTATTTTACATTAACATAGAAAAAAAAAATGTAAAAGGGTCTCAGCTGAAGAGATCAAAACATCTGTGTCCTCTGTGACATCTACTCGGCTCTGCCTCACAGAATGACTGTGGTTCTGTAGGCAGAGATACACCTTGGAAACCCAAAACATACCATAAGCAAGACAATTTAGTAGGCTGGCTGTATAAACAAGCACCTTTTTGTATTTTCAATTCTTGCATCTAGTTGAGCTGGCTATGTAGTACAACAACAGACATGAATCACTGTGTGGTAAGCTATGCTGTAAATGTGTGTTAACTGCTCTGTGGCAGCTTTTTTGGTTTTTTTGCTTGCACTTACCTCATTGTAGATGTGATCCAGAAACTGAAGTAAGAGTGTGCACTTGGAGGCAACCACGAATTGGCTCCCACAGTATTAAGCCACTCCAGGTAGCTAGACCAGCTACCCATTGGACGGGAAGGGGTTGAGAAGCAAAGCAACCTCAGTAGGGCTGAAGCCAGTATTTATATGCTGAGATCTGCTCTTTGTTTCTTTCTCTTCCTCAAGCCTTCTCTGGTATCTCAGGCTTTCTCTGTTTCAGTTGGGTCTTTTTTTTTTGCATCGGACTGTTTTTCTCTTCAGGTGAGCTTTCAAAGTTTTAATCTGCTTCTTCCCTTCTGTGTTCAGTCTCAAAGTGAAAGCACCCAAAGTCCCAGTGTGGTAACTACCTCCCTTTCTTTGCACCTCTTTGACCTTGGAGCCACAGAGGCTCAGAGGGATTGTAGATGTTTGCCTGTGCATCTGTGGTAGTGGAGTTACTTCCCAGATTCTTACAATGAATGCATCTGATTTCCTTATGCACTGTGCTTCATGCATACGTCTATGTATTCACAAGCACACTGCATTAAGTTCTTCTTGAGATGTGATCACAAATCGTTCTGTTTATATAGAAACCTAAAAATGCTGTATATGTGTGCATATAAGATACTATTAGGACGCATTTGCATTATTTGTCAGGCAGTATGTTTTATTGCTCAGCACTGTGTGAGAAGGCAATAAAAAACTTTTGCCTTGTGTGTGATTCAGACCTTTCCCTTCCCCCTGCACGCTTATTCTTACCTAGTAATGGTACTGGAGAATATTTTACAAATGCTGCCTCCTCTGTTTCCATTCTGAAATCTGTTCATTTTTCTTTAAGAAATAGGGATGGATTTAAGAAACTAATTTAAGAACAAATAAAAGTGGACAAATGGAGAGCAGGTGCTGACGATTTAAACTGGGAGGCCTGGCTGCAAGGTACAAATAGATTTTCTCACTGTCCATCCCATGTAGGATGTAGCAGCCTCACCTGAAAGGGACGGGACACAAGGCTTAGTTCTGTCCAATTGCAGCTCAATTAAGAGTATAAAAGTGCTCTCCTGCAAGCAGGTGGGTTTTTTTATGAACTATTGGGCAGCAAGAACAGGATGGAGTTAGTAAAGTAAAAAGACATTTCTTTGGGAAGTACGTTTTGGATGCTCTGATGCTTCTGTTCTTTGATCTTAGGGGCTGCTAATTGCTTTAAAGACGTGGTTACGCTGGGAGACCATCACGTCCTTTGCTGCTGCTGGAAAAGCATGCCTCTCACCCTTCCCACAAACAGCATTGCAACGATTTCCCTTTTGAGTGCTGCGGGTAAATGAATTACATGAAATGAGATTTCCTCTTGTCTCTAGATAAAGCTGGGTGACTGAGTATAAAATTGAGAGAACTTTGCTTTCCCAATCTGTTATTGCCCTCCCTTAGTCCTCTCTGCTGCATACCTGTGGAGCCTGTTTCACTGCAGTTTAAAATGGTGTGAGGACAAGGTAAAAAAGTGACTACTATCTCCTTAGTGTGAATTGGCTGTCCCATGGAGAGGGCTGCTGCTTGCTAAAGCTGTAGCCCAAAGGGCTGCAGTTTTTTCTGACCTTGTTATTCTTTCCATTTCATTGGTGCAGCAGGTCTCCTAATGCTTTCTCTAAGGGGAAGACTGAGCCCATAATGCACATGGACAAAGCTGTGAAGCATCTGGCTCCTTCCACAAGGTCCATGTGCTCTTGGTACCCACTTCACATCTGTGTTCAGGCTCCATATCAGCAAACAGCCCCTGTCTGGTGAAAGCAGCTAAGCTTGTGATTGCTGTAAGCTTCCCTAAGACCTGATCCTACCTGCTTTTAAGGTCTGATTCTTCTCCTAACAGAAGGGCAATCGGTGGGATGTACATCACATTAGCAGCTAGGAATAAAAGCTGTCTATCTCTCACCCAGTTACTCTAGAGGTCATTGAGCCAGCATCAGAAATGAGCTAAAGCTTATAAGGAAAGAGCCTATGATTGCTATGTGGCTAGAGGAGTAAACATAGAGGAGCATGGGGATCTGGAGTAGCGTGCCAACTTGCTAAACTAAGCCTCTGCTTCCATAGTAGGTAAGTGTAGGTTTGTAACAAGTTTCTATGTCGTAGAGGCTTCAGCAGTAAAACCACCCTAACCGTGGAGGTCAGAAAAATGACCTCTTTCCAATCCAGGACTGTAATACAATTTTTAGTTTGCCTGCGAAGACTCTTCTGAAACAACTCTCATGCTCTCACTCCAGAGATCAATTTTCAAGCACGGTATGTGAGCAGTTAAAACTGGCCTGACAGGGGGCAGTAGCATGTGACCTTTCTGGGTGAAAGGAAGAAAGGTCTGGGACAAGCACAAGCTTCTAAAACCATCCTTGCTGTCTGACTGCACAGCATTTGTAAATGCAGGCTTTGGGATTCTTCTGCAGGTGTCTTTTCTGAGCTCATGTGGTAGAAATGATAAAACTGAAACCTGCAGTCGATGCTAAAGAACCTGCTCTCTGCACAGAGCTAGCTGATTGCAAAAACCTGAGTGAGAAACAGTAATTGCTTTCTAAAAATATTATTAGATGTATGAAATGGCTTTATAAGTGCTTCCCTTGGAACATGGATGGGAAGGTGGATAACTTGGCTGTTGTCTTGTAGTCATCACCTGTGAGTCTGAGGCATTTTAACTGCACTTTCTCTGCCTGGATATTCTAGGGCAGCCTCATCCTCTGCGTAATGCTGCTGGTAGTGATCTGATCTCAGCAGCAGGGGGACTGTAACAGTTGCTGTTCTGCTTCCTACATGCTAAGTGACCTAGAAGGTAGACCTTTTCTTGAGCTAGGAGACCTTCTGCCACTGCCTAGTGTGACATGACACACTACTCGTTAGCTACTAGACTGTGAGATGGAAAGGAGAGGTTGCAACTTCTGAAGCTGAAGCAAAGCTTCAAGACCCTGTCAAGATGTTTTCATCTTTCCTGCTTTTTAAGCTAGAGAAAATTATAGCCTTTTCCTCATGACTACCAGGCTTGTACATTAGACTATCTCAAATGCTATTAATTCATTGTCAATGGCTGGGATGACAGTGTTTGGCAATGCTGACTTGAATTGTTCATGCTGCTTTGGCATTCTCTGAGCGTTGGGTTGGGGCAGATAAGCGATCAGCTGTGGTGGCAGAGGAGCTGCTTAGGTTAGTCTCACCAGTGCCCATTGCCTCTTCCTAGAGCATTTGGAGCGAAAGGAGGTACAAACCAAATCTCTTAAGGTATGGAGAAAACAGGTGTTAAGTCTCCTTTGTGGAGCTGGCTCTTAACCTTCTGGCTGACTCTGTTGCTTGGTCGCAGTTTAACTCCATACTCATTTACATTGAAAATGAAAGCCTATAAAACATGGAATTATGGCTTTGGCTTTTTTTGCCTTAGAAACATCACGAATGCTATCATATAATGTTGCCTGGCTAGTAAGACTCCTGGGAATCTCAGAAAAAAAAAATAAAGGTGGTCTCAGCTGCTGTTAAGTAACTCACTGTTTCTCCGAAGATAAGAACTCAACAGCCAGGGTGAGGGAATAGAAACCAGCTGTGGCCACTGAGAGCCAAAAAAGCTATGTATACCTCTATACTGGAGGAATGGAATTGATGGCAGGAATAAAAAGTAGTTGGCAGCTCCCTGGTCAGCACAAATACTTGTAGCGAGTAATTCTAGCTCTTCCTATGCTCCCTGTTCCGGACGAACAGAACTGCTGCTTCCTCCTTTGAGAAGTGGAGATCAGTGTGGAAGCAGCATGACTGACTAACTTCAGTGTGATTTTTGGTGTGTGAAGACAAGGTACTACCTCAGAGAAAAGCTGCCAGCTCCTAAATTGAAGAGATAGCTGTGATGGTTCATGCAAGGGGAAAGCTCTGATGGAGAAAGGTACCTTCTTTGGGTTTAATTCGAGGTAGGTGGGGACATCTAGCAACAGATGTCTTCAAAGCAGGTAAAGGACCTGTAGATGGTAGCCATATTATCTTAGAAATAAGGTGAGGGTTAGGCAGGACACACACAGCTGCCTAAGGTATTTTTCACTTCTCTGGAATATCTTAGGATAACGTTCGGATCAAAGGAAAGGATACATTTCCATGAAGAGGAACTGAAATGCTTTCTGAGCTTACCTTGTGGTATGTAGCTAGAACACCTGTAGCAGAGAAACACTTGCAAATGTTGTGAGGGGCTTCTGTAAAGACCTCCTTTTCACTTGAAACAAACAATGTACAATAAATTCTTCTCAGGGTAAAGATGATTAGAACAAGGATGGTCTATAGTTCTTTGCAAACCACATGCATACTTCATAGTGGAAATCAAGCTGGTGTAAACCCTTGTTGCCTCTCTCTGGCTGAGGATGCTGTAAAGAGCAGCCTCGGCAATGCTGTTCTGCCCCTGATAAGCTGCCTTGCCGTGCTTTGTTTTTCCTCTTGAGGAGGACGTGGAGGAAATGATTCTGGTATGACCCAAGGGACTGGGTTTCTCTGGATTGCTATAGAAACATGAGTGGGTTGGAATGACAATGGTATGGACTGTCAGTAATGGGGAAGAGCTAAATGAGTTTCATAATTAGCTATTTATATGGTCCTGTGGAGCGTGATACCAAGGCCCAACCATGAGAGATCTTCAGTCTTTGCAATAGTTCTACAGACATCTTGATGTAGAGATAGTGTCACTTTGAGCGGAACATTTGATGGTACCATTTGTCCCTAATTTAGTAGTTTGTGCTTTAAAAAAAAAGAATCCCATTTGCTCAAAAATTCATTCATAGTTTGCCACCTTCATCATTAGCAGATCGCTCCCAGATAGCTCTAGAACATCCCTAAAGAGTTCATGAATTAAACTGACTTGTTTGTACCATTTCTGTAGTGATCTTTTCTTATTTTAGACAACTGTGTGACCCTTGTGATGGCTGCAGCTAGACAGTTGTCATAATGTACTTTAAAAACAAAACCAAAAAACCCTTCGGGATTAATTCCTGAAAAACATGTCTTCTATGGAAAGCAACCTATAGCTTTTCATATATTCTTTCCCCCTTCTGCCCCAAGCAGGCTTGCAACTAGGATTTGAAATGCAGAGACCTCCTTTCCTATGAACTTCATGTTGATTCAGAAAGCAGCTGATTCAATATCCTGCTGGGAGGGAGGTAGTATTAAATATAATATCCAGTGATTGGAATTGTGCAAGAAAGCACATAACTTGAGTGGAGTAATTTCAAGACTCTCTAAAATGGAGAAGTAATAGAATAAACTGTCATTAAAAAAAAAAACAACCCACAAAACAACAAACAAAACAAAACAAAAAAACCCAAACAAAACAAACAAACAAAAAAACACACACACACACAAAAAAAACCACAAACCACCACAAACAAACAAACAAAAACAACACAAAAAACCAAAACACAAAACCTCAAACCAGCCCTGGCTGGGTATGGCCATTTCTGGAAAGGTCAGATAAGCAACTGAGTGAGTTGCTCACCTCATGTTGACCCTGTAATGAAACAGTCCAGGCAGAAGACCTATAGGCTTGCATTTGCCATAAGGCAATGATGCATTACTGAGTCTGTTAGGTTCTGAACTTGGTAGAGCAGGGGCTTAGGGCAGGGGCACTTAACTATAATACACAAAGTGTAGTCCCTGGGATGTTGGTTATTTTGGTGTGATCTTCCCCTCACCTCTGTCTTGTCTTCTAAACCACAGAAGTATTCTCCTGTCGAAAATGATGTATATCACATATGCAATTCAATTTTTTTGGCAAAAAAATCTGTCATCTTTCTGACAGCTTTCCAGCCCTTACTCCATTAAGTGAAACAATTTTATCAGAACCAGCTGTGGTAGTCCTAATACCACCTTGCCTTTTGCTACTGGGCACTGGCAGCAACTGCAGGCTTTGGGGAAGATGAGCAAGAGATTTCTTTAACATGTGCCAGACTTGGCAGCCTCAGTATGTTGTTGGCTACAGCTGCTAGTTAAACTCCTGGTCCTATGTTGTATAACTTATCCTAATAGAACCCAATTTCTGTCCTGAAGAGCTGCAGGCAATTAACATCCTGTCTCTTGAAACCCGCTATAGGAATGTAGCCTGATTGCTTGCTGGCTAGTAGTAGGAAACAGTAAATTGTTTGAGGGAAAGGGACATTTGTGTAGAACAGGTCCTTGAGCAAAAGGGAAACCAGAATTGGCTCTGCTTTCCTTTTTCTTGACCAAAGGGAACTATGAGGAGAGAACAGATGGCAACTCTCAAATAACTTAGAAAGAGTGCCTGCTGTCCTGTGACAATCCAGAGTATATACCTGATGGCCACCACTCTGTGGCCTCCAGAGTGATGGATGTGCCACCACTAACCTGGATTTGTTGCCTCTAACCAGGAGGCATGGTGATTGCTGCTAACCAGCAATCAAAAATAATGCCTTTGTTCAGTAAGAATTCCCACTCTCTGCTGGTGGAACCATATTCTGGATAGGAAGGGATCGGTGGAGGTTTCTCTATAAAACCTTAACTCTTATTTTCAAGGTAATCTAGGATTGGGGTAAGTCATATAAAATACTATCAGCCTCCATTGAGAAAGGCATCAATATAGATTCTTGCCTCTTTCAGATATTTAAGATATAAAAATCAGATGAGTGAAAGAAATTTAGTAGAATCACCTTTATCTTTTGCAGCTGTACTCCTTGACTTAAATGGAAATGCATTTTTTTTCCTTAAGTTTGTCTTGGACTCCTCTAGTGAGACTGTCATGAAAGCATCCTCTTTCATTTTTCTTCCCACACCCTCCCCATGTCACTAGACATTCAGAGATGGATGCTCATGAGGGGGTTTGAATTTCCATCTGAAGTTATGCCTTTTTGACAATTCTGTAATGCTTATTTCTGCTTCCTCCTGTGCAAGAGGCTGAAGACCACAGGATATGAGAAACAGCTGGTGGCAGACAGCAATGTGAGAAGCCAGAACATTGGGACTGTGACACACCATAGCATTTTCAGATAACTTATTGGAAGTTTTGTATAGGAGAGGCATTAATGATAGATGAACCTAACCCTTCTGGGGATATAAAGAGTATAGGTGACTTGACAAATTCTTTTCTCTGCAAGTTTCTTCTGAAAAGTGCTTAATTGTTATCACTTTGGCGGATTCTACCTTCCAGCAGGCTCTTAATGGACTGATAAGCTTTTGAAACGTTTCACTCTGTCTAGTGTGAAATTCCTTCACTACCTGCATAAAGCTCGCTGCTCAGGTTGTAAAGAAAACACAGACAGAAACTGAGGGTGTTTAGTGGAACCCTCTGATGTCTACGTAACAATTTTTTACCCTGAGCGAAGTGGCACAGCTCTAGACATAGCTCTGCTTTTACGTCACTTTTGTGATATCACAGAGATGCACCAAACTCCTCTGCAGAAGTTCTGTGGAGCTCTGGGTTGAAAACAGAATGAGGTATTTCCTAATTTTAAAATTAGGTCTTTAGGTCTATCCTTGAACTATCTACTGATCCAGACTTTGCTGTTTTCACATCAGTGTTTCAAATGTCTAAACCTATCCCAGCTACCCCCACAATATTAGTTCCTCCTGAGTTATCTGCTAAAGGTTAGGGCTCATCTGAGATTTGGCAAATGATGAAATAATGTGCTATTTAAGAGTTAATGTGGGGCTAACAGCCCGTGTGGATTCACTTCAGTTCCTACTTCTTCCCTCCTAGGTTTACTTTCACTGTAGTGCATCAGCCTGTGTCGCAGATGCTATGAAATCCTGCATACCTCACTGACCTCCTGAGAGGTAAAAGCTCTTTTTTTTTTTTTTTATAGTGCCAAAACAGGTGTCACCAACACTTTTTTCTATAGTGGTGTGGCTTCAAATGCCTTGTTTACCTGAAAGAATAGGGTACCACATCAGACTGTGGATGCACGCAAATCGGTGCAGGGATTTCTTAAGCCATTCAGTGTAAAAAGCTGAAGGTTATCTATGTATCTGTGTACTTGTAATAACCTTCCAGGAAGTTTCTCTGAATTTTCTGAAGCCTCTGTGGTTGAAGACCAGATGTGAAGTTGTACTGATTTTTAGGCAACCACTCTATCTTTTGAGAATGAAATAGCATTAAAGCCCATTCAGTCTAAAATGTGAAATGGCATGGAAAGCCATGGGCACTTGCAAAGCCTTGTATATAAACAGAAGAGCTTAACTAATTAGTGAGTTTCATTGGTCCTTTTTGAGGATAGGCTCCTAAATAACTAACCTGAAGGAGAAGAACGGCTGAGCCCATCTGTATTCTGCCTCCTATTTCACATCAGGATCTAAGTCCATCTTATAGAAACTTTGGCCTACCCTATCACTTAACACAGGATCATTTAATGATCTCTTCAATTTCTTGTGTTCTTCCTGAAGTTCCTGCAAGATATGGAGTTTGAAAAGCTTGATACCTGGGATTAACTTGCAAGTTCCTTATTATAAGTCTGGATGGGCTGTTATTACAAGGGCTCTCCTTTTTTAGATTCAAGTGAGTGAAGTAACTGGAAGTCCTCCCATAATAGAGTGTCTGTCTTAGTTCTGACTTCAGAGTGGATATTTACAAGGGGTTGACCTTGGCAGATAGCAGCCAATATTTGTAACATCAGTGCCATCCTGAGGAGCAGAAGAATGATCCTCTGTTTCGTATTGCAGTTCTGGCCTTCATTAAAAGACTTCTGTTGCCAGCTCTTGTAGTGGCTTACATTGCTCTAGAGGTAAACACTGCTTAGACATTGATTTACTTCTGGATTATCCGAAGCGATGGGTTTAGTTCTCATATCTAATGTGCCTGAATCCCTCTCTGAATTACCAAAGCTCTGACAATCTTTGAATTGCTATTGCTACCTTGTATGTGAAGGTTTTTTTAAGTGTTTAGAACATTAAAAGTATTTTAAGATGACACAACAATTCCGCACACAAACTATGTTCATCTGATCTGAATGAATATTAAAAAATTCTGGTCTTTTTCTTTTCCTGCCTCTCTTGTATCCAGATACTTTTGTCCCTGATTCTGTAGCCTCCTTGCTCTCTCTCCACCTGTTTCAAAACTCCTTCTCTCTACATCCTTTAAAGTGCATTTTCATTCTACAGAGACACCCTCATCTGCTCTGACAGCATAAGATCCTTGCTGGTCTACTAATTTAATATTCATGAATATAAGCAGAAAGGGGTCCAGTCTCTTACCACCAGCCTGTTCCTTGGTCAGGACAAGAGGCAGGTCTTGCCTGCTGTGATCATGAAGTATTTCTTCTGGGGCTTGGTTAAGTCCATAACAAGTCAACTGTCTGCAGGGCATGATACCATTTACTTGTGTCCGGGGAATTTAAGATTCAGTGTGAAGCCTATTTGTACACTTCGAATATTGACCCTTGCTTACAAGATAGGACACCATATGTATGAAATGTTTTGGAGATCAAATGTTTTCTTATTCCGTTTCATCCTTTCTTCCCTGTCCAGTCCTGCCTATTTGGCGATTATCTCAAAATGCAGCCTTGAAACAAGCTCTGAAAAATGGGAAAGCTCCAGGTACTAGCTTGGAGTTTGAAGTCAAAGGCAGAATGGGAGGACAGTGTTACGCTTGTAGCTAGTATTATTTCCTAGTGTGTAAGTCAAGGTACTTACTAGATGCAGTTGAGTTTGAACTGTTCCCTGTGTTATCGTAAAGGTATGGAATATACTACAGACACTTATAGAAAGGCAGGTCCCAGAACTGCTTAAGGGGAACGTGAAAATAAGAGATCTCACAGCTTCTGAGTATGAAGCAGGTGGGGAGAAAAGAATAGACGCCTCTTAGATCAGTGCTGATGTTTGTTCCTGAAATTCATACTGCATCCTAAGCACTTTTGCTGTCTGTTCTTTGGAGGCAGATGGGTTGCACTTTTCTGTGAGTAGGTGACATAAGACATCTGTGTAAATGCATGGAGAGTCCCTACAATCTTTTGCAGCACTCTGACCATGTGTCTGCTTCAAATTGGAAAGTCCATGTACTATTTCTTCCACAAGGTTAACCTCAATTTGAAAGCAAAGTAACATTAATATTCAGAAACCCTACCTATAATAGTAACAAAATGTGTTGTTGTTTGTGTTATAATGGTTGAGCATCATTCTTTCTTGTGGCAACTCAAGACATGACTATTTATGTTGACAATTTATCCTATGGCCTAGTGATACTTGTTCCACTGCAGTACAACCCTTCTTTGTTCCTTCCATGCTACTTTGAGACTCTTAGCACTACTTTGGCTGGCTGAGACTGACTGCAAGGGCTTGGGAAGATTGATTGGGAATTCATAAAGGATTTTGATTGAGTGGACATACTGTCCAAAATGAACCAGATGGAATTCAAGACAAGTGTAGAGATCTGCCCTTAAGAAGGAGAAATCAAATACATGAATACAAATGGGGGATTACTCTCTCAACAGCAGTGCTAAGGAAGACCTGTTAGATTAAATGGCCTGCAAATGGCAAGAGTTTCATTTCGTTTTCAAAGTGGTGCCCAACAATAGGATGAGGGGCAACAGACAGAGACTGAAACATAGGAGGTTCCATCTGAATATGAGGAGACACTTCTTTACTCTGAGGGTGCCAGAGCACTGGAACAGGCTGCCCAGAGAGGTTGTGGAGTCTCCTTCTCTGGACATATTCTAATCCTGCCTGGACATATTCCTGTAGGATTTGCTCTGTGTGAACCTGCTTTAGCAGGTGGGTTGGACTAGATGATCTCCAGAGGTCCCTTCCAACCTCAACCATTCTGTGATTCTGTGAGGGGAGGAACAGTCCTGAAGGAAGGTTTAGAGTAATGCTTGTATATAGGGAAGGAGGGGAGCACTTCTAAGGAGGCTTTAGCTGGAGCATTTTGTTGACCCTTGGTAACAGCTTTGGAGAAATGTGATCTAGGGAAAAGGAGCATTGTGAGGACAGCCTCTTGGAGGAAGCATTAGAATACAGAGAAATGGAAACATGAGAGGGTTCATTTACTGGACACTTGGGGGCAGTGGAGGGAATGTTAAGTAACTCTGTGTGAGTGTGGAGAATATGAAGTAAGGTCAGACAACTCACTCTAATAGGTGCCTCAAGAAGGCATTAGAATCACCCTCACTATTTTTTAATTGGTTGGATAAGAATCTTCAGAAATAGCCACAGCAGGCCTCTCTCTGCTTCTAAAAGCAAGGATAGAAAGGGCTTTCCAGCTCTATGTGTTCATGATCTGTCAATGATTAATCAGATTATGACTGCTTCATTTGACCTCAAGAGAAGATATTCTTAATTTCTAAATCAAAACTGCCATTCAGGAAAAATGAGTAGTGACTTTGGGACCTTCCTGTGCCAGTTTCCAATTTTTTCCTTTCTATTTGCAAGTTGCATTCACTGGGTAGGGACCATACAGTTGCTGTGCTGCCAAGACTGTCCTCCAGGGTGCTAGTATTGGAGGTATATCCAGAATTTACAGTCTCTGCCCACCTTTTTGCTTGTCTCCAGGATCAATGTAACACAAACGTACTTGTAGGTCTCCCATTCAAGGTCAGGGTTCAAGAATCGTCTGCTTGCTCCACTCTACCTTGCTCTGTTATAATTTTTTTTCCTCTTGGAAGAGTTGTTAGGAAGTGGATACTGCAGGCACTCACTGACAAACTACAAGCTAGTAAAACACTGACCTGAGAGACAGCTAGCAACTGAGGCTGGGATATGAAAGTAGAAAATCCTGTAAACTACTGTTGTAAATGCACTGCAGATGAAATGGCCTTCCTTGCATTGCTGCAGCAAGACTAGGGACTTTATCAAAGGTAGCTTACAGGAGATGTCAATCTTGTGTACAGCTGCAGTTAAAGGAAAGACAGGCCTCAATAAATCTCTCCACTGAAATATGCTTTCCTTCCCTCTCACCTCTGCTGTCAATGACTTGCTTTCGGTTACCATTCTAAAAGTAGTTGTTGTAGAAGAATCTCAATGTTATTTTCCTGCCTTTCCTCTTTCCTTTAGTAACTTGCTCAGTCTCTCACTCTGTGCCTCAACAAAGGCTATTTTTCCAGAGAAACTGGGCAGTAGCAAAAAGGCCATGGTAGTTCAATGAATGTATGAGTGGCTGAACTGAACTGTTTGAAGTCATGATTTGGAAACCTCTTGGTTAGAAGGAAAAGCATGGCCCAGGCAACAGAAACTGCTAATCTTGCTTTTCCCTGTGGTTACGTGAGCTCTGAGAGCATGACATACTACCTGATATAGCTCTCTTGTAGCAGATATACACTCTTGTTCCAGTGAATATGGAGATAACATAGGCAACTGTCTTTACTGTGAAGAGAGGGAGAGGGTCTTCCTGAGATGAGAAAAAAGTCTGTAGGACATAGAGGTAGCAGTCTTGTCCCTTGCAAAATGACCTTTCTGAATATCCTGGGCAACTTTTATTTGCAGCGTTGGATATCGCCTATGGCTGTTCTTGAGGTGGTATCCAACTGCCCCCGTGGCAAATGAAGACCCAGGGACCCATGGTCTGGGGGTACTTCATACAGCCTTCATCAGGAATGGTACAGGTCACAAGGACCATACTGCCATCCTGAGCAGGAAACAGAGCAGCTGAAATGGATCACTCAGTCAGAATCTTAGTGTGAAGCACTCTTGTAGTATGCAGTAAGTTTTTTCTGCATACTTCTATATTCTGTTTTAATACTGTGCTGCTAATTGTAACAGCCATGTACCGTGAAATTTGCTCAAGATGCTCAGTAAAACATCTGCTGACACTTTGAAATATGTGTTCTTCCTAAATGGCTTAAGCCTGTTGTCCTACTGACTTGGTGTCCAGAAAATCTGGACTGTAGCTGCTTGAGGGTGGGGTAAAGAAGGATGGTGGTGGGGTTAAAATCGCTGGTAGTTTGTAGTCTGGGTAGTTTCTGACTAGCAGTTACAGCTAATGCAGTGACCATGGGGAATTGTGACAAAAGGTACTTACTGTTTTTCCTTAAATGTATAGTGATGATATACAGTTGCTGATATGACTGCCTGAGGAGATCTTGTCACTTTCTAATATAACATTAAGCCTTCTCCATGTACATCTTGCTGCATTCTAATGTGTCTTGCAAATGCTTCAGTAGGCAGAGACTACAGTGAAAAAGGTATCATATTCTGTTAATGCTAGCAGCTCACTAACAACCCATGTGAGATGCTTAGGCTGCAGCTGTCATGTTGAACATCTTTCCCATGGCAGGTGTAAACTTCATGCTATGTAGGTACAACAGGGCCATCCACCCACCTGAGGAAATATACTGGGGGAAATGCACATGTGTATGTTAATAAATTGCCCCCTGCCTTTTATTGGCCTAATGAGGTACTTCAGAATGCTGAGGTTTTTTTATTAATGTGCATAGCTAATTCAGCCTCTCTGGTGCAATGAAGAAATGAAGCTACAGATTTGAGATGGTATTGAGTGACTGACAGAGCTCTTAAGTTTGGGCTCACATCCTCTGATTCCTCATCATCGTTAGCCACTAGTGAAGTTACCTTTTCTTTGTGCTCAGTGTCTGTCTTAGAGTTTGATCATCAAATCCATTGTGAAATTTCAGAATTATTTTTTTCCAGTAGTAGAGTACAGACAGGTAGTAGATGATCTCTCAGACATTATGGAAAGCGTAGTGTAGCAGAAATGGAGGAAATCCAGCATTTGACTGATAAGTGAGAGTTTTATATCAGCTGTCTTCCTACATTTTTTTACCAAATTCCTGCCAGTGACCTGATTTGCCTCAAAACTCTTAAAATTATCACTGCTTGTGTAATTTGGGATGGTTACAGACCTAAATCAAACGTCCTCATGGGTGGACCTATAGGAACTTTAAATATGGGCTGCTCTCATTTGAAATCATTTCAACTAATCAGAAGCCAGAAGGGAAAATCTCTGTCCATGTCTGAATACCAAAATTCAAAACAGACTCACTCCCCAACTCCTGGGGTTCAAGTGAGGCTTTTGATACTGGATTACTTTGAACAGAAAACCTCAAACTGTCTGCTAATCTTTTCCAAGTCAAATGTTTCAAATCATACAGTAACACCTTTTTGAGATGCAAGTGCAATAAGGTGAAAGCCTTATAACTACAACTGATTTAATGAAAACTCTTTAATCCCATTAGTCAGTGAAGCACTATGAGAGCCCCTTCTGTCAAACCTGTGCTTCAGACATGCTGTGGCCTCAGGCTATATTTCGGAATTGAAATTTTAGCTTCCTGAATCCCAACCTGATCGACAATTTAAGTGTTGTCATTAGAGTGACAATTTTGAGCCTCTTTCAATTCGTGGACACTGCAGATGTGTTCATTCCAGTGGTGGCATAGATCTGGGTGTGGTGAATTAGGCCCCATTGGTAAGAAACTTAATTCTCACAGTCACCCTTCACAGATTCTCCCATGAACAGTCTGTACCAGGGCTCCAAGGACTGAGGTGAAGAGTACTGTTAGACTATAGGCAGAGGTAATATATGGTCTTTCCACTCTCCCTTTCCCATTTGTGTGTTTAAGCTCTGCAACAAAAGGATCCATTCACTGTGGTGTGGATTGCCTTGATGTTTATATGTCCCCTAATGCTGGTCTTATCTCTTTTAGGCAGAAATGCAGCTTCTTGTTTATTTACCTGTCCACAGTCCAGCTGCATCTCCCAACCTTTTAACACATCTCTTCATAGACAGTAAGTCAATAAATCTAGCCACAGAGCCATGTGTGCTGATGCCACTCTGTATCCGTATTGTCTGCTTTGTCCAGGAGCAAGACTTGGTGCTTCAAATCACCATGCACTCATCCAGCTGCTCATGTGAGAGTGGCATCCCTTACAGTTTGGTATTCACAGACCTGCTTCAGCTAGCCTTCTTTGAAGGAAAATACTCTGTGTAGCTCTTCAACTCCTGTGTTACTAAACCAGAAGTGACGGTGTAAAAATGCCTTTTCGCTCTGATATTGTGCAGATATTAATATTAGGAGAGGGATTCTTAGATTGGTACTTTGCTTTCTTCTCTGCCAGAGGAACCAGGAAACTGCCTTCTGGGAAATTCTCAGTGTGTCCCTGATGATTACACTTGCTTTGTATGTCCTCACTGTGGACTTCCCTAGCTGTTTTGAGGGAACCAGGGCAGACTGGAAAGAGGAAGGCTAACAATGTGCATTACTTATGTTAGAACAGAAGTAGTGAAGTTGCATTAAAGGTAACATAACTGATAAGGATTGAAGAGAACTAATAGATACGCCAAACCTGGTATGAATGTAGAGGTAATAGGAAGGTCTAGATGTGGAAGGACCAGAATGACCAGCAGAAGGTGGGCTGTAAGAGTGGCATATGGTGCTGGCACCTGGAGCAGCAGGTCATTCAGATCCCAGCCTACCTAATTCCAGCTTCCCAGGATGTTTAGGTCAAGAGAAGACAAAAATGAAAGTCTTCAAGTTATGAAGGATGGTGTCAGGAAGGTAAGCAGATAAACTAACTCGTGTTGGTGCCTGAATGCTGAACAGACTGCTTCTTCTCATATACTTCAGTAATTTGTGAACAGGTAGCAAAGAGAGTGTGAGTGAAACCAGTTTTGGTTTTGAAACAGACACGGTCTCCTCTGAGGTCTCATATCATGGCTGTGATGTTGCAACTTCATTTGCTACCCCACCATGCTCAAAGGCTGAGTCAACACTATGCTTTGCAGATTTATATCCTCAGTTCCACCTCCAGCTAAGTAGCTTTGGTCTCCATCTATCCTCCCAGCAACAGAGCTTTCCCTAATGTTTAAATCAAATCTCTTTTACAGTGGTTATATCCTGGAGGTTCTTGCTGGTCTACCACACATATAGAGAGCATTTAATAATTCAAGGTTTTAACGAAGTTTTACATGTCATCTTGCCTCTGTCTCTTCTCTTTTATTGAACAAGCCCAACCCTTTGTTTTTATTCATAGCTCTATTTTCAGACCTCCAGTCATGCCTGTTCTCCACTGGAATATTTGTAGTTGATCTGTGTTTGCCTTGTGGCAGCATGTTGCCAAACTACGCACAATATTGCAAGTAACAATTTGTGAGCACTGAATATGGTGGAAAAGTTGGTATAAACTCACTAATGAAGAGCCAGATCACTAGAGAAAACAGAAACTAGTGAGATGACATTTAATTGGTAAATACAAGTCATTGTAATTGATTAAGGCTCAATACAGAATTAGAGCTGAAAAAAAGTCTGTGCTTTTCTTCTTTTTAAAGAAATTACTGGTATTATGAGAGAAGCTCATGAAAGTTTCAGGATTTTTTTTGGAGGAGACAACACATTCTTAGTTTCTGAGTGGAATGATTTGTTTTGCTTTTAAAGTTCTGAGAAAATTTAGTAGAACTCTAAGTAAAATGTTGTTTCAAAGTACATTGCTCCGCTTTTAACACACTGAATTGAGATGTGGTGAAATTTAAAAGTGCTTTTTAAATAGTATACTTGGGTGATCTGGACATTAGTTCCAGAAATGTTCTGCTCCAAATCACTTATTTTCAAAAGTAGGAGGAACATATATATATATGTGCATGCAGACATGTATGTAACATGTCTTTATATGTGTATATACATCTATATACACATATAAAGTTTACATATCCCATCCAAGACATGCATTTACTTTGCACAAAACTAAAAAGCAGCATCTGGTGATGCTCCAAGTGGCTATAACAGCTGCTAAGCAGAGCGTAAATCTAAGAGTGCTCCAATTTTAGACTTCATGTGTCAAAGTGTCATCGCATAGAGGTGGGAGGAACACCCTTTTTACGTAACTCTGGTGCAACCACTTTTAAAGTGTGGCTTTGCAGTTTGGCCACCTGACTTCCAGAGTATCTGTCAGGTTGAATGGAATACAGAGCAAGAATGTAATCAAGGTTTGGAGTGGCCTTATTTACAAGGATGGATTTAAATACGTTAAACTTGGCTAAGTTATGAAGAAAGCTAATCATCTAGATATTCGGAGAGCTGTAAAACCTGGAAAGCATAGGCCTGATTAAGACATCTTAATAACCACCTAGGCTAAAATTTCACAATGGGTGACAGAAAACTCCACAATGGTCAGATGTCTTAACTTCCCGACTGGTCCTCTTGGTAAGACAGAAGGTGTTCTGAACCATGAGGCTTTTGTAATGTGCCTGAAAAAGAGCAGCAGCAAATGGGGGTGCACAACCCTCTGTCTGGAAACTCTCCTGCACTGGCCAAGGGTTCCAAGTGGGCCAATAATTCTTCTTCCAGTTAAACATGCTGCATAATGGCATAGCATAGGCAGAGCAGGCTTGGAATGGTTTCAATGAATCACTTTTCTGTTATTGCACAAACTCTTCACAGAGAAGCTGTGGTGAAAGGGGTGAGTTTTGACAATTTCTTCAACTTGGAATCACTCCAAATTTGTTCAGACATCTTATTTTTAGGTTAAATGAAAAATTCTGGATTTCTAGTTCTCATCAGACTCTTCTGAAATTTGTCCATGCAAGGATAAGTACAGCATGTAGCTCCAGTTTGTGTTCAGGTGGCTTTTGAAAACCTCCCAGGCTGGAGACTCCATGGCCTCTCTGAAGAACTGATTCCAGTGTTTGAACACCCTCGATGTGAAATGGTTTTGGTTTTGTTATGTTTGAAAGGAATTTCCTGCATTTCAATTTGCATTCGCTGCCTCTTGCTCTTTCACTGGATACCACTGACTAGAGGACTCTGTCAACTTCACTGCCTGCCATCAAGTATTTATATACATTGATGAGAGTCATCCTGAGCCTTCTCTTTTTGAAGCTAGACAATCCCAACTCTGTCAGCCTCTCATATATCAGACACTCCAAGTTCTTAATAATTTTAGTTGACCATTGCTGGATTAATTTCAGTATGTTCCTGTCTTTATTGCATTGGGGATCCGAGATCATGGCATAGCACACCAAACATGGTATCTCCAATACTGTATAGAGGGGAAGGATCACCTCCCTTGGCCTGCTGTCAATGTTCTTCCTCCAAGGAGGCTGTTGGCTGGCTTTGCCACAAGGGCACATTTCTGGCTCTTCATCAGCTTGTTATTCAACAGAGTTCCAAGACCTCTTCTGCAGAAATTATTTCCAACCAGTCAGACCCTAGTAAGTATTGGTGTATGGGGTTACTTCTTCTGGCACTTCTTGAAGATAGGAGTGACATCTGCAGATCTGAAAATGATCAGTGGGAACCAAGTGCATCAATTCACTTCCCTTTGTCTTACTTGCTTGTTTCGGGAAAATTTGTGTTTTACCTGGAAAGAAATATGAAGAAGTTTTAAAAGCGTTTCTGGGACTGGCAGAAACACTTCCATAGTGAAGCCTGGGCAAGTGTAAGCTGTAGTTGGGAGCAGATAAAACTTGTGCTCAAGAACTCGATGCTACTGAACTACAGAGAGTATTTCACTACTTCTTCCCTCTCTCCTGCCTAAGTCAATTATCATTGAGTAACTGACCACCACAGCTGTCCCATACATCTGCAGGTCACTGCCTTGGAGTGACACCGAAGGGCTCCCTCTTTCAAACTGCTGGGTGTGAGGGGACCACAGGACCAGCCTCTCCTCTCCTTGTTCTCCCTGATGCTTTTGTTCTCTGCCTTAATTCCCTTCTGAAGGGCTGATATTTTATTCAGCAGCCCCCGCTGTGCTGGAGCCGGTGACAGAAGTTTCTCAAAAGCACTCCACTGACAAAATGATAACAGCTGGTCTTTGAAACTCTGGGAGTGCTCGTCGGAGAGGTGAGGGTGGCAAGGAGCAATGTGGAGGGAGAGGGGAGAAGTGGGCAGGAAATGCACTATTTGTTAGGAATAATGAGGCAAAAATATGACAGAGGTTTTTATTGCAAATAATAGACAGCGAACTTCAAACAACAGCAGAGAGTCATTTAAAAAAACACAGCAACAGAGTTAAATAAATGCCTAATTAGCCAATGCCATGAAGGTGGAATTTACCGCTCCAGGGATTCCTAAGGGAGAGTCAATAAATTCACAGCTGTTTTTTTTTATTCTTTCCCCTCAGGCACAGAAGAAAATGTGAATGAGCCGAGGGCTGTTCTCAAGGTTTTGGCGGGATTTCTCTCCTTGTTGGCACAAACCGCAGCCTCTGCCTCGGCTAAGACAGGGCTGTCAGATCCCAAAGAAACTGAGATGATTTGTGAGTGTCAGGAGTGAAGGCAATGTGTGTTTGGTATGAAACCAACTAGTAAGTACGTCTGATCCTAAGACAATTCCACGAAAATATGGGGAAAGGTGTTGTAAGTCCTCCATGCACCTTAGCGTGGCTGTGTGTAAGACCATATATATGTATATAAGATATCAGGGTATGTTGCTCCTGCTCTTGATTTTTGTGTAGGAGTCTGAATCCTGCAAGTTTCTCTGTGGTGTGTGTTTGAGCTATTGCAAGGTGAGCTCTGACCCACCTGTCCATGTAGAAGCAGATTGTTGCACAGGGATCCCTGTACAAGAGGTGGCATGTGGATCCACTCTGCCATGCACAGCCACAGAGTGGGGCTGATTTTTAAAGATAACAAACTATTACAGTAGCAGTAGAATTCTATAATGATATATTTACACGAGATACTCCTCCTCTTCCCCTTTCCTCCCCACTGCCATCTGTACTAGACCTGTGTAAAAATGTTCCTCACAAATGCTTTTTCATTTTTTTTTTTCCAGAAAGAATGCAGATTTGTTCTGAACTGATTCCAAGCTGTATTTCCCTAGGATGCACCGCTTTCACAGATTGCCTCTCCAACACTTCCTTCTCTAAGATGTGCTAGGTACAACTAGAAACCTCTAAACTCATAAGGCAATGCTGTGAGTTTTGTCTGGAGAACTTGAGGCAGCAGCACTTTGTGTGAGTCCTGCGTCCCAGAGTGTGTTACTGGAGCTGTAATGAGGCCAGGAAGCAATTCCTGTAAGCAGCTGTGTTATAAGGACTTTTAGTTTGTTGAAACCTTTTAAAACAGAACATTTCATGCTACTTCTGTAAAACTAAATGCTTCGATTTTGAGATTATCAAAAAGCTTTGTTTTGTTCGAAAATGTCAACATTCTGAATTGGGATTTCCATTCCATGGGAAATAAAAGAAATTTCAACTTTTCCTCACCAGCTTATGACGAAAAAAAAACCTCAGGTTTCCTAAGAGATTAAAAAAATCTTACTAAGTTTTTCTCTGCATTACACAGCGAGTCCTATAAAATTATCTGCAAAACAGAATTGTTTTCCTTCCTTACTCCTAACTAAAGCACAAAAAAGGCTGCTGTACTTCATGTCGCTTGATTTGAAGCAGCCAGCTCTATTCAAAACCGAAATCAGAGTGAAAGCAGTGTCTTCTCCTCTAGAGCTCTGCCCACTTGCCTAACCACACTACTAGTGGAACAGACAACTTGGGGATGAGGGCATCTGTGACTGCCAACATCAAACCTGCCATGTGAAGGCAGATAGACTTAGTCCAACAGGCAGTTAGGGAACCTGAACAAAGGAATGTGCCCCCTCTACTGCTTCTCCTACACACAAAATTTTTATGCCAGTCTATTTTTTTTCTCTTTTTGGCTACACTTGCAAAAATACAGACCAACTTAGAGCTGGATGGCCAGAGCTGAAGTACAGTAGTGTAAGAAAGACAAACTCTGAAATGAGAGAAGAGACTGAAACTGTGAGATACTTCCTACTCCCATGGCTAAAAGACAAATGATTTCAAGAAAGAGCTTTCTTTCAGATTATCTGCCGTGATAAACACTTTTCAGCAAAAAAGTAATGAGAAAAAGCAGAGCCTAACCCCAGGGGAAAGGAGAGAGGCAACAGCGATGGCATCAAGCTATCCATATGCCACCAAATCAGCAATTGATGCTAACAGCAAATGGACATGGAAGATAAAATCACAGCCGTGCATTGAAGCCTTGCACTGAGAAGCCTGTGCCTTCCTCTGATGGAGACCGGGAGCTCTGCTTTCTCTTTGCACCATAACAACGTATGTTTAGCTTATCTCTCCCAGTAAAACGCTATTGAGCAGAACTGCGTGTGAGCGCTGTATGGTGTGGGTGTGTGAACAAGTCTGCATGTGGGAGAACATTTGTGTGCTTGCCTGTGAGGGTATGAGCACACCATGAGCATCTCTGTACCTGTGGGAGGCATAGGACTGGGTGTGTCAAGCCCTTCGCACCTGCTGCTAGGAGTTAATAGGATTAGTGTGAGGTTTTAAAAGAGCTGCTGTTAAAGGCTTTTTGTGATATCTGAACATGTGGGTTACACATGGCACCTTGCTCTGCCGTGTAGGGGGTTTGTGGAAGAAATCGGAATGACCACATGTACTGAGGAGCTGCTACAGGGTATTATCTTCACTACAGATGGTATTATTCCTGCAAGTGAAGCAACCAAGGGGAACAGGAATTGGATATTGAGGTCACGGAAGGAAATAGCATGAGGCACCACTTACATGCTGGGAGCAAATATTAAGGGATACTATGGCTTGACTCATGAGGTTTTAAAGTAGTGCTCTGAAACCACCAGACATCATCTATGCCTGGCAGGGACAAAGAGAGGGAGGGTTGTGGGCATCAGGGGACAATCACAGGTGCATTCTGTCTATCGTCCCATAAGTCAAAGTGTCTATAAGAGTGATGGGAATGACTGGACCACTCGAGTGGATGTTGTGCAGGGGCTGGGATGCGCTGGGAGATGTGCAGGTAAAGGACAGCATGCTGCACAGACAGGGCTGTCTCTCAGGGTTTAGTGTGTGCAAGGTACATCCTACTGCAATGCCTGAGTGTCCTGAAGAAGGCTTCTCATATGGGAGGGTTCCTCGTGGTCAGCAATGCACAAAAGAGGCAGCTGGAAGGGGCAGCCAGATTGACCACAACATCCTTTCTCCTACAAGCATGCAGCAGGGGATCTTGGAGAGGCAGAACAAAGACAACAGGTGTGCCAGGTGGAGGAAAAAAAAGGCAGCTGTAAAAATAAGTAACCCATCGTGTTTTGTGTCTGATATGGATGTTTTTAGGTGCTCTGGACTCTAAGTCCAGCCTGTTGCAGAGCGGGACACTGCAGTGGCCTCCACCAAGTGGTTGTGCTATGCAAGGGTTCTAGTCCTGTTTCACTTGCCTTGGAGGTTCTCTGTCAGGTCTGTGCAATCAAGTCCTGGGTGCAGCCATGCATTCTGCATACAGCACTGCCGCATCTCCCCTGGCACACTGTTTGAGGTGGATAGAATACTGCAAATGTGGGACTATTGCACCCTTAAGCTATTGCATGCCTGGTAAACTGGCTTTTCCTGTGATAGGTCCACACAACCTGCCCTGACCTGGCCCCAGCAGGAATATACTGCTGTTTGTATCTTGTACTGATGCAGAGAGACTGAATCCCTGTTCCTGCTGGCTAGCAAATGTCTCATTGGGGGACTGTCAGAGAGAGCACCACGAAAATAAAATAGGGTGTTTCTTTCAGACCACCTTCTGACTCAGAAAAGTTCAGAAGGTTTCAAAATAACCTTCTCCTTGCAGAAGCTCTGAATTTCCCAACCAAGGTAGCATTGGTTGGGCATAAAGCCATAAATCAGGGTATGACTCCTTTTGAAAGCACTGGGTTTTTTCATCCCTGAATTTCCATTTTGTGATAGAATCCAGGAGGCTTCTGCACAGCAAACCTGCATAATGCTGTGTAAAGGCAGTATGTACTCAAGAGCATGCTCCAGAAGAACGCCCCTGAGATGTTCTAAGTCAGCAGACCAGAACTGCCTCAAGGTTTGTTCCGTGCTTAGATGATGTGGAGTAGTTCAGAGAGCAGACTCACCCTAGAGCAGCCACAGGCTGTTTTCCCCACCCCCTGCTTTTGCCTTGCTGACTCCATTTGACCCCTGCTCAGGATGCAAACTGCTCTGCACCGCACTGATCACACTACCTCTTGCACTCCTCTGTCCTCATGATGAGGCATGTGTAGACATAGGCAAATGAGAAAATAAAGGGTGTGCCTTCCCAGGGCTATTTGGCTGTCCTTGTATGTGGACAAGGTGTATTTTAAACAATTCTTGCCCCCTGTGCTGTCATTTCTGCCATCCTGGAGCAGCTGTTAGTCGATTCATGTGGGGTAGACTGAAAGTTAGACTATACCATTCAGCCTGTGTAGTTAGTGGAGACAAACAGGCACATTTTGGGTCCAGGTCTATTTTTAAGCTGAGTCTCCTGAAAAGGAACAAGTGAAACCCTACATTTAAGTGGCTGCTTACACCAAGCCCTGTGACAACACTATGGCAAAACCCAGCTCTTCCTACAGCTCTTCAGGATCCTCCTTTATCTCCTTACTTCATCCGCCACATTTCTGTGTGTTACCGCTCAGTGCAATTTCATGGGCCTACTAAAGACTGTTTTGTATGTCCTCCCTGCACTGAGTTCAGGGAGAACCAAAATGCACCCATTCCATGAACTCAGCATTTGCACGGCAAGTTTGTTTTCAGTCTGCTGCAAATATCCCAAAGCTGAAAATGTTTGGAGTTTGGCAGCAAACTGTGATGAATTCGTGGAGAGCAGTAGCCTTTCCCTAGCAAAGAAAAGTGGAAGAAACTGACATGCAGGAAAATAGAGGTATATTAATATGAACACATGGTCTAACCACAAAAACGTTTTGAAATGGCTGCAGTGACCCAGCTGGTGTGAGTTTGGATCTATAACTGCAGTGGTTCTCATGACACTTTCTCTTTCCAAGAGATTTCTGGCAGAGACAACCTATCTGGCATGAACAACAGTGTGAAATGAAGATAAATGAAGAATATGGGCACACAAATCCCTAGAAGCAGGCTGGGTTGGTCTTATTCAGATTAAAGTTTTCAGGTACTCTTTTGTACCATTTGTCCTCCTCTGTAACTAGAGCAGCAACAATATAAGTAGCAACTTGAGTAATCTGTGGAGGAAAACAACATCCCTGTGGCTGGTATGTCAGCCTAGGGTTTAACAGAGCCCAGGTCAGGTCCTGCTTCTCCTGTAAAGTACTGTAATGACCTTGAAAAAGAGGAGACACCCTGTGCCTTCATTTCACAATCTTGACTTAAGCATGCTTTGGCATGTGGCTCATAGCACGTGTGCCATTCTGGCCAGGACTAAAGCAGGAGCTGTAGCCTGGTGTCTCCCCTGTAAGTGTACAAGTGGCATTAGTACAGAGTGTGGCTTTTCATGGCCCTACTGCTTCTGAAAGTCAGGGGCCAGTGCATGTCCAGAGGTGCTGTGAAGGGACTTTTCTCTAGGAAGGTGGGTGGGTATGAAGCTTTGGAGGCCAGGTAAATAAGTGAAAAGCAGATAATTATATAAACAATAGATGGATGTTCTGGGGGGCAGATCTTCTTATTTTCCTTTACTTGTTTGACTGTCATTTTATCACTTGTGATATGGTATGTGAGAGGAATGCTCATCAGGTGGAATCCCCCATCTAAGCAGTCAAATATAAAAACAGCTGAAGTTCCTATACAGGTGGAATCCCCCATCTAAGCAGTCAAATATAAAACCAGCTGAAGTTCCTATAGAGCTGAATTCCCTTGTTGTGATTAATGCCATCCAGGTGTACCCATCTGGATCATTTCAGGCAAAGGATGGAAGACCTGCACAGCAGGGAGCTTCCCTCCATCCTCTCTCCTCCCCATGAGCTGCATGCAGAAATACAAAATCCCCATTTTGCAAGGACATAATTTGGTTCTGCTGTAGGTATTTTAACACCATCATGGGTCAGTCGGATCCTAATTGGCTTTAATTAGCACCTTACCTAAAAGATGTCTAATTCTTTTCTCTCTTTGGAAAGCATAGAAAGAAATCACCTCCAATCTGGTCCAGCTGATGGCTCTGTAATCAACAGGGCAAAGACATCTGCCCACATACAGAGACTATTTTTCAGAAGGGAAGTCAACTTTCATCTCTTGAGTCAAATGATCCCTTCAAGGGAAGTTCAGTAAAATAGAATTCCACTGTATTATCAAACTATAAGCCACAGCAAGAGAAGAGACAAGTATAGATGAGTCACAGGTCACTGATTCCCTTTTCTCCTGAACAAGGTTTTCTGAATGTATTAGAAATTTTTGAGAGTCTCCAACTTTCTGCAAGATCCATCTTGTTCCTTTAATTGCCTCGAATTTTTTGTTGTCTGCTCTGTGGTGGGTGTTAGTGTGTACAGCACTTTACATGCTGGATAAAGATGTACAAAGTAACCCTTATGCCTACTGATTTCTGTCAGATTGATTTTTCTCCATGATCTAATGGCAAAAATAGTTGTTTGGTTTGGTTTTGGTAGGGTTTTTTTTTTTGGCCAGTGATAGAAAGCACAGTTTTCTGAAGAGGGAAAGCTAAACATTTAGTCTAAAATTAAGGATAGTTTGATGCTACAGTGCTGCTGTAGGATATAAAAAAGTTGTAGTTTGGGTGTCAATGAAGGCTGGCTTCCTAAAGTGAACTCTGTCCTTGAGATTGTGGGGTTTTTTTTGCAGGCTGACAGCGTATCTCATGGGACATGGAGGCTGAGCATCATATGCCAAGACTTTAAACATCTATAGTATAGATGTCTAGGTCTGAAGTCATCACCCTAGCTACACTGTGGAGAGTTGCTGTGATTCTCATTGCCAAAGGGCAGTTCGCTTCAGCCAGCCTGCCTGATGAAAGGAGCTATAGGAGGCCTTCTGCTCCTGTGTCCTCCTCTTTGGGGAAAGGAGAGAGATAAGCTCCTTCTGCCATGGATAGAAAAGCCCTTCTGCACAGGTTCATGGAGCTAGTAGTATGACAGGTGTGGGAAGCAAATTATTACTCTTCCTTCTCTGACAAATGTTGTGATGTTCATTAGAAGAGTTAGGTGAGGTTTTTTTGTTTGTTTTTTTTGTATCAACATACTTTTGCCACATTTTATTGCTTAAGAGAAAAGGCTTTTACACTGGCTTCTTGGGAGACTACAAGAAGGAATAGATTCTAAAGCTGGATTTGAAGAAAGTGGGTCAGTGGGCCCCAAGAGAGAAGCCCTATGTGGCTAAAAGGAGCATGAAAGTGGTTGGATTGGTTATACAGCCTACTGGTTGTTGAAAACACTATTTGTGGTAAATTTTGGTACTGAAATAGGAGGCCCTCTCCATTTCCAGTGTTCCTACTGGAAGGGGAAGTGAAAACTAGATCCACGGGAATCAACTCTGATGGGTAGTGGTGTCCACCTGAGTTTGGAAGAAACCTGAAACATCTCTAGGGAGTACATAGTCATCTTAATTGACTTCATTTATTTTCTCTGAAACCTAACCTTGAATACATTTGGTAGAACCATTTCTACAGCATGTTTATTTCTCCCCTCCTTTACCCACCATAGACAACTCTTTCTCCTGCCTTGAGAGAGAACATCCACGTCTTTGCTCCCCCTGGAGTCAACTATCTTTGGGAGGTTTCTGTTTTGCCTTTGTTTTTCACCATGCAGATTTCCTTTTCTTCCAACACAGTGAATTTCAGGCTGGATTGATGGTGCTGCAGAGCAATGTTTTCCTGTGTGATAAATAACACAATGGCTCCTTGTACTGATCCAATAAAGCTGTGATTTCCAAGGTGACAGAGTCCGTAGGTTTCTCAAAGGCTTCAGGTTTAGTGTGCTCTGAAAAATTATTGGTATTGTAATTGTAGCACACCAAAAGGGCTTGGCTGTGTTGGTTTTTTTTTTGGTTGTGGCACAGTGACAGAGTGCTGCAGTGGATGTTACCTCCTTCGCTTGTCAACCTGAACATCTCTGCTTCCTTCAAACAACCTTGAGCAACCTGATCTAGAGGAAGTTACTCCTGCCCATGGTAGGGGAGTTGGAAGTAGATGAGGTTCTTTCCCACCCAGACCATTCTATGATTTGGAGAGAGAGCTGATGGTCAAAACAGAGGCTTCTCTATTCACATTTTTGATTGTTCACATTCATTTTTGTGGATATTACTTTTTACCCTCCAGAGCTCAAGCACTCATGTGGCTACATGTGTGCAAATTTGTAGGATGTCTAATGCTTTTCACCTTTTGTTTCTGACCCTGCTCCACATCTGAAAATCATTATGATTTGATGGCTGATTAGTTGCCTATCAGATGGGTAGATAAGATACAGCAGAGCTCTTCACCTACCTCCTGAAAAAAATAAATCTGCTGATATAAATAGCCTTCCTGTTGGGCATTTAGCCAGAAAGGTCTGGGACAGACCTTCTGTGAATCACTTATCACTGTAATTGCTGGTGGGTTTTTTTTTTTGGGGGGGGAGGGGAGGGGGGTGTCTGTTCCTTTGGGGGTTTTGTTTGCTTTTCTTTTTTTTTTTTTTTTTTTACTTTTTTGGTTTTTTTTACGGTGTGAAAGGAATGATGGAAAGAGGGGTGGGATAATGGACAGAGAAGCTAGTGAGGATATTGCTTTTGCAAACCTAAATATGCAGGATCCCTTTATTCTTGAAGTTTGGCATTCTGGTACATTGTGCTACTACAAAATTAACTTAAAACATCCACAGACTTTTGGGAGAGAAAGTATAGTCAAAGTAAGGTAGATTTGACAACAGAAAAAAAGTGTAAGGTCTGACTAATCAGATACCCTGAGATCCCAGTGTTGCTCAATCCTCTTTGCAAAAATTAAGCTGATGACTTTGACCTTTTCAGGGCCTTAATTTTACAGATGTAATGCCAACACTTAACAATTTCCATGTGTAAGATTCAAAGCAGCTTAAAAAATGAGGGAAGTTGCAGCAATCCTTTATTACAGACAGACTTGCTAAGAGAAATGATTTAGCAAAGTCATTAGCAGTCACGAGGCTTGCCCGTTCTGTGTATGCACAAAGTTAGCCTATCCTCCAGACTCATCTTACCTCATCCAAAGTTATCAAGTAGCTCACTGAAAGTGCTTTGTTAATAATGTTCTCCCTTCGAGCTTGCTGATGCTGTATTCCCTACCTGAAATCCCATGATACACTGTTTTTTCTCTGTCTCTTAAAGGCATACCAGGTAATACAGTCTGCATTTATCTGATGGCCTTCTCTATAGTGCATGAATTACCTTGGTCACTTGCTGCTCTCAAAAAAGTAAATACATAAATATGCATAAGTGCAAAAGAAGCATGTTTGGATCAGGTACCTGTTTGGTTCATTACAGGGACAGGACCAGGCGCAAAGTTTAGTTTTGACACTGCATCAAATATCATCAGGGCTGACTCTGAGGTCCTAAGTTCAGGTCTGAGCCCAGGCTGCATTTTTTCAGTGAAGACCAGTTTTTTAGCTTCTCATCCAGCACCACCTGAAGTCCTGTGAGAAACAGGGCTGTTACCTTCTTGGGGGAAACTGATGTATACAGTCAGGAGTCGTAGCTTCTGTAATGTTTGTATTTTGCAGCCTGGTGAGACCGGACCTGGGCAGAGCAGACAGTGGTGAACCACAGGACTATTTCAGAGATGTAGGGAGCTGAGCGTGCTGGTCAGATGCTCATTACAGTGGCTGCATGTAATGGTGGAGGAGCCCTGATAAGTTGACTCCTGTTAACAGATCCCACTTTCTAGTTATCCCTTCCCTGCATTCTGTATTTGGTAAGACAAGGTACATAGGCACCTGAAACAGTGGGTCGTGTGGAGTTTGAACCAGCAGGGATTAGGGCTGCATTTCAAAGTCTTTTCAGACTCCGCATTGCTTCTTGTTCCACCTCCTCTGCACCTTCCTTCTGCCTGAAATGCTGGAATGAAGTGTTCTCTGAAACTCTGATCGCACGGTCTGTTTCCCCCAGTGGTGCCTTGTAGAAGAAATCTTGTCTCTTGGATATCAAATTCGAAAGCAAAAGTGAGAGAGAAAGTAACAGTTGCTTTAAATAATGAACAGAAGTACCAGGAGATTTATTTCCCTCCACCTTCTTCCCTCCCTCATGCAGATATTCTCTTCTTTAAAAACAGTTTTCCAAAGTGAGTTTCATGCTGGATCGACAGCCCTGCAAAACAGCATCCTCTGTTTGCATACCAAAATTGAATAACTAATGCGTTGGAGTGTAGCTTTTCACTCAGCAGTAGTAGCATGCCTTGGATTTAATATAGCTAGAAGGCTGCATACATGTGAAGGACTATGGTTATCTGCCTCATCCATTCACTGAGAAAAGCCTGTGCTCTTCTGAACAGCAAGGATGAGAGCAGAGGTGGTGACTTACTATTGATTTCTAAAGGGGCAATAAATGATGTTAATGATTTTGCTGAACTAAAAAGGGTTTACATGATAAAATGTATATGTGGTTGACCTGAAATTCATGAGTTCGAGGCAAAAACTGTAGATGTTGCTACAAATCTTCTTAAATCTGTTTTGCCTTTGAAACTGGCAGATTGGAATTGATTCCGAACTTGACATTGTTCAACTCATATTCTTTGTTTAGAAAATTCTGCTACTCCTTTTTTTTTTCTTTTTCTCTTTTATTTTTTCTTTTTTTTTTTTTTTTTATTTTTTCCCCATCCACCTCATAGCTCTTCACTCAATCTGCAGTTGTGATTGATCATCTAACTCACAATATTACATTTTCCTTAAGGGCAGCAAGCAGGTTGGAGGTCCTGGTGTAAATACTTGCCTACAGAAATTTAAAGTTAGTTGCTGAAATTTCTTGTGCCAGTAAAAGAAAAAATAATTTTGATATTTAAAACAGTGTGCAAAGGTGGGTGAATTGAATTGCAAACATTTAACTACTCAAGCAGTTGTTTCTGAGCATTTTCTTTGGGCTATTTTTCAGATATCTTATAACTGTGAAATATAGTTAGGGATATTTTTAGGATGAACAGTGTTAATCAGCTACAATATAAATTGAATTTGAACCTTCTCCAGATCTCAGGCTGAACAACTTCTGAGGTTAAGGAAGTTTCAATTAACTTTTTCATATTTTTTTTTTTCATTATCACTGCACTTCAAAATGTCCAGGTGTCAGGAGATACTAGAATCAGGGAGCCCTGATATGCTCAGATAAGGTCAGTTCTTGTGTTATTTCTAAGCTAACCAGAAGCAGGATGAATTTGAAGTCTTCTCTTGAAAACGTTTGCTCTGATGAGAGTTCTGTTCTTGCTTACTAGAAGACTGGATATTTCAAATGAGGTGAGGAGTGGATCAACCATCTTAAGTGGAAATGGTATGAACAAAGTCCAGAGCCTGTCTTTTAATATCTGTTCATGCATCTCTTATTTTTTCTGCCTACTAGCTGATATTCCTGAACAGATAAACAGATGAAGCTTTATCCTGAATTTATACGTCCCTGAGCATAGGAATCTTGTCCACAAACTCGCCATTGAGGGGAAAAAAATCGTAGTATTCAGAAGGTGTTAAGTGACAAACAAATTCCAAAATTGCATGGCAAGTTTTGACATCCTGGACTTCTTGTGATGAAAGTTCAGCCAAGGATGTGACACAGAGACAGCCCTAATAGTGGTGATGGATAGCAGAGAGAAGACCGAGCCAAAGATCAACTATTTCTCCAAGTATGTTTTAGGACTTGCCTGTTAGTCAGAGTCTGCTTGCAGTAACCGAAAACAAGAAATTATATGCCCACATACAAACAAACACACAGAATTTAGCAAACAAAGCTGCCAAAAAGTAAGAGAAATGAGGAGACCCACACTAAAGCCTGTTGTGGAATCTTAATTGCAGTACGGTGCACTGAGATGGTGGAGATGGATGGATGCCTTAAAGAGATGAGTGGGTGGACAGAAAGGATGAAAGATGCATGGGAACCCTCTGTGGGAAGGAATTCCAGAAATCAGGAAAGTCAGTCTAATATTTTCCCCCCCTTTTACTGGGGGTGGGAGAAGGCAGGACTGTTTATTATAGCGGTCCAGGAGATATTTCCTCATCTGTATGCATGATTTGGTGATTTATTTTCCTGCTGTTTTTTGCACTTTGCAAATGAAGAAAACATGTGAAGCTTGAAGTCAGGAGGGTGACTGTGGCAGGAACAATCTCCTGCTTGCCTTAAGTTCATGGGCACACCAGAATGAGTAGGAATAGAGCCAGGATTTACAGCTTGAATATTGGAGAACAAGTTCATCATCTTCCCTCAGCCAGCGTAAGGGATGCGCTGGAATTTCCCCCTGACAAAACCGAAACATCCATGTCCATCTTCATGAGGACACAGTCCTCTCTGTGAATTCTCTTCCCCTCACGCTGGCTCTAGCAGTCTGGATGCTTGTCAAATCCCCAGCATGCAGCTGCCTGCATCTTGCACTCCATTATTATTGCTGATGCTAATCTCTGACCGCTGAACACGGGTCAGAACCAGGAGATAATTGCAGCTCCGATCCGCCAGGCACGGTCCTTTGTGAGTAGTTAATGAGTGTTCAGGAAAATAAAGCAGAAAGAAGAAAAGGGGGATTGTGGTTTGCATACAGCGAGATAGAGAGTGAATAGAAGATGGAAGGAGGGGACAATTCACTGATGGGGGAAAAAGAATTAGGAAAAAAGAAATCATTTGCACTATAGCTACCACTGCCTTATTCCTGTTTCACCCAAGTGGATGTAGCTAACGCTAGTAAGAAGAGGACTAAGCAAGCAGGGTGCAGTGACTCCCCCCGTCTGTTTGCAGTGCTTTTGTTCTGGATGCCATGAACACAGATGTGGGGGTCATCATCTCCCTGGCCAGTTGGAGGGTTTCACCCATGTGACAACTATCCTTGTGCTCTTTGCTCTGAGTTATTTCCTCTCCTTTACTCTGCACCACATAGCCTGTGTGCATGAAGGTGCCCTCTAGAGATAGGCTATCTACTCCTAAAATTGACTTTAGCTCTCTCTTAGCTTGAGTGGCAGTGACCTGTATCTCTGTATCTGAATTACCAAACTTTATTCTCAGCTCTATCTTTGTATCTCATACAGAGGGATCATTTTTGGTGTCTGAAGGAAAAAGGTGACTTTTATAAAATCCTTGCCAGGCCCTTAATCCAAAGAAAAGATAGCTGCATCTAGTGATCCACGTGATATGACTCCTTGTGAAGATCCCAGGGAGAGCATTTGCATTCTTTTTTATGGAGGAGATGGCTCTACCTGCTCCTGTGGCACCTGCCGCAGGGGATAAATGATGCAATATGGTGACACAACAGCTTGGTGGTCTGGGCATGTCTGGGTTTCCAGAGAGCAGAAACCACCTCAATGGAAGGGAAGGAAAACTGCTTCCTGCAAATGAATTAGAGTCGCTGGGGATGGAATCTGAGGGGGAAATAAATGATTGCGGTACGTGTTTGTGTCCATATGAGTCCCCTCTCCCTAACGACCGTGTTAATGTCCTCATAAAAAGATATGGCGCACGGGGAACGTGACTGTTCAGGCTGATTAGCATTTTATGGCAGAACTAAGCTCCATGACAAATGGTTGACTGGGTGGGCTGTTTTTACAACCCAGAAAACACTAGTTTAAGATGCTGAAAGTATGAGTTCCTTTTCCCTCTTTTGAGTGCTATAACAGTAATAATAATATTAGTTGTTATTGATCTCTGAGGGGTCCTGCGACTCCCATAAGAACACAGGATGATGAGGGAGTTTTAGGGTGACTGAGGTGAGTTCTAGACAGAAGTGCTTGTACTGGCACAACAGGAGAGGGAACTGGGCTGATGGAAGTGCCCACAACCAGCTGCAAGGTATCAGTGACATCCTGAGGCCCCTTGGACCTACTGACCAGAAAACTAGGGATTGACTGCTAATGTCTCCCTCTACAGTTTGGTGTTCACTTTCAGTGAAATACTAACTTTGCATTGTTTTCAGTCCAAGCTTACATGTACCATGGTTCTGTGTTCCTTTGCAGTCTGGAAGCAGGTGTGTTATTCTGCTGTATTGAATGACCTACACCTCCTTTGTTTGGAAAGAGGTGAGGGTTTCCTCATGGTGAGATACATTGTGGATGCATTTCCATGTTTGTATCAGTCTGTGGGGTCTTGCCCCAGTCCTGAAAGCCTCTGGGCCAGGTTTATGTCAAATAATAGTGACTGAGAGACAAGGTATAAATTGATAAAATGGGATAGTGGGAAAAAAAAAAAGGCAGGGCAGTGGGCTTAAACCAGGCTGTGAATATGCCCTAGAAAGCACCAGCCTTTCCAGCATTGGGACTATCACAGAAGTCCATATAGAGAGTCTGTTCCTTGGAGCTGTGAAAGGGTCAAATAGCAGGGCTTTGGGAGGCAAGGAGCAGCTCCTTCTGCAAGGCAGTGAGCAGAGGAACCATTTGATAGCAGGCATTTATCCCATGTGCTCTGTGTTGTCTCTAGTGATGGAGGGGCTCCAACTGGCTAGAAGCCTCAGTATATAACTGCTTATCATATAATGTCACTCGGAAGTCAATTTTTTCTGAGGAGGGTGAAGTGACAGGTATTGAATAGCCTAATGTCAAGAGAATAACAGGTTTTACACCAAGAGATTTAGAAATGTGAGAGAAGTGGTTTTCAGAGTAGATCAATTCTGTGAGTGAATGTCGCATGTTGTGCTGGAGAAGGGATGCAAGACCAGCTGAAGTGAAGACTCTCAAGCGAAAGCATAGCAGAACAGGTAAGACATACCTATGCATCCTGCATATATGTATGTGTGTGTACACATGCATACATTAGTAATGAAGACCTGAATTCAGCACTCTGCCTTTATTCAGCTACGTGCATAAGCATGTATATCTTTATGCATACACTGAAGACTGTTAAGACAGGACTTCCTGGAAAATAGCTTTCTGAACATTAGGAATGATTTTGAGTGCACCGAATGGAGGACTGGAGTTGTGTGAGATACTCGCAAGGAAACCATGTAAGACTCCTTGCAGTTCTTGTCTTGCTGTTGACTCCGCCCTGGACCTTGGCAAGCCACTAAGAAAAAATGTAATTACAAAAATGTGTAAATATCTCCTCCAATGCACAAAATGGGCTCATTTGGAGTGTAGTTTCCTTCCTTTCCTTCAGACCCTTCTCCTCGCACTGTGCTGTCTGGGAACACAAGGGGTGCTTGGTGTTACTGATACAAAGAAGTGAATTGCTGACTCACTTAACTCGAGGACTCATAGAAAGAGCTTGCAATCAAGAAAATTTATCTGAAAACCCCACAAGTAGGTTTTCAAACTGGAAATGCTCATCACCACACCCAAGGGATAAGTAGGAAGTTACCGAGTGGCAAATGTGGCTAAATATGACTAGGTACTTCACAAACTGAATGTATGAGATCACTCTACACTGAAAATATATGATAAAATAGGAATATTTTTCATATAAATTATGATAACAGAGGTATAAGGAGATTGCCATTTGCACAGAGATATTCCACAAGGTGGGACAGAGGGGACACAAAGATTCAAATTTCATTGAGTAAAATATTTGTTATTAATTTGTTTCATTTGCCTTAGTTTGTCAAAGTTTGGATTAACACTTCAGTTAATTCAGGGGACTCCAGCCAACTTCTGGTCTCCTTTCAAACTCACACAAATGTTGCAGGCAGGGCAGAACTGAAAGGAATAAAAATGGGAATGCTTTTCCAAGCTTCACCAATGAGCTGCGAACGCTGAGGTGCCAAGGTGAAATCCCCACTGTAGTTCTCGATATAGTGCCTTGCTTTCTCCTTTTATCAAGTAGCAGTGAAACAGTTAATGGTAGTGACCCTTCTACTGCCAGGGAGACACAGGAGTCCTTGAAAGGAACAGAAGGGTTCACCTCTCAGAGCTGTAGTTTTGATGTGTGCCTTTGTCATGCGTTTCAGATGAGAAGCTTAAAATCTCAGTCATGTGTTTCCCCCTCATTCAGATTGTGACAGCTACACAGCCCTGTAGTTATGGTTCCCTGAAACTCTGAAACAATTGCCCAGAGGGCACCTGCAAATACTCTTGCATATTGTAATGGGCATCAAAACCTTGGTAAAGCTGAATCCAGCCTTCAGTCCTTGCCTTGCAAATGACTGATGTTCCATCATCTTTGTTGATGGGCTGTCTGAGGGTGTTAGTAAACACATCAGAGCCCAGACTGAAGTTCAAGACAGCAGGAGATGTCCTTGCATGGGCATGTTTACCATTAACTACCAGGCCTGCTCCCAGATGAAAATTCTTGCATTGCAGAGCAGCATGCGCAAAATGAGCCGGCAGCCTGCCCAGGATGCATATAGTGGCTGGAAATTAGGTACATTTGGTGAGAAATGGGGAAACTGTGATGATATGGAACAGTAGCAGCTATTTCTGCTGTGGGATTGTTATGTCCTGAACACAGATGTGCTTTTGATGAGAGTAGAATGAGTGGTAAGAAGTTCCAGTTTGTCATACCTACAGTCTTATTCACCTCTTGTGAATGTGTGCATGTAGTGCTATGTGTGCATCAATGGCTTGCTTCTAGGGAGAGGATGACTTTTTAATTCCATAGCAGAAGCAATGAAGGATGTGCCTGAAAAGGAAGTCCCATAGAGAAGACCCAGCAGTGTCATCCTTCATGGCAGAGATATGATGAAAATCAGTGGCTGTGACTTGGATCTTTCCTTACACACAAAATACAACTGTTCTTTCTGGAGATGAAGAAAAGGCTACTGCTTAAGGCATGAGGCAAAAGTTATGAGGACCAAGAGGTTTCCAGGGTAATAGCAGCAAAAGCAGAGACCAAATGAAGGGAGGGAAGCAGTTGTGTATGTAGCACTGAGAGCAAGCAGGTAGATAGGATGTGTTGGACACAGAACTAACTGGAGAAGCAGACCTGAAAATAATGAGGGAGAAAACTGCTGTTCATTATGGTTTCTGCTATATTCAGGGAAATAAGGCTTGGCACTGACATTCTTTGCTAATAATCAGGATTATGCCAGTGAGTTGACCTGATTCAACTCCAGGGCTGGAGTTCTCCATCTGTGAATACTGCCTAATTGCTCAATGCAGAGGAACAGCAGTGCCGAGGCCACCACTGAGGTCTCAGTCTCAATTCCACTGTCTTGATCTGTCTTCTCCTGACAGAGACTCATGGGACTGAAACAGCTGTGCTTGAGTTTTCTGTATGAACCATATTCTGCTTTTTGCAGGCTTTTAGAAAAGTGTGCTTGGTACCCAGAAAGGCAAGCATGATAAAAAGGGGCTCTGACAACTAGCTTTTTTCTTCTTCCCTGTCAAGCTGCTTCTCTCTTCTTCTCCTTCAAGAAAAATCTTGCTTTCTTCTTTCTTAGTGGCACAGGTTACAGCATGCTGTAACCTCCCGAGACTGGGATGCTCAAGGGCACTCTGCAGAGGGGCCTGGAGAATGAAATTTATGGGTTAAAGCGGTGTACTGAAGGCTTCTCACACAGGGAAAGATACATGCACTTGAGGGATTTTCCTGTTCTTCTCTGAGTCCTCTATGAGTTCTTCCCAGGACCCATGAAGGTCTCTGGTAAAAGCAGGTCCAAATCTTTCTAGTGAAGAAGGACATCACTGATTCTTTGATACAGTGGATTAGTAAAGGAAAGCTGTTTCTTTAGTGCTGATCAGACTAGCCTTCCCATTGCTTGTGCCTTCCCTTCCAGTACTCAGTTTATCACTGAACCAGGAGGTACTTCAGTGGCCCTATAAACCAGGAAACTTATTTCAGCCTATGTATACAGGTGGGACATGAAGGACGCATGTCTCTCAATCACCCTAAGAGCACAGGGTAGAGGCATGACCATGATTCTAGACAAAGACTACCTGAACTGGGACAAAACGTTTAGTGCTGCGCAGAGCAATGTCGGAAATAACACACTTGGGGTTGATACAGGGCTCTGATGCAAGGAGTAAAATGAGATCCCTGGTCTAAGTGGGATTTGTCCAGCCCTTATCTCATTTTTATAGCCTCCTACCTGTTCTTGGTGGCCAAGAAGCCTCAATGGAGCTGCACAGAATGTGTGCCTAATATCTAACCTACTGTATATGGAAAGTTTGGGATAACAATAGAGCTGAAAGATGGCCTTTCTGACACGGAATTGCCTGCCACGCAAACTCTTATCATAGAATCATTTTGGTTGGAAAAGACCTTTAAGATCATACAGTCCAACCATTAACCTAGCACTGCCAAGTCCACCTCTAAACCATGTCCCTAATAACCTCATGTATGCATCTTTCAAATACCTCCAGGAATGGTGACTTGAAAGCTTGGCTAGGAAGCCAAGGCAGAGGAGGATGCTGAAGCATTGTAACATCCAGATTCGGGTTCAGGTCTAAGCCCATCCTTCCCCCTTTCCAGTGTGCAGCACTCAGTTTGTGGAGCAGGATTCATATGCTGCATGTGAGGAGGCTAGAGCACTGCAGCAGAAACAACGTAAAAGGTTTATTACAGAGCAACCAACTGGAGAGCTGGTATCTTAAATGCACTAACTCCAGCCTGGCCTGAGCTAGCTTCTTCACTAACTTAAATGATTGCATCCTGCTACTCTTTGATGCCAGAAAGAAAGAGACTGTCTCTTTAAATAGAGCAGAAAATGATGGGGGTGAGGTGATCTGATTAGTCTGTAAAATGAGCGGAAATTAGTTATTTTCATCCTTAATCACCCACGGGATGGGCCAATTATCGAGCTGTTAGAGACCTATTAGATGGTTGGGAACTCACCCTTCCTCACCTCCCTCCCATAACCCGGCATGAAATTATTGAAGTCACTCAATTTCACTCTCATTGAAACCCATGAAGGGAGATCTCACAGCTGAGCATGGGGTGGCTGCAGAGGCCTTTTTCTAATTACTAGCAGTACTCCAGCTCCCAGAAATTGGTTTATTGATTTCACTCAAACTGTCTCTCTGAAAATGCAACCTTCAGGTTTGCAGGAACAATTCTATCTATCTGTTTGTCTGTCAGCCTATCTGCTTGTCTATCTATCCTCTCGTTTGACTAATCTGGGAGAGGCAAACAAACTTTTAACAGCTGCCTGTCTAATCAATGAAGCTTGTTTATGTGCTCTTGAACAAACACGTGTATTTGCTAACATATTCAATGAGTGCTGCTTATGAATAAATTGCAACCTGTAGATTCGCCACTAATTGGATTTCCTAAGTGTATTTTTTAATTTGGTATTGCTGTGATGAAAGATGATTGGTCAGATCCATTCCCATAGCATTGGCCTCCTCCTTCCCTGCCTCTTACTGGGTAAATTTAACTAACAAATGAAGAAGGCACATCCAAGTCATTGTGTTTTGAAGAGAGAAAGAGTAATCTGGGAAGTAAGGAGGATTTTTCTTTCTTGGGAATTGGATTAAAACTTAAGGCCCCACTACTAGGAAAAAAAAAATAAGAGTTGTTGGTAAGAGTTGAAATAATTTCTTCCTGTTGCACACATAGAAAATAATTGTCAGAGTTGATTGCACAGTATCGGTAGAAAAGCTGTGGCTCAGTCCTTGTCTGGCTTGCCTGGCTGCACGTGTTTCATGACCTTTATCAGAGCATTGCACAGCACCAGCTGCAGAGGATGAAGTTGTGTGCTCTTATCTGTTCTTCTGACTGCATTTGTGTCAGGTGTCCATCTGGGGTCTTGTAAACTCTGCTCCTGCCTGAAGTTCTGTATTGCTATTCAATGTGAGGAGTGTGAGTTTTGAAAGACAATGAAGGTATCTAACAGGACACTTGAAATTGCCTTGGTTCTGGTTGCAGTAGAAGATATAATCCTGTATTCTAGCTGCGAAATACTTTTAAAAATCCCAGCGTCTAGCTGCATCTTTTGGCCACTCGGATGCAGGCCCACATTCCTCAAGTGCCCACATTGTTCCACATAACAACACTTTCAAATTCATTTGTTGAATATGGCCTGGCAATTTTCACCTCTGGCTGATGCTTGCCATAATGATTGTCAGAAAAAAAAATTGCGAATTTCTGACCTAATAGCTCAGTTCTGCTGTGTAAATTTAGCTGCCCTTTCATACTAAAAATGCTCTAGGGCAGGGGTGTAGCTACTCCTACATTTATACAGTCATAGAATCACAGAATGTTAGGGATTGGAAGGGACCTCGAAAGATCATCTAGTCAAATCTCCCTGCCAGAGCAGGAACACCTAGATGAGGTCACACAGGAACATGTCCAGGCAGGTTTTCAATGTCTCCAGAGTAGGAGACTCCACAACCCCCTCGGGCAGCCTGTTCCAGTGCTCTGTCACCGTCACTGAGAAAAAGTTTCTTCTCATATTTAAGTGGAACCTCCTGTGTTCCAGTTTGTATCCATTGCCCCTTGTCCTATCATTGGTTGTCACTAAGAAGAGCCTGGCTTCATTCTCGTGACACTCACCCTTTACATATTTATAAACATTAATGAGATCACCCCTCAGTCTAAAGAGACCCAGCTCCCTCAGCCTTTCCTCAAAAGGGAGGTGCTCCACTCCCTTAATCATCTTTGTTGCCCTGCGCTGGACCCTCTCCAGCAGTTCGCTGTCCTTCTTGAACTGAGGGGCCCAGAACTGGACACAATATTCCAGATGTGGTCTCACCAGGACAGAGTAGAGGGGAAGGAGAACCTCTCTTGATCTACTAACCACCCCCCTTCTAATACACCCCAGGATGCCATTGGCCTTCCTGGCCACAAGGGCACAGTGCTGGCTCATGGTCATCCTGTTGTCCACCAGGACCCCCAGGCCCCTTTCCCCTACACTGCTCTCTAATAGGTCATTCCCCAACTTATACTGGAACTTGGGGTTGTTCCTACCCAGATGTAAGACTCTACACTTTCCTTTGTTATATTTCATTAAATTTTTCCCTGCCCAACTCTCCAGCCTGTCCAGGTCTTGCTGGATGGCAGCACAGCCTTCTGGTGTTTCAGCCACTCCTCCCAGCCTACGTGCCATCAGCAAACTTGCTGATAGTGCACTCTGTCCTAAAATTACATTCAGTCCTTTGAAGGCAACCACGATGCTGATGTGGCCACCAGCGAAAAGGAATTTGACACCCCTGATCTAGGGTGTTTTGGATAGCTGTGGGTTACTAAAGGCCTATAGAACATCTAGAGGGGTAGGTTGAGGTCTTGCAGGTATTGTCCCATGGCTCTAGATGACTTTAAACAACTGAATTGATCTCCCCCAGACTCCGCAGGGACAGACAGCACAAGATTTTCCATGTAGCTTCTGTGCCTTTCAGGACTGTGGCAGGCAAGGTGGAGGCCTCTCCTGCAAGCCTCCCTCTTCATTGCATTGGTGCGTCACCACCCCTCTAAAAACTGGCAGCAGTGTGTCTCAGTAGATGGAAAAGTAGCTGGAAATACGAAGGGATTGTGCCAAAAGAAAGCTTCTGATTCTTTTCAGAAATGAGAAGATTATTCCTGATTTGATTCAGAGTGTATGTCCTTTTCTGGATCCAGCTGGAGCAGTGGAAGAGGTTGCCTTACAGGCAGCTATGCCACACGGATGTTATTGTGAGCCATTTGCCAAAGCAGTGCCCATCAAAATGATCCCACTCAGCTCTAATCTGCTTTGTTTCAACTGCCGTGGGCTGGGGAATGATCACACAAGCAATTTCACTGGTAAGTCGGGGGAGGTGGCACCTTCCCCTGTGCACTTGGTAACAGGCAGCTCTGCAGGCCCTGCAGACAGTAGCATCTTCAAATAACCCCAGTAGACATCTGGTCTGTCTTACACTTCAGTCAACAGATGACAGCTCAGTGAGTTACAGACCTTCTATTCATACTGTGCAAAGGCATTAGCCTCTGTCTTGTGGACCTTAGGATAAATGCTCATATTATATGGAATAAAATTGAAATCAAAAGGAGTGTGTGGGGTTTGTTATTTTTAGTTGAAGGGACGAAAAAGACCCTGGGCAAATTCTGTGAAATATTTGTGCAACAGATCTGCTTAGCTTAATACACAGTGTTAGAGCTACTGCTAAGGGTAGATTTGCTACAGGACTCTGGGCAATCCTGCACCCTCTACCTGAGACCATGGTTCTGCTGTTAACTGTAACTATTCTTTGAGAATTGGGATATTTAAGGAACAGAAGTTATTTTCACTTTTAGCAGCCTTTGGGCAGGTTTTGATCACAATCGTATCTATGCTGTCTGAAGGACCATTGACTGCCTTCAGGGTGGTGCCTGTGTAACTGAGAGGAGAATTATCCTCTGTCTGCCTTCAGTTGCATCTTATCTGTGTTAGGGAGAAGGGGGAACCACTCTTGGATACTTCTCCATCTTTGCTTAGTCTTCAATGAATTTACAGCTTCTGTTCATTTGCAAAACATATTCTACTATGGATTTGCAAGGTCCTGCATGGACACATGCAGAACCATCACAGCAGGTGTTTATGGACAGAAAAGGGAAGGCTAGACTTCTTTTAATCAGTCTTCTGTTGCTGAGTATGTTTTCTAGCTGTTTAACACAGCTCTGTCTTTTCTTTAATCATCTATATAGTGGGGTAGCTAATGTACTGTGGATAGTATCTTGGGCAAACAAGCATGGTGCTAACCATAATGATCTGCCACCATCTGTAGAAACCATTTAGGTACTGTGGTTTTGGGTAGCCTGTAAAGCACCTGATAAATATTGTTACTGTGTGTTGCAAGTGATCTGATTGAACTGGCTTTTGCCATTATATTCAGTTCTTGAGCTGTTAGTTAATCTTCCTTCTTGTGGCACAGCCCTGGTTCACGGTTGGCAGGAGCTTCCTTCCCCTCTTCACTCCCATTCTCTGGGCAGGGTCCTGGGAGCCCCCATCTCCATGATTACTTCAGCTGGCAGTTCCTCCTCATCCTCCCACCTGATCCCATCTGGACCAGACCCACAGGCATGAAAATTCAGTCCCTTCTGGTTTGCTGCTTCTGGCTTTGGCTTCCACCTCCCTCAGTTTCCTTGCTCAGAAGTGCCCTAATTGAAGGGCAGCATATCCTTGACCCAGACTAAACAGATGGCATCTCTCTATGGGACATTCAGGCATGAATTTACTGCACAGGCTGAAGGAGAGGTCTCAGACATGTCTGTTCCCCCTCATTAGCTTTGCCTGACGTTGTGCTCCAAGTCACGGGGCACAGGAACGGTTTTGTGGCTATGCAGAACTGTGCCCCTACCCATTTCATGCCTGGATGTGGCCCTGGTAACACCCATGGTTGGCTTCGTCTATGCTTTTATAAAGATCGTACAATGCTGGGCCTTCTAAGATCCACAATTTAATCACAGAGAGCTGACATGATGCTGAAAGTGATTTGTCGTGCCCATGCTGGCAGTTAAGTCGTTGCCAGCAATTGCATCCAAATACAATAAATTGCTAGAGTGTGGGTTGCTGATGGGCAAGTATCATGGCTGTCATTTCAGCACAGGCGCAGACTGCATAGCTTTTCACCCCCACCAGGACTTTGAGCTAGGTATCTAATGGGCTCCAAATCCTGTATGGCTAAATTTTCCACTAGTATCACTTCATTGTGTTATGCCTTGGGAAAATTTTGCCTCCTCTTCTTGATGAGAAAAAAGCCTTAAAAGAAAGAGTCTAATGGGGGGAAAAGGTAGAATTGTGACACAGTGTATAAAAAGCAGATCATGGATGTCTTTCAAGACAATTCACTATTACAGGAAAGAAGAACTGGAACAATGGAGTCTCCTTTCCTGCTTCCCTGCCCCAAAAAGGCTGAGAAGAAAATGTTCATGAGCCAGAGCCTGTGTTTGTTTAGGAATAGTCTGGGCTTTACCTGACTTATTACAGCTTTAGTGCACAGCAGCAGTATCAGCAGCAAGTGCGTGAAAAACACTAGATCTAGGTGAACGGAATGTGTCAATCCAAAGTGGTAACAACTGTAAACCTTATCCATTTATTATTTTTAGATCTAGCAGGGAAAAAAAATATCTGTTTTTGGCAAACACTTGCCTTCTTCCCTGGTAAACTATGGCTTTGGACAGCACATGTTGTAGTGGCTTTGACAAGCAGAAATCTGGCACATGGTGATTTCAATGTAATGGGGGCATTTTGATGCTGCTTTCAATGTCATCTCATTTGGTGATCATGGGCATTCAGACTTTGTTCCAAAGTCTACTACAAATGACCTTGTAATTTGTGTCCATGAGATATGGATCAGGCCAATATGTGATCAGGTATTTAAACTCTGCTACACCAGAGATTTTACTTGAGAAAGATCTACACTATCAGAGCTCTTCCTTCTACAATAATTACATAAAAATGTTCTCTGTGAGGAAAATTGATCTCTGACTATCATGGGAGATAATGTTCTCCTAAGTAAACTGGAGAAAGATAGCTGCTTGGTTGGACATCACCGAGATTTTTCAAGTGTGCCTGGTTTCAGGGGAATTTAATGTGGTGGAAGTGGCCAAACTGAGGACTGTGAAGAGTGATGGACTCATATTACCACCCACTAAATTCTGTATAAGCAAACTTTCCTTTATCCAGACCCAGCCCTACCAATAGACTGGTTTTGGACTAAGGAAGACCTACTATTCTTTCAGGTCCTTTTCAGTTCTACAAAATGTATGACAGTGTAACACTGCTGACTTCTGCAAGGTTGCTCATATCTGGCACTTGGATTTAATGAGAAGCAACGTAGATCTCCTGAGCAGAGCAGGAGATGAAACGTTGGCAGACTTGGGCTGGATCCCTGATTTCATCACTGATCTGCAAAGTGATCTTAGTTGGGGCCTGTGTCATGTATGTGATTTACTTCCTACATCTGTAGCTAATGGTCCTTCCCATGGCCAAATAGCCCTTGAAGTGTTGTGCACTGTCAGCATACTAAATCTTATTTATTAAGCACCAAAGGTACCTAACCCCATGGAGATGTTTTATTAGCTGTAGAGAAATTTCTTCAACCTTTGTATCTATCATGGTGGTTCCTGCAAGCTGCCCAGTGCCTGAGCACTCTGCTGCCACTCTGGTGTTCAGAAAGAAGCAGCCAGCACCCCCTTTACATCCCACCTCTGGGGAGACCAGCCCTCTGCTGCCGCAGAGGGTCTCTCAGGCAGATGTTCCACTCTGTGGCTTCCCTGTCCCAAGCGATAAGCACTTTAAATGCTTCAACAGTTTTTAGTATTCTGCCCATCTCTCAGCTTTTTTAGTTTTATAGAGCTTCCTTTTCTTAACATAGCATTAAAAGGAGGAATAAAAAAAAAAAAAAAAGAAAAAAGAAAAATGAATCAGGGAAGAAAGAAGCCAGAAGGAATTGCCTGTCCCAACATGCCTGTCCTTTCCCTTCCCTGTGTGCTGAGAAGTTGATTTCTTGGCAGCTAGTCTTTCTGAGTGACCTGTGGAGACCTTCCCAGCGACCTCTATCCTGTGGTATGCTTCTCTCTCCTCCATCTAGCTCAGCCAATGGGAGAGGAAAGAGTGGGATGATGTGGCTGGATCTGCTGAAGATCCAGACACAAGAGAGCCTCTCCCATTCAAGCTGTAGGGAACCCAGCTTGGAAAAGGCAGTTGAAGAGCAGGAGCAGCAGCAGTCTCAGCTTGTAACTGAGTGCCTTGCAACCAAGACAAACCTATTCTGAGGCTGCAGGTCACTACAGGGAGGGGAAACCCCTGTATCACTGTGTAAGATAGACCCTTTGCTGGACCTGTTTAGCAGTGTGATTTCATTCTTTATTGAATGGTCTAAACAGACACAGACAAGCTAATGTCTCCTGCTTGTTTCTTAATCAGTGTTCATTACTTCAGCCCATTACTGTAAGTGGTGTCCTCTCTGCCATCCCTCCTCCTTTGTGTTCCCAGGGAAAAGCCTTCGGCCACTTACATTTTCACCTTTCTGGGAAGGCTTCCCACCTCAAAACTCAAGCCTGGTAACCATTTTAAGCTCCTTTTTAAGTTTCTTTACCTAATACCCCAAGCCAGATTTTCCTCTTAAAAATCTCACACATGTACATGCTGTCTTTTCCCACAGAGAGCCAAGCCCTTTCCAATTCCTTCTGCCACCTGTTCATGGACGATTTATTTATCTTAAAAAGCCACATTTCTGATGCAGGAAGCCTGGGGTCCCAATCTCTGCTGTCCGTAGACTTCGCAGTTTAGCTACTGGATTTTGAACAAGACTACAACATGATGTTGTTCTCAGTGGTATAGTAATGATGTGTCCCTCTTTCATTCTGGGAAATGAGCTTACAAGGTAAATCATGTTTAGGCCATTGCAGTTTCCACAGGGAACTTGGATCCTTAGTTTTATGTGGGTATCAACAGAAGGACAGCTGCTAATTAATTTTTTGTTATAAGTATTGTCAGGGATGGGGGTGTGTGAGGGAGGCAGGGGAAGCAGCTAAACCAAGGTTTACAAAAATAATTAGCTTTTCTGCCCTCTCTTGCCAGAGATGTCAACCCTCTCTATCACAGCTCAGCCACGTGAATAGTTGATTTCTCACCACAATGACAGAAGTGAAAGCAAAGAGTAGGCTGGGGATAAGAAAGTGTAGATGAGGGCAGAGTAGGGCAGCAATATGGTTTTACAGTTCATCCAAGGTTTTGTTCCACCAGCAGCCCAGCTGCTTTGGGAGATTCCTGCCCTCTTTCCTTTCTTCTAGCCTCCCCTTTCTGCACCTCTGCTCCTACCAAAGGCTTCTGCTCGTCCTCACTGCATCCAGTCAACTGGCAGTACAGCTGCAATAAATATAACCAAGGGAGCAGAAATCTCTGGTGTGGTAGTGGGACCTTTTAAAATGCTAATAGAATGCTTTTAACTAGTTCCCACTTAACAGCCCTAATTAGCAAGGCTTATCCTTGATTTACTAAAGCTGAGGACTGCTGAACCTTGCTCAGCACGCCAATGTAGATGAGGAGACTGGAGTTTATTTTTCTGTCTTGGGGTTGCTGCCTTGCACTGTGTGCTGTCAGATGAGCAAGCTCACCAGGCTGCCAGGGGCCATGGAGAAGAGTAAGTTGCTGTTCTGTGGCTTTTGCCAGCTCAGGCTCCTCCCCTGCTGAGGTGGAGTGTACAATTTGCTCAGCAGCCGAAGACTGAGTGTAGGGCTTTTTGAAAAGTCTCTGTGCATTAGTGTGGCAAATTGGAGCCTCCCAGGAGGATACACAGCATCACGCTCACCAGCAACAAGATCTCAGCTCCTCAGTACAGAGGAACCTCATTTAATGTATTAAATATTTAATTAATGAACTGAAGCTTTAATGAGGTGGTGATGAAGATGCCAAATGAGATACTGCGACAGGAATACCCCACCTCAGAGATAAGAAACAGTTAGCTATTATTCTTCCAGTAGCTTTTTTGTCACTGGCAACACTGCTGCCTGGGGAAGCTCTGAGTACCTTTAGGTCTCATTCTGCCTAGTTGAAGGGAATTGCACAGGTGGGATGCATCCCAGATGTGGGATAGAAAGCTCCTTTATTGCCTCTTTTATGGAGCTGGAATAGATGAAGAAGCTTTGGCTGGGGAGAGCAAGTGTGCTGTAGTTTCTCTGCTTCATGTGGCTTCATAGGAATTGTTAACATAGAGATAAACAGAGATAGCATGAAAAATCATGTGGGTAGGGATGCCACTGCTACATCCATGGAAGATCCAGTTTTCTCAGAGAAGAAGAAGTGAGGGGGAGGTGTTATGTTGAAACAGGGACCCATTTTTTCCCTTGAATTGGATCTACCTGGTGTCACTGATGTGAAGTTTGGTACAAGTACCAAGATGCTACTGGTCTGGGCCAGATGTCTCCTCAGAGGTGTTGAGAGCAGACCTCTCATGTTTGATGTTATTCAGTATGAGAGTGTTCATTTCTTCTCCTTCATATGGTGTGCTGCTAAGATAGTACCTGAGCACTGTCCTTGGGGTGGGTCGGGCTCTCTTACTTGGAGGGGTGAAGGCCAAGGGGCTAAGAGGCATTGAGGGCCTCGGGTCTTCTTCAGGCAAGAGGTGCTCAAAGAAAAGACCACAGGGAATTCTGGTGACGTGATAGAAGGATGTGAGAGCCAAGATAATTCTCATCATTTTGTCTCTGTGCAAGAATTGCTTTAGCTGATCAGCCCCTGTTATGGGAACCTTGGGATTTGGAAAGGAATAATAAAAGATTAATCGAGAAACTCCTGAATGAATTCAATAAAAATGACATATGGAGCGTGCACTGTGATGTTTTTATGATTAGGCTGGTAGATAATTGGAATGTGCAGATTCTGCCCCATGCTTGGTCAGGTCTGGTGTCTCAGAGATCCTTCTGGTTTCAGTGTTGCCTCACAGAGGAAAAAAGTATCGAGGAAAAGGGAAAGAAGGAAAAAGGAGGAGGCAGACCAAATGTTTCTCTGCTCACTTTAGGAGAAATCTCTAAGAAAGCTGCTGTTTAAAATGCATTTCATTTTTCAGAATACAATCCTCCATGCCACAGATTTTGGCTTGACTCACACATCAGCACTGTTGAAAGCCAGGGCTGGGCTGGAATAAGGAGGGAATAAATCCTCTGCGTGTTCAGCTTTTCCCTCCTTGCTCCCAACCAGTGTTCGTGTGTAGCCAGGCCCAGCAAAATGGTTAAAGGGCAAAATTTAACACCACCTCCCCTTCACACACACACATCCCAACCTCTACAGTTGTGGATCCTTTTTCAAGAACAGCATCTCTAAGCCAGAGCTAAACTCCTGTTCCCCTGGGTGTCACAGCACATTTTGTTTGGACATTGATGAAGATTTTGCAGGACACTGTTGCAAAGTCTGTCTTGGCCACTTCATTTCCACAACCCTCTGTCGAGCTTTCCTCTGCCTCTCTCTAACACAATGAGCTTGTTTTTGATTCCAGGCCCATTACGACCTCCTTGCCCAGCCACAGTAGGTCAGCTCTGTCCCCTGGTCACTTCTCTGTGCTGGCATCTGTCACACACAGGTCAGGTTTGCAGAAGAGCATCTTTCTACTTTCTTCTCTGGAAAGGAACTTCTGTGTTCTGCCCTCAAATCCATCTTTATTATTACACATATTCCTCTCCCCTTTCAGAGAAACCAAGCCAAAATAACTCACCCCAAAACAAAAGCAAGAGAACTGTTAGGCACTCAGTGTACATCTCTCTCCAGCCACCCACTCTCTTGCCTTATATTTAGATTTTCCTTTAGGCGATGACTGTCTTTTTGTTCTCTTCTTGTACAGTGCCGGGTGGAATGGGACCTTGCTCCATACTTGATGGATCAGAGAGTGTTGTGACTTTTGTGATAATAAGTGGTAATAAAAAGTATTGACTGGCTCACAGCATGAAGCTGTGATGAAATGATGGAGGGTTTTATTACACCTTTTATCCTAGAAAGACAAAAAGAGAGGGAGAGAGATGCAAAAACATGTGGATTTAGTTTCTTCTTTTTTTCTTTTCCCCCCTTTTTTTTTCTGAGGTGGCTGGAGTTCTTCAGGTGTGTTATGGAGCTCTAAGGATCCATACTCTCTTTTCACCCTATTTTACCATCCTGCCACATGCTTGTGTGGGCTGTTTATTTACATAGCTTCTCAGCTGAACATACACAGGTTACTTGTGGCTTTATTGCTACCCATATCAATACTCTTTGAGATCAAGCTAGCTCATGTATGTCCATGCTTCCTGCAATTTAACTGCAGTGCACATGCATCCTGCATGAAAGAGAAGAGGAGCCTTTACCAAGTCTTTTAGCTTCCAGAACTTCCCCAGGCATGAGATTTTCCATGGAAATGATTGTCCAAGGGAAAACACATTTTTCTCCACTATCATAAATAAAATACAGCAACATTTGACAGCTTTAAAAATGTTCAAATCTGAACATAATGTTTTGACTTGGGTTGGTTCCAAAATTTGCACTTGCTGAAATGAATCATAGCATTTCACTGCAAATTTATTTGACATCAAGTGGCACCTGCCCATGGGGCTGCGGTGCCTCACAGGAGTTGTAGTTTGGATGCCTTGTGCATGCGTCTCTTGTGCAGACTGGTCTGCTTGTCTGAAATACATTTCCAATAATATACTGTAGATCCACTCTGACTGAGCTGAACAGTCCAGGGTGAAAGTCAGGAAGCAGCCAGACATGGAAGATCAGTTACAGAAGAGGTGAAGACAAGGCTGCGAAATGTTCAGTATAACATCCCAAAATGAAATGTTTGGTTTCAATGAATGCGAAAGACATTGTTTAGATTGGTGAAGTGGAAAAATGACTGTATTTCTATTAAAAAAAAAAAAAAAAAAGAATGTTCCCTTGGAAAAGTAGGTATTAATTGAGCTTTTCATGCTGACAAATTGTGCTGTTTTTCATGGGCTGGACCACCCAGTTCTATTCTTAGCTAGCATAAGAGCTCAGTTTCACAGTAGGTGTAATAGGATTGATTCAGTCTCAGCCACCTCAGGGGTGGAGCTAACCCAATTATTAGTGACACAATTAATGAATTTTACCCTCATTGCATGAAAAGATGTTTTTCTTTTTTTTTTTTTCCTTTTGCATTCTGAGAAGTAGTTTTTTTCTGGAATTTGAAAATTATTCATGACAGATAGAGAGCAGACTTACTTGCGTTACAAGCAGTGTAAACCCAGCCTTCTCGTGTAGTTCATATTAACCAAATTAAGAAAAGAAGCATCTTCCTTTCAATAAAATGTCTTGGGGGGGTGGAAAAAAACCTCTTTCCCTTCCTCCATCCGCAGTGCTGCCACCTCTAGGCTGGTGCACCTACTGTTAAGCAAGAGAGCATGGCAGAGCAGAGCATTAGTAGAGCAGTAAAAAGTGGTGTCTTCCCAAGCTGACATTACAGGAGAGGCTTAGAGAAAGATGAATTATCACCCCTGGAATTTGCCCGGGATGTGTAGGCTAACATCTGGGGAGGGAAAGAAGCCAGGAGATCATAAATGACAGCAGGTGGGTAAGGCCTAAATTATGTTTTTCATCTGAAGTGAGTTACCTTTACAGGGATCCCTTAGAGACATGGTCACATACAGGGGCAGCTGTGCGCATACTGAGTGGGGCTGCTCTGAGCCTGTGATTAGAATGCACCTATTTAATCCTCTGAAGCTGGTGGATTAGGGTACGGTGCTCTGATTTATTTTGTCTGTTTGGGCTGTGTACACACTGTGTAGAGGAATTTGGATCTAATCTTTGCCATCATTATAATTAATTAGATGCTATTCTCCAGCATGTAATGGTGGTGATACAGCTCTTACATGGATCTGTGTGTTCCTCACATACCCGGCCGCAAGAAGAGATTTGCTGGGGAGATATTTGTTAATTAATTGTTTAGTTCATCAAAACACCACACTGGGCCAAGTTCAGCCCTAGTGTTATGCTATTGATTTTAGCTGCCTGGCACCCAATGAGAGATTCACCCCTGAAGTTTTTCTCCCTTTCGTTTACCAACAAATGTTTTTTTAGATTGTGCTGCAACTGGCAGGTAGATGTGTATTTGTCCACGTGGGCAAGTGGCAGGCATGAAGGGAAGGCCATCAGACAGCTATGAGCTAGTTCATAGTTCATAGCTAGTTCAGCTGTGTTATTCTTCTCTGAAGTGAGCTTCAGAGGGAAGGAGGGATGGAGGGATGGAAAGAGCTTTTGCAGACGCAGAAGAACACTATGTTGATGAAGAGGTTGGACCTCAAAGAGCAGGATTCAACTTCTAGGAACTAGGCAGACCTTCATCAATGAGGCCGTGATTCCTGGCCATACACGTCACTCACTGTAGTAGTCTGGTAAGCAAGTATTCCTACGCCTATGACCAATCTGCATCCCGCTGGACAGGTGTCTTGATTTGCCTGTGCATGCTTGGGTTGTGGCCAGGAATACCTGCAGATGTAGATTAGTTGTTTAATGACGTGCATGGAAGTTTATTACTGAGCCTGTGTGGAAACCTATCTGGAACAGGAGATTTGTGCTGATGTGTAAATCAGTTGCTATATGTAAGTGTGTTGAGAAGAGGAACACATGCACGTTGCTGAGAGCATGTGATGGTGTGTGAGGTCTGTCATACAGAGTGTGGGTGGCTTGTATCATGCGTGCGGCTGCAGACCTGCATGCCCGGAATTGTCTGTGCTCATGGAAATGTCTTCATAAACACATAAGTTTTTATTCACACTCGAGTTTCTCATAACAGCTGTCACCGTGCAAGTCTGGGTTTTGATAATTTCCATTTAGGGTGTCCCTTTAAATGTCTCCAGTTACCTGTGTGCCCAAGGAAGCTGTGTGTACGTGAGTACAGGTGTACCACAGGGGGGACCTTGGTTACTGGATAAATGTGATGGGTGTATTGTGCTCAGTACTCCTGTGATGACACAGTATATGCAAGAGATATAATCTTTCTTTCCATGGCAAACGAGCTCTTTAATTCCCCTTCCCTTCTCATCTGGTGCCTGTTTGCTGTGGCTCACATACTAGTGACTACTAGTTACTTGTCTGTAGGCAGTTATGGCTGATTTTCTTCTAAGCATATGAAGCTTTGTGGTGGACTGACAGGAAAACACAGTGTACATATCAACAGATCAATTTGCCTTGCCCAGGTTCAGATCTGAGTGGAGCATCAGTGGACAGCAGATACCAGCTCCCAGGAGAACTCAAACATATACTACTGACCATTTCATGCCTGCATAGCTATGAAGCTTTTGAATAGAGGTAGTAACCTGTGTCAGCAAACATCCATCTGCACTAGGACATTTGTCTTAGACATCAGTGGGTTTAGGCTAAGAATTCAAAGGGTTTAGGATAGAGTTGAGCCCAGCCCCTGAATCCTTTCTGCCTCTGCTCCTGAGAATACTGTGGAGGCAGTTTTTTTAATGATGAGTCTCACACAGCTGTAGTCTTCATTCAAATTTCCTGTCAGGTCAGGGGCAGCGGTACTTGGCACTTGTATTATGAAGCTCTAACTGAGGGAGAACTGCATCTTTCCAAGACAGGGCAGCACAATTACCTGTTTCTACAAAGAAATCTGAGAGATGGAAAAAAGGAAAGAAAAGGAAAGACACAGAAGTCTCGTTCCTTTATGTTCTGGGTTCTTTGTAGTTTTCTTTGAAAAAGGTCAAAGAGTTGTCTCAAGAAATGGGAAATTCTCGGAATCCTTTAAACTCTAGTCCCTTTTCTTCTTAAAGTGGCCTAATTCCAGGGAGCTTAAAGTCTAACAAGGGATTTGATCCTACCTCAATCTCTCTCTCTCTTTCTCTCTCACAGCAGGTTTGATGACATTCAGATTGCTCATTTGTATTTTCTTTTGTGAGACAAAGCACTTCAGTTTCTCTCAGCTCTTCCAGCTGTCATATGTGTTCTTTCCTCTGCCTGTCTGGAAGACAACATTCCTAGAGAGGTAGCTAGCAGGAGAAATCTTTTCACTTTAATTACAATAAAAGAGATCAGCAAAATGTACCAAGTTAAGCTTTGTTTGAACATCCCTGAGATGTGAAAATCTGATGTTTGAGGGTGCTGACCAATCCAGCCCCCGTTACTGTATGAGATGCTGCAGCCCTTCTCCCCATGACAGCCATAGCTCTCTTGGTAGGGCTTTTGCTGCACTTCAGCAGGGGCAACTATTTTTCTTTTACCCATGAGGTTTATGCATTCCTCCAGTAAAGATCCCTGATTTAGCGGGACTCATTCCTGCCTTTCCATTGATCGTTTGCTTCCATATAGTTGATGTCCTTGTTTTCCTGTGGTCATCGCAAAGCTAGCAAGATGCTAGATGGCAGAGATGTCCGACTTCCTGGGGTCCTTCCCAGATGCTTGGGAAGAGACAGTGTGAAAAATAGGTGGGGCAGGGTCTGAGATGAGAAGTGAAGAGCCAAAACTGTGGATATATTTGGCCCAAATCCATTGAAGAGTTTTAGCAAAATAACCCACCACACCAAATGCCCCAAAAAAAAAGGGGGGGGGGGGGGAAGAAAAGAGATAAGAAGAATTATTATAAATGTCAAAGCATCTTGGTTTTGACTGTAGTATTTCATTTCTGAAACCCTTGAATGTTTAATTTTGACGTTCTTTTCACAGAAATAGCTTTGTTTTTTGAAATGGCATTAATGCTGATCTAAATTAAAAAGAAAAGATTAGGCAGCAGCTTGAATAACCCTGAGAAGAAATAAAACATTGTATTTGGATTGACCAGATTTGGGATTGGCCAGAGATGAAATGGTTGTGATTTACTTTTATGTTGCTGAAAACCTTTGCAAAGTTTTATTTCTGTTTGAACAAAACCCATTGTTTTTCTTCCTGGGTTTTCACTGAAACACTGCAACAAACAAGCCAAAATCTTCTTTTGTCCATTTGACCTCTGGCCACTCCAGCTTTTCCTCACTCCAGCAGAAAGAGATGGGCAAATTAGAATATCCTAAAAGTGTCAGACTTAAGAGATACCAGCTCCCAAGTCCTAATCTCCTTGGCTCATTCCTGGGGTATGTATGTCCCTGATGATGTAGGATCTATTAAGAAAAGACCATATCCTCAAGACATCTTTTCCTTAAGTGACACACTGTCTCCAGTATTTTTATAGGACAGCACTAATTTTTCATAATGAGATACAGTAGGCTCCAGTACTTTAATAGACTTATCAAGTCTCATGTATTCAGGATGAAATTAGCTCATTTGGTTCCTGTCTCTCACCCCCCTGTTATGGTGCTGCTAAGATGCAGGAGTGTAGCACCATGACCCTCTCCTGCTCGAGAATGGTGTACATGCCCAAATGTAGCCAGGAGGTCTGGTGCTGCCAGGAAGCCAAGGAACATATGCAGCTGCCAGGGGTCCTGCAACCAACAGAGTCTGTGCAGTGGCTGCTACAGAATGACCCAGGATCCCCTGTCCATGTCACTTGTGCTCCCTTATCATGTCACCCAATGTGTGCATGTCTGTGGGGAGTCCTGTGTGCTGGCTCGTAACAGGGATGGAAGGGGAGGCCCCTGAGCCTGGAACCTTGCTCTTCTTTGTCCCATGTCAGAGAGGGTCCCTCAGTGTTTCTCTCTCCTGTGGATGCTCTCTCCAGAAGTGACTGCTCCCACAACCTCTCCTTGAGGCAGAAACTTCCCAGCACAATCTGGTGGGGCAGCCCCAGCTCAGGATTTACAACAAGCACTTTGAGTAGGGTTTCACAGCTCACCTCCTCTGCTTCCGTGGACTCACTCCTACCAACAAGGAGGGCTCAATGACCGCTAGTCTTTGAGGCCTTGTTAACCTGGAGACTAGGATCTAACAATTTGCAGGCAGGCAAATTGCTTGGAGGAAAGGTGCAAGGTCAGTGGTGGGAAGTGTTGCAGACTCTGGAGTGTCACCACACCAAGCAGTTGAGGGTGGCAGCGCTATGGCTGAGAAACTGGCTACTCCCCTGATGCCGAGAGGCTTACTGTGATCAAATCCCACTGCTTTTAGAAGGAATAATTCAAAAAGAAAAATGATTTCCAGTATGTTACCAACACACTCCAGGCTGGTGTGAGAGTGGCATTCCTCGGTAGAGTCCGTGACACCTGCTATTAGTAATTCACAACAGCAATGCTCCTGAGGGAACCAAGCCCAAGCAGGCGAGAGGTAGGCAATGTAAGTTTGTCCTTCCCGGCTCTGCTGAGATTTGCAGTGTGTGCCTTCAGGTCAGTTCACCTCTGGGGAGCTGGTGAGAGATACTCATAGCGTATTCCAAGACTGAGGAAGAAGAGAGGGATTAAAAGAAAAAGAGAAGATAAAAATGGCTTTGGTTAGGGCTTGGGTGTGCTAAGTCCTGTTCTTTTCAGCTTTCTCTCATGTGCTGGTAAGCAGTCCCCTGACACTCAACCCTGCTTTTTTTTGGCTTTCCTTGGTCCTCGCACAAGCATGTATCCTGCCGTGTAGCAGCAAAGCACTGCAGAGCGTGTGGACATGTGCATGTGTCACCTCTGTGTGTGTGAGGTAAGGGAAGGCATGAGCAATGGTGTCTATGCTACGGGCACACTCGCACCCGTTCCTGTGTGAATGCCAGTCAAAAAAGTGTGCCGATCCGCACTCTTAACAGCTGGCATAGCTGAAGAGCTTGCCTGCCTTATTAACAGTCCACTTATCTGGAATCTGCTCACTGAGCAAAAACTGCTCCATAAATCCTCCTGCAATTTGCATTCCTCTTTGCTGTCGCTCATTACCACTGACCTCACTTCTTCTGCTGGAGCTGATCAGCCTCCCACCGTCCTGCCTGCGAGACACCTCTCCATTACCACAACCTATTAACAGTGGCAGCAGCAGAGCCTCCTAGAACAAATGTGCTACTGCTGAGTCAGGAAACGTTCACAACTCAACTCCTCTCTCTTAGCCCCCTCCCCAGCCCCTGGGAGGGAGACAGTGACAACGAGCGCAGCTCAATTGCTCTCCCTTGCGTGTTTCAAGGCCAGGCTCTGCATCCCAAGGAGCTCAGCGGGGTTGTCACTGGACTTGCACTCTTGTAGGCACATCACAAATGAGGTGCATCGTCTGGAAGCATCTGATACCAGAAGTGCTTGCTAATCAGCCATGGGGTCTCTCAATTAGCAGCTCGCCCACTCGGTGCATGTGAATGCAGGTTTCTAGTTGAATACCTGACTCTTCAGCCTGTGGGAAGAACACCTCTTCTGCTTCCTTCTTTGGGAGTAGAGGAGAAGCAAATACAGACAGACACGCAGATCTCACTGCAGTTGCAGGCTGAGGCGTTGCGTGAGGAGGCTGAAGCAGCTCAGCCTGCTTCTCTGGGTTCACCCCCACCAGACCCAAGCATTCACCTATGCTAGGGGCTTGTGATGGGCAGGTCAGGTACAAAGAAAGCTGGGATCCACATTAGTGCTCTCCTTCCTGTGTGCCAGGGCAGCTGGAACCTTGAGGGCTCACACTGCCTCCTCTTTCCTTGCAAAGTGGCAGCACCAGGTGAGCGCTTGGCTTGTGGGCAGAGGAAGCAAAGGCATGGAGGTGATACAGTCCTTTGGTCCTGCTCAGTGCTGCAGTGAAGGGCTGAAAAGAGGCTTGTGTTTATATTAAACCTGCTACACTGTCCCACCTGCAGCATGTAGGGACTCTCATAACAAAGCACCACACCAGGTGTTTCCCATAGCCACAAAATAGTCATGTAATACTCTTGTTTTCCAGTTCTGTCAGGGTTGAAGTCCTAAGCAGCTGGAGTGGCTGGAGGTATGTGCTGACTCAAGAAGAGCTGGCTGTTTTGTTTATATCCAGGTGTGGTTCCATAAGTTTTAGAAACCAAAATGTGATTTTCTGGTGAGTCCCCTGGTCTCTGATTTCCTGTAAAGGTTCAAATGCCTTGTAAGCTGTATGTAAATAGCTCATATTGCCTTTACTCTGTGAACAAGCCTCCATTCTGTAATGTAAGGAAGAGTTTTATTTTAGTGGCAATGGAGGAAGGGGTTTGGGCAGAGAAAAAGCCTCCTGGTATTCCCCAAGCTTTTTTCCCTTCAGCCCAGGCAAGCAAAGCCTTTCTTTGCAGGAGGAGAAACGTGTTTACTTAGTATAGCAGAGGGACCAAGATGCAGACTCATTAAAACACAGCTCACGTATAGCCGGGGGTTTCATATATAGCTTTTTTTTTTTTTTAACCTTCCCTGTCTTGATGGAAACAAAAGGAAGAGAAGAGGAAAGAAAAAAAAAAAAAAAAGAAAGAAAAGGAAGGAAGTGAATTGCTTAATGGAGGTGCTCTGCCTGCAGTGTTCTGCCTGCATATTTAATACACTGATTTTTATTGAATAGAAGGTGAAAAAGTGCACCTTGTTTGTTGCTTGCCTGTCAACCCATGGCAAGAAGGCATCCTTTCCCCTGGCTGGTGCCTTTTATTAGTCAATGGTTTCCAGAGTGTAATTATACTCTAGATCTGAGATGCATTATACACACAATTACAATTCCCCAGCCAAGCCTGTTATTTATTAACCGGGGAGATATTTGTTCAATTGTTTTGGAAGTCTGAGGTTTTCTTTTGTTTCTCTTTCTTTTTCTTCCCTCCCCTTTAAACTGTAACACAGACTCTTGCAAAAGGCCTGTCCTTTGTGGCTCAGCAGGAGCAGGGTGAATAGCCCGTTCTCTGTCACCTAAGAGCCTTGGCAAGAGGAGCTACAGTGTGGGGCTGCATTTGCAGGAACTGAGCATAAATTGCTCAGAGCTCACATGGGAAGTTTCCTTTGCTGGGATCCTGGTTTGCTTTCATGCAGTGGAAGTGACCTCTGGGCTTTACACAGCCCCTGTTGGGGGGACTGTCTGTAGCTAAAAGGCAAGCACAGCCTTGCCAAATCTATTCCCTCCTGTGCGTTTGTGTGAATTGGAGAGCCCTGTGTTTATGTTCAACTCGCTCAGCTTTACCAAACCTGGATACCCACCCAAAGCCTATTTTGATTTCTAGTGCATTAAGGCTACTTGAGAGCATCTCTTATTAAATTAGAAACTCCAGCTTGGCCTAACAATTGAAAACCGGATTTTAGGAGTCCTTCAGGGCAAACGGCATCTCTTTGCAGCTTTTGTGTGCCACTCTGGACATGCAGAAAGAACATTTGGCTCGCATTATTCTAACAGCTTGTGTTCCTTATCTCGGTAAGAACCCAAAGGGCAAAGGAGATTGGCAACAAAAAATAAAAAGACAAGGTTACTGGTTTAGCCAAGCGTTTTAGGACCGCAGAGCACAACATAATTGGCCACCAGTCAGTCAGAGCAAGGGTCTACCTTGCCTCGTCCTGTCCTGTCTCTGACAGCAGCTGGTAGCAGCAGAGTTAGGAAAGAAACATAAAAGCTTTGCAGCCATTCTCCCCTCGGAAATATGTTTCCTGAAATGTAGTCAGCACTGTTAAAAATGCATCCCATCCATCTATCATCCCAGGTGCTGTCCTGCTGGGATTTTTCCATTTCCACAATATCCTCACTTTAATAAGGTGACCAGAACAGGGCGAGAATCATTTCCTTGTTATTAATTATTACCATGACTGCTGTACGGCAGTGTGCTCAAGGGTGTAGAGCTATAATCCACAAGAACCGCCTCCTGAAGGGCATTTTATCTTCCCTCACACTCCTAATCACTGATATGTCAGACCTGTCCCCCTTGGCTTTCCTCTCAAGCTGTGCTTCAGTCCTTCTCCCTTGATTCTGTGTAACCAGCCACTGTGTCCACAGCTCCCCCCAAAATGTGTTTTATCCCTTCTTTAGTTTTTGTATGTATGGGAACATCCTTCTAATATGAATGTAGAGGTAGATTTAAACTGGTAAGGTGTACAAGCATAAACCTCGTGCACAGTGCAATTTTTTGGCTTTTGGAGGAACCTACTTCAGTTTAGCTGATGTCACTTGGGAAGGTATTTGCAAAACCCCAGCCCTCTGCCTCTGAGCCCCTTTTTCTCATATGGGGATAAAGGTGCTCATGTGGGGATTCATTCTGCTAAGTTGTATGTCTGTGTTGCCGCTAACATGACTGCTGGAGCTTTCCTTTGCAGGCAAGACCTCAGATGGCACCTTGGGTTCTAGTTTCATTGTGGCTAACAGCGAATGCTTCTGGCAGCTCTAGTGTTTGGTGTATGACAGGTATTACTGCCACTACAGTCACCCCTGGTGCCTGCCCTACTCTTGTGCTGGATGTATCTGCCTTTAGAACCAAAAAAGCAGAGAGATGGCATATCTACTCTCCAGCCCCTGCAGCTGGCACCCCAAGATGCCAACAGGATCTGCTGGTGAAGGTAGGTTTGGGCTGCTGCTGTGTGTGGCAGCAGCTTAAGCCCAGGTAAATTCTTCTGCTTGGGCAATGACAGGACAAGTGGTAATGGTTTTAAACTCAAGGAGGGGATATTCAAGCTAGACATGAGGAAGAAATCTTTTACAATGAGGGCGGTGAAACACTGGGACAGGGTGCCCAGAGAGGTGCTGAATGTGGCATCCCTGGAAATATTCAAGGCCAGGCTGAACAGGGCTCTGAGCAACCTGATGTGGTTGAAGATGTCCCTGCTTATTGCAGGGGAGTTGGACTAGATGACCTTTGAAGGTCTCTTCCAACCCAAACCATTCTGTGATTCCTGCAGGCAGGGGTGGCAGGTAGACTGACTTGTGAGCAGGCAGCTAGGAGAAGGTGGCTTCTGAGACCACCACAGCTGTTTGCTTATGTGCACCCAAGTCAGATTCCCACAGCACTTTCTGCTCTTGGTTTACAGGCATCCTGGCAGCATTTTCTCCTGACAAGGAAGGACAGCGGCTAACCTGAGTGAAAATCTTAGGAGAAGCAAAGCAGTTGTTTTCACTTGAACAACGAGCTAGGATCCAGTCCTAGTTTGTACTTTCTGGAAGTGGCTCCCTCTTCACAAGCCTTTTGCACCTATGCAGTTACGATGAGTTAAGAGCCTAACATTTTTTATTTTTCTTAACAAAGACATGATCCACTTGAGGTTGGGTTTTGCTTGTTTCCATTTACAATGACAGTATGCTTGAAAGGGAAGCAAGAGGACACCCTGCTATTTGGAAACAGCATCTGTATTTTACTCTCTTTCATTAAGCAAAATGCAATGTCCATAAACTACATTGTGCACAAAGGTCTCTTTCGCACCTTGATGCATAGCAGAGCGTGGTGTTGATGACAGCCTTCACATCTATTGGTTTTCTCTGGCAGGCTAAATCCAGTTGCAAAAAATGATAGAAATAACTTTTAAAGGTCTTCGTTTCAAGTCCCAATACCTGCCCTATGTCTGAGAGATTGTAAAGATGAGATACTGAAATGTGAAGTGTGCACAGCATATATGATTTAAGATAGTGAAAAGAAACATGAGAAAACAGGCCTGAATTTCAATGGCCATCTTTAAATATCTACATTATGAGAGTTTCTAAATCTTCAACTGAAGCAATTACTTAATAAATCCATTTGTCCCTGGTGCCAAATTTGAAAATTGAATTCAGTAATTATACATCAGCCAGTGGAAATCTCCTTACGTAACTTTAACTATGGAGCAATTCTGATGCCTGTATACTAGATCCCATGAAATCTTAGGTCTGGAATTAAGATTTGGGACTAAAATTAAGACTTCTAGTCAGTACATTCCACCAGATGTAGAGAACAAGGAAAGAACTGGTTAAATTAGTAAATATTTAGGTTTGCATTTTCTTTTGCCAGTCTCTGTCACTTTCTGTCTGTCATCTGCAGCAGATGCAGCTCATATCTCAGCTGAACACACAAATTGTGCAAATTCATTTCGGATGTGTTTATTTGTTAGACATCCATTTGTTTGCATGAGTTATATGGCTTCTATCAATTACACCGTACGTGGTTCATTATGTGAGATCATTTTGCCGTAGCGTAAGAGCATGAACTGTAGTGTGATTCCTAATGGTGGCTGGGGGATATGTTGCCGTCGCTATTCAGAGAAAATAATGGGAGTGGGGAAACCTGCACCAGTATTGTTTTTGTAATTGTTGGTTTACATGATAGTAGTTCCAGTGGAGAAATTACAAAAAGTAATAAGGTGTTTTAGGGCTGGAGTCTGAGGTTTAGATCGGAGCCTGCACCTCTCAGGATATAATGCAGAGTTCTTCCATGAACAGGGGGGCTTTGGTTTCCATGGAAGACATTTTGCTTTCATTACAAAAATGCTGCTGCTCATTTCCTTTTGGAGGCTCGCTATTAGAATGACTCCCTGAATAGCAATTACAGGAGAGCTAGAAAAGTTTATAATTTTTGATTCAGTGCAACCACTTCACTAGTATTAAACATTCTTACAGAAATGCCACTACATACTGCATATACAACGATTAATTTGTCCATGACCAGATCAGCAACAATGTTCTTAGACACATATATCTTAGGAAGAGGAAGGTGATGACTAATTAGCATTAGGAGTATGATCAAGGGTTTATATCTTGTAGTGTCTTACATCAAAGATGATGTGGGCTTGGTGTTCTCAGCCTGGATCCCTACGGGCATGTGCCTATGTTAGGAAGCCACATTAAAATCTGGCATAATTCAATATGATTAGCAGATTCTGTTCAAGCAGGAGCTGGTTTAATAGCCAAGGGTCTCAGAAAAATGGAGACAGAGGCTTCAAATTCAGGATAAGAGGCAGAACTGTGGGAGGGAAGCTCAGGGCTGGAATAACAGGGGAAAAAAGGGAAAATAGGCACAGCTGTGAAATGGGGACCCCAGGTTTGGGGGTAGGAGGGGGAGCTGCAAGGCAAGAGTGAAGGGTACCAGGAACAGGGTGTATACAAGTGACAGAGGGCTGCAAATGTGGTGGAGAGAAGGGGGGCTGCAAATCAGAGGAGAGCTGACTGCACTCTAATTAATGGTTTGAGTTTTAAGGAGCATGAAATCACCTCAACACCAGCTCACTAGATGTATGGGATCAGGTTGTATAATAATGAAAGGGTAATAACTGGTATTTAATTGATATGGTTGGTGAACTAGCTGACCCTTCAGCCCAGTGGGCATTTAGATAATGTCAGAACCACATTGTGCCTAGCTATTTCTTTATTGAGGTCAGAGAGAGGGGAAGAAGTGGGAAGAGGAGTGGGATGGTGGCAAGAAACATTTAATAAAAAGCAAAATGTAGTAATTACCTGCTGCATTCTCAAGTTTCCCCTGACATTTTACATCAGGGTTGTGGACTCTGGCATCCAGTACTATCTTTCTGCATCAGACCAACGCTGTGTCCAGTTCGGCATCTTGCCTTGTGACAGGTTTCAGTATCAGATGTCTGAGGAGGTACAAGAAATCCCACAAAGCACAGGCCGGCTGCCTTAATTCAGACAGCATTTATCCACTGCCTAAAGACACCCTCAGACAGGTGAGCAGTTCTGTAGCCACTCCAGATTACTCTCTGGAAGGGCAGAGCTCTCCTGTGGGTTACTTGTCACATCCACTGATTCTGTGCAGACATCTCAGCAATACTGGGACATTTCGTTACTACGGCCTGATGTTTGTATACTTGAATCATTCCCTAGATGTCTGCAGGATATGCTCGTGTTCTTCCAGGTCCAGAAAAAACATCTAGTTTCTCTACTCCTCTGTTGTATTTCCTAGCTCCTCTTGGACCAGTTAAGGTCTTCAAAGCCTTCTAGGATTGGGACGATAGGGAACAAATGTCCCAAGTGGCATGCCTTCCTGAGCCTTCTCCCTAGCTGATAGTTTTCCTTTAGCTCAGTGTCCCTGTGTGAACCGTGACTCCCTGTGACAGTGCACCCACAAGGGCAGCACCGCTCAGGCAATGGTGTCCACCTGGCTGTGTAGTCCTGAAGGACCTCTCCATGGAGAAGGCCAGGGTCCCAAGTGATTTCTTCACATCTTAGACAAAATCTGTTGTTTCTTCAGTCCTTTGCATTTTTGACATTACCTTGATGTGGCTAGTTGAGATCAGCAGAAATAGCAAATTAAGAGAGCCTTCAAAACCTTCTGTGGAGATAAAACCTGCCAGTGCCTTTGCTCTGCTTGGGACTGACATTGGAATACTCTCTTCAATTAGCCATTTTATTATAAAACATACCTATGTTAACTCTTGTAATTCTTAGTAGTGCTTTGAAGCTTGGCCCACAGAGTACAGTGGTGCTATGTACAGCAAAGTCTTACTCATTGAGTGGAATTTCTGGAAGCAGCTAAGGGGATCTGAAAGATCAATTGTAATGAAAACTGAAGGAAGGGGAAGGCTGAATCTCCTAGGTCAGTTAGGTTTCTTTGAACTTCCCATTCCACCAGGGCAAGGCTAGTAGGACTGGTCCTTGTAGAAGGGTGCCAAGCTGTAAATGTTCCTACAACAGCATTCAGGTGCCACTATCAACATTTTAGCATGTGCCTGCAAACATTTATCTCTCTGTTGGCATGTGCACACAAACACAGAGAAGAGAAAATTGCTATTAAAATATTAATATAAGGAATAATAATCTTTATGATTATAGGACTAGATGACCCATGTTGTAACAGCCATTATCTGGCCTTGGCTACAGTGATTCCCTGTTGCTGGCAGCTAGCTCTGGTACTACTTGAGTAGCTTCAGGGAGCAGAGCCTGTGACCCTAGCTAGTTTCTGAATGGAAATTCTTAGGAAAACTGCCAGGAAACAGCTCCTTCTTGGAGAACACTGATTTTTCCATCCATTGAAACCTTGATACTCTGTGGGAAGAAAGCAGATGCTGTGAATTTCTGAAGGAAGACTTAACTGGAAATGGTCTGCAGCATGGGTATCTGTAGCACCAGGGACCTTGATGTCTTCAGCAGTAGCTGCACAGCTGGCACCACTAGGGCAGCAGTCTGGAGCTTAGACCACAAGTGATGTGCAGGGAGGAGTGAAAAGATTTGTGGGTGTCCCATGCTATGCAGAGGGCCTGGCTGGCTGAGAGGAAACTGCTGTTCAAAGGGATTTATTTGGCAGGAGGTCAGGCAGCCAGAACTCCTGTCATGCTGGAGAACAGCAATGGAGAGCTAGAGAGATGACAAAAGACACTGAGCCTTCTGCATAGAGTGTCTTGAGGGCAACAGAGACTCTCAACTTCTGAGCACCTCTTTCATGCTGGACTTTCTATTGCCTCATCAGCAGCTGTACAGAGGAAGAGGAAGGGCTGATGTGTCTTGTTGGGAAGTGATTGCTACCGCAGCTTTTGACTGAGCGTTGCATTGTGTTGAATTGAGGACATTATTATTCATGAAAAGGCATCCTAGAAAGCTTCAAAGAGAGACGGAAAAAAACTTCAGATTTTAATACTAATTAGAGGAGCCTGTCTCCCAGGTGTGAGGTGTTTATCTGTGAAAAGCAGGAGATAGTGTAGCAAAGAAGAAATGCACGCTAGAGAATAGAAGATCCAATAAATGGTTGAATGGATTAAAAAAAAAAAAAAGGAGGAAGAAAGAAAACCAATGACAAAAAGGCAGATAATAAAATAAGATGTTTGCACTGAATATGAAAGGTTTGCAAAACAGCTCAGAGTTTATTTCCAAACCTGCAAAAAACCAATCCTGAAAATAATACGGTAATATGGAACAATAAGGAGAAGGTTCTTTTTTTCTTCCTCTTCCTATTAGAAATGTTTGTCAACTCCATATTTCTCTTTCACACTAAACAGCACTTGTGTCATGGCAGCTTGGAGCTGGCTTCAAGTATAGCTAAAACGGGCTGTTCCTGGTGCTATTACACTGCTCTAAACGAGCTCTGACCTCAGTCATGCTGCTTACTTCACTTGTGCATTTTCCTGGAAGGTGTAGGGCTTGTCTTTCTCAGCAGCAGCATCTGCTTCGACTTGCACACCACCCAACAACGGAGAGCAGAGGTGGACATCATGATGCCAGTCCAACCTAGCACATGTTCTTGCTGCCATCCTTCCCCTGGCAGTGTCAGGAGCATCACCCTGGCTTCAAGACACCCCCCACTGCACCTTCTCTTTTGTCCCATAGGGCTGGGCTGATCCTTGTACTGACCTCAGATGAGGTTTATTGAGGGGAGAAGGGGAACCTGGAACCAGAGAGGCTGCTTTTCTGTGTGATGCCGTAGCTTGCTGCTGTGTTGTATTCTCAGGCATGCAATATACACATAGCCATGTGGCTGCAGTGCTGAGACAGGTTTTTCTACACATGTACCTTACAGTTTTCCTGCTGCTTTCTCCCCACTCTCGTGTGAGTTAAAGAATCATTACAGGTGAAGAAACCTTGAGAGAATGGATGTGCTTTCATAGCTGACTGAGTGACAGCTGACCAGCTTTAATTGCCCTTTGGTGTGCCCCTAGTAGGTAGTTTAAGTGAAGAGATTTTATTTTACTATCTCAATGGACAAGAAATGTGGACATCTTCCCTTCTACGGTTCAGCTGATGAACAGTAACTACTTAAGCATCAGAAATTTGACCACTTGTAATTGCCTATCCATAGCCTCTGCTAGTGACAAGATCACGAGGGAGCAGAAGGAAGAGCAAAGCAGGGATTTGACTCTTTCTGCCATAGTGCTTTGCACTAGTCATATCAGTCAAGCAATACTTCCCCTCTGAACATCACTTCAGAGCAGAATTTAACAGAGAAAAAAAAAAAATAACAGTGTTTTTTTCCTTGTGGAGCATTCCCTTAGATGACTACAGAGAAATGCATTCAAACAGAACATTAAAGTTAAACGAGGCAGTACAAGGCTGTATTTAAAAATAACGGAAAAATGTTTCAACTTCTTGTTTGATAGGAATTGGGCAGCTGTATAACCCTAGCAGGTCGCCATTCTAATGACAATCCCCAACAAGAAACACTGCCTGATAACATGCACTAAGACAGAAGATGAGAGCTGTATTCACAGGCAGGAAGAACAGCAGGAGATAGCTGTTGCACCAAGATGCTTATCCAGAGAAGTTAGAAACCCCCATCTTTCCTTGAACTTTGCATAACTAGATGCACAGCAAAAATATCTACAGTATAGGACAGAAATTAGCATTAAAGATATAATACCATCATAGACTTACTGATAAACCCTCACCTTTCATACTTAGCTAATTTCTCATCAGCTTCTCTTAAAAAAAAAAAAAAAAAAAGAGAGAGAGAGAATGTAGCAGGTCTTGGAGATAGACAGTGAAAATGGTTTGGAGGACTGGAAGGATTTTCAGATAAGGAGAGTCTGAAAAAGATGAAGGAAGATATTGCTCAGAGAAGAGATTAATAAGAAGGGGTATGTTAGAAGTATATAAATAATATGTTAAAAGATTCTCAATTCTGGGACAAAAGGGTATCCTTTGAAATTAAAAGCAACACAGATCTGGAAGTGTTGAGAATATTTTTTTTATTATCCCCTATTAAACTGTGGAAGTCCCTGCTGCAGGATGTTACCTACTGAACTCACAAGCCTAGTAAAAAAAGAGGGGAAAAAAAGAAGCTATTTCTGTGGATAGTGCAAACATTTGCAGTTACATTAGAGAAAATAAAAAATTTATAAGAAATATCAGCCCTTGAGATTCAGGGCATAAATCCAACCACTAACTGCCTAGGGTTATAAAGAAACTTCCCCAATGGACATATTAGTTAGTTATTTCCCATTTTAAGTGTTTTACATCTATCCTTGATACTAGCCATGGCCTGAGACAAGGTGTTAGAGCAGTTGGACAATTAGTTTGATTGTCTATGAAGGTTGCTATATCCTTGAAAAGTGTTGCAGCCTCCTCCCTCCCTTCCTTACCATCTCCAGCTGTGCCTCTGAACTGCCCTATCTTGGCATGCAGCAGACAGCTGACAACAAGTCATGACTTTTCCTTTACTCTCTAGCAATTGTCTAGCTGAAGATGTCCCTGCTCATTGCAGAGGGTTTGGGCTAGATGACCTTTGAAGGTGCCTTCCAGCCCAAACTGGTTTATGATTCTATACTCCGAAATGTGGGTAACCTAGGGGCAGACACAGTCCTGACATGAGCGTGAGAGACCTGCACATCTGGAGACCAGGCTGCCCACCACCTTCCTGGTCACAGCAAGCTGGTGCCAAACTACTCTGGTGGAGGCCTAGCCAGAGTTATGCTGCTTTTCTGAGAACTGTCTCACTGCTCACCAAGGACAGCCTATATTTTTCCATTGGTACCCATTTCCAGCTCCCCTGCTGCAGCTTATACATTGCTTGTCTTCCCTGTGCAGCTCTGAGGTTTCCTCTGGTCCACAGAAAAGTGACAGCACTCGTGCTATTGCAGACAACAGGGGATACAGGCCAGCAAGGAAAGGCAAGGCAGAATACCTGGCTTGCTTTTTCTTCTTCTTGCCTGCTTAAATTTGCTCTTTATCTAATCTTCTCCGTCAGATGATGTGAGATAATCAGTTAATCAGTGTGGTTTTTTCTGCTGTTGTTCATCTATCCTAGTCGTCGTCTTTTTTTTTTTTTTTCCCAAACAGAGCCTCTTCTCATTTGCCTTATTTCTCTTCATATGATACCTTGAATGGAGAAAAGCTCAGCTGCTGCAAGGCAGAGGAGTGAGAACTGGTTGTAATCACTCTGTCAACATTCACTGGCCTGTGGTGAAGAAGCTGGGCTGCTGCCAGTATTTAGAGCTATTTAGCAGTTCCCTGGTTAGAGTAATCACTTGGGGGAAGTAATTGCAACTTATTGTCATCCTGGAATGAAGGTGCTATGTTGTTTTCAACCTCAGGAACTGTTGTGACTGGTACACTAAGAAACATCAGTCTATAACAGCAAAGTCCTCATGTGAATGGTTCAGTGTGTCTTTTGCAATGGGTCATCTGCAACTGCCCTGGGAAATGTTCTCACTTCTAGGACATCTCTTTGCACTGATTCAGAGATCAGCATGTGCCAGCTGTATCGCTGCACAGGGCAAGGAATTGCCATCCATGTGCCCTCAGCAGCTGAAGTGATGAGGCTAGGCGGAGAAGCAATAAATGAAGTACACTGTTCACAGTATCACAGTATCACAGTATGTTTGGGATTGGAAGGGACCTCAAAAGATCATCTAGTCCAATCCCCCTGCTGGAGCAGGAACGCCTAGGTGAGGTTGCACAGGAACATGTCCAGGTGGGTCTTGAATGTCTCCAGAGAAGGAGACTCCACAACCCCCCTGGGCAGCCTGTTCCAGTGCTCTGTCACCCTTACTGAGAAGAAGTTTTTTCCTTTCCAGAAACACTGGAAGAGGTAAAAGGGGAGAGATTTTTGAGCAGTAGAAAATGGGAGATTATGCTTTCCCCACAGATTAATTCTGTCACATAATCCTAATCACCTGATTTCACAGCCTCATGGGAGGACTGTTTGCTACTCATGCAGATACCCTCACCTGGAAGGATTGAGCTGCAGGAGGCTGGTGAGTTACTCTGGTGGGTTAATTTACTTTTCAGACCTCTTTACTATGAAACTGTCTTAGTTTTTCACTTATTTTTTGTTATCACAATGTGATACTGGTCATTGTTGGGAAGGGCTGCAGGGATGCACAGACCCTCCAACCTCCACCATAATCATCTCCATATAAGATTCTGCTTTGATCCTCCTTCTATATACCATTTGGGGTGGGGGTGGAAGAGAAGTGGGAGGAAGGTTTTTTGTTTTTAAACTGTGAATTGATTCCCTGGTTCCCCTCTCAGTTTGGTCAGGTCTCCTGGCTTTGCACATTCACTTATGCATTCAGTTTATGCCCTTCTTGCTGAAGCCTTCCTGACCTTGAGTGTAACCCAGCATGTTACAGCCTCACTCAGATAAACACCTAGACCTTGGCTGAATAGCTAAGCAACTGGGCTTCAGATTTGGGAAGCACAGACTGGCACCTAAATTTCCTTGCAGCTTTTGCTCTGTATGACCAACAGCAGCCAGACTGTACCCAACATTGTCTGTCTCAGCTGGACTCCCTCCACCGTGCCTGACTGCATCCTCACAGAAGAGAACTAAGGAAGCCCCTGTTTTCCTGCCTTTTCCTGTCTCCCCAAATCATCTAGTGTCTGAACACTTTGTGAATGTTTCAATGTCCTTTATGCTTCTTCTGAAGGAGTTTATTTGCATTATTGCTCTCTCTTACAATTAAGGAAATCAAGATTTAGAACAAGGTGGACTGAATGTGCCCAAGTAATTCATAAAAACTGTGCCAGAGCTGAAAATAAATCCCAGCTCTCCAGCTTCTTTGCATAGTGTTTTTACTGCAGGACTGGGTTAGCCGCAGAATTTCTCATTGCCTGCTTTGCTATGCTTGGATATATGAACTTAAATTCTCTGTTAAGCTCCTTGCACTCCATTTGCCCTCTTTCATACCACAGCTTTCTGTTGGTGTCACTGTAGTGGAAGATATTGGAAGATATTGCTTAAGTTACCTCTCTTTGAATTGAATGAACTATCGCACTCTTCCACTCCAACTCTTTCATTATTCCCTTAGATTTGGTTTTGTTTCTAAAGTCCACAAATGGAGGTGGAGTTGTTTTGCTACGGTGTGAATCCTTTCTAAAGACAGTGCTTGTCTGGGAGTCATCTTTACGTGATAAGTTAGGATGAGCCTGAGCTCTTCAGTTTGGTTCCATTTCTGATGATTCCCCCACAACAAAGGTGTCTGGATGACGGGGCTATTATTCGTTACACTGCAAATGCAGGAGCATGGTGTGATGCTATGATTTGAATGAGAACTTTCTCATTGTCTCAGGCTGTTCACAGTCTCAAATTTTGCCCCAATGATTACCAGAATAACCTAGTATTGAGCCCTAACCATCCACCCTTTACTTTTTTTATACTGCAGAAGAGTGGAGTTCACTTCAGTATAAACAAGGATGCCTGAACACAGTGCAAAGGAGCAAGCTCCCAAGCAGGGCAGAAAAAATCAGCTTTGGCAGAGTGCCCTTACTTGGCACCGGTCAAAACACATATGGAAAAAGCATATGGAAAAGGAAAGTGAATGAGGAATGCTCTGTCTGGGAGAATCAGTACATGGTGTGGAGTCCTGCAAGATGGGCTTTTAGACAAGAGTTTACCACTGTTCAACATGCCCTGTGCAAATCTGAGTTCTACACTTCTGAACTTTCCTCTGGACAGCATTTATCAGGAGCACAGTGCAGGGAGCATCTTCTTTTTCCACTCTTCTTTCCACCTCCTTTTTCTTCCTCTCTGCTTTATTCTCAGCCAAGCAGAATCTGCAGGGTTTGGCAAATTTAGCTGCCTTGTTTTGCTTTTTCATTTCCCCCCCATGCTTGCCAGTTGTCTGTGCTCAGCCAGTTTTACGCTGTGGGTTTGCACTGACTGACCTGCAGCTTTGGTTTATGTGTATTTAGGTCTGGGAGCTACCTGCAAACCCTTTGCTCTGAGTAGTCAATATTCATGATTCAATATTCGTGTGGCATGATTGGTCAATGAGGTGACAGAGCCGTGCCTTTGTTCCCTGATTAGATGGCTGAACCTTTGTTAATTACTTCTGCCAGAAATGAAGTCTGTTGTGTGATTAAGTAATTCTAAGCTACAGCCCTGAGATTTACTGCCTGTGAACTCATGTTCCAACGGGGCTTTGCACGTGTGAGGGCTCTCTAAAGCAGGTATAAACAGAGCATAAAAATGGACAGAGTCATATTCTGTTTCTAAGTTATTAAAAATGGTTGACCTATATGTCTTTGCGATACGTTTGGCTCCAGTAATGAGAGCCTGCCTTTGCAGAACACAAGCCCCTCTTTTGGGACAGGTCCTCCCAGGATGTCTGCAGTACTAAAGGCCCATCAGGCACCACAGTGTGAAACAGACTGGCTAAAATCCCTGTACCAACACAGTAGCAGCACATAATCTTGCACTGACAAGCAGATGGGGTGAGCTGGGGAGGAAACAGCATCTCTCAATTCTGAGGCCATGTGCTCTGCTGCATCAGTCCCTGTTGCATTTTTGATGGGGAAAAAAAATGTACCTGTCTGTAGAACTAGCAAGACCGAAAGCTACAGAGTCTAAGGTGGCTTTTAAAGGCTTTTTATATGCTGGCTTAATGCCACAGAGTGGAGGACAGATGGTCTGTGATACCATATACAGTACTTTGGAGCAAAGTTAAACCACCAAAATGTTCTGGACAAATTTTCAACCAGTTGAATTAATTAACACCAAATTGGTTCCTTGTGTCACGTAGCCACAGAATTTTCAGCCCACTGGGAAAATGATAGATGCTATGTATTATTAGCTGTGTGTTCAGAGCCTTAGTATCATACCAGAGGAGTAACTCAAAACTGAATTATTTGGGTGAGATATATATTATCAGTCATGTCAGTTGCATCCACTTTCTTTACTACGTCAGAAGACACGTACAGATAGGAAGTTCAACTGAGCCAAAAAAACCCCACCAAATCCAACTGCTACACTTGACTTGATGAAACAAGAAGCAATGATTTCAGCTTTTTTGTGTGTGTGTGAATTTCAGTAATTTTCATTGCAGTGGATGAGAATAAAACTATCACAAAAAAACAGTTTCACCCAGTGTATGGAAAAGTTGGGTGATGGGTGTTTTATAAATTCTCTGGAGATGCAGACAGAAAGCTGCTTTTTATTTAGCTCCCCTGCTCAACCTTTTTACTGATCTAATGGAAGAAGGCCAGAGTTAAGATTCAGAGCAACTGTATGTACAAGAGCTGCCTTAATTTGAATGTCCTGTTGAATACAATGCGATCTTAAAATGATGCATGATGGAAATTCCTCTCAGACTGGTGCAGTGCATTAGCATTAGTCATTGCAGCGGGACGGGGTGGAGCCCATTAGAAATTGTCACTGTGATGGGTGCGTGGCACGCATCAGAATGAGAATCGTTACAATGGACCAAGCAAAAAACATGGGGAATTAGAGCTTCTGTGATGGACCCTGTGAAATACATCAGAATTTGAGTCACTGTGAGTCACAAAAGGCACAAGGATCTGAGCATGCCTCATCCTTGCATAGGCACTTTCAAAGGGATGAATGACTTGGCTAGCTGTAATATCATTTACTTGCAGCACTGTGGATAGACTCATGGATGGAGTAAATTATGAGTCAGGATTCCTTGGTTCTGCTGCCAGCTCTGCTGCTGACTCATTTTGTACCCTTGAGTGATCAACTTCCTTCTCTCTTCCCTATCATGTGCATGACACTGTATTTATCCTTCTTTATAAAGTATTGAGACCTGTTTCTGCCACAGCTTTCATGTATGCCTAATATTATGCATTAGAAATAGTACCAATGCCTTTCTTTATAAATGAGTCTTCAGAAAGCGGAAGCTGTAGAATATGCAGATGAAAGGTGCCAAATACAGCTATATCTCATCAGACTTGTGAAATTTTTATTTTTGTTGTTTGATAATGTTTCTCATTTTCAGCGATTGTTTATTCTTTTGAAAAGTCCGTGTGAGACTGACCAGATATTAAGGAAATTTTTCTGTTACTTTCCGATGAACTCTAGCTTAGGTCCTGAAGATGAATGCTCCATTTCATGACTTTATCCACCTATCTACAGTATGTTCCCGAGCTAGTTAAAATTAAACTTAGCTATCAAAATGCTAAACTTGATAGCTCATTTATCTTTCTGTCTCCCAACTCTACATTACAATACAGCAGTGATTGATCTTGCGTCTTCAAGGTACTATATAGTATAAAAACTAAGAGAAGATTAATTAAAAGCCGTCACATCCAGACAGGTTTTTAAATAAGTTTTAGATTTAGACAATATATCAGCTGAAGCAGAAAGATTCGGAGACCATAAGCCTGTGACTCCAAGTGAGTGTTGCTTCCCTTCGGGACACAGAAAACCCCATCTCACCACAGACTAACATCAAAGTCTGATTTGGCCAGGCAGGCCCATGGCAGGCGGCAGGAGGCTGTCACATTCATGAGCTCACTCTCCAGCAGTGGTGAACGTGACATCCTTGAAGACTTCTGCTGGTGTAGGGGAGAATGTCAGGCTCATGGTTGGATGCTGAGTTGGAGACAGTGCTGAGGCATTTTCTTTAAAGTAGTAACCCAGATCCTGCAGGCAAGGAACAACTTGTATGGGGAGCATTTCGAAGATATACATCCCATTTAGGAGATGATACATCCCTGAGTATTCAGCCTGAAACAGAACATCCCAGTGTGGTGCAGGCCTTTAACCTTCTCGTCATCATTGGACTTTCCTGGAGTTTTCTGGAAAAGTTTTTAAACAAAGGGCCAAATTTTCATATGGAGTGTCTGCTTTCATGTTGGCAGTTCTCAGTGTCACCCAAAGTCGGACCTTTTAGAAGATCTAAGTATTTGGTTTTCAGGCACAATCAAGTACTTACACATCTAAATCACTTAAAATGAGCCCAAATTCAGTGGCAGCTGCATCACTTAGCTGTCAGTATTTGAGTGCGGGATCTGCAGAGAAACATTAAACAGTCTAGGTTTGTAATATTTTTGGCTAAAGAAAGACACATGATTACTGGTCAGCATAAGCTTTCTGGCACAACTGCTTACCCAAGTACTTCAGCTGTGTAGAGTGCTCAAGCCATCAGCACTTGCAGTTCTCGTTCATTGAGGTTTGGAAGCATCCAGTCTGGCTGCCTCCTGCCATGGCCTCTAAAAAGAGCTGAGCCCTTTGGAAAGATGCTTACTGGGTTACTCGCTGGCTGCTGGACCCCTGAATACTTGGCCTTTAGGTCATTGGGTGTTTAATGAGCCCAAATGGCAGAAAATTTTTGTCTCTTGCCCACCTTTAGCCTGAGACAGCAAACTCATCTTGAGAAAGACAAAATGGTGAGGCTCTTACATTTTCATGAGTTTGCTTAAAGGGCAATATCTAATCCACCTGACAGTCAGTGGGATGTGGGACGGCTGCCATGAGAACATTCAAGAGCTCCCCATTTTGCTTGTACAGTGGCAAAATGCCTTGATCACATCTGGCTGATTCAGGGATTTTGCCTTGAGGGAGGGCAAGGGAGGGGAAAACAAAATGAGTACAAGGTGACAGCAGCAACTTCACTTTACAGGGGGTCAGCAAAAATCCCTGTGGCATCAGTTGGGCCCAGCTCTGTCCTCTGTTACACATTGGTGTAACCCTTGGCAGAATAGGGCTCTTCATCTCTAATTTATATCATCCTTTTCATTATCAGGTGTTGATGTATGTATAGTTTCTCTCTCACCCACTCTATTTTCTTTCCACTTCTGTTAATTTCAATAAGTAGACAGTTCCCATACTGTTTGGTCTGCTCTCTCACACTGGTAATGAACTGTTTGTGTGAAATCAGAGGATCTTTTTGAATCTGCACTAGTTGCATTTTTATGTCTTTAAACATTAGTTGTCCAGGATATATCAGGTTTTGAAATTTTTTTCTTTGGTGTTTTGTAAATGGTATATGTTTTACTTTAAATGTTGAAAAGCAATTTGAGCCAGGATAGGTACCAAAAAATACATCTCCTTTTAGTCTTCCAGAACTTGATTATGTGGACTTTTTTATCAATTCCAAATTCATTTAATTTCCCTTAACTGAGCTGATTGTACCATGTACTTTCTCTTCAAGAAAATCCTGCTGCTAGAAAGGTGGCAGTTAAAGAGCTAATTGCTAGGGATATGGCAAACTTCTCATGCCTCATGTCAAGCTCTTGCATGCATCAGATGTGCACACATTTTAATTTAGATATTTCCCAGTCCATGCTCCCCTTAGTAAAGAGAAAAACAGAGAGACTGGTGAGAAAAAGAAAGCAGCTATTGAAAAAAACAAATGAGGTGAAAAGGCAGTTGGGAATAAGGTAGAGTGAAAAACAAATAGTGTGAATGTGAAATACAGGATAGAAATGAGGAGAGGGAAAATAAAAAGGAAAAATAGACAATGCATCTGCAGACTCTAGGCAATATATCTGCAGAAAGTTAGAGACCTATGGCACACTAACATAAGAAAACAGATTTTACTAGTTGCCCATGGATATATTTCTTGTTCTTTTATAGCACGAAGGAGAGTCTCTGTCTGAGGACTGAGTATCTCTTGATTTCCCTGCTAAGCTTCATTTGGGACTTAACACTTGGTCAATGCTCTCAGTCTTTTGATCTGTTTTCCTGTGACTGTTTAAAGTTGTTGGTGTGGTTTCATCTCTGGTATGGCCGATCTCCTGTTTAGGATAGACTTCTGGAGAGTTTGGAGGCTGTTGGTGTAGAAGGAGTGGGAAAGCAGTAGGATAATGGGAGATTGGAGTACATACGTCTTCTCTGGAGCCAACAATACATGCTGCTTGTCACATGTTTTGTAGTGAGTGTAGGAACTTTATCAGTGGTTTAGGTGCCCCTTTTCACTCTTATGTGCCTATTTGCTTGTGCCTCCTCTAGGAACTTTGCAAAATTTGCTACTGTAAAAAAGCCTGCCCCAGCCCATTTAGGGTATATTTCTAGCCTCTACTTTTCTTGCTAGTTCTCTGCCCTTCTCCCTTATCTCCTCTTTCATAGAATCATAGAATGTCCTGAGTTGGAAGGGACCCACAAAGATCATCGAGTCCAACTCCTGTCCCTGCATATGACAACTCCACAGTTCACACCATGTGTCTGAGGGTGTTGTCCAGTCTCTTCTTGAACACTCTCAGGCTTGGGGCTGTGTCACCTCCCTACAAAGCCTGTTCCAGTGCTCCACCACCCTCTGGGTGAAGAACATTTTCCTAATGTCCAGCCTAAACCTCCCATGGCACATCTTCCTGCCATTCCCTTGGGTTCTGTCACTGGTCGCCAAAGAGAAGAGATAGGTTCCTACCCTTCCTCCTCTGGAGACACATAGGTGCATCTGGGGAGCTGGGTTACTTTAGGTCTTGCATGCTGTGTTCATCAGATACCCCAGAGATCTATTTTTCCTTCCCAAGCTACTGAGTCAATGGTTGGCTTTGGCCCTGACCCCCCAGGTGCAACTCTAATCAGGTGTGAGTGTGCTTCCTGAAAGAGGTTGACGCTCTTCTTCCAGCTCGCTAGAGGAGGTTGCTATAGGCTGACACAAAGGGCATCCTATGGAGGAAGCTTGCTAACAGCTGTGTCTGATGAATTAATATGATTGCACTTTATAGCCAAATAGTCTCAAGCCCTGGGTCTGCACTAAGCAGTGATGATTCTGGCCTTCTTTTATGAGTTACGTATCTTACTTCTGCCACAAATAAGTCATAGAAGCATAGAATACCAGGTTGGAAGGGACCTTGAGGATCATCTGCTCCAGTCTTTCTTGGCAAAAGCACGGTCTAGGGAAGATGGCCCAGCACTGTGTCCAGCTGAATCTTAAAAGTGTCCAATGATGGGGAATCCACCACTTCCCTGGGGAGATTATTCTAATGGCTGATTGTTCTCATTGTGAAAAATTTTCCTCTTGTGTCCAATCAGAATCTCTCTAGGAGTAACTTTTACCCATTACTTCTCATCTTGCCTTGTAAAAAAGAAGTCTCTGACTTCTTTGTAGCCACCAGGTTGCAGCTTAAAGGATCCATCAGAAATAACAGCTCCTGAAGTGAAGTGCTTCTATAGCTTCAGAGCTACTCATTGGGAAGTGTAGGGGATACTAACCCCATAACAATAATTCTTTAGTGTTCTTTTCAGACAGCTGAGTCCCAAATTATTTAGAGATTTGATGGTCAACATTGCTACAAGGTAGGTGCAGACAACAGGCAGTGGGAGGCAAGAATATGCAGCATTCACTGGCTGCAGGATCATTTAGAAAGTTTTGGACCTGGGATCCCAGGAGCAGTGGCAAATCCACATAACTGCTGATACAGAGGGCATGAGGAAATGGGATCTTACCAGCTGATGGAGGCACAAATCCCTCCCTCTGTTTATGAAATCATCCATCTGCAAACAAGCACCAGCTCCTTGTTAAATAGTGCACAACTGGACTGGACCTTGTCTTCTGGTGCTCAATGGACATAGAGGACCATGTAGCCTGTTGTTCAAGACTGCAGGCCACATGAGGTTCCATTAAGATGTTCACATAGGTCCTCCTACTAAAACCTTACTGGTTCCCCCAATTCATTTGGTGCTTGCTTATTAAAAACTGATAGAGAAATGGAGCCTCCCAGAGGAGAGTGGGGATTTGGACTAATGGCTATGGCTAAGTGATATACCATAACATGGTACAGTAAAAGACCTGTGTGCTACCTCAAAACCTTGGGTAATGGAAAGAACTTGCCATGTCACTGGCTCATTTATTCCACTCACAACCATGGTTAGACTTGTTTTTCTTACCTAAAGCAGTTCCTTTCAGGCTTCTCCGTATAGGTCTGCATTGCTATATGTTGTAGACATATCGATGGCATTAATCCATCATTTGTGTATAGTCCTGAGTGGTGGAAGGGATTTGGGCCCTCAGAAAATGAAGAACGGAGAGAATTGGGCAGTACTGCAAGCAGCCACATGCTTTTTATTTAATTTTTTTGCATACAAAACTGAAAATGCCATTGAAAGCCAGTGAGTTTTCACTTAGGACTGATGTGCAGGACAGAAAGGAGGCAGAGAAATGCAGCCAGTACCTTCTGCAAGGCTGGATCTCTTCTCTGTGTTAAGAACTGCTTGTGGAACCCAGCTCACCCTTCTATTGTTTTAGGGCATTATCCAGATCATATCTGCTCCTAATGACACACAGCAGATAATAAGACAACTGTATTTTATAGTCAAATGCATCTAAAACAGAAATCAGATTCATTAACATTAACCTGAATATTTCGTGCCTGCCAGTAGTTCAAAAGAGAACATGAGGTGTTGATATCAGAGGTACAAGTCTCAAAGGCTGAGAGATTCCTGATGAATGAAGGTATTAAAGAAAGAGAGTACCTTTTACTTGGTCACCAAAGTTTTATGCCACAAATAACAGCTTGTGAATCAGTTCTCCTGTGAACGTGGACATAAGACAAATAGCGTGGAACATAACTCATCTCCAAGGCAGTTTGCGTACAACCTCCAATACACTTTGGGAAATAGTCACAAACTATCTAGATAATAATAAAAATAAAATTGTTGTGGATTTTTTAAAGTCATTGTAAAATCAAGCACACATGCAAATAAATGCACGCAGAGGAACAGCAACTGTCAGAGATGGAGGGACCAACAGTGATGGAAAAGCCCTTTGCCCACTCTACTATGCCAAGTTCTGCTCATAGGCAGTAAATTTTAGCTAGAGAAGATCTGATAATTCTTGCTTGCAGTCAAAACTTTTCCACACTTTCATACTTGGTTCCAGCCGGAATCAAGTAGCAAAATGCAAAAGGCGAAGAGGCCAAAGACATTTCCCACTACCAGACTTTCAAACCTTTCCTAAATTATTTTAAGTGGAGCAGTAAGAGTTTTTGACAAAGGTTTAGTCTTATTTGAGAATTTGATTGTGGTTCTAAAATCAGTTTAATATGGCCTTATGTCACTCCTGGCATATTTGAAGACATGCTGTTCATTTCAAGATGGGACAGCTCTCCGTGAAATATAAGTTTATTTATAAAACTACTCAAGGTGTTTATATCTTACTGCAGGTACATGTAATGACCTTGAGGGATTATACCAACTTCAGCTGCTTATAAGGAGCAGCATGAGAAGAAAGCAAGGGAAGAAACTAAGCAATGAAGAAAACTGACATGTGGCTGTCAGTCTGGTCACAGAAAGTCATGTACTTGCAGGTTTATCCTGGCTACAAATTGCTGTGAGTCTGCTGTAAGTTTAGAACCAGATCTGGCTCCAAGTTACGGTGCAGTGGTGAAGCAAACATTTTTCTAGGTAGAATGTCAAAGTTTTTAGTGCTCATCGGTGTTGCCTTAAACCTTGGCATCTAGTAGGAGACATCCAATAAAGGTGCTCTTGAGCAGGTATTACAGTACTTGGAGACCAGCATGTCTGCCTCCAGACTTCCAGGAAATGGGCCTTATATATATGTTTTTCTTTCCTGATCAGGAAAACAAAACAAAACACACACCCCCACCCAGCACACGAAGAAGGCAGGGATGACAGTGTGTGGGAATGACTGCCGGGAAAAAAACCCACAGTTACAGGAAATTACCTTAACAGAGTGAAAATTAAGAAACAACCGACAACACAGTCTGTTTCTAGGATACAAGCAGTACTTTCACGCCTTGCCAATTACTCTGTTTGCATCAGTTTCATCAGTTTTGATTTATTTTTATTAAGTTTCATGGTTTTGTTTTTGTTTTTTTTTTTAAGAAGTGGTATAATGAAGACAAAAGAAGGATGAAAGATTAGAAAATATTTAATTTTTGTTTTAATACGGAAATAATTATTCTTTTTATTCCATGAGCAGGAAAGCAACCAACCAGTTGGGTTTTTCCATCTTTTTCATGCTGTTTTATGCCTGTAGAAAGCTTGGAAACTCTATTTAAGTGGATTATCTTGCCACTGAAAGGAAAGTTGGAAATGAGTTAGAGAAGTAGGGTTAATTTCTTTCACAAATATCTAAATACGTGCATGCATATATTTGCTGTGAGCTATTTGAGAAATGCACTTATTTAGCTTTACAAGGTCACCTTAACCTTAAGAATTAATGGAACAGACCACTACCTATGAGAAGTTATGGAAATAAAGTCCCCAACAAATTGTGCACAAATAATGCAAGCCTATTATCTGCTGGTCCATCATGGCCCCATTTACAGCTCAGAAAGGAAGACAGGGGAGGACTTCTCTCATTTAGCGATGGGTACCTACAATGCAGGTGTCTATGTCCTAGAAACACCCCTGCTAGACGTCTCTATGCCATTACTGTTAATGGATACTGAGGAGAATGCTTCAGCAGATAAAACATAGGTGTTTATTTTAGGACATGATGAATTGCACCCTAAAAAGCATTAGTTGTATTGATTAGAGCTTTACTGACTTACAAGGGAAGCTTAGGATGGCTTCCCCAGATGCAAGTTTCTACAGTGTGTGTTCCTGTATTTACTCGAGCAAATCCCACGCTCCATACTGTAACTATTAGTAATCCTTCTTCTGGCCAAAACGGTCAGCAAAGTGCAAATTGTAGTGATTTCTCTGATGGTCCACTCATTAGTTACTAGATAGTGACCAATTTTTTGTCCTACTCACTCTTCCCTGATACTGGACCACTACTTGGTCTGAAGTGAAAAACTTCTCTCTGAACATAAGCGGTGTGACTTTGCTGCCGCAGAATGAAGCAAGAAAGGTTGCTGTGACAAAAATGAGGAGTGGATTCTATTCCTCAATAACTTTTCCTAGGATGAACATGATCTGTTGAGCAGGGAAGATAGATTTGATGCATCAACAGCCCAAATGTTTTACCCAGGTGATAACTATCTAATACAATTGCTCTGTTTCAAAGTCCTTCATCTGCTGCATCACAGCAGCTAGGATTTGTAGAGTTTGATCTTCTGAATTTGCAGCTTTCCTGTTTTCCAGGTTTGATAGGCAGAGAGGTGCATTTGTTAGTGCATTTAGCATTCTCCAAAAATGTGGGCGAGAGTAACTGCACAACAGAGAAGGAAGAGTAAAGAAATGCAAGGGAAGATATCATCAGACATACATTGGAGATCATCCAGGAAAGACAAAGAGAGGAATCACCCCAGATCTGTGCTTGTCCTGGAGACAGAGGGAAGAGAGTGGCTTTCAAAGGAAGCTGCAGCTGTCATATTGCTCTTTTGGAAAGCTTTCCCCTTCCTCAGAGCGGGTTTTCTCTGGGGCTGTTGCATAGTTTTCCAGTATGTTTTCGTCTGCTGCTGCAGCAGGGCAAGGCTCAATGCAGTGAGTCTTTATCCACTGCTGCCCTAAAATCAGAAACAACCAAACACTTCCAGTGGAAATTCCACCTCTTACAGCAAGTTCAAAGACACGGTGTTTCATAAGTATCTTACACCGGCTCTTACAGACAGGCTGTGGACCTGCAGCAGTCTGTAGGTCACAAGTGTGAAACCTCAGAATTTGAACATGCTCTCTCAAGTGGCTGGCCAGAGAAACTGCTGAGATTGTTGCCACACACACCTAGAAGGCTATTTAGTGACACAAGTGACCATGATTGTACTTCCAGTGTTGAAGGTTAGAAACTCAATAGGAGACATACTTGATTGATTTTATTTTATTTATTTATTTATTTTAGTATAGCAATTTTCCATCTGTAAAGGCTGACTTTATGAAAGCTTCAGGGTCTGTACAAATGTGCCTCTTTTGATGAAATTTCAGTCAGAAAACACACCAACACTTCTAGGAGATTGAAATGTTTAATTTCATTTAAGCTTTTTTATAACTTTTGGCTTAGATTCCTATTTTATCTTTGAAAGTATAAACAATTTTTCAGTAAGAATTCCCACTTATATACATTTTTTTTTTAATTTTTTATTTTTTTATTTTTTTTAACAAAGGCAAATATGAAATTGCAGAACTTGCCTTGCCATAAAGATTCCAAATTTTGTTCAGGTCTATTAAATCACAGGATTAGGCATGTACACAGATGATAGTTGTTGTACTCACACCTTACATGAAAAAGCTGTCACCCCAGCATGGTAGAGATTCACAATTGCCTTGTGAAATGGAAAAGATCATGGGAGCTGCAGACATGTAGGGAGTTGAGTCTGTGTAATTTCCCACTAGGTATGGTATTTGGAAATCTCCCTTTGAGGTAGTATAATTGACTTCTGCGTCAGCTGTTCCTTGGAGACTCAGAGATTCTAAATAAAATTTTAATAGCACATCTCTGGGGGCCTGTCTCCCTATTTTATTTCACCCACTCTTGCTGCTCTTCTTTTTTTTTTGTGGTGGCGGGGGGGTTGGTTATGGATGTCATGATCCAGGTGTTATTGGACTATAATTTGGTTTCCTTACTACATTTCAAGAGATCTTGTGTCATTTTTCTCTGACTTGTAATAGTATCTTCTTCTAATAATTTGTGAAGCTAGGCATTTTGAGAGAAAAGTTCTTCTCCTTTAATTTTCTCTCAAGAATATTTATAATTGCTCTTAAAAAAATCTTGAACTCCTAAATCTCCAACCTTTTTCAGAAGCAATTCAGGTGACTGCATAATTTGCTCTCCACATTACCACAAACTTCTCTCCAGATCAGTTCTGCTGCTACCATCAGGCTTCACTTCTATTCAGTGACGATTTCTCCATGAGGGTCAGATACAGTTACATGACAGTGTTCCATATCTTTGATACATCCAATAGTGAATTTCACCATGAAGATCTGAAGGACTGAACCCAAAGACCATCCTGTGAAAAATCTGGCAGTTGATCTTCATGCTGGGACAAGTGTTACGGCCAAAATCCCATCAGAGAAGGTAAAAAATATCTGTGCCATGCTAAGGAATGTGCTCACAGCATGAAGGAAAGCTCAGGTGGACTACAGTGGGATTTCTTGTGTGCACAGAAACAGTAAGAAAGGTGGTCACAGGGCTAGTGTTATTGGAAAGTCTTCAGACAGCCTCACCACTGAAAGGCATGCCTAAAAGGAGATCCATCCTCCAGAGGGAGATGACTCCTGTATGCCTGAGAGACTGATTTCTACCGTTGAAGTAGAACAATTAATAAGATCTTAGTCTAGGAAACAGAGTGGTGGTTTGGGAAAGGCTTGCACAGTATTTTTCCCTATGTTTATTTGTTTAATACATAAAAGAACAACACTAGGTAAAAGACTACATAGCAATAAGTGGATGTGTAGCAAGCAATAAAACAAAGAGGCAAAGAAAATAAAGAGTACAAATGTTGACTGGAACAGTAATGAAACTAGTGATACTCTTTGGGTAAAGGTTGTTCGCAATTACATAGAAATCTGGGCAAGGTTAGACTGAAACAGTCAAGGTGCATTAGCATTAGTCCAAGGAACATGAAAAAAATACCTATTTGTTATTAACTGGTTAGCATACAAACATCAGAAATGTGTTAGAGTAGCTGCCATGACTGGAATACAGGTATTGAAGACTCTATGACTTTCAGGAAAGACAGAAACAAAGATAAAGGCAGCTGGGATTGTGCACATTAAGGCTGTGATGGGCAAATAAGTAGCAGCAAAGCTAAAAGAGAATTGACATGGGTTCGAATCATTTTGGGGAGGAACGGGGGGGGAAAAATGTTACCCCTGTGTGTCTGCTCTAGCCCATGGGATCACGAAGCACTTCAACAGGTATGAGAGAGAGAGAAATAATGCAACTAGGAATTGAGTCAGTTTAGAAGTCTGTATTTTCTGAAATGTAGATTGTAAAATAAGTGCTATTAATAAAAGTAGGGCCTGGTTATTCTTGAATGTGATAGCTAAAAGACTTCATCACCAAATAATCACCGAGCCCCATCAAAACTGCCACTATTCTAGCCTTGATTTCAGTTAGCAGAGAGAATTTTACAGGAGAGCTTTATGTGGGACTTAACAATAGATTGATCATGAGTTGGATAGCAACACGGTAAATAACAAGCAATTTGACTTTGTCAGGAACAAATTGTATAAAGCCTACCTGATTTCCTACTCTGACAGGTAACAAGCCTTGTAGATAACGACAAAGCACCTTGACTTGTTAGGTTTTGACACTGCCTCATGTGAGACTTCCATTAGCAGGCTAGAGCTATGTAGCCTGGATAAAATTACTATGATACAGATTCAAAACTGTTTGGAAAACCATACTTGTAAAACAGTTATCAGTGACTCACTGGATGACTAGAAGGCTGCCTCAAATTGGGTACCATGGTCACTGATAACAGGTTATAGAGTAATGCATGCCCTTAATAAATGATAGAATACCCTGTTGAAAAGCATGTATGCAGTACAGGGGACAGGATTGAAATTCAAAATTATCTAGATGGCTTGGAGAAATAATCTGAAAAAAAGGGGATACAGCTCAGTGAAGATGAGTACAAGGTGCTGAACTGAGGAATAATCAATAGCACCAACACTAAATGGGAGTGGCTGTGTTTAGTTTTGCTGAGAAGGATATAGAGGGTTACAGTGGATCACAAACTGCCTATGAGTCAATAATAGTAAATCAACTGTTGCAAAGAAAGCAAACATCACGCTGGAATGTATAAATAGGAGTGTCATGTGTAAGATATGTGAAGTAATCCATTTTCAATTCAGCTTCAAGTACATCAGGTTTTAGACACTACATTTTATGAAAGATGCAAGTTTCCTGGACTTGGTCCAGAAAAGAAAAACAGGGATGCCCAGTGATGTAGAAACTACAACCAATGAGGAAAGATTGAATGAGCTGGGAGCTGCTTAGCCTGGGAAGATTGAAAGGGATTATAAGGAAGGAGGAAGCTGCCATGAAGACAATAACCTTTTCTTTACATCTGTGGCAGAGAGGACAAGCAATAATGGTCTTAAATTGCAGGAAAAGAGATTCAGAAGAGACATTGGGGAACACTTTTTGAGGGCAAGGAGAGTAATACAAGGAACAGATTGCTTGGGGAGGTTATGGAGTCTCTGACAGTGGAAGTTTAAAAGAGCAGGTTAAAGACATGCCTGTCAGGAGTGATGGAGGTCTGGACAGCTGATCATCCCTTGGGGCAGAGATGGACTACATGAGCTCTCAAGGTCCCTTCGAGTCCTACAGCTATACAGTTCAGTTCAAACTGAGTGGTTTGATAAACAAGAATGAATCATAACTGAGAGTTTCCTTTTATTTCCAAAGTGCAAACTTTGCACAAGCAAAGAAACCAGTAAGTCAGCTCAACTTGGGAACTCAGAGACTTTAAAGGAGGAGGAGCAGGGGAATACATTTAAGTGGGTAGTGCAAAATGATTTGGAATTTGTACCCAGGAAAAGGGAGCAAACTTGGAGTAGATGAATGACAAACTTCTTTTAAAAGCTTAACTTTAAAAACATTTTTCAGCCACAAGCAGAAAGCCTAGAAGGAACAGAGGAGGGCAGAAGCAGCACATTGTCTACTGTATTAACAAATTTCTGTATACTGCCATCCCTAAATATGAACATCAAAGAAGTAATTTGTGGTGGCAGTGCAGAGCAGATGTGAGGTGAGTGAAAACAAGATGAGCTGGGAGGCTGCAAAGGAGTTGTGGGAGGTTTCAGGGAACTGTAGTTTAGAGAAGGGAGTCTTCCTCTACCACTGTGTACCTTTGTAGCCACTGTCATGTCCAAATGCAAATTTGCGCCCAAAGGAGCTATAAAAGTCCCGTGTTACTGCTCTGAACCCAAAGCACCTACCCATCTGTGCCTCTTGGGCTACCGCTTCTGTTGATGTGTGAAAGCAACATTCATGCCTCTGGGAGGGGAAGTGAAGAGTTAGGACTGGGAGGGGGATGTGAGAAGAAGGTCTCACTTTCTCTGACTGCCATCCAAAGGAGCCAAAGGTAGAAGTGGCAGTTCCCATTGCTTGGAGGGCATATTCCAACAGCAGTAGCATCCACTCTGTCTCTGTTGGCAGTCACAGCAAGGCTAACTCTGCAGCACTTGGTAAGCAAGCCATAGGTCTGTGGCCTTTTTATTACCCCCCCCCAGCAGTCTGCTGCACTTGATAACCACCTAGTCCACCTGCACATCAAGACTGCCTTGGAAAGGAGATTAAGCAACAAAGAAAGGTATGTCTTGGGAGGTCAGGAAGTGCAGGGATGAAGTGAGAATTGCCAGAAGTCAAGCTGAGTTTGTCCCTGCAAAGGAAATGAAACAACAGAAAGATCCTTAACACTGTAAATGAAAAAAAAAAAGTGGAGCCTGTGTATGTAGTGAGAAAAATTTGCACAGGTCTACACTAGAAGGATACTTTGCCCCTAAGAGCAGCAATGTAGAGTGTGGGGGCAAAGTCAGGTGTACTAATGGGAAGAACTGTACTGAAAGGGCAATGATTGCATGCAAGATGGAAGCAATTCAGAGACCTTACTGTGTTCAGACCAGGGAAGCTAGGAAAGCATGCTGAAAGAACTGGCCCATGAAATCACAGATTTGATAGATGGGATTTTTAATAAATCACTCCAACCACTGGGGGTTCCTCTGCCTGGATAACAGCAAATGTAGTACCCATATTTAAGAAAGGGAGGGAAAGAGATCTAGGCAGCTGCAGGCTTGTTATTTTGGCCTCAAGGGCATAGATGGATTCAGAGCAAATTATGTCGGGAAGAATAATTGAAGACATGGAATAGAAAATGGGATATAGTGCAATATGCCATTATCAAAAAGAGATTGTGCCAGACTAACTCAATATCTGTCTTTGATAAGGTAACTGATGTTCTAGACAAGGGAAAAGTAGTAGATCTCCTCTATCTGTAGTTCATTAAAATATGGTATGGTGCCACCTGGGAAATTACTAGTTAAATGAGAGAAGATGAGGATTAGTACAAGAATTCTGAAGTGAGTAAAGAACTGGTGAAAGAGAGGAAAGAGGTGGCTGTGGTGGAAGGAGGTTGCTGGGGAAGTTCTTAAACCTTGGTCTTGGGATCAGTGTTTTCAGTGATGAGTTTTTAAGAGTGAGTTAACTTTAACAGGCAGCACCATCAGCGCTTAGAATCACCAGAATATCACACAAGGTTTTGTGGAAACTGGGCTAACAAGGGTGTAAGGGAATGCAGCAGCACTAAATGCAATGCCACAGATTTGGCTACTGTGAACAAGAATTTCTTCTGCACACTGAAGGCTTATCAGTTTGAAACAAGACAACAGAAGACAGAGCTGCTTGTAGCAGTCAATCACAGTAAAACTATGAGCTCATAGCTTTAAATGGCCATGCAAGACGTAAATGAGATCTTAGGATGTGCTAGGGTAGGGCATACACTAAACACAAGGGAGTACCATGGTGATTGTATGAAGAAAGTGTAGACATCACCTGGAACAGTCAGTGTCATTCTTGTCAATCATTTCCAAGAGAGAAGAACTAAAATGAGCAAATGCCAGCATGGGAAACCTGTACAATCAGGGGAACCCCTGCATGTCAAAGGGAATAAGCCTGCCCTGTTTGGTCTAATCAAATGGAGACTGGAGGTGGACAATTATTCTCTGTAAACACATAATTGGGTCAAACACAAGGAAAGGTGAAAAACTACTTTAATTGAAGTTCACTGTTCTCACAAAAGTGGTCAACTAAACTTGTACTGGGAATTAGACAGGTTCTGTCCATCAGAGGACAGTAGTCCAAGCATAGCTTTTTAAGGGTTACGATAGGGGCAGACAGTATAAGGTGCTATGAGCAGGCTGTGTTGAGGGCTGAGACCATGTGACATGGCTCTCTGTGAAGCCAAGAGGCAGAGCTCATTGCCTTGGGAGGTCACTTTCTGCTATCATACCCTAAATAGGTTGGCAAGCAATTTCAGGGCATTTGTAATTAATGCGTGAATCTCAAGGAGCTGTATCACTGCCAGTACTATATCTAGCAGCACATACAAAGGTTCTGTATCCATGTCCCCTCTCCTCAGGATGCGGTGTATGTACAGTATGGATTTGTAGGGACAGCAGGGTGGATGGTGGTCTGACACAGTTCCAGCAGGGTGGGCACAACTAAGCAGACATGGCAGACAAACTCAGAGATGCTCCTTACCATACCAAGAGGAAGAGGTAGAAGGATCTACCTCCTTTCCCTTGCTCTTGGGATCTGTGGTCACTAATAGGTAGTCATGACACCTCTTCCTCATCCCAGCCATGAAAGGAATTGCTGCGTAATGGGAGTGGAGGGAAGGGTAAAGTTTCAGCCCTCCCAGCTGGTCCAATAAATTCTCCTGAAAACTGTGCTGGTTCCCTGGGGTGTGTTATGCTCAAGATACTGCACACACATTATGGTACCACAGGCTGCATAGGGACTGGGGTGGTGTAAGGAAGACAGCTTTCTAAAAAGGACCAGAAACACAGATTTATACCTCCTTCTCTCCTGAAATCAGGCTCTGTGTGTGTGTGAAACGGTTATGGTGATAAGAGAACTGTTGATGGAAAGAGATCCACCATGCTTCGTGGGGATAGCAGGGAAAATATCCACCCCATTGCCTTGTGCACTCAGAGGGAAATCCCACCTCAGAAAACCTGCCACTACCAGTAGTGACTGATGGCTCTCCTGTCCTGGTTGGTGGCTCTTTGTTGAAACTAGTGTAAACATCAGAGGTGCCATCACTAAGAACAGTCTCTCCTTCTATCCTTCATCCCCCAGGGATTTGCTCCTGTCATCCCCTTGTTTTAAGCTGGTAAAGAGAGTATCACAGCCGCTCTTAGTCAAAAGAGGAGGGGGTGGAGGCCCATCTGGGCCCTTGGTTTGATTTCATATTTATGAAACAGCTTAAATGTCAGCTTGAGTGAAAAATGACACCTTCCCAAGCTTCTCATATTAATGCCCATGGCTGCCACTGGTTTCTTTAGGAAGGCAGCTTGTGGTTTTTCTTCTCTCTCTCCCCCAAAGGCTGCAGGGAAAGATGAATTGGACTGATAGATGAGACTGCAACTGCCGATAAACTGCTTTGCTGACAGGAGAAGGAGAGGGAGATGGGGTGGGGGCAGCCTGTACTGAGGAGGGTGGGAGGGAAGAAGCGATAGGGCAGGATGGCCTGTATTGCAGAGAGGTGGAAGAGTGGTCTAAACTGAAGGGGGAGAGAGATGGGGAGGTAGGATGGTTGACTGTGAGGAGGAAAATAAGAAATATGCACACGCTAAGATGATGGAGATGTGATAGGAAAAAATAAAAATCACACACAAGATCAAAAAAACACTGTGGAAGCATTAATTATACATTACAATGTATATATGCAAAAAGGAATAAATAAAAATACATGCAACACCAGCAGAGGAACCTCCTCTTGGGTCTGCACTGAGCTCTGTGCTGAGTTACTGGAGGCTGTGGATCATCAGAGGGCCTTCTTCAGATGTGTTTGCATGACACACTGCTGAATCCTCAAGAGATGCCCAAGGCAGAGGCAAGCAGGCAGTTCTGGAAGATGACAAGCCACCTGGATATGCACTGAGAGCACAGTTGGCTAGCCAGGGCCAGACTTCTGAAAGTGCCTCCCTACATGGCTCCTCACTGATACAGGTACTTGAACTTTTTTGGATATAACTTGAATATCTGCACATTTTGTGATGCAGTTCTGAGGGAGGTCTTTTGCCCTCTGCTCCATCTGTCTGAAGGAGCTGGAACAGAAAATGCCCCCATCAGGACTAGTTTAGGAGGCTTCTGCTTGGTGTCGACTGTCCAAACAGGTTATATTGGCCAGGAAAACATGGAGGCTGAACCTCTTCAGAAAGTTAAGCTGGCAGCTAGAAAAGAGCCTCGAGTTCCTTGGAAAAAATAAAATTACCTGTTTTTCTCTCTGGTTGGAACCTGATACACGTTTCTTTCAATTACAACCCTGGATCCTGTTAGGTTGAGTCTGAAAAATGTTGGAAATGATGAGGATGCTGGAGGAGAGAAACAGTGGGAAAGCAGAGGAGGGAAAATATCCTGCCTCTTGGACAGATGTGAGGTGCCAGGAAGGGAAAGGGATTTTTTTGGCCCTTCTGAGCTAGTTCTTGAGGGACATAATTTGTTCTAGATACAAATAATGAAAGGTGAGGGCTCCCTGTGAGTATGATGGGGTAAGGACAGACTCCTTACTGCCTAAGGATAGACTGCGTTTCTATTCCAGCGGAGAGATGGACCCGCCTTTTTCACCGGGAGTCACTGATGGCAGTCTCCAGAGTTGTCTGTGGAGTCTAGTGCTGTTGGCACAAACATCTGCTCTCTTTTCATCTGCTGAAGCTTTTGTTTAGTTTGGTGCATGTTTTTTCCTTTAAATGAGTGTCATGGTTTAACCCAGGATAGCTATACAACCACAACAGCTGTTCCTTCACACCCCTTCTGACTCCCCAAATAGGGGAGAGAATCAAAAGGGAAGGGAGAAACTTGGATTGAGATAAACATGGTTTAATAAAATAACAAAATACTAATATGCTACTAGTAAATATATATATGTAATAGAAATAGAATATAAAATAAAAGATACTCAATGCAATTCCTCACAAACTCCATCCACACCGAGCAGTCAGTCCCAGGAAGTAGCACCTGATCCCAAACAGCTGATCCCGAAGAGAGAAAAAAGTCAGAAAAGCACAGAGGCCTCTGTGAAATGTCAAAACACTGAACTAAACGTCCCAAACAGAACTCCCTCAGCTCTGACAAAAAGAGCAAAGAAGCCAAAGAAGTAAGAGAGAGAGAACAGAAGAGAGCAACTGCAAGATCCCAACTCTCCTTAAATATGAAGCATGACACTAATGGGATGGAATACGCTTATTGATCAGTCTGGATGTCAGTCAAGGTCTGTCCCATCCATTCTCCCCTTCCTTGATGCCTCATACCTGTGGGCAGAGCACTCAGAGTGTCCTTGGCTCTCAGACCAGAGCAATTAAAAACTTTAACTCTGTGCTGGGGTGTTATCTCTTGTTCTCAAACTAAGTGCAAATAATGACCATGCTAGCTATGAAAAAGAAAGGTTTCTAACTGCATGAAGAAAATTAACTCATTTTCAGTCAAGACAGCACAAGAAGAGATGTCTCTGGAGTCTTATTCTCTCTAGGTTTACAACACTCAGTACCTCTATCAGCTGTTACAGTGTTTGGAGCATTATTCTTGGCAATAGCATATCACTCACTTTTCAGCATCTCAGTCAGTTCTTGTCACTTTTTTTCCCCCTGATTGAGATAGTAAAAAAGTCTGCTTCCATTTCATCTTTATCCTCCATGGTCAGCTCTGTTTACAGACTCACTTCTTGCTTTTTTCCCTTGGCAAAGCTTTTTGCTGTGGTCTAAAGTCCCTGTCCTGCTGGGGATCTGAGCTCCTCTGTGCTGATTCTTTTGTGACATTCCTCAGCTCTGTTTCATTTCCCTGTTTAATCATCCTCTTTCTTGCCTTGGGTCGTGCTAGATTGGTTCCTGACATCACATTTATATACCATCTGCTGGCTAATAACATGCAAGGGCTTGGTTTCCACTAATAAGAAACCAATCAAGTTTTAGACTATTTAGAGATACAGAACCTTGCTTGTCAGACACGGGGATGCAAACTGGAGCTGCACACTTCTCTTGTGACCTCTGTTCTTGCTACCCAGGCTCTACAGCACCCACTTTTTAACAGCATAAAGGATTTTTTTTTCTCCATATCCTAGATTCTTTGTTCAGTTGCTAAACTCAACTAGATCTGTTTATTACCACCCCACTTGAAAGGCCTTATCCAAGTTCAGGGGAAGGTCTCACACCTTTTTGGGGCTCAGTCCAGTTGGGCAAAGCCTGCCTGGGAAGGGAATTGCCTTTCTCTCTATTGAGTGGTCCTCAGCAGGGCTTCAGTGAAAAAGTCTACTTCTATACCAGGGGATTAGATATTTCTCAGAAAAGTTCCCTGATATTGAAGCTGCTTGGCCTGCAGTGCCCTGTTTCCACATAACAAATCTCTCTCTCCCTCCAGAGCAAAGCAGCTGTGTGCAAGCTGCCTATAGGAAAGGATCCCTGGACCATGTTAAATCATAGGCTGTGCCCAGGAGCCCTCTAGGATGCTGCTGGCTGGCCTGAGTCAAAACAACACCAGGGGCTGTGCCAACAATTTGGCAATGTGCACAGCTGAGCTCCAGTCACCAGGAGCACTCCCTATGCCTATTTAACTCACCAGCCAGAAAGAAGAGGAATCCTTTGCTTCAAAGCACCCAGAACCCTGAGTCTTAATATGTTGGTTTACGTCTCAGTCCTCATACTGAACCAAAGTGTAAATTTCTACTCAGGATCAAGATTTCAAAATCCATCTCAGACAAGGACAGGTGAGTGATTCTCAGGAGCTGTGTCTTCCCTCCTTTTTCATCCTGCTGTACCAGTGACTTCAGCAGCTTTCTTGGGAAATCAGTCAGTTGAGACGATCCAAAACAGTCAGTGGGGTTGGAAAAGGAGCCTAAAACCAAAGCAGAGAATCACATCTGATTTTGTTTTCTCAGAAAAGCCTCATGCAACTGCAGGGAAGACTGGGATGACAGTCATGTTGGCTACTAGCAGGCTGCAGCATGCTGGAAGGGCGCACTGTGCAAGGGGCTGGCTGCCTAATCCCGTGACATTGGGTAACCAGCAGCTAGGCTGCATGTGGTGCAGAACTAAACATTGCTTGGAGGCATCAACCTTCTCCCACGGAGGGTAGCCAGGGGGTGTCAGGAGGTTTTGGCTCAAGATTCCCTTATTCCCTTAGCCTGCCTCTCCTCCATACCCCTGCTGCAGACCTGCAATTACTGCTCCCACGCAGCACGTGCCTGGCTCCCAATGGGACCAGGGAATTAGAGGTGCTAAGTGCTGGGGGGGAGAGATGTGCCAGGACTGCAGCCGGGGAGCAAGCGAGGAGCTAATTCGGGGGATGAGCGCTCCAGGGCCCCCTGCTCTCACAGCAAATCCTCGCCGGTTGCATTCGCTGCAAGCAGCCAGGGAAGCAGGCAGGCTCCTGCTGTCTCCAGGTGGAGCTTTTACTCCAGCTCCCGCAAGGCGCTGGCTGAGCTCTGCGAAAGACGCAGTGAAGAACAATGTGAAATTACCTCGGCGCTTGAGCACACATGAGCCCTAAACAAACCCCAGCCTAATGCTCAATCCCCATCGCTCAAATCCTAATTAAACATCCACCAGTATTTCTTCTGTTAACCCTCTCCAGTTACGGCCGAGTCAGGAGCTTTTGAATTGGGCCTTTGGGCTCTTTAGGCTTCTGCTCTGCATCCCCTACCTACAGGATTTAATTAAAGTGACCCACTTTATGGCCAGGAATGTAACAAAGAGTAACCCTCTGCTCCTTCCCACATCAGACTTTCTAATAATGTTTGACAGCATCGGCAATATTGCTCTGCACTTTGGGGACGTGGGGAAAGGTGGACCTTTTGCGTATTCCTCTTAAAAAACAAATTAACAAACAAACAAAAGACAACAAACAACAACAACCAAAAAAAAAACCCAGACAAAACCCCAAACAAACAAACAAAACCCAGTGATTTATGGCTTCTTACTCTCGGAGCAAGTTGGCACTGGCATAGGAACTCATGGGCCAGCACCTACTGTCCAAAAATTGGTTTACAGGTGGTGAAGACCCCAGGGTACCAGCTGCCTCCTGTTTTCTCTGAGTAAGCAAAGGAACACAGGTGCCTTCTGAAGAGAAACAGGTCAGATATTTTTATTACAATAGCCTTTTGTCAGAAGTGATCTTTCATGTGTTTCCTGGAAATTAGAATGTCATCACTGATGTTTTTATTTTGTTGGTTGGGGGAAGGGAAATGGATAAAAGTGCAAACGAAACAGAGCCAGGATGGAGGAAAGAGGTTAGACAATGTTTATGCAGTACACGATTGGTTTCCTTTTTTAAATTGATACATTGAAAAATAACTGTTTTTTCATAAAAATAAAGATTTAAAATTAAATACAGTTATAATTTCATTATAACTAGTGTTCTTATTGACCAAAAACGTTATATCTGAATTTTTCTGCTCTACTTAAAACAGATTAACCAGGTTATGTTTTTACCCAGCTCAAGTCAACCTCTTTCTGGTGGACCTTCTTTTGTGGTGTTCATTCCTCCTCCTCTTTCTGCACCACTCGGCTTTAAAACTGTTTGTTGTAGGAAGCCATTCCCCTGCTGTAGAGAAGAAATGATGTTTAAAAATGTGTATGTTAGGATATTTGCACCAGCTAGAGATGACACATAAATTAGCCAGGATGTTATACTAAAGCCAGGGCTGCATTAGCCCCTTGCAAGCACAGGGAAGAGAAAAATGCAGTCATGTTGAAAAAGGAGGAAAGAAACAGCCTATTATTTTGTGAGCAGTAGAAAAGACTCAGGAACACCCAGTCTCTCACAGCAGGATTCAGTGGTCTTTTGTGACCACTGTGAGCCCTGGCTATAGGTCTAGCTTGGATCCAGCTTTGCAAGACCCTCTACATGTTTGCTAGGTTGAGAGTGTCACGTCTCCCAGCCTCTGCACTGCTTTCCTTGCACACAGGGATAGGGCTGCAGGGGTGTGTAATTTCATGTGACTTACTCTAGTATTAATATCTCCATGTGCAGCAGTCATTGAAGTGAGAATAAACAGTTATTTTTTATTTTAAATGGTTAATATTCATCAAATTTTTATGAAAATACTTAACCCATAATGATGACAAACACAGTGCCTAATAAAGATGGAAGTGAAGATCCTCTTTGTGAATATGTAATCAGAAGAGTAAAGAAAATTACATTAAAAAGACTTCATTATGCCATTAAATGTGTGAAATGACTTTTTCTTCTCCATTTTAATTTCAGCATATTTCTTTTTTTTTTTTCTTTTTAAATATCTCTGACACTTTCATAAGATGGGTACATAAAGAAGCATTGGCTGCTGTAACAAGAACAACTCTGACTGGTGGCATCCATCATTCTCATTTGAATTTTTGTTTCATTTATCATTAAGAAAAATCAACACCGTTTCTACCAATGATTGTCATCTTTTTCATTTATTTTCCTTAGAGAAAGAGAGATCCTTATTACTGCTCTGAATGCAACACATTGTTTCAAAACCCTCTGTAGAGCTGCAGGCCCAGAGCCATTCCCCCCCAAAGCAGGGGCTTACTGGTGTGCAAGTACATATGCACCTATTTTTGTCTGACACCCTGGGGCTTGTAACTGGCACCTCTGGAACTAATAGGGTGAATCTCTGCTGTTTGATAGACTCCTTTAGGGCTATGTACTGATACATGCAGGCAAAACCAGGTCAGACCGTAGGTGACATGTTTCGCCACCTAGGAAGCTACTCAAAACTTCACAGTGTCAGATCAGTCCCGAATCATAGAATCATTTTGGTTGGAAGAGACCCTCAAGATCATTGATTCAAACCATTAACCTAACACTGACACTAAACCATGTCCCTAAGAACCTCATCTACATGCCTTTTGAACACCTCCAGGGATGGTGACTCAAACACTTCCCTGGGCAGCCTGTTCCAATGCTTGATGACCCTTTCCATGAAGAAATTTTTCCTAATATCCAATCTAAACCTCTCCTGGTGCAGCTTGAGGCCACTATTCTTGTCCTACCAATGATACACAAGCTCCCATCATGCTGATGCCCATCTTGCTGAATTGCACTTTGATGGTAAATCCTTACAACTTCAAGGAGGGAACATGGTTACCTAGATAGGGGCTGTGGCACACTTCTCTGGGGAGAAGGCAAAAATGATGCCACCGAGCACAACCCTGGTGACAAAAAGGGACTGATGAGAATGCACGGAGCCAGGTGCACCCAAAGGCCTGGAAGCCTCCTGAACCTGCTCTGCCCAGCCTTGCCAACCAGCCAGGGAGAAGAGGCTGCACAGTTCCATTTGCAAGGGTAGCACAGCACGTCTGCTCTCAGGGGAGGCTTGTGAAGCAATCAGTTATGGCTTTCTTTTACAAAACAAACAAAAGAAAAAGGAAAGTATTTATTTCAGTTGCATGTTAATTTCAACGTTAACTTAATGTTAGCTTTTGGCAAGAAACTCTAGCGGCTCTGTATTTAACATACACCTTTATTGCAACAGTGCTCCAAAAGAAAACATGTTCTCTTCTATTTAGACTCTTCTGTTGTACTCATCTCCATGGGAGCCAAATTACACACAGGTCTGCTGCATCACCCGAGGCATGTCCCATATGCAGATATCTGGGTAGTAGGTATGTCTGCTTTTACCATTACTTTCTCTGAGTGGTATTAAAACTGACTCTGGACTTCTTCCCCTTTGCAGAAGAAATGTCTCCTTGGTAAACTAGGCTTTACCAAATGTCAAATCTGATGGCTCCTGATTTATGAAAGATTTGAAGAACAATGCAGTTTTTGTCAGCTGTATATTTTCAGAAATGCGGCCTCAGTTGTGGGGGAATGTTGTGTCCTTTCACAGAATTGTCTTGCCAGCTCTCCCTCCAAAGCTCAGGAGGGACTTTGCTAGGAAGTGAGTCAAGCTCAGGTATTCTTTGGATAAACAGCTTATGAAGAAGGCTTGAAGAGTTATGAAAGAGAGGAGGGTCCAAAAACTAAACCTGTAATGAAGAGGCTTCCCAAGCAGAATGTGATCAAAGAGGCTGCCGCTTTCTTTCAGCCTACTCCTTTCCATCTGAAACAGCTGACAAATGGTTATGTTGTGTTTGCAATTACAGTTCTCTGAAAGTGATAAATTATTGCGATTATTCCTAAATACAGGACTTTTACGTGTATAATTAATACACAGAAGAGAATATCTGATAAGTAGTAGGCCACATTCCAGTTCCACTTACACCATAATAGATCTGGAGTAGCTCCAGCTGTCCCTCTTCATGGAAAGCTGCTGCTAAATTGGGCTTGCACACTTGAAGTACCTTGCAGAAGTCTTCCCTGTCAGAGCAATGAAGAACATAGTATGGCTCATACATTTTAGTCCCCACATCTAAAAGTCTCAGTTCTGAAGTTTCTCCCAATGATCTGCTGACAACCTTCTGCAGCAATAAGAGGAGACCTTTTCTTATATTCTGCACTGATACGTCCAATAGCAAATTCTAACCTGTTAGCTTCAGGACCTGAGTGCAGTCTAGCCCTGAAGTCACCTTATTGCAAGTGAAAACAGGGGTGTGGAGCATGTACCAAATCACCTGTTGATTGTGCCAAAGGACAAGATGCACAGCCTCTGTCATGAGAACCTACCTGCTCTCGTGTTGTCTGTCAGTGGTGAGGAAAAGCCGGTCCTACATTTCTTCCAGTTGAATGCTTCCCTAGAACATGAGTACTGTGCTCAGAGCTCAAAGTCTATGATGTAAGGCTGGCACTAACAGCAAAAAATACTCTAAATACAGAGCCAGCATATGAATAGGAAAAGGAAATTGTACAGTAATATAGTCTCCTGACACGGTTACCTATTAATGCCAGCTTTAAAGGTTAATGCAATTTAACTCGCTCTCAGCTATTACTCTGAAATAACACAGCAAAGCCTCCCGTATAAGCAGATAACAGATAAGGATGCTTTATGATAAACAACCACAATAAACCAGCAGAACTTTACAGTGTTACACTTGCAGAAGTGGCAGATTTGCCTTTATTTTTGCCTGCATGTGTGTGGAGGAAAGCAGAGAGGAGAGGAGTGAACTGGAAGAAGAATTCTTGGCTCCTAGACTATCAGATAACTTGATAAATCTGTCTTGTGTGTGTTGCTTCTTGCCAATACAATGGAAATGAATTGACATATCGCGTGTTTGCTCCGAGTTGAGTTTCCTTCTGCAATGGCAGAAGCAAAGGTGCTGCTCTTCAAACTACCCATGAAAACATTGGTTGGGTTTTATGTATTTATGTATGCATGTATTTATTTATGTATTTATCTTTTGATAAGACAAACCCCATCAGCTCTACTGTACAACAGCAAAATGTAGAGCTTTCTCCCCCTCCCCCCCCATTTTGTTTTAAAGTTCTGCAAAATGTTTCAGTGTTGAAGTTTTTCTTCAAAACAATAACCAAAAAAAGCATAATTGTATTTCACTATGGAAAGTGTGAGCCAACTTAGTGGAGGGCTTACTTGGGCTTCATGTGGAATAGACAGACGATACATACGCATACACTGCCTGGGGATTACTGTAACATCTCATTAATATTCTTAAAGCACTTTGGGATGTCCCATTATATTCTTTCACAGGTTAAAGGACAATATTTGCATGTCTATGGGACAGTGAAATATTTTTATTAAAAAATATTAGCCTTAAAATTTTAGGGCTAAAGAAAGATGCCGTATGTTTTGTATGTCAAACACACACACACATAAAACACACACGTGCACACATAAGTAATGCAAGGAGTGCTAATTCTTAAATTACTAAGCAAAAAGCACTGTACCCTGGAGAGACAATCTACGAGCTCTGCTTCAGAGGGCCCGTTCAGGACTCATGAGGCAGATCCACTAGCCCTGTCGTCTTTGCACCCCCCCTGTCACCAGTATGTCACAGTCGGCCTTGTTTTTGCCAAAACGCTGACATTAGGAAGCAGTGTCAGAGACTTGGCATGAAGCTGAGAGGTCGTGCGAAGCTAGCACGCTGTGATTTTGTACAGATGTGCCTTGCCTCAGCTTTCTGACTTTCCATTATTCCTCTGAATTACCTTTTGTACAAAGCTGATTATGTCTTTACATTTGCAGGGCAGCCATGGTTTTTTTTTGTTCTCCCTACAGAGTTGTCTGTTGTTCCTCAGGATGCTTTCATTTTTCTGTTCAGCATCTCCCTTTTCTGCTTCACATTTCCTTTGCCTTTTTACTGTAACATGACATTTCCTTGAAAAGGATTAATGCAATTCTGGGATGTATAAGGCAAGGGTATTTTCAGAAAGGGAAGTATTTTAGTAGTACACTGATATGAAGGACTGAGGAGGCCTCGCTTAAAATATTGTGACCAATTTGGGTCACTTCTGATCAAAAAATGGAAAGTGATGTATAGTAAAGACTTCTGAGAACGTTTAGGGGAAGTGACAGACCTTTAAAAAGTGTGTGTGGGAGACTCAGACAAGCAAAAGAAAGATAAGAAGGAGTATAGTTTTTCTTCATAAATACACTCTTTGTAAATACTAAGATGGAGAAACGTTTCAGCTGAAGAAAAGCAGTGCTAAAAGATCAGATGGGTATAAATTAGCTTGGAAATCAGGAGAAAGTTTCTAAACTTCAAAGAAATGAAGTTCTGGCCTTCCATACAGGATAGCAAAGGCAAAGAACTTAAATAATTAAAAAGTAGAGCTTGCTGAGTTCATAGAAGGAATTACACTGCGTTTATATTTTAATTAATTAATTTCATGCTTCAGAGCTCCCACTGACCACTATTGGGGTAAAGAAGGAAGTCTCTTCATTTCCTAGTCCTTTATTCTCTTGGATGTGTATGTAAGGGTGGGAGGAATGAGGAGTAGGGAGAGGGCAAATTGATCTTCTTTTGAAGCATTAAATTACTCAAACAAGAAATTGGCCAAGACTAAAGACAGGATAGTAGGTGGGTTATGCTGGTGCTTCTAGTAGTACTGCCTGAGTGATGCGTTTTGAATTAAAATCATTGATTGGATGTGGGATTGGAAAAAAAAATTTCTTCTGGTCTGAAAAGCAAGGATTGTTTGGAGTGATTACTCATCTGGTCTTCTTCTATAGCCACGTGAAAATGATCCACTCTCAATAAATATCTGAGTGTGCTCACCTGCATACAATTGCATGAGTCTAAGATCTTGACAAGGCTTTTCATCCATCCTATTGTCTTGGTTGGACATGTTATAGTCACTGTAGTATTTGCTCTTTTGCATCAAGTATTATAAAATTGGGGTGGTTTCTGACTAGAAACTGGAATGGGGGTTGAAGAAGAGGTTATGAATGTTTCTCAACTTAATGCCTATTGAATTGTTGTCTGTAGTATTTGGAGGCTGGAATTGATAATCTATATGGTTGCCTTCAGTTCTATGTCTGTTCAGTGAATATTTTATCTTCTCTTTATTTTTGCCAATACATTTGAATTATTTGTGTTATTTCCCTCTGGTTTTACTCACTTTTTTCCTGATTTGTTGATCTTCCTCTTTTGGTTTCTTTGCCCATTCTCTGCAGGTTAATCTTGTCTTGTCCTGCCATTCATACATCCCTTCTTCTGCCTGTCAGCCCCTTTCTCTAAAGTTGTCTCAGTTGCAAGTAAAACAGTTCCTGGCACCAGACAGAAAGAAAAAAAAGACATAACTTTCATTTCCCTTTTTTTTCCCACCCCTATGGAATAAGCCTTTTAATGTGTACACACTGAGTGGAGGCATGCCGCACCACTGCCATGCCATTTGTCTGACCTTCACATCTGCCTTTGCAGCTCTGAAATGGGGAAACATGAAGTCATCCTGTGCATGTGTCCTGGCTAATGACAAGTATCAGACAGAGAAGACTCTGTATCTCCTTCTTGATGTTCCTATGCCAAAGAGCTCTGCTGAGTAGCAGCAGGTTGGTATAATATTTATTAATCTTGCATGCCTGCCAAGGTGGTGGAGCTGTGGGCTTAGATATACTAGGGTTCTGATGAAGCCAATGAACTCTGCTTTTCCACACTAACCTTTCGTGGGGTGTGTGTCGGGGGGGAGCCTAAATCTTTCTGCTCTAGTGCTTTCTCTGGAGAGCAACAATGTAAGAAGTATCCAAAGGACCTGGTGGCTATCTTGGCATCCTATTGCAAATACCTTATCAGTAGAACCAGTTCTGAATTACTGCACAAAACTCTTCCTATTATATTCCATAGGAAGTTTTGAGTTTGTAGACACCAGATGTTTCTCTTGTAATGAACAAGGTTCAATGAAACTTCTGTTTAGAAATTTTCTCAGGAAATGAAAGAGCTCTGCTGCAGAATATCTACTAACCAAATGGTCATTTGACGAGAGAGAAACAACTTCAAGTCCCTGTTCTTCCTGATTCAGATCAAGGACTCAAACCCTATGTGAACTAATCTCACATAAGTTCCCTTGTTACAGTGTTATTTGTGAGTAGCTGAACTTTCACTCAGAATGACAAAACATTTCATATAGCAAGAAACTAAAGTTGTCACAAAACACAGACATCTACTTTAACCAGAGGTCTGTATATGTTGTGTCAGAAACAGTACTAGGAAAGAATGAATGGGACACATACTACTCCAACAAGAGGGGAAAGGAAAAAGAGAAAAAATATCACTTTAGCTCAGACAATGTCAAGGTCTAGCAGCATAACAGCCAGGAAAAGGACATGAAAATGCACAATAACTTTTGCGTGGGAATCAAGGCTACAAGAGATACTGAAGGCAGACAAGTAAGAGATGCTGAAACAAAGTAGAGACTTCGTTCTTTGATGGATGATAAATCCTTTCACCATAGAAATCTGAATGAAAAAGGTGGGGAAAATATAGACTTCAGCAGTACCTGAAGTAAGTTGGGTCCTATGTCTGGTCTCACCACTCCATCCCTTCTTTCCTTTGAAAAGATAGTTTCAGTCTTGCATGAGATTGGCTGCTTCAGGAAATCTGCTTCCATAGTTTTCATCTGACTTTAATAAAGGAATCAGGGGAGAAATGCCCTGCAAGATCCCACACTGCATGCAACAGAAGCCTTGGTGTTGCTCAGATGGAACAGTTCAATCCAGCAGCCGAAGAACTGGAGGAGAATCTCACACTATCCTACAGGGTGATGATTCATAAGGGGATTTTTGAGATGTCCCAACTTTACATGTGCAAATAAATGATGAGTGAGTCTATGTGTGATTTCTCGGTGTTCCTGCACAGACTGCGCCAACTCTGGCTATGGAGAGCTCAGTGAGAAACGTCCTCTGGCTCTTTGTGTTGCTGAGAGGTAGCATATTCTCAGAGGGACTCTGAACCTAACAAGACAGCCCAAAGCAATGTCTGGGGAAAAGACAAGTGCAGGCAGTGCACTAAGCTCTGTAGTCAACTAGAGAAGGGACAAAATCACATAATTTCTGTCCCTTCTCTGAAACGTTTATGCCTTCGAATGTCAATGCGGCTGCTGAGCCTTCAACTTGCACATCCCTTAGGCTACAGCATCCACCTATCCAGAGACTTTTTAAAGATTTGAGTGATTTCTTAGAGCTGTTCTGAAGCAAATTGATTTAACTCCTTTGTGCCTGAAACTGAAATGCCCTGAACTGATGAAGCAGCAGGAAAAATGTCAGGTCAACAGAAAATTCTGACATTCTCTGGCTGTCCAGTGCCAAAAGAACAACAACAATGACAAGAAAATAAATACCAGGCACATGACCCATTCTACCATATTTCTACTCCTTCTGCAGGTGCTTTTCCTGTGTAATGTCATGAGTGAGAAAATACTCTGGAGGAGCTAAGGCACAGAGAATAAGAGGAGAGTAAACATAGCTGGCAGATGAGGGCCACGACAGACAGCCTCTTAGTGATCCTCTTTTTTATATTTTTGAAAGACCCTGGCTTTCTTTGCCTTTACTCTTTGTGACAATTTCATAACTGTTCTGTGATGACTGCTTTCTCTGTCCTCTAAATCCTGCTGATGACAGGACGCCACATATTGCATTTCCACTGCAAATCAAGAGCTTAATGCCCTGGTGAATGAACTTGGGAATTGTTCTCTCTATATAACTTTTTTTCTCTTGCATGGCCTCAGGTGAATTCAATTTTTTTTTTCAAGTCCTAGAAATTGCCTGCTTACAGACTTGTAGCTTCCAACCACCAAAGTCCCGTGTGTCTCTTCTTAATTGTCCATATAAATTGCTTTCTATTTTGGACACCATGAATATCTCGACAGCATCTGTTTCTCCCTTCTGGGCACCACCAACTGTGCATGAAATTCTCCCCAAAGAGGCCAGGTAAGAACTCTTTCCCATTGTTGAAAAAATAAAGAAATAAAGGAAGTTACACAGAGGACGAGCCGACTTCCCAGCACGCTAAGCAGGTGAAAATGTAGTTGGGTCTGGTATTAAACCAAAAGAAAGAAGAAGCCAAATGGGAGTAATATGTCTGTTCATAGACAGCTTCCAGCCAGAATGAGGACCATTGTGCTCAGATTTCTTCACCAGGAGCTGTTTTCGCACATTGCTTAACAGTAGCAACTCTATACAAGACCTAGACAGGAGATGAATGGCTGTCTAGGCTGAAACTGTGAGAGGACTCCGAAGGATGGCTAGGGGACTTACTTCTTCAACTCTTGTTTAGCACCTTCCACTCTACAATCTGAAAGCACATTTACAATTGACATTGACTAGTCTAGACTCTGCTGCCTGGGAGAGTTGGGTATCATTCACTTTATCTTACTGATGAAGAAAACAAAGCAGAGAGAGAGAGATTAAGTGATGGCTTTGTTATCTCATAGCAAGTCAGAGGCAAAGCTAGGAATACTATTGATATGTCCCAACTTTCTAAATTAAGCACTAGACCACCTTCCCTAATGGAAAGTCTACCAGAGAGTCTTGAATAGACAATACATCTGTTTTTAAAGTGGTTGAAAATGGCCTTCTGAGTATGCTTGCTGCCACCAGGCACTCAAATGCACCACAGGACTAGGTCTGCACTGGAAGAGGTCTAACTCGCCAGTGGGCTTATGTGAACCAGAGACTTCTGCTCCAAGCAAGAATGAAGACAGAGCAATTTGGATTACCAAACATAGGGTGAAAAACGTGTCTTGTTTTTTTTCAACATAAACATCTCTTTGAGAAAGTGAGAAAGTACCTCTCCCACATCTCTTTCTGGAGATTTCTGGGTATCTCAGGTGTCCTACTCCAATACTACATTTCTTCCAGTCCTCCCCTTCTGTCTGCCAGCCTGACCTTTTTTTAGGAGATATGGCAAAATCCTTGTCCAACTGATACGGCTGCAGGCATGAAAATGAAGTGTGAAAAACTGCCAGACACAGTGCCAATCTTATTATTATGAGTCAAAGCTGCATTTTCTGCTCAGCATATAATTGTGCTTTGGACTAGATGGGTATAAATTGAAGATTGGCTACAACATAAATGTTCATTAGATTGAAACTAAAACAAAGCTAAATTATCAGAGTCAGGGAGGGAATGTGTTTTCCTATGCACTGTGTTGGCCGTGCCATCTGGGTGCCTCTGCATTATGCTATTTTCATGTCTCAGTTTGGAAGGAAAGGAAGAAAAGAGATGTGATATGAAGGAAAGAGGTGGTCAAAAGAAGGTGTTGATTTTTTTTCATTGGTCACACTGTGTACTTGCACTCTCATTTGCTCTCTGTTCAAGCTCTGAGTGTTAAAGAAAATGCTGAGGCTGAGTTTGGGAAAGGTGGACCACAAGCACCAAAAGAGGGCAAATCTGGTGATTTGCTGAGACCAACAGAGAGAAGTTATGCTTGCTATTCTTCTGCTAAGAGCCCTTTTTTTCCAGTATAGCTTGTTTATTAGCAAAGGATGTCCTCTTGGATTCCCTTACTGCCCCTTGTTATGACATGGACCACCTTTCTTGCTGTATTTCTGACCAGATAGTCTTCTTCTCACAATTACCTAACTTACACTAAATCTCAACATATAGCACAGACACCCCTGCTCCCCATTTTTGATAACTTCTTGTTTTTTCAAGTGGCACAAGGTGCAGTGCTTTGGATCCCTTTACTGCGCTACATTTGTTGTTCAGTGTGCTGAATGCCATACTCCTGTACCCTTTGCCCCCCCCATCATCCATCCCATTGTCTGGCTTGTTTCAGTCCAGCAGCTGACAGTAGGCCACATTCAGAAAAAAACATCTTTCTTTCCTCTGTCTCCCTTATGGCTTGAAGGTCCACATCCTGGGTGATGAGCAATGGTCTAAGGCTCTTTTGGAGGCTGTGTTTTTGCAAGTATGATGTGCTATGGCTGTTGTGCTCAGCCAGGCATTCAACTAAACATTAATTGGGTTTGGAATGGGGCTATACTTTCTTTTCTTTCTTTCATTGTATACTGGGAGTCAGAGGAGTTTTTATGAAGGGTTGGACGTGGTGAGTCATTTCAACTTCTCTGTCTGTAAGTATTATTTTATAGCATCTAGTTACTTTCGTTATAGGTATTATGAGAGAATAAATAAATAAAATATTATGACTTAGTGACTGCATTGCTGATCCTGTTAATAGGCTTATTCTCCCTCTGTTACCTATATTTGTTTAAAGTGGCCTCATTTAACATTTATGTAGGCTTTGGTGCAGAGAAAATGTGCTACAACAGGAGTTTGTCCTAAGGGATCCTTAGAGTACTAACAGCTACATCATCTGCAGAGGCAGATATTGCTAAACACTGATACGAAAAGACATCATCTAGGTCACTTAAAATCATTTTTTACACACCTATTTTGCAACAAAAGCCTGTGACAGTTAATCTGAGCTTATCTTTTTGCCTTTCTGTTGAAGGTAAAGAGGAATAGGCATTACCTGGGCACTGGGTGGAAGATGAATGCCATCACATGGCTCTGACATAGCTCCAGCAGAACAGATTGCATTACTCCGGTCATGCTACATGGAGAAAATTCACTTTGCTCATCTGACTTCTCTGCCCCACTCCATCATTGGATTCCAGTCTGAACCTCATCTTAATCATCTTCTCCTAAGGTCAGAAAAAAAATTAGTGCCAGAGTCTGCAGTCACGGGAGAAAATACAAAAAGGAAAACCAGAAAATATTTTCTAGTCTGCCTTATGTTTATTTCTCATTATGTGGCTTTGGGCATCATCTCATTATTTTTTTGTACTGTGCTTTTCCCATCTGATAAGTAGGGTTGATGCTAATAATAACCTCCTGCATCCTGCGTAATGCCAAGAGCCCACAACATGTCCATATGAAAATTAAAATTCTTATTTCTACAAAGTATTTATTTTCTGCTAGGTGCCTCAGCACTATTCCCCTTAATGGAACCCTGCCTTAGTCTGCTGTAACTACCTTCTCTTGGCATCAAAAGAAAATTCCCAAAGAGAAAAGTATGTGTATTCACCTCAAGTTTGGATTCCAACATGCTGTTGTGCTCTAGAGGTATTAATTGGAGACAAGAAATGTCACTGGTTCCTGAAAGAGTTCAATCAGTCTCTATGATCACTCTGTTTTTGGAACATGCTCCATATTCCATACTGGTGAGTAGTTCTTTGGGTTATCAAGAAAAATTCAGAACAAGCACAGTCTAAAAGACAGCAACAGAAATAAGTAGGAATGCATAAAACTCAGATTCAGAAATAGCCTAGAGAAAAAAGGCCAGTGAGATAGTTGTAGGAGAATCGGGGTTGTTTAACCTAAAAAAGGGAAATCTGAGAGGATAACAGCAGTTCTCAAGGACATCACAGATTGTGGAAAAGACAAAGAAAGAAAGTGATTCCCCATGGCCATGATGGATAGAACAAATATGTAATGGGTGTAAATGACAGTAAGTAAGGTTCAGGTAAGACAAAGATTGCTTCAGGAAGTCATACAGCCTGTTATTAGAAGTCGTTAAGAACACATTAGATAAATAAGTCTCAGGAATGACATAGGTGTACTTGATTCTGATTTGAAGTCAGGAAGATGGACTAGATAACCTGCCAGGGTCCATTCCAGCTCTCTCATTAAGACAAAAAATTTTATAACTGACATGTAATAAGAATGTTGTTGTAGCTGTGTTCACCTAAGGATATCAGCAAGGCAAAGTTTTATCAGATAAAATGAACAGGTCTTTTGTTAGACTGATTTTAGATCTAAGAGAGACAATATAGGTTGAAATTTGCTGCTTCAAACCTGAAAAAAGAACCCTTGCTCCTGCGGCAAGAGATGGCCATCCCACCCCGTGGCCTAAACAGGCCAGAAAGAGGCACCACAGGCAAAACCAATGCAATGCAATGCAATGCAATGCAATGCAATGCAATGCAATGCAATGCAATGCAATGCAATGCAATGCAATGCAATGCAATGCAATGCAATGCAATGCAATGCAATGCAATGCAATGCAATGCAATGCAATGCAATGCAATGCAATGCAATGCAATGCAATGCAATGCAATGCAATGCAATGCAATGCAATGCAATGCAATGCAATGCAATGCAATGCAATGCAATGCAATGCAATGCAATGCAATGCAATGCAATGCAATGCAATGCAATGCAATGCAATGCAATGCAATGCAATGCAATGCAATGCAATGCAATGCAATGCAATGCAATGCAATGCAATGCAATGCAATGCAATGCAATGCAATGCAATGCAATGCAATGCAATGCAATGCAATGCAATGCAATGCAATGCAATGCAATGCAATGCAATGCAATGCAATGCAATGCAATGCAATGCAATGCAATGCAATGCAATGCAATGCAATGCAATGCAATGCAATGCAATGCAATGCAATGCAATGCAATGCAATGCAATGCAATGCAATGCAATGCAATGCAATGCAATGCAATGCAATGCAATGCAATGCAATGCAATGCAATGCAATGCAATGCAATGCAATGCAATGCAATGCAATGCAATGCAATGCAATGCAATGCAATGCAATGCAATGCAATGCAATGCAATGCAATGCAATGCAATGCAATGCAATGCAATGCAATGCAATGCAATGCAATGCAATGCAATGCAATGCAATGCAATGCAATGCAATGCAATGCAATGCAATGCAATGCAATGCAATGCTCTCTCCCGACCTCCACTCCCTCCAGACCCTGAGGTTCGAGGGGAGGACTCACTTGGATGATGGGATACCACTCAGTGCTTACTCTCATTACAATCACCTGTGCTTACACTGGGGTGCCCAGGTGCAGGCGCTCAGTATAACAAACCACCGGAAGCACAGCTACAAAAAGCTGGGATCAGCCCTTTTACAGGTTTGGTTGGTTTGTTTCCTTTTCTGTTTGTTACTGCTGTAAGCCTGTGATGCCATCCACAAGGTCTGCATTCAAGCAGTAAGCTCTAGCTGAGGATTGTTTTATTTCACAGTACATGGTGCAGAAAGGGAGGGTGCTTCTTGGGAGTTTTCTATCTGGTGAGAAAAACATTGTGATAAAACCCTTTACAGGGGCCTGTGAAGGGGACAGGGCAGGTCTCTTTTTTTCCCCATTTTTCTCTGTTTGCCTGCTAAGTGATGGTAACTTTCCCTACAAATTTTGCTTTGCTTAGTCCATGCCTTGAAAAGACCTAAGGATAGCTGGGAAAAGCTTTTCAGTTTCTACAGTGTCTTTATTCTTCAGAATGAATTGTAGGAATTCTTTTTGTGTGCTATTTTGAACAACAGCTACTGGTCAAAATACTCTTTTCAGAATATTCGGTTTTCTTTTCAGCTTTGATTATTTGCAGTTGTTCCAATGAAGTATGTAATATGTCCTCCATTTCCAGTTTGCACAGATATACAGGTATGTCTGTCATGATGTGAAAGACTTTGAAAGTCATTGAAATACATTTGATCTTCTAAGTAGTTGGAGAAAAAAAAAAAGGAAGGAAAGAAAGAAAGAAACTAATAAAACCAACAAAGAACTGATCACACCAGCATTCTTGGAAAGTGTGTTTGAAAAGTGCATACGTTGAAAGGCAGAGTTTGTAAGAAAAAAAATCAGGTATCTATCAGTGGCTATCTTTTTCTACAGCATTATCCAGACTTTAAGGATCTGCTTAACTGTATTATTCCTGTTCTGGGGACAACACTTTTCTCTGTGCTGGAAGAGGACCTCACTTGTCATTTTTATTCAAGGCCGTTCTGTCAGGATATATTCCCTTCCTGCCATGCAAAGATCCATCTCTCTTAGAGTTCCTCAATGCCCAGCATTGCTATGAACACTTATTTCTACCTATAGAATATATATCTTTTAGCTCTTCACAAAGACCTCTCATAATACAGGAGCGGAAAGAGAGAATGAGCTGTCACTGGAAGGAGTCAAAGATCATAGTTTATTGTTTTCTACCAGTTCCTCGAATCCTAAGACTGGAAGCTCAGCAGATTGGCCTAGGTTGCATGTAGTTCCATGCCCTATCTGATATGCTTGGAAACCTGGTACTGTGCTGACATAATTCAAAACAGTCTGTGACCAGAAAAGCTAGGATCACAGAGAGAAGACCAAGACAAAAGGACAATTTGCACTGCTCAGATATAGAGATTCCTTCAAGCAAAAGTACATCTCATTGCCCTCAAAACTTTAAGAAAGAGAGAGGACATGTTACTGAAAAAGTGGAAGAAAAACACCTTTCTGTAAGTTATATTAAAAGTGGCTTTGGGCCTGAGCAAACTCTATGTGTTATAAGAAAGGGCTGTTTGTGAAGTTGCAGTTGTCTGGGGCCTTTCCTAGGAAATCATTAGACACTGGCTTAACAAGTTGCTCTTATTAATTGCATCATGATAACTAACTGTATGTTCTCTGATGTGCAACAAATGCTTGGTAAAGCATAAGCCTTAAACCTTTGTCAAAGAGGAATGAACTTATGTGTTTTCCTTGCACTAGTGAGCTACCAGTCAAGAAGAGATACTGTGGAAACACAGGTGTGCATTTGTGCACTTTAAAGAAATATTAGACAAATATCCAAGCATCTGTTCTATGCTGGTCTTCTGCTTTTGTTTTCATTGCAGGATTTAGGCACTTTCCAGAAGAGCTTGCACTGGCACTAGTAAGGCAGAGCTTATTCCCGTGGACAGAACAGCACATTCAATAAAATTTCATCTGATTTTGGGACTTTAAAATATAAAGATGTTTTTCACTTTTCTTTTTTTTCCCTCTCTTTTAATACATACAGGCAGCAGAATCACATTTATGCTAAAGACTAGCACTGTTAAGGAAGTAAACCTAGCACCAGAAATTAAAAGTCATAAGACTTGGGGTAGTCTGTGGAAGAACCACCCCTAGGAATCATAATGTCAACACTTGACACCATACCAACACTTGGGACCAAGAAAACTCCATCACTTGACCAGGGAAGTACTCGCTTAATGATAGACTTAATGATAGACTTTCTGCATTTGCAACCAAGAGCTTTCTGCAGTGTTTTTAGTATCTTGGGCCCAGGTTACAAGTGTAAAGAACAAGATTTTGCTGTGAGTTCTGTGGAGAGCTAGCATAGACAGCAGAGGACAAATAAGATGTGCTGAGAGTTGTTCATATTGCTGCAGGGAGCTGTATCAGCTGGACTCTTCAAAGGGTCATCACAGTCCAGCAATCCAAACAGAAAGTGACAAAAGCTTGGCTACCCAAGTCCAGGACATGATGTGCCAGGTTTGAGTGGAGTCTTCTAGCCAAATGGGAATGGCAGAGAGCTCTGCCTCGGCATGCTCTGCTCATGGCTAAAGCACTGCCTGAACAGACCATTTGTGGCTGTTCACAATATGCAAAGGCCGTCACGCAGGGACTATAAACTATTCAAAGTGCTTTCTTTTGCCTGCCAGCATAATCTCAATCTTCCCTGGGTTCAGCTTGCACAATCTGTTCTTCATCCACAGGGCCCATCATGTCCAAGAGATGAAGCCACCCCAGTCTAATGGGCTCATCATAAGCAATGAAATCAAAGCATACTTCTCCAGGTCTAAAACTGAGGTATCTTGGTTGACATTCTGCCATCAGATTAAGATGTGGACTGAGAACTGCTCCAATGGGTCTCTGTGCATGGAGCCCTGAAGGCTGGAAACATGCTGATACTGCCAGGAGTTTTGATATAGGCTACTTATCTGTGCTTTATCAAGACTAGACACTGAACAAAATCGGTTATTCCCAAGCTGAATACTCTATTTTCTGATACCCTGTCCATTTTGATGCTACTCCATTTCTTTCTTTTTAGAGCTTTCTGCAGTGTCCTATAGGCTTCTTCTCCTATCACTTCCTCTGTAAGACCTTGAATTAATGTGATCGTATTTGTTGTATATGACTTGCCGGCCTTCTTAGAAGAAAAGGTTGGGATTCAGAAGCAGGTATAGGACCAGCACACTGCTGCAATTCAGAAGCTGCAACAAGCAGATCCATCAGGACTGAAATATGTGACTCCACCACCTTTGAGGTGCAGCAGTCCAGAGATTTCAGATGCAGATTTGAACTGTCAATAGAATTTTAGGACAACAAGGTGAATATAAGACTTCAGTTTAACTGCCATGAAGAAAGAGCCTTCCTATGAAATGTGTGAACATGGCTGGACAATGTTTGAAAGAGTTTAAAAGAAGTCAAGTGAGTGAAAAGTTGTTTTGTTTTGTTTTTTTCTGGTTTGATGGCCAAGCCAGAAGTGCAGCGGAAAAAAAAATCTGATATGAATCAAGACAAAAAATTTTGCATGGATCAAGCAATAAGATGTTTATTCCACTGTACCTTGAGAAACTAAATTTAGATGGCTAGTGTTTCCCTTGAATGTCAATGTCATGTTTTGTTTAATTCCTTTTTAAAATATATACATATATTTTCTTGTTTTCTCTACAGGGTTGATCAATTCTTTAAAAAGTATGAAAAGGTTAAGGTTTTTTTAGAAAATGTCAAAGTGAAGCATTTCAGTGTATTAAAAACATTTTTATGGAAATATCTCATTAGAACTCCTCCATTGCCCAGTTTTTCTGTTTGTTTATTGCAAGGATTTTGCCCTAGAGACAGGGAAGAATACTAAAGGTGGTTTAGTCACAACTATTTGCTAAATCAGGATGAGACAGGAAAGTGTTCTGCTCCTCCTAGTCTCTATTTTTGAAAGTCATTTTACCGTGCTTCACAATGTTCTTTTCCTCTTTTAAGCCGGAGTATCAGTTTGTTACTTGGGCCATCACTTTTAAAGCACTAAACCCTAGTTATGTTGCTGCCATGTACACCACAATGTAGTCCAGCCTGAGGCTTCCTCCATGTAAGTCTTTTCTAGATCTAGGCAGTCAGGTGAAATCTGACTGCAGTTTGTAATGGCTTCAAAGAACAGTTGGCAGTACTTATGAATTTTGCTTTGGCCCAGAGTCTTTTTTTTTCAGGAAAAAAAAAATAAAATAAAATGGTAGAGGTACAAGATTTTGAAGCTTTGCCACAAGCTCCTTGAGTGACCTTAGGGAAAGCACTGGAAGTTTTTTTACACTGGTTCCCCATCTGTAAAATAGATACAAATGACACTGAACCACACCACTAGGGGGTATTTTGAGGTCAAATTAATTAATGTTTCCAAAGTTCTGAAAACCTATAGTCATGAGCTCAGTAGAAAAGTCTACATGTTGCACAAACCCATTACACAGGCCTATGCAGTTAGAAGTGATAATAAACTTTATTCATGTTCAAGAGACAGTTTTAAAATATTAATAATGTGAGGGTTTTGTTGATGATTTTGTTTTTTCTGAATGCCAGATATGCTGCCTCTGCATCCAACTTGAAGAAGGGCAGTGGGAATTCATCTGAAAAAGCAAAGACACTCAAATATTTACATGTTACATCAGTACAAGGAGAACTTCAGCTCACCAGCAACCCCCATTATCAACTTAGTAAAGACAAAGCAGTCTTTAACCCATACTGGCTTTTGGAGGTCCCAAACATTGTTTTTTACATGTGAGATACTTTGTTACCAAACTGAAAAAGCAAAATCCAAGAATGAGTTTTCCTGGAGACAAATCCCACATCTCAGTATGATGTTCAGTCTCTTCAAGGCTCTTCTCTCTCAGAGAGATTTTATTTTCTTTGTCAAAGCACAAATCTGCAGCCAGTAGTTTGGCTGCCAGCAGCATCCCTTCCTCCCCAGGATGCTGCTGTGTACTTCACAATGGAAAGCTGCAGCCAGAATCTCAGATGGCTCAATCCAAGGTTACCCTCTCCATAGATTTCTGTTGTGTCCTCTTCCTGCATTTGTGGCCAAACCTTTGAATCACAGCAGCCAAGTGCATTTTTGTCCATGGACTTTACATGAGTGTGTTATGCAAATTGGGGATGGATGATACTGGTGGACGCTCAGGAGGACAATGGCATAGGGACAGGAGCGGTGCAGTATGCACATGCAGCAGCGGATCATTTGGCTACAGACTGGGGAACTCAGTGATCAGCCAGAAATGGAGCTACACATTTCATGTTTAACTACCTCATATGGGCACAGAACAATGAAATAGCTTCAGTGGCCATGTGCTCTCTGTTGGTCAGTCATTAAAGAAATAAATACCTTCCAAGGGTGCTGAACAGTTGCCCAGAAGGTCTAAAGACTGCAGGATTGCAAAGGTTGTGCAGTCTTCAGTCTGTAATGAATCCATTGTCAAGTCCTTACAGGCAATGTGGACTCTGCCTGGACTAAAACTCAGGTTGAGTACTTGATCCAATGTCTACCAAAGTCAATGGCTGTTCTTCCAAGGACTAGAGCAGGGGTCATCTTTATGACAACACTGCAGAATGGTAAGTAGGAAACGGAAGTGCACTGTTTCCCTCACAGCATCCATTTGCAAGAGAATGAGGCAATCACAGGCAGTCAAATTATTGCACATGTTTTTGAGAAGCTGGTGAACATGAGCAGACCATGTCTGCTGTGGTTCAGTGGAGCTGATGGCGTAGAAGTCTAATCCTCTTCCAATTTCAGTCAGTGGAAGTGCTCACGCCGATTTCAAAATGACTAGAGGTTTTGCTCAGAGCCACTACTGACCGTCAAAACGGTGCAGATTTAGTCTATCTTAAGTGAGGGTGTAGAAAGCAGAAAAGAAAGGGGTGGTGATAGGGGACAAAAGGACAAAGCTTCAAGTCAGCTCCTGCTGAAAGGACCTGTGATGGCCGCACTTGGATGAGCTTTTCCAAAGCACAGAAAAAAAAAACTCCACCTTGTCAAAACAACATGAGCTATGCTCATCCTGTAAATAGGAAGCCAGAACAAGCAGGCTCTAATTGTCTTGCAATGGCTCTCCCCAAAGCTGCAGCATTCTTTACCTGTTAGCAAGCAGGTCCTGTAAAAACCTCAGCTCTTTCCCACATTTGCACTCGTCAAAGAAATGACTCCCAGTATGATCCTTACAAACAAAGCATTCTAATGATCAATGCAGGAGAATGGCAAATGCACTCCGCACCAGTATATGAAGTCAGTTTTGATCCATGGAGCCATTTAAACCAGTGCTGGATATTAGTAAACCATATTCCGCAGTGCGTGACATCAGCTTTCTCCAGTTGAAGAAAAGACTTCATCATGTCTCTGGAACAAATGCCTCCATGAATTCTCCAGGCTATCCATAAACCAGATTCTGTGATGAAATTTTTGCCTTAATTCCACCCTTTGTGGGAATATGAAAATAGTATAGTGATGTGTGTTAAACCTGTACATATCTTTCTCTGCTCCTGCATCCAAGGTTTTTATAGGCTGTGCAATATAGTCTGTACCTTCTAACACAGCAAGGCTGTCAATACAGATTCCAGGAGAGTTGTCAGCAGCCCAGTTTTGATCTAATAAAGCCACATCTTTCATCTGGCATTCTACAAGGGTCTGGGGCATATTTTAAAGGCACTGAAAGAGGCTGCAAGTGGTCTCAACCAAACTTTATAGAAGATAATTGCCAAATCACTATCATAATTAATTAGTGTAATGAAAGATTAATTTTAATAGTCAATGGACATATCAATAAAATGAAGGTATAATAGGCTGGGTAACCTGAAGAATTTACAAGGTTAATAACTAGACATGGATCCTGCAATAAGACACTGGTCCTGTCTTCTAAAAGAAGTTCCCAGCATAGGTGTTCTAGGATGAAGATCTGCACTGTAGGTGTAGTCTCCACAGCCTGAGCCCACAGGCCTTGTTTTATTTTTCCTGAGGGAACCTGGGCTTTTCAGCCCAGCTTGTCCTTGACTGGTTTGTGACAGAGTGAATGGCCACCCTGGAGACAGGGGAGGGAGCTCAAGCAGATGGCTCCAGTGGATCCTGAATCTACACAAGAGACAGCTGAGCAGGCGAGTGTGGAAGGGTGTGGGGGAGTTTCTCTTCATTTGAGGAGCTTAGCAGGTCTTGGGCTGCTTTGCAGGAAGGCAGCATGTGCAGATCCCACTGAATTATAGAAGGAAAAGAGTAAAGAGGCTATGACACTAGTTTGGGGCTGGCCTCTTCAGGAAACTTTCTCCTTCTTGTAGGGTCAGTGGGGCAGAGGGAGGAGAGAGCTTTTCAGAAAAGAATGAGAAATAAGCTTAGCAGATATATATTTTCTCTATAAATATCACCACATTTAATCTTCCTTAATTCTTTTCTTTCTCATGGTCATCTTTCTGGTTTAGCAGGCAGAAGTCGCCAAGAATATACATGGGCTTCTGTCAGCAGCTGCTGTCCCAGCTGTGTTGTTTTCCTATGGAGACTGACAAAAGGAGCTCACAGAGAAGAAGGGTGCTTTGGGCTTGTACTTTTCTGGGTTATATTTCTCTCTCTGTGGGTGTTTGGCATGGCCTTCAGGTTGGGAAAGGGCAGTCTATCAGGAATACTATACAGTATGATCTTTCACCTGCAAGCTATAAATGAGAAAGTGAATGGCAAGAACCTCAAAAGTTATTTATGGCAAGAGTCTAAAAGGTTATTTATGATCAAGGCTGTGATTCCAGTCCCTGTGTTCTAGCATGGCTCTTCATGGAGATGTGATGGATAAAAAAGGCAAGAGGATTTTGAACTTTGTGAGTGATTCCCTCTCAAACCTTTTCTAAGGCTATGCCTTCCTTCCAGATACTAGTCTTTAGTGACTTTCAGCCACTTCTATACCAAGTGTGAATTGTACCCAGGCTATGAAAGGCTCTACTATCCCATTAGCAATCCCCTAAACTATCATTAAAAAATAATAACAATAATAGAGCTCAATATCTTCAGTTACAGGCCATGCATAGGAAATATCTGTGAATTAGCACCAAATCAAGATGGAGCTGTAGTATTTGGGGTTTAATACTTTAGCTATGCTTTAGATCTGCTTAGATCTTGTGTGAGGATTTAGTTCTACCTTCAAGTATTGTTAACACTTCTAGAGGAAAATACAAAAAAAGATAACTCTAAACCAGAAAAATCTTCATGGTATATCTCAGAAGGGATATTAGGATGATGTTTTGATTTTTTAAATTATTATTTGTAAATTGGATAGGCAAAAATAAAGGAGGAACAAAGAGTCCCCTCTGACATCATCTGGTATGTCAAGGACAGCTTTCATGCAGAGTAGGGTGACTGCTTCCAACCTGGTGCTTGAGGATGGACCCCAGCCTGAGCTTTCCCCCCAGAAAGCCATCCCAGAGCACACCAATAGTTCAGCACCATCAGCCACCACATGCCCTGGGCTATGAGCTTTGTAGTTCACTAGCATAACTGTGAACTCTTAGCCAGTATGAAACGGTCTTTTTGCTTCTGTGGTCCAGCAAACATTTGCAGAACCAAGGACCATGCAGATTCTGCTCAAGGTCACTGCTTGTCAACTTTCTGGCTGCTGTAGCTGCACCAGACCTTAACTGGTTTCAAAGGGTTTATAATGAAGGTCCTGATTTTAACAATGAGTCTGATTTTATTGGGAGTGACTGCCTAGCTCAGTGGTATAAGCCAGACACATTTTCAAAGGTTGGCTCAGGACTCTGGTCAGGTTTGAACTTGATGAGAAGTATGCCTTGACAAGTTACTTTTCTCTTTGTCTCTGTTCCCAGAGCATCTTGTACCAGAGCATCCAGAGTCAACGTGAAATCTCACCTCAGAGCATGATAGCATTTTGTGGATTTGAAATCAGCTTTAGATAACTCAGAGTCTTGTAAATGGTCCTTGTGATCAATGAACTGAACAGGAAAGCCTCTAATCAACAGAAAAATGTCTCTGAGACTCGGGCTTCTAAAAATAGAGAAGGTATGGAACCTCAGCTATTTCACTGTGGATTTTGACACATTCATGAAAATAATTGTGACAGCACATGTGTAAACCTGGAGTTAAAACTAGTGATGTGAAGACTGCAGTGTCAGATATGTTAATTTCTGGAAGGGGTCTGAAGGGAGACTTTGCTGAACTGTACTTACTGCATTTAATCTATGCTTCTGAAAAATAAAAGTGTGGAGGGTTTGTTTGTTTGTTTGTTTTGCTTTTTGTTTTCTCTTTTTCTCCTTGGCTTCTGAGTTATCTTTCAGGTTTCATGGCTTATTTGAAGCACATGACTGTTCCAGGAAAAAAGATCTTTGGTTCTTACAGTCTTGCTCCAGAGCTGGAGTAATAATTAGAGACTGAAAGAAAGATTTAATCCAACTCACCAACAGAGCCTCATGGCTTTTTTTTCACCCCTTTTCTCTTTTTGCCATGTTAGGTGAGATGAATTTTTAGGCTGATGCCTTGGAGAGGTGCCTTGGGAGATTTTGACCTGAAAAACCTCAGTGGTGGTGACCTGTGAACTATGTTTGAAAGATTTGCAAAAAGTGACAGAGAAATAAATACCTGTATCAACAGAGCTGCTACACAGTGGTCACACTTCTACTGCAAAATATTGAAAATGTCTGTTGGAGACCTCCACACTTTATGTGTCTAACTGTTGCAAAGGTCCAAGCTGCTGGACCCTCTCATTTGAGGGGAATGAGAGCTATAGGTCAGGGCTATTAGTGCATACTAATTCTTGTCGATGTTTCTAAGCTTGGTATCTGGTTCCTGGTTGTCTTTGTTTGCAGGGCCTAAAGGACTTGGAGTTCTTCTGCAGCATATAATCCTGTACTATTCACTGTCTTGCACTGACAGTGTCCCAAAATATCACACATACACAAGATGCCTAGTGCTGTAAAGGGGTAGTAAAGATTTGGGCTTGAGACAGTCATCTATGCTTGAGAGCATCCCATTTCATCCGAGAAGAAAATTCTATAAGTATAATTCGTTACTGAAGGTGGCTGGGAGATGTGAAGTCTGGCATGGTGGTAACTAATGGCTAAAGAGTTAATGCTTTGCTAGTGAAAGCAGATACTCCTTAAATTCATCTGCATGGTTGGGAGCAAGCCTGGGCTATTCATATGAAATCACTCAAGCTTTTGACTTCTTGCTCTTATCTGTTCCACCAGACTTTCTCTCATGACCCCATCTTTTCCTACTCATTTGAATTTCCTGCCAAAAGGATTGTGTGTGAGGGAATGCTGTCTGCTGCTTCTTGTGCTCTTCCTCCTTGATGAAATAAAGTTTTGCCTTCAGGCTGTAGACTAGCAGTAAACTGACACAGGAATGGTATCAAGCTTTTTGTTGCTTATGTTGTCCAGACTCATGATGTCCCCTTGATGATAACAACAGTGGGAACTCTACAACAGACAAGAATCCTCAAGCTGGGGAGTATGCTTTGAAGTGGCTGGTGACCTTGGCTGAATTGACTGCGGTTAAGCTCCTAATGTTGCCATGGATGCAGGAGTGGGAAGAATATGGGAGCAGGGAGAATGGATCTCTGGTCCAAAGTAGCTTAATATTGTAGGCAAAAGCCAGCAGCAGCAGAGGGGAGTTGATCCAATTTATCTGAGCTTGGAACAGAGCTGCTTGGTTCTGCCGCCTGTCCTTGATAGCAGAGGACAGTTGATGTACTTGCTAGATGCCCGCAGGGTCATGTCTGCCTCCCTTGCCTAAGGGCAGACAGAGTGGCAATATACTTGACAACACACAAGGTGTCATATCATTAGCCTGTAATCTGCAGTGACTTACTGTGAGGCTTCTGTGCTGTAACGAGTGACACTCCCTGAGTGGTCTAGGCAAAGTGAGAGTGCTTTCAGGGCAGCTGGGTCTCTCATCACTGTCTCCTGGTGATCTTAAATGAGCATGAATTTGTTGCATGTTGCAAACAGGCAAATGCGGCAGGTTGGCCACTACCTTCCTCCTCACTACCACATGCAACTGTGTGAATCAGTGAATGTCTTCCACAGTTCTCCTCTCTGGGAGGGTCAGAGGTATATTAGGTACAAAAGCTGTTGGTGGTCTCTTCCCTCATCCACCCTGACCTGCCAGTGTGTCACATGAAGAGGCAAGGAGGGACAGTGCAACTCAAATATCTTCAGATCAAAACTCAAATATCTTCTCTCATGTCAGAGAAGTTCTACAGAGCCCAGCCACTTCTCCTCAAGTACTGCACAGACCTTCCTTTGCTCTCCCACCCACAGCTCCCCATGGCATAGCTAAGGAGTGGCAAAGATGCAGGAGAAGGCTTCTGCAGCACGCAATCTGCACCATAAGGAAACAGCAGCTCTTTGGAAAGTACCCAGAGAGAGTTGTTGCCTCTGAGTTTCCACAGCAAAGAGAAGAAATCCATGCAGGTATATCCTCAGCTTTTTTCCATCTCCTCTGTACTGTAAGAACGTGGGCCTGCCTAATGATAGCCCAGCATGGGCCACGGCCAAAGCTGCAGCTCTCTGAGAACTGACCAGTAAGCAAGGGCTTTGCTGAAGTCCTCTAAACCTAGTGAGAGGCCTCTTTAGTCCCACTGATCCTGCTTCTCTCAGATTTTGCAGCTGACACAGAAAATATTATTATTTCCTGGTGTCATGGTGTGGTGCTGTTCACTGATGTTCTGGTCCTTTGCCTTCTGTATTCTGCACCCACTTGGGAAATACCAATTTCCCTGGAGGAATGAGATCCTTAGCAAGATACTAAACAGTATTTCCAATTCTTGCTCGTGTTCACTGCTGTATGGGAAGAACAGCAAACAATGGGAGCAAGAATGCTGAATTTCCATGTCTACACTAAGTGGATAGTTTCAGAACATGTTGTTTGCGAGTTATCGCATCAAAGGCTTCAAACTATCTGCAGCACAAACACGCCCACTTTAGGCAAATGAGACTTTTGTTCACTCAGAACTAAGCACTTCATTCAAGTATCAGCTCTTCCACATCCTACAGTCCCTGAAGCTATGGATGTAAAAAATAATCCTGCAATGAATACTAAAAAGGCCTCAGACAAGTGCTGAATTTGTCTCTGGAGCAATGTCTTAATACAGGTGGAATGGCTTTGTTTGTTGCAACCCCTTATGCTCAGATCTGGAATTTGGGGATAGAAAAAACCTGAGGTGTCCCGATTTGATGGACCAGGGACTGGCTCCAAAACTCTTGTACACCGAGCAGCTTTCTGGACTTGCTTATACTGAAGAGGCTTGAACAATCTAACTTTTGACACTAACCCAGCAGCAGCTCACACAAATACTGCCATACTTAAAGGTAAGAGCACAGCTTATGAGAAAAGCCACAGGGTTTGTGATAATCAAGATCTACTAGTTTGGAGAACTGGGAGGAAATTTATCTGGGTTTCTGAGATAAGAATCGGGTGCTAGAGAGCGAGCTTTGCACACAACAGGCTGGATGGCTGCATCTGTCCCTTTGAGATCTCCCCAGACTTGAAATCTTTCATACTAGGACAGTGAGAGGCATGTGCTAAGCAGAGACCTATTGACATAATCTTGTGGCTGCAGAGAGCTAACTGCTTTGCAATCTCTTATTTCCATCTCCCTTCACACTTAATCTGAAAACACCTGCTCAGATAACCCTCTCTTCCCCCCTGCTCTTGTTTGCTTGATATATGAAGGCTTCAAGTAATTCTTTGTACGAGGTTTCAACGGCACTGCCTTGCTGCTTTCTTTCACTTGCTTAACACTGGTTGTAGTACAACACCAGGCCACCTACAGGAGACCCATCATTCAGTATAGTACAAAATTGAACTGTGCTGCAGTATGTTTTGTTTACAGGTATTGTGAATGAGTCATGCCCGGTCAGGTACAGAGAGCAGAGAAAGAAAGGAAAACCCCATTATTGCAGTCTGAAGTAACTGTGTCTGCTCACACCAAGAGTTTGCAGGTACTTCTTGGAGAAAGTGAGTCTGATGACGGGTGATCATCCAGGCAGTGGGCTTAGACTTTTCACCATGGACACGCATTGTTTCGTGGCAGAGGGGGAGGCACTCTTGGAACAAGCACCTCTGCCAAACCTGGGCTCCAGGGTCAGCCAGCCCCCATCCCCAAGGAAGTGCCATCTGTGGGGTAAGTGAGCCAGCCCCCCTGTGTGCCCACGTAGGCTTGCTTCTGGCGCTCTGTCTTCTTCTTTTTAGTGGTACTGACAACTCTGGAAACAAAATCCCATCCCCTGATAACAGGCCAATTCAGCTGCAGATTCCTTTGTGCCTCTGCCAGTAGCGCACACCAAATGCAAAGCCTGAAAGAGTTGCAGCGTCCAAGCCTCTGCTTCCATTTCCTCTGAACTCTCACAGTGTTACTTCTTTCAGGATGAAATTGCTCATGCTTAGTCTAAGCCCAAAGGATTTATTTAGGACTTGTTGGATTTTTTTTGACAAAATTGGTCTGGCTATTTCTGACTTACACAAGGGGAGAAATATTTTTTTTAAAGGAAGTGGAATATTTTAAACATCAAGCTTGTCACAGAACTACAAAATTAGATTTTATTTTCATATATGTCTGAATCTACTACTAGCCATGTTTTCCAGAAGTGTTGACTGCCCTTAACTAGTGAACTCAAAATGAACTGCAAGCACCAGCATCTCAGGAAAGCTGATTTTTGTTTCACAAACACCAGGGGAGTGAGGAATTGCAAACAGGAATCTAGCCATACAGCTGCAAGCTGTATCTCAGAAGCATTTCCCACTAGCCATAATTTCATAAGCATCATTTTCAGCGTAGCTTCACTCACCTTCTTCACCAGTCCACACATGTGCATGACCTACTCAACCACGCTTCTTCCCCAAGCACGCTCTGCCCTTTCCTGCCCTCACACTCCCCTCCATCAATGCGCTCACTGAAACCGTGCAGCTCAGCAGCAGTGAAAAGATACAGGAACACCTTCTTTTCAAGTGCAGTCTACTCTGGTGTTCAGCCACAGGCTGTGAAGAAGCCAGTGCTCATCAGGCCTAGATTAGTGATTTCCAAAGTGAGCTAATTCACTCATGACATGGCTAAAAGTGTTCAGTCAGGCTAGAAATTTTATTAATGTAATGTTAAAATGGGAATCTTTTTCCACTGGAAAATGCCAACTTGGAAGAAAAAAAAACTTTGCCTGAGGCATTGGTTTAGTAAGTTTAACAATTTCAATGCAAAAGTATTTTCAAAGACTTTTAGAAGCTTTTTGTCAAAGTGAAAATACATGCTAACTACAGCAAAGGACTGATTTTTTTTCATATAGGTTTTTCAAAGTGATTAAAATAAAATGTGTTCAGTAAAACTTTTTTTTTGATTTTTAAATTCGCCAATTTAATTTGAGAATTAAATTCCTATTCATTTTGGGCTGAGGAAAAAAATTAATCAGCATAACATTTATCTTGCATGCTTAGAATAGAAGACAAACGGAGCATGTTCTGCCTGCAGAACCCTTTCCTTCCTCTTGTTCACTAAGAACTTTTGAATCAGTCCAATTTTAGTGAAACGGTATGTAGAGGAAAAAAAGCTTTCCTTTCTGTTGATGCAAAGGCTGCAATGTGAAGCACCTGTTACTAAATGTCAGAGAAGCTGCTTGCTGCTGAGCATAGCCCAGAGGAAACCAGACTTTGCTGATCTTCATGAACTGTGTCAACATGGTGTTCTGGGGCCTCAAGAAAGACTTTGTACCCAGCTCTGATGTCACATGTTTAAATTAGGATGGAGTCTAGGAGTTATAGATAAGGATAATACTGCTGAAGGGATTCATCAGGAGTGACGCAGTAACCGGGAAATACATCTCTGGTTGACACTAGCAGCAAAAGGGGAGTGCCTTTCTCTCAAGGTGTGCATTTGTAAAGAAGTTATCACCTCAGTAAATATGTGTCTTCCATAAACAAAGTAGTAAACATGACTAAGGAGTCTGTGCTATTTTCTGTCTCTGCTTTGCTTCATGATCTTGGACAAGCTGTTTCATTTCTTTCCTTTTGGATATCTTTGTTAGGTGGTGTGGACTTCTCGCTTGCATGTTTATTCAGCATCTCTCACAGTGGGAGGCCCTGGATGTGACTGTAATACAAACAACACTGACAAATCCGTGTTTCCATGGTAGGCTAAAAATCTCTTCCTTCTGTACCAAATAATGGCAAGGGTAAAAACTACTTACTTTACATCCATAGATCAAAAGCCTTCCTGAGCACTTCCTGTAAAAGCTTTCCTGTAAAGTGGCACCGACTTAAATTGTGCTATGTGAACTGGCAGCCGGTTGTGGTCTGAACTTTTATCTCCTGGATGCTAATTTTGTGAACACTGTCAGTTTATGTGGGAGGAAAGACAGTAAATCTTCTGTACACTTTTCCAAAAATATAAGGATACATCTGTCAGTTGCTATGTCCAAAGATAAATAGTTGCAGTGATTTTTACCCAGTCCAGATTACCAAAATCCAGCTTCTTCATCCCAAAATTCAGAGGAGCTATTCCACAGTGGAAGACCAATCCTTTTTAGTACATAAATGAATCAATGTTTGCTAAGAAAAAGGAAGGGTACCCTCCTCCTTGCAAATACAAAATGGCTTTTACTTTCACTGCAGTTTAGAACAGTGCAAATACATACTGCATGTCCAAACCTTCTGTACTTAACTGGGAAAACATGGATACAGCTCATGTCACGCCTCTAAATCTGATTCTCTGGTGTTCTCAGAAGTGACTCCAGACCATGGTGTGGATCTGCTTCCACTCAACACATAAAGATAGCTTCCAGAAGGGCTGCCCCCAGTGCTGGGCTCCACGTATGTATGCTCTGGACTTCATGCAATACCTACCTCTTCCTCTGGATTGAATTTTTTGCTGCAAAATATCTTCTGCAGCTTTTTCCTCATCAAAGTCTAAGGGGTTTGATTCCTAAATAAAAAGTAAGTAGTCCCAAGAGAGTCCTTAGGCATGAATACCAACAGGGCAGGTAGATCTTTGCAAGAGCAGCGAGAAAGCTGTTAAGTCTCACCTTTCCTTGGCCTGGTTAAGAGCAATTTATTTCTCTGCTGTGATGTTTGTTTGGGACACATAGTGCTTTTTAAGCACTGCCATCAAGTTTTCTTAGTTTGAAGCACCTGAGTCTTGAGGGAAACATCAGTCTTCCAGGACTGCTACTGTCTGTCTTCCAAACACAGTTCAGAAAATGGATTTTTTTCATGACGATTTTCCGTACTGTTGGAATGAAAATGCTGCAGCAGCCTTTAAGCATAAACATAGGCCTCATCTTCTTTTCACCAAATTGAAACTACCTTTGCATGCACTATCACCTCTATATTACTTCTTGATCTTGATGTTGTTGCCTCTAGGCTTTTTAGACCCAACCAAGTATCTCAGCCACCTAACTCCATCCTTCCTCAACACCAGGGCTTTCCTTGTTTCCAGAGAAATAAAATATAATACTGTCTTTTTACAGGGCTTGATTACCACTGTGCCACAATGACAGAGAACATCCTCTTTCCAAAGATATTGTTATGTCCATTCCCCGGTTCCACATCTGAAGACTTCACACATGCTGACTCTGCCCCATGCATTGTTCTAGACCTTCAGATACAGGATGGCAGTTCTTAAAGCTCTGTGTGTCCATAAAAGAAGTGGTGCTCCCTCTGGACTCGGGCAGAACTTGTATCACTCTCCATGCTTTCTCTTTCTAAATGTCACAGCTCAAGCACATCTCTGATCTTCCCAAGGACCATGGGATGACCTCACTTGCACGCTCTACTTTCTCTTAGGATGACCTGTTACTGTAGATGTCACTACAATGTCTCCCTGCAATGTTCCTGAGAAGGAAACCGCCTGCTACTTTGACACGTAGATTCGAGCTTAGAATTGCAAGAAAGGGCTGAAAGATCCATCTCCCTCTTGAAGCTGGATGGATGAACTGAAGCAGCAGACAGAGCCTGGAGGGAGAAAGGAAAGAACTGGTATGAATATTAATACATATAAAATATATACTGTGTGATGCATCTCTCTTCTCACACATCCAATGATCATCTATCCTCCCTCACTCCCCTCCCCTCCGCTCTGCCTCACTCTGTCTATGGAGTAAATGTTGGATTTACATTTTCAGTCTATTTAAATCTCTCATTTTTGCTGCAGTGTAGCAGGGGAAAAGCCTTAACTCTCTGTTTGCTGAGCTGCATCTGACAAACAGTGGAAGAGAGCAGACATTTTTCCAAAGCCCTCTAACTGTTTCTTCAAACTTTTGGTCTTTATTCCCTATAATCCTGGCTGGGCAGAGTTTACTGAATCTGCCTGAAAATGTAATGTACTTTTATGAATCCAAGATTTCTTTTCTACCCCTTTAGGTCTTTAAAATCAAGTGTTTTAAATACTGCACAGTTATGAATTACCAGTTCTTGGAAGCTTTGCAACAAATGTCTATCTGCATCTATTAGGCTTCAGCAATGATGAAGAGAGTTTACATGATCAATCATACATTTAAAGTAAAGAGGTTCAGTGCTGCAGTAGCTATATTTTCCACCTCCTTGTCTGGAAGATCCCAAGTAGAAACAATGCAAATGTGTTTTGCATTGAACCTTCTTACACAAGTTGCCAGGGCTAGGATGCATGAACTGTAGACCTGCACCTACTCTATAAATGTTCATGCACTTACAAGTTCTAGAGAAATGCACAAAACCTGCTGAATAGAAATTTTGGGGCAAAAATGCTGATATGTCTGCATGGAGAGATGCATCATAAATTTGACAGTTATCTTGTTCTGGTGGGTGTGCAGTAGACCTCTTCTTTGTCTTGCAGCAGGATGTGTGTGAGTCTTGGAAACAGCTAAAGGAACCAGGAGCAAGGAAGAAGGCTGAGGCTAAAATAATCTGCTGTATTCAGTTTATCTTGAATTTGGGGCCACTTTTAGATTTGACAAAGCAAAAGATTAATCTAGCGAGAACTTTGACATTGAACATCCTTCCTCTTCTTTTTGTAACCTTCTTTACAAGCAACTCCACGCAAAGAGAGAGAGAACATGGGTGCTGTTAGGCTGTGATGTCTCTGAGGCCACACTGAAACCTCTTACTGAGGTCTGGGGGGACATTATAGATAGAAATCAAAAAGAGATATAACAGCTTAAATTATCAAGCGTGCAAGTGTTGAATAGAGCACACATCATATAACGCTGGAAAGCATCGCATGGGCCTGAAAGATGTGGTCAGCCACCAACATCAAACATTGACTCAAAAGTTAAGAGTGATGCTTCAAGCATAGGTAATCTGCCATTTGTCTCTTGGTATAGAAACAGGAGCAACTAAACCAGCCCTCTGTTCCCAGTCTGGCAGGTAGTTGTGCTGCCAAGGAAAGGACCGATGAGCGACTAATACTCTGACAACCACAACTTCCACAGTATTGTGTGACATGGTCACAACTGGTTATACAGCTCAGTAGGAGTGGGTGGCAGAGTCATGAGAGGAAAACAGGGAACTTGTAATGCTACTAGGCAGATCCTGCAGGCCTCTTCAGCTCCACTGTTGTGTTTCCTGACATATAGAGACCAAATCAAGCCAACTATCTTGTCTCTGTGTTTCAGTTTAGGACCTCAGAGGAGCTAAGGGTTTGAAAGGCTGCTCCTCTCTCCATGGCACAGGGTCAGAGGAGGAGCAGGGTACCGCTGCCTCCCCTGCCAGACAGGGTGCAGACAGAGAAGTCCTTCTTGAGCAATTCCCTGAGCCATCTCCAGTCCCTAGTGGCCTGAATGTGGAGATGAAGTATAAGGGCTGCTATCTGATCACCTGGGATGTAAGGTCTCTGGGCTGAAGGGAAATAGGGGAAGCTCCTAAATTTGTCTCAGACTTCCACCTTCCCTTTCTGCCAGTATTTGCACTGAACACTTCCAGCAGTTGCTGTTTTTTTAATATGTGGGTTTGGTGTGCTTGGTTACATTTCACTGTGATTCTTATATTGTGGTGCACCCAGCCTATGTGTGTTGCATTGCAATAATCTGTTTTGCAGACATGCAATAACAGGTAGATAGCAAGTAAAGTTCTGAGGCAACCCAGTGTACAGCTGAAACATAAAATAGTGACTAGCTCATGGGTCCTCATATATCACTGCCCAGCATGTGTGCTGACTGTGGAATGGGCTCTCTGTACACTGCTGTAGGATAGGGTTATTAAAGGCCTTGGTAAAATACACATGCGAGGTAAATTGTGGGGATGCAGGAAGAGGAAGAGAGTGAATTAAGGTTCCCCAAACAAGCTTAGGTCTAAGTGTTTGCTAATAAGCAAGCGCTTGACTTGGCAACATTAATAATATTATTTTATGATAGGTTCATATTTAAGCAAGAGAGAAGATGAATCACATTGCAGAAATAAATTCAAGCACTCACAATGTTGAGAATTGGCTTGGCTGGTAAGGGAAATAAAGGACCCTTCAATCAGAGAGCAGAGAGCTAATTGTCTCATTAGCTTATCTGCCTGGGTTGTATTCCTCTGGGAAGAGGGTGGGAGATGGAAAAGAGACAAATGAAATAAATGAAGCAGTCCTCTGGGAGGAGAGTTTTCCCTGAGAAGAACAAGGGGCTAGTGGCCATACAACAGCGTGCTTTTCTGCAGCACTTGGCTGCTTAAAGATGAACCTTGGAAAGCGGTGGGAAATACCCTGGAACAAAAGGGCTGGGGTGGGGTAAAGGAGCATGACTGGCGGGGATCTCTGCTGTCTCTCTGCTTGAGAGTTCCCTGCCCCACTCGCTCTTCATGTGGCTTTAGCATCTTAACATCATGGTACTATGGTTTTCATATTGAGAAGTAATTAGTGGACTTGAGAGACCAAGCTAAAAGTAATACCTACGGAATAATCCCAGAACCACTTGCCAAAGCCACTGGGGATCAACTTGCACTACTACATTGTCATTTCTCCCCCAAAACATAGCATCCTGCAAAAAATATTATCTGTGTGTTTTTCCCATGCTTATAGATCTAGCTCTATGATTTACCATTCCAGTTGTGTTTGATCCTGCAAGGTGTTCTAACACCACTTTAATGCAAGGAAGCAATGTATCACAAGAGGTCTTTCCATCAACTTTAGTCTAAAATCTTTGAACCAGCAGGTTTATATTCAGCAAGACATATCCTCTATTTTTTTCAGATCCATGAATCTACTTGCATGCTTCAAATGCCTTCTTGCCTGTTTTTTTTTTTTTTGTTGTTTTTCAGACAGGGACTATTTCTAAAGTTGCTTCAGAGCTTTCAGAGAAGGTGTTGAATGCTGAATCACAAGATCTATTCTGCCACCAGAACTAACAGCAGTGTCTTTTGGAATAGCTGCTCTTGCGAAGCTTCCTCGCAGACACTCTGTTAAACTGAAAGCAAGTGAATTTCAAGAGATGTGGTGCTCAGCCCACAAGCCCTGGGACTGCATGCAGAGGAGCTGTCGGGAGGTACATTGTAATCCAGACCTTCACCCAACTTTGGTGGTCTGCTGAATACCAGCCTGCTGAAGTTAAGCTTGTTCCTGAGATACTATGGCATTGGTCCCTGTTGGTACCAATTTAGGAGCTTACACAGAGACAGAAAAATAAAAGAAACTTTTGTAGATACCATTTAACATGAATGGCTGTGAGTCAGGTCTCCTATGAGTTAATGGATGCTGACTGCTGAGATAATTCTCTGAGCTATGTGCTCGCTGTGGAACCTGGAACTGCATCTAACTAAGCAGTTCCAGAGAGCTTCCTGGTATTATCCTCCACTGTCACTAAATAGCCCAAGATCATCCTGAAATGAAGATGTGATTTCCTAAACCCTGGACTCAGTGACATCTAGCAGTGTTGCATTTCTGAAATATCATCTGAAGGAAGATTGCCTTTGAAAAATCACTTGATTGGAAAAAAAAAAAATAAAGAGAGAATTTAAACTGTCCATTTCTGTCTTCAAATGCTTTCCTGTTTTGACTTCTAAAAAGCTAAGAAATCAACCAATTTCCCTTGACAAAACTTGATAAACTGCTTCTTTGATGGAAAATTTGAGATTTACTGTTCTGTTTTGGGATGGGAGGGATAAGGTGGGATTCCATTCAAATCTGATGTTGCTCACAGCAGGGCATAATTTGCTGTCTGATTCCACTGATTTCATCAAGTCTGGAAAAAGCTTCCAGCCTTTTAACAGCTGGTTGCAAAAAAATCCAGTCAGATGATCATTCTAACTAGTATTGGCCAGTGTTTAAAAATGTGACTATGGTCTCAAAGGTGGTTCCTTCAAGACAAGACCTTCTTAGGAGATTTTCTCAGAGATGCCATCCTTGGTGATTTTGCTTACTTGGATGAGGTCCCTATGAAAGTTACATTTTGAAAACCAAGGTGTCCCATCCTGCAGGCATCCATGGACTGACAGGGATATTCACAAAGGAAGCTAGTGAGCAATAACTTCTCCACCCTCTCCTCCCATGCTGAGAGCCCCTCAGAGGGATACATACCTGTTTCTATGCCATCTGCCATTTTCTCTGGTTTCTCCTTGCCCATATATGTGTCTGTGTCTCTAAATCTCTTTGCCTTCTGCAAAGAGGAAAATGTCATGATAACAGGGTGTGTGGGGGTAATACAGGCTTTTGGAGTCTGCAACCATATTGGGCTGTCATCCAGCCCACCACTGATCTCGGAGGGAATGAATTCACCATCTGTAGAGAGTCCATGTCTCACTGCAGCCATCTGTTTAGCTCCTCAGCCCACTTGCACTCTGAACAATGGCAGTGCCTTCCAGAAATCCTGTAGGAGAGCATTCCTCCCTCCCTCCCTCCTTTGGGTGACACTTAGCACACAGTGCTGCCTCTGAACACAAGTATCTGTGGTTCTGCCAGTGAGACAGCTTTTTGAGGCAAAACTATTTGTGCTCCTAATCTGAGCAACGTAAAGAGCATGAAGACCTGGGAATAGCTGCCTTGAGGTTCCTGAGACTCTGGGACTCCTAACTTTCTTATTATCTTTGGAACATGGAGGATCTTCTAAGCTGCTGATCTTACCATCTGTAGATGGTTCTTCTCAATCCTCTGAGGAGAACAAAATAACAGGAATACCACCAGCATCAGCAAAGGTCCTGCTCTCCTTTACATGGAGAAGACACTGCAGAAGAAATCCTGGCAGCACAAGACTGTTGACTTCAAAGTAAACCTGATACACAGGCCACCTCTGCCAGCCCTGTTATATTCTAGTCTATGCTTCAATGGGAATCATCTATTAATCAATGTCTTCATTCCTGCAAGCGCTCCTATTTACCACTCATGCTGTAAACTTCCAGGCACCGGCAGAGCAGGGTTTAAGCACTCAATGATTTCCAATGTCACAAAGGCAATCTAGATATTGTTCTTATTAAAAGGCTTAGGCTACTACAAGCTCATGAAACTAGGTTATTGTTTCAGAGAGTCTTTAGGGATGACTTAATTCAGACATCTCTCTTCAAATTTGTTACTGTACTGACCAGTCAGCCACATCATCTTGATAGAGCAAAGTCAGAAACTGATCTAATGAACTAGTGATGGCTTTTCTCCAAAGGCAAAGACTACAGCTGGACCTGACACCAGAAAGCTGAAACAGCACCAGACAGGGCTGGCTAATTCCCCTACTCTCACATGTCATCTTGGATTAATTCAGCTGTCTCCTGAGAGCTGCTGCCACTTCCAAATCTCTGTGATCACTGGGATTGCAGTGTGTTCCCAGATATTACTAGGTAATTCTTGTGTTCCAGCTCCACAAACATCACTTTCCAGACTGTGAAGAAAGAAAAACTTCTCAATTAACATTTATGAGAGACACTTTCCCGTATTTGATGAGAACGGGGATTTGATCTTTTTGTTGTTAGTTCATCACCTCCATCCTTTGGTGTAGCCAAATTGGGAAGAACCTCTCTTTTTTACTGTCTCACTGGCTGCTGCCTAACCTTTGCAATCTGTGTACGAGACCCAGGGCAGCTGTCTCACCAAATTCTGGCTTGGGAAATGAGGCCCTCACAGAAGATGACACAAGGGACAAAACTCAGACATGAACTGAAACAGGGAAGGAAGGTGTGTTGCCAGTTGGGAATAAGGCTTTGCTTGCAGAGGGTGCCTTGATAGAGATGTCTTCTACCATTGAATTTGTACTGTAAACAAGGGAGTGGATGTTCTGTCAAAAAGCTGTCAGGGAGTCAGACAAACATTTAAAGAAGCAGATTTCCTCTTGAGGGTGAAGAAATACTGCTCAGCACTTGACAGTGCAGCCTGGTAGCTCCCAGCCCCAGGGACAAATATGCTTGCAGTCTCCCTACCCAAAGGACAGTGAGAGAGGGCAAGGAGATGAAAACAGAAGGAAAACATACAAGTAATTCCTACGTACAAACAATCATGCATAAACAAGGGTCCTATAGCTATGGTGTGTCTACACAGAATTACACCTTTCTCTCTGCAGTCTTCCTGGGGGAATGGGGGTGTATGCCTAAAAAGCCCATCCCGTCTGCCAGCCACCATCTGTAGGGAGGCACAGTTACATGCAGAGATGAATTGGATGGCTGTTGGACACACACCACTACCTAGGTAAGTACACAAGGATGTTCCCATTAATTTACATGCAGATTTTTTCCAATCGAGACACAGAAAGTAGCTCATACACATGAATATGCACTCTGAAGTGGTCTCCTCTTGTAGAGGAAGGAACTGTGTATAAGCAAAAGGGCAGCATTTAATAGAAATGGGTTTCTAAACTTATCTGGGCAAATAGGACAAAACAATTAGTCTCAACTGACCTGCCGGGTAAGTAAATTGCTCTGTATTTGATAAGCAGCTCATGCAACCTGAGTGGCTGAAATCCAGGTCAAAGCTATACCTATGGCCCTTGCTCAGAGATTCTGGTCTAGCTCTTGCCTACCTGGGAAAGTGTGTGTGAGCTGGCCAACTAGCTATCCAGAGAGGCAAGGAAAGGATGCTCACACACTCTGCAAATTACTTTCTGCATGAGATTTCCCTTCCCTCAAACACTTCACTGAGCCTCATGCTTCCCCGACTCCTTGCAAGAGAAATACAGTTGCAAGCCCGGGCTCTCTCTCCTCTGCAAGCATCCGCTGTGGGAAATTTAAATACTGTCCCCTTTGGCTATGCTGTCTGTGGAGATTAGTAATCTTCTCCCTTCTCCACCTCCCTCCACGTGGGAGCCCAGCGCTCCAGATCCTTCCAAGCCATTGACCTAGTTCTCTCTGTCCCCAGGGACAGGCTCTGCATCCAGGTCCATCCCATGCCGAAGGCTGGGCCAGCGCAGGGGCAGGGTGGATGCTGCCCGTGGATTGGTAATGCAGGCAGCAACAGAAGCACGGTGCACACAGATTGAAAGTGGATTTGAATATGGGCTCTTGAAAAATATGAGATAACGCACAATATGTTTTCCTTGGTGCTGTAATGTACTTCAAATAGCTCACTTCCATCTCCTGCACTTTAATTAGCATGAAAATTGGCCAGTTCCACAATCCCTTTAAATACATTCGGTGTGTTACCAAATATATTTCAAAAGCAGTTACACCCAGGGAGGCCAGGGCCTGGGGGTGGGATACAAAGCACTCCCCATTTTGATCTAGCTCATTACTAACCTGTCTTGTGGCCTCTGTGAAAGGAGGTTTGTGGATTTGAGTTCAGTTTTTAGTGGGCAAATGTTACCAAGGGAAACCTAAGCACATCAAACACCCTTTGGCTGTTGGAGTGAGGGGCTGCAATGAGCAGGCAGGGGAAAAATAAAACCCTCTGCTCCTCATGTCCTGCTATCTTCCTAACCTGAAGGAGAACTCTAGAAGAAGCTGTCTGTTCAGGATGCTCTCTGGTCCTGTGGATATGTTATTCCATGATGCTCTAGCTGCTTCATCAGCCAGCAGGACAGTCTCTAGAATACATCTTTCTGCTAGAAACACAACTGGAGACAGCTGCAGGAAGGAATTGCTGATCAAACTTATCCTTGGTCTTCATTAGGTGGTGTAAAACAACATGCCCTGGCTAATCCAAGACTCAGGCTGTCCCTAAGGCTGAAATTTCCAGTCCCACTAAGATTCCTAGCAGATGGTTCCCACCTCTCCCCTGGCACACTCTACCCACAACCTCGCCAGCTCCCCCAGTGTGGGGACCACATGTAAACTGGAGTTCCTGGGCTCACCCCACCAATATAGCTGTGCTGACACAACTGAGGGGAGCAGCACAGAGCTCAGCGTACAGGAAAGTATGTCAGCTGTCACAGCAGCTGGGAAGTCCTGTGCTTAAATGCCTTGTGATGGCAGTTGTTCAATCAGATAATTTGTATCTAGAATCTTAGAATCATAGTATCACAGAATCATACAATTGTAGAATGTCCTGAGTTGGAAGGGACCCACAAGGACCATTGAGTTCAACTACTGTCACTGCATCTGACAACTCCACACTTCACACCATGTGTCTGAGGGCGTTGTCCAGTCTCTTCTTGAACACTGTGAGGCTTGGGGCTGTGACACCTCCCTGAGGAGCCCGTTCCAGTGCTCCACCACCCTCTGGGGGAAGAATCTTTTCCTAATGTCCAACCTAAACCTCCCCTGGCGCATCTTCCTGACATTCCCTTGGGTTCTGTCATTGGTTGCCAGAGAGAAGAGATCAGCACCTGCCCCTTTTTCTCCCCTTGTGAGGAAGCTGTAGCCATGATGAGGTCTCCCCTCAGTCTCCTCCAGGCTGAACAAAGCAAATGACTTCAGCTGCTCCTTGTATGACTTCCTCTCCAAACTCTTCAACAACTTCCCTCCTCTGGACACTCTCCAGTAGCTTTATATCCTGTTTATCCCGTGGCACCCAGAGCTGCACACAGTGCTCCAGGTGAGGCCGCACCAGTGCAGAGCAGAGCGGGACAATCACCTCCCTTGCCTGGCTGGCACTGCTGAGCTGGATGCACACAGGACACGGGTGGCCCTCTTGGCTGCCAGGGACACTGTTGGCTCGTGTTCAACTTGCTGTCTAACCAGAACCCCCAGATCCCTCTCCACAGAGCTGCTCTCCAGCCTCTCATTCCCCAGTCTGTATGTACAGCCAGGGTTGCTGTGTCCAGGTGAAAAATCCAGCACTGGCCTTTAAACTCCACGTGGCTGTTGATTGTCCAGTTCTCCAGTTTGTCCAATTTCCTCCACAGGGCCTCTCTGCCCTGGAGAGTGTCAACAGCTCCTTCCAATTTTGTGTCATTAGTGAACTTACTTAGTGTTCCCTCAAGTCCTGTGTCCAAGTCATTTATGAAGGTATTGAAGAGTGCAGTCCCTAAGATGGATCCCTGCGGAACTCACTAGTGACTGGTCACCAACCCAACATAACCCATTTACTAGAACCCTTTGAGCCTGGCCTGTCAGCCAATTGCTCCCCTACTGTATTGTGTGTTTATCCAACTGTATGCTGGCCATCTTGTCCAGGAGGATGCTGTGAGAGACAGTATCAAAGGCTTTACTGAAATCCAAAATTATTCCCTTCCCTTGGTCAACTAGATGGATAAACTTGTCATAGAAAGAAATAAAGTTGGTCAAGCAACATTTTCCCCTCACGAACCCATGCTGTTTGGGAACAATGACCATGTTGTCATTAATGTGTTTTTCAGTAACTCCCAGAATAATATTCTCCATAATTTTGGCACGCACAGAAGTGACACTGGCAGGCTTGTAGTTGGTGGGGTCATTCCTGTTGCCTGTCTTGAAGACTGAGACAATGTTTGACAGCTTATAGTCAACTGGAACCTCTCCAGATTCCCAGGAGCACTGAAAAGTCATAGAGAGAGGTCTCGCTATGACTTCAGGCAGCTCTTTAGGAAGCCTTGGATGAATCCCATCAGGCCCCATCGACTTGTAGGGATCCAGCTGAAGTAGCAAATCCCATACAAGTTCCAGATTGATTGGGAATTTACTGCTCTCACAGCCATGGTTCTATAGCCCAGGGCTCTAGGATTCCCCTTTCTTTGTGATACTCTAGTGACACTTCTGCCTGACGACAAAAGCCAGTATTGCCCATACCTTTTCAAACTTGCTCTCAGCTCTAGATTCAGGCACTACCCATCTCTGGGCCAGCCTTTTCCCCTTCCATGCATTCTGGAAACCCACAGGGCTGATCGATTTTACTACCAGACCCTATTTTACTCTTTGCCCAATACATCATGTTGCACAGGCTGCAAGCAGGTTGCTTTGCCCCAGCCTGTGAGGGGCTGAGGGGGATCCCTGGTCCTCCTGAGTATCAGAGCCAAAACCAAGCTGGTGGTGCTATAGTCACCATCCTCTTGTTGCCTGTGGCGAAGAACTGGAATAGGAAGGAGAACAGACTTTCTTCTACCTGATCAAATTTATCTTCTCCAGCCTCTTCCTGGGAGTGCCAAGGAGGAGAGGAAGAGATAGGGTAGGAGAAAGGGAGATAGGTCTCAGGGAGACTCACAGAAGCTGCTGGCCCATGTCTCTGGTCAGATAGGAATTTCCACTGAAATTGCCCCAGCAATTCCCTCCTGGATTTTCCCAGTGCCTAAGAGCCCAAGGATGGCCGAATTAATGCACGGCTGGGCCAGTGGGAGAAGACGGGATTTGGGGCGTCTTGGGGAGGAGCTGCAAGTCTCTTGTATCATCAAGCATCACTATATGCAAATGCAGGTAATTTCATGGAAATGTATGTAATTTTATGCAGACTTAAAAGCTATTGACTTTCTGTCACAAGATGTTGGCAGCTATGGTATTTGTTTGAGTCTTTTTCTTTCCCTAGTTAAGCTTTTTTTTTTTCCTTTTGGAACCTAAAAAAATTAAATATTCATGGAAACATTTCTATGAGTCACAGGGAGAGACTACATCAAGCTGAAAAGTTCAGATATGTAACCAAACTTCCTCAAAGTGCTTTGGGATAGGAAGTGGGCTTTGAGAGTGGGCAGTTTTCAGATGCTGTTTGGAGAAAAGCCTTTTCCACCAGAACTTAAATATGGGCTTATGGGTGACCCAGCAACTTTTCTAAGAATAAATGAGGCTTGTTCTTGTTTAGTGAAAAAGCATCAGAGAAACTCTAAGTGGAAAAACAGAGGAGAGATTATTCCAGCTCTTAGCACAGAAGTCAGTCCCAGGCAGCAAGTGTTTTGCTGTTGCTTTCTCCAGATACCTTTGTATTTACTGAAGCTGGAGGTGCTTGTTATTGAGACATAGCAGAGCAAATAAAACAACAGAAAGGATTTGATCACCCACAAAATGGGTCTCAAAGCAGAAGCTTCATTCCTTATTTATTTGGGGGAGTATGTGCCTTTCTCTGGAAGCTGTTGGGTAAGACCTGGGGCAAGCTGCTTTGTGCAGTTTTGGATGACCTATAAAAGTATGATAGTGGCTTGTTGGATCACCACTCACCCAATGCCACCTCTGTGGCACAGACAGGTGGACTAGATGGTCCCCTTACTTGCAGGGCGTTCTCCAAGAAAACACGGAGAGCCTGGGGAGAGTGCTCCTTACTGTGGTGCAAGGGCCTGAATTCTATGGCCTTACAGATTTGATGCAAAAGTGAGGTATTTTTAAGAGGTGATTTGGACATGGCTGAAATAATTTTTTCTGAAATGGCAGTAATAGAAAGGAAGTCTTTGTAGCTGGATGAATTGAGATGAGTTAATTTGTTCTCATCTGAATGTTTGTTTTTAATGATGCTGGAGATATTATTATGTTGTAAGACTAAAGTATTAAGCACGGCTAGAAGTCTTGCCCAAATTACTATTTAGCTGCTAACTAAATATAATGAAAAGTAAATCATGTACACCCGCACCTTAATAAAGCCTGGGTTCACCATATCCTTCTCTCTTTGGTTAGAATATCATGTACTGTCTGGCATAAACCTTGAGCTTAAATATCAGGAAAGATTGGCTAATGAAGTTGTGTTTCTTTTTTTACCCTCTTAATTCAAGAGGTGTCTAAGCCCACATATTGTAACATTTGTCCTCTTTTGACTTCCTAACTGGTAGGACTTTTAAAAAAGTTAGGGAATTTGCGTCTGGATCTGAACTTGAGACACTCTGATGCTTGGGGTAGAGAGGTCTCTGGTGAATAGTGTTGGAGGTGAAATGAACTGCTAAGTTTGGACTAAGATTTTGCCTTATATTTCAAACATCCCAACTCCAGAACGATGCAGCTTATGCTTTCAGATTGAGAAAATCCCTTATTTTTTAACTTTATAATAGACAGAAAATGTTCTGGCTATGATAAAGCTACCTTTTACAAAAGCTCTTAGTGTTTTATTTTTTGTCTCCAGTGCTATGGAACTTGCCACAGAATTAACCTCCTTTCTCTGAATTGTTCTTTGTTTCTATTCCATTTTTTCTAAAGAGCTTTTCTGACATCAGAAAAGCTAGAAACAACTATCAGAATATTAGTTGAGAATAACTCTCTGCTCCAGTATTTTCCAGAATACAACTCAAAAATGGTAGTTCTGTCTGGCATGAATCTCATTACCTACCCTAATAAGGAGCTAATTCTGTAACCTACTGATGTCATTTTCAACAGCTAGTTTGCTTGTGCTTTTTTGTTGCTACAAATGTAATTAAATTCTTTCTTTTCTTTTTGAGGTTGGCTGCAGCTGCCCATTTCCATCTGCTGAAACTCCTCAGTTTCTATCATCCTGTCACACAATTAAAAAAAATAAAATAAATCCAGTGTCATATTGAAAACGTAAGGGCTGCATGTACCAATTACCTAGCCAGTGCACCAAAGTGCACCTTATATGTCCTAAAGGCTTTGTGAGGTGTTTTCCTACATACGATGAACAAACAGAACCTCCCATATACTAAATTAATTTGAATGCAAATGCCATCCCCTTGAAAAACCTTCTCTTTTTTTTTTTTTTATCAAACACTTACAAGTTGTCATAGTTCTATACAGGCAGCAGCAAGACAGGAATTTCTGTCCTGTCTTCCTGATCGAAGTCAAATTCAACACCTCTTGCCAGAGCTCTGCTGTGGACGCAGAATGCCTTCCAGGAACCGAAACACTTTTACATCTTTATGACTGGTCATCGCTTGGGGTATGCTAACACAGAATATATCTGCAAGAGATAGGATCCCCTAACACCACAGAGTAGATGTGGGGAAGTGGAGAAATGTCTGTTTGAGAAGTGATTCAGAAGAGACTATTAAAAAGGTAGGTAACAGACAAAATAAAAACAATATGCTCTATGATAAAGGCTGCTTGAAGCAGACATGTCAGGGATTTTGTTGGGTTTTTTTACCACTGTTCCTCTTGTCTGTATTTGAATACATGTTAGTGAATGTGGATTATTTGTTTTAAAGTCCCTTTCTTCCTTATCAAAGGCTGTCTTCTGACTTCACTCTGTTTTTGCTGGAAAGCTGCATTTAGTAATGTAAATGTGATTCTTCCCTGAAGCAGCTGCAAAGAGTGGCACAATTCTGTCTGTGCTTGCATCAGTAGCACACGTCAGTATAGAAAGAGAGTGATTGCACAGAAAGAGAGTGATTGATGGAAGGAAAGGATGCCTCAGAGGATTTGTACCAGGTTGTGGCCCCATCCCTTCAGCTCTAGGACATCAGCTTGCACCCAGCCCTGGGTGAATTCCAGCGTCCCAGATAGAGGAGCAGAGCAGGAAAACACAGAGCTAGTGAGAGTGGGTGAGAAGAACATGAGGACAGAATAAGAAGCTGGTGGGTCTACTGTAGCCTTAACTAGCCTGCAAGTAAACAGGACTCCTTCTAGAACTTGTTATGAATGCAGCTAAATGCAATACTTAGCTCCTCCCTTACATGTAGTTCCTTGGCGTGCAAGCTGATAATGGAATTAAAATGATGGACCCAGACTTTCAATCAATTTTTGGAGCCTTATTTATTTGTCCTCCAGAGTTATTCTTTAGAAAAACAGGCCTGTTGGGTCTCACAAATTTGAAGAAGACTCCTCTGTCCACCACCATTCCTGTGCTCCCTCCAGCTCATCCCATACTTTATGCACTTCCAGCTCAGCATCCTGCAACCTCTCCATCTGCTAGGGGTGCTTTCTTGCCCTAGTCTGGGGTGAGCTGATTTCACTACACAGGCCCAAGGAGTGTGAGGGTGTGTTACTCATGGTGTTGTGCCAGTAGGATGCACACTCCCAAACACATGGCCCTGCTGCATCGTCACAAGACCTTGTGTGGAGGCCCCATGAAACTGGAACAGTAGATGTTACAAAAGATCTGGGAAAGCCTGGGAGAACTAGAAACTAAAAGGGTTAAAATTCCCTAGACTAATTTACCCACTCCTTTTTCCCAAGATAAATCAATGCCCCAGGGGTTTTTCAAGTCCTGCACCTGACTAGAAGAATTACAGCAGTTTGTTTTCCCTCCAGTGGGGGAATGGAAACCATACTATGAACCTATGATTAATCACAACAAACCAGTAGCTCATGGCTAGAATACTAATTATGGAATAGAGAAGCAATGCTTTTGTGATCAATCTGCAAGGGTTGGGTTTTTTTGTGGTTTGTGTTTTGGATTTTTTGTTTTTTTTTTTAAGGGGGAGAGGGGGAAAAAAAAAAAAGAAAAAAAAACAAAAAAAAAAAAAAACAAAAAAAAAAAAAAACCAAAAACAGCCCTTCCAAAAATGTGTTGAGTATTTTCAAATAATGAGTATATTCGAGGAAATTTTGATTTTGCTCAGGGACCATCTGTGAGCAGAGAAAGGAACTAAATTCTTTCAGCAAATTACTGGCTGCAAATTATTTTCTCAGCACTAGATATGAATGTTGGAACTGCACAGCTGAAAATGTATTATTAAGCTGAGAACTTGGGATTTAGGGACCATAGATTGTAAATTCTTTTCTTTTTGGTGTTTTTGTTAAGTGTCACATGGCACACGAGATACCTTCAATTGGAAATGTCAGGAGGTTCAAAAGGAGCACCTACAAGCTAAAGTACCCTGATATGATGGACAGGGTTAAATTTTAGAGCATATTCATGTGGGATCATCTGAAGACGTGCAAGGGGCAGGTTTTGGTTACAAAAGTGAACTATCCTGGCTTCTGGCGTAGAAATATATTGTAAATAAAATCTGTGTAATGGAAGCAAGACAATTTGATGCTTTGGAGCTGAAATGGTTATTCATCTCTGGGACTGCCACAGCTAGCAAAGCTCTGAGATGGGCACTTGATCGGGGACCGGTCCAAAGTTACCGAGCGAAGTGGATTTTTCCTATCTGGACCCTGTGGAGAGAGAGCAATAATTTCATTTCACTAAGGTGGGGGAGTGAGATGGATGGTGGAATTTCAAAATGTGCTTCATGGACTATCAGTGTGTGTATCAGCCACTTCCAGGCTAGATGTAGCTGTATCAGACAGGTGGGTACCTGATGCCAGCCCTGCTCCTGTCCTTGGTGCTGGACATCATTCCCAGAGGCAGTATCTAGCAAAATAAAACACACGATCCTTGGCACGCAGGATTCAGATTTTTGAAATATGGGCTTGTCATGAAACTGGAATTAAAGCCCTAATTTTTGAAAGACGTTTCCTGTTAGGCAATATTCTGATGAAAGTATTCGGTGGGTGTGTGCATGCAACACTTGATTCAATGCATAGTTTATTTTCATGAAAATGAAGTGTCTTTTATTGAAACTGTTTCTTCTTCTATCATGTGCCACAGAATATATTTTCTAGAATTATCTAATGGAAAATAAGCTTATGAAAGAAAACCAGAGATATTTCCCCCCATCCTTGCCTTGCCCCAAGAAATTCTGGCTAAATTGACCTAATTTCATGTCACTTTTTGATTCCAGTGAAACAACAAGGCCTGCTGTATTAAGCTCTATAATCACCATGCACTCACTTTACGATAACAAAAAAAAAATCAGATTGCATGTTGTGAAATAATCCCATTATATTTCAGTTAATTGAATCCAGGAATACTTTAATCAAGCTGAGTGTAGACCAAAATGCCTGCTTGGAGACCTCAGAGATATTCAGATCTCAACACAAATTTTGCAGATTAGTTTGAGCCTTGGAAGATCATTTCCAACTCTTGAAGCTTTGTCTGAGCCCTAACATGTAAGGAAGTGGAGACAAAATTATGTTACCTGTCTCACAAGTGATTCTTATGCCTTTCTCTAATGTGTGTGATCTCTTTACCATGAGGGACAAGAGCCTGGGCTTGCCATAAGGAATCAGACTCAACATCCATTTCCTAACATAAACAGGCTTGAACTGGTCTCCTTCCCAATTTGGAGCTGGTTGCAGAGTGAAATACTAAAATGTGAGCCCAAATCCAAAACCAGGACAAATTTGTAGTCCTATACAGGTGATGGAAAGATTTACCAGAGAGATTCCAAGGATCGCTAGTTCAGCCTGAGATGTTAGAGTTATTTAAGGATTACGTTAAAATGGAATTCAAGAACATTGCATACTTTTTTTTCTATTTGAACTGCTTGTATTTACTGCCTATTATGCCCACCCTCCCCGAAAGTCCAAAATATCTCTTTTCTCTTCTCTTTGCCTCTCCTTTTCCTCCTTTCTTGCCTTCCTTCCTTGCTTGCAGGAATGGACCTCTGAATTTCTTTCTTCCCTATGCTGTGTTTTAAGTGATGAGAGGCTGCTGATCCCTGAAAGCCTTCATGGTAGGAGATAATTTATTGATTCAAGGGACATGGATAAAGATAATATTGATACTAGTAATAGTCTACACATGATGCTGAAAGCAATCAAGTAAACTAGTGTGAAAACACCAGAAAGAAGAGAGAGGAGGAAGGAAAGAGAGCAGTCATGAAGACAGAGGAACTTCAGAGGCAAGGAGGAAAGGGAGAAAAGTGATGGCAAAAATCAAGAAAAGAGAGGGGAAATGTGACAGCTTGTGGGCACAGGAAAGAAATGTACAGGATGAAGAGAAAGAAAAGGGGTGTGTGTATGTGTGGAGGGAGAGATTAAAAGAGGCAGTAACAGAAAGAAGTGAAGTTGTCTAACACATAGAGATGGGAAGTGACATGTTTGTTTGAATTCTGGGGCTGCTCAGCCTGGCTGCACTCTGGTTTCTGCCTTTGATCAGCTGCACGGCAGGCTGGTGTCAGATCAGAAAGCAAATGAGATGATAAAGCAGGAGAAGCTGCAGTGAGTTTAACAGCAGCAGAGTGGCAGGGGTGGGAGGGAAGAACTGTTGATCGAGGTGAATGCTCCCTGTGCTTTAATTCATAGAGTCCTGGCAGTGAATGTGGCTGCCTCCCGTGCTGAGAGGTTGCAAATGGCCAGAGCAAGAAGCTCCATTGCACTGGTCACAAACAGAAAAAGGACACATGTCTACGTGTCGTTATTGTTGTCAGCAATGCTCTTGCCAACTGTAAGCCTGGATGAAGCATCAAAGAGGGTTGGTGGGCTGATGGAGTGACTAAAAATATCAATGCCTGCTTTAGCTCTTCTTGCTTTCCAGCTTTGGGGTTTGCTGTGGTTAGCAGAAATGAAGAGAACTGTACAAAACTTTCCTGTGGCTGGCACTTGTCAGCTATGGGTTAGAGGTAAATGGATGGAAAAGGGAAGCTTTACTCAGGGGATAAATAGTGACTATCTCATCAGCCACCTGAGACAGTCACTGGGGCTGGCACTGTCTTGGGAAACACCTGTTGTCTGGGGGGAGAGAAGAGTGGGAATGATTGACCTGTGGGTGGAAATTGAGGGTGGTGAAAGGAAAATAGAAAGAACAAGGATCCCCAGCAGCCAGCTTGATTCAGCCACATCCTGATCACATTGCCATTTTCAGTAACTTCTAGTGCAGTGTCCAAGCACAAGCATTGGAGTCAGGGCCCAGGTCTGGGATGGAGTTGATGGAATTGATGGGAATTGCATGGAGCTGGAGGTGGTAATTCCTTCAAGGTGAAACAGAGATGTTTATTGATCAGGGTCCTCAGCACTCTCATTTGACAAAGTGTAGGGTGCCCAGAAGGCACTACCATACTGATCTGTACAAACCCTTTCCCTCCAGTGTTAAGCTACTCTGCCTTTTCCGTTCAGTGACCTTGGACTGAGTACCTAAAGGTGATCCATGAGAATATGAGCTCCGTTGCAATGAGACTCACAAAGTCCTCCTCACAGCTGGCACAGTGATGCACGGCTGTGAAGATGCTAGGAATTAGGACTGCTTGTCCCAGAAGATTCCGATTCCTCCTCACCTTGGAAAACCCTTGTCTACTCCCAGCAGGGAGGTGCCTGTCCTGGCATGGATACTGATACAGCAGACGGATGCTTTGAGTGCAGGTAGCTTCATATCTCTGCCTCATATGTCCCAGCTTTTAAAATGGGGTTAAGATGTCCTGTCTTTGTTCCACTGCAGAGCATTACATTGCTTCTTTTTCCTGGTAGCAAAGTATATTCAAGGCAAGTCATGTCCCGATTCAGGAATCCAAGAGCTCTAAACACTTCCTGGCACAGATGCTGGGTTTTTGACAGCTCCATCATGCCATTCCTGGAGTGAGGATTTCTACAGCGATGTTCTGGGGGCGGAGGTTGAAAGAAGTTTAGGATATCACAGAACTAATTAAATGCAAACTAGGCTGCCTGCAGAAAGCCGTGCGTGCTGGTTGCTGTGTTTCTGGCAGGAACAGACCAGGAGAAGGGGGGCCGAGGGAATGCTGTTTGTTTTTTCAGTTTAAAATGAAGATGCCGACAAAGTTCTGGTTACTCACCAGCCTTTGAAATGTGGATGAAACATGAATTCTTGCAGCCATAAAAATAAGAGAAGTGAGAAAAGGAGGTAGAGTTAGAATGGATGGATAGATTAGATGAAAAAGGGGAGTAGGGGATTGCTTGTGTTTGTATTCATACATTGTTATCTCCGAGTTGACATATGCTTTGCCTTCTAGATCATCCCAAATTAATATGGAGGTTTTGTGCTTTTCTTTCAAAACAGTTCATTGTAAATTACCTTGAATTAGAAAACTTCAGAGCACTTGAAGCTTGACAGAAACATACACTGTGCCCATGTCAGCTCCCCAAGAGCAGTGGAGAAGTTCACCAGGGAATAGCAGGATTTGGTTTCCTTTGTGAGGGGAAGACTAAAAGAACAAAATGAGCATGCAAACACATGTGCATCCAGACTCACTAAATCTTGTCCTTATTTCATCAGTCCTCTGCGGGTAATCAGAGGACACGTTAAGCACAGCTTTCAGCTGCTTCACCTGAGCAACACTTGGGGGGATAATTAAGGACTTGCCTGAGAGAGTAAAGAGAGAGGCAGAAGAAAGAACGAAGGACTTTGAAAAGGGAATGAATAAGCTAACTGGGATCACTTCAAGAGTGAAGTTGGCTTTGAAGAACACCCACTGAAGGTATTCAACCTGCTGGAATAAATGCATTTCTCAAACACCCATGTGGAAATCAATATTGAACTACCTGGGACTGCTTTCCTGTAAATCCCTAGGAAAAACAGAATAGGCTAGTTCAAAGCATGGGGCTTTAGTGATGCTGTGATATGCTTTAATCATTGTCCTGGATCTTGCCACAACCTGGCCCGTGACAGAGGCCAGAGATAATAACAACCATCAGAGGCAGCATGGCACAGGGAAGGAGTGGCAGGCACCACTCAGTCAAGCATTATGCTCAGGAAATCCCATCAAGCACAGGACAAGTTCGAACTGTACCAGATGGTTTGAGATCTATGAGAGTGGCAGCTATAAATGTGGGGGACAGGGTGCCAGGTGCACTGAATGGGGATGGCCAGGGTGATTTAGAGACAACGTGCCACCTGTCACAAGCAAGGGGTGTCCAGCCAGCTGGCAACCTCTGCCGTGTCATCCCAATGCATGTGCGTTAGAGGGCAAGGACTTCGCACCGGTGGTGGGGCAGGATGGCATGCCAGCGGGCAGGGCTGCCTGCAGGCTGGTCCAAGCACAAGCAGGGCGTGCTAGCACACCACAGCTGACCGTGCAGCTTCCTCATAGTGCTGAGGAGATGTTTGCATTGACAACTGAGGAGGCACGTGGAGAGGGCAGGTCAGCAGTCCAGGACTTCACTCTGGCAGAGAGCTTTTCTGCCTCCTCTTGTTCCTTTTGCTGCACAGCTGGCTCTGCCAGAGTTCCAAGGACACAGTCACAGCTCCTTGCTTCCCCCCTCCATCCCTGACTGCAGCCCTTTGCTGATAATGTGAGGGGTGGCAGTGACCCAGCAGAGCACTGGGAGGCCAGAAGAGGAACAGAATAGAGTGGTTTAAACTCACTAATGGCATGTCCAAATAGCCCAGGGCATACACAGCTGCAAGGGGCTTCTTGCCACATGGAGGAAATGTTATTCTGGCACTACAGAGGCATTACAGAGGGTGTGAACATTTCAGAACTAGCAGATAAGGAAGCTACTAAACTCTCCATCATTCACCATCTTGCACAGGCTGTACCCATTGCACAGCCTGGAGCCAGCACCTTCCTGCTGGAAACCTCTTCCCCTTAATGATTGGACCCTGCTCTAACGAATGATGATTTCTATGACAGCACAAAATAAATGGGGAACACTCTCAATCTGAAGTTTGTATTGAATTAAATATTACAACATTGATTGGGTTATTCATTTAGCATCTCACTCAATAAACATCTCTTGCAGCACATGTTTCTTCATTTATCTTACCTTGTCATGGAACCTGCACTTGCCCACCATGCTCAGCACTGCTGCTCAGCTGAGGCATGGAGGAAGAAGGATGCATGGCCCAGGAAACCTGTGTGCAGCATTTCTTCCAAAGGAGTGGGAGGTCTGCTTGGGTGTCACAAAACAGACCAGAGCTCTGGTCTGTGGAGGAGACATACTCTCATCTCTCAGAGCTGGTTAAAGACAGCCCAGACTTTCAGGCTCTCTTGAGCTCTGACTCAAGATCAAAACTCAAGAAAGCAGAGACACAGGGAGAGCAATGATGAAAAAAAGCTAATGCAGTGCTGAGGGCTTATCTATAGTTGTTTCCCCAGGGTCTCTTGTTTTAATAGCCCCAGTAAGTAATTTCTCCGGCTGAAAAAATGCAAAATCTAGTCTGATCCTGTTACTTCACCAGGAATATTATGAGAGGACCAAAGCTATTTTAAATTTCACCCCTTAGAAAACACTTGCAAAGCTAGAAAGCCCCATAAAAATGTCAATGCAAATGCAAGCGCTCAGTGATTTGGGTGTAGGCAGCATATCCACTCTCGTAGGCAAAGAATGGACATTGCCTGTAAAATGCTTGGCAGGCTTTTGGGCTCCATAAGTAATCTAGGAGCCATTCTGGGAGAGGGAATGCAATTACTAAGACTAGTTGATAACAATTTATTTAGTGAATTTGCTTTATTTTGCTCAAGATCTGATCGTGGCTGCCTGAATCTGTTTGTTGTTTGTATTTGTTCATTGAATTATTTGTGCAGGTAAATTATAGCCTATTAATCATGTTTATTATGACAGTGCCTAGGGAATGACCACGAATGCACCCCCTCTGCCTGTTTTCTGGGTAGTGTGCAAAGGCAGAATAATAGGCAATCCGTGGCCTCATTTATGTTTGAATTGAGTGCTTTGATTATTTGCTATTTGTCAGTTGTTGGCCGTTTAAGTTGTTTAGCGTTCTTTGTTTTCCTTAAACCCAGTAACATAAGCTCTTCAAATAAGAATTAAATGTTACAAACAAATAGCAGGAGCTTTAGTTTTCTAGGAAGGTGGGTGGTGGGTTGGGACAGTGGAGGTGAGAAAATTCACTAAGAAGAAAGAACAGTTGGACCCCATTTTTTCCAGATAGCTGTGTACCTTGCAAATTAGTGGAGTGGGAGAGCTGTATGCAGTAATGACCTTGTGTTCCTTTTTCTCCCATCACGCTATTTTGTTGCACGTACCTGTATAAGAACAATTTAGTATTTTGTAGCTTAAGCTGAACTCTTCCTTACTTGGTTGTTTAAATAAAGGGACTCAAAGCTAGTGTCTCATCCTCTGCTCAGCTCTCATGGTTTCAGCTATCACACACTGCTCTCCAGTGATCAACATCACTCCTCAATGGTACACATTTTCTGGAACACTCTTTGCTGGAAAAGGTAGGGTTGCTGTATGGGTCTGAAAATGTGCCTTTCCCAGATGATAAGACACATGTTCCTACAGCATCTGAAGGTCTGATAAAGCCACTCCTTTGTCTCTTGACTTCCCTGCTTCCAACATGGGTTGCAACTGATTCTTTGCCCATAGTCTGCTCTCTGAAGTGAACTTCCACCTTTGCATTATGTTAGACCCTTTGCCTTCTCTGTTGTCTGCCTCTCTTCCTTGTTTTCATCCTTTTACATGCCTTGTCTTCTATTCAATTCTCAACACCTTCAAACATAGACAGGTAAATGTGTGCCCAAAACTTTGTTAAAGATTCTTTTATTTTTTTTCTACTCGGTAATTTTATCTCATTTCCTCTTGTTCAGGTGAAAATTCTTGTACAGAATTTTTCTGAATGTCAAAGAAGCCCAAACAAGTTAAACCAAAATCATGTCTAGTGAGTTCCTGTTCACCAGTTTTTCACATAAAGCTGACCCCAAACAAGAAGATTTTATACCAAAAAGGATAAAAATGAAAAATTATTGGCTTAAAATTTCAAACTGTATCTCCAATTTCCACTTAGAACACTGCATTTAAAATATTTTACTTACAAAGTTAGATTGTAGTATGGTGACACAGTGGCAACAGCAGGACTTCAGACCTTCATCTTAGGACTCACATCTAAGCAAGACCCTCTACCAGAGGAGAATGGATGAAAACTCAGCCCCCATAAGGCTCTGCAGCAGCTTTCAAGGCCTAACGCTTCTTTTCGGCTCCTTTTCCTTCTTAAATTTTAGTTAGTAAAAATCCCAGTGTTCAGTTCAAGGAAAACATAAACAACCCCAATGGGTGTTTTTTGACCCAACTGTTATTAAGACCGTTGACAACCTCTTGTATTCAACACTAGAATTCTGCTGGGTATAGAGGTCAGATCCTTAAAACTTGTGTTGTCCTTAGCTTTCATTCTTCTCTTCCCCTCTTTTTCTCTTTCTCTGACATACAATTGACCACAGTGAAGCTTTCATTGACAGTTTGCTCGTATTTGTTGTTTATCTCCCCTCCCATGCCTTTCAGCACCCCATTTCTTTCTCAAGGAAAGCAAAAAGTTGGAGCTGAGAGAAGCAGAGGGAGGATTAGTCCCAGAGGATGCCATGATCAGCTGAGTTCTCAATTTGAAGTTCTGGAGCTGTAGGGCTGTATTCCCTGGCGAACTAGAAATAACTGCAGGTGTGAAGCTTGACATTAATGCATTGTGGTTTAAATCCTTTTGTGTTCACAAACTAGGAGTCACCTTAGCTACATGGCACAATGAAGTGTGCACGCTGAAACAAGTAAGTGCTCTTTGTCTGGAGAGGGAATAGAAGCATTTCAAATTATCCCTTTGAAGAATAGTTCTTCCTGGTGCTTATTTGATTTTGTTATACATATACAAAGTATTCAAGCTAAATGACTTTGCTAGCTCAATTACTACAGTTTACTTACCAAAGCTCTGTTAAATGCTTTCAAGCACAAGTCCCTTCTGTACCATTAAAGAAGCTTTCCATTTCTGTGATACTGTATTAAGCTTCACACTTTCACTCCCTGGTGGACTTTGGCTTGTAAGTGGATTCTAATACATCCTATTATACGTACCAAAGTGATGGGGCAGGACTGTGCTACAGAAGGACTTTTAGGATCCACTGTTCTAAAACTTCTCAAAGCAGCCAATTTTGTGCCAGTCCTCATTTCCCAAATTTTACAAAGTCAGCCATAAGCCTGGTTATTTTACCTGACACCACATCTTCCACTTGTTCACTCCATCTCTCTTAACATGGTAGCTGGGATGAGGAGAACGACAGCACAGTGTCCTCTGAGGACACTCTCTGACCCACTTACTGTGCAAGCTCTTGATTCTGCAGTCTTGAATGATACCACAGACAGCCAAGTGGTTGTGAGGGAACATCATTGTTATTGACAGTAGGAGGAAAGGCGAACTCCAAATTCTTCCATCAAATCTGTGACAGAGAGACCTCCCACAACATCTGTGGCCAGTTCTCCTCTGAGTAAAGAGGAATAAAACTGTATCCCCAGCTGCCCAGCAACTCTCTGTTTTAGTTTCTCTAGTGCCACAAGACCTGCTTTTCTGTCGGCTGGCGTATCAGGGTGTTAGCTGTTTGCAAACATGCTGCTACCCACATGTTTACTCACAATCATCCCAAAGGCATATCTGCATATCCCACAGGCACTCCATGTTTTAGGTTAAAAAAAATCATATGGAAATTTATGCAGGTAAAGACACTAGTCACTGTGCAGTGTTTTAAAAACCTCCATTGATGAGGACTGGGCTGCAATATAACTTTAATGACTAACCAAAATGGAGTTAAACCAATGGTATGGGGGAAATGTTCAGTCTGCGTTTCCTAAAATAAAGAGTCCTGTGTGGAGACCCTTAATATTTTCTAAAGCTTGGGCCACCTTCTCTTTGAGAACCTGCTTTACAGATGCCTCCTTGTCCATCCAAAACCAGGAGGGATGCATTTCTTCTGCTTGGCAATTTAATAATACCCCTGTGACAGCCCTAGTGATCACTTGCACAGAGAAGTCATATGCTGAGGGTATTTTGTGTATCATTAACATCTTTCAATGTGATTTAGCAGCTGGAAACAAGGAGGAGAAGCTGGAACCACAAGACCGTCAGATCTGCATCACCTGTGTTTAACATCTGTGAGCTCAGAAATGGAGGGAAGAAAGAGATTCTCAGAGATTCTCATTGCTAAAATCTGCCAGAAAATAAATGAGGGGCTGCAGTAGGCCTGCTTAGATGAAGTTGCCTTTTCCTGCATGCAACTGAATCCTACCTCCCTGTGCAGAGGTATCCCCATGACACCAAATAAATAAAAAAGTAAGTAAACAAGATAATCTCTACTTGGAAAGATAAATATGTCCTATTTATAATGCAGACTAGATGGGTTTGCCATGTAAGTTCCTCTGAAACATTCCCTGAGGCAAAGAGACTCTAACTGAACAACAAGCTCTGGACTGCACCTCAGACAATATAAGGCAGATCAAGGTTTCCTTTTCAGGGAGGTCCAGGGGCAAAATATAAATCTTCCCTGAAAAGTCCAGGCCAAAAAAAAAGTCCAATTTGACCAGAAAATCATCCATTCTATCAGGGGACAAGCAGAAAAGTTAAACTTTTTGATACGTAATTCAGGCCACCTTAAAAATTTCCACTGTTTTGTGTGTCCTATAACACTGAGGTAATCCAGTGGCTGGAGAATAAATTAGAATCATAGAATAGTTTAGGTTGGAAGACACCTTCAAAGGTCATCTAGTGTAACCTCCCTACAATGAGCAGGAACATCTGCAACTAGATCAGGTTGCTCAGAGCCCCGTCCAGCCTGGTCTGGAATGTCTCCAGGGATGGGGCATCTACCACCTCTCTGGGCAATCTGTTCCAGTATTTTACTACCCTCTTCCTCATGTCTAGCCTAAATCTCCCCTCCTTTAGTTTAAAACCATTACCCCTTGTCCTATCACAACAGGCCCCGTTAAAAAGTCTGTCCCATCTTTCTCATAGGCCACTTCTAAGTACTAATAGGCTGCAATAAGGTATCCCCGGAGCTTTCCCTTCTTCAGGCTGAACAATCCAAACTCTCCTATTCCTCTGATCATTTTTTTGGCTTCCTCTGGACCCTCTACCACAGGTCCATGTCTTTCGTGTACTGAGGCCCCCAGAGCTGGACATGGAACTCCAGGTAGGGTCCCACAAGAGCAGAGCTGAGGGGCAGAATCATCTCCCTTGACCTGTTGGCCATGCTCCTTTTGATGTAGTCCAAGATGTGATTGGCCTTCTGGGCTGTAAGCACACATTGCCAGCTCATGTCAAATCTTTCATCCACCAGTACCCCAAAGTCCTCTGCAGGGCTGCTCTCAATCCCTTCATCCCCCAGCCTGTATTGATACCAGGGATTGCCCTGACCCATGTGCAGGGCCTTGCACTTGGCCTTGTTGAACCTCATGAGGTTCATATGGGCCCACTTCTTGAGCTTGTCCAGGTCCCTCTGGATGGCATCCTGTCTCTCAGGCAAGTCAACCGCACCACTCAGGTTGGTGTTGTCTGCAAACTTGCTGATGGAACACTCAATCCCACTGTCAATGTCATTGACAAAGATATGAAATAGTACTGAGGGACACCACTTGTCACCAGCATCCATCCAGACATTGAGCCATTGACCACTACTCTCTGGATGCAACCATCCAGTCAGTTCCTTATCCACCAAATAGTCTACCCATCAAATCCATATCTCTCCAACCTAGAAAGAAGGATTTTGTGTAGAACCGTGTCGAAGGCTTTATAGAATTCCAGATAGACAACATTCATAGCCCTTCTCTTGTCCACTGAGGTAGTTTCTCCATCCTAGAAGGCCACTAGGTTGGTCAGGCAGGACTTGCCATTGCTGGTAGCAGTCTCCTGATTTCTGAGATCTTCCTGCCTATACTACATGTGCTCCATCACAGTGTGATCCAGCTACCTTCAGGACTGAGGCACAACTGCCCATCTGCTTTGAGGCAGCAACTGAGGAGAGAGCATCACTAAGTGCCGCTCTGGAAACCGCAGCCCTCAGCTTCAAACAGCCTGACACACAGAACACTGTATGACAGGGCTGGGAAAACTCCAGCTTTGTCCAACAGTAGGCTGAACCTGCATTTAGGATCTTTGTACTCGAATGACAAAAATGCCAATCACACAGTGTCAAGCTGCTGATACAGCGCAAGCTCACAAGGATAATAAGAGCATTTCTATTGGAAAACTGCTTCTGCAGGCTTCACACTGGAATGAGGATTGCCTGTGCATATTCTTTTAATGTTAAACCAGATCATTTGGTTTCCTGTTTTCTCAAAACTGGAATAAGGCAGCTGTGCACTCCTAATTGCATGCCCAAGAGATGTGGCATCATGTGTCAGTGCTTGGGTCAGGTCACACATAGGCAACTGGAATCACTGGTACTCTACATATATGATACTGAAAGGCTCGCAGGTGTACAACTTGAAAAATCACAGATTCACGGAATGTTAGGGATTGGAAGGGACCTCAAAAGATCATCTAGTCCAACCCCTCCCGGAGCAGGAACACCTAGATGAGGTTACACAGGAATGTGTCCAGGCGGGTTTTGAATGTCTCCAGAGAAGGAGACTCCATAATCCCCCTGGGCATCCTGTTCCAATGTTCTGTCACCCTCGCTGAGAAGTTTCTTCTCAATTTTAAGTAGAACCTTTTGTGTTCCAGTTTGAACATTATTATTATCCCATTATTATCCCTGCTCTCTTCTAACACAACATTCTGCAAACCCTAGTTTTGAGAGACAGAGAGACAACATTCATTTTTACTGGTATAGCAACATGAAGCCATGTGTGATGGTAGGAAATCCCTGCCTTGGTTATGCTGGAGCTTTATGGCATCGCATTGGTAGAATAAGCCAACATTCAAGTATGAACACCCAAGGAAAGGCACAAATTCATCTCCAGCCTGAGGGGTTTCTCCTGCAGCAGGAAGGCAGGTGGAAGTGAGGATGAGCTGTATTCCCAGGCAGGTGATGAGGGGGGCAGGGAGGCAGCAGGTCCACGTGAGGTCCGGTGCCCAAGCCCTCCCCTCCCAGCCAGGAGCCCGTACATAAAGAGGCTGTTTAGCCAATACATATTTTCCTCTTTAGTACATAATGGTAACCTGAATAAAAGGGTTGAATTACAAAGCAGGCTCACCCAGCACATTCTCTGAGCAATGACTGCCATTTGTGTCAAGAAAATAAAGAAGGAGAGAGCGGGCTGGTGCACGTGGGCAGGAGTAACTGAGCGTAAGGCAGAGCAGCAATTGAAGCAGTAAGCTGGAAGTGAGAGGCTCACCCTGCCGAAACAAAATTAAAGAAAGCCACAACGATAAAGGAAATTTGATTAAAAAAAAAAAAAAAAAAAAAAGTAGATTGTTATTATTGGAAAGTCGAGTGGTTTGTTCCAGCAACAAAGCAATACTGTTCACAAAAGGCTAATAACGATTGCTTCTCTTCCCCTTTCCTGAGGCTTCTTGCCTGCCTTTCCATTCCCCACAGCCAGCTGGTGAGCCAGGGCTAGCAGAGGTGCGGGGAGCACGGGAGCTCCCCATGTGTGGGAGCTCAGGCTGTGAGGCAGGAGAGCTGTGGGGCTGAGGCAGCCAGCACCCCTCTGTGACTGACCGAGGGCCTCATCCTTCCTCTCCTGCTACCTCTCCTCTTGCATGTCTTGCTTAGCCCCTTTGCCTTCCTCTTTCCCTGCTCTGCACGTGCCCTTCTCGTCCTCCCTGTCCCTCACTCCATTCTTCCCTTCCTCCTTCCCTCTGTCCTCTTGGCTCACCCTATGTTTCCTTTTCTCTGACCCCTTCATTTCCTCTCCCTTTTTCGTCTTCCCTGTTACTCAGCTGTGCCTTTCCTTTTCCCACTCCCCTATCCCCCTCTCTCCCTGGCTATGCTATGTTACTAATGTGCAGTAATGGTATGGCTGGAAAGTCATTTGTGCTCCCCTTCTCTTTATACTTTTCCTGCAGTATTATTAAAACTGCTCCATCACTGGCTGTAATGGGAGCGTCTGTATTTTCTCCCTCGCCCGTATCCCTGACATGACATAATGCCTGCCCTCACCAAGATGCTATAACACCGAGGTAATTGAAACATAACTCACCGTAAATTACAGGCCGTTGTTCCAGGCAGGGCCATGGCCATGCTTCCTGGAGCTCATTCCAACTGGAAGCTAAACATTGCTTTAAAAGGGATGCTTAAGCAAAACAAAGCCATTTAAAGAGCAACACAAACATGGAGAGGGAGGGGAGCAGGGGGCTTGGCCTCTCCTGGAAATGTGGGCTTCCACCTGCCTGGCAGACAATGATGGGACTGAGCCACCTATGAGCTGTTCTAGTGAATTTTCTGTGGTCTGTGTGTGCTGAGCTGGGGGGTCTGGGGCTGAGATGTCCTTGTGGAAGTAAGTGCCAGCATAAAATAAGCATCTCTGCTAGCAGAGAGGCTGAGGACAGAGCAGACCATGCAAAAAAAAAAGTTCTTAGCTAAAATGTGCATTTGACAGGTCATAGGTCTGAGGTCTTGGTGAGACACTTGCAGAGTTGATGTTCCCTAACGCCCAATGAAGATGTGGTAACCTGAGGGACCTGAGTTCCTCTTGTTGAAAGTGATGAGGCTGCAGCCTCCATGAGATCCAAATCAATGTGGACTGCAGTGTACTAAATGCTGCAAGAGACATATATGCCCCCCTTCATAAAATCAGCAGCAGAAGGAAGGAGCTGAATATTTGCCAACCCTGGAACTTGAAAGACCTGGGCTTCATGAATGTTCATGGTTTTAATCCCAAGTGTGCCACTTGTCTGCTGAATAGCCTCAGGTAAGTCACTTCACTTTCCTCTGTGCCTCAGTTTCCCCTTCTGCAACACAGGGGACAAAACACCAGCTTTCTTTGTCAAGCAGCTAGTGACCTTGTGGTATAACAAAAGTATAAGAGGGTGAGGCAGGTACCCCACTGCTGACAACAGGAATATCAGCTGCTAGGAAACATAATTTTGCAGTGAGAACACAGCCCTGGAAATCAAGGCCCCTGGGTTTTGGTTTTGACTGTCACTTTGGCTGGTTCTGTATCCATCAGCAAACCCCTCTAGCACCCCATGGATCAGCTGCCTCCTGCTCTGTAGCATTGCCAAGAGAACTGTCTGGTTTGGGGCTTGGTCTGTCATCCTTTGAAATCTGGGAAATTTTGAGCAAAACTCACAAAACCTAAAGTGTGCAGTGATTTTTCTTCAGTAATGGAAGTATTTGGAAACTTTGGAAAGGTCAAGATAGACAGAACAACCTGTCTCTCACAAGTAAAAATTGGAGTCTGTCCAGGCCCTTTCCATTTATTGTCAGTGGACAGTGTGGCCCAAATTCGTGCTTTGGTGCCATGTGTTACAGGAATAAAAGGGTCTTGGTGCGGTGCTCCACAAAATACCAAGGGCTTTATTTTAGGGAATGAGATTTACCATTTGTGCAGGATGAAATGGCAAAATCTCAAGGAACTATGACCCTGTGACTGCTCTGGTTCTCCCTAGATCTCTTCACAGTCAAAACTATTATATAAAGCAACCTAGCAAGCCCTGTAAACCACCCTGGAAGAGCCTTTGGACCCCCTGGCTTTCTGTCAGCTAGAGAAATGTCCCCTCCATGTGATGCCATGTGGTGGGTGGCTCCACCAGGGTTGCATGCTCTGGGTAGATGCATGGACATGTAATTGATTATTGCAGAGCCATGGGTGACGGGATGCAGCTCCAGAAATGAAGCCTTGGTAGCAGCTGCTCTGCAGTGTTAAATGATGCATGTCTGAAACAGTTCAGGTAACAGAGGGTGACTTGCTCCTGAGGCCACAAGACTGCTCCATGGGTGGTCCTTGCTCCTGCCCAACAGTGCAGGAGCACTGATCTTCACTGATCTGATCTTCACACCTATGTGGGAGAAGGAGAAACCAAGTTGTAGTGCAGGGCAATGAAATATTGTGTGAAGAATCCTGCAAGATGCTAGGCTCTCTGTTTTCTGGCATGCCATGGGTTAGCACCTGAAGCAGGTTGACGCAGCATCCCCTGCCCCCGCTGCTTGGGCAGCTGCAGCGTGGAGGTGCCATAGGTGTATGCTCTCCCACCCCCTGCTTTCCCTGGTGCCTGGTTGGAGTTGATTGCTTTCTGTGAGGCCTGCCACATGCTCCTTGAAAGTGTTTCCATCAACTCTCTTAGTGTAGCTAAGGTTTCAGCAATCTCCCCCCTCCTCTCCTTGACATTATTAGTTTATCTTTGTCCACTGGCAAAGTTCCCAAGCAATTCAACAATAACAGTTGTTTCTCTGTGGCTGAAAAAGTCATCTCTGGCACTGGCTGTTATTGATCATTTTAAAGGAACCGGACATTTTCTTTTCCTTTCTCATTTTTTAAATACATATTTTGAGTGAGTTTCAGTCAATTTTAGTGCTTATGGAAGTGAAAGAATGATGGTGTTGACTAGAGCTAAACTTAGATCTATATGGCTTCTCCTATGCACACATCTCTACTAATGCATCACATTACCAACTTGCAGTAATTTCTGACCCTCCCAGCCTGGGGTTCCCCCCACCAGCTTTGCCAGTGACCCCTCCTGCCTTGCAGCCCCCCAACTCCTCCAGCCCAGAGCTCCTCACATCAGCCTTTCACTGCTGTCTTGTGCAGTGTTGATCTGCTTGCCCCTGGAGGTATTGGGTTGGAGTAGTTGCTGTGCCTCAGCTGATGGTGGGAGATGCTGTCAGACTTGCCAGAGCAGAGTGAAACCAGGGGCATTTCACTGTTCAGAGTGACAGGCCATGAGCCAAGCCTTGTCTTAAAGTGGTTAAGTCAGTCTTTTCCAGACCCATATTCTTGCAGCTCATGTGCTCTTCAAGGATTAAAAAAAAAGAACACACTCTGGCTTCCCTCTCTGCTGCCAGACTGAGGTGTGCTCTGTCTGGCTAAACCTGACAGAACTGGCATGGGACAATGAGACAAGGTAGGACAGGTAATGAGTATATGCTTTTCCCACTGCACTCTTCTTCCAGTATCTCTGGGCTTATACCAAAATCAGGCTGAGCCCTTGTTTATCTCATGACACTGTTTCCTGCTCTCTCAGCTTCTGCAATTCTGTTCTTCTCTGAGGGTAGCCAGTGTGAAGCAAACTGTGTCTAGGATGCCTGCTGTCCTTTTTCCCCACCATAGGGACAAGCATCCATCTAGCTACAAGCTGTGCAAGCAAAAGGAGCGGCAGACCCAAATGACCCACTCCTTGAAAAGCCCTGGTACTTCAGTTTCATCTCTTTCCATCTACCCTCTACAAATCAGGTGCTCACCCCACTAGGAAAGTACTGCATTGTAACCCTGATTTCCAACTGACATTTCTAAATGAAATACTAAGAAGTCTTAACATGTTATTTCATTTTCAGGGTATTTTTCCTTTTTTTAAAAAAAAAATAATAAAATAAATATCCAAACATACATTGTAGCCTGTTTGATGGGGATGGCGGGGGGAAAGACATTTGAAGCTGAAACAAAAATTGAGTTTTTGATTTTGAAGCATTGATTCAAAATAGAGGGGAGGAATTAATTTTGAGTCAACTCAGAATTTCCAGTGAGAACATTTTTCCCTTGTCTTCTTTCTCCTTTCCTCCCTCCTGCTACTGTAGTCTATCAAGTAAATTAGTTAAGGAAAAATAACAGCAAGAAAGGACACACATCAGTGATGCCAGGGTGTTCACTAAAATGTTTTAAGTTGGGGCAATGGCTCTATTCATCTTCCGCCCTCCACAGGAAAGGGTAGCATGCGTGCCTTTCCTGCAGTGAGCCTGAGAACAAAATGTCTGTTGTCTCAGCAAACCAACCAAAATCCTAAATATTTAGTGAGCAGAAAGGTCTCCCTTTGGTACTTGCATGGACAGACAGATGTGTGCGGGGCTACCACTACCACCATGCTCTCTTTCTGCTCTGCAGGGAGCTTTGCCACCTGTATCCCACCTGTTGGCTCTGAAGGGTCTGAGCTCCTGACTACAGGCTACCCTGGGATCCCTGTGCCCCAGACACCCTGCCCCGGGGTCCTTGCATTTAATTGTTTTGCCATCCTCAACTTGTTTTCAGCCCAGATCCCTTTCATCCTGGATCCCTGAGGAGAGCTCTGGGCTGTTCAGTTAATTGGAAGTGGCTAAAGCCATGGAAGGCAGCTATGGAGGTGGAGGGGGCGTTGTTGAGTTCAATTTTCAGGGAGTGTTGAAAATCTCTTGCTTAGTTAAACAGTCATTTGCTATTAGGGTGAGATGCTTGTCTGGGTACCTGTGGGAGATTTCTGAGATGTCCCAGGGGACAGTGGAAGTGATGGCAATTATCTTCATCTGTGCTGTGTTTTATTAAATAATAGTGAGGACCACGAGAGCGGGAAATGAGGCAAGAGGGTAAGGCCAAGTGAGAGGATGTGGGAACAAGGTTGGAAAATGAAGGGGTAAGGAGGATGCTCATATGACCAGGTATACAGAAGAGTGAATGATTAAAGGGAATGGAGGGGGAAGAATAATGAGTGTGCTGGCATAGTCTGTAACAGGCAGAGGGTAATGACCAGAGAGGCTGGGGTTAATAGGAAAGAGGAGATGAGGTAGCAGTGGAATTGAGACTCAGTGCTAAATCCCTTGCAGAACAAAGACAGAGAGGAAAAAGGCACAACAGAAAAGTGTATATGTGTGTGTGTGTTGTGTGCATGTGTAACACAGTGGAAGAGGAGAGAAGGGGACATGTGTAATGACAAGTCCACGGTAATTGGCTCTGCTGGGAGGAGGGAAAGGCCTGGAGCTGCCAGAAGGCATATGCACTGGTGAGGCAGTTCCCAGTCCTGGAGTCCAGGAAGGTTGCAGCATTTAGGTTTATGCTGATGACACATCTTTCCACTTGGGCAAATGGACGGATTCCCTCTCTAAATCACTCCAACGTGATTTTAATAGCAGGCAGAGGTGGCTTTTGGATAATAAATGGGTACTAAACCCTAAAGAGACGCAGGCTGTGTCATACAGAACAGATGGTAAATTAAAAAGAATGGAAGCCTGTGACTTCGCTTAGCTCTGCTCCAAGCTGGGGAGCTCTCACTCTTGTTATGCTAAGTATTTAGTATTTACACTGCAAGGTTGCTTTCTTGCCTACCCTGACTTGGAAGATCACAATTATGTATAATACCAGTAAGATCACACTGATTAGAGAGGTGGCAGGAATGGCAAGTCTGGATGACGGTGATGATAATCATCATTCTTATTAGCGATCATCAATAATTAATAATTGCATTGTTTATTCTTCATCAGCGGCAGTAAAGACACCCAGACATGCCAAAAGGTTTAAAAATCAGCTTGCTTTGTTTTGTTTACTGACAGAAAAAGACTTCCTTTGCATTTGCTTTTACTTGGGTTTGCCAGGGCCCTGAGTCCCTTTTCACCTTCCAGAGGTTACTTAAGCCAGTGCTTAGAACCCTTTGGCTTTAATGGGATGAAAGCATGTGTAAGGGCTAAGCACATACTTAAGCACAATGCAAGGCAGCGACAGAAGTGAGCTTGCCTTTGGAGTCATCGGGATCAGAAAATGTATTAGTAAGCAGCAAATGACCAGAAGTGAAGCAGCAGTACCTGCTGTGAATGCCATGGGGAGCAATGCGGTCTTCTGAGGATGCCCAGGCAGTTTGGATCCAGCTGTTACTGCCCACTTACCCCATCCTTCTCCCCTCTACTAGAGCAAGGCTGACCCCTCAAGGTGTCCCAAGCTGAGGTGCTGCAGTGGCAGCACAGGAGGGTCAGCAGAGACCCCCTCAAACTGGGACGTGCACCCTGATGGCAGCTGGTGCCTCTGGAGGAGGACAGCGAACAGGCTATTGGAGTTGCTCTAGCTTTGGCAGCGGTACTGCAGAGGCTGTAATGAGATTGTCACAGTGTCAGTGTGAACAAGTGCATATTCATAAGCAAAATATGCGTCATGGTACTTTTTGGGCTATTTCACGGCCCTGTGAGCTGGGATTACTGGGATTACATGATAAAATCTAGCAACGAGTTTCAGTAAGAAAGCACGGAAATGCATGAGCCCAAGAAATCATTGCTTTAAACACAGAAGCAACCAGTTAAGGCAACACCGTCATTTCTTCACTGTCTGATATACATGAGAGGGAGCAAATCCTAAAAGCAGCTGAAGCCATAACAGCAATCACTTACCAAGGCCATAAAATATTGATCTTCTCCCATCTGAGCCCTGTCAAGCTGGCATACTGGAAGATGTTAGTACCTTTTAAACAGGTATATGATGAAGAAGGAGTGAAGACAGCACTATTAACCTAGAATGTTGCTTGGAAGATCTAAGAAAAAATCCTTCATCTTCTGGGACCTGAGTTCTGTTACAGCCTTGCTGGAAAGGAGCTTTAAAGCCAAGTACTCCTGGCTCTGCTGAGCTCTCAGAGGGGGAGGAAAAGGAGGAAGATGAGTGCATTTATGTTTTGATAGCAGTTCCACAGAGAAGGCATTTTGGGCCCTAACTTCCCTCTTGTGCAGGCTCCCAATCCACACCAATTTAGGTTAGTATTTTTGAATCTGCCCACCTAGTGGCAGACACATAAATCCAGATATAGTTAAATTATCAGAGAACCCCATGAATACTAGGAGGATGACCTGGAGAAGTGAATTATTGTTTAGCTTTGGCTAAATGTCTTTTTTAAGAACTATTTTTAATTCTTGTCTCCCTCAATTTATGCACTTATTTTAAACTTTAGTGATTGTACAATATATGTATCTTTAAAAAAAAAAAAAAAATCTTCGTAAAACGTAATTTCCTTTAATATTTTGAGGGGGGAGAGGGGGGAATGAGAAACAACAACAACAAACACAAAACTTTTAAAACCTGCCTGGACACATTCCTGCGTAACCTCATCTAGGTGTTCCTGCTTCGGCAGGGGGATTGGACTAGCTGATCTTTCAAGGTCCCTTCCAATCCCTGACATTCTGTGTGATTCTGTGAAAACAAAACAAAAAGCCCAAACACCAATAGGTAAAGAAATCCCTGCTGCTTCAGCTCAGTTATTACTTTCTATTATTAATGATGAAGATTGTAGCCACTTGGAACGGTCAACTAAGAGATCTCCAGTTAATTCTGCACCACACAAATGTGGAGAGCAGATGTTCCCTTCCCCTGTAAGCTCATCATCCGAATAGACAAGACATTCAGAGTGTGAAATGGATCAGTCACACACATTACACTGAGGTGGGAGATTCAGGCACACTTCTAGGAAGCTGAGCATCCAACTAATCTGTTAATGGAATAGTACAATCTTATAGAATGTTTGATGAAATTGGAATATAAATACATGTTTGTTTATTATGTAACAACAATGATCACTATAAAAAGACGAGGCTTTTAAACAGGAAAAAAAAAACCAAGTCCAATGAGAGGAAAATAAAGTATGGTAACAAACAGGAAAAATAAAAACAACTAAAACCGACAACAAACACCTTGAAAGTAAGAACATTTGTTTCTTGTGTGGGCTTATTTTGTGAGGAAGTTGATAGGAACTCAAAGACACAAAATTAGTTTGATTTGCCAGTGTTTACATTCATAATTTGCCACTGTGTAGATTTACCAGTTTTCATTAAAGCAATTAAAGCAAAACAAGACTTTCTCACCAAGAAACAACTTCAGTAGGTTTTCTACTAGTAGGAAATTTTTGGTTCAACAGTGAAAACAGATTCAACAAATAGATGAGAAGGCTTTCAAGAAAAGGGAGGATACAAATATATATATATAAAAAAAAAATGGAATAAAGACCAAAACTGAAAAACAAACAAACAAAAAAGTTTAATCTTCAAATTTTCCACAACTCCTGACTAATTTGGTAAGCTGTTCGTACCAGCTCTGACATTTAGGTCTTCAGGAAAGGATCCCTTGGTCATACTGAAGTAGCCAGCAGGTAGCATTCAGCACCTCAGAAGGGCAGACTAATACTATGGGTTTCAATCCCATTTGTGGGCCTCTAAAAATTGTCTAGCAGTGGTACAGATTCCTTTACCATGGCCTTAGGTTTGGAGATATTGGAGTGGCTTTTCTTTACAATTTGTGTTTCACTTCAACATAGCCCATAAGCCATTAGCAAGGCTGAATAAGTTGAAAACCACTGTGTCAGATAACTGTGCTTGGCCAGAGCCTTTTGAGGCCAGTTCCGAACAGGAGTGACAACTTCCAGCTTTAGCAGTGTTCACATTGCCCGTGAGGTTACGCCCCAATGTCTGTTTGTAGAGACAGACTGTTGTGTTGGTGGAGCAAGATGTTAGTCAAAACCAGGGAGAGAGCTAGAATTAACTGAGGAGGTTAAAAAAGCAGTGCCTTTAATGATTAGAAGTATTTTTGGATTGTAACAGCACTCAAGCTTTTCTGAACTTTCCTAACATGTTTTTTCCCCTGAGACTGTTATAAAAACATGTCTCCTTTTAAGATTATGACAGAGGTGTACAGATAGCTCTGTGAAGATTTTTTTTTTTCAAATTTTCAACTTTCAGTGTCATTTCAAATTTCAGAAAATAAGTGTGGAAAACAGCCTGATGACAGCTTTGTGACATCCACCCTTCTACCTCCATGTGCCTTTTATTCAGCAGGAAAGAAAACATTCAGTTAAGGAAGACTGAAAAAATTAAAATGTGTCATCACCCTTTTCCTTCCATCCACTTCTCAACCACCTACGTTTGTGATTTGTGTACTGACTGGAATTTTGTCACCTTTTCCTCACTTCAGATAGTTCTTAATCTTCCACTGTTTTCTTGTCTCCTGCTCTGTGTGTGACCCTGTAAGCTAGGATGTGTAGTGGAGAGGATGGGATTGCTGGTGGCATGGGACGCAAGAAGGAAAAGGCTACTGCATGAAGCGGTGGGAGGATATGGCTGGAGGCCATTCAAGGAGATGAGTGCTCAGCACAGCATTCACTCACCTGTGCCACACGCCCACTCAAGCCCTTAGACTGATGCATTGCTTTGCGGTGGGGAAGTGCTCATGGTCCTGCACTGAAAAGAAATCTTTTGGCATTGCTTTGGGGAAAGCCTGAAGTAGAAGTCAGTTGAATAAGGTCTGGATGTTATAGATGATAGTTTATCTCACAAACTCCATCTCATCTCCTACCTGTTTCCTGCAGAGCACTGAAACCAAAACACCAGCTCCATTAAAACAGGGATGTGTGCCTGTTACGTTACAAGCAGCCTCGATTATTGACAATAGTGTTTTTGTATCAGCAACAGCAAGTTCAAGGCAAATGCTGTTCACGTTGAAGTGAACACAGCTTTGCAGTAGTGTTCACGAGCACAGAAAGCATGCTGCCATCCATGCTTAATTACATTTATATGGGGTCTCGCTCTTCAAGTCATTTTGGAGAGTCCAGTACTATTGATTTCATAAAAGTTACATAAATCTGACTGCCATTGCTGTTATTAAATTTCACTAGCCGTTTCACTGTGGGGACCTTGAGATCTGTCTCTTCCTGTGTGCTGCTACTGGAATATACAGGGACATTTCTGTGATTTTATTTGAGGTACACCTCAGCAGGCCCTTTTTAGGCTCTAGTTAGAGTGACTGCAAGGCAATTAGGATAGACAAGCATAGCTGCTCTCAGCACATGCAGAAAAAAGGAATGAATCTCAGTCAAAATAAAGGGGAATTTTGCTGTCTGAAAGCATATTTGAGAGACAGAAGACGTGCCCAAGCTTTGCTGAATTGCATCAGATCAGGCATCCCATATGTATTGTTCTGGAGAGATGGCTGCCCTGTGATTCAACTAGTAAACTATTGGATCTCTGTATAAATGGCTGCTGTGGACATGACACAGAATTGCTACATGTACAGCTGATGCGTGCAGATCAGTCTGGGTATGCGCAAGAGGACTGACTGGTGTGCAATGGATGGGACCTAGTGATTTTGTATTTGCTGGTATTTAATCTGTCAGCATGCCTGATCACTGGCTATCCTGATCGATTAGCAATGTGGTTATGAAAAGGAGATCAGAACATGAGACTGTGTAGTGGTGGTTTGCTTCTTTTTGGGCTGGTTCACGAAGACTGGAAACCTGGTCGTCTTAAAATACTCAATGTTACTCGGGTCACAGAAGATTTGGTCAGCAGTGGTGAGTTAGATGTAGCGTCTTGGATTCTGATGTCAGTAGTAGTGCACAACTTCCATTATCATCTGCTGATGTTTGTTCTTGCACATTCAGTGGCCATACACAGTATTATAACAAAAGAAATACTGTGGGCTTTTTGCACTCTACTTCTGGTTTGAGTGCTTTGTTGATGATCCTGAATTGCTTTTTGAAGCTTTTTCTCATAACCTCATCCGCTAAAAACCTTTAATTTTTCCATATGTGTCTGTTGCAGGCAAAAGAATCTCTGTTCAGGGAATTTTACTGAATTTAATTTATTTCCAATTAACATAAACTTTTATTTATTGATTTGAGTGCTGGAAAACAAAGGCTTAGATAATTAAACACTGAAGGAAGCCCCTTTTCTCCCTGTTCCCCAGGCTCAGCTTCACTCCAACATATCCCCCACCAGCACTGCCTTTCCCCATCCCCTTGTCTTCACTGCACTTTACACTCAGTCCCTGTCTGTCCCTTACGTGAGGCTATAGGCAGTGCAGGAGATCAGTGTTTTGCTGTCACTCTTTTCTTTTTTCCTCTTTTCTTCCCCTGCTCTTTCCTTCTCACTCATTCCTGGCTCCAGCCTGGGTCATCTACAGGCTGCAGTCCCTTTGGTAGTGTCCCTGCTCCAGTGTGGGTCCCTCACAACTGCAGTCCTCTCCCAGGGAACCCTCCAACATGGAGTCTCTGACTCCAAGAGCCCTTCCCAGCCCTTTCCTCTTCCATATGCTTCCTCCTGTATCTTCAGGAAGAGAAGAAATCTTACATTATATGTTGTGAGGCTTAGGGTGCTCTCCCAAGAGTGGCCATGGGGGTCAGAATCGCTGCTGGTTTCTTCACAGGGATGCCAGTGAGAAGGAGTCATAGGCAGACTCCTGAAAGATGTGTCCCCCCCACCCTGAACATAACTTTTTTGCTCTAGCTGTGTGCATCCTGGCCTTGCTGCACATATGGGTATTCAGAGAGAAGGGTCAGAGGGAATTTCCACCTTGTAAAATGTCTCACCCATTTTCTCTCCCAAAAGAAGTCGAAGTTGCCAAGTTTTCAGTACTGGAGTTGTCTAATGTAAGAGTTTTAGACTGGAAGTCACTATGAGCTGAGGTCTGCTTCCATCTCTGCTTCCGGCCTGCTGGATCCAGAACTTTAGCTTCCAAAGGCTTTTTTTTTTTGTAGGCACCCTGCACCATGCCTGTTATGGTGTGTTTAGTCTGGAAGCTCTGCAGAACAGGATCTGCCTCTCACTGCGTATGCGACACCCAGCACAAGGGGATCCAGTCCCTGGTGAATCTTTGAGGCACGACAGTAAAACAAATAATAAATAATAATATCATTAGTGGGACAACATACGTATTTATAAGAAAATTCACTGATGCAAAGCACCATCAATTGACAGCAGTGCTCCACACACATACAGTGACGGGATTACATTATATCTGTGGCCATAGCTTTATATACAAAGTGCAGCCCATACATTAAACTGGAGATCATCTCTGCCGATGGCACCGGCATCCTCACACATGACCCTCACAGACTGTCACGCCAAAAGCTTCTCACCAACACATGGCTTCAGAGCCAATTGGCCTGAGTGAGGAGAGCTAGGAGAAGAGTCAGGAGAAGAGTTTATGTCTCTGATGCATCTGACTTCACTATGCAAGGTCTGGGACTGGCCCTTCATGTGTTGCCTAAATACATACGACAGCTCAGCAGGGAATAGCCCTTTCTCTCCCCTCCTTTCTCCTTTCCTCACCTCCTCTTCTCCTGTCCTCAATCTGTGCAGCTGCCCAAGCAGAGAAGGCAATGCTCTTCTCCAGACTCAGGAGAAATGCAGCACGGTGTGTTTTCCCATGGCATCTGGCATTGTGTGCAGACGTGTTCCCCGCCCATTTAAACCCTCTTGCTTTAGCTGGATGTGCCCTGACTCAGGGCCAGGGACCTAGGCACCAGCGCAGAGGAAGCTCTGAAGAACACACACGTGGTGGGTTGACCCTGGCTGGATGTCAGGTGCCCACCACAGCTGCTTTATCAGTCCCCTTCTCAATGGGACAGGGGAGAGAAAATACAACAAAAGGCTCATGGGTCAAGAAAAGGACAGGGAGAGACCACTCAGCTATTACTGTTATGGGCAAAACGGACTCAACTTGGAGAAATTAGTGTAATTTATTACCAATCAAATAAGAGTAGGATAATGAGAAATAAACACAAATCTTAAAAACACTTTCGCCCCAGCTCTTCCTTCTTCCCAGGCTTAACTTTACTCCCCAATTCTCTACCTCTTTCCCCACAGCATTGCAGGGGGACAGGATATGGGGGTTCTGGTCAGTTCATCACAGCATCTCTGCAGCTCCTTTCTCCTCAGGGTAGGACTCCTCACACTCTTCCCCTGCTCCAGAGTGGGGTCCCTCCCACAGGACACAGTCCTCCAAGGTGAGTCCTTCCCATGGGCTGAAGTTCTTCAGGAACTGCTCCAGCATGAGTCCGCTCCACAGGGTGCAGTCCTTCAGGAGCAGATTGCTCCAGCCTAGATCCCCCATGGGGTCTCAAGTCCTGTCAGCAAATCTGCTCCAGCCTGGGCTCCTCTCTCCATGGGTCTACATGTCCTACAAGGAGCCTGCTCCAGTGATGTCTTCTCATATGGTCACAGCCTTCTCCAGGTGTCCACCTGTTCCCTGGGCTGCAGGTGGATCTTCTCTCCACCATGGAGCTCCATGGGCTGCAGGGGAATCTCTGCTCTGGCACCTGGAGCATCTCCTTCCCCTCCTTCCTCACTGACTTTGGTTTCTATAGAGTTGTTTCTCCCACATATTTTCACTACTCTCTTCATCTGCAATTGTGTATTTTTTCCCCCTTCTTAAATATGATATCACCAACATGCTGGCACGGTTGCTGATGAGTTTGGCCTTGTCCATTGGTGGGTCCATCTTGAAGCTGACTAGCATCAGCTCTTTTGGACATGGAGCTTCTCACAGGGAGCTTCTAGCGGCTTCTCACAGAAGCCACTCCTGCGTCCTCCCCTTTACCAAAACTCTGCCACTCAAGCCCAACACAGCACAGCAGCACCTGGCCTTGCTGACAGATCTTCCATGCCAGTGGTAGCATCTCCCTGAGTCATTGGCATGGAGCATGCTTCAAGCAGTTCCACATAAGTATTGCCTTCAGATCATGAAAGGAAGTATTTTAACTCACCCACATCCCATAAATGTGATTACAGATCTCTTGATGGCAGCAACAGAACTGTCAACACCCTTGATAAATATACAGGGTGTCACTTGTTTTTCCCTCATTTCTTCTCCATAGCTATCTTCCATGTACCATGGGGGTATGTCAGGTAAATTTGTAACTTTTTCCCCTCTCTGGGAAGTGTGTATACATGGTGGAGGAGGCAGTCCGCCTATGCACAGACATCTCCATGGCTTCTGTTGGCTTCTAAGGGAGATTCACACAGGCAAGGGAGCATTTGAGTCCCAGATGCTCAAGAGAAAATGGCAGAGTAATTCTCCACTGCTGCTTCCATGTGCTTCAAAAACACATTAAAAAAAAAAAAAAAAAAAGAAAAATGTATAACTGAAAGGTGCTGAATAATTTGAGAAAATGGGGTCACGCCCACCCACTCATTTGTAGAGCTTAGAGATCTGTATAAAGATGCAAATGAATACATCTGTTGTGTCATTAAATGCAACGGCAGCAACCTAGATGAAAGGGAAAGGGAGTGAGGGAGTGAAAGTGCTGACTGGTAATAGCACCACAAAGTTGTCTTCTGTGATGAGGATCTGCCAAGTGCAAAGCCCCAGGCTAGTACTCCAGGTCCCGGTTCAGCACCCATTTTATGCTCTCTCTCCTTCCCTGCTGCTTTTCGTAGTCTCATGGGCTGGCACGCAGCACTGTGCAGCAACCAGTGTCCCTTGTGCGCTTTCTGCAGAGGTTGTGGAGCCAGTGGTTTAATCCCCTCTTTCACCTCCCTGTGGATTCTGGCTACCTCGGCTGGTATTTCACAGGAAGGAGGAGAGGATGGAGGCTCTGACAGACAGCGGCCCTCCACTGCTGGTAGCACCTCTGCCTCTGGGAAGGGACCGGGGATGAGGTCAAGTGACAACGTGTGTGCACAGGCTGCTGTGAGTAATTGAATGTGGGAGTGATCCTGACAGCATCTCTGGCCTCACTAGCTGCCTGGGCATGTGTCAGCTGTGGTGCCAGGGTCTGAAAAGACACTTCAGAAATGTCATGGCCAGAAAGACCTGTTAATGTGACACCCAGCATCAGGTTGATGCTGCTGCCTAGCCACACTGACTCTGCAAGGGGAGGAAGCAGAATCTTCCCCCACTCCCTCAGTAAAAAAAAGAGAGAGGAGTCCCTTGGCCACCCTCTTCTTCTCCTCACCATATTCACCTCACATGCCTGCCAGAGAGCAGGGGTCCTCCCACTGCAAGTGCTCTAGGCTCCCTCTGTCCTGCTGGTGTTCCCTGGCCAAGGATACACCATGGAGACAGGTGACCACAGCCCCACAATGGCTCCTGCAGTTCTTGCTGTTCTCCTTTGTGGCTTTGTACAGCCCTGGCATTATATTCCATCTGCTTCCCCTGAGGGGCTTGCTATGGTGGGCAGAACCTTTGAGATCCTTTCACCCGGCTTGCTGGGGCTGGAGCTTTTGTCAGTAAGTTCAGACTTGGCACCTGATTTCCCCAAGTAACTATGCTTGCTGGTGGGAAACTGACTGGGCAGTTGTGCAAGTTCTCAGATTCCCTCATTGTGAACCTGAGTGCTCGTTTCCTTTTCCTTTTCAGGGCTGCCTACCAACATATGCCCCAGCTTTGACAAAATGACTTTATGTAAACAAGTTTTCTCCTGGGGCAAGTGCAGAAGGAAAAACACAGATCCATAAAAACCAGTAAAAAAACTACACACGACATTCATTTCTTCAGTGTAAGCGCTGCTGTAGAAAGCAATTTGCATTTGCTCAGGCTACTTGCAGGTCCTTCCTGCCCAGTCTGGGCTTCAGCTAGCTGAAAGAGACACAGAGAGTGCAATCCTAGTCCTTTTATGATTTTAACTGTTCTCTTTATTGTCTACACAAAGGCAAGCGGATTAAACATAGAGTGATCTTTACGTTCCCATATAACTGTTTTGAACTTCAATCTTCTAGTTAATAATAGTTGTTTTTATTTTCCCCAGCACGGTACATAAGCACTCTGAGTTTCACACTACCTGTCCACTGTTCAGTTTTAGCGAGTTTTATTCCCTAGACATCTTCTATGTGACTGTGTCACTTGACCTCTAAGACTCCTGATAAAATTTGCTGAAGGAGCTCCCAGTTCTCATTCATACATAAATGAGTATTTATACAAACATATATGTATGTTGTATGCTCTCTCCTAGTAAGTTTTACTTTTTACATTTGGGAAGTTAGCCTTTTCAGAGGGCCAAGTATATATATCTATATATTATTGTTTGGCACCATACTCCCTGTGCTCATATTCAGTATAATCAAATCATGATCACTGGCTCCTGTAGCTGCTTCCAGGGTTTGACAGCTACTGCTGCAACAGGTCTGAGTGAGCATCCAGTGAGTATATTCTTCTATTAATTCTATCAGCCAGGTGATCAGATGGGCAGGCATGTGCGAGCCCTTTAGTGGGTGTTTATATGTGTGTGCAGGTGCAGGGACACTCACAAAGGCAAAGGCAGAAGCAATCCTTTTTTTCTAGCATTTTTGTACCTGTGTATACTGTTAATATTGTCCAAAAGCTTATGCAGGTGCATGTGTCTGCTTTTCCCAGTGACATTTCTCCACACTGTTATTAACCAGTCATACAGTAATCATGCTGTTAAGCATGGATCATTGAATAGTTTCTCAAGCTAATTTGCAGTCCAGGAACTTATAATTCTTTTAAAGTTATTTATAAACGTCCTCAATGTTTATTTATGGCTCCCAGGCTGCTTCCTACCAAGCCTGCACATATCAGTGCAATGTCTTCTTGAATACATTCCGTAAGTCTAATTTTTTTTTACTTTTTACCGATTTCTACATCTGTCTATCTCAGCCTGCATCCTAACTGACTTGAGACCTACCCTCCAGAAGCAACCAACAGCTTCCAGACCAACGTTTAATTCTTTGTTCTTCCTAATGAGAACTACAGCAGACTTTTACTTCAACCTGAATGTAATGTTTTCACAGTAGAAAATTACCATCTCTACACTTCAGGAGCATCAATGATGTTTCCTGATGACTGCATAAAACCTCTAGCATCTTTTCAAATTGAAATCCTTTCATAATAACTGTGTTTTGTATTTCCATATGCTACAGACATGAGCAGAATCATCATTAAATCGTTAATTTAGTGGTGTCTGAAAGACCCCAGTAGTCACCTTCTGAAAGATTTTACCAGTAAATGTAAGGATCAGTCTCTGCTCTGAAGAACTGAGTAACTGAAAAAACACAGTGGCATCTTTAATGCAGAGCATCACCTCTACGCCTTTACCCACTCCGTTTTTCCTTAAATGTTTGTAACCACACTGTTAAAAATTCCAAGTAATGTGACAAATCCCTGCAGGTTTCAGTAATGACAATAATATCAAATTTCTTCTCATCGATGGGAATTTTCATTTCCAGCTTGCTTGTTCCTTGATGTCTAGGACTGCTATATAAGTAATAGGAAAATCTCTTTTCTTCACAACTTCACCACAGCAGCTCTATTTGTTTGCAGCATGCTGAGCTTGAGTTCGTATTGCATTTGCCTTCTTAGCACCTTCCCTTTGTGTCATTAGTCAAGCAACCGCCTGGCTGCTCCAGCTTGTCTCTGACAGAATGGAGTAGCTTTGAGATGGAGGCCATTCTGTTCAAACTTCGTTGCATATATATATACATATATATATATATATATATATATAAAAGACTGAAGGCAGCATTATGAAACCTCCAGCAACTCGACTACACACTGCAGCCACTTTTTTTCCACTGACACCAGAACACTCTGTTTTTCCTACTCACCAGCTGGTGAGAAGTGTCAAGTGATAATGACAGCAAATCGCAGGAGAAATCACTGCCTTCAAACATCAGACTTCATCAGCAGGAGGACAACTGCATCAACCCTGATGCTGCTGGTCCTTGAAGGTGCTTACACCTAGAGTACCCCCGTTTTCCTCTGTTCATTCCTCAGTAGCCAGTGGGAGATGGGAGAAAGGGTGTGCATAAACTTCTGAGTAATCACTATCGCAGCACAGGGTCTGCCGAATCAGATATCATCTGGGAACTTCTTCCTCAGCAGTAACATCTTGTGTGCCAAGGAACTGTACAGACCGACTAGCACTCCTCATCCTCCTCTTCATCCTCCTCTTCCTCCTCCTCTGTCACACTCACTCTTCATCCTCCTCTTCCTCCTCCTCTGTCACACTCACAGCCACTGTGCTGATCTGGCTGTTTGTCATCTCTTGTGTTGACACAGTGCTGGGACAAATCAGCAGCATGGGAAATTCTGCCACCTGATCCGGTCAGCTGAGAAAGTTTATATCCTCTTTACAGGAGATTGACATAAACTGAAATTTGATGACCACAGGGGAAAAAAAAATTCTCTTGGTAGCTCTAAACTGGAAGTGGGTGATTATCGAATGGAAGCCAGTTCAATAAAGCCTCGATTTAAGAAAGTACTTGACAGTGTAGTTTCCTCTGGTCATGTCTCTGAAATGTTTTTTGTCTGGCAAAGGATGTAAATACAGGCAGTCTCCAGTATGTGTTGAGGTACTCCGAGGTAGCGACCTCAACTGTGTAAAAAAAATGGTTGCCATACTGTAGAGGAAAATGACGACATAAAGCATTTCTCCAGGGCTGCCTGGCACTAATGACTTTAATACAGCGAGTTGAACAAACTGATGTGGCAGCAGTGACTGTGAAGGAGGACTTTTAACTTGCCTACAATAACTACCTTGCTAGGAGCTGAGTGTTTCAGTCAGTGTGATGGATGGTGAATAGGAGCCATAGGAAGGCCAGTGCAGGGAGGCAGTGTGGGAAGTGGATCCAGATGGGGCAGGGTGCAGGACACAGCTGTAGGAGAGCATCTCTGGTGGCACTACAGTGATGTGCACTTAATTCCTAAAGCTTCCAGAAGAAAGCTTGGCTGCACAAATCAGGACTTGGAATGCAGAAGTAATACAGATAAAGGTGTGTGCATGAGTTGTCGCTTTCCCCAAGAATTGTACACATGGGTAATGGCTGGGAGAGTGCTGACAAGGGGCCCATGACCTCACATGAATCCAGAGCAGATTCAAGCTGTACAGAAGTGTAAATATGAAATACTGTGATGATAGTATGGGTGGTTATCCTAACACTGCTTATACCACAGTTTTTCTTGTGCATTAGCACAGTGACAGAAGGAGCAGCAGAGTGACAAGAAGCAGCACTTACAGAGCTGATGGAGGGCTGAACACAGAAACTCTCGCTTTGTGCCTCTGCATCCATCCCAGGCTGATGTTCCAGTGCCTGTAGGCCTCCTGCAATCAGTCTCAGTACTGTTCACCAGACTGAACTGTACTTCCAATTATATTTATGGACCTATTAGCAAAACTGGTGATCTATTCATAGACAAGCCATGAACACAAGAAGAGAGTCAAACGCAGCCAATAAATTGCCTGCAAGAAGTAAACTGTGCCATCAGCAAAATTTTGTATCTCTGTTGTTCTCCTCTTTCTCTTAGATCGTTAATAAACATATTGAACATCTCTGGTCCTGATGCTGATCCCTGGAGCATCTTGCTATTAACCTCCTTTCATGCAGAGAATTGGACGTTTATTCCTTTCCTTTGTTTCTTACCTCTTATCTAGGTTTTAATCCATGTCAGGACTTCGCCTCCCACCCTACGGGTAACAAATTTCTTTAATAGCCTCTCGTGAAAGACTTTATCAAAAAGCTTTTGAAAAGTTTAAATAAATTATATCCCACACACACCCCTTCTCCTCAGCTCAGTATTTCATTAACTCTTCCCCAGGATCCTAATAGGTTAGAGAAGCCCAGGTTACACTTAACAGAAACTGGCAGACAGGTTTATCTCTATCATGTTAGAGACGTCTAGAAGCTTTCTAACTCTATCTTTAATGATTTTTTTCAGTGTTTTCTCCTCGTTCCAAGGTAAGGTGTTCACTTTCATAACCAGATCATCTTTACCTTCTTCATAAAACATGGTTACAATAATTGCTTCCCTCCCAGCCCCTCAGTCCCCACAGGGGTTTGTACTGTTTGAATGAGCCACTGCCTGCTTTGCTTATTACCTCATCTACTCTGAAGTCCCATTCCTTGGGCATTTGCAGACACTTGCCATCCACTTGAAAGTTCACATCTTTATCTGCTGTTCTATCTTCTCATGATTCTGACCCTTCTCAGCCTGGAACTTTCACAAACATCCAAGGCTTTGTCTCTCGTCTCATTCTTTTCCTCACCTCCCAAGGTGGAAAAGCCTAGAGGAGAGAAATTAATTGTTTTCCATGAGGCTGGTCCCACTCTAGCCATGGATGAAGTAACAAGTGGCCTAAGACAGCAAGTGGTTTGGTTTGGTGAACTGGTATTGGCTCCTCTACCTTTTCAGCTACCAAAAGTTTGTGCTGTTGGCACCTCAGCCCTACTGCTTCAGCCATTTTGGTTAGCCATGCGGTCCTAAATAAAATATTAATGGCCATTATCCACTTGTCTGTCTTTGTAAGGCAGCAACTTTCAGCCACCTCATTTGACACCTGGTGGGCAGAGCTCTGCTGGTGCTGGGCACACAAAACAACACACATACAGAGGGAGAGCTGATTTCCACCAGTGTGACAGAAGTTGACATCCCCAAAGTACCTTTTTGCAGGGCAGGGGGATGTTTTGCTTCTCCCCACATACAGGCATGTCTCCTGCTGCAACGAGGTATTTTCAGTTCCAAAGTGCAAGCAATTCACCTGGCCCCCAGACAGAAAAACATGTGGTCAAGCTGTGGCTGTCACGAGAGAGGAGAATCAGGGCCGCAGAATGTCCATTTGGTGTGACAGACACAAAGGTCTTTCTGCTGACCCTCACATCTGCTGCACACATGCCCAGCAGCAGCTTAGCATACTGCTCTGCAGCGTTAGGCCCAAAGGTTGGCTTCTGCAATGAATGACATCTACAGCTCTCCGTTATGTGCAAGGACTGAATTAAAGCCTGGAGGACACTACAAGTTACAGCAGGCCCTGCAACAGGCCCAGAAATTAAGAGTACTTGCAAGGATAGCTAAGCATCTTGAGCCTGCCTGCATCCCACCCACCAAACTAGGGCCTCTCTCTGTCTCTCACACAGCCCTGCAGTCTGCTACTAACCTGACACCTCCCAGGTGTCATGTCTTCTACCTCAGAAGGCTGGTCTCCTACTGGGATCTCATATCTGAGCTGCTTTGGACTGGCAGCTGCATGTTGCCACAGTGCAGATGTCCAAGCTGCTGCACATCAGCTGGTGCAAGACAATGCGCTCCTTGTGGGGGGCATTGTCTCCTGGTTCATATCCTTGATCATTTTGCTTCTGCACAAGTTACCTCTAACAAGGTTTTTCCACAACGCTAAAATGTGATGCAATCTAAAGAAAAGTGTTGATACTTTTGGAAAGTGGGCAACATTTGGCCTCCTCTTGGGGTCCCTAGCCACAGTCAGTAGCCCTATCATGTCATTTTCATCTCGTTCATAGGCAGAAACCATCATCCTAAGCAGAAGCTGGAGTCACAAAGGAGACCAAGGAACTTTGTGACAGGAATCTCCTCACGTCTTCACTCCTATGGAGCTGCAGTGTTGTCAGTCTGAGGAGGGTATTTTACTTGAATGGCTGAGGAAACTTTTTATGTACCCCGAATGCCTCCCTGGGGTGAGCCAGCTGACAGCTCACCATGCTTACGTCCTGTGCATTGTTATGAAGGCTGTCTCTGCGGGATGGCTCCTGTGCTGTGGGAGGGATGGCTCCCTACCCTGAGTTCTCCTTTGTAACCAGCTCTTGTCTTCTTACTCAGCAGAACTGCACCATTTTGCTCCCAGGGGGAAGTCAGGTGCCCACAGAGTTTGGTCATGGATTTGCCACAGTACAATTTGTTCAGCAAAGCTCCTTATACCCTCCTTAATCTCCACTTTATATCTCCCCTGCTGCACTTTACAATCTCTTATATTACTATAATTTGGGCTGGATTTCCATATTTTACAAAATGCCTCACTAAATGGCTGTATCTTTCCCTTTATCCACGGTGTTACTTCTCAGCATTACTTCCCACCTATAGGGAGAATGTATATGCATCATATGGAAGTATGTTATGGCTGTAGTAAATGACCTCATATCATCTGGATGTTCCCCACTCTCCTGTACACATCAAGTATAAATTGGTTTTAGAGATGTATCTACAGTGTTTCTTCCTGCAAGCCCTGAGGCCACTCTCAAACCAGACTAGCTTGTTGTACCTACAGGGAGCTCTTGCGCATCTTCTAATGAGACCAGAGCATGGCCTCCAGGCCTTGGGTGCTTGAGCACATCCATCACCATGTTGCCAGGCTTTGTTGCACCATAAGCGCTGTGTGAAGCAGCCACGGAGTACAGACACCATAGGCAGTGCTCATGAATTCCCTGGAGGCTGCTCTTCCGTCATGATCACAAACCCCGGGGATCCAGGACTCAGATCTTGTGCTGCTCCCGTGTTTTTTACGCCTTGAAATTTCACATATTTCCTGTTCCACATGAGTCATTAGGAAGAGTTATTGACAAGCAGGAGCTGTTCAAAGGAGAGCAACTGAAATGATCAAGGGAGTGGAGGAATTGATTTAGAAAGAAAGATTAAAAGGATAAAGTCTGGAGAGATCGGTTAAACAGCAACTACTGTGAGCACGATAACCTACACATACTTAAAAAGTGTTTCAGAAACAGGAAAATACTAGTAGCATGATACATGGGGAGACAAGTGGAAACAGGCAGAAATTGAGAGTAACTTGAATTTTCCCTTTGAGATTAGCTTTCAGACAATAGGAAAGAAAATGTTCACTGTCACTACTCTAACCTGATGCCAGCATGTAATAAACCCAAACACTTTCAATTTTATAAACCCTGGGATGAAAAATACTAGTAAATGCAATATAATGTGAGATGTCCAGAGATGGCACTGGGTCAGAGAATAGTGCGGACATCCTGATGAGGAAGGAGATTTGGGAGAAACTGTGGACAAAACATCATTTTTTCCAGAGTCCTGCACAACCCAGGGGAGTTTACCTTAGACAGCAGAGCTTGCCATGTACCTGTCTGTGAGTCTGCTTTCCTCACTTCACAAGTGGAACATCTTATGGATGAAACCAAAACTTTTCCTGTCAGGGCCATGTGCATGGGTGAGGTTCCTGCAATCCCCACTCACCATCTGGTCCATGAGCTCTGATGTGCTACAGTCGTTTGTCAGTTTTAAACTTGACTGCATTGCATGCCAGAGTGTGCAGCTGAGCAAGCCTGACCAGATGCTTATCAAGTGTAAATTGGTGCAAATGTCTATTTATATCAGCTGGGGCTGTGCACCACTCTTTATAATGAACCTTGTGCCCATTGTACATTCAGGAACTCACAGAGTTGAAGGCTAAGGGGACTACTAGATCATCTGTTTTGACCTTCCAAGTATCAAAGGCCATTAATTTTCACCCAGTTACCTCTGGATTGAGCCCGATAATTTAAATTTGACTAAACCATAATATGTGTTCAGCTAACAAGTAACTTTCTGAATTAGGTCTGTTGTTGATTTCAAGACATTCAAACATGGTTAATCCTCTCCTTTAAGTGGGAGTTTCTTGCTGTGGCTAATCACTTTTGCTCTTTCATAAAAGGCGTGCAGTTTCCATTTGAACCTGACCTGCGGCTCCATCAGATGTTATATGCTACTGAAGTCACAGTTTGTTCATGTTAAAGCTACAATGTCCAATAATTTGTAATCATTTTTATGTTTGGTCAGTTTTTAGACAAAAAGATTTTTCAGTGTGCATCGAAAAGAGTGTATTGTGAGAATCACATAGAGTATTTGATAGTCTCCATGAAAATCATCGTATGTTAAAAGCATGTGTATATTCCTTGACTTAGATAAGATCAACTATTCAATCTACCTGTTCATCTGATCATAGTATCACATTTACCTTAATATTTGAACACATCCCTGTGATACCAGTAGGAACAGCAAAGTCCCTAAAGCAGTTATACTGTGGCATGCTAGTCTTTGGGAAAGTATAATAGTTGCTCTGTTCACATATTTCCTCAAATTTCTTCTTGTGGTTGTTGCAGGAGACAGTACATTGTGGCAGATGGACCTGTGGTCTGAAAGAGCACAGCTGCTTTTATAAGAAAAACTATGCTTAAGAAAGGTTGTGGAAGGGTCTTGCTTGCTATCAGTTTTATCCTTTCAGCTACTAGGGGTTTTGGGGCACAAACCTGAGGCTGCATTTTGAGTTGCATTCTTCCAGTGGAAATGGTTTTTGATGGAGATGGTGAAAAGACCTGTAATAACACATTCAAAATGCACTTTCTGCAAATAGCATGCAACACTGACTTAAAATTTGCCGTGTCTACAAACATCTCTGCCAGTAAACTGATTTGTGAGGTTGTTCGTGGAAACACAGCAAAAAACAGGAGTGAACTCAGCAGAAAGGAATTAATTAAAATTCGAAGGAAGATTTGTGGGTCATTCCTCAGTACCTGCTAACAGATTTAAGGCAGCTTATCAGAGAGCTGGTTTGGGTGCATAGTTTCACAATCCCAAGCAGTGCTATGCAAAGGTATCTTTGCTTGCGTGGCTGAGGGTAGCGAGAGAATCTGTCCCAGTGTTCACTGGAATCCCCCAGGCAACTTATGGGCCAGAGACCATTTAATGCTTCTGATTACAACACTTTTCTCGTTTGTTTAGGCAATTCCAGAGGCACAGTGTTTCAGAGTGATCCAAGGACTGGAAAACAAACAAAACCAACAAGCTTTCTGTCTTTCTCCTCCTCTACTCTGCAGGGGGAAAAGCCTGATTAGTTTATAGGGTGATTTGTTTGTTTAGACTTTTTCTGTGTGCTAATGAGTGGGTGTGTGGATGTGTTGTTGTGTTTTGCCCCCACGTGGGTGGATGCAAAAAGTTCATTGATGGAGGTCTGTGTTGGAAAACTGAGTTCTCCGTGGAGAGGGCAGGAGCTACTACAATGATTCTCACTTTTCCTGGAAGGAATTCAATGCACCCAAACCCCGGGGAAATCCTGTCTCCAGCATACACAGATCCCATCCTCAGAGTCAATAGTTTTCTTGTTCCTCCATGGCATAGTTGCCGCGGGTTTATGCAGAAAGGTGAACTTCTTCAGTGACTCAGACAAAACCTGTGTCAAGCACAGAGTATTGGGGCAGAGACCTTGAAGGTGACTCTATCTTCACTGGTGGCCAGTACAAATGAGGGAGCAGCAGGGTGATGTTCTCACAGTAATTGGTGTTGCTAGGGAGACCAGACACTGTGTTTTGTCAACTGGAGCTTTTCCAGGATCCTGGGCTTCTTCACTACATATGAGCTGCAATAATCAGTCATGAATGCCTGGATAACTGTGCTAAGACCTGTGTCTGATAGGATAGGACACCATCTTCTGGTAGGCTGCAAATGGAAGTGGGAGTGTTTTAATAATGTGGTTACCTGGGAGTTACACAGCGGTAAGGCATCCAAAGGGACTTCAAAGCTACAGAAGAACGTAACAATCTGGGGCTGATGTCCTCAGTGGCAGGTGATACTATGGAAATACGTAAGTGCTTTGAAATGCTTTGGTTCTTTTTGCAAGCATCAATTTGGTTTCCACTTTCTGTTTTCTCCTGCATCAAAGGTTCCTTTAATGGAGTCACAGTGTACAGCATCTCATAACAAAACACACCGTTCCCTGCCTATGGAGGCATTTCCCCAACCATAGCTGTTCTTGCAGTATAGCCCCAAAGCTGTTTGTGCTGCTTAGGTTTGTTTAACTAATCAGGGACCTCTTCTTCCCTGAATTTAGGCCTTCCCTCAAAATGAGTGCACTTCGATTAAAAAAAAAAGGAAAAAAAAAAAAGAAAAAAGAAGGATTTATCCCAACAGTAGCATTTACTTCCCCAATAACTAACAGAAAACCTGAAACACATGAACTGCAAACTGAAATTCCATATAAAAACAAGGATCTAAGGTTGCAAGGGAAGGTTAATAGAATCCAGCTAAACAAAAAATAATCACGAAAAAAATATCTTTCCAGAATGTTATGCTTCTCTAAAAAAACCTTCCAAACCCATCAGTTACTAAAAGCATAGGAAATTCAAACTGAGTGTGAAGATATGAGAATCTCTAATAAAGGTAAATACAGAATTGCACAGTGAAGCAACTTTAAGTCTGATTCCAGCAATGATTTGAGAAAAATCAGACATTCTGAGACTAACTTTGTCCATCCATTACCCACAGTGTCATCAGATCAATGGCCACAAAACTAGAATGCTTTATTCTCCATCACTCTGAGGTTGTGCTGACTCTGGTCCTTCTTTACAGCCATACACACTCTACAGAAAAACACATATTTCACAAATTCCTCACCAGACAAATAACACATCGAAGCCATCACTCTGCACTTGTCATTCTGATTCTATTTACTCCAATTAAAAAAAAAAAAAAAAAAGGACTGTGAAACACAGGGTTAGCAGAAATTATTCTCCTCAGCTCCATTCCCTGCCTACGCTCTCCATGCAAAGACCTTCATCAGAAAGACAAAGCCTGGCACTTTGGGAGGTGCTGGGCAGGGTGATGACTCCCATTGCATGGCATTCACCCAGTGCAGGCAGCTGCCTGCCAGCAGAGATGCCCGCCCTGGTCCCCAGCTTGCCTCTCCCTGCCTCAGCTCCAACAGTTCCCACACTGCCAAACTGGTGCTGCCCTTCACACTCCCTGCTGGCCCAGGGAACCTCTGCCTCATGTTGCAGTGTGTTCTGCAGATGCTGTATGAGTTTTGAGGTGGAGAGGATGCTTAAAGTGGGCACTGGTCCTGCTTTGAAACTTGTCTCTCTTAACAGATTGCTATTAAAGCATACACGAGTACCAGGACAACAGCACGTTTACACATTCATTGTGTCTGAACCTAACTTACTGCTATGTACCATTTGTGCAGATATTTTTAGTGCCCTGCAATAACTACAGCTTCTCTCTCGCACGTACAGGCACTGCAACAGAGGGGTAGACAGCCAGAAGCTGGGAACACGGGCTTGGAGGTACCCAGAAGGTGCCTTGGGGTCAGAGGGATCTGACGTCTCCTTCCAAGCGGCTGTGTAGTGGCATTGCACATAATGGAGGAAAGGCTGAGAGAGCTGGGTCTCTTTAGCTTGGAGAAGCCTGAGGGGTGACCTCATTCATGTTTATAAATATATGAAGGGTGAGTGTCATGAGGATGGAGCCAGGCTCTTCTCAGTAACAACCAATGGTAGGACAAGGGGTAATGGGTACAAACTGGAACACAGAAGGTTCCACTTAAATATGAGAAAAAACTTCTTCACAGTGAGGGTGCCAGAGCACTGGAAGAGGCTGCCCAGGGGGGTTGTGAAGTCTCCTTCTCTGGAGACATTCAAAACCCGCCTGGACACCTTCCTGTGTAACCTCATCTAGGTGTTCCTGCTCCAGCAGGGGGATTGGACTAGATGACCTTTTGAGGTCCATTCCAATCCCTAACATTCTGTGATTCTGTGAATCTGTGAATCTGTCTGAGCTCTCTGCTACAGACCTGAGCCAGCTCTGCAGGTGTCAGCAGCTAGAAACAGAGAACCAAGTCCAACATTGGACTTGACACATAAGATTGTGGTTGGATCCAAAAGACACAAAGCATTATTTCTTGGAGATCTCAAGCCAAACAGAGCTGGAGTATCTGTTGGTTTAAACAAACCTCAGCCAAAGGAAGGCTGCAACACATCACAAATACAAAAGCACTAGCCTGTAGTTTGCAGTGAACAACATTTCATAGTAGAAAACACTTTTCTAATATCACTGTCTTTCTGACTGAGCCTGATGATGTCACTGGTTGTTTTCTTCACAGCTCAGAAAGACTGTCATAAAAAAATAGCCAACTTTCCCCTCCTTTCTGTTGAAAGTCTCCATAACCTTGGTGTGAATTTATAGTCTGTCATTGCCTTTTGAGATGCCATATGTGCAAGAGAATAAGAGAAAGGGAGACACTTCTTTTCTGAAAATGATGCCACACTTAGCACTATTACAGCCCTGTGGACAATGTATTTAAAGTAGTAAGAAGAGGTCTGGGGTGAAGGAAGACCTTGTGGTAAATATACATGTCTCCTGTCCTTGGGGGCAAAGAAAAAAAATCTAAACCAAGCACCCATCCTCCACTAATTAATGTAATGTAATCCATTCTAAGAGGAAGAAAGTTCTGAATTGTCTTTTAATTATTTCCCATGGATAAATCTTCTCTGACAGGAAAGATTCAGTAGTACCCAGTGAAGGGCAACTATTTCTAAGAGTAGAAATTCAATGCAAGCTTCTATTCAGGCTGAGAGTGACATTCTAGCCAGGAGATTTGTAGAGAAACTGCCATCACATATGAGTTTTTTGAGTCCATTTACTTTGGTTGACCCTAATGATTTGGTGTCACCTTGTGGATTTTGCTAGTCCTATCTTCTCTTTCTCAGAAAACAAAGTCCAAAAGAACATGCAAACATATCTGCATCAGCTTATGCTCTTCCTCTGGCTATTAACGGTTGTTATTGTTATTACTAGTATTAAAATAGAAGCCCCTTAGAAGCTCCTGTCAGGGACTGAAAAGGATAATGGCTCAAACATTGTGGCAAAAACAGTTTATGCAGCCACAGAAGATGGGACACTCAGGATAAGGTGATAAGGTGAATTGTGATTTACATACCAACGACAAGCTAAGGGGCCACAGACAGTCTGACAGCAGGAGGTGGGGAACATGCTGGAGGGCACGGAGCTCCAACTTCTGATAGGCCCAGCATGGCAGAAAGGGAAAGGCTGAGACCCTTCAAGATGGTCCAAGACTTGTCAATCTTTCGCAATTCCTCCCCCCTCAACAGCGGCTTTTCTATCTTTTGCAATAACACCTCCAAAAAAGACCAAAAATTACACAAGCAGGCAAGCCAGAGGGCAGTTAACGTCCACCTTGTGCAAGCACTGGCGGTGCCCACCCACCATCCTGAGGACCACTCTGCTCACCAGTCTTGCCACATGAACTCAACAAGACACCAGAGGATGCCACACATCACTGGATCTGAGACTATGAACTCCATCTCACATAAAGCCAAGCCATTTCTCTCTATTTTTTTTCTTTCCTATATTTCTACTTTTTTTGCTTTCCTTTTTATAAGTAACACAGTAACATAAGATTTACTTCCACCACCAGATTATTTGCTAATTGGGCAAAGCTGCAAAATAAAAGCCTTTTGTTTATAGACCTGAAGTACTGTGTGTGCTGTTTTCCTGTTTTCCAGCCGAGGGGACCCATGAACCTGAGTCACCTCTTCCCCCATTCACACCTCTGGGTGGGACGTGACAGCTCACAGACTAGAACGCCACTGAACAAACAAAAGAAAAATACAAGTTTCTTGAACTGTAACTTTAGGATTTATTTGCTAGCATCATTTGGACAAACAGCGCATGGCAAAGTGTCTCAGCCTTCACAGTTGCTGAAGCCAGATTGCTCTTCTGAGATGCATTGTTTTATGTCTGCAAATTGCATTACCCTGTGAGGAGTATCTGGCTGTGAGTGCTTGGGTGTGTGTGTGCTGGTGATGTGCCTCCTAACTCACCACCACTTCACGCAGAATCAGTGATAATGGTGACACGTGCTGATGGCTGTATGCCAGGCTGTGTTGGTGACAGAAGAGTCTTCAGCCATTAACCAAACTCAGTTATTAGGAAAAGGCCAAGGACCATGTGAACACATCTGGAAATCTAAACCTGGGTCATGATGGGGAGAATCAGGATATGTTGAACACTGCTGTTCCAGGCAGTCAAGCAAGCTATTTTAGTTGTACACGGCTCCTGAACTACAAGATACATACTGCTTCCCATGCTCCTTGATCCAGGAGCTCTGAACTGATTGAAAGCAGCATTTGTGTGTGCGTGGGTCGCATGGCCAAGTCACAGATCCCTGCTGTGTGACAGGGCAGATGAGCTCTGGATCTGTGCTATGATGATGCCACCAGTTCTGGGTTAGCCTGTATGTTTTCTGTCTGTCTCACTCATTGTACAGCACACAGGTACATGATTAGGTGATCAGAGTAGAGTGAAAATGGATGAAAAAAATAAAAATGAAACCAACATAAAAAATCATGTCATGATGGTAAGTGTCTAATGGAAAATAATAGTAATCAGTAAGGGTAAGAATAATATTTAGTTCCTCTCACAGTTCCCTGAAATGTTCTGAACTATCAACATTCTGGCAATACTTTACCTTGGTATTAGCACTACCAGCAAAATGCAGCTTTGAAAGAACATATTTTTCCAAGAGTCTAAATGCTAATATAAATGGTCGAGTTACTATGACTCTTCTTCAGAGTCTTGGCAAGCAAGTATAGGTCAATTTTGACATTATTATTATCATTATTATTAATCATGGTAGCATTTACTGTAGCAAAACAATTGTGGATTTTCTCCCCAAAGTTTTATGATTTTTATTTCTCTTTGTCTCTTTTTTTTTATTATTATTATTATTATTTTAATTTTTCCTCTCAAAGAGATGCAAATCCTCTAAAGCGACTCTAACCTACCAGTTTGTGACTTACTTTTAGACACTTTTGACAGAACCCTTAAAAATAGTGCCTAGACAATCTGCTGAAAGCTACTGGAATAAAACCCAAAAGAGCTCCAGAAACAGTCACCCTTGTCTACTTGTAAATATTAATATCTTTGTGTTCTATATTGTGCTCAGTGCAGTAGGAAGTTAGTCCCAGTCCAGGGGTTTGAGGCGTTATCATAAAGATGGTAATGCACAAACAAGTAAAATTAAGACATGGAGGGGAAAGAAGCAGATGCAAGGGAACAGGAGAAGCAAAAAGTAACAGCAAGATGATTAATTCATGAAAAACTCAATAAGCAACCAGTTCATCTCCACTGTTCAGCTATTAGAAAATGAGATCATCAGTAGTGGTTAATTTTTTAGGGTACTCTACTGTGAGGTCATCCTCTTTCTGTGATGGCAATTGACCAGTGACTTGTATTTAAATACAGAATATATAGAGAGCAAGGGACATTTTTTCCAAATGGGTGCATGTATAAAGTGTAAATCAAGCCAACTGACTAAATAATAAATAAACATAATCAAGTCTGAAACAAACAAACCAGAGAAGATTTCACTGCCTGTATGAACACAGTTTGCATCATAGAATCATACAGAATCATAGAATAGTTTGGGTTGGAAGGGACCTTCAAAGCTCACCTCGTCCAACCCCCCTGCAACGAGCAGGGACATGTGCAACTAGATCAGGTTGCTCAGAGCCCTGTCCAGCCTGACCTGGAATGGGCATCTCCCACCTCTCTGGGCAACCCATTACAGTGTTTCTCCATCCTCATTGTAAAAGTTTTCCTCATGTCCAGCCTGAATCTCCCCTTCTTTAGTTTAAAACCCTTGTCCTATTGCAACAGGCCCTGCTAAAAAGTCTGCTCCCATCTTTCTTATAGACCCCTTTTAAGTACTGAAAGGTCACAATAAGGTCTCCCAAAGCTGCCTCTTCTCCAGGCTGAACAACCCCAACTCTCTCAGCCTGTCCTCATAGGAGACATGTTCTGTCCCTCTGATGATCTACAGAAATATGAAGGATCTAGCTTATAGCAGCTGTGTCAGATGCTTTCAGAAGTGCTTACAGGCTGGATTCTAAAAATTAGCTAGGGAAACAAAAGGGAAAGACACAAAAGCATAGATTTCAGGTGCCTGGCTTGTGGAACACAAGCAAGGCATTTCAGGTCTCTCTGTCCTCCGTGGAATAAATGAGGTGCTTCAGAAAAATAACAACCTGCAACTTTCTGCCAGTCTCCCCAGAGAAAGAAGGCATTCAACTCCCGAAGGTAGCATGTGGGGTGGGAAAGTCCTCTTGATGATCTGTGTGAAGAAACTGTGAGCCTGGTGTGAAAAAATGCCAGTTTGCCTCCCTGCTCACAGGGGATATGTATGTATGCACGTGCAAGTACAGTAAAGGTCATGAATTGTTGAGACCTGGAGGTGGTGGGGACAACCCCTGTGTTACAGCTGGCTTTGCCAAATAGTTGGGAGGAAGGTATTTTTAGTTCATCACACACATGCAGTATGTAACTACTGCTTCAGCCCTGGGGAAGAGGAATGAGGGGTGGACCCTGTATACAGTTGCTGTAGCCTGAGATATGTGTATTGATTGAGAGAGCAGGTTTCTTCCATATATTCATAGAGGCTGCTTTAGCCTGAGCTGGGACTGAGAGACTGTGTCTCTCTTTCTCTGGTTGTGATTTATGACTTCAATCCAATTTATGGCCATTTACAAGAATGCTGAACTGGCTGTAAATCAGTAAAAGACCATAAAATACTCATGAGAACTGCTGAAATCCATCTGGGTGAGCTTCCTTCCCTCCCAAGAGCAGCCAGCTGAGGGCAGGAAGATGCAGCCCTCCCATCAAGCCCTCTAGCAGTGGAGGGGAGAAGTAGTGCTCACCTGGAGAAAAAGGTGAAGGCGAAGGAGACTTTGCTTTCTGAGAGCATACAGGAGTGAGATAAGCCATTGCCTGAGGAGCACAATGGTGACAGCAACAGCTCTGTAGGGCTTCCTCAGAAGAGCTTCACCAAAGCACAGGGCTGAGGTGAAATCTATGTCTTCAGATACCCAAGGGGATGCAGTGAATGAAGTCACGTTCAGTGATCTAGAATTGTTTTCCAGTGAGTTAGTGTTTTATGAAGTTACCGATTTTTGTGGGCAGTTCATGAGGAATAAACTTCCTGGCTTTTTCTTTTTTCTTACCAACTACTCCAATGACATATTTGTGTGGCAGGTTGGTTTGGCTGTCACAAGTTAGAAGCACAGTCCTAAAGGATTTCATAAGGTAAGCCTTTTCCTGCTTATTTCACCTGAAGATCTTCTCTTGCTCCTCAGCAAGGAGATCAGAGTGTAAGGAAGCCCCCTAAGGAAGGAGCCAGTTTGTGCTAAATTGCATGCTTACCCCAGCAGCAAGGGATGCTCCAGTGTGCTACGGAGCCGCTGGGATATATCTTTTTTGATTCAGATTGTATCTTTGCCTTGTTTGCGGTGCAGATTTTCCCACCACCACCCTAAAAATGCCTTAATTGCCAGGCAGCAGGTGGAATTTAATGAGAAAATTTGCAAGTCTCCTTCCTTTTAACCCTACTGTAACATGATGATCAAGCAACACAGGAACACCAGGCTAGAAGGCACTGGAGGGGTCAGCAGGTCCCATTCTACTGTTGATTTCTCTAGCAGCAATGGCATTGTAGAGCAGGATCAGCAGAAAATAACCATAGCATCCAGAACTATCCCCCAAATTCTAACTCTGTAGCAGAGCACTTCCCAGTGCATGGCGATGTTAAGTTCTGTAACAAATGATCAAAAGCCAGAAACTCCAGAGTGCTAGAAGGAGACTAAGCAATTCCAAGACTTGTTTGTTCTAAATTTCAAAAAAAGGAAAGCTATTGTTAAATCTTCCACCTGCCCAGTGGGGATACCAGATTTTTGGGTGGAAGGGAAGCTGTGATGGTGTTCTGCTTCTCTTTGCTCCTGTGTCTTGGTGAGAAGTCTAAGTGAATTCAGATGCATAAGAAGTGAAACTCAGAAGGGGGTATGATCTTGCTGTTCCTGAGAAGTGGGGTTTAAGTCATTGGGTTCACAGAAGCACAGAATGTTAGGGATTGGAAGGGATTTCAAAAGGTTGTCTAGTCCAATCCTCCTGCCGGAGCAGGAACACCTAGATGAGGCTACATAGGAATGTGTCCAGGAGGTTTTGCATGTCTCCAGAGAAGGAGACTCCACAACCTCCCTGGGCAGCCTGTTTCAGTGCTCTGTTACTCTCATGGTGAAGAAGTTTCTTCTCATGTTTAAGTGGAACCTCCTGCATTCCTGTTTGTATCCATCGCCCTACATCCTCATGACACTCACCCTTTACATATTTATAAACATAAGTGAAGTCACCCCTCAGTCTCCTCTTCTCCAGGCTAAAGAGACCCAGCTCCCTCAGCCTTTCCTCATAAGGGAGATGCTCCACTCCCTTCATCATATTCATGGCTCTGCAATGGACCCTCTCCAGCAGTTCCCTGTCCTTCTGGAACTGAGGGGCCCAGAACTGGGCACAATATTCCAGGTGTGGTCTCACCAGGGTAGAGTAGAGAGAAAGGAGAACCTCTCTCAACTTACTAACCATCCTCCTTCTAATACACCCCAGGATGCCATTGGCCTTCCTGGCCACAAGGGAACAGTGCTGGCTCATGGTCATCCTGCTGTCCACCAGGACCTCCAGGCCCCTTTCCCCTACACTGGTCTCCAACAGGTCATTCCTCAACTTATCCTGGAACCTGGGGTTGTTCCTGCCCAGATGCAAGACTCTACTCTTGCCCTTGTTATATTTCATAAAATTTTTCCTTGCCCAACTCTCCAGCCTGTCCAGGTCTCGCTGGATGGCAGCACAGCCTTCTGGCGCGTCAGCCACTACCCCCCAGCTTGGTGTTATCAGCAAACTTGCTGATAGTACATTCTATTCCCTCATCCAAGTAATTGATGAATATATTGAATAGTACTGGTCCCAGTATTGACCCTTGAGGCACTCCACTAGATACAGGCCTCCAACTAGACTCTGCCCCATTGACCATGACTCTCTGGCTTCTTTTCTTCAGCCAGATCCCAGTCTACCTCACTACCTGGTCATCCGGACCACACTTCCTCAGTTTAGCTGTAAGTATGCTGTGGGAGACTGTGTCAAATGCCTTACTGAAGCCAAGGTAGACCACATCCACTGCTTTGCCATCATCTATCCAACTCGTTATGTCCTCATAAAAGGCTATGAGGTTGGTTAAGCATGACTTCCCCTTGGTGAAGCCATGTTGACTGCCCCTAATGACCCTTTTATCCTTGATATGCCTTGAGATGGCACCAAGGATAAGTTGTTCCATCACCTTTCCAGGGATGGATGTGAGGCTGACCAGTCTATTGTTACCTGGGTCCTTCTTCTTGCCTTTTTTGAAGACTGGAGTGACACTTGCTTTCCTCCAGTCCTCAGGCACTTCTCCCGTTCCCCATGACTTAGCAAAGATGATGGAAAGTGGCCTAGTAATGACCTCAGCCAGCTCCCTCAGCACCCACGAGTGCATCCCATCTGGACCCATGGATTTATGGATGTCCAGATTACTTAATTGCTCCCTAACCCAGTCCTTATCACCCAAGGCAGACTCCTCCATTGTCCTGCCTTCCTCTGGGGTCTCAGCAGTACGGGGCTCCTCAGGACAGCTTTCAGCAGAGTACATAGAGACAAAGAAGCCATTCAGTAACTCTGCCTTCTCTGTATCTTCTGTCACCAGGGCACCCACCTCATTCATCAGTAGGCCTACATTGCCTCTGGTGTTAGTTTTATCTGCCATGTATTTGAAAAAGCTCCTGTTGTCCTTGACCCCTGTCGCCAGGTTTAATTCTAAAGAGGCCTTAGCTTTCCAAGTTGCCTCCCTACATCCTCTTACAGCAGCCTTATATTCTTCCCAAGTGGTCAGCCCCTCCTTCCATGATCTGTAAACTCTCCTCTTCCACTTGAGCTTACGCAGCAGTTCCCTGTTTAACCACGCAGGTCTCCCGGTTCCCTTCCTTGACTTCCTATGTGTTGGGATGCTCTGATCTTGAGCCTGGTAGAGGCAGTCCCTGAATACTAACCAACTGTCTTGGGCCCCTTTACCTTCAAGCAGCCTTGCCCATGGGATTTCCCCTAGGAATTGCTTGAAAAGGCCAAAGTTAGCCCTGCTAAAGTCCAGGGTTGTGATTCTACTAGGTATTCTGTTCCTGCCACATGAGATCCTGAACTCCACCATCTCATGGTTGCTGCAACCAAGGCAGCCCACAACCTTTACTGCTTCAACCAGACCCTTCTTGTTAGTGAGGATGAGATCCAGCAGTGCACCTCTCCTAGTTGGCTCCTCCACCATTTTCATAAGGAAGTTATCGTCAGTGCCCTGGAAGAACCTCCTGGACTGTGTCTGGCTGGCCGAGTAGTCCTTCCAGCTAACATCAGAGTAGTTAAAATCCCCCATGACAACCAGCGCCTGTGACTGCGAGGCTGGGTTCACCTACTCAATGTTTGAGAAGTCTCAGTATGGTAGCCAGCTGTGATAGGTTGTTTTGCTCTGGTTTCTGTAACACTGGAAGACAATAGAGAGGATATGAGTGCCTAAGGTGCTTTGCTGGTTCAAACACAGAGGAAAAATATAGGAAGGCCTCAGAAAATGCATAGTGGACATAGTCCTGCATACTCATCACCCACCCTCCTGGACTTCATTCACACCATGTGTGTAACTGTGTGATGAGGATCTCCAGATGAACAGACTGTCTAACAAAGGACGCTTGGTAGGAAGAGGTAAGGAAGACAATATGTTTGTCAACCCCAATGCTCTGTATGACACAGTACTATGGGGTAGCTCTGTGATAATTCCTGCCTCAAGTCCTGGGTGCTACATTTGGACCACAGCTCAGAATAATCTAGGTTTGACTTAAAGAAATCCCTGCAAGAAAGCCTCCCCACAAGCCTTGGCACACTGTCCCAGAAGGTAATTACCCTTGCTGTTAAACTTTGCTAGTCTGAATCTGCCTAGCAGCAGGTTTGCTGCTGTCGTGCCCATCGTGTATGTGCCAAAGTGGTGCGATGCTTCACCTCTGAGCTGGTGTTTCCAACAAGGCTGGCTCAGGAAGCCACTCACCTCTGGCATACTGCTGCAGTTTGCCAAGAGTGATGAACCCTGGCCAGTGCTGTGTGTCTCTTCTTTCTTCTATGCAATACCCTGGGGAGAGATAAGCGATTGTGCTGTCTACGCACCGCCTGCGACCCTGTAGCAGCCTGAGAATCCAATCCAGGCTCCGCTCTACTTCACATTCAAAACAACAGCAGAAAATAACTTCCACTTTCTTCACTTCTGTGGGCTTGGGCTCATGAACAATGATAACGAGAAATTGCTACGGCCTAGTGGTGAGTGAGCAAGCCTGAAGAATGTCTCCCTTATCCCTCTGGCCAGCACAGGCTTAAAAAGCAGTGCTGATCACCTGGCTGCTTTAGCAGGGTTAAATCCATGCCAGAAGTTCTGCTGAGAGTAAGGGGAGAGAGAGAAGATAACTTCCTATAAGCTGTTGAAAAGATGTGAGGAACATACACATCTATCCTTTGCCCATCTAATGTAGGATGCAGGCCCTGGGTTGGTGCCCACTGTCCTGCACATCACTAACTGTTATGGGTGCAGAACTCCTGGGAATGGAGAGGCAGCTAAGGTCAGCCTCTCTGAGATGTGCAGATTCGTTACTTTTGTGCTTTTGACTGGGCTCACAGCCTCACAAGTGGAATTTTTGTTCTGCAAAAAAAGTTATATGCAGCTTCTCCTGACGGTCTCAGTTTTGTGATGAGGCAGTTCCAATGAGTTTGCAGGGTTCCACATTTTTTTTCCATCTGGTATTATGAGAACAAATATTCTCCACTTGAGTGAAATGCAGTTCCTAACAAGTTCTGCAGTGCTTAACTGTAGTTTCAAAGTCAAGCCTCACATAAAATAGAAGTTTCTGCAAGCCAAAATGAGGTACACTGCTATGCTGAAAGCTTCCTTGCTTCAGCTGCTTTACACAGATGTAGCTGATTCAAACATAATAAATAATTTGTTGTACAGGAAGGTATAAACACCTCTTTCTTCTCCCAGAGCTGAGCTGGCTGTGTAGGACAAGAAAAGTTACTTTGGTAAGTGAATGCACCAAGTCTGATTGTGATGCATACACAGGAAACAGATTTGTTGAATGTGAAGAGGCAAACCTGCCATCTGATAGTAGCTGGGCAGGTGGTGATTGGTGATTACTGTTCCCGAGTAGCTGAGAATTATGCACATCCTATTATGTTTGTTAACCCATCTGTCCTGCTTTCCCCCCACATACTTTCATCTTGTTCTCATCGTTAAAGTTGTTAGCTCTTTCTGTAAGAGCTTGCCATTTAGTCTGCATTTGTACAACTAATACTGCTGAATTATGTCACCAGTGTGTCCCCAGATATGTCCTATCTTTATGTATGTCCTTCTTGGACCTGGCTGACTGTGAGCAAATATTCAGTCTTTGGAAGAGATTACATTGCTCTCATGTTGGTTATACTGATTTGAGGAAGCAAGGATTGTTGTCCAGATGAAGGCAATTTTGGAATCACAGTTGCTCCTTGGGAGCCAGACTTTGGGGTTCAACGGAGATTTTTAAAGAGTAGATGTCTTTTCACACTGTTGGTAACGAGTGTGTAATGGTTGGGGGGGGGGGGGGGGAGGGGCGCAGGGAACATGCTTGGGGAGCTATTTGTTTGGGATACGCTCAGGCAACTAGTTTTGGTTCTACTGAAAGCCAATGTTTAAGGTAATATATATTGACTATTTGTGGGCAACAGTAGCAGTATATGCTTATTCCAGTCTTTAGTGATTTCCAACAAGACTATGGCAGCAGACCTGTCAGAAAGATATGGATGTAGCCTTTTATCCCTCAATCTCTGGACACTTGAGGTGGTCAGTCAGGTCGATGTGGATATGGAGGCCCAGGAATGAATAAGGTCAAGGCGTATTCAAAATGAAAGGGAAACAAGCCCGTAAGACGCAGGAAACTGCAAGGCTGAGGATCCAGCCAGAATGAAACAGGCCACCTCTGTGCGCAGTGCCTAAGCCATTAGTGACCAGCAGGGAAGATCTCCTGAGGTTGGTTCAGATCTGGCATGGAGCAGATCACAATTGGCTCAGCTGTGTACTGGTGCAGATGGCCGCAGCTGCTGTTGTATGAGGTTTCCCCAGACCACTGTTATTACCTGTTGCCAAATAGATGGGGGAGGGGGCGGGGGAAGAAGGGCCGAAAGTGGTGTGGCTTTTCTAAGCCCTGGCCTTAATCCAAATTCACCCATTCATGACGTTGAAATTGGGAAATGGCACTCAAGGCAGTGCATGCAAATTGTCTGAAACAGGATCAGCTCTTTTCCATCCTGCTCTTTTGCTTTGATTTCCATGTTAGCTATCATTTTTTTACTTGCCTGTGTTTTCCCTCAGTGTTTGACCTTTCCTCCCCAGACCCCTGGCCTTTTCTATTGGAGGCTGATAAGAGGTAACTCAGAGTTGATATGCAGGAATCCCTGGACACAGCTACTTTTTTTCATCAGTAGTTAATTTTCCACTTCTTTTATTTCCTTTGAGATTCAATACATCTACTTTCATGCTTCTGTGATTCAGTTTGTGGAGGAGACAGACAAGGAAATGCTGAATAAATCTCTTGCCTTCTCTCCCTCTCTCTCTCCTGATCCTTTACTCCCATCTTTGCATTGCTCCCTCTCCCTTTCTTCCTTCATAAACCAGTCTTCACACTGTGCTTGGCTTTTTTGGTCCCTAGGACTCTGACTTAGGACAATTACAGATGCTGAGAGGTAAGTCAGAGATAGTCATGTTTCATTGACTAGAAGTGTTGTGGCTCCAGCCCTCCCAGACTTACACCGTGTGCGCTTTAGAAAGCTACCACATGGCTTCACTCAGAAGCTTTGTCAGTCCTGCACCGTGCAAGTTCCTGAGGAGTAAGCAGCGAAGGTTAGAGTGTTCTCCATAAATACCATCCATTTCAAGGCTTTAATCTTGATAACAAAAGAAAAAGTTTATTAGAGAGGAAAGGCTGTATGCTATGGAAACACAACTTCACCAGTAGGAAAATAGGAGGAGGGAGATGGGAGTGAAAGGGAGGGGCAGAAGAGAAAATGATCAAAATGTCTCTCCTGCAACATTAAGCTCAACCCTTTATGTCTAATTTATAGCCTTCTCATATGCCCTGTAACTGAGCAAATAAAACTCCTTGGACTACTATGTCCCTACTATGTCCCCTGTTGTTGTTTTTCTTGGTGCAGAGGCAAGCATTTTTTATTAGGAAATAGTCAGCTTAGTCTATTATCCAGCATAGTGAACTGCCATCTCATTACTGACAGAGGGCTGCTAGCTAGCTTAATGCTGTTTTACACTAGTCTCGTGTTTGTGGCATCTAACTATGTTAAAATAGCTGAAGTCACAGTACCTGTAATGTCTGAGGGGAACACATGGTGATTTCTGAGCAACTGCCTAGTTGTGTGATTTTTAGGAGGCATGTCTGAGAGAGCACATATGGGCAAAGGACTGCCAAATGAGTTTCAAATTCGTCTGGGAGGAGAAGTCTGCTCAGCAGCCAGACAGGACTCAGATGCTGCATTCAAATAAAAGAAAGCAAATATAATTCAGATTATTAACAGAGCACAAGAGGATGTAGGATTTCTTCACACATACACTAGAAAGTTTTTTGGATACAGTAGTCCAAATGTCCCTCTTCATATAATGAAGCCAATGTTGGCGAAGTCCACAGGGACAGTACAATATGACAAGGATTAGCATTTGGACTGTTGAAGGGCTGAAAACTTTCCTCACATTTCTCTGATTTATCTGGTGGTCAGATGGGCTAAAAGGTCAAAATGTAGTTGTTGAAGTGTTTGTCTTAAGCTAATACAAACTTTGTCTTTTAAAACCTTAGAACAGAAATTGGTCTCAGCCACCAACTGAACACTGGTAGGAATATTCACGGCAGTTTCCAATCAACTCTAGTGGGATACAAATACTGTGTATTACTGCATAAAGTTGTCTCTGATCTGTAGTCTCCATCCTTAAATCACTGTTTTCACCTAAGTCAGGAGATAGAGCCTCCTCCCAGGATCATCTCTCTCTAACAACAAAAAATATTTCCCCAGTCTTGATTCCTTTATGAACTGACCCACCTACAAAAAATAAGTCTGTACAGCTGATGTGATGCACAGGTGCCTCGCAATGTATAATGCTATGCCCAAGTATCAGGGGGGTGTCTCATTACCCAGCATCATGAGTCATTATTGGCTTGGCTTGGCTTGACTGCAGGAGCTCCCTGTTCCTAAAGAGAAAGAATCTCTAGTGTGGGTTGGTGAACTACCTTGGTAACTCAGAGGACCATACTGACCCCAAAAGGAGTAGCATAATGTCCAGCAATGGACTAAGTAGTTGCTTAAGTAGGCCTCAGGAGGAATTAATTCCCCATTTCTTTCCACTGCTGAAAAGTAGGAGATTCATGGCATTTTTATTCAACTATGCAAACGGGACCTGAGCTCCAGGGAAAGGCATGTTCTATAAATCCAGGAAAAGATCAGTCAATGAAACAAAATGTGTATATGTCTCAGAGGGGAGTCCTTGCTACGTGGTAAAGTGTCAGTTATCTTGAGCTGAGGATCTTCTGATGCGAGCTTAAGCCAAGAAACAAGTAATTCACTTTGGCCTCCAAACAGACCTGGCAGAGTAAGAGATTATTTAGTCTTGTGACTGGGCCAAAAAGTTAGTGGAAACAGTTGGGTTTTAGCCAGAACAGAATTTTTTGTAATAGTGTTGCCAAAACAAGGCATCTATGCCTTCCTCTTTGGTATAATCTTGGTCAAATCCAAAATGCCTTCTTTAATTCCCCTCAAAATGTCAGCTGCATTTTCCAGATAATGGCTATTAAAATGTTTTTGTTATGTAGAGCATCAGGAATTTTTACAGCATCAGAACACAAAGATCCTTACTTAAAGGAAGCGGGACCTAAATATCTGCTGAGCTTTACCAAAGAACATCTGTGTATGTTTTAAATCAGATAGTTTGGCAGGAGATCAGTCATGATGGATGCCCCAAAGATGACTTATGGTCTTGAAAGCATCTTATTGTACTAGATGATCTCAGGAGATCTCTTCCAACCTCAAAGATCCTGCAGTTCTGTAATTAAGCCACTATTGATGGCAGCTCAAACTGAGTAGCCAGCTTGGCATCTTGCAAACGAACCCTTTTTACTCCAGGAGGGAGAGTGGGATAAAACCCACCTTTGACGGGTTAAGAGAGTCCAAATAAATGGGTGCAAAGCTGGACCATGCTTTCTGGTTGTCCTGTTGCCAGAAAGTAGGCAAGATTCTGTCTGCAATATAGACAGCAGCAAAATAAGAGAGCCACTTATAACTACATTTATTCTTTTAGCAGAGAGAAGATTTGGTAATCTCAGCTATCTCTAGACTAGAGAGCAGTCTTAGATGTGTCCAAAGCTTTGGCATGTCTAAAATCCCACCTACAGCACCAGCTATACTGGTCTTGTATCCTTGCATGTGCTTCTGCCTGAAGTATAAGATGGAAGTCTAAGATTTATTGGTTGTATCCTAGATTAAATACAGAAATTAAAAAAAAAAATAATCCAAAATTCAGTTGATAAGCTACTTTTGTTCTATAGCTGAAGAAGATGTTTGTCCTACTGCATGCTTGCTTCTCCTGTAGCTAATGCCAGTCATTGAGAACTTTGGTTATTTGAATTTTCCATCTCTGCTTGCTGCATTTACTCTGAAGATGAGTTCATCTCTCGTTTGGGTGAAATTTAGCTATTACTGCATTTGTAGGACAAAATCAATTTATATATATCTAATGGAAATTTATATCACTTGAGATTATGTGAGCTTCTTAAGAAGAGGGAGCAAATCCTGGACTGGCAAAATGGGGACCACTATGATTGGAATTAATGATGCCTCCGTTCAGACAGATCTGGGATATCTCAATATGAAATGAGTCCCAGAGATGGAAGAAATGCAAAAAATCAACTGCAAGATATCATTGACAGTGACATATGGAAACTGAAAGTAAGCAAGTATAAGCTGACCAACCCTCCTAGGGTGTTAGGGTTCTTTAAAACCATTTAAAGGATGTGACACATTAAAGAAATGTGCAGGCTTGCTTAAGAGTGTAGGAGTAACAAAAGGATGTTAGTTAGATTGGTTTAAGGATGTTAGAATAATGGGATGTAATTTCTATGGCTTAAGGATGTAGAAGAGAAAAATATTTACATAGTGTGGTTTAAGTCTGTAAAAGAAATAGAATGAAATTAACCACATGAAAAAATTAAGTGGTCGGAAAAGTTTCCCTTAACAAGTGTTGCAGGGTGGTTTTCAAAAGGAAGAAATCATAGTAGCACCAGACCAATTGCATCTGCACTGGATAAGTGATCAGGGAAGGTGTCTTAAGCTCCTGTGGCATCTTGCATGCAAAGGGGGAAACAGGAAAAAATGATAATTAATAGGCTTTGATTGGTTTATCCAGTATATATTTTCTACTTTAGTTTCTGACCTTTAAGAGTCTCCTGTGTGTAATGTTTTTTGTTACCACATATGGTATGTAGTTATGTGTAATGTTATGGGTGAGAAATCAAGCATACAAAAGCCTAGAAAGTTAAAAAAGTGATGATTTCTCTTGCAATATTAACTTAACTGTGTTTCAAATCTATCAAAAGCCTGTTGACAAATTGGAAAGGATTCAGATAAGAGCCCACTGGAATGATGCAAAGTTTGGAGATCTGCCTCAGAACGAAAGACCTAGGAAATTCAATCTATTTGGAGAAGACTAAGAAGGATCATCACCACAGGCCCTGCTTACCTACTTAGGAAGAAGATTCCAGCAATTCTGGCAGGGAAAAGTCTGACAAGACCCAGTAGTCGTAAGCTGAATTACACAAAACAAAGGGTGGTGCAGGGAGACAAGTAAGGCATTTTTAATGGTGAGGATAATTTTCCGTTGGGATGAAATAACTGAATAAAAGTACACTTCCCCATATACCAGATTTTCAAATCAAGGATGGCCTGCTGTCTAAAAGAGAGACTCTAGCTCAAACAAAGTCACTTTGATACAGAAATTTTTGGTTGAAATTCAATGGTCAATGCTAGAAAATGAGGCAAAATAATAATCTTTCCTTCTGGCCTTGATATATGAATTTCTACTGCATATTTGGTACATCAGGAATAATATGGCTAGCTATAAAATTGGATTGTTTTCTATTTTCTTGCAGAGGTGCCTGTTTTGTTCTCAGGGGTTACATTGAGACTACACACAAAAATGTGCTCTTCCCTGGAGTGTTCTTTCTAGCACACCACCACTTCCAGAACCTGACCTGAGCATTTTTTGCATTAAAAGCATCTGTTTGGTCTGAGTGCAAGGATGGACATCATCCTTGCTGTAACTGGAAGCCCATACTTGCAAGAATCTGAAGAACATGCCTGGAAACAGAAATGGTGATATAAATAGGGTCTGGGCTTTGAAGAGTCTTACACTGGCGACAGAGCAGCAGAACAAAACAAAGATGTCGTGATGTCTGGGAGGTGCTGTGCCTCAAGCACAAGGGAGATAGTTTTTACAAAACAAGCTGCTGCATGTCCACAGAATGGCTGCTGCAAAGGGTAGGAAGGAAAGATGGTAAGAAAATGGGGGGTTTTGTGTGAGAGTAAGCACAAGCACTTTTGTGGTGCTGCCCAGGTGAGCAAAGTCAGACAAGCAGAGTTGGAGTTGAGTTAGGATACTGCAAAGGAAGGATGTAGACTTTTGAGTGGTTGAGAAGTGATGCTGAGATGCATTTTAGATGAAGAAATACAAGGTTAAATGAATGAGTGGAGGAAAGTAGGAGGCTGTAGAAGAGTGTTGAGAGAATCATGTTTTTCTACATAGAACTCGTCACTGAATTTAAAACAGACTAGTATCTCATTTCTCTCCCTCTATGTCCTCTATGCTACGGAGGTCTCTAACACCTCAGCATTCCAAATGCAGCTCATGCACTAGGACTTCAGAGGAAAGTGGTACTTTGCAAAATGATCTTCTGGTATTAAGGACCTGGCTTTCCTCTAGGTCTTTTACCTAGAGATTCCTTTTTTTTTTTTTTTCTTTTTGGGGTACTTAGCTTCCATCTCTCACTCATATCAGATTATGAAGTTGACCTGCACTGGAAAAAGGCAGTTTGAGAAAAGACATCCAGCAGCAGAGCGAAAGTGAGAAGTCTGGACATGTGCCTACCAACAGGAAAAGAAGACAACCACTTGTGAATGGAAGGCAAGTGCTTTCAACAAAGGTTGTGCTTCTTAAAAATTAAGCTTAATGGGACATATGATCCTTGCAGTCTTCCTCAGGGGCTAAAGTCTCAGGCTAAGAGAAAATAGAAATTACCTTTCCCTGTTTTGAATATGTCTCTATTCTGTGTTGGAATAAAAGGTTGAAATACAGTTTTCGCAGCAGCAGCCTGAGGCACTACAGGGGTTCATGGGAACTGTAGTTGGGGCATCATTTTTATTTCCTGCCAGCCATTCTGTCTGTTGATGCGTGCCCCATAACTCCAAAGGTCAGCTGTTGGTGTTGCTCTTGAGCTGGAGTCTCATCAGTCTCTTTACTCTAATGGATAAGTCCTGGACCCATTTAGGCTAGCTACAGCTAATGCTTTTGACCTATTCTCCATATGCACAGTGATTTCCGGAAGCTTCTATCATCCTGTGCTTTTTGCTTTTTGCTTTTTGCTTTTTTCTTTTTTTTTTTTTTTTTTTCCCAGCAGAATCCTTAATTTCCTAATAGAAACCAGAACCGTCTGCCATGTTTATCCTTTTTGGCAGTGTTTTTAGCTCCTGGCCTGTAAGTTAATTCATAAGTATATGATCTCTTTATCCCAAGGCCATTTCTACCTTCCTTACAAGCTCTGTCTGCCGCAGAGGGACAGAATATGCCCAGCAGAAGCAGCTGAGCCAAGAAGAGTGCTACGATTCCCTCTCCTGCTTAGGAAAGAAATGAAAGATGAATGGTAGGGGTCCAGAGGAGGAGGCAGAAGGCTCTTTTTTGGTAGCACGGAAGGAGTGGGGTGTAGAACTAAGCTGCCAGTGCAAAAGCTGCTGCTTCTGAATGATAAGACACCTAGTCAAAGTCAGCTGGGAGGGGCATCCTGGAGAACAAAGGCTTTTCTGATTTGGTGTGCTGAGAGTCATGGTGATGAAACAGCTGGCAGAGTTAATAACGAGCCCATGCCATCCCCAGCCAGAACCAACAGAGCTGTAGAAGGGGATACTGGTGTGTGTGAGAAGTATAGGTCAGGGATGTCAAATTCATTTTCACCAGGCGCCACATCAGCCTCACAGTGGCCTTCAAAGGGCCCAATGTAATCTTAGGACTGTATAAATGTAACGTCTCCTACATGTAAATGTAACTACTCCTACCTGCCCCTGATATAGGCACTTGTGGAGGGAAAATAGGTCTGGGAAGAGACTGCGTAGGACCTGAAGGAGTAGAGAGCTGAGGGCAGGGAAGGTGAACTGAATACAGCTGGGTCTACTAAAGGGGAGGTGAGTGGGAGAGGAAGTATGTGGTAAGACAGGGTAAAACTTTACCGCAAGTGCAAGTGATGTCATTGTAAAGGAAAAAAAAAAATGAAATGTTCCTTTAGCTGGGACTAAATATTCTCAATAAGGTATGGAGTTTCATTCCCTGCTTCCTTAGTTACTCATCGGTACCACCTCCACATGACTCTGTTTGACTCACAGGGCTCCTTTCCCTATTGGTGAGGATGCAAAAGAGGATCCCTGTTTCTCCTGCCCTTGTGCTGTTGCCACCTTCACTAGCTGGATCTCATTTGAGCACAGATATAGGACAGACCCTGAAAATGCAAATACTGCTGAGATACTCACCCATAGGCTCTCCTGCAGTGTAAAGATCCCACCTGGGAAAGGAATGAGTGTTTCATGCCAAGTCTTTCCAATGTGGAAACAAGACTGGGGAAGGCTGAAATATGGAAGAATGAAAAGACAAACCCTCAGAGTCTGATCGAAGAGGTAAATGTTCAGTCATTTCACTTCTGCTCCTCAGCCACTGGCTGCCGTCCTACTCTCAGGAATGTAGCCAGTGACAGATTGTTGCTGGTATGATGTGTGACTGGACTATAAGAGCATCCTGTGTCACAACCCCTTGTCAGGAGACACTCATGTTCCTTAAGATGTCTGCTCCAAAATCACTACCATTGGACCAAATCCTAAAGCCTTTATTCATTCAAAATTTTCGGCATCTTGCAATGATGTTTTGCTTGAGTAACAACTGCAGGATTTTGCCCATTCATCAGCTTAAGTAATTCTACAGAAATGACATTATTTTAGGGTTCTCAGCCCTGGCTTCCGTACACCCCTACTAGGACTGTGATTTTAGCCACTCTTACAGAGGAGTCCTATTAGAGGCTAGTAAACTTGTGGAGGAGAAATCTCCATGAGAAAACAAGCTGCAGAGAATGGTGATGCTTTTTGCTCCCTTCCAGTGGGCAGGTAATCTATGAGGCAGTCAGGTAAATAGCAACTTGAACATAAATTTGAATGCATTTTTTCTTCTTTGCTTTTGACAGGAGTCCTTGTATTTACAGTATTAGATGAGTTTTCTGAATGCAGTTAGGTTGGAAGGAATCTGCAGTGCTTTCCTGAGCTGAATGGATGTGTAGCTTAAGTTCCTGAGTCAGCTGGAGAATTACCAAAGGAAGTGAGACAAGGACTTTGATAGCTCTGTATCCTGCCTTGAACAGAGGGCAACACTGACTATTTCAGCAGAAATTGCAAAGTGCAAGAACATGGAATAATCTACCAAAGAGACGATTGCTGCATGACTGCTGAAAGAGTTATGTGAATGAGTAAAAATGACATATCCTCTCTAACCTGAATGAGGGTGCTTCTACTGGCAGCATCTAATGCCCTTGTAATTTACTTGGTCTGTGGCTTTGTCTGCCTCAGCAGTGACTTCCACAGATAATACACTGAGAAATGTTGGGGGAGAGGTGTTTTTTTGTTTGGTTTGGGGGGCGGTGTTGTTCGGTTTGGTTTGGTTTTTTTCTGGTTTGTTTGTTTAGGTTTTTTTTTATCAACTTAAAATCTTTTTGTAGTTGCAGACTACTCAGAGTGGCACAGAATTTGTGGAAGGTGAAGGCCGCAAAACACTATTTTTCTATAACTGCATTTTTTCAGTTGTTAGCCTCCAGAAAAATTGAGAGGTCGCTATTTTTTTCTTTAGCTTTAATGGTTTAAGGTTTAGGGTAGAAGGTTGAGCCTCTGGCAGGGAAGCATTACCACTGTGTTGCAGCTGCATCCCACAATAGCTGCACTTGTGCAAGTAAGAAGTCTGTCAGCTCTCTACCTGTGCTGCAGCAAGAGAGCTGGCAACTGAGGAGGCCCGGTAAAGGAGGATCTTTCATATTATACTGATTTACTGCAAACTACCAGGATGCAACAGTAAACTCTTCCACTCTCTTCACATTACTCTTATTTATACTTAACATCCAATACTTTGGCTGTCATTCTTTAATCAAGATTTCTTTTAAACCTGTCTGAAGTGCTCGGGGGAAACCCTGGGTAAATATTGTTATTAGTTAAGTAATAAGACACAACAGGGTGTGAAATATTACCCTATAACTCATGCCTGCTCTATAACAGTATGTTGAGTGGCACAAGGCCAAATGGCTTTGTGTGTTATTTTTTTAGTTAAATTAAAAAGACACCAGCAAAGTGTCTGTGGCTGTTAAAACATGGCCATGGTGGTAGGGGAAAGAAAGGAGAAGTGTCATTTAATAAGGTGTGCTGTCAACTGCTCACTTTTTAATTTAGTGAATGGTGAAAAGTACTAAGTGGAGAGCTATGGAGATAGGTGTCCTTCACTTACCTAAAGGACAGATTGGACAGAAGCAGCAGCAGCATGAGCTCCACCATCACTCTGTGGCAGCAGGCTTGCAAGTTCCACCTCTGGTGGGTTAAATGGGTCTATTTGCAAAATCCCATTCAAACTTTAGTTACTTGATGTGAGCTGCCATTAACTGTGGCTTAATAGGTGCTTCCAGGACAATAAGTTGCCTTTGGGGCATCTGTCAAATTGCAAGACCGATTGAGACTACCACTTAGGAAAATCACTAGATAGGTTTTTAGTGATGACTGGAGATTCCAACCAGTTCCTTGGGACCAAACTCAGCCTCTGCATAAGTCAGATGGTGCTGTTTCATTTGTGCTCAAATGGCAGGGACAAGGCATCCTTAATGAGTAAGCGTGGAAGCTAATGTCACACACTAAAAGACCTGTCTTAACTGCTTTCTAACTTGTTGAGCATTAGGAGTTACATCTACAACTCTCTTTTCTAATTCAGCTTTATGTACCACAGCATGCAATCTCGGCCGCACAGGATGGGTGCTTTGGCTGGGATTGTCAGGGCTGCACTTTGGCTGCAGAGATGAACTGGTCTCCTCTGAGCTCTCATTTATGTTTTAGTTTATAATGACCTTTTTATGAGGAAATGAGTCCTGATCTCTTGCTCTATTTAATAGTCCATTTGCTAGTGGCAGGAGTCTGTGTGTGTTTCTAGGTAGGGGCAAGTGCCTCTTGGGTTGGCTAAATTGGGTTGGCTTTTCAGGAACAAGCTCCTTGCACTGCAAGGAAAATGTTAATTTTTCCTATGATCGTTTTTTATTTGCTTTGTACAGACAGCCGCTGTTGTGTCCCTTACCCAAGGCCCATTAGCTACCCAGCAGCTTCTGATTCAGACAGGCTAGAGATGTAGAGAACCATATACAAAGATGCTCATTAATCCTTATTTGCTTTCTCCCATAGGCATTTTCTTTACATGCCCAGCATTTTTCACATGCTGGACTCCCTGTGCAACAGGAGGCTTCCATTTGCTTTAAAGATCCAACCAGTTTATTTGTGAAGCTTGCTGTGCTGCTTATTCTCTGATGAAGGTGGGGGCAGGAGCGGGGAGGGAGAGAGGGGTGTGTGTTGGAAATCCAGTGTGGTAGGACTAGAGAAGGGGAGAATCCTCTACTTTCCCTGTGCCCACAGAAAAATACTGCACATGAAGTCTGACAAAGTGCTTTCTCACTGTGGTTTGAGACTGGGACAATTCCCAGAGCAACACCACGTCCTTTACATGTGTTCACGTGTGTCTGTTGGCTTGCAGTTAGCACAGAGATATATCAATATTCCTGATGACAATAAATACAGCTATTAGGATGAGTCGAGAGCTTATCTTAATTGAGTAACAGATGAGCAGGCGTATGTTGCTGTTGAATCCATCAGTATTAACTGGGCAGAGGTAAGTTTGATCAATACTGACACTTGAGTGCATGGGTAGCCACTGGAAAATATTAATTTACAATCATGACCGGCACCTCTCATTAACCAGAAATGTGTTAACCCTAATTGGTTGAACAGGGCCCTGCTGTACTTCACTGTGCTGCTCACAGTCTTTCTTCCCGTGCCTGAGCCAGAGTTTTCTACTGATGGGAACTTGATGGTGCTCAAGTTTGTTCTTTGGGTGGCTAGGCTGGCAGCTGTACTGCAGCATCCATCAGGCCAGGAAGGTGTGCAATTCACATCCCCTTGCATATACAGCACATACGGCTGTGTAGACATGGGGATCTACATATTTGTCTGTTCATACCTTATGGCCAACTTGAATAGGAGTTAGGCTGAGTAGGAGCGACAGTGATTTATACCATCTGCAAGTCTATGCCACAGATTCATAAGCATTCATGTGCCTTTGTGTCTGTGTGTGCGCTTGGGTGCCTGCATGCAGATATGGACGGAGTACACTTGTGGATGGCATCAGGTTGCCCTCAGAACTGTCAGGGTATGTAAACAACACTGCTCTTAATGGAAAAACTGTGTAAATGTGTGTGTGTATGGAATACTTACTTATGAGGATGCGTGAAAAATGTTTCTTGTGCTATAATGTCAGTGATGGCAATTTGTTCTCTCTACCACAACAAAATCCTCACAGCAACCCATTCAAAGCAGCAGTCTTTGGTATGTTCCATAAATACACATAGTACATATACAAATATGAGCTGTGAGGGTTGGAATCATATTGTAATTAAGGTCCACACAAATATGAGCTGTGAGGGTTGGAATAATATTGTAATTAAGGTCCACACCTGACAGTAAGGGAAGCTGAATTTGCTGTCAGACTTTCGGTATCTGTGGAGATAAGGCTGCTATTCACGTCCACTAAGGAAAGAATGAGAAGTAATGAGCTTAAATTGCAACAAGAAGATCTAGGTTACACTTTAGGAATAACTTTCTAGCAAGAAGAATAGTCAAACACTGAAATGGATTGCCTGGGAAGGGTATTGCATCTCCTTTTTGAAGTTTTCTTAAACAAAAAACAAACAAATAAACAAAACCAACAACAACAAAGACAAAAGTTGTGGGATAAATGCCTGTTGGGACTAGTTAAAACCAGAAAAAGGTTTTTATGTCTTTTGGAATGCTCTGCATCTATGTTTTCTTAGGACTTTAAGGGCACAGACGTGTCTCTGTTTCTTTGCCTGAACATGGTTGGGTATCAGAGCTGCTTATGCTTACTGCAACCCAATTTACTACAAACTTGCCTATAAACTCAGCTAGCCTTAATCTCTTCCCCCTGTTCTAATGGCCAAGTTTAAATAATGGCCTTTGCCATTCATCGTAACTTCTCTGCCCTTCTTTGATATTCTGGGAGCTGCAAGGAAAGACGCTGGGCAGAAGGAAGCAATCCTTGAGTCAAATGAGTTTCAAGATCAAGAAAGCTTTTTCTCAGTAAAATTTTCTTGTACTCATGACTTCTCAACTACTTAATCTTTCTTTCTTGTTTTCTCTTAGTAGTGAGAGATGTTATGAAGCTTTTAGTAAAAATTTGATCCAAATATATTAACAGATGAAAACATTCAATTCTTCCCCTGCTACCTCGACTATTCTCCAGATGCTTTATTTTAGTGTGTTTCTGCTAATTTCCCAGTCCCTCCAGAGTCCTCAGCATTTTTTAAGTCTTATTTGTCCTCTCATAACCCCAATTACTTCATTTTGACACTCAGATACCTTTATCATAATTATGTGATTTCCAAAGCATTTACCTTTAAAAGAAAAAAACAAAAAACAAACAATTACTTCTATATGATTTCACAGAATAGTAAACAGTTCTCTCCTCCCTTGTGTGTATCAAAAACTCTATGTCCTTACCTGAAGTAAAAAAGCTGATTTAGCCTTTCTCTATACCACCGAAGAGGACACTATGAAGTAGTGCCTAAAACCCAGGGAATATGAAGAAGTGCAACAACCAGTAAAGCAACATATTCCAGGAGCTGATCGTTTGTGTGTATGAATAATTCCAGTGAGACTGTCTGAAAGATTTATTATTTGGCAAAAAGATTAAATGAAAAGGAACAACTGTTGGCTTGTTTGAATGCTTCCATACTGAATGAGTATGGCACATGGAGATTGAGAAACAAGGTCAGACTCTTTTATATCTAACTCTTATTGACCTGTACTCCGGATACTTGGTATTTATAGTATTTGTACCAACCCTGTTTCTTGAAGCATCTTTCATAGACGCTCAAAGGGGAATTTTATTACAGCTTTGTGTCAGAGACTTTCAGTTTGTTGAAATACGAGAATGAATTAGTTGGTTTTAAATGTAACTTCTGTTTGGAAGGAATTTTTGGTCTCAGCTGGGAATTTTTAATTGAAGAAGTAAACTGGACCTGAGCACCAAACAGCATGGTGGCCAAAGGTTTAACCAAGGAAGCTGGAAGTCACATAAAAGCCTCATTCTGCTTCTTTTACCAACAACCATGGTTTTCCTCAGGTGTTTTATTTTTTTTGCCCAGTTGAAACTCTTTCTTAGTCTTGCCTGAGGGAGCCATTACACTTTGTATTATCTGTCCCCATAGTTGTCAAGTGGGGAAGAAGTTGTTTGTGTAGGATTGCTGGAACAGTCACCTGGGATGTGGGAGATGGGAAATACAAAAACAAGAACTAGGACCATGCCAATCCTGCCCAATGCCTACCTATTTGTTATGCTTTAATCTTGTTTTTGTTTTTGAAAAGAAACATTGACAGGTCTTGGTTTTTTTTTTACCCTGGCGGCAATGATTCATTGCTGACTGACTGACTTAGAAGGCAAGCACTCTTACATATGCCTGCTGGGGAATTTATTCTAAGGTGTCTTCCCTGGTTGGGCCTTGCGGCTCTGGAAGTGAAGACTTTCCCAGAATGTGCAAAAGTCATAAAGCCTGCTAAGAGAATTAGCTCAGCTTCACTCCACCAGCACCCTACTGACCATATCTGGACACCCTAAGCTGTCCTAAGAGGTTTTGGTGGACAGTATATGTGAGAGAGCAGTGGTGGGAGGCAAGGTGTGAGTGTGATGATGTGGATCTTCTGCAACTTTCTGGTATATGTTCTCACAAAATTGGATTTCTATAGAGAAAATGTATAAATAACCTGCAACAAGGACTGTCCACACTCTTTCAGGGGCACTCCAGAGGTGCTTAAGGGTGTGGGAGTGATGCATGATATTTCTGCTGTTGATGGGGTCACTCTCATGATGTCCCACACATGTTCTAAGACAAGCTAGGCAGCTTGAGAATTTGACCTAAGAGGTGCTGGCAGAAAGGACTAAGAATATTTATGTAGACATTGTGGCTTTGTCCTGAGCCTGCCCTGCCTCCAGCTATATTATACGTGGTGTGAAATGAAAATTTTTTTGCAATCTGAGAAAACAGTGTAGAAATAGCATTTTCTGGCCAATTCTAGCCTGCTGACCTATTTTTCAGAACAACATTTACTTCAGAGACAGTTAAAGCAGACAAGGCATTGGTATTTGGGATAGTGAGAAGGAAAGAGATAAAATCTCATGCAAACAAGCATTGGCAGTCAATGGAATTGTACTTCCTTTTCCAAGGGCTGGATCTGGCATCATGTCTTACAAGCTTTAAGAGATTTATTACCGTTTGATTTGATCTGTGACACAAGATTTATGGCCAGGCTGAAACTGCCCAGAAATAGTACTTCTTTCACTTTGTAACAGCACTCAATCTACTCAACAGAGAAATGCCCACTAAGTCAGGAATGTTCTAATGGTGGGCATCAGTCAAGCCAGGGAGCTCAACTATCTCTTGGTGGAGGTATAATCCTCAAAAGGAGACCCTGTGTCCACACAAGATGCCCAGAGAATGGGTCCCTGAAGGAACTCCAGAGTAGGAGGAGTGTGGTGTTCTTCAGAGCCAGACTGAAGCATGGCAAGGATGTTCACAGCTTTCTCTCCCAAGGAAGGGCCATGGGATGGCAGGCCTCAGGAGGCAGGGGATTTGCCTTTCTGGCTCTTTCTATACACTTATTAACTGGTCACCTGAAAGGATTTACACTGGAAACATCTGAGTTGTTCTTCTGTTGGCCACACAGAGAACTGAAAGCTCTTCTCCAGTTAATACCACTCCTTTTTTCTAATCTTCACTCCAGTTCCTCTCTACACAGGCTCAGAACTTTAATTCAGATATGATTCCCCCTATAACTGGCATTTCTGTATTTTACAATGCTTTTATTAGTGCTAGAGACAGAGAATTATGGGCATTGTACTGATCAAGACCAGAAGCCCTTGTACACATCAGCCTTTCCAAAATAAACAGACCGCCCTCCTCTGTGATGCCCAGCATTCTGTTCAAGGCAAAAATTGCCTTAATATGTATGGTAAGAGTCCAATGAGATCGACCTATTCTTTCTCGTTTCTCCCCTGGGACTGGAGATGTTCTGGTAAAACCATGTAGTCACCTGTGACCATTTATCCAAGCCAAGGAGGTAAGTCATTTCCTCTAAACCAGAGTGTGGGAGGTATGAGATCTGAGTTTTTATTTTCTGACTGGTTTAGACAGCTGCAGGATGTTGTTTGATGAGAGGGTAGGAGCCATGGCAGGTAAAGGACAGTGAAGCAGTTCTTCAACTCACGATGGTGTATAAAGGCTGTCTGATTTGGATTTTCTGAGCTGCTGTACTCTCAGTCCACCTGAGCTGAAGGCTGCATTTCCACTCACAATGTGGCTTAACTGAGTGGAGTTTGATTTCCTGAGTGCACAATACAAAGCACAAAGGTTACCACATCTGTTAAATCCCAGGAAGAAGGGAGAGGATGGAGTAGGGGGAGAGAGAAAGAAACTCCAGTGCACTCAGTTCATCTCCAGAGTGACAGAGAATAGAGAAAGGATCATAGAGGGCTTCAAAGCAATTTATTGCCTCTTCTTCATCATTACTGATATTTCTGAGTACACAAGCAACAACTGCAACCAATCCAGCCACAGTGCTTTCCTTTTGTTGTTTTTCTGTTGGCTTCACCACTTTTTTCATTTGCCTCTTGGGTGACTTTTTTTTTCCACTATATTATTTTTTGTCACTTTGGATTGCCAGAGACCCCCTGGATACTATACAAAGTGACAGTTCCTGTGCAGGTAAGAAGAGTCAAATAGAATGACAGAAGCACAAAAAAGAAGGGAAGAGAAGCCCTCCACAGCTGCAATTTCACTTTATTTTGCCTGGTTGCAGGGGCAATATAAACAGGAGAAAAATGACAATAGACTGCTCCACATCTAATGGCATCAAATGGTTTGAATCTGACATTGATACGGTACCTTGAGAAACCACCATCAGTTCTCTCAGTTCTTCCTTTCCCTCTGCCTTCCCTCTGGACTCCAAGCACAGGTCTGAAGATGCCAGAGCAAGTAACTATTGACCAGGAATGAAGCAGCAAATTCTTGCCCTCCATATATAGTCCTGGAATACTATCTGAAAAGCACAAGAAAAATATGAGCTGAGTTAAAATTTCAGCTATATTGAATAACTAGCATAAGAACTCAAGCTTTTTCAGGTCACATATTCTGCGTGACCTCCAGCAAGTGTGTAAACCTTTTGGAGAGTTCCCATATTTTCCAAGGTCAACTGAAGCACTGACTACATCGAGGAAGTTGGCACCAATGCAATTACATCAATACAGAGCACGTTTTCTCAATGTAGAAAGGGCCTTGCTGTCCTTTCAGGAATTAATCTTGCATATAGATCTTCCTGAAGGGAAAACAATGAATAAGACAAATGTGGAGTTTACAGACATAGTTTGTTTTCTTCTGTTTTGTGGAGAAACCTTTGAAGGTTTTGAAGAAGCTAGAAGACTAATTTTTTTTTCCACTCTTATGAGACTTCTATTTCTAAAAAGTGTTTTCCAAATGACATATAATTTTCCCCCAGAAGCATTTTCTTCTGACAAGTAATCTAGTCATGCTGAATTTCAGGAAGAAAAGATGTTTATTGAGAAATTTAGACACAATTAAAAACAGGGACGTGAATGGAAATTCACTGTTCTACCTTGAACGTTCTGACTCACCAGATGTGTAGGCTTTCCATATTACCTGCTGTGTACAGAATATCTTGCTTGATGATTTTGCAGAGGTCATAAGGAAGGAGAGGATTCAGAAACAGGAAGCGTTAGCGTCCAAGGCTGCTCTTTTTATAAATTTCAGCTTCACTTCTCCCCCAGGATTTACCGTCCAAATGGGAGGTGCAGCCAAGCTCTGGAACTGCCAGGAGTCTGCTGTCTCTTACAGTAGTGGATGAGGAGTTGTCCTTCTCCTTTATCCACTTCAAACTTTATTACTCCACAAGTAGGATTCATCTCCATATTCAGCTGTTTGAATGTGACTAATGCCTAGACTGACAAGCAGCACTAGCTAGGCTTTTGTTAAGTGACTATATTTTTGCTAATCCTCAAATCAGGATGTACTTGCATTCAGACAGTGTGAACCAGAGGATGATGAAACATGTTATCATAGTCATTCTCTTGCAGGCAGGGTAGCACTGTCAATGAAACAGTTCTCAATAGTAATGATGTTACGCGATGTCAAGTGGAGACCAGTGAAGGGTGGCATTCCTCAGGGGTCAGTATTGGGACCAGTGCTGTTTAACATCTTTGTCAGTGACACGGACAGTGGGATTGAGTGCATTCTCAGCAAGTATTCTGGCAATACCAAGCTGTGTGGTGTGGTCAACATGCTGAAGGGAAGGGATGCCATCCAGAGGGACCTTGACAGGCTTGAGAGGTGAGCCCATGTGAACCTCTTGAACTTCAACAAGGCCAAGTGCAAGGTCCTGCACATGGGCTGGGGCAATCCCAAGCACAAATACAGGCTGGGTGGAGAATGGATTGAAAGCAACACTAAAGAGAAGGACTTGGGGATGTTGGTAGATGAGAAGCTCAACGTGACCTTGCAATGTGCACTTGCAGCCCAGAAAGCCAACCTTATCCTGGGCTGCATCAAAAGAAGTGTGACTAGCAGGTCGAGGGACTTGATTCTTTCCCTCTACTCCACTCTCATGAGATCCTACCTGGAGTTCTATGTTCTGCTTTGGGGCCGCCAGCTTAAGAAGGACATAGATCTGTTGAAGACAGTCCAGAGGAGGGTCAAGAAGATGATCAGAGGTCTGGAGCAGCTCTCCTATGAGGACAGGCTGAAAGAGTTGTGGTTGTCCAGCCTGCAGAAGACAAGGCTCCAGGGCGACCTTATAGCAGCCTTCCGGTACCTAAGGGGGGCCTACAGGAAAGCTGGAAATGGACTCTTTACAAGGATATGCAGTGATAGGACAAGGGGTAATGGCTTTAAACTGAAAGAGGGTAGATTTACCTTAGATATACGGAAGAAATTCTTCACCATGTGGGTGGTGAGGCACTGGAACAGGCTGCCCAGAGAAAATGTGGATCCCTGGAAGTGTTCAAGTCTAGGTTGGACGGGGCTCTGAGCAACCTGCTCTAGTGGAAGGTGTCCCTGCCCATGGCAGCGGGGGTTGGAACTAGATGATCTTTGAGGTTCCTTCCAACCCAAACCACTGTATGATTCTGTGATAATTGGAATTTTAATATCAAGAGGCTGGAGGGTGTTTTTTCAACAATTCTAACAAGTGGTGTTGACTATGGTGAAAACAACATGATGAACTGGAATTACAGTTCCTACAAAGTCTTCTCATGCACCTCTTGTTCATCTCCCATCTTGCAGCACACTATCAGCTCATCTTCACTTTGAGATGAGTTAATGAAGGCTACAGTCTACCGAAAGAGCCTATTTTCAGTTGCATTCAAGTTGTTTGATGGTCTCTTGCTTCTTTTCTCAATACCAACAGAACTAACTGAACACCATACTCCTAAATCTAATGACAATGACAGCTTTGGCTGGAGTTTTCTTTATGTGCCTGGGTACACTCTTTGATGGTCATTCATATCTGTCAACTTGAATAACAGTACCAAAATATTCTCAAATAGCCTGTTTGATTGGAGCAACCAAAGAGTACTACATGCTAAGTGTTAATCCAGGAGGGAGATCCACTGTGAGTCTTGCTTTTCTTAGCTGATCCCCGACTTTGTGCCTCTTGAAACTATCAAGCCTATCCTGAGCTCAGTGATACCTCAATAAACATCCTTGCTCTACAGAGTCAGTCATGAGACTGGCCTGTCATTCATCTAGCTCATCTAAATGGCCCTTACAATAACTCTGTCTTTTTAGGAAAGGCTTTATTTTCCATTGTAGACTGCATATAAAGGGAACCTGAACCCACCTAAAGCAACTGTGCCATTGCTACTTTGTTCCCCTTGTGTATATAACATTATGATTGTTTTTTCCTGCCTAATGGGGAATTTTCTGTGACAACAAACCAATGAAGGATTTTGTTGATGTTAGTTACAGCAAATTTGTGTCATGACAATGCTAGATTGTCCCTCCACTCATGAAAACATTACCGCTATCCGTCATGTTCTTAATAATCCCTCTGTTCCTCCAAATTTGGTAGATGATGCAAAAAGATAACAAAGAATCTCTTTAGTGGAGGTATGTAAGCTAGTTCCTGGCTAGCTAGAGGCTGTTGGAGGTTTGCTTGCTTCCTCTGTGGTGATTCTGAAATTAGAGTGACTGAGCACCTTCTTCCTATCTCTGTGATCTCAGTGTGTAGGAGGGTGCCAAAGAAGATGATCTTCTGCAATTCAGTTTATCTCCTGCTAAAGCAGACTATGTGCCAGCCAATCAGTTGTGTTGACACTATGATATCACTTTGTGACAGCTACTTCACAGAGATAGTGAAATGCTGGTAACCAATTAGATTTCAGTGATAGTGATACCACAGAGTCCGTCCAAGAGGGAGACGGCACACACCCACAGCTTGACGATAATGAGGTAATTGAAATGGTAAAGCTCATAGAGGTTACCGTAGTGTTGTGTTGTAGGTAGCTGCCCTATAAGAGGGTACTGACAATCTTTGAAGGTCCCTGCCAACCCAAGCCATTCTACATATGAAATTTGCAAAGAGTCAATCTGGTCACAAACAATTTTCAGAAAATTAGGCAAGAAAAACAGGTTGCACAGCTGACATCTCTTCCCTCACAGGACACAAAGGAGCAGCTATTCTGTCCACACTGTACTCGCCTTTACTGTGACAGAGAAGCCTGATCTATGCCATGTCCCGGTATAGCAGGCTGGTAACTTTCTGTTGTGTGCTTCTCATAAAGATAGCAGGGCAATGAAAGAGGCTGCAAGCAGCACAATTTTTCTGGCCACTGAGAGAGCCCTGTGTGCAGAGTCACCTCACACGTACTCAGAGAACAGCCAAGCGTGGCCGCTCAGACTGGGTGTTCTAAATCATTCTAACCTTTCGCAATGTTTTAAGTTTGCTACTTTAAAAAAAAAGGAAAAAAAAATCAATTTCATTTCTACTTCTGAATTTGTGTCTTTGCACACTGGTGCGCTCTTCACAGAAGCAGGGAGTATACATGCGCACTCTGGGGACAGGTAATTTTCTCTAGAATAAAATGAAAAGTATTTTCCATAGTTTCTCTGGAACAGGGATGCAAAAATGCTGGTCTTATGCCTTTGCTATTCTCTTCCCATCCCTTTCTCTACAATGAGGAATGCCTCTTATCTTGTGATTAATCTTCATGATTCCAATGCTAGGTGAAGGTATTTCCAGTTATTTGTTCTTGGCTTGAGAAAGCCTGGAATTAACTGTTCAAATCAGGTCATCTGTCTAGAAATGCTTTTCTAAACTGTACTTGTGTTAAGTGCTTTGTATCCATCAACTGACAAGGAAAAAGTTTCATATACTTCCTCGTGTGCACATACACCACCTTTGCACTCTTCAGTGCTTCTGCATGCACAGTTGACATGGGTGTAGTTGCACATAGGAAAATGGATTATATAGGTGGTTGTCCGTTCCCAAGACTTGCCCAAGCAAGTCTTTATCCTGGCTTCTGAAGTGGCACCAAAGCTGTTTTGTCTTCATCAGTCCTGGCAGGTAAATCATATTCACAGTGCTACAGCTGCACACACAGCTGACAATGGGGGATATTTTTCATAGTGTGGTGAAGGCAGGAGGCCTCCTGCTTCCCTGTAAATTGAATAGTACATCTGTTTCAAACAATGAGACAAGCAAGTAGACACAGTGAAGTGGGGCGTGTGCTAGATGGAGATGCTGTTTGTGCTCAAGGTAGCCTGTGTGATGCTTCTACCTGCAAATTCTCTCTTTTTGCTCTTTGCCGTCTGAAAGACTTGTGACTCCAAGCCTATCACTTCTTGACCCTTGCCCTATATTGTGTTTCTCCTGTGTGATATTTTGAGGTTTTATTTTTAAACTCTAAATGAAATTAATATTCTTTCTCGCACTGGTGGGGAAAGCATGAGTTCTGCATTTGTATGGAGGTTTTGAAGACTTTGCTGGTTGTTTTGGGGACAAGGGCAAGTCCTGCCTCCTGTTTTCATTTTGGGGCTGGAGTGACTCAGGGCACACACCCATGAGGCCATATACAGAATGGCTCAGCACAGAGTTGTGGTTACAGTCACCCTGCAGCCACACAGCATCAGCTTTAATGTCACAGTTGCTTCACTCTTTACCCAAACAGCGCCTTGTGTTTTACAGGTCATGTGCCTATCAGGTAGAGCTGAGTGAAGGGACATGTTTTCCTGGCTTTAACTGTGTCTCAGAATTTCACTGGAAAGTAGGTTTTTGAGCTGTACACTCACAAATGAGTGAGAGGCTGCCAGAATCCCATTATCCAAGCAGAAAGGATGAGTGGGCCTTGAGCTGCACTTTGCTCAGTCCTTGCAGGTGCTGCAGTGCCTTCCAGTTACCTCTCACTTGTGCAGTATCTGTGTTGCCTATACCAAGCCCTTCCATACTGGATAAATCTGGCAGGCACACGGCAGGCTTGTGCAGGGCTGCTTACAACACAAGAAGCTCATGAGCTCAAACAAATCCTGTAAAGTAATGTGTGCTTTTCTAGGCATATAATAAATGCAAGAAGAGATGAAGCACTGTCAACGAATGGCCCATACTACTATACTGTTGTCAGACATAAGGCAGTGGGGTCAGCACACAGGGGTGACTGTGTGAGATCCTGCTTTAGATATGAAGGCAGAATCCAGATTATAGTGGTACCTGTTGGGGTGCTGAGCCCTCTGAGATGCTACTGAGCTGTTGTTTCCATCACTGTCTGTGTATGGGGAAGTTGGAGGCAGACTCAGATCCAGTCTGTCCTCAGTCAGTGAGGGGCAGAGAGATGCAGAGATAGCTGGTCTCAAAGTGGGCTGAGGCAAGGGGGAAGCAGAAGAAGCAAGAGTAGGGAAGAGAGAGAGGCTGCCCTCTCCCCCCAAATTGGGGATGGAGGATAGCTGAGCAAAAGAAACTGTCAAGATAGTTACTGATAACAATTAATAATTTATTGTACATCAAATAGCTCTTTTCCTCATGGTTTCCAAAAGCTCTTTACAGACTATATATAGTGACTGCATTACAGTGTGGTATGCACTTTTCAGCAGCATGGTTTAGGAACAGCCCTGCTGCTGATGCACAGTGGAGCCCAGTCAGCCCAGAAGAACACTAGCGAAAGATTTGCACCCTCTTAGTCCTGCCTGCACGTTTCACTGTTAGAAAAAAAAAGTAGAAAAAAAAAAGAGTGCACTGGAACAATCATTTGAGGAGTAGTGAGAAGGCAAAGCATTGTACAGGAGTTATTTCTTCCTGCTTATTAAGACAGGCTGTCCCAGTTAATTCAATTGCATAGACCTTGAGAGGAGGAGCATGGGGGCTGGAAGGAAACAAATGCATTTTAGAAAGCCTGTGATAATGACTTAAAATTGCTTTTCCTCATAATTGCGATTTTAAGAGCTGACATCTAGTGATAAGCCAAGTGATAGATGCTGGTGGCTCATAGAACATGGGGTCTTAAACAGTGACTGTTACACACTAATTCTTGCCTCTCCTTGGACTTGTTTAATTCAGAAAGGGGATGATGATGCTGCTTATGAAGCAGTTGGGGGAAGGTGAATTAGTGGAAGCAGCAAATGTGAGCACCGCAAAAGAACAAGTCAGCTGACAGACACACTACAGTGCAATGTACCCTTTTCCCATTGCATCTGGATCTGTGCATCTCTGCCCCAAAATACCGCCTTCACCTCCAGGAGGGGATGCACACAGCAGGCATCCAAGGGCCCAGCTCAGCCTTACAGGACAGGAGGTGGAGAAGCATCTGCCTCACTGAGAAGACTGCAGGGAGTATCATGCTAGTAAGAAAGCAATTAAAAGAGCTGAGCAAACAAAAGATAAATAATGTAGTAGGAGTTGGTGTAATGAACCTCCTTAGGAAAGCTGGCCCATAGGCCAGCCTCAAGTTCCCCGAACTTGAGCAGGAGAAACCACACCTCATACAACCACCCAGGGCATAAAGTCACTTTGGAGGAGCAATTAGGGAAGAAGCTGCTTACTCTGTTGCTCTTCGATCATATGCTGTTAAATCTAGGAGGAGATGGGAAAACCCCAGTAGATTGACTGAGGCTGCTTTTTGTAAGTGAAAGCTTACTTATGTAAATGTGTTTAAGAGGTGCCTTTTAGTGAAACTGTTTGCTACATTTCCTGCAAAGAGCTAATGGAAAACCTCCCCTTAGAGATCTGCAGTTAGGGCTACATTATAGATTTCACCTGTGGATGCCTGAAACTCAGGTGGCCAGCTACAGAGATTATCTGCTCAGGGTACTGCCCTGCTTTTCCTGTTGATGGGTACAAATGCTCAATGTCAGGGGCCCTCCCATTTTCTGCTTGTTTTAATAGGTGTTGATAGACATGTAGTGCTTTGAATGCATTTTGGGTTGTATTTCTTGCTAAAACAGTTGCAACGCTGAGTTCTTGGGATCTTCTTGTTTTTCTTTTCCTGCCTATCTTTATATTTGTAATTATAAAAATATTTCCATTCATAAGAAGGGCCTGACTTTGACATGGAGCCTGCAGTTACCATTAGCAATAAATGGTCCCCACGGCTTTGTGCCAAAGGGAGTGAGAATCAACTGTTGATGCGGAAAGATGCCTGGAAAATATGGCCTGCCTTGGGAACCTCACTTCAATTCTTGTTCAATTTGTGTTTGGGGGGAAATGAGGAAATTTGAACTCCAGGCTGCAGTCCTCACAACAGCCTTGAGGTTTTACAAAGAAGGCATTGATTTCTCTATGTCCTTGAGGAACATGAAGCCAACTGGAGTGGTTTGCTCCAGCTTTTCCTGGCAGGACTTGTGCCTGAGGAAGGGATGGGAAACATCTCTGGGTATTGGAAGGGAGGCTTTGGGATGCTGCAGCGAGGTGAAACAACAGCTTCTGTGTGATCCAGCTAGTGAAAAGGATGGCACAAAACCAGCTCATTCCCAGGACACTGTCCTCCTGAACAACTTGTGCCAGCTCTGTGCTTTTGAGAAGCTGCCCTCTGGAACTGGGCAGTCCCTTCTTCACATGTTTCCCTAGTTTAATTACCTTTTGTTCTTTTGTTTTGATTTAGTTTGTTTGTTTTTTTCAGCACATTCAAACAGGTTTAAACTATCAGCTTGGGTGTGTATTGAGATTTCTTGTACTGTGTAGCCAAAAAAATCCCCAAATAAATTAAGGGGGTCTTTTTTTCCAGTAGGCACTGCCATTTGACTCTTTAATGGTGTTGATACCTCCCCCCCAGATCCCGATATATCCTAACACACAGTGATGATAGTTTTCAGTGGAGTATGCAGATTATGGTGGGGGTTCTTTGTCTTGCTCTACTCTCACTTTATTTCTGTTGTCCCTCTTGATCCCACTGTGGGGCTGAAATCTGTTTCTTGGTGAATTCATCCCTCAGTGGAGGCAGCATCCCTTAGGCTGTGGGCTTCTGTACCACCTCATGGCACCACCCTCACTCACCTGTAGCCTGCAGGACCCCCATTGACACATCTTGTGGCATCTGCTATCTGCTCCCTTCCCAGTGAAGGGAACATCTTTCAGAGGAGTGCCTTCCCCTCCAATGGAGCAGACAGTGCCCATAGGGTGGGGAGGGAGGGAAATAGGGGCAGACAAGAAGGAGGCTGTTTCAGTGGGGCAGGCAGTGCAAAGCAAGCTACCAGATGGATAGAACAGATGCTGTAACACTGCACTATGGCTGGTCTAGTGGTAGTGTTGGTGTCCACTGCAGCTGCATACAGTGACAAAGGGCGCGTGGCTGTGGTGTCCAGATATTGGCTGCTGGTTCTTGAGCTTCTCTGTGTCTTGCATGTGATGTGGGGATAAGGGTATTCTCTGAGCAAACACAGAAGAGCTGTGAAACTTGTAGTGGGCTTAGATTCATAGGAAAACCCTGTTAAGTGGAACCTTGACAGCAAGCCCCGTTACTGGATTTTCTTTCCCCTTGTGGTGCTCAGCACTTTCCATTGCTGGGGCTCCTAAGACTCTGCTCCTTGCCTTGGGGTCTCTGCTGCCAGTTCCATTGCTTGTTCCAGGCCTGCCCCTGGTCCTAGCTCTTGCCCTTCTCCTAGCACCCTGCCTTGATGGTCAGGTTGTCCTCCCCATGGTCCCTAGGAGTCTGGCTTTCCTTCAAGCAGTTGGACCGTTTAAGATAGTCTAAAACTCTGGACATTTGGCTTATTCTCACTCTGTCTCTCCTTTGCCCCTGGGATCAGCTTGTCCCTTAATTTTCTTGTAACTGACAGAGATCTGACCCAGGCAGCAGCAATCCTGGGTATTTCTGTCTGCTCTCTACCAGCCATGCCTGGTATATTGTTTGTCAGTCACCCATGGCTTCTTATGCTTATGCATACTTGGGGGTCAAACAGGCATTTTCTCAGTTGAACAGTGTCAATTCCTAACTTTTGAGTGTTTGACCCTGTGACTTTGAACACTCTGTCAACAGATGTCTTGCTATCTCTTAAATCAACAAACAGAAAAATGAAAACGTCACCATGTTGCCATTTAAACTTTTGTTTAGCAGAGCTTTAACCACTCCACAGATCTCTTCTTCTTAAGTAGTTCCAGTTTGACAGCATTCACAGTCTGTGGCTCAGCACTTACAGGATTTGGGAACTTAGCTACAAACTTGTATAGGTAACTGTGACCAGGGATCTGTGTCTCTTGGGAGATGCTCCAGGCTCTGGAGGAGTGTTCTGCAATGAGTGAAGACTCTTCTAATATTAGCTCTTCCTTAAATAAGACCTATTTAGTCCTAAATCTTCTCTACCATGTTTTTGCCCATCAGTCTTTCCCTCACCAATTGTTTCTTTGTACCACTGCCATGCTCTTTACCCCATCAGTCTTTCTCACTGTTTGACTTCTCATCTAAGTCCTAGACTCCTTGGTCAGCAGGAGTAAATTGTGCTTTCTCTGCCCCTTATGCTCATGTCCTTACATTGGACTAATTCTCTTGCCTATTTGCATTTCTGTCTTCTGACTATTCATCTCACCCTCCAGTCTCTCACACTTCCTCCACACCAGTTTACAGCCCCAGTATCCCCTCACACTCCACTTCCAACGTGATTCTTCATGCACAACCTGTGGATTTTTATTTCATAGGCTACCATCATGGTAAATCTATCTGCATTTTTCTTGGTTGTATCAATGACACATTTCTGGCATGAAGCTCATTATTTTGCCACATTTCATGTTCTTGCTCCCCATTTGAGACCACGAGAACTTTTCTAGAAGTTGCAACTTTCCCCGTTTCCCTATTATTTCTCTCAAATAGTAGTTAAACTCTTGCAGATTAAATTGAAGATGAGGGGGGAAAAAAAACATCAAAAACAAAACCCCAAACAAACAAAAAACTCCAAACAAACCACAAATGCACAACTCCCACCCCCAAAACCAACCAACCAAACAAAAACAACCTCACACAACAAACCCAATATTCATTGCAAATATTCATTTCTGTAGTTAAAGTACGGAAAAGTTCTAAGGAACTAAATAAATTGGGCATCAGACACTACATATATAGGCCTACCAGTAATAATTTTGCCAGCGACTTTTTTTTGAATGCATGATCTTTCCAAGAGGCTGTGGTGGGACGGATTCTGTCCTAGAAGCAGAGAATTCCAAACACTTTGAGATCCTTCTGGCCCATTGTCCTGACAGTAGAAACACGTTTCCCTGCAGTGATAAGGCCATGAGATACTGAGAGGGAAAATCAAGAATTTAGGGGAAGTGGTAGTGCTGAGTGGAAAGCATCCATTCAGAGATTTCAGTCTCTTTGCTCCAGCCTCATCTTTGCTTCAAATCCCTGGCTTTTCTTCTTGTGTCTCCAAAGAAGACTTAATTTCTTGGTCCCCTATTCCTCCTGCCAATCCCTATGAAACAGCTTGTGAGGAGCTGTGAGCAGCAAGCAAGGATGGGTCAGCGGCTCAGGTTCTCCATGTGGACCAGCCTCTTCTCCTTGATACCTGCTCCTCACAGCTACACCACCTGCTTTCTCCAGAGGTTTGCTGCTTTCACACACTCCTTTTACATAGCCCTGAGCAGGGAGCTGGCAGGATGGGATGGCAAAGATGGTGGTGGCAGGAGGGGAGGGGGGAATGAAGAAAGAGGGAATAAATGGTGGGGTCTAAAGAGAAAGGATCATTGCCTCTGATCTATTATGAATTCTCCAGGGAGACAGCCAGTAGGCTGGAAAGTGAGTGATAGCCAAACCAGGTGAAGAATTGTTCTGTGTCCCTGATGTATTTTATCCTCGACAGGGATTTAGTTTCTTTAACTATCAAACTATTTCTCATGTATATATTACATAAGCTGTGAAAGATAAAGCACACACAGCATCAATCATATCTCGTCAGAATCTCTTTACCTCTTACCTTCTCTTTATTTTTTTCTTTTTATGCCCTCCACTCTTCTTTAAATTCTACTCAAAACAAGAGTATTCTTGTAGGAAGTTGACCAAAATGTAATTTAAAGACCGTTTGATCACTGCAAAATTCAGGAAAAATATTGAAAGGGCAGGCTGTGGTATTTTTTTGGAACTGAATATTGAAAATAATGGAGCGCTGGTGTATGCTTTCCCCCACCCCGTTTAAGAGAATTTCTTCCATATGAAACAGGTTTGTCTGGGATCCTCAGAAATCCAGCACAGGGAAGGCAGCCTACTAGTTCTTCAGTGTTACAATAACTGCTAATTCTCCAATAAACCTTCTCCAATAAATCTTCTCCAACTTTGAACAGAGGGTTGTTTTGTTGTTGGGTTTTTTTGTTTGTTTGTTTGTTTGTTTTCAATTTTCACATTCACCAACATATATGACATCTGGAGCCACAAGCAGGATAGAATTAGGGTCCTGATGTGATCTTGCCTTAGCCCCATCTCTCCTATGAAGTACCCCAGTGAAGGAAATGGTCAGATACCTCTTTGTTAATGTTGCTGTCTTTGTGGTTCACAGATTAAAGAGGAAAGGAAAAAAAAAAAAAAGGCAACAAGACTTGTAGATAACCTTTTCATCTCTAAATGCATTTGCATTCAGCTACTTAGTACATATGCCTGTGAGAATGTATGCAACAGAGGGTGCAACCATGGTGTTGTTCCCTGTACACCTTTGAACCAACTGCACTGTAATTGCAGATTATTTGAGATTCAATATGGCACTTCTAATGTGGTGAGAAGGAACAAAACAGCCCCATTCAATTTTTGGATCTCAATTTCAGAGGTGCTGAGTATTCAGTGTACCATCTAAAATCAGGAAGAGTGACGACGCTCTGAGAACCAGGAAGGCCCTTGTATTTTTTCTTTTCTGATTTCACCTTACATTAACCAGACATTTTTTTCTGTGATTCTTAACTCAGCCTTTTATTATGTTTGATAGAGTGAAAGAATGTTTTTTCCTCCCCTTGTATCTTGCACAATGGAGAACATAATGCCTTTGCTTTGAAGTCTTTGCTGTTATCCTGCCTACAAAGTCAGGCCTCTCTTTTGGTTTCCAGTTTAATTAAATGCGTCTACATCGAACAAGGAAGCTGTCATGGAGAGCCTGAAATGCCCTCTTCCTCTTATGATAGTGTGCAGCCTCTGACCATTTTAGAGTAAGTTCACCTTGAACCAGTGCTTGCTAGATCCATCCTGTAGCATGCCTAGCCTGTTTTAAGAAGTGGGGAAGGATTGCGGCTATTTTCTGGACTAAGGTCCTTCGCTATCAGTCTGATGCGACTGCCAGGTTGGTACAGCAACTCTTTGGTTTCCTGTCTACACTAAACAAACTAGCTGACCTTAACCAACCTTAGCTGAAAGTGTTTTCTTCAGTCAGGTCTTGCAAGTAACAGCTGAGCATACTTAGGTTGCTTTGGAATAGATGTTATTTGAAATTATGCTGGAGCTGTAGAAATTGAAGTCTTCTGAAGTTTTTCTAAATAACAGAATGTTGTAATGGTTTTCTTCATCCACTTAGTGAAAGCAGCCATTTGTGTCTCCAGTATTTCTCAACGGAGTATTTTCTGTGGCCACTTGCTGGACAGTGTCCAGGTGGCATAAGAAGGCTAATAAAGTGGAAGTACACTGGATCTTCCACAGGTTTGTGGTAGAAGCTAATTGGTGTTTAATTCTGAAAGAAATATTTGTCTCACTAGAAAAAGTTGGGTTTGTCCCATTCAGTCTTGCATTATGCATGTGAAGTGGCATGAGACATCAACCAAAGTCCACTTGGCAGCAATTTGCTGGAGGATATCTACTTGAATGATGCTTGTCAATAGAGCTACCTTTGAATTAATTTTAGCAAACAGTTTATCTACTAGCATTGCATATTCTTAACAACTTATATTGATTACTAAACCCTAGGTTTCACCTCCTTGTAGTTAGAAATGAGCCCAATTAGCCACATCCAGAGTTGGACCTTTAGTGCTCACTGTTAAGACGCCAAAGATGGCTTCCAGCCATTGATTTCATCCCAGCCTCTTGAAGATGTGTGTCACATCATACCTCTTAAAGAGCTTGTTGCAAAGTTTTGAGAATTACAATTTGGATCCAACACATGAGACAGTCCTCATCAATGCTCAGTCTATGTGAGCACTGAAAGAAAGGTTTAACATTACTAGAACAATGACCTTTGCTCCAAGACACATGGCTAATTTGAAAGTGACTATTTATAGCTTTCCATTGCTAACTGTGCATTTGTTAGGACGCCAAGCCTGGCATAGACTGAATACTCTTATTCCTCTTATTTAGGATAAACTGTTCCATGTGTGCCATGGCAGGCAGGAAAATCACTCGTCAGTATTATGCCAGCCAATAAGTCTGTGGTAATATGTCGATAAAGTGCTGACAAGGACCTTGTTCCCACAATTTTCTCTGTTGCTGTGAGATATCTTGCTTTGGAAGTAGGAAGAGAGTGGCTGTCCCATACTTTTTTAGCCATTACGAGCATAAGGTCTCATATGCGAAGGTCTTACTTTGTTACGCCAGCTTTAGTGCTTCCCAGGCAGCAAGGCCATAGTGAGTTTTGTCTTGCACAAAGACTCTTTGATTAATAAACAACAGACAATCAATTGCCATCAGTCACTGTTATAAGGATAATGATAGGAGTCTCACATGTGTTGACATCACAGGTCATTCCTACTGGTAACTTTCATTTAAATTGTACTAGAATATCTGTCCGTGCCAATATATAGAAGACTCTGCTATGTACAACTTGTAAATATTAAACTTGGGAAACGCATTGAAGCTTTTTCTGGTACTTGCCTTCTTCGTCTTAGGACATATCTTCAGATGTGACCAGTCAATATCAAGCAGTTTTTATTTAGGGTTAAAATCTGAACAGGGATGAGTACCTTTGAAAGAATTATCTGCTTATTTTGAAGAGTATCTGGATGCCAAGTTCCTCTGAAAACCTGGGTCACGGTGCCCTTGACTTTACTTGGTCCAGTTCGATGTGATGTCCAAAGGAATCCTCCAGATTCCTCACAGTTAGTTACCATATGCCCTTTGACCATCACTCTTCCTTTGATGGTGCCCTGAAGTTTCTCTTTTGTCTGTACGCCACTATTGCAACCCTATGTCTGGTCAATATGCATTTGCTTTGGAAGTACTAAATAAAGGCCTTGAGCAGCAATGGAGGCCTTGGATCTTGCTGTAAATTCTCAGGAAATTCTGGGCTTGTCACTCTGGTTTCTGTTAGATCCCTGCTTGTCCAGCTCTATGATGCATTTTCACCAGAACTTGTATCAGCTGCTACAGTATAAAATCTATATAACAAAAAGAGTTCTGTCACTGAAGATGCACCCAAAATTATGAACTCTTCATTTCCTTTCCCCATCCCCCTTTGCCATGATTCTTCTACAAATCCAGTTCCACGAAACTTGTCAAGTACTCACTATATAGCTAGTGATCTTAACCTCCAAATCAGGGAGCCACATCAAAACCACCAACGGGGAATAGTCCCTGGATCCTGTGAGTTCCCGCCCCGTGCCCAAGAATTGTTTAGGAGAAAGCTACTTGGGTTGGGTTCAAATCATGCCAGGAATTGCTCTAACAATTGAAAAACACAGGTTATGAGGTTCAAGTGCCTGGGAATGTTTCCTGACACTGTTATTTATTCAAATAGATGAAGCCATGATGTTCACATATCTTTTGATGACGCCCTTGTGTTTATAGGAGCCCTTCAAGCAGAATGAGGTCTCTCTTATAATGATTTACCTTAGTGCTCATTAAGCATGGTCAGTACTTAATGTATTACGCTCAGATTCTCCTTAACATCTTTAGCTGCTATTTTCATTGGCACAGTAATACCAACTGCTTTCTGAAAGGTCACGGCTTTTTCAGACAACAGTATCATTTGGATGCTTTCCTTATGTAACTGATATACTAGCTGGTCCTTTTAATGAATACTTAAATTTACTCGAAGATCGTAAACCTTGGTGAGCATCTTCAGTTTGGGTACATAATGACCAGTGTATTCAGTGGGATTTTGATCACAGTTATTAAATCAAAATCTTTCCATGCTAATGAACAACTTAGTACTGAGAAAGGCTCCCATAGCATCACCACAGTCTTAGGCAATACAGTCACGTGCCTTTCACTTGTAATATAATCTGCAATATAACAGAGTTTGTTCTAGTGCAATAACTTTCCCCTCTCCTCTTCATTTTCATTTCCTTCTGTCACGTGGCCCAGTGTTGCCATAATGGCAGTTACTGAGAAGACTGTTAATGACAAACAAAAGATGAGGAAAAAAATCGCTTATTTCCAAGACTCACTGTTTTGCCTAATGGTTTTGTAACACATTTTCTCTATGCGTGACTCAAGAGGTTAAGGAAGACAAGAACAACCTGAACCATGGTAGGGACTGTAGTTGGAAAATGAACCCCATTTATTCATGACCTGTCCTGTAATTCACCTGTGGAACAGTGCTTCTACATTCTCCAACTGACATTATGCAGACCCAAGTGATCCCAGGAAAATTTACTAAGACAATGTTATTTCATGAAGCTTAGGCTCGCTCTTCTGTGTTCCTCACCTGCATTGTGAAATGTGTAGGAAACTTTTAGGTGCCAAAAACTGAAAAGGTTGAAAATCACTTTTCCATAACTGATAGCAATTACCAAGCAGACAAGACCACAGGCACAATGGATATTGTATAAGATCTCATCTTCCAGGGTTTGGAGCTAGAATTTAGATTAAGGCCCATCATGTTTTTCAGTAGTATCAGCCCAACTAGTCTAATGAGGAATTTTATTGTTTGTTTTACTGTTGAATCAAAGGATTGGTATCTGGATTTTTTTTTCTTTTTTTCATTTTTTTTTTTAAATGGGGTAAGAGAGCTTGAAGGCTTTTTCTGATGGGATTTTTATAACCACCATGGAGATGAATGGTCAAGTGCCATGGAGCATTACGCTGATCATACGCTGTTTCCAAGGAAACTCAGGATGGAGTTTCTAGAAGCTCTTTGTGGAGAACAACAAAGCTACAGCCTGTCTCTGCCAGAAGGAAAGTCCCAGGTTAGGTTTGTGACTCAGCTGAAGAACTGCGTGCATTAACTAAAGGCAGGGATGCAGGGGTAACTTACTAAGTGGGGAACGTCACGTATTTGGCGTTTTGGGCCAAGCTTTGAGGAGCAAACAGCTATACGTGGCCTAGATTAGAAATGGAAGTTACCACCCCTTAATTTTCTGGAGCAGGGATCTGCCGAGTGATGTGGGTCGCTTCAGAAGAGCGGAGATCCACGGCAGGACGGAGGCAGCCGGAGATGCCGCTCCTGTGAGCTGGGCGTGTGGCCTCTGTGGAGGGTGGTACTCAACAGCACAGTCTGTGGATCCCGGCCAAGAGAATGAAAAGCTGATTTAGCTGTATATTTGACTGCGTGGGCTACTGAAGGACAGCATTTAGCATTGTTTAAGGGGAGGCTGGGAAAAGGTTAGGCAGGATGCTTGTTGCTGCTGGTTTTTTATAATTTGAATAACACAAACACGCACACACAGAAGTACTGTTCTAAGCAAAAATGTAGCGTTTTCTCAATTCTTTCCCCTTCCCCCACAAAATTAATGGCTTTACTAGTAGCTTCAATGAGAAATCTTTCAGTCTGTCCTACAACATATTGGAATAATTACTGCAGTATAACTTCCCTTAGCATAGACACAGCAAAATCAGTAGAAAGGTACTTTATATTGTACAGGAACAAGGAATAAACTGTCGTAGTATAAGATGGGTTTATACAGGCATTAGCATCTCAATAGAAAGATAGAGGTGATCCATGAATAATATTCTACAAATAAAACTGTTTTAGAGGATATTTGCCCGAAGGTCAAAGATACTGGTAGGATTATTATTTTTTGGTTTTTTTCATGGCAAACTTCAGTCCAGAGGCCATCTTGTAAAATGTGTTAATGCCGGTCCCTAAGCTTTAGGTGCCTCAGCGTCACTGGTGGTAGCTGTTGGACAACAGCAATAAAAATCATATCTTCTTCGGAAATCATGCAAAAACATTTCAGGAATTACTTCAGAGCTGATGGAAAAAATCGAGGGCTAAGCACAGAATTCTGAAACTTCAAAAGCCAAATTTTGTTTCAAAAAATAAGTATTTTTTTACCAAAAAGAGAAGTATCATTTTTCAGTCAAGATTTTTAACAAAAATTCTTATTGATATAGAATTTTCTAGTTAACAAAAAAGAGGGGTTTAGTACTTTTTAATTTATACTTTAAAAAAAAAAAATCATTGACCATTTTGATCAAAGTCATAGAAAATGTTAGTGGGAAGATAAAAAATGAACAGATTTTCCAATGACCTTTCCAGTTTAAAACAAAACAAAACCTTTCCCATGTCTTATTTAAGAAACCAAACAACAAAGAAAAACCCTTTAAAGATCTACCTACTTCAAGATCACAAACCGATACAGTAAAACTCATCCTTAAAATCCTGGCTTAGTGCCATTTACAGAGCACAGGTGTCATATGCTGCTAATGGAAAAATACACATTTCTTGAGAAAGCTGCTATGTTTTCATTGTATAGCTTCTAGGCAGATTTAAGGTCCAGCTGTTCCTGAAATATTTCAGTGCTGCAGTATAAAAGCCTGTCTAGATCCCATTAATAAGATCTCTATCTGGAATCTTGAGTTGCATGCTTTTTTTTTTCAGTAGTGGAAAGGTGCTTCTTGGTGTTGGCTGCTTTTGTGCCAGCTAAAAGCAACTGAGGATCCAAGCATATTCCCGAGCTGCAAATGCAGGATACAAGTGACAGGACATGCTTTATGTATGTCTGTCTCAACCTAGAAGCACAACACCCATCTAATTGGAGCCTCAGCCAGTCAGTTCTGGGCATATGCAGCCTCTGTTTGCTCTACTGGTTAACTGAAGCATTGAACTCTCAGGAAATGACTTACAGTTTATCTCAAATTTATCTCCCTGCTCCTCATTGTGCATGTTTGTGTTTTGTTTCTTCAGACCTGTTTTAATGAGTATGTTTTCTAACTTCGCCTCCTTGGAACAGGCCCAACAATCATTTTAAATGGTCTCTCCCTGCCTGTAAAAAGGGATTAGTGCCAAAAAGCACTCCTTGAACCTTATAACAACAACAAAAAAATAAACAACCACAACAAACAAACAAACCATAAACACCACGGTGAGAGTCAGGTCTCGTACTCCAGTTGGTTGCCAGCTCTTTGCATTCTGCTTCATCTTTTCTCTAAACTTTTATAGCCCCTAATCGTCTGTAAAGCATTGCATACCCCTATGGTGCTATATAAATGAAATAACCATTATGCTCTTGAATTAATTGGGTGTGTTTGCATACAGTAGTCTTACAAAATCCTTTCCTCTTTATAAGACCCTCTCATATGAGGCTGCAGGTCCAATTGTCACAGATAATTCAGTGTTAGATTGAAGGTGTATACGAGGAAACTTATTTTTTCCCTTATGAGCTCTTTATGGTGAGAATATGTTTTACTTCATTAAAGGCATACATTAGGCAAATACTTTATCTTCTTCTCTCTCAATCCTTCCTCCTTTTTACTCATCAGTTTTACAGGTCTCTTTACAAAATCCAAAATAATATGGAGGTTTACATATTTCCATAAATAATAATTCTTTTCTTTTTTTTTTTTTAAACAGAGGAAAAAGAAACTTCTCTCCTCAAGATATGACTGGTATTTTATACTCTCCTCAAGGGACTCTAGCACAGCATCCTTATCTGTTAATTTCTGGATAAAAACAGATATTTGTTCATTCAGTATTGCTGTTTGTCATGGTCAAGGCAAAAGTCAAACAGGCATACCAAACAAGTTGCACAGTCCTGGACTGCAATGAGTGCCAACCCCTGAATTCCTCCTCTTTTTGAGAATATCCTGTTTATGCAAGGAAGAATCCCTCATGCCCATAGAAATGACTACAAACTGTGGCATCATTAGTCAGGTGTCCATGAGAAGGAACTTGATGCAGAAAGTCGCAGAGAATAGTTAGAATTGCTTTTTCCAATAACTGGTTCGAACTCTTCACCCAACCAGCCCAGTGAAGACACAGAGTTCATTTAGATACGTAGGGCAGTTTTAGATGAAGGGCATTAGGATAATTCAGCCAGTAGACCTCTCTGACCTTCCTTCCTTTGTGGAGAATGAAGCGGTGCTGGGTGCAAGCTCAACAGCTGCAAGCAGTCCTAGCTGCAGGTGGAGACACCTGTTCAGCAAGTATCTGGAGAAATCACTTCTCAACTTTCTGGGCAGATCTTTAGGTATGGTTCCCCATACCAAGAAGGCAATAGTGTTTGTGCCCTAGCACTTGGAGTTCTGACCTGAAAAATCTTCTTTTGTCCTAGCAAGAAGCTGTAGCTCTTATGACTCTTGGGAGTCATGACTCCTAAAGCAGCCAACTATGGATGGGTTTGCAAGAGAGCTCAGTGCAGTTCTGCACCTGTTTCTTTTTGCCCTTCTCTCTTCCCAGTGATGTATTGATCTGTGGCCTAAAGCTCATGCCAATAATGCACAAGTGGGAGCATTCAGAAGTTAAGAGTGACAAGGTAGATGTGCAAATGCCCTTGTGTTGCTTGTTCAACTGTTGCCACAAGGACTTTATCCTCACTTTGAGGATTTTACTCATGAGAAGAGCAGGCATCAGAAGAGCCCCTGCTGATTTGCTACCGGGGCTCAGATAACATGAGTTCTGCTGCTAACTCTGGGAATCACCATGGGTAAGCTGCTCTATTTCCTTGTACCTAGATCTTGAGTTTTGCCAGCTGTTTATTTAATCCTTAGTAAATAAGAGGTTAATCTGGACATGGGTCCTTTCTGGCACTAGGGCATGATAAAAGCTTAAGGGAAATGGGAGCGATCCCTTGTAACCAGGCTTCCTACAGGTCCCTCATGACACCTAATGATGACTATGATAAATAGCTTACAAGTGACTTTGACCATCTACAATTAATCAACACATCCCATGATGTAAGATTACTGCTCACTGGGGTGCAAGGTCATGGGCTTGCTCCTGACAGCATTTCTGAATGAGCCTAATCCTGTTCCTACCACTTGGTTTCAAGAATTCAGATGAGAAAGGAGTTACCTGTGAACTGGGAGTTCTCTTTCACCCAAAGCAAGTGAGACTGACTTCTATGGGGGATATAGCACTCTGGGAATGTCAGGTGGTTGGAGCTACCAGCATGGCAATGATGTGAGTGTAGGCATCAACCAAACTCAGCTGAGCTATGGGGCCAGAGCAGCTGGGACAGGCAAAGCAGCATGAGGAAACCCCAGATCATGGCCCTGCAGAGTTCACTGGAAAGATGTCAGGGAGGTTTCAGCTCATGATCTCTAGAAAGGAACCAGAGGAAAGGAAGTGTGGGAGTCCTCAACTAAGCTCAGAATCCACTTGAAGGACAACCTCAGAGACCTAAGGTAAAGACCACCATAAGAGGGCAATGGGGTTGATCCTTCTCCTTTTCTTTTGAAGTTACGGATGGTTTGTTTTGTTGTTGTTTTTTTTTTCTATTTCCATTGTACAATTTTCTGTCTCCAAGTTCCCCACTCATCTGCCACTTGTCTGGGCAGCTGTCATCTAAATCTCTCCCTTCCCTGTCCCTGTCTTCACCAGCCTGACAGCTGAAGCTGCAGATGGCCTCTTTTCCTTGCCTTTCTCTACAAGACTGTTTTCAGATAACACCCCTGCAAAATGTAAACAAGAAAGCCACAGAATAAGGGGCTGATGTACTGCTACCTTTCCCAAGATACCTGTGAACACAGAAACAAACCAAGCTGATCAGCGCAGAGGGCAGAAGAAAGGCTGACTGTATCTTCTGAATGGCATTTTGTAGAGTTAGAGGAACAGTTTCCCTTTACGTGTACCTGTAGTGTAACAAAGATGCCGTAAGACACACGTTGGTGCCTGTTCTAGGACATAGTATCCCTCATACGCTGAAGTCAGGCTGCAAAGTCTGTATGTGCCACCTAGGTTCTGGAGGGTCATGGAAACCTTATATGGTTCATTTGTTCTTAGCACCTTCATTAGAATCTCTGTTATATTTGTTACAGTCCTAGTCAGATCTTTGTGAAAAACAACAGAAGTTTTCATTTGCAGAGGTGTACACTAACTGCATAATTCTATCCAGAAGCTGTCTACGAAGGGTCAGACTTCTCCATTCAGATAGGCTCTGTTTGGCAAAATAAAAGCATCTGGGAAGGAGGAAAAAGGGACCCTAAATCAGTTTCCAATGTCGCTCAGAGCATTCTTTTATCTTTTTTTTTTTTTTTAATGCAACTTAAGCTCAATTGATACTGAAGCGAAGTCCAGCACATGGGTCTACTTTTCTCACAATAGCCTGATAAAGAATGTTCTTATTAGGAGCAGAAAACAAACATCCTGGAAGCCGGAGAGATGCACAAGTTAAACTGTAGCTATGCCCGCACTGCTATGAAACTAATCTTGAAACCAAAGACCACGCACCACATTTGTGTCCTATCCCTGTGTCTTCCATTCAACTGGATACCTGCATACACATGCTTATTGACACAGTGACACACCAAGCGTGTTCAGGCAAATAGAATTCTGGGGACTCTGAAATATGTGCCCGGTCAACACCTGAGCTTGCATTTATAAGCTTGTAGTCTGCACCATAGAGAAGTTTGACCTTGGGGTAACTTCAGTCTATCTAAACAGTTTGAGTATTGAATAAATTTAGTGGCTAACTATGAACATCTCTGCTATGACCTTCTTATGATTGTGACCACTGACAGCTTCATGGAAACACAAACCCCTTCTGCATTTAGTAGCAAATCTGTTCTGTTTAAGGTAAAGGATGGAGCTTTGAGATTTTTGTATTCTAAGTGTCAAAGTACAAGGAACCTTCTTCCCATACAGCCCCAAAATATGCAATTTTTTTTCTTCATTGATTTCTCAAGTGAAGCTGTCATGGAGGTGGAATCACACACAGTCAGATGTGGAGTCATTATTCAGTCTATTTGCTCCAGGATCCACTGGGAATGTGATGCAGCAGTCCCAGTTTTACAAGATACTGGCAAGGGATAGCCTCTTCAGGACACATACTAAAATAAGATTCTGCACTGATAGGGAAAAGTTCTACAGATTAAATGTGTGTTTATACACTTTCCAATTCCTTACTCACCTTGAAGGTCTTAGTGTTTTTTCAGGATACTACTCAGTGTGGTCTATTTTCCGCATTTCAACCAATGAGAAAATAAACCTTGATCCAAGCTCCCTTCGTGTCTAAAATGACCCATGAACCTTGTGACAGAGAAAGGACTTGGAATCTAGTTTCCACAATTTCTATGACCTCATGGGATTTCCACATTAGATGCAATACTGTTGTGAATGTTTGGGCCTAGAAGCATTGTAGTAAAATCAAGTTTTCTAAGTCAGTGAAAGTTGCATTTACCACTGGGTTGCCCTCCCTCTCTAAGATGCTAACCTCTGAGATTACCTACAATAGAAACATCTGCTAGCCTAATTAGGTCACAATGTTTATTGGCTTTGCTGTTGGTGGGAAACACTGTGGCACAGATGCTCTTCTTTTGGCAATAAAGTGCTTTTACTGGTGGAGGACACTGCTTGGAGAATAAATGGAACCACTCGGGGAGAAGCACACCTTAAGGATCTATTTTAAGGCTCTTGGTCGATACAAAAGTAGGCGATCTTAAGGAAAGCTATTGTGCTATTATATGCCTCACTTTTGCCATTTGTAAAATAACAATGCAATGAGCTCTTCATCTACAGGTGGACAGAAATGTACAAAACCTGACTATTTCTGTCATTCTGGATGCTGCCACTTGTGTATTATTAGCATGGGCTCCGGCCATAGATTAATATGTTGCTCGGAAGGATGGAGGGCAGAGAAACACCACAGAACGCCTTGGTATGGTAGAAAGTGGTGATGTAGAGAAAACCCCATTTTCTGGCTGAGGCAGCAGGCCCCAGGAGACAGTATCATGCCCAAGCTACAGAAAAGGTTTGTGTTTAATACAGTTGTCCTCCTTCTTCCCTGTCATTAGGGGCAGTCAACATGGCTTCACCAAGGGGAAATCATGCTTGACCAACCTCATTGACTTTTATGAGGACATAACAAGATGGATGGATGATGGCAGAGCGGTGGACGTGATCTACCTTGACTTGAGTAAGGCATTTGACACAGTCTCCAACAGTATCCTTATAGGTAAACTGAGGGAGTGTGGTCTGGATGATCGGGTAGTGAGGTGGACTGGGATCTGGCTGAAGAAAAGAAGCCAGAGAGTCATGGTCAATGGGGCAGAGTCTAGTTGGAGGTCTGTATCTAGTGGAGTGCCTCAAAAGTCAGTACTGGGGCCTGTATTATTCAATATATTCATCAACAATTTGGACGAGGAAATAGAGTGTACTATCAGCAAGTTTGCTGATGACACCAAGCTGGGAGGAGTGGCTGATATGCCAGAAGGCTGTGCTGCCATTCAGCGAGACCTGGACAGGCTGGAGAGTTGGGTGGGGAAAACTTTAATGAAATATAACAAGGGAAAGTGTAGAGTCTTGCATCTGGGCAGGAACAACCCCAGATTCCAGTATAGGTTGGGGAATGACCCATTAGAGAGCAGCGTAGCAGAAAGGGACCTGGGGGTCCTGGTGGACAGCAGGATGACCATGAGCCAGCACTGTGCCCTTGTGGCCAGAAAGGCCAATGGCATCCTGGGGTGTATTAGAATGGAGGTGGGCAGTAGGTCAGAGAGGTTCTCCTTCCCCTCTACTCTGCCCTGGTGAGAACACATCTGAGATATTGTGTTCAGTTCTGGGCCCCTCAGTTCAAGAAGGACAGGGAACTGTTCGAGAGAGTCCAGTGCGGAGCCATGAAGATGATGAAGGGAGTGGAGCATCTCCCTTATGAGGAAAGGCTGAGGGAGCTGGGTCTCTTTAGCTTGGGGGAGACTGAGGGGTGACCTTATTACTGTTTACAAATATATAAAGGGTGAGTGTCACGAGGTTGGAGCCAGGCTCTTCTCGGTGACAACCAATGGTAGGACAAGGGGCAATGGGTTCAAACTGGAACACAGGAGGTTCCACTTAAATATGAGAAGAAACTTCTTCTCAGTGAGGGTGACAGAGCACTGGAACAGGCTGCCCAGGGACGTTGTGGAGTCTCCTACTCTGGAGATATTAAAAACCCACCTGGACGCCTTCCTGTGTAGCCTCAGCTAAGTGTTTTTGCTCTGGCAGGGGGACTGGACTAGATGATCTTTCAAGGTCCCTTCCAATCCCAAAGATTCTGTGATTCCTCACCTACTATGGATACATGGTCTGCAACTCCTTATCGTAAGTAAGATTGGTAAGTTCTTTGGGGAAATAGAATCTCTTTTCCCCTATACTTGTGCAGCTTGTACAGCGTATAAATAATAATGGTCATCAATGCTAATAATGTATGTTTTAACCTCCTGATCATCCTCTGTCTGATGAAATAGCTGTAGGAGAGAAATTCTGCTTTGAAAAGGAAGCTACTGGCAGAAACTATTAACATTGCAAAGGCTAGCAGAAGTCAGGTAATACTAAACTTAAAACTCTCTCCTCATTTTTTTCATTAAGCGAGAGTCTGCAATTGCATTATAGTCTAATTTTTTTTAAATAGTAGGTGGGCTGCAGGCTCTTCTCTGGTCAGTGTGCTACGTGTTTGTCTTTCTTAGCATCTGGGGCAAATCCCTTGAAATAATTTCTCACCATCCTTGTGTAGAGCATCTGGCCCAAGAGACTTTGGTGTCAGTGAGGGCTCTGTACACGCCTGCAGCACAACTGAGAAACAGTGGCGGGGAAGCTACACCTACACTCAATACAGCGCAAACAAGGCAAAGGGCTGCCTTAGTGATTTTGCTGTTGAAGGGACCTGCATTAGGGGCCACTAAGTTTGCCGAGTCTTCTAGCTGCTTTCATGGGACTTTAGAGTAGGTCTTCAGTGATGTGTAAAAATGTATGGAGCTCTGCCTGCGTGAAGATTACTCTCTGCAGAGTATTGAAACCCAAACATTTTCATGTCACACAAGTAGTATTTTCCAGAACCTGTGATTTGGCCAAACGAAGACCAACTCAATGCAACCACGTTTGCATGTTTTCTACACTCTGGGTCATGTTTTCACCACCATAGACTTGACTTCCTTCCAAGATGCAGTGATATTGTTGCTAGGATGGGCCAAAGGCATAAATGAGGGCAGATTTGTAGGGAGAAGTACAGTTATCAGACACCATATAGTTAAAAGACTGGATATGCTTTTGGGCATGCAAGCCCATATGCCTGGAAAGCTGGGTTTGTTTTGTTCTTTCAGCTATATTCTTTAGTTTAATAAAATATATTGCCTCTTCCTACAAATCTTGCCTCACATTATTTGCCTTTCAGCTCTCTATCTACAGTAATTTCTGCACTGGAACTGCTGAAAAAAGGCACAAATTGTTTCTTCCACTAATCATAAAGCACTCCCCCAATCCCAAGTATCTAAGACAGCTGAATTCTTGCTTGCTCAAGCTTTCAAAAATAAAAAAAAAATCATAAAAATCAATCCTTGGGTAAGAGAACATGTCTGAAAAACATCAGCCTGGGAATTAATAATTTCAGGATGTTGTGAACCACTGCAAGGAGACGCTTGCATGGGAATGCTCACATGACCCGAGCTTTCCAGATTGCTAAGCATGGACACCCCAACACAAAAAATATTTCTGGAGATCTTGCCGGTCTTCCGTGTTTCTGTCCAGGAAATGTCAGGCTATCCACATATGTGCAGGTCAGCCTTCATTGCAGGCAGTGAGACTGATGTCATTGGCCACCTGTATCTCATTTGGGTAATAAGTACAGACTCGGCAGTTGTTTGTTTGGGTCTTTCCTGTGTCAGGCAGATCGGCTGGAGCTCAGTCAGCCAGACACAGCGGGCAAATGTCCACACTTCCCTCTCCTGCTTTGCCTAAAGAACAGAGGACACATAGTGGGGAGCATATAGTAGTCCTGTCTTGAAAGTCAACCCACAATATATCTAGCAAAGCCAACGAGCCTTAGCCTAAAGGTGGAAGTACCAACTGGGGAGAATGAGACTTGAATTGTTTGGACCGTGGGTCAGGAAGCCGGGCTGCAGTGTGCAGCAGAGGGTTAATGAAGGAAAGCACAAGGCCCTCAGCTGTGACTAAAGACCTGAAAAGCAACAGCTGGGATAAAGGTCTGCTTCTGGGCAGAGCAAGGTATGTGCCAGGGGAGCTGGGTGCTATTTTGAGGACATGCTTTTGGTAGAGTGCTGCCTGGGGGAACAAGCCCTGAATCCCAGGAGGAGGTAAGAAAGGTCTGTGCTGCCAACCTTTGGTGGAGAGTTAAAGACCAGGGGGCTGCAAAAACACTGTCTTAAGAGGTGCTCTGTAGTGTTGAGGGATTGCTTGTGCCTCTGCAGGGGCTAGTTAATGCTGGATGTGCTAAGGGTTTTGTGGTGTAAACAACTCTTCCTATGGTCTGCGAATTCCCTGCTGTTCACAAGAGCTGATCGGAATTATTTTTTTTTCCCCAGCTTGAAAGAGCTGACTCTTTTCCCACAGAAAACATGACAACTCAAAAAATTATCTGCCAAATTTTGTTTGGGTACTAGCCAATATTCTTTTTTGTGTTGTTGTTCACACTTGCAGATTTCCAACAAAATCTTGCAAATGTTCAGAGAGTGAAGGCCCTTTCAGCAGAACTTCGTGTGTGTGTTTCCCCAAAGGCTGGGTTCTGCCTGCCCGTGTTTCAGGCTTTCTCAGCATGGCCTGGGTGAGGCTCCCCTTGGAGAAGGAGTTGGCACCATGGATACAGCATGGGTAGACGTGCTGGTAGCGTCTGCTGTTACATTTATTTTATATTTTAATTATGCCACAATGCCAATGTGTGTATGTATGCTGCTGGCAAATGTGTTTTGCAAGATACCCTTTATGTGACCTAGCTTGGAGAGGATGTGGGTCTGCTACAGCTAATGTTAGAGAAACTTCCTCAGTGGTTCATGCTGTACCAGTTCATGCAACACATTTTTCTCCAAGGGCTCTCAGTTCAGTCCCCACTGTGTCATTGCATGGTTATTGAAACTAAATGAGAACTGTTTCCATCTCTTCCCTCCTTCCACCACTCTTCAAGTGTTCCTGCTATCTCATTAGCTGGCTATTTCTGTGGATTTTTATCTTATGGAATTCCTCTATAGCCACACACTACCTTCCTCAGTTGCTGGCTTGGGATTTATTTGTTAAAAAAAAGCCACTTTGAGCTTGGAATCTTGTAGAAATTCTGTTGGAAAAAATTTTCACTTGAAGCATCAAAGAGACACTCTGCCATCTTTGATGGGTTTCACAGCAAGATTGTAGAGAGGAAGAGAGGTGGAATGAGGTGGGGGGCAGTAAGATGAAAAAATAAGCTGAGAGAGGGAAAAGGGAGGAATATAGGTGAAGAGTACAAAGTGGCAGAAAGGAAAGGGCAGGTGAGAAGTGTGATTTGAGTGGGGCTGGCTCCTTTTGAATATCAGGCTGAAGGCAAGTGAGAAGCATGAACACTGATTCCTCAGCATACATAAAGGAGCCTAATCAGGTGTGAGACTATTTATCATGGTCTTAATGCTCAGTGCATCCCTTCTATGAGAACATACATTTCTGGACACTGTGCAGTCCTTGACCTTGGATAGTGGTGGGTTTCACAGAACCATATGACAAATTAGTATTTCTTGCTGAGAGAATGTCTCCTTCCACTCCCTTTCCCAAGATCACATGCAGCACATGCCACAACACTCTTCTAAATCACACTGAAATGTGCTATTCATCAGAGATGCACTAGTCTCAAAGACATGCCATGAAACCCACAGATACAACACTCAATAAAACAAGTAGTAATACACGTATGTCACAGACAGACATGCAGGACAGGACACTAAAACATCTAGAGGAAAAAAAACCACTTCTGGGTAATGTATGGCTCTTGTCTCCTGCTGACTCTACCAAGCGCTCTCAGTTTCAAATTTCAGGACCACTCATTCTCTTATGTAAACCCTGCAAAATTTGCATGGCCAACTGTGTTTCCAATACTACTTCTATTAAAGTAAAAAACCCACTAAGCCTTTTGCTAATGCAAAATGACATTTGCACAGTTAAATAACAGTAATTTTAAAAAATTTGTAATGGAAAAGCTAAAAGTTCCTCCAACAACTTTAACATGCCTACTTGAGAAGTATTTTATGGTAGGTTCAGTATAAAAACTTGGAAGAGAAAATATTATTTGTGTGCTGCACAATCAAGTTAATATTGATATTGTGTGAAGTGACTAAAGCTAAGATGAAATAGAAATTAAAGTGTGAGTGCTTAAATAGTTAATAGCACAAAGCACATTTATTTATTAAAAAAATGGACAAGCATCTATGCACAGTGCATCTAAATGCATCCACTTAGCCTTAATGAAATACTTCTACTATGCATTAAATTAGCCTGCTTTCAATCATTCAGAGCTTTAGCAGAATCCAACATTTTTTTCTTTTTTTTCTTTTTTTTTTTTTTCTAATATATATATATTATATACAGGGCTGTAGATGTATTCTTCAACAGCTAATATTTCTATGGTTCATCTGGCTTTTCAATCCTTGGGTAAGTGGAAGAACTGCAATAATTTAAAACAAAAGAATTGAAGAACAAACACTATTTAATATTTTGGGTTTTCGTTGGTTGTTGGATTTTTTTGTTTGTTTTGGTTTTGTTTGTTTGGGGTTTTTTTTTGTTGGTGTTGTTGGTTTTGTTTGGGTTTTTTTTAATGTTTAGGGAGAGTTGGATGTAATTCTTGACTCTGTTTTTGCCCTCAAAATATGTAGGTAGATGAGGGATTTGGCCACATGAAAAGTGGACTCACCTTTGCTGGAGAGCATTCCCTGAGAGTTTCAGCCCACAGAATCTGATACTCCTGCTCATATTTAGTCACTGAATGTCCCGAGTAACCCTGTTGGTATGACTCAGCATGAGCAAGGGAGCCAAAATCCAACCCTCAATGTTTCTGAAGGTTAGGAGTATGTCAAATAGGTTGTAAGAAGTAGCTGTTTCTCTTTTTAGTCGTGCTGGCTTCTCCAGGGAAGCAGAAGATGCTGCTACTTGAGAGTTCTTCCTTTGCATCTTCTCTCTAGATTTGTAGCTACCACTGCCCATGTTAGATGGGAGCAGTACTGGGTTCAGCATCATCTCACACAATGTTTATCCCTATGCAATTTGTGGAGCAGAGATATAACTCTGATGATGATATTGTTTTTGTTATTATTATTTCAATAAATTTCTATTACGTAAATGCTCAAATACTCCAAAGAGGACTAGACCCAACAGGTGACAGGATAGTCAGTATCCAAAGTGTAAGATGGCAATGCAGTTGAGAGCTGTAGATTGTGGGATCATGCGTAGGGTTGTGAGCAGGTGCCTATAGGTAAAGTAGACTTCGAATGGTTGTAGAATGATCTGATGTAAGTGCTAAGGTTATGGCGCCTTGTAGAATTGTGTGTCAGGTAGGTGAGAGATGAGGTTATGCATGTGACTGTGGGTAGCTGGGGTGTTGGGATAGGTGTTTGATAGCAGATGAGCTTTGAGGCCGTGTATTGGACTGGAAAGATGATTTGTGAAAGTATGGATATAATTCTGTATAATATATCAGATGTATATGCTGGGCACTGAGGTAATGGATGATGAAGGTATAGGACGAATGAAAGGAGGGATCCTGAGCAAAGGAGCAGTCATAAGAGTCAGAAGTATACAGACCTGGTGTGGTATTAAGGTGCAGGCCTCGCTGATCCCTGAACCTGTGCTAGAGCTTTGTGTGGATTCCTGCAACAAAAATCAAAAACTGCCTCCCACTCCAAGCCCACAAACTGATTGTTACCACCTGATTTTTGCATGCTAACTTCCAAACACGTCCTGAGTGGCAAGTTAATTTTTGCTTGTGTTCTCTTTCACACCATGCTCTGTTGGTATCAGAGGATGAAAAGCATTTAAAAGGGAAACCATGAAAAAGAAGCATGGTCCGCCAGTTGACTGGAGTCGGTTGACTTTAACACACTCGAATCTTTTTGGTTTGATTTCCTTGGGAAATGAAGCCTAGCTGATTGTACATGTGTATCTGTTTGTCCATATGTTCTTCTTCCCAATAATTTTTCAGTACAACCAATTTCAACCATATTTGAAAGAGGGCGAAAGGCTGAAAAGTAACTTGTTTCTGTATGTATCTTCAAAACTGATGGTTACACAACCTCCATAGGGGAAAAAGCATGAATAATGCAGGTGGTACATGGCAGCAGCCACCCAGACCAAATGGTGACTGCATTTTGTGTTGCATCATAGTGTGGATGTTGTTCCACTAGGAAACAAGCACGTGTTTCTGGGCTAGCCACAGCATGCTGTTTCTGTTTCCGACAGGGAATGTCACAGGGGATATGATGGGATCTGGCTTTCATTACAGCAGGCTGAGGGGGGATTTTGGAGACACCACACAAGAACTCACAGGGAGGCAGGCTTCATGCTTTCTGTTCACAGAACAGCTTGTTGTACAGCAGTTTAATAAGAAATACTTCTGGAGGGGCACCATTACTGATGAGAATCCTACACGCTCACATTAGTGTTCTGCATCCTCAGTGCTTAAATTGGAGACTGGAACCATTTAGCAGTGGCATCCTCACGGGCTGCCATGGTGACAACAATAAGGGGCCATGGGCTGGGTGGGCAACCCGCCTGGGCTGCCACACTGCATCTCAGGTGCTGGTCTCTCAAAAGTTGCACAGTTTCTTTGCCTCCATGTCCCCAGATGCAAAAAGACACCCTTTTGTGAAACGCCTGGGGAGTGACTGATTAAAAGCCCTGTGTGAATGTTAAGTAGTACTTTATTACTGCTGTTTCTCTCACCAGAAGCAATGATTTTAGGGGGCAATAGAGCTGCAGGAGATAATTACTCCTTGGGAAAGAATGGTTCATGTTATGTATGGTAAGAGGAACCCGTATTTGAAAGGAGAGGGGTAGTGAAAGAAGCATTCTGTGAGCAAACAGTGGCTCTGAAAGCTGGATTTCCTGCACAGAAGGATTCCTTCTGGTCCCTCTGAAATTTCACGGAAGTCATGGGAGATCCAACAAAGATGCTTGCTATTTATCCTGGAGGCCTGGGCAGCTCTGTAATTACAGTCAGTGTGTCTGAATCTCCCTCTGGTTCCTGTGTACTCCCCAGCAGTGACACGAGTACCAGAGAGACCCTTGCTTCAGAATTTGTCAAGCTTAACTCTGCTGAGAAATCAAACCTGCCCCGCCACACTGAGGAATATTCCTTTGCTGAATAACCTCCCCATGTCAGCTGGACCTGGAGCTTTAGAGGCACCTGAGCCCAGCATGGCTCATAGACCTGTGATCCAAGAGGTACATTTGCAGAGGAATGAGAACCATATTTCTATAGCATAACACGTATATATATATATATCTATATAAAAACAAATGAGCTGGCTTGCAACACTAGGTGGCAGAGGTGGGATCTTTTCTGCTCTGAGCGCTGTCCTATAAGGCATTGCTTGTTTAAGTACAGTCGCATTTAGTTGGAGCTGCAGGAGAGAGACAGAGAGATTCTCTGTGTTTACAGCCAGCACGGGCTACGGCGAGCATCTAACCTGCCCCCCCTTTCTCCAGCACTTGAAGGGGAGAGTGCGAGGCTATTTGGGAATCTGGCCACCCTGGGTCAGCTTTTGCTGCGACTGGATTGGCAGAGCTGGCAAAGCAGAGCCCAGGGGGACTGAAGGAGACACTGAATCCCATTTAATTTGAGAGAAGAAAAAAAAAAAAAAAAGGAGAGAGAAGCGAAGAGACGGAGAAAAAGGCAGAGGAAGCGGAGCGAGTGAGAGAGAAGCATGAGGACCTACTGGCTGCACAGTATCTGGGTGCTGGGATTCTTCCTGTCCCTCTTCTCCTTGCAAGGTATGTGATGAGTTCTTTCTTGCAATCTCCTCGAACCCCTTCTGCTTGAATTGAGGCTGATGGACTGAGGACGGCCTGAAACATGGAGCTGGAAGCTGGAGCTTCCTCTTCCCCCACTTCCCCTCCAAACCTTCCCCCCTCCTCAGGAAATAAGCGAAGGAAAGATCGCTGCTGGTGAATCCTATGGTTAGAGGGCATTGCATGTGACTGCTGCTGTATTTATGCTTTTGCAGAGGGGAGTTAGGGGGGCACAGTAAGATTTGCAAAGGAAAAGAGGGTAAAGGTGGGTGTCCCCTCCATCCAAAGCCACTGCTTCTCAGCACTTTGGGTCGTAAGTACTGATGCTCCTGGATTCTTTACCTTGCTGAGGAGATCAGTGTTAAGTTTCTTCTTTTTTTTTTTTCCTGAATTAATTTTATTTTGGTTTTGCCCCAGAGAGAGGGACGTTAGAGGAACCTCTGTGCCTCTGGTCTGTCTGCGAAAACCCTATGTCCTTCCCCTCTACCGGGGAGGAATAAAAAAAAAAAAAGAGAATGACGGAGGAAAGACAGGAGAAGGAAATTTGTTGGGTATGGGGTTTTGTTCAGTGGAGAATTGCCAGCTGGGTTTCTTGCTTTAAGAGCCAAGTGTGAGTATGGAATTTAGTTTGAAGTGATGACAGGCATGCTAGCTGTTTTTGAGATGCTTTCTGTAAACAGGAGTTAAGGGTTAATGCCTCCCATGCTGTATGTATAAATACATGTCACACACGCACATATAATCATAGCCCTCCAAATCACAGCGTGTACATGATCCACGCTCACTCATACACACCAGCGGTCCTACACACACACATATATATACACACACTCATGAATATAGCATGGAAGATGAATAAACTCACTCTGGCACGTACAGTTCTAGCTCCTTAGCACATGCAATTCCTGGAGTGCCAGCCTGCCTCTCTTGCACTCATGTTCTCCCTTCTTCTTCCCCCCCCACCTCCTTCAAGGCTTTTCTTGTGTTCTCTCTCCATCCTGCACACTAGCGTTCGTGGTTGCTTGCATATAAAAGTCGCTTGCCTACTCTGCTGCACCAGCCTTGTAAGCCTGCATGTGTGCACACATATACACACACATAGGTGAATATATAAATAAAGAACATATATGCACTCTACCTGGCCTACTCTGTGCCTCACGGTCTTGCGTTCACAGTGAGCTGCACACTTAGAGGATATCTCGCTCTGGCTGTTTTCCATACACTCAGAGCTTTTTTTCTCACTCTCTCGTGCATACTGTAGTGTATGAGTGCTGTGTACGGGGATATGCCCAGTCACAGCAAACTCACCTCCCCTTTTCTCCTGTTTTATACACTCTCTTGCATACACTCTCCTATTTTGTGTCTACTAAGCGAATTCCCATATTCCCTCTGTTATACACATGCTTGCTTTCACAGCCTCACACTTACCTGTCACCACTGCATGCACTCACTGCAAAATCCCTTGTTTTTTGCCACCTTCTCACATTTACTGAGTGCTCCTTTTAGTACAGTCTCACTTCTTCTGTCTCTAGGTTGCGTACACACTCTTTTCACTGTCACGTATTTTTGCTCAAACTTGCATTCTCTGAACTCTGGATTGTGAATCTGGCACCAGCACCTTTCAGCTGACTTCCTTGCTGTGAAGTCACTATTTCTGACAGGGAAGGAGGATTTTTTTCAGCACACAGGATGTATGTGGGGTGAGAGGAGAACCGATACTTGTGTAGCTAATGTCAGCAATGAAGTTGTGTCGTTTAATGTGAACTTTGCTCTGGAGGAGTAGCTACAGACCCGTCAAAGGAGATGGTCATTGGTGAATCACAATGACTCTAATATTGCCTATCTCTCTGATGCATGTTTCCTGGCTTGTAGTCGACAGTGCTTGCTCCGTGCAGTGTTTCCAAGCTGCAAGCCTTCCCTGAGTTGTGACCAGAGCATCCTTATGCTCACACAACTGGGAGCTATTTCAGTCCTTTCTTATAGCTGTAGCTACTGGCATTTCACCTTCTGTTTTAGTGAGTTACTACTGTCACAGCCACATCTATTCTGATTTTGAAAGCATTACAGAAGGTCTTTTGAGGGCTGTCTTACCAGGTACCCTCTAAGAAGGCAGAGGCAACACAGTTGCCCTCCCTGCGTTTTGGGATGGGATGGGGCAGGGAGAGGGGAGTGTTGCAAACCTGGAGCTGCTTTTTCTACTGCTTCCAAACTTCAGATGTGGTATAAACCAGACCCAGTCCACTGCTGGGTCTGGTTTTGTAGCAAGCAGTAATTTCCTTTCTCTGATCTGGAGGGTGAGAGGCTGGGGAAGCAGGAATATTTGGGCCACATAGGAGAAACAGGGCACTTCACACACAAGCCTGAAAATACCTGAGGGAGTTAAAAAGATGCAGGAAAGTATTGTGCCCTTAAAAAAAAAAAAGTGAGAGAACCACAAAATGCTACCAACCACTTATTTCAAATTAACAAATTAATTGTTATTCACTGAAAGCTGTGGTAACAAGCCTTAAACGCTTCTGTAACCCTGCTGAGCATGATTCTGTGGAGCTCTTACCCCAGGAAACTGCAGTAGTGGCTCTGACAGGCAGTGACCCCAGTTGGACCGTCTTCCAAGCGCTCTCTGAGCACATCCCTCCAGAGCCAGCCAGCTGAGCCTGCACCTCTGTGAGCTACCCAAAACTTGTCCGTGCTTTCTCTCCCCCTTTTCCTTGCTGTCCACTTGGGGGTGTACCAGTGACCGCAGAAACGGCTCATCATCTTTTTCTCTTTTCGCAAAGCCAACCAAACGTGGGGGTGAAAGAGAGCGATGCCAGCCAAGCTGGGGATGAATAGCAGGTGGTGGGGGTGAAGGGGAGAGAGTGCAGCTGAGGCTGTGGCAGGAGACCTACAGGCTCCCGATGCCAAATGCCCAACACGGGCAACATCCCCCAGCGCCCAGGCCAGGGGATATGCAATGGGTTGCCGGTCCTCTCCCTGCCCGGGCTTGAGGGCTTTGGCTCCTTGCTCCCTACTTTAGAGGCCCTGAGTCCTGCCCAGAGGATATTTGGTTATTTTCTGATCACTTTGTTTCCTTAATTTCGAGGTTCAGGATTCTTGCGTTTCCCTGCTGCTGGGCTTCCAGTCCTCATTCAGAGGCAGGTGGCTCGGAGGTGGGATGGATGTTCTGCCTGCATGGTGCTCTGGCCTTCCTGCGCTGGGGGAGAGCTGGAGGAATAAAAGTACCTACACACCCCAGCACTGCTGGTGGGTGGGATTTTTCTAGTGGCATGCTGCAGCTTTTCCCTCAAATGGATTTGTGTCTTAGTACGGTGTGCCTCATAGCTTCTGATAAAGATCAGACTCATGAATTGGACTTAAAAGCTGAATTTTTCTTTTCCTTTTTTTTTTTCCCCCGCGTCAAAAAGTGAATGTATGGGAATGGGGAGGCAAAGCAAATTATTTGGGTCTATGAAAAATTGCATTTTGATAATTAGAAGAATTTTGTGTTGATGTTTTCACTTTTGCCTACTATTACTCTAACTTAGCTGTCAATTTGAAAAGTAATTTTCATTTTCCCCCCTGAGCATTTTATTTTAAAAATGAATGCCTTGACAAATTATACATTTTCTTCAGCATTGCTTTACATTGAAAATTCTTCTAAACAAACTCTTTTCCTTGAGAAATAACAGCTGTTTCAAACCAGCAATTTGCTAAAAAATCCCAGCTTGTTTTAACAAATCTCCTCTACATCCCCACCTCATTGGTTAATTGCAGGAGATTTTGTGATTTAAAAAAAAAAAACAAACCAAAAAACCAACACAAAAAACCTCTACAGCCAATTTAGTGAAGTAGCTTCTTTAGGAAAGGAAATGCAGAATGGGTCTGCATAGTACTGGCAGCATTTATTTATAATGTATTTTTTGAGCTGCTCAAAGCTGTTCATAAATGGAGAATGAGTCTGATGAAAGAAATCATAGAAACGCTTGGTTAAGTGGAGTAGGATGCTTTAGGTTGGTATGCAGTAAAAATGCTATCTGTAAAGTCTCATGTTTTATAACATTACTAGGAAACGTGGGTGTGAAAAAGGATAGGATTGTTAATGTGTGAGGTTTGTGCAATCTGTATGGATGGAAGTGTGTACTCAAGTGTTTCTTCACTGATAATGTGTACGTAACGGATGAGGAGAAGAGAGGAAAGAGCAGGAATGTATGTGCATGTGAGTGGTGGCATTGTAGTGTATGGGTAACTGTGGGGTGATTCTGATGCATTTGGCTAACATTTAAATGCTGCTGACTGGAGAGAAAAAAAAACAGACTTTTTCCTACTCTCCTGAATATACTTTTCTTTCTATCTGTTTTCAGCTCTCTCTGTCAAATAAGGCAGGGGAAGCTCTCACAGGCTGGACTGTATTGATGAGGTAAACAACTCGGCTGCCTTGCTTTCCCCTAAATGATGAAGAGGTTCAATACCTACAACAAAACACTTTGGTTGTAGGCTTAAGACAGGGAAGAGTCAGAGAAGGTTCTTTATCTGCAAGCAGGGAGCATTAAAAAGATATCCCAAGCGTTTCTTCTAGTCCAATCCCAGGGATCACAGACCATTTGAGTCAATAATTAGCACACCAGTAAGGCCCCATTTCCCATAGCTGTTAAAATCCTAGCACTCATCTACCTACTCAAAGGATTTTATTATAAGTAGAAATTCACTTCATCTTTTAGTCTTGATTATCCCCTCTCACACAAGAGTTTTACTAGTCTTGTAACAAATGCCCTATTCCAAATGTTTGTGGGTGCTCCTTTTCAGCCTGCAAACACCCCTGCATGTGTTAGTGGTCTGAGGAGGAGACAAAGTCTTTAAGAGTTAGTCTTCACACCTCTTTTTTCACATACAAGCAATAGATCTCCTTCCAGTCAGGGTGAGGAATATGGCTGCTGTCATCCTAGGCTGATGGAGAGCCAATGCTTTAGAAGTTCATATCTTTAACCGTGTTCCAGCAGTGCCTTCTGTCAGCTTTCGGGTACACCAAGGCGCTTGCCTTGCTGGTGGGGACTGTCCCTTTCCCTCAACAGATTTACCTTGTGCAAGAGTGTTTTGCCTAGGAATGGGTTAAAGTAGTGATGTTAACACGAGTCTAAATATGATGTGGCCCCTGCAGCAGCAGCTGGGTGCTCTGTGCGGTTCCGTGGACAGGCTGGTGTGGCTGGGCAAGGCTGGTGGTGAGGAGCTGTAGCCCTGCTTATTGATCTGTGTGCTGTAAACTGGAAACAGGTGGCAAAAGGTGATTACGAGTGAATGCAAGGGAAACCTCCTTTTCTGGGCAGATCTGAATACCTGATGGGCTTCCTTATGGAAGAGAGCCAGCTGAGGTCATTGGCTGACAGAGGCTGTTAAAGGATGGAATAACCTGAGTGAAATCCATAGTGGTAACAGACAAAGGCATCCAGGAAGAGTCTGGGGAAAATCTTTCACGTGTCCCTTTGAATATATGGGCATGTGTTTTCCAAAAGATTGTCTTTGCATGCAGGGTGGCTGCTGGGAGGTTGCGGAGTTTTGCTGTATGCAGTCTCTGTAGGGAGCATGAATCTTTGCCTTTTCAGTATCCCCTTTTCCTTAAAGAAATGTATGCCATAGTTTTATGTACTGTTCAGGCTCAATCAGCAATGATTTTGACAGCTGATGTGCTTTTCCTGCTGTCATTTTATTTGGGATAAAATCAAAATACCAAGCACGGCACAGACCATCTTGTCCCACTCTAAGAAGGAGCAGATAAGGGCAAGATGGAGATTTGTGTGGGTGAGCGTGTGAGACACAGCCCTCTCCTACTGTCAGGGAAGGGTAGAGATCCCTGCAGACAGCATGGAAAGGGAAGAAGAAATGCTGGGAAATCATGTTTCTTACAGAAATGCACAGGGGGTAAAAAAAAAAAGGCAATCTGGGCTAGATTCTATGCTATGCCGTGGCACTATGACGCTTTGGTTGATGCTGGTATTCTGTGAGCTCCCTCCATCAGGTTGCCTCCGATGGGGCAGCATTGCCCTGCTCAGCTGCATGGAAGGAGAGGGAATAGCATGGCAGGGGCCGCTGCTTTAATTTCTCTCAGCCAAAGGTGTATTCTTCCTAGCTAAGACTTGCAAGGCCTCACAATGAAGTGTTTTGCTGGCCATATCTGTTGTCTTAAAGTTCATGGAAAAATTTTGCATGACTGCTCCCTGGGAGAAAAGGACCCTTTATGCTAGACCTGCCTAGTGTTCACCCATCAACACGCAACAGGATTTTGCTCTGGTTGTCAGCTGTAGAGATACTGGACTTTGAAAGAATCTGGAAGATTGTTTTGGGGGCAATGCAATGATATACATATTGAATTAAAGCAGGTTGGTGTGTGTTTTTTGAGGGACAGTTTTATTTTTTTTTTTAAAAACAGCATCAGAAAGGTAGGCTTCAGAAGAAAGAGTTCTGGCTTAAAGCAAAGGTGAGTGTAATTGGAGCTTTGAGCTCACAGTCTGGGCTTTAGCAGTTCCTAAGTTCTCTGAAGATGGTTCATTCTTGAAACCTGCTCCCTTCCCTAAGGTCTGCTTCTATGTGACCTCACGGGTGCAAATTTCATTTATTTCAGGTTTGACAGAGCTCTCCCACAAAGAGGGTGGTCCTCTCCCTTTTTCAATGATGTGTTCTTGGCTTTTGGGAGGGGGAATGTGTGGCAAGCAGGTCATGAGCAGTGGGATGATGGAGGGAGCAAGCAAGGAGACAAGTGGAAGGCTGTGGATTTTTCCAGCCAGGAAATCAATAGCATATCAGCACGCAGTCACTGGGATATGAGTATGAAATGTAAGTGTGTAATCACAGCTCCCTCCCCTCTGCCCCTTAGCACTTATATTGATGGTGAGTTGCAGACTGGAACCAATTAATCCTTACAACCTTCTAGGACAATAACTATTAATATTCTCCTGCATGCCCTCTGGCTGCTGCACCTGTGTGGAGCCTGGCCGTGCTTGGCCCTCAGCAGCTGACCCAAAGCTACGTCGAAAGTGAGAGCAAGAGTCTTTCTGACTGTGAACCTTGCAGCACGTCCACTTGTGCAAGTGTCGATGAAGCCGGCTGTGTGCATATATACTTGAGTGTCTGACAATGGAGGGATTTGCAGGTGAGGATTTGCCTGCAGGAAGAAGGGGTTGTTTCAAGGGGCATCTATGGGGTTTTTGATGTGTAAACATGTTTAGACTTGTGCCATTGTGGATCCATCTGTTTGTGTGAGTACCTACTCTTTGCCATGTAAAACTACTTTCTTGTACAATGGGTTCACCTGTATCACATTATTCAGTTTTATTTATGCCTGTATAAATGGCCTGTGCATGAAGGTATGACCAGAGGCCTTTTAATATCTATTCCTTGGCTTTTGAGAAGATGCACATGCACATGCAAACCAGAAGGTGATAGTGGGGAGATACACATATGTGTGTGCATGTATTTGCATGTAACAAAAGGTGCAAGTTGTGTGTTAAAGATGCTTGTGCTGTGTTAACATATCGGGTTCAGAATTGTATTTTGTGCAAGGGAGATACTATGAAATCTTAGTTCAGGAGGTGAATGCAGCATGATTACTGATAGGAATATCTGTATATGCTTTTAGAGTGACCATTACTCATAGCAGATTTGCATCCTATCTTGACATGGCAAGCAATTGTTGCAGTGAAACAGAATTGTTGCTGTGGCTTGGCTACCCCTCCTCATCTTTCTCTGATAGCCTCAGTGTAAGGTGACAACTTAGTCATGCTTCAGTCACCTGGGCATGAAATACAGTGTAGAGAGTGGAAAGGACATGTTTGACACCTGCACTTTCATGGCAGAGTTTCTGGGAAAAGAAGAAGAAAGAAGATAAAAGGAGGCTTTCTTGCACATACAAGCTGCACTGTTTTAATTAGACTGATATATTCAAAAATAGTACAACCTATCTGAGCCAACCTTTCTTACGTAGTTCTGCTATTGTGTACTGTATCAGCAAAGGGTTCCTAGGCAGGATGCAATCTGAACCAGCAAACCAGCAAGTATGCACTTTCGCTCTACCTGCATTAACAGGGCCTTGCTCATTCAACTATCTCAACAGCACAGATTCTGTCCAGCATAGCTGTGTTTTGTCGAGTCGCAGGTTTAACTGGCTGAGTAAAAGCAGGATAGACCTGACTGCAGGCATGCTTCTGTGGGATGTTCTTCACCTCTTCTAGATCTGTAGAGGGCAGGAAACTATTTGTATGGAAGAGTCTTGGTGCTGTACAAGGGTTAGGGCTTTTACTAAAAAATTTCTCAGTGATTCAAGGAAAAAGAAATCTTAATCATACTAGCTGAGTTGATGTGAGAGCTGCCTGTAGTCTAGGCGTGCTAAGAGAGGGAAGATAGGAAATGGCGAGAGAGCTAAAGTGAGGATACAGAACATCTCTTCCGTTTCCACGTATTCGAGACTGGTGACTGGTTTCTGTATTATCTAGCAGCTACAGAGCCACAATAGATTGGACTGATAATAAAAAAAACCCAAAAACCAAACAGGCTGCAGCATGAGGTAAATGAGCTGTGGCATTGCCCCAGAGGGACCTAGAGCTAAGGTCAGCCATAAAGAGTCTTCCTCCTCTTCTGGTCTGCTGTGTACATAGAGAAAAGGGAGAAAAGGCCATTCTGGCTGGCCTTGCTCTGTCTGTCCTGATAGAATGCTTTGTAGCAGCAGGTTTTTCTTCAGGCTTCAAGGTACCTTGTAAGGCCCCTGCTTTTAGCCTCTCATCTTCTCCTGGTCAAGCTGAAGAGTTTCTGGTGTCTTTGCCTCACCCTGCTGCTCCAAACAACCCAAGTGACCACAAAAAGCAAAACAAGACATTCCAAGGTGTCCTTGGTGCTGCAGTGTTGCTTGAGCTGCTGTGAAGGAAGAATGGCAGTGGGAAAGGTATGTGGGACACAGGAGACTTGAAGCCCTTGCTTTCTTTGCCACATAGCAGGGATCCTTAGAGTCCCAGCTTTGAAGCCCATGCAGACCTCAGGATGCTGTGTGAGAAAAGGCTTTGAAATTGTTGCAGGGGGAGACTTAGGAGGACCTTGATCTAGAGAAACCCTTCCTATGGAGCTGCCACCTTTTCTTGATGCCTTGGCCACCCCACGGATGTCCTGAGGGCTGGCAGAAAGAAACCTTGACAGGTTTCTTACTGAACCTTGCCTGATGTTCCCTGGAAGTTTGTTGAAGCAAACCAAGAAGTTTTGCAAAGCATTTCTGCCTCACTGAAATGGCATATTTCTAATAAGGAAAAAAAAGGTGTTTTGTTAGAAAAATTCCAACTTGGGTTTCAAGAACAGTTTAAGGCACAAGTGTTTAAAGGCTTTTCTGAGATGTGTTATCTTCTGTCCTAAGATTACATCAAAGTCTCAACAGTCACCTAGAACAAAAAAGTTCTGAAAATTGTGGTCTTTATAGACATGAAGACAAACTTGAAAATATAACCTGAGTGCAGCCAGTAGCTGCTGTCTGTCTTGAGTCTGCCAACAACTGAGAGAACATTTTCAGGGATATATCATCCCATTTATTTCCCTGAGGTACTATGTCTAACCTTCTTCTGCTAATGCCTCTTTGCTGACTGTGTTGAAAATGTTTTCCCAAAGAGTGTGGTGGTCCTGGTCCTCTTGACCAAGGGTTAGATGCCGTTTCCCTGAGGTAAAATGCTCCGGGAAAACACTGTTGCCTTGCTTGCCTCAGTGGCCCAAAAATTAGAGCAGACCTTTTTTCATAGGATCTGCCACTACTTGATGGGGTTAGAACCTAAGGGTTATGCATCATGTAGCAGGTTTTTAAGTTATGTTGTGGATTGTGTTTCTGTTGGATAATGAGAATGTTTGTTCAGTTTGACTTGTGACCATTCCTGGACAGACTGAGAACTGTAAAACTGGAGAAAATGGTGAAGCAAATTCAGAAGAAGACTCATTTAAACAGAAGATGTAAAGACTTTACAGAAGATCTACCCTTAGTTTTGTTTGGAACTGGATTTCCTTCAAAGGCAGTTGATGTCACTGGGGAGGAGGGAGTGTCTGTTGTGAGAGATGCTCATCCCATAGCGATGCCATATCTGAACTGGAGGATGAGTGTGCGCATGTGTCTGTGTGTGCATGGCATGTGCGGGGCCTGTGCTGTGATCACCAGAATTACTGTCTAGCCACATAACAAGCTGTTGTTGTTTACAGCGCTTGGTTCCGGGCACTTCAATTCCAGAAAGATGTAAACAAAATTAGAGGGAATTCAGAGGATTGCAAGGAGAATGATTAAGGGGCTGGAGGGACTGACTTATGAGGAATGCTTGCGAGAGCTAAATATATAGCTGTTTTGGCTAAATGACTAAAGAGGAGCTATGCTAATGATCTAGGCATACTGGGAAGGCGTGAAGAATTGTCTAGTGTGGACTGAGAGCTAGAAGTCTCTCACATGGTATAAAATTTGGAGGAGGGAAGGGAAAAAAATGACAGGAGAGAAAAATACTTAATGGAAGAGAGAGATTAGGTGGTGAAATGGCTTTGTAAAGAATTGTGGCGGAATTGCTGTCATTTGGGATATCTGAAGTTTGGCTGGGCAGAGCCCTGGAGAATAATCCATGCACTACAAGCTTGAAAAGGTCCCTCGAGAGACAGTCTAGATGCCTTAATAGATTTTTATGCTGTCATTAATTTCTGAATCACAGCTAATACTTCCAGTCTGACAAAGAACCATATTAGTTAAAGTATTTCTCTTTCTTGCCTTGTATTATTTCTGCTGTGATGCAGATACTGGGGCACGACAGGCTCATGAGGAAGTCTTCTGCTGTATTAACAAATAAAATCCTGATTATCAACTGCTTAACTCAAAGACTTATTTTAATCTTTCATTTAGTGGGGTATTTATTCAGATTTGTCTGATAGGTGGGCAAAGGCAGCCTGCTGGACACTCAATAAGATGAAATCCCAGTATCTGTAACTTTGTCCTATAAGGTGTGCTAGGCTTTAAGAAGTTTCCCATTGCCACATATACATACATAGCCTCTGCTCTTTCTTTGTCTTGCACATTTTCAAAATGGTAACCAAACAGTGGACTAGTCAGGTTCAGAAGCTCATCTGGTTGAGGTTCTAGCATTCCTGATATGTCACAAGAGCTGAGCCCTCCCAGGGCCATCTGTGAACTGTGGGGAGGAGAACCTATGAGAGGACTTATGAGGGAGGCAGAGGTGGAACAAGATGGTAGGAGATGATCAAGTTGATCAGTGGTGAGGGGGAATAAGCCAGCTGGCTTGCTCTTATCTTGCTTACAACAGAAACTGAATAGTGAAAGCTGAATGGGTAATGTTGGCTGCTCTGTTTAACACTTTTTGGGGAAGAGAACAGACTGAACTGACAGCGAGTTTTGTAGTGGCTGCTGTGCTGGCTAGCACCATGGACTTACAGAGGAAAAAGGTACTGTGGCTAAAGTGAAAGAGCCAGGATACATAATGGGGATTATCCAGATTGAAGATTATTAGTGCCATGGATGCAGACCCAGAAAGAGTTCATCATAGTTTATTAGCTCAGGTGCAGGACTATGCAAATTGCAATCTATTTCCTGAGCAGGAAGCAAGGAACACTATTTTGCATTGCATGCAGGCCAGACTGTTAAGTATTGCTGATCTTTCCCAGTCTGTGCAGGTCCAGTTTGAGGATCTCAGCAGCTCAGCCCAGCAGTGCCAGGGAACAAGCTGTAGAGACAGGTGACTCTGGATGGAAATCAGTGCTGCTTAGACTGGACTTGCAACTAGCCTTGGCAGCTGTTGGCAATGGCATCTTTACCCCATGCTCCCTAGCAGAGTAGGAGAGCTCATTAGCTCAGATTTGGTGCAATGGGAGTACAGCTGGGCTCTGGCTCTGAACTGGAGATAAGGAACATTGTAGTCTTGAGTCATCCCCACTGAGCTTCCTGATTTTCATGTTATCATCTCCTGTTTAAGAAACATGTAAGTCCTGGAAATAATACTAAATCTTCCCTTTACTTTAGCTAGAGTTAGTTGGCTTTATTTGTGCCAGAATGGGAAAACTCTGAGATGTGAGAAATTCAGTAGAGGGTGAAGACAGGGAGAAGATTGGAGACTCCAAAAGTGACAATCTGTATTGGCAGAGATGGGTTGCTGTTGGATGGTAGGATGCACGGTCATGAAGATGGAGAGCTTGAAATACAGGCCTGAAGACCAATGGACCAACTGTTTTCCAGGTGTTATTTAGGCAACCTGTGTGCCCTCTAGTGGCCTAACTCATGGAGGGACATAGATACTGCTGCTACATTAGTCAAAGGCGGTGTTTCTTAAAAAGCTGGACTGTGTGTTTGGAGCCTAAAGCATGAGGGTTCTCAGTCCTGGCTCACTGCAGAGAGAGGAGCGAGGTGAGAGATAATTTGTCTAGTAATTGCGTTTGTTGCGTGCAGCAAATTGATTCGTTACAGCACCTTTTAATCATTGTTCTGTGGGATTTTGCTAATCTCATTCTAACCCCAGCAGAACGTTTGTCGCTTCGCACCCAGCAGTTGAATCAATGCACGATGCTGCCGCCTCCTTTAGATATGGGTGCAAAGGCTTAGCAGCAGGAGGCCTTGAAATAGATTCCTGTAACTGGTTGTACAGGATAGAGCTGTGGGGTCAAACTCTAACTCTGAAAGGAGAGGAGAGACCCAGAATGCTACAAGGAAGAGGGCAGCTAGTGGGAAACTTGTGCTTGTATGTGCTGAACATTTGAAGAAAAATATAAGCATTTAAAAGACAAAATCTAAAATTACCTGGGCTTCCACTCTCTAAAATTCCCGGTCTAGGTATCTAACAGCAGCACTATTTAATAGCAACCTTCACAGGAAGGGAGGCTCTTCTCAAACAAGTGAAGTTTTGGGTTTTTTTTCATTTACTGTTATTCACATGTTTGAACAAAGTTTAAAAAGTGGATTGGCACTCATTAGTAACTACTTTTGTTAGTCAGAGTTGGTCCTTTAAAAATAATCATGCAAATACACTAAAACAGAAACTTCTTGGGAAAATGTGGATGTTTAATGACAACTGGTACAAGGAGGGATTTCTCATTAGTAGGATGGCCTTTCTGAAAGAAGCAGAGACAAATTCTAAGCCAGTGCAATATAAAAAATCCAGGTCTATGTTTCTTTTCCAAAATAAAGCAGGATCTGGAATTTGATTATCCCACAGTTCAGAGAGCACGTTAATCCTTGGGCTCTCATCTGCATTGGAGAGGTCTCATTTTCCTCTCCAAGTCACAATTTTAGCCACCATACAATGTCAGAGTTAGAGCTCTGTGACTTCCGTTATTCAGTGTGGAGCTTGCATTAATCGCTAGATAGGGTGTGAGCGAAATGGTCTACACCTGCCACACAGACGCAGGAAAAAAGCTCATGCTGCCAAAGGCACACAAGCTCCAGGTCTCTGTTCTTACGTTCATGGCATGCAAGGGCAGGCTGTGGGACAGCCCCTCCTTGTCTCAGGGAATGGCTGGGAAGAGCTTGTTGGCTCTGTGAGCTGAGGTGGCAGCAGCAGGTCACAGCCCTTGCAGGTATTTCAGCAGGCAATAGTGGGGATAATGCTGTGGCTGTAAAACAGCTCTCCAAATTCCGGACCAAATCCCTGTGTATTGCCCTTGGCAGATTTGGAGGCAGGCAGCTCTGTTACATTTGTAAAACCTGCAGTGTGATGTCTGCCCTGCAGCCTCAGTCAGTGTGGCCACTTCCTTCTTGGTCCTGATGTTGGCTCACTGGATCTGCAAGGAAAGGAAAGGCATGGATCTTTTCCTTCATCCCCCTCAGTTAAACTTGAACCAAATCTCCCAGTTTGTTTCCTGCTGCTTAGCTTTATGACTAAAACAAGGGACCAGAAATGTGTTTGTAGCAAAATGGAGTAACCCAACAGCTTCTATGATTTTTACTTCCTGCACCAAGGTCATATCAAAAACGTATTACCTAATTTTTGTTAGAAACCACTAATTCTGCATTGAAGTTAACATTCTGGTCTGTGGCCTTATTTGTTCTTGTGGAGTAGAAGGTTGCCTAACACTTCTTGAAGGTTTTGGGTTGGTTTGGTTTTGTTGTTGTTTGTGTGTGTGTGTGTTTTTCTTTTGGGGAGGTTTTTATGTAGAAAAACAAGGAAGAAAGAAAAATAGCTGTGAGGGCTATTTGTTTGGTTTGGGTAGACCCAATGAGGAGTCCCTAATCCAATTTCAGGGAGCAAAGGCTTCAGGCTGGGTTTACTCTGTGTCTCTTTAGGAGGCTGAAGATGTGCTGTTTGATTTAGCTGTCCTCTGCAGTACCTATTCCAACTTGAGTCTAAGAAAATTCTAAGCTTGTACATTTCTATGAGGGAGGAAAAAAAAGGGGAATGAGTTGTAATGCATATATCTTTTGATCAAAGACCATTCTGTCTTACTGACTGAGGATAACTTTACCCTCTGCTTTTTGCCAGTGCTGTGAAATGCAGCTTTTTCCTGTCTGGTTTGTTCCCATTGTTGAGGATACTCCAAATAGAGGATCTTCAATCCTCCTTAGGATAACAGCAAATTTCTTATGGGATCTAATCTGGGGTTTAAGGGTTGCATCTGGATAGCTAGGCACAATATTTACCTTGCAGAAACTATAGAACTGATAATGTGAGTGCAAGACGCAAAGCATTTTTCCCGATTTTTCAGATTCAATAGTGTCTTGCAGCGCAGGCTGGCAGTTAGAAGAAACATTTTCTCATGTATAAACTTGGGCACCTTTGAGTTGCAAATGACTAAGAGACAATAAAACACACATTGCCGCTTTCATGGGGACTCTTTAAAAGCTAGAACTGCACTTTCAATTAACTCTACCATATATGGCCAAAGTCGACACTGCATAAAACTTTGATAATTTCATATTTTAAAAATGTATCAGAAAGTCTCATTCGTACATCTTCACTGAAAATTTAATGAATTGCACATTTCCTGGTGTTAGATGTTCAATAAACTTAAATAATGCAGCAATTTACATCTAGAAGCTTTGCTTTAAAAATGAAGCCTGGCTACTTATCTACTGGATTGAGAATAGTTCTTTCTTTTTTATACCATCATCAATTAGAGTAGAGATTTTTGTTCTTCTGAAGTTGTTGGAGATCTGTACTGGTCCATTAGTAGCAAAACCCTGACATCAGAAAGATATATGAGGTATCAGCATATAGCTGGACATAACGATATCCCTTTTGTTTGAGCTTGACATTGCATCCTTGTTTGTTTCACGGGCAACATAACTGAATTTATTCAGAAATTTTCCAGCAAAACTTTTCTGTATTTTAGTGTCTTCTCAGCAATTTGGGCAACTTGAGGGTAGAAGGTAGAGGAAGCTTGAATGAAGCCAGTTTGTGAAATCCAGAATGGAAGTCATTACCACAGAGAGCTTCCTGTATGGAAGTAGTCAAGTTGCTGGAAACGTCTTCTTAGATGTTAAAGACCCAAGATAAGCTCCTAGTTTAAGAGGATGAAATTATTTATCTGTCTGTTGATGCAGATGAGTTCCTGGAGTACCCTACTCATCTCAAGCGGTGTACTATTCCCATACCCTGTCCTCAATTTGGTAAATGCTGGGTTTTGTCTTTCTCTGATTGACCTGACAGAAATAACCTGGTGTGTGAAGAGGGAGACTTTAAACAAAGCTCTCTGGAGTTTTTCTCCCTTTCAGTAATCTTACTTCAAAGTTTTTCATTGTCACACCTAGTCTTCTCATCCTCCTACTCATGTCCCTACTGTAACCAAGCTGTGGGTGTAAGCATGCTTGACCACACTCCTGCTTTTGCATAAATTATCTTTATGCTAAATTACTGATGAACATTAAGAAAGAAAAAAAATGGAGCCAAAGATACCTTTGGCAGTCCTGGTACAGCACTTCTACAGACAAGCATCTCTTTTTAAGGTGATCTGCTGGCCATGACCATGATGGTTAGTGAGAGGAAAATCTTTAAACCATTTCAAACATCCTAAGCAGTGCTTCTTATCAGGAGATAGCTTCCACTTCCTCCTGCCATGCTGCTCAAGTGACCTCCATCATCAGTATAAAAAGATATACCTTCATCTGCCAGCACGTTAACAAAAATAGGCTGGGCCCTGTTGATCCCAGCTGACCATGTGCAAACCAAAGGCTAAGATATTTGCCTAAGGTGATGAGCTAGGTCCGTGGCAGAGCAGAACCTGGAGGACCCTTTCTCTGTCTGGCCCCTTGCACCAGCGCTTCTGTACCAAGGGCAGGACTTCCCTAGTCTGGGTCTCATTGGGCACTGAAATGGGCAATACTGGTTACAGAAAAGGTGAAGCAGAAAGATATAAGGTGCAGGGAAGTGGTCAGGTAGAGGGAGGTTCCTTTGTGTCTGTAAAGAGATGTATGGAAGATGTCTGGGGGAAGGAAAAGGGGTGCATTTGACAGCAGTGTGGGGAGGAGGGAAACAGGAGTGCATCTGACAAGCTTTTGAAGCCCTGTTTGCTTAATAGGAACTCCTGCAAAGGCACAGGCTACACATAAGCCATCAAGAGAAGGTGGCTTCTCCCATGGCCCTTGCAGCTGCACCAGGCTATGATAACAGAAATTAACTTCATCTCCTTTGTCTTGCAATCCGAGTGCCCCAGAATAGTAGTTAAGAAAACAGTGCTGTTTAATATTGTCTTTGATCGAGCAATCCAACGGGAGCCCTGGGCTTGTTCTGCTCGGCTTTGTTAGTTTCAGACCCTAAGGCAACAAGCCGTTGCCTTCAAAGCCTAGGCAGGGCTGCATTAAGTGTGAAGTGTGCAGCAGAAATCCCAGTTTGTCAATTCAAATGGCACTCACCTAGCAGCAATGCCTGCATATTTAAATCTGCAGCAAAGTGTGGGAAGCAGGGCACACACAGCTATCCTTTCTGGAAAGAGCATGTCTTGGGAGATGGCAAACAAGGCCGCACCCTCAAAAGACACAAACAGAAACACTGCAGGGTGGATTTTTCCCATTATTATCCATTATTAATATGCTGGCTTTTTTGCATTTGCTGTCAGCTGGCCATCCAGTACATTTACAGCCGGGCAGTCTCCAAAGTATGTGCCGTAGGAGGACAGCACTGCTGGAGAAAAAGGCACTGCATGTACACCTTGGCCAAGGCTTCCATTCTAGTCAGGCACAAGCACTGGAAGTCACCAAATCTCTGATTGACATAGCTAACGAGTCAGCTCTTGGAGATGCTCACTCACTTCTTCACAGCAAACGGTATGAAGGCAGTTACTGAAAAGGATGAATACTGGCAGGGGGGGGCGACTCTGAGAACCACAAGGTTAGAAATAGCTCATCTCTTTCTAGATGGGTGGTTACCTAGATGCAGTGTAACCCATATGGACCCAAATGCAAAGACTAATGGTCTCTTTGTAGGCAATGGCAGAAGATGGGACTACCTGCTAAGCCAAGGACTGGTGCATTTATTTTTAGTCTCTTTCATTGCTTAATTATGAGATTCGCTCTACCTTGTTGTCACGTCCTGCCCAGAGGTATGAGTTAGGGAGAGAGGTAACTCAAGTTTTTGGGTCCCCTTGGTTGGAAAACAGTACATGCAATACTTAAGGTCCGTAAACAAGAAAAGCAACACCTTTTATTTTGCAGCTAAGCCCAATTAGCAGATGATTCGTCAGCAGAAAGATTTGTGTTACTTAAGCCTAATTCGTGAACAGTTTAACAGCAGAAGGATTTACATAAAGGGGTTTGTGGCACATGTGGGGTTGTAAGCCTTATGTTATTATACTACTCACACAGGGAGAAGAAAAGAAATAGGGCTATAGGAAAGGAGAAGGAAAGAAGGAAGAGAACAAAAAGAAGGGAAGAAAGTGAGGGATCCCACTACCCTTACAGCTCCGCAGCGTGGATGATGGGACTTGTACTGTGGGTTCAGTGACGTGTGGCCTCCGCTGTCCCACGACAAGGCTGCTGGGGTTTGTAGTCTGAAATGCAGCGTCCTCAGGTGTCTGGTTCGGTTCCTGCGACAAGGCCGGTGGGCAGAGTGGTCCTCAGGATGGTGGGTTCCCTGCCGGTGATGGTTTAGGTGAGACTTTTTATAGCCCTCTGCGTTGCCTGCTTGCGTCATTTTTGGTCTTTTGTGGAGGTGTTATTGTGAAAGACAGAAAAGTCTGGGGGGGGTGATCACGAAAGACAGACGAGTCTCAGGCCATCTTGAAGGGTCTCAGCTTTTATTTTTCTGCCATGCTGGGCCCATCAGAAGATGGAGCTCCGTGCCCTCTGGCACATCCCCCACCTCCTGCTGTCAGACAGCGGCCTGTGTCTGTGGCCCTTCAGCTTGTTGTTGGTATGTATAATCACGATTCACCTTATCACCTTATCCTGAGTGTCCCATCTCCTGCTACTAGGCCACAATGTTTGAGGTGTGATTCTTTTCAGTCCCTGACACTTGTTTTCCCCTGTCTGTAAAACAGGGATGTGATCAACTTTCATTGTGTGGCTGGATGGGGCTCATGAGAGTTGTAAATAGGGCACTGACTCTTCTGAGCCCACTTGTTATTTTACTTGGGACTGGTGACCGTGGTGCTTAACCTAAATCTTTACATCTGTGTAAACTACACATAGGGTAGACTTGTTTATTAAATGTCCTGGAATCTGGTTTGTTACTTTCCCCTTATTATGGAAATTGCGTGGTCCCATTGAAATAAAGGGGTACAGTATGCGTAATGGTTTAGATGTACAATTTATTGTAATAAAATCTAGGAAGTTGGAGGAGGTTTGGAAGCAAGTAGGTTAGTGATAATATTTCATATGACGAGGATAACATCTGCCATTACTGTAGTCAGGGTAAGATTTAAAAAGGCTGCATAAACACCTCCAGGTATATGTTCTCTCAAATCTGACAGAAGCCAATTCATATTTCAGGACCAGGTGTTCCTGAGCATTGTCAGAAAGAAAAATAGAACAAAGATCTCTCTTCTGTCCCGGCAGTACTTGTCTGGAGGAGGTCTTGTCATGTGCAGTGATGCTCGACGCTTCTTTCAAGCTTAGCATGCAACCAGAGTGACCAACTTGATCGTGTGCTCTCCCATATATGTTCTGAAGGATTAGGAAAAACTTTTGACAGCAGCTGGAGCTCTTCTGAGAGACTCTGGTTCGTTGGTTGCCTCTTGATGTGATTGCTATTTCTCTGTGTTCCAGTAAGACTTCTGTTTTCTTCTCTGTACCATGGAAGGCAATGCAGTGATGGCGAGAAAACTTTGTTGATCAAACAAGCAAGAGGAACAAAAATGATGGCAAAAAGCTGTGTTGGTTAAAAGTAACTGAGAATTGCAGAGGAGAGATTTGCTTTGATGTGATGAAATAACTTATGTTCCCTCTCTGATCCTGCTCAAAAAGGCAACCACAGTTTAAAAAAAAAGCTGTAGTGACCCACGGCTTAGTGTTAAGAGACAAGACTTTGGGGTGCCCATCTAGTTTTGTCCTTGATAGGAACTAGTCAAGTCTCAGCACTTCAGTGCCTTCCTCTGTTAAAGGAACTTGGGGATTTTTGGAAAATTTTAAGATGATGTTTCAGATAGTCAGATGGTGAAGATGTACAAAGAAGTTTAGATTATGAGTAGTAGGAGAAAAGATTCAGTGTGTAACTTCTAGCTTCAGATATCAGAAAGAGCTCCTGAATGCAAAAGAGGTGGTTAGGGGTCAAAGGAGGCTGGAAATTAAAATAAGCCAATATACTAAACTATATTTTAATTGAATTTTCAATATCTTCACCTTGGTTATTATCATACCAGACATTAAACCTATACACATTATTCTGTAACCATATACTATCTATAATAAAAGCACCAACTATTAAAATAGGAGAGTATAAAAAGCTCCTTCAGTATGCCTTCAGAACTGTTCAGTACTGTTGCTTATGCAATATTTTCTATTTCTGAAAGCTTAGAAGCCTGGAATTAAGTAAAGAAAAAGCCTTTTTAGGTTGGCAAGGCAGTTCTTCCCCACTTGACCAGTGCAAACTCTTTCAGTACAATGGCAGTTAAAATCAGCCCCCTCAAATCCATGCTGTTTAATTACAATGGAAAGCCACTGTATTTCAGGATGGAAAGACATGGGTTTGTTAAGATACTGGACTGATCCTCAGGGCACCTGAGCTTAATTCTGCCCTTTGCCACAGGCTTTCTTTAAGTCAGTCCATTAATCAGTTTATGCCTTAGCTTACCTGTCTGTGCAAAATGAAGACAAACAAAATTTCAGCCCAAATTTCCCCCATGCATAAAAGACACTCTGTGTGTGATGGGTCTCAGTCTTCTCTTTGCCTTTTTATTATTGCTTGTTATAGAGGTGTCTTCGTTCTAGAAGGGGAGTTCAGCTAATCCAGGCTACATTTTTTTCAGTGTTTCTCAAGCTCCACAGATAAATGTGGTGCTATACTGATTTAAGCTGAGACAAAGTCTTTGCTATAAAAACTTGCAGAAGTTAAACCTATTGGATCATTCAATCCATCTTGTCAATTATCCTCCCTTGTACCTTGTGGAGCAGAATGGTAGTCTATGAGTAGTTAAGGATGTGATTGAATTTTCATTATGAGGCTAATCTTTGTTCCTTGATACTCAACATAGACAATAAAGAACTGGTCAGTTTTAAGGATGGCTTTGCATTTTTGTATTGAATTTGAAGTCAACAGGATGATATTTTTCCTGGTTTTTACGTGTAAAAAATACATATGTCATATGCAATTTTAACTGTAAAAGTATTGATGGAAGTGTAAAGAATCTCTTTCCCACCTCTACATGTAGTAACAAGGAAAAGGAGAGGGAAGGAGAGACATGTTGTTTTCCTGGAATTGTTGGCTCAAAGTTGACACGTGTGGACCAAAGATGAATTGACTAAGCTTTAATTTTAAAAGTTAGAATCCTAAAATGAGATCAAAATGGTTCATTGACTTTTTCCAGTGAGCAACTCCTAGAGGTGTAGGCTTTCATTAAAAAACACATGTAATGCTGTCTCTGTAGCACTGTCTCTATCCCTTTTGCCGCATCAAGAGGGAACTTGTTCTAATCACAGATCTCTGGAGAGATCTGTCATTGGTGAAAGGGGAAAAGTTTCCACTAAATGTTAATTAGAGAGCTGATTGGAAATTGCCACTTTTGTAAACTGGCATTTTTTTAAAGTTCCACAAGCCATGGATCCTTGCTTCAGGGGAGGCAAAAAGGTGAGACAATCACCCTTCTGTTCTAACTTGCTATGGCCAGTAGATGAGCAAGAAGGATGGTAGCTTCTCTTGTTTTGCTCTTCCGTCATCAAACAGCATGACTGGACCATTCCTCTAGGGCTCTCCTGAAGCATTTACAACCTGCAGCAATGTGGAGCTGAAGATTGGCTGGGTCATAAGAGAGCAGAGATTGTGATATGTTTTTAGAGTGAGGCCGCATATTGAACAACAAAGGAAAAGGACGTGGGGAGAAGATCATAAGGAAGGCTGAGGAGCTGGGCCCATTGTTGCCTTTTCCCTGGCTGGCCAGAGCTACATCTGTGGCTTACTGAATGCATTGAAGTTTATTGCAACAACCTTTTAAAAGCTTTGTTTTGCTCCATTCTTCCTTCTCTCCCCTCTTACCTTTTTTTAGCTTTTGCATGACGTCTTGGTGAAATAAGGGTCCTTCAAAACCACCCTCAACTAGAGCTGGCATTTTCTTGTGTTTGCAATAGCCTGATGACACAATGCAGGAGTGAGGTTGCCACGTTTCTCCTGTATTTTCTAAGAAGCAGGAAAAATCTTCAGTGACAAACTATTCTTCTTATGTGTTGTGACAAAGACTGGAAGCAATTCTGTTTAGTCACTGAGCTCACCTTGACTTGTCTCATGCAAATGCCATAATTCAGAAGTTCTTAAACAGTGGTCTGCAATACCAGCATTGCCTCTCGATCTATGTAATCTGTGGTGTTTTCAGCTAACTGATGGCAAAGGTGCAGAGTATTCCTAGGGGAACAAAAGGCAGGCTCCAAATTATCAATTCAATAGTTCTGGAGTTATGGTTTCTTTGCCAGGAACAAGGCTTCTGTATTACTCGTCTACTGTGTAATTTGTGACTAATGGAACAACAACCACCAGTACATTAATTGCTATTGTAGTTGTATACAGAGCATTGTTCTCTCTGTGACAGACATATAAATTGTGCGCAACTATATTGTCCCTTCCAGACTAGCTCTCTCTAGAGTTTGGTGTCAATAATGAAATGCAGCTGTTCCTTGAGGATGGATAATGTTATCTCTAAGGGATTCTCTAGGCAGGAGCACACAGGAAAGTTGTTCTGAATTAAGTAACAAGGTGGGTTTCAAGTGGATTATGTAAACTGTATTAAACTGATGCATGCACACACACACTTGTTCAGAATTAAAAATGGCCTTCATTTGATTTAATTTAATTTACTTTTAAAGGGAATTAAACTAAATCGAATTAAAGCCACTTTAACGCTGGCTGAAAGTGTGACCATTAATTCTGCTGTGACCCATAGTGAAAGTTCAGTGTGTAATTTTCCAAAGAAGAGGACAAAGGTTCTCATGGCTTTCCTGGACATTGTGTTGAGTAAATGTGAAAGTTGCCTTAACTATCAATTTTAATACTCTGAAACTTACTGAGAGTTTCATCCTTTTGTATTTTTCCCCCCTCTGAATACCCTGTGGAACTAGCACAGGAGGCTAGTGAAAAGTGTATTTTTAGAAAAAGATTTTTACTTAATGTGGGAAGGGTTATGTTCCCACCCTCTCCCCACTTCCCAACCTGGAGAATTAACTCTTCCATGCAGTGAAATGGGAGCACAGAAAGTATAAGTAACTTCCCCCGCAGAAACCCATCTCGACCTTCCTGTAGAATCCAGCCGGAGATTTGCTGTGGTTGGCATCAATGCCTGACTGCTGGGTGTCATTATGCAGATCCTCTCTGTATGAGTCTGGGAATTTGTGTGTTCACATCCTCTTGTTTGGATCCTCTTTCGGAGAGGAAACTTAGTTCTTACAGCTGTAGAAGAAACCTTTTACTCTTCCCAGTATTATTGAGAGAGGATGGACCATCTGATATAACTGTTGTTGGACATCTTCTAGGAAGCCTTACTGAGAACTGATGTTCTGCATTGGTGAAGATACTATCTTCGGACCTCCTGTCTTGACTGCCCACTGAGTCGTGCACGCAGATAGTGAGTGGGGGACTCTCATTGCTGTGCAACGTGCCTGAACTGGGAGAACATGAGAAGAGTGGTTGAAGGGTGGGGAGGAGGAAAGCCAAACCCCGAGAATCGTTTTTAGTCTGTAGAGCTTTTCATGAAGTCACATTAAAATGAGCAGGCAGGCCATGATTTTAAATGAAATAGACCTTTGGAGGCCTGGAGTTTTAATGTATAGTTGATAAATGGATTCTGTTCTTATTCATCCCACTATTGCATGATGAAGAAAGAGACCTTTTCTATGAATTGACCTGTGTTTCTTTCAACTCTACCTTTCTAGATAGAGCTGCAGTAAACTCCCAGTTCGGTGACTAGTTAATCCTGGCCAGGAGTTAGAAAGACCATTGGTATTGACAGCCGGGATTGCATTCATGAAGGAGAACGGTATTCAGCAAATTCAGTGAAGATTTCCCTTTATATTTCTTGTAACATAGTTCTGCATTTCCTGAATGCAACACACTGCCCTTGTCTAAGTACTTAAATCTGCATGGCCTCTCTTCTGTTTATTAGAAATAGCAGAGCTAATTTTTATACGCATCATGAACAGTATGTCAGAGGCTAATGAGAGCATGTATTTTCATTTTTTTTGCTTTCATGAGAAAGCCAATTTTTTTTTGAACATTAACAGATGCATTTTTCAATGCTTAACAATAGAACCTCAGCTTAAAACGTCCAGGCATTGTTCAGGTTCCACTGGCAGCTGGAGGAACATACCTAGAATACAAGAGCCACCAATGTACAAATACAAGAAAACTGTGCTGCAACCTCACCAGAGCACTTTTTGTGCTGGTTCCATATCTATGGTCTTGAACCTTTTTTTTTTCCAGAATTCACAGTTGAGGTTTTCGTTCAACCCCCTTTCAGCATGTCTGTATTTCTGGCATCTCCTTCTTCCAAGTATTCATTCTGTTGATGGTGTCACTGGTTGGTTTGTCATGGGGTTTGGATCTAGTGTTTAGAGAACTGAGGAGGAAAAATGTAATCAAATGCCTGACACCCAAATATAGCAATAATGTTCTGTCATTTTGTGCTTGGGCATCTTCAGTGAATGCCTATGGAAAACTGTGCTTGAGAGGTTTTCTCGTGCCATAATAGTATGTTTTCACTCTGTCCAGGCATAGCTTTAGTTCTTAAAAAATTGTTGAAGTTAATGTTACGTTGCTCTGAGTGTTGGTGTGCTGCTTTTGTGGTTTTATTTGTTGGCATGGAGGTCGTTATTAAAAAGGCACTTTCTTACAGCAACTGACATCTTCCCATATACCCTGTGTGGTACAGAGAAGATTATTAACTTGTTTTAAATCGGGTATTGCTGTGAGGTGCTGCAATAAACATTGGCTTTTTAATGAGAATCATTTCATATCCTGATAAATATGTGGCCAAATTTCTCTGCTTGTTCTCCAGCTATAAAAGTCCTGGAAATGTCCACTGTGATCCTATACTGGTTAATCTCTTACCCTGCTCTGGCACACAGAGCAAGTTCTTATTGTTTTAGGTACACATCTGGGGCACAGGCACCCTGACTCATGAAGAGGAGGACATGCTAACACAAACACAATGCCAATGGCTGCACAAAGCTTATAGGATATAATTTGCTGCAGTCTGACATACTCATGGAAATCACCAAACATGTAGTCTTTTGTTTCCTGTTCTGTAGCCCTGGGCCTTGAAACTCTTGGTTCTTCTACAGTGAATATCCTGTTACGCAGATTGAACCATAATGACTAATACTGAGATTGTCTTTAGAAGAGACACTCTATTTAGCCAGGGCAGAAGACATTCTGGTGAGTGAAATATGGAAGACTTCACCTTCCAAAGTGATTTAGGTATACACAGATACAAATATAATGAGATTCAATTTTTCTATATCCATTTAGACTCATTATTTATATTGCTTTAAACTTGGCTTTTTGTGCACTAGATTTGTAAGCTACTATTTAGGCATTTAAATAGTCTTTAGAAATCTGGGCTTTGGTCACTCAGGAGGGCAGAGCCCATTAGCTGTCAATGTAAGTCGAGCTCTGATGCATCTAAGTCATTTCTGAAAATGAGTCATCAGTCTGTAAAATGTATAGGCCATTATGCATGTGCTGAGAACTAGCTTGCAGAGACAACTGAGACACCAGAGAGGAACACAAGGCAAAGGAGAGATGACAAGATGGTGGAACCACTGACTTCTGGTTCACTGGCTTGAGTCTTACTCTGAACTTTTCTAGAAGACTATTAAGAAAAAACATCTTTGTCTATAGCTTCCTCGCTTCAGGGGAGCTCATGGTTAGAAGTTGTGCTTGTCTTGCAGCATCCATGTGATGAGCGTGGACAAGATACCACAATGAAGCTGTAGTGACTGATTTAGCATGGTTGTGACTAGTAGTGCTTTCTTGGTAATCTTTGTTTTGTGTTCATACGTCCATAATTACAGTTCAAGTAAATGTTGAAGTTAAATGGAACTTAAAATTTGCTAGGCTACAGTGTCAACTTCCATTACTAAGAAGGAAAGACTCATATACTGACCTTTTTGGTGCTTGTTAAAGGTATAAGTGGAGGTAATATGTTTCTACAGGGCCCTTTCTTCTGTGAGGATCTGATTTCCCCTCCCACTCCCCCAAGGGTATTTCTCATCTTTTTCACGCCACTTCCTATGTGCTCTCCTACACAGGACTAGATGCTCAAAAAAATTGTGAGTTTGCAAGGTCTGACAGGTTGTGGAAGGAAACGACTGAGGTCTTGGCTATTTTAATGCTTGACTTCTATTGCATGTGAAGCAGTCTTGAATACTGCAGCTCATTTTACCGGCCTCTCTTTCTTAGCCTACTATGTCTGGAAGCAGATAAGTCCTAGGAAGTGGTTACTATATGAATGAAGAAGGTGAATTTTGTTCTATAGGTTGATCACAAATGATTGTAGCAAATAAAATTGGATATTTGGCATTTGAGCTTCAATGGCTTCTTGTACTTGGTGGCATGATTCACATGTTACTTGATGTCCTGACTGGGTAGAGACAGCTCTTGCAGTGGGTGTGATGAAACAGCCCTGTGGACGGGACAGTAGCGGGATTGAGAGAGAACAGGAAAGGAGAACCAGAGAGCTTACTGAACTGAGACCTTTCTCTTTGTAGGTCACACCAGCCTTGCCTGCAGCGTCATTCCTAGAAAAATCAGGCTACTGTAGGATTGATTGGCTGAGGCCACAGCTCAGATGTAATTTTCTCCTGTCGCATTCAGAAGAGTCCAAAGTAATTGATTTTGTGTGTACGCGTGCAGCTTGCATAGCCCAGCCATGGAGGGTGTGGCGGTGCCCTGCTCTGGCTCATTTAACTTGCATCTGACCCAGGGCTACAGCAAATTGGGGTTTGTCCCTTCACAGTGGAAAGCAGCTCCCATTTACAATATGCTGATTGCCTTACCAATCATCGGCATGTAATGGAGAGTCCTCACAGAAAACAGTCTTCCAAAGGGGGAGGCAAACAGCAAACACAGAACATCACGCCAGTACAGGTTGTATTAATCTGCTTGTTTCTCTCTCCAACAAATATTTGGTTTCTCTCCACCCACACGTTTTCACTACTAAAACTTTTGTAAATATCCATACATATGCCCTGGGCCCAAGCAGATTATTTTGGTTTGGTTTGAATCTAGCAGCTATGAACTGCATTGAATTGGTAGTGGTAGAAAATGCAAAAAGAGTGGCCACTCCAGTGTGCAGATACAGATTTGAAAGACAGATTGCTATGGCTTTACCTGCTACCGCTCATCAGCTGGGCTGCAGTAACTCCTCACTTTTAACCCATTCCATCACTCTTCTGACACATCTGTCAGAGAGGAGGAGTGTGTGGCTTGGAGTCAGAAGGTTCAGTTCCACCTCTTTCATCTACCACATGCTTCCTTGCAACCTTGGGTAGGCTGCTTTGCATTTTCTTGACCTCCACCATTTCATTACTAATGGGAAGATAATATCCAAGCATTTGTTCCACAAATACTGGATTCTTTATATATTGTGTGATCTCTGTAAATGCATTATGCCTATTAATAATTGTTAATGGAGGAAAGATCAATCCGGAGATCAACAGTCCTTCATGTTTTGACTAGCCCTTACATGAACTGTAAGCATAAATGCTCTGATCCATTTGCAAGATCAAAACTCAGCTGGGAGCACCAATTGTAGCAAAAGCAATGCATTATACATAGGGGAAAATTTTTATAGCCATACCATCTTGATTACAGTATCACCCATTTTTATCTTTCTGTGTCTCTTTGTCTTTGCAAATTATGGATCCTTATGTAGCAACTGTCTCTTATTATGTATATGTATAACACTTAGTTCAGCTGAGATACTTAGCTGCAGATTTGCACATCCTCCTAAAGAGGGATGAGCAAACCTCAGCTTCTGGCTGTAATTGGAGTTCTAAGGATAGTATCCTCCTCTACAGTGGTGATTTTATACTATAGCCTATCCATGGCAGTACTCAAGCATTTATCTGTATGACTATAGTGGTAGTGAAATGTGGCACAAGCTCTCACAGGCTGGTGGATGCAAGTATTATTTTTTTATTATTATTATTATTAATTTAGAGATTTCTTGTTGTTCAGTATGATCTCTTTCAGAGTCACTTCTATTTTTTTATTACTCTTTGATTGGCAAGATGAGTGTGTCAGTGTTATGAGTTTTTCAATTTTTGCAATAGGAAGACCTTTAATCCAGCCTTACAGCAGGGAAATCAGTTGAAATTCCCAATGACATGTGAGTTCTGTCTGAAGGAAGGCCTTGTAGAACTGGGGCCCAATTATATTACTTGACATTTTACATAGTGGTATAAGAATGCTTGTCTAACAAATACAAGACAAAGCCTGACCAGAGACAGCTTGCAACTCAATAAAATAATAACATACACTGCAAGCCAATTACTTTACTGTTAAATTGCAGGGAGCAACAATGCACCATCTACTGGCTGTTGGGTTTGGGGTTTAGTTTTGTGAGGGTTGTTGGTTTGGTTTTTTTTCCATCGGTCAGTTCTAGCCCAAAAGGTCCACTTTCCTGAAGAAAACCAATCAGTTCATGTTTCCAAATGTCTCTTTCAATTTAATTAGATTTGGCATGGGAAGCTTTTAGAGGTAATTGCCATTTGTGGGAAGTTGCATGGGTCAGATGTAGCTTCTGCTACTTCTCTCAGGCTAGCATTTAAATAATAGTATTAATGGTTTCAAATCTATATTTCAGGCTTGCTCTTCATAGAAATCCCAAGCTAGCTAAAAACAGAAAAAAGAGTTGTTGTTCTCAATGTTTTCTTCATTTGATTTCCCCTTTTTTTTTTTCTTTTCATCTCCAGTGTAATGTTTAGTGACTGTACATTTAAAATGGGAATCTGGGGGAGACTGCAGAACTCTGCTCTTTGAAGAAGAGATGTTCATTGTGTTATGTCCACAAAATTGTCCTGTTTTTTCAGATTTTTTTTTTTTCAGCATCTCTGCTGCAGTGTTTAGAGAATTACATTTTGTTGTGAAGAATATGGATCTCTCTAATGGTACCATGTCCCCTAATTGTTGAGCTGAAAGGTCTGACAAGTGGGTGCATACATACCCTTACACTTGATGGCAATTTGCTGCCTCTCGAGTAAGTTCACAGCATGAGAGACACTTGTGGGGTGAATCCTCTTTCAACCTCTGGCTAACCAACAAGACCTATGCAAAGCAGTACATACGTTGCATCTTCTGCAGGCCGTTCGGGGGGAAAAAAAATACGAAAAAACAAGCAAGCCATTTCCTACCAATGCTGGCAATACCATCAGCAGAAGCCTTTGTCTTTAGGATGGAGAATCCCCTTGCCATTTTCCTGGCTCTTGGCACCCCCTGCAAAAAGCAGACTTCAATTCCCGGCACGGGCAGAGCGGGGGCCTGCGACGAGCCCCTCGGTCCACAACCTGCCGTGGAGCGGGTTGGCACCACAGCCAGTATCGATCTGCGCCTGAGAAATCGGCGGCCGTTGTATTATATAATTATTGATGTAGCTGGAAAATGCCACAGGCGAAGTGCAGCTCGCTATTTGTTATGCTGTATTGTCTCTCTCGTCTGCGTCGGGCCTCTGTGTTTTGCCTCTTGTGTTCCCATTGCATGTTTATTTATACGGTGTGCCTTTTAGCTTTCATATTTCTCCTGCGAATCCAAGTTGGAAAAACCAGCTCTAGTTTTCGTTCTGGAGAAGAAGGGGTAGGCTGTGAAGGAAATGAATTCCTCCAGATGCTCCTGGAGGCCCTAAGCTGAATACAAAAGCCAGGGAGAAGGCATGAGCGAGGGAAAAGGGGTTTGGGAAGCAGAAGGCCCTTTTTATCTCGGCAGGGCCCACAGGGACTGCCAATCTTTTGATTAAAAACGTAGACTTTAGAAGCCACCGTAACATACAGCCTCATCCATCACGCGGTTGGGACAAATGGGTTGAGACCTAACTTGCAGTATCAATTAACTGAAGTCCAGCTGAGTCCTCTCAAAGTCCTTTGGGATCATAGGTACTTGATTCTTGTGCATCCCTGGGAAGGGGTGAGGATGGCCAATCACAAGTTTCAGTGGTGAAGCAGCATGTTCCCCAAAAGCCCACGACTGAGCAGAGCTACCACATCAGCCCCAGGGAGGTGTCATGTACCGAGCCTCACTAATGAACTTCCCTTGACAAAATCACAAGGAGACACAGGTTACAGGGTGGGTCTGAGTTGTCTTGGCAAAGGTGGAATTAGGAACATGGAAATGGGAAAATTGAGAGTAAAAAAGGGTGGCAGAGCCAGGCACAGAGGTGCCCAGCTAGGGACTTATGAGGCAAGAAGTGGGAGGTAGAGTTGGTGTTGAGGAGTCTGCAGCTGGAGTGATCTGTGTATGTGAGCACAAGTGTGTTTTTATGTGGAAGGTTTCCAGTGCAGGAGTGAAGACTTAGACCTTTCCAGGCAGATGTGAGGTGAGTATCTGAAGGCAAATCCCGTGTTGTGCCATGCTGTGTGTGCGGCATCAGCCCCCTCCTTGCCTGGTGCCAGCACAAGCTAGTACTCACTCAGTTCCAATGGAGCAGAAAGTTATTAGTCGAAATGTAAAGATGAAAGATTACAGCGTGCACGTTTAAATAACTGTACAGACTCCAGGCATCTGCAGGGCACAGTGCTGTACCAGTCAAGGGAAGATGGACCAGCTGAGGATGTTGGGATAACGGGGCTTTTTCATTATGAAGGATTGATTCATTTCCAGCATGTGCAATGAGTTACCAGTCTGTGTGTGTATGGGACTGCCCTCTCCTGGAGGAAATATGCTCCACTCACCTCCTCCTCCCTGTTTGGCCTCCTCAGCCCTGCACTGCTTGTGCTGATGGTGAGAGTGCAGTGTGTGTCCAGGTACCTGTTATGGGGAGGGTGTGCAGGAGGCTTAAAGAAAAATAAAATAAACCTTTTGGGACACCTGTCAACACTCTGCTTTCACCATCCATGAAAAACTTTGTATTTTCTTAGTGTAGATAAGGTATGGATTGAATCGGTGGTCTATGTGCTCTGCAAGAGCAGTCTTGACCCAATGCACTGTGTGCCAGAATCATTGCATGGCCAAGAGCTGTGGGATGGCAGCTATCGGTAGTAGTATTTGTGCTGTACCTCAGCATGCTAGGGGGAAGTTGAGCTTTGGGAACAAGTTACTGCTGGGATAGCAAGGATTCTTACTGCAAAATGGATTGTGTAGGATCTGCTTCTGGGTAGTCCATGGGTCTGAGCTTCAGCAGCGCCTCTTGGCTAGCCAGTGGCAAAATATAAGCACTATGCAGCCTCATACTGGAGCAAAGTGCAAACTCTTTAGCTCAAAAGCAGCGGGCTGGCACAAAGGTGAGCCTAAGCTTAATTTCCCAACCAGAGGTGGCTGATGAAGAAAGGCAGAGGGACAGGCCCTGGCTAACACTTGTAAAGCACAAGGGTCTACAGACTGCTGCTACAAGTGCTTTGCCTCCAAAGGTGATACAGCTGTCACCTTGGGAGAGCAGTCACACACAGCCAGAATTCCCTTTTTGGTGCTGGTAGGTGCCCTCCAAGCACAGAAAGAACTTAGTTTATTCCCCAACCTGCAGCTACCATTGGGGTGATATTTTAAGTCAATGCTTTTATTGCTGTTCAGAGAGGGCCTATTTTTATATGACATAGCACCACAGTGCTCTTCTGCCTCTAGCTACAGGATAAAACACAGTGCCACCCCACACCTCTGAGCAGAGTGCTGCTGTAGGGAGGCACTAAGCAATCAGCAGAGATTCACCGAGGACTGCGATCCTGTAAAATAGCCTCTTGGCACAAGATACAGGGAGGCGCTTACCAAGGCGACAGGGAAACTATACATTTCTTTTTTCCAATCCATTAATCAAAGTGCCTGTAGTGCCCATTCCTGTGAGGCAGGTGAGACTCTAATAAATATTGAGCAGTGAAACTTGATCCGTATCCAGGCTCTCAGAGCATTTTCATAAATAAGAAGTTGCAAAACAATAAAATAAAACAGTTCACTTCCCGGCCGCTCCTCTGAGAGCTCTTATTTGTGGTTGCAAGGCTGCACAGCTGGCAAGGCTGACTGGGCTTTGGCTGGGGATGAAGAGTGGGATAGCTGAGATTGGCTCCCTGGGAAGAGGGAGGTTTAACTCCTCCTTTCTCTATTGATAGATCATGTGTGACAGGGCCTGCAGCTGGATTATTCCCTGACGCTGCAGCTGTGGCAAGCAGTTTTCTTCACGGCCCCCTTGTACTGGCTTGATCTTATTACTGGTGATGGCCTTGAAGTCAATACAGAGTTGGTTTCCCATCTCAACAGAAAGCAAGTGGTGGAAGCTTTTCCCCAGTCCTGATGCTGCAGTCCTTGTTTACTGACCAGCTCCATCAGTTTATGCAGGACTATTCAGATAAAAAAAAAGCTCTGTTATATTGCCTTTTTTTTTTTCCTCAAGTAAACCTTTAGCTAACATGACTTTTAGTTTTTATTTTCCCCTGTCTTTTTAGCCTGGTTTCATACAGAAGCATAGTTTCTAATGAGGAGAGTGTCTGGCTGTCTTTCAGTCTTTTGTAATTACCGAACATCTTGCCTGATTTCAGCTAAATTGAAATCTCAAAGACATTTGTTCCTTACAGATTTTTTTTGTGAAAACAGGAGGAAAATGACCTTGTTAGTTCTGTAGTTGCATGTACTCAACTATATATTTGGACAATGGAGACTCCATCCAGAAGAAAGGTTAACAGTGTCCAGGTAGTGAGAAAAGCCTCACTCAGAGATGTTATTCCCCCCACAAATCCCTAAAAAATCAAAACCAACCACCAACCCACTACCTCCAAGAGAAACAAACAAATAAGTAAAAAACCACTCCAAATAATCACACACACAACACATACCAACCCTCTGAAAAACAACTGTCTCTAATTCCAGTGCTTACAGAAGAACTTGCAAGTACTGTATTGTTTGGGCTGCACTCCACTTCTTGCCAAGATGCCATTTACCACGTTGGGCCACTAATCCACCTGGGCCCATGTCATTCTTTACATTTTTGACTTTATGATTTAGAGAAAAGTGAAGAAAATCCTACAGCACTTCTGTCCAAAGGTTCACTGGTGTGTATTGGGGTGGGAAGGCTGGGAGCAAGGAAGAAGAGAACAGTCCTTTGAAAATCCATTTTGGTTCATGGAATCTTAGGATTTGATGGTTACTATTATCCCACTCTGCTAATCAATAAGCAAGCAAGGTCTTGATAAGGCAAGGGAGTCAGGGCTCTTGAGTATTGCAAGCGGACAGTGACACTAAAACTGTTTGTGCTGCATTTTTTTCAGTGGTAAATGGGGCAGAGTGATGCTTATTCGGCTTTTTATAAAGTACTTTGAGACTCCAGGATAAATATGCTCTAGGAATCCAAAGTAGGGTTGTTGTTACTACTACCATAGTAATAACATTAGCAGGCTTTGTGTTCCTTTTAAAAGACATCAATTATGATGCTCTCTTTTTTGTGGCAGATTCAACTTAACAGGTTGGTTTCTGTTCTCTCCTGCATTCATTGATTCAAATTTACCACCTATTTTGCTTGCTTTTAATTCAGGCGTGTGGTTGGGGAGATAGAGGATGAAAGGCTTTTGTTTTTGTTTTTGTTTTGGTCTTTCTGCAATATTGTTTTCAGTATGACCAGAAGCAATGATTTTTGGCCAATCTCTGAGGAACTCCTACCCTTGCAGGCTCACTAACATGCAGGGAATTAAAGATGTGTTTCTGAAACTTCCTGAAAGTTTTAAGACCTCTTCCTGAACCTCTTGAGTTTCATATTTTTTAATATAGTACTTTCAAGATCTGTCACCAGGAGCCAGACTCAAGGCGAGATTTGTGTGCCTCTTTTGTTCAGACCTCTAGGCTGCCATTGGTGTCAGTGGAATTAGGTGCCTGGTAACACGTGCTTCTCTGGTTCTAGATGCCTTCGTGTCTTGCACAGGATTTGGTGTGCAAGAGGATAAATACACACAGTAAACCTGGGTTGAATGAAACTGTTGGTTCTCTCTGCTTTTACATATATGAGTCAAGGAGCCAGCCCCCAGTGTTTGCTGAAGTGCCATGGTCCAATTTGCTTTTGGGTAGCCTACAGCAATGTACACAATTGAGGATTTTCCCTGGCTTGCTTTAGTACAGGCTACATTTTCATACATTGTGCATTTATAATAAGCATGTGTTGTTTGTTTAAGAACTTAAAGCCTATGCCAGAATTTTCTTTCCTTGGCTATAAATGTGTGGCCTAAGGGTAGTTTTATTCCAGTTATCAGTGAATAGGAGCATGTTTGTGTTTTCAGTGACCAATGTTTTGGACTAGACCCAATCTACATCTTCAGCTCATGCTATGTCACGTTAGGTACAGCCAGAGGTAGGAAAGCCAGGTGCTTTAAGCCACCTTGCATTTTGCTGTGTCAAGAACTGGACTGTAATTAGTGCAACTGAAGTGTCTGTAAATCAAATTGTCATTCTGGCCACTGATCCTGCCCTGCTAAAGGTGTAAGGGAGTAGGCTGGTAGAGGATTTGCTCTGTGGACTTCTGAAGTGAAAAAAGGATACTCAGCAGGTAGAAAGAAGTCTTTCATGGTTTTCCTTGCTTCAGCTTGTCCCAGAGTGATGTTTCTTTCTAACTTGAAATGGAGAGCAGTGCTGCATCTAGAAACAGTTTGGAGAGCAGCTTGGAGAGAAGGAACATGATTACCCACTGTGGAGTCTGCCTGGATGGGGTGACTTGTGGCTCTGTGGATTGCTGCCTGCAGGGGAAATGAGTACCAAATCTCCCTCTGGGGTGCTTCACTTCAGAGGACTTGCAGTGTTGCACTTTTCCTTTTGGAAAATGAAAGAGCAATCTCAGTTGCATGCTTCCCTCAGCACTCTACGTTTCCCTTGGTGGTATCTTGTCCAAGTATTGACTAGGGTGAACATTGCTTATCTTGGGAAATCAATGAGATGACAGCCCAAGGTACTGCAGTAAGAAGACAGGCAAGGAGATATGTATCTACCTCTGACTTTTTTCTACCTCAATAAATATGTTTCCCTAATCCAATGGCATTGTAACAATATGCAGTAATTACTGTGGCTGCATCCATCTGCTTTGATTTAATCAGACAGATATTATATGTTAAGTATCAATTGATTATTAAAAGCATATTTGCTGATGCTTCCAAATCCACGTAATGATGCATAAACAGTTATTTACTGCACAGCTATTAAAACTCAGCAACTTGACTTGCTTTTTATAATCAGTATTTATTTAACATTCAATGACCATCCTATCCCATTAAAACTAAATGTGTTAACTGTGTTTTGGGCATTTAATTTTAAAGCTTTTCTTACCATAATATCAAGTGATTACAAAAAGCTGTTGTCTTAGCAGGCTTTTGATGCTAAGCAAACATATTTCAGAAGTCACATTTTGATAACCTGCCATGTTACTCAGGGTTATGATAGACAAATCATGATGATGCCTTTAATAAAGTAGTGGTGTTTGAATTTTAAAATTACTGTGTGGCCTTGTGTACTCTGAGAGGTTCAACACCCCAATTTATGTCTAGATCTTCTGGGACACAGGATATTAAGGCTTCCTTAACTGAGAAGAGTCCAGCTTTCCTGTTAAAGGAAAGCAGATCCGCTCTTTACCACTGGTCTTAGGATGTTTAATGCCATAGGTAGAGTATTAAGAGGGACAATTCTCTTGACTTCGTGTTAGCCTGCAGAAAAACTAGACTACTTAGGAAAACTGGGAGTAGTTCACAAACAAACCGTCTCTCCTTGTCTTCCTTCCTTTCTCATTGCAAGCTTCGAAGCTCTGGCAAATAAGCTCTTAGTAGTCCCCTTGCTGCTAGGATAGCAGGGGCAGAGAATCCTATAGAGGCTTGGTACTTCTCCGTAACTGTGCAATATGTGCCTTGCAATATGTGTTGGTTGGCTGGGCACAGGTGTTGTGTTGTGCAGTAGTTGTGGTTGCAGCTCAGGATATGTTTTCTTTCTTGCCAGAAGATAGTTGAAGGCTCCATGGTTGGGCATGTGTTCCATCTGTGTGCCCTTTCTGGAGTCTGCAGAGCTTTCTCAAAATTCCCTTACGCTTCAAAGCAACTAAATAAATATTTGCAGAGTTATTAAAGATTTATTGAAAACGTCATATATTTAAACCATCTTGTGAAAAAATAGATGACTGAATATTTATTATTTACATGTTAGGCATCCTCTACATATTTATTTATTCCTTCTTAATCCAATCTGTGTTTTATAAATATTGCAAAAGACCCGTCAATAATATAACACGCTTTCATTAATCCGGAGGAATAATTAGAAGACATTTAGGATAATATTGCTCTGTACAAATATTACACTAGCCTGGGAAGAGAGATGTCGTGAACAGCAGCTGTCATCTGCGTAGCTGGGGCATGTACGAACAAACCTCACTGTGTCAGGTAGGGGCTGGCAAGCCGCTTGGATTCCTTCTGTGTGCTATGGTGTGTCCTCTGCTCCCAGGGGCGAGCCCTAGCCTTGCAAAGAGATCCTTGGAGTGACAAGCCTACTTCTCCAGGGGGGGACTGCAGCATTTAATCATTCTCTCATGAAGCAAGACTGTGTCCCACTTGGGATCACTCTAAATTTGCATTCAGCGTAGCAGCATGGGGAGGCAATGTAGCTGTGCAACTGTCCTTGTAGGTTTCACAGAGCCCTCGCCCATGCTGACAGGTCTACTGATCAGTGTTAAATTTTGCCCACGGCGCAGGTAATAATCTTAACAATCTTGTTAGTGGGTGATAAATTATTGTGTTTTCAAAAATAACAACCTTCTATTTGTACTAATGTTTCAAGAGCATAAGGAACTATCATCGATAGCGGCTCTTTCCTTACTCTTTCCCTACCGTTGCCTCTGTTTGGAGGTTTCTGTCTCCAGTTATTGTGCTTGGAATCATAGATCTCTAAAAAAAGAAAAAGGGTTGTACTCAGCTTTGTTCCTTCCCTAGTCCTTTTAAAAACTATAGTTACAAGGCAAAACTAGCAGTCTGATTCCCTACATGGTATTCATTAAGCCTTTGACCTTGTCAATGCTAAACTTTCACTGGAGGGGACTCTCCTGGCTTCCTCGCTGTCCTGTAGCACAGTCTCTGCAGTGTCAGAAGTGCAGAAATATTTGATCCCAAGTCCCATCTAGTCCAACCACCTGTGACACTTTGAAAGAAAATTTTAGTTGTGTGAAAAATGCTCACAACTCCACTATAAGATCATACACCTAGTTGAAAAGAGAACCTAATCCTTAGTGGAGATCAAGCTATGAAGTAAATGAGTTTTGGAGGAGCTGTTAATTGATTATTATAGCCATGTTGGTTTGTTGTTTTTTTTTTTTTTTAAGTGAATAACCTGTGTGTGGCTAGATCTAAACAACCACTCTTGTGGAAGGACTGAATACCAGTATTCCTGTAATCTCAAGACAAGATGGGGTCTCTTCGCATGTGCCTTACTGTGTTGTGCAAGATCACTCCAGCTATTTTGGGAGCAGAATAACCGTATGCAGAAAGACATCCCATCAGATTACTTAGCTCCCCAGAGAAGCAGAGCACAGTAACCTGATCAGCACATCGTACTAATGTGTCCACACTTTTTCTAGGACCACCGTTAAATCATTCTGTGTGGCACAGACATCTTCTTTGCTGTCCAGAGCCTAGAGCCAAGCAGCTGTTGCCTTTAGACAATGCAGACTACAAATCTTAATGAACCTGGTCTGAGCTCCAGCTCATATACGGAAATACTACTTACCCTTATGTTCCTAAGCCTGTAGCAGACAAACCACAGCATCCTTTGTAATTTTCAGTGGTCCTGTGCAGGATGCAATTTGATTGTTGTTTGGTAGGGGGCAGAGGGTTGTGTGGTTCACTGAGATTTTTTGGGGACTTAGTTGACAAATGTAAAAGAAGACAGACCCAAAGATTGGGGCTGAAGGAATTGACTGTAACATTTGGCTAGCATAAGCAGCCAGCCTGTCTTTTGCCTGAGGAAACAGAGTGAGACAGGGAGCACACAGACTTTATGTAAAACCCTAATAGGAATAGGACTTAGGGACATCTTATTCCCCTGGCACTGTTAAGCTCATTATTTCACCTCTCTATCTGTTATCCCCACAGCAGTTTTTCCTACCTCCTTGCTCAGAACCTTTAGAAGAACACCAACTCTAATTTTCAGTCATTATTTGCTATACATTATCTCATGGTCCCTGCTGAAGTCAGGGCTGGACTATTTTGGGCATTCTAACTATATAAAGAAGGAGCTAAGACACAGTGATTTGACCAATATCACATGTGATGTCTCCAGCAGAGCTAGTAGTTCAACCTCAGTCTCCTAAGTATCTCCTGAGTTGCCAGGCAGAACCCCATTTTCCTTTGCTCTTTCATTTCAGTTTTAATAGATTGACAGCATTGAATCTACGTTTCCCTCCAAAATGTAACTGCACAAATGTATAGTCAGAGAAGAAAGAACTAGGTGTACATCCTTGTGCTTGCTTTCAAAGTCCCTGTCTATTGGGTTACCATTTGAGCTGCTTGTCAAATCTTTTGCCGGTGTGACTTGGGAAGTAACACCCAGCTGTCTTGTGTTTTCATGTCATCTTGCCTGGTAAGGTGCAGTTCCAGTTGGCCAGTACCTGGTCTTTTTGTGGTTTCCCCTGCACACTTGTTATGGCAGATCAGACGGGCATAAAAAGGGAGCCATTAATTGGATTGAAGGAGAATCCCAAAGAGTCAGAAGGTTTATGACGATAAGCTTAAAAGCACAATGAACTTTTCTCAAGGGAATGACAGGAAGTTTTGAGCTTGTACAGGAGTAAGTTAGGATTTAGCCTAGCTTAAGTGGGATGGAAGACAAACTGTGATTGCAGCAGGAGATGAACAAGGTTTGGAATACAGAATGGGAGAGTTTGATCTGAAGCTTATGGGGGAAACGTATTAAGCATACAAAAGAGCAGTGGGCAAATGAGGACAACCTCCACAGAAGTACCGTAGAGAGATGGAATGGGAAAATGTGTGACTTCCTCCAAGGACAAAAGGCCAAACTACAGTTCCTAGTTTGGAAACAGTAAAGACTGTGGGTTGGTATCATAGTCCTAAAAGGTGCTTAGTGCTCTAATACAGCTCACAAAAGGCTTTTGCACTGGATGTCATCAGTCTTATAGATAGAAGGGTGGTTACTCCATTAGATGAGAACATGGCCCAACAGCATAGTCCCTTATCAAGCTGAAAGCCCTTGGATCACACTCTCAAACTGGCACAATAAGAGTAGGAAGAGCTGCAGAGCAGGCTATCTTATTCCAGGAAATCATGTCAATCCTTCAGCCAGGGCATGGAAAAACTGTACTGACTCTGGATGCTCTTAGAACATCCATCTTATCTTTTAAGCCTGGTCCCACACAAACCTCTCTGTCATTCTTGTTCCTTTCCTCTGGCCATGTTGCAGCAGGCTGATGTGTACAGTGATGTCTACATTTCAGCCCACCCTGTGAGAGAATTGAGATGGGTGCATCATGAGAAGTAGTGAATGACAGCACGGCAGCAGTGGAAGGATAAGAAAGGAAGGTCATACAGAATGTTTCAAAAAGATGGACCCAATTTCAGAGATACGGTGATTTCAAATTGGGTCGGTCTTTTTGAAACACTGTATATGTGTGCGTGTATATATATAGATATATATATATATTTTTTTTTTTCAGGAGTAGTTTGCAGCTGTCCAGTGTCTTTCCATGTGCTTTGCCTATAGGAAAAATAGAAATTTTGGCAGTAGAAACATGTTAATGAAAAATCTTCTCTTTTTTTTTTTTTATTTTTTCTTTCCCCCCCCGCTTCCTGTTCAAAATCACTGTGCAAAAGAAGGTTGCAGAGAGCTCTGGCCATCTCCCTGGCATGGTTGAGGGTTAAGCAGTAAGCAGGAGAAAGTCTGCATAGAAAATGCATACCAGCATGAAGCAGAGGGGACTCTGTGGGCAGAGGTACATCGGCGTTAGAAGCTGGAGAGAACACACGTTGGCATATTCAATGCATTGGCTTTTTTGGCAAACGGCTGAGCCTGGATTAATAAAATGTTCAGATAAAAATCAGAGTTTTATTAAAGTATGCTCACACAGCGGCAGTGCCCGGCCGCGCTCCTGGAACGTGAGCTGGAAGCTTGCCAGCCGTGCTCAGGAGTGCTGCTTATCATACCTGATAAGAAGGTCCTGCTGCGCGGGAGAGTGCGAAAGAGAGCACAAGCGGAGGAGAAGAGGAGGAGGAGGGAAAGCTGGCAGCAGCCTGTCTGCTTCTTGGCCCAAGACTTGCTCTGAGCCCACTGGCCCACAAAGCTTTGCCCCCTATATAAATCCAGAGCACGTTGGAGGAAAAGCACACAGAAGCTTCCAGGAGAGCAAACAAGGCCAAATGCTCTCGCGTCACCTCCTCTCTTCTTCCTCCGCTCCCCCCGTTCTCTCCCTGCTTGCTGTTCCACAGCAAACTCCCCGCCGTATTTTAGACAAGACCTTCTCTTTACTTTGTCTCTTCTGTGTCGGCTTGCTCTGTGCCAGATCTCAGAGCTAATTAAAAGGGGCACGGATGGGGCTTACATTTTTCCTTCAGTGGTGAGCTGTTGGCAGAGTTTCTGAGCTGCCAGGAGTGGGGACTGTGAAAAGCGAGTTGGTACCAGCTAGGGAGTGGGAAGCCAAAAAACTACCCTAGCTCTTCTGAGCAGGGGAATGAATAAAGCAAAACGGTGAGTCCTTCAACAGACAACACACAGGCCTGCAAGTGCAGTGTGTATCTCAGAGCTTCCTTACACACTCTGCTCAAACTTTGCATTGCATTTAACTGTTTCAGCCCATTCCTACTGCCTCATAGTCACAGAATGTGCCTGTGATCCTCATCTTCTCTACCGTGTTGCACTCTCTTATACCCTATGTGGGGAAACATGGCAAGGTCTGCTTTCCAAGAATACCAGGCTCTGCCAGTTTCCTAGCAAAAATGCATTCAGTGGATTCCAAGCCAATGCTAGAGAATAGCTGGGTAAAGTAAATGTTGGGCTTGCTATGTCACCAACTTATCTCTATGGATTGCCCTTGATCAGACCTAGGGCAGAAACTATAGAATATGACTTGGCAGGTTAGTCACAAAGCAGTGGAACTTGATTTTTCAGGAGGAAGTTATTGTTGGGTTAACTCAAGAATTCAGGAAAATTGTAGATGATGGCCCTGATATTGGTATGACCATGCTAGTCTGCAATAATTTTCCTGGCAAGCTTCCAGCAATTTTTCTTAATGCAGTGTGGAGAAGAATAGTAGCCTTCAGCCATCTTACTTAGGCTGCCCTTTTTGGTACCGTATTTTCCATTTTTTAAAAACGTGAAGTGCTGTTGATCCTTAGTTTGTCTTTAAATTTAAGGCCTATTGTGTCCCTGATTTCAAAGAACCTTAAGCTAATATGCTTAGATTTAGTCTGAATTAAAAGAACTTCCAGCTTTGTTCAATGCCTCCAGCATGGCATAATGGCCACCTGGTACTAATTAACAATTCCCAGCTGTGTCTCCATGCTAGTCCTGCGTCTTGTGAGTCACCTGCACTGGATTATCTGGGAAGCTGTTCCTTCTGCTTCACTAATTCAAGTATCCCAGCTAGGGGTAGGGCATGGGGAGGACAGCATGGAAAGAGGCACAGGCTTTGCCTCAACACAGAAACTGCTTTTAGCTCATCTGTTTAACGTTAGCAAGGGCTACACCGTCTGGGATAAATGATGCTGGTATTATTCTCCTTCCTCTTATCCCGCACCATTGTAAAATTCCAGGTGAATTGCTGACTTTTCTATCTCTGTCTTCTAGCATTCATGTTATGTGTGTGTGCAAACAGGGTGACAGCTGCTAACATGCTTGGGATTACCATGTACCCACACCACTGTTCAGAGATTCTCCTCAAAGCTGGGCAACTTTCCAGTGCCTTATCTGCCTGCCTGCTGCATCTAGCCCCTTACCTCCCACTCTCTCCCCTCTGCTGCCCACCCTCTAAATGCGTTTGTGCTGACGGGCCCATCTTTCCTCATCCACAGACAGGAGATGTGATTAGAGGGAATCTAATTTGTTTGGAGCGCTCTGGCGACAGAAGAAAATTATTCTGCAGCAATATTTGCAAATGCATTCATCATGGAGTCCCTGGCAATCCGTCACCATGAGCTGATGACTTTGTGATCTTCATGAAGGTCTGATTAGAAGTGCTTTCTAATGATCAGCCCAACTTCCTATCCCACTCTTCCTGTTGTGCACCTAGATAAAAGGAAGGAATAGGATAGAGGCTAGTCATACATTGTCCATCCTTTGTGTCCATCCTTTGTGTCCCCTGAATCCAGGCTAGACATAGACCTTGTCAGATGACACTGAACTGCTACCACAGCCTGAGGTCCTTCAGTTCTCTGGTTTCCTACATGTCCGACTGCCTCATAAAGAATCAGGTTTTTTTGTGCTCATTATATTTGAATCTTCTGCCTTGCCCAGGGTGAGGAGCAGATTTGCATACAGTTTGGAGTGCCCTCTGCACCAGAAGTATGATCTCGGATACCTTCTGAACTTGGCGATCTTGCAGACAGTAAAATTACATGTACAGATCTTTCCCAACACCAGAGCTTGGTCCCAATCAAGAAATGCAGTGGAGAAGGATCAGGATCTAGTGAATGGGAATAACAGTTTAGGTGGGGCTTGCGTGGTGTAGCAGGCCTTCCCTGGTAGCACAATCCTGAATGTAGCATGGTCTTGTGGCTACTCTTGTATCCTGTAATCCATTGTACCAGTTCACAGCCCTCCTTAGCCAGCTGTATGTGGGACAGGGATTACAGAATAGGAGAGAAGCTGGTATCTTGCACTGCAAAGACAGAGGCCCAAGGCCAGCCACAGGAGAGCAAAGAGAATGGGGCAGTTATATAAATTGTGCCTTGGACATGTGAGACTTGACGGATTAATCTGATGTTTGAAAGGGTTGAGGCTGTGGCATGCCCGTGTAAACCCTACCTACGCATCCATAACAAATGGCAAGTACGTATTTCTTGGTTTGTGTGCGGCATTTGTTTTGGTTAGGGTGTTTTGTTTTGTTTTGTTTTTTTAACTGAAATAAATAGGCTTCATTATCTAGTCAAGTCATGTGGAAATGGCAGCCCAAACAAAGCAGGTATGAACACCAGGACATGGTAGAGCTAAGAAACTGTCAGCTGTTCTTCTGGTGTACTGAGTAGCATATGCAGCATACATGACCCTGGGCTTCCACTCATGGCTATGCCTGTGGCTTGGAAAATTTGGCTATCCAGTTGTCTTTCCGACTTGTTATTTTTCATCTGATGAACCCATAGCAGACATCTTACTGTAGCCTCGTGTAATACTTTTCTATCAAGCCTTTATTTTGATGGGAAGGTATTCCGTTCCTAGGTGGTGAAGTGAATCCCATGCAGCAGCAGGGCTGTATCATTCCCATGCTTCTACTGGCTTTGGGTACAGGTCATTGTGTTGGTGCGCTTGTCTTCCTACTCTTCCCCTGCTCATCTGCACCACAGCAGCAGCTGATCTGGATTTATTAGATATGTAGCAAAATTATTTACAATGGTGTGCCCTTCTCCAGACTTGCAAAATACAGCTTTCTACCATTTTGTGATCTGCTTCCCTTTTCCTCTTGTGGGTGCCCTTTGGCTTGGGAGGTCTGTGTGACATTTGCTTCCTCTACTGTCTTCCACTATGACTTGGCACTGTGATTATCTTCCTCCATCTGGCTCAAATGTGACTCAGGCTCCCTATTGTACTAATATGTGCCAATGTATGGTTAGCATAGCAGTGCACTAATAGGCTCTGCTGCCAGACTGACTCGGTGTCACCCAAGGCATGTCCTCACTACTGCATCTTGTGCAACCCCCGCAGAGTTATCTTTGAAGGCCGATGTCTCTGCTTTACTGCTGTACACTGCTAAACCAGTTCAGTTTGGTTTAGTCTAACCTCTAAAAGTAAGTCTCTAATAAAAGTTTACCTTACTGTGTATTTCTTTATTATGTCAGGGACATAAGAGGAAAAATGGAGTCCACCAGAGGGAAGTGTGTGAATGTCATTCTGCTTAGGCAACTGTTGTCCCCACTTGGAGGTAGGGAGGTCTCTCAAAGAAGCCACATTTTTATGCTTGTACTGAGGACTTTTGCCGCACCTAGGGTGTTTTTGGCTTTTAGCATTATAGTGCAGCTAGGTATGGCTACCAAGGCCCATTGAGCTCAGCAGGTCCAGTGTTGTATATGAGAATGGTTCTTCTGTTTAACCTGATTACTACACACATACCTTGGGCCTGACTAGCTCAGAGTCCCAGAGTACCAGGGAATTGATGAGTATAAATATAAGTAGAAGCAGTTTATCTGGCTATCATCTGGGGTAATAAAGAGTTTATTAGTGTTGCAGGATCATGTTGACTGATGGGAAAGAAATAAGATTTAGAAGGGAGTTGATGCTAAACCAGAGAGAAAGGGTTAGGTGCTGCAGTAAACCAGGTGGCCAGTAGGAGCTCTATCCTCTCATTTTGCTATACTCACTATCTGCATGAAATGCTCCTTACATGTGTGGATTTGCAGTGGATTCAGTAGCAGCAACAGCCCCACAGCAACATTTACTGGCTTCTCCCTGTTGCAGATTTGAGTTCAGCATTGTAGGTGCCACTTCTATTGTCAGAAGCTCTGTTTTAAAACATAAAAATTAAGGTGCAATGCGGAAAGCTGCCAACTTGTTCGAACCATTAGGCAACTTTGAAGTTCCCAGGGACACCCCAGCAGGCATTTTCTAATGCTTTACATGTTGCATACGCAGTCTTTTAGTGAAGTTATCATGCAAGGCATATCCTTATTTAAGTTCTTCTAACAGAAGTATTAGTGCTTGATTTACTATGTGCTGCCTCCACATGCCTTCCAGGGAAAGGGAGCTAAGCACTAATCAGTTTTTCTCAGTGGAGATGGATAGAATGCTTTTGGGTGGTGGATGTGCAATCAGGGCATGGGTTTTGGAAATGTCCTTCAAGAGACAGAGCTTCATGAACGCAGGCAGTGCAGTACACTGAACAGAAGAAACAAACTGAAAAACCATGCTTGATCAGGACCATTCTAGGTAAGGTGTGAAGCCTGGAGTGACAAAGTGTGTAGAATCAGGGCTAAGCATACATATCTAAAGTAAAAATTAAATAGTCTAGCAATAATTCAGCAAACCCATTTTCCACCCACTCAGTCCTTTGATGGCAAATATTTCTAGCCTTGTTATAATCACTCTGTGGATTTAATATAAAGAAGGATTGTGCAGTGGAGTAAACTTTCCTAAGAAGTTTGGAAGTTAGATGTTTCCCTAAGTCCTGAAGAGAAAGCCAGGTTTGGGACCCAGGTCCTCAGGCCTGAGGTGGGGAGGAGAAGGGTGCATTCCATCATCAGGGTTTCTCCCTATGCCCTAAGCATTTCATTTATTTGTGAAAGTACCATTTGCTAGAGAGCTATAAGGACTATCAAAGCCACACGTGTTAGATTACAAACTCTGGAAGAAAAAAGGTTTGTTCTCACCACTATCAAAGGGCTGAGATTCTACTTGTATGGAGTTACTGACCCTCCCAATAAATTTTGCAACCTCCCTTGTACCTTGATATACACTGTGGGAGAAGTAACGTGTGGTCAGAAGCATTGGATCCAGTCTTCAGGAACTAGGGAGAGACAACAGCCCCTCTTCAGTTCCTTGAGAGAAATTAAAGAGAGGATTTCCGAGTACCCTTCCTGCAGCTGGTGTCTGCCCAATTAACAGCCAAGGCAGAGAAATGAATTTGTATATGTTGAAGTTTTTATGTGCAGAAGGTATTCCTGTAGGGCAAAAGAAATATAAGTATGTTGAAAATGATCTTTTCTGGGAGGGAGAACAACATCAGTTCTGCTGGGGAAAAAAATGGGTTTTCCAAGGGGAAATTTGAAACAAACATTTTAGTTCAAAAATGAATGTTTTGATTGAAAAAATTCCAATTCTGTTTCGCAGCTTAAAAAAAAAAAAAAGGAGAAACAAAATGATCGCTCAAGTGGAAATGTCACTTTGTCACCTATGCTTTTATTCCACTCCAAATAAAAAAAAAAAAAAAAAAAAGGTAGGAATATGACATTTTAAAGCAAAATAGAAGAAAAAAAATGTCACTTTGAATCTTTTCCAAACTTTAGTGGGAAAACTGACAGCTTTTTGACAGAAAAGACTGTCTGAAATGATTTTTCACCTGAATTTTTATGAAAGAAAAGTTGGTTGTGTTTGGTTTTTATTTTTCCCAAAGACTTTCTGGAAAAAGGAGGCACTGCAATTTGGGAATTGGGTGTGGTGTAGGAACTGCACTGAGCTCTTTCAATATGATATCCTTCTGCAGATGAGGTTTTCTGCCACTCTCTTACATGAAAAATGTGGTGTGTACAGTGATATTCCTACTGAAATACTCTGTCTCTATATAGATAGCAATGGGCTACTGGCTGCCCGTCCATCCCTGGCACAGGAGGACAAGGAAGCAAATGCAAAGAAAGCTAAATGTGCTTTTCCCATGCTAAGGAAAGCTCATGGATCAAATTCAAGAGCAAATTCATAATTCCTGCTGAAACACTGTTCAAGTTTTCCCTTGGAAATCACCATTTCCTTACTACTAAAATTGTTAGTCAATGAGGCTTGGTGAAATGCTTCGTTTCAGGTAGGCTGGTGTGTTTTGTTTTGATTTGCATTTCACAGAACTACAGACATGCTGGCTTGAAGGGACCAACAGAGGTCACAAAGTGTGGCCTCCTCTTCAAATACAGCTACTGCCCACACCAGATCAGGTCACCATGGCTTTATCTAGCTGAGTCTTGACAAGGTTGCAGGTCCTACAGCCTCGTTGGGTACCTGTTACACCCTCCCAGCTACAGAAACTTTTGCATGTATGGAGTCCAAATATCTGCATTTCAAACAAAAAGGCCTAGTGGTAACAGCAGAAGCCTCATTGGAGCAGAAGATTCTCACACCTCCTAAACAAAATGTTTTTCCCAATATTTTTAATTTCCTAGGAAAGCCTCTCATCTGAGCATGTTTCTTTTCTGGCAAAAACTGTGAACTTGTGAAATTTTTCCTGAAAAGAAAGAAAGGTTTTGACAAGCTCTGACAATATGATGATTTTAGGCATAAGCATAATGGTATATACCAATCAGAAGATGAAGGCGGACAAATTTGTACTAGAAATGAGGCAGAAGTTAAAAAGGATGATACCAGCTGGTCTGACTGGGTTTATGGTAGACAGTTCTTCAGCTGGAGTCTTTTAGTCAAAGCTGGGTACCTTTCTGAGAGATGATGTAACGCCAACAACTTTCCCCACCGAGTGCTGAAATTGCTGAGTGAGTTGCTTTCCAGCCCATGTTACCCTGGAGGTTATATTAGCCCAAATGACCCCTTCTGGCTTCAGATGTGGTTCCTGTAGCAATAACAAAAGACTTTAAGTGATGATCGGGACACTATTAAGTGCATACAGCAGTTCCTGCCCCCAGGGGTCAGCAATTTGGGCTTGAATAACAGCTAATTTCAAACCTGCTTCTTGCTATCAAGGCCGGTGAAGGAAAAAAAAAAAGGGCCTGAGATGGGGATGGAGTTAAGGGGTGATAGCCACTGGAAAAGAATGAAAATGGTGAGTTTGAAAGAGAGTGGTAAAGGCAGGGAGACATGGTGCTGCATGTGTCTGAGGGAACCGGGGAAGGAGACATGAGGAGACCAAAGCAGGAGGTGGGGGGAGTGGAGAGTGGTCCCTCAGAGGCTACATGGAGAGTGATGTTAATCAAAGCAAACACCAAAAGCACAGCTGTGTTATTGTCCCTTTGACTTTTTTAGCTTCCTTGTGGGGTCTGGGAATTTTTTTTTTTCTTTTTACCTCACTCTTTTCCTTTTTTTTCCTCCTCTTTTCTCTTTAACCTGGTGTGGTTTTGTTTTTTTTTTTTTATTTTTCTGCAAGCAAGTTCCAAAAGCCCAACATGGTTTAATGTGAGCTTAAGTGCCTTTGATTCATTGTCCAAAGCCAGGTTTGTGAGGGCCAGGGCTGTTTGCTTTACTGTGGTTGTTTGCTTCCAATGAGCAAGTTCAGCAGCCTGTGGATATTTCTTTTCTAGTTCTGCATGGATGATGTGTATTCCTGTCCTTACAAGATAAGAGAGGCAAAAAGGAGACCCTGGGAAAGTGGACAAAGAGCAAATAAGTGAAAGGAAGAGGGGTCAGTAGAGAAACCTGGAGGATGAGTGTGAGAAGGGTTGTAGGTAATGTGTTGGCTCATTGCTGTAGCAGATATATCCACAGCTACCTTGGAGGTCTCTCAGAAAGCTGGAATGTGGGACCAAACTCAGACTACAAACAAGGGGAGGATGAAACTCTAGTCTGGGACTTGGGAGCTGGAGGTTGAGCTTCGTGCTCTTCTATGGGTCTTCTTGTGTTATCTTGAAGGAATTCCTTAATTTTGCTATGCTTTGATCTCCATGCTAAGCTAGAAGGGTGTTTCAGAAGGATAAACACTACAGGATATAAAGTGCTGTGGTATCGCTCTAGGGCTGAGATACGTGAACTTTCTTTTATTCAGACATCAAACCTGGTGTCTGGAGTGAAATGGCCACCAGATGGAACTTGAGATTCTGCTGATCTTAGATGCTAAAGGTACTTTGACCAAACAGGGGAAGCCTGTCACCCAGTGGCTAGCTGTGACTTGATAGAGCCTCAAAACAAATGTATGGCTTGTGCTACCAAGCAGAGAGAGACAGAGTGATGCCCCCTTGGGCTGGATGTGGGCACAGCTAATTATCTGAGAACCCACTAAAGTTTTCTAGTGACTTCTGCTACAAAGCTCCTTCTTCTTCCTCCAAAACCTTTTCTGGAGCTGCTTCCAAATCCTGCCCTGCTCCGAAGTCCAGCCTGCTGGAGGGTAATCAAACACAAGGTTTCCCACTTGGCCCATCCTGAACTCAGAACCTATTTCTGAAGTAAGCTTGGATTTACCATGTCCTGTGCCTTCCTCTGCTTTTTCGTAGAAGAGCAAGTGTCAAAACAGGTTAGCTAATAAGGGTTCTGGTATCTGCTATCAGAAGTAGGCCACAAGCATCAGAACTACTTTATTTGAAATGAGAGGATTCTGTGTTACCAAAATTAGTCCAAAATATTTGTGAGTAGGCAAGAGAATCAATTTAGTAATATTTTTTCCTGGCAACCAATAATATAATAAGCCTAACGGTCCTGTGCTTTTCCCGCCTGCTCAATTGCTCTCTCTCTGGTTCAAGCCTGTGTTACATTTATTCAGGCTTAAGGATTGCAGGCATTCATGGTGCAGTTGAACAAACCATGCTGTTATGGTATCCAACAAGCACTTAGCCATTTCAGGAGCATCTAGCCTCCTCTGTTGCAGCCTGCATTAGGTTTATAGATATACCTACCAGTGAGTGTCCACTATATAAAGGCCACGTAAGTTAGAGAAACAGTTTAACGTATTTGCCAAGGTTATACTGTTTCATTTTGGCAGGGGTGGAGGATTTATCCTTCCCTTTAGTGCTCGTCCACAAATAGAAGCTGTTGCATGTAAGCCAGTGTAGTGTTTTTAAGATGGTGAAACACAGGTGTGGGTGCATGGGCAGAGTAGTGCACAGCAAGACATTAAGCCCTTAGGGTGGATGCCCCACACTTAGTGTGAACAGGCAAGCAACTGCCTTGGTCCAGTGGGCAAGGGCAACGTACACTGTGGAGAATGGCCAGAGTTCACGGTGCCGTCTGGCTTGTGCCAAAATGGTTTCATGTGTTCTTTGAAAGAAACCCTGCATACACGACCTCTGAGGCCAGTAGGATTTGTTGGCTGGCAGAAGTGGTAAGACTATCGGAGATAAGCATGTCACGACGCAGGTCACTGGTGGAATTTTAATGATGGCTTCAAGGGTGCTACCCAGGGGTAACCTATTATCTTCTTTTTGTCTTTTACATGATGGTTAAAGCTGGATACTTTTGCTAAAGTAGTCTCTTTTTCAGTACTGCCCATGCTTGCTAACATGGGTGCTCCTGAGCTATGAGATAACAAAACAACAAGCTTGTAGAGCTCCCTCAGTGCCATACTGGCAAGCTGAAAGCTTTGCTTGTGATAGAAGCATATGATTATTTTTCAAGGAGGGGTTTAGAAACAGTGCACTAACCAAATCTCCTCATAAAATGACCTTTCTCATAGAATAATAACACAAGGTAATGCACCTTCAGCTTCTTCCTGGGTCACAGATGAACCAACTGACTTTAAACATTAGGAGAAAGGCCAACGTCTGTGTTAGTATATGCTAGCTGAACTCAACCAGAGCTAGACTATTTGCCCTGACCATCAACAGCCAATAATGTGCTACTGTGTGCACAACAAGGGACCAGCAACCCCTCTGTGATCCTTAGGTAATGATGTGTGTGTTATGTCTCTTCTCCAGCATCTTATTTTGCTACTTGCAGAGAAGAAAAAAAAAAGCTTACCAATTTTCTTAGTGCAGACAAGGCCTAAGAGACCAAGCATTGTTTGTGAAAGGCTGTTCTCTGTAGAAGCTGTATCGATTCCTGGGGCAGAGGGAAGGGGAAGAAACAAAGCTTTTCCCTCTGAGAGTGAAATGACAATTGCCATTGAGAAATCCAGCAAATCTTGTCAGAACTCTGAACACAGGGGGCCAATTCATCCATCTCTTGTCTCCACCGAGCTCTGCAGATTGTATGAGCTTTTAGCCTCATCTGCCATATGAGAAAAGCCCCTTCCTGTGCTGGGACAATGTGACCCTGGGCAATCAGTACAGAGAGCACCTCATACTGTTGGGAGAGCGGGAGGTCTGCAGAGAAATTGGAGGATGCAGAAAAATCGAGGAAGAAGGGACATTGATATAGCTCCCTCCAGAACACTTGTAGGATGAGAGAGAGGCCCAAAGACAGTGTTTTCATTTCCCACTTCCCAAGAGCTCCTTTCTGCATGGAACTCCGAGATCTATTCCCCCATCAGGTAAAGGCAAGCAGCCATTGATTGGCAGCCAGATGGAGAAATGAAGGTGGATCAATGTGAATTGGATTTTTTTAACTTTAAATAAAATTTGTATCGGCATGAAGTTAATTAATAGAGAGCTGTCAGAGGGCTCCTTGGCACATCAGTGTGTTAGGAGGCAATGATACCCTTCGGGGAGGTGGTGGGAGGAGGCTGCAGGAAAAGGGATTCAGCTAGTAGCAAGCTGAAATTTAAAAAGCAGGCCAGTCTTTCTCTTGGCCCTGTTTCAACATTTTTTTTTCTATCCTTCCTTCCTTCGAGATTGCCTTGTCTTTACTGATGTGCCTTACCTTTTTTTTTTGCCTTTTGTTGTTTGCCATCTGAAATCTTCCCTTCCTAATGGAAATGTTGCTCTACTGACTTCATGTCTTGGCACAGCTGTTTCTAGTTTTGGTTACCTACTCCACTCACACTTTTTTCCATTGAGAGGAGTGATGAGAAGTTGAACAGCAGCAGTAAGGCATGAAAGAGGGTGGTGCAGGTGCATTGGCTTTGAGGGGTCTTGTGTATCCTACAGCCCTATGCTTGCCTCTGCATGTGGTCTAACACAAGGCTCAGCAGACTCAGGATGGGTCAGGGAAGGTGATGGAGTACAGGTTACATTTTGAAGAGAAACAGCACATTAGTGACTCCCAGGCTTTTCTATAAATAGCTGGTGGTAGACTTAAATGTGTACAGGGACATGGGAATAACCCCAGCATCTCCTGGCAGAGCTACATAAGGGCTTGATGTGTGTGTTTATGGGGACATTTCTGTTGACTTGCCAACCGAAGAGTGGTGCCCTAAAGGGCCTGGTCCCATCTGATTTTTAATTAAACTTGCCCAACAGTAGTAAAATTTGGCCCTTCATGGTGAAGTAGGTGGTGATTGGGAGCCCCGAGATGACGTACTCTGTGTTGCAGGCCAGCCTGGTTCCTGCGGGGCTGGCTCATTACATCACTGATCAATGGCTATCCGATGCTGCCTCTAAGCAAAAACATGACGGAAAGGGAGAGAATGGAAACCAGATGCAGTTTCCATGGCAACGTCCAAAAAAGAGGGAGAGTGACTAGGGGTGGAGAGAATTTAAAAAAAAAGAGGAGACTCGCATATCCGTGAATGATCTTTGATGCTGACTTGCCCAGTGCAGGAAGATGCTACTTTATTTACTATGTGCTGTCTTCTGTGTGAGAAGTAGTGTGCAGGAGACTCTCTGAGATCCCGTTCCAGTCTCAGCACCTCTCTTTAGGCAGCAGAGACCGGATCAGTACAATGGTGTCTCCAGCACGCTCCAGCTTCAGGGCCTGAGTATCCCAGACAGGATGGAACAGGGTGAGACCTCCCAATTACTCCAGTCCCTGACTCACTGTGAAGAGTGTGTTAGGAAATGAGGTGGCAGAGGCAGGTGGGGGACATCTCGAGCTGCTCCAGGTCTAGCTGCTTGCAGAGGTGGGCAGATCAGGTCTTGGGGCATGTTCCTGGGAAAGGAGAGCTCCCAGCTGCTGCTGCGGGCTGTGGAGGGCTGTACTCCTAGCCCTTCCCAGCAGGAGGCACAGGGGAAAATGGTATAATGGAGCTGGCTTTGTGAAAAGCTTTCATCTCCTCAGAAATTCTCCTTTCTGTGATTTCCATGCATGCCCACTTATCCCATTATCTGTGTCAGGAGGAAAACAGAATCATCAGCAGTCGTGATTTGTATCTCTAAAGATTTTCTTCTCTGTGCTTAGGCAAAATCCCTTCTTAACCACTTCTTGTCCTTGCCTTCATGGGTTAAAGCGTTTCGGTTCATGATTTTTCTTACATTCTTTCCTTACTTTAGAGCTCAATCCTGTTGCTGCCTCTTACGGCTGCTTTTCTTAGGCTCCCAGAGATGACCTAACATGGAGTCCAATAATATGGTATACTTAGACCTGAATCAATAAAGCTTTTAGATGCCTAACTCCTTGCTTTGGTGCTTTACTCCTTCACATCTTCCCCGTGGAGCTGTAAAATTCCCATTTTCCAGAGTGGCACACTCAAGTGGGAGTTTGCTGATGCTAGCAGAGGAAGCTGTGAAAGAGCTGCAAATACTGTTCAGCAGCTACTGTGTCTGTTTTGAGAGCCTTATACTGTCTCCCTGTGTGCCACAGGATACTAACCATTGCTGTGTAGGGATCTTACAGGACCTTCCTGTTACCCCAGAGCAGTAGCTCTGATCCCTGCTGCTGGAGCTCACTCTTTCCTGCTCAAGCAGGACCTTCTGAGAAGAGTCTGACATTACATACAGTGTTGACTTCCAATACAAAATCTAGGCCATGTTACTCTCACATTTGGGGGGGAACTCAAACTTAAGTCAGGTTTTACAGCTCAGCCATGGTCTTTAATGGCTTCTGTTGATGATGTCAGATGTCTGCTCCAAATCTGGGAGTTTGGGCCAACTACGTGCCCTTTGATCTTCTGATGGGTTTGCTCATAGTGTTCACAGTAGCATGAGGCGTGTGGTGTGTGACCTGAGACGTACTGAACTTGTAAAGATATGGCAGAAAGGTTGGGCTCTTCTATTTATGGTGTTGCAGAGAGGTTCTTGCTTTGAAATGTGCAAGTTAAGAATAGGAAGGTATAAATAAACTGAATGCCATGATAACAGGATATGAATGTATTTGCAAAGATTAGATCAAAATCCAAGGTACCTGTAAGCCTGTGGTCTCTATTCCTGTTGGAAATAGGCTTTGCTTATAAAACTGATGCACTCAAGGACAGCAGCAAAGCACCAGCTTAGTATTTATTCTCAACAAATTACACCTTGGTAAGTTTTCTTTTCCTTCTTCTTTTATTTTTTTAAAGCCTTCACCTCATGTTTAGAAGAGAGAAGATCCTTATCACTTCTTACTTGTGAGTGTCCCTGGTGTTACCCGTAGCAGAAGTGGTCTCATTCAAAGTTGTGCTGTCTACCTGGGAAAGGGCTGCCCCCGTGGCTGGAGGTGTAGTTTGCTAGATGGTGCTACTGTGCAATTATGCATTTCTTTTCTAATGAGATCGTTAGGAGTGCAGTGCTTGTCGCTGATTAGAAGTTCCTAGAATAGAACTTGCTATTTTCTCCTAATTACATTATATAACAGTGTAATTCACAAGGATAGTAGTTAAGACAAAGTATATGGATTTAGGAGATTGGTTTCTGGTACTGTTTTTTTTAAGGAACTACCACAACCTTTTTGTATGACATTTGGGTAAGTCGCTTAATATTCTCTGCAGCCAAGATCCTCAAAAAGTAAATAGACACGTAGATCATTAAGTATCTAATTATCTTAGCGGATATGGACTTCTGTTCCCTAGATGCCAAATGGGGGGATAACTTCAGAGATGCATGTAAAACCCTTTTGGATACCACAGTAAATATTAGAAAAGCCAGTAAATAATAGTGTGTATATTATAAATCTATTTTACAGGAGCTTGATCTGTTGCCATAATACTGATGGTCCATGGAAAAATTTCTTTATAGTTTAGAAAGAGCCAGTTCTAAGTTACAATCAAGTGGTCAGCTTGTTGAGTTTGGGGGATGCAAATACTGCATAAAATGGGATGAAGCTGCAACCATGTTCACACCTTTTTTTGTGTTGTAGCTGAATATGATGTTTCCTATCTAAACCTATGCATTTGAAGAACCTGGGTCATCATCTCTTGTAGCTGGCTTTTCTAATGAACCAGAGAGGGCTTGGTAAAAGTAGACTCTGAAAGACCCGAAACATGGAGCAAGTGGGTAAAAATGTAAAATAAAAGAGAAACAGTATGAGCTGGGAAGCACTGATTCTATATACTTATATACTTATATATAACAGACATATATATACATATTTTTATATAAAGGATGTGTGTGTATATATATATATATAAAATCAATGTTGCATTTCTTTATGTTCAGGTATTTTTACATACATATAAAATCTGGACAATCTTTTGATGCTAGCTGAGGTACTTGTTACAATAGAAAATGTGCCCAGTTAGTATGATAACATCAAGGTCATTTGTTAATTACATGGCTTTATCAAAAATCTTGTTGAAAGTACTGACCTTCCAATGACATCCAGCTTAACCTGTATCCCCCTTAAGAGGAAATCATAGCAGTCTAAAGCCTTTGGTCAAAACCATATTGCTTATTTAGGATGTAATAATTTTGCAGTCAGAGCTGCTGTAAGCTTGAACGTAAAGCAAGCTAGTAGAATTTACCTTCATCTGCTCAAAGAGGTAAACAATAAGTTAAGACCAATAGTAATAGTAAAAGCAACACACTAGTGATTAAGAGTATAGGGCTCTAAAGGACCTCTTTGGGTCATCAAATCCAGTCTTCTGGTATTACTGGCAGTCACGTCGTAATCCTTTTCATAAGCTTTGAGACCATGGAGGAATGTTGGCACACACTTAAAATAATCAACACTCCCTGCTCTGAAGAGCTTAACACCTGAACCCCCCTGTTGTAAACAGATGGATGACACCAAGAGGGGCCCAAGGACTAGAAAGGACAAAAGTGATGATAGGTAGGTCTGCTTAGCTGTGGTAATTGTGAGATGGAGGAGGTTACTTGCTAGCAACGTTATTCATAACCTACATATTGTGTCTCATGTGGCAGGTTTGTGAGAACAGGTTTTAGCAAATAAACTAGAAGGACAATATGGTGGCAACATTATCCATGGACTTCTATGGGTAGACAGGGACAAACATCTTGGCTTGGTAATGCATTGTGCATTGTTTTTTCCAGAGCAAAATTATGACACCAAAGTTACGTCCTACCGTTTAATTATCTGATGTAGGACATTACAGCATTGAATTATAGTTGCACATTTCAAAGATGTTTTTTTGACTGCTGTCCACTTAGTGGCCTCTTGGGTGCCAGCTAACAACGTACTGTAATCAGTCCTACTTTCACGGTGGTTTTGCTTCAGTGGGAGTCGATCAGACCCATAAGGTATGTTCACCATCTCCAGACTGGATCATGTCTCAGGATGCATGTCTGCAGTGTTCCCACTGAAGTCTATAGACCCTCATTGAATACATCTTAGGGAAAAGTTTAGTCCAGAGTACCTTGATTTCTCTCGCTTGAAGCCCTGACCCTCAGGACTCTATTGCTGTGCTGTACTTTCATTTTGCAAGCTATTTGTTCCTCACTGAGCTTTCCTCATCTTGACTGGCCTGACCTGCTCTCTCTTCCTTTCAAAGGGTGTTAAATAATTAAATAAATGCCAGCAACACTTCTACCTAACTATTGTTCTTAAGCACTAAATCACTCACACGCTAATTGAAACTTCCTCTTCCTTCTCTTTTCCTCCCAACCCCCAGTATGGTTTTTGCCTTCATTTGCTTTCATGAGTCTTTTTTTCCCTGCCTTTTCTTTCACTTCGGGCATTCTCAGAGGGCACCTAAAGTTCTCTGGCTCTGCAGTTTTGAAATGTGCAATTTGGCAGCAGCATGAGCCTAGGATTGAATTAAATTAACTTGAGGCACTCTGAATTTTTTTATTAAATTACTTATTTCAAAGTTACTACAGAACACTCCACTTATTAATTTTTTTTATTATTATTATTATTAAATGAAAGGAAGAAAGGGGAAAAAAAAAAAAGACATAAAACTCGTGAAAAGTCTGGAGTCAGGACTTGTTTAGTTTTTAGGGTTTTGATCTTCCAGACTTCACTGTAGTTTTATAACAAGTTTCTCCATTTAGAGAGGATACGGAACCTCATGGATCTCTTCCACTTCTGGCATGTAGTCAATAGCACACTAGTTTAATGCTTGTAAAAACAGCCAAAGCTTATTTGAGCATCCCTATTATCTATTAAGGATTCCTCAAATTCATGTGCTTGATTGTTATGGAAAGTACATATGCCAGTTCGGCAGGTATTTGTATTGTCAAAGAACCCAGAGGCACTACAAGATGAGGCAGCCCATAGCAGGTGTCTAGTGCTACAAGTCAAAACATGATTCTTAGAAAGGACTAACAAGGTTAGAGTGAAAGTGTTGGGGAAGAGCTTTCTGCTGGTGATTCTGTTATGGGAAGCCCGTGTTGATTGTCAGCACTTGGGTGGTGGTGGAGAAACACAGGATTTGGTGCTTCTTTTTTTTCTCAGGTTGTCCATTTCCCAGTGCTCTGAATGGTCACAGCAGGTGCACTTTTGAAAGTGTTTTTATAGGTCAAAAAGGGAACTGAGTTGTGGAGCAGTCCTGCCTTCTCCTTACTGCCTTGTCAGAAAGGTGTCGAGATCCTGCATATGAGTTACATTTTGAAACAAGTATTTGTAATCACCTTTGACAACCTTCCCAAGGATGAAGATCTAAGGTCTCAGCTCTGCTGTGATTGTGTTGATGTTGTGATGCTTCACTTGTGATGGCACCAGCATTCCCAGGGCTGTGGAGAGGGGCTTGTCCTAAATACGATTGGGCAGTGGCTTTCCCTTGTGGTCAGGGAGAAAGTAGAAGATGGCTTGACCCAGAAAAAGGTGTTTGTTGTAATGTTGTTTGCTCTAGAAGCTGATAGTACAGAAGTAGAATATAACGTTATTACGCTGCAGCAGAGAAAGTGCCAGAGATGCAAGAGCTCACTGTGATTGTAAGTCATTGTCGGTGATTTAAAAACGTGAGAAGAAACCCCTTCCCCCAGAGATGGACGTGTCTGTCGGCAGGAGGAAGGGACAGGACAGGCCCACCTTTGGTTGTCACAGGGCCGCAGTCAACTGAGGGCTCCCACATGAGGAGCACCCTGTGCCTGCACTGTTAGCCCTGGGCAAAAACAAGACATTGGTGCTGCTGGCAGCATGATCACAGCACTGGGTGCCTTGTGCCACCCATCTGCAGTGGTTCATGCAGTGGTGCAGTGCTGTCTGGAGGGGAGGGGCAGTGGCTGCTCTGCTGAACGGGATGGGGAACACCAGTGAAAAAAGTTCATATGAAGATGGCTAGAGCTATTGGGAGGTGCTGAGGGAAAAGGCTGTGCTGTAAGTAGCTAAGGAAAGAAAGACAAAAGAAGACTGGGAATTAGTGACCTTTTCCTCTTTCTTGTTATTTTTTCCATTCTGCGCCACCCCTTCTTTTCAGCTAGTTCCTCAAAGCCATTTTGGAAGCCATCCTCTGTGCCATTTGCTTTCCAATTACAAAGTTCTCATCAGAATCACAGAATGTTAGGGATTGGAAGGGACCTCGAAAGATCATCTAGTCCAATCCCCCAATCATCAGCTTGATTTGATTTTCTTTCCCTGCCCCACTAATGCTTTCTCCTGAAATGAACCAAAACTTCTGAACAAAATAAGTATGAGTTGCCAGAAATGGGTCGATTCAGATTTTGTATCTGTAACCTTATCTGTTTATATCAATACTTGGTATTCCTTCTCATCAAGAGATGTTGTCTTTTGTAGGAGTTATTAAATTGGAGAAATGTGACTGTGGTTGTCTTTAAAGAGAAAATAACAAATGACCTGTTTCAGCTCCTGTTTCCCTTGGAAGCAGAAGGACATCTGTGTGTGCCTGTGTGAGAGCGGGAAAGGAGACTGACTGGCTTGAAAACACGTTCCTGGTTTGTTTACTATAATTGATGAGGAACAGTTTGACCCAGAGAATCAATCTTGTGCCTTACTCCTGATAACTCCAAAGGACAGGAGAAATCAGAAATAAACCACTGAAGCAGATGGAGGGAGGAATAAAAAAGGGGCACGAGCAGGAGAGGCAGGAGAGCAACAAGCATACACAGATTGTCCCAGCTCATTGCATTCCAGAAAATATGCACCAGTGCAAAACTACTGGATTTCCAAGAACATAATGTGAGACTTGACCCTTGCATTTTAATCTAAACTTATTTCAGAAAGCAAATGGGTTTCATTAACCAGAGCTTATATGTGTTTTCTTTGTCCTTCTTAATTTTCCACTTTTTACTGGAATATTTTAAAGTAGTAAAGGTTTTAGTTGTGTTCTCTTTTGCTTTCTTACTCCTGTTATGATTCTAGTAAAGAGAATGAATAATTGAATGTTTATTTCTTCACTACAGATACACTTTTGGTGGCATTACTTTGCTATATCTTTCCTTTTTAGCCAGGCCATGCTTTTCAAAACTTCCTGCTCAGAAGGTTTTATAAGGAAGAGGATAATGTGGTCAGAATTCTGCAGATGGTGGGAAAACCAATATAATCTTGGTGTCAGGAACAGCTCTTGTCTTGGGAATAGCCATCACCCACAGAACTTTTATCACCTTCAGTAAAATCCTCAGACACATTTCCCTCTTGTGCTAAGTGTGGACAGCATAAATGCTATCACCAAGTGTGGCACCACAACACACCAGAACAGAAAGCACACTGCACCTGTCCACTAGCCATCCAATAGCCACTACAGTGCCTATCCCAAATTTTGCAGAGACAGGCATGCGGCAGCTCGTGCTGAGGGCAAAATGGAGAATGTTAAGAGAAAGCTGTAAAGTCTTTATGAGGTAATAGTCACTTTTTTTGTTTTCCAACATATAATGCCTAAGTAGTCTCTTTTTAGTAGTATTGTCTTGATAAAAAATAGCCCATACTGTTCTTGTTTTGTATGATGTTCTCTGAAATCTGTTGTTACATGCTTGCCTGTGCACACAGGTCTTCTGCTAAATTTTATATTGAAATCCTCACCAGCTAAGAAAAAATGGAGCTGCCACTCTATCAGATTGCATCATCTTCCTGTAGTTTTTCTGTGGTCCATGTGAGAAACTCTATTTTAGAAATGTTTGAGGTGGAGTATTAATTTTTTGCTTTTCTGTGTCTGTGGGTTCAAACAGACTGCAAAATGTGGAGTGGCTACATCTCTAATGGAGTGTCTGTTAGATCAGAAAGCAGAGTTAGTTCCTTCAAATGAAGTGAAATAGATTTGGGTTGGGACAAAGATTGATTGAGTAGGGGAAGTTGAGAAACACCAGTGGAATATATTTATAAAGGTTTCCAGGGAACAGTAAGGAACAAACCAAAATCTACTTGAAGTAATATTTTGGAACCAGTCCTAGGAAAAGCAGGTTCATGAGCAGAGTGCAGGGGAAGCAGTCAAAAATGTATAATGAAACATGCATTTGTTCTGTGTTGAGATTTTTTTACTTTGTCGCTTCAGTATCCCTTCTGGAACATGCTGTGTGGGAATATGCTGTTGCTTTCCGCTAATTAAAACATCTGGTACTATTTTATAGAACTCTGGCCTTTAAAATAGTGGGAAGCAGGGTAGTGCATTTAATCTTGAATAGCTTGATTTGTTATCTGGTTTAAGCATAGGAACCTCTGTCCAGATTACTTGCTGCCCAGATTGATTCCCAAAAAGAGATAGGTGAAAATGTTTCACATGTAAAGAGCTTATCAAGGAGAATGTACTGGAAGCCTGACCTTGGGTTAAAAAAAAAAAGAACACTTTTTCTGACCCATTTGCCATTCAGTGGAGTTGAGATTTTTGTTGTTTCTTCTTACTAACTTAAGCAACCTTCAGACTGGTCGATTCAGAGAATGGGAGACCTTCAAAAGCAGGGTGCTCTAGGAACTGGCATGCCTACTTCCTCTGGATTGGTGTTGAATAAATAATCCACTATAGTGTAAGAGGGTGCTGTAGTAGTGCTTTGAGCACAGTACTTTCTATTGAGAAATAAAGCCAGGTGGGAAGTGGTTCCTTGCAAGTCTGTCCTGAACTTCTGCCCCATCTTAATAATAAGTTCACTACAGATGCCCCCAGAGTGCTGTATAAGACTGGCTTCCAGTACTGGGGGAGAGAGCTTTGCACTGATTACAAGGACCTGCAGGGTATGTCCAAAACACATGATGCTATGTGATATCAAAGACACATTCCTGTGTAGCCTCATCTAGGTGTTCCTGCTCCGGCAGGGGGATTGGACTAGATGATCTTTTGAGGTCCCTTCCAATCCTTAGCATTCTGTGATCCTTTAGCTTGCTCCAGGTGAGTGGCTATAACCATATGGCTGAGTGCAGTGCTGGTCTTGGGTCCTGCAAATGAAAAAAAAAGGGGAGGGGGGAACGAAATAATAAGTTGGGTCTAGAGTAAAATCTTCCCCTGAGGAGGTGTGTTGTGGTGAGCGGCAGCTGAGGAACTGAAGGGGCATTTATCTCCATAGTGGCAGCATTTGACTCTTTGTGGTTTCCACAAATCTCCTTTAAAGGCATTGATCGCCTCTGTCGGCACGATTAGTGGAAGCGGTCATGCAGAACGTGTTTGTAAAAATGATTTTAAAAAATTCTTCCTGAACATACCAAATCTTGTAAGGAATCTAACTATGCGGGGGAAAGGGAAGGGTCAGCTTTAAAGGAAAAGGGATGACTTTCTTTTCAGCTGCTTTAATAGAGCAGAGTTTGGGTTTTTATTAAAGTGGGGACTTGTATCGGTGACTGCATCCAGCTTGTTCTGTGTAAAGGATGTGCAAACAGCTTTGCCTGTCTAGATCAGTCTGCCAGTGCCTCCCTGCATCTGCCCGGCAGCCTTCCTGGTATTTCGGTTCAGAGCTCCCCTGACATGGCTCTGTCAGTGCCTCAACTCTTGACCAGCAGTGCTCCTCCTGCCTCTTCTCTATTCCAGTGCTGGTGTCAAACCCCACCTCAAGCCTGACCTTTTGAGCTTCAAAGCAGGAGGTAGATTTACTTGAAAACTTAAAACGCTTTCTGCGTTGTGCTTGTGTGTGTGTTACAGAACACAGCAGGAAAACAGACCTTTTGCCCGGATGGCTAGAGCTAAGTAAAGTTGACCTTAATACAGAACTGTGCCAGATATCCTAAATTTAGTTCACTACAGATGCCCCCAGAGTGCTGTATAAGACTGGCTTCCAGTACTGGGGGAGAGAGCTTTGCACTGATTACAAGGACCTGCAGGGTATGTCCAAAACACATGATGCTATGTGATATCAAAGACACATTCCTGTGTAGCTTCATCTAGGTGTTCCTGCTCCGGCAGGGGGATTAGACTAGATGATCTTTTGAGGTCCCTTCCAATCCTTAACATTCTGTGATCCTTTAGCTTGCTCCAGGTGAGTGGCTATAACCATATGGCTGAGTGCAGTGCTGGTCTTGGGTCCTGCAAATGAAAAAAAAAAGAGGGGGGGGGGGTGGAAACCAAAACCACCACCACCAAAACTGTTATCAAGGGGACCGACTGTGTACAGTACTGTTTCTAACACAGCTTTGCTCTTAAGTAGTTTACAGATCCATCTGGGATTGCATGCTTTGTTTTTACATACTGAGTATAGAAGGGTCTAGGGTTTTACAAGGAGACATAGCATGGAGAATTGGGGATGTTCTTGGGCATAGCATTGCCATGTCTTCATGTTCTTCCTGCAGGCCAAATGCCAATAGGTGGCAGTGATAAACTTCACTCCCCATTTCTGTAAATGGACAGGGAGAAAGATATTGGGTAATGGAAAAGGGTGGTACAGACAGGTGGTGTGATGGAAGATTAATTATCTTCCTTCAGTGTCACATGACAGGTTAGTTCAAGCAGAGCCCCCATGGGCCATGGGGATATGTTTGCTTTTTGCAAGCCTCAGCCCTTGTAAATAGCAGTGCTAGCTCGGGCTGCTGCCCTGCATAACACCAGGCTAATTCTGTTTGTCATTTTCAGACAGTCCTCCTCTGCCTTGTTGTTTGGGCCTCTAAAAAGCTGTGATGTGTCTGGGCCCACTGGGGAAATGGCTCTTGCAGTGTTGGGAGGGAAGGAGATGTGCTGCAAGGTTAAGGACAGCAAGGTGGTGGGAGTGCTGGCAAACAGGACACGGGCAGCTGCTTGGAAAGGTTTGCCACGGCCCCTCCGTGCTATGTGTGTGCCTTCTTCCACTCTCCTTGCCCCTTTCCACTGCAAAATGGGTTCTCCTTATTCGTTACTTTGAAGATGAATGAAGTTCAAAACTTTGTAGGCATATCATGTTTTTCTAGCGCTGTGTTTCAGCAGGGTAAACTGGCCCAACCTGACCACCATGCTGCTGGGGTCAGAGTGATTCCAGTATTTGAGGTAGCTCATTTACAGCTGATTTACCTGGGTCTCTACTCCATGCAGTAGTGATTTTTGTGTAGCATCGGGACAGAGTTGGTGGTACCCTGCATTGGCTGCTATGAGGAACTGTGCATTTAGGTGGGAGGAGGGGGAGAAAAATCTGATTTCCACTGTTTTCCTCCTGCCTTTCTGGCCAAGCCTTGCTGCAGTCTTGCGTAGGACTTTCTGAGGACCTGGACCCTCTCTGCTTCAAGGAATGCACCAGTCATTTTATCTTTCTCCACTAGTATCCCCAGCAACCATGCATGAGAAGGAGCAACTCCATTAGCCTATGTATTTGCAGCTGAAAAATGTGTGATTCTTTTCCTGATCATCTGTTGCATGTCTTTACAAAATGCCATGTACTTGTCATGTGCCATCTGCAGGATGGCCCTTCTGGGAATACTTTGAAGCTCCAGTTGCTCAGCTATGGTGGAATATAATGTGTTTTTCTAGTTGATATGGCAGACTTGAACAAAGAGAGTATATACATCTAGGGCTGTTAAATTTAGTCCTAATCTTTGCATAGGTTGAAACACCTTCCTATTAAGGATTTCATTTTTTTCGGTGAATGGTTCTACCCCGGCTCCTGTGACTCCTCGTAGGGTGAATCTCCTGTTTGTGTCAATTTGCTTTAACTGCAGTCTGGTATGACTGGCTTGACTATCTTTAAACTCGGCACTACTAGTGATTTAAATGTGCTCACTGGGATTTGGCTAAAAGCCACAAAACTTACTTCACACAGAGACCACTGCAGAGTGGTCAGATGGCAATGGTAATGATTTTAATGTGCTGCCAGAATGCATGGGATTCAGTCTCATAACCTAGTGGCAAAAGGTTTTGTAAAGTAATGTCTTTATAGTAATGACTTTACAGCTCTATCTAAGCTAACCTCCTTTTTCAACACTGCGAGGCCCATCCAAACCCCTTCTCCAAAGCCAAGCCCAAGTCCTTTGATGTTGCCACATGGAAAAGCCCCTTCGTTCAGTTTTGGTTTCTGTGAGTTCTGTTGAAGTAGGAGGTTGCACTCCTGCTTTTGATACCAAGTGGACTTGGAACATATTCCTGCTTGCCACAGACAGAGGTTCACACCATGCTATCCATGCTGAAAAACGACTCTACAATATTCTTGTCCATCTGCTAACTCTGCATATCCAGCTAGTGGCCTAATTCATCAAATAATTCATTCCCATTTTGGATAATGTTCCTTTCACATAAGACTTTCAGGCCCAACTATATTTCTCAAATGCTTTTTGAACTTCTGTTCACACCCTTTCCAAGAGTCCCCTGAGAGAGCTGAAGCCCTACAGAGAAAGAGCAAGAAGTCTTCAAGGAGGTGCAGTTCTGGCATTTTACATGCACTCCATGCCCTCAGCCAAGGGGAAAGTATAGCATTCTTAGCTAGAAATACATGAGTAACAAAAAACATCCCATCGTTGGCAGCAAAAATTCTGCTGAGCACCCACATAGCAGAACTAAAATCAAAGCCTTTTGAACAGAGCTTTCTACATCTCTCTGCCTCATTTCCTACTAGCTCAATTTTCTGCATCGTGCCTTCCTCTATGTCCAGTCTTTCTTCTTGTTTTCCCCACTATATCCCCCTATCTGCCTTTAAATAAATGAATAAAATTTTGCACTAGATTTTTCCTTTTTTTTTTTTTTTTTTTTTTTGTCTGTTGTTTCTTGCTTCCTATCTCTAGTCTAGGATAAAGGCAATACTTACTAGCATTAAAACCATGGGCAAGTGAATGCAAAAAAATTCTTACCACCTGTCTGGTTCCTCTCCTTACCTTTCTGCTCAATATCCACGTAAACCTCACTTAACGTGAGCCCTGTTTTACCTCCATGCAGTGGGCCAGCAGAGGTGACTAGAATTAATTGGTGATAATATGTTAGGATCCCTTGTGCTGGTCTTCTCCCCTACAGATTTATTGCAAGGCAGTCATGTGGCAGAGATTGACAGTTTTATGTTGTTATTTTGCCTGGGACAAAGTTTATGCTTCTCTTCCTTAGTCCTGCCTAAACTTGGGTGTTTATCTGGAGATCTTAACTTGATCACAAAAGGTGATTTATTTCAGAAGGGTTCAGTGTTCATTAAATGTCAGCTGGGCAGCATGTTGGTGGCTGGAGAGTTAAGAGGCCTGGGGAGCTCAGCTGAGGTCCAGGAAAAAAACATTTCCTGTCTTTTTGGGGTAAGAGGATGTTGCAAGCCAAGATATGCTGCTCAGTCATCACTCAGAGGTGATGCCTCTGCCAGTGGCGGGCCTTGTTGAGTGCCCAGGCTCTCTGTGAAGGCTGTGCTGTGTTTGCACTGCATCACAGCTCGCCCTTGCAAAAGCTTTTTTAAGGGTCGGCTCCCACAGGGGGGACCTTAGTATGAAAAGAACAGGAATAAAGCTGGAGTGCTGAAGTCAAGGTTTCCTAATGTTACAGTCCCCACAGGGTGATTCAGAAAGTAGGTATTCAATACCAGCCTCAATACTGAGAAAAAGGGGGAGAGATTTTAAATTTCCAGCCAATCTCTAAAGTCTTCCACTTTAACCTTGAGCGTGTGAGTGCTTTTACAAGTATGGACACTGTATCAGTTTGGGTCAGTTAGCATCTCTGTCCTCTATATTTTAATGACAGGTAAATTGAGGTGCAGCATGTCTTGCTAATAGTATCTCAGTGCATGCATGCCATATCTAGGAATATAACCCACGTCTCCTGAGCCTTTGCTTTTAATCTGACTCAGAGACAAAACTTTATTAGCGGATTAGGATCTGTGGTCTTTATATCTGATAGATTTGAGCTGAAGGACTTTTGGAGTCCAGGTTTTTCTTCAGTCTTTGCTCATGAAAACAACACAGCGAAATGTTATTTGCATACAGTGTCCTTGATCTGGGACTTATGTGAGGAGGGAGTGGGTAAGGAAGGGAGCGGCAGCAAGAGTAGATGAGCAAAAGAAGGCAACGTGAGAAAAAGGCATTGGAAAGAGAAGTAGAATCTGGAAGGGAGGGTGCTGGAGCAAGAGGCAAGAGGACGCAGCGGGAGAAAGCAATCTGATGGAATGGGCAGAGGTTACAGGCCAGGGTGATAGGGGCAGAAAGAGGTTGGGAAGTGAAGAACAGCGAGATATTTAATCTCCGAGCGGCTGCAGCTCTTTAGCCAGGTGGCTGGTGGGATAACTGTCAGGAAGCTGGCATTTACCTGGATGCTAATTCCTCTCTTCCTGCCAGTCTGGCAGGATGAGTGCCTGCTCTCCAGGTGAGATGAGATCATTTGAAAAGCCCCCCTGGCTGCTATTATGAGGAGCAACTGAATGCAGGCTCCTGTGTTGTGGCGTGCGATAAAGCGTGGTAGCTGTGAGGGGAGAGGGGGCTGGTGGTGGTGGGAGCGCTGGAGACAGGCTGCTCATTTAGCGCTGCCAAGCTCTGCGTCTGATTAATTATGGAGCAGTTGATAAATAACATTGCGGAGATGCGTAAATCAGCAGGAAAGACGCAGGGAGCCGAGCAGGGCTGAGGAACTGGCACGGCTCGGGCAGCTCCACTGGGAGACTGGTTGTTCTTGGCACTGGCGGTGCCGTGTTGGGTGGTGGCAGCTGGTGAGGGTGGCAGGCACGGGGGCTGGCAGCGAGAGGCGCGGGAACAGAGGGGCAGGCGTGCTGCTCCGGCCCACGTCACGGCTTTCCGAGGAACTGTCCAAGATACGTAGGTGGTCCCTGCTAATACCTCAAGGGAGAAAAAAAACCTCTTTGTAGTCTCTGAGACATTAATCTGCCCAGTCCCTATAGAAAAGGAGGAATGCTGTCCTCCCTGCTGCACCGGCAAGATTTGGGAGGCCAAGGGTTCTGCAGAGAAGGGCACTGAACCCAGCTGCCTTCTCCTCTCCCTTCTCTTTCCCAGTTGCAGGCTTGTGCTTTAATCCCTGCACTCTCTCTTTCTTCCAGATCAGAAGGAAACCCCTTTTTTTGGAAGACGTCTGTGTAGTGCCCTGCAGCACAATCTTTTACCGCTGAACACAAGGCTGCAACAGCTCATGGGTGGGTGCCCAGTGGGATGCACTTTTGGGCAAAGTTTGTCCTGAGGGACACGTGTCCTGAGTTTGCCCACGTTTGGCCATTTCATTTTTATGTCCTTTGCTGTCATCTGGTTTTATCTCTGCTTTCCCTTGTCCTTTGCTGGTACATGTAAAGTAACTCATGTGAAAACAGGAAGAGGAATGTAAACATCTAACAGCTAGTTCTGGGTCAGTGAATGCATCTGTAGGTACTAGTTGAAACCTACCCAAGGACTGTTTCACATCTCAGGCCTAAAGATCAGGAAAGCCATCAATGCTTGCACCAGAGAGCAAACATCTGGGTGGTGTACATACACCAATATTTTTATGTATATGAGTAAAATGAAACTAATGGTTGATTAGAGACTAGAGCAGGGCAAGAATGTAGCTGAGGTGATCATCCTGACCACTGAGCAAGAAGTCCTTTTCAAAGAGGGCTGGAAAGGGGCAAATATTAACTTCATATTAAATTGTATAGCCTCTGCCAAGGTCTATATCTGAGGTGCAAGGAAGCAGTCACATGATGTCCTGATGAAGTCAGCTGATGGTCTAATGCTATAAAGTAGGTCCATAACTTAATGCAGGTCTTCTGTTTCAAGCAGGGAAAGAGCTTGGAAAGGTTGGTGTGGTGAAATAACATTTTTGAGAAGTGAGCATCAAATGAATCCTGCAGTTTTCTTCTACAGAGTAATTTGCTTCACAACCAAGATCTGTTTGCCAGAGCTCTACATACAAGTGTACATTTGTGCCTATATATGTAAATGAGTGGGTACAGCCAGTGGAATCCCAGGATTATTGAAATGTGAAGCCATGCTGGTGTCACCACAGTGTAACAGCAGAGTTTCAGGGTACTGGACCAAAGAAGCAGCAGCAGTGAAGTGGAATGCAGAGACCTCTCACCATCAGCAGAAAGTGAGGCAATATTTTGAAGTGAATGAAAGGTGTAGAAGTAAACTGGCTTGAAAAGTTTATAAGACGTTAAATTACTGTTCCCACAGGGAAATTCAGTTTCATGGTACTGTGAAGAGCAGGAGAATACTGGTGGGAAAAAAAATACACTTAGTTCTTCCACATGTGCTCTTTATCTGCTTCAGGAAATTGTGGATGCAGGATGCTAAACAGAAGATGTCATGAACTGTGAAACAGTAGCTGCCTTTTCTTTTTTTTTCAGTGCAGATAATTATGTAGTTGGAAGAGCCTCAAAACAAGCAGATATCTTTCAGGAAAAGCAGCCACATGGGGCTTTTCAGATTTTGGGTCTCCCTATCTTCTTATTCTACATATTTTCATATTTCCATTGATTGAAACCTTGAGCTATCCCCGGAACATGTGAAAGAAAAACTTGATTTCTAATTCAAAGAGGAACCAATTCCATTCTTGATGCCAAGCTCAGTGCCAAAGATTTTGTAACAAAACTGCATCATGAATTTTAGAGCTTGGCTGGAAGTAAAGCATCTGATCAGGACTATCCAATGCTCCAGATCCTTCTTTCACCCCGCCTTTCCCTCATTATGCTGGGGTAAATCGGAGTGCATCCAAAGTTAGGGAAAGTTGTCATTATAAGTCTAACTCAAGACTCCAACTTGGGGACTTGAATAATCTTAGAGTATTAGTAGCTTTAATACTCTGACAAATGGGAAGAAGAACAAAAAATGCTCCCCATGAGTACCTATATTGTTATTACATTGCCCCTTTAAAGCCAACTTAAAAAAAAAAATCCTCTGCTGCTTATATTTACAAAAATATATTCCAAAATCAGGATCCATCAATAAAGATTTTTCTGTTTAGGATTGAGCAGTGTCACAAGAGGTTTAACCATGCAACTATGCCAGCTTTGTATGAGTATCTGTAAATCTGGAAATGAAAAACAAGGTCTGGCCTATCTAGTCTGAAAATACCAAATGAATAAAAAGTAAAAGAAATAACTCAGGTAAGACAAAAGCCACAAGTAATTTAAATCTGTGAAGTACGTTCTTTCCGATAATCTATTTTAAAGAGCTAATAGCACAGTGCAGAAAAAATGTTATAACAATCTAATGAGGTCCCATTAAGTTTCCCTTCCATTAAGTTCTTTTGGGTCCTATCTAGGCTAAGTAAAATAGGTAATTTAAAACAAAACCTGCTTTTTAGTCTAAACATGCACTTTGTTAAGAAGGAGACTTGGGAGCTGATGTAGCCCAGGTTCTCTTACCTGCTCTGCCATTAAACTCTGAGCCTTTGACTACAAAACTACTCTTCTCTGTTCCATTACTTCCCAGGCTGTAACACTCAGGTAATTATTTTCACGCATCTGAGTGGGTAGTAGAAAGCTTGATTCCTAGGGGAGAGCTTGGGATGCTATGAAAAAATAGGGGTGTTTGGGAGTCTTAAGGCTTTGGAGATACATATACATATATATATTTATGTATACATGTGTGTGTGTGTGTATTTGACCCTCAAAACTGTACCGAGGACACTTGGAGCTTATAAGGGTTTATTCCATGCTGGATGTCAAGTTATTAGATATTTATTTTTAGTTTTCTTTCACTGGAGCAAGGGAAAGCACCAGGCCTTGTGGTTGTATTCACCAGCCATGTTACAGTCCTGGAGCATCCTGAACGGCAGCAGCTTTGACCCATGCAGGCTTTCAGTCAGGGGAGGCTTGTGGCTGGGGGAAGCTGGACAGATGGGCCTGCCTTCCCATGAGCCTGGTTGCCTTCCACCAGTTTTAATTACCAGCCTTTGCAAAGGTTCCTCTGGGAAAAAATTAGCCATCAGCTGCAACAGCAGCAGGTAAGACACCAGTTCACTCGAGATCTGTCAGCTAACTTTAGCCCCTGTCTTGCTGAGCCATCCTTTATTTAATCAGGGTCGGAGGAGCATCCGTGCCTGGCACTCCACTCTGCAGGTGGGGAATGATTTACTGCCCTGCTACCAGAGAGCTCTTTAATCTTGTCTTTATGAACACTTAGCACCTACAAATCACCTGTTTGGCTTGAAATACATCTCCTGCTTCATGCCCTGCTGCCCCGAAGGGGAGGATGTCAAAGGTACATCTTGTTTACACGACAGGCTGCTTTATGGAAATGGTCCTACTGCCTGCGTGGCAAACCCCACCCCAGCCCTTACCTCCCTCTCTCTCTTGCAGTGCTTGAAGAGCATGATTTCATCTGCTGGAGACCCTCTTGAAGGTTTTCAGCCTGCTCAGCCCAGGTCTTTACCTCTTCCATTCCTTTACCTAGTAAGGCAAGCAAGGAGTTTCATTTCTGTTCTGTGACCTTAACTATCTGGGAGTTTTCCTGGTTGAAACCATGTTCCTCTAGATGCCAAAGGAAGACGAGAATAGCTCACAATCAACATTTGACATTTCTACAGATGCATTTTATCCCAGGTGGCTTCAAACTGCTTTCTATTCAGCCATCCCACTAGGACAGTGCAGGCAGCTTTGGGGTAGAGCAGGATAACCATGACTGTCAGCTGTGCTGTATGTCAGTTTGGGACAAGAATTAAGGAGTTTAATTGAAGTGAGATGTGTAATTGAAACTGCAGGGGAAACTTTAGCATAGATGGCAATTATACAAATTAGGATGTCATGACACTCCAGCTCCGCTTTAAGAAATAAAAGACCTCTGATTTTAAAAAAGAACAACCAAAAAGAAAAACCCCAGGCTCTTAAATGACTATACATGAGCAGCATTAGAAATCTTACTGGAAAGGCACATCTCCAGTGGCCTGGAGCCCCTCAGTACCACAAAGGGGCAAGCTTTCTTATAAGCTCAGAGAGCAGATATCTGCCACTTGATTCAGCAGAAAAAATTCCTTGTACATACTTTTGCTAAAGCTCCTTTCTTCCCTGCAAGCATGTGCTTACTGTCTGGAAAGGAAGAGCTGCCAGTCAGGCTTTCAAATGGAGGTGGACCGTGCACATCAGGGATGACTGAGAACTGAGGCTAACCTCCTGAGTCCTTAAAATGAAGGTGCAGAATCTTCCTTTTGGAAGATCTTCTGTGGCCTTTCTTGCATAAGTCACCTGTTGAACCCTCTCATCAGCTCTTGCTCATGCCACAGAGGAGATAGGAGCCTGGAATGCCCAAAAGCTTCCCACCTGTCTCTTGACCTGCATTGCTGAAAATGCTTTGATATGGATATTGGACAATCTCCTCAAGTTTGGAACTTTTTCCCCTACTTTCGAGAGTCAGGAATGAAGTTCCTTGAATAGAGTTGATCCAGGCTTGCAGAAGGCAATAAGTATGGTCATGAGTCCTTTAGTCAGCGAGTTTTCCTCTCTCTGGCACCCATCTCTTCCATAGACATGAATCTTGATGTTATTTTTAGTATGAAAAGATCAAATGGAGTTGGGGGAGGAGGGAGTGAAAGTGGCGCTGACAGTATAATGTGAGCCAACGCGCAGGCACTCTGCATCACAAAGAGATGAAGGATGGCATGTCATACATCAGCAGGAACAATAAAGCATGATAGATTTCTTAACCTCAGCATCAATCCCAGATGAGCTTGTCCAGTTCCTCCTGAAACAGCCAGGCTGAGGTAGCCTCAAAAGTTGCTATCTACTTCTAGAGCCAGAAGCTTCTATCTCACAGATCTGTCTGGTTCAGAGGTGCCCTTCACACTGTACCAGGACACTGACAGTGCAAGACGAGGTACTACAGTCCAGGCCAGGATCATAGTTTCAGGTTCTTCCTCTGCCAAGAAAGCAGCTAGAGACTATAATTTCCAAACCTGAAAGGGTCTGAAGTTAGCTGGCAGCACTTATTTGAAGCCTAAACCCCACAATTTCTATTTGTTTAAAAGCCCAGGAAATCTTCAAGTTCATATTAGCCTTGGGACAAACTGCTGAGTGCTCCAAATTTATGAAAACCATTTAAAAAGGATTCTTAAAGTGTTTGGTACTTTAGGATTAGGTAGACTTGAAAGATTCCAGGCAGATCTGAATTTAGAATAAAACAGCTTTCAAGTCAGGTTTGTTTCATCAACAGAAGAATAAGCCTTAAAAAAAAAAAATAAATCCAAATATTAGATGTGTTAATGAAAACAAAATGCTGAGGAACTGTGTAATGCTGCGATGTAGTGTATGAGTCAGAGGTACACCCCTAGACTGAGAGGGCGTTTGGGAACGAGGGAAGCTTTAATGTTTATTCTGTTCTGGTCACTGTCGAAGATAGGATAATGACTGGGCCATTATGCAGTCTGACCCTACACAGCAGCAGTGGTTCCATCTTTATCTAGATCTCTATTTATCTGGAGATGAATAAAAATAGTGTTTGAATGTCTAGACTAGCTTCAATAAAAATAACCATAATGGAACTTAATGGGTGTTTTTATTGTGGAAAGTGCAGTTTGTTGTCTGTATTTCTTTGAAAAATGTTCTTCCCATCAACTTCAGTAGACCTTTCAGAAAGTCTTCACAATGGAAATGCTTCTTCAGTATCATTTCACCTTGCTAGACAACCAGCCAGCATGTGTACGGCTGTCTGATCATTGCAGGCTTTTCTTTAGTTCTGCTCTGAACGCTCCATCTACGAGGTGGCAGAGGACACTTTATTCCATGCAGCTCCTCCTTTCCCTCTCTCAAAGCAGAGTAATTTTTCTTGTCTTTTTTCCATTTGTCAGTGAGCCACTGTTCCTCTGTGGAGCATCTTCTGGTCCAGTGGTGAATGGAGCATGTATTGATATTTCACACAGTTCTTGTCAGCTGAGAACTAAGACACATTTTCCACTTGCTTTCAGAAACATAAGTACTTCCTTGTACCCTGCACAGCCGCTTCATGTCTTTCTTTTTGCAACTTTTTAGTGTGAACTAAATTATAGCCCAGTTTGAGTAAGAAAGTTCTGAAGAAAACTAACCTCTAAGGTGCTAGGAAAGGATTTGGAGTGGTGAGAAAGTCAACGAGCAAAAGAGGATATATGGTGGTGGTGAACACTGAGAAAGGTTTTAAAAACCTTTGCAGCTGGCCTACGTGTGCTCACACTGAAGTCAGAGATAAGCTAGTTCTGTGTGCTCTTGAATATCCTACATGTAAGACTCTACATCTTAGGCAAGGAAGGAGAGCATGGATTAGAAAGAGGGGATTTCAAGTGGACACCGAGGGGCTGATATGATGACCCAGTGCTGGGAATTAACATGTGCTGTCAGAAGCACATATGTCTTGTTCTTTGAATTTTATTCCAGTTTTAGTGCCTCTGCAGTTCTTGTCTCTACTCAGCTGGAGAAGCTGATTCAAAATGAGTTTATGCAATGGTACTCAGTTTTGTTTGTACATTGCAGTTTGCTACAAATGGGGGATATGACTGTTTATTTTCTGTTGATAAGTATGGAAAGGTTGTTGACTGCCTATGAAAATGACTCCTAAAAGCTTATACATGTCTTTGGCCAAACTGCTTACTCATTGAAAAAACACCCACAATCGTATAACAAAACAGCTTGATATTTGCTGTTTTGTTTAAAGCATCAGTTATCCAGGAAGGGGGCAGTGAAAATACCACGTGCCTTAGATGACTAATGACCTACTGCATAAGATGGCATAATAAAAATGATAGGCTTGAAAGGATGTCAAGTTTTAGACCAGTCCAGCCACAGCGCTGAGTCAGCCTGCCATTTTGTGAACAGCTTCAGGCCCTTGCAGAGAGAGTGGGCAAGTGAAAGAGAGGAACAGATAAATGCTGCTGCGTTTGTGTGACTTTTACTTCCTAGTGACATTTTACCTTTATAGTTTAAAAAAAAAAAAAAAATCTAAAAGTTTGGCGGATTTTCTTTTGCCTATATGAAAAAACCCTAACCATAATAGAAGCAAACTGTCATTATGCATGTCATAGATCAAAATGTGTTCACAGTAGGCCACCTGGTAAATAAATGATTGCGTGATTCTTTGATAAATATGTTTGTATTTGTAAGCAACATAAAAATGAAGAAATGGCTAGGGTCCTGCTTACTTTTTCTGCTGCTGATGTTGGCAGACTCTTGCACTGGGGCAGTGAAAAAAAATTAGGCGGTCCTGCAGTTTTTTAGCTGGCTGCAGGATGTTTTCCCAAGGAACACATCAGAGTGAAGCCAGTGGTGGCTGCAGGCAGAGTGGTCGGGAAGTCACTGTGCTGATGGAGGAGGAACACTGAGCCAATCAGGCAGAACAATATTGACGGGGAAGTGAAAATAGTGTGGGAGCACCCTTTTCATGTTCAGCTTCTCCTGTCCTCTTGAAACTTGGTACTTTCTGTATTGAGTTTTGCTGGGAACATGTTAGGAGCTCTGGTTAGCTCAGCATCTTGTGACAGCTGTATGATTCTATTGGCCTTCTACTTTCTTGAGTTTGTGTTTCATTTCCAGAGTACAACTTGGTATGCTTCATGGCTCTGCTGAGAGGCGGACTAGGAGGATACCTTACATTGAAGAGCTGGTTTTTGTTTGTCAAGTCACGTACATTTTAGAAGATAATGTGAGTTTAGTAGCTCTAAAACAGGGAAGATGCTGCTTTGAGCATATTATGACTTCTTGTCACTCCTACTGTGACCCTTTCTGTGGTCACAGTTTTATGATGAACTCAGCTGTGACCAAGTGCTGAAACATCTCTCAGATGGACTTGCTTTTGGGTTGGTTTTTTTTAGTAAGAAGGAAGCTACAGTGATTGTTTCCTTTCTTCAAGAAAATTATGTCCACTTAAAATTATACACGTTCTCTTTGCTTAAAATGGAGAAGTCCTGAGGGGACAAATCAACATGTGCTAAGTAAATAGCGTGCAATCAAAACTAGTAAATGAAGCTAGGAGCTGGCAGCAGTAGAGGAAACGGGGAATAGAACATAAAAGATGAATCTGAAAAGCAGGCATTGGAGAGGGAAGTCCCATGGAAGGCACAAGAAGCAGAAAAAAGGCATTCAAGCAAGTTATTCATATTATCATTTGGGACTTCCAGCAAAAATTCTTGCTTCTATCCAGTGCTCTTTTCCAGTAATCATGCATGGGTGGTGCAAAGAGAAGGAAGCAGAGAGCATGTGAGGAATCTGTAGACTTCTTTCCCTACTTAAGTAACAACTCTGTCTTGCCTTTCATTCTCAGAGCACAGTGCTAGTTTTTTACCTGTCTTTTGCTAGGAAAATATTCCAGAAACCCTCTCCTTAGCCTGCCGCTGGGAAGGGCAAGGGTCCAGCAGGCATCAGCAGAAGGAAGAAAGGACTCCTTTGTCCTTGCTCCCAACAATGTCTAAGAAGAACCCTGTGTCACTCCCCCAGCTTGCTGTTTGGAAGCAGTGTTAGGTGCTCGAGTCACTTGCTCCAGTAGCTTTCTGTTGTCATGCCTGGCTTCTTGCCACTGGTACAGATGGGCACAGGTTTCCTGTAGTCCCATGTCGTATCTGCCATTTCTGTGCAGATGCCTTGGGTACCCCAGGGCATCCCAAATGTCACCGAACACCTACATTTAGGCAAGTGAAGAGAGCCGCAGGGAAATGTCCTCCTTGGCAGAATGTGGCCACAGATGCACTCAGTAAAAGGAGCAAAGCCATCTGGGCTGGTGATTTAATGGGGTCTTTTGCAGGATATCGCTGCTGGTGTGGAGGAAGGAAGGTGGCAAATGTCTGATGGGAAGGTGTGTTGAGCAGGAGGGAAGGGATGGACATGGCAGCCAGGTTCCCACATGGTGATTGTGTTGTTTGAGGATCAAGATAATACAGACTTCCAAGGATTGTGTCAATGCCATGACAGAGTTGATACTCTCTTAACTCTGCCTGTGACAGCTCCCACGTGCTGCCACGTAACACAACCAAGGCTACCTCAGTGCAAGCTGCTGGGCTATATATTCGTAGTCGTGGTGTGAAGCACAGCTAATGGTGTCATTGTTGTAGCACTCCAGAATAATTGGCACCACAAACTGGTCATTACTGAACCAGCCTGCTGTCTTATTGATGTCCTGTAGCAGTGGCTTGACAGCTAGGATATAATAGTACGTGTGCGTTGGGAAAGACGGGTGTCAGAAAAATTTTCCATTAAATAGATGGGAAAATGGAGAGAAAAAGAAGGTCAGGACATTGATAATAATGAAATTAGTGTGTGGCAACAAGAGACCTTTAAATCCAAGTGTTGAAAAGGATAGAGGTGGAGAGCTGTTCTTTACTGGTGGTTGTTTTGTGAAACCATTGTGTCCTCTTCGGTCTTTGATATCTGGATTTGCATGGCCAAGACACGTCTCATAAACATCAGGAGCATTTTCTATTTCGGTTCTTTGGAAAGGAGATGTACAGATCAAGCATGCTTTTAAATTCTGAGTATACGACAGACAGGTCTGGTCCTATAGCCTTGCCAGTGTCCCTGACTCCAGTCTTCAGCACTACATGTTATCCTGTGCCGAGCTCCCTGCAGAGAGCTCTGCCTGTGCCTCTCATCGTAGCTCTACAGCCTTTCTATCCCGTGAGGCTCCAAGGGGACAGTGCCCAGCTTGCTGAAAGCTGAGCCAGATTAAAGATGGGAACTTGGAGCATTCCCTCCTGGAAGCATATCTTCCAGATACGGAGAAAGGAAATCCATCCAATATCCAATCAAAATTTTTCTCTCTCTCTCTCTAAAAGGTAGAGCAAGGAGTTTTTGTTGATGATAGACTTCCTTTTGCCATTTATTTTAATGGATAATCTTTCACAACTTTTCCTATTCCACTTATATGTTCTTCCTAAGGGCTCCAGATGACTTTTCAAAGCCTCTATGATTGAGGAAGTGGTTTAAAGAAGGGTGGTGGCAGGGGGGGAAGTTAAATCTGTTCATGAAAAATGGGATTCCGTGGTTAATGAAGCAAATTTTAAAGAATTTTTTTCTATAAGCAAGCAATTAGAATGAAAGACTTCTGAGAAAATGATTTTTTTTTTTTTAATAAAGCTTATTTCTAAATTCATGTAGAAAGTATACATTTTCTGCCCTCTCTTTTTCTGTAGGGATTTTTTTTTTTCTTTTTCCAGTTAAGCTGCAAGAGATAGTGACACTTTCTCACTTTCAGAAAGATTTGCAGGCCATCTGTCCTTTTCTTTGGCACAGCCTCAAGGGGACAGCAGGGGAGGTGGGTTGAGGGACCAGGCGTCTCCTGAAGGGCCATGCCTCCAGCCTCCTTGGTTTTCCATGGGCCTGGGCACAGGAGTGGTGTGAAATGAGCAGCCAAAACAATCCTTCTTCCCTAAGCCACAGTCCTTCCTCAGGGCACTGCTGCTCTCAGCTGATCAATTCCTCCCAGGAACCCTTCCCTGCATGAATGCTAATGGAAAGGGTACAGGCAACTGATTTATAATATTCTTGAAAATCCAAATAGATTGTTGTACTGATCAGAATTAATTACTCTCTTCAAGATTTTATGTTTCCAAGCTTCCTTTTTCCTCCATCCCCCCTCCCCTCCCTGCCAGCCAAGTCGTCCTCTTTTCCCTCTGGAGTCCTTCCACCTTGGCTACCATCCAGCTCTCTACAATAAAGTCACATGCTAATCAATAACACTTTTATTGAGAGTGACAGACAGGAGCTAACTGCACCAAAACAGTAACAAGCTCAGCCAGTAGTAAATGCGTTCTCCTCAAATCCCAGCCCATGTCCTTTTCTTGCTGCCTCTCCGGCTTCCCTTCAGTATCTGTCTCGGGCTTCTGCCCCTCCCTTCAGACCTCAAGTCACAGTGTCGTTTAGATGACCCTGCCTAAAGTGACGGTCACCTCTGGGCCTGCTGACAGAAGACATTTGGTCCCAGTTTCTTTGGCTCTATCTGTGCTGCTTTAGTAAACTGGCATATAGGGGCATGTAGCTACTCTTGTTTTGGCTGAACACAAGCCTTTTTCTGGGGAGTAAGGCTGAACCATTGTGTCTGCAGAGTCAGTCTCAAACCAGGTGTATCCCGCAGCATGTTGACTTCCCAGCACCCTGAAGTCTTGGCTAATCCCGGATGCATCTGACACTAAGGGTCCATGCGGAGTTCTGAACTGATGCAACTAAATGAGTCTATAACTGTACTTGAACTGAGATCGTTGTGGGTGGAAGTGAGCCCACCTCATGACAGGGCTCTGAAGCTCATCGCTTTGGCCAGGATAAGTATTAGTGCTTCCTTGCTGAGCTTACTTGCTTGGCTTCTGATTTGGTCCTGAAGCTACTCACGGGCAGGGATGCGGGTCTGGGAAATGACTGACTTTCCTGCATCTGGAGGTGCTCTGGCAGGTCAGAGGAGCTGAGTGCTGAGAAGTAGCTTCTAATGTGTGTTTCCAGTGCAACTGACTCTCTCTCACTCCCAAGGGCGAGCCCTTGCTGCTCCAGCGTGTGTCTATACAGGCACAGTTCCTGTTGTTTGCCATGACTCATCCAAGAGTACATTAAAGCAGGTCTAAGACAAACTGAGAGGCTAATGATTCCCAGACGGTGAGAAGCTATAATAAAAAAAAAACATTGCTTGCCAATGTTATAGCTGCTTTCTTGATCCAGGCAAAGCTTAGTCAGAGCAGAGGATCAGAGTAACAGGACATAGGGGCAGGTATCAAACTTTTTGATGTGCCTGCAAGAATGACACATCATGCTCTTCAATGACACCTACACAGTATCACAGTATCACAGTACGTTTGGGATTGGAAGGGACCTCAGAAGATCATCTAGTCCAATCCCCCTGCTGGAGCAGGAACGCCTAGGTGAGGTCGCACAGGAACATGTCCAGGCGGGTTCTGAATGTCTCCAGAGAAGGAGACTCCACAACCTCCCTGGGCAGCCTGTTCCAGTGCTCTGTCACCCTCACTGAGAAGAAGTTTATTCTCAAATTTAAGTGGAACCTCTTGTGTTCCAGCTTGATCCCATTACCCCTTGTCCTGTCATTGTTTGCCACCAAGAAGACCCTGGCTCCATCCTCATGGCACTCACCCTTTATATATTTATAAACATTAATAAGGTCACCCCTCAGTCTCCTCTTCTCCAAACTAAAGAGACCCAGCTCCCTCAGCCTTTCCTCATAAGGGAGGTGTTCCACTCCCTTAATCATCTTTGTTGCCCTATGCTGGACCCTCTCCAGCAGTTCCCTGTCCTTCTTGAACTGAGGGGCCCAGAACTGGACACAATATTCCAGATGTGGTCTCACAAGGGCAGAGTAGAGGGGAAGGAGGACCTCTCTTGACCTACTAACCACCCCCCTTCTAATACACCCCAGGATACCATTGGCCTTCCTGGCCACAAGGGCACAGTGCTGGCTCATGGTCATCCTGTTGTCCACCAGGACCCCCAGGTCCCTTTCCCCTACACTGCCCTCTAATATGTAATTTCCCAACCTATACTAGAACATGGGTTTGTTCCTGCCCAGATGCAGGACTCTACACTTGCCCTTGTTAAATTTCATCAGGTTATTCCCCGCCCAACTCTCCAGCCTGTCCAGGTCTCGCTGGATGGCAGCACAGCCTTCTGGCGTGTCAGCCACTCCTCCCAGCTTAGTGTCATCAGAGAACTTGCTGATACTACACTCAATTCCCTTGTCCAAATCATTAATTAATATATTGAATAATATTGGCCCCAGTACTGACCCCTGAGGCACTCCACTAGATACTGGCCTCCAGCTAGACTCCGCACCATTGACTACCACTCTCTGGCTTTTCTCCTTAAGCCATTTTGCAACTCTATTGTCTAGACCACACCTCCTCAACTTAGCTGTGAGGATGCTGTGGGAGACTCTGTCAAAGGCTTTACTGAAGTCAAGGTAGACCACACCCACCGCTCTGCCATCATCCATCCACCTTGTTACATTTTCATAAAAGGCTATGAGGTTGGTCAAGCATGACTTCCCCTTGGTAAAAAGCCATGCTGACTGCCCCTAATAACCCTCTTATCCTTGATATGCCTTGAGATGGCACCAAGGATAAGCTGTTCCATTACTTTCCCAGGGACAGAGGTGAGGCTGACCGGTCTATAATTACCCAGGTCCTCCTTCTTGCCCTTTTTGAAGACTGGAGTGACATTTGCTTTCCACCAATCCTCGGGCACCTCTCCCATTTCCCAAGACTTGGCAAAGATGATGGAGAGCGGACTAGCAATGACTTCAGCCAGCTCCCTCAGCACCCGCGGATGCATCCCATATGGACCCATGGATTTGTGGATGTCCAGACTATTTAATTGCTCCCTAACCCAGTCCTCATCGACTAAAGCAAACTCCTCCATTGACCTGGCTTCATCCTGGGTCTCAGGTGTACAGGACTCCCCAGGACAGCCTCCGGCAGAGTAGACAGAGACAAAGAAGGCATTCAGTAATTCTGCCTTCTCCATATCTTCCGCCACCAGGGCACCCACCCCATTCCTCAGTGGGCCTACATTGCCTCTGGTATTAGTTGTATCTGCTATGTATTTGAAAAAGTTATTTTTGCAGTCCTTGACCCCTCTCGCCAGCTGTAATTCTAAGGAGGCCTTGGCTACCCTAGCTGCCTTCCTACATCCTCTAACAGCAGCCTTATATTCCTCCCAAGTGGCCAGCCCCTGCTTCCATGACCTGTAAACTCTCCTCTTCTGCTTGAGCATACCCAACAGATCCCTATTCAACCACGCAGGCCTCCTGGCTCCCTTCCTTGACTTCCTATGTGTGGGGATGCTCTGATCCTGGGCATGGAAGAAGCAATCTCTGAATGCAATCCAGCTATCTTGGGCACCTTTTCCTTCAAGCAGTCTTGCCCATGGGATTTCCCCCAGCAATTGCTTGAAAAGGCCAAAGTTAGCACTGCTGAAGTCCAGGGGTGAAATTCTACTTGCTATTCTGTTCCTGCCACACAAGATGCTGAACACCATCTCGTGGCCACTGCAACCCAGGCAGCCCTCAACCTTTACTGCTTTGACCAGACCCTCCTTGTTGGTGAGGATGAGATCCAGCAGTGCACCTCTCCTAGTCGGCTCCTCCACCATCTGCATGAGGAAGTTCTCATCAATGCACTGGAGGAACCTCCTGGACTGTGGCTGGCTGGCTGAATGGTCCTTCCAGCAAACATCAGGGAAGTTAAAATCACCCACAACAACCAGGGCCTGTGACTGTGAGGCCACTCTCAGCTGCCCACAGGCCTCATCAACTTCCTCAGCCTGATCTGATGGCCTGTAATAGACACCTACAACAGTGTCACCTCTGCCAGCCTGCCCCTTGATCCTGACCCATACACTCTCAACTCGCTCATCATCCGCTCCTGGGCAGAATTTAGTACATTGTAGTTGCTCTCTCACATAGAGAGCAACTCCACCACCACACCTGGCTGGCCTGTCTTTTCTAAAAAGGGCATAGCCATCCATGACCACATTCCAGTCATGTGAACTGTCCCACCATGTTTCTGTAATTGCCACCAGATCATAATCTCCCGACCGAACATAGGACTCTAACTCCTCCTGCTTATTCCCTATGCTGTGCGCATTGGTGTACAGGCATTTCAGGGAGTGAGCAGAGCACACCCATTTCTCCCTAGGGGCATAGGAGGCCACCCGGTCCTCATCAGTTCTAGAATGCTGCCCCACTGGGACAAGTCCAGCTACAACCCCATCCCCCTTCGAGCCTAGTTTAAAGCTCTCCAAATGAGCCTAGCTAATTCCTGCCCCAGCATCCTTTTGTCCCTGCGAGATAAACCTTTCCCACATAACACTGTCCAGACTGGAGTCTTATAAAACCAACCATTATAAAAAAATCCAAAGCCCTACCTGTAGCACCAGTCTTGGAGCCAACCATTTAGAGACTGAATTTTCCTATTCCATCCCACATCGTCACTTGAAGATGGAAGGAGTAAAGAGAAGATCACTTGAGCCCCTGAATCTTTCACCATCCTTCCCAAGATCTTGAAATCGTTCTTCATTCCCCTCAGACTACGGGAAGCAGCGTCCTCCCCATCTGTCTGGAAGACCAGCAGCGGGTAGTAGTCTGTCGGGTGCAGCAGTTTGGGGAGCTCTCTAGCGATATCCTTGATCCGGGCTCCAGGTAGACTGCAAACTTCCCTAAGATGAGGGTCAACTCTGCATATTGGGCCCTCTGTTCCTTTCAGAAGGGAATTTCCTATTACAATCACCCTTCTTTCTTTCTTATCAGAGGCAGTCTTAAGTTGTGAAGTCAACTGCCTCTTCCTATGTGATCTTGTAGGCAGGCTTGGCACCACCTCCTCCCCTACCTCTTCTTCAAGATCTAGGGCCTCAAACCTATTACGGAGGGGCACCTGGGGAGGCAAAGCAGGCAGAGAGGGGGGCTGCCCGTGATGCCGAACTGCAATACACTTCCAGCCCTCGTCGTCTTTTAGGTTCCCTACCTCTGCCCGACAGCAACAAGGGTGGTGCTGTCGCAGGACTTCCACCTCTGTCCGAGAGGGCAGGAGGTCCACCTCCTTTTGGGGGGTACCTCCCTGGGGCCTTTCCGACTGGCACGTCAGGGTGTTACTCCACCAGTTGATCTCCCTTTCGCACTCCCTGATGGACCTCAGCATCTCAACCTCCTCCTTAAGCTTCACAACCATGTTGAGCAGGTCTTGCACCTGCTCACACCTCACACAGGTGGAGTGCTGGCCTCCCTCCCCCGGCAGCAGCAGGCTCTGCCACTCCCTGCAGCCGGAGACCTGAACAGCCACCGTTCGGGACAGAACCTCAGTCTGCGTTGCCACCGTCTGTTTGAGACAAGCTCTCCTTCTGGAGGCGGCCATGGTCGTCAGCAGTCTGGGACGCTGGCAATAAGTTAGAGGGGCTGACAAGCAACAAGTGCTCTCTGCACCCTGCTGCACAAGCTACCACACCCGCTGCTGCAGCACAGTGCGGGTGGGACTCACCAGCTGCACAAGCTGGTTGCTCCTCTCTGCACCTGTTGGGCAGTGACAGCCCCTTGCTTTTCCAGAGGTGTGGTCAGCTGGCTCTGTGCTTCATCACTATCACCATTTCTGCTGAGCAGGGAGAGAAGTTTTACCTTCTGGTGCAAACTGTCCTCATCCACCTGGGCATGGCAGTCGCCCCCCACCTCTTGCCTTGCTCACTCACAAACATCGCTTTTGCCTTATCTGAAGTGGATGTTGGTCCCCACCTTCCATTATGTGCTGCCTGAAATACCATCACGGTCCAGTGTGGGCATGCCAGTAGATCTGAAGTGTTACACTTGCTTACTATAAAATAAAAAACAAAAAATAGAGCGCAAGTTAGCACAGCCAGCTTTGCATGCTTATTAAAGTGCATGCCCTCTCCCTACCGCCTACTTACAATGCATTTGACCTATGAACAGTCCTGCAAATCCTGGCTGAGGTGTGTTTTGAAGGAAGCAGGATTATCTGAGGGCTCCCAGAGGAAACCTCCAAGGCTGCAAAAGAATTCTAAGAACAGTAATAATAATTCTAATTCTTTTTAGTAATTATTTCTTCTGTCAGAAATATGAAAATCAAATATGTGTGATGTTAAAAAAATTGTTTTTCATTAGAAAGTTGTAATTTCTCTTATGGATGACTTCTCAAATGTTCTCTGTGACTTTCAGAAGAGTTGCTTCATTTCTGACAGGACACTACCCTATAACAATTGGACCAAAAAAAAAGAAAAAAAAAAAAGCCAGAAAAAAGCCAACAGTACAAAAGTTAAGAGACACAGGACTGATAAGTTGGTGGGGTTTTTTTCAGTTTTAAAATGCATCAGCATATTTGGGGATGTTGTAACAAACACAGATCAGGATCTTTGGCCTTCTAAAGGATGAGCTGACTTTCTGGATCCTTTACTGAGTTGGTAAATAATTTATTGTGATGTTCTGTTGTACAAAACACAGCAACAGAGCTTCATGAAATATGAATAGTACAAAATATTTTGGTTCTATTAACAACCTGTAACTGATGCACTTGAACTCTTTCTCATTTTCCTTTTTAATTTCTTTGTCTTGTAAAGTGAAGCTTGGTTTATGATTGCAAATAAAATTGAATTTGGTGGATCTCATCTTAATTTTATCACCTCGAAACCATAGTTTCACTGTCTGGCTTGTATTTTATAGCCTCAGTGCAAGGAAGGCTGGGGGCAGGAGGGAGAGGAACTGGAGGAGCTGCAGGGGGCTGAGGTGGAGGAGGGGGGCATTGGCCAAATGGTAGCAGGGAAAGCCAGCTCCTGACTTGGGGGGGGAGGGCCTGATTGGGGTAAGGACTGAGGTATGCTGTCAATCACAGAACCATGTGACCAGTCTTGCTCAGAGCTGTTCTTGGCTCATGCTAGGGATATTGATCCCTGACTTCCACAAATCACTAAATCCTCCTTCAAATTAAAATAAGTGAATAAATAAGCAGAGGTGGGAATGCAGGAAGCAGTCCATTTCAAATTACTTTGCAGATCAGGAGCCAAGTGAGAAATCTGTGAGCCACTGGGATTAACCAGCAGGACCTAAAGAGCTTCCTTCCAATGAGAGTGGACCCAGCCCTCTGGTGACCTATGTGGGAAGGCTTGCTACGCTTACCCATTCAGTCCCTTCTGTGATTGAGATTCAGAAATCCATTGTGCTGGATGTGGCTGCTGGCAAACGCCCAAACCACTTCTTGCTCTTTTCACTTTCCTCCCCATGAGGAGGAGAAGCCTCAACTCTTCTTTTTATCTCTTGTATATGCTTCACTGGCTTCCCAGGGCCTGGGCCATCTCAAGCCAGGGAATTATTTTTCTTGTTCTGTATATGGACCATGGAGATATCACAGTATGTTTGGGATTGGAAGGGACCTCAGAAGATCATCTAGTCCAATCCCCCTGCTGGAGCAGGAACACCTAGGTGAGGTCACACAGGAACATGTCCAGGCGGGTTTTGAATGTCTCCAGAGAAGGAGACTCCACAACCCCCCTGGGCAGCCTGTTCCAGTGCTCTGTCACCCTCACTGAGAAGAAGCTTTTTCTCAAATTTAAGTGGAACCTCTTGTGTTCCAGCTTGATCCCATTACCCCTTGTCCTATCATTGTTTGCCACCGAGAAGAGCCTGGCTCCGTCCTCGTGGCACTCACCCTTTATATATTTATAAACATTAATAAGGTCACCCCTCAGTCTCCTCCAAACTAAAGAGACCCAGCTCCCTCAGCCTTTCCTCATAAGGGAGGTGCTCCACTCCCTTAATCATCTTTGTTGCCCTATGCTGGACCCTCTCCAGCAGTTCCCTGTCCTTCTGGAACTGAGGGGCCCAGAACTGGACACAATATTCCAGATGGGGTCTCACCAGGGCAGAGTAGAGGGGAAGGAGGACCTCTCTTGATCTACTAACCACCCCCCTTGTAATACACCCCAGGATGCCATTGGCCTTCCTGGCCACAAGGGCACAGTGCTGGCTCACGGTCATCCTGTTGTCCACCAGGACCCCCAGGTCCCTTTCCCCTACACTGCTCTCTAATATGTAATTTCCCAACCTATACTGGAACCTGGGATAAGATGGTGCAATGGTGGGGAAGACAGTGATCACTTGATCTTTTAAACTAAACTTAAAATTTGTGGAGATTCCTTCAGCAGGCTCTGCTTTGAGGGTCTCTCTCTGAAGTACAGTCCCTTACGGGTTAGGACGTGACATCTTTTTGTAAGCATTCTATGCAGAGAACTTGCAGTGCCTGTCCTTAGGCTGAGTTTCAGATGCAGCCTGAGAGGGATTTTTCAAGGGTTATCTCTGAGTTTCAGTTATTTTTTTTCCAAACACTGGGCTAAGAAAGGGAAGGTAGGTCATTGTGGGGTAGAAAAATAGAACTAAGAGTAAATAGCCTTTTTTCGTTCCCCCTACTCCCGTCTTCCTTCAGTTTACCTACCAGGGAGTGGAGGACTGAAGCCAAATCATCCTAGCTTCTCTTCAGATTATCTCCACCATATACAGCTGTTGCCTGTCGATTGCCTGCATTGACTGCTTTAATTCTTAGAGGGTTAAGAAAATGGCCTTATGGATGGAAGAATAAAATGGTGCTTTCCTTCTGCTCTTACTGAAATAAAATGCAAACAGATGCCCCAGGAAGATGTGTGTTCCTCTGTACTTTCAGTCCCAAGACATCCTTTCCACAAGAAACTAAGTGGACACAGTGTGCAAGAAAAAGTACCAGGCTGAGCCCAAACAGCAAATTTGCCTCTCAGTGGCGCATATGGGAACAAATTGATGGGAGGGGATATACCAATGGCACTGTGGGAATGGGAGGGAACAGATAAATTACAACCCAGCATCACAGAAAAGCACAATTACCATTGAGCTGCAACCTGCTGATCCCACTGCTTTACCTCTCCGTTGGCTTTCTGGACTGGAGGAAGAGTAAAATGATTCTCAGTCACCCATAAGTGTGCTGATACACCGGCCCTACACTTGCCCCTCAAGAACTGTACACCTGAACCTCCAGTTCTTCAGATGATTGCTCTTCTACTGTGCTGCTTCTCTCCTCCTTGTCCTGACATGAATTTTGTTTTGTTGTCCTGGGGGATCTGTGAGCAATTCTCTAACCATCTCCCTCAACAACTGAGTGATAGGCAGTTTTGTGGATCACTGAAAGCCCTTTTTTTGTGCAATTTTTTAGTCAAATCACTCAGATTTTAATATTCTCCCACCAGCTCTAGCAGGGTATGTGTGCACACATGCGTGCGTGTGCATGTGAAAATCCTTGCCAACATGTCATCCTTTATTGAGCAAAATATTGACAGGTTTGGAGATGGAGAGAAGACGGGAAAGAACATTGTGTCTTTCTGGAGAATTAAAAAGCCTCTGCTTTCTGCATTTAGAGCCTTGCTTCATCTTATGTGTGTAGGCATGCACAAGCACCCCCAGCTACCCCTACAACCACTTCCTTGCATAGAGCTGGAGCCAAGGAGAGTATGTATTTCCTCATCATGGAACAAAATCTTTTTTAGAAAAATAATAAAACTTCATTAGAGTATTAATTCAAGGCTTTTATTTTTTATAGTCCCCCTTTTATCATTTTTATCGCTAGGTTTAAAAGGAGGAGATTCCCTACATTAGGGAGGCAGTGAGCTGTTTTACATGGAGTATCCAAGTGCCGTTTACTAGCATCAACTTTGGGATGGAGGCTGGTTGCTTTTGTGCCTGACTTGCTCTCAGTACCAAGTACTGCCTTGTGCTTTGCTTTGGTGTCGTCTGAGGCTGCTTGTGTGCTGTGCATTAGCCCTGTATGTATCCTGTCTGTTGTGAGGAACTGGAAGTGGAGTTATTTGTGAATTCCCACCTGTATAATGCTTGTTAATTGCTTCCTTCTGCACTTTCTACAACAGAGGCTGAAGATTGGAGTAGTTGTAAGCCAACATTTCCCCACCCTTCCCTGTGCAGTGACTCTTGTAAGGTAGAAGTTACACATGTCAACATCTACCTAATAACAACATGTGAATTGTGCAGAGCCGTGAGCTCTCTGTGAGGGAGACATGACCTTCATTATAATGATACAGTTGACATTTTCCCTGTGACACTTATTGTAACATCATTGCTTCCTGTTGGCATCTGTGGGCTTATCAGGCAGCTTGTTCAAGCAATCTGGAGCTGTGATGAAACCAGGCAGGAGGGAGGAGGCTGAGATTTGAAGGAGAAGGATGGGGGTGGGAAAGAGGATCCTTGAGGTATCAAAACACACAGAATATTTATCAATGTGAGCGAATCTAATCTTCTCCCCCATGCACCTGTCTTCCTGTCTGTGGATTCACAAGCACCCCGTGCTGCAGAACCCAGCATCCTTGCAGCTCGCTGCTTGCTATTGGCATTCCTGGTACTGGTGGCAGTGGCACTCTCAGAAGTAGGAGCCCTGGCTTTCTGGGCAGTCAAACCCACCAGAGAAGAAGGTCTGGGGGCCCTTGTTTCATTTTTCAAGCCCCTTGGAAGCAAGGCTGACTCGGATACCCTGCATCTATGCAGAGGCCAATGTTACAGCATGCTGAGTGGTTTTTGTATTTGGTTAATCCTGGCAATCAAGTCCAGTTGTGAATGTTTGTGGGCTCTTCTGCTGAGATGTTGTAGCTGGCTAGGATTTGATTCATCTTGAGGGAAAATCAGGCCTCAGCAGGGTCAAAATTTAAAATCAAGTGTGCTGACCTAGCTCTGTCAGTCTTTCTGCTTTTTGCTTCCCCTCCCCTGCCGCCCGTGCTTTTTTTCCTGTCTTTTAACAGAAGTCTTAAATTTATCCTCAGTGAGGAAGTCAATTAATGATCACAATAGCAGAGTTTTGGGGTTGGTATTTATGCAGAAAACAACTACCTGTGGGCTACCTAACACCTGCCCACATTGAGGCTTTACATGTTAAGAGCTTCTGGTCACCTTTGATGGGGGTTGGTAACAGCCAGCTTACTGTACAAAAGACAAGCTTTGTATCCTATTATTAATTCCCTGAGCATTTCAGTTTCTTGTTGAAACTCCTGAACTTAAGCCTTGGGTCCAAACCCTGTGTCTACACGTAGCGAGGCCATTGCAAAGTCATGCACTTTTGCTCCTAATCTGCAGTCTGTAAACATCAAATGCACCACCAACTCATTACGACTTAACTGATGCTACAATTTTTGTGTCAGGGCTGATGAGAGGCCTAAAATTAAAATTCTCAGCAGTTTCAGTGGGCAAGTAGGCACATGTATCTCCTGCCCTTTTTCCCTTCTCCAATCCACTCCTTTGTGTTACTTTCGGGTACATCTGTTGCCAGGGCAAAACAAGCCCTGCAGACTGCGTTTTACTTGTGACAGCATCCTTGACTGCTTAGCTGTGAGATGAGCAAAGTGGCTCCTTCATTTTTCATGGGAGTATAGGATTTGACGTACAAGATCAGACTCTGCCTTCCCTAATGGCCAAATATGTGATATTTCAGAGGAGCGCAATATCCTGCCAATGGAAAACATATTTATTGGAGCAGCCTGCTGCCAAGGGTTTTGGATTGAGCTGCCTGATGGGCAAGATGTGTGGTGAGAGATGCTGCAACAAGTGAGGTCATAGTCTCAGCACACCTTGGGATAACACTACAGATGGGGGACTCCCTTCCTGAGCTCCATGGAAAGCACTCTGCTTCCTAAGGCATGAGATTCATTTGTTTCAGTAATTATTGTGACTCCCGCAGGTACATACGTCATGAGCAGGCATCATATGTTTCAGGCATAAATTGGATTTTGGGGGAAAAAAAAAAAATATAAAAAATCTTAGTCACTGTTCACCTGGCTTGATCCCTTCCTGTGGGAGGGAATTTCCCAAATTGCTAATATGTAGCTTTACAGGGTACAATATTTGTGCGTAGTGGAGGTGATGGGATCTTTCATTTCATCTGCAGGCCAAATAGTTCAGGATTATGAGAGATAAGTGGAGGTAAAACTCTCTGTTATTTTAGCATTAGATGGCACTTTGGACCTTTTAGCTTTAGTAGCACTGTATTCTGCCTCCGTGGGAAAGGACACTTTGTTCCCTCATACCCAAAGACTATCCAGAGGTTTTGCCCATGAATGTCTTTAATGAGGAGAGGAGAACAGCATGAGAGAATTCAAAGTATAGCACAATAAAGCATTATCCATTTCAAATACACCATTGCCACAGGTTCAACATTTGGACAGGTATTTTGGAAATTTTGCACTGTTGATGCTCACAATTTTAGGAGAAGTCCTTAGTCCTTCTTCGTCCTTCCATATTTAATTTCAAGTTCAGCCACATTATAGGTGTGTAAGCAAGAAGACAAATTTTCCTCTTTAATTGTTTTTTTTTTTTTTTGTGGGGAAGTGAGAAGGGCTTGAGGAAGGTTTTTTACTATAATGCTGTGATGAAAAGCCTGAAAATATAACCTAAATGTAACAAGGTGATTTGAAACTGAGACATCTAGAAAACTCATTTTCCTGTTTTTGGGAGCCTAGACTGAGGATTTCTGATTGCTTGAACTGCCAGTACAGGGAAACAAAGACAGAGTATTTAGAAACAAAGACACCTTGATTTCAGAGCTGTTTTATACAATTGAAATAAGACTTCACTCACCTTTCACTGTTCCCTCAAAGACTCACGGCAAGTACGTTTCTCACAGCTAGTGAAGGTTGTATGTACCTCCCTTCACGGGGTGTTAGTATCTATGCAACTATCAGCATGTTATATGACAGCCACATGCTTGCTACTCTGTGCTTAGCCTCTGGGTCTTAAATTTGTGACCGTTTCACCCCAGGCTTTCAGGACATGTGTCTAAGGTGACCTCTCCATCTCTTCCTGGCCCAAGCGCAGCCTGCAGCGATATTGCAGTGATGGGGTCGGGGAAGCAGACTGGCCTTCATGCTCCCAGAGGCATTGGCTCTAGGAGTTTTGCTTCCTCTTAGGGTTCATGGAGAGGAGGAGGATGGGCCAAGGTGGGAGAAAGGTTTTTCTCCTGTTCATTAGAGAGCAAGATTAAGCAAGCGTAATTAGTAATTATTCCTAGATTATGGCTGCTGGTGACCTGTAGTATTCCAGAAGTGAGATTGCCAGCAGCACTTCATGCCGCTGCTGGTTCCATGTTATCAGTCTGTAGCCTTGCAGACATTTCGTATATTATATAGTCAGAGTATCCCTTAATAATCGCCTTGCAAAAGTAGAGCATTAGTGTTTTCTCAGTGAAAAGCCTGTCTGGAAATGCAGTCATGACTTCAGCTATAATGCTATGGGAATGATAACAGAGTCATACTTTGGGCAGAAAGTGGCTACAAATTAACCATATAATTGCAAATGGGAAAGCAATTAAGGCAACCTATCCTACAGGCTGCATGGGCCTTAGTGCTTGTCACCTGTCGGAGACACATCTACCCGTTTAGCTGTCCTGGCCAAATGCGAATTAACCTCTCTGTCCTCTTCCTCAGCATCCATGGACAATTTTTCCTGGGCAAAGTGGTATCCACTGAGCTCTTTCCTGGCTCTTAAAACAATGCCTGAGAGCAGATCAGGACCCTTCCTCTTGTTACAGAAGAGAAAGTGGCACTGAGAAGCATTCAGACAAAGCAGTGGAGAAGCTCACATTAAAAAAAGGTCGTTTTTCAGCCAGGATACTGCACTGGCTGTACTGCTCCATGTAGGTGTGCGGAGTTTAGAGGGGCTGCAGAAAAGACACTGCACATCCCCTTGAATCTTTGTCCTGGGCTTTGAATGCAAAAGCCATCTGTTCTTCCTCCTCTCTTACTGAGAAGACCATTAGGGAAAGACGACTCCTCTCAGTGTAAGATCCTCTTTGATGGCTGGTACTTTTTTCCAAACTTTGGCATCCCCTTGCCCAGCTTGGCCAGGGGATAATTTCCTCTGTGGTTCAGCTGGCTTGGTGTCTGCTTGCAGGACTTGGATATGGTGCTCTGAGCCTCAGTCGTGGAAACACACAGGCCATGTACACATAGAAACCTGGTCTGCCAGGCTGAAGGAGTGTGGCCAGTTGGTCACATCCACTGTAGCGTCTGGCCACCAGCTGGGAGACATGACACCCAGAATGTTGCTCCATATGCTAAATGAATTGTGAATGATTATAAAACCTGTTTCTGTAAAGGCTTCGCCTTGCTTTTTTGGAATAGCTGCTTGCTGTGTCCCTCTCAGAGCTGACAAAGCTTTGTTTAGATAAGGCCAGTGATATGCAAAGGACAGCTTATTATCAAATTAACTATGCTCTCTCCATATTTTTTTTTGTGAAGCATAGGAGGGGCTTTACATTTCTTAGTCTCTACGGTTACTCTGAGGATGGGGCAGCAGAAGATGCTTCATCTCTAGTGAGCAAGTTTGTCCTGTGGTGACAAGCTGGGGGCAGGCCTTGGTGTGACAGGGCTTAGAAGCTGACAAATGTTTAGCATGCCATGTACTCTGCTGTATGTATATGTAGGTATGAAGTTAAACTTGCATAAGATCCAGGAGAGAAGAAAGAGGTATTTCAGAGTACTTGCAGACAGTTATCTGTGCATGTCTTTGATTTTATCTAGTAATTTATTAAGGAAGAGCAATGATCAGCAGACTGTGTCTTTGATGGGACCTGTAGTACCTTGAAACCCCTCTGAAACTGTCAGAACTAGGATTTTGATTATGTGTGCAAATCACAGGCCCATATGGTAAAAGTGGATAAAGTCTCTGTCCTGATGCTGACCTGAGCAAAGGTTGCAGGAGTGTTTGAGTGAGGTGGGAGCTCTAGATGCATTCCCTATCTCTCTTCTTGATTCACTGGGCAACATTGCATGTGTCAGCCTCCCTGCTTGGCATCTCTGTGGAAATGAGTGTAATGTTATCAATCGATTAAAGATCTTTAAGCTTCACAAGTAAAAATGTCAGAAAGGTGCTAAATGTTATGGATCTTTATTTAAAGTTTAGGGTCAGGATGATTTCTAATGAGGATTCTGTGCATGTATAAGCTTAAGCCTTGTAAAATGTACTTAGTGACAGAAAAAATGGTTGTTAAAATGCAATCATTGTATGGCCCAGATCTGACACTTCTGAATCCAAATCCACTGTGACACGAGATCCAGTCCAGGTTTCATGTGCCCATGTAGACTTTTCTTGGAATAAAATACATAATGGATCAAGCTGCCATATTAAATTTAGTTGTTCACTGTCACATCACCCAGTGCACAGCCTGCTCCCTAAATCCCATACTAATCCAGTTGTCTGTATCTTCTTTGGTATAAAAGCACATTAGCCTCAAAAGAAGCAGCAGAGACGGCATTCATAGAAAAAAACAGTAACAACAGGGTTAATATCAAGCTCCAGTCCTAACCTGATATAGCTTTTATATGTCCTTAGCACCTCACCCTCAATACATATACTCTTGATGCTTCACTGGTAAGATGATGATTTGTGATTTGTCTTTATCCTCTCTCACACTCATTTTCTTTCATTTGTTTATGGTAACCCTGATGTGTAGTGTAGTTTTAGCAGTGTTGATAATGTACCTTTTACCTGGAGTGAGTTTAATAGGATTTGACAGCGACAGGGGATGAGAAAATTCTGTGATTCTATTATTCATCCCATTTCTGCAGCAGTCTGAGTAGATTGTATACTATTAGGAGAAAACATATGTCTTGGAGGTTTCCTTTCTCTGTCTCTCTCTCCATCTTCAATCCCGCCTTATTGTGTGCTCTCGTCATCAGACTATGGGTACCTCCTGTCATTAAAACCCTCTACAGGAGGAGAGGGAAGAGAGGGGCAGGAGGAAGACTAAGGAACCACTCAGATACCAAGTACAGTAAATCTGTCTATTAAAGGACAGACCATCTATTAAAGGACATTCTCCCAGAATGTTTATGGGCAACACTGCAAGCAAAACCAGAGTCCCCGTGATTTGTCACTCACGTGACTTGTGAGTTTACTGTGTTTGACAGCTGGATCTGTGTCCTGAACGGACGGCAAAGACCCATTGATGTTTTCACAACATCTATCTATGTCCAGGCAAGATTTTTCTACACTGCCCTCATATTATCCCTTGCCAGGTTGCTATTACAGGGCCTGAACTCTTGGCCTGTTTGAACTATACTCATTTCAGTTTTTTCCTGACCTTGGTTTGCTCCCTGACCATTGCTCTTCTCCCTGATCTCTGGGGTTCCTGCTCACACAGTGCCGGGCACCACTGAAAGATCTGGGGAGGCAAAGTCTCAGCATGATGCTGGCCTCTTGGCTCCGATTCCATCATCATTGCAGTGCAGAAATATATAACTGATCCCTCCAGTTAGGAAAGGTAAAATATCCTTTCTGAAGTCCTTCTCAAAAAGGTTAAGAAATTAATTTTGGATGAACATCCTTGCCCTCTGAGTAAGTCTTTGTATTAATGATCTCATGACGGATTGCTCCTTAAACTGGCCCTAGTGCAGGTCAGGACAGAGTGAGAATATTCTCTATTTAATGAGGCAGAGATCAGAGCCTCTAATATTTCATCATTTGTGCTCAGGGGAGGATGGGAGTTATGAGGTTGGAGAGCTGATGGCAGAAGGGGTCCTCATGAGCAGCTGCGATGGCAGCTTACTCACTGTGTGGCCCTTGCCCCCCAATACCAAATGGCAGAGGTTTCCAGCTTCCTCTTGGAAAAACTAACCTTTGTCGTTAAACTCATCTAAATGATTGAATTCAATGTTGGCAAAAGATCCAAGGCTAATAATCGTCGGGACAAAAGAGACTTTTTTAGCCTGCAGATGGGTGTAGCATGAAGAGCGTAAATGCCAGTGGACAACCACAATCTACAGGGCCATGCGGAGCATTTAGCTTTGTTCCTTCCAGCAGCTTTTGCTGAGGAAGGGTGGGCAACCTGATACTCAGACACTAGTAAATTAGAAAGCCAACTTGCAGATCCAGTGGTTTACAAGTATCTTAATTTATTAATGAGTGGAGGCCATCTCAGTGTGTGTAAATATAGATTTTAAATCAGTTGACAAGAGGTACATAAACAATCAAACTTGTAGTGTAGTGCTGAGATGCTAATATTAAATCTATCTCTGACCTGAGTGCTACTTTTCAGTAGTGCTGTTTCCCTGGGAAGCAGTGATATACAGTGCTGTGCAAATCACTGGTGCCCTTAAACTGCAGTTCTGAAATATTTACACATCCAAAGTGTGTGTGTAAATTGGGAGCATCGCAACGTTCCCATGGGGTGACAGAGATTTGTAAATTTTGTTTTTTGTGTAGTCCTGCATTTCCCTGCTACTGACTGGGAGCCAGGACCCAAGAGCATAAATTCCCCAAATAATTCTTGCAATACTTAGGGTAAGCCCAGCTCCCGCTCTTAGGTACTAGAAACAAATCTTGTCATGATGTCAAGGTTATGATTTGCCCTTTTGAAAGGGACTAGCAGTGTTTTTAAAGTAACAGCTCCTGGAGGCACACAAATAGCCATACAGGGTGCTCTTTCATGGTGGTGAGTAAGGCTAATGAAGGAAATATACCTGAAGAAAAGCAGCCTCTTCTTCCTTCCTAACTCATCATGGTTGACATAAAAATTCGGAGATGATGTATGGTTGAGCTCTGAACGTTGTGAGCATTCCTGATTTTTCCACTTCCCTCTACTCGGCCAGAATAAGAAGTTCCTTGCAAGATGTTAAATCTGCAACTACTGACGAGTTTCCAAGAGTTCTTATAAATGACTTACCCATGGGTGAGGTTTGCATCTCAGGTGACTTCGCCCGTCCGCTGATGCGCTGCCGCGCTCTGGGCTTGGTGATCGATGGCTGGATGCTCTTCCTCAACCCATGGATGACGCCATCCCGCGAGACACCCATGGGCGGCTCAGGCCGCCGCCGCTAGATGTCGCTCCGCGCCGAGCCGCGGGGCCGGGCCTTGGTAAAGCGAAGCTAAAGCCGGGACTCGGGCTTTGCAGAAGGGGTGAGTGGGTGGGCTTTGATTAGGCCTGGGTTTGCTATGAGTGATACACCTTCGTATTCAGCCAGGGTGCTGGGATACGGAAAGTAGTGACATGGTGTAGGGAAGGGAAAAACCCTATCAGCGACTGAGAAAGGAACTATTTAAGGGATGGGAGGAATGTCCTATGAGGAACAGCTGAAGACTTTGGGCTTGTCTAGTTTGGAGAACAGGAGGTTGAGTGGCAACCTCATGCCTCTCTGCAGCTTCCTGAGGAGGGGATGTGGAAAGGGAGGTGCTGAACTTTTCTCCCTGGGATCCATTGACAGGACGTGTGGGAGCGGTTCAAAGCTGCACCAGGGGAGGTTCAGACTGGCTATGAGGAAGCCTTATTTTACCAAGCTCAGACACTGGAACAGGCTTCCTAGAGAAGTGATCGATGCCCCAAGCCTGTCAGTGTTTAAGAGGTATTTGGACAATCCTCCTAGTAACCTAGGGCTGTTTAGTAACCAAGAGTTGTCAGGCATTGAAACACACTGCCCAGGGAAGAGGTGGAGTCACCACCCTTGGAAATGTTTAAAAGGCATTTAGACGAGGTTCTTAGGGACATGGTTTAGTGATAGAGCTAGGTTAGGTTATGGTTGGACTTGATGATTCTGAAGGTCTCTTCCAACCACAATGATTCTATGATTCTATGCTTTAACTTGGTCAACCCTGATGTGGTCAGGCACTTGCACTAGACAATCATTGTAGCTCCCTTCCAACTGAAATAGTCTGTTATTCTATTCTGTTCTATTCTGTAATGTTCCTTGGTTAATAATAAACATTTTGGATTAAAAAAAATCAAACAAACAACACAAATAAAACCACACCAAAAAAACCCACAACCCAACACAGAAACACACACACAGAGAAAACAATCAAACATAAAAATCTCAAACCAAATCAAAACAAAAAAACAACAACCAAGAGAAGATACTTGTACCACTTGTAGTGGTTGTTGTGTGATATATTTTATAAGAGAACCTTTGCCTTATTTCCTGATTTTAACCAGTTTCCAACCTGGATAATTACATTTTGCCTAATCTCATACTCTCTCAGCCCTTGCAATTCTTCTTAATTTGCTGCCTTAAACTATTGTTGCTTTTAACAGCTGCTATGTTCCATCACAGAGAAAGCTGCACTTCAGGGAAGGGCAAGCACTTGTCAAATAATATTAATTCAATAATTTGTATAGTGTTTTTTCCCCCATATTTTGTAATAAATTATTCACCTCATATTATTTAATATTATTCATCTGGTTAACTGAGGTAGCCTAACAATTTTCAAATTTATTTGTCAAAAAAAATGTTGAATTACTTTTGTCAGTGTTTTTTTAGAAATAAAACTTAGACAAATAATCACAGTCCTTAGCTGCCCAGCCTGTGCGGTCAGGAAAGTGGTTTAGATAGGTTGATAATGAACAGTTTTGTACAATAAAACAAAGCAGGAAAGAGAAAAGCAAAAAAGAGCACAGCTGAAGCCCATTTTTTGAGATTTTGTACACCGTGAAATGTAAAATATAAGCGTCAACTCTGTTTGTTAGGTGATCATTTCTTGCACGGCAGAAACTCTGAGGCCATCAGCTTGCCACCTGAATTTTTGAGCACAGGAACTGGAGAAAACCCAGTTGAAAATATGTGGCAGGAGCTGTTTGCTGTATCCCACATTCCTGAGACAGTTTGTGTGCCTCCAAAATATTCAAGCTTAAATTATGTATCTTTATATTCACTACAGGATTACTGAAATGGTTGTCTTCAAGATTGCTTTCATCTTGGCACACTTTGCATAAGATGAAGCCTGCTATAGGATAGGAATGTGTGTGCAGGTGGGAGGCATGGTATGGATTACATGCAAGTTTTAAACAGTAAGGTGGTCTGTGTACAACCCCCTGAAATATTTGAGCTGGATCAGCTGGGGATAGTTACAAAGGCAAATTCTCCCTTTACCTCCTCCAGGCTAAAGAAGAGCAAACTAAAAGGTATTGACATGTAAATTGAGATGATCTGAGCTGAAGGCACTTGAGAGATGTGTTAAAATCATACCAAATCTTTTGATGCTATTTGAAGAACTCCTTTTCCAAACCTACACAAATATTTGTGAATTTACTGTGCACTTTTTTAATTGCTAATGGGGGCCTTTGATAGCTGCAAGGCAGACATGCGCTCTTCCCGGTTTGGTACAGGGTGAGTACTGGGAAAAATAGATGACTGGCAAAGAGTCGTTGATTCTGATCTGGGAGGCATCCAACTGCGTAATAGTGTATGTCCCACACTGTGAGTTGGTGGTCATTTCCTTCTCAGCAATTTTCTGGAGGCGATATGAAGGGTTGTCAGTAGCTGTGGCATGATGCTGGACTTTGGAAATGTTTGGTTTCACCATTTTTCCACAAGTAGACTCAGGACTGCCTCACTTTGTCTGTTCCTTAGCATTGTAACAGGAATGCTCATACACTTTTCATCACCAGGATGTTGCACATATCAGAGTAGCACCACTGGTTTCCTATTTAGATACTGCAGACATTAGGACTACATAGGTACTTTGACTATATCCTAAAAGTCTTTATGAAGCATTGATTGGCCAAGAAATGAGAAGCAGCAGGAAGCCACAGCTTTCAGACTTAGGAACGTGTAAGTCTTCCATACAGTTCATCTTGTGCTTTGCTGACATGATCTCACTTGCTAATGTTTTTTGCAGAGCATCCTATGTAACAACATAATTAGTGTAAATTACATTTTATTTTTAAATCATCCCCTTTCCTTCCTGATTTTTTTCATATCTAAATGTCAGATTTTATGGTAAACAGTGGCATGCTGCAGAGGCTGAACAGGAATACACTTGTGCAGGTGGGAATCTGCTGGGGGAGGTTCTGCGACTGAGTTGAACAGGAGCTCAGCTGGTTGAGGTCAATGTTCCTCTAAGGCAATGCACGTTGTGCTTGATTTTGTTTTCTTCTTGCATCCCAAGTCATCCTGCCATATCAGGTATTAAAGGCTTCAGATTATGAGTAGTACTGGTGAATTGCTAACACATATCCAGATTTTACAGATCAAAGGTAAATGACAATGTTAGAGCACCAAACCTGTTCAAACATGGTATAGTAAAAATCCCCCTCCCTTAATATGGTAGAAATTACTTTGCACACAATACTTATCTTTCTCTGAAAGATGAAATTCAAAGCAGTCAGAGCTCTGGGAAGGGATACTCTTAACTTTCCTCACCCATTATTTTTCATTTCTGGCCATTCCACTCTGCCTTACTAACTCTCAATGGCATTAAGAAGTCTAATAGACTTCTCAATTTGCTTTTTCTTGTCATTATGGTAAGCTTTTTGGGAGCAGGCACGGCTTCCTTATTGAACACATAAGCAAATCTGGCACCAGGATTTAGTTCCTGAGGCCTTCTTGTCAAAAAGAATAAAATTAAACAAAAAAACAAAACAAAACAAAAGGTGGTTTGCCTGACAGGAAGCAGAAGATACTAGGAATTTCCAGAAACTACATAAATCCCAATCTGGTTTTGCAAAGCTTCAGAAATCTAAACACTTACCTAAATGGTATGTAATCGCAATAATAAACTTATGGATGCTATTAGTTGTAACAGAATCTCATTGTACTCTTGAACATCCATGAGCTGAGACAACCCATCTGCATTGCAGACTAGAACCATCACTGTTACCAGTTTACACATTAGAAAATTGAGGCACATATAATGAGAGGAGATTCGTCAAACATAACAGGCTTCTGCAGCTTAGTCGCACATTTTCTGCCCCTTGTTCATCTGAGCTGTTTAAAGTTTGCTCCTTACTTTTTTTCACTATATTGATCAGGACAGAATGAAAGCATGTTCCCAAAGCTGAGAGAAGTTGAGAAGACAATGAAGCATTTGGAAAGATGTAGACTCCCGAAATTGGATTCTGGGCATGTACTGCCAGGATGGAGGATTTTTATTTAATTTTATAGAAAAATGTTCAGGTTATTTTATACTGAGATGCAAAATCTCATTTGCAGCCAAGCCCCGGAGGGAGTAAAAGGAACTTGGAGAGCTCATAAAGACAAGTGTAATAGGATTAATAAGAAAAAGGCCTAAGACATAAGCCTTCATTGTACACATTTCTTGCTAAATTTTAGTATTGATGAAGGGTGAAATGCCAAGACTTAACCACACGCTCATGTCCTTGAGGCAGTAACAGAATATCAGTGTTCACATGGGCTTCTGCCACCATTTTAAGAGCAGCCGTATGGGGATAGAGAGTAAAGGGAAAGGGGGAGAAAAACTGATCATGTATGGGTGCAGCTCTCCTAGTGTGACAAATATTCATCTGATGTTGAATCTGCTGTCCACACTCTTATGACCTAGCACTTGTGGGAAAAGAGGTCAAAGTCTTACACCAAAAAGCAGCCTTTCCTTGCCCATGATTAACTTACAGCCCTCCCTGAGGTTCCATGCAAGTTTTTGGTACCTCTTGCAGTTTTTACATGAGTTTGATGAAAAGGACGCTGGAGAGAGGAAAGGTGAGCGGAGGAATTCCTATGGCTTTGTAATAGAGATGAACACCATTGAGGCAACCTTGAGAGGGCTTGGGCTGGGCTTGTCCTCCTGTATGAGGGGGGTCGAGGAGCAGTAACAGGTAGCAAAGCCCACTTGCTTGCACTGGAGGTCGAGTGAAACACAGGGTTTTTATCTTCATATCCTAACCCAGCTTGTGTTTCGCAGTAGCAAGGTAATTATAGAGCACAGATTTGTTTAGAGGAACCAGACAACGAGTTGAGGTATGAACATAGCAGATCATTGTCCAGCTTTCCTAGCACTGGAAGATGACATAACCACCCTGTGCCCACCCTTGTCAACTTAACTGTGGCACAAGCTGGTCTGCAGGAAGCTGATCTCCCTCCCTGTCCCAGCACCTGTACGTGGGATGGAGGATTTGCTGGGGAATGGATGTGGACCCTGTGACAAATGAGAGGTATCTCAGTTGGATGCCCAGAGGATGAAGCAAGAGTTAGCATCCATCAACACTGTTTCGATCTGGAGAGAGACACACTTGTAGGTCTCTCAACCTACAAAACCGACAAAACAACCGACAAAAAGAAGCCTTTTGCTTTTTTTGATCCTGCCATGATACAGAATTAACCAAGCATATAGGAGCATCATAGGAAGCTGTTAAGTAAGTGAACTTGCCCTAAACTGAAAAGAATATGGGTACTAAAGAGAGACACCATCATCACCTGGTGCCTTCAGTGCATCAGTTTTCTCACAGCATCTCCAAGGTAGCTGATGAAGCTTTGCCTCTTTCTAACTGCCACCCAGAAGACCTCTGTGGCTGCACAGAACACTCAAGTGTTACAGCAATAAGTTCTTTGCTCACCTAAACCTTAGCAGAAAAAAAATGAAAGAGAGAAGGAGAGATGGGGCAAGGCCCATCACGTTTTCTTGTTTGCTTGCTTTACCCATCTGTCTATCTGCTGCTGCCAGTGCCTGTGTGATGGGAGAAGGATGACTGCATCATTTCCATAGAGCTTGTTGTTTCAGCCACCTGATTGAGGGTGAAATTTGGTGATGCTGCTGGGTGTTCAAACACTTTCCAGGTAGGTGCTACCAAGAACATTTATTAAAATAGACAGATGGGCACTGGGGTAGGAAGCAGCCATTAGAATGCTTGAAATCAACCAACTGTGAAATAGAAAAATCAAAAAACTATATTTCTGGAGCCTTTAGTACTAGCCTTCCAGTTTATGCCTGTCCCTTTTACCCCTTCTACACATACAGACCCACAAAGAGACAGCTACACATGAAAATGCCACAGCCAGGTTTTAGTTTGTCTTTCTAGGTGCTTTAGATTGGCCAAGATTTGGGGTGAATCCCAGAATGGCCCCCTGAGCCAAAACTTGTGCATGCAAAACCAAAATGTAGCTTTGCTAGCAAATAAGCACCCAGGTGTCTTTGGGAGCTTGGGCATCTCAAACACAGGCAAGGTCTGGCCCAAACCTCCTCGAGTGCAGTAGGAGAAACACAACCCCTGACTGCCGGTAGGTAGGAGGTGGGATTCCTAATCGCTTGTCTAGATGCATTTGCAACTTATTCTGATTCCTTAACAGCTCTTTCTGTCTGCTCGTGTTCTTTTGGCATTGTGATCACTCTCCATTAGCTCTCTCAAGTAGTGGCATGAGATGCCAGGATAGATACTGTCAAAATCAAATGTCTTCACTCTGTTCCTTTTCCTTTTTTCCTAACTTAGCACTGGCAAAAACAAATGCATAGATTTGCCTTTTCGTAAGTATGTACTGAGGAGGGAGTTCAAGGCTATTAAAAAAAATATATATATATACATATATGTATATCAGTCAGATCTATCAGATTACTCTTAGGTATAAAAACATTGTGAATCAGTCACTGTCTTGAGATAAATTATCATGGTGTCAGTATTAGCAGTTTATTTTTGGTCTGTGTTAAATTCTCAGGGAATGAAGGGCAGTCCTCAGTACTGCTGCCTTCTTGTAGCTGTGATCTTGACCCTGTCGTCTCATGTAGGACCAGCTTGCAAGAACTCTGAATTTTCTTTGAGCTTTTATGATTCTAAATTCGACCTTGGTCTTACAGTATTTCTGCTTATCTGTCACTAACCCAAGGGGAATAAGGACAGTGTCAATGGGTGCTCAGGTATGACAGCAATGACTGGGACAGAATATTTATCTGCTACCTAGACGCATAGTAAGAACTTGTTTGCAAAGGGAACAGACCAACTCAGAAGACCTTTCTTAGTGCCTGTCTTTCATCATACTGATGTTAATGGCACCGTCCCAAAGAAAACCCTAAAGTAGGACAAGAGATTTGTGCTTTGGCAGAGACTGTCTCTCCACTGTTTTCCCAGGGGAGGTCATCTGGGTCTGTACAAAGCCAGTACCAGATCTTTGTATCACTTCAAGGGAGTGGTGTTATGAACAGAGAATTCTGGTTTCTTTGTGTTTTACCTCTGCTTTGGGTGAAAGGAAATGACAGTCCTGTTCTCCAGATGGTGTCAACTGGTGTAATCAGCTGGGAGTGGGGCTTGTGAATGCAGGATCAGACATCCAAAGTCTTTTTTCTATTTATTTTACAGCTCTTTGAGATCTTCTAAGGAAAGGTACTATAAAACATAAAGCATTAGTTAATATGTGTAAGTGCATATATTTGCCCTGTTTCTCTTAGTACTGCACAGCATCCTTTTCCATTGGCTGATTTATAACCCCCACATTCACAAGGTCATCTCCATTTGATTCTGCAGTGTTGCATTTTTAAATTATGCTAAAGCCTCCCCTTTATTGCCAGGATAAAACTAATACAAACCGAGCAGACCTTGACCAAAGGAGTAGCCCAATAAAACTATAAGTTGCCCACACCAGGCAAGTTACTAGGAAGCAATTTGCAAAGATCGGCAATGCTTTCAGTTCCTTTTTTTGGCCTCATTAGCACTGTGTATAGCCACCTACAAGGCTTAGAAAGTGTGTTTCCCTCTTAAATATAGCTGCTTCCTTTCTTCCCCTCTCTCACCAAGCACATTCACCCTGGCTCCTCTTGCGCCCTGAACAAGTTCATCTGAGCCAAGAGATTTTTTTTTTCAGCTGAAGGCATTGCAACTCACAATATTAGTGTTCATGGGTAGACATAACAGTATGTATGGCAGCCTAGCATTACATAGTTGGATTTAACCATTAAGCTGCTTCCCTCCTGACAAACAAGGCACTTGCTTGCAACTTCATCTGAGGCTGACGGGAGTTCTTCCCTTTTATTCAAGTCCCATCTGCAGCACCTTGTGAGTTTCCAGTGATGAACATTGCTTTCTCTGTAAGCACAGGAATCTGAAGCAAGGCATATAAAAAGGATATAAAGCTACTGGAAAGTGTCCAGAGGAGGGCAATGAAGTTGGTGAAGGGTTTGGAGAAGAAATCATATAAGGAGCATCTAAGTCACTGGGTCTGTTCAGCCTGGAGAAGAAGAGCCTGAGGGGAGACCTCATCATGGTCTACAGCTTCCTCACAAGGAGAGGAAGAGGAGCAAGCGCCGAACTCTTCTCTTTAGTGACCAACAACAGGATCCAAGGGAATGGCAGAAAGATGTGCCAGGGGAGGTTTAGGTTGGATATCAGGAAAAGATTCTTCACCCAGAGGGTGGTGGAGCACTGGAACAGGCTCTCCAGGGAAGCAGTCATGGCCCCAAGCCTGACAGTGTTCAAGAAGAGACTGGACAACACCCTCAGACACATGGTGTGAACTGTGGGGTTGTCCTGTGCAGGGACTGGAGTTGGACCTGATGATTCTTGTGGATCCTTTCCAACTCAGGACATTCAACGATTCCATGTTTTTGCTGTTTAGCTGTGTTTTACTGGTTAGATCAGGGACTGAAAGAAGCATATTCAAGTCTTAAGTAACTTTTGGTGAGGAAATGATGCATCTCTTCTCCATTATTCCTGCCTCTCACAGCGACCCTAGAATGTAAGGCCAAGGACACAATTGCTCCAGCTCCCTCGATTGTGAGTCATATTCTTCTGGCCAACATGTTTCTGTATTTCCATTGTCTCCCAAGGTGATAAGTGCTAAAGAAAAGGAACAACCGACAAAAAGAAGCCTTTTGCTTTTTTTGATCCTGCCATGATACAGAATTAACCAAGCATATAGGAGCATCATAGGAAGCTGTTAAGTAAGTGAACTTGGCCTAAACTGAAAAGAATATGGGACAAGCAACCTACTGGTTGCAATATCAGGCAACCTGTGTTCCTTTCAGAAATAAGATCAAACCAAAGTTTGGCTGTTGGAAACTTTTGAGAGTCCTGAAAGAAGCCTGGGACCACACCCACACTTCTCCAACTGATGTCCATCTCTAGCTCCCCTAGATTTAGATGGAGACATTTAAAATGTAAACAAATCCAAATATGCTTGTTGTTAGATTGTTTGAGGGATGCCAGCACTCTCCCTTGAGGTGGACCTTGGATATGGGAGACAAAGCCACCCCCTTTCCATTTAAAGCCCTCTCATCTCTACACTACTTTATGTTACTTTCAAGCTGGATTTGGCTCTCAAGGCCTTTTACCTTTCTTTTTTCTGTGTACCTCTGATGAGACAGCAGGCACCATTATGCAGTGGAGTAGAAAGCAGTCCTGAAATGAGCAGACCAGGCACATTTTTCCCTAGACAGTGATGGTGAAGGGAAATCTCTGCTTCTGCTGGGCTTCATTTTGTGGCAACTGGTGCTCTGCCATCAACCTCGACCTCCAGCCAGGTTTACGCCTGCCAAAGACCAGACCCTTCATCTGTGTCTACACATGTAGGTCACTCCATGCCGCTTCCTTTCCTGCTTTCCTTTGGTCCCTTGGGAGACAGAGGGAATGGTTCCATGTGATCTGGTCTTGCAATTTTCATGTGTTTATATTTCCACCTGCCTCACCAGTGTCCTTAATTCCCCTTTCTCCAACCTCCTGTGCTGCCTTTTCTCATTTTGCTACTTCTTCCCCACTGCCTCTCCTCTTCTGTGCATTCATGACCTGTCCCCCTCACCCCCATCCACAAGCTTTTCTTTATCCCATGCACTCCCCACTCACTGATGTGCAATGTAGTCACTATTGCATCAAGTTAGTCTATTAAGAGATCATATTTTATGGATGTGTTAGGTTGTTGGGCTTTCTTTTCCCTATTTAATATTATTTTTCAGCTCTATGTTGTCACCTACATTTATTTGAAATTGCAGGATAATTTGTTTTTTCTAATTTTCAAGATGTGAACTGCTGGTTCTGAGGAGGTCAGTGTTTCGGGTACCCAGTGCCAGAGAGCTGGGACTGCACACAGAGATTTGTGCTGTGTGAGGAAATACTTCATTAGACTTGTATTCCACGAAGACACTCTTGCTTCTTAACGCCTATGATTTTAATTAAAACCTGGAAAGTGAAGAATCCTCGGGTTGTATTAATGTTTTCATTTCCATTAGGACAGCAGAGTTTATAAACATGAGCTGAGTTTATAAATTAGACCTTGGACAAATATTAAGTGCACAGTGCAGCAAAGGCAGCTGAGAACTGCAGTGGAGCTGGCCTTATTTTTCCTTGGCTTGGTCTGGCTTTCCAGTGTCCTCCTCTTGGCACAAGGTTTTCTGAGCTGTTCAAGGGTTCCACCTTGGAGACTACGCTAATGGCTTGTTCCATGTCTTTCTGTGGATACTCTCCTCACTCAGCAAAGCAGAAGAGAAGCAGATGTTTCGATCAGGGGCTTGCAAAACAACATGCAAAGGTGACTTTGGGTATAGGGATTTTGTGATGAGTAACATGAAAGGGAAAGAGATTGTACTGACCCAGTTCTCATCTGTGTACGTACACAGTTACAGAGTCAGATCTAAATATAAATGACACTTACAGTCATCCACATCCAGAGTGTGCAAATATATTGCTGAGAAGATGCAGCCTCCTCCAGAGATGATGTGACAGTGCATACAGCTGTGTGCAGGCTGCACTGGGGGAGTGCAGGCAGGCATTTCCTAGCAGGCACAGCCTGGCGCCAACACTGATGCAGGGGGCCACAGACCCCATACAGCCTGACTGTACTCAGCCGTGCAAACTGCACACAGGCCATCACTGTGACACCAGTGACAACAACAAGCAGCACTTGTGTGCTGTGCTCTGCTCAAGGACAGCAGAAAGGTTTGAAAAGACAATCATCAGCCACATTTTATGCAAGGGAAAGCGAAGCAAGGATAGTGAAGTGCCCAGATCCACACAGCTGTCTGCAGCAGAGCTGGGAGGAAAATCTGTCTCCCCTGTGTAGGGATCCTGAGTTCCCACTCCAGTTCTCACAGGGAAAACTTCCCACTCCTACCTGAAATCATGTAACATCCTTGGAAATGGCAGTACCTTTTTTCGTGGCAGTGTAATAGTGCAGAATGGCTATGCTTATTTGCATCTCTGGCCTTTGGCTGCTGTACCTGAAGGCTGGTTAAAGATTGTCTTGTGGTGGCCATCAGAAAGGGCAGCTCAGGTATGTCTACCCTGTGCGCAGTGCAGCATCATGCAGGGATGCTATCTGAGCTAATCAGTTCAGGCAATGTGTGGCATGGAGGTACCCTCAGTTGCCTACACCCCATCAGCATTTGCTTTTTGGAGGATGGGTGCACATCTTCCATGCAAAAGTTTGACTTCTCTTGAGTATGCAGAAGGATGGAGCCTGTACTAAAACCATGCAGTCCCCCAAAGGATCTGCAGCAATGAGTCTGAAGGTGTTTTGTATGGTAACCTATGCATTAAAGTAAATATCTGTGCTCTGCAGTCTACACCATGCAAGGGCAGTAGACCATCCTTTCAGACTTTGTTGACCTTGGTTTAGCACCATAACTGCTGAACTGTCTGAACTGGTTTGCAGGGTAGCACCTGTGATTCACAAACAGCTCTGTTTCCGTCACTGACTGAGGTGGCACAGTGAGTGGAGGAAGGTGGGAAGAGAGACACTGGGCATGCCTGCCTCTCCCCTTCTCCCTTGCATCACGACTGGATGTTTTGATAAGAGGATGGTGTTCAGGAGAAAGGAGGGAGGCGTGCTTGTTGTCAGCCTCTGTCTCCTTGAGCCCACTAGGGCTGTTATTGAGATATCCTTCCAAGCAGCTTAAATAGAAACGTCTGGTGACAAAATGAAAAAAACGGGGAAGCCAAGGAGACTGGTGGGTGGGAGTTCCCTTCCCTCCTCCCTCCCCCCCCGCCCTCCCCCTGAAGGAGAGGAGAGACTTGCTGGTACTTCCAACCCTGATAATACATCTGAGTCAGTGGAAGGGGTGGTGGCAGGGGAGGAGGAGAAGGAGGGGGTAGCTTCCTGGGCCATTTTTCAGGCTCTTTTGATACTGCTGAACCCATTAGAGGCCATTACTTAGGCTGCCTGACAACATGGGCTCTCGCCGTCTGTTTGGACTCAGAGTGTTCTGGGCCACTGCATCCCTGCGGAAAGAGGGGAGAGCTGAGGTCCATCAGTCAGGGTGATACCAGGAACTCCCCATTTGAAATTCCTGCTAGTGTGGCACCTCCTTCTGCTGCCCCTGCTGCCACTGCTTAGGTTAAAGGGGACACCAGCAGTGGTTCAGAAACATTGACTTTTTGCTTTCTCTCTGTCCCCTTCCTGCTACTTTCTTTCCCAATGTTTCTTTAGGAGGGTACAGGTCACCTACTTTACAAAATCAGGGTCTTTGTGTCTTGTTTAATCTCTGCTTAATACCAGTCCTTCTAACCCCCATGTGGCCCAATCCCCTTCTGTGCCTTTGTAGTGAGAAAAGGTTTAGAAGGTGATAGCTATCCACCAGCAACAAAATTTCTAGGCAAAAGTCCTACCCATCCCACCATCCATTTAGGGAGTCAGTAAGTCAGTGGCATGGCAATAACCCCTTGGGTTGAGGGTGCCAGGGGGGTCTGGAAACCCTCTGAGAACATGGCACATGTGCTCCTTCCAACAGGGCTCCTCTACGAGGCTCTTGTGGGGACTTCACATTTTCAATGAGTGGGTGTATGTGGGGGGGGGGGGGGAGGAGGGGCTGGGGGCTGAATAGAAATGCCGTGGTAACACCGCACGTTAATGGCAACGCTTCTCCAAGAAATTTCTCTTGAGAGTTCCTCATTATGCAAACAAGTCTGGCAAATGATAATGTCTCCTGTACTTGCTTGGATTAATGTATGTAAATGGAAGAGCTGCTGCTCGTTCCCAAAAGCAACATTCAGTTTCCCACACCGGAGCTAGCGCCCGAGCCAAGGGCAGTGCGTCACAGCGCACACACAGACTGCAGTTTTCACCCCTTTCACCCAACACCAGTTGCCCCTTGCATCTTCTAAGATCACAAAGCTAAATGTTGCTTTCCTTTAAACACGTGTCCACGTTGAACACAGGACCGTGGCCCTCTATGTCCTGGGGTCAGTACAAGTCACTTGCATCCTGTCCAGGGCAGTGTCCAGGCCTGGTGATCTGGTGGAGAAACTAACAGAGTAGATCCTGGGTTTTGAGGATTTGATCCAGGCAATATATTGCTCCGCAGCCTTACAAGAACACAGGGAGGTAGATGTGGGTGGTGGTTGACTTTTCAGTTACAGACTTGAATTTGATGTGGGAAAGGAGTCACTTGTTATCATCTAAAGGGAATTTTGTTACCTCTGTGAAATGAGTTTGGTGCATTTTAAGTCTCTTTTCCTGTTGACTTGTGAGTAATGTGGTTAACAGAGGCAAAAAAAAAAAACCAACCAAACAAAAAATCCCCAAACCCCAGAAAAATCAGGTTGTTTTTACGGGGAGTTTTTTCTTTTGTTTGTTTTGTTTGTTTTTTGTTTGTTTGTTTTGGGGGTTTTTGTTGTTGTTGTGTTGTTGTTGCTGTTGTTGTTGTTTTTTCTTAAAGTAATCTAGGTCAGGTCAATCTGAGTTAGCTGAGCCTGAGGCTGACATCACCAAGTTTATCTTGTGGTAAAACCAAAGTACCCTATCAGTGCAATGTTTTTCCACTTGACATAACTTCTGACAGTTGCCATGAGGTTAAAAACACACTTTTGTTTTACTTTTTTTTTTTTTTATTATTTTTTATTCTCTGTCCCCCTCCCCCCCCTTTTTGAGAGCATACTCTGCCTATGACTTTCAGTTGTTTGAACGTATATACGTAGCAGAGTGCCATCAGGCCTGGCCTTGCCCAGCACCCTCAGCAGCAGTAAGGCAGGGCAGTGCTGGCTACCAACATCCATGGCTTCCTAGCCACTTGGCAAGTAGAAGCCTGGCCTCTCCAAGGTGCTCTGACTGTCATCTTCCCTCAGCACCAAATAACTGCAATTGAAGTAAGTGATTTCTGACTGCTAAAACTTGTGTGTGCAGCAGAGCATATCTGGGCTAAAGATCATTTGCTTGAAATGCAGGTGAATTGCTTTGCCAAGCACCCGGCAATGGCTAAAATTCAGAATTTGGAATTTTTTAGTGAAAAAAAAAAGAATTTCTCAATTTTTTTCCCTCTTCACTGTTATCAATAAAATGAAAGTGGAGGATTCTGAGTCAGAATTTTACCCATGAAAAAACATACTCATTTTTAGTAGGCTTGAACTTTTTAATTTCTTATTAGTTCCAAAACCCATGAAGCTAATTTTATTTCCTTTATTAGGTTGGGAGGGGGAGGTTGACATTTTTTTCCCCTCTTCTCTAGACAGCTCAATTTAGAGAAAAGAGCAAAATACTACGTGATGGTGGCTTGCTTCTGACAAAGGAGAGTTAAATCACGGAAGATATGATCTATGTAGCACAGCCTGTAGCAAAGAACGGAGGCGTTTAACTTTCCTCTGGCTTTTCTAAGACAAAAGGAAAATGCATCTTAATGCTAAAACAGCTTGAAATTAAACAGTTCAGGGCATTTCGAGAAATAAGACTGAAGCATTGGATGGTAGGAATATTAAAATTCTTTCTCTCTTTCCCACCCAGAAGGAAAACGTTATGAAATTTCCGTGAATAATTTTGAAATTTGTTTGCACTGTGAGGATTAGGTTCAAAATTGGTGTCATTTTGAATTCAGATGAGGGCTGACTTGTTAGGGAAATACAAAGCATGTGGAATGGTATGCTTGCAAAAGGGAGTGATGGTCGCTCTCAGCCTTAAAGGAGGCACAACCCGGGACATCGATGGTGAGCCCTTTGCCACCTGCTTGCCACTGGCTTGCAAGCCCTGAGTAGGAACCAATAGAGGGTGGCTCATTTAGAGACTGCATTGTCTATTTTTGACCTGCACTGAGAAGAAAAATATAATGCCTTGTATCCTAAAAACCATGCAGAAATGGATTTTTTACATCCTGATGGCAGTATCTGTTCTGCTTTGAATACAAGCTGCAGATTTCTTTTATCTCGGGGCGGGGTTGGGGCAGAGCTGGGAATGATGCTAGATTTGGAAACCCCTCACCTGCTTTCTTCCTCATGGGATTGTGAAAGCTCTCAGAGATTGCAATTCTTCTCCAGCTCCGAAGAATCCCGTTGATATATGTTCTGTATTATGATCATATATAAAGACTGATAAGGCATCTTTGAAAGAAAATCAGAGGGGAACATGTTGCCGCGCGTGCTAAAGTAGCAGAAGTGTGAATGTCACGTTGAAACCTTACGTTTTGATATATAGCTGTAACAAAGGGGGTGAGGGGTCTGTCTGTATAAAGAACACCAGAAAATCTACTGCCTCATGATTTTTTAAAGAGAATATAAATCAAAATTGAGAAATTCAGAAGGCTTTTACACCCACTTAGTGGATTCTGTGTGCATTGAATGTTTGCTGCTATAAAACCCTACTCTACTCTGTCTTTGAAAGTTGACTGGGAACTAATAGCACCTTATCAGGGTTTTGCATGTGATAGCCCTAAGGTTTACCTTTGTAGTGCTTTTAAAAAAAAAAAAAGGTCCTGCAAGAACCCTGGTCTCTGCTCCAGCAAAGGGTGAAAAGGAGATGCAAGAAAGGAAAGTAATACGATTATACCTAATTGCTTTAGCATCCACTTAACTATTTTACATATGTGTCTTAGAACAAATGTTTGTGGAGTGTCTAGACTGGTGTTTACAAATGTGTTAGCTAACGCTGGCTAATTGGGGAGCAATTAACGTGAGTTAAAATGCTAGGAAGCCTAGACAAAGCCGGAGCGTGCCTTGCCTTGTGCTCCTCTTCCTATCTCTGTCTTTATCCCACCAGGGAAACGGAGGAGAGGCTTGAATTGCAGTGTAGAGAGGCACGTTTCTCCCTGCAAGGGAAGGGGGAAAGCAGAGAAGAAAGGATCAGGAGCCCTCCCATCAGCATGCCTCACGGAGTATGGTGTTAGCCGCATGGAAATCACGCTGCTCCGGGAGCGCTGCCTGTTATTTCACTTGCTCTGCTGCACCGTCAGCTTTGTTTAAGCTGTGCCTCTCCACCCAGGGCTTTCTGCAGGCTCCTCACCTCCTCTTGCTTTTCCTGTGCCTGCACTGTGAGTGTCTGGTACAGCCTTTTTACCTGCCATCTCTCCGTGCCCCTTTCTGATTACAGTTAATTCTCCTCCTGGAATCACAGAATCACAGAATGTTAGGGATTGGAAGGGACCTCAAAAGTTCATCTAGTCCAATCCCCCTGACAGAGCAGAAACACCTAGATGAGGTTACACAGGAATGTGTCCAGGTGGGTTTTGAATGTCTCCAGAGAAGGAGACTCCACAACCCCCCTGAGCAGCCTGTTCCAGTGCTCTGGCACCCTCACTGAGAAGACATTTCTTCTCACATTTAAGTGGAACCTTCTGTGTTCCAGTTTGTACCCATTACCCCTTGTCCTACCATTGGTTGTCACCGAGAAGAGCCTGGCTCCATCCTCATGACACTCACCCTTTATATATTTATAAACATTAATGAGGTCACCCCTCAGTCTCCTCTTCTACAAACTGAAGAGACCCAGCTCCCTCAGCCTTTCCTCATACGGGAGGTGCTCCACTCCCTTAATCATCTTTGTTGCCCTGCACTGGACTCTCTCCAGCAGTTCCCTGTCCTTCTTGAACTGAGGGGCCCAGAACTGGACACAATATTCCAGATGTAGAAGTGTCAAGCTGATCGAAAGAACCTACTTTCATAGTTACACTCAGATTATGCTCTTTGCTGTCCTTAATAACACTGCCCCTTTGCCACAATTCTGATGGCGGCTGTGCCTTTGCTTCTGTGTCCACAGGATGGAGTAGGTACCTACTTGGATTTTGGAAGGGCTGTTGTGCCGTGGGGAAGTGCCAGATTGGAGGGGAATGAGGAATATTTGACTCACTGCCTTCCGCTCAAATCCATCGTGAATGTTGCCTTTGGAGGAGGTTTCCCAGTGGGAAAATAAAGGGAAATTGCCCACGCTGAGCAACAGCTGCTGCTGTTTCAGCAGCGCCATGCGTGGTTTCCCCGGCTTCCCTCAGCTCCTGTGGAACCATTTTTATTTGGTGGATGAATACTTCGGTGATTATCCCTCGAAAGTAGAGTTTGGGCCAGGATCTGGGCTCTGCCAGAGTGCCAGCACACTTGGCAGACCCACTCAACCATGATGTGGCTCCTCGAGGAGCTTTTTAGAGATGAGTGTCTTTTGAGCTACCGTGGAAGTGTGTTGCAGGTGTGTGTATGTACCTGGGGGAGGACTCATACTGCAGGCTCTTGGCTTTCTCTTTCTTTTTCCCTCAATACTTCCTAACCCTCTCATGTTGCAAATCACCACTGTAGGGCTTGTTCCTGCACAGTAGCATAGGAGTAATTCCCCAAATAAACCTGTGCCTTCCTAGGAGGCAGGTACCCAGTGCTTTCCTGGGACTGTGGGCAGTAAAAACTCTGTAAAGGGTAGAGCGAGAAGAGACAAATCTTACATGGAGAGGATTTATGAGCATAGACACTAACCTTACTTGTTCTCTTTCTTTTTCTCCCCTATTGCACACACATATTTGGAAGTTAAACCCATGAACTAATTGCAAAGCCACATGGACACATCTTTATATCTATAAAGAATAATAAAACCTCCATTCATTATGTACTCTGCAGTGTCTAACCTGCATCGCATCCAGTAATTCATTTGCCTGGGAATCAATCCAATATTAGAATAGCAAAAATAAAAAGGTTGGAAGAGATCTCAGGAGTCCATATTCTTTCTTGCAGACAGGATCAAAAATATCAATTGCAAACTGATGATCAGCTTCAAATAGCCATACACGTGTAAAATAGGGTCACATCTGCCTACCAAATTAATGCACTTTTTCTCTAAATGTGGGGGGTTTTTTCCAAAAATTTTCTTAGGAAGATTTGGTTGTGAGACATGAGAGATTTAAGTTTCTTATATCTTATGACAGCATAAAACTGGAAGCTAATAATCATGAAGATTTTCTCGTTTGGAAAGGGAGACTGAGAGTCTCCTACTGCGGCATGCAATATTCACTTCTAGGTCCTGTATTATCGTATTCCGATTAAAGCTTCTGTACACATAAAAACGTGAAAACATTATGGAAATGTTATAATGTTCCAACATATTTTAGCATCCCAAAACTTGGAACATTTTGGAAATGTTTTGCATGCATTCATTTTGAGTCTTTCTGTCTTCCATATGTCCTTTGCAGAATTTTTGCAGTCCTCACAAGTTTTTGGAAACACATTAACAAATGGTTTTATCAAGGTCCCTTTGAAGTTATGGGGGACCCTTTCACCAACTCAGCAGTTTTTGCCAAAGATCCTGGGATTTTTTGGGTGGAAGACAACATGAAGTATGAGATGTTGATAATGACTGGAATAATTAGGAAAGCATTGAAAAACAGGACTTTTTTTCTGCACTTGGGAGTTGTCCAAAAGAAATCTGCTTGTTGTCAAGAGAGCCCTAATAGTGCCTGTTGCAGGTACAGTCATTCTGAAGGTGGTATCAGCCGTCAAACTGTTGCGATCTAGTAGGAAGTGTGTCTGGGATTGCACTCTTGTCATGGGTTGCAGACATCCAGTCCGTTCATCTGTACTGCTGATTTATTTTAAGTTCACTGCTTTGGGATGCTCCTGGTTTAAAGTACTTGTCAGCTCTAACAGAGGCAGCTTTGAAACCTACACTGGTTTCCTGGGAAATAAATAAGTTTTGTTCTAGTCAAGTAAAAGTTTTGCATTCCTTATTATAAAATTTGAAATGTAGTTACTAAAACAATGCAACCGTATGTTGCATCTGTCTGTAGTTTTAGCTGTCACTGGTGGAAGTTTTTTGGCACTTTGTATTCAAACCAGACCTCACCTTGCACAAGTAATCTTCCATGGCAGAAGTGGTACTGGTTTTTTTCATTCTCCTTTTATATGGATCATCCAAAATGAGTTTGGGATCTCCTCTGTTTTGTAACTGACTTTCCTGGGTTCACACATTATCTTTTTCCTTCTTCCTCAGCATTTTTAAGGAACTGGTCATATTACTTTTAGAACCTTGTGAAATTATCTTTAGTTCTTTACATTTTTGTTGTCTTCTACTATAAAATGCATCAGCCCTGTGTCTGACTCCTTTCACTGGGCATATCTGCATCGAGAGGGAAGTTAATTGCAGGGGCACTTTCTCAAGCGTCCCTTTCCTTGATGGCTGGTATATGTTCTCTATGTTTGTTACAGTTGCTGTAAGCCATATCAGAAGAATTACTAATAAAACAGTATTTGTCACAATCTCAGAAGTGGGATTGTGTTGCACAGCTTCTGTACAGTGCACATGGCATTTATCTGGCAGCTGGAGCACTTCAGATTTCCCCATGTTAGCAATTTTAGGAGGATATTTGGAAAGGGTAGAGGGATTCGTTATAGGCCCATATGCAGAAGAAAATTATATTCTGCTGCTAAGTGAAAAGTTTCTTTGAAATTTATTTGGAATGAGAGATTTGTAGTTTAAGTATTCACTTCCAAAGCCTCCTCTAAAAAACTTCTCACTGCACTCCTTGAGTCTCTCTAGAAAATATTTTGATTACATTTTCTTTTGTAAAAAGTAGAAATATTTATCTGCACATCATGGACTTGAACAGGTGAAGTTGGCTGCCCAAGTGACCAGGAATCTGCCATGTGCCCCAGAGAGAGTGAGAGGAATTTTAAAGCATCCGCATAGGAGCATTGTACACACTCTGCTACTCCCAGTGTGTCTATGTGTAGAGGTGTCTTGTAAGACTTCCAGTGACTGTCATTACAGGTCCTGCTTTTCAAATATGCTCACTCCCAGCATGAGGAGCTCTGTTTTGAAAACCTGGATGCTGAGTTTGCTGCCCGAATGGGATCTCAGTTCTTTTGAAAAAATCTGTCTCCAGTTGTGAATGCTGCACTCTCCAAGAGTGCCAGCCAAATGTCTGCACCTGCTCCAGATACCAAGCTTGGAGTAACCCTGTTCTAGCATAAGCTTTTTTCCTTTTCCATGCACCGGGCATCATGTGAAGGGGCATGACGTGTTGGAAAACACTTATTTTCCTTTCTGGACCCATTCCAGAGCCCCAGCATGGCCTCACTGGTGCTATGCTGTAGGAGGTGTTGCCCTTTGCAACACATGTGTGAGCCAGGTAGTTTGTGCCCTGGTCTGCTTTGGCTGTGGGCTATATATCTTCTCCTTTGATTATGTTTTCTGCCACACCTTGCCTCTTATCTCTACTGCCACAGTTTTGCAAGTGGCATAGAAATCCCTGTATAGATAGTTAGTGCAATATCAGGTGAATGAATGGGGAGAGACTTGTCACATATGTCCAGAAATGAGGCATAATCATCCCCGGTGCCTTTTCTCACTGATGCCAACAATGTGATTTGAAAGAAAAGCTGGTTCCATGTCCAAATACAGCCAAGGAAGTGAGATGCCTCATTGTTTCTGGGGATGAGGCTGTGAGCTCGAAGTGTCTGTGCATCTTCACACTAGGTTCCCCTGGGGAGATATGTACACTATCATTACCGAATCATTCAGTGTGCTGTTGAGCACATGGGACCGTCAAACTTCTCAGTTAAATCTACTCATAACCATTGCAAAGCCATTTTGATGCCTATGACAGTTAAAACCTCTTACGGTGAAATCGTTTATTGCAGCCTAACATTCCACTACAGCAAGAGTAGGTGCTTCTAGTAATCCTTGAGAAAGATCAAATTGAAATGTAAAAGGTGTTTCTCATTGTGGCAATGGCTAAGTGCTTAACCATGTGAGGGTCCAGGGGAGCACTGCACCTCCATTTCAATAAGGACCACAAGAGGAAATCAGCAGAGATTCAGAAAATCACTGAAAGGGAAGTGGCCTCACAAATCAGTAGTTCTTTTCACTAGGAGGCATGCATATGTACAAGCAGGCATGTTTGCAGGGATTGAATCTTGCAGTTGTTTTGCTTGTTGATGCAAAGGCATGCAAGATGAGGCATCTTGCATTTTCTTGGTGATGATTACATATTGGGTATCACACTCCGAGCTAAGTAGTCCTTCACCCTGAGCCTTCATTTTGTTTTTCTTGGCGTTATTTCTTCCTCAATTATATATGTTTGGACTGACCCAAGCCATTCTTCTCTTCCCTTGGTATTTATAGCTTTTATGCACTGGTGCACAGTCATTCATATTCGCACCACACAAGTATTGGAAAAGAAAAGGTACGACTGTCCTTTCAGCTAGTAACATTTTGAGACCTCAATATCTTCATTAGAAAGGTCATGAAAAATGCTCTGGCATTCTGCTCTCATCCTGTGATTTACCTTCAAAGTCCAGACTACCTAGATCACATACAGCTACGCATGGGACGTGCACTGAGGAAGTATCTAGGGACTAGTGCCTGGACTGGTCCCTGGAATTAGTCCCCACTCAGTAGAGGCTGTTGTAACCACTCACAGGCAAAGGGGAGGACAGGAAGGTACAGTCAGAGTGCTTTTGCTTGGAAAATGTTGGACGGCATGGTTTCCCTGTGGACAAAATTCCATTTTCTGAGCAGCTCTAACCACAGACCTGCCTGATAACCCAGGTCACTCCTACAGGAGCTTGTGTTTGTGCTGCTGCTGCTGCTTATGCTGTAGAGGAATATAGAGTTACAAAGGCCACTACCTCGATATGGGATTTGCGTCTCAAAACAGCTTTCAGTTGAGAAGGAAAGTTGTCAGATTCTTGGAGAAAAAGCCCTTAGCTCAGCACTTTCCAAACTTTTCTTCTTGATGCCCCATTTTTAGGGGCAGTGATCTTTCCTCCAAGATTTCAGACTTTTTTGTTGGAGTCAAGACCCCTATTTTGGGATCTGCTGCCTTAGCTTCTTACATTGGTGGGGTCATCCCCAGGGATGCTAGAAAGTAAATCCCTTACGGGCAGCATCATAAGCTGATCTGTTTAATCATGTGGAAAGAAAAGTTTTAACCTGTGCCACTGCACAGTTAGAAAGATACACTGTGGGGTGGTCACTCTCACTGTGCAAAGCACTGGCACCACTACATGGCACAGTAGCCGATGGACCGGTGGTCCTGTTTACTTTTGTGACTCTCCTACATCTGCAAACAATGCCTGTGAGGATTGTGAAAGGTCATTGTTTCAGGAGAGAGAAGAACTTTTCATGATGAGATGGCTAGAAGTAACCTGATGAGGGGATCTCATTCATCCCACTGCCAAAAGGCCTGGTTAGCTATGCTCAAGTGTTTCCTGACATGTTTATCTAGCAAACTCTAAAACACCTTCAAATGGCAAGGTCTCTGCAACCCAAGGCAATCTTTTCTGATGCTTAAATGTTCTTACCACTAGATCTCAGAAGTGACTTCTAACCCCTTTCTGAAATCCAACCCACACTTTCCTTGTTGTATGCACCATGGTTATATGGAACAAACTGTTCTCATTTTTTTTTTTAATTTTATTTTTCCGAAACCTTTGAAGTTTTTGAAAACAGTTTTAGTGTCTCCTTTGTTTGATTGTCTTCTCTAAAGTAAACAGCCCCAATGCATTAAAGCTGCCTTAGAAATCGTGCTCTCTCAGCTTCTGGTTATTGTCATTGCCTTCCTCAGGTCTCTCTCCAGCAGGGCCACATTTTCCTTGGGGTTCATTATCCCAAGGTGTACACAGTACTCTGGCTGATTCCCACCAATTTTTGCTAAAGCAGATTAGTTTCTGTGCTTTGCAGATTGCACCCTCGTACACATATGCAGTATTTGTTTTTTTCTTACGAGCAAGGCAATGGTGATTCCCCTTGACCTTTTGGTCTCCTGTTGCTTTTTCTACTGTAACCTCCTTTTCTGCCTCATTGTTCATCCTGCATCAATGGAGCCTGTTATTCCTGCCAAAGTGCGATACCTTGCACACACCCATACTCTATTTTATTCTACTGTTTATCAGCTCATGTTGTAAATATGATGAGATAATTTTTAATTCCATACCTATCTTCCGTGTGCACTCCTGCTCACCTTCCTGTCATCTGCAAATTCAATAAACAGACTTTATACTGGTCATTAATGAAAATATTGAATATCACCAGACTGCAAACAGATCCCTGCAGAAACCCAGCTGGTGCATCCTTGCATTTTGACAGTGAACCATTGGTAACTACTTTCTGAGTACTGTTTTCCAAGAGGTTATGTAGCCATTGTATAGCGAGGTTGTGTAGCCATTCATCTAGACCACATTTTCTGAGCTTGCCTGTAAGAAAGTCAGGAGAAAGGGCATCAGAAAGCTTCCTAAGGTCAAGATATATGACTGAACTGTTTCTCTGTTGTCCACAAGACCTGTTTCCCTTCTAGTGAAGAAAATTAGATTGGTTTGACATTATTTTCCTTGACAAGTGCATGTTGCCTGTTAGTCATCTCCTTGTTATCTTGCAGGTGCTTAAAAGTAGTCTGGTTATTTGTCCCAGCTGGTTCCAGGGAACAAAAGCAAAGCTCTCTGCTTTATAATCCCCTGGCCCTCCCATTTTTCAAGGTACATGCCATGTTAGGCCATTTTTTTTCTTTTGTGGAGGCAGGTTTAGCCACTTGATTTTCCAGCTGATTGCAGGTGAAGGTTGAGGCAAAAATGTCAAATCCAGGCATGCTTGGTTGACAAACTTTGTACCCAAATAAGGTGATTGACCGTCCTGTCACTCCCCCACCAGAACTGCGGCCTTCTCGCGTCTAGAGAAGCATTGTTGCAAATCTAAAGTGGGAGGTTTCAGAAGTTTCCCTGCACTGTAAATAAGATAAATTCTGCCTTTTTTGGGGTGTATCAGAGCAGTGGATGTACATAGACAATCCCTGTACTGGCCAAATCACAAGTGCTGTAAACAAGTTAATCTGTGTTTACCCTTCAGCATTGCCTAGCACTGACCCAAGGAAGGACAAGGAAGAGAATCTGAATGGTATTTCTGTTCCGCTGTTTGGAGATAAAGTAGAACAGACAAGTACCTCCTGGTGTGTGTGTGAAGAACTAACTGTGTCTGTAACTGGCGCAAGCGTTTTTGTGCAGCTATTTCTGGGCAAATAGGTTTTGACTGAGCCTGGGGGTTTGTTTTGGAAGATTTTAAAATATCCAGGGAGGAACCTTTCACTTTTGTTAATGAGAAGTCTCAATTTTGCTTAAAATGGCAAAGACAAGACAATTCAGGGTAGATTAGAGAAATGGATAAGCAAAGGACTGATAGAAGAGCCTTAGAAGCAGAGAAAGGCATGGAAGAGAGGTATTTGGGGTAAAATGGACAGAGTGAGCACAGGCAGAGATGCTGATGAATGGAGTGAGGAAGAGAAGGAAAAAGGCCAGTGGAAGAAACTGAAAAAACAGAACAAAGGTAATCGTGCATTGATGTATTTCAAGGTTTTCAAGGACTTCGTCTAAACAAAAGAAAGCACAGAGGCTAATATGGAGAAGAGTGAGAAAAGACGGGGAGATAGCAGAGCATAAAAACTACCTGGAAAGTCTTTGCTTAGTGGCAGAATATGTACATTTCATGGGGTATTTATGGTCCATGGCTTCTGTGCAAGCAGGGTGCTGCTCAGCATATCAGCTCATAATGAGCAAGATGTAGCTTGCACGGTAAAGGTGACAGTTTCTAAGACATGAGCATAACCAGCACATGTTCCTTTGGCAGAGCAGGAGAAGGCAGATAACCCTTCAGCAGAGGTATTGCTCTTTAATCCCGGCACCACTTGCATTGTCATTTTTCTAGGCAAGAGCTAGCCAGCACCTGTGTGGACCAAAACAGGGCTTGTGTTGCCCTTGGGTCCATTTACGAGACGGACAACAAGCAGAAACCTGAGGGCCCTGAGCTGTGCAAGACTGGGACCACTGGACCAAGCTGGAAAGCAGTGCTCTCTAGGCACTGACACGGGGTAGGGGAAAGGCCCTCTCTGGCTTTAGGGTGGTGTTGAGTTTATGACAGGACACAATCAATAGGAGCAAAGCTGGATGACAGATGAATAGCCTGAGAATGGTTATCGTTGCAGTATGAAACCGTGTTGCATTGATTTCTGACACTTGGGGATTAATCTGCCTTCAGGTACATCTGGCTTTTAAAAGTGCTCTGTTTACACTTTTTGCAACCTGAAATACAGTCAAGTGAACTGGATTTTTCTCCAAGCTGAGAGACATCCAGCTCTGGAGTTTGGTTCAGCCAGCTAGAGGAAAACAGCCAGCTAGCTGCAAACTCATGATTTTCACCCAGACTCTCCCCTCAATACCTGTGAAGCTGCTGCTTTGTGCCTTTTGGCAGGAGCTCTTCACTTTCCCTCTGAGTTCTCAGGTTTGGTGAAACACGGGGTAATGACTGAAGCCTCAGGACCCAAAATGTGGGGAGAAAGACAAATCAAAATGGAACAAAGGGGCAGTGACCATTTGCAAAGAAGATGTAACGGGAATTCATTCTGCCTAGACCATCCCAGCCAATGTACAGCATAGAGGACAGTTTGGAGGAGGAAGAGAAGCAGACACTGAAGGAGGGAGGTGGGATCTTGGGGAAAGATGGGAAGTCTGATGGAGTGAAATAGGACAGAGGTGTGTACTAAAAATAGAAGAGCAAGATGTTATTTCTGAGGGCTTTGTCCCAAGGGCCTTTAGTCATATCTCTACATGAGTAAGTAGAGAAGAGAGTTAAGAAGGAGAGAGGACGAGACATTTTTGGAGGGGATAAAGAGTGTTTTCACTAAATAAAGTGTACTGACAGAAACAGATTTTGCCCTAAAGGTCATTTGTTAGCAGCAGACAGTGCACTATCGACTCCTACAGGCCTGCTGGATCTGCTGTTGGAGACAGCGTGGTGCAAGCAGCCAGGGTGAAAAGGAGAGGTGGGGAAGATGAACTGCACTATCTGGGCCTTTTCCTCTGCTCCCACACTTCATCCTGATCTGTGCAGGACCTTGTCTGGCTGGTCCTGGTGTTGTCATCAACAAAAACTAAATGGGCACCACACAGTGTAAATGAACGTTTCCCTTCAGACTTGCTGGCGTAATGCAAATGCCATGGAGCTGGGAAGCCATCTTAGCAGACCTGCAGGTATAATGCCATTGTTCTAACTCCCAGAAAACACCACTTATGATCTGCCAAAAAAGGATGAAGCTGGTCTTCCAGGTGGCTGACAGGCAGTGATGAACTGCGATAGGAGGCTGGGAGCCTGCACCTAAGCCTGAACCAAGGGATCACCACGCAGCTGCTCTGCCTTTCCCAGGGAAAGGTTAAGTTGCCTGGTGCAGGCTGTCACAGGCTGACGGTTTGACGTCGCCTGCTTATAGATCCCAGGCCTCGGCCAGGCCTCACCACTTTAACTTTCACTCTTAGTAAATCACAAAATGAAATGGAGTTTTCTTCCAAGTGACAAGTAAATCTTGGCCACTCTCTGCCTGCTGTACTGGTATCGCTTAATTCTGTAATCCCTTTGCCCTCCATTCCTTGGTGCAGCGAGCACATGCTGGGAAGCATTGGAGTGACAAGTGATTTCTCTGCCTGACACCTCGACTGGGAGACTTGATTAAGTGAAAATATCTTTGCATTCTTCTTTTTTTTTTTATTTATTTTTTTCAGGTGCAGAGAATAAAATGCACCAAAGGAATCAGCTGGGGCTGGGAAACATTATAGAGATTCCCTGCTCTGCCGCCTGCACTGCCTCTCAGGCCTGTGCCCTTGCTGTTTTGCATATACAGCTAGTTTTGTGTTGAGATAAGGATTAGCCTTGCTATTTCCAACTTTACTCTGGCAGACTCTGAGAGGTTTTCTTCCAGGTCTAGTGTCTCGGCAGTGTTCCTTACAGTGGTACCTCCTCCCAGAACTAGAGATTCAGGTAGTCCCATCTACTTACAAGGTGAGGAAGTGGCTCCTTCCAGCTTGGGGAGCTGGAGCAACTGGGAGCTTCCCCCATCAAGAAGGCTGTAAATCATTCCCTCCGGCATCTTTCACCCTGCCTTGAGCGATATTACTGCAGCTCTGGAGACTATTATTAGTATTCAGCGGTACACTTTTAAGCAAAACCTGAGAAAGGAATTAATCTGTCAATAGGAATAAATATCCTGGACAGTGATTTATGCAGATCCTGTACCCAGAGTGACTGTGTTCGTTTCAACTGCATCTCTCAGCCGTGTTCCCAGAGCCAATACAAAAACTTGCATTTAAAGTAACATTACAGCTGGCTGATCATTTGTTCAACACCTAGGTCTATGCAAGCACTGCTATACTCGGGAGTCAAAGCCGAGGAGAAATGCATGCGTCTGTCACTTTTTACAAAGATCAAACAGTAAGAGACACAGCCAGGGCAAAGGGTTCTGATTATCCTGGGCACATATACTGGACTCTGGCATCCTGTACATGTAGCAGCCATAGCATGTTCTTATAACTGCACAAGTACTGTACCATATCAGTGGATACATGCATGGAAAAGTATGTACAGCTGTGTAAATGTAGCGATGCATCTGTGGAAGGAGAAGACCACACTCTTCCTATGTGGCAAGCATAACTATAAAATCCTGGCATCCAGTGGATGTATAGTTAAAAATACAACAGAGAGCCGTTCATTTGGGTGCACAGGGTCCTGAGAGCACATATGATGTTGACAGACCGGTCTGGTTGGAAAAGCATGTTCGTGGGTCAGGAGACTTATGCTACATTTCTCACTGTTCTCCTTATTTGTTGTGACACTTTATACAAGCCACTTCACAGATCTGTTTCTTTTTCCTGGTGTCTACACTGAAGGCAATCACAGCACCACCAATTCTGGAATTTTTTGTCATGTGTCTCAGTGATAATTTGTGCTTTACCAGATGCCTCTGCTTCTGAAAGTAAATTGTTCTCAACCTTTTGTAGCTTTGGTGGCAGAGCAAGACTTGAAAATATATATGGCCTGCATCCATCCTTGAGGCTCATACAATGACAAAAAGAAGGGGGGAAAATGAACTTTTCTTATTTTTTGGAGATAATTTCTACTTTCTAGAAAATTGATTAATGATGTTTGCATGTTTCTGGGTTGGGAATGGTTATTGGAGTGCTGACAGGATTCCTCAGCCTTGTGTCTGTAGGATGCCGTGCATTGAAAGGTGTTCCCAGCTTTGCAGGCCATTTCATTGTAGCAGGAGGCTATCACAGGGTTATGCATGCAGTAATGCTCCCAGGTCCACAGTGAAGGCACACAGCTCAAAACCTACAAATGTGTATATATTTATATAGAGAAAAGAACTTAGAAATCAAGAGGTTCAGGCACAAAATATGTTCAAATATACCATCCATGAATTGAATAGGAATCACAGAGAGAGAAAGGTACATTGAGACGTAGTTGTACTGTTGCATATGCTTCCAGGTGTGACCAGGGTTGGGAATAGAAGTGAAGCCCTTTAATTAAAAGAGCAACATCTCTCCATCTCAATGGATGCAAGTGTGAATTGCTCCCCCTGAGTCAGAACATCCCTGGAGATGTTCGGAGCAGTACGGTTGCAGTGGCAGCTGCACTGCCAAGGCTCCTGATTGAGTTCCACCGTAACTGGGCAAGGGGGATTGACAGGAAAGAAACAAAACAAAACACAAACAAGACAGAGCTTCTGAAGTCACAGTTCGTTTCAGTTTTCATCATAAAACAAGAATGCTATGCAAAGGGGGCCACTCTGTAATTGACATGGTTTAAAATCTTGGGATAGGTGCAGCCCCTGTACTTCCAATGCTTTCAGGCCTGGTATTCATAGTGCTGACTGTCCATGGCTGCTGGACCACAAACACAATCACTACATGCGAGCAACCATCCGTCCCACTCCTTCCTCCTACCTTCCTCTCACTGGTACACTGGTACACAATGCAAACCCACGCATTTGCTACCTGGCATCTTTTCCCACCCACTTTGCAGATGGGAAGAGAGAGGCTTCAGCTGTTACCCGTTGTTTCTCATCCCTCAGACTGGCTGTATTCTGCAGCAAGCTTCTCTTAAAATTGTTGAGATTATTACTGTTGTATATTTTATACATACACACGCGCGCGCACACACGCATATGTATGTTTTTATATATATATATTCTTCGCTCTCCCTCTGCAGCTGAGATGCACCCGGGATTTATCTTTGTAATGAGAAAAGGGAGATAGGGAGAAGTAAGGGCATTTTTCTCTGACTTGGATTGTAAGTCATTTTGATATTCATTGTAAAAGATGCTTTTCAAATATTTAAATGTATGTGCGCTCACATATCAGTTCTTCAGGATGGATTGTATGCGACGTAATCACTGTTTTATATCTCTTGCGCTCTGTGATGTTCTCCTGTATCCGTTCCTTTCAGCAGCTTCATCTGGGAGAGATGGGAAGATGGGGATCTGGAACTGGGATTACATCCATAGCCTGTGCTCTGTCATAATTTCTTTTTTGCAAGAGACTAAGGCTGGAGAAGAAATACACTCACTTTTTGCCAGGGCTCTCACCTTTTCCAGTACTAGCATTTCTGGGGGGTGGAGTGGCCTTAAAGTAGCAGAGCCCTCCTGAAGAAAATGCTCTTATATCCTCACAGGAAAAGCTGAGCTGGGATTTTGCTTGATAATTAGCTCAATGTGCTTGGTAATTAGCTCAAACAAAGGGCATTTCTTTTGAGGTGGGGGAAGTGCACAAATTTAGAGGTATCAATGACATCCGTCCAGCTCTACCCTAGTGTGAAAATTTCTTCTTGTGACTTGGGGTGGGTGGATAAGACAGGGAAGGGTGGGTACGCCCGCTCCATCTTTGTGTGGCTGGGGCTTGGGGTTGGCCATGCTGCATGCAAACTCTTCCTCCCCCTTCGTCCTTGGAAGGTCTGCTCCCTGTCAGGTGTGCCATCCTGCCATCTGCTCCCAGCACCAAGCAGCTGGTACGATTGCCGCAAACGTTGGCAGGAGCGGCCTTCCAGCCGCGTGAATGACAGCACGCACCGCTGCTTCCTTGGCACGGAGAGCAGCGCTTGTAGCTGGGAATTAGAGGCTTGTAAACCTGCCGGCTCGGGGATGAGGGGAACGGCTCTCAGCGGCACTCCCGAGGCGTGGGAACCTGCCTGAGCTCCTGCTGACGCCGTCACACCTGCACGCGTCCCGGCCAGCCGCAGGCCTGTGCCCGTGGTGGGGTGCCAATGCTGAAGCCTGGAGGCACTGAGGATGCTCCCTCCTCATCGTCTCTCCCTCATTTGAGCAGAGGGCAAAGTGGTCCCAGCTGCAAGTGTCAGGGCAGCCCTGCTCCTCGCCGGGCTGCTGCATACAGCAGCTGTGGCCTCTGCCTGTGGCACAGTCACAAGGAACAGGGGAGCTGGGGGCAGAATCCAGGAGGAGAGGAATATCAGCTCTCTCTGACTTATGGGGGAGCATGGAGGGAAGTGGGGTAGAGTAGGAGGAAGGAGGACAGGTTTGGTGGAAGGATCCCAGCTGCCTTGTGCATCTGCTTTCAAAACAGTCAGTGCATGCTGCCCTGTTACCTGCAGGGCTTGGTAAGACAGTGCATGATCTGTCACTGGCTCACTGCTGGAGCCTCCAAACTTGAACGGCTCAAAAACCAGTACTGCAGCCCAGCAGGGAGTAGAGGGAAAGGTAAGGTGCAGACCTTTTGCACCAGCCAAAGGGAGACAAGAAGTTTCTTCATACAAAAAAAACCCAAAACGAAAATCTAAACAAACAAAACCACACCATGTCCCCTCCACCCCCAAAACAAACAAATTTCCAGGAACTCTAAATACAGAGCATCAAGAAGCACCATCAAATTTTTCTGTTTTTTTTAAAGTGGGGCTTGCTACATGGCCACTGTGTGAGTGTGGTTCACTGTCAGGACTCTAGCAATAGCTTGGACATCTGTCTGCTCTTCAGACTTCTCCATAGGGTAATCATTTAGAAACACGGGTTTTTCTAATGTCCCATAGCAGGACAAGACTGAAGAATAATTTCTGGAGTTTGAGTTCTGTCTGGCATGATGAAAATGGGCTGTAAATTTCAAATTTTGGAGTATGTTGTGACCTCTCCATTTCTGGGAACCACAAATGTGCAAGTTGGATCCACATATCAAATGATGTGCCATAGAATTTCAGAAGTATTTGCATGTAGAGTTCAGACTTATCCTTAGGTTTCTGGGAGATCCTCTCTTACCTGGAGAGGTACAACTTGCCCTGGGAGGTGTGTGTAAATCCTTTTTTAAACCTGCAAACAAGCAGGCTTGGATGAATTACTCTTATTTTATGCCACGGCCAAAACAAACCGTGGGTTACAGTCTTCGTCTTGGTGTTGGAAAGCTGATGTTGTTTTTCTGGGTTCTTGTCCCTCAGGGAGAATCACCAATGGGCATAGAAGAGGCGTAAACCTTCTACCCTTTCAAGTGGTTAGAGACTGGACCAAAGACAGATGGCAGGGCTTAGAAAGGGTGGGAGGCCTGAGCTTTAGACTCCTGTTGCAGAAGAGGAATTGAACCTTAAAAGCTTCATATCCTAGGTGATGAGTCCAGGAACTCATTTAGCTTTTTGTCCCTTTGTGTCCAAGAATTTCATTGTGGGAATGGTCCTGTTGAAAGTTCAGGGAAAGCTGATAACAATGAAAAATTGTGGCTTTTTTGTATGAGTTGGTATGTTTCCTCAGTGTTTCATCCCGATACTCCCAGGCACTTTTGAGACTTAAATCTGTGCTCTTCTTGCTTTTGAGCTCTGTTCAAAGCCCCTTTGAAGGTCAAAGCTGGAACCCTGGCCCTCACTAATCCCTCCAAGTTGGTCCTCCTTGCTTCGAAAAGCACCTTGAAAATGCAGGTGAAAAGGTGTGAAATAAGTTCTTTGCCCTCTTCTCTGCCCTCTGAAGAGGGGGCTTCACTTTCCAGAGTTGGGAGCTGCTCTTGTGCCTTAGCTATACCACTGCTCATCAGTGCAGAAGATCTGAAAGGATTGACAAATAGATTAATACCTGGCAGCTATGGCTGAAACTAGCTATCTCTGAATGGGCAATCATTTATCACTAAATTACTTTCTCTAAGCCAGGTAATTTCTGATCAACATGCACAAAAACAAAGCCACAGCAGTGATGTGATGTTAACCAGAGGCCATTCCTATTCCCTGGGCTAGTGCAGCAATGAATGCAGAGAGAATTGTCACTTGAAAGGTTTATGAAGCTTAATGAAAAGTGACATTGCAGGATGCTGGGGAGGGAGGGGTCCACAAGGCTAGGTCTAGTTTGTCTGGTGACGAGTGTCACATGTGGAAAGGACATATGACTGGAATAATTGCTACTCAGGAGCAAGCAGTACTGGCAGAGCTAGTGCTGGGACCGTGTGGGAGAGCACTGGCTACAGAACAGGGACTCAAGTGCGTGACATGAGTCGTAGCCTTCATTCATTTTTGTTGAAACAGAAGCAGCCCCATACCATGAGTTTTTAGTGTAAAAAGGGTAATGAGAGGTGAAGTGTGCCTGAAGCAGAACCACAGAGCATGATATGTTTGGAACTGTTGACTGTACAGGGATTCAAATCCAAAAGTTTTGGCGTGGCAGGACTTGATGTCATTTCTGTGTCTGTAGCAGACCAAACTAAGAGCTTAGTCCAAGCCTTGTCGAAATCTGGGTCATTCCATTCCAACATGATAACTCCTGAAGAAGAAAGTCTTTTTCATTTGGTGAATTTTAAATGTGCTTTATGTTTTCAGGGATCTTTAAAATTCAGAGGAGTTAGAAGCGACTCCTCACCTCACAGAATAGGGCCTGGTAGAAAGGAGAAGCAAAGGTATTTTTGCGTGTCAAGGAAAGTCACGGCCAAGTTCTTATAAGGGTACCTTGGCTAAAGCCATGCCAAGCACCTTTGACGAGACACGTTTGTAGTGTATCTCTCTGGCCATGCAAGGTTAATTTTATTGTGCCTCGTAGGGATTCTTTAATTGATGTGCACACATACTTTTAGGCTGTGCATGAGTGTCAATGCAAAGTAAGATGCTCTCCATTAACCTGCTGAGCTTTCCCCCTCCCTCTCTGCACCTCAGGGATTGCTGGCCAAGGCACCCTGGGCATCTCAGCAGATGTCTTTTCCCTGGTGCTCCATCCAGTATTTCTTAACTAATACCTGGGAAAAGAGGAGCGGGTAAGATCTGTAAGGTTTGTTTCTTGACAAATGTCCCATTTTCACAGGCAGTTGAACTGAACTGCAGCTTGTGCTCCATTCAAACATGTCAATAAACATTATTGCAAAGACGTACAAGCAATAATGGGAATGTATAAAACTCACCTTTATTGCTTCTTGCCATGAATTTACACACTGCTCTAAACAGCTTTTACTCCTCCAGGGGAAAGCCTTGGGATTTTGCCTTTACTGTCATGCTGATTTCCCCAGTTTCTATCAGAGACCCTTGCTGCCTTCTCTGCCTCCTCACCACGAGTTCCAGGGATGGGAACACTGCAGCAGAGGTACAAATAGATGTCTGAAGTTGCAGTCAGGCTCACTTAAAAGCTGAAGAGGTGAAGTTGCCATTCTCTGGGATAAGCTCCTGTGTATGTTATTGCCCGTCTTTTGCTTGATCACACAATGCCAGGGAGTAAATTACATTCGACAGTGCAGTGGAAGGGAACAGCTCAATTCCCCTCTAGCTGTAGCTTCAAAAGTGTGGCAGTTGTATTTCTACATGTAGAAGGAGGCCGCTCACTGCACTCCTGCAACACTTTCACTGATTCCACTTAAGGTATTATGTGAACAAGGCACAGTCAAGCTCTTCATCAGTGGTTTGACACTATTTTTCTTGTAGTGGGAGGTGCTCAACAGTATTTTTTCAGCATGAAAGCTTCTTGGAGGACACAGGGGTAAAACTCATTCTTGAGCTGTTCCACAGCAGAAACCGGGTAAGAAGAAACACAGATGTGTGCAAAAGATTCCCAAACTGAGTTTCTTGGTAACTGGGAAGCGTGGACCAGGAAAACTAGCAATATGTGAATACAATACGCAAGCCTGATGACCATTGCAGAAAAGGGATTGGTGGTTTTGCTACTACTCCAGAATGCCAGCAGCTTTGATCTAGCCTAATAATTCCTTTCCTTCCCTTCCAGGGTTCAGCAACTGCCCCTTGCCTTGTACCTTGTGTAGTAGCTGCATCAGGGACTGCAGTTTGACTTTGCATGGGACTCGGCACAACAGCTTCTTGGTCCCACTGTGTATTCTCTGTTTCCTTTATCAAAACCACCTGGTGCCCAGCAGAGCTGTGCTCGTACCAAAGCTCAGCACAAACCCTGTTCTCTCACTGCTTTATCCCACTGTCTTCTGCCTGGGGAGACCCTTCTGCTGAAGCACCAGTTCCCATGAGTGGACGAAGGTCTGCTGAATGTTAAAGGTCTGGGAAACGAAGGCTGCATGAAGCAGCTGCCTTCCCCACCCCCATCGCCTGGCTCACCCAGGAGCACGGTTCCTCTCTGCTTCCCGGGCTCCGGCCCAGCTCTCCCAGCTTTGTGCCAGCAGGCGGGCTGTTAGTTCAGGACCGGCTGCTGCTCATGGAGCTCTCGGCATGCTCTGCTGCCCCTGGCACTGATGCTCATGTGGCTCCAGGCGCTACCGCACTTCCCAGCAGCACTGGCTCAGCCTGCCAGTGAGCAGGGCCCTAGCAGTATTTTAATGGCCTTAGCTCTCGGATGGCTGCTGCCCTCCTGCTTTCCCTGGCCACCTTTGGTGGCCGGGTGCTCTTGTGTGCTGGCCTGACTCTCTGTGAGGTCCCTTCCATCCTGTGAGCCAGGCCCAGTGACTTGTAGGGGTTTAGCCCAACTGATCTACTGCAACAGGCTCTGAAATCTGGGACCTCAGCACCCTTCTTCCCAGCCAAGGTGCTACTTGCAGCTTGAAGCAACAAGGGTGAGCTTTGAGGCTGGCCTTGATGTGGCAACCGGGCCTCCTTGACTCATTGTTGGTGCCTGAAAAATTCAATGCCCCATCCTTCCCAGCCCATCTCTGTGCCTTCAGTGGTGTTCCTGCCTTGCTCCTTTTTCATCTCCCTTCTCTCACCCAAGATCTAATGTTTTGGTTTTGTTTTGGTGGGGAAGAGGACAGCTGCCTCTAAGAAGTCAGCATGAAGTAGTATTTGTCCCACAGCACAAGAAGGGCTGAGGGAAAGCTGCAGAGGTCCCATGAGGTGATGTTTCTTGTGATTTTGATTCTAAGGCACATTGACTCATATCTAGATACTGAAATTGCAATAATAATTTTGTTTTCATTGTCATTGGTGGGGCAGGGGTAAGGCATGGTGGGCTGAGCTACCGATGATGGTTGCATTTTCTCTGGCTAAGTAGACTGTTCCCTAAGTATTCTTGATTTAACTCTTGCCAAAAATAATGTTGCTTGTCTGTGGCTCCAGAAGTTCCTGCTTGTTATAGCCTGAGGAGAGAGCTCTCCACTTGGCTGCCCTTGCCGCTGCTTGCCACATGGGGAGGCAGGGTAAGATATTGCTGAGGATCATGCTCTCTCCTCAGCTAAGGAAAGAAGATTTTGTGTAGGGGAGAGAAATGAGCCAGCCAGCAAGGAGAGGGAGCTCAGCCCCCTGGCATCTTTGCTTTCTGTTTTCCCTCTCGCTTGCTTTTACTCCAGCTTTTGGAGAGGAGAACAGGACTTGCCTGAACTGGCCTCCTGCTGGTGGAAGGAGTCTGTCTTCTTACATACTGTATTAGCAGTAGGCAAGGGAGAATAAAGCATTCAAAACCACAAATAACCACAGAAAGTTTGTTGTTTGATTGCTTTTTAATTTGTTTTTATACATAATGTCATGATTGTCTCTAGTTGCACAAGCCCAGTAGGCTGGCTGTATTCTGTTGGCTCCTAGCATCTTGAGTTTCAGGCTGTCTGGGCATAACAGCTGTGAAACTGCTGCATTGACCTAGTCAATGGGTGTAGGAGGTCTAAAAGTGTTATGCTCTCCAGTTTCATGAGGACTAGCTTTGTCTCAGTCTTCTGACGATCACATCTTGAGTTTTTACGTAACCATACAAAAATCCTTGAGAATAGGTATCATGGCTAATAAAGGGAAGGCAATGGTTGAAGAAGATTCCATCAAGTGGGTGGAGCCTCTGAAAACTTGTGGAAATAGGTGCAAAGTAACTGAGCTGACCCTTGCACTTTCTGGTGCTAGGAAAGAGATCACAATGAGAAAGCAGGATAAGGCATGAAGCTCCTGTTTTCATGTCTTCAAAAACCTTGGATTCTCAAAGTGTTGTCAGATAAAAGCCAGTTCCTGTGACAGCTGGGAGTGGGTTGACACTTCTTTGCTAGCTGAAATCACAACATCCATATAAAAAAGGCTAAGAAATTTCTCCTTCCCCAAGCAAATAGATTTGCTTTTGTTCCTATCAGCACTGTAGTTTGAAGTTCGGAAGATATTGAGAGAAGACCTGGAAGTGTAGACATTTTCATGTCCATGGCATGGTAGATATCTAGACATGGGTCTCTGACCTTTCCTCTGCCTTTTCAACCTGTGTGTTACATGAGGTGGGAGAAATAGGAAGTAAGTATATCTTACTTTTTTCTTCAGAAATGGATGTATAAGTGGTCATGCTGATCAAATATGCAACTGCTGGGTTAAGATATCTCACACTGTCAAAAACAAGCCAATCCTGCTTTGTTGCAGGTGCTGGCACTGATAGTGCACTGCTCTTAGACTTAGCTTCCAATGGTTGTGTTAAAAATTAGTCAGTGAAAAGACCATTGTGTTATTAATATACTGTGTACCCCTGGATCTATTTGATAAGATCCAGCACTTGCCTAACAAACAAGTTGAAAGGAGTGGAGGCACAGGCAGGGCTGGACATGGGTGCTGGGAAGGGTATTTGAAGAAGAGTGTAAGGACACTTTTTATAAAAGAGAACAGGCTGTGTAAAGGCAAAGTGAAGATAACTCAGAAAGAAAAAAAATGAGGAAGATATGTTGAAAGGAAGAGAAGGCGATGAGAGTGCAAGACCAAAGATGGAGGCTGAAGTAGTGGAAGAGCTTTATCTAAGGAGGGGGAAGGAGAAGAAAACTATATATGGAAGAAGAAAGCTAGACATCTAAGCAACGAGCTCATGAAAAAGACAGGATCAGTACCTGCAAAGCATCTCAGCCATAGGAGATGAATTAAACATGGTCCCAAGAGGACCAGAATCCCTGAGCAGCATAGAAAAATTAGTTTGTGAAAGAATTCCTGAGCTATGAGTGAAAGACGTGGCCAGATTTAAAGTCTTTGCATTTGTTTGTAAAGTGTCGTGCACACCTGTGTAAGTGCTGTACAAATAAAGTAGGCAGAGAAAAGGAAAAAGTAGGGAAGGTAGGAGGTAAAAGATAAATGTACACAAGAGAAAGAAGTGCATTTCTTTTTTTTTAAAGGGCAGAATTCTTTTATGGGGAAGACACCAGTGCCTTGCTATCAGATTGGCTGGGTTTTATTCCTTGCTCTACCACAGACTGTCTTTGTGACCCCATGGAAGTCCCTTCACCTCTCTGACACTATTTTGTGGGTTTTTTTTTCATTTGTGCTGTGGGATGATGATAAAAACATGTTGCAAGTACAGGTCAGGAGGTTAAATATTCACAGCCCTCCTCCCCTGTCAAGTTGCTGTTATCATCATCATAATCTTGTACAGGTGAGACAGTGCCACGTCCCTGCCTACAGAGCAAAAGATACGCAGAGCAGCAAGAGGCTGCACCCTTCCCACTCCCATCTTGCCATTAGACCTCAGGGTCTCAGCACCCTGATACTGCCTGGAGGGCAGCCGCGCTGAGGACAGGGAGGGGTGTAGCGCACCAAGGCTGTCTGCAGGACCGTCTTACTCAGCTAAAGCTGCTGACAGCTATACTGCTATTTATTTATTTGGCTGCTGAGGAGAGAAACAGCAGGAGATAATCATAAGAAAATCATAAAAAAGAGGAAAAACCAGCAGATAATATTCTGCAGAGGGATTTAACGGGGTGAAAAATTGTCTCTTGCCGAACTGTCTGTGACACTAAACACTGTCTCTGAGATCTTCACTCTTCCTCCTCAACAGAGGCTTAAAGAAAGCGACAGGCAAGGCTCTGAGCCAATGTCTGGGGGCTTTGAAAATATGACAGGCAGGAGCCTGGCTTTTTCTCATCAGCATCTTTCGGTGGCATGGATGCAATCAGTCATTGCGGCTGTTTCTGAGCAGGACCATCTCCTCCTCCTGCCACAATGAGTTGAGAGGAGGACACTTGGGAAATGCCACTCTAGTTCTTATGCCCCAATCTTTCAATTGAGCTGAATTTTTCCCTGTGCTGCAAGAGCGTGGTCAAATAGCTGGAAAGGCTGCAGGCAGCTTGCTGCTGCTTTAGGAGGCAGGAGTTTCAAAACTAATCCTGAGCTTACTGTACCAATCCAGCATCGGCAAGATGGGACCTTCTTGAACAGAGGTGACGGCTGAGGTTTAGTTCAAACTGGGCTAATACCTTCTGCTGAAGACATCAGATTCCCCCTGCTGTGTTTAAAGCTTCCTCTGGCAGAGAGAGGGGTTGAGGCTTGAGCAGTGCTGCTGCTGTGCCATTGTGATATCATAGGGTGATGTGATGTGATGGTATTGTGACGTATGAGGACAGGGTAGGGCGGCTGTCAGGGGCTGGCTAAGATAGGCAGGGTCCAACTCATTCTCTAGAGTTGGCTGCAGAGACTCAGTCACACGATACAGAGCGCTGCTTTTAGAAGAAAGCAAAAAACCCCAACATTTTGTTCCACAGTACAGGAAACTGGACGGGAAAAGGTAGGCTGCCAGGCTTGGAAAATCTGTGTTTGCTTCTCATCTCTGTTACAGGCTGCAAGTTTGAGTTTGAGGTAGTAACTGAATCTTGTTTACCTCTTTCAAATGGGCACAGTCCTTCTTTCTTGCCTCCCAGGAAGGCCGGTGAGTAGAAATATCACATGCAGGGTGCCCAGACAGGATGTTGCTGATGGAGGTCTTGTAAATGGCTGGTTAGATTTCCTGGGGAACAACCACAGATGTAAAAGCTCTCTGAGCTCCCGTCTGACTGCTCTCTCCCCTTACAAGGTTGTTTCCTACACAGTGTTACTCCCTGTATATGTCTTAAGCAGTGAAATTTCTCTTAATAACCTTAATTGATCTTACTGGACTAGAGCAGATCACACATCAGGCTGAGCATTGTGCCCGAGTCCTGAATCAATTTACCGTCTCACTCTCTAGTTCTTATCCATCCAAGTTTCTCTGAGGAAAACCCAATGTAAATGCAAAGCAGCTACTGGGCTCTGTAAGGCAGCCAAGTGATGAGGGGGAAATGTTTTTCCAGAGTGTAGTGGAGGGAGCATCTTCATGGGACAAACCCAAAAGACATATCAGAAAGCTGGTAGGGGCTTGAATCTAGTTTAAACCCCACATACAAACATCCCTTCTTTCTGGGAAGGTGTTCACTTGGAAATAAGTTGGTACGGTCACTACCAGTTAGCTGGTTCAATATGGCATATCTGTTCCTCAGCACAGTTGTCTTGCAGGAGAAATTATATAGGTGCTGGTTCCTTTGTCTCTCTGTGGAAGAGCAGAGGTTTAATTTAAACAAAGATCTGCTTCTGCTGCTAGGGGTTAAAGTGCGCCACCAAGGCCTACACCACTAAAGTAGTACTTTAATCAGTAAAGTATGAGTGTAAAGGCACTGTAACTATATAAATCACAGCCATTTGTTGTTAAGTACTTGCTTCAGACATGAGGATGTAGGGAGATGTAGCAGCACAGCAACTTCTGAGTTCCCCATGCCTGTGAATAGGGAGGGGAAAACACCTGTTCAATTTTTGAGGGTTTAGCAAGAACAAAAAGAGCTTAAAGACACCCCATGATCCTTATAGTCCTGCCCGAAGCTGGCATCAGACTCTCAGCCAGCCATCAGGTGCAAGGGCTCGATCCTCCCCTCTAGGACAAGGCAGTTCACGAGTTTGCAGACAAAAAGGCTTAGTAGCAGACACTGAAAACACCTTTGTGGAGTAGGTTTGAACTTTGAGGTCTTGATATTCCAGCCATTAGACTGGATCCATATGTGTGGCAGGAAGAACATTATAAAGCAGTGCATTTCCAAAATGAAGTCAGTTTTCAATTCTCCACTAAAATACACGAGGTCTGTTGAATGTCCATCCTGCCCAAAAACGCTGAGCTATTTATAATGCAAATCATTTTGTAAAGATGGAAATGGTTCTCTCAGTGATAATTGCTCTATAAAAGAACCAGATAGGATATAACCGAGAAAAAGTTTCTTCTCATGCCTATGGCGACTCAGTTCATTTTGGTATCTTTGATCAAGCAATTCAGTGACAAAGCTATTCAGCAGAATGACGTCCTTTCAATGAGATATTTTGCATGTACTCTGCAACATCTCCAAACCCAGTATGTGCCGGCATTTGAACAAGCAATTCTCAGCTTCCTCCCAGCCAACTGTGCTGCCTCTAGACAGTTTTGGGGAAGCACAGAAAAATCCTTTCTGTTTAAAAGTCCTCAAGTGTTGACCAGCAGGAGGTCTGCTGCTGATAGACTCTCTTGGCAATGAAAGAGATCATAAATTACCCCAAATGACCTGCATTTTGGAAACATTATTTTCAGTATTAAAAAAGAGAGGGCAGATCAGGACAGAAAGATCCCAGGAAGTCCTCAAGGAAACTTTTAGAAATTCTGCAGTCAAACCCCCTCGGAGTTGCCAGTGTGACCCGTTGTTGCTGGGAAGCCTTGTTCTGGCCACTCTTTGTACCCTGGACATGCTCTGGCATTGCTATTTACAGAGACAAACAGAAAAGGATGAGGGAACGCAGCAGGCTTGAGAACACTAGCTGTTTACATGGAAACAGCGGCATTTGGATCAGGAAGTATAGGGCCACCATACGGCTGCTTTCATAACAGGCTTCTCTGACAATAAGTGCCTCTGTCCTGCCATTGCCCCCCGGTTACAGCATCTCAGGTGTGCTAGCAGAATAGCTTTTGAGCTATTGAATTGTGGTCACAGTGTCACTATACTGCTGGCACGGGGACATGGTAGGTTTTTGTGGCAGGGCCAGCGCATCCCCATCTTGTTGGAGTGTGCTTGTCCTTTCAGCAGTACTAAGGCCATGCTCGTCAAGGCCACCACTGCTCCATTCACCCGTGTGATGCACCAAAGTGGGGAAGGCACAGAGAGCTTGCTTGTTGAGTTTCCTCATCCTTATCAGTTCCCTATAGACCCCTTTATTCCTGCCACTTGTCTTTTCCAACCCCCCACCCACTGGCCTGCTCTTGGGGCTCAGCTGGGAGGGATCCTGTGAGCAGTTTGGGCAGGATGGTTGAGTGATGTGCCTGTCTGCAGCAGAATGCAAGGTGAGCATCGGGAACGGCTCGCGACTACACATCAGCCGCAACGAAAGCAATGGCAGCAAGCTATGGCAGTAGTTGGAAGGGCTTATCGCTTTCCACTTTATGTCTATGTGGGAGGGTAAATATCAGCTGCCGCTGACAGGGCTTCTGTTTTGATTTTGACCAAATGAAAATGAATACTTTTTAATGGAGAATTTTCTTGACCAGGTTAACAACTTCCTCCTACTTCTCTGCTCTCAGTACCAAACTGTCAACCCATTAGTCCCTTCCTCTCCTTCCCACCCCCATCACAAGTGTGACCCACCTTATCAAACAACTATTGCAAGGGCCTGTTTCACAGTCACTCAATGTCCAAGCAGGCTGAGCATCTGCAGCTCCTGCCATGTCAGGGTTTCAAACTGCCATTTCTGTCTCCCAAAATTTAGCATCAGTGCAAGGCACCAAGAGGTGCGAGTCACTGCAGAAAAGACACATTCACAGTGATTCATCCATGTTTACACTGACAGCACTAGCAAAAAAAATATATATATATATATTTCCTGGCTGTCGACTGTATGGATTAATATTTTTGCCTATACCATTTGGCTCTTTATCTCTAACATGCATATAGCAAGTGTGACAGTGACAGTCAAGACGACAAGGATTTCCTCATTAAGGGGCGGAAGGCAGAAAGGAGGCAGGATCCAGCATGCCTCTGAATTTTCAGAGCCATCAAAGCCCATTTTGGGATGGAGGAACAGGTTTGAGTTTGTCAGAGCAAGGCTGTAGTGGGGATCAGAGGCTGCCCTTGGTGGCCTGTCACCAGTGACTGATTCTTGCTTTCTCTCACCTGTGTCCCAAACTTCATCTCTCACAGCTGATGCCTTCTCCTCTCTATATTCCCTTCACACGCCAGCACACAGCAGCAAGCAGAGAGGCAGAAAGTGAGCGTGAGAGCTGGCAGGGAGTCAATATATTTCAGTGTTTTATTACTACGGAGCTGAAGTAGCATTTAGTTGGTTAGGCTCTGCGCAGAGTGAGCAGTCTAAAGTGACTCAGATAGCGGGGCCAACGATTAAAGGCACAACAAAAAATCCATGAATTAATTAGCAGGTCAATGGTGGTTGAGTAGTTATTGCTAAATTACAAGGTTTGCATGCAAGGGACAGGATTGATCACTGGTATTTTCCAGGTACTCTGGCTGTGTTTTAGAGATGTGGGTCAGTAGGGGTAGGTTCCCATTGATGTGGTGACCGCAAAGCAGGTCAAAAAAGGTAGGGGAAGAGGCTGTCTGGGGTTTATCACCCCCTTCTTGTGCAAAGATGCACATTTTGCCCATTTAACAGAGGTTCAGAATTAATTGATAACATCTGCCAGGCAGCTCTGTTCCTGCCTCAGCTCTGCGAAGCCTTGAGGGGCTGACAAGTGGGTGAGAGAGCAGAGCAGGACCAGGATATGGGATGGATGACATGGTGGGCAACCATAGAGGTGTCTCCTCTTAGCACTAGGGGAAAAGGGTCTGTCTGGAGTGAAAGCGTATTGTGCCCAAAGACAGGGTTTTGAACAAAGGCCGAAAGGATACCAAGACACACACACACACCACTTGTTGTGAAATACTGTAACATTTTGTAGAAGAAGGTATATATACACAGAGCACCATTTCAACAATGGCACACAAAGGACTTGGAAACAGAGAAATGCAAGGAGCTTCTTTCCAGCAAGGAGTGTCCTGGGAAACAATCTCTTCCCGTTTGGGGAAGAGGCACAAAGACAGTATTACCTGTTGTGTGGCTGAAAGGAAAATACTGTTTGCTCACCACCACAATCATTAGCAGCTCTGCAGTGATGGCAGCTGGGATTGATCAGAAAGAAAAAATTACCCCTGAGGTCTCCCACATAAATGCAAAGCAGGCAGTGATGGGGGAAAGAAGAAAGGGAAAAGGAGAGTGATGCAGCTTGATGGATACAGTACTTGGGGACTCCGTGCTCCCCGTGTTGGGAACTCACCAGATTGCACTAATGTGCATAATAATCAAGCTGTCAGAGCCCTCGCTCCAGCTCTGCTCGGAGGCAGGCAGCACCGAGAACATTTTATCTCATTTCCAAATGACTTTTTATGCCCAGTAAAATGCTGTTTTCATATCAATTAATAATTCAGCTAATAACACAATTAAGGAATCCGCGTTTTGCTGGGAGCCATTTGGAGGAGACAACAGGGGAGGGGCAGGCACGGCACTAGGGAGGGAGGCTTTGGGCTGATGCTGTGCTGCACTTGTGGGTTGCTGTTCCTGCGCAGAGATATCCAGTAATTAAATGTGTAAGTTGGGGAAGCCAAGAGTTACAGGTCCTGTGTCTCTCTGTGCAACAGAGGCACTACGTATCTGCTGGCAAATCACTTAACCACTCTTTGAGCTTAAGTTTTCTTCAGAAGAGTAAGGCTTGTGCTACTTTTGTAGTGTTCTGCAAAGCAAACGTACTGCTCAATGTTATGGTGTTGCTGTCGCACAGATCAGGTCTTACTTATGCAAAGATATGTGCCATGCTAGGGCTTTGCAGAAAGAAAATACCAAGGCTTAGTGGGTCAGCTGGGATTTACTGTCTTATGCATACCAGCAGAAATCTTGGTACATTCAGAACCATCTATTTTTATCCTGATTATGAGAGTCCGAGGATGAGGCCTACTCTGTAGAGCATATATTGGTTGAGAGTATGATTATGATTAATTTGAAAGTGATACATTTATACAGGTGCAAATCTTGCTATGAGCAAAGCAATCTCTTTGCAAATGTGCTGTGAATGTATATTAATCTATTTCTTTCTTTCCCCATAGTGTGCAAGCCTGGCTGCACCTCCTCTAGGGAATTCTGTGATAGTAGCTATATTCCATTACAGTTCAAATAATGCAGCCCGTGGTGGTAGGCAAAGCTTGTACGGGATATTTAAGTGCTTCTCTGTGCTATCCAGGACTGGTGGAATTGAGCAGGAGTAAATGCAATGCACAGTTTCCGAACGTGAAAATGCTGATTTGACTTTGTTCAAAATTGAGCTGGAGGAAGACTCCTCCTTTCTCAGGACCTGACCCTCAGTATAGCCACTTTACACCCTTCTCTGGGAACTCAACTTAGCTTTCAGAGGCAGGTTAACTCTTGAGAATAAATAAGCAATCTTTATTTAGTTATTTATTGCTTTCAAAGACTGAGTCCTGGTTGATTGATTGCTGATCCTGGCTCCAGACCTATAAATCAGCATTCGAGAAAGTAGCACATCCTAGCCACACTCTAAGTGAAGATGAAACTGGTCTGAAAGAAAGGCGGAGTATTGCCTCAGACCTGCTTAACTTCCTTTCATCTTATCTAACACCCCCGCCCTTTATGTCCTCCCTCTGGCTTATCAGGTGGTAGCTCTTTGCAGAATGGTCATGTATTTTTTTACATCTGTGTTGTCTTGCACACAAAGGTGCCATGACTTCATGAAAACTTTGAAATACAGGGATGGCAGGAATGTCAAGAGATCATGTGTTTCTTTCTTCCATCCCATGGCACAGCCTGCTTTACCTAACTAAGATTATTAAGGCCTTTCATTGCAGCCATAGTTCAGATAAGACATGGTAGAACCATGAGGCAGGATGACCCAATTTGTCCCTTCCTTAGCAAGGGTATCCTTTCCTTTCCTACTGCAGTTTATTTTGGTAGACTTCAAGTCTTTCTGTACCCTGCTGTTCACAGCCAGAATTATTTGTGCCCTTCTGTGTGGTTAATGTTGTTCTGGAGCCTCTTTCTCTATTTTTTTTTCTTTCTTTCTTTTTCTCTTTTTTTTTTTTTTTTTTTGTTGTTGTTTTTGGTTTTTGTGTGTGTGTGTGGTTTTTTTGTTTATTTGTTTGTTTGGTTTTTTGTTGTTTTGTTTTTGTTTGGTTGGTTGGTTTTGTTCTTAAATAGAACAAGATGTTGATAAAAACACCTGCTCAGTTTTGCTTTTTGTAATGAATACTCTGTTTAACATTAAATGGCACCACAGACCAGTTGCAGCAGGGGAGATAGTGGCCACATGCTAGAAGAGCTATCATAGATCACTTCTGTTCCTGAACATGTCAGGAATCTCCTAACGAGGTGCCGAGATGTGGGAATCACCTGGGAAATAAAGATAAGCAGCATCTGTATGTTTCAGGGAAATCCACTAACCGTATTTCTCTCTCTCTCTCTCTGTCTCTCTTTGTCTTCTAGGTAAGTGAAACTTCGGTTTTCCTATGCAAAAAGTACCAGTTGACTGGGCTGTGATGAACTGAGAAGGTGATGTGTGCATTGGCTCAAAGGCCACAGAGAGGAGAGTCCACCCTCAGGTGTTCCTGGCTTTTCCGTTTGTTTGTAAGTCTTTGCTAGAAAAACTTGTTGGAAAAACAGATGACTTGTGACTGTGTGATCCAGTGATCGGGATGATTAACCAGCATTGCTTTATACCCTGTCAGTAAGTCATTACCTGTGTCAGTGCTTATAACATACATATGCGTATCATTGTCCTGGGCTAATGGAATGTCATCTGCGATGAAAAGTGTGTCTAATCTTTTTTTATTGGCACCTCTCCTCTCCCCCAGTCTGGTTTATAATGAGATTATCGAGCACTACCAATGCATCTTCTCTTTAGCTTGGGTGCCAAGAAGGCCATGCCACTGTTGGAACAGGCACTGGTGCCATTTCTGTCATGCGGTGATTGTAGTGCCCCCTTGTACAGCCACCACACAAGGTGCATGGGAAGAGCAGGCTCAAGCAAGCGTGTTTGTATCTGCCAAGCTGATTCCCCTTTCAGACACCACGTTCTTGTGGTGCATGAACTGAGTCTGACAAGGATTTTTGAAAGTATTTTTTATGGCTCTTTTTTTCAGCTTAGCACTAAAGTCCTGATGGCCACATTTGAAATTGAGATTTATGACTGTATGGAGTTAGCATACAGCAGGCTGTAGTTTATCCTTCCACATTCAAGCACCTTATGGTTGCATCTATACCATATAGCTTGTTATGTACTGAACCAATACAGCTGTCCAGGGAATAGCTTTGGGTTTGTGCATTTGGCTTCCAGGATCATACAAATACTGTATAATTCAGAGTTGCTCCTTCTCTTTTTAAATCCACAGACATTATGTGGTAGACCACATAATGCTGGTCTGGGAGACCAGCAAACAACACACTTGGAAATCCAAGTAGGAGTGAATAAGAGACTTTCATGTGCACGTGTTAGTTTAATTCTCTTCTCTCAACTTTTCACAGCAGGAGACAATATTGAACAACTAATATTAATATACACCATTTGTAGGGGGTGTGTGTATATGCTTCTGCTTATAATTGCAGTGTTGTGGTCCTGGTTATTTCAGAAAGTTCTCCAGATTATCTGCACCTTCTTAGTGGGTTTAGCTGGGGAACGAAGATCTGCTAATGGTTCTGGGTATGTCCAAAATAGGAAGTTTATGATAATGTGGCGTTTCCCAAGCATAGTCATCATTGCTTAGCATGCCTGCTGGGATATTCCTGCTATCTCTGTGGAGGAATTCTGTTGGATACCTGAGATTCTGTTCCAAAACAAGAAAATAAATGAGAAAATATTTTTTGGTGCAGACCAGCTGTAGTAATAAGGGTTTGAGAAGCTCTGTGGGGACTGAATGAGTTTGAGATAGACTTGAACTACTCAGCTAAGTCAAAGACAATAAGGCACAGAAGAGGAGAACACATAGGTTTCATATTTTGTACTACCATTATGCTTTCTATCTTGACTCTACCAGTTCTGCAGCTTTGGTATGACTGTTTTGTACTGCGAAGACGGTTCTTTTTGTTGTTTTATTATCTGGGGCAGATATTAACCGGGAAACAGATTGTGAGGTTTGTGCCTATTACCTGTGTCCTACAGGCTGTGTGGGTGAAGGAAGCTGTCTTTCTATAACACCTGTGGTACTGGACTGAGCATGCCAAGTCTTTGGACATGTCTCTGTATCAAGAAGTTTCACCTGGCCACCTTATCTGAAACAGTCACCTGTGTGGCTCTTTGTGGTCTTGGTTAGTCCCTTTGGATTGACTTTACCACAAAGAACATTATTGCTGGTATAAAGCTTAAATTTCCCTCTGACGTGCTTCAGGATGTATACCACAAGGACAAATGTGAAAAATGAAAAGCAGATAATGTAGTATTTTAGCTGAGCTCAATACGGTTTTCAACCCAGAAACTGACAGACCAAAACCTAGCATCCCCACCTTCCTGACACTTTAATGTATTCAGATCCCTGTTGCACGTTGTAGCTGTGACAGACCATTCCGGGCCAGAGATACCCTGTGCAGCGACATCGCTGAAAAGCTGTGTAATTAGTTCAGCAGCCACAGAGCCAGAAAGAATCATCTTCTGCCTGTGTCCAAGTGCGGAGTTCAGTGAAGAAATTCCTTTGCATTTGTTGCAGCCAAGTCCTGTTGCATAACCAAGACCTTAACATCCAAGTGGGGATAAAGATTTCTGCTTCACTTCTGGCCTAAAATTAAAAAACAAAACAAAACACCAAAACAAAACAAAGAAACTCTTGTTTGTTCCACAGCTGGATGAGCCAAAACAGGACTTGACAGACTCGTGACACATGGGCCCTGGGAACGCAGATCTTTCCTCTGCTTCTTTTCCTACAGTCCACCATGCATTTTCTCAGTAACAAAAGGAGTGTTAACCACCCTCTTCCTGCGCTCCCAGCTGTACCAGCACACCAGTCTGCTGAGCACATCCAAAAACTTTCTGTAGCAAATACCCCTCTTTGCTCATTTTTGCTTTGTGACTTTTTAGCCACATCAGTTCTCTCATCTGAATCATGCCATAGATTTGCTCTCACACCCTGGAGGTAATACGAATAGGGGCAATGATAAGTGATGAGGGAAAAGGGCTGTCATAGGGTTGGGAACATCTTACATCAGAGACAATTTTAATTACTGGGTTCTTTTTAATATCCATTTTTCTTTTCCATCATAGTTCCTGCTGTCCTTGGATATAATCATATCATTAGTCCAAAGTGACTCAAACATCACAAGGTTTTAAAAACATAAATAGATGTGGGATTCTTTTTATTTAATATCCCATTCTCCAGAATCTCGGTGGTTAGGAATTTATCTGAAAGGCTTAACTGAGTTTCTATCTTAGTCACATGACTCAAAGAGATGGCACTTTTAAGAAAACCATAAAGCTGTGGTGAAATTAAATAAATCAGTCAAGCTGCCATTTGTTCAAACAGCATCCTTTTATGGACACTGGGGAGTAAGGAAGAAGTCTTTGCCCGAACAGGATTACAAAAGAAATTGTCATATCGTTTATGGCAGCCTCCTTATCATTATCATTAGAGCTAATGCCATCATCATTTTCCCCAGTGAAAGCAGGGCCTCTGGGGCCTCTCTGCTTCCTGACAGTGGAGACACCCGTGTGCATATTAATATGCAGCTCTGCTTATGCTAATGGCAGCTATTTGTAACATTAATATTTTCTTCCACCATAAAAAAAATAACAACAATAATAATAATGCTTTGTCTTGAGGATTTGAGCTCTAATGTGCTTTGCAGGAATGGAAGGAGAAGAGAAAAGCCTCTGACCTAATTTTTGTATCCTTGAAGGGAAGACCAAATCTGCAGATGGCATAGGTGCTGAAATGCATGCCCTCTGCACAAGCAGAGTGAAGGTCAGCAGGGAGACTGGTCTAAGTCATGCACAAAGCAAGTGGCAACATCATTAAGGGTGATTGCTCCACATTCCTGCTGGAAGTCCCTCTTTGGACCGAATCAGCAGCAGGGCTGTGCTCCTTGCGGTCAGCCCTCTCACCTGCTCTGGAACTGCTGAGCAACACACAGGTGCTTGCTCTGGGAGATGGAAAGCCAGGGGGAGCAAACACTTGTGTTTGAGTGCTCCCTGGATGGCTTCAAGACCAGTCTTATTGACCTTGCAGTTAGCAAGCCTAAAAGTATGCCCCCGGGGCATGCCCTCTGTGCCTGGATGTCCTGCTGTGGTGTGGCTTTAGGCATGGATCTAGGGGCCTCCCTTTGCTCTGAAGAGCAGATCCATGAAGAACAGCATAGAGGATTTTTTTACTACCCATCCTTGCAATAAACCATCATCACTATTTTTGTTCTTCTGACACCATCCCATGCAAAAGAAAAAATTCAGCTCTAAGCCCTTTTCAGTATTATTTACTGTAGTGACTGCAGCTGACAGTTACTGTCGCCGCCCAACGTGATCCTGCTGTGTGAGGTGCTGTGCAGGTACTGATCAGGAAGGCTGGGCTTTTTTCAAAGGGCTTGCAGTTTTATAAGCTCCTAAAGCTTTTGGATTTAGATTGCTGAGAGAACCTCTTTTATTTTCAAGCTCCAGTGTCTCCTATGGCATTTGCCCACAAGTTCAGATAATTTAAACAGGGAACATAAAGTGCAGAAGGAAAACAAAATACAGGATTTAAAACTTGTCGGGTTTGCTACCTGGCTCCAAGTCAGCAGCGATCTGTTCGGTGCCATTGGGGCAGTGGGGCAATGTCTGCCCGTTCCGCAGGAATGGTGTTGAATAGCATGTTGCTAATGTTTGGTTATTTGATGCTAGTAAATAAAGAAATTTTAGAAGTTAAAGATTTTTGCAGGATGGCAGAGTCAGAACCTTTAAAAATGTCTGTAATTAGTTACTCTGGGAGCATGTGATGATATTTAATAAGCCCCACAGTGATCATTTTAGTAGCCTTTCCCAATGCCTGACAAATACTGAACATGGCACACTTAATGTTATTTTAATTATCAACTTTTTAAAGAAAATGTCAGTGTTCCAGTAGCCTGAGGTCTGTTTGGGAGTAGTGGGGGAAACTATGTTTCTTGTTGTCAGAAGAAAGAGAAGGAGATGCTATTCTTCTGTGTGAAACTGTATGACTTGGTTGAGAACCTGTCTTTTCTTACCTCTTGTTTATTTTGTAGTGTCTGAAGCTCCTCTTTCTTGTACTGCAATGGTTTATTTCTGTATTAAGTGCTTACAGTGGTATTTACTATTTTACTTTTTGACTTGAGGGAAAAGAAAAAGAGATCACACCATTTGTTGAGTCCATATATTACAAGATTTGCTGAGAAGAAAACTACAAGAAAAAAGCAAACAAACAAACAAACAGCCCAAAGATTATTTGAAGCTGGTGTTCAGAGACGTTCCTTCTTGGTACCAGGTGTCTGGCTGCCCCAAAACATGAGACTGACTTCCAGCTTGCCATGTACCTCAGAAATTGCCAACACTGTCCTCCCCAATATACACCCCATGGTTCTCAACTACCTGCACTTTTTATTACTTGCTTCTAGGTTCAAGACATTTGGGTCAAGCTAAAGGTTACAATTTCATGCTTTTCAATAAACCCCTCCTAGGGGTTAATAACATTCTTATTTTAAAAAAGAAAGCTGAAATTCTCTTGAGGCTTCATGAGAGCTGAATCTTTAAGCAAGTAACACAAATTGGATGACTTGTGTCCAAATCACACAGTTTAGGAGTGCTTTCTTAGAGCTTAACATGAACTGAAAATTACACTTTTAAAAAAAATACTCTGCCTCAAATAATGCTAAATCTAAAAATGCCTGTAACTATTCTACTCTGAAGTTTACAGTCTTCTTGTATCACCACCTCTAGTGCTTGAAAACCTATGAGTGAACCTGACAGGAGGTGGAACATAGATGTGACTTTTTTTTTGTTGCTAGCACATTAATCTGGGAACTATAACACTGAGCCCATTGGAGCTTTGTTGTTCTTAAGAAGGAAACAAGTTGACCTCCATAGTGGATTCAAATCCCAAAAGTAAACAAAGACCGTATCTAGATAAGAATAACTGGAGTGTTCTATGGCCTTTCACAAGCATTAGTTGAAGGTGCTGTTTGCAACATAGGAAGCAAGTGTTTCATAGGATACTTCTGCAAAATAAGGTGGTTTCAGCTTTCCTTTAAAAAGATTGTTCTGCACTAAATTCTACTGTTTAGCATCCTTTTGTCAATTTACTACTGCTGCATTCACTCTAGCACAACTGCTCCCGTTTTAAACTTTATTATATAATAAGTAAAGTAATCTCCCAAGGTTCTTAACTGGTCAGTTCTCCTCTAGAGAAAGGTTGATTATGGTTGTAGTAGAAACACACCAAGAGTAATTCAAGGGTTGTTTAAAGTGGCCTCTGTGGCGTACTGATCTTAATGGAAGAAAAATGTTTCCTCTCATGGCAAGGAACAGAGGGCTGAATCTGCTATATGCAGGCAGCTCCATGGGCAGATTTGGTTAGCACACTCTCTTGGTTTTGCTGCACAGCTCTGTCTTGAATAGATGGAGATATAAGGTCCATTTCTGTGTTCTCTAAGCCTGCATTGGCAGGATTTCCTAAATACCTGTGGAGAGGTACAAGGTATTTGTCAAGTGCAGTGGCATAAAAGAGATGTCGTGGAAAATTATAGCACCGGTGTTACCTGTGAGTAATGCACATTGAATTTCTTCTATAGGCTACTGGGTGCCTTTATGATGCAAAGAAAAATGGTACTAAAGGGAATATCTGAGTTCACTGGAAAAAACTGCCACTACCTGTCTAGAACTTACTCAAAACTCACTGGCAATAGAGCAGTGTTGTGACTCATGCCAAAAGATGGTGTGGGGAGAAGTTGTTCAGAATGTGTGTGGGAAGGGGCAGTACACTTGCAGTGTCGAAGAGGTAGTGCAAGTTTATTGGGGAGGTTAATCCTCTGTCTGTTTGTCCTTGTGAAGGCCTCTCCAGTTTGTTAGCCGGCAGGGGATGATAGCCTCATCCTGTTTATATGGTCCCTACATTTTGCAGGGTCTGAGCTGGGTGAAGCACTTGCCCTTATTTACAGCCTAGGCTCTTGCATAATAATGAAGTAATCAACTAAGTCATAATGTCAAAGTCATTCATAGGAATGACTTCGGTTATCACACGTGATACATTTGTAGGTGTATATGAGCTCAAGTAGCATCCAGTAAGCCAAATAAGCCCAGAAGTTTTCCATCCTCTGTTGATTTCTCCTTGTCTTGGCACAGCAAACACATGGTGCAAAGCTCATGAGAGACTGTTTGCTTTTATTTGTGCATCAGAAGCAGCTAGGATAGGTAAGATCCCCAGTTTAGATCTCTTGGTTCAAACAAATGCAAGGTTTAGCTCTCTGTCCCTCCACCATACATATCAGTTCTGCAAGCATCTGTTGCCCCCTCATGACATGAACTCCCAGACTGGAGCTCATTTGACTCTAAGGTTAATTTTCTTTAGCCACTGGCAGGCTGATTTAAGTATCAGCTCATTATGATGGCATTCTAATTAAAGCCCCACGATAGCCTTTGACCCAGCAAAATGACTTGGGAGAGGTGAAGCAAATAGGGTGATAAGCTTAGATACTGGCACACAGGAGGAAATATATGCTGCCTGACGTTTGTGGGTGTCAACTTCAGCATTATCAGATTGTCCTCTGGGAAAGACTGGTTATTAGTATTTATCTTCCTAAGACAAATTCAGCAGCACTGATTCCTTTTGCTTCAAAGGGAGTTGCACCTCCTTCTTGCCAGGAATGGATTTAGTCCTCTGCCTTCATTTTCAAGGTGTATTTTGTGTAGTTTCTCTTTCAGAAGAGTTAATAACTTCCCCTTCTGTGTGGAAGATCAAGTCTTTACTGGGATGCAGGAATTTCTTCAGGCCTGTCTAGGCACAAGAGCTGATAAAATAGTTATTACTATAGTACATGCGTGTCTGCATCCACACCCTAGAATATTTTTTTCTTTTGTGTCCCATGTGACACAGCCTTTGAAAAAAAATTGGAGCAGCCATCCTGAGTCTAAATATGTTAGACTCTCACACAGCACTAGCATTATCCAAAGCAGATCGTCTCAACAAAGCTATTAGGAAAATGTATGAACACAACAAATCCTAGCTAGGAGTACTGTCTGCCAAATCACTTTTGCCAGTTCTTCTTGTTCACCTTGAACCACGCCATTCCCTTTGCTCCTTATTAGGGCTTCCTAGCTTTCTATCTCCCCATTTCTTTCCCTCTCCAGTCCTTTAAGAGCTTTTATTTGCATTTTTCCCACATCCCCCTAGGATGGAGAAGTATTAGGCTTGCAATAACAGAGTAAAGGAATCCTAATATTTTATTATTGACAGTAAAGAAGCCTGGAGGACACAATCCTCTTGAATTTAAAGCAGTGGCAATCCAATGGTATCCCTTTCCTAAACTGACCATACCTGATACATCGTGAGGATGTCCCTGGGTACACTGAGTCTACGGCTGGAACTCTGGGAGATAGATCATGATATTTTGTTGAGTGGGGAGGTAAGTTTGTCCTCTGTGGAAAAGATGGGGAAACAAAACAGAGGGCAAAGGTTTATGCAAGGCATAATAGCGAGTCAATGGCAGAGTGTACTAGAACTTCAATATCTGCGGTTATACTTCAGACTTGACGCAAGGTTCACTGAAATCATTTAACCTTTGCTGAGAGTCAGATCTGGTTAATATTTTTGTTTGCAGGCAAAGTTGCTATCCTCAGAAAATACTACTTAATTGAAACAGAAACCTTGGGTGGAATTGTCCTCACTTGAACAAGGTTTTGCCAGGAAGAGTTTCACATTTCCAGGTTTAAGTGCCTAGCTAAGCTAGAGAGGTCACACCGAAGTAGCCAAGAACCTGGGAGCCAAGTTATTCAGCTGGGACTGGGAACAGGGGGAAAGAGCCCTATGAGGAAGTCATCCTTCTGAATCAAATAGAACAGAAGCTGGAAAACAAAAGGCTGATGTTCCAGAGGAGTGACTCTAACGAGGGTGATGTTTTGCTCATGCATTTGGAGAAGAATGGGGAGCAGGGAAGATCATTATCTCATTCTGGTCTTGGTTCAGTCTGGATGCGGAATGGGAATGATTTCTTAACAAGTAATGCAGGATGGAAGAGTAGTTTTCTGCCTACCCCTTCTGAGGACAAACATTCAGGCTGTCCAGATCTGGTCTGCAAGAAGCTATATAGGGCAGGACCGATTTTCAGAGGGAAGAGATGAGAAGTTAACTTCTCATAATAATGAGATACTTAAGTAGTGTTCCCAGCTACCATGTAATCTTATAATTATTGGTTTTGTGTGTGTGTAGTATCCTGTCTTTCTTCCTCTCCTCTATATTCATGCAGGCATGCACTCTTTCCTATCTCCATCATCTTTAACTAAATTAGAGTGAAATACTTCATTACAGAGACTTTCAGCCAGGAGTGTGGGCCCCAGGGAGTTTATTTTCATACAAATGTATTATGCACAAGGTTGATCTGATCACAGACAATTTGAACTATCTTTGCACCCCCAGGAAAATTCCTTTCATAAATGTAAATGATGTGACACTCCAAAGAACAGAAAACAAGACAGAAAGGGAGAAGAGAAGAAAGAAAGACTCTCTGAGCTGATTGAAAGGAGATTATGGGCAGCTGTGGAGATGCTGGGTCTGGAGCGCAGGACATGAGCTGTCAGGGCTTTTTTGCTTGCCCTCTTCCTCCTCCTGCAGTATAACCTTCCCATTGAACAGCAAGCTGTTGCAAGGTGCTGGAGGGGGAAGAGTGATGTATTAAGTACAGTTTGAGATTATAATAACTGTTTCTATGGCAACAAGAAAATGCCCTCCATGGCTTCTGTTTGTGTTTTGAGCAAGGAGGCATGAAGTGAAGGTTTGTAAACACAAGGAAGCGGCAAGAGATGCAAGCAGGGGGTTTTGTGGTACCTTGCCCTTGATGTTGGCCCACCTGGGACACACGTCTTCTTCTGGTGTGCTGGGTTTTCTTCAGCCTTGTTTCAGCAGTCAGTTGCAAATTTGCTTTTGGACTTTTCCTGGGGCATGAGAGAAAGAAAACAAGCAAAAGAGTTTGCTTTTCCAGGTTCTTCATTACTGACCTGCTCGAAAGTTGATATCTGTAGGACTGAGTAATGTGTTCTTTCCACAACGAGGTGTGGGACTGAGCTCAGCTTGCTTCTCCATGGGACTTCCACATCCTGCACCACCAGACGAAGTCCCGTCCTGACCCTGCAGGGATCTCCCTGGTAGAAGTAGTAAGTGTGGAGGGTGAGTTAATCCCCACTTTCATAGAATATAAATCTTCACTGGGCAGAAAGATGCACTGTAAATGAAACCACTTCAGCTTCCCCTCTCCAACACTGCACAGAGAGACCCATCTATTATTAAAAACCCTATTAGTCGTGGTAAGATTGTACCACTCCCTCTCACTATAACTGCTGAACGTTGTCTAATTGGCTTTTATTACTACACCATCCCTGGGAACATGTGGAGCTCAAATGCACATTTGCTAAGACATCTGCGTTCCCTCATCCTTGTTGGGGATGCTTTTAGACCATTTAAGTTTTTATCAGGAGGATTAAAAAAAGAGAGCAAGAGAGGTGAGGAGAGGAGATGGTTCCTAGGCTGGGACAATGTGGAAGATGAAGACAACAAAGGGGAGGACCAAGTGGCGTAGCTTGGCTGGTCTCTACAGCAGTTTTTCTGCTGGACAGCATGCTTCTCTGGTCCCTCCAGCAGACAGCTCCTCCAGCTGTCCCATTCCTGAAGAGAAACATGTTCACTGGGCTCCTAAGCCACTTCAGGTACTCACCAGCTAGTCCAGCTTCATATTCCCTAGCAATTGCACACTGACATGCGCACCCTCACCTGTTGCTGTTCTGGCACCACCAACCCATTGGCCTCTGCCCTGTGGTCCCACTTACCCTGTGTATACGCCCTTGGATGCAGAGCAGAGTCCTCTCACTCAGGAAAATAGTGAGAAGTGGAGTTTAGTGGGACAACAGGACAGAATATGTCCATCAGGTCTAGTGCAGTGAGTATACTGCCCAGCAACCTATTGATGTGCAACTGGTCCCTTCTGTCCCCTTACCCCCATATTTTACTGTGCCTTTTCCTCTACAAATCATCTTGGTCCCTCCCTTTCCCTGCCTTTGGTCTTTCCCTGAAATATCCCATAAATCCTGGACAATCCCCAAATGCTCTTCTTTTGCATCCCATAACATGTCCCATAATCGCTAGGCAGTAACCTATGGATTAATGGCCCTGTCCCCTGCCATTGCACATCCCCAACAGAAGCGGTTTCTCTTGCTGGCCCGTTGCCCTCTGCTCTGCTGCCTGAGTGTTTGCTCAGCTCTGTCTGGATGTGTGAGGCTTGCACAGAGATGCACCGGTTCTGTGACTGATGATACTTGGGTAACAGGTTGTCACACAAATTCTAAGGAGTTTCAGTGCCGGTAAGATCTGCAAGTCCTCCCAAGCAGCGTAGGTGTGTCTCTTTTTGAAAGGAGTGGATGTTAGAGAACTGAGCCTGGTAAGGCATTTCTGGTGGAAAAAAAAAAATCCGTTCTTTTAATCTCTTAACTACTTTTACACATTTTAGGCCCGGAGTCCTTAGGAACTGATAAAGATAAGAGTTCTTGTGAAGTCTGATGTGACTGCCTTTTGCATGTGAGCTGCCTAACCAGGAAAGAGTAGCAGTCAGACAGATTATACTCTGCGTGGGCATTAAACAAGCTTTAAAGCAGCATCACCGCCTGCTCGATTCGGCCAAGGCATCCTGGGTTTTGTGGTCACTGATCAAGTGAAATTGTTTGTAATGGATAGGTTGGTATGTGTTCTCAGTTTCATTCATTTGTTTCACAGGCATTGCCACTGCCGACAAAGCAGAGAGTGATTTAGCTAGTGCTCCCAGTTGTTCAAGCAGGGCAGCTTAACTCTGTGTTTTGGTAGTTTTACAGCGTCCGGGAACAGCCATTCACATGTTAGCAAGAGCAAAAGCCTGTTTTCAGGCATTAACACCCAGCAAGGCATTCGGGGTCCCTCCACACGCGCAGTGAAAAGGCTTTGTCCTGCCTTTGTGCGGGCTGGCCGGGCACACTCACACCAGGAACTCTGGCAGGTTTCCTCTGTCACTTTTTTTGCCCCTCTCCCTTCATGGAGTCTCCTACTGAGTGTACTAAGTAAACAGGTTTCTCCCTTTCCTGTCTGGAAGGGACTGTTCCAGCCTGCTCCTCTCCGCCTGTCAGCATTTCACTTCAGTGAACAGAGGATGTTATTCTTCCCGTGGTGCCAGTCGTGCTAATGGGATCCGTTTAAAGCGAACTCCACTGTAATTTCATTTTCCTTAGGGAGCGGGGGGGGGGGGGGGGGGGGGGGGTGCGGAAAGTGCTTTCTCCTCAGAGCTACATCCCTGCTACTCACTTTACATCTCTCTTGCAGAGTCTGCAGCATGCTAATTTCTCTCCCAGATCACTGGAAAACGCTGGGAGCTGAGGGGCCCTGAAGGAGCCCTTGCAGATGCAGTGCTGCTGTGCAGCACCCAACACAGGCTAAACCCCATCTCCTCTCCATGGGGTGGCCTCAGCCCAAAGCCCTTCCTGGTGTTCAGCCTGTGACAGCTGAACCATGCAGCCTTCAGTGGGCTGCACCTTGCATTCAGCTGGAAACCACCCAGTACAAAAGCTTGTGGTCTATTTCTTTAATGAGAACATGTTGGCCAGCATTTCACACAAAAGCACTGCCGTTTGGGTTGGGTTTTGTAGTTTCTTGCTCCAGTGCTGACATTTACTGTCTCAAATCACTTCAGAGCCTCCCACAGCAGTGAGCATCCCCTTCCCCACCATAATGTTGCTGCAGTTGCGGTGGCTGAGATGCACATCAGCTCTCAGGGCAGAAAAGCGAGGGAACTGATGGCAGGACTTTTTCCCAAGGGCCCCACAGCCCTGTAATTCAGTTCCCCTTAGTATTAAAGTCCTCCATGTGTCGACCTTCAGGGTATGCAGAGAAACTTGTCTGCTTGCTGGGGCATCCAGGGCTGTCTGGGATGGGTGGGCAGCCAGGGGAAGGAGTTGTTGTTTTTCTGTCGAAGTAGTTGATGTTTTTCTGTTGTGTGGGTTGAGTTATTTTGCTGGATTTGCTTTTAGTTTGCTATGTTGTTGTTTGTTGAATGGCTTTGGGGTTTCTATATAACACTTAAATGGCTGGGGCCTGCAAGGGGTGCTTTTATTCTTGGCATTCAAAAAGAAATCAGAATAGATGAGATATTTTTCTCGTAATTAAAGATCACACCTAAACCAAATGCTTTAGACCTCAGTCTCCTCCTCTTCCCCCACTTCCCACCCTTCTTCCCCTCCTACACACATAAAAAGTTCAACTGTTTGGGAATGCAGCTGAGAATTTCCTACTGTCTAGTAAGTGTAAACTAAATACCTATCCCTCCCTCTTGAAAAAAAAGAAAAAAACAGCCCACCATGTGAAGCATTTTCGTGGTACTTGGCGTCTGTTCTGTAGCTGGCACTCCTCTCTAGCTATGGTGTAGGTTATTTCTGCATTACCCCAAACAGACAGTTCCCCTGCTCAGAGGTCAAGGTCGGTGCAATGATTGCCAAGTCCTTTTAGTTGGCAGTTCCCCATGGGGAGTGATATTAGCCTGCACGCCTCTCCTGCTCCTACTCCCTACAGCCTGTTATTAAACAAGGACAAGTGGGTAGCTTGTCTGTGTCTGTGTGTGAGAGCGCGACTCTGTCACCTGATGCATACAGATGGCTTATTAACCAATTAATTCATAGGACTAAATTGGTTAAATCAAACTAAATGACACCCAATTGCTGTACAAGGGTAGAAATGGATTGGAATAAGTGTTTCTTAAATGCCAGCCTCGTTGAGCAAAGGAATGAGTAGTGGAGGGAGGAGGGGGGCTCATGGAGAGCTGGGGAAGACAGCAGACGCTGGCAGCAAGAGCAGAGCTGTCCAGGGCATCATGTTCTGGGGAAGGAAGTGGCTCGGTTTGTGCTGCCAAGAAATCGGATCACTCTTTCTGCTGATGACACTTTAGGGCTGGGAATGCCTCTGGAGAGGGAGTCCCAGCCACTGTCTTTGCTCCATGGCCTGCAGAAGAGGAGGTGGCTTCTTGGGTCCCAGGCTTTGGTTGGAACCTGAACTTCTGCTATTGTTCCTTCATCTCAGGAGGGAGGGTTTCATTTTTCAGAAGGGCAATCTACCTCATCGTTTTGTCTGAAGCTCCTGGGGATGTTCATCATCCTGAAAACTGTGGTTCTTGGTCCTCTCTCTAACCAGGCCCCAAGGTCTGGGCAGAAAAACTACATGCAGCTGTAATGTCACTGTCTTCCTCACCTGCAACAATATCACCAGTTGCTAAGGGATGCTCCTTTGTAAGATTTCCCTTGGTGGCATTATCTGTTGGGGGTGGGTGGAGGGATGGCTTCACCTTGACTGGCTGTCAAGTGACCATCAAGCTGCTCTATCACTGCTTCTCCTCAACAGGACAGGGGAAGACCACTTACCAGTTACTGTGATGAGCAACACAGCCTAGACTTGGTGAAATTTGATTTATTGCCAATTAATATCAGTATAAGAAATAAGAACAAAACCACCTTCCCCAACTCCTCCCTTCTTTCCAGGCACAATTTCACTCCCAACTCCTCTACCTCCCCCGCCAGGCAGTGCAGGAGCGTGGGGAATGGGGGTTGTGGTCAGTCCATAATGCGCAGTCTGTGCTATTTCTTCCTCCTCATGCTCTTTCGCTGTGCCAGTGTGGGGAAGACAGTTCTCCACAAACTTCTCCAACCTGGTCCAGTGTGGGTCTCCCACAGGCGGCAGCTCCTGTCAAAAACTTGCTTCTGTGTGGGCTTTTCTCCATAGCCAGGAGCCTGTTCCAGCATGGGCTATCCATGGGCTGCATCTTCCTTCAGGTCATGTGTGGATATTTGGTTCACCGTCGTCCTCCATGGGCTCCAGGGGGACAACCTGCAGCACCATGGTCTTCATCACAGGCTGCAGGGGAATCTCAGCTCCAGCACCTGAAGCACCTCCTTGCTCCTCTTTCTTCACTGACATTGGTGTCTACAGGGCTGTTTCACATTTTCTCATTCCTCTCTCACAGCTGCTGCACAGCATTTTTACCTGTTCTGAAATATGTTACTGCAGAGGCACTTCCAGCGTCACTGATGGGCTCAGCTTTGGCCAGTGGCAGACCTGTCTTGAAATGGCTTGACCTGGCTCTGTCTAACATGGAAACAGCTTATGGTGTCATCTCACAGAAGCCACCTCTCCAGCCCCCTTTCCTCCTCAACCTTGCTACAAAAACCCAATCGAGTGTGTTACCAGAGGCTTTGTTCTTCTTTGTAGGAGAGCTTGCCGTTTCCTTTTTCCACAACAAGTGGTTTGCTCTGCATTTTGATATAGATGATGGACTTTATGGGATTGACTGGATGGCTGGGAGTGGGATATGTAAGAGCCATAACCTGATTTAGAGTAGCGGAGGGAATACACAAGAAAGAATATGAAAGACAGAGTTGCGCATCAGAAACTACTCTGATGGTGTTTTATTTGAATGTTTTCCTTGCCTCAAGGTTAGACCTCATATCACCATATAAAAGCTTAGGTTGCCTGTACCACTGTTTTGCTGGAGTTGATAATCGGAGTGAGGTTTCCTAGCTGCTTCCCTTGGCAGGATCTTCATCTGGCTAGTCATGACCACAGGGAAAGGTTTGTGGCTCCCCTTAAGGTGTAGAGAGCTGGTCCATGTGGGAATACAGGAGACAGCAAGGTACAAGTCTTTCCATGAGGCAGAGGCATCTACCATAGCTTGTGAACAGCCTATGGCAGTTTCCTGCTAGCAGCACCTGTGTTCAGCATGGCCCAGGGCAGACTTGTGTGTTGATTTTCCACCTTTTGGTCCCTTGGTCAGTTCTGTGTCCCCCAGGCAGCTCTGGAAAACTGTACTCATGTACTTGAGGGCACAAAGCACAAGGGCATGGCCCTACCTCAACCTCAGCAGAAGGGCAAGAGCCATTGCCCGTGAAGGTGCCAGGAAGCAAGACATGCTTCTGGGACTGGGACACCTGCTTCCTTGTGGTGGGCAGGTGCCCGAGGTTAGCTTTGGGTTGGTGCTGTTTGGGAAGCAGCTGGACTTGCTCTATGTGGGGTAGCAGCAGTCTTTCTACAGTGGAGGACACTCTGACATGTAAAAACAGCAGCACTGACAGTGCTTGCAGCAGAAGAAAGGGATAAACCCTCCAGTGTGGAGCAGGAGTGAATGCTGTGTTTTATTGGTCACCACCATAGTAAGCTGGAGAAAAGAATGACAGTATGCCTTAGCAAATCCTGCAAAATCACATGCACTCACAGCACACACCAATCTCCAATACACAGCAAGAATCAAAACATCACAGCCCAGAATGCGTGCACATGCGTGCGTGCACACAGAGCACATGCCAAAAGCATGTGCACAGGTCTGGCACCTCCATGTGTACAGCATTAACAAATTATACTTAGACATAGGCTGAAACATATGTGTACATGGAGCACAGCCCATTCAAACTGAAACCTGTGCATACACACAACTGCCAAGAACATATTCACCAGCACCCTAATACTAGCTGTGGTTAACCACCAAGCAAACACATGCCTGACTATTATGTCAGTGTTAAAATTGCTCTTCTTCAGTTGCCGCAGCAAGATAAAGTCTCCAAAGCCCGTCATGCTGCGGCATCTTTTTCAAGGCTGCAGTATACGGAGTGCGTATAAAATATTGAATCATTTAGGGGATGTTCATCTTTTCTTTCTTTTTATTTTTAGGAAAGAAAAATAGGATTTACACTCTGTCCAGTGGCAGAGTAAATGTTTTATGTGCTGGAGCCATGACCACTGCTCTGGAGTATTTGATGCATATATATTGTGGTATTTCCAGCCCCCCCCTTTTTTTTCCCTGGCATTATAATGCTACCGAAAAGGGTCAAACCAACCATTTGGAAGGGTCATTTTTTTATTCTTAGTGCAGAGTGTACTACAAGAGCTGTAAACCAAGCTTTGCCACCCTCTCGTTAGCATTTGTCCTAGAAAGATCCCTCACTTTCTCTTGGCTTTAATAGCCCATGGTGTCCCTGCAGAAGAAGCAGGATGAGGAAGGGATGTTTTCACTGATTCCAGAGGTGGAGTAAAAAGATGTGTGTAGTTTCTAGCCAATGAGAAATGGACTGAGGCCAGATTTAGCAGTACACCCACCAACAGGTTGGACCCCTGAAGTCTTCTGCATTGTATTGCACTTTTCCTCCCTTCAACCCTTTACCCCACATACCTGTTTTCTGGAGGCCTTAATCATGCATACCGGTTAATTGGCTAATTATATTGCTTTACAGGCTGCATGTTGTGCTGCTTTAGCTGGCAGCAACTTTTTACAGTTTCATCATGTTCCTTTTAGGGGAGGGGGATGGCCTGTGGCTGAGGGCAGGTTGTCAGTTCAGGTTCGACACTGCTGTGGTCAGGCTGTGCACAGATCACATCCCCTTCCCATCCTTCAGTTTCCTTATCCCTTCTGAAGCAAAACCAGTGCTGATTCATCTAAGAAGGAGATAGAAAGGCTTATTCATTAGTATTAGAAAGTGCTTTCAGGTCTCCAGTAGACAGATAAGCCACTGCTATCCTCTGAGCTATTTTCCCCTCACCATGCCATTTATAATAATCTGGACTGTCTCAAGGTCTGAAGCAGAAGTGGGTTGATCTCAGCTCAGTTTTTGTTTTTACCTTTTATTATAACAGCTCTGCCGGTTCAAAGTCCTTGCATGGACATGGAGAACTTATTCTTTTGTTGCTTCCGTTGTCCAGAACAGAGCTGTTCTAGACACAAAGCAGCAGCCCCGGGTAACAAAAGAAGAGAAAAATTTAATTGAGAAGAAAGAAAAGAATTCTCTTTTATTGCAAAAGTAGAAGGGCTGAGGACCCTATTGATGTTTGTCAGTGTAGCTAGGTAGGTCTGTTATTGCCAGTCTGAGAGAAACCTCAAAAGATTTTTAAGTTCATATAAGCAACCGAAAGTTCTTATGATTCTGTGAATCATAAGATAATCCTAGGGTCTTTGGCCTGTGCTGCTTCCATCACATTCAGAGATGTAGCTAGGTCTCCTGTACAATCACTTTTCCTCAAGCCATTCTTCATTTGCATCAAGTTGGCAGCACTCACATGTGAAGAAATGAGTGTCAGGTTCAGAGGTGCCTTTGCCATTAAGATGTATAGTGTAGATCATCTTAGATCTCCTTGCCCTGCAGATGGAGTGGGATGAGGTGGATTGAGGGGCGTCCAAGCAAGTGTGAGGAAACCTAGCGTGTGAAATTCTGTGGATATCTTGATAATCTCCTTCCTTCCTCTGTCCTAAGGAGGGGAAAATATTTTACGGAAGGAGTATCAGATTCAGCTCTAGGGGTAAATGCTGTTCCTCCAGATTCCCTACATCTCCTTGGGAAACCTGAGAAGAAGTTGGCAAACTGGAGTAGTGAAACACAGAGGAAGTCAAGGTCCAGTGAGTCCTGAGACCAGTCACCTCCTGTTAATCTATTCTGAATTCCCAGCACTCCTGCAAGTGAGTTCCCTGAGATGATAAGGAGCATTCAAAGTGCCTCACTGAGATCAGATCTCTTGGGCCAGGAGCATCCTTTAATTCTTGGATGTTGTGGTGCAAAAAGAAAAAACAAAATCCCTTTTACTGGCATTTCTATCATTGTCTTTGAATGATGTAGCAGGACTCGGGTATATAATCATGTCCAGACGATGAGAGGTACATTCAGAGCAAATATATATCTAAATGTTCATCTCCTTACTTTGAGTATTTATTTAGTTGTTTTACTTGTCACTTTTGTATGACCTTTAGCAAACTAGGTGTTTGCACTGAAAAGTTTGCACTGAAATGGTGGAGGGAGCCATCTTTTTATGCTAACCAACCTATTTTGGTCTGAAAATGTCTTTCAGCAGTATTTCACAGCTGTGAGGAGAGTATTTAAGGTGAAAAAAAAAAAAAAAAGATATAAGTATGTATCATTTTTGATCCAGTCAAAGATAAAGAAATTCTGACTTTCCATTTTATTGGGAATTGCTTACTCTAGTGCTGACTCGCTTTGCAATAGCTTTGGAGCACATCGTATTTTCTCAAAGCACTAGATGACTCCAGGGACGGATACAAAATTTCAGTCGCAAGGAAGAGGAGAGAGACTGCTGTGCATCTGAGATGCGGGAGGCCCAGATGCTGCTCTCTGCAGTGCCACGCGCTTCTTCTGTGACCTTGGGGAAGGCGCATGGCATTTCTGCAGTTGGATTCCCCATTTGTGAGCTGGAGAGGGGACAACTAATGTATTAGTGATTTTGTGAGTGACAGTGAAATGGACGTCGGGGTTGTAGGCAGGGCTGAGCTGAGGCTTTGAGAAACTGCCGTGGCAAAGGTTCATTCCTGTCTTCTGGAGGCTTGGTGATCTGTATTTACATTGTCAGTCTTCTGTTCAGCAAATGAGTGAATCTCATAACTCATAGCTGAGGCCGGGAACACCGTCGTCCTCACTGCACTCCTGGGAAATGGAAGGGCTGTGTGGGGTGGCAAGGTCTTGGAGGAGACACTGGAATGAAAAATGAGAAATTAATGGCTCCTACCTTGCTTTCAGATGGCTACACCATGCTGCTAACAGCTCTCTCTGACTTCCTCTCAGTGGCGTACCTGGGGATGCATATCTGTGTAACAAACCTGGCTATGTGTTGCAGTAGTGGCACTTTTATGGGAAGTACCTCTCCCAAAGTAGATGAGGATAGCTGCAGTTTTGGGTAGGGGCCCTGGTGTGCTGTCCTCACACAAGTTGCTGAGCTTCCCAATGTGGATTTTTAACTTGGGCTCATTGGTAGCGTCATTTCCACCAGAGAGGTTTTAAACACTGCTTGTCTTGGGGAACGTCAGACAGTGTTTAATGAAGAATGAAGGAAGCAGGGTGTTTTGTATTGTGCTTTTGGGGCAACAGAATGTCCCTATGGGAGCTTTGAGTAGCAGCAGCAGAGATGGGTGCCAAGCTATCAGTCCCAGTGCTCAGCTTTTGACTGTGCAGGACAGAGGAGGGTAAGGAACAGCATCCCGTCCATTGCTGCAGTGCAAAGACTCTGCGGGGAAGGAGAGGGGGTTGCAGTTCCCCATCGCCTGCCTACGACCCACAAGAGAGGCGTAGTAACCAGCCACGCTATGAATACAGAATCCGAAAGTATGCCAGGACTATTTCAGATGCAGTTGAATTTTTTTGCAGTCTGTACTTCTTCATAAGGCCACAATGCTGCCCTTTCATCCCCACCTGCTCCTGTCCCACTTCACAGCAAACACTGGAGCAGAGTGTGGCAGCTGGCATGAGCTCTGCCCTGCTCACTTCCCTCCTCCTCTCCCTGCCAGTTCCGTCCTTCCTTGCACACTGCTGTTGAGTTCTTTAGGGTCTGTCTTTTGCCTTGTCTGCCTACCCAGCACAGCACAGTGAGGGCCTGCCCCCTGTTAAGATCTGAGTGGGTCATGATGGTTTCTGCCTCCGTCTCCACCAAGTCTGCGGGCTGTGGTGGCATTTCATCAGCCATGTACAGCGGCATTGTTGCCCATCACTAGTGTTGTCACCTGGAGTCCTCACCTGGAGCTGCTCCTGCTGGGTTGATCTGCCATGGATTTGTTGGGTTATTTGTTTGTTTGTGCTGATAATGGAAATGTCTTAGTACCTGCTAATTATGAAAAAAAGAGGCAGCAGTAATCTCCTCTATCTTTCTTTTTTCCTATCTCTCTCCATTTTTTCTCTCCTCTCCCCTGGGACAGAAGTAAATAAAATGCTTGATAAAATTTGGGCTTTATGTATGTGAGAGAGATACTTATTGTGGTGAGCTGGGTTGAAGAAATGAGATTTGCATAGATATGGATGGATCAAAAAAAGAGAAAGAGATTGGGAGAAGAATGCTTGAATACTGAATAACTGAAAATGTATGGAGCCAAATCTGCGCCTGCAAAAACTCTCTGGACTTAGCAGAGCTATATTCACTTGCACTAACTCTGTATGTAGCCCTGTGTTTTGCTTTTAAACCATATTACTCATTATGTCTGTTAACTCCCCAGGTGTCTCATTTGAGGTTATTCTTTCTCATTAGGGTGTGAGAAGAGAGAATTAGTGTTTGCTGTCCTCTAGGTACTTCCCTACTGCAGAGATCCTGTGGTGCTTAGCAGGGTGATGGTGGGGCAATATTCTCCTAGAGACTTTCAACAAGTAAAACACCCATTGCCTCTGACAACTAGAATTTGAGGAAGCCCTGAGGAGCAGCCATGGCATCATGACACTACCTGGGCTGCAAACAAATAGCAGGAAATCCCTGGTGTTCTCACTTTCACAATTGTCCTAATCTCTGGAGGGACTGAGCCGCAGATCTGTGTCAAAGATTCAGACTGAGCCCAGGTAGCTTCCTCTTTGTGCCAGTACCTGAATTTTTGATTTTACCTAGGAGTGTCATGACAGACTTTGCTAGAAGCTGAAAAACTCTTGAGAAAAGTTTTTCTGCAGGGCATTTCACTTCTTCTGTGTTGCAGGCAGTACTGCATTGGCTGGGAGGTCTGGGCGTGGAGGCTTAGGTTGGATCTGGTACTCATTTGATTCAGAAGCCCAGCTCTCATGATAGTTGGTAGCAGATACATCAGAGAAAAGGAGCAAGGTGACATATTTTGGTGATCTGACCCGATGCTAAGCATCATTCCTAGCCCTGAGAGTGAGGAGGAGACGTACTTTCTGAAGATTTAATGTGTCTTTAATAATGTTGCTGTCATTCATTGTCATAATTCTGAATGTCGCGATGTGTCTTCATCTGGCCCTTCAGGAATACTGAAGTCTTCGTTTCAATTATTTCCTTTAGCTTCCAGTCCCACAGTCTAATAATATAACATGTGGAGGGGAAAAAAAATGAAGAAAAAAAGGTATTCCAGCGCCTTTGAATTCAGCTTTTCATTTGGCTGAATGCCTTCTTAATCCTTGTTTCCTAAGCTTGAACAATACTCTTAGCTGATGAAGAAAGGTAGCTACCTACTTTTCAAGTGCACGTGGGCTTTGGACAGTCAGTGGAAAGCAGATGTGTGATCTCTCCGGTACAACCTGAAATCTGAGAACTGCACACATGGGGACATTTCTTCCACCTGACTGTCAATGCTTCGTGGCCACACCTTTGGTACCCATACCCAAACAGAAAGCAGGTTTGTTCCAGCTTAACCCATATCTGGGTGCCCCATTTGCAGTCTTTCCACATGATAAATGGGCTAATTAAATTACAGGGCAGAAAGAGAAAAGAAAAAAAAAAAAAAAAAAGGAGGGGGCAAGGGATAAGGAGACTGGATCAATTGACAAATTGAAATGTCATTTCCCAGCTTGCAGCTGGACGCTACAGCTTCTCTTCACTTTCCATCTTTTTTCTTCTTAGACTTTTGGGGTTTTTTTGATTTGGTTATAAAAGCCAGGACATAATTGAAACTGGCGTCAGAATCAAACAGCATGACCTTGCCAGGTTTCTTCCAGTCCTGCCACGCCATCCGCGCCGGCTGAGGGAAATAAAAGAGGAGGGGGGAGCAAGGGCACCAGCGCAGGGAGTCCCCTGACAACTCAACTGCTTGCATGCTTGTATTTGAAGGGCTTCTCTTTTGTGCATCTCTTATTTATTTAATTTTTATCCAAGGCAGCTGAAGTGCTTTGGGGACCTGGGGCACAACAGCAGAGCACACCGGCAGTTTTTTCTTAGAAGTCATGTGTAAATCTGCTGAGAGAACTGAGGGACGCAGTCTGCCAGCTTGTGAGAGTAGTGCCAACTTGAAGGAGCTGGCAAAACAAGGGCCTCGATGTCTTGACCTTCCTGGCCTGGCTGGAGCTAGAAGGAGCAGTCTCTTATTTCCAGACTCAAGACACGTGGCTTTGGCCATGCTCCCCACTTCTGCCTTGTAGCAGCACTCCTTCCAGATGACTGAGCCAAGAAAACTCATGTCATCTGTGAACTGGGCATTTGCTGGAGCTCAGATCTCCCCAGAAGAAAGTTTTGTGCACTGGTTGTCTATGGCTTGTCTGCATGAAGGCAGGTCTTGTGCTTAGCACGGCTGGTTGCCGCAGCGTGCCCCAGGTTGGGTCCTCAATGGGCTTTTCACAGGGGCCTGTGTGCCGTCTTTCCCTGCTAGCCCTTTTATTTGGCAAGAAGTCTGGCAGTCAGGGAGGTGTGGTGCATTTTCAGGGGTCTCCAAATTCCTGAGGGGAAGTGGTTCACAGTGGCCATGTGCAATGGGAAGCACCCTGGCCTCAAGCGCAGAGATGCTGCTGCCTGGGATGCAGTGCCCGTGCCCCTTGGGTCAGGCTAAACAGAGCTCTAGCACACTCCAGGTTTGGAAGCGTGAGGATCTTACCATGAGACATGGTTAAAGTGTGAGCTCAAGGCACATAAAACAGCAAGGAATAAATCTCCACTCAATCAGTCCCATCTTTGGTGCCCTCACACGCAGCCAGGTCTGTGATGCTAGCTTTTACAAGCTGGAGCAAGGAGCGATGATATAAACAAGACAACAGTGCAGGAATTCCACAGGACCTGCCACAGGAGAAGTCAACAAGCTTATTTACAAACCATTGAGAAGCTGAGTTTGGAGTAAACAGTGTAGGGTAGGATTAGTATAGTCTATATAATAATATCCCTATGTCCCTATATAAGCCTGTATTTCTTTGTTCTGATATAAATGAAATATAGAAAACATAAGCAAATGGAGCTCCCATAGGAGAAAAGATGGAGAAATTTGAGTCAGCAGAAGCAGAGCAGGATGGCAGAGGTTTATGCAGGCCTTGGTACTGCCTCGTTGAAGACAGTGATTTGTGAGCTTGTGGGGGTGGATATTACAGTTTAATTCAGTTGCTTCTTTGCAGACTTAAGGAAAATTCCAATGTGATACTTTTGGTACATGATGTGATAGGGTTTTCTTCGGTAATAATTGGAACATGATGCTGTGTTCATTCACAGTAGCAGCGACATTTGTATGAACTTCAGATGGATCAGAACTGGGCCCTTCAGTGAACAAAACCATCTTTAAACTGCTATGTATTTTTCTCTGCTAATGCTGCTTTGTTGTCGTTTGCGTTTTTTGTAGCTAGCATAAATTCTTCAGTTTGCCTTTTCTGTTTCCAGACAGCTCTCAGCTTCAGATCCTCAGGTGCTTAATGAAGGTTTGGGCTGTGCACCAAATGCTCTCCTGTATAAACACTTCCAGAATTAAGTTTTATTCTGCTGAAGGAGCTCTCTCTGAAGTCAAATAACACCCTCCAACCATTAATATCAATGTAATTAGTGAGATTTCACTCTGTGCAACATGCTACCCACTCTCCCCCTGCACGGAAGATTTGCTATTAAATAATGCAAACCATATTTTTTTGAGCATTAGATCAAATCGGTCAATGAGTATGCTTTAGCTGCACTTAATGCCACTTCAGCATCCCCTCTCCACACATATTTGACCAATTTCATTTTACAACCAAAAAAAAAAAAAAAAAAGAAAGAAAGAATGAAGTTTGGCACTGTGGAAATATTTATATATGTGGAGTTTTAGAAATTCCACTGAGAATATTCAACTTAGTAGGATTTGTGCATTCGTCCAACCTTAGCAATTGTCAAAGAGAATCAGTCTTGAAGTCCCTTGGGCCCTGATTTGACCTATCAGAATAAGCAGCATCAGATTTTTTAGTTGGAAGGTAAGGGAACTGCTGCAGTTGGCAGATAACATCACGTATTTATCAATAATAATGATTAGTTTATTCCCTAAGGCATGAGGTAATATAGTCCTTGTCATCAACACTGGTACTTTATATTTGGATGTTTTGGTTCTCCATGTAAATATGTAATTCCTTGCTTCATTTTACTAAACTCGTGGCTTTAATGTAACGTGGCAGTGAGTTCCCTTGCCTAGGTTCAGTGTTCTGTTAAAAAAAATATTTCTCTAGTAAATTTGTAATCACCACCTTTCAGCTTCATTAACTGCTCATTTTTTCTTCCATTATAAAAAAAAAGAGAAAACAGTAGCTTTTCACCTCAGTTCTCTGTATTATTCACTATTTTATAGACTGTTATCACACCTCTTCTTATTTATCTTCTCTTTGATACAAACTGCCCCTCCTTTTCATTCCTGCTTCATGTATGCATTTTTCCATTCCTGTTATCATTCTTGCCACCTTTCTAAAGAGGAAGCTGAAACAGTACATCGTGACTTATCTGGCCACTAGTCAAACCATCTGGAATTTCAGACTTCACCTTAGAGGGGGAAAAATTGGGGGGAAAAATCCATCAAATAAATTGGAAAAACAAATACATTTATTGAACTCACCATCTGGTAGTGCACATTCCACTGGCAGAACAAAAAAAAAAAACCGAAAAAAAAAAGCTAAATTCAAGAAATCAATTATTCATTGTGAATTATTCACTAGCTTCTATTCCAAACACTGCCAAGATGTGTTTGTTTATTTTTATTTGGAGTTTAAAAAAATCCATGGCAACATTGCTGTTTGTCTTACTGTTCAAGCACAAAGTGCAGACCTGCACTTCTGTACTGAATGCCTTTATTTAATCAAAGAAAAGCAACATAACAAGAAAGATAAAAAACAAAGTTCTCAGAACATAAAATAGCATGTGTCTGTAAAGTGCCATTTCACTGTGTCTTATAAAATGGTAGGTGTTCCAGGTGACCAGACTATTTTAGAAATACAAACATGTAAACTGCAGGAAGGGAGAAACCGTACTTGTTATATCTGTATTATGATAGCACTTGATGCAGAGATGGTTTGCACCAGAGCTAAAAGAAACACACATTGCAAGCAGTTCTCCTGAGGGCACCTCTTTGCTTGCACTTGGCTTTTAGTGGGAACTGAACCACACGGATTGCTTTTTTACTGAAAGGACCTTAATTAACTGGGGCAACTACAGGTGAGGTTTTAGTTGCAATACTGAAATGGGGAGGAGAGGATGGGAAGAAGCGGGAGTTTGAGCAGGTGATGTGGGAATACCATGGATAGGAGAGGGTTGGGAGCATCCTCAGTGGAGCTGATGGGAAGCTGCCACATGCCTGGGCAGCATCACTGCGGTGGTGGCTGCCACAGCCTCAAGCTCTTGCCTGTGTTGGTTTCTCTTTGTGGCTCCACTTGTGCCACAGGGCTGTACTGGGGATCTAAATATGGTCCAAGGCAATGGGAATTTGTGATCTGCACTCTGGTTTGCAAGTTTTTGTGAAGTAAGGCAGTTTGGGGATCTGGGAGAGTTGGGAAGCTCTGAGTAGCTGGTGGTGAGATCTGAGGAGTCAACAGAAGGGACAAGGCAAGAGCTGGTCATCCACAGCCCCTGGCCCAGCTGCTCTGTTGGAAAGAACAGCAACAAAGGAGCTATTCTCTCTTCCTCCTAGTTTTTCATCCTGACTTAGTTACATTTAACAACTAATTAAGCCCCTAATTGAATATTGGCTGAAGTGCAGTCAGAGAAGTTGTTTGTATTAAGAAATCAAAAGAAATAAAAGTACACTGTGACTTATACTTTGTATTGATTGTAGTCTCCTCCAGTATAAGGTGCTAGGTGGTCTTAGCATGAAAAGATTTGGGGCAAGCAGAGCATTTTTCCATATGTTTACACAGTGCCATGCACACAGCCTGGCTTCTTTGGCTCCTATTGCGTTTGCAGACCAACAGTAGCACTAAGGTGTGCAAACATCCTTTCGCAGGTGCTAATCTTGGCATCCTGCTGCAGGATTTATGTTGCCTCACGTGAGATGTTCAGTTCTGACTTCATGGCGGTGTTACAGCAGAAAGCCCTGATGCCTTCACCCAGGAATGAAATTATGTTATTCACTGAGATATTTCCAGAAATAGGGGAGGTACAAGCTCTCATTTGGGCACATGATTTATTCTACAAAATTTTCCTCCTATATTTTCATGTCTTAAAGAAAAAAAAAAAAAAAGAAAAGCAGAACTCTACTTGCTTTCAGATGCAATTTTTATGCCCCTTGATCAGTGTCTGGCTGGTCATCAATTTTATGCCTGCAATTAAATTGCAGACACAAAATGTTCCACCATTAAGCCATGGACAAAAACGCTGCTGTCCCAAATTGCACCAGGAGAAGAAGTAAGGATTCTTATTGCTAAAGCAATACTCTTATTTTGAATGCTTCCTACCTTTATAAAACTATGGCCCAGATTTCAGGAGCTAAGGTTAGAATATTCAAAAGTGTGGCGTTTCTCATCTGCTCATGTCCTCAGCTACCAGGATGCTGTGCAGTTTACTCTGCTAGACATCTCTACTGCTTCTTGTGGCACTAACGCAAATGTATATTCAAAAAAAAAAGGGAGAGATAGAGAAGACAGAGAGAAAGAGATATTGAAATTGAAAACATACAAGATTAAAAACAAAATACCAAAAAGCCCAGGATTAGGGACCTTTTTTTTTTTTTTTTTCCTCCTTAGGAAAACAACTTTTCTCTTTAATCTTCTGATTTGCCTGGCTTCAGTCCAAACATTGTTCCTCTTTGACTCTGCCTGTTGTGGCTTCTTTGTTCTTCATCCCTGTCCTCATGTGCCTGTCCCCATTGTCCTGCCACAGGTTTGCTTGGGCAAGGTTGTGGAGACGTGATGAATGTTGGCAGGGCAGTGAGGGCATGGAGATGGAGCCCTGGTGCACAAGTGCTGCTCTCTGAGCAGCAATGCATGTGGAGGAGGCAGGATGAATGCTCACCCATCCTTTACAGGGGTCGATGCTTCTCCCAGCAAGAAGTTGCCTCGAGCATAGTCCAGAGGAAGGGGCTTTGTGACATTAGGGATGGTGGCAGGAGATGGAGATGTTAGTGCAGGTCAGAGGAGTTTGAGCAGAAAGTAAGAGTGGGGAGCGGCTGAGGGAAGAGAGCCAGAGGAGGTACCAAGTCTGTGTATCCACATGGTCCTGTGTCCTCAAGGATGGAGGGTCAGAAGGGGCATAACCTGGATCACTGCAGAATATGGGACTGCTCAGTTTTGGTTTGGGAAGGGGGGTGTGTAAAGGTGTAAAGACTTTGTGAGTCTGTAGGTAATAGATACTCAAGATCCTTCCACACTTCATAACCAGAAAGCAGAATCAGGTTGTATAAACTAGGGCACACAGATGATTTTGACACCCAATAGCAAGGAGTTCAGAAGAAGATGCATTTGCAAAGGAAGGTTCTCGTTTGTTGGGGATTTTTTGGGAGAGGAGCTTAAAATTAATGCCAGCAATGCACAAGGCTGCCAGTATTTTTCAGCAACATTGTTCTCTAAGATACAGGAGAGTTTTGTTGGCCTTTACAAATGATTTATTCCAACAGTTATTGTATGTTCAACAATAAATTAAGTTAAAATAGGCTAATAACACATATTCACTGATGCTTTAACAGCTTAGTAATGGATAGGAATTTCCTCTCCGACCTCACTCTCCTCCACAAGTAAATAGAGGGTGGTATGTAAGCCAGGTAGAGATGGGATCCTCAAACAGAAAGGATAGGTAAGCTAGGAGAGTGAGCAGTCTGAAGTAAATGCCTCTCTAATTACTGACATGTGAAGATGGAGGACTGAGAAGATCACTGGAGGCTTCTGTGTTAGCGGCAATACAAAGTTTTCTCCCAGCAAATAACATGTGCAATGAGAAATTGTACTTTCAGCACTTTGAATCTATCTGGAAAACTTAAACCCATAGCCCAAAAGTTGTTGTAGCGTTTCATAGGTCTCATGGCTCTCTCTGCATGTCCAAGACACCCCTTCCTCACTATGCTACCATGCCTCAGGCAGAGCTGTCCTCATTATTTAGTGCAAGGCTGCATCAGGGCTCTGTTACCTGGAGATTTTTGTGCTGCTTGCTCAGCTTGGAGGGTGCAAGGGACACCAAGAGGTTATGTAGTCCATCTCTGTGCCCCAAGTCAGAGGCAGCTAAACTGATGTTACTCTAAACAACCCCATCTCCTGCTCTGTCTGGATAACTAAGGGGATGCAAACAGCAACTATCTTGTACTTTCACTTTATTAAGGCTTTTGATCCTCTCATGGCATCTCCATAAGCACACTGGAGAAGGTCAGCTGAAATACTAAAGGGTGGTTGCGACATCTGTTGTGCTCAGACGGGAGTTAGTGACGGTTCTCTGTCAAAGTGTAAGATTTGTGGAGTGGCAGGGGTCAGCCTTACGTCAGTCATTGCTCAGTATTTTCTTTCATGAGCAGGATGACAGGATAGCAAAGAAGCTTTTATTTTTAATGTTTGTGGGACTGCAAGCATGCTTGTGGACAGGGCTAGTACAAAATGCATGAAATGCCTGAAAAAGTTGTGCCTGAAATTCAGGAAGAAGGTGTGCAAGGGACTGACCTTTGTCAGGGATAACGCAGTGTGTATATATGGGCCAGGGAATGGCAGGTTGGCAACCAGTCCTGTGGAAGAACATGTTGGACTCACTGTGTAATGTGAACTCAGAAAGTGCTAAGCTGGAGCAGAGGTATAGTTATTTGGTTATTCTCATCCTTTCCCTTCCCTCTACAGCAGCCAGGATGTTGGGTAACACCTCCTGGCTTGCCTCCTTAGCGTCCTTGGAGTCTGGACCTCAATCTCTGCTATAGCCAGACAATCATGGGCATAGACAGGGGACAGTGAGTTACAGAAGGTTGGCTACAGTGATTCTGGGCTGCATCAGGAACTCCCAGTTCTTCTCCTGCCCAGTTTCGTGTCAACTCGGGAGGTTGGGAACCCCGGTGCCACTAGTGCACCTGCTGTATCAGGAAAAGTGGGGGCTAAACAGGTGGAAGAATCGGGCAAAAGACAGCAGATCAAACCAACACACTGTAAAATCGACCTGCTGAAGCACAGTGACACTGCAGGGGCTGTTTCTCCATCAGCAATGGATGAGAGGGAGCATCCCCAGCACCGTGGCTGCTGCATCCACTGGGCCAAGTCCTGCCAAGGCAGCACAGACAAAAGCCAATTCCTAGCACCGAGGGACTGAAAGCCATCCTACTGTCACCACCTCCTTCCCTCTCCTGCTACCTTCACTCCCCCACTTGCTGCATCCTATTTCCTTGTACACAACCTGGTATCTGTTTTCTTAAAAGACTTTAGGGGTTCATTGTTAGACCTGGAAGGGTAATTCACAATGATTCACTCGTGCTCTGTAGTTTTGCATTGTCTATTACAAACACCTGTGAGCCAAGGGCAGTTGCCTTGACTTTACTCAAGAAATGATTGTTCGCTTACTTCTATAGCTCTTTTTGTGTTTGTGCTTTCCTCTTTTTCCTTCTCTTTTTACGTTTTTTGTTCTTTTTTTTTTTTTAAACAAATCAGTTGGGCGGCAAGGATCAGAGGTTTGCTATTGGATCTGCTTTAGCTGTGATAGATCACACTTTCTTGCCTTGTTTACCTGATTCACTGAGGCTATCTCCTCTAGCCAGAGGGAGTTACGAAGAAACCAGTGGCCTTCACTCTCTCTGGAAGAGAGAATCAATTTATGAAAAGGGAACAGATAAGAACTAGACCACTTGGAACATGTTTAAAGCTTTTTTCCCCTCCAACCTTGTCCTGAAGCATTACTCATAGGAAATGCTGGCAGTTGTACAGCTTTTTGGCTGGGTGGGAGTTTAAAGGTAATCTGTGCATGTGTAATTGCATACAGTAATTGTGTGTGCATGAACATTTTACCCAGAGTTAGGCATCTGCAACTGGCATCTTTGATTGCTTTGGAGGCAGAATTGCAGCAAGAGATTTTAGTAACTCCTCCTTTTTTCCTGTGACAAGCAGCGTCTGGTCCAATATAAAGTACAACTCCCGATGCAAATACATGGATGTGTTTGAGCTTCTTCTTTGCTCTCTGCCATTACCGGTGTGTGGGTTGGCAAGATGGAAGTGGCTTCCCGCCAGCGTTTAATGGGAGAAGCTCCCAGTTGCTGAACGTGTGTGCAGAAAGCAAATGCAAAAGAGAAGGGGTTTTGATGGTCAGAGCAACCATCTTTTAACTGGGGAAAATTCTCATGTAATACAGATTCTATAACTTTCCAAACTCTGGTTATGACACATTTTAAAATCCATACTGCTGTGAAGTAGAAATTATAGTCAATTAAACAAGACTACCAAACAGAGTCTGTCCCCAAATTTTCCCTTTTTGTATTTGTTGAACTGCACAATTATTTTAAATTGAGTGTTGCATATTCATAAACCACGTTTCAAACCACCCAGTCTTCTGGTTTATGTATCTAGTTGGAATATTAGCATATATTTCAGTAGCTCATTTCATTTCATTGATCCCAAAGTTCCTTACAGAAGATGTCTGTGATATTCGTACCAGTACCAAAGTGCGGTCTCCTCTATGCTGGAATAAAACAGGTGTTTAACAGGGTGAGAGTTTCCTCCCACCACATCAGCTAAACCAACATAGGGCTGTCGCTGCTTTCAACAGGAATGGCTCCATGGACTGCTGTACAAATATAACGTACAGCAGCGAGATTATAGCACAACCACAATGCTAGCAAATTTCTTTGCTTAGATCAGTATTAAATCCTGTCTTTGAGAGTGACCTTAGAGCCTAAGGGTTAGTCCAGGTGGGCAGATTGTGCAGGTGTAATGAGAAATGTGGATTTTAGCAGCAGTAGTTGCAGTGGCAGATTGGGGTCACACTCTCTCTCTTAGGAAAACCACTCCAGAAGGAGCTCAAGTGAACAGGCCATTCTTGAGAGAGGATGAGTTACACAGGGAGTTTAACAGGTGCAGGTGTATTTTCTCAAAATCACACCTTACGTGTGAATGGTAAAACTTTCCCATGCAGGCAAACCCAAAGACCTAGTCAGTGAAATGAAGGTTATAAAATGCCCGTCACTTTTCAAAACCTACCGCAGGGGTCGGTAGCTCTTGGAAGGGACACTTCAGAGCTGCACCCAGTACATCCCTCTCTGGTGCCTCCTAGGACTCTGTGATGGCACCAATGCGTTTCTCAGTCACTAACACTGTTATTTGCAGTTTCTCCCATCCAAACAGTGACAGTTCATTTCTCAGCTCTGCTTAGCTTGTCAGATCTGTTGAGGGGTGGTATGGCTGTTCAGGCACAGTTAACTGAAAAAAAGGGAAAGAGAAAGCTCTTTAATTTCTATCATCTTTCATTCTGATGACATTTATCAAATTTCCTGTGTCTGACAAGTTCAGCTCAGATGTGCTCCTCTGCCTTCCCACAAGTGCCCCCTCTGATGGGCAGGGAGGATGAGCCAACAGGCAGTCATGCTTGGAGAAAAGGAGGAGTTGGACAAGGGAGGAAGAGGAAGGAGAACAGAAAGATGCACTAAAAATTACAAAGAAAAAAAGACCAAAAAAAGAAAAAACAAAACCCAAACCAACCACCCAAAGCCTACAAAAAGTGGAAAGTGAGAGAGGAAGAGAAAGAGACAGAAAAAGAAACTAGTTGAGATTGTATGAAAGGCTTTTTATGCCCCCACGTTGCAGTTTGCAGTCTTTAAAATATCTTGGGGAAAAAAAAAAAAAAAGTGGTGTCTTTACTGTAGTGTCTGTCAATGTCCTTGTCACACAGTTAATTCTTTATTATACAGTCCTTAGACTTCTTCATTTCCTGTTATATTTTTTTCTCTCAATCACTGTCTTTTCTGTGTGCCTTGAGGAGATGCGTTTGTTTTTTTTTAATCCCTTCCTCCCCCAATCCTGGGTCTAGAAGGGCTGAAAATGGTTTATTCCATTTCTGAGATAGAGGGACATCCCCAGTACATCATGCCCACTCACCCTCTCTTTCTTAGGCTAGATCAGAGGATGACCCAGGGGAAAAAAGGCAATGAGGGACCTGATCTGAATTGATCTTTTTGCCTTCTTACAGTCTGAGATGATGGTGCTGGGAGAACTGAAAGTGGTCTCTGACTCCCGCAGAGAGGGATGTTGATTAATTGCCTGCCCTAAGGGGGGTCATTTGGGGAAGGCCATTCAGTAGGGAAAGAGGTGATACCTACAGCATGGGCACATCCATCAATGACCTCTTGGCTATTTTGAAATATTTTTTTTCCCAGGCCTGTGACACTCAATAGCTTGGTATATACCAGGCAGCAGTAGCGTGTGCTACAGGGTACTGGCACCATCATGCCAGGGGCTCCATCCGAGAGCCATCTCTTTTTGAAAAAACATTGCAACTCAAGCAGGCTCAGCTCCACCATCGGCCCTGGGCACATGGGCTTTCACCAGCTGCTAGAGGCAATGGCTGATATCTGTCACGTTGTTTCTGAGAGAGGAACAGATCACAGCTGCCCCCATCCTGAGCTCCAGCCTCCACAGAGTGTGCAAACAAAGTCTCATGCTAAGATGAAGCCATGTATGCTGCGAAGTTTAGGCTGTGCTGGCCACATAATTGTGTACAAAAGAAGTGACTGAAAAATCTGCGGTAATGAGCATGACCTGACTGAACAGAGCTGTGCTTGCTAATGACATTGATGAGTTTTGCTTGTGGATAGCAATGAGCCACATATTTTAACTCCCGGGAGTACAAATGGTCCTTCAGATGCTGTTCAGTTTCTCTTTCTGCTAGGCTGGCTGCTGTACATGCTTTTTTCCCTGTCATACATTTAGCTTCTCAGTGTGTCAGAAGGAAAGCTCCAAGGGGATGCTGCATGCTGGACTGGTAGCATCTGCCATCTTCTCAAAAGGATGTGTTACATAGTCTTGATGGTTTTCAGGCATAGGTCTGGGCTCTCTGTAGCTAAAGGAATGTCATGGTGGTGATAGCACCCCTTAAAGTTCAGAGGTTGGTTGAAGCACTGCCAAGTATCAGGGAGTTTTCAGTATTTATCAAGGCATTTTTTGGATCTGAAAATCAGCAGAGAACACACTTTCCTTGGAGATTTCCAGTAGCTCTTGTATTAGTCATAAAAACAACTTATCTATGTGGCTTAAAACTGTAGAGATGTTTGAGAATTAGTGGATGGAAATCATGAAAAGCAGAAGCAAGTAGATTCATTATTGGCTTCATGTTTGGAGCACGAAGCTTCACAAGTGGTTGGTTCTTCCTTCACCTGAATCACCCTGGTAATTTGGAAATGTCTCAATGGCTACAGATACATCTTCTTTGATACTTACTGTCAGACATGGATGGGAAGAGTTGTGGCAATGGGACGGCTGACACAGAGAGTGAACTGGATAACTCAACCCAGGTATCTGTTTCAGGCTAGACATGACATAAATGGAAAAAGCCAAAGATACAGTCATCCATCGAGTCCCTGTGCTTACAGATATCTGCTCAAACATGCAAAATTTCTTTCTTGATAGTGTTTCTGTTCAATGTTAGTGTCCATCTGCAAGGAGATTACATATTCAGCATCTGTCTACCCATCCATCAGCATTAGGTTTCTTAAGGCACCCGTCAATGTGGAGTTTCAGCATCTGTCTTACTTGCCACCTGCTCTCTGCATTCTGCACCTTTCTCAGCAGAAAATTCCCTTTCTAGTGTGGGCACTTGCTGTTTTCTCTTTCAGTTTCAGTAGAAACTTACTAGTTCTCTTGCATGGATATTTTTTCTTCCTTCTCTCTGTAGCTTTTCTTGAATGTAAAATAAAAGGCAGGTTGAGACAGTTAGCCTTGCTACTGGAAAATGCAAGCCTGAGCTGCAGTTCATCACCATTTCCATAGGACAGCCCACTCAGGATACTGGCAGAGCTTCCCAGTTTGAACATTGTACTTGCCATTAAGAAACATGTTGGTGTTTTCATTATTCAAAAATATTAAAAGAGCCATCCCAGTATGTGGAAAAGTGGCTGACTTGGACACCAAAGCAGGTGTATAGCTGAACATCTTGACCTTTTAATTGCCAAGCCACTAGCCATGCAGTCAGGTAGAAAACTCCATTGCTGAATCTAACCAGGACTTGTTACCTCCAGAGACTAAATTGCTCTATATGGAAGCTCAGGGCCAGTAGCTGTGGACGATCAGTGTGGAGTATAATGACAAGTCCTCAAGGCCAAAGTGCTCAGCTGCTCCATTCTTGCAGATGTTGGACACTCTGCAAGACCTGACCTTCACTCTTAACTTGAGCTTCACTCCTGGCATGTGGATAATCAAGAGGCTGGACTAACTGGGATAGAAAATTGTGGTAAACACTGTACAGGGAGTTTCAAATCTCTACTGATGAAGGCTGCAGGTTCTGTAAACAGCATAAGCCAAATAGTTTGGCTCTTTTTTCTTCTTGTCATTAAAAAGAAGAAAAGTAGAATCTGAATGCAGTGTATCCTCTGTCCCTAACTGAAGCACTAGCTTATTGTGTCTTGTAATAACACTTAGAAGCTCTGATGTCATTATTAGCAATGTACAAAGATATATCAAAGAATTAATCTCATCCTCAGAAAGCTTGTGATCTAAGGTCCAGATCCTGCAAAGCCTTAAGAATATGTTTCGCGGTATGTTGCAGTTATTACTGATAATAATTGCATTATGGAACATACAGTTCCCAAATATCAGTCAGGAACCCAGGCTACTTGGCCCACTAATGATACACAATATAGACTGTCCCAGAACCGATAAGTTTACAGTCAAAATGTTGAGCATTGACCCTCTGTGGGATTTTTCACAGTGCATACAAATTTAGTGCCTATGTAAGGCTTTGCAGACACTATACATAAAATAGAGGAAAAGATAAGAAATAGATACAACAAAGATATAGGTGGAAGCATAAGGTAACAATGTAATGTAATATTAAGAATATAAATCTAAGATAGAATTGAGAATATTCCAAGAGCTTGGTTTTTTTCTGCACCATTAACTTGATCTCATTGCACAGCAGAATATATATAGATTCTCTGTTCTTATTTTACCTGTGAAATGTACAATTTCATATATAATGTGTGATAAATAGGATGTACAATGGGCTAGAATCAATGGTGCAGGAGAAACTTTAACATATGGAATGACTTGGCTTCTAAGTGCTTGATTTCTCAGTCTTAATGTTTTAGCAATGCTGAATTTTTTGTACTGTAGGTATATTTGTATGCATGTGCCCTTCTGGAGAACTGGGTGAAGCAGAAGCCAAATTCAGCCATGTAGTAGTGGCATGTCTTTAACAAGAAAGACCTAATGAGCTCATTGCAAAGCCCATCTGTTTGACAGGATATTTTTTGAGTGCTAGTGCAGCTGGTGTGGAATTCTCTCTAATGGGAATAGGTGGGTAGGTGGATAATTTTTACATGAGAGAGCTGTATCTGTGGGGGAAGAGAAAATGGTCTTGCATTAGTTTTGGTTATCTTTTTGTTGTCTTATTTGTTAATAGCTGGACTTCCTTGAAGCTCTTTTCCTATTTCAAAATTGAGATAAAGAAAAATGTCCTTTTTTCCCCCCATAACCTTAGGGATAAACCAGACTGACTCTGTAGAATGACAGAGATTTTCTCCTGTGGAGTGGGGAGTACTGGGGTTTAGAACGTGTTGTTTTAGACAGATATCTATTTGGACAGAGTGAAAAACCTGAAGATGATAAATGGCCTGTATTTGCACATTTCCCAACTGAAATACTAGCATTACTGGAGGCCCATTTCCCAAATCTGATCTGAAAGACATGCTTCATACTTATGTGTCTTCCTACTGCTTTTATACCATCATAAAGACTTTAGTATCCTATCAAGATATATTAACATTTTTCCTTGAGCTGGGATGGTCTGAACGTGGTTTATTTTCCAAAACTCATCATGCCTTCTCTTGGTAACAAAGAAGTTCCATATATCCTCACTTTCAGTGCTCTTAGAAGCTCAGGGCGTGAAGGAGGCTTGATGTGACAGATGAATAGGTAAGGACTCAGATGAAGTCTATGAAAATACAGCAACGGGCTCTCAGTGAAAAGGCATTTTTACCACTAGTGCCCTTTCCCAGTGTGATGACCACAGCTCAGTTTTTGTTGTCTCCTTCCTTAAGGAAGGAAAGACAGAGTGACAAGAATAATAAAGGGCAGAAGGTAACACATGATACATGGAAGCATTATATATGAACATAAACATAAATATGTGATGGAAAACATCCCATAGCCCCAGCCAATTTTTCCCCTCCTTCCTTCTTTCGCTTTCAAATCAGATAAATTAATATTTTATTTTCATGCAGCTGTAGGGGAGACATATATTATTGAAGGGATAGTGTTTTCCCAGAGTCCCTCTCCTTTCTCTGGCTTTCTGTGCCAGAAAAAAAAAAGCAAGTTTAAAAAGAAAAATAAACAATGACTTTTAGGGTTTGAGTCATGGTAGTGCCAAGAGTTCCATCCAAACATTTGAGGAAGGACTCTCTGCAAGGTTAAATTTATGCCTTGAGTCCTACTTGTCTTTACTGGGACACTCAGTAAGGCTTCCATGAGACAAGTACATCAAGTTTGGTGTTTAGAAAGTTGCACAGATGTCCAGGGTCTGAATATGATCAGAAGGATGCCATCTTGCTCACAGCCCTGCCTGCAGTTCTAGGTGCTGCATCTTTGTATGTTTCAAGTTCCCTGTCAAAAAGCAATGCTTCCCTGCTTGTGTAGCATGCTGTAAAATTCATGTGTGAAAAGCTCTAAGGAAATAAATGTATTGTAGCATGACAGTCTCGGGCATAGCAAAATTTGCTGCTGTTTTGTTTTCTGGAACAGACTTGAGTGTTTCTCATCCAGGGAATCAGGACGATTTCAGATGCACCAAATTCAAATTAATTCAGGAGATATATTCCTGGTTTCAGTTTCACAGAGAGGACACGGTGATACTAGAAGTTTTGGATCCACACTTGGATTCCCTAAACAGGACACCTTGCATGAAATCTGGTCAGAAACCCCAAATACAGGGTACTGATTGGTCCTGTTAAAAACAGTACTCTGAACCACTCCTTAACCAGTCAAAGCACAAAGGTACTGATGAGTCAGTCTGTAATTTCACGTTCAAAATGGCATCTGAAAACAGATGAGTTTTAATGGAGAAAATACGTGGCCCCTCCAGACTAGGTATAAGAGGGTATGAGCAGCCCTGTTTTTCTGTTGTTTCTTTGTGAATATCTGAGTATGATACAGCAGAGATTTAATGCTTTGACCCAGAGATAACACATGAGTTTTGTCGTGTTTGTTTCTGGCATTTCAGATGCCAATGTGGATTTTTCTGGAGGGTCTCCTGGCTGCTGCAAATGTCTTTTAGAAAAAAGCTGGGGAAAATAAACGGATCCTACAGGCTGATCTAAAAGATATTCCTTTCTGGCTTTTGCTGACAGCAGAAGGGGATGTATTTGAGAGTGAGGGCACTGAATGCAGCATGGCCATCTGCCTGACCCTCCCAGGAGCTCAGTGAGAAGCTTTAATATCTCCTGATGTGCTGCGAGGCATTTACGAAGTCTTACGCAAAAATACTACTTTCGATGTAGCAAAGGTGTTGGCACTGTCTAGAAACACGGAACATCGCTGTCCAGGAAAATCACACAAGAAAAGGTGCCCTATGTTGTCTTAAGCCCTACCTAACCTCTCCCTTCTTCCCCCAGGGCTGCCCCACAACCCCATCACCCCTCTGCTTGCTTCATATCTGAGAAGGCTCACGCAGCTGTAGGAGAGCTTTGTACCCTCCTCTGCCTCCTCCCTCTTCCCAGATACACACAGAAAGAAAATTCAATTAACCAAGTGATTTGCTGTTGTGTTTAAGTTACAATAGTAGTAATCACACCAATTATAGAAATCAGGTTGGCAATCATGGACCCTGCCCTCTGGGTTGCTATTAACTTTATTTCAGTGTGTGATTTCCCTCCGCCCTGTTGAAATTGGTGAATGTCACCTGTGTATACCCTTGCTCCTCCAGGATGTAATAGCATCTTTAAAACCTAACAACCAATTGCTGCCTGCACACATGTAGTCGGATTTATCCCTACCTCTTCTCTATTACAATAACGAGTGGGTAGTAGATGTAGTCAAATGCTGTTGCAGTATTCTCCCTCTGCCATCCCTCTCCTTCCTCAGCAAGAAATAGTTTGAATCTTAAACAGCAGTTTGAATTTCTTAGTGGAAATATTTCCCAGGCCCATGGGAAAAATAGTTACACAACTGCCTAGGATCTTTTTTCTTCCATTTTACTTTTTCTTCTTTTTTTTTTGTCTTTTCTCAGTCCTATCTTCCTTTCTACTTGGGTGGATCTTCTTTCAATATTAGATCTGTACAACAAGGAACACCATTAAATATGATGACAGATGTCTTCCTCTGTTCCTCCTCTCTCATCTGCAATATTATCAATGGAAATGCCTTCACAGCTGAAACATCACTTTGTTGCAGCGAAACTTTACCTGTGATTTTTTTATTTCCCTTCTTCTGCTCTTGTGAGTGTAAGCAGATTTCTTCTTTGGTTCCTCTTATTAGCTCCTCCTCCAGCTCTAAAGGCAAAGCAGTGCAAGATTTGACAAGAACTTTTGGAGAAAGAAACTGTTGGTTTGGCTCAAGAAGCGCATAACACCTCTTTCTGCCATTCAATGCTGAGACACTATTTCAAATGTGGCCCCTAGCTTTGGGATGCAGTGGCTCTTCCAAATATCCAGATACCCTCCAAAACCAGAAACACTCAAATCACTGTCTCCTTTCAGTAGAATTGGTCATTGGTTATTGTACAGATTTATGAATTCAGGGTGAAATTAGGTTGTGACATGTGGAGGGAATGAGATGAGGTGATGAATGAGATTAATCTCACACTATTTTAAAAAGGTTTTGAGATCTTTGAATAGAAGTGCCAGTGAAAGAGGAAACAGAATTATGGTTGCTTCTATTGATACTGGTCTCTAATTTGTGCTTTGCTGTCTCCCAAGGCTGGGAGATCTGCTTACATCTCAGGTCCAAACTGAACTCCAGCATTAAGGGATTAGGGAGCTCCACTGAATCACAGAATGGTTCAGTTTCAATGGGACCTTGAAAGATCATCCCATTCCAACCACCCTGCCATGGAGAGGGACATCTTCCACTAGATCAGGTTGCTTAAAGCCACATCCAACCTGACCTTGAACACTTCCACAACTTCTCTGGGCAACCTGTCTCACTGCTATCATAGTAAAGGATTTATTTCACACGTCCTATCTAAATCTATCCTCATTTAGTTTAAAACTGTTGCCCTGTTACTACAGGCCTTGGTTAAAAGTTCCTCTTCATCTTTCCTATGAGCTCCCTTTATATATTGAAAAGCCACAGTAAGGTCTTGCTGGAGTGTTGTCTTCTGCAAGCTGAGCAATCCCAGCTCTCTCAGCCTTTCTTCATGGCAGATGTTTTCTAGATCACTGATCATTTTTGTGGCATCCTCTGGACACGCTCTAACGGGTCCATGTCTTTCCTGTGCTGGGGACCCCAGAGATGGATGTAGTACTCCAGGTGGGGTCTCATGAGAACAGACAAGAGGGGGCAAATCACCTCCCTTGGCCTACTGGTCACACTCCTTTTGATGCAGCCCAGGATACAATTGGCTTTCTGGGCTGCAAGTGCACACTGCTGACTCATATCTCATTTTTCATCCACCAGTATCCCCAAGTCCTTCTCCATGGGGCTGTCCCAAATCAATTCCTTCCCCAATCTCCATTCATGTTGGGTGTTTCCCCAACCCAGCTGTAGGACCTTGCATTTACTCTCATTGAACTCTATGAGGTTCACACAGGCCCACTCCTCAAGCCTGTCAAGTTGCTTCTGGATGACATCCCTCACCTTGCTGTCATCTACAAATTTGCTGAAGGTGCACTTGATCTGACTATATCATTGATGAAGATATTGAACAGTACCAGTCCAGTATGGACCCTTGAGGGGCACCACTTGTTACTCATTTCCATTATGGACATTGAGCTGACACTCTTTGGATGTAGCCATCCAGACAATTCCTTATCCATTTGATACTCCATTGATCAGATCGATATCTCTCCAGTTTATCAACAAGGATATTGGGGGGCACCATGTCAAATGCATTACTTCACCCACCTTTTCTGCTGCACAGCTGCTCCTCATGCCTCCTTCTCTTGTACTCCTGCCTTTCCCACAGTCACTGTATCTGAGTCAGGCATTGTTCAATCATTCATAGCATTTGCTACAGTCCAGAAAAGGGCCATTAGGAGGATGTTAATTTAGATGCTTGTTCAAAAGTCACATTAGCCTCTCACATCCCTGTCTTTCTGGGATCACTGTTTTTCCTGTGGTTGGTCTGCTGTATTATCTACACTTTCCACAAGAGAGGTGGTGAGCCATCTGGATTTGGTGTGCAGCCAAAGCTGGTCAGATTGTCCACAGAATTAAGATAGAGCAGCCACGTACTGGGAATATCAAACCCTTTAACAGGTATGAGAGCAGCTCTGGAGTGTCATTTTCCCAACATACTGTGCCTGGTAAATTGGGCAGCACTGAAGCATTTAAGGGATTCTCTTTGTTATGTCTGTCATCTACTGCCTGTCCCAGGCTACAGCTCTCTAAACAAGCTCATTACAAATTTTTGATGTGCTTGGCTCAATGTGTCCTCACAGCAAAGTCAGGACTTGATCAGTGACCAGAGTAACTTTGGGCTTTGATGTGGTGATGAGGGAGTGCATGTCATGCTGTAACCAGGCTGCCTTGAACTGCTGTTCTGGTAAGGCTCTGCCTCTTACTTAGCATGGCTATCAGAGAGGCTTAGTCACATATCTTGTCAAGTAGTGGAGGATCCTGTTTAACCAAAGGAGTATCTTGAGAAGCGACCAGTGCAGAAATAGTAAATCACAAACTGGAAGCTCAAGCAAATTAAATTACTGTTCCCATGTTCTCCTTTCCCTTGGTAAGGTGCAATTCTCCATTAGTTTATTGTTATTAGCCCATACTAAGACAGAGCACCTTTGGATGCCCCAGGGTGTGCTGGTAGTGGCAGAGGAGAACAGCCACCAGAACACAGATTCATCCCTGGGCTGGCACCACCCTCCTGCAGCTGGTGGTGAGGTGGCTGCTTTCCGTGGGTGCCTTGGCTTGTTGTCCTGTGCTGTGGCACGGACTGTGGCATTACCTCTTGCAGTGGGCTAAGTGCCTGCATGGCTGAGGCTGGGGCTGTTGCGCACTGGGGTTTGACAGCAGAGCTGGGCCAGGTGCCTGGCTGTGCTTTCAAACATCCCTGGGGCAGACACGGGCCATATAATCATACAGACTGGCTGGTGTAATCATACAGAAGGGAACAGATGGGGAAGGGAAATGGCAGCATTTCAGGATGTGCGGTTGTTACCTGCCACTGTGCTGCTTTCAGTTGGCTGCACAGCAAGGTTTTGCTGGTCTTCCTGCCACTTTGGCTGGCCCATAGGCTCAGGGACCTTCGCAACCCCCCAGCAGGCCAGAGAGCGGGGGGACGTTGTGTACTAGCCAGACCCCTGGAGCTTTCATTCCTGTGCGCTTTCCCATCCTGACTCCCGGCCACACGTAGATCTCCCCATGCTCTTCACCTGCCAGAGCCCTGGGCGATGAAGAATCAGGTGGCAGGTAAAGTAATCAATCTGGAGGGCTTTTAGCAGCATGTCCTGCCGTCATTTGACAGCGCATCTCTGTCAAGGAGACTGTGTCTTTCCTTGATCAATAAATCAATCTGTCCTTTTGTACCTTTGTACACCAGCATGTCAGTCATTTCATGCCATGGACAATGAAGAGCTGGCACATAAATGGCATGGTAAATACTGCCTTCTGCCAAGACCCCTCAGGAGTGACACGAAGTCCAGGGCCCCTGAGGGATCTCTGCTCGTGTCCAGGTAGCAGGGGATGGTGCTGATCCACATCCCGTTACTGGCGTGGATTGCTGGGTGGCATCTGTTGTTTGAGGCAGGTCATCTGTCAGGATGTATCAATGATGTGCCTGAATGTTTCCCTGAGAAGCCTTGGGCTCATATCCATGTAAGCTACAGGACTTAATTTTCCTCAGGTGTCACCAAGGCAGACATCTCTCCTTCCACCCTCTGCAGTGAGGCTCTGCCAGCACACCCCCTGGCATCCCTTGACTGCTTTCTTCCACATGCTAGAAAAGTGCCAGTGCTGTTGGAGAGAGAGAAGTATGATCTCCCCTGGGCAGCTGCTGATGGAGGTACAGAGGACTCTGCTAGGTCAGTACCAAACATGGGCTGAGGTTTGCTGGATGGGGCTTGATGGATGGGGCTTCTTGCTGCTGGTTAGGTAGGATCTGGTGCTGCACCCTGGGTGAATGCTGCACACAGGGTGGGCTGAGCTGCCTGCGCCTGCCTGCTAAGGTTTCTAGAGACATCGCTTGTGTCAGCCTCAATCTCCTATTTATCTCCTCTTGTTCCTGCTGTCACAACTCTTTCCAACGAATGCAGAGTGAAGAGAATGGTAACACTGGGCAAAGAGAGACTGACAAACAGCTGGGGCGTCAGACCCGTGTTGTGAATGATGCCTATGCACTGTGACATGTTTTCTTGTTTTATTGAGGACCGGACTGAGGGTCACCAAAGTCAGTTTGATTAGGAATATCAGTCTGCAATATCAAAGTGAAGAGCTGCATTTGTTTTAGCATCTCTTCTGCAATACTGAGATGTGATTACATGAGACTAGAAAGCAACTGGTTTGGGTGTTTCATGCTAATTTAGGGCATCTCCCTTGGTTGTTTTTTAGCTCCTGGCTCTTTTTGGCAAACAGTTTTGCTTTCACTCAGCAGTTTTTGCTCTAAGATCTCCACTTACAAGTCCAGGTGTACTAAAGGGAATCCCAGTGGTTGGATGCCATAAAAATGCCTCAGCTTGGGAATTCCTCAGACTAGTTTAAAAATATTTGGAAACATTGAAACTAGGATGTGGAGACACTGGAGGTTTCCCACTGGAATCACAAGGAGTCATTGCAACACATCAGAGACAACCTGGAGGCAGCACCAAACTGCAACACATGCTATCCTGTCCCCTACCTTTATGTTTTAACAACAAGATCAGCCTTCCTCTCTAGACACATCTAATTGTATCCTTAGGCTATGATGACTATAACTACACTGCTACTCTAATTAGGCTTACAGTTCAACATCTTTCTTAATTTCTCCTTTCTTTAATTTCTTTGAAGTGTTTTAGACAGCCATCCTAACATAACCAGTCTTTCATCACCTAGCATCCTTCATCTCTCCCTCCCTTTCCCTTGGACACAGCTGCGGTGCGTCAAGCCTCTGTTACAGTTCTTCTACAGCCAATGGCTGGTACAGCATCTCCTTCCATTCAGGCGACAGGAGAGCTGCATACAGAGCAACAAGGGTCCTGTCCTCACCCCTCTGTGAAGTTCAGGAGGGCTTGGTGTGCCACACTGCAACTGCTGCAAAATTCCTGGATAACCCTGGATTTGTTCCACTCTTAATTGTTCTTACTTCTTTTTGGAGGTCAGGCCCTGCCATTCGTTGCCAGCTCCTCAGAGGATTTAGAGACAAATGGGGACTAACAGCTTAAAATGTTCTTGCCTCAGAAAAAGTGACTTGATAAAAATAGCCTTTCCCTCCTCTGTTGCTCTAATTCCTGTGTGACTCCAGGTCAGTTTTCCTCTCTCTCAGACAGAAAAAAAGGTTTTTGCCATCTCTTCCTCCTGTTTACCACAGAGGTCCAGGAAAGAGACATGCAGTTTCTCAGCACGATAGCTAACTAAGGTCTAAATGAAAAATGAGGGGTTTTTTTTCCTTGGTAATGAGGGGAAGAAAGCATCCCCCAAAACACCAGTTTAATCCATAGATCCTTTCTGATATCTGCATAGTTGTGAATAAGACTAAAGAGTGACTAGCAACTTAATCCCTTCAGTAGGGCACAGCAGGAATCACAGATTTGTGATAAACACAGTTGTATGTATCTATTTACAAGGAACTTAGGAAATTATCCTTACACATTTTGGACAACAAGACACTTGCCAAGTCTTTATGATGTAAGCATGCTGGCCTCAGACACGGAGTGGTGCTGTGCCACATACTGCTCACCGCTATAATGCCAGCATGCAGGCTGGTCTGTGGGGCAAGGAAAATAATGCCAGTACCAGCCCAGTACCTTTTCTTTCCCTCTTTAGGTCTCCTCAGGGGAGAATACAACTCTTCCCCTGTAGGGTTTTCCAGTTATAAGGTATAAAATGTTTTGCCTTCTCTGACTACTATAATTGCTGTGAATGGATGTTTTACACGGAGGCTGCTCTCTGCTCAAGGAACCTTTTTAAAGGGAGGAAAAATTCAGATCATCAGAAATGGGCTGCAGACCACATTAGCGAAGTGTGCAAAATCTGCCTGCTCCAGCCCATCCCATGTGCAAGAAACAAAAAAGCCCTCAGGTCAGCTTTCTGTTAAGCTTGAGCACACACATCTCTTCTTATGCACATGTCTGCATACAGAGTGTGTGTCATGGGGGGATGCCATCGGGATCTGGGCACAAAAGCATAAAAGTCCTTCATTTCCAGCAAAAGAGACTGATCTTGTTCTGTGCCTTTCTCCTCCCTCCCTCCAGCTCCTCCATCCAGGCTTGTTAAGGTACCTTAATACAAGGGCTCCCAACCACAGTATAGGCTTGTAAAGGGGAAGGCTTCATGGCAGGGATGATTTAGGGCCTTCCCAGCTTGCTGTGCTGGCAATTTCATCTAGCAGCATCTCTGTCAACATCTTTCCTGCCCAGCCTGAGAGCTTCAAGAGGGGGTTGTCCCAAGGCACAGGCAAAAATATGCCCTAGAATCATAAAATCATAGAATGTCCTGAGTCACAAGGGACCGATAAGGATCATCGAGTCCAACTTCTGTCCTTGCATATGACAACCCCTCTGTCACCCTGATCAGAACGTCAGAGCTGCTAGAGAGAGGAGGAGAGATCACAGCCAGGTTTTCCCATGGACTGGTGACTGGTTGGCCCCCAGGGGCTGACATTTGGTTGATGCTGAAGACTGGAGAACTGGAGAACTTGGAACTGAGACCTTGCCTATCAGCAGTCATTCAAGACTCCACAGCAGATCTGCTGTTGCTAGGAGTTATGACCCTGGTGCAAGGTGGGTTATCGGTTCATCCTACCTACCTTGGCGACCTCCATGAGACACTGAGCAGTTCCTCACCTGCTCTCCTATGTGGTGCTGTGCCTGCTGCACAGCTGCTGTCGGGGGTCCCCGGAGGTGGCCACACTTTGCTGGCAGCTGAACGGAAAGCAATCCCACTGCTGCTGTAAGTAGCAGCCCCTGAAACATCCTGTGTTGCATGGGGATGGGGCTACAACTCAGGAACTGGAGATAATAATAATAATTTCTCACATTCCTTGCCATGCCACAGGTGTAAAAGAAGTAGTGAAGCCAGGCTGGGGCTTAGGGAGGTACCCATTTTTCATTCCTTCCTCCCACTGCCCTCCTCAAACACAAAATCTAGAAACCAGGGAAGCAAAAGCTCTTTCCTGGTGCACGATGCGAGCCTGCTAGCTGCGGGGCTTTAAGGGCAGCTGCCAGCTACAGTAAGACTTACAGGAAATTCACAGGAGTTGGCTGTAGGCACGTCAGACGATGTAAGGAGAAGGGACTCACTGATGTATACAGGAATAGAAGTCACCAAGCCAGCTGAGGAAGAGAGGAAAAAATGTTGCTTACTTGCAGGAAAAAAAAAGAGGGGGGTGTGGTGTGCGTAATACTGTTTGAGTGGAATTGCCTGCTTTCTTATGCCTTTCCTGTTCCCATTTTTCCAGGCTTTCTTAATTGGCAGAAGTCACCCCACAGCATCCCTAGATTACCAGCTTACAGGGAACTGAAACTCCACATGGCCTTGGGAAGTGATGGTATCCACTGCACTGGAGCTTTCCTAAAGGTGAAAGCTGACCCCAGAAATAGCATGGAGAAGGATTTAAAGCAACACACAATCATTTGGAAAGTTGCTGTGCTCTCTGTGTCCCAAAACCACTTTTGCTGTTTCCTGCCCCAAATCTTGTAGATGGATGTGCCCATCTGGGGGCCACTGCCCAGCACTGGGTGCAGTGGGACTCTGCCACCCTATCTCAAACCACAGAAGGTGCAAGATGAAGGAAAATCTGACCCCAAATGTCCACTGCATGGAAGGAAGCCTATCATCCCTGTTACCCCATTTCTCTCACCCATTCTTGGGGACATTTCTTGCAGTTCTCTCAGCTTTTCTGCTGCTCTCAGCACTGATGGCCACCTCAGCAATAGTTATGCAGCAACTTAGTATTCAGGCTCAGTCTGCCATTGCCCACAGCATCAAACTGCAAACTCTCATCTGGGTATCTGTCGGCCAGTGACCCTCTTGTCCTATGTCACTCCAAGTCCATGGAGGCGAGTGGGATGGGTTAGATGATGTGGCCTGGCTGTGAGGCTGTTGTGTCTTGGGGTGCAGACCAGGGGAGCACCTCAGGCCAGGCTGCAGGCTGCCCTGTCAGCCACCCCTTCTGAGGGGTGTGAAAGTGCCCCCTCTGCAGGGGCAGCCAGCCCGGCTGAAGGCTGTAAAAGGGATCCGGTCTGAAGGGATGACAGGGTGAGAGAAAGTAAGGGAAGCAAAAGCAGGGAAGAAGCTCTGACTGCAGATGGATTTTGCCCCCTTCTGTCAGCATCCTGCAACAGACCCGAGCTGCTGCCGCGGGCCGGCTCTGCGTTGCAGAGCCTGGTACTTTTGGCTGTACAGATGCTATTGCAGCCACTGGCAGCTCCCCCAGCCTCTTGCTGGTCATAGGCAGGGAGGCCAGAGATTTTGACCGAAGCCTGCGGGGTGCTCAGCTTTAAAGCCAGACAATTGTGTCATAAACAAGGGTATTTTATTTTCAGGTCAGAAGATAGCAGGCTGGGGGAGGAAAGCTGGTGGGGGTGTGGGATGGAGTGAATATTTGCAGGAGCAAGGGAGTCACATAGCTGAGGGGTGACTGTCAGTGGCTGAGCAGACCTTGGAAGGTGGAAAGATGCTTTTGCCCACAGATTCACTTGTGAAACTCTGCTGCTGCCTTAAACACTGTCAGTACCTGAGTACTGGCCTCACAGGAACATGGAAACAGGATGCTCCCACAGGCCCAGTCGTCTGGTAGATAGCAGGAAGAGTGTGGAGTCTCTAAAGTAACATCTGTGATTGCAGTGACCTCCTACCCTATCCCCTTGTATCTCATAGGCAAGCAAAGTTGCTGCCAGGTGATAGCCATGCAAAAATACGAGCTGGGACTCATCCTAGCATGTTCATCAAAATAACTGTTAGATGGTGGGGGAGGATCTCAGGAAAGCTGGTAAGGCGGAAAGAGCTGTGCCATAGAGTTGCTTATATATGTCCTGTGCAGCAGAGGATGGGAAGCTGTGCAGGCAATCTTTTATTTTTTAATCTTTTTTTAATTCTGGTGAGAAGTAGTGGTGTCATATAATGAAGTGAGCTTGTGCAAAAGGATTGGAAATGTTATACCGCCTTCTCTGGAACTGATCTGCCCTTGTAACTGATTTCTCAAGCCATGGAGGCAAGCTCATCACAGCCACATGCACCTTCCAGAGCACGTGGTGACTCTGTGCCAAAACCAACCCAGTGGCAGAGCCTCTGAAGAGGCTAGAACAGGTTAACTCCAAAATGTCTGTAGGGAGGCAAGGTAGAATGTGTTCCACTCCTGGTTTCTGCACAGATTTCTTTGGAGAAGGATAGATACAGATGCTGTGGCTGATCAGATTGCTTGGGATGCTTGATGGAAGAGGGGTTTAGAGCACTAGAGTGTAGCTAAAGAGGAGTGCTGGGAGAAGAGGGAACCAGGGACCTCAGTGCTAGGCAGTTTTCCAGATATGTGACATCTCCTCACCAGCCTGCCTGGATGATTCTTGCATTCCTATGGCCTGGGTTCCAGAGGCACGCGACAGTTTTTTCTTCTGTCATTTTGCCGTTCAGCGTTAGTTCTGGGCTTAAGTCAAAAGGTTTTAGTCAACTTATAAATAATCCCTTTCAGCCCACTGTGACCTCTGTGTGAGCTCAGTGTATGCTGCAAAGCAGCTACACGACAGGTGACTGCATTTCCAAAGCAACCCTGATGCACACAAGCTCAGCAGCATTTCAGATCTCCTCCTCATGGATGTGCATTTCACAAACATAATACATGAGAGCCCAGAGAGCCACCCAAGGTACAGTAAGTCCAGCGATCTTTTTTTCTTGGTCATTGCCCAGTCATTATTTTAATATCAGTCTGACCAATAAGAGAATCCAAGACAGAGACCTAGGAGGAGTCATGTTGAGAGTCATGTTGACCCCTTTGCTTCCATCCCAGCTGAAAATCAGGTCTGCTGGGCAAAACTGCTTCTTTTCAGCCACTGTCAGGAAGGTTTTGTCTCTGGAGTGGTCCTGAGCTCACTCCAGGGCCAGGCTGGCATTAGCTGAAGTGAGGTGGAAATCTCTTCCACACCTTTACAGCCTTCATTCCCACAGCAATGTTGAATACCGGCTAATCCCCACTGTAGAGTCACAATGTCATTTCTTGAAAACAGGTGGTGTGTGGGATGATTCTGCCTGATGGGGAGGGGTTTGGTACATCCAGGAAAAAGATAAAGAAGCACACCCCAGCATTCCTGTCAGTCCAGTCGCAGACTTATATTTAGGTGTCACAGAGAGCATCTTCCAGCCCATCACACTTTTCCTCCCATTAGTCTGCATTTATGCATGGTCTTCATCTGTTCTTGCATCATTCCCAGGTCTCCCTAGGTCATTTATTAATTTTCTGCATCTTCCTGCTCTATAAACACATGAGATACAGGCCACTGGGAAAAGCACCTAGCCTTCTGTATGCAGATTGTGTCCACACCAGGCCCAGCAAATTCTAGTCGAACCCTAGCAATTAACATCTCTCCAGCTCAGCCAGGCTGGAAGAAAACAGCCATCTCCAGCACATCGACTCTGCTTTTCCTGGAAAGTGAGAAGTGCTTCCAGCACAGGCTTCAGTGTGCTAGAGCACTTTGCTGTAAGACCTGGGAGAGGAGAAGATGCCTGCAGCCTTCTGCCCTCCTGCTAGATGCCCTCATGCATCCAGGGACTTAAATCTCCCTGCCTGCCAGGGCTGGGAGCTGGTACATCCTGATGACCTTGCCAAGAAAGCCTGTTGTGGCTGCCGTATTTTTTCCCCAAGCAGCTGAGTGTGGCACCTGTGACTCTGGGAGGGAAAGCTGGACAGGTTTTTGAAGTGCTAATGATGATTAGTTTGTCTAAGCCAGCGCAAACTATCAATGGGTTTGAAATGTTAATCAGGAGAAGGGCCTAGTTCTGAAGAGATACAGAATGAGAAATGAATGGGGAAGTGGGGGGGGAAGGGAAAACAAGGGCTGGAGGAGGAAGAGATGCCTAAGTGAGGATTTGACACAAGTATTTTCAGCTGCTCAGCTCTTTGCTCTCTGAGTGGGACAGATGCCTTCCTCTTCTGCATGCGTGAAATACCTCCCTTCCAAATCAAAGTGTTTCTGTGAGCAATGAATTTCAGTGCCTGAATAGGAAAAGCCTCCTTGAGGATTGCACCTCAGATCCTCCTCCGCTCCACCTGAGGAGTGACGCTGCACCCTTCCCCCATGTCCCCCCATCAAATGCCCTTTTACCCTTATGCTGTCGTCTGCCGCTTGCTTAATTTGTATGTTGGTGTGCATATACCTTAGCACAGTCCTGGAAGATACTTGCACACACCTGATTTCAGACAAACCACTGCCATGCAGGCTGCACTTTCCTGTAGAGTGTGTGGATGGATAGATTCTGATAAACACTATAAATACGTGCACTGTAAAAAATGTTTGCAGATGTACTTCTCTCTCTTCCCTCTTCCTTTTGTAGATACCTGTGCACCTCCACGTGTTTATCTCATGTTTGCACTTGCTGTGGATGCCTGTACTATCTTACACTCCCACTGACATATAGGAAGATCATCCTCAGAGTACCTTGCCGTGCTATACTGGCACTTTCAGGTCCCGGATTTACTTAGAACAGTATTGCTGCTCACACACCTCTTCTGCAAGTGGGAGTAGATGTATGTAGATGTATGTGATGATGATGTCTCCTCATCACACCATATGTGGGTCATGTGTAGATGTCACTCTCTGTTTCTGCTCAGACTTTGCCAGGAGCTCCTGCTCCACTCTTTTGGATGGTCTTTGGGGCCCCTGGAATAGGAAACATAATGAAACACAATTGACCAAAAAAAAAAAAAAGACAAGAGAAATAAAAAGAAACACGTCATTTCATAGCTCTCTAAGCACAGACATGCCTAACTTCCTGCTTAAGGATCTGAGCTGTACAGCTCACCCAATTAATCAGTAACATAAGAACTGACATACCAAGCAGAACCAAGGATCTGTCTAGCTGCCTTTCCCCCATATGTTTCTATCAGTGACCTATAGCAGATGCCAAGAGAAAAATGTAAGAGTGGTATAAGTATATAATGATACTGCTCTGTTGCAGTCTCTGAGCTGCCAGTGTTTTGCAGCACAGGGACTTCCTGAGCCAGCTGTGTTTGCTCTGTGCTTGGTAGTTCCTTGTGAATTTGTCTCACGGCTCTTTGGGATCCTGCAGTGTTCTGTGGCAGCAAGTTCCACAGCTGAACCCTACTCCACACGCTTTAGTTTGCATTTGCTCATCACCTGTCCAGCACACTGGATTCCCATTGTTTCTACCAGAAGAGATGGTGAAAGATCTTTCTTATTCACTTTATACATGATCTTTCTTATTCACTTGATACATGATGCTCATGGGTTTGTGTTTCGATGTCACATTTCTTCTCAGTCATCTATACCATGGCCTGAAGAAACTTAATATTTTTTGCTGTGTGAGGAAACACCCAAACAAGTGTAAGCACAAGTCCAAAGTTCCTTAGCTCTTGCATGTCCCACAGGTAACCTTTCCTTGGAACTAGTACTAGAAATCGACCTGGGTATGACTCCTCAGAGCTTCATATTCATGTCTAAACCAGCACTTTTCTGCAGTACGCCTGCCTTTTATATACTAGAGATATTATTATCCTGTATCTAACCCTCCACTGAAAAGGCTTTCGAAGAACATGTGCTGAGTACATTTCCTGCATTCTTAGTAATTTTCCTGACTCAGGCCCTTGAGCTGTCCTCTCTGCACCAGCCAGCAGCTCCCTTCAGAGCACTGCACTCCTCAGAGGAGGCTGACACCTCTCACAAACCCATCAGAATTAATGCAAGCTGGGAGACTGTGGCCTGTCCTCAAAGTCGGTCCTGGGATGTGCAAGAGTCTTAGCCTTTCCTCAGCGTGCGTATGTGCTTCTATGGAAGAGATAAACGGGAGCTTCTTATCAAAGCAGCTGGCAAGAGTCATGGCCTTGGTGCAGTCAGGTAATTACTTGGATCCCTGGCATCTCAGGATTGCCACCTTCTACAGCCGTCCGTTTGCAAAGGAGAGTTTCTGCAGTAAGCTGCACAACGTAATCGCATCAGTGGCCATTAGGATTAGCTCTGATCTTTACGAGGCAAAACCTGCTTGAAGTAAGCAGCTCAGAAAAGATGGAGAGAGCAACAGAGCTCCCATCTTGGAAACTGATGTAGAGATAAGGAATTCCACTAAAGGGCAATATAGATGTGAAAGCAGTAATGATAATTAATCTTCTTAATCAAGTAATCTTTTCACAGCAAGCAGGGCTTTTAGTGAATTTAGCCCCATGTGTTACTTTGTAACACACAAACCATTTAAGTCTACGGAAAGACACCTTTTCCTTTAGTAGGCTTTGGATCACGCACTCTTGCGAATGAGGTGGATATCTCGTTTCGATGTAGCTGTCATTGCTAAGTGTTTACTGAATGGTTGGCAGGAATGTGCTTCTGTGAGATTTGCCCATCAGTGGATTGCCATGATTTTTTGTTCAGGTACTGTCTGCTCATCTTGTGCAACCAGCACTCGGACTTGCATAGCTCTGCTTTTTCTCTCTGATGAGGTGGCTGTCAAGTTTTCCAGAGAGCCATGCAAAATCTTCCAGTGCAGATAGTTTAGCTGATACCCAGTCAGCACAACAGTACTCCTGACTTTGTTTCTCTCCCCAGGGACGGTCTTGCAAACCAAAGCCATTTGTGTTAATGTTCGCAGCAAGCTAATAAAATGGGCCACGAACACCATCAAAACAAATCTGCTGTTTATATTTGAATGACTGTTTGGTCATGCTCTAATAGCAATAATCATCAGCAGTAGCAGCGGGGAGCCAGCATGCGCGTTAACTGCACTACGTTTTCATTTGACATGAGTAATTGTAACGTTCGGTGAAGTTGTTCTAATAGTCGTGATACACTTGTTGGCCCATGAGGTGGGAAGTGGTGGAAGGCCAAATTAAGGTAGTTTGCCTGACCCTCACTAACAAATTGCCCCACTCTCAGCCTGTACTTTGATTGGTGCTGATTATTTTTAAACTATATTTAAGGCACATTGGCAATTTCCTCTTCTGCATGAGTACATCTAATGATTGGAGATGGGACCAGCCAGGAGTTGGTGTCTGGGTGCTGGATGCAATGGCTGTATCTGGTTTATAGCTCTTCACCTCTGTTCTCAAACTAGATGAATCCCACCTCCCCTCACCCCCATATCAAGCCATTCCCGTGTCTTGTAAAGGAAAGGCAAGAATCAATTATATTAAGCAAAGAAGTTTCTCAGCTAATAAATGGATTGGCCCAGTCTCCAATCCCATAATGCTAGAGCAGGTCTCTTTACATCTTGCCCCCATCTAAAAGCTGAGATAGGAGCTACTGACTGTGTCACGAGGGGTTTAGACAGGGATCTGAGGTCCACCAAGTCTGGAGTGAGAGTTGCCACCTCTTACAATGAGAGGCTCAGGATGAAGACTGAGCACCAAGTCTCCGTTTCAAACCCATCTCTACTCAGCGCTGGCACGTTTTCTTTCTTATTATCAAATTAAAACAAACAGTTGAAAACTGGGGAGCTCACCACGGGGGTCTTTGCATACCTACACAAGGTGCGTGCAGGCCACACCAGTCTCTGCCTCCATCCCCTCCCTCCAGCCTCCCGCTGCTTCTGGCCAACGTGCCACTCCATCACCCCAGGGTGACCTCCCCGCTCAGCACCCCGCGGTGTTTGCTCACGTTCACAGCAGGGTCTAAACGAAATAGAATGAGGCTCCGATTACAGTTTTAACGAGGATGAAAATCCCGATTCCCATTTCGTGCTGAGTTCCCAGCTGTAGGAATTTATCAAATTGTTACAGCCGGGCGGATGCCTGCTCCTGGCTCTGCGTGTCCTCTCCAGGGCTGCGCCTGCCTGGCTGTGCTGCAGACAGCCGACTGCTCTTCGCTCCGCCAGGCCAGGCTGCTTTCTCACTCAACAGCGAGCAGTCATTTTGTTCATTCACCTGCTCACATTAGTGTGGTATAATGATTTCCTAATTGCTTCCATTAAGCACATCCCCAAACAGCTACCTGTCCACCTGCTAGACTGCACAAAGGTTCTTGTGGGACACAGAACTGAGCTCTGGAAAGCCCCTCACACAGTGTTTCTGAGGATCCAGCTTTTGTTTCCAGTCAAGGACGAAGCTAGACCCTTAGTGCAGCATTTGCCCAAATCTTAGCTAGGTTCTATATAGGACCAAAACCAGGGCTAGCCCCAGCCAGCATGTCTTCCCTTCAGCTCTGCCCTGTGGCAGTCCAGACCTGCTCAAAGCATCCTCATGCTCAGCGGGACTCAGATGTATCCTGCATCTGGACAGCCTCTACCTGCCATCAGACCAGTTTGGCCTGAGTGGTTCCTCTGTTCTTCCTCTGCTTTCCTCATGGTCTGAGCCTGTGTGCTCTCAGCTCTTGTCAGTCTTTCCTGCCCTCCTCTATCTTCCGTGCCTTTTGTCTCACATGTGTTTCTTCATAAGGTTCACCAAGTCTGTCTCACATGAGCCCAGTGCAAAGCAGCGTCACATCAGCCTGAGCCTGCTGGACTCTGGCACAGAGAAGAAAGGAGGGGGAAAGAAAAAGGATAAGTGAAATGAAGAAGGAAAATGCAGTTGGGAGTCAGCACAGGTGCTTTCTATGTAGGGCCAGGCAACATTTTCAGACAGCAGCAGCACGTGGCGAACATCACTTTGCATATGAAAATCTAGTTAAGCTAACGAGGTCCTTAATTAGGGCTTTTATTATCTTTTAATTCTTTGCTTAAAGGAAAGTGATTACAAAGCTCATCTTTATGATACAGCAAACTAATCTTTCATTTCTGCAGTATTTCCTTTCCTTCTCTTGCCAAGATAATGAGGAAAGGGAGAGAGAGCAAAAAGATGGGAAGGGGCATGCAGAGATGGAAACAAAACTGTGAGAAGGAGGCCACAAAGCAAAGCGTTTGAACCTGTGTGCTCTTGCCATAGCATTTCAATGCAGATCAGAAAAAGCATCAGGAACCTGTGACTCAGTAACAGGGAATGAGCGGACAAGAGAAACAAAATATTAAAAACTCAGTGGCACAGAAGGAAGCGGTGAGCTGTGGCTTTTTGCTGCAGGATCTGCACACCTCTGTCCTCAGCACATGGTTTGCTGCCCGGCAGTGCTGCCTGCAGTGCAACTCACCAGTTTGCTCACTTGGCCATGCCAAGCAGCTCAGCTTGCTCGGTGCATTACAGTCCTATAGGATGACTTGTGGAAAGGACTTCCCTAAAGGCCCCACAGATATCAAAGCAGAGTAGTTGGGGCTGTGGGGCTCATGTCTGCTCTTCTCCTAGGTGCCACAAAACTGCACACAATATAAAACTGAATGATGGATAGAGCTGATTAGAAACAACCACAAAGTGAAAAGCTCTGCCAGGGCAGTACCATCCGGCCATGCAACTGCCACCCCTAGCTTTCCCAGCACAGGGCTCCCCACACCAGCTCTCCCAGTGTATTTCAGTCCTAATGATCGGTACCCTTTATGTCCTTACAGGTTTCCTACAGGTCTGATAGTTTTATTCTGACATACCATTCCTGGGCTCCACGTAGAGAGCAACTAATCCACTCAATCTTGACTTATTGCACATCTTGTTATCACAGTCCTGGGAGTCTGACAGATACCACATTTTCTGTCTTCTGTGTTATGGACATTTGCTGAAAGCTGCTAAATTCATGGTTTTTGTGAATGCTGCCAACTTTAAACTCTGGTTGCTGCTTCCCTCCACTTACCTCTAGAGGCATGATACGTTATGGCCTGAAGCCATTTCACCTAATATTAGGATGGTGATAGATCTCTCCAGCCTAAAGGGTGTAAGGTGGGCTCAGCTGCCTGAAAATGGGAAGCTTGAGAACTTTCTGATGGGAACTCCATGGAGGCAAGTTCTGTGAGTCAGGATTGATCGGGTGCTCTTCCGCAGCATGCCCCTCCCTGTGCGGATGGAGGAGTAATCCTTTGCAGAGTGCATCAAAATGAGGTGCTGATGATGTGTTGGCATTACAGATCCTATGATATTTGCCATAAAAGCAGGGATGTTAACATCAATGTCTTGGCCAAATTCCAAAACAGATTGTTGCATGCTTCTTTCTGAATTCCTCCTCATTGCAATTAAAACTTCTTCCCCTTTCTCCTTTATTTGAGACTGCTTCAGCACTGCAATACAGTTGCTGAATCCCACACCACAGATAGCTGCATTTTTAGCATTGTTGATGTGATTTTTACTGTATGTGTTTTGATTATATCAGAAAACACAGTTCACTGAATATAAATGCTTTTTTTCATTGCCATGATAGCAATGTTTGGCATGCACTTTTAAATCCAATTACAATCCAAATGAAAATAAAGGAAATTTTTAAACCTTCAACTTTCAGCTATGAATATAGCTGTGCATTAGACACCGGGCATCAAACAGCAATTTGTGCCTTTGAAATTTTCTTCCCTGGTAAAAGAACATCAGCTTTATCTATGAAGTTGTAGATGAAGCCAAAGACAAATGGACTGATTTTGTGAGGTGCTTACTGTCTGCAATTCCAATTCAAGCTAATGCTTAGTTTCTGTGAAAATTAGGCAAAATATTTTTTACAACCACTTCAAAGTGCTTTGTAGTCTCTTTTCTCAATATCTTTCATATTTATCTGGATTGAAGGAAGTTTAGAGGAGCAAATAAAATTACTAGCACTTCTTTGTCAACCTGGCAATAGTTTCTGTCTGTTCTGCTTAGAAATCTCAGTCTAAATAGGTAAGAGATGCACGTATTATGGCTTTTCAGAAAACATCATTATGATATTCTTAAGCTGCTGGATTAGTGTCACTGTTTTTAACTGTTTATTTCCTTGTTCATATTAATCTCTCCGATACCAGGTAGCTTACTTTTCCAGCAATTCCTTAAGGACATATTGACACTAGTTAGAATTGGAATGAATAATGGAACACAGTTTATAATCTTCATAAATCTCTGTAGATCTAATTTATATTGTAAGGTAGACATCCGACTGTTGCATTTATTTTATCTGCAACCCCAGTTAAGCTGTCTTTGCCCATCCTCTTACCACAGTGTTGTTTTTAAGACCACAGGTATTTTATGTACTGGTTCGACATTTCTTCCTGGTTTCCTCCAATACTTGCCAAAGTCTTTCTTTGTGTTAACTTCCCTGTACCCAAATTAAAACATCATCCATTAAAAGTCTGTCACCTCGTAATCCCTCAAAGATCTGTGCAATTACTCTTTGTAGTACCTCGGGAGCAGAACTTGTACCAAACAGCCTTTGCTTAAATTCATTGTATCATATCTAAATGGTGTATTAAAAATCACTAGCTTAGAGATTGAGCTATTTTTTTTCCTTCCAGAAATGTATGTACTATACCTAATATTTGGAACGTTTTTGTTTTTTCTGCTATGATCTTAGTTGTCCTTTTTTTTTAGTGATTTTGATAATATGCTATACAGACTTTATTACTTCATTTTGGTGATGTGAATCAATACACATCCATAACATATTTGACTTCTCAGTTACAACCACGTAATTCTTTCAAACTCTAAATTGTTCTTCTGTACCAATCAGTGCTTGCTTTTTTTCCTATTATGAGATTTCAGTTTTCCTACTCATTAGGGAGAACAGTACCATTTTCTAAGTGGGCATCACATGGGAATAACTAGTTTATCAAAGTGGTATTTGGAGACGTGAGGATTTGTGATTCCGTAGTGGTTCCAACATACATCACTTTTTACTGACTTGGGCTATGTCGTTTTCAAGTCCCAGTATTTTCCCTGGAACACGTTGCAGTTACCCAATTTAAAAGAATACAGCCGTGCCATTAACGTTTAGCTGTGATTGCCTGTCTGAGCCATTTATTTTGCACTCTCTGTGCCTACAAAAATATATATGCTGTTACCTCTCTGTTCTCTAAATGTGCAGACTCTCTTGGTGGTGTTATTTGTTGTTTTTTTTTTTTGGTCTTTGCATTTATAGTGTATTTGGCCAAAATCTGGGGTCTGTCTGGGCTTGTGTACTGAACCACATTGTGTGGCCACGGGGCTGTATTATGAGAGGAACTTCTATTTCTCTTCTGGTTTCTTTTTTAGATTCCCTTCATCTCCAGCTTTCTTCTTTTTGAAATGATGCAACATGGGTACTGATTCTTCACTGAGTCATACAGAAACCAACTGTGCATTTCACTGCCTTTTAAAAGGTCTCTGTTTCTGGGTTAAGATTACTTAGCCTCTTCTTCAGAGGGCCTGAATCCATCTGGGGCCTGATCCAACACCCCCAAAAGGCTGTGGAGTCATTCTAGTCACCTTCAATGGGCTTTAGATAAGGCTTTGGTCATTTTGTCTTGAGGCTATGAATTTCTCTTTCATTTAAGGGTTGCGGAGCTCTTCAGATTTATGTGACTGAGCTTAAATTTCTATCCAGTCCCCAATGCATCAGCCAGATCACATTACCCATGGTTGCAATGTTTTTAAATGATCACATTTTGTATAGTAGCAGCTTCTCCCTCTGATTTTCAGAGCTTGAGCCAAATCCTCCCCAGTTACTTCTCCTCCCATGCAAAAGCAGTGCATGCCAACAAACACCACCGAGCCCACTGTGTGGATGGTACTGCAGATTTTAAGCGCCTCCTCTGCATCTTATTGGGACTGGGCAACTGTTCAAACTCTTCCTGATGCTCTCTTTTCTGTTAAGATTTCTTGTCAATTCAAAGAATTTGGGGGAAATAAACACTCCTGTTCAGCTGTAGCTTGTGTCAGGGTTTACTGGACACTAAGGAAGAGAGGCATGGTGCTCTTAGGAAAAGGTAGATTGCTCTTATGCATAGGATCTTGGAAACATCTGAGTAATAACTGACCATGCTCAGAGTTTTAATACACATACCTAACTGGTCCATTTCGGGCTACTATAATGCCCCCTCAGCTCCAAAAGCTAAGCCTGAAACTAAACATCTCCAGGGTTAGATGAAATATCAGGCATGGGATTGGTCCAAGCCTGGCCATAGGCCATAAAGATATAACATCTTTGGATGAGAAACAGGGCAAAAAGATGAAAATTGCAAGCTAGCTTTCCTGGCTGCATGAAAGAGAGAAGATGAAACACAGGAAAAAAAGAATTAACTATGCAGCATCCATCAAAGTCCTTCTCGAGGTGAATAATTACACTCTGTTAATTACACATAGTACCATAGCTTGGCTTTCATGATATATGTCAGGTTTTATTGCTCTTGTTGTCAGTTTCTGGATGTCATAACTCTGCTCCCCAGCAGCCTGTCATCAGAAAGAGCTATGGTAAATGAATTCCATAAAAAAAGCCTTTGCTAATGTTTGTTTCCCCAGAAATGGCAGTGCATTAGGGTAGCTGCAGCTCCTGTACCAACCTCTCCCTGCAGAACGATGCTCAGAGTTGGTTTACTGCAGCGCTAGGATGAAACCTGTAGCCTGAGTAATTCTTGCTGCAGCAGGCAGGGGGACGTTTCTTCATGCAGGGTTTATCCTGCAGCCTCTAATCTCAGTCACAAATCTGACAGGCCACCACTGCTCCCCAACTGGTTGCCCCTGGCTCTCCTATCCCCACAGAGCACCTTGTGCAAGTATGTCTACCTGCAGCTGCACTAGCAGGATTTTAGAGGTCTTCTTGTTATGGTGTGGGATCCTACAATCTTCCCTCTCCCTGCATGCTGGCCAGGCTTATTTTCACTACTCCGTTCACTTTTCTTTCAGAAACATTACTTGGGTGACTTTTGTTTACGAGTATAGAATCACAGAAATAAGCAATGAAAAAATGTATGTGCTTATAAAAGTCCTGTCAGCTTGAACTTATCCAGTCAGGGAGAATTACCAGTATTATTTGACTTTGCTTTGTCATACCAAGTGATTTGCTAGCCATTGTTTGAAGAGCATATGAATTCTTGAAAGAGTTATGGTTGGACGTTGTGATTTAACTTATTCAAATAGAAATGTGTGAGGATGCTGTAGTTTTGTCCCTTTCTTTGCCAAAAATAAATACATTTCATTTCATATTTGAAATTCTTAATTTACTCTAGTTATGGGGAAAAGTTTTATGTTTAGTCCATGGGCTGATATACATTCTCATCAATTTTGTTTTGAATGCATTTGCATAAGGAACAAATTAATCAAAAATGTCTATGTGCCAAAATTTCACAATGAAAAGTTGCCAAATTTTTGCTGCAAATAATTTATCCAGCTCTGGTGATGGAGATGAGTTAGAAAGAGCAAAAATTCTTGCCGTAGGTTTCTGTCTCTTGTTCTTCTGTAGTCTTGATCATGGTTAGTATCTGCAGATATGAAAGTATTTACTGTACTGATGCATGTAATACCCCTGTAAAACGACAGTGTTATCTTCTTTTTCATGGGAGGCTAAGAAACTCAAGAGAGGGGTCAAACCACCCAAATTAAATACCTGGTGTAGGATGGGATGCAATGCTCTCTGGACCTGTGATCTTTCTCTCTAGTCTATAATGGGAGCTTATGATAGAAGTCCATCTCATAGGTAAGATGTTAGATTAGATGTGGTGGTGGGTGAGGTGTCCATGGTTACAGAGGAAATCTCTGGCAGAGGAGGGAAATGGAACTACTTCGGGGATCCCAGGCAAATGACAGGACCTTCTTTTTTCTGTGTTGTTTCATCCATCCTTCCCTCTCACAGATTCCAAAATACATATGTGCTGATGCAAGCCAGTTAGCACTCCAGGTAGAACAACACCTGTATCACAAGCAAGCAGAAAAATAAGCACTCTGAGCACAGCAGAGATGCACCACTATAGAGAATTAAAGCCAAGAAGCATCACGGCTTTCTGATGGAAGTCTGACATGACACTGGTCTTGCTGAGCAGGTCTTGAGCAGGGGGTTGGACTAGAGACCTTAGGAAGTCCCTTTCCACCTGCTTATTTCCCTAAGTTTCTGACACCCTGTTTGTTCTCTGATCTGGTCCCAGATTGTCCAGTCTCTGAAGTTCAGCTGTTGCACAGATCAGGTGCTGTAGCTGTTTCCCACCAACCACATGGTTCAAGTACTAAATACCACTATGGCCTTTACTAGGTGGTTGCAAAACCTTGAAGCCAGCTATGTAGATCCTGATTAATTACCCCTAATGCACCAATATGGAGACATACTGGAAACCTACCACAGCACCAAAGAGAAAGTTTAGGGAACAGTTGCACTTTGGGTACTCGGGGAGGCTTGCAAGTAGGTGCCAGCAGCCTTCAGAGTTGATCTTGCTGGTAGGTTGGGGCTGGGCATAGCAGCTCAGATGCTTCCCTTTCTACAAGGGGCTGTCCAGAAGCACAGGAGGATTGCACAGGGCAGGGGATTGCTAAAAATGGAGTCCGTGGCTCTGACTTACAACTCAGGCCTGTTCTCCTGAGGATGCCTTCAGGATGAATTGTGGTCCCAGGGACAATCTCTGCTACCATCTAAAGTAGTTTTTCTACTAGTATGTAATTCTGTAAGGTATATTTATCCTTAAGACTCCTGAGTAAACTGCTTTAGTAGAATTTGCCATCTTGGTTGTCAAGATGTTGGAAAGTTTTTGCTATAGAAACTCAGTGGCATTTGGAGATGACTGAAAAACAAATAACTTCAAATGTAAGTGATCTTAATGAAGCCCTTACAAAGATATTTGTGTATTTATTGTTAAAACTCTCTGTGAAAATTTGGTGTGTAGAGGAGTGATTTAATTCAATTTACTTCAAGATTGTGCTTAAAAGTATTCCCTTAAGATTTCAGCACATCTCTTAACCCACCAACATATCCGAAGACAGTCTGCACAATGGAAATCTGAGATCTCACATCCAAGTTAAATCCCACACAGTCTCTCTTGTTTTACCTAAATCAGCTTATGCTTTCTCTCTACGAGTATGTTACCCAGATGCTTGGGGCTTTATTAGTGCGAGTGTTAACAGGCTTTAAGTCGCAATAAAAGTTTTAGTTTTCTTCTGATAAATAATGTCTTTGAATTGATGCCAATATAACCCTTGCAACGACAGTCTCTCTTTGAAGCTCAGAAGGCAAAGTTCTGGTGATTTCATTTTGCAGAGTAGTGGCAGGGAACACACATTTCAGGAAATACACCTAAAGCATTACTTCTTTTTTTTTTGATTGAGTCTCTCAAACATCATTTTTAGTGGCAAGCAAGGTTGATGCCAGCATTCAAAGTGCTTTTACCTGAACTCTTTCAGATAGGCTTAAAAATAGAACTGAAAGGGTCCTAAAAACTTCACGAGTCCATCTCTCTGCCTTGAAGCAGTCACCTGTACATCTGTCACTCCTGCCATACAAATTGTTTTGAAAGCTGTCCAGTAATGAAAAATCCACACCCTCTCTAAGCAGACTTGTAGTACTTTACCATGCTTACCAATAGAGTTTTCATTCTGCTTGGCAGTTAGCATGTATCTTCCTGAAATTCAAGCCAGTTACACCTTGCTCTGTCTGAAGTGGACATGAACGACAAATTATTCCATTATCTTTTGCAAACATTATTTTATATACATGAAGATTCTTATCATGCCTCCTCCAGTCTTCTCTTCTGCTGACTGATTAGCCCAACTTCTTCAATTTACCCTTGAAAGAGGTGTTTCATAGACTTAGAACTGTTCTTGTCTGCCCTCCTCTAGGATTTCTCTTCTTGGGTCTACGTCTTTCTTAAAGTGTCACATCCAAAACAGGATACAGTATTCCAGCTGAAGCCACTCAATACTTGGTAGAGTGGAAAGATCATATCATGTGGCCAGATTCCTATGTCTACATGATATTTGCCTTTTTCACAATACTATAATACTGCTGATATAAGTCCAACTGACAAATCACTACATTCTGCCTAACTCAGATTATTTTCTTTCTGAAGAACTTCTGACTAATTTGTTGTTCCCTTATCTTGAGTCCAGGCAGTTGTTTATTCTTGTTAAAGGCTTTAATTGATCTTTGTTAAATTAATTCAGTTTTTAAGTGCTTCTCCATGTTGTAAAAATCCTTCTAAATCCTAATCTCAGCTTTCGGCATTCTTGCAGTCTTCCTAGCAAGGTATCATCTACATGATTTATAAGCAAGATTTATACTCCACACCAGGTTGAGGACAATGTTCAGGGAGAGACCTATGGGGAATCAGTGCAGCTTCCCTTTTTGACAGAAACCACTGAGAGCTGCCCTCTGAGTAAGGCTATGCCACTGGTTTTACACCTACCCTTGAGTAGTTACTAGTCCATGTTTTCTGAGATTGCTGAAGAGAATATCACAGGCACTGGTGTCACAAATCCTACTAAGAGTCAAGATATATGGCATCTATTGCTTGTCACCTTTGCCCAAGGCCCATTACCTGTCACACAAAGAAATTAAATTGGCTTGACACAATTTCTTTCTGACAATTCAACAGGGTCTGTTACTCATCTCTGCGTACTTATCCTTTTAGCTTCTTACATATAGTTCGATTATTTGTTTCAATATTTTTTCTTGGGATGGAAGTTAAACTGAGTGGTCTGTAATTCCCTAGCATAATTTTTTAAAGCTAGACATCATGTTTCCCCTTTCAAGACTTCTAAAATCTTTTCTGTTTTCTATTATTCATGTTCTCCATGAACTGAAATTGCTTCAGCCAGTTCTCCAGGTGTTCAAAGGAAGAAGTTCCTCAGGACCAGAGAGCTTGAAAACATATTCTTCTGGGTTTTTTCTGGGCTTTCACGGCTTGAGCTTTCATGCCATTAACATTAATAGCATAGTGTTAGACACCTGCATTTGACCTCCTTAATGAACTGGCCTCTGGAAATTATTCAGCCTTTGGACCAGGGGTGTCAAACTTGTTTTTACCGGAGCCCACATCAGCCTCACAATTGCCTTCAAAGGGACTAATGTAATTTTAGGACTGAATAAATGTAGGAGTAGTTACATTTATACACTCCTAAAATTACCTTTGGCCCTTTGAAAGCAACTGCGAGGCTGATGTGGCCCAACTGAAAATTATTTTGACACCCCTACTTTAGACTGTCATCTGTCCCTTTCTATTAACACTTTTCTTTCTGTTTTTCTCAATGCTAGTGAACAAAGGGGAAGATCTCTTATTACTTTTTGACTGCATCCCTGCATCCTTATACCCCTGCCTTAGTAGCCTGGTCTATGGTCTGTGAGGTCCCTTTGTATCAGTTCAAGAAAGTGCTCACGATTTGGTCTGGTTGGTTTCCTGTTTCCTTCTGTCCTGCCTTCCCATCTGCTGCAATATTGAACACTCTGCATTGGGTCTCAGTATTGTTTCGCTGAGGAATTGCCAGCTTTCCTTGCCTCCTTTCTCCTTTAGCCTTACTTCCCATGAGAGCCTTCCTATCTGTTTTCTGCATGCATTGCAGTCTGCTTCATTAAAGCTCCTTGTTTTTATATGCCTGTTTTACTTCTTACTCTTTGCACTGGGTTTTAACGCTGTCATTCCTTGTTCACTCTCACCGAAGTCGCCTTCTGCTTGCATAATCCCCATTTCCAGGTATTAAGAAAAATTGCATCACCAAAAAGATTCTTTGGGACTGCAGCTCTTTCTCCTCTAGAGCTTTTGCTACCATAATGGTGTTTCCCTTTCACTTTTTCCTTCTCCTTGTCTCTCCCCCCAGTCAATGTACGTACAGCAGCAACATTTGTAAGTGCTGTCTGAGCTGCAAAGGCAGAGGATTGGGGCTGCTGCGTAACTGCCCTTCTCCCACTGGGTCACTGGTTAGCAGTTTTGTTTACTTGGGCTTTTGAATTCCTTTGGGCTTGCCTCACATTGCATGAACTTCATGGATGCTTTGCGTTTGTTTTTTCTCATTTAATGCTCATTGAAGTTGAACAGCCCACTTCTTGCAGCTCTGCTCTGATTTACAGTAACAACCTGTTTGTGTTATTTTCTTGTGTTAAATCTGGTCACACCTACAGTTGACATAGGTCCACACTAAGATCTCTTCTCTAACAGAGGTGGCTTCTCAAGTGTCTTCACTTTCACATTTTTCCTTTGATTTCTTTTTTGAATATCCATTTCCATTGCCACAACTGTGCAAAAGGAGTAAATTGCAAATGCACGAAGTCTAACCAATGTCTATTTTTGTTTCCATGCTGTTTTATATGGAAACTCTTTTTACATTCCAACCTTAAAAATATTTGTGCTACAATGCAAATTTTAATGTGTTTCCTTCTGTAAAATAATTTGTTGTTTGTAGTTTTCTGCATGTGGAGAATAATTAGTGCAAGGGCTATGGTGAATGAATTCTTCCAAGAGAAGTTATTCTGAATTGACTGTAGCTATTCTGTAGTTAAAGTTTCAACTGGAGTTTACCTGATTTTGAACAGATGTTTGCCTTATGAGACAGATAAACAAAGGAATAAAACCCTCTCCAGAAGACAGACCATGTGAAGCCTCAACTAAGGGGTTTTTACCTAGTATGAAATGCACAGGATTCACTGGGTCCCTGGCTATAGCTACGTAAAGATGGAAGTTTTTCAGAGGACAAAATGTCCTTTCATTCACTTTGTCAGTTTATAGCACACACATCAAAAAAAAAAAAAAAAAAAAAAAAGCAAAAAACAACCAAACCAAAACAAAAGACAGATTGAAATTACTTTAGTAGACTCATCTTGTTGAAATTTAATACACAAGAGCACTCAAAATTAGTTGATTGAACTCTAATTTTAAAAGTCACTGACATTATAAAAAAATGTCAGAGGACATGCATCAGAAATAGGCTTAAAATAGGATGCCAGATGACTGCTGAAGACCTAATTTTTTTTTTTGTTTCTATTCTTAATTTGTTTAGTAGTTTGCAAATACTGAAACTACAAAGCAATTGTGAAAGAGGATTTATTGGCAGAAATTCCCTCCCCACTTCCTGCCCCCTGCACACTCAGATGACCTGCATATAAATGGTAATACAACAAGCAAACAAAAACCCTCTTCAGGAGGAGCTGAACTGAACCCCAAGAGAGAAAATGAACTCAACCACCAGTTCTCTCTCTTCACTTTGAATTCCATCATCCTTTGTTCACGACACTGTTTTTAGTAGGAACAATTTAATGTTGATGACTTTCTTGTCTGATGCTGATAAGAATTAAGTCTGTCAGAAATGCTCTATGTTGATACAGACAGACCAAGGAGACCCATTGTTTCATCTTCTGTTTCAGAAACATGCCCTTAGTTTGTAGCTGGTCACTCACTTTGGATTTCATTAAAACACACTTTCTGTAGTAAAAAGGTAAATGGAAATGACCTGTGCTGATTTGGAGAACCAGTCATGAATTGTGGCCAGTGTTCAGAAGCTGTTGCAATTGCATTGGTGTCAGAAGGAAAGCTCATTAAGTGTTGGTGTGTCTCCTTCAAATGGGAACAACTTGAGATTGGGGGCAAGAGGAGGGCAGACAGACAGCCACACATAGCTGATTAATGTTTTCTTCAGAGAAGGAAAAGGGAAAGTTGAAATATCTTCTGCCAGAAGAACAAAGACCTCAGGAATTAATACCAAGTCATGTTGCACAACCTAGAACACTCAGATTGCAGATCACGCCTGTCCCATCCCGGGACAACTGAGCTTCTCAAGAAGCAGATCCTGAATAACTGCAGTTTGTGGTCTGGTGTTTTAAGGCACAGTGAAATTCATGACCATTTATCTTAAAATTCCAGGCTGCAAAGCACAGAGTTGTAGGAGCTTCTGAAGTATGAGCATCTCAAGTCTCTCTGCATTAGGACAGAGGCAGGACATTTTAAGTCAACACGATGGCTGTCATCCTTACTTGTGAAGTGGAGCCTTCAGGGAGAATGAAGAACCAGAAGAAGCTTGGTCACAGGGAGCAGCAAAAATTCATGTTTTAATAATGGAAGGGTGTGTTTTAATTGTGAAACCAGGTAGCAGGAGAAAATTCAGCTGCTCAAAAGAAAAAAGCAGTTGTGTTTCCTGTTTATGATCTAGGATCCTTGGGTACTTAGCAGACTAATCCCAAAAATGTCTCCAGGTGATGAGAAAACGGAGTCAGAATGCAATTGTAAATGCTTTGTAGTATTCTTATAGATTTTTCAGTTTCTAATGCCAGCCAAATTAAAGAATAAATAATTGGGGAAACCTCAGCAGAGACTGTAAGTTTTCTCTAGGATGTATTTCTGGAAGGGTGAATGGCAATTTCCAGCCTTCCCTTGCAGTTCTGAGGTTTGAGGGAATGGTGGGCTTGAGCTTTGTCCGAGTTTGGTGCTGGAGCCAGCGCCGGAGTCTGAGTTGCTCCGGGGGGCTTGGATCAGCTGCGCTGCAGCGGGGCACAGGGGTGACACGGAGCGGGAGGCAGAGGAAAAGCATAAGTGTGCCGGGGGGACTTGGGAAGACACAGTGCAGCAAGCCTGTTCAGATCAAGGGGAGCTGGATTGCACATGGGCCCAGCACGTGAGACACAAATATAGCAGCCTGGTGAGTGCCCAGCTGGGGCGAGCTTTATTTTGCTTTTTAAAGGAATGCTGTCAATTCCTATTTGGCTGACAAATTTCTGCTTTGTTTAAACAGGAAAAAAAAAAGGTGGTGGTTGTTTGTTTTGTTTTGTTTGTGGGTTTTGTTTCTTTTTTTCCAAGAGCAAATAATTCCCGTTAAGTAGCTCATTTTTGTAAAAGTTCCAGTGCAAAGGGTTGTTTTAAAACAAAAACTGCTCCCCTGTCACCTGATACTAAAATTCACTGTAGAGAAAAAGGAAAGTGGCTGCATTGATTTCCATTGTCCAAGCTGAGAGGAGTGCAAAAGGCTAACAGGGAGAGGGTAAAAGATGAGACATATTTGAGAATACTCCTCCTGACAATAATCGGAAGAGTTGTTTGCAATATGAATAAGGGAATGTGTTCCTTTAAAAAACATTGTTGCTTTTTAAGTGGCTAGTTCTGCTGTAAACAAATCTTGGAAAGCGCCTGTGGAATTAGATGTATTTCAATTAAGGAACTCAAAGGAAATAGGTTTTTACCTACAGCAGAGTATGGAAATGAGAGTGGGAACGTACAGCATTTTACAAAGGAAGATGTAAGTTCCTTTGAGTAAACAGGGAAGGAACAGCTGTGAAATGTTGCTAGTAGAAATTAAATGTTGTGGCCAAAGGTTTCTTTCTCTTTTTGACTGTTTGCTAAGGCATAATTGTTCAGGTACAAACAATCAATCAATCTTCAAGTGTAAAGAAAGGGTCGGACTGTCCATTTTGTCAAACCAGACCAGTACATTACTTACATGCCAGATTAAATTGTCCAGAGGAGGGCAGGATGTCAAAATGTCATGCCTTCCATAGATTTGTTTTCCTGGAGATGATGATTTTTTGAATGTCGGGTAGTGGTTGTTAGAAGTGCATCTTTCAGAAATGGGTAGTCGATGCCCACGAGGCAGGGAAAATTAAGGGTATTTTGGAACATGCAGCAACACAGTGTTAAGTCAGCTCTTATTTTACCAGGCCTCATACAGCAAGATGGATTTGCTTTCCTTTTCCCTTATTTATTTGCTGAATATTAGATGCCTAGAAGGGAGGTCTAAGTGCAGCAGCCACATATTTCTGTATCCATATGCATACATAAGTTGTATAAAGTTTGTGAGTTCTTACTAGCATCAGAAGAACTACGTGTGACTCAAGATACACGTGTACAGAACTATTTACAGATGCAAGTCACAGTAATCGTTAAATTAATGAAGCCTGTGCAAGGTTTCATTTCTTTATGTGGGGCCCATATTTCTGCTGGTACTCTGTGCAGGCTAATTCATGAGCAGCTTAAGGACCCTGTTTGCCCCCATCATCTTTCCACTCTGGATACCTTTGGATTTCTGCCCATTGACTTTGCTGCTTCCTTGTCCTGCCCTGTACACTTGCGACTTGGGCAACTGAAGTAGCTCCCCGTTTCTTACAGGAATCTTCTCTGTGTATGGGAATGAATTGCTAAAAACCAAAGTGTCTGCAAGGCTTACAGAGCACCTGGACAGATATGCAGCTCTTTGCCACGTTATGTTCTCTGCTACAGCAAATGCACTTGATTTCTTTCTAATGATATTTTAAAAGATTTGTTAATTGGCCACCTACAGAAATTTGAAAGTGGCAATCAATATGGAAAAATGGAAGATTTACAACTTGCAGAGATGATTTTTTCATTTTTTTTTCCTTTTTGGGGGAGAGCTTGGTAGTTTTGCAGGAGCAAACTAAATGGCTGGATTGCATTTTGTATTGAATCCAGTGCAAACATAAGGTTTATGCAAATAGCAAAAATACTAGGTTCCACATATAATTGGGGCCAAAACTTTAACCTCTAGAAATAAAAAACAGAGCCGAAGTAATGGAAAGTCTAATCTGCTTTAGTACAGCATAGGAAGTTTTTTGTGTTTTCTGTATGCAGTAGTTCGCTACTTCCAGAGCAAGTAGAAAGTGATGACTTTCCATGTCATAAGTGGAAAAGAGTCTTATAGTTTTAGGAGATTTTGGTTTTGTCTAAAACCAGAAAAACTCCTTGATCATGTGATTTCAGCTTTTGGGAGGTTTTTCAGCTAACATTGGCTACAGAATGCCAACTACATACACGCTTGCTTAGGTTAACACAGCTAAATGCATTGGTTATTTTGACTTTCTTATTTGCACATTATTTTCTCCAACTGCTGCCTATGCATATGTTTTCAAAGAGATTTAAATTTTGAATCATTTAAGGAGATGAAAAAAACCCTTGTTTTTTGGTGGGGGGGGGTTGTTTTCTCAAGTGAAGGAAGCTAAGGAAACATTTAGTCTGGCAAACATTCAGCCTGGCATTGGCTAACTCTTTGAATTACAGGTCCAAATTCTTCAAACTGTAGTGAGGAGGAGGGAAGGGGGAAAAACAATCTTTTTTGCTTCAATACCAAACCCTGCAATTACTAGCTGAAGTTAGAGAAATACGTATGAAGAGTTATTTAAGTTAAAGCTGAGAGTGGAGGAAACTGATTACAACCTCAACTATGAAGATACTCGAGGCCCTCCATAATAAAACTGCAAGTTTTTTGCCCTTCCAGACCTGCCACTTTAATCACCTATGACCAATGCATGCAGAATGAGGTAGATGGTGTTCAGAAATCTCAAGTCTCCATCCTCAGTTGCCTCAGATGTGTCAGCTTCTGAAAATTTTGCCTTTGAATTTTCTCTAAATCCTCGTGCTTTAGGGCAAAGAAAAAGGGGGAGAACAGCTTTCTTGGTTGAGGACAGTAGGGAGTATTTAAAGGCAAAAAAGCTGGAGCCCTTCTGGACCTTCCCCCTGTTAATGCTGCAGATGTGGCTTCTTGCTTCAGCTTTAAGGGATGGGGTCTCTCCTGGGGTGACCATCTCTCTCGCAGTCATGACCATGAGTCTATGCTGGGACCCTGGTTCTTAGCATCTCGGGTTGGTGTTTTAGCTCTGGTGCTGTTCTGTCCATGAGGTCATCTGGTCACATTGGTCCCAGGTGTTTTTACCAGCTAGCAAATACAGGGACAAGGGAGGGGCTGCCAAGGTGATCTCCCAGCCCTGGGCTTGCAGCAGCTGGGACATGGTGATGGAGGGAAGGTGCTTGGAGCAGAGGCAAACAGAAACAGCCTTTACTGCAGCGTTGCAGGGCAAAGAAAACAGATTTGATCAGATTTGACTCTAGGCAGTTTGCAGGTGGGGACTGTTTACCCTGCTGCAGCTGAGGAGCTGTATGCGGTGAACACAGTGGGTATACAGTATCTCCTCTTGCAGGTTCGTCATGTCCAGCAGCAGGAGCACGGGAGGAGCAGGAGAGGTGGGCCTGTTGGCCATCATCTGCTCATCAGGGAATCCACCTCAGAGGCAATTCAACAAAATGGTGCCCTGCAAAGAAAGCATTAGATGACTGACTTTATGTCATGTTTTGTTTTCTTTGACATCCACATTTGGATGTTGATTCTCTCCCTTTGCCTTCTCTCTTGCTGTCTATTAATAGAATAAAACTACTTTATGGACTAACCCCAGGCTGGGCAATGGTTCCACGCTCTAATCTGGTTGGAACCAAACCCAAGGGAAGGAGCTTTTATCATGTTACTCTGCTGTGTGAGCTGCAGTGCTGGGGAGGACAGGTGCTCCTATCAGTCAGCCTGGGGAAACAATGCAATTTTGTTAAAGGATTTTAGGGTGGGATTTTTTTAATTACATGACCTCATGGTCACTTGTATTGGTACAATTGAACAGAAACAAACAGCATTCAGACAAAAGGACAGGGGTCTGACTCTGACTTCATAACTTAAGAAAATGTACCTTGGAACCCAGATCTTGGTCTTTTCAGTACATCTGACTCTGAGAGCCCAGTAACTCAGAGGTAGCCACCGGTTCCTCATTTTTTCAGGCATGAGCAACACACAAGAGATTAAAGCAATAACAACATCTGTCAGAATATAGCCTTTTTAGTGGTGTATTGGAAAGGAAGTTTGGCCTGTGTCCGTCTCAGCTGAGAATGCATCAGCAAATCCTGGGAAAGACGAGGAAATGAGTGTGCGGCACTGTCTGTTCCCTAGTTTGCTGTAAACCATATGTCTGTCTGTAGCATACACAGATACTGAGTAGGTGATTAGGTGACTCAGATATTCAGTTGGCCAGATATTATGATTACCAGTGCTACCCAGTCATGGAGGCTCTGCCAAATAACTTTCAGGCACTTAGCACCTGTGGCTGCTGTCCCTGTCAGCATGCCAGAACTGACTGCCATCTGAATAACAGCAGCTCCAGCCCCTTGGTGTTGTCCGTGTGTCTTGCTGAGCCAAGCTTAATGCACACAGGAATTGTTTTACCTACAAATGAAGCAGAGCCCCTCTGCTTGGTATTGCTGTGCGTTCCTGTACTATACAGCAGTGCAGACAATGAGAAAGAAACAATTTCTCATTGAACTGCAGGTAACACAAATGCAATTAGCTGTGTTGGTATTTGGCCAGTGAAAATACGGTAACATTCTTGGAAGCCATAGAGTTAATGATGTTAAATCTTCATGAGCGGCCAAAGTCTGTCCTCTCCTACCACTTTCTTTTTACCCGTCTTAATGTATCACTTCCTACCTTTGAATTGGAGGTAATTAAGCTGGACTCCTCCGTGCGGAAATGTCACACTTACCACCTATGGGCTTCCTATCTACAGCTTTAAAAGGAATTATTCTTCCTGCAGCTCCTGCTGCTCCTGTGTTCCACTCCTATTAACCTCATGGCCACAAAGAACAGACTCTCCTGTGTTTCATTAGATCTAGTTTCTAAAGAGATGCAACCAGGAACCAAAGGAAAATATTCAGAGAGGAGATTTGACTTCTTTTGCCTGTGGGTTGAGGTGAGGATTGGGAAAGAATCCTTCCAACTCTCGTGTTCCCCTCTGACCTGGTCCTTTTGCAGGACTTGTCACAGCCATGTTTTCCTGGTTTGTCTCTCAGCAAGGAAGCAATTGCAGGTGTATCTGTTTGCCATCATTCAGTCTCACATTTCAAAGCAACCCTGATTTGATACTGCCATAAAGCTGGAAAGTATTTTCACCCAGATAGGGACCTGGATCTCAGAAGGCTTTGCAGCGTAACAGTGCATTTCTTTGTGGTTATATCTTAATTACAATTTGAAGGCACCCTGTGTGGTGACACTGGACAGCACAGACAGCACTAATTTGTGAATACAGGTTGTGCAGCTGAGCTAGAGAAAATATTACATCCATTTGAGGAAGAGAATCCATCAAGACACAGTGTAATACATTATACATTCAGATCCCTTCACTCATTGCAGCACTTTGCTGGTGCTTCTGCATAGCTCTGTCCCTACTCTGCAAGAGGTGCAGATGTGCTGTGGTGGAGCTGCAGAAGCATTGGATCCACAGTGGATGCCAGCAGGAGACTGATTAAACGTGGTGACATGGCCAGATATTCCAACTCATGCAGTGACTGTACATTCTGAGTGCAGCACAGGCACTCCTGGCCTGACCTTTTTGATTTTGAGAAAAGATAACCATTGTTAGAGAGAGGAAAGAAAGGCATGTGTAAATGGAAGCTGGTTTTTAGGCCACTAGAAGTTGAAGGTTCTTCTTGATGTGTTCACACAAGTTAGATTTTCATCTCACTTATGCTGGCTACAGCGATTTATGCTTGTATTGAGTATCTAAGTCATTACCAAATCAGCAAGAGATTGGTAGCTGCTTTGCCCAGATTTAGAAATTATAGTTCAGGATGCCAGGTGATAAAGAACAGTGCCCAAAGCATTCAGGAAAGAGCCTGTCTGCTCTCGTCTCATGGGTTATGTGTCTGGAGGGACAGGAACAGCATTTCCCATGGCAGGGCACAGAGCACAAAAAATCAAATACTTGGGAGCTGACTGTTCTCATCTGTCAGCCCAGACTATGCAACCAGGCACTGCTGAGAACTTCAGGAGACCTCACCTCACTCCCAAGGGAGATTAACCTATAACTGCGTGGCTCAAATTCTGGTATGGAGCTTGTTGCCACAATTCTTTCCCCCATAGTTTGAGTAGAGGGAGATCTGGGCTTCTTGCGTCAGGCTAGGACGGTCACAAGAGCATCTCCTTTTCACTCAGTAGTGCTGCTGCACGCCCTGTGGTGGGAAAGCAGCTGCCCAGAGTTCCCCACCTACCTGGGGCCAGCTCAGCAGCTTGCTCCTTCCACCACACCTGCACTGGGGGAGCACCGCACTTGGTATGTAAAGCAGAGGCACGAGGAGCGCTGTTTGGTTTCCTGCCTTCTGATGTTAAAAGCTTCTTCCCTGGAAAATGTTTTCCCTTCCCTGAGGGCCCTTTTTTCATCAATCGAGAACAGGAGTTACAAAGACACACAACTGATTTTTAGATCTTAATAATAAACAGTTAGCAAGGCTTTGGTATGTAGTGTGCTCAGGAGCCCTGGGATAGACAGAGATACTGCTTTTCATCACCAATTCCACAAGATAATGAAGTCTCACTTACAGCAGTCTGAGGACATGTGACCTTTCTGGTTTGCTTGGAGAGTCCTGGCAGTAGGGCACAACCAGTAGAGGTATCTCCACCCCAAAAAGCTTCTCCCCCATGCTCAGGGGAGGACTGCCACTTGTCTGCCTCTGTCCTTTTTCTGTGTGGTAGAGGTGGTTGGAGTCATTGTGGGTATGGGACATGGTAGAGCCTAGAAGGATGATGTGAGGCGATCAGGAAGGTGACATCCATGCTGCTGCAGTTCTGCATTGCTTGGTGTGGCTTCTGTGTGCTGTTAGTACAGGCACACAACCAGCCCCAGAAGCTCCTACTTCTTATGCTGAGATCCCTGACTATTAGAATCTGTGAATTGCTTCCTCTTCCTCCAGGCTGAGTCTGCCCCAGATGGCATAAGTTATGTGGCTCTGACAGAAGTGGGATTTTCCCTTGTAGTCACACTCTTGTCATGAGCAGGGAATACAGCTGGGGGTTCATCACACTCAGCGTATATGTCTTCATCTGTTTCCCCAGCCAGCTGTGAACAGTCACTGTCAGTGACAAGCAGTGGATAAGTTGTTCATCACAGGAGACCCAAATGTGTGTGGGGTGAATGCCTGTCCTCTGACCTTCAGGGACCTGAGGAAGAAGGAATTCAGTGGAAGGTTTGAGGCGGACTAGTGGCTTGGCAAGGAAGAGTTTTAGCAGTAATAATTTATGTGGAGAGGAGCAGACTGAGGCAGCAGTTGTGAGGATCTAAGAAAGGAATTTGATGATCAAGGTTCGGGAAGAGAGACTGCTGTTTTGTTAGAGACTAAGAAAACAAGGATGAGGCTATTTTTAGGATCATCATGTCCAGGCAAGTGGATGACAGTTGTACTTCACAGCAGAATTTCTGATGCTGAAGTGCAAATGCTGCTGAGCCTGTACTGCCAGCCTAATGAGCAGAGGAACATGATGAGCCAACTACAGTAAAACAGGGATTTAAATAGCATGGTTCACAAGGGATTTGAATGGAAAAGAGGAAATGTGCAAGAGTGGATGACAGAAAGAGTATCTTCTTGGGTAAGCTCCCTGTACAGCTTTTCCCATAGAGGGCATCACTGCCATGATCATGTGGAAGGGGAGGTAAGAGGTGATGTTGGTTTGGTGGTTTCTGTCAGTAAAGATGAGCTTAAGCCCTGTGCTTGCCCCATTTGAGAGCTGCCTAATGAAAGCTGGTGGGAAAGGCACTGGTCCAGTTTGATTTGTCTGAGCAGCAGCTCTGGAGCTGCCATTTCTTCTGTTTATCATACTCTACCATGGCTAGCCTGTCTGGGGTGGACATTCAATCCTGCTCCCACTGAAAGGAAAAGCAGAGTTTTGGAGACTTGGATTTCTTCTCCTTGCAGTTTTCCCCCCACATTCTCCATCTGTTGCTTTAGATTACAAAAGGTAGTGAAAACAAAATTAAAAAAGCAAAGTCTAAAAAGCCTACCATATCTGTTTAAATATAATGCCCCCACTCCTCTAATCTGAACTTTGTAAAGACTGTGCAGAAAATCATAGTTGTTTCGGTCAGGGTAAGCCCTCCAAGGTGAGCTCAGCTCTGGAAACTCTTTAAGATGGAGGGACTGTGTTATGGTCCTGCCTCCCAAAGGGATGTGCTGGTAAATTGCGTGGTAATTGTATTTGTGATCTGCAGCGTGTTGATTCATTACATTAGGTACAGGTAACAGGCTACTGCAGCTTAACCTTGTCATGTAGGATGCTCTGCAAGCCTTTCCCCCCTTCCCTTGGCCCAGCTGTCAGCATACATGGCTGCAGGCGCCCTCTGCAGTAGAATTGCATCAGCCCTGCTCACCGCTCGCTCTTGGGTTTCTGAAAGTACGTTCTGAAATGCGCCATGGATGGCTGGTGTATCCAGACTCAGTGAATTCACAGGCAGGCAGTGGGAAAAGGCTGTGTGTCAGACCAAGTTTATCAAAAGCCTGACCCGAAGGGAGAGGTATATGTTGAATGAGCGGCTTAGCCATAAGGGGTTGTTTCTCCACTGACTACAGACTGGCAGGCCAAACTTTGGGTCCTTTGAGATGCCAGTGAATAGCCATCCAGTTTCATATTTAAGCACTTTGATGAATATCCTGGTCTGCTGAGTCCCCTTGCTGCTGTCAGATGGGATCCCAAGGCTTGTCAACATGACTGATCGCAGCGTTACGTCTCTCTCTCTGCGTATGAGTAAGAGGCCCCATGCTAATTTGGATGAGCTTCACTGCACAGCCCCGCCTGAGTGATGGTGTGTCCGGGAAGGCAGGCTGAGAAGCTGGGTCGCTAGCTTGGTAACACTGAAGCTGTCAGATGACTCAGCACTCACCCTCTGTGGTGGTGAGAACAGCAGGACAGTACCTGTGGGGCATCAGGGTTCAGGCAGTTGTCACCAGAGAAGAGTAGGGCTGGTCTTGGCCCTTCTCCCTCAGTGGCAGGTAACCCAGCGGGACCAGGCAGCATGGCAGTGACACAGGTCCCAGTACGATTCCTATAGCCATGTGAGGACTCAGTATCATCCTGTGGTTCCTGTGATAGAGTACCACAATCAGTGTTGATGGCTGTTGTGGGCAAAAAAGGACCAAGTCTTCCATTGCCAGTTGAATGAATGTCCTGCATCTTGTGGCCATGAGGCTTTCCCCTCTCCTGCTCTGTGTGCCAAATCTCTTGGGTTGGCCCCATACATAGGATTTGCACTGTTTTTAACTGAGTTGGTGGAGTCTCTCAGTTTGGGTTGGGCGATTTTGCCTGCACACACCAAACTGGCACCAGAACGTCTTTAATCCTAAGATAAGCAAGGAGTCAAATCAAATTTAGCACAGAAAATAAGTTAATATGCTATATGTTGGTTATGCGCCAATATTCAAAGGACTCACGTGTTGGTAAAGGCCGTATCCAGGCATGCGTGGTGAGACACCGCTATTTGTTACCATTGCGGTGGCACTGAGGTCTGAGGCACTTTCACCAGCCTTTCAACATCAGCTGCTCCCCTTGCTGAGGTGTTAGCCCTGTCACATCCGCAGTTGAAAGCGATTCAGATGGGATTTTTTTCCCCAAACCATGGCTGCTGGAGCATTGGGATGATTCTCCTTTGTAGGGGCAAGATTCAAGACATTCAAAGGCCAGTGTCACACCTGACAGGTTTCTCAAGCTCAAAATAATAAGGACAGTTTCTGTACCAACTCCAAAATACGAACCTTTTCGTAAAGGAGACTCCAGCGGGAGTGTGAACGAGGCTGTAGCTCATATTTAATAATGCTACTTTTAAAAATAAATCATGTTTTATGGATCTAAACTTAGCCTCTCCAGATAAGTGAGTCCAGGGGCTGCTGGTGATTAATATGCAGCACCGGAGCATGGCCCAGCAGGGCCCTGATTAATAGCGATGACATCATGACTTTTAAACATTCTGTTAATGCCGGCCCCGGTGACAAATGAGGACGCGCAGCATCGCTTCCCATGGCATTTGCGTCGCCAGAGCGAGGGCTGGGAGCGGCGCTCTTTTGCCTCCCCTGGGCTGGGCTGGGGGAGCCTGTGGTGCTTGCCAGGCTGACCTGCATCAGCCCCCTGTGCTATGCCGGTCCCCTCCTCCCCATTCGGAGTCTTGCATGATTGCCAAGTCTCCAGAGGTGTGCCAGGGCTTTTTAGGTACTTCATCCACCTGCAGCATTCTCTGTCACTCTACCTAGGGGGCTGGTACTTTGCACCCCTGACAGAGCATGTGTCTCCAGCAGGCATCAGGCCTGCTGGGCATCGTCAGGCAGCAGCTCTGTGTCAGTCTCTGCATCTCCCATTCAGATGCAGGAATTAATTAATATGTTTGGGCACTTGCTGTACTGGATAGGAAGAAAGGAGTGCCATGGTTTTGTACCATCTCACACTGTGCAATTGTGTGACCTCCTGGTCTTTGGCATCTACAGCTGAGCTCCCGCGTTGCAGTGCGGCATGTTGCATGAGTGCATGTACTGTCCTGCAGTACCTGGTGGGCAGCAGCTCCCCAGATTCACTCTGTGCCTGCAGGCTATGAGCAGCCTGATTGCTTCTACTTTGCTGCTTTTCTGGCATCTTACACATAGAAGACTTGAACCAGAGTGCTGGTCTTGATCTCCATGGATGCTCTCAAAATCTCTGGCTAGATTGGTATCTGGGTGTAAGGTTTTGGGATCTGTATCTACTTTCTGTTAACAGGCTTGAGCTGGACCTGTCCAGTGTCTGGAGAGCAATCTAGTAGACCAGATTGCTAGTGCTTTAGGATCCTGCTGAGAACATTTCTCAGCTGTCTAAGATTTTGTTAAGATATTTTGCCTGGTTTCCAAATATATTCTCCTAACCATCCAACCAGCACCTCTGAAAAGTGGTTGTTTGAAACACTCAGCCTCTATTCAAATGACAAAACCCCATGAATCCAGATTGTATTTTGGGATCAAAAAGTAAACTCAGGAGGGTCTTTGACAGTTTGGGCTTTACAATATGATTTCTCCTTTGCAGTGATCTCTGTGCCACCCTAACATGTAGCCTGAGGACCAAGTATGTGAGAAGCTCTGAACTGTCAAACAACTGCGGGAGACTCATTGGTTGTGTGGTGATAGAGGCTCTGCCAGGCACTGCCCCATAGCCTCATAGTTGTTAAAAGTTTCACAAAAAGCTGGTGGCTGGAGACACTTATGTTAAAGTTATATTTCTTCTACTGCTGTCTCTTTGAACCTTCCTGTATCAAATGACTGCACTGCATTTTTAAGAGCTTTTTATTGTTGAGTAGCCAGGTTGCTTTGGACTTGCTCAGTACGTGAGGAGGGTTTCTCCTATTCCTAAACCCCTCCCTCTAAAACCCAAGACATCTATCTGTAATGCTGTGTGGTATAGAGCATGTTTTATGATCTTAAATGCCTGAGAATATAAAAAGTGTTATAAATATATAACCTCTGAGCTACTGAGCATCAGCCGGGGAGATGCCCCCCTCTCCTCCAGCATGATTAGGAGAAAGCAGACATGCTCCCTGTCAGAGGAATCTCTGCTTGGTGGCATCATCTGCTCTGCAGTGCTTCACCCTTGCGGCAAACCCTCTCACCCCTTCTCCAGTCAGTCTCGTTCATGCACTTTCAAAGTCTTTGCCACCCCACCTATAATGTGTGCTCCTTGTGCAGTGATAAAGCACATCTTGGAGTGAAGGCAGTGTGGATGGGATCAGGGGCATCTATTTTTGTGTCTCAGCTACGGACTCGTGTGTACTTGGTTTCTTTGTGCTTCAGCTTGCTCCTCAGCATCAGGGACAAATTGGTATTTGTCATAAGCTCTTTTGATCCTTGAAGAAAATGAAGAGCCATTTAATATTTTTAGAGTAATAATAATAATGGAGGAAAAGGGACATATTCTGGTATCCAAGAGCAGCAGGTATTTGTTTAAGAGCATACTTTAGAAAAATAGCAAAAAGGACCTTTAATCTCAGAATTTCAAGGCACCTTGTAAACTATAAACACTGATTTTCTTTCTTCTTGTTATTTCTTGTGGGCATTTTACTGCTATAAAATAGAGCACCGTTCCTACCCTGATGATCTTGCAGCAAGAACAAACCAATATTACAGAGAACTGAGGCTAAGTGTGAGTGAGATTTGGGTGACAAACGCAACAGGGCCTGTGCTGGTAATGGGTGGTTTATGTTCGTGATATCTCACCCATGGGGACATGCATTTTGGATAAGTCAGCCTCATGCACACCTGTGAAAAAGAAATTTATCCTGCCTTGGGGAAGCTGAGTAGTGGGGCATGTAAATGAAAATGAGATTGGTCACTCAATAAATTTCTCTTTGAGAAATGTAGCTTTTGACCTGGCAAGGAGGTGAGTGGGTGGGTGTTGTATCATAGTGGGGACAAGCAGCAGCCGGCGGAGTTTTTCTTTGGCTCCAGTAGCTAAAGATTTCCTACTAGAATCCAAAGGAAGGGGGTTCTAGATTTGCCTCCTTAAGTGTGTGCCTGCTGTGTCACCTCTATACTGATAACATCATGCCTCCTTATCTTTTTTCTCTTTTCTTTTTTTTTTTTTTCAGTTTCTATAAAGTAAGCACTGAAAACCAATTTCAGCTCTTCTGAAATTTTGGGTTCCTTTGTTTCTCTGCGTTTCTATTGGATTACGTCCCTGACATTACTGCCAAGAAGTTAAATAATACATCTAGAGATGGAGGAAACTGAATAATGCAGCTCTGCAGCTTATAGCTTTTCTAGTGCTGTGCCAGAGAGCTTTTTGAGTGAAAATTGTGACTGGCAGGCAAATTTAGACAAAAATGTTTTGGAAATTATTTTTTTCTCTTTTCTTTTTTTATCTGATAAGGACCAAAATGTGCTGCTGAAAGCTGTAACATTCACAGCAAAATAACTACAGAGATTCAGAAAAAGGAAATGCAGATAAGTAGGAAACCTGCTTGCTTGACAAGCACCTGTGGTTGCAGACCATGTGTTATTCAAAACGCATGGGCTGTGCCACTCCATAGCAAAGGAGCTGGACATTGCTGACTCTGCTGGAGCTTTTGCAAGATCAAATGATGAAGAACATTCAGGCTGAGTCTCAGGACTGATAGAGGTCTCCCTCAGCACCCATGGAAAGGGTGGAGAGATTTCCATTGTCGCATATGGTTTTTGACAGCTAGATCAAACCAAATTTGGCAGCTCCAGCTCCGGCCCCTTGCCCTCAGTTTGCAAGTCCAGCAACCTTCGGCCAGTCTGCTCTTCTCTGCAGCACCCCATTTTGCTGTGAACGCCAGGGTCTGGGTTTAGCCTGTCTGTGCTTTGACTTGTCCTCTCTCTGTTCCTGGATGGTAGGCAGAGTCAAGGGCAATGGGGCTTGGACCTTGGGTGTCTCAGGTTACTGTGTGGCAGCCTGGATATTCTCCTGAATGTTTCATCATCCATGAGTCCCCTCTTTACTGGCTACTGCCCCATCCCCAAGCTTGTTTGGGAAAGTACTCGCCAAGCCTCAGTCAGATCAGCCGGTTGAACTCTTCCTCCCTCTTTTGCCTATGAGAGGAGAAACAGCTAATAAAACTCTCTCCAAAACAAACCAAACAGAAGCCATTATTTTGTATCCAGGCCTTGCTGAGTAATAATGATCTGCCTTTAACCACCCACTCGTGCCTCTGCTTATCCCCTTGCTTCCTCATGACCTTCACTCGTTGTTTCCTGTTGAATTGAGCTTGTATATTCCTGACACACAGGGGCTGCATCTTCATTCATTTGTGGTAAATGCCTAAGACACTCAGGGCACTTGAAATTAAATAATCAGCCGTGAAACAAAAGACCCTAAATGAGCACACAGTCACATTGTCTGTTTTATTTGCAGATAAGTTCTGTCTAAAAGCCAGCAATGTGTGATGCTTTTTGTTGCTTTTTTAGTTTAAAGCAGAGATTTTGTACGTTATTAGAAGCCCTGTCCTTGCAGTCCATGATGTAATAAGAGCAAGGGATGGGGAGCTGGGATATCTCCTGTTTTTTAGGGAATAGAGAGGTGTGAAGCGGGGACTCTGCATTCAAGCAAAATGTCCTGTGCTTTTGTGCCTCTTGAGGTCGGGTGCTCATGTCAGGTTGAGGGTGGCATGTGTGTGTGTGTGTGGGAGGGAGGGAGGGAGGGGAAGATATAAGTTTTAGTGCTTTATGTTGGATCCATGTGGCATGGGTCAGTGGTGGTGTGAGTTGTGCTGGGCTCTGGAGGGCAACGTGTCTCTGCTGGGGATGAGAGAAGAGCCTATGGGTTTTGTGGTGGTGCTTGATGCTCTGAGAAGCCAATATTGTACTATTAGGTGCATGAAAAATACGTAAAGCTGTGAGAGATGCAGGTATATATTTGCACCCAGGATAGATTCAGAGGAGTCTTATATCAAAGAAGAATCTCCTGTCTCTTTTCTTCTTTTGCATTTTTGGGAAACAGTCCTGGGAAGATGCATTTGTTACCCCTGCTGAAGAAAAGCCATCTGAGAACAGCCCCATGCAGCACCCTGACCACAGCTAGGACATCTTCAAGATGGAAATGTGTAGCAGCACAGTGGATTCCTCTCATTTTATTCCTTTTCTTGGGAGCAGATAAATACATTTGATTTAAAATTTTGAAAAGAGGGGAAGCATTTTGCGTTCGCATGCGTGCGCCTAAATCTCCCCTTGGATCACTGTAAGCGGCTGCTGGGCGTGTGCCACTGGAAGATAACATGCTCATCTCCTCCGCTGAGGGCAGGCGGCGGCAGCCGGGCCGGCAAGCCCAGATTATCAGCTACAAGCACGCTGCTTCCTGCACCTCTTCTCTCTTCTTGTCTGACTCTAGACAATTCCATTTGAAATCCTTTACCTACAAACTTGCAGCTGTAATTTAGTCCACCAGCCCTCTTGAGCCTGAGGGGTCTGCCTGTAGAGCAGGGGGGGTGAGGGGTGTCCCATGAGATGACGATGGGCAAAACGAATTAACCAAGCCTGACAGATAGAGTGAGGTCTGTCAGTATCTGTCAGTCCCCAAAAAACTTTCTGGTTTGTGTGGAGCAGCACTCAGGTTGCTGGTAACCTGCCAGAAATGGCAGCCATGCGTTGTTCTTCACTTTGGTCATTCACCACTCGTGAGAGATTTGTGGAAGCCCTTCAGGAGGTCTGTGAGTGTGGCCCAGGATGCTCGGTGTGTCAGGGTGGCACACCCAAACAGAAACCACGGCTGTGCTTTTTTTTGCAGGGGAAACTTGGAAACCTCTGTTTGTGAGTAGCAAGTAAGAGGAGGATGTTTGTCTGCATGGGGCAGTTGGCACTACTTCTGGTATTACTGTAGATTGTTATTTGAATATCAAAGGGGCTTGGTGAGTCCCAGCTCCTTCATCCTGTTGCAGGCTGTTCAGATTGTTAAATATCTTCTCTGTCACTTGGCGTGGAATAACATCTTTTCAAGTGCAGAAGTGGTCAATCTGCTTCAGGTCTGGTCTTAACACGGTCACCTCTACCCACAGAAATCGTTATACCTACAATGCACAAGAAAACTTCAATAAACAGAAAAGCAGGCTGGAGCTGCACTCCCCCATAGAAGACGAGAAGGTTTTTATGTCGGTAGGGAGCAAGAAAGCCACTCCTCCTATGTTCTGTCCATAGTCAGAGGCCTTTTTGTTGCAATTCCTAAGTAAATGAATGGGAGTTATCCATGTAAATCCCTCAGGCAGCCTTGGAAATCTCAACTGTAATCCACAAAAATGTCAGTTTATTTTTTTTGCTGGCATTCATAATTGTGGGTTGGTTTTGGTTCTGTTTTTTTAAAGAAAGAAAAAAGAAAAGCAAAGAGAAAAAGAAAGGGAAAAAAAAGAGGAGAGAGGGCGAGAGGGAGAAAAGAAGGAAAGGAAGGAGGGAGAAGAAAGGGAGGAAGAAAGAGGAAGGAAGGGAGGAAGGAAGGAAGGAAGGAAGGAAGGAAGGAAGGAGCGAGCGGACTGCATTAGGAGAATATTAAGATTTGGTAAGGTACAGAGAAGTCCTGGAGTCGAGGAACCTTGCCTCACTCATTCTGTGTGCTGCATAAGTTATGAAGAAAAGTGAGTGACATAATATATCTTGTTATTTAAGGAATAAGATGAAGGCTGTGCCATGCTGACTGGTACAATGTAGTTCTAGCATTTCCTTGCATTAGCATGCTTGTGCAGCTATCATATTTTCAGCGTATCACTTTAATATTTTTTTTCCTTCTTCTTCAATGAATTTTATAACGTGGGTCCTTTATTAGAAACGATTTTATGTATTTTGCAGCTTCTTGTGAAAAACTGCTGTGTAATTCCCACTTTTAGCAAAGCATCACCCCGAGATGGTGAATGACTTTGAGAAGCGCCAGTGTTGGAAGGGACCTCTTGAGACCATCTAGTTTGAACAGGATGAGCTCGATCAGATTGCCCAGGACCACGTCCAGTTGAGCCTTGAGTATCTGCATACACGGAGACTCCACGTCCTGCCTGGACAACTGTCATGTCCCACCCAGAGGTCTGAATGGGGGGAGAGGTGACTCAGGTTTTTGGGTTCCCTTGGCTGGACAACACTATACACTATTATACACTGTTTGTTATACATTTAAGGTCCGTAAACAAGAAAAGCAACACCTTTTATTTTGCAGCTCAGCCCAATTAGCTGATGATTCTGTGGCAGAAAGATTTACATTACTTAAGCCTAATTGGTGAACAGTTTAACAGCAAAAGGATTTACATAAAGGAGTTTGCGGCACACGTGGGGTTGTAAGCCTTATGTTATTATACTACTCACAGAAGGAGAGGCAAAGAAATAGGGGTATAGTAAAGGAAAAGAGAAGGAAAGGAAGAACAAAAAGAAAGGAAGAAAGTGAGGGATCCCACCACCCTTACAGCTCCGCAGCGTGGATGATGGGACTTGTACTGTGGGTCCAGTGACGTGTGGCCTCCGCTGTCCCACGACAAGGCTGCTGGGGTTTGTAATCTGAAGTGCAGCATCCTCAGGTGTCTGGTTCGGTTCCTGCGACAAGGCCGGTGGGCGGAGTGGTCCTCAGGATGGTGGGTTCCCTGCCAGTGATGGTTTAGGTGAGACTTTTTATAGCCCTCTGCGTTGCCTGCTTGCGTCATTTTTGGTCTTTTGCAGAATTGTTATTGCAAAAGATAGACAAGTCTCGGGGTGATCGCGAAAGACAGATGAGTCTCAGGCCATCTTGAAGGGTCTCAGCTTTTCCCTTTCTGCCATGCTGGGCCTATTGGAAGATGGAGCTCTGTGCCCTTCGGCATGTCCCCCACCTCTTGCTGTCAGACAGTGGCCGGGGTCTGTGGCCCCTCAGCTTGTCCTTGTTATGTAAATCACAGTTCACCTAATCCTGAGTGTCCCATCTCCTGCTACTAGGCCACAATGTTTGAGGTGTGAATCTTTTCAGTCCCTGACAATTACGCCATCTCTGGCAGCTGGAAGAATTGGTTTTGCCACAGTGTTTGAGAAATAATTCTTTTCAGTCTCTGACAACAATGTGTTCCAGTGTTTGACCACCCTCAGAGTTAAAAAGTGTTTTCCTATGCTCAGGTAGAATTTCTTGGAATTTAGTTTATGCTTTTAATAAAGGAGGCACTGCTCCACAGCTCCACCTTCCCGATTCCTTGTGAGAGGAGTGGAAGAAATAGCTGTATCCTTGTAATGAAAGGTGAGAAGACAACTCAGAAGGATTCCTTTACACACTTATTTTAGCTTAGGAAAGTGATGGGAGAGACCATCTGGAGAAAGTAGAAACTATTTTGAATGAGTAGAACATGGCTTCATCTGAAAAATTTTGATCCACAGTTAGCTTTTTAGTATCTTAAAGCTTGTGGTGTAATCAGAGCTTTGCAGTTCATTTGTAATGAAGACAAACACATGCCAGATGTAAAAATTTATTCCTGGATCTGGACTCGAGTTTTTATCCTCTACAACTTTTCAGAAGTTTTGATTCAGATTTTATTTCTATTCTTCCCCTTTCCTTCTCTAGCCAAGATGAAATGCCTAAGCTTTGATTTGGGGTCTGTGAGAACTCTAGAAAGGAGAGGTTGAATATACATACCTCTTAGAACTGTCATCTCCCTGTATGTCCTGGGGTGTTGCACCAAGCATTAAATTGGTGTTCTTCAGCTTCCTGGGGTTGCTGGTAAAAATTACCAGATGGAGGACATGGATCAAAATGACATGGTGGCTCAAAAAGACCCAAAGAGCTTGAGAGAAGATGCTGCAGCCCTGGTTCCTGAACATGCAGAGTGTCGTCTGCAGGAAAGCAACCACAGATGCCACCTCGCTCTTCTGAGGCTTCACAGCTCTGAGCCTAATCCCACAGGTTGATAGGCAGCTCTTGAAAGATGACGAGGATCCTCAGTTCCCACTCAGTGTGGTATGGAGAGGAATCTGCTTTGGTGGGGATCACTGGGGTGGATGCTGCTCAGGAGGAATTGCTGGGCTTCGGGGCGGTGCACTGCAGGGAAAGATCTGGGCCTCTTTAGACCTTGTTCAAACTGAGCCTCTGAGCAGAATGATTGCCCATCAATAAGGAAGACACCGTAGAGAACCACCGCCTGGTTCTTGACAGAGTGATGGGATATTCATGACAGTATAATAGGATTTTGGTGAAATGCAATATTTTATTCTCATTACTGGAATACAGCAGGAGCCCTTTAAGTCAGAAAAATTGATTTTACAATAGGGTTTGTTAGAACCCTCCAGTCCCACAATCAGTGTAAATGGGCAAATATCATTCTCTTTGAATCCGGTTTCCTAAGGCACAGCTGTGCTGGACACACACTGGAGAGGCAGCAAGAACACCCCTGTGCACCATTAAAGCAGAGAAAACCAGACAAATTCTTCATGCACAGAAAGACCTCTGAGTGGAAGGCTGAGAGAACCAGACATGAATGGGCCAAATTGCACCCTCACCCCTGGTGTAGTGCCATTGAAGTCTGGAGAAGAGAAGGCAGAGGGAGCTGTGAGGCTTGCCTGATGATAAACGAAGGAATATGTTGCAGAGAGGAGAGAGAGACCAATTATTCTCACTAGCCAACAGGGAAAGCACAGGGAATATTTAGGTCAAGCATTAGGAGGAACTTTCTAGTGGGTGAGTTATTAATCAGCTCAGGCAAGGCACACATTGGAAAACCAGCCCTGAACTCGTAGGCTGGGAAAAAAATGAGCATTGTTTGTCTGGAAGAATAGGGAATTGGGGATGCTGGGGTGTGGGGCTTAAGTCCTGTCCCTGACTCTGACACTGAGTCATAGCAGTCCTGTGGAGGGTTATGATTTGCAGAGCCTGCAGGCAAATCTGAGCTATCTATAGCCTAAATAGGTCCGATACCAAATAACAGGCATGGATGTGTAAAGGCATGAGTAATATGAATGTTGGTAGCCACTCAGCCATTGGCTCACAAAACTGCGATGTCAGGTACGCTTGCCCAGATTTGGGGTTGTACCCACTGAAAGAATACTTGTGCCATCTGTGTTGCTGAGCAGAAGGCATTTATTTCTCTGTTAACTGATAACTAGATGGAAAAATTGTAAAAATAATTTAAAAAATATCCTTAGGAACATTCTAAGTGACTGAAAACCTGTTTTTCATCTTTGGAAAATCTAAGATTTCAAAATTTATGTCACTTGACCTGAGAAAAGATAGTGAGAAAAGTTATAATATTGGAAGTATTCTCTAAAAATGCTTTCCTTCAACCTCACTGAAGCATTTGACTTCTGCTTTGTGTTACATTCATATAATGCAAAAGCAACTTTTTTTCAGCCTTATCCAAATGAGATGCTGGTGCAAAAATTGTCCTTGAAGATTTCAGCACAAGTGATCTTTTCCTGCAAAACATGCTGTTTCTGTTCAACTTGAATTTTCTCCCAGAAAATGTTCCTTTCAAAAATCTGTGGCCAGTACTAATTACCATTATGCAGCTGCTGTTGCTGCAGTAGATACCTTAAAACATAGCTAGTGGGAATGCTAGTTTGTAGCCTGTACCTCATGACACCAAAAGACATAGCAAAAACACCCCTTAGCTGCAACTGAGACGGACTTGGGGATATTGCGTTTCCTCAGCTGACAGTTGCAACTAGTGCAGCCTTATCTCTTGCTCTCACAATGAGACCACACCTCTTTTTCATAACTGGGATACAAGGAGGGTGAGCATCCCGATGCACAGGCGCACTTACCAGCACTGGGGCAGAGAGGGATGCTAAGGTTTCCTTTGAGAGCCCTGTGGTTACCTGTTTTGATGTTTCAAATGTCTCCCCAAAGTCAGCTTTCTTGCTGTTGAGTTTGCTTGTGGTTTTGGTCATACATGCAAAGCTACTTCTCTTGGAAAGGTGGTACACTATGGAAATAAACACCAGTTTGTACTCCTAGCAGGAGGTCAGGCTGGGGAGCCCAAGGTCTGTGATTTCAAGCCAGGCTGATGACAAAGCTTAGACACATACACACCCCAAGGCTTTCTTATGTAGGGTGCATGTGAAGATGAGTAAATAGCATAAATGTTCCCTGTCATATGTACACACATGTTTTTTCCTCCCTCTCAACCCTTAGATGGTTGTGTTCCTGGATTTCGTTTATCAGTATACAAGCAATATCTCTTTCTGCTCAATAAAACACATCACAACAAAACAAGCTCTCACCTTCTCTCCTCCTCTCTCACACATACAAGCACAGAGATGTTACACAGCGGCAATCCCTGTGAACAGGCCAACATGGGTGTCATTTAATAGGTACACTTAGGTGGAGCCCGATTTCCCTGGAGAAACTACAGTCACCAGGCTGTAAAATCAAAGCCTGGCCAAAGTGACAGCCATGCAACTGCAGGGCGCATGGTCACTTGCTGGGAGCCTGATGAAAAAGTTCAGAGAGAGATTTGTTTGGACACAGGAAGCCTGCATCTTTCCAGGTTGTTTGACCCTGTCAGGAAGGTCACTTAAAAAGCCACTCGACAGGTAGCATCATGGCCTCATTAGTTCATGCTAGGGCATGGTGGCACGCTTCGTGGTGACATTGTTGTGTCCCCAGCACTGCCTGGGAGATGCGATGAAGTGGAAAGTGGAAGCAAAGTGAGAGAGTCTCAGCTACGTAGCAATATGTTTTCCATCCCTGCTGGTTTCTGCTTTCCCTGGGTGTATGGGCAGTGAGAGCAGCAACTAACACAGACTGCAGAGATGGAAATGGCCTAAGAGATCCATCCAGTCCCTCTCCAGGCAGGTGTAGTGCTTTTATTTGAGCATCACACTGTTAGGATTGCCTGAAGTGACATTAAGTGGATTCATAGGCACAGCTGAGCCTGACACCACAGCAAGCCCCAGCATGTTGCGGTGCTGTTATTTGGTCTAATGAGGGGAATAAATACACCTGGAAGTAGGGAATCCTCTCTTATCCTGGGGATTTGACTGGATGGAAGTGAAGCTTTATCTGCCCATTTCCACGAAGGAGACAGAAGGTGATTTTTAGTCCCTTCAGTGGATGGTGATACTTGTGCCCTGTCGCCTCCCAGTCGCCTCTATCCTTCATTACCCTCCCATCTCCTCCCACTGTCCCCTCCCTGTATTGCCACCCAGTCTCCTAATAGCTACTGCACCAGCACACCACCGCTGCAATAACAAACACCGCCTCGTTTCAGCATGATGAATGAAGAGTTTTAATGAAACTGGCCTAAGCCGTTCCTGGCAAGCTGCCTGTTTTTTGTTTGTTTTAAGCACGGGTGATCCATCACCCTCCCGACTTCTCTCCGTCGCAGCATCCCCAATCAATGCACTGCGCCAGCCTCCCTCCTGTATCCCTCACTAGCAATCTGGTCCCTGGCTCTCCACAGGTACCTTGTCTCACCGTGACCCCAACCCTCTTCCAGATTGGCTCCCCACAATGGAGATTTTGGTTGGGCATCTCGGTTAATAGTTATGGCTGTGGGTTGGCAAGGTGCTCAGGGCTGTGCTGATGATGATTCCATCTCTCTGTTCCTCTTCAGTTGACAGTGCTCACGCACACACATACGCACATATTGCTCACTAATAGTACAGTTAAATGTCTGGTGGGTATTAATTACCCTTGCAGTCTGCTGTTTCATTAGGGTCTCCTGTCTCTCCTGGGACAGGCTGTAAATCAAAGTGTGACTCACAGCTTTCAGAATCGGCAAATATAAACAAGCAAGCCCAGAAGAGGCGAAGAAATAAAGCAGGGAACCACCCAGCCTCTTGGGAGGGGAAAGAAGAAAAAAAAAGGAAGAAGAAAAGCAATCTTAAAAGCAGGAAGCACTTTAATCAAGTGAGCGAGTGCCAGCCCTCAGCCTAGCACGCCAAAGGCATTAGGGAAGGAGGGTAAGCGAGGTCCATGTATACATTGCTCTGTCTTCTTGTGCAGTTTTTCATTATTATAGGCCAAGGAGAAGGAACCATGTTGTTTTTTATTTCTTTGACGGAATTAAGCTGACGGGTATATGTGTGAGTGGTGGAATGAGGCAGGACAGAGGAAGGGAGCAAGCCAATTCAAATACAGACATCAGTGTAAAATCAAATGCGGGACTCCTGGAAGAAAAACCTAGAGAGCAATGTCAATGTAGCTTGCTTTTCTAACCTTTCTCCAGCTGTCCTTAGTACTTATGCTTTTCAGAGCAGCTTGATGAGTTGTGCTGAATAAATGCCACTTTTAAGCATTTCTCCAAATGTCTGACAATTTTTCCTCAGAGAATAACCTGCTGAAGTTTATTTCTATCTGAAAAGTACCTGGGGAGAGGAATTTGGTTTCTTTAAGTGCATGATGGAACAAAAGATGGGGTGCATAAGAGGCAAACAGAAGTATCCACGAGAGTTAGCAGAATGCATCTGAAAAAAGCCGTTAACCAGAATTTTCAAAGGAAGCTCTGGAAGAGCTTCCAGATAAAAGCACTTGTGGGTCTTTTCATCTATGAAAGCCATTTTATGTGACCAGATTCTCATGGCTTTCATAAGCATGATGAGCAACAAAATTTGGAGCACTGTTGCTCTTAGTGTTAACTCAAGTGTTTTGGGAATGGGGAAGTGACATATGCATATCCTTGCTGTTTACTACTCCCAATTTTTTTGTTGAAGGGGTTTCAGAGAAGAATCAAGACCTTGCAAAAGCCATGAAGGGATTCATATTTTCCCCTTGCCTTTGATGCTGACTTGCTTTGCAACCCGTTCTGATACAGAGCATTCAAAATGAAGCTTTCACTGTGCAAGGCTATACCCAAGTTTGAAGTTTGCTTCAAAATGGGGTAGGAGAGAATGCACTTGGACAAAGGCTCTAGAGGAGAAGTCCTCTCTTTTAAAAATGTCTTGAAATTTCTGATGTTTCAGAACAACAGATCAGACATTTGACCAAAAAATTGCCTGGACAGGCTGACTGTGAGGCAGAGGGTTACGCAGGGGTATACATTCCAAATCTGCCCGACATTTCCACTCTTGCTGCTGTACAACTTTCCAAGCTTCAGCTTGTTATGAAGGAAGAAAACTTTTAGTCTTTTCTTGCCTACCTATTATCTCATCCCATGATGATGAAGCCTGCTAGGGGGTTGAGGTAAACTTGGAAGCCCAATAGGGACATATAGATGTTCTTCTTTTGCCTTTTCAGTTAGGAAAACTTGCCTGCACCTTGTTAAATGCATTCAAAATCCCACATGGTGGATCCAAGCTTGTCCTTTTAATTCCAGGTTTTGTTCATACAAAGAAATCGTATCCTGTTCAGCTTGCTAACTGAAGTGGCCCCATTTTCTTGTAGGAACCTGGCAGCAGATGGACCCTTTGTAGAGGACCTGGAATGTCTCTTTTGTATTTGTGGGTATTTCTTTTCACCTGTGCTTCACTTGCTGTGAAAATAACAGCTGACTGTAGCGGTTGAGACGGACAAACGACACGGACCAAATTCTTTCAAGATAAAAGTAATAGGTGCCATTTATTGCTACAAGTGCATTTTTATACAATTCTAACAGTTCATGTGTCTTTTCACTATTGGTTACAAGTTACAGCACTAACATCTCATTGGTTAATTTTGCTATCATCCATGTTATTCTTCTATCCCCTTCTCTCTCACGGGTACATCTCTCCTCTCACGGGTACAACTCCATATCTCCAGATACTCCTTTACTCCCATCCTTCTCAAGGGTAAATCTTAATATCTTCAAGGCCGATCTCTACCCCCATATTTTCTGACAAGGATTCCACAGACCCGCTGCAGTTTCCCACAGCTGACCTTGAACGGTACTGTATGGGCCTATATTCCACCAGTTAGGCCTTTGAAATCAGGGTACCCCTCAAATCTAAATAATTCTTTTACTACCTCCTCTTCCTGAACCTTGGTCAATTTTCCTTGAAAAGAGAGCTTAAACTGAATGTACTAAGATACCTCATTACCAGGAGTACAAGCAGGGATTCGGTTAGTCGACTGTAATATTACACAGGGAGATAGAAAAAGCATATGGAGCCTAAACTATCTAATCTAATCTCATCTCACTATGTCTATATAATCTGGGTAAATGGCTAATCTATCACAAAGAGATAATAATAATTAAGGCTGCAACCAGGTTCCATTAGCAAAATTGATGTGTCTTGATCCCTATTGGGTTTACTTTGAAAGCAAACGGGATTTTTTTCTCACATATAGCTCGAAGAAAATTAGTTAAAGTGGGTTTTTGAGTTACAAGGCATTAACAAATTAACCCAAATTTGAAATTTTGGGCTCATACCTATCATTTGTTTTCTCATCTTCTAGCTAAACATAGCTTTATCACTGTCCTGTATTCCAGATTTGCATACAGTGAAAGAAGCCTCTTGAGAATTCGCTGCTGGATGTATTAGTGGAAAATAGGTTGTAAATCAGCAGAATCATTAACTCTTCTTTTATGGAAGAGCAGTGATTGCTCTGTACTCTGGGAAGAGGTGTTCTGCCACCTATTAGGCCCTTATAATCCAAAGAGAATATAAACATTTTTCAGGATGCCTAAGGAGGTTTTCTTTTATACAGATCCCTTTGAGTAGTTGCTGTTGTGGTGGTGGTAGTGGCAGAGTAGCCCAGATTTTTTCATCTTTATTTGCAAAACGCTGGTGTTTAATACTGGAGACTCGGGATGAGGAGGTTCATGAGTATGGGAAGGTAGAGGGATGCTTGCGACTTGACACTTGAGGTGTTTTTCTTTGGTTTTGATTTACTTACACAGCTCACTACACAAGAAAACAGCTTCATGACTCATTGTTTCCCTCCTATCTCTGGTGCTGGCTTTGGGGCATAAACTACAAACAGTTCAAGTTGGAGGAAGAAGGTACTTATTCAAGCCAGCCCAAGTTTTGGCCTAGTGCTTCTAAGGAGTCCTCTGAACATCCTCTATCAGGAGAGCCAGGGATGTCTAAATTATGGCAGCCTCCTGTTTGGCTTCTTCTGAACAATCTTGCAGTACAACATTGGCATGGCAACAGGATACTCTGACAGCTCCCTTTTCTGCACTTACCAGCCCTTTTCCCTATCCAGCCAACATCTTTCCAGCAGGACAAGGAGGAGAGGCCATACAGTGCCAGGGTGAGCATCTCTGCCTGGGATCTGCCCTAGGACACATTTTCCCTGTGGCTCTCCTGCAGCTACAGAGCAGATTGCCAGGATCAAAGCTGAATCTCACTGATGGCAGTAGATTTGATGGGACCAGCTGCATCATCAAGTCTGGTCTCTTTAAATCATGCAAAATCTTTAATTTAGAAAGATCTACAGGAAAAGAAAAAAAAAAAAAAATCACTCACAACTATTCCAGAGATTCTTATGCAGACCACAAGGCATTTATTAAAAGCCTATAGTGCCCATAGGAAGGGCAGATTTTGTTTAGGTGTGGGTGCAAAACAGTGGTTAGTAAGCTCTGCTCTGTAATAAAGAATTTCTTGAAAGATGTTGGACTAGTTGCCAGGGTAAATGCTGAAGCATTACCTGCTGTTGGATGTGGGTGAGTTTAATGGAGAAATCTCAGCAGATGAGGGTTTCATTTGAACAAACAGTGACTTTTAACTACAGAGCTCTGGTCTGCCAGTTGGTACACGTAGGAATCCCCTGCTGTCTAGGGAAATATACTATATAATATTTTATAGATATCCATTTGCTGAAGAGGATTTATAACCTGGGGGGAGTTTGAATATTTACCGTAGGACCCACAGGTAGAAATGCTTGGCAGATTCTGTATGTCTCCCCACCATAGTGTGTGGTCAGTATCTCATGGATAAGAAAAAGGGTTTATCTTGCTATGAGCAATTAGCTGTCAGCTAGGTGTAGGGTCTGCACCCAAGGATCTCAAGTGTCTGGTAACTCCAGCTTGGCTTGGTCTCTAGTGTTGGTAAGACAGTGATTTCATGTTTGTGAAGAGTTAGGCAGGCGCTTAAACTGGTAATGTGTAGTACAGCCAGAATTCAGGCAGTGAGCTGGTACTCTTCCTCTGTGCCTCCTGGCTCCTGCCATATTCCTTGACTTATTCAAAAAAGCAGCTGGTCTAAGCTGCTCTTCCAAACTCAGAAAATATTCAGTGCCCAAAGGGGATGGGGGTTGCTCTGTAAGAATTTATTTTGTTTTTTTAACTCCAGTGTTGTGATGGTTATGGAAGCAAGGAACTGAAAGCAAAGGCTGGAGTCAGATAGTCCGTAGTTGGGAGCCTGATGAAACCTCTCCAAATGAGTGGGTCTCTGTTTTGACCAACATCCAGCCCAGGGCTGCCCACACCAGCTCTGCTAATGCCCCCTCCTACTCCTCAACCCAGGCCTCCCCTCACTGTCTCCCCCCCTGTGGCACCTCTGACTGCTGCATTCCTAGTCTGTCCTGCAACTCTCTTGGTTTTGCAAGGATTGAACTTTCCAGGGACACATAGTGATGACCCTTACTCTGTGCAGATGACAGCAGACTACACACCCTGTTCCTTGCTGCCCTAAGCCTCAGAGCCTTGGAAATAAATATTGAAGAGTATAGCAGAGCAGAAATCACTCCAATTGTATTGAAAGCTCCAGTAATCTGGACATGCAGCCTAGGAACTATGGAGGGATTTCTAAGTCGCTTCCTTGCTTCTATCTTTCTTCCCTTTGTTCCCTCCTGTTTCCACCCTATCCCATATGGTATCTGTCAGATACTATACTCCTAACCCCAGAACTCTTAATAAGGCAGAGATAAAAGTGTTCCTTTATTAATAATTGTGAAAAATGTTGTGTGTGGAGTTCAGAACCAGGAGAGTAAAAGAAAGACAGTAATTAGCTTGTTTCTGTATCTCTGCTCACTGAGGCATTTTGGATTCAGTGAGAAAATTCTTGACAGATTTTCTTTTCTTTTTGTTTCCCCCCTTCCACCCCCCCTTTCCTTCTTTTATTTTGAAGTATCATGCAAAGTTCTTGGGTTTGGGTTTTCTTTTTTTTAATGATAAATTCTATAATCCGTGTACATTTTTTTTTTCTTCCCTCTGACTTGTCAGAGATATCAGCTCACAACATATCCCTTCATTTGCCTGTTTTTCTAGGCAGTTCTGCATTTGGTCTCCTAGAAGGAAGTAAACATGCCAATTTTCTGTTGACTAGCAATGTTTAAGAAGAGATGCTTTCATTATAGGGGTCCAGAAAACCATTGTTCACCAACTTTGTTTATCTGTTTGTGGGGGAAAAGGGAAGGCAATTTAATATTCCTCATTTGTCATTTTTTGTATCTTATACTAAAACGTGCTGGAAGGACAAGGCAAATAGTTTTCATCTGTTTCCCTCAAGCTCTCCCCAGAGGAGCAGTGCTTGCTCCCTCACTCAAATGCATGCCATCTTCCTTCACGGAAAGGAATTCTCAAACAGGATATAAACAACCAAATTGCCAGCAATGAGCTCCAAGCCCTCGCTCCCAAGTACCCTGTTTTTTTGGCTCTTCTGAAATGCATGCCAAGGCTCCTTCCCAGTTGCTTGAGCTCCACATGAGGGCTTAACATCCTTGAACAAGGGTGGAAGAGCTGTGCCCTATGAGGAGTCATGCAAACGTTCTCTAACAAGTGGTACATTGGAAGAGATCACAGTGTGCTATATATGGAGTAGCAAAGCCTCCCCTGCTTATAGGGAAAACGTTTAGGACAGCAGCAGCCCTCTGCTTTCAAGACCCCTTGAGCTCAGCTGTGCTTCTGTAGCAGCCAGAGACCCTGGTGGTGACCAGGGACCTGTCAGGCTTGGCACCACAGAGGACAGGAGCTTGGAACAGCCCTCCTTGGTGTCTCTGTTGACCCAAACAAAAGACAGAAATAGGCTGGTGAAAGGTCTTCCCTGGAGGCACCTGCTGCATGTAGGACTGAGAAACACATCTTTTGACTCAAGGCCCAGGGGCCTTACAGCTACCAAGGCCTGTCTCTGAGTCACCGTATGTGTTTGCTGTGGAAATAGCATTTGTTTCCCTTTCTGAAGTTTTATGGGCAGAAGGAAACTAAGAGGATGGCAAATAGAAAAAGGACATTAAATCAGTATAGTTTTGCACCATGTTTTCTTTTATTGTGGAATGGATCAAAGTGACAAGGCAGAGTTCAAGTTCATGGGTAAAAAAAAGGGAGTAAGACATCGCTTTTGATGCCTTCAGTAACTGAGAACTCCTTCTCACCTATGTTTGGAGCTCTTCTTCAGGAGTTTCTTCTTGCTGCAGGGTACATTTTGTTGATTTGCATTAAGAACCAAAGTCGAAAACCAGCATGGGATAGATGTGATAGATCCTTCCCATTTTGAAAAACATTTTACAGTAGAGAGTAGTAGAACAAAACCAAGTGAGTACTTAAAGCCAGTAAAAGATTATTTGGACTGTACTTTTTTTCCTGCAGAAACCAGGCAGCTCTGAAAGCATCCAGCTTGTATTGTCTGCCAACTCTCCCCATTCTAGAACAGGGTCACCTGAGTAAAACAGGTTAATTTCTGTCCAGTAACTGAAAATGCTAGATCTTAAAAAAAAAAGGCAAAAAAAAGAGCTTGTTCTTTATATCAATTCTTAGTGCATTAATTAAAAGCTCCTATGAGACAACAAGGATGAGTGGGATGCAATAAAGATGCTAAGAAAGAATAAGAACATTATTATAACGAAAGCAGATTAATGGGGCTTCACATAGTGGTGCTAATGGATGTTTTTGAACTTAGAAAGGAAGCGATGAGACAATTGAGTAATGAATTTTGCCATCAAAAAATCACAGCTGAGCCAACATCACCATATAAAAAGGGAACTGATTTATTGATTATAATGGAAAAGACTAATAGATGGATTTAGTAAAGACACAACACTGTTGTTTTTTTTTCTTAAAAGGCTACTCATTTATATATCTCTCCCCAAAGTGGAGGAGTAGTAATTACATCCTTTGTTTATAAAGATCTTGAATGTACACAACATTAGCACCAAGCGTGGGGCATATGAATGGAAGGCTTAAATAAAAACCGCAAATGTTGAGGAGGCAACAGGGTAGGCATAGACTGCCACACCGCTGCTGCCTTATTGCAAGAGTCTAACTGCAAAGCAGAGGAGACCAGGGACGGTGGGGACAGCTTTGCAGCATGTTAATTTGATGGTGTATGGATCGATCCCATGTTCTCAGTGCTGGAACCTCAGCTGAAAAAAATGCTTGCCAGACTGGCCACGCTGTTTCAGAAGAGAGGGGGACTGCGAGCTAGGAGACAGGAATAATGATGTGCCTGGGAGGATTCTCATGCAAAGAGGAAGTTCTTTGAAAGTTTGGGACTAATAGAGCTTGTATGTTCTGAAGAAGGGATATGTAAAAGTTTGCATGCTAGTGAGAGAGAGCCTTAGCTTTCAGAGGAGAGAACAAGGAGATGTTTGATGACACTACAAGATGAAAAAAATGGAGTATTTTTTTTCTTGTAACAGGCAGGTTGGCTATAGAAATCATTGTCATGTAACATCATCAATAGCTTGCTTTCAGTAAGGCTCAAAAATAAAAAAAAAGATCCAGTATTCATTGTGAGTATCCAGAGTTGTCTTAATCAAGGAGAATACATTCTGGGAAGGAGAGCTAGCTATGTGCAGTCAGTAAGGTTTAAGGCTTCTCTAGGTCTCAAAACCCAGGACAATGCGTAATATAGAGAGACAAGCTGTTCCACATCTGTCTGTGTTGTGTACTTGTACCTTCCCTGAATCACCTGGTACTGACTGCTGTCATGAACAGGGTAGGGGACTGGATAAACACCGTGGCAAATACAGTCTGGCATTTACCATGCTGCTCAGTGGAACCTCTTCTCTAGCTTCCTCAGCAGTGGGTCAAGGAGTGGGTGTACAAAAAATGGGCTGAGAAATCAGCTTGCCTTATGACCATGGCTTAACGTTTTACCTGTGATGAGCCCCAGCTCAGTTGCACTAGAGTGCAACCTACTGCACCCTGCTGCATTCTGCACACAGTCTTTTAGAGACTAATTATCATCTCATCCTGAAATTACTTTAACCACCGGAGGGAGGGAGATGGCATCTGCTTAACATCTGCACAGCGGCAGGCTGCTCGTGAGCTCAAGACATACAACACAGATGAAAACATCCAGTTGGAAGTGTAAGGAGTGATAGCTGTAGCTGGCCATGACTACAGCATAAGTGCGCCTCTTGGACACTGAGCTGTGTGCCAGCATAACTCCTGATATATTTTCTAGCAGTGAGGGCCCAGTTACATGCTTTAAGAGACATTCCACAACCTGCTGCTGTATCTTGCTGTCAGCAAGTTTTTATCAGGTTCAGTCTACATTTGCCTTTTTCCCTTTGTCATATTCATATTGATATCCTGTCTCCTATTCACAGCCAGGCATATTTGACCCTTTCATTCTTTGACGGGTCTAATTATCTGACTGTTTTGTTGCTCCGCTTTTGTTCATTTTTGTCAATATATTTTGCATAATGAGGTGCTCAGGAGTGAAGATAGTGTCCTGCATGTGCTCATGTGAGAGCTCCACATAGAGAACAGTGATTCCCTCCTTACTCCAGGCAGCTCCACACAGATGAAAAAATAGGCTGTGGGAAGGTTACAGGGTGATTAAAGTCTCTGTCTTTAGACACAAGGTGGGAGAGCAAAGAGGGTTGTGATGGACGTCTGCTCTTGGCAGAGATTTTCAAGTCTTGTTCTTCACTGAGGTAAGCTTTTAGGCCATCAGGGCCCACAAAATACCTGCTGTCCACACCACAGGTGGTAAAACACACCAGTGCTCTATCATAAATGATGGCTGAATCTGCAAAGGTTTGGAAGTTTTGTGGACTACAGCCCTTCCAAACACATGGTACTTTAATCCTGAGTCTTATCCAACATTACTGAGCCCAAACATTCTCTTTTAAGGCCTTTTATGAAATAATGAGTTTCATTATGATGTCAATGTCATAAATCATCATGTGCAATGTAGAAAGTCCACAAAGATGAAGCCATGGAGGAAAAGAGAGAATCGTTCAGTTAACTAGCGCACTCATTCATTTCAAACAGGATTTGCACTGGTTCAAAGTTGGACTTTCTCTTTTTAGAGAAATCTGATCTGTTCCAATATCAGCATTTCCAATGAAAAGGAAAATTGGGAAATGAGGATAATATGCTACCCTGGGCTTGGGGACGCTTGGCTGTGACATGGAGAGGTCTGGGGAAAATCTGGTCTACCTTGGACCTCTTTGGGTATCTTAATGCCTTGAGCAGAGACAAATCAAGCCCCAGGTATAGCTGCAGTTTAGTTGCTTCACAGCATAAGTCCAGGAATGGGACTGGAGAGGGAGGGAATGCCATCGTCTGTTTCAGTATAACATATGGCAGGGTCATATTGATGACAATTGCATAGGGCCACCCATGGGCACATCCAGGTACCCCAGTTCTTTCTGCTGTTCTTAGTAATTCAGAATGCTTGATTTTGATGCAGTTATCCTTCTGTCAAAATCAGTGTTGAAAACCCATTGATTTGAATGGGTGTGATAGGTGAAAAAAAATGAGCCTTGCTGCTAACTATGAGTTTACTGTATGCAAGCTATGAAGCCGGGTTGGTCTTCCAAGAAGGGATTGAAGCAAATTGTGAGGCATGTTAGTTGGTGAGGTGAGGGACACACTACTGGCTTCCACTTTGGTAAAGCAAATGCTGTTGCTGCCAGTGCTGTATCTGTTGTGGGATCAAATCTGGGTCTTGCTGAGGTTGTTGGGAATGCTGCTGTGGAGTTATACCAGATCTCTTTCTGCTGTAGGTGAGAATGGAGAGTTGCAGTACCAAAATCCACCCCTGGCTGCCATTCTGGAATAGCTCTGCTGATTATAGTCGGAATTACTCAGGGTTTGCAGGGTTTGCAACTGTGAAAAGAATTTGGCAGTTAATCTCCAGCACTATTGAGCTGGCACCCCTCACCAGAGCTACATTTAGTTGACGTTTACAATGGTAAAGCAAATGAGGCACGGTTCTCCAAACCTTGAATCCCATTGAGGGCTGACTGATCTTGAATGCTGGCAATCCTGTTTCCTCTAAACACAAATAAGCCTGTATATGAATGTGAGAAGTTTTTCTTCCTGTTCTTAAGGAATGCAACACAAGTCATATTTTATAACACAGGAATGATATAAGGTCTCCCTCCAGCTGTTTCTGTATATGGCACTCTACCCTTGCTTTGGGAGCTGTTTGAGTATCCAGTGCAATATCTGTCCAATGTGTTTTACATCTGGACTGAAAGGTGCTAGATGCTGGGGCTTTCACTGGTATTTGTCACAGGCTGGTTGCTGACTGGAATGAAAGTCAGATCCCTGCAGCGCAGGGATGGAGAGTGAATGGTTATTTGTCAAGGAAGCAGAAGGTACAAAGCCATGATAGGAGAGGCACAAGAGAGCCCCTTGGTGCTTGGAGAGACACTCCTGGTGTATGGGAACAGCCTGACATGCCAACCAGGGCTGAGACCAATTGACACCACCAATCCAGGACCCAAATAACAGGAAGTTAATGCTCTGCAAGCTGATTATTGCAAACATTGTGCCTTAACAGTTTACCTCTGTTTCATGGACCCAGCTGACAGCTCAATAGATTTCAGGTAGGTTTACTAGTGGGGTAATACCTGTTTTTCAGCCATGGTTGAGAAAGCAGAATGCAAGTGGAATCGGTTGTGGCATGCTGTCTGCTATTGCAGGGGATAATGGGAAAAAGGCTGGGAATCAAGAAAAGATGACAAATGAAAATGTAGATAGTAATAGAGCTGCAAGATGGGAGAGACAGCAATTAATCAGGATTTTCACACAAACAAGAATAGCAGGAGGGGCTTTTGCTTAGGAGGAGGGTGCGTTAGTGAGACTGTGGAGGGGCCAGGCTTTGGATGGAGTGAGGTTGTACAGCACAGCTGAGGTCCCTGAGCAGACCACTGCAAATGTCCCTGCGAGAGGACAGGAATAGCAGGGGGTGCTGCTGAGGGGTTGCCAGAACTGGGTGCGAAGAGTCCCAGACGAGCACAGCGTGGAGGCCAGCTGGTCAGGAACAGAATGTACGTGGGTGTGGGAGCTGCTTCTATCGTATTTCGGCAATTCTCCTGTCTTAACGAGAATGAAATATCAGTTGTAAAAAGAATAGAAAAGCAATTATCTGGATTGTGAGACTTCCATGGGCAGCAGTCCTGAGCCTCTCCCTGCAATAAAACCTGCCAGAAGAAACTGGAACAAGCTGTAGCCATTCCCAGCTATTCCTCCAACACAGCCTCGGCTATATTGTCCGAGAGACTCGACAAAGTCTCCAAGGGATTTTGTTATTGCTATTGATTTTACATGGGAGATTCTTAGATACTGGGGTAATGGTTCAGCAGCACAAAACCTTACAATAAAGGGATCCGTGGAGCGATTCTCACCTGTGCTGCTACAGCTATGGGCAACTCCAGTGTCTTTCCACCAGCCACTTAGCATCTCTTGCTGGGAGAAGCTGAGAAGGGAATAGCCTCATTGCTCTGTTCGAGGGATAGGAAGAAAGTAGAATTCAGTTTCTTCCTTATTAACAACATGCTATGCACAGCACAAAACAGCCTAATGTATACATTTAGAACGCACTGCAGAGCTATTTCTTTTTTTTTTTTTTAAATAAAAAAAAGCACACTACACTTTTATAATAATAATAAAAATGCAATTTATATACAGTATCTTCATATCCCAAATATTTATAAACATAGTTATCTTTGGTCGACTGATTCCAGGAAGTTTGCCAGCACATCAAAGCGATGACATTTTACATCTCATATTCTTTTTGTTGTGAGGAATGAGATGCTTCTCTATTTCTTAACTGATTTTTCAGATTTTCTTTTAAGACTGGTGCAATCAGGGTAAAACGCTGCATTTTCCAGAACAGACAGGAAATTCCAGGAGACTTAATAAACACCATGCTCGGCTTGACGTTGCAGCAGGGTATTGAAAAGAAATACTATTGACCATTAGTCTGCCACACAGACACATCTATAAGTTGCTGTCATTGGCAATAAGCCCGCAGACACGTTACAGATTACTTTCTCAGAGCCTGGCTTCTAGTCTCACAACCCATAGAGCCAAAGTCCTGTCCGTTCATCCTACCCTCTAGTTCTGAAGTAGTATGGAGCAAACGAGTAGCCAGTGGTCCCATGGCAGAGTATGTCATGGTGCAGCCTTCAGGTCAGGCTGTTAGGTATAGAAATGGCATGCTTTTGTTCTGGTATGTGATTGCAGATGTAAACTGGAGACCCTTTGAAATGATTGTCCCTTCATTGTCATAATGTCTTTTCATGAAGACCTGATGTGTTGTGTTTGTTATGCATTTTACCTGGGCCTTGTTCTCCCTGTGAAATTCATAAAGGAAATGCTATGGCATTCATGGGTGCTTTACTGGATATTGTCTCCAGATGTTTTTAAAGTCCATCTTCTAATTCAACCCCCAAGAGGCTTTTCAGAAACTAAAGCGAGCAATTCAAGGCAGCTGCATAATATCTCAAATGACCTACTCAGTCCTTCCTTTCTTGATTTTTTTCCCCATGTAGGTTATCCATTTGCAACTAAAATCATAGTGCCAAAGGCATTTTTTTCATTGAGTAGAAACCATTCATGCACATCACTTTTAACAACAGGGGGGCAGACCTGTTGAGAGCTTCTCTGACTGGTCTTCTAAGTGGAGGCTTTAAACGAGGATGAGAGAGTGATGGTTGCAGTACATATAGTCCCAGAAAACAAATGAGCATGATGAAATGGATACAGGCTGCATGGATTTGAATAGAATTTGGGCTTGGGGACAGCAAGAGGATGTCCTAATTTTCACAGTGTTTGGTCCACCATCAGAGTACCATCAAATGAGGCTTCTTGCAGTGTGTGAAGTGACATTGTCATCTTCCTCATTCTTCACTTCTTCAGATACTCTTCATTACAGTTGGTCTAGCTTACCTTTTAAAGCAACTATTAATGCTGGAATGCCCACTAGGCAAGGCCCTCATAGATGTCTATATAATACATTAAATAGGTGTGTGTGTGTGTGTGCATGCACATGTGTGTTTTTCTTTCTCTATGTGTAACAAAATCTTTCAGGAGGGTAAAGCAGGAGGTATGTAGGACGCAAATGATATTCAGCAAAGAAAATAAAGCCAGTCCACAACCTTTCATTACTGGACGTGGTATTAGTGGGAGGCAGGAAGCTGGGTTAATGCTTTCCAGGTTCCAAAGCCACAAAGTATTGGAGGAAGCTCCAGTAAGAGTGACGAAAATGCTGATAGGTTTGGAAAGTATAGCCCAAATGATAAGATTAAGGAGGTTGGTATATATTCATTGAGGAGGAAAGATGTGTGAAGGGAGATGTAATCACTGCCTGCGAATCCATAAAGAGACGCTACTGAGAGGATGGGGATCCATTTTTCTCAGTGGTTGGTACAAACAAGCCTAAGACATAATGGTCCTAAGGTGCAACAGGGAACAGTTAGTTAAAAAATATGAGGGAAAACTTTATAACTCTAGGAACAGTTGGGTGACAGAGAAAGCTGCCAAAGCAGGCTGTAGGGGCACCAGCACCGGAGATATTCAAGGCAGAGATGAGTCACCCATCTGTCAAGGATGGTTTAGGTGTAATCAGACCTACCACAATGTGCAGCAATGGCCTGGATGATGCACCAGAGGTCTTTTCTCACCCAAATGAGTCTGTGATTTGTCATTTGTGCCTAATTCAGTGTGTGGTACTGTGTGCATGAGTGTTTGCATTCGATTCCTAATGTTTCCGTGCACATCTGCAGCTCAGATGTCTCCCGGCCTGTACCATCAGTTAGTCCAAACATTTTTTCTCTCTTTCTTTCTTGTCCATTTGCATACCCTCAGTCTGTTTCTCTTAAGTTTCTACATTTATTTCTTCTTTGCTGCCCCTGTATTTCAACATGATCTCTGGTCTCTTTATGTCTTCATTTAATATATATTTCTGTATGCTTTCATGCTGATGTACCTGTGCCTGGGCATGTGCACACACACCCTTCTCCATGCTCCCTGCACTCTTGTCCTCCTGTCTGTCCCGCAGTGAGACCTGCAGATAGAGAAGGACAGGCAGGGGGAGGAATTTTCTTTCCATAATCACAACTGCTGGGAATCAGCCAGTTCAGGTTTGAAAGCCTTAGAGATGTACTCACATCAGTTTGTGACTCTGGTAATATACTAGGCATATGGTGCCAGACAAGACGTGGAGCATTAGCACTAGCTGTACAGTTTCCAGATGTGCTTCATATCTGATAATCCAGGGCCCTGCACAGGACAGGCTTGAGAGGGCCTGCATCCCACCTGGTGACTTAATTTGCACCCCATTTCTCTGCAAACCCCACACAAAAGCTGAGCGAGCCATCACAGCTGTCTGACAGAGACAACACAAATAACTCGCCGACAGTGACAAAAGCCTTGCTGATGGTGATGTGCTGCAGCTTCCCAAACTTGCAGCAATGTTGGGAGTGGTTTATTAAATTAATATGTCATAAGTACTGATTCTGACTGCCAGGTGGATTTTAGAAGGCAAAACCAGGAAAGGTTTCCTCCTCCAGCAATGAGTATGCTTGGACGGTCACCAAAGCCAAGTGACATGTACTAGCTATTATTCTGACAGAGAGGATCATTAAGGTGCTTTTATTTTGAGTGTATGAGTGTGTGCGCATGTGTGTACAAGAATCTGTGTATTGTCTGAATTTATTTTGTAAAATAAATTAGATTATCCAAGGATATGTCAGCTCTATATCACTTGCAGTTTTCAAATCAACATCAGATGTCTTTCTAAAAGTCTTTTGTTGCTTCATTCAAAAGTTTTTGGGTTAGAAATGGATGATGTATTGTGGCTGAAATGTAAAGCCTGCATCACTCAGGGAGAAGCCCTAGGTGATCTAAGCTCTTCCTTTCTAATCTTAAATATCAGTGAAATGATGCATTGTATCAAGAAACTGTTGAACTTCTGTGTGCTTAAATCAGATTGTATGTGGAACCTTGCAGGGAAACAAAGGAGCCTGTGGTAAATACACTAATAATGATAATGAATGTGCATGTTTACCGCAAAGTCATCTGGCACTACCTTATAATGGCTACACTGAAATTACTTCCCAAAATTACAACTAAACTTTTGGTCTTACTGATAGCCTCCTGCAGGTATGTGTTACCCTGTTTCATTATCTGGCTACATAGAAGTTTTCACATAACACAATATTACTCTCATTTTTTTTTAATTTAACCTTAACTGCTGTTGTGCAGCATCTTTCGTGCTTGTGTGCTTTTCCATACATGGCAGATAAACGAAGCTATGAAAGTAATTTGTACCAAAACAATAGCATAGTAAATTGTGTTAGACAATATGCTACAGATCAAGAACAGCAACAAAAGTAATAGTGAAGATGTGCTGGCACATAGGAGGGTTTATAATTAAATTGCAACATTAGTAATTTCATTGTTGGCATTTCTTTAATATATCTTATGATAAATGCTCTATTATCACTTAAAATAATTACTTTGTACTTGAAAACATGCATATATTTTACTGTCATCTGATGGAAAAAACCCTCACTTTTCAATTTACTTGTACTCGTCCATTTAGAAATATATTGATAACTTTCAGATCACTAGTTTTGTAGGATAAATTCTTTACTCAAACTCTCACTTACTAAAAAAAGAATTTAACAGTAGTTTAAAGAAAGCAGATTGATTACTGAGAGAAGGTAATATTTGAACTTTATTAAGACAGTTGAAAATAAATCACATGCAAACTACAAAATAGTTAGATTGATACGTAAGAGACCTAGTCAAACAAATCATCAGTTATCGTCATAAAAACTATACACTGTTAATACAAGTCTGTATGCATATTTCTCAAAGAAACAGCTTTGGAGATAGTAGCATAATGAATTACTGTGCAGAGGTGTATCTGTCTGCAGCAGAGAAAATCTATCTTATTTTAAATGTGCATGGGTGCTGAGAAAATTATTAACGTACAGACCTGGCACCAAGGAGAATGTGGCATGGAAAAAACCTTAAAGGTCATTTGCTGTGATGCACCAAGTACTAACAACACCCAGTAAAACAGAATTATGGCAGAGGTAGAGGAGGAAGGTGTGCTTAGCATGAGTTCAGAAGCTTTAAGGGTTGCCCTCAGTTGCTAAAATTGTATAGGTCAATTAGGACAATTATATCTTTCTCATTAATAGTGTCTTTTGATAAAGGAGAAGCAGTGGCAAAGAACAGTGGCAAGGAATGACAAGAAATTTTGATGCTATTTCTGTCTTATCCCAGGTAGAGACTAACTCTGTGCCAAGCCGATTCCTGGTACAAAGGAGAAAAGCAGACCTTCAACCTCCTTCCCATCTTCGAGTGCTCTGTTACACGCCCTTGTGTGGCTACACTCATCTGAGCCTCATTTGTTAGGACTGCTAGCCCCTGACTTGCTGAGTGACTCAGGGGCCTATCATGGATTGTGATCAAACATATGTGCTGCTAGATCCCAGCAGTAACCTTTCTGCACAGGATCTTGGCAAATTCTGGAGAGACTAGAGTGATCTCTACTACAGGCTGGAGGGAGATAACATCCTAATTAAAGTAACAAGGAAAGAAATCAAATGACCACAGAATATGAGTTTGGAAACCCTCAAGCTCAAATATACCACCCTGCTCATTAATATTTTATTTTCATTCTATTTCTTTTATTCTCTTTGAGTGGGACTCTTATATGAGGGAAGATATCTTGACTTGTATTACTGATCATGCTTGAAGGACTCAAGTCCTGTTCAGGACCCTGTCTTCCCAGATTTTGGGTAGGACATAATATGAAACAGGCCTTGCTTTGAACATATGAGAAAGCCACAACTCCTTTTGTAGGTGAAGAATCAAATCCCAGAAAGAAGAGTCCTTACTCAAGACCATACAGGAGCTAAGTCAGAACTGATGTCTCAATTGACAGGCTGCTCCATTGCCCTAAAAAAATCCTAGAAGTCAATTTGCTGTTTAATACTAGAGGAGTAGAAGATGAGTCTAGCTGTCTCCCTGTCCAACTCAAGAGGTTTCTCTAAAGCACATTGCTTGGTGCTTTGTCCAGATGCTTTGTCTAGATGCTTCCGATAAAGGACTCTGTTTTACCATGTTGTGCAATAACTGAGTTGCTAGGGTGGTCTGAAATAGAGAGGAAATGTCTACCCAGAAGCTCTCATTCCTAGGAGCTGGCATGGTGATACCAATCGGAGAGCAGGTACTCCAGACACTTTCTGAAAAAGCTGGCCGCCAGTTTGACACCCATGTGCTGCTGCCGGCTGCTCAGCCCACTGGGATTGCTGCTGCCAATGATCCCATCAGAGGTGCTGCCCCCAGCTGAATGATTTGGAGGATGTCAGTCTGATTCTGCATTCAATCTCCATCGCTTCAAGATGAACCAAGAAGCTGAAGTGACCTATTAGCTCAGCCAGCACTCTTTGTATTTTTCTGATTATGTTTTATATATTTCTTTACCCTTTGTTCAATTATGGCAGGATCCCTTTCTTCTTGTCCGCTCGTGTTCTTTCTCAATGCTAAGTGCCAGCTGTCACTGCCTACTGGATAATTACCATTTTGCAAACAGTGTTTAGGGAAATGTCATCAGTTTCAGAATATGTGGTTGTCAGAGCTTATTTGAGGGGCTTTCCTACGTTAACTACCTCTTCTCTTTTCAGGCAGGAGGGCAAGGGAGGGGAAGGAAGCCAGGAGATCAGTCTTGTCTCCAGGCATTTGAAGAAAAATTGCATTTCATCTTTTTTGCATTTTGACTGTCAATGCTTATTCCTTCCCCCACCCTCCCTCCCAGTTTATGCACTCATCTCACTTTTTTGTTATGACAGGCTGCTCTGTCCATCTCTGCAGCTCCAATGGCCTGCAAGTTACTGGTGGCAGCAGGGAAGATAGAGCTGCTTATCATGGGGGGTTACTAATGGGAAGGAGGGCATATTCTCAGAAGTAGTCATGGCCTGTCATTACTGTAATATGCTACTTAAAGCTATATAGGTTGGCCTGAGGTTAAGCAGGGGATCTGGAGCTGGGGGGGGGAAAAAGCTTATACTCTGATTGCCTTACTGCAAGAAGCAGGAGCATGAATACGGCCAAGAAGGGTCGAAGCCCAGATGTTGCTGAGAGAGGCTGAAATTCTGGATATCAAAGCCAGACTACAGAGAGGGATGGCATTAGGCCTTCTGCTAAGACATGACTTTTCCAGGGCACAAACCATAGGGAGGGTCCTGTCTGGGAGGGCAGCAGGGGAGAAGGCACAATGGCCACAGTATTTGATTGTGGTTTAATTTGCTTTTACTAAGAAAGGTAATGAGAGATGCATAAAAATAATTATATTCACCTGGAGGGGCTAGTTCAAACTTGAGATCTGACATTTAAAGAAGCTTCTTCCCCTTAGCAACAACTGGTAGCAGTTTCTTAAAAATTTCTGCAGAGCCTCAGTCAGCAGAAGCCAGCATGAAAATCAGGACCACTGTACTAGTAGGTCAAGATGTGTGAGGGTGGCACAGTAGTGCTCACATCCCTGAAGGATGGCTTTGCTCAAAGTGTCAATATTTTGGCTTTCTAAGGATTTTTGCCAGCTATCCACTTTGGGGACACTAAAAGAGGTGACAGGAAATGCTTCTCAGGCACAGCCACCGCTCTGAACTTTTTTGCCCTGGTCTGAACAAGGTAGATAGGGTAGAGGAGGGTCCCAAGGGGATGTATCTCAGACTCAGTTGCAGCCTGGAACACTCTGACAAAGGAAGGTGCCTTGAGCTCTGTCAGAGTCTGAGGAGTAACGTCATTGGTGAGGCTACAGAAGCTCATGTGAAGTATTCAGACAAACAGCCGAGCCATGCCCAAGCTGGTTGTGTAGGCTTCCCCCTGTTACCATCATGGCTGGATTTCCTCACTAGGCCACCCGGATGGCTCTCAGGCACAAGGCAGCTGATCCCTTGCGTTTTATGTTACTGGATGGTGTTAGTGCTGTTAGAAGTGTCATGACAGAGAAGAGTTTCTACAGCAAGGCTAAATACCAGTGCAAAGAATAGAGACTTTAGTGCAGCTGCAATTTGTGATCTCTGACTGTTGCAGTGTTGCAATTCAACGATAAAGAAGCTAACATGTGATGGGTTCAAGGGGCCCGATATGCATCCTGTCCCGTGTCTTCAGCTTTCCTTTTGGTCCTGAATACACTCATGAGCTGCAGCCCCTGGGTGGCTTCTCTCTGCCCCAGCAGGCATGCAGACAGACATCACTCCCACAGGCTCCTCTTGGTCTGTGCCACCTGCCACAAGCCAAGAGAGAAGCAGCCATCCCTTATCTGCAGAGCCCTCTTCCTTATTTTTTCCCCTTGCCCCTCATTTTCCATACCAGGCCTGATCTTGTTGCTATGGTGATGCACAGGAGATATGTCTGACTTGATGCAGGCTGCTTCTTGGAGGCTAGGAAAAACAATGGTTCTGTCCATGGCATGGGTCTGACTCAGGGCCATGGGGAGGAGAGGAGGGAAAGTGTCCTATGTAAGGAGACAGATCTGCGGGAGATGAATCTGTGGTTCCCAGAGCTGGCACGAAAGCAATTGTGAGATCAATGCGATACCTGCTGGGCTGTCAATCTGAAGTGCCCAGCTTCAGGAAACACTCAGAGGATAGAAAATATCTCTAGGAGATTTAAAGATCATTGTGATATTCACACACCGGGTCATGCTTCCTTGCAAAGGCCACTTAAGTGGAGTCGATGAATGCACACAAGCCCTTCTAGTAGGGGGATGTGGATGGGTCAGGCACTACGCCTCCTCCATGGCCTTATCACCATGAAGATAGGCAGGGGGAGGCAGCAAGGTGCTTTGGAAGGGTGTGCTGTCAGCAGTTCACAGAATCACGGAGTCACAAAATTGTTGGGGTTGGAAGGGACCTCTGGAGATCATCTAGTCCAACCCACCTGCTAAAGCATGTTCACCTAGGGCAGATCGCACAGGAATATGTCCAGGTGGGTTTTGAATGTCTCCAGAGTAGGAGGCTCTACAACCTCTCTGGGCAGCCTGTTCCAGTGCTCTTGCACCCTCAAAGTAAGAAGTTTCTCCTCATATTCAGATGGAACCTCCTGTGTTCCAGTCTGTGCCTGTTTCCCCTCACCCTATCATAGGGCACCACTGAAAAAAGTCTGGTCCCATCCTCTTGATACCCACCCTAGAGATATTTATAAGCATTGATAAGATCCTCTCTCACCCTTCTCCTCTCCAGGCTGAACAGACACAGCTCTCTCAGTCTCTCCTCATAAGAAAGATGCTCCAGTTGCTTTCCTTAGAGCTTGTTCTGTGTTGGTTTGGGTCAGGATCCCTTTCAGCATCACTTACACTATAAGAATCACATGGCTGATGGTCAGCAAACAACATAGCAGGCAAGCAGGGAGGCAGCAGTCAGTCTTGGTGTATCTGGAAGCTTTGAGTGAGTCAAAATGTGGCCAGTTGCTTCCAGGGGTAGCAGCACCCTGGACCACCAGCTTCCCATTTTCTCTCTCCAAGTGCCCTCTCCCAACTTCTACCCATGGCTCTTCCCTGAACTAGCTGTATGGGAAAGGAATGATGGACCTGGAAATGGAAAGAGAATCAGGGAGAAGAGGGAAGAAGAGGCAAAACTCCTCAAGTCTCTTATAGGAAGGAGCTGACTTCTAATACCTTGGTTTTTTTCTCATCTGTCCTGTGAAAACGATGTGTTGTAGCAAACCACCTGCCCGTGCCTTCTCTTTTTCAGCCCCTCCATTGTTTGTTAAGCATGTTAAAGGTGAATAGGGGCTCAAAGCATGCAACAGGGAGGGAAAATCTTGGACCCCTAGAAATCACTGTTTAGCACTGTCATGCAGCGTTTCCTCTTAATGACCAGACTGGGGAGTGCAGCAGCCTCTTCTTCACTGAAGCAGACAACTTGTTCCAGTAGGTTACTCAAAAAAATACAAAGTGCTTTCAAAATCATGTCTTATTTTGAAAAGTATTATGTCAGCCTGCTGTTCACAGTCAACATGTAATGAAACACGTTCATTAGCCATTTGGGTCATCACTTCTCATGCTTTTCCATGTTTGAGCTGCTTAGCAGCAGATTGCAAGACATTTTTCTAGCCATCCTTCCCAACCCTCTAAAAGTGATAAGCAATATGTTGTGCACTGTTAGTATCATGATTATAAATGACCACCATACCACATGCTACCCAAATTTAACATGTGCAGACAGTTCTGTCATTGGCAGCTACTCCATTCCTTAATAGCTGTCCCCAGAGGGAAGCTGCTTTTAAGGAATACAATGGCTGCTGTCTCCTCCTGTCGAACTGGGTATGAGGCAAGGCTGTCTTACTGCAGCAAAATTTGCTTCTCACTTCCTTGTCCCAACACCGCTTGCTAAATTGTTTCAGTGGCATCACCATGCACAGTGAGGTATTGTGATTCCTTTTTTAGGTATTGGTATCCTTAAAGATTCAAGTTGCTTTGTGTGCCGTTACCTTCCAGCACACTTCTACCCAGCCCGCCATTTAAGTCCTTGCCTGGGTAGTGTCAGAGCACCCTGCTGACCTGAATGCATTCTTCTCTGACTTCGTGAGACAGGGAGGAGTTAATAACTAGAAGTCTTGGGCTGGAAACTGAGCCCTGGTAAGGTCAGGCAGGTTGTTCAAGGTCAAAGCATGAAGTCTGTGGCAGACCTAAGTCTGTGCCTGACATTTCCCAACCCAGAATCTTAGCCACAGAACTGTGCTTCCTTCCTTTGGAAGCAGGTTTTTTCCATAATTTTTTTCTCTTAGCTTCTTTCTCTCTGTGCTGATTTTTACTCACTTAGTCCGCAGAGCAATTGTGGTCCTGTTTACTTCAGAGATGCTATACAAAATACAGTTGCATTGTATTTCATTTCATCCACAAGCTGGCATTCTCCAAAGGAGGCCCGTTGCCGATGAGGACAAATGACCAACAAAGAAAAGGGCAGTAGTGTTCAGCACTTTCTTGAATTTGATCTACTTCTTCCTTTAACATACACACATACAGAGCCAAACCAAACTATTTTACTTCATGGAAAGGGGCTTAGAGTTATATCTTGAGTACAGTGCAAGCAGAGTCATTATCTAATGAAAGAAGGCTTATTGACTCCCTCCTCTCAATTTAAGGCTGCCTTTTCTCCCCAGTCTTTCAAGGGTAAAGCTATTAAACAAAACCTGAAACAAATCCAGGCCATGTCTATCAAGAAAATTGCCATGCTAGACAGGTTAGAAAGTCCTGCATTTGTGCTGGGAGGGATGGTGTATCTCCATAACCTTGTATGATGCTGCGGTAGTCTGAGTCTGAAAAATCAAAATACCCACCTTGGTGTTTGATTGTGACCTCATTACTCCAGCCAGGACCAGAGAGTTTGAATCAGAAGGTAGGTTGGACTGTGCGAGTTGTCATTGTACTTTGAGCTGATCACTTATGCAGACAGCTCTTTCCTATGTTGGCTGTTCTGTCAAAACCGCTTTTCTCACTGTCTGAGCTGTTCTTTCTCTAAGCTGGCTTTTTTTTTTTTGATGTGAGCATATTTTTGGATCAGATAAAAATACAAATGGAAACACCATTTCTGGTCTTTCACTCTCTCCATCATATGCCCAGCTCTGATCTCCCTCTGTATCTGTCTACTCTGTGTCTCTCTTGGTTTCTCAGGGGCCCTTTCCTTGCCCCTCATCATCTTCCTCTTTCCTCTCCTTTTTCCTTTGCCTGCCACTTTGTCTCTAGTGCACACCAAAACGAACTGCTGTCCAATTCTCCCACCTGGCCTTCTTTTCTTACTTTTCTCTTGTTCTTCGCAGCATGTCTCCTTCCTATGCAGCACAAAGGCCCCCTAAAATAAGATCACAAGGCAGGAGACAGCAGTTCTTGATGGTGAGCTGTGCAAGAAATATCAAGTCACTAAAGGCAGTGTGAGCACTGGAGATGAGGTGCTGGGGGTTGGAGAAAGCGCCTGAGGAGACTTCATGGATGGAGATTAGCATTTAACAGTGCCTTTCAGCAGTACAGTGTGAGCATGTCTGTCTGTCTGTCTGTGTAACTGAAAGACAGATGAGGTAAAGACCTCAGATGTGGTGCCTGCTGGAGATACTGCTGTTGAAGGACCCACGTACACCCATCTCCAGAGCCATGCCCTCAGTGTATTTACTGGGGTTGTAGGATAGGTCAAGGGTGACCCCAGAAGGTTCCGTAGCCCAGCCTCCTACTCATCGCAGGCACATTTGGATTATGTCTTTCTACTGTTGGGATGCAGTAGGGCATGTAGACCTGTGCTCATAGTGGGCTACCTCTGTAGCAGCACCAAGAGGACAAGCACTGAGGCGTGCTTGGGTGAGACTGCAGAGTGGGAGCTCCAGGCTGCTATTTTGAAGTCGGCTTCTGGCCTCCCACCCAAGCCCAAAAAGGGACTCTGAAGCAGGAGGAGGAAACTTAGTCTTTGCTTTGGTCTTTCCCTTGAATTGGGGTGTGCATGTGCCCTCACTTGCTCAGGGGGGATGTGCAGGTAGCTCACATGCAGCATCATGCCCCTCTCTGCTGAAGACGCGTGGCTGCTGCTTCTATCAGTTGCTCCCGCAGCAGCCAGCCATGAGCTGAAATCCCACTGCTGTCTCCTGTCAGTATTGTCTGTCTTCTTCAACACAGCTTATTACAGGTGCAGCCAGGCTAATTAGTCAGACTGGGAGGTCTGTTTCCATAGCATCAAAGAGCGGAATGCCAGGCAGAGCTGGAGTGGTGTAGACTGAGGGTATCGGAGCAGTGCTGGGTAAGGTCAGAGGCTCTGACATATTCCAGCTAATGCTCCATGCCCTGTTTACTCAGCACTCCGCTGTTCTGGTTGTGATTGCTGTTGAAAATGTTAACAAAAAAACAACCAAACAAAAAAAAAAAAAACAACCCACAACCACCCACAACCTTCCCTGCTCCCACTCTTAAAAAAAAATAAACTCAAAACAACTTGTTTCTAAGGTCAAGGTCTATTGGCCTCCAGGTCAGAATAAACTTAGCACAGCTGGGCTCTGTTGTTATATGGATAAGTTCACTTCTACCACTGGTTGCTTAATAAGAAATGTTTTTCCTCAAACTACAGTTTCAGGCTCACACCCTTCTCGTGGTCTTCTTTTCCCAAAGCCTCATGTTTGCCTCTGAATCTCTGCTCTCAGTGGATGAACTGTCTCTTTATGGGCCATATATGACATTTTTCTGGTTTTGTTGTCCTTCCCCAAACTTGTCTTCCTCCTCCTTCTTTTCCTCTTTCCTTGCTGAGCCTTTGACTCTGACTTGCCCTCTTTGGAGTGTATGACATACTTCTCTGCTGTTTTTACAGAAAGTCCAGAACCCAGTTACCTAATCAATTTCTGTTGTTACACAAGCTAATTGTGAAGTAGCTACATTTCTTCCCCAGAACAGGAAAAGCAGGCAGGTTTCAGGGTATAGTCTGGGGCTTGAATTACAAGGGCCTGAACAGACTACCCAAAAATTTCTGCATGTGAACAGGGGCAAAAGAGCAAGAACATAACAAGAAGTTTTAATGCAAGTCATTGAAAGCAGCCTGGCAGCCCCGCTGAAGTTGACAGCTTGGGGCACAGGGGTTCAGCCCTGCGTGCCTCAGGGGCACAAGCAGACAGATCGCACTTCAAAGTGTTGCATTCACATACCTGTCTGACTAGCAAATGCTATCTGGACTAAAAAGGAGCTACCCTGGATCACGGCAATGGATCAACTTTTGTGACAGTCCCCTGGAAACTAACTCTCCTGTAAACAGCTCATACTCTTTTGAGTCCTTCTGAGAGGATCCTTATAAGAAACATGGAGATCAGTTCCTATATTGTGGAGGTACAAGGTACCCTTTTGGCAAAAATTCTGCTTTCAAGGTTCAGGAGTAAGTAGAGGAGACCTGACTGCCTCTCCCTGCCTCCCTTTCTCCCTCTCTGCCTTCCTCTCCCTCTCTGCCTCATTCCCACCCTCCCATGATGCCAAGGCTTATCCTCCTCATCCTTCGTTCATACCACAGAGACAGACTAAGTTAAAGTTGCTTTGTTGTTGTACATGCTTTACATGAGGATGAACAGCAGTGCTGAAGTAGCATGGTGTGTAATAGCTCTGGTTTGTGTGCAAGGCTGGACCAATGGAATTGGATCTTTTCTGCCTTACTTCTTCAAGTACAGGGGCAAAATGCTTGATCAAATTGGTGTTGCTTAATGGTTAGGCCCAGGAGGAGGAGTGCTCACATGTTCTCAGCTTACAGGATAGCTGTAAATCGAGGTCAGCATAGAGGTTTGTTGATTCAATACTACAGTTTTATCAAACAAGTTCACTTTGTACCTGGAATGTGTTTCTGGTTGTAGTAGTATTGAGCAATGGAGAAGCAAGACACGCCCAAGACCTAACTGAATTCTCCACATAGCTCGTATTTCATATTTATTATAGATAAAATCTCCAGAGGTGTCCAACACTGGATTTTTTCTTCAGCTAATAATCCTACTGAAGCTGATTGGAATACACATGGGTCACAGCTGAATTTACAGTACTGAATTTATTGAAACATCATGTATGTTTGTATTGAAATGCATATATAGTATGCACTGTATGTATTGAAAAATGTGTATGCACAATATCCAGTGTCACAGGGCTTACTGGTGCATTATGTAGGAGTATCCCTTTATGATCAGTCTAGGTGCAGATGTGTCCACTGTCTCTCTGCAAAAGCTGCCATTTTACTTTGCACTCTTCTCCACTGGGAAATGTAGCCTGCAAAGAATACGGCAGGTTTTAAATGAAGCTTTCCGAGCTGTTCACAGACGTGAATGAATTAAACCTCACAACTCGTCTGTGCAATACAGGAGATGTCCTCACCTCATTCCAAAAGGCAGCCACCTGTGGAAGGCAGCAGCTGTTTAATAGTACATGGTAACATTTTACAACTGCTGGGTACAACAAGTGATGACAGAAAATATCCAGATTAAACTTGTGGGAATTAGGCCCAGAGAACATAATTACTCAAATTAAAATGTGTGTAGTTTAAGTTAACGCCTATGCAATGTGCAAACTACCACTGGTTCCTTAATGAACTCTTCTGGTTAGGGTTAAGGCTGTGCAGATATTTTTCTCTTCAGTTTCTAAAACAAAACATCTGGAGATAGAAAAATTGGCGTGCATTGAACCAAATTCTCTTTGTGTTGGTTAGTTTCGCTCTTGTTAGGTTGTTCTGCTTTTTCATATAGGAAAGAAAAAAAAAAAAAGATGGAAAACATCATTTCACTTGACACAAATTATTTCGTTTGGCCAAAAGCAAAACCTTTCAGAGTAGCAACTTGTGAGAAAAGGCCAGGGAAGGCTAGCTTCACAGAGCTGCTCTTATTGCTGCAAATGTAAAAGGTAGTACCACCAGCAATACACCACCTCCTAAGGGTATTCACCTTACTGTCAGTGGACTGAGCTGCCAATATTCTGCCTACCCAGAGACGCTGAGTCCAGCGCTGGCAGCCTTGGGAGAGGTATAACAATTAAAGTGCAAAGAAATATTGTTATGTCTATAGGGGAGAAAGACAGAGTGACTTCCCCACAGAGCAGGAAAAAGAGCATGCCATAGTTGAGCCCTTCAGCCAGTCCTACCATTTTAAAGGAATACATTGTTGGAAGGAATTTCTACTTGGCTGAACTGAGCTTCTTTCTTAGTTGGCAGTGAAGGTATTTGTCCAGCAAAGGCTGAAATTTTCACTCTTAATGGAACTGAATGGCTAATTTAGAAGGAAATCAAAGCAAAACAGACTCATTCCATCTCAGCATTTTTTGTCTGGTTTAACTTACCGTGTGGAACCATTTCAATAAGCTGCATTATCAGCTGAGATTTCTTTTTCCCTTCTCTTTGGTTGCTGCCCGAAAGCTAGGCAAATGCATATCCAGTTTTATTTAAATTCACACTCTCATGGTTAGAAATTCACAGTATTACTTTCTCCTTCAATGCCAGGCTTGCGGAGGCCTCCTTATGATGAAAGATCTTATTAGAGTTAGTGCTCTGCATCAAGGAGAGACAATCAATTCCTTTTGGAGATTTAATTTTAATCATCTGGACTGGCTTCTGTCACCCCATCTTCCATAAAACTTTCACTGTTGCCTAGTCCTTGGTATTAGCTTTTTGTGGATGGCAGGCTTCAGTGCTTGTCCCAGTAATCGGAAACAGGAGGTTACATTAGTCCCAGGTTGTGTTGCACACAGCAATTCTATTTGCAGAGCCTGTTTGCTGCACGGTTAACGGCTGCTTCAAACAGCGCACAAGTAATTTCCAAATGACATATCTCCTCTCCGTCTGCAGCTATTTTAAACTTGGTTTGCCACATGTGGTGTGGCCGTGACTCTGGAGGGAGTAACTCCCCCCAAGCCCTCCCCTTCCAGAGCCAACGTGCTGTCGCGCTGAGCTGAATGCTGAATGTTGAACTCTTTCAACAGACGAACTTCAGGCCAATTATTATTCAAAGAATAGTTTTAGTAGCTCATAAAACTAAACTAGCAACCCACCATTTCCAGATAATTTCTATGCAGAAAAAAGAGAAAACATTCATCCCATGAGCCATAGTGAAATTAGTCTCAAAGTTCTCGTGCTCAGGGAGAAATTCAGAGCAGGCACAGAGAACATTACCACACTGACTTCTGTGAAATTCTTTCCACTTCTGCTAGGCATCGTTTTTGTCCTTTAACCTGCAGACTCTAGGGCTGCTAGGAGATATGTGAGCAAAACTGAGAGTATCCTGCACATTCCCACTGTCACGCAATCTGGGCCCATATCCCTCTGCTACTGCCATTTTTCAGCAGCATGACTGATTTATATCGTGGTGGGCTGAAGGGAATCAGACTCTTTTGCTTTGGCCATTCTCCAAATATGCCTTTTAGGAGCACTCTTCTTATTTGCATTCCTAACATTGACTTTAGTGTTGGGACTCAGCATATCCACTCTTGAGGTTTCTTTGGCTCTAAAGCCAGATGTGACTTTGGGGTTGACCTTTCCTTCGAACATGATCCAACTAGAACTTCAGATCTAAATGACAGTGCGTGGTATAGCTCTGAATTTCTAATCATGGGCCCCCACCTACATCTTTATGCAGAGCTCAACATAGTCTTAATTCTTGCCACTTGTCTACTTACTGTGTCCTTGCTCCTGCTATATGATAGGTATATTGGGACTGGGAGACTGTCTCAGCTAATGGAAATAGTTTGAATCTTTTCCTCTGGGTTGTTCCCTGTGATCTCTGTACCCAGGATTTAAAGCTGGGAATGCTTTCTGCTTCATCTGTCCACTTCTCCCTTTCACCTTCTCCCTCATTGCTCAGTCCATTCTTGTTCTCTGATACTTAACATCTCTATCAGTTTGGCACAGAGTAGCCTCCATGTTGGTATTATAAACCTAACTGCACTTTCCACTATTGGACTGACCTAATTCTGTAGGCAAAACCTACTGTTTTATTTTCAGTAGTCCTTATCAATAAAGACTATTTTTATCTCATTCAAAAGAAATCGCACTGAGATTATTGGGAGCCTGCAAGGAAGCAGCCGTGCACTGACAAGAGGCTTAAGAATGCTTGAATGAAAATACTCACCTTGATCAATGCTTGATCAAAGACTTGATGATTGCTGAATTCATAGCTGCCACTCCACTTCTGTGTGCACAGCATTGTAACAAATGAGTGGTAAAATAAAAAAGTACATGGGATTTAATAGCTGTCAAAAGAATCTCAGCTGAAGTGAGGTTTACCTGGTGAATGACTACTCATTAATCATAACCAAAAGAAATAAAGGTCAGGAGTAGGCATAGCTCAGTGATAAGGCCATGGGCAGACACAGACAGATCTACCAGCAGCTTCTGCTCAGACAGGCCTTTTTCAGTTGTTACCAATATGAGTTTTCACGTCATTGTATCCAGTGCCTGGGCAACAATAGAATTTTTTGTTGGAAGAGCTGGCTGGAAATGTCTGAGTTACTTGGTAACTTTTGTTGTACTTTATGTTATTTTAGTTGGAAGATATTAATTCATTAAAGCTGAGGCTATATTTAGGTAAGCATTACCATCAGCTGGAAAAATTTTCATTCTAGTGTTTGGGAGTATCGCATATCAAGAAATTAGTACCTACCTGGGATGTGGGAGACACGATTCAGATCCTGCATTTTTTATGGCCAGTTATTTGCTAAAAAGCTGAATCAATAAGTCATCATTAAAAGGAAGGCTCAGGCAAAGCAGCACAGCAGCCCAAGAGTATCCCAAGAGCTCTCAGAAAAATGGGCAGGCTTACAGCTGTGGGTGGCCGAAACCCCAAGCTCAATGACATGATTGTTTTGCCAAGGCTAAAGAAAAGCGAGCTCGGAGGGAACAGTAACTCATTACGGAGTGGAGGCAGGGGGCCAGTCTGCGGCTGCGCCCCCAAGAACGAAGAGAGACACGCACAGACACACGGGCGGCACACGCAAGCATGCAGAACACCTGCCTTTGATGTTTCTTTATATCTCTCTTTTGAAGTTCCTGAATCCTGGAGCAATATCCTTAGGTCCGTCTTCCTTTTTACTGAATGGAAGGCCTTCAAGGCTTGGATTCTAGAAACAAGAAGTGAAAAATATCTGTCAGATCTTTACTAAGCCTTGCTTATCTTTTAAATTTACTTTTAATTTGAATTTTCTTTTAATAATAATACAGAGATCCTGTTGACAGTTTCAAAATGCTGATACTGGATAAAGTTTCCAGAAAAATTCTTAATGGTAAGAAAATTCCAGTCTTGAAAAAGAAAAAAAAACGAAAGCCACATTTTTCTTTTTCCTTTCTTTCATCCATTACTTCAGATGGAGCCTTTATAACCCAAGTGCATTTTGCAAAGAGATCGTCTGCTTCACCATAAAATATTATATCTGTGTACTATTTAGCAAATCTGCACAAATGCTTAGGGCAACAAATGAAGATGGAAAATGTGCACTGGGAACGGATGTAGCTGTGATGGGCCATTGCACACTCCCCATAGTCATCACAGCTGTTCTTCCATCAGCCTCGCCACTTGGCGGTGGAGAGGACTTTTAAGGAGTAGTTTTAAGGAGTAACAAACCCCCTAGTCCACATGGCCCTCAAAATCCACTTCAGTGTATCAGTAAAATCCCACACAGTTACCAGACTTCCCTGCAGTCTGCCTGTGAACAACCACTTTGCTTCTTTACCTTCTGTGTTTATCTCTGGAAGTCTCTGGTTCAAGCCCATTGTGTCAATAAAAATACTTGGTTTCAAGTTTGTTGAGCCCACTAGAATTCACCCAACCTGAAGTTAGAGAAAATGCTACTGAGACTTTTAATAAGTGTAAGAAATGGAACACATTTCTGGACATGTTCAAGATAAGCAGCCTCTACCAGGAGAATCATCTTTCTGTTGTGCCAGAACAATGATTAAGCAGTGCCTGCAACGTCTAGGGTTTTTCAAAAAGTCTGTCATTTCAGCAATGAGGAAACGTCTCCTGTTACTTAGGAAATGGCACCCCCACATGGACCATAGTCTGGGCAGTTGTGTCTTTCCATTCCTAGTGCCCATTCCCCTGAACTGCAAACATGCGTGGCGCTTCCTCTCCAGGTCTTCTACTTATGCTGGCCAAAGCACTGAGGTGATAAGGGTGTTGTACAAGCTTGACCTTAAGTAGGCCTGCTCATTGTGCATGTCTTTCCCTCAGTCGGGAGTACTTGTACTTGCCCATGTTTATATTCCATTAGGTTTTCCCCTTCAAGTTTGGGATCAGTCATACTTGATCCTCAGGCTCTTGTTAGCAGAGCTGCTTCTCTCATGGACTTGCTGGTACTTTGCTGAAGGCAACACCAAATGATCTTTCAGCTCCCTCTATTCAGCTCTCATCCTCCTCCTTGCTCATCCTTTATTTCAGCACTGTGCACATTCCTCCTTTCTTAAAGGACCTCAATGCTTTAATGCCAGCTCTGTCCCAAACAAGTCTAACATGAACTCTAGTAAATATAGTTGTAAATATTTAGGTTAGAACTTACATAGAGCAGCAGACCCATAATTCACTTGTTCCCCACAGTAAACTGTTTTTAATCCTTAGCATTATAAATATTGTTCCCTCTCATGCAGCTTTCCCACTGAAGTACTGAAAATGTATTCACCTTCCCTTCATCTATTTTAAAAGTTTGTGTTGGATAAGATCTAGATTTGCAACACTGAGAAATGAAGATGTGTCTCTAGATAAACACAGAGTACACCCTGTCAGAGCAGGTTGACCTCGTCTTGTGCAGCACCAGGAACTGACAGCTGCCATCTCACCTTTCTTCTCCGTACCGCTTCAGTCATAGCAGAGTAGAGGTTTGTCAGGATATAGTACCACCAGCTGACAATTCACCTAGCAAAATTTGGTTTGAGAGGGTATTGCCTGGTTACATTTGGCAGCTTGTATTATCCATCCAAGCCACTCCACGAGCTCTTTTCCTTCACTGATTTTGAAACAGGAGCTAGAAGGATTCAAGTCTGTCCAAACCAACCTAAGGCTTCCTAGCATTGCAATTTCTGTGAAATTATCTTTACTTTTTTTAAGAAAAATAGTGGTGGGGAAATAGGACTTATTTAGTTGCAGCTATATTTCCAATTTGGTCCAATTTCTGTGGCTTCAAAGGCTGTGAGGATGGATTTTCAACTTTCTGCCAGAGGAAATCAGTGGATGGGAAGTAGTGAAAGAAGAATAAAGGAGAAGGTTTCTTTCTTCAGGAAAGAGTTGTACTGTGCATAGAAACAGTTTCAGGCTGGTTGTCTTCTAAATCGCTGTGCAAAATGATCAGGATAATTTTGGTTATATAAATGTGTGCTTTTTTTTTTTTTTTGAATGACATCTTTGAAAGGTTGTACTCAGATACATGTTTTAGAATAAGTCAGAGAAGCACAAGACGGAGCACAAGCAGAGGCAGACAGCACAGGCAGCAAGTGAGAGCACATGAGAAGAGAGCGCAAAGGTCCTGATCTTTTTCTGCTAAATCTGTGCCAGAGAGGAAAGTTGCAGAGAGACAGACAGATGCAGCCATGTCAGAGACCTGACAAGAGCTACGAGCTACAGGCCTGATGGAGGGAGAATGCAACACAAAGTAAAGTAGAAGTCTATATGCATTGTTGGAAGTGAAATATATTTTTCCTCCTCCTAACCCTTTTAAGCCTTTAATCTTAATCCTATTCATCATCATTAACTTCAGCAATTGGCCAAAATATTTAAATGAGGTGAAATGAAAAGATTTAAGAGTCTAGTGAACTCTCATCAAACCACAGAAGAATAATCTCCAAAGATTAAGAAAGCTGCAGTGACCCAACCTGTGAGGAATGAGAGGAGGAGGAGGGAGAAGGGGGCTTCTGAGATGAAAAGAAGTGAGCAATTAGATCCCTTTACTAACAGTATTGAGTCTTTTTCCCCTTCACAATAGCCAAGTGCAGAAAAAATTACAGAAGATGAATTAAGAGTTTAAATCCAGTAAAAGGAAAGAAAAAAGAGCAGGTAATATTTTAATAAGACTTAAATGAGTCTTTCAAAGGGACTGGAGAGCTCTTGGACCTGCATCTCTCCCCATTTCTGGGTGTAAAATAGGCTTTTAGCTATCCTGTACTATGAAGTGCTTTGATGTTTATTCCACAAGGCCTGATTTTTGTCTGCCACCATTTGCTGCTGGTGTGTGTGTGTGTGTGTGTGTGTCTCCTATGTACATTCCCCCGAGGCGCCCATTGTAACTTGGTTTCAGTTACGCTTTAGTTAATGGGCACTTAAAATAAAGTGGTACCCATTTCGCTTTAATTTCGTGAAGGGGGTAAAGGCTGTTTCCTTTCCATTTCCAGATGAAAGGAGCAGAGCTGCAGCTCCATAACGAACCTCAAATGAATTGGAGAGCTGATAAATTTAACGATCTCATCAGCATATATGTGCCTGTGAGTGTGTTTTTCTATGCACACACAGACAGTATCTAAAACTGGAACTTGAGTGAGATGTTACCTACAGGTAACAGTTTTGAACGGTGAAATGGGGCAGGTTGATTTTTGCAGAGCTGCGTTTTGGACCTTCGTTGTGCAGTAGTGATTGCTATGCAGCTGCCCTGTGTCCCTTCTGAAGAAGATGAGACAGCCCAAGATGAGCGCTGCCCCTCAGCCCTCTTAATGTCATCATAGTGCTCCTGTTCTGTACACCTGAATTCTCCTGCTGTTTCCCCAGCAAGAGTGAAGCTACTGTAAGGTCTGATGTGCCTGCTAGCCTCATGTGGGGTTTTTTGAGACTCTGGGACATTTTGTATGGAGACTGTTATCAGGCCACTTAATTGTGCCCTTGAATTTCTGCTGCATCGGGACTCTCCTGTAGGACACAGAAGAGTCACATTTCTCTCTCTTTCCATGTTTGCAAAAGTGTGGATGGATATGCAGTAGGTTGCAAAAATCTGTAAACACCAGCTGGGTTGTCAGAGGGCTTTATTGTAGTACAGAAGATGTGTGGATGCTCAAACTCCCTTCTACAGATATTGGTAGTTCTGGGGAGATCCAGCCCCAGGGAGATGTCATATTTGTGTGTGCTCTGCTACTTACAGTAGATGGTCCGACTCCTTTATAATTTAACGTAGGGCCACTTCTGCAGTGACTCCTGATTTTCCTCCTCCACATAGCTTGGGCTATAATACCAAAAGCAAGATGGGTGCGATGTTGGAAAATACTGGCATTCCTAGTAACTCCCTGTCTTGCCCTCACTGGTAGCAACACAAGTAATGTGTAGACCTTGCTTTGTGGAAAGTGACTTGTGAAATAGGTTAATTTTTGGAAAGCTGTGTTACAGCTCTCAATTATGCATTTGCAGTTTTTGGATTTTCTCATGGAAATAATAATACCTTAGGTTGAACCTATCCCATAGAGCTTAAGAGCAGCCCTTCCTTCCACTGCCTTTTGATGGCAGTGTCAGGGCAGGACTTGATGTGAGTTCCTGGAGGAGCAGCTCAGCTTGACTTGGGAGAATTTTGCATGGCCTGCATGTAAAAACTTACCAGTCTGTGGCATCTGTGCAATCCATATCTTCATTCCCACTGTCCTGCCCTCCAAACAACCCACATCCTCATCTCTACTTAAAATCTATTTTCAGAATCCACTGTGCTTTCAAAAGGATAAAGTGGTAAGGACTGTCTGCAGAACTGCCACAGGAGCTTTCACCTGCTCCTCCTTGAATACTGTGGCACTCATTTCTCCATCCTCTGGCCTATTTTATCCTAGTCCTGATCACCAACTCCATCCCAGCAAACTGGAGCCTCTGGCTTCTCCTACCTACCTATACAGCAGGCCACCACAGGGTAAAATATCACCTCTGTCAGCACCGACATCCATCACTTTAATGAACAGCAAAAATCAATCTCTAATTGACAAAAACATTTTTAATCAAAGTATGAGGCATTTGGAGCACAGAAGCAGCCTTTCATCTTCTGTCAGTGTTTTCCTTTACAAGCGGAAGCGGCATAGGTTTATAGCTGGCCAAAGAGGGCAAGTGGTATCTGTGAAGGAAATTGGGGACAATACTTCCAGGTGATATCATTAGAAGAAATCTAATGCTCTAAGCATACTCTGCCAAAGCTTTAGTTTTAGTTTGTGTGTCCATGAAGAGTTTACAGCAATGGTAGGCAGAGAGTGGGAACAATATAGGTTTTAAATTAATGTAAGCTCTCTAAGACATAACTTAGGGCATGAATTCTTTTTCCTTCTTTTAATATGCACCAAACTCCTAGGCTCAATCTATACTGGGCATTTACCATTGATTGCCTGCTAGTGGGTGCACTGTGCTGCTGAAGCCCATCATAGTAAACATGCAGGTGAAGAAGCTCAATTTAGCAGCACTGGTGTGTGTCATAGCCTTTAGGGATATTGCCCGTGTATACCTGGGTTTTTTCTTAGGGCAGCTCTGTTGGTGGTGAAGACAGGAGAAGTGGCAGTCGTTGTAAGACCAGTTGCTTATAAGCTTGTAAATAACTGTGAATAACATATGAGAAACTACCTGCCAGCAGCACTGAAGTATTCTTGTTCCTCTGATTAGGGAGTCCCTCAAAGATTTGTAAGGTTACTCTGGGCAGCTTGGTATCCTTGCCAGTGTTTATGAGCCATAAAGGGTGAGGGAAGGTTATTAGAGCACCATCTGGGTATTTGGGCCCTTTTGCCATTTCTTTCAAGAAGGGATTATCACAAAGTGTCTTTATAGATGTCTGGCATCATTTTGAGAGGTTGGCATCACTGCTTGTACTTGCAAGTGAAAAGGTATGGAGAAGCACAAGGCTAGTGACGCTGCCATAGCACCTTTGCCACTGCTTGAGAGGGAAGCAGTTTGGAAGACGCAGCAATATTTGGCACAGTGCAAGCCCACTGGCAGCTCTGCCTTTCTTGTGAGAGGAGCAGTAGGGAGCTGAAGAGGTGCCTGGTGATGCTGGGGAAAATTGGCACACCTTGCTGGAAGGGAGTGATGGAGAGGGAGGGTGAAGCCTTGCCCATCAGAGTTGCCAGTGTTTGCAAGGGAATCGGTCCAGAGGGCTGCAGCGGTACCCTAGCACCATCTGGCCACTCTGGCTGGTGTTTGCAAGGTTGGCTTTGGATACCGTCTTTTTCTGATCAAAGGCCAGCATTTTGGATGCAAGCCTGGAGTGTGTGTTACATAAATAGTTTGCGCTCCTGTCCAAATAGCTCCAACAGCTGCAGAATCTTAAGAGCTTCAGAGGAACTTCACATTGTGGCCTCTCATGGAGAAATGACACCTCCAAGTCTACTGACCAGTGGGGTATTAACTCATCCTGTCCTCTTCGTGTCTTGGCCAGAAAGGGTTTGTTTTGAGAAGAATGGCCCCTTATTTTTTCTGGTTTTGAATAGAAGGAGAAGGAGCCAGTGGAATTCCCTGGCATTCACCACAGCTGCACTCTGGAGACATAAGCTCTGTGTGTTGATGTTCAGCTGGAAGGACGCTAGTGTGGCTTACTCTGATGACTTCTAAATGTTTCAAAGTAGATAATGATATTTGCCCATGTGTTTTGCCTGTTCAACAGCAAAATACAGCATGCTAGAATTTTCAGCTTTCCTGGGCTATGAGGATTCCATGTCGTCCCAGAGCTTCAATGTGTAACCACAGAGAAAGAGATGGCTTTGGCACAGCAGCCTGTAACAGCAGCGAGTAGGATGAGGTCTGGAGTGGGACAGAAGAACAGGGATTTGTCATTGCTGGTGGATATGAGACATGCATCACAAAAGGAGATGGGGAATGAGGCAGAGAGGTACCGCAGATCTGCAGAGACCGTGGCTTCAAAACATGCTTCACTGAGCCCTGTGTATACAGCATGTGCAGAACGGCTGTGAGAAGGTGTGAGGAGAACGCTAGCTGGTGGGTCACCTTGCCTAGTGTAAGGACCTTTGCCTCCTTCAGTGAATGAAGGCAGAACTGCGAATCACAGTAGTTGTGGAGATACCAGGAAGTGTAGGGGAAAGCAGAATGAAACACATTATTAGTCTCTTCTCCCAGAAATACTTGCTTCTGCTGCCCATGTCTCTGCCCTCAAGACCACTTTGGTGGGGTTTGTTTTTCCACTAGCTGAGCTAGTGTGGGTGCTGTCGTTCGCTAAATATGCAGAGCACCTGGCAAGGTTACGGGATCCTCCTGCTGCAAGTCTTTCCTAGGCTATGTTGAAATATATGGATGTCCTTCACTTATGAAGATGGATGAGTTCTCTAGATTGCAGGTTCCCCATGTGTCATGCCAGATGTCATGCTCGGACCTGAAATATGGTGAAGGGGGAGGAGGGTAGGAGTGAGTTTTGATTTAGGCAGAACCTCTTTAGATAATTTTTCCTTCAAAAGTGAAATGGAAAGCCACTGTATAGCAGAATAGCTTGCCAGTTTGAATCCAGCCCAGCTCAGTTATCTCAGAAGCTGCTACCATGCAGCAATCTATGGGATACAAAATGAGTTGGTCGATTCCATCCTCTTTTGGTGGACAGGCATTCACATCAGAAAAGCCATCATTTCAGATTGACCTTCTTGTTGGCAAACTCTGCAGAGAGGCTATGGACTGAATGGAACACTGAGAGTGACCTAATCTGTTGCCTTTCAACCAGAGTATCTCCAGGGTGAGATCCAGAAGAGTCAGTGAAGTTGATCATGAGGTTAAACATTTGTAAGGATCATAATATGTCTTGGGAACACCTGCTCCCAGCACTGTCTATGGACTAAGCCTGGTTTTCAGAATATATGGAAGCTATGAGAAATTTCAATTCATTGGCTCCAATACTGAGATTTTAGAAACATCGAGGTCTGTTCCTTTTTTTTTTTTTTTCCGTATTTAATAACTTGGCATTTGCCAGAGGAAGATGAAGAACCCTTCTATAAGCAGAAATCTTAAATTTCTCGTTCTCCACTTTTCCTTACATAATAGACTGGATGCCCCAGAGATTTATAAACTTTAAATTTATGTGTGGGTACGCGCATATGTGCATACATGTTTCTGGTGACAACTATGGTAGCCATATCAATCCTCTCTCTGTACTAATGCAGCTCCCTCTTGGCCAGTTTGACTAACAAAAATTTACCAACCAAGCAACAGAGCGAAGCGAACATATTAAGAAAAGCAGCATCAAATGCAGCCTTGCGAAGAGCCATTGGCATCGTTCATCCCACAACAATCTGCACCATACGCCTCTTCCCTGTGAGGCCAGAGGCAGCCTTTCCCAGCCTGCAGCCCTTACACAATATTAAACGTAATGGCTTGCTTTCTGTTCCACAGCAGCAGATAGGAATTCTGTCTTAGACTTCTCTTTAGAGAATTTCTCTCCCTTAAAAATTTGGGGTTTTACTTTGTAAAAAAATTATGCTAAGCTTGAAAAATATCTGTTATGTCCAGACTGTTTGTTATTCCTTCCAGAACATGATAGTCCCTGGTATTGCTTCCAGATGAATGAATGATCCTGTCCAGTTTAAGGTGGAGTTATCAATACATCACAGAATCACAGAATGTTAGGGATTGGAAAGGACCTCAAAAGCTCATCTAGTCCAATCCCCCCATCAGAGCAGGAACACTTAGATGAGGTTACACAGGAATGTGTCCAGGTGGGATTTGAATGTCTCCGGAGAAGGAGACTCCACCAACCCCCCTGGGCAGCCTGTTCCAGTGCTCTGGCACCCTCACTGAGAAGAAGTTTCTTCTCAAATTTAAGTGGAACCTCTTGTGTTCCAGTTTGAACCCATTACCCCTCTTCCTACCACTGGTTGTCACCGAGAAGAGCCTGGCTCCATCCTGGAAACATATGTAACTACCAGATAGACTGAGATCTTTTCTGTTGTTTGAGCTGAATATCATTTCAGCCTGTCACTCCTTATCATATCCCCTTTAATCATGCAAAATATTTCCTCTCCTTCTCTCTTTCATCATGTTTGTAGACTTATCATTTTTCCCTTTAGCCTTCATTTGTTTGCAATATTCACATTGAATTATATATTCTCTATACAAGTAGGGAAATTGTCACCATAGGATGTCTGGGAGGCCAGAAGTTTGAATGACTTCAAAAAGGGATTAGGGAGTGCATGGAAGAGTCCATCAAGGGTTATTAAACTCAGATATGTATGTAAACATTGGCTCAGGGAGTCCCTAAACTATATGTTGCTGTATGGTGGGAGAATATACTAGGGAAAAACATTGCTGTATTTTTTCAAGTTTTTTATACCCTTTCTTAGGGTACTTGCTTCTGACCAGTGTCAGAGATGGACTGGGAGCTAGCAGGACCTCTGGACCTAGCACCACTGGTTTTATATTCATAAGAAATCTGGGGTGGGATACTTTATGAAATTATACATGAAACACCTTACTTTATTGTTATTACACAATATAACTTTAAGATCCGTACCCTGACACCCTGAGATTTATAGCATTGTAGAGTCTTCCTGGGCTTCTCCATGGATCTTCTTGATTTTACAGACTGCAATTATTCTTGCTTCTTACCGGTTTGGCATAAGTGCTTAAAACAATTAATCTTCAAGCAAGGCCTTTTTGGTTAGAGGCTGTGCAAATCTGAATTAAAACAATCTGGATGTATTAGATCTATGTTTTCCTGGTTGCATCTCAGTTGTTATCCAAGTTAGAAGTCTCAGGGGAATGGGGAGAAGGAACGATTGTGAGGGAAATTTTTATGGTCTTAAAATGCACTGCATAGCTATCCTCTTCCATCTCATGCTCTTGACTTGTTTTATACAGAATTAGTTATGACAGTATCCTGAAGATGCACATTCCTACTTTGTTTTTTACCATTAGAAATACTGAGATTTCAGTGCAGAAAAAACAGACTCAATCTCCCCTCTCCATTGTGCCCTCTTTCCCCTAATCCATTCTCCTAGTTTAAAAAAAAAAAAAATAATAATAATCAAGGAGTATATAACAGAGTGTGAAGAACCATACTTTCTCCTTTCCCTATTTACTTCTGTTGACCTAATGAGATTTTGACCCTGGACTTCCCAAGCTGGAAGAAGCTGTTGCTCTGGTTGCTCTGGTTTCAGCCTGTTGCCCACCACTCGGCACCTTCTCTCCCCGCTCATCCCTCTGTGAATATGAGGTTTGTGATTTGGTGCTCCATGGGTGTCATACAGTCGCCAGCTGGTGGAGAAGGGGTTAAAAATCTGAGGTGTCAGTCAGTGAGGAATTACTCTGATGTGATGGGGAGCTGGTAGGAAGTTGTGATACTGGTTTTATGCCATCTTGTTCATACTCAAAAAAACGAAGGTGTAACTTAGGTACATCCATAACCTATTATTTTAACCTGAAATACAACATCAAGGGCACAGGGAAATGCATGTCAATTAGGTGTGTGCATAGTAACAGCAGTGCTAGTATCCTGATGCCACTGTAAATCAAGATTGACTGAATTGGTCCACAGGTGTATTTTGCCCTTCTGTCCCTCTCTTTTCTTCTCTCTGCGAGCTTGAAACAGTGAGCCCAGACTGTCAGTATTTTCCTACCCATGGAACTGAGAGAAAAATTCCATAGCCATCTAAAATTTTGGGTCTGCCTTTATGTATCATAAAAACACTGAAAAAAGTATACAAGCACAACTTTGTTTGTTTTGGAAGCATTTTGCTTTTCAGTTCACGTTTAATGAAGTAATTACAGTGAAATACTCTCAAAATTCAAGACCTAATTAAAGCAAAGAATAAAACCTCAATTGATCCATTACTTAGATTGGTGAGAAGTGAGCATAAAGAAGCAATGAAAAAGTTAGTACATTATGGAAGGAAAGAGAAACGCTCCCTCTGAGAGAATACTGATGGGAGGAAGACCTTGGGAGGATAACAGCCATTCAGGGATGCGCCTAAATTATTTACAAAGGGTTCATCTTCAAACAAAGAAGAATGGGCAAAAGCAAGCGTATCGGTCAAAAGGATACTTTTCTCTGACAAACATAGGTGTTGCTGAATGTGTTTGAATCAGAAACTGCCTAGCCCAATATCCTCCTTTTGCAGAGTAGCCCCCAAACTGCACAGTAAGAAAAAAGCTCCTGACTCACCAGCGAAGTTTTTCTGTCTCTGAATGAGCATAACTTGGCTTACAATCTGAGCTGCTGGCTGCTTCTGCTTCTTATGACTGCAAGTTAAGACAGCAGTCTCAGATCACATGGAGGTGTTAACAAGAAGGATTTATGGTGTCAGGAGCTTGGCTGTGCCCACACTGGGTGTGTGTCAGTCAGCCCTTGGGATGCAGCAAGCTGTACTAGTCATCATTTGTCCCCTTCTCAGTGGTGGCTGGCCAGGAGGAGCTGAGCCATAGGGCAGATCTGGCCCACCCAGACCATCCTGCTTTGATGACTCCAAACAGGATGTTTCATTTTCAATAGGCTCTGTAAATCTGCTGGCAGAGCTTTTAACCAATTTAATTTCCCTGCTCTTCTTTAGCACTTCCTGTAAAAAAAAGTAGAAAGACAAAAATTTTCTCTTATATATAGGTGGTTTTAAGCTCTAAAAATTGACATGTTCTGGTTAGGTTGTTTGTTTTTATGAAGACCAGCCAAACTATAATAAAGAATTTTGTTATTCTGAATTTCCCAGATGTCAACACTGACTGATTCAAAAGTCATCTCATATTACCTTACTTACTAAGGCATTTCTATTGTTCCCTGAAGTGCTATGTTAAAGTCTTAAGTAACTGCCCTCCCGGGTCCAACATCCCTCCACCTGCCTTGTTATTCCTATCGTGTTTACACCTGAGTGATACTATAAGGGGCAGTAGCTGTGAGTACTCAACACTTCCAAAATTCATCTCTCTGCATTATGTGCCTAATTTCAGGTGAACACTTTTCAAACCACTGCCTTTTTTGTTTACACTTAGGTTGGAGAACAATGCTTGCAAGGTATCTCGAGGAATAGCCTCCTCCAAACAAATGCCTCAGACTGGAATTCAAGTAATTTTTTCTTGAATTTCTCTTTTGGGAGAGTAAAATAAAACTGCAAGAAAGTTACAGTCAGATGTGTATGTGTAGTGTTGGAGTTTAGTCAGTGAGTAAATCTCTTCTGCCCTTCCTCTGCAGAGCTTTGCCAAGGGACAAAGCAATTACAGCTCTGTGCGTAGATGAAGTCCCAAACTGCTTGAGATGGTTTCTGCCATACATCAATACATGAAATAGATTGCCAGTTCCCTCTGTGAAAGGCACAGTACTCAGGTTGTGTTTCCTTAATGCCACTTGGGGAGGCAGAGTGGCCCTGAGTTACTCCCTGTAGCAGGTTATAGCAGAAATGCTACGATTTAATCCTTGTAATGCCAAACCACTAGTAATTGTTTAGAGTGAGAACAGGAGAAAGTCTGCCTCCTCTAGCCAGCTGTAGATGCTTCAGGTCAAGAAGTTGTTTCTCACATTTTTGCTTAATAAATATGCCTTTAGAAATGTGCATGAAAAGCAGAATAAACACCATCCTTAAATCTGTTTTGTGAAAATGGACTGTTACGGTCTCAGCTGGGATTGTATCTGAATGCATACAGAATAATATAGGGTAATAAATGCTGACTACATGGCAGCTTTTGTGTCTATTTCGACAGCTCTCAAAGTAGTATCCCCAAATTCCTCCAAAATCAAAATGTTCCATTTTCCTGTTTTAAAAAAAAAAATGTAATTCTTGGGTTTGTGTCAGTTGGAAGCAACTTTTCTTTAAAATAAAACCTCTAATCATTTTTAATTAAAGGCTTGAAATAGAAAAAATTATTTGGTTTAGTTTGAAACAAAACTTTTGCTGATGTTCCAAAATCACCAGCAAACTGAAACATCAGCCATGAGTGCACGCTGTTTAACTGTATCAGTGTAACTAAGGACAAATGACATTCAACCCTCTGCCAGCAGCAGTGGTTAAACTCCGTAATTGTTTCTTTTATTGTCCCCTTTTGCAAAGATTTTAAATCCCTTGTTACACAATTAACTCCTCTTTTCTGCTAAAGGCCCTTGTCTCTCTTGACAGGCTCTCTGATTATAAAATGTCTGTTGCAAACTTGGAGCGGCAGCAGGTCCGAGGATAGGAAATGTGCTTCCTCCAGTCATTACCTGAGCAGATTGAAGTGTCTCTGAGCTGTAATGGACAGAGGAGGAGGGTGGGTAGCCAGAGCTCCTGCAAGTATCAGGATTCCCAGTTAGAGTTCTCCAGCTCTGGTTTCTTCACCTTTTCAAATTCCTTCCCTCCTTCCCCTGAAATTGCATTTTCTGGAGGAGGATGGGACAGGTGACACTGGCAGAGGGAGCAGTTTTTTCAGCATCAGGCAGGTGAGGAAGCTGGATCAACTCTTTCTTGTTGCTGGTGGCAATTTTCCCTGTGCTCACTTCTATCTCAGAAAGAAGGCACTTGCTCCGCTTTTCATTGTCAGCCATGAAATCAGCTACCATTTCAGAGCACCTCTCAGTAGTTTCCAAATGCCTTTGACGCATTTTGCCTGAACAGGAGACTGCTGAGAATAGCTGCTAAATCTTTAAATCTGGTTTCACACTTAGTCGTCTTTGTGACTTCAAGTTTGTTGTTAGCATAGCTAGTGTTCCAGGTCACCAAGAGCCTGAGATTAATACCCAAAGTCTTGGTATTAATATGAGAGACTAGCAGTTTTATTGAGCCTCTCCACCCTGGCTGGGGATCTAAACTAACAAATTGTCTGAAGACTTGCCCTGTTGTGCTCTGTGTCTTTTGTAAAGCATGGCCTGGGGGTTGGGGGATGGAGGGCTTGAGGGGAGGACCATGTCTTTCCCTGAGCCCTTCTGATGGATCAGGGAGAAATGTAAAGTCAGGATGTTACCACACCATGCTTTCTTTCTTGGTAGGAGACTAGCAAAACTTTCCATCAGGATGGGGCAAAGGTCCTTGTTTCCACTGAGCAATACAAACACACTGGCCTGCTGCTAGTGTCTGAAGACTCTTGATTCTCATTTCTACCTGCTTTCCATCCTCCTTGCAGCTTAATGAAACCATTCACTCAACTGGCGTTTCTCCCTCCTCCCGTTCATCTCCATCTGTCCGCTCCAGGTGGCAGATCATCTGGATGATAGTGTACCTTCAGTATCATGGCCCGTGCATCAATGACAGTTCCTATGCACAGCTTCTGTTGAATGTGTTGCAGATTAATTATTCTGAGTTTTGGAAAACACCCAGTTAAGATGGGCAGGAAAAGAACTGTTTTGATTTGACCAACTACTTAACAACTCTAACAGTATGTGACACTCTAAGGGGAACTTTTTGCATGCATGTTTGGATACAGATTTATTTGATGAGTATATCTCCCTAAACACTTTACAAGATGCAAATGGCAGTTGTGTATTATGTGGCAGACTATCTGACCAACTGCAACCACCTTCTGCATCTTCTTGAATGACATGGGCTCTGAAATCAGATCAGTTAGCAGTATTTGGTGTAAAATATAAGGGCTCAAATTATCCGGTGGGAACAACAAATGAAATGTTTCCAGAGATAGCAAATACTTGTAACACTCATTTTCTAAGGAACAACATTCTTCCTGCATATCACAGTATCACAGTATGTTTGGGATTGGAAGGGACCTCAGAAGATCATCTAGTCCAATGCCCCTGCTGGAGCAGGAACACCTAGGTGAGGTCGCACAGGAACATGTCCAGGCAGGTTTTGAATGTCTCCGGAGAAGGAGACTCCACACCCTCCCTGGGCAGCCTGTTCCAGTGCTCTGGCACCCTCACTGAGAAGAAGTTTTTTCTCAAATTTAAGTGGAACCTCTTGTGTTCCAGCTTGATCCCATTACCCCTTGTCCTATCATTGTTTGCCACCGAGAAGAGCCTGGCTCCATCCTCGTGGCACTCACCCTTTATATATTTATAAACATTAATAAGGTCACCCCTCAGTCTCCTCTTCTCCAAACTAAAGAGACCCAGCTCCCTCAGCCTTTCCTCATAAGGGAGGTGCTCCACTCCCTTAATCATCTTTGTTGCCCTACACTGGACCCTCTCCAGCAGTTCCCTGTCCTTCTTGAACTGAGAGGCCCAGAACTGGACACAATATTCCAGATGTGGTCTCACCAGGGCAGAGTAGAGGGGAAGGAGGACCTCTCTCGATCTACTAACCACCCACCTTCTAATACATCCCAGGATGCCATTGGCCTTTCTGGCCACAAGGGCACAGTGCTGGCTCATGGTCATCCTGCTGTCCACCAGGACCCCCAGGTCCCTTTCCCCTACACTGCTCTCTAATATGTAATTTCCCAACCTATACTGGAACCTGGGGTTGTTCCTGCCCAGATGCAGGACTCTACACTTTCCCTTGTTAAATTTCATTAGGTTATTCCCCACCCAACTCTCCAGTCTGAAGACTTCTTGGTTCCCTCTGTCTGGCTGATGCTTTGTCAGATAAAAACACTACTGTCTCTCCGCAGTTTCCAGATTCCTTTCTCAACTTTTGTCTCTTTTCCCTACAGCTGTGTCACTAAAGCAGCTCACTTGAATGCCATCTCATTCTTCAAGCATCTTGTCTGAGCACACACTGAACATGATCATAAAGCCCAGTTTGAAACCAGTATTGATTCTGCTGTTGTGTTAAAGTCTAGGCTTCATGCCTTCTTTTGGTCTTGCCCCAGCAAGACAGACAAGGTGTATCTATGCTTCCTTCCTTCTTCTAGGTTGCAATTCCTAGGTACTGTGTGGAGTGGAACAGTATTTTCCGTTCCCTTCACTTTTGCTTTTTGCCACAGCTGCGGTTGTTGCTGCTGCTCATTGCCACAGTTTGATTCATCCTGCCAAAAGCTCCATCTTTGGTCCAGCTCTTAAAGCCATCTTTGTCCTGCAGAACTTATTCCCTCATTGGCTGTACCTGCTTGCACTTTGGTAGGCCAGAAGCCTCAAAGCTATATGATTACCAAATTTTGTCAGAAGTTACTGTCCTTCCAGGGCTTTTTGATATTCAGGTGATGCTACCCCTTCCTTGGCTACTGTTGGTTTACAGTGGGCTTGGCTTTTATTTTTTCACAGTGGAAAGAAGTTAGAGACCTGCCAGAAGATCTTTCTGATGCCCTCAACACCTCTTTCCTTAGATGCTGTGTCCTTACTCACCAGCTCTGCTGGCATCTTTCCTTAAGTCAAGAAAATTTCCTTTATTTTACCCTAGCTCTTGAGTATCTTCCTTTTTCACTCCCTTGCACATCTCCAAGACCTTACAACACATCTTTAAATCTCTGCTGGTCTCTCTCAAATCTGAGCTTAGGGTAGGTTCCTACAGCGCTATGCTGTCCTTCACTTGTGGTCACGCCTGGTCATCCATGAGTTTGCCATCTCTGCAGACCTTCAAGCCACTCATAGGTGCTAGGCAACTGTGTGCAAGGTGGTGCTCCCCCAGCACACATCCTACTTGTGTCTGGAGCACATCGCTGAGCTGCTCAGTCACTGGAAGAGCCAAAGCACTCCACACCACCTGCTTGTGAAGGTTTGTCTGTCTGCAGCTTCTGCTCTCTCCAACTCCGCTGGCAAAGTGTGTGGGGAGGAGGGTGGCAAGAAAGGATTATATTCATTACAATATTAAATAAATCAGGTGGAATTAGCTCTGAGTAGAAAGCAGCAGCTGGCTTTCGCAATGTTGTGACAGGCTCCGCCAATTATGCAATGCAAATAGAAACTGTCTGACTTCGACAACTCCTAGGCCATGACAAGCCTGGAAAGACTGTTTGGCAACTTCTTTTGAGTAAATCTGTCTTCTGCTTGATCCTCTTGCCTCCACTGGAAAGCAGCTTCTCTTCAAGCCTGATCTCCATCAAAGCTGTAACAACAGGATCCTCCAGACTCCTCCATACACCTTTACGGCCCAACACCAGGAGCAAAGAAGAACTTGATTAACTTTATTCTTATTAATATAGTGGGCTATTGATTTTAACTGGTAGCTGTGCTGTGGTAGTTTTTTAATGCTTAGAGCAGCAAAATGAGGCCATGATACCAACATCATGGCGCTTGCCCTAATTACACTGCAAGGTTAATTTGCTGAGGCTGTGCGGGTGTGTGTGCCTGATAGATTGATTCCTTTGTATTATATGAGCTAAGGGAGGACACTGAGTTTCATATGTATATGGGGGAGGGTGAACAATTAGATGGAGGAGATCTCTTGCTCTGGTAGCATAGACAGGTCAAGGTTATGCTGAAATGAAATTATAGCTGAAACACAAAGGGTAAAAACGCCGCTAAGAGTCACCAAGATGGATGAGTATAAAAGCTCTTGAGGAGGAAATGGATTCTTTGAATTCAGGTGATAATGGACTTGTAGGGTGTTCAACCTTGACATGAGAACATGGGGAGAATGGTACTGTATGTTTGCATGGAGATGCACAGAGGAAAATTGATTTTAATCTTGTTTGACAGAGTGTGGCTGTAACTGGAAGTTTAGAGGATTACTGTCCAGGGTCAAGAGCTACAGTATGGAGCTCTGTACAGTGGACACAAGTTTCTTCAGACAGCAACCTGGAACTTCAGCTATTACAGTAGAAATACTAGATAATGATGTACGTCTAGATCACAGCTGATCAGAATCCTCAGCAGAACTTATTTTCCTTATTCCAAAAATCATCATACTTAAAGATGTAGGGAGCTCCTGTTACAAGGATACTCTCTTGCTAACCTTTAAGAAAATGAGACGTCCCTGTTTGCTGTAGAAGAGACTAATCACCAGGCAGAGGTGTTATCGAGCATATCTAGCAGAGACATCAGAGATATCTCAGCAGAGCACATCTTAGCTGAGCAAGGAAGAAAGTAGTGGAATAACTGTGAAAAGATAAGGTGGTGGTTCCAAATACACGTGTAAATCTAGAGCCAGAAGATGAGGATAAATGGAAAAAAATGCAGTGACACCTGCTTCCTAGAAGTAACCAGGTGAGCATATACACCTCACACTGATGTCCCTATGTCTTGCCAAAAGAGCAAGTACAAGATTATCGGTGAAATGTCAGCCTGGGAAACTCTGCCCCAGTGACAACAGGGAGTAATGCCACAGAGCTGAGTGCATCTCCATAGGTTTTGTTCTAGCCAGAGCTTAGGAGCTCAGTATAGATACTTTCAATCTTCCATGGAAGGCTTAACTTAGAGCAGAAGATTGCTGATGAGTTAGCATGGGGAGCTCTTCTTTTGCCTTTACCATAACCTCTTCGCCTATACAATGTCCCTTGCCATGATTTCAGACATAAATCTGAAATACTGCCTGCTTAAATGTACCATAGTACTTGTCATAAGAGTAAAGGGAGTAAGGCAAACTTCGTCTCTTGGGTAACTACATTCTGCCTCCTTAACTTCTCCATCAGCTGTGGTATGGAACATTTTTTGTTTGTTTTTTTGTTTGAGGTTTTATGTTTCGATTTTTTGATTTGGGTTAGGTTGGGTTGGTTGGTTGTTATTTTCGTGTTTTGTGTTGTTGGTGGCACTCCTGGTGGTGGTGTTTTGGTTTTGGTGTTGTTTTTTATTTACCTGTGGCCAGGAGCAGGCAGTGCAAGATATCTACTGGATAAAAGGTTTATGTTGGATTTGGTATCATCTATTATGTTACATGATGCCGAATTTCAAAACAAACTCAGGATTCCATGAAAATGACTGGGAAGGCTACGTCCCCCAAACTGCCCTAGCCATGGCAATGATCTCTCACCCAGACCATGTCAATCAGAGGATGGAAAGAAAAGTGTCTTTTGCCTTGCATTAATTTAGAGACAGTTTGTGGAAAGGATCTGAGTGAGGTGAGTGGGAGGATGGAAACTTCCGTGGTGCATTTTGTGACTTAATAATAAAAAGAAACCCCTTATGTTTTTAAAACTCTATTAAAAGAAATGTACTTCTGTAGAAGAACAGTATGAAAAAGGAGAGTAACAGCTTCAGCAAGGTGAATCAGAAAAAAAATGTCTTTGGGCCAGTTCTAGGGAGTGGAGCTGGGAGCTGAGGGAAACAAATGGCATTGCAGTATGTGAAGCAAATGAAGCCAGCTTGATATATAGTTATTTGGAGCAGCCAGTTACCTTATTCTGAGTGTCAGAGGAGGCTTCAAAGGAAATGGTGTACCCCTGCAGACCCAGTGTCAGAAAGAAGCAGGTTTTTGCTGTTATGCAGATGCTCATGTGCCCCATTGGGCTAGCAGTGTGACAGAGGCAGACTTTATGAGATGTGTTTCCTAAGAACACTGTGAAAATTGCCCCCTCAGTTGTAGAGGAAGTGACCTGAGCTTTGAGGACCGCTGGTTGACAAATATGTGTAACCCAGTGCCCTCCCCTCTGTTCAGTTTGGGACTGAGGAAGACAATTGGAGTCTCTAAAAGAAAAGCGGCATTTGAAAACCGATGTGGCATTTGTTGCACAGGAGAAGAGAGAGAGGAAGATTGCTGCTCTGTGCTCCCAATAACAAAGGCAAATTTTAGACATACACAGTGGAAAAGGGAAAGCAAAGAGACTAATATCTGAGAGGACTAGTGGCAGTGAATAAAAGTGGGAAGAGAAGAAATCTGAAATGCTGAAGATGAAACGTGCTTTATATTTGTGGAAAGGTGGGAACTGTGGCAAACTTTAACCTGGTGCTTATGGTTTATTATATATTTTCCCCTTGACCCCTGGAGAATACACAAATAAAATCAATTAATGGACCTTGAAGAAGAATCACTTTAAACTGTTCAATTAAACCCTGCAATGCAGAGAACAGAAAGGAGAGGGGGGGAAAAAAAGAAGGAAAAAAACACACAAAAAAAACCCCAACAATAAATACGTTTTAAAAAATGGACTTGTCTGAGGCGCCTGGGCCCCGACATGCACCATTACTGACGGATCGAATCACACTTCCATTAACACCATAATCTTATAGACTCCACAGGCCGTAAAAAAGGGATTTACTTTAATCAGGTTTGGTTAGGTCTGAATTTGAAAAGTGCTACAAGTGAAATAAAACACGACCTCGTCCCCCCTTTGATTTTCTTTCTTCTCACTCTGGCTCTCTAATTTACAATTTGCCAGCCGCCCGCGGTTCTTTTCTAATGGCTGCGATCCACTGGTGTATGTCGCACTCTCTCCCTTGTCGTGGCGGAAATGATTAGGGAGAACATGGACCTTTCATTTCCGTCCCCACCTCCTGCTTCCCTGGAAAAACACCCAGGCTGCAGTGTTTCCCTTCACAGAGGCCTTAGTCCTCCATCCGTGTGTGTCCTACACTGTTTCCCTGGCCACTCTGGGGCTGATATTTGGTCACTTGGGCTGTGGCCAGGGAAGGGGTTGGGGAGGAGAGGGAGGCACAGGCTAGAGATGAGGGGTATACCTGTCAATTTCTAAGCATGAGTGTTGACTGTTGAGGAGACTAGGAAGCCACAACGTGTCAAACTAATGGTTTTTATTGCTCTTACCATCTCGTTTTTGTTTGCCTCTGCTCCACATTTCAGCCTGACCAATTTATCATAAGGTACCAACTAACCGTCCTGCTCCTTTTTCAATTCATCTCCCATCCAGGCCAAATCCAACACACTCTTATGCAAAGGACAGAGCTATCAATTGTGTTTACTTCTGCTGCCATGACCATCTTTCTATCCCTTGTGCTGTTTAGGGAGGTGTCTTAGTGGAATGATTGCCAACCATAAAGGCGATTGACTTCATTTTTGCTCAGCCTGCAGTTTTCTACTGGGTTATGTTGTACTTCTCTAGAAGTCACGTTTCTGACTGTGGCAATGTAGGTACCCAGCTGGCAGCACTGAGGAACTGTAGATCACAAGGTTACCTTGGGCTGGCACCTGTAGGAATAGAAATAAAACAAAACAAAGAACAGTCACTTGGAATAGCTGCTGTTGCCCATGCCAATGTGCTTTGCACTGACCTCTGACAGTCTCCCACATACTACTGTATAGCTGACAAGCTTGGTGGGAAATTGGTTGGGTAACAGTTCTAGGTGCAGTGCAACTGAATTAACTCATAGCGTCTGTGGAGGATTCTGCTAGGTCACGTGTGCCATAAGAGTTGCTTTTTGATAGCTGCATGCTGACAGGTATATTTTGGTTCCCAGCATGGTGCCTGTGGAAAATCATCAGGTTTTCTCACCGAGTTGCAACTCCCTTAAATTTGCCCTCATTTACCTTACATTGCCTCCTTTCTGCCCTGACACACAACCCACATACATGACTGAAGATGTAAACTGCTTGGTTTTAGGTGGAAAATGTTGCTCATGTCTCCCATACAGCTCTAGAAAGGCATACACCCAGGCTGGACTTATTCCTCAGGGTTTTAAGGATAAAGTTTTTAAGGTAAAACAAACAAAAATAGGCAGAACAACAGTTTAAGCATTGCATGGGAGTTCTGTTTGCATAGCCATGCTTGACTTTCCAAGAGCTGGCAAACGGAGGAAAAGTGATTCCTTAGTCCGGTTGAGAAAAGCTGGTACTGGAGAGCTGTACCAGAGGGACCGCTCTTCTAGGTTGGTAGTGTTTGATGACTCCTAATGCAAAGATGAAAGAATATGCTCAATAAGGAAGGAAATCTGCCAGAGTGCTTTGTAAAAATAGGTTCAAGCTGCAAAATTTACAGTCCTCCTAAAAGCAGGGAAAGGGTTTTGAAGTTGTTTCAGTACAACCAGACATAAAGAATGTCAGATGAGAGAGGGAAAGAGAGTACAGTGACAGGAAAGGGAAGAAGTGAAGGGAAATGCAGGGAAGGAGAGTGTGATATGGAAGAAAGGAATACTGGCAAAGAGTTATTTCAATTTAAGATGAGATGCTGAATGGGAAAGAGACTGTTATATGGGCATTACAGGCTTGTGTGTGTGTACTTGCAATGGCAGAGAGAGAGAAGGGGGAGAAACTTAAGGGAGAGAGGAAAAAAAATGAGCCTGAATGAGAGTTTGGTCATGGGAAGGCAAGGCTAATGTTAGCAACTGATAATAAAGGCAGGCAAAGGGGGAAAAAAAGGCATAAAATTCACTTTAAAATCTCTCCAAGTTTAAAAGCTCCCCAGAGGCTTTGTAATAGAAAAGGGCTTTTAAGTGCTATTTTTTCCCCCTGTTTTTCCTTTGGGGATGTCTCCGAGGGATGATTTATTGTCGAATGTATTTAAAGTGACAAGGCCAATTTTGGCGAGCTCGCTGTAGCAGTGCCAGCAGCACTTTTCATGGCCCTGCAGAACATACCCTCTGCTGATGGCTCTTTGACGTGGAACTCTAACACTGGGCTCTGGCTGCAGAGCAAGCCAAGGCAGAGAGATGCCCTTGAAGAGCAGGCTGGTGGGGAGGAAACATCCTGGTGCATTCCTGGTGTGGCTGGTGAAAGTGGAAAAAGTAGGTGTAATGATGGAAGGAGAAGGTGCTTAGAAATTAACTCTGATTCCTGGGCCCAAGGAGAATGGTTTTCAGGTGCCCTCTTAAGACAGAGCTTGGTCTCCATTCCCTTTCCATGCTACCTTCTGCTATGGCAGCTGGCCCTGTAGGTGTACCACAACCCTGGGTTCTGCTGGGCTGTCTGCAGGCCAGTTTGGGCTATTCCTAATCACTGGTGACTCCTGAGGTGTTACCTGCTCTGGGTCTCTTTCTGTGGAGACTAAAACTAGTGCCACTACAACTCTCTTTCTGTGCCACTACAACTACAACTGTGTTCTCTTCATGCCACTACAGCTGCTGCAAGCAATAAGCCTCACCTTCTCAAGGAGAGTTTTAAAAAAAGTCTCAGGGCTAAGGATTATTTTTTTTTTTAATATCAAGCCTGTATTTACTTTTGCTCTATTACACTTACATTTATACTCCTTAATACAATTCCTCTACCTTCTTGGTATTTACACACTTGTAGACGGTTAATCTTACCCCTTGCCAAGCAATACATATTTAATTATTTTAATCTCTTCTCATATGTCAGTGCTTTCAGACCCCTTAATCATTTTTTTTTTTCCTGCTGCTCTTCTCTGCATTCCCTGTGCTCATCAACATCTTTTGTAAATGCATGTTGCCCAGAATTGAGGGCAATATTCCAAGTGCTGTCCTGCCAGATCTGTACACAAGGCCAGTACCTCCTTGCTTTCTGACATGATTTCTCTGCAGATGAAGCACAGCGTTATGTTAACTTTTTTCTTTTTCTGCTGCTATAGAGCATTGCAGATCTGTAACTTAACTTGCTGTCCACTGTCTTCCACAGCCCTTATTGGATCGTTCCAAATTTCTAAATCTACCTCTCTTTCAACCTCCTGGTTTCCATTTATTTTCCCTCGTATGTACTAACCTGGATTATTCCAACCTGATTCTCATGGAAGAAGCTATTCATGTTTCTGTAGTCTTTATTTTTTTTATCCTCTGCTTCCTGCAATTCCTTGTGCTTATTTGCTCATTCCTTCATTGCAACTGTGCCCCTCGCTCACAAGTGGTCAACAGCCAGGCAGCTGTGTCTTGTCTCTGTAGGAGCCTGGGAGAATCTCCTTGACCTAGAAAGCAGCAGCAACCTCATGCTCAGCTTGGCCGTGTGAATGCCAACTGTGCCAGTCAGCTTTGCATGCCCTAAGTACTGTGCGATGCTTTCTCTTATAATCAGTCCGAGCATCACTGCTTCTCCCAATCGCCCCCTGCACTTAATTGACCAACAGAGCTAGACATATGGAGGATCGAATCACAAACCCAAATCAGCAGTTGTCAGAGGAGATTAATTCAAACAGGAAGCTACAAAACACTTTGATTTTTTTCTTTCTTTTGTTTTTTCTTCTCCTCAAGCTCCAATGGAAGAAATTATTATTAATATCCCCAGCTGTATACTCAGGCAGATGGCAGTGGCTCTGATGCACTCTCTCCCCAACTTTCCATGTGATTTCTGTAGTATTTAAGTGACACTAGGAAATTACTGAGAGAGGGAAACAAAGAGGAAGCTGCATTCACACTGCCTAACTCCAGGTATCTAAGTTAGATTAGCCAGTGCTAAAAGGACAGGCTGTCTTAATTCACTGTGCAGTCAATGCAGAGAGACAGGTGCTCTGAATTGCTCTCTGGAGGTACTTGTCACTGCTAACTCCAAAGAGGTGAGCATCATAAGTCAGGTGCACATATCTTCCGTCTTTCAGCTGCATTGTCCTCTATATTGTGCTGAGGGATCTTCAGCTCTGAAGCACATCCACCAGGGATACTGTGTGACTGTAGGTCACAGCTATCACACAGAATCACAGAATTGACTGGGTTGGAAAAGACCTCAGAGATCATCGAGTCCAACCCTTGGTCCAACTCTAGTCTGTTTACTAGATCATGGCACTAAGTGCCATGTCCAACCTCACTTTAAAAACCTCCAGGGACGGCGAGTCCACCACCTCCCTGGGCAGGCCATTCCAATGTCTGACCACTCTCTCTGTAAAGAATTTCTTCCTAATATCCAGCCTAAATTTCCCCTGGCAGAGTTTAAGCCCATGCCCACTTGTCCTATTGCTGACTGCCTGGGAGAAGAGACCAATCCCCACCTGGCTATAACTTCCCTTCAGGTAGTTATAGAGAGTGATGAGGTCACCTCTGAGCCTCCTCTTCTCCAGACTAAACAACCCCAGCTCTCTCAGCCTCTCCCCATAGGTCTTGTGTTCAAGTCCCTTCATCAGTCTTGTTGCTCTTCTCTGGAACCGCTCCAGCACTTCAATGTCTTTCCTGAACTGAGAGGCCCAGAACTGAACACAATACTCCAGGTGTGGCCTCACCAATGCAGAGTACAGGGGAAGGATCACTTCCCTTGTCCTGCTGACCACGCTATTTTTGATACAGGACAGGATACCATTGGCCTTCTTGGCCACCCGGGCACACTGATGGCTCATGTTGAGCTTCCTGTCAGTTAGTACCCCCAGGTCCCTTTCTGCCTGACTGCTCTCCAGCCACTCTGCGCCCAGCCTGTAGCGCTGCAGGGGGTTGTTGTGACCCAAGTGCAGCACCCGGCACTTGGCCCTATTGAACTTCATCCCATTGGAATCAGCCCACTTTTCCAGTCTACCCAGATCCCTCTGCAGAGCCCTCCTGCCTTCCAGCAGGTCGACACTCCCTCCCAACTTGGTGTCATCAGCAAATTTGCTGATGATGGTCTCAATCCCCTCATCTAAATCGTCAATAAAGATGTTAAACAGGACTGAACCCAACACTGACCCCTGGGGAACACCACTAGTGACTGTCCGCCAGCTGGATGCAGCCCCATTCACCAGCACTCTCTGGGCCCGGCCCTCCAGCCAGTTCTTAACTCAGCGTAGAGTGCACTTGTCCAAGCCACGGGCTACCAGCTTTTGTGGGAATATATTATGGGAGACAGTGTCGAAGGCCTTGCTGAAGTCCAGATAGACCACATCCACAGCTTTCCCCTCATCCAGCAGCTGACAGATGTGCTGACATCAAGGCTCCTTCAAGTTAGGCAGTGCATGGTCCTCTGGCAAGAGATGGCCATCCCACCCCGTGGCCTAAACAGGCCAGAAAGAGGCGCCACAGGGGAATGCAATGCAATGCAATGCCATGCCATGCCATGCCATGCCATGCCATGCCATGCCATGCCATGCAATGCTCTCTCCCGAGCTCGACTCCCTCCAGACCCTGAGGTTCCAGGGTAGGACTCCGTTGGATGATGGGATACCACTCATTGCTTACCCTCATTACACTCACCTGTGGTTACTGTGGGGTGCCCAGGTGCAGCCACTCAGTATAACAAACCACCCGAAGCACAGCTACACAAACCTGGGATCAGCCTTTTTACAGGTTTGGTTGGTTTGCTTCCTTTTCTGTTTGTTACTGCTGTAAGCCTGTGATGCCATCCACAAGGTCTGCATTCAACCAGTAAGCTCTAGCTGAGGATTGTTTTCTTTCACAGTACATGGTGCAGAAAGGGAGGGTGCTTCTTGGGAGTTTTCTATCTGGTGAGGAAAATATTGTGATAAAACCCTTTACAGGGGCCTGTGAAGGGGACAGGGCAGTTGCCAAGTGAGCACCAGTGTGCTCTTGCATGTCTGGAGCTGACTTGAACGGCAGAGCATGAAGACTGGGGTTAAACCATTTCTTTTCAACCTGGCAAAACAAGGACAGATTTCCCCAGCCACTGCTGTGGGACCAGAAAACTTTGATCTGCCCTGTGAGGGCCAAGCAGGGCATCTGTGGGATGGAGGGACTTGACCCTGCCTGTAATGTCCCCATGGTAGGGTAAGACTCCAGCCCACAATATGTGCCTTTGCTGATGTGAGGCTCCATCCTGGAGGAAACAGTTTGGACTGGTCGCTTGCCCTACTGGGTCCTTGATTAAATGTAATCAGCAAAGGGGAAGAGAGTCCAAGTCTTTGTGCTGAAATCCTCTGCTCGATAACTAGTGGTGATATTTGCTATTTTCCATTCTTCTCCCCCTCAAAAAATTAAAAAGTGTGAGGATGCATGAAGATTGGAATAGAAAACATTGACAATCTTATCATACTACTGTATAAATCAATAGTATGCACTTGCCTGGAATAATACTGATTGCTGTATTCTGTGAAAGTTATAGTAGATGGAGGTGGGATTTGAAACTCTGAAAATAGCCCTTTTTAAAGACAGATGTCTAGACAAGCTGTGGGCTGCTTCAGGAAGTACTTTGTAAAGTCCCACAGCCTGTGTTATGCAAGGGGTCAGGAAAGAGCATCCAAATGGTCTGAATCTGTGAATATTTGGATTAAGCAATGAACTCAAATGCAGCCCTGGAGCTGGAGAAGGGACTTCAATGGAACGCTTGCAGCCTGCTACTGGTGTATGTGGAAGAGAATACCAAAGGTAAGTAACTGGTGCAGAACAGTGCTGTGTGAATGTATGTGGGGAAAGTAATTCTTAGTTTGACTGGACCAAAGAAAAAAAAGTTTGTAAATTGAAACCTGAACATGCATATGTAGGTTGTGAGATTAAACAGGTCAGGAGAAGGTGGGATTTCCTTACTCGGAAGTGTATTAATTTGTCTGGGATGATTTGCTGAGGAAGGAAAATGTGAGGCTTATGTGCAGCTGGAGTCTAGTGGTAACTAACCTTCTCTTGTGGAAGGTATGAGCTGAGATCTTCCTAGGTAACATAACTTCTCTGTGTTTACTAAATAAAAGTGGTCTTGGAACAGGTGAAAAAGATGTAAACTGGCCTCTGCTTGGTAAGATCGGCCTTCTTGCTGTCCCTGCTACTCTCTTAAGCAGAATCTAGTGTACCTCAAGAAACTTTGGTGGTATTTTTATAGTGGTTCTGAGGGTCAGCAAAGCCTTACCTCTTGCAGGGGTTGGCTGACTTGTGCACACACAGGCATTGGGCAAACCCTGGCATCGAACAGAGACTACTGGATCAAATGTTCAGTCCATTGTTTCCTGAGAAGCTAACAGTTGCTTGAAATGAAGAAATACATATGCATACTCCTCCTAACTAGGGCAGCAGAAATTGCTTCCACCAGAGATCGCTCGGGTTGTCAAGTGAGTGGGATTAGAGATGGCCGAGGAATTTGAGAATAAATGCAGCTCTGTTGTGCAGGATAAAAGGACATGGTGATCAATATATCTTAGAGCTTCAGGGCTTAGGCAAGCAGCATCTGACAGGATTAGGAGGAAACTTTTTTAACATGGACTAGTCATCCTGTAATTGCCTGCCTGGGAAGCTCACACGTCCTTTTCTGATGCCCTAGCAAAGCCGGCCACCTGAGACATTCAGCTAGTGCAGCAAGACCTCTGTGAAGAAAGTACTTGTGTCTTGCAGTTCCTGTGTGCTATAGCTGTTAAGAAACATGATGCAGTGAAGCTTGATTTTGTGGAAGCGGAGAGACTGTGGGTGCTGCACCATGAGTCCCACCTAAAGAGGGTAGAAAGGAGGAGCTGGAAATCTGGAGGGGTGGTAGTACTATGATGGCAGGCCAAGCCCTTGCTTGGGGGATGGATGCTGCAGATGTAAAGCTTGTGGGTGGGTGAGGAAACTTGCCAGCTGCTTCCCAGAGCTGTGCAGGTGTGTGTGGGCTCATTATGTGCTGTGGCTGCTGTCATTAACACAGTGGCAGATGTTGTGGGATGTGACTATTGTAGCAATGGGAGAGGGCAAACCTGGAGCTGAGGACTTTGGAATTGGGCCTTGCCGTAAATGTGGTAGTACCTTCAGGTATATGCAGAAGGCAGATGTGTGCCTTGTGGTTCTCCCCTTTTTCTCCATGATATAACTCCTAAACTCAATGTTTACTCTTTCTTCTCCTGCCTGAACTCTCCCTATTGTAACATCAAAAGGTAGTAAGTCCTAAGAAAGCTGTGTAGGTCAGTGACATTAAATAGCTATGAAGATAGTCTAGGCTTCTCAGCCAGTGTGGGAACACAAAGGCTAGAGAGTTAGTGAGTTTGCCTCTGTTTCCATAGGATGTAGCTCATGTGGGATCCTTGGCCTGGATGAGGTTTTGCAGCTCTTGTGCACCCAAGTCCTCTATAGTGGTGTTTTTATGCAAGGAGAAGTGTTCTCTGTGTTCTGATTGCCTCTTTTGCAGTGGAATTTATAAACAACACACGGTAGCATGCTCTATAAAGGACACCGCACTTCTGTGACCTCCTGTTTCATATGCTGTTTTACTCTTTCTGACAGTTGAGGCACCCACCCACCATGTACTCCTGCTCTGTTTAGCATGAAAGCCAAGTAAGTACCAGGATTGTAATGGCAGAAAGGCAGGGGCACCTCTGCTACAGGTCTGCCTCTCGGGATTCAGTGCAAGCCCTCTGTAGGAACATGGACTGGGCAGAGGCTAGGTTTGTTTGGCCCGATAAAATCAAGACACAGCAGGGATGCAGTTGACGTCTGTAAATATGCTGAGCAAAATAGAGCAGGAAGGGAAAAGGGCTATTTAAACTGAAGAACAGTATTGGCACAAGAAAAAAGAAGGGGATGACCTAGCTTACAACTAGAATGTAAGATTGTAAATTTAAAAGTTTTCTTACTGAGTAGTGAGCTTCTGAAGAAGCAGGCCTGCTAAAATTCTTTGGAGTAAGTACTCATAATAAGTCTTAATATTAGGATGTGAGGGGAGTTACTTAGGTCACTGATGACAGCGTGGCCTTGGCTGACTTCAGTTCCATCTAATGTGTCAGAATAAGACTGTAAAAGATACTGAGTTGTTTGTATTTCTCACCTCTGGGAATCACTAGAGTCTAATAAGGATGTAGGTGAAATATTCTTGCAACTATTTTGGGCTGTCTCAGGCCTTTGACAATCGGTGCTGTTGGGTTTTAGAGCCTGCCTGAATGTACTCCTTCATTTGAATTCCTCTACTTAAGTATCAGCATTTCCATTTCACAGATAAAGAAATTAAGACAGAAAGGTGAAATGACTTGCTTAATGTGCTCACAGTAGGATCAGGACTAGCACCCTGAATGCTCAGTGCTGGCTACATCTGCCAGTTTATACTCCCGCTTCTGTGCAGAAGGTCTGCAGCAAACCTCTCTGCTGAAACCTGGTGGGCTGCAGGCTTTCTGGCAGTTCTCTGAGATGTAAACATGTTGCTTTATAGAAGTTTTTAAGGTTAGGGAATCTGTTATTTTTGCTTTTTATATCTTACAAAGCAGACAATACAGAAAATGTACCAACTACTCTGCAACTTTATCTAATCCCAGTACATGCATGTTGTGCTTACCACAATAACTGCTGGGAACAGGTTTTTCTGTTCATTCTGATGCTGAAAGACCTGATGATTGCTGGAGTAAAGGTTAATCACAGAGTTGTACAACCTGGCAGATTGGAGAAGAGGAAGCATGCCCATCCTGTTCTTCTCTGCCTAGCTAACAGTCACAGGTCCTTCTGGTACCACTTTCTGACTGCTATAAACTGACCAGCTGCTGCTGTTCCCCATTAGCAAACTGTGAGAGCGCAAGGGCTGTACTTAAATACAGATTGGTATTTTCCTGTTTGCATAATTGAAACAAGCGTGGTTTAGGATGTCATCTGTACTGATGCTTGTCATTACTACCTGCTGTGTGTTAGTAGGGCGGTCACCTCGCTACTGAAATACGGGAAGGAGGGAAATCAAAACATTTACAGTCTTTGTGCATGCTCCTTTATATTTTCTCCCTGGTCATGGTAGCTCTAGGTCCTGTCAGCCATTTCAGGCAGTGCGGCCTTTAAGAAAAAGTGATTTCTGAAAATAAGTATCTGAGCATAGGAAAATAGAGCATTTTGGTTACTTCTGTCTGAAGGAGAAACTGTAGTGTGAGGCCAGCTCCTCATTAAATCCCTCAGAGTTCATCCAGGATAAAGTCCTGGGAGTGTCTCTACTGTGGAGTAAGCTTTACTTGGCATTCACACTTTCTCAACCATTGAAGCTGCCCAGCCATGAGAAGCAAAACTGTAGGAAAAAGGTTTCCATTAGCTCTGTGGCTGACAGAGCTACTTGTATAATTTCATGTTTCTGATTTGAGAATGTGTGTGTATTAAGCGCTTAACATTCCTCTTCTCTTACGTATAATATTTTGAATCACATATACTTATTCTTCCACTGTTTGTTTTTGCATAAGTAATTCTGACATAAGCTCTGGGTTATTTGATAAATATTTGCCTAATCGTGAAATTCATACTGCTATCACCCTTCACTTACAGAATATGGTGGCTCCACTTAACCTGTTCAGCTTTTGGGGGCTGCCTGTCTATCAGTCTGTCTTCTTCTAAGTATGAACAGTGTTTGTTTTACATAGCTCCATATTGCGCATAACATTTGGCAGTAGGGAAGTCTTGCATGAAAATTTACTACATATGCACATAAGAGGGGCTGGGAAGTAAAGTCTAGAAGAGGGATGATATTGTTGACTGACTGGCTTGGTAGTAGAGATGCTCTTTTGTAGTAACACAGACACTCTAGGTAGTAGAGGTACTCTTTTGTGAACCAAAAGGGCAAGTTAAAGCAAGGATTAAGGTTCAAGGCACTGGGCTGAAACTCAAGAGAGCAGTTTTAAGCTGTCCTCCAGACTGAGTGATTGTGGATAGTTTACAAGATTTTTTTCATTCACCTTCTGTGAAGGTGTGTAACACCACCATCCCGTATCATGTGTATTTATATGGTTTCGTGATCTGAGCAGGACGTATCTGCCGTGTGTTTGTACAGCTTGGCATAAAATTGAGCACTGATGTTGGTGAAGCTCATTGCTACAATAAAACAAATGGTGATAGGTTTTGTAACGTGACATGGAGCAACCTCCCAATTTTGGGGATTGGTGGGTTGATAAGTGATGTGAGACAGTCACACCAAAAAGAGAGAATAGGACAGAAATGGTTTTAGGTAGAAAAGATTCTTTAATTGGAAAGCAGGACTGCCAGGATTTTGAAGGATTTGACTGACATGGCAGCTTAGCACTTGTAAATCTTCCACTTTACATACAGTATTTTGATTACTTAGCTGATCTTTTTACAGGGAGCCAATGTTTAGTGGCATTGGTCATTTGGGGAGTCAAAAATGTAAGTCTCACTACTCTTTTCTTGTCCAGCTGCAAAGTAGGCTTAAGATTCAGAATAAGGAACTTAATTACTTAGTGTTTCAGGATGGAGCTTAAAGAATGAAAGAGGGAGTGGGTGGGTGGGTATCTCCTGGATGGTGAAGCAAGATATTAATTTGGGAGGAAAGGCCAGTTTGTCACCTGGAGCCCATGTAATATTACTTGTTGTCAAGGTGCTCCCTGTTAGCAGGAGGGACTCAGCAATGACAAGTGCAGCCTTTTATTTCCAGAGGATTCAAAATTTAATTATTTTGTCGCCGTCTCAGGTAAAATTGCTTCAGGCATGACGAACACCCGGGACTCGCGTGTGCCAGGGAAGTGGCTGCTCAACCTGAAGCGATGACACTCCATTGAGCTGTCGGTGTTCGGTGCAGTCCCAGCAGTGGCATGCCTGCGGTGACCTGCACTGGCACGGCTTTTGTGCACTTGTCAGAAGCAGCAGCTGTAACTCTGCTTAAGCTTGTGCTCCTGATTCCTTCCGGGAGCTTTTGGCAGCTTAATAGGGCCTCTGCTTTCAGCATTTGGCCTCTGGTTTTGAGGTGTTCTTGCAGACATGCTGCTTGAGACACTTTAGGACTAGATGATTCTCCTACCACTCTGACTGCTCTGAACACATGGCTAAAAAAATGTGGTGATTATCAGCGCTCTGTCACATGCTATGTCAACATCAAATACTCAGGCAAAAACTTGCGTATAAATAGTGCTTATGGGCACCTGACAAAACTGCTTGGTCATAACTGCTTCTGTTTCCATCCCTCATGACAAAACAAAACTATAATTTCCTCTGGGCTCCAATTCAGCGCAGTCCAGGCAAGATGAAGTGGTCTATGGACTCAGTCTCGAGTCTCAAGTTACCACATGTCAGCAAATGAATAGCACCTTTTGGTCTCTGCCACCGTACTTGCATGGCCTCCCTTTGCAGTGAGGGCTAAGCTGAGTGAAATTGCTTCCTGTAGAGCCTTCTGAATTCCCCAGTGTAAGACACTCCATAGTATGAACTCAAACCTTAATAGATGCACAAATCCACAGGAGTGAGTTGTTTTAAGTGCCCCAAGGGCAGGCAAAGTTTCAGCTGGTGCTTTCTCTTCCTTATGAACCAAAGTCAATCAATCATGAGATGCAAATCTGTAGAAAATGAGGCTTCATTAGTTCTGCTGCTTGGAGCACTCCCTTGGGGTTTTGTTGGTGTCTTTTTTTCTTTTTTTTCCTTCATGTTAAATTACATGTTTTAGAGCTGCTTGTTCCTAATGTGGTCAGGAGAAGTGTTTCAGAGGGGCAACCTTCATCCCTTCCCATCCTTCTAGAGCCATTCAGAGAGATTTCTGCAATTGTTATTAAAAAGGGAGAGACAGTATGGTACCTCTGCTATTTATAAGCATTGTCTGAAGGATGAGAACTTGCAACCTTGTGTAATGGTACCTGGTCAAGGAAGGGAGTTGCTTATTAATGAGGTGTCTCCACGGAGGTGCTTTGATCTAACTTATTGGAGAAGCATGGGGATAACAAATAGGAATGAGGCAACGGCTACAGGTGTCTTAGCTCAGGCCTTTGCCTGCTGCCTTCAAGGGCTCAGTCAAATGAAGATGATGCTATATGAAAGACAGTGATTTGTTTTGTCAGTCTGGTGACTTGGAATGTCCAAAACCCTGAACAGCTTTTGCAAACCCTCTCTGAAACACCAACAAATCCTTTATGAATGAAAGAAATGTACTGTGCTAGCCAGACATTGGAGCTAATAAACAGTAATAAGGTTTCTGTAATGAATTTTAAAGCTATTTCTGCATATGAAACCCTGTATGGGAATTGCACTGAATATTTAATAAGCTATAAGTATGTATATTTCTCTTCCACCTGTATCTACATTTTCTGAAAAATTATTGACTGCTGAAAGCCACTGATATAAGGAGATCGTTAATGTTTGTTTACTTTTTTATTTTTTTGGTCCTACAGCACCAAGGGAGCAGTAAGAAGGTCTGCAGAGGCCTTATGAAAAAGTCATGGTTGATCTTGGCCTGGTCTGAATTTGGAGTAACGATGTACTTCCACCGCCAGCTAAACATGACTGGAGTTCTGAGCCCTGAGAAATTTAAGCAGATAGATGTCTAGTTGTTACAGAAATGAGATGTTTCCAGTAAGAGCAAATAATTAAAATCAATAGTGTCTTACTGTGTTTCTCTCCTGATATAGATTGAAAGGGAGAGGAAAGATTTTAAAAATTAAAAAAAAAAAAATAAAAAAAGGTTTTTGGATGCCAAAGCTGGAGCCCTTGATTGGTGTACCTTATTCATACAAGAGCTGCTCAGAGGGCACATCTGCTTAGGCCCATCTGTGTATGCCCTGGGATATAGTCTAAATTTTTATTTAAGCACAGATACATGCTCTCTTCACCCTTCTGTCCTCCCAGAATTCATTTCTCTTTCTGAGCCTTCATTTTTTATGTGGCCAAAGTTACTGTGTCTTACCCCAGTCCATCTGGAAACTGCCTCCTGTAGTATCCATCTCTCAGTGGGTGACTGTGATTGCAATCAGCTACTCCCAGGCCACTTCAGCACAGCCTGATGAGAGTGAAGAGTACTTCAGGCATGCAGCCCTCTGCCTCGCTGCTAGCTTTGCAGAACTGCTCTGAGCTACAATACTTGCATGCGTGTTTCTGCGCTCCTGCTGGACAATGGGAAGAGGAGAGCAGCGGCTACATCCCTGGCTGCCTGGACTGGAAGTCATTTGTCTGTCCTCCTGTGCCTGAGACATGAGGACCTATTTACGTGGCCTATTTAAATTTTGCAGGCAGCTCACATTTCAGTGTTTTCCGTGGAACCAGCAAATCTCAGTGTTTTTAGCCAATTTATCAGTGTGTTTTCCCCATTGGGGACAGCATGATATCTAGTCCCAGTGGGAATCCACTGGTAGCGCTGCTTGTGTTTCACATGAGAAAGTGCTTGCAGTGGTAGCTGCCAGATGCCAATAGTTGTTCCAAGGTCTCTTGCTGGTGCTGCTAGATATGCTATGTCTTCCTGCATCTGATGGAGCTTACTAGCCTGGGTTTCTGATGTTGGACACTATGAAGCCACCCTGGTTCATGGCTCCTTGTGACTTGTGTAGTCCTCAGTATTGGAAGCCTGAACATATCCAACATGAATGCAGGTGTTTAGTCCCCATCTGTCCTATTTTCTTGTATCCTTCTCAACCATTGTCTCATTTATCTGTTCCTTAGTTGGTTTTCTGAATGCCAGGAGAAGCATGGTGAGCTATAAGAGGATCTTTTCTTGGCAAAAAGCAAATTCAGAATATGCATGCATGAGGCTGATATCCTAGAAGGCAACTGGAGTATGAATGGTCTCTAAACCATCAGATTATTGGAAGTTCATGCCCTATCAGAAATTAGCCAGATCCCACTGAAACATTAAAGAACTCAAAGCATCGCCCTTCACTTCAATATGAGCACCACCTCCGTACTAATGTCTCCAGAGTTCCAGTTGTGGTCTTGCTGTGTTAAATTCACATTTACCGGTCAAGGAGCTGTTGTCAGTACTCCTCTCATTCATGGGTGATTTTTCCTTGATAGACAACAAATGTTTGTATTTATGTTATTTTGGATTTACTGATTGAGCTGACCACAAAGTTTCCATTGAAAATGTGTTCCTGTTGCCTTCACACCTACAGAGTGGGCTGGATTGCTGGGACTTCTGTCTCCCAAGATGCTGTGGTTTCTTCTTGTTCAAATGATGGTCAAAATGCCATGTTACATCAGGGGACACAAACTGGAGGTAGATTATCTGGTGTATAGAGGACAGTGAGAAAGAGATAAAGGTACTAAATGCCCCTTGGGTAAACATAGTAACTTCTTGGAGCACGGCTGTTTTGTGGGGAGAAAGGAGGAACTGATTCAACAAGCCATTTGATTCAATAAGGTGCAAACATTTAACTTTTTTTTTTCCAAAAGTGTTAAATAATATATCATACCAACTCAACGTTTCCTTTTTATAAAAGATTTCTGAGGTTTCATCAGAACTGAAAAGAGAAGTAGATAATAAAATAGTGGAATTTGGTAGAGAAGTCTTTGTTTTGGTTTATGTTTTTTGTGGGGTTTTTTGTTTGTTTTTTGTTGTGGTGGTGGTATTCTGTTTGTTTTGGTTTGGTTTGGGTTTTTTTTGCTATTTGTCATCTCCTAGGCCTAGACTAGTTATATTCTGTGTGAGAGGGGGAATAATTTTACAGGTGTGCTGTTGCACTCTGAGCAGCTGTACACAAAAACTAAAGAGAGCACTGGTGGCAAGGCTGCTGAATTCCCTAAATGTGACCTATGCCAGTGAACAAGGGCTGGAAATGTGACTTCTGCAAAAACTTGTTGCACCACAAGAGAGGGGTAGGTGCTGCCTATAGGACCTGTTGTTAGACTGGGCAAACTTCCAAAATGAAAAGGGGAGAAGAAAGGGTGTGTGGTGGGAGTGCTAGAGTGTGGGATCTCTGTCTTCAGGGCCATGAGCAGGTTGTATGGGGAATTCAAATCCCAAGGGGTCTGAGGAGGTGATGGTTGCTCATGACCTTCATCTCTGCCTGCTGTTCTCTTCTCTTTAGTGAGAAGAATGGTGTTTCCTTCTTCCTTCTTCACCTGAGATAATTTCTGTAGTGATCATTTAATGTTTGAGAAGGCATTGAAGTCAACACTGATGACGGCTGTAAAAGCAGTAAACTAACTAGGAAATGATATGCTGTAACAACTGTATAACTATACGATATTTATGCATTCTGTCTGATTACTCAAATGTTACTTGGCACTTTGTTCTGTGAGTGAGTGATTAGATGATAAACTTTACATGCAAAAAAATCAGCATCTGCAGACACTATACAACTGCTATATCTTAACACTGGAGGAGAGGAGAAATATGTTGAAGGCCTGTGCCAGCAAGGTAGAGGGAACTCAGCTCTGATTTAGAAGATACAGGACCTGGGTTCTGCTCATCCAGGTTTCTGCTGTGGTTGTAAACACTTCCCCATAGCCCTTGATTTTCCCCAGTGACAGTGGCATTTGCTAAATGTCCTAAAAGGAGCAGTTCTGCCTCTGGGAGATGAATTAGTTAATATGTGTGGGTGACAGTTTCTATACTTCTGTTTTCCTCTTGGGCAGCTCAATCCATAAATGAGAGGCAGGTTTCCTCTGGGGAAGAGAGGAAAGAAGGGTGGTGATTGGAGCAGGAACCTAGTCTGAGCCCATGGTTGGACATTCATGTCTCCAGTCTTTATCTTCAGAGCTATTTCTGTCATGCATGTGTATGTTTTTTAATCCAGTGAGCAAAATACAAGTGTGATGTAAAAGGAAGGAGCCTGATGGCAATTGATCAGCCAAATTGGATGCAGTTGCAGCCTAAAGATTTGGCAGAAAATGTCAGTCATCAATGAGCCCTCCCAAAATGACAATTATATGCTTCTTGCCCCATACTGCTGCAGAGATCTCAATGGCCAGCTATAGATTTCTTTTTATTTTTGTCATGTCTGTGCAGCCTGGTTCTCTCTCTGGTTCCAAAATGCAAATTTTGCTTAGCCTGCTGTTGCTGCCTCTGCAAAGGTTACTTTCCCAAGTATATGCAGATAATATTGCAGGTGCTTTCTGCAAAAGTCTATGGATGAGACTTCAGTAATGGCTCAGTTTCAATTCTGCACAGAATGAGTCTGCCTTATTGGAGCAGTTTTTGTACTGGTCTCAGCATCTCAAATTTGATTACAGTTGGGGATTTCTTTGTCTTTATTTTTTTCAGAGAAATTTGTGAACGCTTCACCAGACGCCTACACAGCCTTGATACCAATCATGCAGGGTGAGCTGTAGGAAAATCAATGCATCACTTGTCTTGGCAGTTCCAAAAAGAAGACAGCTACTGAAGTTAGAAATATATTAGCTGTGGGTGTATGTCTCTTTCTCAAGGTGCTGCAGAGTTCTGGTGAAACAATGTGTCTGCCTCAGAGTACAGTTGCTTTGCTACGGATCCAGGTCTAAAGAAGTGCCCTGTGCCTGAACTGTCCTCTGATAACCATCATTGCTCAATATTTGACACCTCGGTTTTGAGAATTGTCATTATAAGCTTCAGTTTTGTGTGGGTGGGTGGCTTTTGTTTGTTTGTTTGTTTATTTTTTTGTCATCTTTCTGTCTGCCCACCTGTCAGCTATTAGGAATGGAGACAGATACAGCAATGTCAATGTTCCAGTCTGACAAAAAAATATGCTTATTAGACTTGCAAAGATGAGAAGTTAATGGGCCAGAAGTAGATGAAAATGGCTTAGGGTTAGGTTGGCTTAGATTAACACAGAACAATGATGAGATTGTTACATCTTCTGCTACCTAGTAACCACCAAGGGTCAGTGTCTAAGGTGACGAGTGGCTGATGTCCAGTACACTCCGCTCGTCTTCCCTGCAGTCCCCCCTCCAACAGTTCAGAACTGCTGACTTCAGGTGGTTTGAAGTCCCAGCTGCAGGTAAAACAGTATCTATCTTGTTTCATTCTGCACTTGCAGTGTTGATCTATTACTATTAATGTTTATCCTTGTGCTTTGATCCTCTCCTATGGAAATAAGAGAAGTTAGAGTTCCCTGTAAAAGTGGGCAGAGTTGACACTGTTTTTTTTCACTTTTGATATCTTCTGCAGTTTTGTCCTGTTGGGGTTTTACTTTTGAAAGCACCACAAACCTGAATGCTCAGAAGTTAGGCAACAAGTATGTTAGGCAGAAACTCAAGTTTAAATATTTAGGCTTTGAGCTTAAAACTCATCAAAGTGACAGTTCAGATTCGGTTCTTGTTTGAGAATGGGTGTAAGATTTACTTGTGTGCTTTTTTTTTTGTTTTTCTTTTTAATTGCTTTAGATTAACATTTCATCCAGACCAGTGTGTCTCAAACTGCTCAAAACATTCTGGTTGTTTCTGTGTAGTTTGCCATCTCTATGTCCCATCTTTTAGCTCTGATTTTTCATATGAATATTAAATCCTTCAGGCAGAAACTGTTTCTCTTATGCCTTTGTGTGGCACCTAATACAGTGGGATCCTGCCTGTGATGGCTTCCTATGCTCTGCACTAATTCACTCTATGCTGTCATCACCAAACAGTAAGGCGAGCATGTCCTTGCCCCTCAGTAAAACACAAAAAGGCAGTAGCTTTTGGCAGCAGTGATGCTTGCTCAGTAAAGCTGGATGTGAGCGGGACAGCTTGAAAAGAATGGATGTATGGCGTGAGGGTGCAGACACATTTTATCTGGAAGCAGCCTTCATCTCTGCCTAGTTCAAAGGGTTGCACGTTGTATACCCAAGTGTGTTTGTCTCGGCTGCCCTTTCATTGCTATCAAGGACTGGCAGTGGTACCTGCCGTGTTGCTCTCCCTGGGAAATGTCAACGAAAGCAATTCTACTCTTATACTGATTTGCTCCAGCTAAAAAATGTCAGGAAAGTGTTCCTTGCCATCAAAGCTTGCCTTTGTAAGAGGACCTGGCTGGCGAGTAGAGAAGTCAAAGATTACTGATATGGAGCGATCAATTGAAGAACTGTAATTCAATCAAATGGTTCTGCTGGTATCATAAACCACGAGAGCAGAGCTCAGTCCGTTTAGAGATCATCAGAGCCCTGTGACAGAGTTAATACAGACTCTGCGATCGATCGAATGCTCTCTCCCTTACCTCCTTTTAACTTTCCTTCTTGCACTCTGCTTTTCCATCTCTCCTGTTTGTCCTCTCTTCCATCACCCTCACATGCTGCTATTCCATTCCCTTCTCTTTTGCCAGCCACCTCCTGCTCCCAATTCCTGTTTGTCTCCTCACTCCTGTGAGCCCAGCCTGATGTATACATGACAGATGTATAACAAGGTTGGCAGATGCTTTGCTGTAAATGAAGTATGCTGTTTCTGGCAGAGTGTATTTTCTTTTCATTTTGGGACATCAAGAATTCAGGTTGGGAGGGTTCAAGAATACAGATCAGGTGTTTTTTTTCTTTTGAGAAACTTATGTTTTCTGTGTGTGTGTATCTGTGTTATTTCATTAGAACCATAAAGGGAATATCTGCCCAGGTGATAGGCTCATAAACACTATTAATGCCATTTAGGTATTCATGTATTTTTCATGAGGTGAACACATGGCTGTAGACAGCAGGCACATGCAATATATGCAGTGGCATAAAAATTTTAATTTACTGGCGGACAGCATGTCTTATGACTGGCAAGGGGTGTTTGGCCTTTTTCTTTTATTTTATTCTTAATCAGAGCTTTTATTACTTGACATTTTGGGTTGACTAGCTGCACCTGCTGTCTAACATGATTGTGCAGGTAGTGCATGTGGTCACTTTGTGCAGTGGCCATGTGCATGTGTGCCTCCATCTGTGCTGAGCCACTTCCTTGGGGAATCGGGTAGCTGAGTATGCACCAGCATGAAGTGGGACATGTCAGCTGTGGCTGGGTGTTACTGTAAGTGAGGACAAGTTGACCAGTGTGTGAGAATTGTTACCTATTCCCATGAGTGAGCAAGTGAGGAGGAGATGCCTTTTTATGGTTGTGAAGGCCAGTAGGACCTGGGATCTGGTTTTGGTTACAGAAAAAAAAAGGGAAATGACCAGATCTAAGTGTTCAGTAAAACCTTAGCTGTAGCAGAAGACATCATCTTATAGTTCAGGTCCCTATTAAGTGCATTTTTGGATGCAAAGTCACCCTGATGTACCTTTGTCATTTGGCTTAGGTTTCTTGCTGCTGTTTCTTTTTCTTCTTTCCATTTCTCAATGCATGGCAGGAAAGCCCAGCTCTTTCTCTGTCTGTGGGTGGTACGTATTCATCAGCCTAGCTCGCCAGATCAGAACAATCAGCAATTGACCGTATGTTGAAAACAGACACGCTCATTAATTTTAGGAGCCAATGTTCACTAACCAAAATGGCTCATAAACTACCCCAGGGGAGCGGGAGGAGATTGGAATTTCAAGTCGTGATGCTGCTGCAGCTGAGGGGCTGCTGACCCCTTTCTCATCTCGGCCCTTCAGTGATTATCTGGGAGCTCACACACAGTAAACATGGGCCCTCTTCCTCCTCTTTGTGTCCCTTTGGGGTGCTAATTAGGAGAGGTAAGCCACAGTTTCCTTCCCAGTAAGCTAGGTCATGAAAGCACAGGTCCATAGCCTCCTGGAAGTTGAACTGCTCTTTTTGGGATATAGGGAGCAACTGTCCTCTAGCTCTTCTCTAAATTAAGCCACAGTCCAGTTAGATCCACAGTGCAGTCCCCTGGGGCAACAAACTACAGTCACTGCTGAAGTGAGAATATCAAGCCACAGCCACCTCAACTTGTTTAAGCTATTCTGGTAGCTTTGAGTTAGAGATCTCTTTGGTGTTCCTAGCACTGAAGACTTCTCCCACCCCCACACACTTCAGAACTCCTGTTCCCTTTCAAGTTTTCTTTTTTTTTCCTTTTCTTTTTTTCTTTTCTTTTTTTTTCCACTTTTGTTAAAATAATTTCTCTTCCTTCAAGCCTTTCAAAGCACTTCTGTGGCTTCTCAGTCACACAAAGAAGGCTTTATGGGTTGAATTCCTAGTTGTATTCCTTGTATTCCTAGCTATTTCATGTTTCATATAGTATATGCAAGATTTTTAGTAGTGACTAGTGATTATTGGCTATTCCATGAAGCTGTTTGCCCACCCTGACACTCCTTAAAGAAGCTTAATTATCAGAAAGTGGTAAGCTCTAATTCATTAAAGATGAGATCACTTTTACATATGAAAGTGGGGGGGAGAGAGGAGACAAAAATCACAAATAACCTGGCCATCTTTAAAAATTGCACAGCTATTTAAAGTGTTTTAACCACTAGGACAGAATAAGCATTATGCTGTGATTTGAGGTGTGTATTTTGATGTGCAAGACTGGCTTGTATATCTGTATGAGAAGTTTGGTGAGTAAATGGAGGCTGCACTGTCATGGTCTGGTAGGTGTATGTGCATGCAGAGAAAAGGGGCACTGTTGAGTGCTATCCGTGCATTTTTTTAATAGTCAGTAGAAGCAATTAGTGGTAATGAAATTGTATTGGGAACAGTCATGGTATCATGTATTCTGTCCCTACTACAGGAAAGCAGATTTGTGTGTGTGACTGGTGAAATATTCCGCCTTCTCCTGTATTGCCTGTCAACCGGGGTGTACATCTCTTCTGAAATATGCAGTTAGAATGCGCATCTGAGCAGTATCTAATGAGATCAAGCGTGTGTCTGTGTGGGGCTGGAGAGCTGTCAGCGTTTATGGCAACAAAAGGAATTGGTCATTACAGGACTTCGTCATGCACTTCTATTTCTCTCTTTCCTATCCCAGAAAAAGAAGAGAAACAGCTTTTTTTTTATATTTGCATTTTTCCTTGGATCTCCTTCTTTCAGTAAAATCAATTCCTGCAGAAATAACTTTTCCTCTTATTTTCAGAACTAAATAAGGTGAGGGAAAATACTGCTGGGAGATTCGTGACAAACTGGTGAAAAGCGTTCATAGAGTTAAAGCAGTTTCTCGGAGCTTTGTGTTAGATGCTCACCTAATATGAGAGCCTCAGAAAACTGAAGGCTTCCATGATTGTTTGATCACCTCTCTTGAAAATACTGAATTTTTTAAAATGACTCAAAAATGTTAAGACTAAAATGGAAAACTGAGAACTTCAAGGGCTTACCAAAAAGATATTTGGGAAAATTCACCAATTTCACCGATCAGTGGATTTGTCAGAGGAGGAAGAGAAAATAAACCAAACTTTTAAAAGTTGTGTGCAATCATAGTCTGTCTTGAACAAGCCGGTTCCTTCTCTGGTATCATTCATTGACTGCATAGTCAGCAGCAATAATATGCATGGAGGGTGAAAAATCATGACAGCTTTGGAAGCATTCTGTCTTTATTTAAATTTGACCATACTTGAGCCTGTTGTTATTCACTAAACTTCAAAAATCTGTAGTACTCAGTCAAATTCACATACTTGTTGTTATAGTGAAAATTCAAACAACTTTTAGAAGTTGCCTGGCAAACTCAGCTTCCTGTTCATGTGCCTGAATTGCTGATAAGCAGAACATCATCATTTCTTTCCCTCCCTCAATTTATTTGCTATTTGAGATTATTCAAAGAATTTCTGTGAATAAATTTGGTCTCACTAATTTGTGAACAATTTGTTTGATATTCAGTTTGAGTGCTGTGTGTAAGATCTGGCTGGACACAATAAGCCATGTGCTCCTTCTTCCTGCTTCCTAATTGGATAATTAGAGTGCAGTCATGGGCGTGACACAAGAGATTTCCAGAAATTCTAAAGAATATTCAGTGTTCATCACTATTTACAGCTGCAGCAATTTCTTTTATGGCAGCAAACTTGCTTCTGAGGATATCACTAAGCAAAAAGAAGATGCAGCAGTGTTGAAAACAGGTGTCACACTTGGGAGGTCAAAAGGTCATTTTCAGTCCTGAGGAGGATGTTTTCTTCACCTTCTTTCCAGTCTTACAACAGGCAAGTGGAGAGGAGTAACTTTCTCCATTTAAAGAACAGGAAGAGCTTTATTTCATGCTCTGTCCAGGCTCATTGCGACCTCCAGCCCTACACAAGACGAGCTCTGCACATTGCGTTACCAGTCCTTTGTTCCTTCTTTGTATAAAGGTGTGCTTGATGCCTCGGAAACAGGAATGAAAATCCGCAGGCACGCAGCACCAGGGTGGTTTCCTGCCTCTCTGGGTCAATGTAGACTGTTTAACTCCACTGGCAGCGATCAGGCCTCAGCTGACTCTGTGTGATTGAAGCCTTATTAATGAATATTGGAATCACTCTGCTTCCTTATTTGGTCAACTTTGAGTGGGAACTTAGTATTTTCTTGCTAGGGATGTTAGGACTCAGGGTTCAGCTTGCCTTTGAAGATGAGGCCATAGGGAGTCCCTAAGCTGTGTTCCATAGCAAAGGCATTTGTCCCACTAGGATGAAAGTTAACTTTGTCCTTGGAAGCATCTGTGGCCTCATGCAGGCAGTAATCGTATTTGTCTGTTGTTTCTGTTGTTTTGATCCCTGACAGTTTAGCTGTATGGTACCACGGAGGGAGGCGGATTGTTGGCTGGCACCAAATGTAGCATTGTAAATGAGACCATACCCCTGATTTGTATGGTGGTACTAGAATGTACTAGGGTACATTCATCAACCATGCATTTTCTTTCGCTTTTCCTCACCCTCCTCTACCACCTATGCATATTGATCAGACTGTCATTGAGCTGTCCCCAGTGACACCCAGGTCTCTTCCCTGAGCGGTCACAACTAATCCTGGCTGCAGCTGTCAGCGTGCGAACAGTTCAAACTGTGTTTTCGACTATATTACCTCCCATTTGTCAACAGGGGATTGATCTGCTGTTACGCTGGGGGTGCACCCAGCTTGATCAGAGACCTCAGAAGAGTTCTGTTCTACAATCTAAACTAGACACATCTTAGTACTTCTGAAACATTTTTCACCTTATTACTTTTACAAATAATTAGCACATACGGGAAAAAAAGAGTCTGATATAATGTACTACCCTGCGCTTCAGGCATAATGGAAGTGTTTGGTGTTTACTCTCTCTTGCTGATTTCTGATTAAGTGTTAGTACCTTGTGCATCTAAAAGACCCTTAGATTTTGTTTTGATTGCTGTTTTAAGAATGTGAACTGGATGATATTCTGGTCACTGGTATACATTAGCTTGTTGATAATTACTTTCATTTTAACTTGTCTGAAATAATGGAAAACCAATTTTCAATTCTCCTTGTAACCTAGAACTGAGAGTTTCAAGAAGCACTTAAACTAAAATTGCTTCTCTTAACTTTATTCTTCCTGTGGATAGTCAGGTAACTTTACATTAGACTTCTTGTGCTCTTTGATTTCCTTCATCATTATTGAATATGCACTTTTTTAACAGAAAGCTTGTATTATAACTTTGAAGTATGTTTTTAGCTTGGTATTTTTGTCAAGACAGATGCTGAACTAATGCTCTCTGCCTGTGGTGATGTCATGTCACTGGATACTGTGGGAGTTGATTCTATTGCTATTCTAATGGTCTCTGCATTGGAAGACCAGTGTCTTTACTGCCATAACTCTACTGAAGCCATTGGAGTTATGCTAGAAGAAAACTTGGCCCCAGTCTATCCTTCTTGAATACTTTATAGCCAGGTAATACAATATCCTATCGATTTCCCTTTTTGCCATTTCTCCACATTTTGCCATCAGAAATGCCTGTTAAGTTATGATCCCATCCTTTTGCTAGGAATTCTGTGCTGCTTCTCATTTTGGTACAATAACTAGCCTTCCATATGTCTTCTTTCTGACACTATGCCTTTTAGTCCGGTAATAAAAGGAAACTTAGGAAACCATATTGTGTGTGTTTTGGTTTCTGTTTGTTTTGCTTCATTCACTGTTTGAACACATTGGCTGATTTCAATGAGAGCTGTCAAAATTAGGTGATTAGGTTTTTATCATCTTCTTAAAGAAAACAGCAATATCAGTATTTGAAATGATGCCACAGAGAAAAGCTGCAAAGTGAGTTCTGCTGGTTTGGGTGCCACAGTTCTGGCAGGAGAAAATGCAGTCATGGTGAAAGCTTCAGTCACTGCTTTTACTCAGGAACAGACAGACTTTCAAGAAGCTGGGCTTGATGCAGTTCTGTTGCGCATGGTTTAATGTTCTTACTGTGCAGTTCTGCAAGTCCTCTGGAAATGGCATCGATGAAACTCATTATCTTCCTCCTACTGATGAGATGTAATTTCTGTTGTACTCTGCATAGGATTAAGGGCTTTCTTCATCCACAGTTCCCAAATTTTTGTCTGCTGTGAATGCCTATAACATCTCAGTCTTTCCTCATGCTAGGTAACTGCAACAAACTCCCTAACCCTAATGTGTTCTTGTAGAGGGTGTCAGCACTGCTTTGGTAAAGGTGGAATTGCCTCATTTCAGTATGAACACAATCTTCCTGCAGAATTGGTTATTGTGCCTGTGATGGCCTTTTTTATGTATTGTCATCTGCTCATTGCTACTTCAAAAATGGTCCTGCTCCAGCTGTACAATGAGGGTTATCAGAGGCATTGCAATCCTCTTTTGCTAAGTCTGCTATTAGTCCGTTTTCTCCTGTCTTGCTATATAATGAGACAACTAAATACAAACCTGCGAGTTTCACCACTCACCTGTGAGTTGCCTAAGTGTTTAGAAATTAACAGCTCTGACACTAGGAAGTCAAAGAATCAGATGGTTTTCATGTTTTCCATAAACATAGCTTCCCATATTTCTGAAAATCAAAGATTCTGACAACCTTTTTTTCTTTTATCTGTGTGAGAGGGAAAAATAGCCAAATCTCACTGTTGGAGTCCAAATCCCAGCTATAGGGTTTGTCATGTCTGTCTTCCCCCCTATTTTTTATTCATTACCACCTGGAATATTGGAGGGATTGGCTTTGAGATGTTGAGCCATCATCTCAATAATATCCCAATAAGCTGCCTCTATAAATAATTCTGTCTCTCTACTAGTTCAGCAACTCAGGCCTTGGCAAGAAATGCAAGATGTCTTAGTTTACCCTGCGAGGTGGCCCTGAAAGGAAATTTCTGGATGTAAGTGATGTTCAGTTTGACTCAGCGCTGGGGTAGCTGCAAAGGACTTATCTCTGACCTTAATTTTCAGAGAGTGCTGATGGAGGATTGGAAGATGAGCAAAACAGGGAGCTCAAAAAATGACAGCAAATCAAGTGAAGACTAGGTAAAATGATGTGCCTGAAGGGAGAAAGGGGAGAGAGAGAGAGGGGGGTGGGGAAGAGGTAAAAAGCATGAAGAAGCAAAGATAAATGAAAGCAGTGAGGGAGTAGGTAGCAAGGAGAGCCCTGTTTTCATCTGTTTTCAACACTGCAGCAAGTCAGAGGAGGTTTGGGTTAATGGGGTGTCTGGGTGAAGGCTTAGCCTGCTCAACAAATGGAGGAGAGAAATAAAAGACGCCATCAAAGGGAACAAGAAAAGTAAAAGAGAGGAAAGTAAGAGGGACTGTAATTCATGGGCAGGGAGACAGGAGAAGATAAAGTTCTAAGAAGACTGCAGTAAAGGCATGTTGGAGCAATAGAGGGAGAGGGATAAGGGCAGGGCATGGATAAAATGATGGAAAATAGAAAAGGGGGCAGAAGAGCTTATGACAACTTAGAACAGCTTGAAAAAGGTCATGCATGCCCTCTGGGCTCCTAGCCACACAAGATCCAGAGAAGACTGTCATGGTGGATAAACAAGGGATGGTAGGATTGAATACAATTTATAACTTGCTTGTCATCTGGCATGGGAATGGAAATGAATATCCCATCCCTGTGGGGTTGTCAGGGCGCTGAGGAAGTGGCCTCTGGATTTCTCTTGGCTGTCAAGTGAGAGGAAAGGTGCCAAATACTTGCACGCATATTTGTCTCCAGCTGGGTGGTACTGGAAGGGTTTGTAAAGGAAGAGAACAAATCTCTTCAAGAATACAGAGCTTGTTGCATTGAAATGCATGCTTTTGTGCTGCCATATCCACTGGCTCATGAAAAGTGATAGAAAACAGAATATTCTTGTAACTCTGCACTTAGGTGATATTGTCTGTAGTTTGGGTAATTTATTAATTGACCTCTTTAAGGGCAAGTGACTTACGTTGTGTCTGAGCTTGAGAGCCTACAAACTCTGATAAAGGTTTTAAGACAAAGAATCAGTCTGTGAGCCCCCTCTCGTGTCAGGTCCTCTCTGGTTCCTTAAAAGCTTCATAGATGGCTCCTCAGGGGAAGGTATATTAAGTACTAATCTTCCATTTAAGAAAAGGAGACTTCAGAGAGATACAGCGCTACTCTTCAAGATGCCACACTGCAACAGCTAGAAATGCTCTTAGATAAAATTAAGGATGGAGAGGATGGTAAGCCTTTGTGAGGGTGTTCATCTGCAGTCCTTGCCGCCAGCCCAGTGGAGGGTTGTTAGCAGGTTGAGAACCCACCATGAGGGCAAGGGTTGGTTTTACTGGATAAAAAAGCGTAATGTAGCGTTTGCACAACCTGTGCTTCCTCTTGAATCATGCTCCTCTTCCCTGATAGGTTTCATTCAACTTCACTAGACCTACCTTACTAGGGAACGGCAGAGAGGTCGGGAGCAAGGCACAGGGTTTTAGAACTGGTGTGAAACTTTAAATGCAACGTGCAAATGGGATTTGTGCTTTCAGCAAACTGGGACAAATTTCCCTTCCCCTGATGTCATCAGGAATACAGCTTTCATTACTTCCAGTTTTGGTGGAGTAGAGAAGGAGATACAGTTTTGAGAAGGAAATGGATTCAGAAGTTACTAGATATCACAGTGCTGTTTCTGTTATTGAATGTCTGTCTGCTTCTGGGATGCTGGCAATCCTTTTACTCTCACAGCAAGCCCTTCATGCTGATTAGCCATATGGACACTTTGAATTTGAAAAACAGCTGAGTGGAGAGGTTTGAAAAAAGGGAGATCTGTTTCGCAATATTATTGGGGCTCTGTTGTCAACCTGTGGTTATCTGTGGGTCAGACTTTAGACTTCAGTAACTCTCTCTCAAATGGGGGCAAAGAATGGCCAGTGGTCCTCTGGGATGTACAGCAATCCTCCAGAGAAGGAAGGGAGCTCCTGCTGAGACCTTGCTTTGCAGGGCAAAATCTGGAATGCAGTTGAGCTTCAGCAGAAAAAAACCACTTTTGAATGTTTCTCAGCCTAAGAGGGTTTTAAAGAACAGCAGTAACAGACCGCTTTGCCATGTTTGTATGACTAATGACTATCGAGATGAGGCTTTAACTCTTCCTGCTGTCTCTTATCTCTGGGGAAGATTTGGGGAAAGCGGGCAACTGACTCCTGAGAGTCTGATCAGCCAACTACAGGTTGAAGAAACTTCTGTGGTACATATGTGTACCCAGGCCTCAACAGACTTGTGTGTCTGTGTAGGCCCAAAACCCTACCCATACCAAGAATATAAAAATGATCTTCCTTTCTGTAGTAATGAGTTCTCATTTTGAAAAATCTGTGGGTGCTCCCTATAGAAGGGAGAAGGCAAGCAGCATCACCTGTCTGACAAGGTTGCCATCACTTTTCACTGATGCCTCAGGGACTTTGCAAGTGATTTCTGCCCAGTTCCCTGTCCTTGCCAGGCTCTGTGGGAAATGACAGGCTACCAAGTTCACATGCTGTCTCTTATTTCTAGAAGCACATACTTTTTCAGCTCACTGTCTGAACACCTGGCATGTTTTCTGATGGCTCCCATTCCATCAGTAAGCTCCCTGCCCTACTATGTGGTTCAGGATTTTACACTGGTGTCTTCCTTCTGGAACTGGGAGAAAGCGAGGAGCGAAAAATGTTACCTAATCTGAAACTTTAGGGACAGGTTTTTTCCTAGCCAGGAGGAAAACAACAAAGCAAAGGAGAGAAGATGCCATCTCTTCCTTCAATGGTTTGTGAATAGACTGTGTAGAATCTGAATCTTCACTGGTGGACTCCCTAGTGCTCTCTGTATGCTTGCATTCGCCTACCCCTGCTTCCTTTTGTAGTCTGAACTATGAATCTTCTGTCCTGTTTTGATGCTCGTGATGCCCTGGGAAACTGAGGGGTGCCTGTTGTCCCCACTTCATGGATGGAGAACAAAGGTATAGACTAATGTCACAACCTTTGCTTTTCCTGGATGAGCTGACTCCCAAATCTGGAACCCATGTCTCTTGCATCTGGTCCTGATAGTCACAGGAGCTGGCCCTTTATTTTTACCTGTTTCCTCCATGAAATCGTAACAGACAATGAGCCAATTATAGGCATATAGTAGGTGATCCATTTCCCTCTGCCAACAGTCAGTGGTGTTGTATTCCTTAAAGCAGGATGTTATAACTGCACAGTCCCCGTTTAAAGCTATAAGAAGTTGCAAAGCTACAACCTACCCCCGCCAGCCTCGCAAGAGCAGTTGACAGTTATTTAACCTTTAGTGACAGGTGACATACTTCAAAGACAAATGATGCTTTGTGGGTAATGGTTTATTTATTTCTTGAACAGCAAGCTGTAAATTCACTCATTTATGGAAGGCACATTTCTTGCCTATTGTTCAAGTGTTGCTCAAAAGTGCTGTTCTGTTATCGGCTTGGATGTCAAATAGTCACAGCTCTGTCAATTTGATGTCATGTCATGTGTGGAAGGAACTAAGGTGGTGTACAAGTGTATTTGCATTTTGAGGGAGTATGTGTTGAATGAGCTGGAGAAGGAGGGAGGGAAGGAAGAGGCCCCAAATTTCAGATGGTCCTTTGCTCCTTCCTGACAAAACTGCAAGTATGCTACCTCTACCTGCTTTTTTTGGATGCTGGTGTCTTTGTTTCATGGACCACGACACCCACTTCTCCACAAACCGTGGGGTATGAGAAATGAGTGCCAAAATCTATGTCCGTAAGTCCAGCAGTTGCAAATCAGTGTGGGTTCACTGACAATGAGTGGAGGCCATTGCCTTTTCCTTAAACCAGCCTGCAGGGTGGCAGGGGTGGCTGCATGTGTGCTGGTGCACTGAAACGTGTCCTCCAAGTGTTTTGTTTTCAGTAGCTTCATTAATATGAAGGTATAATGTGTTTAAGGGTGTTCATTCAAACAACGACATGGGTTCATCCTCATTTTAAGAGACTATGTGAGAAGCCAAGGGCATATTTTCAACTGGGTTATCCTGTTTTGCTTATCTCTGTTTCTGAGGCTATTCCTAACTGAAGGAAAACTTCCAAACCCATAGAGATGCTTTTGCAAATTTTCATCTCTTTTCAGCTTCTCTCTTAAATATTTCTTGTGTCTCCCATAATGCTTCTGAATTTCCTCCTTCCCTTTGCTATGATGCCTTAATGCTTTTATTCAGTACAGGAAGGAGCTGTATTTCTCAGTGCTCAAACGAGTCTTTAATTTTTCAGGCATATCTGGATGTGCAAATGACCATTTGCATGTGAAAAATGAGTGCATGCACAACTCTGCAGCTACCCATAAATATCTGAAAGTACAAAATTGGACGCTGCAGTATGCAATTTAGTACAGTGTCTTTGTGCCCTGTTCTCTTCAATTTGTTGTTGGTGAGGCACGCACCTACGCGTAAAGCTGAAGTTGTACACGCATTTTCACTCTAAATGCTAAATTTCAAATGGAGCTGGATAAGATTTTAGTTGCATACTTCATTTAGCAAAAATGAGTATTCTGTTTGACCCAAGTGATTTGTGAAGTATTTTAGCCTCAACCCCTCTTCCGTCAAATTGAAGAATCAAAATTTTCTGCCTCAATTTTTTAAGAAAATAAGCATTTTTACCTCAAAATACTTTGGCATTTTTATTGACATCTCATTCTCCTAATTATTCTAAGCAAACAAGGGAGAGGCAAGGATGAAATGACATTGACTAAAAGCATTTGTGGGTATCTATGGTGGAGCATCTTGGCAAGAAAATTCAGTGTTTCAGATAAACTGTAAATAAAATATATTTCTCTTTGGGGGAAAAAAAAAAAATCGATTAAAGCTGAATAATTCATTCCCAGGCAACACATCTTGTAGATAAAACAGGTTGCTCAGGTGCAAGGGCAACCACATGTGATCTGCACAGACCAGCTTAGGTTCGACAGAACTTAATACCTCTGATGCCATACAAATGCAGCTAGGCTGGCTCCAAGCCTGAGCTGGTCCCAGGCATTCAGGCAGCTCTCTACCCAAGATAATAAACCTTCCTGGGACAGAAAACAAAGGATGCAGAAAAATCTGAGCTATCTTACACATAGCCACTTAAGTATGGAAGCAGTAATACTGTTGGTATTGTCTTCTCTGCAGGATCTAGCTCCCTGTAACCATGCTCAGTAGATAACTGATTGCACTTAGACTGCTCTGCTTTAAGGTTCTTGCAGTTTTTAAGAGGGAAACTGAGCATATCTGTCTGGTTCTGAACAGGATTTGGGGTGTGGAAACTGATAAACACTCCCCAACTCCACCATCACATCTAAAAATAACAATAATATTTGCATTTACAGCTATTTTAAAACTTGTCATTTACTGTTTGATTTGCAAGTGGATTTAGTTTTCAAATGTTTTAAGGTGCACAGAAATGATGATTTGCCTGGTGTTTAAGCCACTGGGAAAAATGTGCCCATGAATCTTGGCAGCACAATGCCAGCATAAACAACAGTAGAACCTTTGCTAGTCCTGGGCACTTGCTTACCAAAGCTGTGGTGAACCTTCTCTGAGCAGCTGTTTGTCCAGCGTTTTAGTAGACCTTGAAAATAATCATGCAAAGATGAAATGAAGTGAAATGGGAGTTGTGTGTACTTGTCTCATGCAAGAAAGCAAAGGTATGTTTTCCTATTTTGCCAAATCTCCCTCCACAATTTAAGTGGCTCAAAGAGCTGAGTTAGAGGCTCCTGAACAGAGTGGTCTGGACTTGCTAATGAATGTTGTGTCCTTCTGGACACATGGCATCCTCTGTGTCTCCAAGTCTCTCTCAGTCTTGATCTACCCTGAGCAGCTCACAGGCTGTTTCCAGGCAGGAAGTCTCTACGTGTGGAGTGGTTGCCACAACAGGACCTTATCTGTGGCTAATGGGTTATTGTAAGATAAATAACAATATCTTGTTTTCCTGAGTAATTGAGTACTTCAGGCCTTCATCCTGCGAGATAACCACCAACCATGCACAGTAAGACTGGGGCCAAATCTTGTGTGTTTGCTGCCTGTCTCCCCCAGCCCTACCCCACTGTGTAATCACATTAATTCATTGCATCGTGTGGCCTTTATGCTATTAACTCTGTGTGAGGTGTAGCCGCACTCATGCATTTAGTTTATAAATAATGATGAAGAGGTGAGAGCAGAAGCAGTGGGAGGTCCTGTCCAGTCAATTGCTTTAAAGCAGGAGGTGGGCAACCCAACCCCCCCTTCTCCCTTTTTCTGAACAGCTTTTTACAAAAGTACAACTTAAAGTCAGTTGAAACAATCACAAACTCAAGTTGAAATTGTGACAAGACCTTTGTGGGGCTGGGCATGGAGAAGTGAAAGAACTAATTTCAAGGAAGTAGAAAGGTGATCAAGGTAAAACTTTGAGGGTTTATTTTTAAAAGTCAGAAAGGAATGAAAACTTTATTTTTGAAAGTGTTAGAAATCCTAAAAGAGAGCAATCTATTCCCAATGCAACACTTCAGTTTATTCAGACAAATTACTTTGGGGGCTTCATCTGTTTATTTTTGCTTTTTAACTTAGAGAAGACTTTTTTTTTGTATGCCTTTTAAGGGCAACCCAAAAATAACTCTTATTTTGATTTGCTAGCAAACCAAAAAATCAATTATTTCCACAGCACTAAATTGCCCATTTATAAAAGACAAATGCTCTATTGCTGTCTGTCAATGTGTTGCTCATGAAGGAATTTTTTTGTTTATCCACTTTTATTTTTTAAAAAGGCAATGGAATTCAACACAAAACACATGGATTAAAGTAACAGTGAAATTAAATGCACAGAAGTCAGGAAATACCAGAATTACAATACAGTCCTTAAATGCTCACAAGCTGTTCTTATTGCAGGATTTCTGCCTTGTTCAGTGACAGGCATAGTGTATGATAAATAAGATGTAAGGCCACACAATGAATAATGAGAGGAAAAAGAAATACTGAATAGCTGCTAATTCAGCAAGTCCCAGACATCCCATGGACTGAATGTGGTGGGGGCTGGGGTATAAAAAAAGGTGTAACAAAGCTGCATCAAAATGTGCATGCACAGGAGACTGTGGTTACGAGTATGAGGGAAGGTGTTACATTGACGTTTTCTGACTGTGCTTCACTCTGAAAAAATATATATATAATTTTTTTTTAAATTAAAATCGATCTTAAATTACTTATTACAACTAGTTTAAATGACTGTGAGCACTCTTGGGAATATCTGAATCAAACCGCTATGCAAAACGAGATCACAATCCTGCCAGTTGCTCTGTGCGGGAAAGCCATGGAAGTCAACAAGGGCTCTATGTGGTCCCAGGTACCTGCGTACATGGAACAAATGGGCAGATTTGCTGGAGAAGACATCGTACAGCACAGGCTTCCTTCAACACCATTTGCCAAACTTACAGCCTCTGCAAGAACCAAACTAGGTTTCTTGATGCATTCTTTTGTAGAGTGTTATAGAACAGTCATGTAAAGCAAGATGACAAATCTCAGAGGGCTCCTATGCTGTGCTGAGTAATGCTGCGATTTCCCAGTAACTTGGTAGCAGAAAGAACAGAGGTGTAACACTTGTCAGTGTTTCAGTAAAATGCGAGATGTATTTGCAGCTTGATCTTGGGGTGCTGAGCAGCACAGATCTTGCACACCGAGTTCCAGCATCTGTGGTTAGGCAGACACCATGGCAGGCTATAAGCTAGTGAAGATGCACATCTGGCAGTCACTGCAACGGTGTACATGGAATATTCTTGTGAGTGTGGCTGCCCTGCCTTCCACTGTATCTGTTGAGTTATACTGAACAGCACAGAGCAGATTTATTAACCTTTCCCCCTTCTCTATTTGCCAAAGCTACCTTGGAAAAATGGCTAAGTTGGTGCCTATGTATGGAGATCATTACCCATAGTTTGGTTTGACCACTGTAGAATGGGAATAACAAAAAACAAACAAACAAACAAACCCACAACAAAAACAAATGAACAAAAAACCCCAAAAAAACAAAAAAGAAAACCCTGAAGTTTTGATTCATTAGAGAAGACTGTCCAGTTTACAGCATCTATACTTTAGCTTCTTCATTAGATGCATTACATTTTCTCTTGTGGTTTACACCCCTACAACTGTATGTACCATATAAAGGAAATTTCAGGACTCTTTTAAAGAACATGCAAGTCAACCAGTAGACATTGCTCACCCATCCTGTACTTTCTGTAACCTCATGAATGCATTGTCTGCAGTTAATAAATAGCATGCCTCAGAGTGTAGTAAGTAACCTCATGCAAGGAAAATTTGCAAAACCTACAGCACATGTCCCTTTCCCACCTCTTCTGTCTTCCAAGATGGAAAAAATGATTATTTTTCCTGTGACTTAATTAAAGCCAATTATTTCTCTCCGTCATCTTCTAGATACCAAAAGAATACCGCTGACAAAATGGTCAGACTCATGATAGTAAGCATTAATTGAGTGTAAAGAGGCTATGTATTGACATCTTGGAGTCTGGAAGTTTCACCTGTAGTCTACAAATGCCACAGCATTATATGTACCAGTGCAACTTATTCTGTAGTGCCATTATATCATCCTTTTGTTACAGAAATGTTTATATACTGTGGGTTAGACCCATCAATGACAAGACTGTCTTTCTAATGCTGATTACTAGAAAGGGATTTATGCTCTTATACGATAAGACTGGGTCTTCCCTTTGGGGGTCTTGGGTGCTTTACAAATTTACAGCTTGCAGAGACTTGGAGTGAAGATGCTCCAGCTGGGGGATGCTTTCTAATAGCTTGCTACCAGCAGTAGACTGAAAGTGTGCCTCTTCCCAGTGCATGTTCCTGCCATTTACCTTCTACATGTTCTGATGCTTGGTAGGTCCCTTCCCAAGTTCATTCAAGTCATAACCCAGTACAAAAAAGCACCGTTCTTTTTCAGGTTGGTTAGTGTGCAAAATTGGTTGTTTGAAAGGTAGGTCCAGCAAGCCATTGAGCTGGTGCAAGGAAGGACTCAGAGCTTTACAGCTAAGAGCAGAGGTAAAGAGAGAAGTGGGGAGCAAGTCTTCCCTCTTTGGGCTCAGCGACTTGCTGGATCTGCTTGGCTGCTCGTGGAAAAATGCTTTCAGATGAAAGGTCTTACAGAGCCATTACTGAAATTTGTACTCACATTTGTTAAAGTTTTTCCAAGTTCTTACACTACCCACCTGTGCAATTTAATTTAGCAGTCAGTTGGCAAAATGCCCTACATGCTATTTTTGCCAGATAGTGGTTGGTTACAGGATTGTTAGCCCTTCCTCCCCCAACTTCTTCTCAGTGGATCCTTGAGGTTTAATGCTAATTTGGAGCCCTTGTAAACAGAATGGTGTACAAACACTTGCTAAAAGGTGCACATTTGAAATCCCTTGGCAGATGCTTCTGGATTTTTAACTCTCAGACCTAAATTTTATGGAGTTTAAAGCTACTTAATTCTGCCTGTCTGGACTTTCAAATAATAGTAATGAATACCATTCCACAGTGCTCTGTAGTGGTTAAGTAACTTTTGCCATATTCTTTCAAAATATAATTACCGTTGGATACTGGCCCAATCTAGAAAATTTCAGCTCTGAAGACGAAAATTTTGGCAAATTATGAGTGGCTGAAAACAGAGAAGTTTGTTTGCATTATTAACTGTAGCAGATGTTGCTGCTATTGCCCTGTGTTCCAGACAGCGTGCTGCAGAAGTAGGGGATACTGCGCTGGCAAGAGACCTCATACTGCTACTTGTTTCTTCTTCTTGCCCTCAGACACAGGTTAGGAAAGCACAGAACATGTTCTAAACTTTTCCTCCTGGCAGTGGTTTCTTGGTGGCAGCAAGCATGTTTTCAAACACTTGTGTTTCCTCCCAGGTGTGCATGTGCCTCCCTTCACCTCCTTTAGCTTGGTGTTGAAAACTGGAGTAGTAAGAATATAACAAGCTGCTCAGGGGAATGGGGGCCTGAGAGTTCTGGAAGTGTGTCTGATCCTGAGCAATGTTGTAGTGGTGAATGTCAACTATAGAGAGCTATGTGCTGTTGGAAAGGCCAGCAGAAGTCAAATAGGATGACCCGGAGCATATAAAATGGTGCTACATAACTCAGATAAAGTATCTAATCACCATCCTATATGTTTACACTGTCAAAGATGGGCTTGAGGCTATTAACGTATGGTCTTGCCACTATTCTTCTTCATGTGGTTTTGATTTTTCTGAAACTTTGAAGTTTGACAGTAAAGTAGTATATATTGCCGTGGGCATTGTTGTTTGTTTTTTTGTTTGGTTGGTTGTTTTGGTTTTTTTAATTAAAACCTGCTACTACCAGCACCAGCTTTCCCAAGCAAGAAGTGCCAAAGGGACCAGCCTGTTTTGTCCTGTGGCATTGCTGAAGTCCTGAGTCCCTTCCCACCATTGGAGGTGCTTGGGCCAGGTTGGATTAACTGGGAGAAAACAGTAGAGTGAATGCGAGGTGAGGTAACAGGGCTGTGGTCATTAGCAACTCATGTGCATCTTGGGCTTTTTGACAAACCGATGTAAGGGAAAAGACCTCATTCAGGGGTGTGAGCTTGTGAGAATCCAGTTTCCATAACAACTCACTTCAAGTCTTCTCTTCGTGTTCCAATGTTATCTTTTTGTGTCGCTTCTAGAGCTTGACTTGCCGTAACAACGATTGCGTTTCAACAGCAGTGAGCTCCTTTCCGGGAGCTGGAGCACCTATTGTTTTCTGAGGAGATGACTTATTCATCACAAAGATAACACAGGAAATGGGACACAAATCCACAATATCTCTATCTGTCTTTCCAGCCTTCTCAGTATTTAGTATTGTTTCATCTCCCAAAAATGGGCACCTGCAGAGGGGTTCCCCTCTGAGCAAGCTAAGGCTTCCCAAGGCAGATGAGGAGTACCAGGCTTGCTCGTATCTCAGCCCTTTAGAGTAAGTGGGTGTCAGTAGTGGTAAGGGGCACCTGCTGTCTTTAGCTAAACTGTGTGTGTAACCTGGGATGCTCATCATTTGCACCCGTGTTCTGACTGGAGTTACCGAGAAGAGTCACTGCTGTAACCCTGTGGCCCTGACCGCCTCTTGCTGCCACATTCTCCTTGCTTTCAGCACTGTCCTGCCCTTTGACACAGGATAGTCAGGACTGAATCAGTACATTTCAGTATCTTCTATTAAATCCTTCCCCTTTGAGCAAGCTAGGGCTTCCCAAGGCAGATGAGGAGTACCAGGCTTGCTCCTATCTCAGCCCTTTGGAGTAAGTGGGTGTCAGTAGTGGTAAAGGTGCAGTACCTGATTGCTGGAATCTCCTTTAAAGGGCTATTCAAAGCTGTCATAGGTTTCAGGAGTCTAGAGGCCACTCTGTTTTGTGTGCAGAAATGCTACAAAACTTGTGAGTAGCTCACTGGTGGTGACAAATGTCATGAGCGTCTCTGCTAGCTGGGAAAATAGAAAGCTGCAGAAATGGCTGCACATATATTCTGCTGCTGATGACGTGGCACAGTGCATTCAGTGAAGATCCATATTCTTGACTACTTACTTCCTTTTAAAACGCTGATATAACTTGAGGAAAATATCAATTTCTTCTTGCTGTGACTCCCTTCTTGTTGGGTATTGACTAATCAGAAGTAAACAGGCTTTTTTTTTCTCTTCCATAGCGAGTTTCGTAGTTACAGACCAGTTGGCAGTCCTTTGCATCAGAGTTCAGCTGTGTGCTGGAGCACACTTCTGATGTTCCTTCCCTAATTTTGCAGACAAAAAGTTGTTAGGAGGCACAGAGGCTCTTGGAGGGAAGGTTTACAAAGCATGGCAGCCTGGAAATTGTGACTATCTATGACAACTGCTGTCTCCTCTGTGAAGGCTGAGGGCCAGCACCGCGGCCTTACCACAGACAAGGATGGCCCTGGGGAGCAGCTTGATTTTGCAGCCTCTCTCAACAAGAAGAATCGTTTCCCTTTCACACTAATGCAAGGGCCAGAAAGGCATCCAAATCTTCTGCTCCCATCTATTGTCCCTGTATCCTGTCTTTTCAGTTCACTCTGTTTTCAGTGTTTGTCACTAGGGAAGCTTGAATGCATAAAAGAGAGCCATGAACAAGACTGGCATTGAAGTAATAAATTTAACTCTGAAATAAATGATACCTGTGGGTAATAGGTTTGAAATTGCTATGTTCCTTGGTAACAGGATATAATTACAAGTACCACAAGATCTGCAGGGCAAAGGTGCAATTATCCCCCTTATGTCTAAGTTTTCAGTGAAAGCACTACCACAATGTTGCCACAATTCAGTGGCACGGAAGAGGGAGCTTATTGAGAGAGAACACTAGTTCCGCAAATGTTTCTTTGTAATCAGTCCATACTGCCTCCTTTCCCCCACTCCCCCCCCAGCCCCAATCTTGAAAATGCACCGTATATGGGGATAAAAGTCCCCACAGCTACAATGCACCACAATTGCTGTGGGGTTACCAAAGTGTTCCCTTAGTAACTACCAGGGAATGAGCAATGAGTGATAGGACCACTTTATACTGGCGGGCAGGTCATCATTTGTGTTACGGTGTGGTTCTGCAGTAATTAAAGGCTATTGAATGATATTTCTCCACTGTAACCATGTGAGGGGGTGAGTGTGGTGTGTGTGCCTTTGTGTCACTGTGTAGTTGCACAGTAATTACTGAGTAATGACAGATAGCGTTACTGTGTTACACCAGGCTGCTAATTGTGTTCCTTTGCATAGCGTTGTTGATCAGAAGGAAATGTCCTAATTGTTGCTACCTCTAGCATTGTGGTTTAGTTGTATACAACTCCCTTGCTCCACAACAATGACAGGTGGGTGATTATTGTGCCAAGATCCACAGACTGGGGAGCCTGGGTAGCTGCTGAGGCTCAGGAGGTGTTGGGCCAGGTATTCAGCTGATGAGTGGGGAATTGTCTGACTTGGGTGCTATGCAGGGTAATACCCAGCTTGGGAGTTCACCTGTATTTCTAGTGTGGTGCTGTCTATTTATCTGCTCAGTGTCATTTGGACATTGACCAGGAACCTGGCTTTGGCAAGTATGTTTTTTTCATGTGCAAGATTCCTCCCTAAAGGATAACTCCTGCATTTTGTGTTCTATTTCACTTTCACTTACACGTTTACCTATGTAATGGCTGACAGGTCTGTGGCTGGCACAGCTGTCAAGTCTGCTAGAGCCGTATGTCCATACACTGTGATTTGAGCTCATTTTGGATATGCTTATATGACACAGGGTTGTGTCTGTTGTTTTTCTTGAAGACGTGAATTTGTCTAGGTATGCTCTAAATGGACTGAAAGCCATGTGGATGTTTCCAGTGTCATCTGAGTTGAGCTAGATGCCTTCTGGGGCATGTGACTTGAGGCACAGCATCATCATGGTCACAGGAGACTTTTCTGAAGTTGTATTGTTGGCAGAGAAACATACCATGAAGGTGTACTCAAACATACCTAGCCTGACATAAAGCTGAGCTCGAGGCAACCTATGTGATCAGGTGTGCTATGTGCTGTACCTAAGCGCAGAGATATCTACCCAAACTGTGGTTGTTCTTCATGGGTAGATATGCCCAATAGTTTTCCTCTTCCTTCACACCAAACAGTGAGCTCCCTTCTCAGTGCGGAAAGCCAAAAGAAAATTTTTGGTGGCATTTGACAGTCTTTTTATATTGGATTTCTCATACTTCCTGTGCAACAAAAGTAGGATTGGCTGATATACTGGGTGCAATGTAGTGATAGAAAACCAAAGTAAACAGCAGCACCACCTGAATAAAGGAAGAAAGATTTTAATGTCCATTCTAGTCCTTCATAGAGGAGCATAATGAGAACCAGGATGGTGACTTTCCTCCCCACATCCTTGTTCATCATACTAAATTCTGCTATGCATTGCTAGTGTGTTTGTAGGGAAATGCTGGTTGTGACTTTCCCTCAGAGCATATGAGATCTGGCAGTTTTTGAAAAGAAGGTATTAGACCGGAACATGCAGTGAGCTGGTTTCTTATAGCTATGGGGACTTGGTGAAACCATGAGAAATAAGGTCACAAGCTGCAGTGCAGATCTCTATAGGACCAGTGTAGCTCTTCTTCTATGTGTGAGTATTCTTCTTCTGTGTGGGAGTATTTGAGAAGAAAAATCTCCAGTTACAAAGCCACATGGAGAGCTACTTGTCACATCCAAGCCCTTCTCTCTTTTTTGAGGCTGCTGCAGTGCTGCCAGATTTTCTTTTCCCGTGTGTGAGTCTGGCTGTCTCTGTTTCTGGGAGTGATGGTGGTTTCTTTCTTTCTTTTCTTTCTTTTTTATTAAAAAATGTAACATTTGGGTCTTTGAAATTGAAATGGATTTCAGTCTTCCTTATATTAATTATTGATAAATGGAGCCTGAGAGACGGAGATGAAGCCTGGCATGATTAAAGACAGACAGTTTTTAATTTTATGTCTCTCACAGTGACGGAGGAATCCAGTTTAATAGGAGTCATTTATTAAAAGGGACTTAATCACAAGCGTGCAACTAATCGGGAGCGAGATAGCAGGGGAAGTGTGTGTGGGGAAGAAGTACGCACTGGGGCAGAGGGGGACAGCCTGTTGGGGTAGGGGATGATGCTGCAGTGTACCAGAGGCACTCTTCGAGTCCCAGCACGTGTAGAGAGCACACGTGGAAACCACACAGCCTGTGTGCAAAGGCAAGGGAGCTGCAATCTGCAAAAACGAAGGAACGGTGAAGCTGCTGAACTGGGGACTGGCTGATGATGGCTCTTATCTCAGCAACATTAAGGTGGCCCTGCCATTAACCAAGACCCTCTGCCCTGCATGAATGCAGAGTTGGAATCACGATACTCTCCTCCAAAGCATTTCTAAGGCTAATTAAAAGGCAAGACATAAAAGATGGGTAAAGACAGACAAGGAGACGATATTTTCTTCTGGGTGTGGGAGGAAAAATGTTCCTCTCCTTGTCAAGCTTGCTGAAAACTATGTAGGCAGGTGGTATGTTTTGTATTGTCTTTGCTGGTGGTGATGTTGCTTTAAGAACAGTACTACATGTGGCCTGCAGCCATGAGGCCCTGGTTCACCCTTCCCCAGCCGAGCACTGCCTACCGGCTAGTAGGTAGTAAGGAAGCTTTAAAAATATTTACTCCTCAGGTTGTGTGTTTTTCTCAGAGAACCGACTAAAATCAGCAATCTGGAGTCCCTTTGACAGCGTGTTCCATGCTGTGAGCTTAGCAGGGGGGACCATGTGTGGTTACTTCACCCAGCAGCATCAACCACTGCTGCTCTGAGCTGCAGATGCTATGGGTAATTGTACCAGGGTCCAGGAGTTCTGATACAGAATTGATTCCTGCATTTTCATTTCAACTTCACTTTACTACTACTTCTGTCAGGGGTATTGCTAAATTTGTAATTCATGGCTGTGCAAATCTGAGTTTCTGTTTACTTTGTTTAGCATACTCTAGAATGGGGATGCAGCAGTACTGTAAAACCACAGTGGGAGGGAGGGGGGACACACAGAAACAAGAACAAACAAACAAAACCCAGACCAAACCAACCAACCAAAGACACCACACACCTCAAAATGATAGGTAGCTCCTTGTCAGGTGAAGCCATAGAATTTGGGGACTTTAGGGGCTGAGACAAGTTGTGGTTTCTGGTAAGAGACCATGAGTTGGGGGGAAGGACCAGTGGGGACACTCTCCTCTGGCAACAGACTTAAGGAGGCTTCTAGTTTGGTGTCCATCCCTCTGTTCCTTTCTATCTACTATGCTCATGTGGACTTCATATGGTAATTTATGCTTTTATTAGGGTGTTTGAGCTGCTTGAGAGGTTTTGAGCCTTCATTGTCCCTTTTGTTTCCCCTGATGAGGGGCTGCTTTTGCTCTCTACATTTTTTTTCCTTCATAAAAAGAGCTCAGATTTGGACTGCTTTTTCAAACTGGGAAAAGAGATTGGAGAGAAAAAGAAAGTTCCTACCCCCTGTACTTTGGTATTGAAATAAGTACAATGATTTTCAAAGTAATGAATGTTTCTCCTTCCAGGCATGTTAAAAAAGCCTGGTCCTCCCCGAACCTACCTTTTATAGCTGCCAGCATATTTGCTTTTTCTCTTGGGGAAGGTTCTTGAACCACCCTTCCACACCTGTTAGGATATAGTTTCTCAGGTCTTCTGTAGTATTTGTTTGTTCAGGAAGCAAACACTGTTACATCTCAGCAGGATAGCTGTTTATACCCAAGGTAAAAGAAAGTGTCTTGCTCTGTTCTTTTCCCTTCATCATCCTTCCTCTCTCTTTGTTCCTTGATCCTGCCTTAGTTGCAAGTAAGTTAGAAACTGCAAAGTTAGATTCTGCAAAGCAGTAGTTGGGGAAGATGAAAAGCCCACACCTAACGATCAGACGCCAGGTCCTCAGAACCACTCTTTTAGGTAGACTCCTGACCAGGCTGCCTGAGACCTTCATGGAAGGCTGGTCTGGCTGAGAGGGTAGAGGTTTAGTATCAGTCATGCTGTCTTTTGAATGTAATAAAGACTTCAGCTATTTCCCTAGGGCACTAATGCAAAAGATTATAAAGCTGCTCTATAATTTTTATCTATTCAGAATTTAAACTACCATCAATCAGCTCAAGTTTTTACTGTCAAATAGGATAATGTAGCCAACTATATTATTAGAAAGAGATGTGTTTCTGAAGCAGTGAATGTCTGTGGGTGCATCTGAATAGCACTTAACTAGATATGCAATCTCTCATCGGCAGTGCTATTAAAAGAGCTTCAGCTTGTGGAGGTGGACTCTAACTTAGGGAAGCTGTGCTGAGGAATACAGCCATCAACTACTTCACTTGCAGCCTGAATATTTGGGATGGAGAATAATCGAGGAGAAAGGATTGAGTATCACCCAATCTCTGGAAATATCTTTTCCACTGTATCTGCATGAAATGGGTCCAGTGGCTGGAGAACCTTGGTTGGAAGGTGGTGCGGGAAAGATCTGTTTAGCTGTACCCGATGGTCACTCCCAATGCAGCATACCTCTTCGGTTTTGCTGTCTCTAAAATGGCATTTTGTGCTGAGGCAAGGTGCTGGAGTGACCACCATAAAGGTGGATTTCTCCATGTAGATAGACAGCAACAGCCTGGGTAGCTGGACAGCAAGATTTCTGCCAACTGCAGCATAATCCTTGATGGAGGTTTTTCCTCAGATTGGAAAGTGGCTAGCTGGAGGGGTCCCAGCCTCTCTGAGGTGGACATGTGGGGAGATGTGATAGGGAAAAACAAAGTAAACACAGGAGGAGATGTGAAGGTGCATGAGATGACAGGGGTGAACACAAAAGCAGATGCAGGAGGAGGCACATGGAAGGGGACGTTGTCAGGGATGGGGCTGAAGATGGTTCTTGGAGCGAGGCACTCTGTGCCGGGGAAATGCCTTGGCAGAGAAGATGCTGCAGCCCAGGGGTGACCCACACTGGAGCGGGGGATACCCCAGAGGGACTGCAGCCTGTGGAGAACCTAGGCTGGAGAAGAAGAAACAAGCAAAATGGAAGGAACAGAGAAAGAAAACAGTAAGAAATAAGGAGCAGCAGCAAGAAATCACGTAATGACCCAGTCTCCTACACAGTTTATCACCTTGCCCAAGGGTCTTGCAGGGACTGTGATGTGTGTTTGAAACATGGAGAGTAAAGACTGACTGGCTTGCAGGGGTAAGATGTGTTGCACTGAAGCTGAGCTTGGGGAACTGGGAAGAAAGAGGTTTACTGAAGTGTTTGTTTGTTTGTCATCTTTGCTTTCCAACGCCTGAATCAGTAAATAAAAGTTTATGTTAATTGGCAATAAATCAAATTAAGTGAAATTCCCAAAGTCAAAACTCTTTTGTCCATAATGCTTTGAAACTTGCTCTTGCCAAGTGTCTCTCCTTTGAGGTTATTATCCCCTTTACCTCATGATTTACCTAAATTTTAATAAGCAATAAGGTAGATTTTTTTCATTTTCAGAAGGCTTTATAATATTATTTCTCTCTAGAAAGTGGCGGATGCTCCAAACAGGCTCCGATTATTATTTTTTCCCCCAAATCATATCAAAACCAGCCTGCAAAGCTAGTACTGGGGAATAGCTGAGAAAAGGTTTATTGGCCTCCTTCACTTTGGTGCTTCTTATCTAATTAAAATATTAACTTGATTGCCCGTGAATTCTCATAATGCCTTTATACAACAGTGTCCAGAGGACAAAATGCAGGTCTCATTATGTCATGTACTGGGAAGTGACTTTAAGATAGTAACTGTACTCATCATGCATTATAGTATAATGAGAAGAGGTGCCTGTATTGATCTCTTAACAGTGAAAGCACAAAGAGCTGTATAAATGATGTATGCATTGTTTCATGTCACTGAAATGGAGCCACCACTGGTGAACTACTGACGCAGGTGCAGATTTGGGGTAACAAAGAATACTGAGAAGATGACAAAGTGACAGTGCTGCTGCACTCTGGCCTCCATGCTGGTCTATTCCATATGGCATTGGATGCTCCTGACCCAAGGTTTTCTATCACATCTGAATTGTGCTCAGGGCCAGGCCTGATTCTCATATAAGGCTTAGGGTGACGGGAGGATTATACAGATAGCTGCTCCTTTTAGTTTTGTGTCTTTCCACCAGCAAGAACCAAAGAGATATCAGCTTTACATTTGAATTCACTTGGTTGCTTTCAAATTCTCCAGTTGGGTTCAATCCTTTTCTCCCATTGAAGTCAGCAGCCTGCTCCTGCACCAGTGAGAACAGGGATTGGAGGCACCATAGAATATGCTCCTTTGTTTTGTTTTGGAGTTTTTGTTTTTCTTTCTAAAAGCTCTGAATAGACAGATTCATTCCTAACTATTATAGTAATAATGACCTTTACACCAAAAAAAAATGGCCATAAGGGTCTCCAGCCAAGACATTTTGGGACCCCTGGTGCTGTAGGCCAAGTGAGTAGCCAAAAAAATCACATCTATAAATGTAATTGGCTGCAGCAACAAAAAGAGAGAGCTAGAAGGAAGAAAGGAGAAGTCAGCAGGTCACATAGTGAGGTTGCAGGCGTTCATATCTAAATGGCCTCCCAATGTACCATTTTGCTCCTAATGACACAGGATTAGGAGAGGAACATAATTGAGGTTTTATCAAATGTGCAAGTGAACAACACAGCCCATCCCCCTCCTGTCCCCTCCTTGTTCAGCTTAAATTGTAAAGGACTTTAAGGATTTGGGAAGCCAGATTTAGCAGCTGAAAGTCACTCCCTTCCTCTTCCATCCCCTTTCCCATTGCCTTCTTCATTTCCTATTTCTATTTCTTTCAGTAATTAACCTTTTGAATAATCTTCCTTGCATAGCTGGCTAAGCTGCTCCTCTATTTCTCTGTTGTTGAGTGTCCCTAAGACAAAAGATGGAACAAGTGTCTTGATGAGTGACTGACAGGAAGAGCTATCTGGAAAGCAAAGAGTTTAGCAGGAGTAAGGTGTGGTGGGGGGAAGAGGGTTTTGTGTCTTCTGGTGATGTGAAGGAGAAAGTGGTGGAAGTTGTGCTTTAGGATTTTGTTTTGTTCCACTCAGTGCTGCTTTTTGTGGGTGGTTATGCTCTTGTGTTTTACAGAATGAGGGCCAAATCTGTTGCAACCTGACTGGAGTGGGTAGGATTTTCAGCAGTGTAAGCAGAAGAAGGTTTTGTCCACCTCATTGCCTGCAAAGGGGGAACTGGTATTTTTCCATCACTGTTCATTTTGTATTCTCCCTCTTTTTTTCTCTTTTTTCTTTCTCTGTCAGCTACTTCCAGTTATTACCAGTCCACTCCATTTGTAAGAGAGCAGGATGAACTGTTGGTAGGCAGCAATGCATTACCAAAATGTATTCTCACACTTCTGTTCAGTAAGTTATCTGGGAGCAGACTGATTTTTATACTAATTTGTTCATTATTCTCAGTTGTTAGATAAATACTTTGTGACTAAATTTTAGCCTCTGGTTTATTCAAGAATGTGTTTTTCTGAATGTCTTCTCCTAATTTCCCATGTCATTTGATGGATCATTGATGCCATGGGACATTATTCCTGTTCCTACATCAGTGAGTCTAAGCTCCCTACAACAAGCTGCATCCCTTCGCCTGTTCACAAATTATCTCTGAATATTTAAAAATATTCAATGACTCCGGTATGCATGGAGGATTATTCAAAATACCTTCAAGGTCACTTCTGAGGAGAATGTGTACATGGAGATATGACTGTGTTGAGGGTGTACACAAATATTTTGATGCTATCCACTTTTCCATCTCTGTGAATAACTATCTGTGTATACAATTTTCTTATAATTCACGAGAAAAAAATGATCCTGAACTTGTCTTTGAAATGAACCACCCAATCTTGCTCCTTCAGGCTGAAGGAGTTGGGGTTGTTCAGCCTGGAGAAGAGAAGGCTCCGGGGAGACCATATAGCAACCTTCCAGTCCCTAAAAGGGACCTACAAGAAAGCTGGAGAGGGACTTTTTACAAGGGCATCCAGTGATAGGGCAAGAAGTAATAGCTTTAAAGTGAAAGAGGGCAGATTTAGATTAGAGATAAAGAAGAAAATCTTCACTATGAGGGTGGTGAGTCACTGGAACAGGTTTCACAGAAAATTTGTGCTTGTCCCATCCCTGGAAGTGTTCAAGGCCAGGTTGGATGGGGCTTTGAGCAACCTGGTCTAGTGGAAGGTGTCCCTGCTCAAAGCAGGGTGGTTGGAACTAGATGATCTTTAATGTCCCTCCCAAGCCAAACTATTCTGTGATTGTTGCTGGAGACACTTGGGTTTTCCCTCCATTAAATGAGTTTCATCCTGTTAAGGTGGGTGGTTCTGGCTGCATGGAGAATATGCTATAAAATGAAGCTGTGTTGATGACTGGAGAAACCAGAAAGATTGTGGGAATCCTGGGTGAATGTTATTTGGGAATAGCCACCTTATTGACCCCACTAGCTGTGATCACATCCATACAGCTTGAACCTGTAGACAAAGCCACTGAGCTGGTACAATGTCTTTGCAGTACCTTCTGTGCAAATGAATAGGGACTATTCATTTGTAGCTGGAAGTCCTCATGTTGACAAGCCTGCTCAGATGTCTGTAAGCTGAGTCAGAATTATGTGCAAGCAAGGATCAAAGCTTGCTGTTATGGATCTATATACTACAGAAGTGATGTTCCCTCTCTGAATAATCTCTTTAGTGCAATTTTATACTCCTTTCTGCTCAGGGCTATTGACATCAATGGATGTTCAATGGGGCTCACCTGAAAATAAGATGATTTTTTTCTTAAAGAAAATGAATAAATTTATTCTAGGAACGTTTCATTGTACTTCAATATGAGCTTTTGTTTTCTCTGTTTTGCTCAGAAATATTAGTGAAGCCATAATAAGATACAAAATATCCATCTTCATGGGGTGGCATTAGTATTTGTAGGCTTTCTGAACAGCAGCTGATACGCAAGCTCAGCACGGCTCTTTGTGGCACCCAGTGGCATCACTGTCTGAAGAACAGCAGTGGAGATTCCCAAGAACAACGGTGGCGATTCACTGAATGGGAGGATGGGCCTGGGAAGGGAGTCAAATTGATTGCATGCAAAATGAAAGTCAGTTCCAGTGGCAGGCCAGGAGAGGGCCTGAGTGGGGAGCCCAATGATGAAAACTAGTAAGAAATATAATGGATGCATCTTGTGACTCCTTGGAGCATAGCCATCTTTGGGTTTCTGTTCATACAGTCACCTAGCACCGTGGATCCTTGGCCTATAAAAGCAGTTCCTGTGTACCATGAAGAACTGCATGGTTAATAATGATGAAGAGATGGGTCTTGCAAAACTCCTGCTATTTTTTCCGCATGCAAAATAACCCTGGGAAATAAGCCCCCTTCACATTTTAGAGCCAATTCAGAACTAATTTATTGTATTTATTTTTTAATTGCTCCCTTATGACAGCTAACACAAGTATTCCACATAATCCTTAAGATTTGTCTGGTGCTCTCACAGCCAAATATGAGAGTAGTATTATTTTCCTGCTCCCCAGGTGATCATCATCTGATGTGCTCATCTTAAATGAGAACATAAATTCCTTGGGGCAGGAAATTAAACTTTTGTTTTGAGCCTACCTGTAAGTGTGATTAAAATAACCCTTGTTCTTAGTGTCATGTGGTAAGTTGTTGCTCTCTAATTCAGGGGGCTGTCACTGCAAGGAACTAGATCTGCTTTTCTTGGTGTTCTGTCAAGACGTTTGTCATATGTCTGAACTTGAATTGTTAAAGACTTTCTGTTCTTGTATTTGCTCATTTCATGATTTTGCTTTTTTTTTTTTCTTCATAGGTAAGTCTTTTGCTCTCCTGATTGTCCTTAAAGTAATGGTAAGTTCTTTAATTTTATTTGAATACTCTTACAGTGACATCACTGGGTAACTTGTATTGGCAACCAAACTGTCACTGTTGTGTGCCTGCCTGTGATAAAGTTGAGGTGGAGGGTCTGGAATAGAGATGACTGACTGGTCATGTACAGTTTGTTCTGAGTCCTAGTCAATGTTAAAGATCTTAATAGTAGCTGTGGTAAATACCAGTATATCACTGTAACTGATTAGCATCCATCAAGTTATGCCCAAGTACTGGAGCATCTTGTAATCCAAGTGGTATCAGCTACTGCTTTTATGACTGCCAGAGTGTTCTGGAGTTGAAGGGGTGGTAATTTGTCTGGGGGAGGGCGGGTGTTGATACAATCCTGACATGGCAATGCTTTTTTTTATAGTTGTGGTGAAATGTATAGGTTGCAAAACATTAAGAAACTGTTACTGGGTGGCGAGGAAGAGGTATTATGTTCATATGGGATAGGATATTAGCAGATTCGTTGGGTTTCTGAAGGAGGTTTTGTGATCCTCAGAAAAATAATACGTACCAAATTACAGCTGTCCTTTCCTTTTCTGTGACAATTGAGTACTGCTGAAGGTCTGGTAAGTCAGAGTAAACTAGCAGGACCAAAATGCAGTCTGAACTGCAAACACACATCATGTTCATGTCAGCCTGAACACGCAAATGGGTGTTGGAAGGCAGGGCACAGGTATCTCTGCTAGTGTTAGAGATATATGGTCTGAGATGGGTAAGTCGGCTGTTTCTATAGAAGAAACTTCTGCTCCATGTCTTGAGCCTTGTTCAGGCTAAAATAACCAGTGTGGGGCGTTTTCAGAGTTGCCTACTATTTTTTTGAGTAAAATTCTTCATTTTACAAGTAAACCTCATAGATTGCCTCTCATTGTCTGCCTTATGTGACAAAATGCGCAAATGGAATACGTCTAAAATGTTTGTGATGTACTCAGAATAAATAAAAAGTTAAGTTTGCAGAATTAATAGGTTACTTTCCATGGTCAGCTACTCTACTGGAGACTTTCTCCCTCAGCAGTCATTTCACATATATCAATTAAAGTGCTTAGTTTCTGATCAGATATTCAAATTGCTAACCTAACAACCAAGAATTGTCACCTGGCATACTGGCAATGGCAACATGTTTGTAATCCAGGCATGGTCTGACAACATGATTATGGCCTCATAATAATTTTTTAAAGCCTTATGAAAATAAATATCCATCTTTTACTCGGGTAGGCACTTCATTTAGTGGTTGAAGAGAGTAGGTGGGAACTTGCGTAATCCAGATCCTGTACAAAAATATGTGGTTTTGTGTTTTACATAAAGTGGGTAATTCATAAAGTCTGGGTTAGGTCTGGTGCTGAAATCAACAGCAATTCTTTATTTTTTAAAAAAATCTGTATCTTTCTGCATTGTTACATGGTCCATAATCCACATGCATACAGAAAGGAGTAAACAAAACTGAACTAAGTTAGTCATCTATCCTAGTATTTCAAGCTCCATTAGAATCAGAAGGTTAGAGACATTGTTTTCAATATGGCATAGGACAAAACTATGTTGTGTGACAGTAAAGGGAGAGTAAATCAAAGTGCCTAAAATGACATTAAAGACTAGGGACAAAACTTTCAAAAGCACCTCAGCTGCTCAGGAGTTTGCCTTCCTGAAAATCAAAAGACTCAGAGATTTCAGTTCTTTTTGAAAATGAGACCTGTTTTTTGAAAGCTGCTTTTTAAAACATGCCCTTTGCGTTTAAAAACTTGTTCATTCCGGACCTATTGAACAGGCTATGAAAACTGTTTTGATTGCTCTGATGTTCAGGGTACTGTTGTTTGTTAGTACTTGTACATAGTCCACTGATCAAGGGAAGCACCTTCTGGGCAACTTGTATGGGGTGAGTTTGCCACACAACCAAGTGTTGTGGGGTGGTTCTTACTACAGCGTAGGACGTGTGGAAACCTCTGCATTATCTGATCCAGCTCTCGTTCCTGTGTAATATTACTTTCATAAATTTGCAATGTGATTGGGGTGGCTTTCCCCTAATACTGAAGTTGGAGGTCCCCATCTAATCTCACTGCTCAGAACGCTTAAAAGCCTTTTTTTAATTCTCAGTCTATGTGTATTCATGGCCAGTTAACATCCATATGTTCTTATGTCAGCATGATCTCTTAGTTTAAAGAGCTCTTTTTCCTCCCTGGTGCTTACCCATCTGATGAATTTATAGTCTGTAATCGCGTACCCCTTCATCTCTTGCTACCTTTTTTCCTCCGATCTTCCTGTGTGTTCGCACAGGGAACAGAGGGAAGGGTCTCCAAGAGATCTCCTGAGCTGATGCAATATTGTCTTGACAAGATATTGGGCATCCATGACGCAGCTGAACAAATCTTCACCTCAAACAGCCTGATGTATCGAGTTTACGTGGGAGAACAGGGCTATAAAAATTGCAACCCTGTGCTGCTACAACAGTGCTAAACTGGCCAGATGGATGTCAACCCAGCAATATAAGGGCTCCCAGATCTGCACAGTGATGTCTGATGGCATATTTAGTGCCGGTGCTCAGATGGACTTTGCTGCAATGTTTCTTGAACACAGCTGCTAGTCTGTGAGTTTTCTTTATTAATGAATCACAAAGAGGCACTGGGAATGGATGTATAGTTCTAAGTGATTGCTCTGCAAATATATATTTTTTTTCTTTTTGGCTTTTAAATTACCTGCTTAGTATCTTAGTGTGCTTAAGGGCCATTTATGCTTCTGGAAATCTCCCTCATAAAGTAGCTCTTGGTCAACATTTCAAGGGTGAGTTTTGTTTGGGGGGGTTCTGTAGATGCCCAGCCAGAGCCTGTCGGTCACTTTATGACCATGTATTGGCATCTGATGTGAAGACAGATTCCAAAAAATATGTTAATTATGGTACTTGGCTGTGCCTTTAAAGAGCTCACGAATCTTCAGCATTGGTGATCTGGCGCATTTTGTACCATAGAATGAAGTTTTTTAAACAGGTATTATGCAAGGGTATAAGTTTAACTCAATTTCATGTATCTTCGGCACGTTGCATTTCTGAAAATAGAATTGTGTTTTGCATAGTTGGTTATATTCCCAAGGCTCGAGAAAACTTTTTCCTCACCATCAAGATCAACGAATTGCTCCTGTGATACCTTTGGTTATTGCCTTATTTACAGACAATTTTACTTGGTTTTGGTTTACGCTGCCTGTATTTTCTTCTTGGGTCTACAGGTAACACTGGCATTCAAACATAGCACTGGTATCCTTCCATTTTGCTTTGGTCTTTTATTTGATTTTTATGCTTTTTTCCATGGAATTTGTGTGAACCTATAGAGGAGTGACTTCATAAGCAGAAACATTAATTTCAGCACAGAGGCTCACAAAAATCTGTTCATTCTGAAAGTTCATGTGGAGTGATACAGTCCTGATCAGAAATATCATGGTGTTAGTCAGTAAGCAAAATGCTGCTCTGCTGGATAATTTACCCCTCAGAGAGTTTTCCATATGGGAGGCACTGGGATGCCTGCTGGCTTATTTAGTTAAGGGTGGAGGTAAGGATGTGTTATTAGCTATTCCAGTTACACTGAGTATTTCTATGAAGAGTTTCTGGATATCCTTGGCCCTTCACTACTGGTCTGTTCAAGCTGCTGGTAGGTGTAGATTAGGCAGTTGCTGCTCAGTGTATCATACAAACTTACTGCGATTAATCTACATAGTCTTTTGCCAAACACCAACTGCCTGCTAAGCTGTTTTTCGCAGAAACCAGGTGGGCAGTTGGCAAGAGCTGCTCGTTAACAGCAGGAAATGCCAGTTCAGATTGGATCATGTGCAACCCACCAACCATCCCAGCACTGGAAGAGCTGCTGCTGCTGTTCGCATAGAGATGCTGCTCCATCACTGCGGGGGCCTAAGGTCTCTGAGCCATTTCATTGCCACTTGAGGTCATAGATTCTTTTTTGGCATCTGTACAGTGTTGAGGTCTTGCTAAGAAAACACCAGTGGTGTCAGAGAATGTGGCTGAGGATTCAGCCTGGGGCTGATGCTTTGGCCAAAGAGCAAAGAATAAATAGGATTTTGTTAACATATTTCTAAATGTTTTACTTGTTTAAGTACAGTAAGGTGAACTTGTGTGTATTTGGGAAGACACTGTTACACGCATGGAATTAAGATCTATTTTCCCAGTTACTTCCAAGTGCCCTGCAGCTGAGGTTGTGTACTGTCTGCAATGATTCTCAGCTTCACGTTTCTAAACTTTCACCTGTACTTGATCTGGAAAATGTTCCGAACTCTGACTTGCAATCATGGCAAACTGCAGAATGACAGAAGTCTTGACACACAGCTCCTAACCTGCCACTGGCTGCATGGAAGATCTGTGTTCAGGATGCATTTCTGAGTGTTCCTTCCTGATGGGTGACCATGGGAATAGGAATCTTGTTCTTGTAAAGCCTTCAGTGACTGCCATTCATTAGTGTTTGGCGTCAGCCAAGTGATGGCGTAGCAATAGCTGTGGGTTGGGAGGCTCCTGCAGAGGTCACAGGCCAGAGGAAAAGGAGGGAGAGATCAGCATCTAACTTTTAGGGATGTGCTTTATTCCCATCTCATGCCATTCCTGCTTTCCTCTTGCCTGTTTTTTCCTTTTTCATAGCTCCAATGTCTGTTTGTTAAAATAATCATTTTTTTTTCTCTGCATGAGCTTCTGTCATTAAATGAAAGGTCATGGATATAATATGAATCTGGAACGATAAATACAGTGCAAAATGGATTGAGATGCACACAGCAAAGAGGGTTTCCAATTAAAAAACACTTTGCCAAGCTTGCACCAAACAGACAGCCGCGCAGCCTCCGATTTCTCTTTGCTTATAATTAGCTGCTATTGAAAGTTAATTACTTTCAGGACTGAATGAAGTGAAAATTAAAAAAAAAAAAAAAAGTAAAAATAATTTTTCAGGAAGTTGCACCTAAAACAAATCTTCTTTTGGAACATTCTTTGCATAGCGCATATTCCATGGACATGAAAATACAATTCAGGTTCTTTGTCCTAGAAATTAGAGATGGAAAAGGTATATGTGAGTACATCTGGCACCTTGATTGCGTTCTTGGGTTACTTTTGAAGGCTCAGCTACTGGAGTGTATTCTAGAAGGTATATGGAGATTCCGGGTGAGATCCCTGATGCGCTGGTGCCATGTGAAGGGATAGATACTGCAGAAAACCAGAAGCTCTGCTCCCCATTTGAGAGCCTGTCCTCAGGGCCCATTCCAGCAGGCCATTCCCACCCAGTTCAGAGACCCTTTCTGCAAGGACTTTCCTCATCTGCCCTGAGTGCCTCAAACAGTGGTGGTCTTACTGACATCTTGTTCCTTATCCTGCTAGCTGAATTTTAAAACTGATTACCTGTCACTAGGTTTACTGAATTATTTCCTTTCACCATTTTTGGCTGGCTCATGGCAGAAATGTGGTTTATTACAGTGCAATAATGAGGCATTTGCATATAAGGATTTCCCAGGGTCATGATTTATGCTGGGGTGCCTACTCTTGTTTTGAGCTGTTAGAAGTTTGTATGTGTGAGAGTATAGTTAATTATTCTAAAATGCAATCCTGTTGTTTTAGACTATGCATCAGTGACACTTTCTATGGCAGGGAAAACAAACCATTTAAAAAAAAAAAAAAAGGCTGGGATTGGCCAGGACTTCCAGTGCTGGTTGTTTCTGATGTCCCCATCAAAGCTACAAAAGTGGTGTTTGCTTTCAGCAATTCTCACTGTCTGTTCTAGGGATTACGCTTTCAGGGTGTTTTCAAGTTGTGCATTGGGAGAAGCACCCATGCTTTCAAGTCACTGCTGACTTGAGCCTGTCTCCACAATGGACTCTGCATCTCCTCCGTAACAAGCTGCAAGAATCTTGGAGAGGGAAAGAGAAACAAGTATTCTTTCTCCACAGAGGCAGTAAATTAAACTTCTAATGCGAAGAAGGCAGGTGTAAGTCTCACATTTCTCATATTCACTCAAGATCCATGAATCAAACAAATAGATGTTTTCATCTATTACATGAGTATTAATTATATCAGTAGACTACCCTCCAGGCAGGTGAAGCCTTTGTATATTTAAGAGAACATGACAGGTTGTGTTAATTCCAGAAGAGAGAACCATGTTCCTACTCCGTACAGCATAGGAAATAATCTTCAAAATGCCAACGAGTGTTAAATTCTCTACCAGCACAAGATCTTAACAGTGATTTTTGAGGGAAAGGGAAGCCACTCTGAATCTAACTTGGTGTACAAGGGCTCTGTTTCTATAGCATTACATTTAGGATTTCCTTTCTCCTGCTAGCACTATAACATGGAAATACTGAAGACTGGGAAAGAAGGGAGTGTGGAGAACGTATGCCGAGTAGTTGAGCAAGATATTTAAGTAGAAAAGAGAGAAAAATGCTTTATGAGGGCAGAGGAGCAATAACTGATAGAGTTGATAAGCCTTCAGTTTCTCTTTGTGAAAAGAGAATATGAAAATCTGTGCAACTAAGAGGGCAAAACCTTTTCCACCTTTTTTTTTTTTTTTTTTTTTTTTTAAATAATCCATCTCATGGTTTTTGCATCAAGGGAAGACTCAGGAAAAAATACAATAGGTACAATAGGCTTGTTAGATGGCTGGAACAACACAATTATAAGTGAACTGGTGCCACCACTCAAAGCTGAAACCAAGACCTAGACTACAGACTTCTGGGAAAGGCTTGTCCAGTGAGAAGGATATGTGAAGTGGGCTTAGGGAAATAGTTGCCACATGTGAGAGATGGACAATGGTAGCTCGTGACATTTCTCTCTGGGGAAAGAAACCAAGGTTTAATCTAGTAGCTGTAGTCAAAGTTTCTTCTTGGCATTGATTTGCAAAAGAAGAACGTGAAAGTTTCTGCACCATGTACACATCCTCTGACCTGTGCTGCCAGTGTTACTAACTGCAGCTGGACAGAAGTGAAGTGACCCCTGTAGGGTCATTCTTCCTGGTTACATTTCTGGCAGTATTTCTATACTGAAAGCTTTGGAGGAGCCAATTACATCATCTTGTAGACTGCTTTGAGCTTTTATTTTAGCCAGAGAACCAAGTGAAGTATCCTTAATCCTTTCCAGTGTTGGAATAGGCCAGCCTGTCATTTGAGGAGCCAGAGAAACGCTGGCAGAGGCATTCCTATGCCAAATGAACAGAGTTCTTGGGGAAGGCAACTTGGGGAAGCTTTTGGAGGGGCAGGAGGGAAATGCAGCAATTTCATTTCACTTGGAGTCACCATGGCAGCAAATTAATTCTCCTTCCTTCCCCCACCTTGTTTAAAAAGAAAATGGGGAGTAACAATGGCAAGCAAGGCCCCCATCTAGAGTGAGCAGTAGAAACTCATTTACAGCTGAAAAATATATAGAAAAGAAGTCAGGAAACTATTGAATGATTTGTAAAAGGAGCATGATTTTCTTGTTTGCTGCTCCATCCGCTGTCCTCTATGTTAATCTCTGAGAAGAGAAAAAGGCCTCTTTCTCAGCCAAGAATAATTTACCTGTGTGCTGGCACACAGTTAAGAGCAATTTAGAAAACAAAAAAAAAATCACATTCCAAATTAACATGTAGCTGGTGACATTAGAGGAATTCTTTTTTTTTTTTTTTTTTTTTCCTCCCTCGCCTTCTTTTTCCCTCCTATTCAGAAGCTAAAAAGCAGGAGCATTCTTGCTCCCTGAATGCTGCACACAGAGGTGGGGTGTGAGGTGCCTTGAAGGAATAAAGAAGCTGAACTCCGCAAGACACTAGTGGGTGCTGAGCCCCACGGGTGTATGTCAGGCACATGTCGCTAGCACAGGGCATCCTTCCCACTTGGCATGTTGGTACCTCAGGTGGCCCAGTCTGAATGCTTCTGTGGGGAGCTACAGCTGCGTGTGCAGAGTGTGTGGGGCATGTTTGAACTCAGTCCAACCACCTTGGTCCCTGTGCATTTCCATTTAGGTGCAGGCATTACCCTGAAATAGGGAAAAGCCTGAGACTGGAGTCGTCTGTAGGGTTGTGCGAGACAGATCTCGAGGGGTATATCTAACACTAGGGGAGGCACACATCAGGGCTGGAAGCTGTAAAGCAGCTCCAGTTCCTGACTCTTTGTGATCAGGTCTCACCATTTGCACCAGTTTTGATATTATGACTCTGATCTTGCAGTAGTGCAGGTATGACTGAGAAATGAGTAGCACTAAGCCTTGTCCTTATACTTTTGAGCCCTGAGTTTTTGCCAGCAGTATTATTATCTGTTTTATGGAGAAGGAGGGTATAACCAGAATTACTGCTCAATATGAACTAACAGTCTTGGATCAGTGGGTGCAAAACTGTTCCTCTCATCCACCTCTGGTGTCCCCATAAGCATAGCAGTGGCCAAGGAATCATGTGAGCACATAATTTCCAGCTGCTGATGCAATTGCCTTCCCTCTGGCCTCTCTTCAACAATGCCATAACTTGTGCATGTTGTTGCATGCTGTACTGGAGGTATCAGACTTGGTGGATTCTGCAAGTCACTTTTCAAAATCATCATATGGTCAGGAGGTAGAAAACTCATCTCCCAAACTTCACAGCCCTGTGGGGAGATGAAGTTCTATGGGAGTCTCCCAATCAGATGACCACAGCATCTTCTCTGAAGTCACAGAATCACAGAATGTTTGGGGTTGGAAGGGACCTCTGGAGATGATCTAGTCCAACTCACCTGCTAAAGCAGGTTCACCTAGAGTAGATTGCACAGGAATGTGTCCAGGTGGGTTTTGAATGTCTCCAGAGAAGGAGACTCCACAACCTCTCTGGGCAGCCTGTTTCAGTGCTCTGGCACCCCCATGGTAAAGAAGTTTCCCCTCATATTCAGTCTGCCTGTTGCCTCTCCTGCTAGGCGACAAGGCTGGGTCTGCTGCCAGCTGCAGCATTTGTTTGGCTTCTCTGCAGCCACAGTCCAACCCAGGGCCCAGCATGTGGCAGAGGGAGTTTGGTCTCAGGAACAGCGTGTGGTTCTGGAGTCACAAGTTGGTTACATGGAAAGAATGGTATTGCTTGTGCCATCAGTGCTTTCTTGATGATTTGCTGAACCGGAAGGGAAGTGTTCCCCCCAAAATCAGCATCTGGTAGGAATGTTTAGGATAAGTAGGAATAACCTACTGATCTCAGACTTGTAACAATCTCTTTCTGTTGAGGGAGAAAGCATGTGCCCTGCCATTGCCCATGCCCAGTGACATGGAACTCAGTGAATCTGGAAGAAAGCCAGACTGTTTAGGTAGAAGGGAGTACAGTGTCTGCATGGGGCAAGGCCAGTCTCAGCTACTTCCAAGGGGATGCTTGTGTGCAAGTATTAGTAACTGGGAAGGAGTGCTGTCACCGGTAGGCCAGATGGTCATCTACCCTTACCCTCAGGTGTCTTTTCCAAAAAATCCAATAGGTGAGAGGGGCCGTAGCATGAGGGTGGCAACACCCATACCCTATCTTGGAAGGGAAATTTCTGATTTGAGGCCTTTGATTTTTGTTTGTTCTGATCTGACATTAGCTCTCAGACAGCCTCACAGCTGATGGAAATGACATGTCAGTCTCATTGTGGCTCATACTCTTTCCACCAGACAAAGCTGTTGACTTGAGGAGTTCCAGAAAGACTGATTAGCATATAAAGGTGAAGAGAATGTGTTGGGAGGAGTGCAGGTGAGGCAAGGTGCTATGGGGAAAGGAAACTTGCTGGAGGGATAGTTCTTTCCAGCACCTAGCATAGGTGCCAGCATTTTAGCAGCTGGGAGAAGACACAATTTTCAGGAAAAACCTTCCATCGTTCCTACGCTGTGCACGCCATACAGGTGACAGCAGTGGTTCCCACTCAGAAGGTGTATACAGAGGCAGTGTCCTTGGCTTACCCTCATCTGTTCACATGGATGCAGCACAGCTGTGTTTTTGCCAAGGTGGATGCCATGAGCCAGTTGGGAATGACTTTCGCATAGCCAGCAGGACCACCCCAATCTTGTGAATGCCTGCCTTCCTCCACAGTGCCCCTATTGACAGGAATTATTGGAAGCAATTATTGGAGCAAGGGACTTGAGCCTGTTCATTTACTCCATGATAAAGTGCTCATATATGTGCAGGTACTTATTTTCCAACCCTTGCATTCCTGCAGAACATCACTTTAGAATAAATATGTGAATGGCCCTAGAAGTAATCCTTTTGCCTTGTGCATGTTCCCTCTAATTCTCCTTCTTCCTTCTGTTTTAGAGAGCACCTATCCCAGCTTCCCTGGAGCAGTCCACCCCATCATCTATTCTGCTGCAGTACATGCCATGTCTCTCTTCTTTTTTATTTAATTTAATAAAATGAGTGTGTGGGTTGATTTGCATATTCATGGATCACTTGATTAATAATTGATGAGAGGGCCTGGGGCAGGTGGTTGAGAATAAAAAACATTTAGCAGAGAGCAGAGTGGAAGGAACAGATCCCTGGCTGGCACATGTCCACAGGGGGAAGAGCTGCTGGGGGCTGGCAGGAAGGGAAGGGGAGAGCGAGAGGCAGAGTAGACACAGTGTTGAATGTCACCAGTGGAATGCAATTTTGTCAATTTGAATAATTAATCACGTCCTCAGAATCTGTGACCTTTCAATCCAAGGGGCTTTTTTCCTTTGTGGAGCTATTGCCAGGAGAGCAGGGGCAGGAAGGTTCCTCTCCTTGGGACAGGAGGAGATGAGGACAGGGCAGACATTCTGGGGAGTGACTCAATGTGTTTGCTAGTAGGAATCTGGAGCATTTAGAGGAACGTGGTCTTCAGTATCCTAAAGCCAGGACCCACTCACAGACCTGCTGCTGTGCCATAGCTCTCTAATCTGGCAAAGTGTGGTTGAGCTGTGCTAAAGTGTGAGATGAAGTATTGTTCAGACTAGAATATTGTGCCACAGAGTGCCGAGTCCCATAACTTCTGTTCCCAGCCTAAATCCGTGCACTGTAGTCAAAGCCAACTTCCCCAACTCCTGTGTGTCTGATTTATGGGTGGAGGACTCGGAAGATGCTCCATAACCTGTGGGGATGGAAAGTGTTTTAAAGGCATTTTAATGCCACTGCTGTTTTCAGATGCTGCACGACCTCATTCCTAGGACCTTCCTAGCAGGAGGGATCAACCACGTGAAAGAAAAGAAGGGAAAAAAAGCTCTTGGAGTGCAACAGCTTCTTGGGATCTCGCTTAATGAAGCAGAAATGTTGGCTGCCTTTCTTACCTCACCTCACCAAACTCCTACCCTGCTATGCTAATGTGCCTAATGTAAATACTGCTAGGCTTAGGCTTAACGGACCTCCAGGGTTTGAGGGCAAGGAAGTAAGGTATGGTTTCATGCTTTTTTACAGTAATCTGAATATACATATATGTATATTCTGAATACAGATGTCACGTAGCATTCATCTTGGGATTTGTTGTTGTTCCTTTTTTGCAAAATGTGTTGCATTTTGCATGACTTGGGAAAAAGACTGTTTCAGTTTGTTCCCTGGAAATTGTCATCAGTAGCACTCAGTGTTACTGGGAGTAATTAATCTATTGATGCTGACACGGCAGTGGTGGGGAGACCTGGCTAGTGCAGGAATGCTGGCAGAAGCTCCAGTGTTGCTTGCAGTTGTGTAATTAATGGTTTTAGTTTTCAGCTTTTGTTACTAGAGCCAGTGGTGCAGGTGCCCCCAAGTCAGTAGCTATTTTCCTGATTGTGTCTGCACAAGTAGAGCAGCCTGGTGTAAAGTCTTCCTGCTGTTTCCTCAAATGTTGGGGCTGCTTTGAATCCATTTAGGAAAAAAAAAAAGGCACGCAGATTTGTCTGGAGCAATTCTTGCCCAGGACTGGGGGAAACTTGGATCCATAACAGAGTTTTCATCTCCCAGTAGGCGGTTTGGTGGTTTATTTATGAATGGTCTTCACAGATAAAAATGAAAGCAGCCTTTAACAACAACCCAAGGGGGAAGCATTGACCACTCACTTCCGTTTAAGTCTAGCTGTCTATTAATAAGTAGAAAGATGATACATTATGGAACAGAGATAAGTAATTAGGCAAATCATGAATGGTTATTATTCAATTATTATACAGCACTCAATGATACAACTCTTCCCATATTCTTGTTTCCTGCTTGAGAAAGAAATTGGTTCATTGCACGCTCTGTGCTCTGGTGCAGCTTTCCCCAGTGTTCCCATCTAGGAGAGCTGGGATTTAGATTGGCTCTGAACTCCCTCTGGCTTCCATGTCTGCAGCTCTGCTGAGGCTCTGTTAACTCCAGTGGCCTGATACATCTCTTTGGTATCTTAAGCTACGCAGGAATCTCTTACTGCTGTTTTTTCGTTACTACCTTACTTTTTAAATGTAGTTATCCTCCATCTGAGGTGCTGCCTCCCTTCCTTACATACAGGTAGTCTGAGCACTGTCCCATTCCATTGTTTCGAGGGCAACACCTTGCAGCCTTACCTTTGTATGTAGTGAGGCATTTGGGGTCAGGATCCCCATTGATATGGAAGGTGCACTGGGAAAGCAAAGTATCATTTCATGAGCTGGCGTTTCGACATTGCAGAGATTTCCCTGACAAGAGCCTTGGTGTGCTGTGTTTTTATAAACATACTAGGAAAAGCTGAAAAGACATGTCCAGTCTTTTGCTTGGTTTGGCTTGTCTAACCACAACAAAAGAGAATAGATGTAATGTGGAACAATCCTGGTACCCTACAGCTTTGCCTTATTGTTTCAAACTTTCTACATGCTTTGTTGTTTTTATACCGCCTACCCACCTCCCCCTCCCAAAATCCTTCAGGAACACGGAGGGCTGGTTGGAACCAGCATATAAAATACAGAAACTTCTCTAGACTTCACAATCAAATCTTTCGAGCCAGAAAAAAAAAAAAAAAAAGAACATATTTTATGAGCATAGTGGGATACCCTCCTGTATATTTTCTACACCTGAGGTAGAAAGATTCTAGTAGCAAATATCAAATAAGTACGAGTCCTTTAAAACTTTTTTTTTGCTTAATACAAAAGATATTGGGGGAGAGGTCTTGGGTTCAATTTTAACTTTTGTTCAGAAGTTTAGGTCAATACTTATTTTAACAAGACTTTCATTCTTCTATTAATTGGGAGCCCCTGATCTAAGAGAATTGACTGCAAAAGCAAACAGAAAAAAGAGCATCTGAGATGAGTGTAGCTAGATATCTTTATTCTGTCTTCGTGTACCTGCACATACCAGTAGTAATTTCAGAGCAAATGTTCGTATCCAAACAAACTTGAATGGAACACGTGACAGGTGTTGGGCACTTGCACAGTCCTGTGAATTCTGTAAATGTCTTTCTGCAGCAGAATTTTTTTTTACCCTTGCTTTTGTAAGACTTGAAATTCATTCCTGGACACCAAGCCAGGTACATCACTTACTTTAGCTAGATAAATTTTCTTCTTTAGCAGAGAGTAGTTCCGTCTTCCTCAGTCTCTCTAGCACTTTTGCCCCTATTATCACTGTGTCTAATCACAACTGTTGAGATGATTATCTGCGTAGGTCCCTGGAGGAAAGGAAGTGTTATTCTTCCCATTTCACAGGAGGGGAGAGAGAGACACCTCGCTACTGTGTGACTAATACGAGGTCCTGAGGGAATTAATTGAAAGCAGTGTCTAGGGAAAACCGCGGAGAGCATGGGTTTGGTACCAAGTGCTGCTTTACCGAGTGGCTGATTTTGTAACGTGAATCTCGCTCCCTGGGATCTCATCTGAGATTCATCAGTTTGTTTCCTACTTGCAAGCTGGTGATAATCATCAGCCTCTGCTGGCCTAGTCTATGATTTAACATAAGTGCATCTTAGCAATGTTGCTGATTTGGTTGGCTGGAGATTTTCCACATCTGGATAATTTTAGTCAGAGTCAACTTTTTTCCAACTTCCTTGATTTTTATTCATGTCTGAGACTTTGGCCCATGTTTGCAGAAGGAAACCCTGTACACAGAATCCAGCTCTGTAAACAAGTTTCTGCAAAATCTGAAGGCAGAGGTGGTGGCTTGTAGTTCAGGTCTGTTTCATTGCTAACCTCTCTTTGCTATGTAGTTAACCTCAACAACGATTGTAGGCATATTGTACCTGTCTTACAACTGTCCTACTGGTACCATGCACAATTAATATGACACCCGGGAATGTAATACAAGCTTCATGTCACAGAATTCAATTCATTTAGCCCTTTTCTTCCCTGGGTATATCTTGGCTAAGGTCAGTGAATTTGCACTGAAATTTCGTTTGCCTCTCTGTGCACATACTGCACATTACCACAAGATCCCAATTAACAATGTCAGACACATTTTTCTCCTTTTCTTCTAATATGAGAAGAAAACGCACAATAAGCTGATTTCTTCACAATGCTTTTCAGCACATAGGCCTTGGCACAACCTAGGGAATACCCCTCTGTTGCAAAAAATAATAGCTCTAAAGTCTTTGCCCAACTGTTAACTAAAATTTGTATAGCATGGTGGATAAATCATCTGCTTAGTACGTCTGAAGCATTATGTTCCAATCCTGTTAAAGTTGTAGTTATTCAATATTTCAATTAACTATTTTCTGCTGATATGATTATATATTAATTAAATCTTGCTAATATTTCCAAAGCCATGATAGAGGAATATATTTGATCAGATATTTCTTTTCATGTGTATGAAAGGCCTGCTAGGGAGAGAGCTGCAGAACTGTAAAAAGAGATATGCTATCTCTAAACAGAAATTACTTTAAGGAAAGGGCTGGCTGTGGGAGATGCTTGCAAACGTCTCACTCTGTTGTGTGATCCTGGTTTTTTTTCCACCATGCAAGTGCAGTTGGGCCTCAGCAGAGGCAAATTTGTAAGAAAAGCCAGAATCGCAAAGAAGTGGTGATACAGCAGGTTGCACTTCTCCTTTTTAGCTGGTCCTGTAATTATATTCCTGTGTAGCAAAAGGATTTCATAGATATTGGGAAAATTTTCCCATACAGACCCATTTCAAACCATAAATTTTGATTCCTGTGATGCTTTCAGTAAATACAGGTTACATTAAGTCACCAGGCCTTCCAAGGTCTGAACAAGGCAATTGAATTTTCATGGTGCAAAGCTGAATTCTCTCTGTGCTTTCTGTTGGAGAATGATCCTCCTCTCCAGCCTGTCTCCTGTGCTCTTTAAGGGCACTCCTGCATCTCGCTGAGTCTGAGTGAAGTGGGTCCCATTTCCATATTTTGAAACCAGGTTTTCTGCAAATCATAGGCAATCAAGCTTTGTCTTGTTGAGCAGTGTAGGACAGAATTGTGGCTAACTCAGGCCCTGCTTTTTCCTTGTGCCATAGCCTGTGAAGCCTTCCAGGACTGGGGTAGCTTGGTCTTAATTCCACCTTGTTTCATTTGACACTGTGCAAGCAGCTCACCTGTTGTCACGGTGCATTCAGCGATGGACTCGTGATGGTTCTTTTACCTTGATCTCAGAGTGCAAAATTAAGGGGACCAAAATGCTAAGGGGTTATAATTCAATCAAGCAGTGTTACTTTATTAATTTGCCCATAAAGCGGCACGCGGTAGAGAGAGAGAGAGTAAGAAAAAGAAAAGGGAAAAGAAGCGGGGAAAAAGTAAGAGTAAAGATGAGAAATGAGGTTGTGTTTATCACCAGTCAAGTTCCAAAGGCGTCCCTCTGGTCTCTGGTCCCGTGGAGTCCAGCCGGTCCTCCGTCGTGGTTCGTGATCCTCTGGCAGGAAGATCTTCAATGATGTCCATTCTGGAGTCATCCTTTATGCTTCTTCACCCCCCCCTTGCTCCCCCTTGTTTTAGGCCAGTCTCCACCTTGATTTCGCAACCTGGGCTCGTACTGCATAGGCTCGAAAGATTGATGCCTTCTTTTGGCAATGCTTACGTGTCCAGCATTCAGGGGTCTTTCTCTGGTCCATTGGGTGACCTCAGGACCCTTGGTGAGCTTGTGGGTATGCTCCTTTTCATTGGCCATTGTTTGAGGGAACAGATGAGGGACACGTGGAACTGAGGCAGCAGGTGAGAACACAATTCTTCTGGATGGCGGCTATTGTTTCTGGGTCGAAGAGAGCCTCATAACAAAAGCTTTCAGGAGGCGGGGGCTGGTTTGGCTGGAGAAGCAGGCAAAGTCCACACAACAGCCATTGTTAGCAGGAGCCACCCCGTATCGGAGAAACAGTGCAACACAATGCTTCTCCTTGGGCCTCTCTCCAAGTCATTGTCCATGGGTTCTTTGGGTCTCAGCTTCAGTTCTCTAAGTTCTTGATGGCGATATTCAGGCAAATATTGCTCCGTGTTCGGACTGACTCTCACACCTGTGTGTAGCCAGGCTGCTTTAATCACCTGCTCCTTCCATACTTTGCTTATTACCTCCATGCAGTGGTTTGGATCCACCCCATGAGTCCCATGGGTAGCTGCTGTATGAAATCACAAGTTTCCCCTTCAATACCTATATTTTTTTTCTTGCCATCCCCTGCCTCACACCATGGTCCTAATCAGTTGCAGGGTGCCCAGGAGCAGATGGAGCTGTGCTGCCAGCTCTAATGGATGGGCTGGAGCCCCTGAGGAGCAGGAGGTGCAATATTGACTGACAGGAGGCCACCTCGGTGGCACCAAGAGCTAGTCCCTGCATTGTCTGCTAGGGTATGTGACAGTGGAGAGCTGTGATCCTATGTGTTTGGGGTGGGGAGGGGGGCAGGCAGTGCCTCCTGACAGGCACAGGCATTGCTGCATGACCTGCCATTTGCTTTCAGTCATTTGGATGCAGAGATGCAGTCTGCAGTGTCACTGCTGAGTGAAGAAAAACACTGTGGCTTTTTAAATCAGATCCTTTAGGGCTCTGTTTTTTCTCTCTGTCCTGTCTCTCTAGTCTGTTTTCTTTTCTCTCTTTTTTCTTCCTGTTTCCTTTGCTCTCTGTTTATCTTCCTGTTCCTGGTCTTCGCCTTCCTTTTCCTCCCTCCTCATTTGCCCTCTTGATGAGGGGAAGGTAGAATTTCCATTTTCAGATCAAGTCGATTTGGCCCATCTGTCCTTTTCTGTATTGCACAGCCCCACAGCAGCTCATGCTGCAGCCCATCTTGCATGCTTCACAGGAGAACATGTGCATCTGCCTAATTGTACAAGACTGTACAAGAATGGGGAAAGCATTTCTTTCCTTCCCATTCCAGGCCCTGATGCCCTGAATTCCCCTTCACATTTGTTCAGCATAGCTTTCAATGTTGTTATTTCTTCTGAAATTATCCAGTCGTGGTATCTGAGTTGACAGCCTCTCACAGCTGTGGATCCTACAGGTTCTTCATCACAGCAGCAAGGAGAGAGTTGCCTTTTTTTCCAAACTGGCTGCCTATTAATTTAATCACTTCTCAGCCCTCTTAGGTTTCATGCCTGCACTTACGTTAATGGCCATAGTCTGCCCACCGTGTCGTTCATCTCTGAATCAGATATGGTTATACCTCTTCAGAAGAGCTGCCTTCATGAAGGTCTTACCTTCCTTGGGTTCTTGCCCTATTTAGCACCCTGTGCATTCAATACCATAGACAGGTATCCTAGCACAGGCTCTGGACTTGCTGTCTGTAGTTGAGCTCTGCCCCAAATCTCCAGTGTGATCTTGTGTACAGCAATGAATCTTTCATGACTTCTTTTCCCATCTGTGAAGTGAGGAGTTACGTTTTGTTCCTTTTTCCCTTCCTGGGAGTTTTGCACCTCTAAGCTACTCCTGTTTCAGATGGGCTGTACCTGACCATGTGTAGGAGAATTGTAACAAGGAGCTCTCACTAGAAGCCTCCTGGGTGCTAATAGAAGAGGAAAAATAAATTTTATCTGCATTTTCCATGCACCAGGACTAGCAAAACCTCCACCCCAAGGTCCTCTAAAAGGAAATGCCAGTATCCAACAAGTCATGGATGCAGATGAGCAGAAGACACTTCGTGTCTCTATAAGGAGGTTGACTACTTCAGTGCCAATGCAATCCCCCTTCGTTGGAGGGCATCAACTACCAGCCCTGCTTCCTTTCTAAGGTTCACTGGACCTGGCTTCCTTTGTCTTTCATGACTTGATGGAAGAGAGGTTTTTATTAAACAATAACTTGTGTTGGTTAGTTTGTAGCATTGGGCCAATAATGGGTTGTTTGGTTCGTTGTTTTTTGTTTTGTTCTTTTTGTTTTGGTTTGTTTTTTAAAACCTTTCTCTTCCTGTTATTCCTGACAAAGTGACAATTCAGATGACATGAGTTTTGGAATGAGATTTTTAATCAGGTAGCCTTGCTTATGCTACCCATTTGCAGGAGATACTGTGTAGATGTAACCCAAATCCAGCAATGTCATGTATGGATATGGCCCTGAAGTCATGCTAAACCTGACTGCAATCAGAGGCTTTGTATTAGGGAACTATTTTTAGGTAGTACATGGATAAACCAAATAGAAACAACCCAGGTTATGTTCTGGAATCTCAGTTCCCTACCTTTTCTTTTTCTTTTTTTTTTTTTAAACCACTTTATTTGCTGAATTGGACATTTCATTTATCCATGTCTTGGATCTTGAATTATCCCCAGAGGTACAGGTTGGTGCTCAGCACCCCAGGCTCCAGCCCATCTTATTTTACAGTGCAGCTGTGTTTGAAGTTTACCCCTGCTGCTTGCCTCTCCCCGAGCCATTCACTTTCTGAGCAAATACATGCTGAAGATGGAGTTGCAAAGTCCCACTTGCGCAGCTGGATGCTGAGCACTGGATGGATATGTGAGGCTGGGATCCTTCATCTTGTAGCCCCAGCAACTGCCAGTCAGGCATTTGGACTGAAGCTATAAGGAAAACCATTTAGCTGTTTAGGAATAAGGAGTTCAGTTTCTGAGGGGCTGATTTGAATATTGCCGTGCATAAGTGCCAAGTGACATGGCTGATTGATGTGTGATTGGGTATGTTCCTCTGATCTAAGATCATGACCTCCAGCTGGGTTGCTAAGTCATATTCTGAGGTGACCGTAGCATTTTCTGAAGATTTAAATTCCTTTTATATATGAAAATAAATTTTGTCCTTCCTGGGGCTGAGGGAAACCTTCTGAATGTAAACAGCTGCAGTAGTTAGTATTGCTGAATATATAGCACCGGGCAATGCATAGTTCATGAAAATTTCATTGAGAGGGTATGAATTTTGCTGTCTTCAATATGAAATAGGTAACCAAAAAAAGGGAGGCATTGGACCCAAGAGCCAAATTTAGCCATGTATGAGGCAATGAAAATAAATCAGACTTTATAGCATTTTTATTCTTTTGTCTTAAATGGAGCAGTGGATTCTGAGGTGTGAAGTCACAGATGCAAACAAAACAGGGTTGAAAAAAAATGGACAACTTTAGGCCAGGAGACTATGATGACGGCCATGTCCTGTGTCTATGATTAGAATCCAGAATCGCATGCATGAGTGGAAACTTCAGGCTGGGAGATCGTGGGGTGCTGCAGGGCAGAGGAGGGGAGTGTTGGGGGTGCTTTGTTGTAAATTTAGTCTTTTTATGAAAAGTAGTAATTATTTTCATGCATAGAAACTTCGATGATACATGTTTTCTAACATTTCCATGGGAACCTCCTGAAAACGTTCTTTGTGAAAGATCAACAATTAAATTATGCATTTATGAAACTCTGGAGAAAATAGTGATTTTTCTCATACCTTTTAAACGTGCAGCAACATAAAATAAACATGCAGGTGTGTTTCCATACAGGAACAATCATCTGACCTCAAGCGCCAAAGATTGCTGTTATCTTACTACTTTAGATTGAAACTTTTGAAGATGGGCTGAGCGAGGAGGGTAACGGAGAGATGTGCTTCTTGGGGCTTGGTGGCAAGGAAGAACTTAATATACTTCAGTGCCTTAGGGATCAATCAAAGCCTTTCCCCAGTACTTACCTGTTGGGTATGTGGGATGTCTGATCAGTCCAGAACAGGGTGGCAAGAACTGGTGAACCAGAACATTCCATTGATTCTGTTAGCATCTGATGTTAGTTTGGCATTTGATATATTGAAGTCTCTCATTTACAGGGAGTGTTGGGGGTGGGAGAGGGAAGTTGAATGTCTCAAGAAGTTATCTGAATTAAAAACAAGAGGAAGTATGAAAGCCAACTGCAGTCATTAAAAATGAATTTCCAGGAAGGCTAGGCAAAGGGAGATTAAAAAATATTATGATTTCTGTCACGACTGCATTTAAACAGGGCCATTAAAGATGCTATTGTCTGGCACAGCTGTTTTAGAACAATTATCTGTTTGACAACAGGCAGAAGGATAAGCTGGCTACTGCCCCTTTTCCCCAAGATGCTGTACAGAGGAACACGCAAGTCTGTATGTGTCCCAGCACTCCCTCCCACCTCACACCCACATGAAAAAAATCCTGACCATCTTCACTGAGAGAGGCAAAGAAGCCCTAAATCTCATCCCTGAGCCTCCTCATTGACTTGCTGAATGAAGCACATGCTATAAGGAGCCTTGTTGCTCCGTCATGATTTTCTTTCCTTCTCTGCAGGAGCTTCAAGCCACATAAGTCTGGCAAGATCGCAAGTGTGGGTTTGGCACATAGCTGTATGTGTTTTAACACCTACCTCCGCAACCACACTTCACTTTCTTATAGTTGCCTTCTGCTTTACTCTTTCTCATTGTGTATTAGGCTGTTGCTTTGAGCTGAGGAAATCTGATGAAAACATACTCCTGGAAAAAAAAAATAGGTGACATATTTTGGGAAAATTCTTGCCTTTGTGTTCCCATTGCTGTTTCTGGCCATACTCCCTATATGTAGTTCTAGTTCCAGTCTTTACCTCCCCAGCTTCGGTTCCCAAGGATGGCCAGGAAGCTTCCCAGAAAGAGAATGTAATTGCAGGTTTTTAAAAATATAATTCAGTTTTGTGTGGAGGCTGAGCAAGTAGAGCCTCTGGGAAACTGGTTACTTGCACCCTACTGACTCCAGGAAAGTTCCTGTCACTTTGCATATCCACAAGATAGTGGAGGTTTGGAGATGTTTTCTTCCCCCTTCACTTCCAGACCAGTACTCCATCTTGAGACCTGGAAGCCAAAATGGCTTCTTAATGAATCATATGTACCCAAAAGGGAAGATGCAGCAAAAAAGATCTTACTTAAAAAATAGCCTGTCTTTTAGCTTTGATAAAAGGTAGTGGATGGTCATGTTTAATTACTCTGCTGAGTAGGTGGGGTGGATATAGAGAGAAACAAACTCTGAGAAAAGGTATTTTACAGCTTTCACATTTTTCAGAGAAGGCTTTTGTGGTTGAACTTCTCTAAGCAATCCCAGTCAACTAAGCTGGGGAATAACAGTAATCTCTTTCTTAAGGTAAACAAGAAGTTCATGATTTGTTTTTTGTTTTCTACCCAAGATTACTTCAATAACAGGCCCAGGTCTGCAAATGTTCAATCTTATGTATTGTGTGCTGATTTCAGAGCCCAGACTCATTCCAGGAGGAAACACTGCAATTTTCCCTGAAGGCTTTCTCTTTGCTGTCCTCCTTCTGGCCTGTCAGAGGGACAATCTCTTTTCTCTCCTACAGACTGTGTTGCCTGGGAGGGAGACCTACCCACTCTCAATTTTCCTTCCCTGTCCCACCCCCACCCAGCACTAGAGCGAAGCAAACAGGGCTGCAGTGATTATTTGGAGCTGTGCTTTTGCCTGTGCTCTTAGGCAGGGTTACAGCACAACTGGGACGCTCTACTTCATGTCCTCAAAGGTAGTGGGTTATTTCTGAATATTTTTCTATGTGCATCGTGTACAGGACAGTTTCAAAAATCTTCCACAGTGTTAAGCCTGTTATGTTTAATAAAGCTGTGTTTCAATGTAAGTCTTGCCAAGGGGTCGCTAGCCACACTGGCTGTTTGGTCATGGGTACCGCTCTGCTTTAAGCGGTGGTTGCTTGGCAGCTAGGAGGGGAATTTCTCCATTGCCAGACTTTGTGCCATTGACTCTTGTGTTAAATCAATCTCTCTGCTAGCAGCTGACAGTATGGAGCCCCTGACACATGGCTCTGCTCCTAATTCCACTTACTAGAAAGCAGTAGCGAGGCACACTAGCCAGCCAACTAGTTACTGACTGCAACCATTGCAGCAGCTGATTGTCATTCCTTCCCTTTCACTTTGGATTTCTCCACTGCTGCTTGCTGCCTCTTTTCCTATCAACTCAGATGACCTGATGGCCACAAAATCGTGTCCTGTTAATGTCTAATGAGCAGTTTGTAATGGTTATGGAGATGCAGCATCCCATCCAGGCTAGACATTGACAGGCAGTAAATAAATATTGCTCTCCGTGCTTCTGTCAGTACTCATCATGCTGTAGGCTTTGCTGTGCTTTCTGTAACTGCTGGCACACGTATCATGCTAGTCCTGTCTCTTGGTTAATGCATACGATGGAGGAAAGGGTCACCTTGGCTGTACAAAGTTAAAGCATGAAACTTGCAGCCCCCTGAGCCTCATGGGGCAACTGGGGTGTGATGTGTCCTTGCAATGTAAAGCTGTTTGTAGGGTGGGTTTTTCTGCATATAGAACTTTTTTAAGGATCTCTTTCTTCTTGCCTTTGAAAGATTTGCACTTGGCTATCTCCTTCACTTCATTTAAGCATGGGTTCCCCTGGCCCTTGCATAGAACCTTGTTAAAATTCCACCTCTTCATACCCAGAACTACTGAGCAGCATTGGCCCGGGAATATGGTGTTAGAAATATTTACTGCAAAATAAGAAAAATATATTCAAGTGCAGAGAGACATTACTAACTTTTCCAGCTCTCTATAAGCATCTTGCCATGAGGTTCAAGTTTCCTACTCACATCAGCTTTCACCTTTGTTGAGCTTTTATAGGCAAGGGATGTGGACAGTGGAGAGAGACGTTACAAGGTAGTAAGAGCACAAAATCTACTGCAAATCATAATGAAGGACTGGTTCAGAGATGTGCCATCAGGGAAGAGATGAGGAGAATGACTTTCTCCCCCAGGCAGATCTGGGAAGTTGTCTTATGGCCCTGCTATTGTCATGTGCACAGTCCCAGGAACCTCAGTTGGGAAGCCTCAATCAAACCTCAGGACACTCAGCCCTGAGACTTGCAGGCAGTCCTTTTACAACCTCCCAGCTACCTGCTGTGTCTGGTATAAGCCTCCACAAATTTAAAAGCGGTAATAGGCTGAGATGACTCATTTTTGTAATAGAGATGGATGAGTTTTCAAATATGCATGTTTACTCCTTGCCCTACTTGTGAGCATCTGTGGGCACGGCTATTCATCCACCTGCACAAACGTTTATGGTGCATGCCCTCCCCTGACCTGTGCAGAGGCACACTATGTTTGCTTTTCTCTTGGCTGTTCAGGGAAGCACCTCCAAATAATCCCAGACACATTACTCTACCAGATGTAACAGCTGCCTGGTCTGTAGCACCCTCACCTGGTGCAGGTGTGGCTGTCCCTGTTATCCACTCTCCTGCGTAATACAGACAACTTTCCAGGGATACAGCTGCCCACAAGCAATCCGGCTCTAGTCCTTAGTGTCATGTCATAGCTGTGAACCCAAAGCAGCACAGCATTGAAGCATTGCGGTTTCCCATCTCCTGACCTGCAATTACAGCCATTTGTGTTTCTATGCAGAGAGGTGTCCAGTGGCTCTTTGGATCACCTGAACTTTTGGTGTCAAAATGTCATGACTCCTCTAAAGCAAATGGGATCCTGCTTGTCCTCTTGGAGAGGTTCTATAAAACACGCTTGTCAAAATCTAGCAAAGCCAAATCCTTGTACTTGGTGGACCTTGGCAAAGATTTCTGCTGAATCACCCAAACAAGCTGAACTTTTGCATGTATTTATGTACACATATGTACGTATACATAGAATCACTTATCTATATATAGCAAATTCTGTGTTTTCATTCTTTCTCACCTTGAAGTAGTTATTATTCTTCCAAATTGCCACTTTTGATACTTTCTCTCATTGCCCACTTCATTTCTAACCCACTGCATGCCCTACATCTTCAGACAATTTGCTGAGCAAAGTTTGCTGTGCCAGACCATTTGGTGACGTGCTTGGGATGGCTGGGGAACAGGCTGAGACCCTGTGTCTCATCTCACCTACATGGGTTTGTCTGATGAGGGAACCCAAGGTTTCAGAAGGGAAAGGCTGCCCTGTAACCTCCTGTCCTGTACGGATTCCCCAGCTTGTGCTTCGCTCTCTACCGCTCATGTGCTGAACAGGAAGACGTACAGCACTTGCAAATGTATTTTGAGATGCTTGACTGTTTCAAGCAGCTTGTGACTCTGAAAACAGCTTTATTTAAATACTGCATGCAAGCTGGTGTTTCAAAATAAGAGCATAATTAAGGCAAGAAGGAAGGGAGGGAGGATATCAAATATTCATGTACTTCAAAGAAAATACAGTTTCTTAGGTGTCCTGTGCATACAGACTATTCAGGGAGCAAAATATGCCACGGCAGTTCAGTGAACTTGGTGCACAGGCACCTTTCAGGGCTTGGCCCAGCAACTGTGATGGTACTTGGGACTGGGCAGAGGAACACAGGGAAAAATAAGGAACAAAGCAGGAAGGCAGAAAACTGTCAGCAGGAGTGCTGTTTTGCCTTTAAACATACCGTTTGGGGAAGGTTTACGCAGTGTGTTTCATGCATGTTTTGGAAGAGGGAAGCATGGAGAAATTATTTGGAGAAGATGAAGTATTTTAGTTTCTCATTTTGCAGTAACAGTGTTGACTTAGAAAATTTCCTTTTAAAAAAAAAAAAAAAAGGGGGACATTTGGAAAGAAAAGGCAGTTTTTTTCACGTAGGTCAAATAAAATCTTTCAACCAATCTGAAAAGATTGTTTTTCTTAAAAAAAAAAAAAAAATCAAACAGGCAAAAAATTAAATTGATAGGTCAGATTCTTCTTGGAAAGAAATATTTTCAATTTATCATTCTGACCAGTGGACAGAAAAATTGTCTGGTGCTGAAGAGAAGGGTGTGTCAGAGGGAGACGAGGAAAGAAAAAATATGATTGAGATTGAGAGAACGGCTGAAGCTGGTGATACCCAGGCAAGAAAAGAAGTGTGGGGGGGTGGTGTCAGAAACTCTCATCACTCTTGCAGTGCTGCTGGGGTCTGTGAACGAGACCTGGACCTTCAGGAGAAAAAGAGGCTGGTAATCGTGCCAGTGCTGCCAGCCATGGGAACAGTATGCAGAGGGGCAGCACAACGGGGGCTTGCCTGGCTGCTTGGCTTTGATGAATGACACGCTGCTTAGCCCCTGGCCTCAGCCACCAGCCACATTGCTGGGGGCATCCGTGCCTGTGAGTGCCGGAGCAGGAGATCGAGGAATAATTGGTTGGCCACGGCGGTCTCCGTGCCCACTGATCTGTGGGGAGCGGAGCCATCCAAGAGGCACAGCCAGATGGTGAGTTGTAATGTGCCTGTATTTATAGATGTCTTCATTAGGTGACATCCGCATGAGAGATGAAGGATCTGCATCTTGCAGGGCTTGTTAAGGATCAGCACAGCATGGTGATGAAGACAGGCTTTGAATTAAGGGAGTGGAGCACAGGCATGGGGATACAGTACTTCTTACAACGCAGTTTGAGGAGAGATGCAAGGTGAAAGCAGAAAACACAATAAGAAAAAGAAGAAAAGGTCAAGGTTGGGGGTGAAGCCAAGCTGAAACAAGCTGCAACTTTCTCCACACATCCAACACTACCTTCGGTCCATTTTGTGTCTCCCCATTCTGCTCCCAGGGCACCTGTGCTATCCAAATTTGTGCTAGCACCATGCTCACCACGCTGTCCTGCTCTCACTGCCATTCCCTGGACTCAAAGCCCTGTGCTGCCTCTGGCTGCTTCTTAGCATGTCCTGCTTCCAGTCTGTGCATGCACAGACACATACATGTGTGTGTGGAAGCCTAATGGCTACTGGCTCCAGGATATCTGACCTATGTAAGAAACCTGGCTGCTGAGGGCACTGGAGGGACATTCTGCTTGGGGGGAGAGCGTTGAGAACAAGAGTGTTTGTGCTCAGCCCTCATCCTTGCTTGTATTCCTTTGTGTGCCATTACTCTGCTGCAGCTCCTTCCCTGCTCTTGCCCCCAGCTTGTAACTCACGTTCATTCTGCAAAATCCTGTACTCATCACTTCCTGGAAGAAGTGTGTGCAAGGTGACAATTTTGGCATGCAAATTGTTGTTATTGCCAAGGCCATTTTTCTCTAGCCTAGTATTTCCATCTGTTTAGTGCAGCTCTTATTATTATAGAAGTAGGAAGCATTCTCTCTGCCTTTATCCACTGTTTTCATTTCTGAGTCAGATGCTCTTCTAATGTGAATGTATTTCCAGACCATCATCATATATGTTAAAACAAAGCACATATGAAGGCTTTTGAACTTCATTTTCTATAGATAGATCTTGTCCAGAAAAGGCAACTGTATAGACAAAGCCATCTTCAAAGGATTATGAGCTAACTCAAGTGAATGGAGCATTTTGGATAATCATGGTCAGATCACAAAAACCCAGAGTGGAGCACTCATGAAATACGTGGAAGGGCTGCTAGCCAGGATTTTAGGAGAGCTGGTCTGACACTTAAGCAATGCAGGTTAGGTAGGTTAGAGGGGCACCTCGGGAGCCAGCAAGTCCTGCAGAGTTCATCTGCCTCTGGCAGCCTCAGTAAAGAATTGCCTTTCAGCTGATTAGATCTCTCAGACCACTTTTCATTTCCAAAAGACATTCTTACGTGCCTATGGTGCTTTTTGCACTTATACTAAGCCTGAGTTTGTGTTAGTGGCCCTTGAAAGTTGTTTCTGAGGAAAGAACAGGTAGATTTACAGCACGGCAACTGGAGAGGCTGATTTTGGCTTGGCTCTTGACTGCAAGTAGGTTTTGCCCTGACTTTGCTTGGGTCCAACAGCACATTATGCCTTTTTTTCTGCCCGTTTTTCTTACTGTTCTCTGTGTGTCTTGGATGGCTGCCAAAAATATAAGTGTACTGCAATTATCCTAACATGATGGCTCATCTGGAAGGTGGCACACAGCTTTCTATGTTAGAAGTATCCAACAGACTGACATTACTCCTCGTCTGATATATGACTGTACTGTAGTCCTGGGAGAGGTCACTGTGTAGTATGGACCGACCCGAGCAACCTAGCTTGCAGCTAATATGAATATCTCTAAGCTTTAGTCAGATACGGGTGATGGTGCTATGGAGAAGGCTCCTGACTGAAACAGCTGTGTGGCCCTTGGACTAGTGCAGTGGGAAGCCTGAACCAGTCTTGGAGTCACAGGTGGTGGTCAGGGAAGGAGCAGAAGAAAACTGTACCCTTCCCACTTGTGGGGGAAGAAACTGAGGATTGAATTCAATTGATCTAGCAGTGCCAATTTTTTTTTTTTTTTTATTAATGAAGAGCCTTGTTATCTCTCTGTAGTCTGAGGGCTCCCTTTCCCAGCTGCTGGCCAAAGCAGTCAAGAATCTTGTGGTCTTCCTCAGCCCCCTTGCAGAGGCGAGATTCTACAAGCACACTTAAAAATCACGAGCTTTCTCTGTTCTGTACTAGAAGCAAATGCCCTGTGTAGTAACCTGAAGTGCAGAGAGAAAATCCCTCTCTGTGCTGAACTGTGGCAGAGCCACAAGATGCCAAGATGGATTTAAACAGGGCAGTGCTGTTTTTTTAGAACATTTAATAATATTTGCAGGTGTGTTGCATGCTAAGATAATACATTTCCAGTGAAGGTTGATTGAATGCAAGGGCTGAAAAAGGCAAAGCTCTTTTCTTTCCCAGCCTCTTCCTTTACACTGGCCAGAAGAGTGTTGTGGTACTGTTTTCCACTTATATTTGAAGCATCAGCACCGTCTGCTGCTGCAGACTAGAAATTGTAAAGTGGGACCAATTTCTGGTCACTTGTTAAGAGAAGCTCATTGATTTAATTGTGCAATCCCATAAATGCCAATAGTTTCTCTCTTGTAGGACCCGTAGATGCGTTCCATGTTAGTTGCTGCAGTCCTACTAATGAAGTGGTATTAAACTTGTACCTGTGTGTACGTGCATTGACCTAGATTTATCAAGCTGTTACACTTAATGCTTAAATTGCACTTGATTGGCCCAGTGGTCTGATCTGGTCTGGCAAATACAATATTCTCTACAAGGCTCCTAAGAGGAATTCCCTAGCTGATCACACATTTCTTTGCACCATTATAGATCTTCCCCTACCCATTTCTTCTTACTCGTTTCTACTTATTATCTAGGGAAGTTATTCGCAGCAGCTTGTTCACAGGAACACGTGAAATTACCTTGTTCCTCTCTGTTCTAAGTAGCCACTGTTAAAAGAACAGATATTTGATTTTTTTTTCCCCTTATATGGAAATAGCTTTTTTGTATACAAGACTATTAGTGGAAGGGGTTTTGTTGTTTTTGTTTGTTTGTTTCTTTTATTGTTCGTTGGTTTGGGGTTTTTTCTTATTTTTTTAATTTTTTTTTTTCCTCTCCCCCAATTTTCTGCCAGAGAGAAGAGCACTTGGGAGTTTTCCACTGAAACAGGTTCTGGTTAGCAAATAACATTTTGCTGAAACCAAAAACACTTTGCCGAAACTTACTGGTTACAGCAAACTCTACCATGCAGGGGCTGCCAGAAAACAGCTCACAGGGCGAGCTGTTCAGAAACTCATTTTGCCAAGGATCTTGGTCTCCAAGGACACTGCTCCACAATAGTTTTAACTGATGTGAGTCAGGGCTAGTGAATTCCAGTCTTTGCCCAGAGGAGGGTTTGAGAAGGGAGCAAGTAAGACCATCCGGCTTGACAGGGCGCAGGTGATGCTGCAGCAGCAGTAAACCTATAGTTGAACCACAGCCTGAAGCAGCCTTGCTGTGCATTCATGTCCCATATCCTTCTCACTCTGCAGCAAACTTCCCAAATTCCTCAGCAGGAAATGTCTGCAAAATTCCTAAAGCAGAGATGCCCACAGGAGAGAAATCCTCAAGTTTACCCAGTTTGGTTAAGTGTGTGCTTGTGTTTGTTTTTTCTCTAAAGCATTAAACAGTTGTGTACCCTTGAGGGCAAACTCTAAGTGATAAACCCTGCTTCATTGTTGGTGTGACCATGGATACCATCTAGCATCCATTTTTTCAGAAGCCCTCACAATCCTGGGTTAATATTTATAAATCCTTTACACAGATTTGAGGTTCTGCTTATGAAGCATGAGAATGTTACGCTATGCCTAGGAACACAGCACAGGCACTAGTCAGGATTTGCTCATGTACAAAAATAACTTGTGTAATGCTGCATTCCCCCTTGCCAGTTTGCGGACACAAGTTACGTGCAACTCTCAGTAGCAGAAGAATTTGCCTCTAGCACCTGAACTAAGGCAGCAGCTGTTTTGATCTGGAGCAATAGGCTACTATCTGCCATGTAGACTGGACACAAGAGAGTTATTTTGGATGTAGCCAGGCTCCAAAATGTAAAATGCAGAGTAAGTAGCTGATCTGCTCCTCTAGTCTAGATAAGACAAGTGTATCTCGCAGTGCATTCTGTATGTAACTTGGATAACATTTTAAAACAAAACACTTTTTTGTGATTCGTTTGAGACAAGTTTTGAGGGGCTCATCCATCCTCCTGTTGGAAAAGTTCACTCACTAACTGACTCAATTAATATGGCTTATGTCACCAGGATTTTCCTCCCAGGCTGGCCTGCTAACCCCTGGGCAGACTGGCCACAGCTCCTGGGACCTCTGAAGGAGCAAAGCTGTTCCTGTAAACAGCCCTTTTGCTTCAGAGGTGCAGACTCGTGCATGAAGCTCAAGTTCAGGGTACCCACCTGTCAGTCAGGTAAAGCAGGCTGATGGCTACTACCACCATTGCCCAGGGCTCTTGGCATATGGCAAGTGGCGAGAACCTGGGGCTTGCAGGCCTTTCCCCAGAATTGGTCTCATCAGATTTTAAAGAAGAAATTCCACAACTGAATGGGAATAGAAAGATGACACATTCCGGTACCAATATACTCTGTGTCATCCTTTGTTTTTTATTTCTTATTGGTTATAGGCAGGATATATGCCAATTCTCTTACATACAGAGATGCTCAGATATTTTTCAGACCAGCTGGATGTGACTGAGAAAAAAAACTCCAAAACTATGGATCTATTTTAAAATCTATGAGATTCTGTTTTAAAAGTTGAGGCAGAGAGAATCAAATATTTATGTGCTTCAAAAGGAAAGCAATATAATTTCAGTGACACTATTGCTAAATGACTGTTCATCCCCCATCTTGATTGACAGATAAAACAGGTTTGTGTCATTTTGAAGTGGCTCCTCATCCATGTAACTTCTCCTTTGCAGTCAGGGCTGTGGCAGCTCCCTTCAGAGGCCTCCGTGGGGAAGGAGGGAGGAAGATTACAGGGACACAAAAACATCAGCCATTAATTCAATTGTTTCTTTTGCTGCTGCTGGTACAACTGTGTATGAGTTCTGTTAACTCAGTTCAAAGAAATCCAGATTCTAGTTGCTTACAAACAGGGAGATGGTAGGGAGCCTTAAGAAGGTGGGAACATGGGGTCTATAATGTAAACATTAGTTTGTGATAGTCCTTTTCAAGTTGTTTGCTGCGCTGTAATCCTGGAAACACTCACAGCAGTCGATTTACCTGGGTGCAAGGTAGCAACCCCGCAGAGACTCTGGCTAATGCATTCGGGTCTGCATCCTGATCGCAGCGTAATGTTGTGCTGAAAGGAGACAGGGATGGGAGGAAAAAGGCGATTGTCTCTGTGGGGCATCGCTCCCAGGAGCCCACTATCAGTCCAGGAAGTTTGGAGAAACGTTTACTATAACAACCTTCTTGTTCTCTGCAGAAACTGTCAGATGAGGGGATGCATTGATTTACGGGCAATACACTTAAGCATTTCCACAGGAGCTTTATTGGGCCTCTGCATATAGAAATGGATTGGGTTGGAACAATCCCAGCAGTGGCTGGGCATGTGCATGGCTGGGAGTGTCAAAAGAAGAAAAAAGGAGGAGAATAAATTAGGCTGGGGGGAGTAGCTAATCATATTTGATAAATAGTTGAAAATATAATGAAGTGGAAAGACCAGGACCTCATCCTGGGCATTTGAGGAGAAGGTGATCTTTAACAGAGCCAAACTTAATAAAAAGTTAACAATTTTTCTGGAGATTTTAGGTATCATCAGCTGCCAGAATCTAGCCTGATGTCCCAAATGGCTCAGTCCCAGCATTTTACTGGTTTTCTTGTCAAATCCCATCAGGGAACATAAGGGGGATCTTTCCACCATATTATACATAATGTATCTAAGTTATACCTGATGTGAGCGACTTCAGCTCTTCCACTTCACTAGCCTGAAACACAATCAGAATTTGCTTTCATTTTAGCTTGGCTACTGCAAACTGCTCTCTTCTTCACACTGCAGCGTTACTAATCCTTCGTTCTGTTTGCTCTCCTCTCTCTGCTTTGGGATGGCTGTGCCTTCAGCAGCACTAGGGTTAATTAGCCTGGTGTTAGCGTGGGTGACAAGCAACACGGAAGGCAGAGCAGCTCGGGCTCTAGAGTAAACGTGGCATCTCAGCTAGATTAAAACCAGGGCTGGTAAGCCTCCTCACATGTGCCTGCATTTATTACCAACTCTGTCGATGCACCTGCAGTGTTCCTTTTTCACTTGGGGCTAGGGGGAGAGCAGTTTGGCTACCTTGTTCACAGGTTTCTGCTCCTGAGGCTGCATTTCCATGGGCAACACGATGACAGTGGCCTTGCATGCAGAGCTGTGGCCGCAGGGCAGCTGGGAGTACCCCATAGATTTTGCTGCAATAATGACAGAGAAGGTGGGAAGTGAGGGGTTCAGCAACAGGGGCAGCTACTGCAGAGATTTGCACGGCCATTCCTTGAGGTCCGTGTTGCTACATCCTCCTTTCCTTTGCTGCTAGAGAATACCCTAAATTAACACTCCCATTATTGTCTTCTAGTATTGTAGCTATTGTTTGAATATCTCAGCCAGTTCCCTGGCCCTCACACTGTCCTAGTGCCTTTTTCCTCATTATTGTCCCTTTGCTTCATTGTGATGGGGTTTGCAGAACAGCTATTAATATTAGAGCTTTTAAGCAACAGTTCTGTTTTCTTTAGCTGCAGACTCCATCTCTGCATTGTTCTGCTAAACGGCTGGATGAATGCACCAGAGCTCCCTATTACAGAAAGCTTTCTTCCCTATTATATCTCCTTTTGGAAGGACAGTAGCTATGAATAAGGGTAAATATATACACATTGAATGGAACTGAACCTCTCAGTCCTTTGCAGGGCTTAGAGTTTGTGAGCATCTCTACGCACTCAGAATTGAGCATTAAGCATCTTTAGAGGCATATTTCCCTTCTTATCTCTCCAAGCCTGCTCAGCTCTTTAAGATGGTCTTGGAGATACCTTTAAAGAAAAGAAAACAGTATTTCAAATCAACAATTGCATCTCTGGAGAGGAGAGTGATTAATATGTAGTAATACAAAACGCTGGGGCAATCATGGGCTTCTCATTTCTGTACCTCTTTTTTCCTACATAAATCACCTAAAAATCATATCTTTAAATAACACTGATGGTAAACTGCCTCCTTTGGGATAAATGGATGGAAGCATGGCAGCAGCTTAATGGCACAGAGCAAGCTGGATAGTGATGTGGGAAGGGGAGGATGTTTGGGCCAGGACTTGTAAGATTCTGTCTGAATTGTGTAGAGCGCATCATGCAGTATGTACCTGTTCCTAGAAGAAGAGAGACAGAAGCTCTATCTTTTCCTAGGGTTACCAGCACAGAGAATGTTCTGGATTTAAACCTCATGTTAAAGCTCTCTCAGCATACTCTGAGTATGTAGAGGGGAATTTATCATCTTTAGAGAGAGGGAGAACAGTCTTATGATAGTAAAAATTTGATCCTGCAGCTCTAAAATAGAGGTGATTATTAGAAAATATCAATAGAAAGCTTTCCTATTGGGAGACCTTGTATTAGCAAAATCAATGACTTTTGAAGTAAAGTTGATGTTGACAAAATTTAGATTGGAACAGAGTGGAAAATTGTGACATTTTCTGAATAGAGTTGGTGTCGTTTTTTGGTTGCTTGATTATACAATTGTACTAGAAAGTACTTTGTTCTCACTTGAAAACTGAACTTTGTTTTCATTTATGAATATGGAACACTTAAACCAGCCCAGGTATTTTTTTTTTTTTTTTTTTCCTTTTCTTTCAGCGTGATGCTTTAGGGAAGATTTTGAAACTTTTAGGTATAGCATGGGAAAAAAAAAGTAATCTTTTCCCTACCAGTTTTACTGAACACACTTAGATACCTGTGCTGCCTGCTTCATCTGTAGATGTTTTATCTGTTATCTGCTGAATCTCCTTGTTAGCTGGCCTTCTGCTCTGCTTTCTGCTTGGCTTTTGGATGCTGGTATGGGCTCATGGATTCCTTTCTTCCTTCCTAGGTGGTGTTTTTACCCATGACCATATCATGGTGCTTGGACTTGGTGAAGCTGACTAGATTCACCATCTCACGTAGTATTTTTCCACCTGAGGATTGCTATGCAATTAGCAAACATCAGTTAAACTAATCGTCACACATACATTATGACATAGGTATTATAATCTGAATTTTACACAAAAGTGGACAGGGGTGTGTGCTTAGAGGGGAAGAGGAAGGGACAAGAAAATACAAAGAAGTGATGCAACCTGTCCAAGGTCATGTTGTGACAGTTGGGAATTGCTTTAATTTCATATTGCCCTCCATCTGTGCAGGCTTCTCTCTCTGTTTTGGTACATGCTGAAGGCATGATTTTTGCGGAGCTTTCTTCCTGCTTTTAAGATTTGGATCCAGCAAAGCAACTGAGGCCAGGCTGTGTTTGAAGAGTCAAGGTGTTGGGAGTGAAAAGTTTCTCTTGGCCATCCTGCACAGGAGAGGGCTCTACTTTAGTAGGACTTTAAGAGAGGGGCCAGTGCTCGCTTCCTAGGAAAGGCAGTGCCTTGATGTTTGGTCTCACTGGTGGGTTGTACAGGGCAGTCTCAAACTTAGCCCCGTTGTTTGAAGCGTCCTGTTTTTTTTTCCATTTCTCTGCTAGCAAGTCTTGTCATTGTAATGTGAGTACTGCTTTTCTTCCCCCCTCGCTAGCTAGTTTATGCTTTCACATGGGGAAAACTGGTCAGAATCTGTATTTTCACGATTTTCCATACCTGGGTGACAGAAAATTATTCAGAAAATGGATAAAGACAAGGACGCTCATGTTTAATGTGCCTTGAGGGAAAAAGAGGAGGATTCAATGGATGTCCAATAGCTGCAGCAGGCCTTGCCAGAGCCTGTTGCTTTGCACTTGAGCAGGCTAAGCAGATCTCCTTGCACTCCTCAGGCTGGTGCAAAAGTAATTGCAGTTTTTGCATTGTTGAGATTTGCTGTTTGATATTAGAACACATTCTTAAATAAATATGGTTATGTTATACATAATTTTAATGCGCTTTTCTTTATGTGGTTGTTTTGTTTTGTTTGGGCCTTTTTTTTGCTAATAACTTATTTCTTGCTGTTTATTTTACATTTATTTTAGTCTATGGAAATAATGTTAGACGAAAGGTAAATTCAAACAATTTTCTTATTTGAGTTCAAAATGGGTCATAAAGCAGCAGAGGCAGTTCTCAACATCAACAAGGCATTTGGTCCAGGAACTGCAGTTTCAAAAAGGAGACAAGAGCCTTGAAGATGAGGAGTGTAGTGCCCAGCTATCAGAAGTGGACAATGACCAATTGAGAGCAATCATCGAAGCTGATCCTCTTACAACTACACAAGAAGTTGCCAAAGAACTCAACGTCCACTGTTCTATGGTCATTTGGCATTTGACGCAAATTGGTAAGGTTGAAAAAGCTCGATAAGTGGTGCCTCGTGAGCTGATGGAAAATAAAAAAATTGTCCTTTTGAAGCATCGTCTTACTCTACGCAAGAACAACAAACCATTTCTCAATCAGATTGTGATGTGCAATGAAAAGTGAATTTTATATGACAACTAGTGACAACGGGCTCAACAGTTGGACCGAGAAGAACCTCCAAACCACTTCCCAAAGCCCAACTTGCACCGAAAAAAGGTCATGGTCACTGTTTGGTGGTCTGGTGCTGCTCTGATCCACTACAGCTTTCTGAATCCTGGTGCAACCCTTATAACTGAGAAATATACTCAGCAAATGTATGAAGTGCTCTGAAAACTACAACACCTGCAGCTGGCATCGATCAACAGGAAGGCCCCGATTCTTCTCCAGGACAAGGCCTGACCGCATGTCGCATGACAGACGCTTCAAAAGTTGAATGAATTGGGCTACAAAGTTTTGCCTCATGCGCTGTATTCACCTCTCATCAATTGACTAATGCTTCTTCAAGCATCTCAATAACTTTTTGCACTGAAAATGCTTCCGCAACCAGCATGATGCAGAAAATGCTTTCCACGAGTTTGTCAAATCCCAAAGCACATATTTTTATGCTACAGGAATAAACAAACTTTTTTCTCATTGGCAAAAAAAAATATGTTGATTGTAGTGGTTCTTATTTTGATTAATAAATATGTGTCTGAGCCTGGTTATAATGATTTAAAATTTATGGTTCAAAACTGAAATTACTTTTGCACCAGCCTAATGTAAAGCAGGAGGAGAGGAGAATGAACTGTTCTTGTCCTCTTCTGAGCACTTTTTGACTTCATTATGGACTGATCTGATGACTTCATTAATCCATGTCCTGCCACCCTTTTTCCCCAACTCCCTTTCCAGGGAAGAAGATTTTTTTTTGTTTGGTTGGTTTTTGGTTTTTATACCTAGATCTATGGCTTCAAATGACTTCTCCCTGTTTCTCTTTTGCAAGATAAGGGCAAAAAAACGTCTTGGAAACAAATGCAGGAACCCCCCTGCTGCCACTCAGTGATTCTCAACTGCAAAGGTCAATCTCCTCTGCTTTGAAGGATGCTGTCAGCTCTGGAGTGGGCAGAAGTTCAGTGTCTGGCCTCCCTGTTGACACATTTAAAGATTTCATTCACATGTTTCTCCTCTTGAAATACTTTTAACAGACCTTTTTGAAAAAGCTGCAGCCATGAAGCAGTGTCCCTGCTGCTCTCTGCTTCAGCTTGTTACCAAACCAACACGCATTATTAGCAGACAGTCCTCTGTAACCTTGCCATGTTCTTAAGAATTGCACCCTTTTCCTATGCACTTTGAAGGTCTTTAATATTTTTCTAGCGAATAAGGAGATGTGACAATAGAAACAGCTTTGTTAAAATAATAACCTGGGGCCCTCAGGCTGGGGGTGGGGAGAGGAAAAGTACATAACTTAGCTGATCCAAACTCATAGGGGCAACACCCTCTGAGTTTGTTGATGTCTGCATCTATACAAGAGCTATATATATTGTATGAAGTTGGCCAAAATATGGTTATCTTCTAGTTACTGTTGAGAAATTTCTAGGGCTTTGGTTGATGTTGTTTTCCTAAAGAGAATTTTAAATAATTTCAAAACCTTTTCATCAAAATAAAGGCTTCCCCGCTTCCATTCTTCACATCCAAACAAAATATTTTGGAAGTTGTCTTGAACATTGTGATGATGCAGATTATTGAAGTTGGAGAATGATTGCATGATTCTAGGCGTTTGATTTTTTTCTTTTTTTTTTTCAATTTAAATACCAATATTTTCTGTGGAACATATCTGTTCATTCAATCTTAAAATTTCATTGAAAAATTGTTTGACTTGAAAAAAAGATCTTTAAAGGGGAAAAAAATAGATAAATTAATTAACTGCCTTTGCTTTTTTTCTTTATTGTCCTTTAAAAAAAATTAATTACTTCACTAAAAGCAGGAGAAAGAGGACAACTTTGCAGCCATGAATATAATTTCAAATGGGAACTACTACTACTACTACTATTATTATTATTATTATTATTATTTATTTTCCTTTTGTCTTGAAAATTACCAGATGAGTTTGAGAACTTGCTTCCTTTGACCCACCTCAGAGCATAAGGTTTTCCACATTAATGGGGACTTTATTGTGGTCACACCAGTGAAGTGACACCCAGTAACAGACCTGGGGAGCTGTAAAGCATGGAAGGTGGAAAGGAGACAAAAATGCCTAAGATCTAGAACAGGTTCAAGAGGATACTACTACTACTGCTTCTCTCTGCCTCTGTTTTCCTGTCTGTAGAATACAATTCACAATTAGAACTAATAGAATCACTTGGGTTGTACAAATAGTTTAAAAATTGTAGCTTCTGTTTGCAAAACACCTTCAAGAGGATTTTTGATTTTTCAAGTATTTGCTACTTGCTGTTATTCAAGTCAAATGATTCAAAACTTAATAATTTCTGCAAACAGTTCTTGAACTGTAGGTTTACTTCTATGATCTTTTTTCTGAGTTTCCCAGACTAAAAGAAGAGGGCAATCTGGCTCGATCTTGATTTGCCCCAGGTACTAGTTAGTGCAGTTTCTGTTGTTTGTTGTGGAATTTTGGCGTTTTGATTGCTTTTGCTACCTCCCACTTCCCCCCCCACTGTTTTAAAGACCTGTAATAGTTGACTTCCTTGGAGGAATGTTTTTCTTCTAACTGGCTTTTTATGTGGGTACATGTTTGCTTTTTATGTTTTTGTATTAAGACATTCTGAATTAAAATTAGGTGGTAAGGTGTCTCTTTCTATGTCTGTTCCTGCCAGGAAATGAATTTTCTTGGACACCAAATGGAAAGCACTGATGAGTGAGTTGCAAGTGTTGTTTTGTCTGATCTGTGACTGGCAAGTCCACCCCTTGTTCTGCGTGTCCTTGAGACACTGAACAGGACCTACACAGAAGGGGATTTACTTGTGTGGTGGAAAGCAAATTGGCTTACCACCTGAAAATGGAGCTACTTGTTAGAGTTTCCCCCTTCAATTTAGCTGCTTAATTAAAATAAATAAAAAGATTAAAAATGCATGAGTTGGGCTCATGCTGACAGTGCATAACTTAACATTTGGATTATTACCCCAAACACAGAGAGGCCTCGTCTTACAGAGCTGCTGTTCCTGTTCTTTGCTGGGATCTGCTCATGTGCTTTTCATAAGCAAATTCTCTTGTGTACAAGTTTGCAGTTCATTTCCTCCAAATTCTTTGTGGCAGTAAAATTTGATTGCTTGAAACTCTGTGGGAAATGGCAGCACAAGGGGTCAAATGAAATGAATCAATTCATACAGTCAGTCAGAGTTTGTGGAGTTTCCTGTGTCTTACCCACTTCTCATGAAGGTATTTACTGCACCTGTGTCCCAAGGGTGTAATGAGACTTCATTTAATAAAAGCTTGTGAAGTACTTTGGAGAAGAAAAAGAGGTAATTGTTGTAGGTTGTTATTTCATTCTAATGGGCGTTTGAGCTTCACTGTTCTATCTGGGCTCTCAGGTAGAAGTGCTATCAGGAGTTCAAAAACCTGTGAGCTTTCTCAACCAGTGTTTCACGAGCATGGCTGTGTTGCTCAGTAGATCAACTTGAGAGAAAGGTGACACCACATGGAGAGGTTTGATCAGTCTTGGAAACCAGATATTGCTGTGATAGCAAGGCACTGTACCTAAGCTGATAAACCCTGCCTCTCAGCAGGGCTTGAGCACAGGCCTATCCTAACCCCATAATCCTTCTTGCACATCACAGCTAACTCAGATGGTGCTGGGAATGACATTTGTACCAGAATCCACTTGTTTACTGTGTGTCCTCAGAGCTGTGCTAGGACAAGGATTGTTTTGCCTGGTATCATGGTTTAGCAGCTATTTTCTTCCAGGTGCTTTATCCTGCCTTCTGTGATAGCCCACCTGGACACAACTATTGCAGAGTTCTTCTGTGGTGTTATGTATTTACCAGTGCATGCAATACATGAAAACTCTTAGTCCTGTTTACAAAAAGGGAGGATTTGAAGCACAGGGCTATAAATATCTTATTTATGGTTACAGGAAGCTGGCAGAGATAGATTCCTTTGACTCCTAGAATGAGGTTCAACTCCAGATTAAAAGTCTAAATGTAGGTGTCTTCCTGAAGGTATCTATATGTGAGCTGGCGTCTAAACACCTATTATAGTCGATAGAGATTCAGCACAGTCAATTGAGGCCAGGAACTTAATTCAACTCATCCTAAAGCAGACATCTTCTGATCAGCTGAATTAACCTTTTGACTTCACTGCCTGTAGGGACTGGGTCTCCATTAACTGCAGCGGGAAGTGAGACCACGCACCACCTACCCGTGGGAGATTCAATCTCAGACTGAATTCTATCTTGAATGTAAGGAGGCAAAACATAATCCCAAAGTGGACCTTCCAGCTAGGGGATCAGACTGGGGACCGTGGAGTCTTGGAAAACCATTTTTGGTATGAATCATAGAGGACATAGTGTCCTCTACAAAATAGGACTACTCATGTCTCTCTTTCATACTATAACAAAGGAGAAAAAACCCCAGATCTGCATTCAACATCTATGAGGAGAAAAACTGGAGGGAGGTAGAAAAATGAAAAATGGAAGCAAATAGACACATGCAGGCGTGAGACAGAAGGATTTGTTTTTCAGTCGTAAACCAAATTGTCCCTTCTTTTTTTTGCCCACTTTTCTGTCTAACCTCTTCTGGCCCCTACTGGAGAAAAAACAGCTGGTTTAATGGTATCAACGGACTCCTGTCTTCTGCTTTGTAAACCTCTTTTCTGTACTAATGTATGGCGGCTGTAGGGCACAGCAAGAACAAGACTGAAGTTTTCTTACTGTATCCCCTTAAGCAAGTGTTTGGAACGACAAGCATACCCCGCTGTCTGGATCCTTTCTGGGTGAGAATGCCAGGGCAAGAGTCTAGCAGCGAGCTCGCTTGGAAGAAAGGAAGAGAAAGCAGAGAAGAGGGGGAGGGCAGGACAGAATTGGATACTTTTCATGTATTTATTATCTCCAGTGCTTGATCTAATTTTTGCAATATAGGAATTGAATTTAGAAGGTTACAGAACTGAAGCATTCTGTACGAAATTCATATACAGTAAGAAAAGTTAATTTTAGGCCTATTTCTAGACACCTTGGTAAAGTCCTTTGTCTTCAGGCTGTGTTTGTACAGCCAGGGTCTAGTAGCAGTGTTGTATCTTGATTTTAAATGGTCCCACCTAACTTTCCAGCGTTGGTCCTTCTGTTGTGAAAGAGCTGCATGATCCCCTTTATTTCAGAAGGGGGTCCAAAACACACATTCTGCCAACTCAACACCCTTCACCAGCTGGTGCTTATAGCCTCTTTGTGACAATTTCTTAAGGGCACTCATGACCTGGTGGGATTGTTTACAGTGATTTCAAGAGCTGTAAGCTGTAGCCAAGGAGATCTAGGATGGAAGAGAGGGAAAAGAAATCCCAGCAGCTCCCATAAGCAGCACAGGCAATAAGCTTAGAAATGAAAGGAGAAAAGGAGTTGGTGAAAGAGCTGGGATGGTAAGCAAGGAGCAGGTAGAACAGGATGATTTGTCTCTTTCTGTATTTTTTCAGTCTCCCTTGAAAACTCAAGCAAGCACTGATATGTCAAATATGTCTGCTTCACATTTTCTTTCTAAATGAAAGCAAAAAGCTGAAACACTTCCATCAAAAACATTAGAAAAAAAATAATAAAAATGTGAACACAGTAGGCAAACAAGTACTAAGCTCAATGCCTGCTTGTAACTTTCTCAGACAGTTCCCTCTGGGCTGACATTTTTCATGCTTGAAGTAAAGCAATGTGTATATAAAATACACATGCACAATGCTACTGTAGTGGGAAGTTTTGTCAGAATTCCAGTGATAGTTTTATGTAGTTTTGGTAGCATTAGTTTTTCATTTCTTGAACCAGGCAAATAGTTTTCAGTTGCTTCTCTTGTACTGAGATGACATAAAATTCTCATTTAATTGTCACTGTGCTCCTGAACATATGCTCTTGCTGAGTCTTGCTTAGAGGGATTTGGGGTCTGTTTCTGGCTAACCATGAACATATACAGACTTAAAAAATGCAGCTGGTGCCAGCATATGCAGAACAGGATTTCCTCCACTCATGCAGATATTGCATGCATGCTCACACAAACACACACCCTCTCAACAAGGATCCTTTGGTTGTCGGGATGAGTTGCTCCCAGGAATTGTTTAACTGGGAAGATTAAGAGCTTGAAAGCAAAAGTTTTGGAGCACCTCTCTTGCCTGATTAGGAATCAACCACTCTGCCCAATGGCCACTGTGGAGTTTTGAGACCTAGCTGGGAATGAGCACATCCCAAGAGGAGCAGATGCCTTCAAGCATGAATTTTTTTGGTGGTGTCAATCTGATGACTTAACGCCTGCATGTACATGGTAGAGGGCCTGAGCCGACCAAATTCTCTGGGTTGGAAGGACTTTGCCTTTGCAATAAGTAGAGCACAGTTTTCCTGCTTTCTCTGTCTTTCCTCGTAAGTATGATGCTCATGGCTTCAGTGCTACATGGCCCATGTGTTCTTATGGCTACCAAGATGGCTGAGTTTCTGGTTTTGCTTCCTTGAAATTTTAATATATTGTTTTATTCTTTAATCCCCTCTAAGACTCTTTAAGCTCTTTGAGCCATTGAAATAATCTTCCTTTCTGGCATTCTCCTTTCCTTATTCCTTCCCCCTTAGTCTTCCATGCTCAGTGCTCTACCCACCTGACCAGGAGCTGCAGTCCGATAGCCTTGTTTATTTTCCCTGTATTGCAGTGAAGTATTTGATTGATTGTACCAAGGTAGGTTTTGAAATGGATATTTCAGCAGCTCTGATGCTGGTTGTCACAACACCGAAGTACAATGCATGCGCATTGTACCTGTCTCCCAAGTGTAACTGGAAAAAGCAAATATATATTGAATAATGAAATCAAATAGAAATGCATTTAAAGTAATAACAAAAACAGAGTAAACATCCTCAGTGTGTCATTTTCCTTAAAAGAAGGCTTTTGCAATTTAACTACATAAACTTGTACATAAATAATAGTATGAGAAGAGACAGTGTTATTATCTTTTGTGTAAGGCATGCTATCTGGTCTGCCGTTAGGAATCTGAATTCATTCACGCCTCTGTGATTTTGTGAAGCACCACCAAGTTATACACTTGTGTTTGAAGATTCCTTTATCTACTGCTGCAATCTTAGATTTTATAAAGTAAAAGTACTGTGTAAATCTCTCGTATTTTCCCTGGTTAATGCTCTTGGTCGGAATGTTTACAACATGCGTTTTGCGGAGTGTGTGCCATAAAGCCGTGCAAAGCGCTTCCACTTTTCACTCCCTTGAAGCAGAATTCAGGATAGTCACGCTTAAGCTTTATAGCTGGCCATGCACTGGGATGCCTCCTTGTTGGTAACTCTTTGATGGTCTTGTCTTCTTTTAGAGACCAGTCCCTTACATAGGCAGTCTGAGCTTAGTGGCATTTTTCACGCTAGTAAGTACTGCTTCCTCAAGGATGCTCTTTGGAGCTGGGGTCTTTTGAATCTTTTTAGGGCAAAAATTAGTGGCAGATTCTGGACCTTTCAAGCAGACATAAAAGAAACAGCACAGCTGTTCCTAAACTAAGCACAGAGAAAGCTCTGCTGACAATGCCTCCCTCACAGGAGCCAATGCCAAAAGGAGGGTGGATGCTGATGCTTCACCAGAGCAGTAGCCCGGGCTGGGAGAGATTTAGCTGGATGTTCCGGGTTATGCAGAAGCTGCAACAGCACCAGGGCAGCAGGTCAGGGTGGTGCTGTGGCAGCTCACTGCCAGGGCTGAGTGCTGCAAAATGTCCGTAGTTCCTGAATGTTACGAGCATAGGCTGCTTGTCCCTGCTCTTTTCCCTGTTGCTGTTTTGCTTTCCATCCTCCTCCTGTTTTGTTTACATTCAGGCACACCTGTAGTTTCTATATAAGCAATAAGATAACAGCTGGGGCTGCTATATTAGAGTTGCAAACACTGCAGGGAAATAATGGATTTCAAACTACAACACTTTTTTTCCATTAAAATAATAATAACCAAAAAAAGACAGGGAATTTTCTAAACCTATTGCATCTTTCCATCTTCTGCCTTGCCTTCTTTAGTTCTGAGTTGAAGTAATGCTGTTAGTTAAAGATTTAAACCCTGTGACATCCCTGGTTTTGCCTCAGGACTCAACTCTTGTTTTGGAAGACGTGGCTGCCATTTTAACAGTAGGACACTATGTTTCCTGGTGCTTACAAAGCCATGCAGAGCTCAGGATTTTTCCTCTTTGAGGAAAGCGTGTAAGTATCTGCCTAGTTTTAAGGAGTTTAATTGTCGCATTTCCTTCCATAGAACCTGCCTATCATGCTCAAACTGAAACTGTGCAGGGTAAGGGTCCTAGGGAATTGCCAACTGTAGCAGTTCAAATCTAGAATAAGGAGGAGTCTGTCAACGTATTAGGTGTATGTGTACGTAATTGGCTGCTTTAGTGATTAACATAGCTTCTGTAACTGGATTCTTAAAATTATGAATTTGCAAGCATCCTCAATATGCTCTGCCATCGGTTGTTATTCAGGGGAAGAGGGGTGCTTTGAGACCTCCTCTGCATCACTAGATTGCAAAAATACAGCTTCCTGGTGGATTTTGAAATAATATATGTTATATTTGTGACCCTTATTTATTTCTTTAGAAAGAGGAAAGAGGACTCATCATTCATTCCTCTTCATAATTTGATGCTGTTTGTTTATTGATACATTTCTAAAGCACCTCTGGCATGTATGGTGCTTTACAGGCAAATAATATTGATAAGTCCTTCTCTGCTTCAGGCTGAGCACTCAGTTGTGCCTATTTCATACTGGACTACAATGCAGCAGCAACATGATGCACGGACCTAGCAGGGACATGGCCTCAGGAGGGCAAGAATGGATTTTGGAACCTCATAGTGCAGGTGTATGAGTAGGCCCTGAAGCAGGGAAGATAGATCTGCTGCTGTACCCTCAGGAGTCAGCACTGAAAGGCAGAGCCCTTCAACGTCTCAGCTTTAGGAATACTTCTCCCAGCTCTACAATCCAGATTATTCTTGTTTGAAGAGAAGCTGATGTCACGGTTGTGGCCTCCAGTTCCTCTGCCTCTACTACTCTTTGCAGACCCTGGAGGTTTGTTATAATATGGTAGAGATGCAGAGAGCAGATTCCCACTGCAGATGTGCTCAGCAGGAAGGGGACAAGCTGTGTTCTGAAGAGCTTAGTCTGGGTATCTGCAGCAGATGAAGGAGGGAAGATAAGCACTGCAAGGATTTGGAGGTGGCTTCTGTCTTGCAGGTGCTCTCAGAAGGGGAAGGTCCCTTCCTCATGCAGTTTGTTCCCTAAAATTTCTCTCAGGTCGGTCGCTTTGACCTTGCAAAACAGGAAGTAGGGTGCTCAAAGAATGCCCATGTTGCTTCTGACTATGTTATCTCTAATCCATGAGCACTCTGTCTATTGTTGGTTGCTACTCTACTGCTCAGCTTACTTAATGTACCTAGTTTTCCTGCCCTTCCTACCTGCTTCCTTGCCGTTCTCACAGGGCTAGCACTTAAGCTTACTGTTGTTCTTGTCAGCCACAGCATTAAAAATGAGCTCTCCTCAGCCCAAAGAAGTTGAATGCAAAGGTTTTGATGCTGTGATGTTTCATTTTGGTCTTCAGTTTTTCATTGATAACAGGCCAAACCACCATCAGTATGTAACGGCACTGAGCAAAAGAGATAGAAAGGAGAGCAAGAAACTGCTGCCTTAATGGAATTCAAAGCCACTGACAATCTCTAGAGTGTAATGTCTTAGATCCACACCTCATCACTTCCCAAAAAAACAGAGAAAGGAGGAAAAGGGCTGGGGAGCCAGGACACTAGCTTTGCTAGCTTGTCTTCACTTTCCCCCCCCTTCCCACTCTGCCTTCAATCTCTAATGGAGAAACCTACAGCTCCAGAACTAATACTTTCCCACATTGCATTAATCCTAATTGACTTGGATATAAGTTCCCCCTCCTACTATCTTCAGCATGGCATTACTATCTGCCCCCTGGGAACTGCAGCCGCCTTTGCTCGCTGACTCTTGCTGGCAGCTCTTGCAGAGGAGAGAGCAGCTTGCCAGTGGGCTGCAGAGGCTGGAGATGCAAGGACACAGGCAGTGACCTTGTTGGAGAGCTTGGGACACAAACAATGAGAAGTTGCTGTGTTAGAGGTTAGATTAGCTATCTACTGTAGGAGGATTTGGGGTTGCAAATTTTTTGAGTCAGCACCACCTTCCATCTGGGAATGAGTGACTCTCACAAGGGACTACTTTTTCTTTTGCAAGAATGGATGTTAATCAGGGCTTAAATGGGAGTGGAAACAGATGCAGTACAGAAATTAGCATGTACTAGCCAGAGCCCCAGCACAAAACAGGCAAGAGGTGCTGTGGCTGATTTACCTTGTGTCTTCATAGTGACTCCAGTTAGTTCAGGCATCTTGTTGTCCTCCTGTCTGTCTACCTGTCATTCCTCAGTCAATTTCTGACTTCCTTCTAATTCCCATTAGTCCTTTTTTTGTCCATTTCTGTGGATGTCTGCACTCCATTCTCTTCCGTCTCCTTAGTGTAGCTAGGATTAGTCAATCTCTTTTTCCAAATGGGGAAACCGAGGCAAAAATCAATGAATTTGAATGAGAGTTTTTGTAAATCTGTGAGCAAGCTGGAACTCCTGCATCCCGTAGTCAATCTGGGCAAGACAGTGACCTTGGTTACCTTACCCGGTCTTATGAGGTCATAGTGGTGACCAGACACACACACATCAGATTCTGTGAGGAGCAGAGAAAGATACTAGAGGGAGCTTGGATGGAGAGAGGAGAACAGGATATCAGGTGAAAGGAGATGGAGACATGGAAAGGAGCAAAGATGATGGTAAGAGTGTAATGAAAAAGGAATGGAGGAGCAAAGAGGGAGGAGGGAAAAACATACTTTGGCTTTTTGTGCATAAGGGAGAGATCATGGTATGTATTCGGGCGTGTGTGTTGAGGGAAATTGTAACTGCAGGGTGATTATATGAAGCCTATGTCTCTTAAGATACTGGAGAAGCCAGTGCCTGTGTACTCTCTTCTATATCTGCAGATCTAAGCATTTTTTTTTGCCCCTATGTTGGGATTTGATCTCTAGCAATTAGACAGAGAATACAGGCGAGAAAATGGGGATTAGTGAAAGAGCCTTTCTTGTCTCTCTCTCTTCTGCTGCTCTGATTGTTTTTCATTTTCAATACTGTATCTTTCCAACCAGTGGTTCTCAGTTCTTTCTCATGTGGCAGCATCTTCTTTGGATCATCCTAGTCCAAGGTTTTTTTCTTTTTGGAGCACCCTTCCAAAAAGTTGTACCCTGGAAGACAAGCATCTGATTTTCATTCCAATTTACCTCCTAGACCGATATGCTGGTTGTTAGCTTTGCTCCATTGTGAGCTCAGCTGGTCTGCAGCAGAAATGGGAGTTGGGTACAACATCTCTTGTCTGTTCCTATTTCCTAGACCACTGTGGTTATGGTAAGAAGGCAGAAAATTTTTTCTTACATCTAATACGTTAATCGGCCTCTAAAGACTCTTGACTTGGGTCCTGCACCTGGGGCTGCCTGTCTGAAAAGGGCTTGGGAGTGCTGATTGACAGCCAGCTGAACATGAGCCAGCAGTGTGCCCAGGTGGCCAAAAAGTCCAACAGCATCCTGTCTTGTATCAGAAATCGTGTGGCCAGCAGGACTAGAGAAGTGATTGTTCCCCTGTACTTGCTGCTGGTGAGGTCCCACCTTGAATCCTGTGTTCAGTTTGGGGCCCCTCGCTACAGGAAAGACACTGAGGTGCTGGAGAGAGCGCAGAGGAAGGTGACAGAGCTGGTGAGGCGCCTGGAGCACAAGTCTGATGAGGAGCAGCTGAGGGAACTGGGGCTGTTTAGAAGAGGAGAAGAAAATACGGGGGGGAGACCTGAGCGCTCTCTTCAACTACCTGAAAGGAGGTTGTAGCATGGAGGGTGTTGGTTTCTTCTCGCAAGTGATAGGACGAGAGGAAATGGCCTCAAGTTGCACCAGAGAAAGTTCATATTGGATATTAGGAATAATTTCTGGAGGTGTTTAAAAGACATATAGATGAGGTTCTTAGGGACATGTTTTAGTGCCAGAGTTAGGTAATGATTGGACTCAATGATCTTAAGTGTCTCTTCCAACCAAAATGATTCTATGATTCTGTGACTTTTCCGTTTCCAAATACCGCGCACAACATTTTTGTGTGACCACCATCTTTCCCAGGGTTCCTCCACTTCCTGAAGCAATGGTTGGCCCCAGCTGGAGGTTCGACAGATAGGAGAACAAAAATATGATCTGTGTAAGGCCCTGGCTCCAAGATGAGTTCCAAAAATTTTGTTTTCATCACAGAAGTGGTGCATGCAGCTTAGAAGATACAGGTTAACTACCCTTATCTATTGGAAGTGGCTAGAGGCTCAATTTGTTTCGTGCTCTTCATTAAACAATACTAATAGCAGTGTAATTTACATAGGAAGAAGCAGATGATGTGTAAATCAGAGGACCTTGCAAAGATCTTTAACACATTTGGTTTGTTTTCTAAGGGCTAAACTATCGGTGGAACTTTGAGATTATTCCATAAATGTGGAAATTTCAAGTCTTGTGTTCTGATGGAAGAGATCATGATGCATTATGAGGAACTCTGAGCTTTCTGTAAACAGGACCTTGCCAGTCCTTCACTTCTCACGCCCCTCTGTTTTCTCCTAATCTAGCAACTTCAGCCACAGTTGTCTGCTTTGTTATTTACACCCCAAAATCTATCCCTGTGTTTTCAGGAGCTGCATGAGAATTCATTGTTATCTCATAATTGATAACAAAAGGGGTGGTTTGTTGAGGAGTTGGCCTGTTTGGTGTGGTGTTGGTGGTCATGTTTGGATATTTTTTAATCTGCTAAAGTCTGGATTGCACTACAGGAAACATCTTTGCCTGGAGGCCCATAATAGTTCCTCTCCTTTGGAGAGGCCATGGAGTGCAGCTGAGGTGTTGTGGCTTGAAAACCAAGATCAAGTCCAAAAGAGCCCAAAGTTTACCTTATTATAGGGCAACACCACAGGCTTGCTAGCTTACGAACTGACTCATAAAAATGTTGAGAAAGCAGACAAATTACCGGCAGCAAGACCCTTTGATCAGGAGAATCTATGATAAAGTGTTCACTTGCAGAAGCCCCACAGGGCAAAGGACATTGCCCATGATGTCTGATCAGCAGAGGAGCTGGGAGCAGGGATACGTGCTCCTATTCACCTTAACAAGCAAAACTCTCCTTTTAAACGTAAGAATGAAAAAGAGATGTTTGTTACAAACACACTTGCTTACCTAGGCTAGGGCCAGGGCCAGCTTTTTGCCTTATTATGTTTTAACTACTATACTGCACTGGCAAAATAAATGAAGAAAGAAATCTGATAGTCCCTAAGTAATCATTAGCTGGTTGTCATGTCTCTCTGAAGACTTTAAATGCCATTTTCATCTCTCCAGCCTCTCTATCATGCCAGCGCTGCAGTTTCTGAATTCTTTTATTGCTCCAGTAAATATTGACCACAGTATATGAAAGCTGAAGTTGCCTCTCACTGCTTTCAACCCTAAAAAGTCACTTGGCGCCTGCTGACTACTGGTGATGTGAAGAAGAGATTGGGGAAGAGAGGCAGAGCCATCATGCTTTGCCTCATGTAGGCCTTACTAATGTGGCATTACTGTGCACACCCTCCCACAAGCTCATGTGCACTAGCTTGCAAGGGGAGAAATGGTTTTATTTATTTTTTGGCTGTGTCTTTATGAACATTGCACATGAGTGGGCGTAGGAGGTTAAAGGCTGGAAGACTGGAGTGAGGTGTTACTTGTGTCACCAGGAATCAACAATGGATTTAAATCTGTGCAGGTCAGCCCTGGAGAAACTGTCTGCCTTGTCCTTTAAAGATGTTGGTTTGACTGAGAAGAGGGGTAAACCCCCTCAAATATCTTTGTCGTGGCCAGGAAATGGAGGAAACACAGAGATATGGAGAAGGGGCTTGGTGGGCACTGAGCATGGAGCCGCATTTGCAGAAAGGGACACGGACTAGGAAGATGTGCTTGCCCCAGGCGTGTCTCAGTTTGTTAAGCCATGCTTTTGCTCCAGCCTGTTCTGGGAAGGCAGCCCACACTGCTACAGTAGCTTACAGCTTGAATTGCTTCCCCTGGGGTCAGGCCTCTACTAGAACATGAGAAACATGGGCTTTTTGGCCAGACTTAAAGGAGCAGCAGGGCCTTCTGTTGAAGGAGAGGCCCTGCCCACGTGGGTCTCTTGTTACGCTGAGGCTGGGGCTGTGAGAACTGTGACCAAATTCCAGGTATGTCTGTGAAGGCAGGAATGTTTCTGAATGAGTAATCCTTGGGGACGGGGACCTAGATGATCCTATTCAATTTTCTGAGCGTGTTTACAGTTTCAACTGCATCCAGCTGGTTGGCAGGGGGTGAAGGAGACACTATTTCATAAATGCCCCTGGTAAAAAAACCACTGAGTTTTTGCTATATCATAGTTACAAATGTAACTTTGTTACTAAAGTAAATCTTACGCCTTTTTTCCAGTTAAATATAATTCTCTGTTGTATGTAGCAGCCTTTCATATCAAAGGACCTAGATGCCCTTTGTGTTTAGATCACAAGTGAATGATTTCAGTGGATGCAGCATCGTCCTGAGGGGACATTTATTCACATCACTAAACCATCACAGAACTGGGAACAATTAGGCATGATTGGCTGTCTTAATTGAGGAAAAGCCGAAGGGACTGTAGCGTATTGACAGAGCTCTGTGGGGATCCCCAGGACAAACTGTGGGATAAAACTGAGGGGCGAATGGAAAGCTCTCGTGAGACCCCTGAGCTGGGGGTGGGGGGGCTGCAGGGCAGGGGCTGGTGACCAATCTGGGGTTTGTAATAGTGTGCGCAGAATAAATTGCTTTGGTGTCATGTTGGAGGAATGGGAGGGTGGACTGAGTTGCTTGGAGGGGAAATGAGCAGGGATTTTAACTGCTCTGTGTTTAATCCTCATTTCATTCTATAAAAACAGCTAAAATCTGAGAAAGAATCCCACTGCTGTATAATGTATGCATATGTGCATTTAAACAGCAAATCCAAACTCTTAAATTTAAAGTGAAAGTTCTGGCAAATATGCAGCCTGGATGATAGCAGGCAAGGCTTCTTGCCCTGGAAATTTTCTGAAGAAAACATCAAAGGTGTCCTCTATGGGCCCAGGTAGTGCCACTCCTTGTGTTACCTGTTAACTGCTGCGACCCTGAATTGCATCACATTACGTTTTATGTGTACTGAGCACAAAACCAGCCAGCTTCCATCTAGGTGATTTCTGCCTGAGATGCAGAAAACGGAAAAAGATCAATTATGAACTTGCCAGGAGGAAAAGGCAGGTGCACATGGCCCACAAACACTGTTTTCTGCACAGATGCATGCAGAGTCATGCCCCATGGTCCTGCTCCACAAATAGATTTAAGTGAACCTTGCTCCCCCATTCACGGCTGTAAGCATGCATTCCCACCTACCCAGGGCTGGGACCCACACCTACCAGTTATAGTTCTGCAGGCGCTTTGCTAAGTGACCTGCCAGCCCCTTCGAGGCCAAGGGTAACCTGTGAAATACTTTATCAAGGGCTGAAGTGGAAATGACGAAGTGGAAATGCTATTAGGTGGATGGTGATGTGAGGGTTTTTTGTCTTGTGTACAAGAGAGAGTATTTCTTAAAGTCTTAAAAACTAGTTCAGAGTTGTGGAATAGCTAATGTTCAGGTGAGTTTTCCCTGCACTTTCCCTCAGTGGGAAAAAGCTCTGCTTTTCTAACTTGCAGTTTTCTAAAGATGATGATACAGGAGGTTATATTCAGCTCTGGCAGGTCAAGTGCATCCCCCATGGATCTTCCCAGGCTTCGTCTTTCCAAGCCTACTGCTCGCGGTTTCCTTCTCTGTCACAAAGTCCCATTAGTTTGCCCAGGATGTGCTAGGTACCGAGAGCTGCTGACATTTCAGACTCATCTTCATGGAAATGTCTGCTGCAGTGCTGTGGTGAGGGCTCCAGTGCCTTGCTGAGGCACTGCAGGGAAAAGGACAGGGCTGCTGGTGGTGCTGGCCACTTGTCAATCTCAGCAGCATTCAAACAGGCAAGTGCAACCTAGTGTGAAGGATGAGTAAATGCATAGGAGGGGGGATGGGGCAAAGAGAAGGGTGGATTTGCATTCCTCTGAGACTGGAAATATCTGTCTGAACATGGGGGTTGTGAGCGTTGTGCAAGTGTGCTTATAAGAGGTCTTTCTACCTGGTGTTTTGTCTTGCTCTCCATGATTGTAATACCCAAGTACTTTTTAAAACAGCAGGTTTCAGACATTTGCTGCTTTGTGAGGCTGCTCTTATTTGTGTGGGCACAGTGCTTCCCTTGGCCACAGGCATGCATTTGCATGGGGGATAAAACAAACAGAAGTGTGTCCTGGGCACACTCATGTGATGCAGTAATCTGGTACTCGCAAGCACCCATCGCATTCAGAGAGTAGGCGAGGAAGGGAGGAGAAGTGATGGGGGTCAGCTTCCACCAGCCATACCCACATTAAGAATCAGCTTCTTTTAAATCACTTGCTGCTAATGGGACTGCTGAGGGGATTGTTCTGTATCGGCAAAGGTGGCAGAAACAGGGTCAACATTAATATGTAAGTGACCTCCTGAATTAATGTTTACAGTAAGGAGCTGCAGGGGGCCTGATCTTTATCTTGCTTGGAGAAGAGAGCGGAGAAGATGCAGAATGGCGAGGGCCATGGCAAAGCTGCTCATTAAATGGAAAGCTTTCTAAGAGACTGCTTTCGTTTTCAGCTTATTTGCAGGATAAGGATTAGTTTTAATTGTGAGGTTTTGCAGAATGGAAGTGCTTCATAGGCAGAAGGCGCTTCATGTGTGTGCGTGAGTGTAACAGGGGGGAGGGCAGCACTGAGTGTGCAAGGAAAGGGACGTCAGGACTGCGGCACATGGAGGATGCTGGGGAGAAGGGGTGAGCAGGAGTGTGATGCTGGCCGTGCACAGAAGGGAGAGCCCGGCTCTGTGTGTGAGGTGGGGGCTACAGGGAGTAAATCACAGGGTGGAGGCTGAGGACTGCAGAGTGGTAACGCGGGGCTGAGATTGGCACTTGGAGACCAGCAAAAAGATAGCGGTGAACAGACAGGCACTGTGAATTGAAAGGTATACAAGGTGAAAAACTTTTGATCATATATTAATGTTTTCTGCAGGACAGAATATACTCTTCTTTTGAAGATCCCCTTTGGAATAAATAAATGTACTTACAAGTGTTCTGTAAATTCATCCCCTTGCACACATATGTATGCATATTCATTCTGTGAATTGCTCTCATTCCCATTTATATCTGAGGGTAGTGAAGCTATACCTTGTCATACAGCACACCAGTGGCTAAGCAGTAAAGGGGCATTGGGTCTCCCAGCCCCTAGTTCTCTCTGGTAGCTCTTGGGCAAACCCACTCCCTTTGAGGGCCTTGCCACTGTCCTTCTCAGAAAGACTGGCCTCAGTCTCCCTCATTTTTAAACTATGACCTCTGCCTACCTAGACTCTTCATTCCCTGCTGCTTAGCCCCCTCACAGACAGCATCTTGGGAGGCAAGTCACAGCATTAGCAGTCACTGTCAGAATAAAGTGAGGGAGCTCAGGAGTCTGCTGCTGCTCTGTCTGTCACTGAAGGAAGAGAGATTTCCATGGCCGGGAACCTAAAATAGAAGCAGCCAAAATAGGCCAGGAGATTGCACTGCCCAGCCATTGCAATGCTCTCCTCTCTATCTTTGCCATTACCATTCACTCCTCTGCAAAAAATACAGCTGACAAGGCAGGCGTATAATAAATTCTACAGCTTTTTGTATGACTTTCCTACTAAATGCCTGTGCATGCTACACACATGCAGTCAACACAGACAGTGACTTGCGTTCCCATCTGGTGCAAATGACTGAAAAAAAATTATTTTCAGATTAACTGTACCTGTCTGTGTGTGTTTGAATTTGGTCTGAAAAGAGACAGCTGGAGACAGGCGCATCCTATGCAAAACTGATACAATTGCTTATCACAGAAGTGCCTAACATTTTTCATTATCCAACATAATTTCCCATTGCTTATCAGTTTGCCAAACTGCATCCATTTGGTTTGAAGTAGTTTGTGCTGAGTATTAGCTCAGGGCAGAATATTTGTGAAAATTTCTGTTTAAAAGTCCAGAGATTTCAAGAAAACATATGTTTTCTTACTCATTAAAATGAAAAAAAAAAAAAAAAGAAAAAGTTCCTCTTTCTGTTTTGAGTGAAAATTCAGTATTTATCGGCTTTGGAAGGGAGATTGGAATTTGGCAGGTAAATCAGCCTTGGTGGCGGGGATTTACCTTTTGCTATCTCTGTTCATATCTACCTAGATGCAGCCAAATTGCAGACTTCTGAAAAATCTCAGTCCATACGTACTCAGCAGAGACTTGTTAAGAGTTTGGCCACTAAATCTTCCATCTGTATCAGTCATGCTCTGTCCAGTCTTGCCAACTGCTGAATTATTTGTAATTCTCATACCATTTGGTGTTTTACTTAACTTTCCCGTTTCTGGAGAAAGGTGATTTTTTAACTTTCCTTTGAAAATTAAATAATTTTGTACTCCTCAAACCTGCACAGGCAAGCAGGGAAGGTACGTACTCTCAAAACACAAATCCTATTCCCCACTCAGCATTTAATTCCCATTTCATACCAACTGTTTTGTTTGTTTCTGTGTTTGTTTGTTTTATAAGGCTAAATGTGTGTTGTTGGACCTGATGGAGAATATAGACATAGACGTGAGCTGACTTGTTAATTCAAGACTCAAGTTTTGAATAGTGTGCTTATTTGCAATGTAAGGTATTTTATGTAATGTGTTTTTTACAGTTTACTTCTGCTTTAATGTTCATGTCTATATGGAAGGGCTGAGGTAAGGCTGGCCAACAGACTGGGTATGAAATTTTCTAGTCAGTGAGATGGACTCTGGAAAAGATGTGTTATTTGCTTTATGGTACATAGACAGATTTTCAAATTGATGTATTGGAGTGTGTAAGATGTAGCTTAAGGTGTTTGTGAGCAAGAAGTAACCCAAATAAGACTCTTGACCTTTTTTTTTTGGCATAAATACATTGAAAACCTTTTGAATGCTTGTTTAATGAACAGAGAGGAAAACAGAAGGCATGCAGCTTCTGAAAATGGTGTCTCTAGGATGCCCTCGGTGAGGTCTAGCACAAGGCTGGGAACAGATGGTCACATGTCTGAAATGTAGAAAATTGTTAGGTGTAATCTGGGGAGCTGGAGAGTGGGATGCAGCAGAGCTACCTCATCGATCTGTCAGCCAGACAGCAAGTGCCGGGCCACAAAACCCTCCTGGTTTCTGAGGAAATGCACTGGGTTACAAGCCAAAGGTCAAGCAATTTTAGGCTTACCTCTTCCACAAAATTGGTGCTGCTGTTCTTGTGCCTTTCATAGTGCCTGTTATTGCCTGAGATGTTGCCTTGCGGTTCCCAAAGACAGCACATTGCTGCTTCTCGCTTCTGGAGCAGGAGCGGGAAGGTTAAGGCAGCGTACTGCTTGCAGAGCTAACAGCAAGCTTCAGCTCTTCTCCACATGGTTACGTTGCCATTTTTGGTGGTTCTGCTAACCTCATTGCCAGCAGCCCCTTCTTTCTCTTCTCCCCCATCCGAAATGCTCATCCCAGCCTCCTTTGCTAACAAGTAAGTGCATAATGCGGCTTAAATTATCTGCCTGGGGTCTGGATTTTCCCCTCTGCTGTGTCACTAATATTGGGGTTGCTGTTCAATTTGGCAGACGCATTGTTTTTAAAGCTGCAGTTCATTTTCTCTTCAACTCAAATTTTGCTGCTTCTTAGGATCTTGTCCCAGAATATCGGAAAGATGTAACTGGATGATCATTTGCTGTCTCTCCTATGCCCACACAACCTGTTTTGATTCACATGCTTTGACTTTGGTCTTTTGAGGAAAGGTAGTACAGATGTTTGGGGCTTCTCCTAAAGGGCTATTTCTCCAAATCTGGTTTTATGAAGAGTGTAGGTGAGGTAGTCTAACAGAATCAAATGTGCACTATCTTGCTGGTATAATTCACGAGAAAAGCAACTGTCTAGTTTCTTTCCCCAACCCAGCTTCAAAATACATGACCTTATGAGTGAAACAGGGCAGTCCAACACTAAGAAACTTGTTTACATCATTAGCTTTCCTGTAGATTTTTTTTCAGGGCTGTTGGGTGAGTCACAGCTGTCAGAGGTCACCTCTAATCTTAGCTTCCATATCTCTGTGCCAGTTTCTCCTCTCCTAAAGAATGAAAAGTTTCTTGAGACTTCAAGGTACATGTTACAAACTAAGTCAGCCATGGTTGTGAAATAAAACTTTTCTTGCCTCTTTCAAATTTTGAAGGGTGTGTGGGGGATATTGGGTGAGTTTGGGTCTCTTTAGGTTTCCTAGGTGGGTAGAAAGGTGAGAGGGTACAGTCCTGTTGCAGCTGGAGTAGCAGGGATGGGTGAGGATGTCATTAGGTGTTTGTTATGCAGGGGACAAAAGTGGGAAGCCAAACTGTAAACCTGGAGAATCACCCACCCTCCTGACATCAGTGCAGCAAACTCTTTCAGAAACTTTGCAAGTATGTTTGTCATCTGTGAGAGCCTCTGAGGTCATCTTGGACAGTGCCGTTCCCTGCAGCTTTTCAAAAGGCGATACCTAACATGACTATTTTGGAGAGACACAGTTTCACATTAGCTCAAAAGGCCAGTTCTGGTTGTTTTGATTTAAAAAGAAAACCAACTTTCATTTCTTGTAGGGGTCCAGTTTTCACAATTCAGTATTCTAGAGGTATTTGAGATAGACCAGCATTTAGGAGGCTGGAGCCGTTTTGGGCATAACTTGAAAATGACAACAGCAATTCATTGATTGCTGGAGACATTCTTCATAGGAGTTGCAATATTCATGGCTCTGGGTAGGTATTCCAGCCCAAGCCTGCTCTCATTACCTCTGGAAGCCTGTGAAGGAAGTCTGGCAGTGGTCCACCCCTGTGCTGTTGTTGTTCCTGGTGTAACATTTCTAAGTTTGTCTGGGCTCACTATGATTCAGAACTCTTTCTCTTGATGAGATGCTGGCTCTTGAATGAGCAGTTATATATGCAGACTCTTTTGCTGCTGGTTCAGCCACAGCAAAGTTGAGACTTGACACCTCAGCTGATTTCCATGAGACTCAAAGTGGTGGCTGCCATTTCTTGAAAAGTCTTAATACCTTGGCCACGTGAAACTAAATTCAGACTCCTTTGAGACATTCCAGAGGATTAAGGTAAACATCTTTTTTAATCAATACCAAGTTTTGTTCCAAATCATCAGACCTACCTTCTTCACTTATTATTCTGAACTGTGGGGTATTAGGAAAACATGGTTATTATTCAGTTATGCAATGAGCATTAAGATTATGGAGAGCTGTTGGAGGCAAATGGGTTGTGAAATACATATGCTCCCTTGTTTAAACTTGATAGTTAACAGTTGAGAGGGGAAGGAGAAGAAAAGCTTTGATTGTTTTTCTTGTCAGCATACATCTTTTTTTTTTTTTTCCTGCAGGAAAACAGAGACAAAGCAGGAACTGCAGGATCTTAGAGAACACATTACCTTAGAAAACCTGAACAATTTCGTGATGATTATGTTAGAAAAATCACTATTGTTATGCCTGCAGCCTTCTCTTAACTTAAGGATTTCGTAGAAGGAACTTCTCTAACGTCTGTTGAGTATAGCATGCCTATAATAGGCTACATACAACTTCAAAAGCAAGGATATTAAAAGTTAGAGCAGTTACAACACTCCATTCCCCTCTTTTTGTAACTCCTAGAAATCTTCCAAGCACCCTAGACAGTGCTTTTAACTCCTCCTGGGACAGCCAGCCTGCCAACATGCTATTTCCAAAAAGGGAAAAATTAAATGTGGCAGACCCATTCAGAAATGCTAGTTTCAGGGAATAGGGCAGCATGGGTGAAGGAGGGTTGATAAACCAGTTTGTCATGGTTTTGTGACAAGAGAGTGCATTTTATTTCACATGCTTTTCACTTTATACTTAGTTGTGGAGGCTACAAACAGCCATGGTATGCAGGACATGTATGTAACCAAAATGGTTCCTGAGATGCAGTGGCAGCAAATGATGGGATGGTTGTGGATAATCAGAGTGTAGTAGATGATGTTTACAGCTCAAATATTGTGCTGCTCTTAACTCCAACCTTCAGTGCAAGGGAATGAAGTTATCTTTCCTAAGCTGTCTCTAGCAAACAAATCCATATTGTATGACCATAGGTCTGAGAAGGTAAGCAGCACTAAGCCGAGGCTTCTCTTTTGGAAACAGGAGATTAGAAGACAGCCTTTTGATTCCTAAATGTACTTATTCCTTGCACAGAGTGAAGTACTTAACTTAGAATAGCTCTAAACCTAAAACTGATTGAAAGTTTTATTTAAAAAAAAAAAAAGATGTTTTAATAGCTTTTCGATGATGTGTGCTGTTAGATAGCTTCACAAAAACAAACAACTTCCATTTTAAAAAATGAAGACATTTGAGGATTACATGCCAAAGAAAATATATCTTGCCTTGAAAAAGAAAAACCAAACCAAAACACAAACACAAACAAACAACAGATTAATTGAAAAAAAACTTCTTGTTTTCTCTTACTCTACTTTTTCTTGTGCTCTGTAAATAATTCCTTCATATACTGCTTTTTAATGAATCTCTCTTATTTGAAAGTTATTAAACAATGCTTTGTTGGTCAACATGTTTCAGGTAAACATGTTGAAAGCTTCTTGCTGATAGCTTTGGAACTTTTTGCATGATAGGACATATAGACGCTGTTGGGAACGACTCATGTATCACGGGAGGCAAAGTATATATTTGATATAGTTGAAGACTCTACAGACTTGCTAAAAAAGACTGCAAGTTGCCTCTATGCTGAGTGCCCTCAGCAGCAAGTTGCTGGCTGAGCATGTTAGCCCACTGTGCCATGGAACAGTTAGCTTGAGGTAATTAAAACCTGTATTAAGACTGTAATTGAATTCTGTCCAGTAAAGTACCTCTTACCTTGGAGCTTTTGTAATGGCTGTGGTACTGAGATCCTGCTGTTACTTTTGTTTATCAGGCAGGATTTAAGGGATCAGTTGGTACAAGTCTTATGCTATTTATCTAAATGTCACAGCCCCTTATTGAGTAGGACAAAAGGGTTCCTCTGACCTTACTGCAAACAAACGTGCTTATGAGCCTGACGCTTAAGGGACTAAGAGCAAGAGCTGAATCCTGATGGTACTTGAGTTCATGGGATTTTTTGCCACTGGCTTTTCCAGTTCCTGCCCATAGTTTATGTAACTTAGTATTGTGCTGCACCAAGCCCAGCTCCTCTTTTCTTGAGCCTCCATCAGGGCTGAGTCTAATTAAGCTACAGGCTGGTCAACAACATTGTGCCAGTTGTGCAGCCATCACTGCCTGACCCTCTCAATGAACTGCAGCTAAATGAAGACCCTTGGGGAAATCTACTGGAGGCAGCAACAGCTGTAAATGGGGATGACTGAGCAGTGCCTTGTCATTTAATGGGAGTCCCTTTGACTTGGGACTTACTTTTTGCCACTGAGGCAAAGATGTTCCCTCAAGAAATAGGGCTGGATCCTTTCCCTTCTCTCAGGGTGAGTTTCTATAAGGAAATATAATGCTAATAGGGTTTGTTTCCTTTGGGCATCTGCAGAAGAGCATGCCAGGTGGCAGTGAGAGTTTCTGCAGCAAGGGAGGGCAGTTGTCTGGTCACAGAGAGCAAAGTGCTTTCACAGAGGAAGGAAACAGCATAGAAAGAACAAAGCAGTCATTCAGAGAAGGAAGGCAAAAGCATTCATATGGTGCCAGGAAGATTTTCACTACCATTACCAAAGCCCATAAATACACAGGCAATTAAGACAGACAGAAAAACAGAAGGTTCTTCTCTCTCTGTTACTGCATATCCACTGCCTGATGCACTCTTCCAAATTGCCAGAGATTTAAAAAGAGCTGTTTGTGAACAAATTTCTGCTCACATCCTTTCCAGTAGGAGTAAATGTGATGGATGGGAGCAGCCAAGTGATCAGCTAAGATCAACCTCTCAGCCTGCTTTCACCTTCCTCAGCTGCTGGCCTCCAACTTAATGTTTAGCACCAAAATCAGCTCAGTTAAGTCAGTGCTGCCATCACTCTGTTGCATTACAGACACGGGCAAACAGAGGAAAACAGTGTCCATAAGGATGAAACTACACACAGGTGATTTGTACACCTGGGTAGTTTTGCATTCATCTAGGCATAAAGACCCTAGACAGTATATACAAGCTCCAGAACGCTGTCGTATAGGCAAATGTATTTGTGAATGCAGCTTAAAACATCTGTCCCAGCAAGGGTTTTCACTGGATGAAGACGTTGGGTTTAGAATTTCTTACTGGAATGGCTGTTGCCTCTATTGCCCTGGTTGTGTAGGTCCTCAAAGACACACTGCACTGAAAACACAGGGAAGCACCGAAGTCATGCCTCTTACTGCTGATGACAGAGTCACGCACAACTCCAGTTCAGCTCTGTTTTTGTTACTATAGCAAGTTCAACCATCGCTGACCAAAGTGAATAAATGCAGCTCATCTCAAGGCTATTTGAGAGGCAGGTACAGTTTGCCCAGGGAAGGGCTTGGTAATGAGTTTGAAGTTCTGAGTCTTATCTTAAGCATAATGACTGTAATTTGAGTTGGCAGCAGTGTCAATTCTAGATGTAGTGACAGTTGGCTAAACAATGTGATGCATGAATAGCTCAGGAAGATGAAGACCTTCTTCCAAACCAGCAAATTGAGAAAAAACATTAATCTGACGTCTTGACAGAAATAGTAGTGTTCAGAGTTGGTGCTAAAGGCAAAGATCTAATCACTAATTAGGAAACAGGACAACCAAACACAAAACAACGTGTATGTCTGTGTCACTGCAAATCTGTGATCTGTCCACGTCTTAGAAACCAAACATAGTTTTGGTTGAGATGAGATGAAAGAGATGAAAGGACTTAGAGGGGGTCCAAGGCAGGAGGCACAGGTACCAATAGGCATGGAGCAACTTCCCCGGGAAAAGAGATTGAGTAGCCTATGGCCCTTGAGAGGTGGCCCAGGAGGAACATGAAACACGTCTGGAAAATCACCACTGGAAAGGAGAAGGTGAACACAGAGTAGCTGTTACCTGTTTCTTGCAGTGTGAGAAGAGGTCATCAAAGGATATATTCAGGTAGTAGGTTTAAAATAATAAAGTATGCATTGTGTAGTTATTGCAGGGAACTCATTGCCACAGAATGGTAAAGTGATTAAATTCAGCAAGTAATTTGACAAACTCACGGAAGGAAAAACCCCGAGGCTGCACACGACAGGATGCAGGTGCTGTGTGTGCCAGAGGAGAGCCCAGAGCCCCAAATTGCTGTGGGCTGGGAGAGCAAACTGGGCAAGGTCCCCTGAGCGCAGGCTCTTTAGCCTGTTTGCTTCAGTCTCAGCTGCTGGAGGCAGGACACCAAACCAAATGGCTCCTGAATCAATACAGCCATTCTTCTGGCCAGTTAGAAAATACAGGTAATGTCTACAAGAGTTTCAGGCATGACCTGGGTACTTTCCACAGAGCTTGACATTTGTTTTGAATTGCCAGAAGCCTGGAAAAAAATGCTTGTGTTTAAATATGCTTTCATATTTAAAAGGTGTGAATGGGACAACTTAAGTAATTATAGCCCTGTCATTCTGATACCGTTTTCAGGTGAAATAATAGAAAAAAAATGATATGGGATTTGATTAATAAAAAATTAAAGAAGGGAAATATAATTAATGTCAATCAAAATGGATTTGTGGGAAATAAATCCTGTCAAACTGATCTGATATCTTTTTGATGAGATTATAAAATTTGTTGGTAAAGGCAGTAGTGCTAGTAGTGCAGATGTGGTTAGACTTTTTAAAGCGTTTGTTGTTGTACCTTGTAGCATCTTGATAAGAAATTGGGATAGTATAAAATAACTTGTTGTGTATTAAATAGATTAAAAACTTGTTAAATGGCACTCTGAAAATACAGCTGCACGCAGGTAATCATTACCACAGACATGCAGTATCCAAATTCTGCAGAAATTTATTATTGCTCCTTGTTCTTTTTATCAGTACTAGGGAATAAGATGTAAAACCACCTGAAGGAAAGTTTGTTGGTGATTCAAATGATAAAATTCTGCAGACAAACCATGAAAAAAGACAAGGGCACAGGTGCAGGGCAACTGCAGATTCCTTGTTGAACTTAGCTTAGGAAGCAGTGCATATTTTAACATGATCAACTATGAAGCACTACATAAAGGCATACAAAAAGATAGTCATAGCTACTTATGCTTTTAACCTAAAGAATTCTACCTTGGGAAGCAGCAATTGCGGAAAAAATATGCTAGTAGTCAGCTGAAAGTGAATCCTTGTGCAAAACTATGCTAGAAGTCATGGTTTGGAGGCTTGGAAGTGTAAGCTGGGGTATCTCAGGTGGGAGCTAGGGAAATAATACATCACCTCTGTACTTGACAGGTTCTCAGCTACTATAACATTGCCTTTTGTTTTGGTGTCTGCAGTTAAAGAAAGCTACTGCTAAGCTGAAGAGGCATCTCAGAAACTAGACATGCAAATGATGGTAATGCAAGGGGCCATGCTTCACAGGCTGAGATACCTGGAGAAGAGCCTCTTCATCTGTGGGAAACCTGAAGGGTTGCAGTTTGTAAATACCTACTTAAAGAACCAAACTTTAATAAGAGGGCACTTCAAGCTAGCAAACAACATATAAAGTGTCTGGAACCCGAAGCCAGGCAATTTCACACTAGAAATGAGGCACAAGTTTTTTCAACAGTGAAAGTAATTAAACATTGGAACAATTTACCATGGGAAAGTGGTGGATTCTCCATCACTGGCAATTTTTAAATCAATACTAGCTTTTTCTTCAGAACATATGTTCTATCCAAGCATGAATTAATTCAGGGTAGTCCTATAAGCTGCGTTATTCAAGAGCCTGGAAAAGAAGTTTGCTTTTTCTTCTAACATTATAATCTCCTTTTTCTTAACTCTTGGGTAGTGCCCCTTCCACCCTCCCCACTTTTCCTTTAGATATTTTAACTTTCTTACATAAATGACCAAAAGTATTTCTCCTCCTGCTTGTGTTTTGAACATGACGATAGAACTTATTTTCCCCTTGGACAGGGTTATGTTTTCCACCTCCAGATTTTGAATATGAGTTTATTCTCATTGATCTTGGTTTTGGCCATGGTTTTCTGTAGCATCCTACATGTTTCTCTTGTCACAGTGGTAGCTGCGGTTCTGCTAGAGGGTTTGTATGTCTTCATTGGTGCTACTAAATAAAACAGTCCATGGGATGTTTGCAGGCCCTGCAGCCAACTGGCACAGCCCCCTTATACTCTTATGAGTAAATGCTCTTACCCTACAGAGTGGTAATACCACGGACAAACGGCTTGAGCTTATTTCTCATTTGCAATAACTTCTAAGCTGTGTGTAGTGTGCAGGCTGCAGCCACAGGCCTGTACCACACCAGGGACCACCATAGTCATAATTTAACAGCGCACACATTTGACTGGTGCCTTTGGCCTTCTTGGTTATGGAGCAGAGGTAAAGTCTATGCATCCCATTTTTTTAATTGTTAGAGCTTGTTAGAAAAAGCGTTCACAAGTGTTGTTTTGTTAGAGGATGAAGGTTTTTGTGCAAAACAGTAGATTTGGATGGAAATTTTCATAAGTATATGTCCAAATAAAGGATTCAGCTTTCTTAGTTTGTTTCAGTACAGCTGATCCATTTCTTCAGAGTAGCATGAAAATATTTTGATTGAGATGCTTTGATAGATTTTTGTGTGACTTTTCTACTAAATATTCTACATTATTTTTGTATTTCATGTTGTAATGCTTTGACATTATCCGCATGCACCATGCCAGTGTTGTCAAAATGAAACAATCCATCATCATTCTAATAAAATATTTCATTAAATTCTAATTTTGATTTTGCAGAGCTGTTGTTCTGCAGGAACTTCCAAAATTTCATCTTTCAGCTTGATTTGAAATGAAAATGATTAATTTACGGAACTTCCCTCAAAGAAGGTGGCTTTGTTTAGAGGGAGTGGAGAATATGCTAGATCTAAGTATACACTGAAAATTGCAGTTACTCTCATATCCATGCGATGTGTCACTCTGACCTTTCAAAATAAGTTTTTTCCATTTGTCCACGATCAAGGGTGTGGGATTCACCTTCAGACTGTAGACACCTAAATGCAGGTATCTCTGTTAGCCAGATATCTACACTCTCTGATACCTTGTTAGTTCCTTACTGCGTATGTGTTGAGTTAGCTGAAAAAAGGAGGACTAGACAGCTGCATTTGATGCCAAATTGCTCTTCAGACTCTGCTGCTGGTATAGACCAGGGGGCTTGATTCAGTTGCCTAAATGTAGGTATTTAGAGCCATTTTAGTTGCCTCAAATTGTGAAGAGCTTTGCAGGTGACTTGGATGACAATGTCATGGGACTTCTCAAAGACTCACGCTTTACTCTCTGCAGGTGATTCCCTCCTGTTATTAAACGCAAGGAGAAATGTAAAAGCATCATCCACAACATTTAAGTAGCTTTTGGTTCCTTCAGCTCTTTCAGCTTGCTCTCATCTGCCTTGACAGAACATGAGGCACTCCTAGGTGACAACCAAGAAGAGGGCAAAATAAATAAGAGTAAATAAGAATTTACTTATTTTCTCCTTCTGCTGCTATCTTTTCTTTTCAGTCCTATATTTTGTAAGTGCTACCTGTTTGGAGACAATCACAAATATCTTCTGAGCTGCTGCTCAGCTCAGGACAACAATGCAAGACTCAGAATCTGAAGGGAGGAAACACCATGCCATTGAGTGTTGGTCCAGATCTCTCCTGGGGTTGATGGAAAGTTCCCTGAAGAATGATACCTGAAAGGATAACCGCCAGATTTGGATACCTGAATAAGGACAGAAGTAAATTCCAACCAAAAATTCTTGTTGTTGAATGCAAAATCACGCATCAACAAATCTAAGAAATTCTTTTCTTTGTTCCTACTGTCTGTCAGCTATACCTGCATCGTTGTAGCAAGACTCTCAATTACCATACACAGTTTTCATGGAAATCTTATTTTAAACAGTCACCTAGTGCCCAAGGAGGCTAACCAACCCTATCAAGAATTCCAGACTCAGTAAAGGACAAACACCAGCAATTCTGTATCCATATCTATAGAACAAATAAATGTGCACTGGGCTGTAACTCTACAGTGAGTCCAACTATCATGGAATAGTCCACATTCAGACTGTTAAAATCTCTTATTCTCCAAAACAGATTGACCGTGTCCGAACTGCCTGTTCAGAATGGGTCCCTTGGGAGTGCTAACCCATAGACATGACTTGGAACTGTTTGGCACAGTGTTGGTTGGCACAGGCCAAAACTGTGTCAGGAACCACTCTAGCAATGTTGGTGGCTCCAGTGTTGGGCAATGTTTCCAGACACTGTTTAATTTACTAGTAGGGGCATAGCCAAGGAAGCCAGCTTGAAACTTTGTTGTGGCTATTGATCTTACATGAAAGGGGTATTTCAGTGATGAGCAGCAACATAAAATGAATAGATGGAAAGGTATAGAAATAGGTCATGTTTTCATCTGGATTCAATTTTGGACCCTCTAGCACTTTGTGGTAGTGTTTGTATTCTCTCGGTTGGTTGAACTGGCATCAGGACTGACTGCTGTTTTGTGTAGATCTACTGGCAAGAGAGATCAGCCCAGTTCTGTTCTGCAGCTGTTATTGCTGAAGCTCATTGCATATAGGCCATTTGTTTGCAAAACCTGAGATGGGGGGCTCTATGTTGGAGTTGTAGTATAATTAGCCCATTCAGCTGTCAAAGTTGGGCTCTAGCATTTGTTTCCATGTAGTTGGCCAAAAAGGATTATGCTATCAACTATTTTTGGAGGATTTTCTTTTGCAGGGCTTTGTCTACCTGGTGGATTCTTTATGTCATACAGCAGAGTTTTTTTTTCTTTGTAGTTCTTTCATTTTTACACTGAAGCTTAGTCATTCATTAATTATGAGGCCTCTATATATATAATTTAAAGGATATTCAATGTCTGTTGTCTGTAATGAAATTTTACTCTGTTTTGATAGTTTGAGTTCATTTTTTCTAAGTTTGATCTGCAGCTTCTAGGCAGTGGACTATGAAAAACTTCCTATGTAGATAATTGCATGATAGGAACATCAGCATACAATGTCCACACCTTTTTCCGAATTGACTGGCTGAAACTCAGAGTTTGAAGAGCGTCCAAGATGGCCAGAAGGTCACAGGTGTCCATGATGCAGAGCGTTCCTTTGAGCCTACCAGTGTTTTACTCCTCATGCTTGTTTGCATAGATTTTATTTTTAGCCATCTTTGAATTGCTGTATGAATTTAATGAGAAACTGTGTTTTTCTATCAATTTAATTCTGAGTGCCAACCTGAGTCAAAATCCTTTATTTAAGCCTATGCTTCAGAAAAATACCTTTGCAGCTTTTGTCTGATGCAGGCTTGTTAATGAGCATCTGCACAGTAATGTAGTTAGCACTTAGTTTCCTAGGGAAGAATCCCATTTGAATTCTCAGGATTATGTTATTGTTGGCTAGATACGGTAATGCGTCTTTCTTGAGGATGCTGCCGACTAGATGGCTTATGAAACACTTCTGTGCTACATAGGGCTAATTGCATTTTGGCTTTTGTGCACTTGGGGTAGTTAGCTCATCTGACCATGGACTGTGGACACCATGCCCCTCTCCCAGCGTTTAGCTTGGAGCAAACTTCAGGTAAAAGTATGAGAAAGGGAAGACCACATAATATGGAAAGTCTGAGGTGTGCCAGAGCCACGGCAAGCACAAAGAAGGCGGGGGGAGTGATGTGTTTAAATATTTAGCCACAGTTGTGGGAGGAAATCGCAGATAGGCTAGAGTGGAACGCTTGTTAGTTGCCGATTTTCTGGGCATTCTAGCATACAGGCACTCACTCCTGTCTTGTTACTTGTTGAAGAGGAAAAGGGGTTAAAAAGGAAAAGCCATTTATTTTTCTGTGTGTGTTTTTAATTGTCCCTCCTGAGACGGGCTTTTGCACGGTTGCATCTTCAATCTGTCGCTTGCAGTTTGTTTTCTGGCAGCTGGGGCTCTGTTATCAATGTATCAGCTATCAAGGGATGAGGCAAAGGGGTGGCACCACCCACCAAAGACTGATGGCCTTGAGGTGGATGGACTCTGTGAGACAAGTTTGGGGTACCTGTAAAATTATTGTTCGTCTCTGACCCTGGAGGAAGAGACTTCTCCCTCTGGTATAAGTGTGACTCCCATCCTTGTGGGTTTTCATGGTTTGATGCCTTGTCTCTCCCACACATCAGTTCATAACTGATTTGAGGTTCTCCTTGCAAAGGTAGCACTGGTATAAAATATTATCTAGGCAGTAGGAGCTGATGCTCTGTCTTGTCTTGTGAAGAAGAAAAATCATAAGGTAAGTTGTACCAGTCTATTGCTGTTGACATTTCTCCACTTGGTGATGGAGGACAGCTGAGTCTCCACTGGCTATTTAGTTTCTAGGTTCTCCTGATGGTTGTGCTCTCATTTTTAAACTTCCTGCTGGTGCTGTTACCCCTCTGGCTATAGTGCACAGAGTGCTGAGATGAATGTGACCTCCTCAAAAGTATTCAAGGTTACTTGTATGGGCAGGTGTCCACACATCTTTCTAGTAGTGATGGCTGCAAAACAGAGATACCCAGCCTCAGTTTAAAATGCCTTGTTGGCATTTTGGTTGCAGCAGCAGGAACACACTGGGAATTAAATCACCGTGTTCCATCATTGTGCTTTGTGGACCTTGCTGAACTTTGTGATCTAGGCTTCCATTAACACCAAAACACACTGCTTCAGTGCTAGATCGGACTTACCAGCAATGCCCTGCTGTGAGTGTATGGCAGCTGGCCACATGTGTCATCTCACTCTGCTTGGAGCAGGGCTCAGGGGGGTGGTGGTGAAGGGTGGCAGGTGTTTATATCAGTGATCCCTGTAATGTTGTACAAAAGCTTGAACCACAGGTAGCAGTAGTGGGGAAGTGGGAGCATGTGAAACAGAAGAATAGGTGAAACTTCTTCCCTCCTACAAAGCAAAGGCTGAATGTCAGATACCTCAAAAATGCTCCTACTGGGTGGTTTATTCTCTGGAGAGCCTAGCCAGGGTCATTTTATTCCTTAGTCCTTGGGAGGAGGCTTGGTTGAAGAGATCAAAGGTTTAATAACTCAGACTAAGTATAGAATAAATAGGAAAAGTAGAGTCTTATTGTCTATGGCTTCAACATAGGACTTCTGGAGAAAAACAAGCTGAAAACAGTGTATCAGTTTACCACACCTGCACATATTCACTGTTTTCCATACTATGTTTCTGTCTTTTCCCTCACTTTTCTTCTCAACATCCCTCTCTCCCTGTACATAGCTTCATTTCCACTGTGTCCTAGTAACTGCTAGGATGTGCCATGATTGATCTGAAGTTTGTGGAGCAGATCACAGAATCATTTTGGTTGGATGAGACCCTTAAGGTCATTGAGTCCATTCATAACCTAACTCTAGCACTAAACAGTGTCCCTAAGAGCCTCATCTGTATGTTTTTTAAACACTTCCAGGAATGGTGACTTCACCACTTCCCTGGGCAGCCTGTTCCAGGGCTTCACAACCCTTTCTGTGAATAAATGTTTCTTAATATGCAATCTGAACCTTCCCTGGTGCCACTTGAGGCCATTGCCCAACTTGACGCCATTATGCCGTCTTTCTATGCCTTGGATCTTGGATGTGCCTGGCCAGAGAATCCAAAATTGAGACAACCAAAACCACAAACTAATTTGTAAGTATTTTCCATGAAGTCTTTGCGTTCTATTTCCTTGAGGCAAAATGGGCATGGTTATGCTGTCCCCTTTCATGATATGGTTGTGGAGATATTCATATTTCTAAATAATTTCAGGACAATGATTTGTATATTACATTGCTTGGATATGACTCCCTTGGTCTGCTAGATGCTCAGATGTTGTGTATAAAGCAATACAGTGGCACCTTAATGAGGAATGTACTTTGATGGAGCAGATTATACGCGTTTCTATGAGACAGATTCTTTGAAGTTGTCTTGTCAGTAATTGCCACAACAGGATGGAATGTCTGAACTACGTTTATAGGCCTGTTTTCAAGAGTTTGTCAAAACAGAGTTTCCTCCCACTTGGAAGTGTTAAGACTTATAAACATGTTTGGTTTGTTTTTTTCTCTTTTCCCAAAAGCAGATGGAAAAAAAAAGATGAAATCCCTCTTTTTTATGAAATAAATATTTAGGCATATGGAAAGGTTTTCTTTTGACATCATAGAAATGTTTCATTTCAGATATTCTGAAATATTGCATTGCTTCTTTATCATCTCAACTGCTAAATGACTCAAAATATTTCAGCATTTAAAATGGAACACAAACTGGTACATATTCTTACCTGACTAAAATTAAATGTGTAAGTGATTCCTGGTAAAAGTGACAATGAAATGGATTCACATTTCCTGCAAATTATTTCTACTGTAACAAGGTAGTTTTTTTCATTTGCCCCCACTCAAATAAACAAACAAACAAACAAAACCAAAAAAGGCAAAACAAACAAACAAAACCCAACCAACCAACAACAACAACAAAAGGACACAAAAACCCACCACCACTTTGTTTGCAGAACTTTTGACAAAAATCCTCACAATGTGTTTGGAACTGAAAAAGTTAATTACAAAATATTCCATCTGAAAGGCATTCAACCCTTCCAAAAGTGCTCCCTTGCCAGACTGTGTTGAGAATATCAGATATTATGGTCTTTGGAATCAGAATAGGGAACTGACTGGGAGGTATTTGTCATGAATTCCAAATAGTTAGCGTTTAGAGTAAAAACAAAACAAAGCAAAAGTACTAGGAAGATGGTAGAGAAGCACACTTTAAAATGTGACGTCAGGGCTGAGAAGATAGCTGTGATTTTGCCTTTATCCCATTCTTCCTCCTAAACGACTTACATGTATATTTCTCTCTTGATCTCATTTGAAAATCTCAGGGGCATTCAGATGTACTCCCCTTAGCTGCTTCATACACTGCAGGCTATCATATCACTCCAGAAGTAGTTCAGTGCTCAGGCAGCAAAAGTATTACTTATCTGACCAATTGCAATTAAGCAGTAGCGTCTGAATTTGGAATACAGAGTGTGTGTTGAAGCCATTTATGAAAAAAAATGCAAACAATCTAACAAACATAACTGGGAAACAAAAACAAACAAAGCCAAATTCAAAGCAATGGCTCTCTGGTCATGGACAGAAGCTGAATTTTTTGGCTGTTTTATCTGGCATGAGTTAGTTGCTCAGCTGTACATACAAACATTTTCCACCAGGATTTAGATTGGGAGCCAGGAACTCATTGATAAGTTTTCAGCCGGTAATGACCTTCCATCATTAAAGGTTTCTGTAATGGAAATGGCTAATATTTACAGAGCTTTTATGGAATCTTGCTTAGTATTTAATAGAAAATTTGTGACATCCTAGGAGAATGTCTTTCTTTTTCAGTTCTTTGTTTTTATAAAGCCATTGTGTAGGCTACCTATTAAATTTTTGAAGAACCCTGTTGAGGTTTTCTCCCCTGCAACCCATAGGGTTGTTCTGAAAGGGCAAGGTTGTAAACTGTCTTCTGAGACAGATTCCTCTTCTCTTAAGCTAGGCAAGTCATTTTGTATTCCTGGTAAGTCAGATTCAAAGCTGGTACTGATCAGCAAAGCTCTTGTGATCTCCATGAGGCATCAGTGAAGCTATGCCTGTTTGTAAGGGTGATGGATCTGTCCCAGTGAAATTGTTTCTGTGCTCTCTCTCCCATGCCATCCACCAGTATGGAAGCTAATTCCTTTTTTTACCAGTCTCTGCACGGAAACAGACAAATGCAAATAGTGACAACTGGACTTTAGCCTCTTTCTACCCTTGTCCACCGTAAGTAGCATTACAGATACCCTGCATTTTGTAGCAGCAGCCTCCAGTGCTGGAGGAGGAGAACACTTGGGTTTTCTGCAAAGTGCTTGTCAGAGTGTGGCCAAAGAGAGGAGCCAGAATGTCAGGGAAGTAAGAGAAGCAGCAGCAGTGTGCAGCAGGGTGCAATTAGGGATTTCTGGATGCTTGTGCGGGCCTGTCGCTGCTGTGTATTACTGTCTTTCAGAACACATCTGCTAGTTAATTAAAGCTAAATACAGATCACCTTCTCTCTTTTCTTGCCTGCTGTTTTTCCTTCCTCCTCCTCTTTATTTTTTTTTCTTTTTCCTGAACTTAAGGTCCTAGATTGCTACACTGACTAGAAAAAGTGATTTGAATTGGCTGCAGTGTTCTTAGCTAGATGCAAATCTCTCTAGGGAACACAAAGCAGTCGCTGCAAGAAAGAATTCTTGGCTTACTTAGCTTCTTGTAACCCAGCTTTATATGGCACTAACTGCCTCCCCTTTGTGCTACTCAAAGAACCATATCAAAGGAAGTGGATTGCACTTGAGCAGCAACTGGGAACAGGCTACAGATGTCCTTCTAATAAGCTGCTCCTCATGTTGATCCTACCCAGGAATCAGCTGGGCTCAGCACTTTGGGAGGCATCCCATGGGGTCTCTGGGGCAGGAGGTAACAAGCTAGTCACTGGACACAAACTTCTTGGGAGCAGAGAGATTGCTGCAGTGTGGTGTACCAGAGAACAAGCAGCGGGATGGCCACCAAGGTGCAACAACCCAGAGAACAAGGTGGAGGCGGGAGTGATCTGGAAAACACATGCTTGGCTTTTAAGAAAACCTGGTTATGTCTTTTTTCTTTCTACAGGGCAGAGCTCTGTGACCCAGCTTGCTTAGCCCAGCAGTTAATGTATGGCACCTGGTAAATGCTTGCACATTTAAGCAGTGAATATTCGAGACATTTGATTATTTCAGGAACGACATTTTCCTTAAGATTTTAAGCTGTGGTAAAATGTCATGTCAATGTACTGGGAACTGAGACCACCAGTTAAAATCAGGAAAAGATCACATTTGTTCCAGAGGTACTTCTGTGGACTTAAAAATATTTATAATCTGTCTCTGATTGGACAATTTTGCCAAAAATGTCTACTTTTGATAAGTATTAAAGAAGAACTACTTTAAGAACCTCTCAAACTGTAAAAGCATTTTTATGTAGTACGTGCTTATGAAGGTGTGTGGCTACAGGCAGTGACCACTGGACACATTTGCTGTGTCTGTTCCCCTCATTTTCAAACTGCAGCATCTGTGCTCTCCCAGCCCTGAGTCCCCCAAACCCAGCTTTGCCGGTGCAGCCTCCTTTGCTCCCCTAGGTATGGGCTGCCCATGTATTCCATTCTTCACAGAATCACAGAATGGTTGGTGTTGGAAGGGACCTCTAGAGATCATCTAGTCCAACCCCCCTGCTAAAGCAGGTTCACCCAGAGCAGATCACACAGCAATGTGTTCAGGTGGGGTTTGAATGTCCCCAGAGAAGGAGACTCCACAACCTCTCTGGGCAGCCTGTTCCAGTGCTCTGGCACCCTCAAAGTAAAGATGTTTCTTCTCATATTCAGATGGAACCTCCTGTGGTTCAGTCTGTACCCTTTGCCCCTCATCCTATCGTTGGGCACCACTGAAAAGAGTCTGGTCCCATCCTCTCGACGCCCACTCTTGAGATATTTATAAGCATTGATGAGATCCCCTCTCAGCCTTCTCTTCTCCAGGCTGAACACATCCGGCTCTCTCAGTCTCTCCTCATAAGAAAGATGTTCTTGGCCTCTCATCATCTTTGCATTTTGCTACTGAACTCTCTCCAGTAGTTCCTTGTCCTCCTTAAACTGGGGACCCCAGAACATTCTTAGCCTACATTAGTCTGGAACTCTCACCCTGATTATCCCTTGTGTGAGATACTAATCACCTGTGTTTAAGAGGACAGGTAGAAGCCAGGACATGCTGTTTTCACCAGTGACATTAGCGAGGTTGTTAATGCTGAGATTTGAGAAGCATTGACGAAGATGCTGCTACAACCCATGCGTGAGCCACTCAATGTCTCCTTTCCTTTTTCTTGCAGATGGAGAAAAGCTTTCTGTCTTCACAGCACAAAAAGAGGTTTTGGGGGTTTTTGTGTGTGTTTTTGGATTTTTTTTTTTTTCCGGGGGGAAAAATTATATAGAATTATGTCACATCAAGAAAAACACAATGATTAAAATAACTTGCTATGAATATTCATTCTCAGCTTGGCAGATGGATGAAGTGGGCTGAGCATTTGCAGAATATTGCTAACTGAGCTCTCTTCCAGAGAATAACATTTCAAAAGAATTTCCGATTAGGTCTGTTGGCCAAAACTAGAAAGGATTTTTCTCTTCCTTTTTTCTTTCTTTGGCATTCTGAGCTTCCACCTTCCTGCCGAAATGAATTTCTCTCTAATCACAGTTTTGGATACTTCTGAAGACTCACACTGAGGCCTTCCAGATGGGTTCATTGCAGTGCGAAGAGAAACACTCATTATCATTATTATTATGATTACTATTATAGTTCTTAACTCTTACATTACATTGTCATGATTGTGCTGGAGGATCTCAAACCGATTTACAAACAAGTTCCATTTCCTCCAACTGCTGAAACATAATCACCTCTGAAGAAAGAGTCAGCATTTGTTGAATAGCTTTGTGCTAAAGAATAGGAAAAAAATGCAATGTACATGCTTGAAAGTTTAAGAGTTACTTTACTAGAAAGAGTGAAATGACTCCAACTGGAATTTAACTGTATTTGTATTTAAGGTATTGTGAAAGGTTGCATGGACAAAGTAACAGGCAATGAGTTGTATTAATACCTCCTTTGAAGCAATTAGTTGTACTTTCTTTAAATGTCACAGCACCCCATAGTAGTGGTTTTTATTATTAATCAGTACTGGCTTTAAAGGAACATTGTTTTTTTATCAAAACACTGATACCGTTTCAAGTTCTGTCTCCAACAAACCAAGTTTAAAAAAAAAAAATGTTTGCCGGGAAGAATGTTGAATAAAGTGGCTGTTGTGCTGATTTATTTTCTTTTTGTGGTAGTTTGAAACCAGAAGAGAAAAAAATGTATCAGTTTTCCAAAACTGAAATATTTAGGGTTTGTTCTTTTTTTTTTCTGGAAACCAAAAGCTATCCCACTTTTTCTGATAACTTGGAGCTGTACAGTCTGAGAGGGTTATAGTGGTCCAGCCATGCCAGTATCCCTCCAGTCATGTACCTTATGTTGGGAGTTAGGCAGAAAGAAGGCTCGATTTGCTGTGACAGATAGACCTAATGAATGCTTTCCTTGCAGGCTGGTAGAATCCCCACCAAGTGGTTTGCCTGGCAGACAATGGCTGCGTTGGAGTTGTGCAAGTTAGTCACGGCACGTCTGATGCTCTATCTTGCACCTGCACAGAGTTTTTTCTAGGATTTTTGTTTTGTTTTGTTTTTCCCTTTGGCATGGATACTGCACCATACAGTACTTCTGAGCTGAGTAGGCCAGCAGCTTCTTGGAGAAGGTCGGGATTCAGGTATCACAGTATAGCACCATTTCGCCCAGCCATATGTGATTGCAGGAGGACTTCCCTAAGTTTGCTTTCCACAGCTGTTGGTACAAGTAGGCAGCAGGTGTGAGACAAACCTGGAAGTGTGTAGTACTTTCAGTAGACAGGAAATGTAGAGAAAATATGACCATTCAGTAAAAGGGCAGAGACATGCATGTGTAAAAGGGAAAGCAGAATGCAGCAAGCAGTGCTCTGCTTCAGAGTGATTTGTTACCATCCCAGCAATAGCTCTTGTTTCAACTGAACATGATCTCTCCTGAGAAGAGGAGGAATCTAATCATGATGATTGATAATTCCTTCAGAGGTTCCCCAGTAGGTATCAGACTTATGGTACAGAAAACTGCTCTCTTCTGGGAGAGAAGATAGGAGCAAAACACCTAGCATGTTGCTCAGAGGGTGTCTCAGCTCGCTTTAGGTTCAGCCCTTTAACCAGGGTTTTTCATTGCTTTGGAGAGTAGAAAAAATTATTTGAGGGCCATCCAAAGAAGGCCTCTAGCAGGTTGATGTGTGGAAGCCAGTGCTCCCGTTTAATAAACTCAGTACCACTTGTGTACCTCTCTGGCAAATGGATAGTGACACACAGTGACCAAGCTTTGCCGGCAGTGTTGCCCAAGGCTTTAATTGCTTTGCACATAAAGTTATTTATCTCCACATCAAGAGGGCTGAGACCACATTTAGGGGAGTAATTACAAAGCTGCCAGAGGGACTGGTGTTTGCCATGCCAGCCAGGCTGTGATTTATCAGTTCTTCTTGCATTTAGAAAGCGAGCTTTCTGCTCAACTCTTCCCTTCATCCTGTGCATCATGGCTAAAAGCATCTGTATCCCCCAATTCCCTCCTATACTATCTGCGTGGAGTACATTGGGCAGCTGTAAAGTATCAAATACTGTGAGTTCAGTTCTGAATATTGGTCTTACAGTTTCACTCCCAAGGGGTTTTTTTTTTTTATTTATTTCTTTTCTATTTCTTTTTTATAAAGAAATTGTTATTAGGATTTTCCATGAGGTTTCATGATGATACCTAGGGAGACTCGTTCTTGGCTTTGTATGAGCTCTTGATTCATCTATACCTTTATAGCAACAAATTCTTACCTTCCAGTAGAGGATTTGAAATGCCTCTGCCTTACCCGTGGGGTCCATAGCGGTTTTTATTTGTTGTTTCCCATGAAATGTAAGGAAATGCCGTGCATTCGGCCTGAAGTCTTTACCTATCATGGTCTGCGGTCCCAGGCCTGGATTCCCTACACTCAGGTTTCAGACTCGGCCTACATCGCCCCTTGCTAATCCAGCCCTTCGTTTGTTTGTTCCTTTTTAAAATTTGGTTTTCCATAACACCAGTTTTCAAATATCTCTCTGCATAATATGAATCTTGGTGTCATCACAGATCCTGTGATTATTTGACCTAATGTATGTCCTCTGCTAACCCAATGGGTTTTTGGAGGCTTTAGCATATTCATGTTAGTGGTGTGGAAACCTTGCCCCAGCAGAAGTGTGATATTAACATCTCTCCCAAGGTTATGAAAAATCATAAAATGAAAGGGACCTGATTGACTATGCTAAATATTGACCTTATTTATAGAAATTTCCAATGAGAGAGACTCGGCCACCTCCCTAGGTAGCATGTTGTAATGCTGTGCTATCCCAAGAACTGAAAACATTTTCCTAATTTTCAAATCAAATCCCCTTGACTGCTGTGCACACAGAGAGTGAGCTCTTTGTAATAAGTTTGCACATATTCAAGGCCTGTTAGTTCTATAGTCCTCTCTTTTCTAGATTAAACAAATGTGGTTTTGCCAGCCTTTCCTCATGGGTGATGTTTTCTAATACTTTTTTTTTTCCCCACTCTGGATCTATCCCAGTTGATCTGTCTCTTTCCTGAAGTCTGGTGCCTACAACTGGACAGTAGTTCTCCAGCTGAGGTTTCTTCATAACTGTGTGCATTTTTCAAATGACACCTTCCACATCTCGCACATTATTCTCCTTTTAACATGGAATGTGGGGTTTTTTAGAACGTTGCTGGCTCCTGTTTAGTGTGTGAACTGCTATATGCTTTAGGTCACTATTGTAGGAGTACTCACTACTGAATGAGCATTGTGTACATGATGTAATTCCCCTCTTAGATGTAGCGCTTGGTACCTTTCTATCAGATTTCATCTTGCTTGTTTTGGAGCACTTCTCTCGCTTGCCAAGATCACTTTGAACTTAGTTCCTCTTCTTCTGAGTGAGAATAAGAACAACCTCTCTCAGTTCAGTGTTTCTCACCAGGTGTATATGTGCAGAGAACCACCGAGTAGCAGCAGCGTGGCCTCAAGCTTGCTATTCCCTCAAACATCTTACACTAGCAAAGCCATTGTAATATTAAGTAGGAGATATTCCAAAAGGAAACCAAGACAATTTTCCATTTTCCTTTTGTTTTTCTGGGTTGACCTCACTGAGACTGGATTTATTTTTACCTTTGTAGCTCAAATAATTTCTTCAGACTGTCCATTTAAATGTATTGTTTTGTTTTAAGGGTTTCCTCACTTCACTTCCTAGATTCATATTTACCTTTCTTATTTGGACATGCCTTTCTGAATCTCGGATTATCTTTTTCCCCCGTGTCTTTATGTATAAGGATAGGGATTTAATCCTTATAAGTTCTGATTTTGCTTCTTATTCAACCAGCTTTCTGATAAGTTTTACAATCCCCTTTCAAAAACACTGGTACCTCACTTCTGTGTTGTAGAATTGGCTTTTTGTTTATTTGTTTGTGTTTATTTATTTATTATTTCATTTTTTTCTTTTTGGGGGGGTGTTTGTGTGCGTGTGTAATTCCTGAAGGACAATGAGCCTGTTTGTGGAGCGGCTGTTGTTTTTCAGTGCATCGACAACAGTTGCTTTGCAAACAGGCTTTTGTCTTTCATGTCAAATTCCACTGAAAATAGTCTCCTGTCTCTGTGAGCTCTGGAGTCAGTTGTTCTAAGTGATAATTTATTTAACACATCAAGAAATTATTTTTCTAAACTGTCACCCAACATGACACCTGACTCATTATTGTAAGCAGATAACCAAAGTCATCCACTTTCTTCTGCTTGATTAGACTGATTACTGCTTTGATGTTCATCAAAATTATGCATTTAGTATTTTTCTGTCGTCTTGATCAAGAGGATGATGATGATGTAACCCTGCTAGTATACTGATATTCTTATATTCGGGGCTTCATGAACATCTCAAAACATTACCTCACTGGATTCTGTGGGGGTATGTCCTGGTTTTGTTAAAAAACAAGTTTCTCTTTCAGTGAATTTTGCCTGTCAGCTAAAGCCTTCATATTAACAGCATTTTCCTGGAGAACCAGACACATGTTTTGGTAAAACCTAGCAATGGAATGCAAACTTATTGATAAGCATGGATGGACATCTCGCGAGAGGGGCGACGAGGAACAACTGACCAACTGTGTATAACATTCCATTCACGTGAATACTTCATATAAAATGGGAGATCACGAGGATCTCGGCCCTCTTTTTTCCTCTTCTGCTTATGGCCGACGTTAGGAGAGGACCTTGCTAGTCATCCCTGTGAACTGAGGCCAGTGACAGACTGAATCCAGCTCTGGTTGGCTGTGGAGTCTAATCCAGGACTTTGGGTGCTGGCTCTGCAGTTGCTGAGACTTTCAAGATTGGTTTTGTGTATTTTGTATTATTTTCTCTATTCTTATTATTAGCATTAGTAAAACATCTTTAATTTTTTTTAACTCTCTTCTCTCTGTCCTTCTTTTTCTCTCCCGATCACCTGTCCTGAGTGGAAGGGGGGAGAGGGAGGGGCAAAAGGGGGGAGTGGGGGGGAAGAGGGGGTTAACAATACATCTGCCAGGGTTTTATTGTCACCCTGCAATCTTAACCCTCGACAGGGTACAGCACCCTCACTTCTAAAGCCTAGTATTGTCCTTCACATCCAGTTTGCAACTATAGATTATGTTCCTCCATTGATCTTTGTCATTCCATTAGTCCCTATTATACTAAGGTTTTCTTCCATTATCCAACATTCTCGTTTACCCATTACTGCTCAGAAGCTTCCGGACTGATCTGTACACACATGATCATTTTTAATCTTGGCCCAGAGCCTAATTTTATTGAAATTCTGTGTCGGAAGCCCTGTCATTTTTTAGAATTTATTTCTGCAGTTATAATGTTTTTCAGCTTTGCTTTAGCTGAAGTTTCAGTCCTGTCCTCTGTTCCCAGATAACAGTTATCTCTCTATTACTGACATCCCTAGCAGATGACTTTGTCTGACTTGAGCGCTCCTTAGCACCTGCCAGCTTTCCTTAGCTCTGAGTTTAAGAAAATCCCCTCTAAACCATATTAATTTTAAGAAGCACAGTTGGGGTCTGCTGTAGTTAAGATGGAACCCGTCCTGAGCCCACCATGTCTGCAAACACAGTGTGTTAGCCTGAAATCCCTGCATTCCTGATAACGTTTATACCCTTCCTCTCTATTTGAACTTTTTCTCCCTACAGAGTCCCTGTAATTCCAGCCGTCTGTGCAAGGTAATATGATGCCTGTGAAATGTTTCAAAGAAACATGTTGTAGAGACTTAAGTGCATTTTCAGTGTAATTTTCTAGGGTCTCTCTCTTACACAACTGCCTATTATTGTTACAAGTAGATGTCATGACCAAGGACCTCTCGTCTGTGCTCCTTGCATATTGGTCTAGATGCTTGCTGAGCGCTATGACTTCTGCTCCCTCTAAGCAAGGTAATTGCAGGTTTCCTTAGTCATAATCTGGAGCTGGGTCAGATCCTCCTGGCACTGCAGCCTCTCTGCATCTTACAGCTGGGAAGTTTCTGAAGTAGTGTTCTTCAGGATGCGGGTGGGTGGGAACAGGAACAACAATTCAGTGACTGAAAGTATCCATTTAATGGAGTTTCTTTCTCTATTTCTGCCTGATCTCATGCTGCTCTGAGGCCAGTTCTCTCCAGCAGGGTGGGGGGTGGGTCTGATGGGCTACACCTCTCCCTCTGCTCTGGGTCCTCCATCACTCATCCTTGGAGTGCCCTTTTGCTTTTGAAGGCTGTAAGGTACTGAATGTCCAGCAGAACTAGGGAAGTGATCGTTCCACTGTACTCGGCACCGTTGAGGCTGCACCTCAAATACTGTGTTCACTTTTGGGCCTCTCACTACAAGAAAGACATTGAGATGCAGGAAAGAGTGAAGAGGAGGGTGGTGAGGCTGGTGAGGGGCCTGGAGCACAAGTCTGATGAGAGGCAGCTGAGGGAGCTGGGGCTGTTCAGCCTGGAGAAAAGGAGGCTGAGGGGAGACCTTAACGCTGTCTACAACCACCTGAAAGGAGGTTGTAGCATGGAGGGTGTTGGTCTCTTCTCCCAAGTAGCAAGTGATAAGACAAGAGGAAATGGCCTCTAAGTTGCACCAAAGAAAGTTCATATTGGATATTAGGAATAATTTCTTCATGGAAAGGGTCATGACGCACTGGTACAGGCTTCTCAGGGAAGTGGTGGAGTCACCATCCATGGAGGTGTAGTTGTGGTGTTTAGTGACATGGTTTAATGGTGGACTTGGCAGTGTTAGGTTAACATAGAACTTGATGATCTTAAAGGTCTTTTCCAACCAAAATGATTCTGTGATTCTGTTGTGCTCTTAAAGGGCAAGGCGGTCTCTTTTCTAAAAACTTTCTGCTCATGCAGATCTGTAGCTTAGTCCTCTGCTCCAGCTACAGACCCTGCTGCTTTTTTGCTGCTTTCCCTTTAAATGAGGAGTTGAAGGTGGGGTTTGTGTGTGTATTTTTTACTTTAGTTAGTACTGAGGCTTTATTTTAGGGGAAGTAGTAGAACACCCTCTTCAATTCCACCTATAACTCCTCTTCAGCCCAAAACTCTTTGTGCTCTGTCTACCGTGTTTCTCAGCTGGAAATTTCCTGCGACACACTGCCATCCTTTCCACGTACTGTTGCTGCAGGAACTGAGAAAGGTTGCTGTATTGGGATGGGAAAGCCTGGAAGAAGTGGATATGATGGATGCATTAGTGGATAGGCAATTTACACCCAGGTAAAAATTGACTACAAATGTGCCAAGGTCAGAAGAGTTGCTTTGCTGCAAAAAGAGATGTTATATGTTATATCTATGTTATTGTTTGCAGATACCATAGATATTAAGCTGACATCTCTAAACAAACACTGATCTGCAATCCTGGGCACTTCTGTAAATTGGAAAAAAAAAAAAAAGGCAAGACAGTGATTATAACAAGGAATATGAACCAAAACGCAAGAGTAAAATATCTGTATTTTGAGGTGCTGGAATCAGGGATTGAGAGCTCAGTAAGCACTAAATCATTTCTGTGCTCTCAATTTTCCCTGCATTTTTAAGGCATTGTGAGTATAACATTTGCCATTGTAGCCTTAAGCTAACCTGGCACCAGTAAAATTGGCATAAACGCCGAACACCTGTCTTTAATCTGGTTTATGGGGAAACTCAGAAGTATTGTGCATTATCTCCCTGTTTCTGGACGGTCTCTGTGAGGTGTAGGATGGGAGAGGCCAGTTGCTCCAGCCATTAGAGAATGGGCTGTATTTGCAGCTCTGCAACTGACACCCTGAAGTGCCCTTGGAAACATCGTGTTCTCTCTGTGGATTTCTATTTCCTCTGCTATAATAAGGAAAAAAAATCATTCTCATCAGCATTTGAGCTCCGTTTTGGAAATCTTTGAAAGCAAACTTTTCTATAAATGCAAAACACTGTTTTTACTATTTATCAGCTTATAATTGGACCTCTCCCTTCACATAGATACCTAAGTCTAATTTTTCTCTGATCTTTGCCGCCTTGACTTCTTATGCTCTTTCTTTTTTGGCTCCTATTGCTTTACCTGACCATGGGATGTATTATTCAAATGCCCTCACATTCCTCTTATTGCTAATTATATTTTAAAGAGGTCCTGACTTCATTTTTGCTCACTGCAGAATCATAGTCCAGCCGTGACACTGACAGAGAGGGCTGCTGGAGCTCAGAGAGAACTTGTGCAAATGGCACTTCTCTTTTTGGACTGTCAGTCTTAATGGAATATTTGATGAGCTGATAATAACCCCAGTACTCCTTATGTGCAAAGCTGGGGGAGAGCAAGAGACTCATACCAGCTTTCATCTATTAATACATGTTTGCAAAAAGAATGTTTTCTGTAGAATGTTTTCCTGTGAATGATGGCAATTTCCATCAACTTGGTCCAGGTGGATCCTTCCAAGAAAGCTGTTTGGAAGATCCCTCATTGATAGTTTGTGCTGGTTTCATAGGATCACACAGAAAATAATTTACAAGGATCCTGAAAACTCGTTTACTTCATCCTCTGCCTTGATGTGAAGTGCTTGGGGTGTTCTGCTGCTAATGTATGGGTGTTGCTTAGGAATATGTCTGTAGATTGCGACAGTTTGAAACATGCAGGGTGGCTTTGGTTGAAGTATGTACTACTTTTTCAGAAATGCTCAGATTCATAGCTCTGAAGTTCAGAAGATGCTGTTACGCCATCCAGACCCACCACCAACAGTTTTGTGGACTGGGGAATTTTACTAGTTCTAACCCAGTACTTCGGCTTAGATTTGTGGTTAGGGATAGGGCGTGTTCATAAGTAATTGTGGGGGTTTGGCAGGGCACATACATAGGATTTTGTTTGATCATTTTTGATCTTTCATTGTGGAGAACCATGCTGTTTTTTCCTCTGCCAAAATGTGAATTTAAGAACCCTATTTTGGCCACTGTTTTCTGTGATCTTGGCTGTTCATTGATTTTGTCTGATGAACATGACCAGCTGCTGAGACACTAGATGTGGTATAAGGCCCTAAAGACAGAAAAAGTACTGAATCCAGTGCTATAGCAAACCACAGATAAGTCTTTGTTATGTCACCTGCTTTTGGAAAATCTGCCCTAACATGTGAATTACGTTGTATCTTGCATATCAGGGAATCGGGGTACCACAGGCAAATGTCTCTGATGTCATGAAATGCTAGAGGCTATAGCAGTACATTCTCTTAAGAAATTCCCTTTCTTTCTAAGGTATAGCTAAGTTGAATCTTCCTTTCTTTCTCTAAGCTTTATTTCCTTCCCCAGTCGACCTGGCAGAGATTGTGCAATGACTAGACTGCTTCGACAGTTATACTGTGGATGTTAGAATTTGAGTCTATGTGGATAAGTTGAGATTAACTCTGAATTTAGAGCTGAACTTTCTCACAATGGAGAAGTTTTTACATCTCAAAGGCATACAGTGAAACCATTTCCTACCTTGGAGCCACAGGATAAACAAAATGTTTTCAGTGTTCAGAACACACTGTACATTCTTTGGCATCCAAGTAAACAGGCAAACAAACAGCTCTATTGCACTACAGTTAAAATCTCTGTTCCAAACTCTGATGATTATAAAGGCCATGATCATCTCCAGCTCTCTCAGAGTGGGTCAATGCTGCTTCTGTGAAGCCTTTTTTGTTAAGGACAGCTGGATTTTTTTTTTTTTTTTAATTTAAACTGTCACTATTTTCTTTTGGTTTGTTGTCTTTGACTTTTTAGTGTATTAAACTAGTAAGTAAATAATAATACACATATATCTGATAGAGAGCAATAGATTAAATGAAATATTAATATAACAGAAAAATCAAAAGAATGGATCTAAGAAAATGTTCTGAGATTATTGCAGTGAACCACTTGAATGTTTAGCCATCAAACATTTCATTGAAGTTGACAATTTCCATAGAGAGGTCTGATTTTGATAAAAAATGGAATCAAAACTGGTTTGGCAGATTTTTCTTTTATCTCTGACAGTTTTGATGATTGATCTGCTAAATTTCATCGTGACCTTTATCCATAAGGAGGATCAGCTCACTGACCTGAAAGATATTGTCCTTTTTAGACACAGAAAGACCCAGGGATTCCTATTGCTTAATACAACTTCTGATGCTGACTGCCTTGCTTGCATCATGTACATTTTCTATTGAGGCCTTCCTGTCACTAGAAGAGGAGTAATCATTATGCTGTGCTTTTTGTAATGGTTGGTTGGGTTTTGTGTTTTATTTTTCTTTGTGTGTGTGTTTGTTTTTTGTTTGGGTTTTGTTTTGTTTGCTTGCTTTTTTGTTGCTTTAAAAAAGTGAATATATATTTGCTTCTATATGTCTTGTATTACCAAAGTGCAAAGGAATATATTTTTGATGTATTCCAGTATAAGTAGTAGCCCTCAAAACAAGCTGCTTAGCTCTCTTTCCTTTATCAAAAAGTGAGAAAAGCTTCTAAAACCAGTTATTTTGTCCATATATTGTTTTCTGATTAATGTGAAGAGAATTAATTCTACTTGTTCTATTTCTTACTAATTATCTCTGAAGTCTGAATAGGTCTGGCATCTACTGGCATGTTTTCAGTGGCTGGAAAGTCCGTCATATTTTACAGGAAGGGGGTAAGCATTGCATATAGACTTGAAGAGAAACTAGAGATGACTAGGTGGGTGTTGCTAGATTTGTTTAAAATACCGATTCCTAGTGCAGTACACGTGTGCCACTGGTACCCCATGACATGATGATTTCTAGCATCACACAGTTGCTGTATGAGATGGCTGCAAGATTGTGCCAGGGCAGTGTTTGTAGAGGAGGTCTGCAAGGAGCAGGCAAGCAGGTGCATGATGTTTTAGCAGGATGTAGTTTGTGACTCCTCATTTGATAATTATTAAACTAAACATTAGAGAGGCTGTTGGTGATTCTGTGTTGTTCATGTGTGAACAGATGTAAAATGGATGTAAAATTCACATGCAGTTGCTGTGATGCTGGTAGGAATCACAGAATGGATGGAGGTGGAAGGGACCTCTGGAGATCATCTAGTCCAACCCACCTGCTAAAGCAGGTTCACCCAGAGCAGATCACACAGCAATGTGTTCAGGTGGGGTTTGAATGTCCCCAGAGAAGGAGACTCCACAACCTCTCTGGGCAGCCTGTTCCAGTGCTCTGGCACCCTCAAAGTAAAGGAGTTTCTCCTCATATTCAGATGAAACCTCCTGTGGTTCAGTCTGTGCCCATTGCCTCTCATCCTGTCATTAGACACAACTGAAAAGAGTCTGGCCCCATCCTCTTGACACCCACCCTTGAGATATTTATAAGCATTGATGAGATCCCCTCTCAGCCTTTTCTTCTCCAGGCTGAACAGACCCGTCTCTCTCAGTCTCTCCTCATAAGAAAGATGCTCTTGGCCCCTCATCATCTTCATAGCCCGCTGCTGGACTCCCTCCAGTAGTTCCTTGTCCTTCTTAAACTGGGGAGCCCAGAACTGGATGCAGCAGTCCAGATGTGGCCTCACCAGCGCAGAGTAGACGGGGAGGATAACCTATTTTAGCCTGCTGGTCACATTCTTCTTAATGCACCCCAGAATGCTGAACACGTACATTTGAAAAATCTTGCTTCTCTCCGCTTGCAACAGAGAAAAGGTATGTTTGTATACCATTTCTTAAATTGAAGTAAAGTCACTGCAGGCTATATTTGTTTGCGTATTCTTAATCAGTTTTACATACTGTCATGTTGAATTTGCAACCTATCTGTAAGGAGTGTTACTGCCATACTGTTCTTCCTTGCTATGGCCTTGAAAAGGATGAGCTTCAAAGACCTCCTTTCAGCTGCAGAACTTCCAGGACTGGAATTCAGAACTCAGTAGACTCAGATCTCCTGTGTGACTTGCAGACTTGTCACTGTAACTTCCAGCTGCCTCGCTGATTACAGCAGATGATTTGTTTCCTTGCTGCTTTTTGGGTTCTCAACTTTCTTGTTCCCACTAGGAGTCCATCAACTGGAGCGTACAACTGGAATATCTAAAATATACTTGTTTCATCAGTCCCTGTTCATGCTATCTAGACATTCTTCCTGCAACATCAGTTTCTTGCCATCATGATTTTCTTCCATATTATAAGGCAACTGTAGCAGTGATCTCTTTTTTGTTACCAGTAATTTCATTTCTATCTTAAGGATTTCCAGGCTGTCTGTCATAATAGAATCTGAGTTCTTGAGAATACCTTCTGAAGCCATTTTCCTTAAATTGTTCATAAAGGGCTTGTTAGAGTACTTGGAGGTGTCATCTTGAATGTTTTAGCCAAATGGAAATGTGGCTAACTAACTGTCTTTTTAGCTCCCACTTCTACATGAGATGTTTTTTTCATTCCAGACCTGAAAGCATTTTGGTATTAAATATTTTCTCTGCAGTAAAATGCTTTGCAGCCCTTTGGGATGAAGCACGTCTTACAAATAAATGATTATAATAATAGTAGTGATATTAGTAGTAAATAGAGGTGATGTAGTTTCTGTGTTTAGTACTTGTATGGACTTTGCCCAGGCAAACGAGGGTCATTTGGGACAGAAAGTGAAAATGTGCAAATGATAGTTGGGCTGTACCGTTTTCTCCGATATCAGTGTAAAACTCAGCTGCCCGTTGACTTCAAGTTTCCTTATGTTGAAATCATCCCACTCACTTCCATTAAGTTCCCCCGGATTTATGCTGGTGAGAGCAGATTTTGGCCCCTTAGATGAAGCTCAAGACAATTATATTTCCATTAAGAAATTAATTTTGAATTAATGCAGTTATTGTGCAGCGATTAAATCCCAAACTGCTGTTAGAAAAACTGAATTATTGAGGTTTGCCATTTAAGCTGTAGCTTGTGTGGGCATAATGAACTGGCCTTTTATATTACACGATAAACCTCATGTTCTTAATAATCACTTGGAATTGACTTCATGTAAATAACTAGTACAGCTGCAGCAATCATCTCCTGAGACGGTGCTGCTATCTTGCCAGGATTCTTCTGGACGCTGCAATCTTTTTTACTGTGGAGTTACTACAAAACCAACCTGCATGCTCTCCTAGCAGCTCAATTAATACCTTGCACAACTTGTAAAGACTTCTTTATAGATTTAGCAAGTTCCTTATTGTAGGTTAAAAATGTACCAGTTGAATTTGAGTGTTGCCATTATTATTATTGATGGAATTTTTCCAGCTCTACAAGAAGGGTTCTATAAATTACATGATGGTTAAAGCTCAGTAAATATCGTTTAGCAGTAGAGCTGTTTGTGTTTAACCTTCCATGCAGGGACTGGTCCAGCAATCCAGTCAGTGACAGTTCAAAGGTGTGTTCATGTATGGAGCACCATTTTTAAAAGTGGCTAAAGGACTTAGGGCCCTGTGGCTTTTGGCCATGTAATTTCCTTAGCAACTTTTAGCGATCGAGTCATCTTAGAAATTAGACTGTTTTTCAGTGCATTTCTCTCTGGCTGAATCTGAGGTTGGTTGGTTTGTTCTTCCTGCAAGGGTACTAATTTCTGTTATTGGTTCCCAGCAATAAGGCACAGAGATGCCATGTCACTAATACTTGACTATACAGGTGAAAGCATGGAAGATCTTTCCTTTCCTGCCCTATGATATTGTTTTTACCTCTCTACTTGAATGAGAGAGTTTAAGATCTGAATGTCAGCCAGTAAAATCAGTGGAAGCAGCTGGAAATTCATCTATTTTCAATTGCAAGCCATTCATTTAGGAGAATCAATATGAACTTGAAAATCTATTCAACAGTCCTATTTTTTGGAAAATTTTAGCTTTGTGACTCATATTCAGATGTATGACAATTAACAGCTCTCCTGTGTGAGAAAGAAACTACATTTTGTAGAGCATATTTTGCTTTTCTCTAGCAGGTAGTAGTAGAGCACATGCTGGGAAAAAAAACAACATTACCTTTTCTTGAATTTTATCTTCCTTGTTTCACATTCACTGACAGCAATGCCACTGGATGCAGTCTGTACCTACCTAATGTCACTGTGTTTTTTGCAGAACAGGACTGATCATTATTTTTCTGTGTCCTGTTCTGTATTCTGGGTCTGGACTCTGGCAAGGGCAGCTGACTCTTGACATAGCTCCAAAGAGTTAAACATGAGAAAACTAATCTCCCCTTCAAATCTCTCTGCAAATAATGGTTGCTGCTCAGTGCAATGGCTTGCCTGTGCTCAAGTGCTTTCTGGAGTTTCACATGTGCAGCTGTCTGGGTACTTCTTTGTCTACAGTGTGATAATAATTATAATTTCCTTTACAGCTAAACTAAATGCATTTGTAGTCCATATTTCCACCTCCTTCTCAATCACCTTCTGCTTCTCTCTTCTATTATTTGGGTGAAAATTCCCTGAGATGATGTTCAGCAAGAATTTACAGAACAAGAAACAAATTGTTTCTGGAGAGTGCTATTTACCTTTTTTATTTTCTGCTTTGTTAGCTACGCAGAGGTTTCATTAGCAGGGAACAAAATGAATTCCAGGGACAGGGAGTAATCTGCACACAGGTTCTATATATTTTTAAAAAATACACTAACAACCTTCAGATATGAAAATAACCAAGGCCCAGAAAGAATACAGCCAAAGAATCTACTAACAAGGGAGCAAACTGCCTTCTGGATAATGCATATAAATGGATAATAAATGGAATTAGCCTGTTAAAACCCTGGGAACTAGTAGTGCTGTAACCAAAACCACAGGGTCACTGTGTCTACCCAATGTTATGTTGTTAATTATTCAGAGACCTGAGTCCAACTGGAAAGCATGTCAAAAGGGTCATTACCTTTATTTCTTTCAGGGTATTTGTAGCCATTTGCTCTGGCATTTACCATGAACTTCTGTGCAGTGGGCATATCAGCTCCAAAATGTGTTAGATGGAGGCACTACAAGTCAGCTGCTTTGTCAGGAACATGGGATGAGCACCAAACTGGGCTAGCAGGGAGTGCTACCAGGCAGAAGAGCATGGCATTGGCAGAGTTTGGTCAGATGGAGGTTCTAGAAATGAACTAGCAAGTGATAGATACTACAGTTGTGATTGAGTTGCCTTATCAAAGACTTTTTTAGGTGTTCTTGCACTAAACATACCTATTTCTGCTCTTCCTGTCTTACCCCAAGTTCAAAACTCCGTGTTCACAGCTGCAGGGGAGGTGTTGAGTTCCTCTGCCCTGTGGTAGGTGATAGAACTGTACTGCTTGCCGCATGGTGTGTGAGGGAAGAGCGTGCGAGTGCGATATCTGAAACACAGCACCTTGGGAACTGACTGGCTCTTTTTGTACACAAAGGATATTATCCACCAGTCTGTTGCTGGGGAAAACCCTCCTCCTTGCAGGAGGTTCTAGCAGAAAAGCTTTGAATCTGTACTTAGGATGAAAAAAAAATAGGGAGGAAAACCAGCCACCTTCAAGCCTGAGGGAATGGAGCTTGTTAGAGCAGATAACTAGGACACTTTTATGAAATGGATCAAGCCCCTTTACCTCAGGGGAGGAAGTGTGGGGTGTTGATAAGATTGTAGCACACAGACAACATTTGGTAATTAGTGCTATCTCTAATGTAATCACTCACTAAGAGGTTTAGCTGGGATGTGACTTACCCAGGAGAGGCCCTAGAGGAAAGGGGAAGAAAGGACAGGTGAGAAGAGCAAGATGTAAGTAGTCTTTGCCCTTCTTTAATACTGTCTATCTGTGGATCTCAAAGAGTCTACCCTACTTTTGACAACAAGCGTGTAGTAGCTCCGTAACATACATTGTATTACCCTGTTTTTGCATTGGAAGGAGTAAGATGCAGTCATGCAGATGACTATGTCTAGGCTGCCTCATGTGTCAGACGCTGTGCTGGGAATAGAACACAGAAAGGGAGAACAAGCATTCTCTTTAGAGTTTGGTGGTACTGAGATATGCATAAATCTGAAAGGTGTATGAGTGAGACAGCTTGTGTTTACACTTCAGAAAAAGCCTTGCCTTAAGAAGGTGGTTGTTCTGGAATTACTGGAAGCAGCATATCAATCTCATTAGAAACAATAACATGCTATTATAGTTAGTCTTTTGTCCTAGAGAGTTCCTTTTGCATGTGGCCAAATGCCAGTCAAGAAGATTCACTGAGTTGGCTTTGCAATTTTCTGATCAGCTGTGCTGGTTGCTTCTAAATAAACACCCCCTGTGAGATCTGACGCTGCCATCACCATGGGTTTTGTTGCAGAGATGCCACGTGTCATAATGGCCAGTGATAACACCTTGGTGAGTTTTGTCTCCAAACCTGCAGATAATTTTAAAATCTGACTTTGTGAGAAAGGCTCTGGCACTGAATTTGAAGGAGGTATGACTAGATTCTTCAGACATTTGAAAGTTTTCCCCATTTGTAGATCTCATCTCATGCCACAAATTCTCACTGAGGTGTTGTTTTATTTTTCTAACTTTGAAATATGTTCTTCAGCCTCGAGGGAAGCCTTCATGCTGCAATCCTGATTCTTAGCTCCTTGTAATATTCTTTCATCCAATACCCCCAGCAGTCTTTTTGTGCACACATTTAGGCTCCTATATTTACACTTGATTCCTTCAGAGGCAGTTGAGGTAGTTGGATTCTCCTCTCTTTCTGTAGTCTACTTCCCGAAGGCATCACCTTCCTCTTCAGACAAATAAATGCCTTGAGGCAAACAGATGCCACTGTTGTAGTCTCATTTGCATGGGAAGTTGCCAGGCCCAATCTGACCTGCCTTTCCATCAGGATTATAAAGGTAACGGATAGTCAATTTCAGGGATTCATGATCCATTTTAGCACACCGCTTCACCTTGCAGCTAAATAATACGGCTGTGATAAAATCAGCCATAATCACTGCATCTTACTCAGCACTGCCTTGGCTGTAAATATTGCCTTCATATATTAAAAGAAAGAAAGCAAGCAAAAAATCTCAAATGGAAGGAGAGAAAAAAAGAAATCTAAAGAAGAAGGGTCTTTTGATCATGACTGGCCAGAGTGGTATTTCCTTATATTGTAGGCTTTCTGAAAGAGGGAAGCAGGGTTGGAACTGGTAGGCTACTTGCAGTTCAGAGGAGACAGTGTTTGATGCACAACTGAAGCATTCCCCATTACAGTGGGATGGTTCACTAGCAAAAGTAGGCCTGGGATGTACACTGTTCAAGAAGCTAATGAACTTTGGGGATGCCTCCGTCTTTATTACAAGTGTTTCAAATCCTGAACAATTATCAAAACAATTTTCTTGCTTTCCTCTAAGTTCAGTCTTTTGATTTCCTGAAAGAAGCATCATGACTCTATTTTCTCTTTCCCAGAACAGTTTATGACTGAAATGGAAGTCCTTTTGGCTTCTGAGTTTTTTCTTTTTTCCTTCTTCAATTCATGATTGCCCCGTGCAGCTCTTTGTTCACTGTCAACCCACGATCAGTGATCTTTGAAGCAAGATCTATCGTGGTTCATTTATACCATATAACCACCCTATGCCTCAGAGAGTCACTGTTAGATATTAAATCCAGATTCTTCACCTTTTGGACTGTTACAAATTATTGCTGTAGCTTTTTCTGTGACTATAAAAATACCACATGTTGCAAGTGTTTAAATGGGTGTGGCGTATGAAACCGCACCCTGCTGTTATGCTGTCCTGGTCTTGTAGCAAAAGCCATCATCATCAGAACTTATGTGAAGTATTTCTAGCATTTCGACAGATACAACAAGGTTTCTGTCTAGTCATTTGAGGTTTCTTGCCCCTTAGTTTAGTGGTAAGATCTGATGATGGAAGAAGCATGACAAAACACTGGCTTCGAGGGCTTTGTGCATGTCCCTAACAGGAAACCAAAAACTAGAAGGGCTTTCAGGACCTGTCACCAAAAGAAAGATTGATAGAGGCTCAGCTGCAGGTATAAAAATGGTTATGGCGCAGTGATTTGTGTAGAGGAGAATGATGCTGTTATGCTGTGGTTCCTTGTAAAACTGAAAAGCTGTTGGTGGGTAAAAGTCCTTTGTTTTTGCTATACCTTCTCCTATCTAACTGTATAATCTACCACATTCTGCTCTGTTTCTTTCCCCCCCCTTAATTTGTGGCTGTACTTGTTTTTCTCATTTAATTCTAAGAAATAGAAAATGGGGAAAAAGACAAGAAAAAGGGGAACATTATCTTGACTTTAATCTGGAAAGGGCGAAAGGTGCAACATCACAGACAAGTAAGTCTGAGTTTGCATTATCTGAGGGAATAGCCTGTACACTGAACTCCAGGGCTGCGTTTCTAGCTATCGCCTGACAAAGTGCGTTACACAGTGGTATTTTGGATTTGCTTAGTTAGTCTTCTGCGTGCAACTGCCTCTGTGCTGAACTTCAGCTGAACTGCATTGATCATCAGTGTTCATTCTATCTGCTCTGGAAATTAGAAGAGAGAGAAGGGAAGGAGAAGTGTAGCTTGAAGTCAGGTTGTCTTCAATAAGAATTTAATTTAGATATTGCACAGTTACACTGTGTTGGTCAAATCACAGACCATTATGAGAAAGAAAAAAATTATTCAGGTTTCCTCTTCTGTAACCTCTGGATAAACCCAAACTTCCCTGTTCAATAGCTGTGTTTCCACTCCTCCTTGCTTCTAAGGGCAAAATAGGCCACTACTTCTACTGAAGAAAAAAAAAAGATAAGTTCTATCGAATGCTTGTATCCGCTATGAAGTGTCTGCCCAGTCAGCATAAAATAGATTTCATATGGTATTTCATGGCGTCTGCTGGGCTGGGTCCCCCACCTTGCTCCTTCTTGTTTGTGCTGTCAGGAAATGAGCTTCAGCAGGTGGCTGAGGAGTTTTTTATCCCAGGGGAACCTTCAAGTAGTGTAGAGTCATCCATACAAACCTATTTCCATGAGGAGAGAGGAGAAGACAGAAGTGAATGTGGCAAGTCTTCCTTGTATTCCTTGAAATCAGGCCTCTGTCTCACCACCCACTGATAAGAAATCAAGGGAAACATGTGAAAACCTCAAGCTCTGAAGTAAGGTAAGTCAATGCATGCTCCCAGTGGGAAATGGCACATGAAAGGAAAAGGTGCTTCAAGCCAAGGTTGCTGAGACAAAGGTTGTTTATTCAGGGCTGGGTATTATGTTGTTTAAAACACTGACACATTAGTGACATCTCTGACTAGTGATATCTCTGATCTTTCCTGAGCAAGGGTGTTCTAAAGACCCCCCAAATAATAATGATGATTAAGAAAACAAAAACAAACAAATAAACCTTTGAAATTGGATGCTCTGAAGATTGATTATATTACATAGATCTCATTGTCTTGACTTTCTGGGTATTTTCTCTTTTTAAAAATTACTAGTTTGATAATTTTCACCTATTTTGGAGTTTAGTTGAGCAAGTGAAATTAGTTTTACTAAGCCTTAGTCCTCATTGCTGGTAATTTGCACGTTTCTCAGAAGACTTTGGTCCTACTGCTGATTTAACACCATCACTTGGTGTCCAAGCACACTGGCCATGTGTTGAAAGGAGTAAGGCATGTAGCTGCACTGACTTGACCAGAAACAGTTCCTTCAAATGAGAGATAAAGCAGGGTTTAGGGGTAATTTCTGGAAGTAGGTCTGTACTAGGACTGTTCGCTCTGTGTCCTTAAGGAGGAATTCAGGCCTCAAGGCTAGGAAGCCGAAATTCTGCCTACATTGCAATAGCTTGTCAAAATTTAGAAAGCCTTCACAGATATAGAAGCAAAAAAATTTTCTTCTTCTCTCACAATATTTCTTTTGCCCAGGAAAGACTAAAAATAAATGTATGGGCAAATTAAATGTATGTTTACAGATGCTGCAGGATTAACATGTAGGAATCTGTCTTATTTTCCAACAAACTTTAGCTACCACTTTTCCTTTCTTGCTGATTACAAATATCTCCTTACCAGTTAATCTGCTTTTTCTATCCATCTCTAGTTGTTCCTTCCCCTTTCTATAAATCTTAGTCTTTTTTTCCCTAGAGGAAAGTTGAAATAAGATGCTGTGGGATTAGAGAGAGCATACATATTGCAGCAGCTTTAGGTAGAAACTATTTCTACTCAGTAAAACACTTCCACTTTCCTGCCATCTGAAAGCGAAATTTCTAGCTGAAAGGATGGATCCCTGCATGACTGTAGTTTTGTCTCGGGAAACACTGGTACAGGGAATAGCAGCACATTCCTGTGCTGCCAGACTGAAATAAAGAGCCTGCGATCAGAGAGAGAGTGATTTCAATGTAGCACACAGTGCATCTCCATTGTTTTCACTGGGATGGTCCCCAGCATATAAAAGCCTAGAAGAACACAAGCAAAGCTCTTTCCTCATGCTGTCCTAACAGAGAAGTAGTGATGTCCCTGGAGAATAAAGAAGAACAGCATACATGGTGTGGGTCAGTTGTTTTGCTTTGGGACCGAAGCTGAGTGGAAAACTATTCTCCAATACTACCTGCACATTGTCAGTCCAGGTGTAGAGGTGAAGGACCACATTTCCATGTCAAGAAAAGCTGCATCTTTGAAATGTTTAGAAAAAAGATGAAACAGCGTCAACCCTTTGATTCGCTGGTGAGCTTGTAGTCTTTGGAACTGCAGTGAGAAGCACCTTGCCCAGCCAGCAGAGCACTTGGCAAAGGAAATGTTATGCAACTGGGTTCTTAACTCGGGTTTTTCCTGAAATGAACTGGCTTGTTGCTGTTTCCTCACTCTGTGCTCTTTCTAAGTTGGTTGTGTTGCACGCTATTTGTGCTCAGATGGCTTTGGTGAAGTAGATGTTGTGATTTGATTCAATAAACATCAACTTCTGGCTCAGCTTCTCAGCACACTGTCTGTGTTTTGCTTGTATTTTGCTCCTTCCCCCTTTCTTTGATATCCAGATCAAACTCATTCTAGGGAACTCCCTCCATCACAAGGGTGTTTCTGTTTGTGTTCCTGACTCCACACAGCAAGCAGGAATCAGCATGTTGCTGATTTTATTTTAGTAATGATATCGTCTTTATCATCCAAAGGTCTTACAAATTAAATGTGCATCTGAGAAAGGATTTCTGTCTTGGCAAAGGTACAGATACAGAGCGTGAATGTAATTCTTGGTCATTAGCTCAAATGCACTGCAGGTTACTTATGACCGTAGAAGTCTTTATTCTCTGATGACCACTTGATGCTTCATGTGTGTTGAATGAATCATCCCCTTCCTCCTTCTTCTGGTAAATTTATGCCAGCGCTTGGAGGCACATGTTTGTGGGTCCCATCAGCAGCAGTGTGAGCTTTCTGAGAAAGGTCTGGGACTTCTGGTGAGATGATTTCTTAATGCTAGGTCTGCTGTGTGCAGTGAGTTGGGAAAATGCACACCAAGTGTACAATGCTGTACTACTGATCACAATAAGACAGAAACATGACATTGTTAATGGATCAGCTGTTAGCAGAGAGATGTCTATGTAATAACCCTCAGAAATCTGGCGGTTTTCCTCCCCTCCTGGAGATTTGCCTAATAACAGAGGAAGAGTGATCCAGCTACTAGGTTCACAAATAGCAGTAGTACATACACTCTGTGCAGGTAGCAGCATTTGGCAGCCATGTTTTCCGTCAGTAGCAAGTTTCCTCACACATCAACCGGCTCATACATTTCCATTCACTGGCAGCTGTTTGTTTGTGAGTCTGAACTCCCAATGTGTCTTGTGCCAACAACGTGAACACGTGGCACAGAGGTCAGTGAGCATCCAGCCCTTCAGAGACAGGCTCCTGACAAAGCTTTCTGCCATAGAAGGCATTTGTGGTGTTGCCCTGTCATGGTGGTGGTGTCAGAGCTCCCAGGGTACAACTTCTGCTAATGGTGGCAGAGATCTTTCCTAGGCAGCATCTTTAAACTGCATGTGTCTTGCCCTTTCTTGGTTCTGTTTCAAGTATGTCAGCTTTTTTTTTACTATCTCTAATTCCTGCTGCCTCCACTGTGTGCTTAAAATGCAGTGACCTAATGGAAATCATTGGCACAACATGGATGTCCTGAAGGAGAGAGTATTTTTTTGCCTTCGTTTCAGAAAACATGTATGTGCCTCTGTCTAGCCTCAGAAATTCATCACAAGTGTTTTGCTAGCAGTCTTAGCAAGATCCTATAACAAGGGCTCTCAGGAGATTTTGTAGCTATGTGTTATTATTAAGGGAGCATCAACAATGCAAAGCTCTGCAAATCACATGGAAAGTACACAGTGTGCAATTACAGATGTAGAATTGTACAAAAGTGTGACTGCTGAAGTCTGAACATGTGACTACAAATATCTAAGCTGTACTGTTTTTCCAGAGTTGTTACTTAGCTGCCTTCCCACCAATCTTCAGTTTTCCCTTGCACAAAAAGAAAGCCAGAATTGAGGAGTCTTCCTTCACCATGGGAATGCAGTTAATCACCTGAGCAGCTGTGGTTCACACAGTCTATTGGCTGTATCTCTTAATGGTGACCTAAGGCCAGATGTACTAGAGGAAGGTAAGCCATAAAATAAGAGACAAAGGTAGAGATAGAGGTATAACATACAACTTCGTTAGATTTTCCACACTATGGTCAGAACACCCCAGTGAGTAAAACTTTCTGTGTGAAATGGTGACTGTTCTATGAATGACATTACAGATTTGCAAGGTAGGATTTTCCTCAAGTTCTAAAACTGGTGCTCCAATTTAGGTGGCTGGCATGAAATAGGACACTTGCTTAAATGGTATACTTTGGCTTTTTATCTAGTGTGGAAAAAATGCATTGGAGAGTGCTGAGTTTGTAGTGCTTTTTTAATAAATGTGTTGATGTTTTAGTCATGGACTGAACAGACACGTTCAGAATATCAAAGACTACTTGACCCTGTTTTTTGTAGAGGGGTTGATCACCTGAGCAGCCATCATTCACACAGTCCACTCAGTTGGAGGGGACAGGAAATATTTTGGGGTTTTGAGGATTTTCTGTTTGTTTCTCCAGCAGACTGTTCATCCAGTGGTTTCCCATTCACTTCAGTTCAGTGTGGTTTAAAACAAAACTATCTTAATGTTCTTACAGATCCTTCCTCCTTCCCTTTTTAAAATCAGATCCTCAGGTGATATACAGAGTCAGAGTTGCAACAACTTAATGCTATCTGTAGATGTGCCCCTGGGTCTCCTAGGATGCAGTAGTTTTCTGAATTTTCCACTCATCAGTGGATGTCTAGAGTAAAGAGAATATAAATTTAAAATGTTGAATGGAAGCAGGAGAAGGATCCCTTAGGGCTTATTTCACACAGGGAAATGAACTGGTAGAACTATAGTGGAATAATTATAATTACACCACTGTGGCATAGGCCTAAATGAGATGGAGTAATTGTATCAGAGGCATCTTACTTTTATTCTCAAATACAGTGCTCACACAGGGAGTTATTCTGCTAGTGGTACAGCCGATGATTATTATTATCATTATTGTTGTTATTTATTAACCAGCATTTAATTTAGCACTTTTTTCCTGCAGATTTCAAAGTGCTTGAAAATTAAATCTGTATTCCTGTTTGAAGTACCACTGTTGTCCTTTAAGATAGTTTATACAAACTCTTAGAAAAATCTTTAGACCTTCTTTACTCATCATAAAAATGAGAAAAAAAACAGGGCACATACCCAAGTGTTTTTTCTTTGCAGATTACCTCAAATATACATAGCTAAGAGCCAAAAAAGATAGGTTTTATTCTCAGCTCTGCTACTGACTCTCTGTATGTGACCTTGGCCAAGTTATTTCACTTTTACAAATGAGAATAATAGTGCTGACCTTGCAGAGGTATTATAAGGCTTTATTTCTAAAGCTTGCAAAGCCTTTTGAGATCTTAAAGTGGAAGGAGATAGCAAAGTTTAAAGTACAACTATTATTAAACACATTTATCATATAGGTTAGGTACAAGTGTTTCAGCCATCTGATCTCGATCTTTTTCATTTTTAAACTTCAAAGCCTAATTGAGATTTAGATATTGTGAATTTCTGCGATTGCTTCATTTCCAGTGTATGGATGATACTGTACATTCTCCTTTCTCTCCTGCAACCTCGTGAAACAAATCTATGTCCAACCTCTATCCATTCCACTTCCCTCATGGCCCTTCACCAGTAGATGGAGGCTGATGTGGCAGAGCTGACAAGATCAAGCATCGTTAGGTCACTGATCTCTGCACTGAGGATTTTAATTAGACTTATCTTGTGAGCCCTCAGTGGCCTAGTTGTTCCTGAGGCTCTTGAATCTTCTTGAGAGACTGAGTTGCAATCTTCACAGGGTAATGCGTATGATACCTTATTTTTGCTGCTAAAGAAAAATCATCCCTTTTGTTGTAGTTTCTGAACACTGTAAAGTGATTCCATCATGTCACCTCATTAGCATCTGTAGCTTTTGCCTGTTGATTTCCATCTTTAATGGCCTCTGGTTTGGATGCCTTCCCTGCACCCTCTAAAGCAAATACCATGCAGTGTTTTTTATTTTTCCTAGAAGAACTTTCTCTTTCAAGTGTCAAGCACATCTTATGCATGAGGAGGTGCTGGGAAAAAAAAAAATTACTTTACATGTCTCCAAAGCAATGTTTAAATACACAGTACCTGGTAACCCAGAAACACTACCACCCCACCTCCCCTCCCCTCCAACCCACCCTGCCCCCGTCACGGACCTATCAGTGATTTCTACGAAGCAAATGAAACTGTAACTCAGAAGGTGAGCATTTCACAGAACCTATGTTCAGCATACTGGGATCCACATTGCCACTGGAAAATCTGGAGGGATGTGTATGTGGAGAAAAAGTTGAACCCCAGCGCTTCAGAAAGTTCCAGTGTTGTGTTTCCGTAGCTGGTGGTGGTGCCAGCCTGAAACAAGAGAGCTTTGTCTGAATCAGGTGCTAAGCCAAATTCTTTGCACCTTCTTGGATGTATGCTTTGCAACACCAGATGTTGCATTAACTGTAATATATTGGTCTGATGTGTGGTAGGTAACAGCACTATTCTTCTGTAATTCTTTGCAGCTTCAGTTAGGTGTGGATCAGCTCTGTTGTATGGTGGCCTCCAGTTTCTGTGCCACTACGACAAATGTTTCTGTAGGGATCTCTAGCTGGTGGTTGTCACAGCCCCTCCTCATGAAAAGCTCTGTTGTCTTTGTGCCAACCCAACTGCCTGGTGGAGACAATTCTCTACCTTTGCTTACTCCAGGATGAAAGGTGCTTGTGGAGCTTTGTTTAGCTGAGGCTTGCTTTATGCTGGTATGTCTTCCAGCCAAAGCCCAGTACTTGTACTCAAACAAACAGAAAGGTGATTATTAAAAGTTGAAGGCCTCAGATTTTGGCTGCGCTGTTTGCTCTGCTGCATCACAGAAGACACTAACTTTATTTGAAAGACAAGGGAAAAGTAGGGAATGATTGTTGGCATTATGATGTTGAATAAGGTTTATAATAGCAATAATCCTCCATGAAAACAGTTGTTATCATAGTTAATGTCCGCTTTGTCAGTGTGTTAACCTTCCTTGGCTTTGCCTCGGGCCATTAAATGACCAACCATTCGTTAAACACCCGGGAGCGACCAATTTCAGGGGGAATATTATGGAGTTCATTTGCTAAGTGAAGCACTTGAAATAGCATGTATGTATGGCTTGCTACCGCTTATGCATGTGTACCTGTACCAGCTCTCATGTGTATGAACTTGGCCATAGACACAGTTCTCTGTTGTCATGTGTGTCCTCATTTATGCTTGCATGCACTGATTCGTGTCCACCCATGTTAGCCCTGAATCCAGGTCATATGGATAGGCTTCTAAGAGAAAGAGGGAAGATGTGTGTCTATGAATTGCTCTGAGAAATTGGGAGAGGCATACTCCCACTTCTTTCTGTAGTTTCTGCCTTGTTTATATTTCAGTTTCCTGTATTATTTTCCTAAAACAGTTGTGTTTTCACCTAGCTTTTAACAGAACAGCAGTTCAGATGTAGTCTGAATGAACCCCCTGGAACTGCATTGATATTGTCACTCCTCCCACTTTGACTTGCTCTTTTGCCCGCTCTTTTGTCTCTTTCGTGATGTTTCTGCCATGTGATGCTAACTCTCCTTGGTATTTTTCATGACAACTGAACCATAAGTCTTCTATTTTTGAGCTTGAAAATCACTTTTACAACCATTTCTGTTTTCTAACGTTCTTTGCTTTTCTCAAGCATTTGAAGTCAGTCATGAAAATGAATAACTGAACTATGTTAGGGGCCTAAATGCGTTTTCCCCCACTAATGAATTTTTGCTGGCATGTAGCACTAGGAGCTGTAGACTCCCATGTATTCCTGTAGGCTGAGCACATCGGGACAGGTTTTTTCCAGGCCAAGGATTCCGCTACATACCAGAAGAGTTGTTGTTCATAGACGTTGCGGAATGTGGATCCTACCAGGTGCCCCTTTGCCTCTTCATTTGTGCCTATAAAGTGTTAGGTAAAAATATTGAACTATATACCCTTTATCACTGTGTGTTGTGACCGTAAATCTGTTTTCTCTCCTATCAGTTTCAGAGAGATTTACTAGTTTGTGTAAAAATGGCCTGTGTGTATTCTCCTGTTGATAACCTCTGATTGCATTTTAGTCTTTAAAAGTTCCCTAAGGCAGGGAATCATGTCTTTCTGATTATCTGGAAAGCAGCTAGAACATAGCAGTGCTTCTTCATGCAAAGAGGAAAGAGAAGGAAGAAAAACCAAAGTTCTGTCTTATCATTAGGATTGCAGAGGTTACAGTGAAAGCTTCCACTGTTGAATATTGAAATCTATTTGAAAATAGAGTGCTAGACAGCATGCTATGGCAGGAGCAGCAAGAGGGCACACCGAAGTCCCTGGCACCCCTTTGCTTGAAAATGAAACGATACCTTTTGCTTCAGATATGCAAATGGAGGTGCTCTTTATACTTCCTCAGCACTTCAGAAACTAAAATGGAGAAAAAGATTCTTCTTCAGTGCCAGCCAATCTTAATTGCACCTCTCTGTCTCAGTATGAATTTTGTTACTTTTTAAGGGCTCCCCTGCTTTCCTCCCTGTCTTTCTGGAATGGTGAAGTGCTCTCACTTGCTGCTTGGACACTCCCAAGTGCTGCTCGCTGCAGGTGCCAGTCTGACAGTTTATGAGAGCACTTCATAATCCCGTAAAGATACAGAGAGGAGAGCACTTCGTGCTGCACAGCCAGAGATGCTGCTTAGCTTCGTGTGCTCTTCACATGCAAATTAGGAAGGCTGCTTTCACTACACAGGCCCTTCAAGACACACCGAAGTGCAAACATTTTCAGACAGAGTCTGTATCTGGTAAGCAAACATCTTTAACTTTCCACAAGTGCGTCTCCCTTGTCCTCTTATCAAATAAAAAAGCAGTGAAACTAAGTAACTAAATAAATAGTTATTAGGATAGTTATATTGACAAAACTAAATAAACTAAATAGCTAAATAACAAGATTTCCATCTTGTTCTTCTATGAGATTCCAGCCATAGCAGGGAAGATCCAGGAAAGAAGCACATGCACAAGCAGAAGTTCAGGCCATTGAGAAGTCAGGCATTCAAGGATTCTGAAGCCATTATGATGCACTTGGTTCATGTTTGTTTAACTTTTTAAAAAATGGAAATGTTATTTCTTTTTTTTTTATTTCCTTTAGAAAAGCAGCGAAAGACAAAGAAAAAAACCAAACAAACAAAACCAACAACACTAGGTGTGTGGTTCTCAGCTTTAGAAACCAGTGATTTACAAGTAAAAAAAAAATTCTTGTAAAACTTGTGCAGAGACTGGCATGATGACTGCCTTTAGGATACTTCATTAAAGCACAAATAGCAAGAGGATGAAATGTTCAATTTGCAATTCCTTCTTGCCTCTTTGGTACATTTAATTTACTTTTAATATGATTATTCACTACTTAATGCAGCCAAACATTATTTACCCAAATATCTGTGGTATAAAATGTGTTTATCCACAGCGAGGTCATATCCTTCAGTTGTTTCTGACATATCAAACAGTATCCTGTTCTGCAGAACCTTTTACTAGCATGCCTTATGTGACATCCCATTCCTGACAGATAAATAAAGGAAGGTGATAGCATGTTTTTAAGCACTGTCCTTATCTCTGGGTTTATAAAACACTGCTGCTGGAATTTTGGGCAGTGTAATGAGGTGTTTGCTTACTAGCCACTTGAACAGCATTCACCCTAACACAAAGGGTGTTTTCCACAAGCAAAAAGAGACAGTGGGAGAGGGGTTAAAAATACAGAGGGCTTGCTTACTTTCTCTCCTGGCTGATGTTAAATGTAGAACAAGAGTGCGTCCTTTTGAGCTGCATCAAAAGGAGCATGACCAGCAGGTCAAGGGGAAGGTGATTCTGCCCTTCTGCTCTGGTGAGACCCCACCTGGAGTTCTGCGTCCAGCTCTGGAGCCCTCAGCACAGGAAAGACATGGACCTATTGGAGAGGGGCCAGAGGAGGCCACAGAAATTATCTGAGATCTGGAGCACCTCTCCTATGAGGGCGGGCTGAGAGAGCTGGGGTTGTTCAGCCTGGAGAATGCTCCTAGGAGGCCTTGTTGTGGCCTTTCAGTACTTAAAAGGGGCCTATGAGAAAGATGGGGACAGACTTTTTAACAGGGCCTGTTGCAACAGGAAAGGGTTTAGTGATTTTAAACTAAAGGAGGGGAGATTCAGGCTAGACGTGAGGAAAACATTTTTTACAATGAAGGTGGTAATATACTGGAACAGGTTGCCCAGAGAGGTGGGAGATGCCCCATCCCTGGAGACATTCCAGGCCAGGCTGGACGGGGCTCTGAGCAACCTGATCTAGTTGCAGATGTCCCTGCTCATGGCAGGGGGCTAGACTAGATGAGCTTTGAAGATCCCTTCCAACCCAAACTATTCTATGATTCTATGAATTAGAACAATGTTTTAGCAGTGAAAAATGGGAATCAGGCCCATGATATGCTAAAGTTTAATAATACTGAGATGTATTCAGTAGCTGTCTGGGCTTCTGCATGTGATATAATTTCCCATAGTTCTTGCCTCTAGTTAGCATCACATATAAATGAATCTATCACAGTTTGTACATTTAAGGGGTATAAGTGACAACTTGGTAACTGATATTGCAGGAAGATATCAGCCAGTTTTCCCACAGGTAGTGCTGGGCAGGACATTAGGAACGTACATTTTAAATAAAAACTAGGAAGCTAGACAGCGTTAGCGATTGGTAATGTGAGTATGATGGCTTTTGAGTTCTATGTCACAGATATGAATGCAGCCTGGGAAATGAAAGCTGTTAGCTACTTTGTGGTGCTGTCTCAGGAGAATATATAGGCTTCCCACCAGTTCCTTGTTCTTGAATCAAGGGATGTTGAGCCAAACAGAAATCCTTCCACTGATTTTGTTGACTTATCTGAGCAGTGGGTAACCTAATGGGCAGCTGTTTAAACTGCATATCCTCGACTTGTAAACTCTCTCTGGAAGGGAGGATCCTGACATAATAGCCAAGCCTAAGGTCTAGTCTCTGGGCTGGAGACAGTCCCTCTGTATCAGCATTTGGATATGTGTGTGGAAAGCAAGTGTTATTCCCTGTCTTGTGGATAAACAGAGAATTTTCTGGGAGTGGTAAATAAAACACATTAAAGCCAAAACCCTTCCCCCACAAAAAATCAAACGCACTACCACCAAAAATACCCTTTATTAAAAATATCCATGTAAGTAGTGCCTACCTGAGTTCACACAGTTAGTTTGTTGCACCAACCTATGTATAATGTCCCTGTGTGTCATTCCTCTCTCTGCTGATGCTTAGCACCTTTTATCCAAGGTTCTCAAAGTCCCTGTGAAGCAATAATGAATTAAACTGCACAGTACCCCTGCTATTTAGGCAAATGCCATTTTTTTTTTCCCACAGATGGGGGGAAATGAGGCACAAAGAGGTTAAGTGCTTCACCTAAGGTCATGCTCTAATGCATCATTGTCCTTTTTCTGCATGGTGAGGGCTCTGTCTGCCCTGCTGGAAAAACTGCTCAGAACTGTTCTCTGACTCTAAGCATATCTTATGAAATCCTGTTCACACAGACAAAAACTAGGAACTGGAATTATTTTCGGACTTCTGAAACTTGAATTCAAGGATATCATTGTCAGCTTTCTGTAGTGGTAGTGGTTAATTAATGACTTATTAATACTTCTCTGTGTGTCTATCCGATATAGGGCAACATAATCGTTGTGTATTACATCTACGTAATGAAGCACAGGTTAGAACTGTCTTATGACTGCTTGTTCTGTGAAACAGAAAAAGCCTTGAAGCTTCCCACTCCCTGTTTCTGGATGTTTTAGGGATATTAGCAGCACTCCTGAACACAGTAACACTTTGTTTTTCTGTTGATTAAACTTTTACATATACTGCCATCTTCACAAGTTTGTCATTCCCCTGCTTTCTCTTACCCCCATAGTTTTGGGAAATGGCTGTCATCACCATCTTGCTGATGAGGGCAAGCGGCTGAAGTGACAGAAACGTCATTCTGTTTGCAAACAAGATGAAAGAAAACCTGAAACTCAAATACACTTTCAACCATCAAGTGGTGAAAACTGTCATCAGATCAAGACTTGATGGTAAAAGATTCCTCTCCTGTTCTTATTTGATATGCAGGCAGAGGCAGGATTTGACGAAGACTAGAGAAAGCAGGTTTCAGGATCCAAACCCCACAATTCTCATGGGGCTGGTAGTCTTCTTTTTCATATTTTTTTTTCCTCTTTTACACAAGAGTATCCAGGACATGTGTAAATGATCATATTCTCTTCCACTCCCAAGTGGCTTCAAGTCTGTTCTTTAGCTTATGATCACAGACTCTGTATGAAAGCACAAACCCTCTTAATGTGACAGCTCTAGGGGACAAATCAGAGCTGATGAGACAAAGTTTTGTCAGCCAAGTGCCCTGTAAAGACTTTGTTTTTAGTGGAAAGATAAGACTGTCTTCAGAAATGCTTGCTGAGAGCTTTGTTTTTCCTGCCTGTTTTCCTCCTTGTTATATCTCTGGCTGGTCAGTGGTGAGTGATTGCTGAATTCTTGTCTTCTCACACCTCTGTGTACGGTGTCCCCATTGCTCCCACCATCTCTGTTTTGGAGCTGTTATATATGGCAGGTTGCTACGCCAGTCCCAGCATGATGAACAAGAGCTTTATCAGCATTTGGGGCTGGATGCAACTAATTGGAAGAAGGTGACTTGTTCCTCACATAAAGCAGAACAAAGAGAAAGGAAAGAAGGGATGATACTCATCCTCCTGCTGTCTGTCAGAATGTCTTATCGTGTCTCTTACCCACTCACACATGTGCACTGGTGTGTACATATGAATATCTATCATTAATCTGCTCCTGATATTGCTGCTTCTGAAATTTTGCAACTTTTGTTTAGCTCTTTTCCTCTCAGGCATCTGTTTGGCTAAAACTGTGTCCTTACAACTTCATCTAGAAAAGAGAGTTCTGGAGTAACATTTAGAGCCCAGAAAAAGTAGGGTACAAGAGCTTCTCCAATAGACCTTGGTCTCAGTTTTTGCAGCACTGCGAAGAATAGCTGTGTATTAATCCTGTACTGGTGTTCTTTCATACATGCATCTCCCTCTATCAAGGCTCATTGGAGAAGTAGGGACAGATGTAGTCACTTACCCTTTTTGGATCTGCAGGTCAAATACCATCACATACTTTTTCACAAGGTAAAGCAAGAATCCTGAGAAGAATCAAACTCCATAAAAAATGCTATCACCCAGATAGCTGATGTGTACTGAAGGGCTCTGAAAAACAGCAAAACAAACAATGTTTCTCTTACTTGGTCCTCCAAGTAACAGTTTTATGGTGCCAATGAAGTACCTTCATCAAGAATCCCCTAGACTTTTCAGACTAGAAGATGAAGTGAAATAGGTGCAAGCCTTTAAATTACTTACCTTTAATGGTGTAAAGTTGACCCTTATACTTTACATAACATCTCTGTGATCGCAGGTGTAGTTCTCTCTGGCTGTTGAATCCCAGATTCTTGAAATAAAAATAATCACTTTAAAGCAGCCCATGTTTTCCGGCCTAATTGTATTCTAGCACAGATGTATGCATGTCTCCAAGTACATATATGCATCCTTGCTTGTAGGCATCTCCCTCTTATTCACACACAAATATAGGCACACATCCATGCCACCTCCTACTTCTGATTTTTGGGTTAGTGATTACTGTAAAAACACAGGAGGTTATGTTTCTGCCTTGGTCCTTCAGACACTGGGCTTTGGTCACTAGAGACTGCAGTAATATAGGCAGCAATGCTGTGACAGTGCTTGTGAAGCTGAAGATTATAAAATATCCACCTGTCCTTTGAGAAGGCCTTTATCCTAGGAGCTCAACACTAATTAGTGTCCTCATCTTTCAGTTCAAGTTTAAGCTTTGGGCTACAGGGCTGAAGCTGCTTCCCATCTTCTAAAATTATAGTTTTGCTTTACATCCCTTAAGTACCACTTTATAAGAAGTGGCTAAAGAAATGAAGAAAGTTTCTGCAAATGTATATGCACTCTGTTAATAAGATTTTCTGAATCAAAGTACTGAGAGCAAAGTGGTTCACAAAAGCATCTAAAGGGATGTACACAGACTCTGTGGTCTGAAGTTAGTTATACATGCTCAGTGCTCATTGAAGGTGATGGGAAATAGACAGCTAAGTTCATTTCAACACTTGCACCTTAAGCAGTTGCAGGAAGATGAGATCATGGATTGTGGAAAAACAGACGAGTTGGAAGGTATGTTTGCTTTCTTTAGGCAAGTCTTCACAAGCAGCCTTACAGTAGGCATAGAAATTATTTTCTTCATTATATGCAGGGGGAAGCTTAAGGCTCAAAAACATAAAAACTGTTTTGTTTGTTTTTTTTTTTTTCAGTTGTGCTTTACCAAAAAAATCATTCTCTTCCACAGGCAGGGAAGCTGAGGCAGTGCTCCAGTCACTCATGAAACTTCTGACAAAATAGGAAGCAGAATAAAATTCGCGGTTTCCTAGTACAATGCTAGAAACTTACTTTTTCACACGAGTGCACACAGAGGTTTTGGTATGTGGACAAGAATGGGAGGAATAAAGCATGCATTTCCTTTACACTCATTCTTCAGGTGCCACTGACAACCCCTCTAAATATTTTAAAGCTTTCTTCTCTTATGTAGACAGCCTTAGAAGTTCACCTACTTAAATAAATATCTTGGGCTAGAAACCTAAATTAACAACTCTGTTGGCCACTGGTGAAGAGAGATAAACAGTGATGATTAATCAAGCTCAGGGAAATTAAAATCATGTGGTTCTATTAATCTCAGAGAAGTTGTAGGGTTTGTTTTGAGATCTGGGAAGAGGCAGAATGTGTTTATTTACACTAGCCAAAGGCATTAGCTAAATAGAATTGCCAAGCAGAGCAGATTGCCAGGGGCATCCAAACAGCCACAACCCCAACTGCCTACTTCAGACCATGACCACCACCAGCATCGAGAAAGGATCTGTGCGTGGCAATGACGACCTTGGTAGTTGGAGCCAGGGTCGCCCCTGCCTTCCTCATCCTCCCAGACAATGCTACAAGTCTGACCCTATGGGGATCTCTTCCCCTTCCTTGGACAAGAACGGTAAGATCCCAGCCGTCATCATTTGGATGGCAACCTTCTGTTTCCCTTGTGGTGCTGAGCTAATTATTCTGTTCACTGTGGATGATCTGGGATCCTGGGATACTGTGTATGCTGTGACAAGCTATTTGGTGTGGACCTGACTAAATCATTAGCTCTTCTGAGAAGTATTACTGGCTAGGTATGTTAGTCTTGATGCGTTCAGCTTTCAAATCACTCTCACCAAATAAGCTTACTCTTGAGAATTTACAGAGTCCTTCTGGCTGAACCTCTGTTACGTCTTTGCATTGTGGAATAGGAAACTTTGTGCAGTTTACTCCTTTATACCTATGGTGGCATCACCATGTCTCCAGCATCATAAACTCTTGTGTAATCTCTGCATCTTCTTCTGCATTAAAGTTTAATTTAGCCAGTATCCTTCCTTTCTGATTGTTGTTATTTCTTAAATTGTCAGAGAAGGACAAGACACAAATCAGGACAAAGAAAATGAACAGTGTAGAACGCTGTCTTGGCAATTGTAGCCTCCATTCAACATCAGTGTCTAGAAAGAGAGACAAACCCTGAAATAATATCAGCGTTTGTGGGACCATTCCTTTCTATAGGGCTTCAAAGAGCAAATGAAGAGTAATGAGGAAATAAGGTGCATCATTGGCTCTTTTTTGTTGCTGGGTAAAGTAGGGCTGTGAATGGACCTGTGTGTAAGAAGCTGATCCATTGAAAAGTTCAAAACCAGAATTAAAGTGATATTTCTCAGATTTCTTGGGAGGCCCAGTCATGTGTTGCTGGTAGCAGGAAGGACTGTACTACATTTAGGGAGAAATGTTGAAAGAAATACTACTCTAGCAATATATCCTTTTGGTTGTACATCAAGAGCCTTGATGTCCCTCCTTGATGTACCTCTCCATGGCATGCCATGTGGCATATTGCTGGTCCATTCCAAGGAGGAATTCCTACTCGGCATATCAATGAGTGAAACATGGCCACAGCTTCACTTTAGATATGTGGGGATATTTTTGCCTTTTAGATATACAGCACTGATTAAAATCTTGTGAAATAGTTCGGACTCTTCAAGGGGTAAATATCAGAAACATATGAAAAAAAATTTGCAAGCAGCAGAGGTCTTATCCTTTATTCCTTTATTTTTCCTTCTCTTTGTTGATGGTGCTAGTCTTGAAGTTCTTGCAAGGATTTAAATTTTGTTCTTTGCTCCTTTTATAAGCATTTAGGACAGAAGTTGTGAAGCTGTGGATGTTCTTCTAGTGCCTGGCCAAGTGCCATCACACACATAGGGAAATCTGCAGGTTTACTAAAGATGGCTCAAGTGTTGTCAACAGAACAGAGGTAATTAATTCATAGTAACATTCAGAGTGGTCAGAAAAACTTTCTTTAAAATTTCTTCCACTAGAATTTTTTTTTTTTAATTTTTCTTTAAATTTGATTTCAAAGGAAAATTGGGAATTACTTTTTAGATCTTTTTGAATACAGCTTTGATAATTGTTCTTGTTTAGAGTGATTTTTTGTCATGAGAACTTTATTGAGTGATTTATATTTTGGGAGAAAATGAAGACTGACCTAAAGTGGATAAACTGGATTTTTAGAATGTTTACTTGGGAAGACATTTTGAAGTCTCCATTTTCTGTTTTCAATGATCACCTCATACACCTGCCTGAAGATCTAGAAAAAATCTTTAGATTAAGGCATCTATTACCTGTTATAGCTCTGCTCATTGTATTCACTTTTCTATCCTAGTCAAGGCTGTGTATAAGCTCATGACATTCAAGGTTTGCTTGTAAGTGATTTTCAGAGCAACACCTTTCCACCAGTGAACCATGACAATGACAGTGTATGATGGCATTCTGGATGTATGTTCTTCATCTCAGTGCTCCAGTGATATTAACCCTGTTGCAGATGGTCTGCATCCTGAATAAGCACTGGATCCCAAACCCGGTTATTTGTGTCCCTGTGCCTTCTGCCTGTGGGCTTCAGCAGGAGAGTTGAACATCATCTCCATAAACATCTCTGGTAAAGTGGGTCATTAATTCTTTAAAATGTTTTGCTGTCAAAATAACAACATTAAGGGATGTTTGTTTTCTTTTGGTGACTTCCTGCAGCTTTACAGAAAAATATTTATTTTTCTGGCTTTCAGCTCAAAAGTTTTTCTGATAGACACATTTGTCCACTTTACACAACAGTGAAAAGTTGGAAAGGCAAATCCCACTCTCATCTCTGTGATGTCACTGCTGTAAATTCTTGCTTTGCTGACATTAGGGCAACGTTTTCATCCAAAGGGCTTGTGTACAAGTGGAGAAGGAGGGAATGTGGGCCTTTTGTTTGAATTCAGGTAGATATTTTCAGAGGTATAAATGGGAAAGAAGACAGCAGTTACTGCTGCATGGCTATGCCTGGGATTGGTATTTAATTGCTACTTTAGCTTTTTTATTTCTTTTTATTAAACAACTCTGACAATGATGTGCAAATAACGATAGCTCCAGTCACTCTCTATGCCTCATCTGACACTTCAATGCTGATCACAAGAAGGAGCAGTGACAACTTTGGTCAGCAGAGACAACAAATTTGATTAAACCTTCTTGAAGGCCAGGTTTGTGATAGAAAAAGGAGTGCATTTTGCACTCTTTTTTTTTTTTTTTCCCAGGATCTGTAACACACTATAAAAGATTAATTCCCAGCTAGATCTAATTGGGTGATCTACCAATTCTAGCAAGATTATTTGCGGGATATTAATCATTTCCTCTGTGTTTAGTAGGAGAAGGTGTAAAGCTGAGACCTCTGTTGCCTGCCCAAGGTTTGAGATAACCTATCAACTCTTCAGTCATGATGCAAGAAAACATTTTTAATGCTGTTAATGTTGCTGTTTTTTCCACTCTCATTTGTGCTGATCCTTGCACAGCTCTTTCTCATTTGTTTGTATACCCATTTTTCTGTGTCTGTCTCTCTGAGTCTTGGTCTTTATCTCATTCTGCCATACATCTTCTTTGTTTTTCGTCCTCCTGTGCTTCATCTTTGTCTTAACTATGTCTCTATTCTCTCTTGTTTTTCCCTTTGTCAATGTGTTTTCCTTCAGCCTTTTTTTGTGCATGTGTCGGTGTCTTCCTCCCCGCTCTCCCTTCTCTACTCATCCTTTATCTCTTTCCCACTCTTTCTCTTTTTTCCAATTCCATTAGCGAAAGTAGATAATAACTTGTGAATTCAAGTGGAACTTCATTTCTGAAACCGTACACTCGTGCTGGAACCCATTAAGCTCGATAGCGAGAAATGAGAGAAATCATAATTATCAGGCCAGTAAAATACATGAAACATAAAATTTGTCAGGGAAAGTAATTGAAATTATTGGAGCAGTTGGGTCCTGGTGCTGTGCAGACCCTCAGTGATAATGGAAAGGTTACGGGCAATGTTTAGCAATGCTGATGAGGCCCAAGGTGACTCAACGCCACCACAGTCAGCAACTTTATGCTCTGCTTACATTAATTTGCTAATCCATCTTTGGAAATGGCCAGGCTGAGCAGTGCATTGGGGTTCATAGAACCCCTGCCAAAGAGCTGGTGTAGCCAGTGTTGCAAAACTTTTGCTTTCGTTTTCCTGTTACTTCACCTCCCTCTCTTCTGCTCCTTTTCACATCTTTCTTTACTACCCTTTAGTCTTTCCCTCCGTTTCCCACTGGAGCCATTTTAGGGGCTGCCTGTACAGTCACAATATGTTGATTATTTAAAGCTTGTTCTAAGGCAGTCCCATCCATTTCTCTAGCATTCTCCTCTGAGAAGATGTATGTATTTGCAAACTACCAGAGAAGTCCAGGAGCTGTTGCTGATGTCTCTATTCTCTCTGTGTGGGTGGAGAGGCTAAATCAAAGGAAACTGAAGTTGTCGAGATGCAAGCTGGACATAATACATTTATGTCTTTGGTTACACTCTCCCTCATGACCAGATCAGCCCTCATCCATTTCTTAACTAAAGAGATTGCAAGGGCTGTTGCAAAGCCAGTGCAGCCTTCAGTACAACTAGCCAGGAGATTTGTGCCCATGCTGATTCAGTGCACGCTAAGTATCCCTTTGGATTCTGTGTTGTATAATAAAATGTTATTGTATCTGCTCGAGCAAGGCAGCCTTGAAAGATTAGCACAAACGTTTCTCAGACAAGGTACAAAATCTACTCGCCCACTCTCATGAAGGCAATGAACTATTTATTCTGCGTGGAGAGAATGAATTTGCAGGGCTTCTTGTTTTCAGAAGGAAAGAAGGTGAGGGAGGAGAGATGGGAAACAGTATCTGCTTCTCTTTAGAGCCTGAAAAGAGTTACTGAATCATCCAGCCCCCATCTTTCTGAAGGGCTGATGTGATCTGGAGAGAATGACATAGAGATCTACACGTTGTCCTTAGGATTGCTGTTAGGGTGACATGTGTAAGCCCCAATCAGAGCAGCCCAGTCTCCTCCTTTGCTTCCATATCTGTCATCACCCATTGCCTACCTGTCTTCTTTCTGCCCAGTGTATCTGTCCAGAGTTTTTTTCACTCCTCTGGAATTTCAGGCCAACCACATGTAGTTCGCAGATCATTCATGGGCCACTTTTAGGGAGACTGAAATGCCCCCTGCAGGGCGCCTGCTTTAGTTCCATCTAGCACAGGTATCATCACCCCATTCCAGCAGCCTGCTGTCATGCTCCTATGGTACAGGCTGAGGCTGTGTGGTCTGGAAAAACCTGAAAGCCTAAGAGGGCCCACCTACACAGAATGGGCAGAAAAATAATCATACCGTTGCAATCCACGTGGAAAGAGTGGTAGGTTCTATTACATTGCCCGTAGCTTCCTTCTTCTCTTTTCAGCCAAACTCTTCAGCGCTTTCCCTGCTAACTGGTTTCTGCCATGGAACCAACTGCATTGCAATAGCATTATGCAGTAAGCAGATTTGTGGGCTGCTTTGACAGGAGGACTGCCTTATTCGACTAGGTCTGCTATTGAAAGAACGAACACCTGATAAAACAAGAAAACAAATTTTAATGAAATTAAATCCTCTCTCCAACAATTCTTCTCCAGATGTGGTGCTAAGCCTGTCATTTTCACAGCAAATACATTTAGTACTGCTAGATTTCAAACCTCAGAGAGAAAGAAAGGTGTTTAACGAACTGTCCGAACAACCTCTTAGCAGCAGCAGTAGGAGTAGCATAGCTTATTAAGGTTGATGCCTTGGTTCAAAGCAGAGCTCCTTATTACGGGGAATATGTTGCACATAGCTTGTCTGAGGGGGGCAATTGTGGATATCTCTTCTATTACCATTAATACTTTTCTGATAGCAGTTGCAAAACCACTGGGTAGGACTTTGCAGCTGCAATTTAAGAGTAATATATGGTCATTTTTCTGGCAGTCGCCCCTGAAACTCTTGTCAGGCACTGGATTTAAAAAGTCCCTGTACAGTCTCATCAGAGAAAACAAGAAATCAACAGCTGTAATGCCAGTAGATAATAGAGAAGTTATATTGCACTGGAAGAAAATGAGGCATCATTACAAATTGCCTGAGAGCAAGAATTATCACCCACTCTTGAAATGGCTGGAATGCTCTTCCTCCCCCTGACACTTGGGTAGACAGTCTTTACATTTAAGGGACTGAAGATTATATTGGTATTTCTGTCCCTGGGAGCCTGGTGTCTCTAAGTGGCTGAGAGAAGTTGTAAGGAAGCCCGGGGGAAGATGGACGAGAGGGGATCATTTTATTCCTTGTTGAATTGTTTTTTGCTTCTGGCAAAATCTGACCCTGCTGTTCTCTGGCGGCATAACTGCTGCTCCTTCTGCGTTGGCGCAGACCTAGAGGGTGAAAAATAGCTTACCAAGAAAAATATAGTGTCCAGATTCCTATATTTGCACCACCCCCTTAGAGGCAGTTTTCTACCCTAAGGGGTATCTCGAAAGTATCTCGCACAGTGCCAAATGTAGTTCTCTGTTTTCCTGGGAAGCAGTGTCTGTCAAGCAGCAAGCTTTCTGTTGGTGTCGTGTTGCCAACCCATGAATTTATGATGAGCCTTGTGAGCATCCTTCTGCCCTGAAAGACCCCAACAGCTGAAATGTATTTGTGAGAACTTCTGCTTTCTTTATATATATGGGTTTTTTTTAAATATGCAAAGTAAGAAGCAGTTTTCTGCTGTTGTAGTTACAGGAAAATATTTGAAAATATAATGCAAGCCTTGCCCTTGATGTCAAAATCCAGAGGCAAAATTAGAAAAAAAGATGTTAATATTATTAATACTGATTATATTTAGGGGATGGTTCCTAATTTTTTTTTGTATTGACAGTAATTTGTCATATGATTGGAGATTCAAAAGAATTGCTTCAAAATATAAATCCCAGATTATGGTACTTACTCTCCTAAGATCATTATGGGAATGGAAATCTTATGCTCACTCTAAACTTCGTCTGTCAGTGTGGTTTTTGTTAACGTGCTCAACTAGAGTAGTAGAAGTAGATTAGTTTGTTTCACTGTAGCAAGGCATTTTCTCTCCTGTTATGAGACTTCATGCAGTAGCACAATCAAGAACTCTGTGAGATGAAAATACTACAAAGTAATGTTTAATTCCAAGAAAATATCATTATTTTTGCAATTAAGAGATTAGGGAGGAAATAGTTCTGAAGCTGTCTTTTTTTTCCAAAGGGAATCAAAAGCAGTTTTGGTGGTAGCAGTGAAGTTCCCTGGCTTCATAACTTTTTTTAGTTTTGCACTTTTAAAGTTAAAATCAAAGCTGCAGAGAAAGAAGACTCTCAAGTGGCTTAATCTGCATATTTTCTCATTAAAAAAGAAAAACATATAGTGGATTTTCATGTGATAATATGAATAGTCCAGATTTTTTTTTAATGTACTTTAATTTTTAATGAGACTGATCCTGCAGTCTGGTTATTTATAACTTCCACAGCTTAATTAAGTCCAGTGAGAAGGACTGAATAAATGGAAGCATCTCAACCCAAGCTAGCAAATGACAATCAGAAAATGTAAATGATGAGAGTAGCCTGTAAGGGGTTGCTTTAAATGTTCCCTTGTCCCTTGAAATCCACAAGCTGCATGAAGATGGAAATAAGACACTCCATGCAGGACTCTTGCTTCTGGTGCTCTGTTAAAATGTCAATTTTAGGGAAAAAATGTCTCTAGGTCAGTCTTTTGAGGTCTGGAAATGTTTCCACTTGTGTGGGTGCTGCTGGCAAGCTGTTCGTAGACACCAGTGCATCAAAGTGTCTAAACAACAGGGCATTGCTGGGAGCAAGCAGGAAAATGAATTGCAAAGAGAGTGTCTGCTTAGTGCATATTAAAATAACTCACAGACAAAAACAGTCAGAGAGAAAAGGGCCTAGTTGTGATCCACCTCAGCTTTCTCCGCTACATGTGGGACAAGGGGGTGTGCATTAGGGAAGTATGTTTATCTGAAGAAGAGTGATCTGAGGCAAAAGAGCATCCAGGCTCCAAGTATACTGAGCAGCACTAGGCAGCAGGTGTTTTGGACTTGCTGCCGTCCTTGCCCTTCGTTTTTAAATAGATTCTTAATGGGACTTGCTGGCACTTTTCGAGACTTGAGCACTGTACAGTAGGTAAAGCATGAAAGGACTGTAACACTTGGAGACCTGGATTGTGCATCAGCTCCTCCAGCTGTCCACTTTGAATTTGTCAAGCTGCTTATCACTCTGTGCCTAAGCTCTCTGATGGGTAGTTGAGGAGACTGGTGCAACTGTAGTGCTTTGGGACTCTCATTTTTTTAGGTTACTAGACATTCCTGTTAGAACAATGTGGTGATTGTTTGTACAAGTGCATATTGCAATATTACTGCTGACTGTTTCCACAGAAAATGAGTATTTTACCCTAAGGTAAAACAAACAAACAATAACATTAGGCATTTGTAGTGAACCCAGTTGTTCCTGTATGGCAGAAGTGGATGCAGCCAGTTAGCATAGGGCAAACCACATCATGTGGATTAGTGATTTTTGGAGTACCTGGGCCCCTGTACCTCAGTGCTTTCCATCCTTCTGGAGCTGCTGCATGGGTAACTGCGGAGAAAACAGTCAAGGTCTCCCAAGTGGAGAAATCACAGGGAGCTCCTAAATAGAAAATCTAGGAAGAAGGGATTTGCTCAGACCTTACTGGGTGGGTCACACTGGAACAGATCCTCAGTTGCTCATCTCTGAACATTAGCACAATTGACACTTGAGCAGCAGTGAAATGAGAGGCTGCTGATGGTGTGAATGCTTTAGTAATTGTGTTTTCTTCAGACTAGTAAGAGTTTGCCTTGAGCAATATGTGAGCTTGCACAGTCTTCCTATACAAAGGTACGGTATACCTTCTTTCTTGTAGAAACACTTTGGGGCCCTGGCACAGCTCTGTCCATGTGTCTTGGGAGCAGCACAGGCAGGTTTCAGTGAATGAGCTTCATTATAAAGTTATCAGCAGCAAACAGTTCACAGGATTGGGATGAAGCTGTCTTTCTCTAGTTCATTGTTTTCTTCTTTGCTCTTTGAGAATATGGCAGTACAAGGTGAGGCAAAGTCCATGCTACACTTTCAGGAGTTGTGCCTTGTGTTATTATGCTCCTCCTTCTACCACTATACCATGCTTTTACAGTTAAATCAGTTTAAGCGGTGGTATGACAAAAGCTGTTCCCATACTGATGATCCAGACTTGTGCCAGAGAAAATACTTGTCTGTAGCAGAGTTCTGACAGCTTGAAAGTTGAACAGTTTTAAGCCTATTCAAGCTGAGACAAATCCTGATATCTTTCAGTGGACCTCCAATATGCTCCTAAATATGATTTTGTTGTTATTACTTCATTTCAGGAGGCTGGGAAGGCTTGTGGGGATCTGCCTTTTAGAGAGAGATGACTGGTTGTATGATGACCTCTCCCTGTCTGTCATTGTGGCCTGTTCCATTTTGAACTTGTGTGAACCACTGGAGGAAGAAAATTGATTTGACAAGTTTAAGATTTCCTCAGAGTTGGTTGTCATTCAGAGTTACTTGCTAGCTTGCATCCATAAAGACTTTTCTAGGTTTTGAATAATCTCTAATTAATAGCATGTTTTCCATCAGTTCACTATGTGTCTTATTGTACCTGCTAGCCATGATTGGAGTCCTAGGTCACCCTCATGACCCTGTTCCTAGCAGGGGATATTGCATTTCCCTAATAGATGACTGAAGTTGTTTTATATAACACGCACACATTTGTGGAGTAATGTTTTCACCATAATCACTTGCATAGTTATGTCAGTTCTGACTGTATGAAGCATCTAACTAATATGTTGTAATTACATGGCTTTGTGTGTGTACAGAAACTGCATTGCTCAGCATCTAACCTGTGTAGTGTTAAGAGCTATTAGAGCTTATGCTTCGGTACAAGTGCAGAGACATGTTTTCAAAGAAATAAAACTTGAGTTCCATCCCTGCAGATGCGTCAGGCTTTTGCGAGGCAAAAATAAACATCAATAAATTAACAACCCTCTTATTTGATGAAAACAAGATATCATCATTCTTCTGAAAGCATTGAAACATAAAAATGAAATATCTCCTTTGTAGCCTTTTTTCCACCAAAGGTCTTCCTTCACCTTAGGCACTGTTTCCATCTTCAGGTAGTACGTATCTATGTAGAACAGGTCAGTACCTATGTCACTGTGAGCTTTGTGTTCTACATACACCTGCCACTTACGGATATACAATAATACATGTTCTGTGGTTCTGTGATGGACTGTAAGAAGCTTGTATAGCATTTTGTATGGCCCAACTTCAACAATAGTATGTACGCACCGTAAGCAACCTGGAAAGTTCATGTTCAGGGTGCTGTTCAGGTATCATGATTCAATATATTTGAGAGCTACATTGAAAACAAACAAACAAAACAAAACAAACAAAAACCAAATCAAAACCAGCAGCCCGCCACGCCAGAGGAGAAAATGAAGACTTTTTAATGCACAGAATGGTCTGCAGATCTTGGTAAGCACAGACCAGACAAGTTCTCTGAGGCCTGGTGTCCAGGCAAGTTAAATGGAAGTCAGTTAATGCAGAAAGCTCGGGGAAGGTGAGCTGGAGGAGTCGTTCCTGCAGACAAGATTCAGGATATGTCTTCACACAAGCAAAGCCAAGGACAAGACAAAGCCTATTCACAGAAGAATAGTATTCTTGTGAGAAATTTAATTTGCTCTCTGGTGAACTGAATAATTAAATGCAAGGGTCTGCAATACTGAAGCTACACCATTACTAGTAACAAGCCAGTATCGTAGACACTGAAGGGTATGCACCTTCTACTGTGTGGCAGCATGGGGTACTTCCATTCACTTAGGTATTCTGTCATGAGTGATATCTTAGTGATAGCTGCATTACAGGAGGATGCTAATTATGTAATTAAGGCAATAGAAGCCAGGCCTTAAGGTTTCAGTTTCATCTGCAGGCATGTACTTTATCTGAGACCTTGGGAAACCATTGAGTTGCCTCTTGGATAAGGAAGGCACAACCTTGTAAAGTAAAAGTAATTATTCTTCCCTTCCATCTTCCTGCTGTCTTGTCATCTTAGATTACAGCTTTTTGAGACAGACCTTAGTCTCTTTCTTACTGTGGCCACATTACAATATCTAGGACAGGGGAGTTCAGCTTCTTGAAACACGAGTGCTACAGCACTAGACGTTATCTGTGGAAGTACACAGCTTTGGTTGTTAGTAGTGAAGCTGATCTGCCTGCACACTGAACATTTCTATGGATTCTGGTGAGGAAGAAGTGGAAAATTCCCATTATCGGGTTGGAGAAGGAGAAGAAATGTATGGAGTATCAGGGCACAAAAAACACACAAGCCATTGTGCCTTTCCAATTTCCCAATACTATTTCTTACCTAAACATTTTTCAGTGAAATAACATGACAGTGCTGCCTACCCCCATATGAGATCTCTTACTGACACGTGGGTTGTGAACATCTGCTTGCACCTTATGCTGCATCATGCTGAGAATATGAACTTCCATTTGGAACAGAATCAGCTCAAACATATAGAAGACATCACTGCCCTGCTGTCCCAGGCTGGGGCCATCCTGGGAACAGAAAGTATCCCATACTTCTTTAAGTCAGTATGAGATTTTGAAAATACTTGTCAACACCTTTTGTGAGAAGATACAAACTTATTTACAAAATTACTCTGAGCTGTTGCTGTTACATCTATTTAACATTCCCGACTTGTTTCACATTCCAAAGTTTTAGATATTTAATGCAAAACAATAAGTGGGAGGAGGGACAGAACCTCCTCTCACCAGTCATTTGTCTTCATCACAAAAGGTGATTATCCCTGGTTTCCATGGTGATGATGCAACTCCGTGATTTGTTGACGTTTACACTCCCTCTCAGCTGTAAGAGTGGAGATGCTAAAGGAGAGGCCAAAGTAATTACTAACCTTCCAGCTACCCAGCAGCCCTAGGTCTTATATACTTTCATCAAGAGAGGATTGTGCCTAAAGTATAAGGACCCGACAGTTGAAGGAATTGGGCTTTATGGAAAGGTGAGGAAGGCAGGGTCAGGGGAAGCTGGGGGTGAAGGGCTTGCTTACTTACTTCTAGAAGAGACCAAACATGAGGTATTTGTGGGGTGTTTTGTACAGCGTTAAGTGCTGCAGTTGAAAAGGTCTAAAGGCAGATCCTGCATATATATTCTGTCTCTCACACATGCATGCACACAGGTACTCAAACAGAATCTGGACTAGATCCACTCAAATAAGTGTGATTATATTTCTATAAAGCAGGATGAGGTGGGAGGAAAATTGGTCCTTTTTGATGGTAGTTCACAGCAATACTACATTTTCATTTTCCTTCCTATGAAGATGTTTTTAGATCAAGCAAATGAGAAGTTAAAGGAGAACTAAGAAAAGATTTCAGCTGTGAGCCCAAGCACTATCTTAGCTCCAGATGGAAAGGTGACAGGTCACTCCACCTCACAGCAAACAAAGACTGGATCCAGGAATCAGCAGGAAGGTCAGGTACCTGTTTACATGCAAGAGGCCAGGCATGTTCTGTGAGTGAGAGGAATGTAAGCAGCAAAGTGAGACATTTGGTATTAGTACGATGACTGATGGGTATGCAAAATAAGCAACAATACATAGTTTGGGGACCATGGTCAGCTATGGAAGAAATGAGCACTGCTCTTGAGAAAATTCTCGGTTCCATTTCATGCCTCAGATGGTGTGAATGAAGTCGGATAATAATTAAAGGGAAATAACTGGAAGGTGAGTTTATTATTTGTTCTAGCTTACTAGCAGTTTCTTCTTTTTCTTTCCCTTGCTGCTATGTGTCAAAATAAATAAAAGTAAATTAGGACAAAAGGACTTCAATAATTCCTTCAGTGGGCAAAAAACAGAGGTAGGGGACAAAGAACCACAACCTGCTCTCCCTTTGAGCTCTGTAGGAGCAGAGCTACTAGGCACTGTAAATTGTCCTAAACATTAAGGCCACTGTCTGGCATTGTTTCTGTCTCCTCTCCCAATGATGTGGGAGAATGCTGAATGACATTAAGATCTCAGCCTCTTAATAACATTTACTATCCTTTTCTGTCCTTGATGGCTTACCAAAGTGGTCATTTTGCTACAGCAACAGTAAGCGTTTGTATTTGATTTCTGCAATCCCAGAGGTTTTAAGGAGAAGGGGAAAATAATATTTATAAATTCACTGCATGTCAAAGACCTGCTTGTTTGCTTTACATCTCTTAAAAATCCTGCTCTACTTCCCCCTCTCCCTCTGTATTCTCTGTTCAACTTGAAAAAAACTTATGTTTGAGCCAAAGGGGATTTATATGGTAATAGTTCACTACAGCAGGTATTTTTGCCGTTCTTCTTCTTTAAGTGTTTTAAAAAAGCAAGTTCATTGAATGAGAAAGCTCTGGGGAATTTTGCAAGATCCAGAAGGGCTTGAAGTAGGTGAAAAATGCTGGAAATAAGGAAATATTTAGAGAGGAAACCAAATAATACTGAAGATTGGAAACTCCATGTGAGTCTTTCTCTTTAACGTCCATGCTGTGGCCCTTTTTAGGCCCAAAGAGGAGCCACTGGCTGAGGGGAGTAGAAGCAAGCTTCAAATACCTAGACTAAAGAGTTCAAATGTCTATAAGATGTCACTCATATCTAGATATTGGGTATGTTCTGTCTTCAAAATCAAAAATGTATTGACCTAAGTCCTGTTCTAAAAGCCAAAATTAGAGCCATCATTTTTCATAGGTTACGTCTTTTTATTTTACACAGTTTATTTCCTCAAGCCCTCTTATCCCAATAATGTCTTGGAATTTTATCCACCGAGGTAAACCTGAAGAGAGTTTTCAGCAGAGTAAGTGAATTTGCTGCAGTGGACACAGCTTCTTAGCTTCCAGGCCTTTAGCAATTGTGCTTTTCATTTAGCAGAGGCTGATGTAGGGCTTTATGCAACTGTAGAACAGTGAATTCTGAGTTGGCTACAAAATACCTGAGCCTGACAGACATGCTAAGAGCAGAATGCCTTACTTGTCAGGTATTAATATCGCCGAAACTTTCCCAAGACCTTAGTTATAAATCATTACCACCTTCTTCCTCACTCTCCTACACATGCCAGCTTGCCTGTAGACTTGAACAGTCAGGCAGCCACAAGGAAGGACTGCTTCTGTCTGGCTTCTGATTCTGCAACACAATTAATTAGTTATGAATGTTATTTTGGGACTGTTAGTTCCTTCCAGCTTCCTGTAACCTCACAGTAGTGTACAAGATTGGTAGAAAAGCATGGAAATTTTATCGGCCATTCTGTAACTGTTGTGGCATTGAACCTTTTCACCCAAAAATCATTGCACCAGTCATCATGTGATCACAGCATTGAAGTGTTTATGTTCTGTCTACAGCAATTTTCCTCAAAGTACTATAGAACCCATAATTGTTGCAGGGAGAATAACATTTTACTCATTAGGCCTGGAAATGCTCAGAGGCATTGTCTACCTCACTGTCAACTTTTACAGGAAAATGGCTACTAGTTCAATTCAACTTGATATTGATGTAGGTAGGAGACCAAGCAGACAACGTCATGGTTTTTACAACAATTTCATACAGTTTGTACAGTATTGGTTTGAAGAAATGCAAGTTAAAAGGGCAGTGTGAAATCCTTAGTCCTATCAAGAGTAGGACAAAATACAGTCAGTTCTATTTTATCTTAGAATCATAGAATTGTTTTGGTTGGAAAAGACCTTTAAGATCATCAAGTCCAACCATTAACCTAACACTGCCAAGTCCACCTCTAAACCATGTCTGTAAGAACCTCATCTACGCCTCTTTTAAAGACCTCCAGGGGTGGTGAAACTACTACTTCCTTGAGCAGCCTGTTCCAATCCCTGATCTGACTCGGGGTGGTAAAGTTTATCTGATTAGCTTCTTGCTTGTATGACAAATAAAAAATAAGTGACTTGAACTAGGTCTGAAAATCAATAATTAAACTTAAATGCCTGAGGAATACAGGAATTGGTTTGTGGAGGTGATCTATCTCTCCATCCTTATCTCTTTCCATTTATATCCTATGGACTTTTTTTCTTGATTGGCCACCTGGAACTGGTAGTGGGGCAACAGAGGGTATAACAGCAGAGGCAGGGAAAAACAAGTGCTTTGTTTCTGTGAGTGTCCACTTCCAGTTTTACAGAAACAACATCTGACTTGTGCAGAAACAAGGCAGGAACTCTCGCATCTGTGGGAATTCAGCAAAAGCATCTCTTTCACATGGAGGCAGAATACCTCTGACCCAAGGCAAAACTGAGTTGATAAGAAGTATAGTGCTTACCTGTGAGCCCTCACAGGCTGTGAGATACCACTCTTAACACTCTTTGTAAATCAAGAGACACTTATGTGTGAGGCTGGAAATTTTCGGAGAACGTCCTGTGAGGGGTGCAGTGATGACACCTGTTTTCTTTCACTTAAAGCATTATGGGCAAGGACTGGAAGAGTAGATGGTTCCAAGAATGAAGATGTTTCTGTACCAGGATTACAAGGTAGCATGGAAAACAAACAAACAAACAAACAATCCAAAACAAAACATTTCGTTTTTTGTTCTATATAAACATTGTAATGTAACATGTTTTTGTTGATCACATTTTATTTTAGCTTAGCTAGCCCTGTGGTTTCTTAGAGCTGTCACCCCCAAACCTGTAAACAGTAACCACATATGTGTGTACAAATAACAATTGAGAAGAAGTTGAGATATGATCAAGATGAAGAAAAGTTAGAAACATGAATAACTAATTGTGGGTGGTGTCCAGAATATATAAAACTTTTGATTGTGGTTTGGAGGAACAGAGAAGATTCAGGATGCAGGAAAGGTAGATAATGGTGCTCTTCTTCATGGATATGCAAGTGGGTTCAAAAATAGCAGACCATGGGAGGGGCAAAACCTGAGAGCTTGCAGCTCTGTTTGGTTTTCTAGACTTGAGATCATTGAATTACCCAGACTTGCAAAAGGGAAAAGATTTTAAAACAGTGTTCTGGTTGTTAGAAAAGTAGCATATAAGGTTACCTTGGCAACCTGAGATGCTCTGTGTTCAAAGAGAGATAAGGAGGGTTTTTAAATGTCTGGAGGAAAGTGTTCACCAGAGCTAGCATGTTGGTGAATGGCTCTTCAGAGCAGCAGTCACCTGCATGCAGGAGTGATAAGACTTTGAACGGCAGCTGCAGTATGTCTGGAGTCTCTTGTGTGTGTCAGCAATTAAATCTGTGCAAAAAAAAAAAAAAGTAAAGGTACATGTGAGTTGCAGTCTTTCTCTTTAGTTTAATCTTCTTTCTTCCTGAGGTCTAAGGTACTTCTGTTCAGTGACTTGATGAGGAAGGAATAGGTGCTTCTACAGAGCATCCTTTTATTTCCAGTCATGCAAAATTTACATTTAAAGCATCTTGCAGATAAATCTAATTAATTTTCAAATTCTGTGGTGTTTTTTTGTTTGGTTGTTTTTTTAGCTGGCAACATGACCCTTTGCATTGGATCTGAAAACTGCATTCCCTACAGTAAGACAAAGTAGACAGAAATAGCATGATTTGCGTTTGGAGAGGGGGACTAAAACATTCTGCTTTGGAGTGTGACAATATTAACCTCTCTATCCACTATGGGGTGTTCCCCATGCTTCAGGGGAGGTGTAGTTTTGGATACTTCGGGAGGGTCTCCTGGAAGGCAGGCCAAGACTTTAAGAAAAGCAGAGCTTTAAGAGGTGGAGAGTGCTGGGCTCTTGAAAAGTTTTTTGTCCACCCTGCAGTTCAAGGGAGGATCAAGTGCTTAGGTTATTCTGACAGAAGATTGTCCAGTCTGTTCTTAAAAGAAAACCCTCCTGGTAGGGAGATTTCGTAACTGTCTGAGGTAGTGAACTTCCAGTTCTTATTCTAACAGATAGGAGTTTCTTTTGAACATCTAATCTAATTCCATTCTCTTGCAAATTAAATTAATTACTTCCTGTTCTATCCTCAGCAGACATGGAGAACAACTGATCACCATCATCTTTGCTGCGTTTTACATAATGAGAGACTGTTATCGTGTCATACCTCAGGTTCTCCTAGACTAAACAAGTCATTCTTCTTTTTTCTTTTTTTCCTAGATCTTTATGTCCCATTTATTAAACGTTGTACTTTTCTGTGCTATGCTCAAGACTCTGTTCATCCAAGTTTTCAGTCCAAGAGTCCATTACTGGACAGGTGATGCCTAAGATTTAGATACAGTTGTGGTGGGATGCCAGTGGTGGTATGTTTTCAAAGAAATAACACAACAATAAACATAAAAGGGGAGGTTTTGTCACCTGTGACTCATTTGGGATAGCATTCTTGAGAGTTGATAAAGAGTGTAAACCCACATCTTAATATATAGTCTGCTTCCCTGAATGCCCCACTGTATTAACTGAACAGGTTATTTTTCATTTCTTTATATATAAAAAACAAACCCACAACATTGCTTTTTTGCTCAGAAGGATTAGCAGCGAAGTTCCTTCTCAGGTGTGAATGCTTATTAACAGTGAGTGGGGCAAACAGACCTTTTTTTTTTTCCTTCTTAAAAGGATCAGTAACACATGGGCAGAAGATTGGGGAGGGAGGGAGTAGAATAACCTTTCCAGCCTTTGTCAAATTAGTCAGTAAAGCCAAACACCAGCAGAAATGACTCTGCGTCACTGAAGAGTTGTTCAGTGTCACAGACTGTTTGCATAGATAGCAATGTGTTTAATTCTAGCTGGTGTCCTTCCCAAGATCCTCTTGTTCCTTGAAACAGTACTGGAGGAGGATGTTTGCCTGACTAGCTGCAAATGGAACACCCCCAAAACAATGCCTCCTTCTGAAAAGTGGCCATTCAAATGTTCATGTTTTAGAAATAACTATGAGAGGCTGAGGCTAACCTTGTTTACCAGGGTGTTTTGAGCAGCTTTAGATAAAGAATCCATCATGAACTTATAAAACAAATTTCACCCTTCTTTCTCTCTGGGAATTGTCTGTGAACAATGTGTGATCTTGAATTATTCAGTGTTCAAAATCATTTGTCAAATAATTTCTCTGAATAATTTTTGACTTGCAGCTTGTCCATGATCTGTTTATTGCGAATATTTGAAATCAGATCTGACTGATTAGCTCTGATTGCACACATCGGTTACCTAGGGCAGTGCCAGTCCCTGATGGGATGAGCCCAGGCCTTTGAAACACATTTACACAGTGAATGCTTATGATTAAGAATTTTGAATTTACTCTTCACAAATAATCTCCAATGGCCACTAAAATTTGCTGTTTCTATGAACATGTCTGCCAGTAAACTCATTAGCTAGAATAATAGTACAAAAAAGAACACAAAAAGGGGAGCAAAGTGAGGCAGAACAATTTGTTTCCAAATCAGAATGAATATTGCTGAAATATTTCACTCTTCTCCCACCCTTTGAGACTTAGCTTTGTAAGAGTATTTCATGTTCTTGACAGGCCTTTTTATTCCTGAAGTTTTAACAACCACTGTCTCTGGCAGGAATGGTCTTTTGGATGCAGTGTTGTCATGTCCATGTTCACTTCCTGCCCCATGTCGTATTAAACAGACAGAAAGACAGAAATTGAGGACTTAGGAATTTTAAAAGCAGCATATATTTTCTGCATAACCAGAGAAAAGCAGACGGTTAAACATGGAATTAATGGATATAGTTCCTCTAGATTATTTGTGCCTGATTATTCCACAGCACTTTAAGTCTTTTTGGTAGAACAGACAGAGCAGATACTTGCATTCTAGGGATGCTATGGGTTTGGATTTTATTGCTCTTGGTTTCTTTATGTTTCTTTATGTTTCTGCACAGAGGGAGCAGGCAAGCCTCTTCTTTAATTTCCTTCAGAACCAGAAGTCTGTTTTGGTGTTGGCTGATTAGCTTTGCGAATCCTGATCAGTAGATGCCTGGCTGTAAATTTGCCATCATTCTGTCAGCTTTGGTTCCCTTTGGTTTGGTCTCTTTCCTTCTTTTTCCCCCACTCACTCAGGACATAAACTTTAATGATGAGATTTCATGCTCAGTCAAGTTTTTGAAAGCCACTTATGAAGCATCAATCAGATTATATACCTGCCCTGGCTGGGTGGCTGCTTTTCCCTCCCTACACAGGGTTGATGGTCAAAAATACATAATGAGCTGCCATTGACAGCCCATCAGACTACCACCTCTCCCTCCCTTTCTGCCTCAAAAACCTCTGCCAGTGATGGCTTAGTCCATCACTGTGGAAATTGTTATTATTTGACATTAACCCAGAAAATATAATTGTGTTTTCTTTGCTTCTCAACACTTCCACTGATGCATTAGCTACCTTACCAGCCTTTACAGCCAAGGCCTGGTAAATCTCCTCTTCTTTTTCCCTGTACTTCTACCACTGACTTAACACTGGATCTTAGGTTTCTTGGTACATTTTTAGCACTCTTCAGGTCAAGAGTCTCATTTCTGTTAGTCTTACTGCATGGCCTCTGGTACTCTAGAGAAATGTAGGAGAATATTCCTACAAACAATAAAACTGACTCAGTCATATCAGCAGTGTTGCTGATAAAGGACAGGGCCAAATAGCTTCTGGTTCATGTTAGGTAAACATTGTTCCTAAATTGTTGTAAAAGTGTTTGGAAGCTGTTGAAGATTTACTTGCACAAAGGCTTAAAGCATCAAAGTTTTCTCTGTCCTAGCAGCATGACCTGCAGAAAATCTCTTTGTTCTTTCCACACCTTTTCTTCCTATGCTGGACTTCAGTGCTAACGCATCCTGTTTTCAATTGGTAGGAAGAAAAAGGCTGCGTTTATGTGTGTGCTTGTGAGATGCCTGGGAATAAGCTCTAGCTATAAGTTTAGTCATTTATGTAAAACATGGTATTGCACGTTTTTGATAAAGGAATCTTGCCACGTGAGCACTTCTGATGGACAGTGGTGCAAAGTTTCACAGCTATTTAAATTGCCAGCGGCTCTGCTGAAGACCGTGTGGCATTGAGACACTCACCCCTTACCACACGGCTGGTTGTTCCCAGCACAGAGGAAGGATGGACAATGGGAGACTAACTGCAACTACATTTACTGAAGTTTGTCTTCTAATCCTCATGCCCTGGGAGTAGCATCTCCTAACTATAGTCAGCTATGGATCTCGGAGCTCAGCCTTATCTACTACATTGTGCTGCTTTACTTACTACAGAATGCCGAATACTGGCATTTGGTCGACTTCTTCTGTCCACCCCAATTCCAACTCAGTGCTATTATTTGTCAGATGCTGCCTACCCAACTGCTGTTTAAATGACCTTTCTAAATATAAAAAGAATAACACATATGTATCTTCTGCTAAATAAGAAAGTACAGATATTAGATAAAAGTCTCATTACCTAGCTCTAAAGAAGAACACAACAGCAATCTTATAGCACATTTTAGTTCTGCTAATAATATAGAACAGGAAATAAAGAAAAATCATTGTTACCATTTCACATCATGGAGAGATCTCACGGAGGGGAAAACATAATTATTAAGATTTAAGTCTGGTCATGACATTATAGCAAGCAACAACAACTTTTGCAAAAATATCTCAAAATTTATTAGTTTTATAGCTGATATAAGCAAACCCTAACAAACATCAGATATACTGTTGGACCAGGTATATCAGATATACTGTTGGACCAACACTTGATTACTTTGAAGATTAATTTTGTTCCACTAAATAATGAAAATTCTATTTGACAATTGAATATGGATTTTTTTGGGGGGTTGTTTGATTTATTTCTTTGAGGCAAGCAAAGCTTATTTTACTTGTAATCTCTTATATGCTTGGAGTGTCACTAATCTGTAAGGTCTGCTCTAAATGAAGTGCTGATAGCTAAAATTGTCTGGGTCTCTGCTTTGCTGCTATAACAAGTTGGAGAGTAGAATTCATACAACAGCAGCTGCAAGTGGCCCATTAAGGCTTCCTACTCCAGAGAGGAAGCATGAAAAAAAAGCAGTATGAGGAAGGCCTATTTAGCATTGCTCTCCACCTGGAGCTTTATTGCATGACTGACTAAGAACTGAGGCTGTGAGCTCCTCTCTCCCTTTCTGCTGAGACTGAATTCTGCAGCAGTGCTCTTTCCAGGAATAACTGGTAACCATTGCTCTAGGAGTACTTCATCACACCAGTAACTTATGTTCAGATCCATCAACACCATCAGAACAGTCTCCTCTTCTTCCCACACGGTTGCGTGCAAGCCTATATTCTGTAACATCCTCCTAGCTGTGCAAATACAACCCCTCTGATAAACAGCTTATGTTTTACACCAGAAAGAACAAGATGAAACTTCCAGCCCACGTAATATACAGCTTGCACCATGATCTCTTCATCACAAGCTTGCCCCTGCTTCAGGTCCTGAAATCAGAAACTGTTTTATGCATCAGAGGCTGCAGTCTTATTCTCAGCTAATCCCATGCTTCTGCCCTCACCACCAACTCTGCTCTGCTTTTCACAGTTCTGCTGCATAATGGGCCTCTGTCTATTTAATGAGTTGATGAGCTGTTTTCAGAGATCAAATAATGTCTTCAGTACACACGTACCTTCATCTACTAAAGCAAATTATATTGGCTTTGAGAAAAGAAGGGTTGACAGTGTAGAAAAAGAAAAAGACTGATGAAGGGAAAGGTCCTGTGGTTGCTGAGCATTCAGATTTGAGAGGCAAGAAGGGTTGGTATTTTATTCCTCCAGTGTTTTGTGTATCCATCACTAAGACACAATCCCTGTTAGTGGAAATCTAATTCTTCAGTCACTGGCCAAAGTTAATTAATTTGTAAATATATTTCATCTTCTAAGTGACAGCCTTTTCCAAGACAAGATCTGATAGAAAGAGCAAAGGGGTTAAGGTGTTGTGTAACACCGTGTTCACCCTAGGAGACTGAGGTGACATCAACTAGTTCCATCTCCTCTGCAAACAACCCTTCACAGCATGGAAATACTGTGATTCAAGTGAGAAGTAGAAAGGCTCTTGTATTGCTCCTGGTGATCTGCTTCTGATTGCCTTGCCATTTATAAGGAGAGTCCGTGTAGAGCTGCATTGATCTACCTTTGCTTTTTTTTTTTTAATTTAATTACTTTTTATGGCAGTGACTCCTCCAGTGGTCACCTCTACCTTCCACCTTGTGCTACTCTCCTTACCACTGGGTTTCCTGATTAGCAAGAAGTGCTCTTCTGTTTTAGTCTGAAAAATATTGCCTTGAAGGGTCCTGGGAACATGCATGTGTGGTTTTGAGGTAGCACAGTTTCCATTGAGACACCCTGAGAAACTCGAGAACTGGGCTAACAGGAATGCCATGAAGTTCAGTAAGGAAATATTCTGCATCTGGGGCAGAACAATCCATTGTCAGGCTAGGAACCATCTCTTTGAATAGCAGCCCACCTGTGAAGAACCTTGGAGTTAAGATAACCAAGCTGAATATGAGCCACCAGAATAATTCAGTCATCTTAAAGTAGACCAGTATGCAAAGTGTGGCTAACAGACCAAGGGATGCTCTTATTTTCATCTGTGCAGCCATGCTAAGGCTTCATGAGGATATTGTATCCAGATTAGGCTTCCTATTTCTTCAGGGATGTTGAGAAACTGATGAGGGTCCAGTGGAGGGCAAGCAAGATGGCCAGGAAACAAGAAAGCATGGGTTACAAGGAAAAACTGAGGGACTTTTGTTCATTTATTCTGGTGGAGAGGAGACAGTGGAGTGAGCAAAAAGTAGCCAACAGCTACTCGATGAGTGGCAAAGACAGCCAAGCCAGACTCTTCCCAGTAACGGCAAATGATAGAACAAGGCACAGTGGACACAAGTTGCAGGGTTTGGATGAGACCTTATTCAGAGGGAGGGAAGTGTTGCATAAGAAAAGACACCCAGGTTCTTGCAGCTTCTCCATCCTTGGAGATTTTGAAGATGTGGCTGGATAAATCCACAGCTGACTTGGTCTAGTTTTGAGGGGGAGATCAGACTAAATGACCTCCAAGTTCCCTTCCAACAAGCATTTCTGTCATTCTGTCTGTTGAAGTTGTTCACTTTGATATAAAGAAAAACTAAATCAAAACCCTTTTAAGCTGAAGTTGCCAACATATAGAATGTCCATCAAACCAAAGGTCTGTTATTCTGGAAAAATGAACCTTCCGAAGCAGAAATAATGGTGTCTCTGTACAGCAATTGCAGGTTGACTAGGACTCAGTCCTGGTCCATTTGTGTTGTGAAAATCTGTTTTGACAGGGAGGAAACTGCACTTCGGCTTCATTTAAATGAGAAGTTTTATGGATTAGATATAAAATTAATGTGTTATAGGCAGCACCTTTCCTTATGTTGTTTATTTTGCTTTGTAATTTCTTAACTGATGATCTGGGACTACTAAAGTAGCTGACACCACTAAAGTAACCCAACAGTGAAATAGTTGTTAAAATGAGCATTTAAATCATCATAGTTAACTTTGGTAGTTAATACAACTTTTGGATTAGAGATGTTTGTTACTTTGGACATAGCAAAGCAGATGATAAGAACTTTACTGGGTTGGCCTGCACTTTTGCTTTTGGAAGAAAGAAGAGGGAGAAACACACTTTCTAGAACCGAAAGCACAGATTCCAGGTCATAAGACTCATGAGCTGGGTGAAATCTCAACATGCCAATCAATAGTTCCGTATCTTCTTTATATCCTTTTTTGTTTTTTCCCCAAGAAAGTCTGAGAAGTGGTTTGGGTCTCTCTGGTTTTCTTTTTTGACGTTACTTACTGATGTTTTGACATTGCATTAGAGCATTTGTTGTGAGCAGTGGCTAAATTCTCTATGCAGTGATGAAATATGTATTTCTTTCTCCTTGGCACAATGCAGTGCTTACATTGTGGATAGTATAAAATTTATGGCACCTTAAACTGTTTACTTTGAGGCTTTTTTGTGCTTGTAAACAAAGGGAACAGGAGGTATTTATGTCTCTTAGCAACTTTAACTAGCTCTAAAAAAAGTTTTTGATTACAGAACTTCACTGTTTATTTCACTCACTTTTTCCTCTTCCATTAATAACTGAAGACATAATTTCTTACATTCTTAGTAAGTGGGATTGAAAAGTCACCAGATTGTTAAATTAAAGGAACAAATTAAATATCGATACTAAATTAAAGTGTTGGCCAGGCTAGAGAGAACTGAAACCCAATATCTATACTCCATTAGCAGCTTGGAAATTGTGGAAAACTGTCAGCAAAAAAATCTACTGTCTTCCATATATCATCCGCTATCTTTGATGTGGCGGGCAAAAGAATTCACCAATGACAGGTGCTGTCACAGACTGTATTTATTCCACAAGTTTTTGTTTTCTCCATCAGGTACAATGATGGACAATCACGTCTTGTTTCCTGAACAATGGCAATTTCTTAGAGATTCTACAATTGCTGCCCTTGAAGACTGCCTGTTTCGTGAACCAATGTCAAATTCTATCTATATACCTTTATAAAACACTTATCATTGTGGTATTTAAGCACTCTACATGGATTAAAAATGAACAGTGAAGCTGCCTGGAGGATAGTCAGTAAAATCTACTTAAGTTTTGGATTTTGTGATACAATGTGATTTCATTGGCTTGACAGGGGGAGACAAAGAAACATCAGACACTTCACCAAAAAATCGAAAAGAGCTGTTCATATTCTTTAACTGAAAAAGAGATTAAAGTATTGAAAAAATTGGGAACAAATTCTAGTTGTCAATGTGATTTAAACTTTGACATGCAAAAGAATAAGGGTTTTCTGCTTACTTGTATGATGACAAGAGGTGGGTTTGTAATCGGCCTATAATGGGCTTTGCCACTAGAATAGCACTTCAGGAGAGAGAAACCACTCCATGTCCTGTTCCATTTTCCGCTCATCATTATGTCAGTTGAGCATTAACAAAGAATATGGCTGTGAGTTAACAGTGGCTTCAGAATGCAGATTCTTTGGTTTTCCAGGCTTCCATGAAGCACACTGCTTCCAAAAAGCAAGCTGCTTGGCCTCTCAGGCAGCTAGTGGTCCAGCAGTACATTTGGCTTAATGAAGTACGAACCTTGCAATATGGAATTATATGTTTGATGTTATGTACCTCTTGTATCTTTCTGTCAAGCTATGAATTCCATTTTGTGTCCAGAGCATTTTTTGACCACTAAACTGTTCTGCATCTTGCCCTTGACTACATAGGCTCCATACGGACTTGAGACACACAAGAAGAGACAGGAGAAATTAATGCACTCAGTGAACAGCGAAAATATAATGATAACAGTCCTTGTTGGGTAAATAATACTGAGGAAAACCTAACATTTCTCATAGTGATAGAGGAAACCTCACCATTGTTGAGTAAAATTTGTCAGGCTATTGGTTGCATCAAGATGATGGATCTGTTGGAGAGAAGCAAAATAATTAAGGATAAGCTTGAGGATGTGTTTTTGGAATTAAAGAAGGCTCCCATGCATAGGGGTGGCAAAGGCAGATAGCTCCTACCCTTCCCTTGAGAAAAGTTTATTTTTCCTTACACAACAGATATGAAAAGAGAGCTGAGTAGGCTCTGGGAGTCGTGCAGGAACTGGAAGAATCAACGGAGTGGCAGATGGCTCCCTACACCTGTGTCTAGGACCCACATAATTAAAGCAATATGCAAAGAGCAAAAAATTTCCATTACCTTACTAGAGTTATTGACTAATTCCAAGTATCTGTCTATGATTAAAGCTTCAGCAAAATTCTGGCTTGTACTTTTGAGAAAATAAAGTGTGTACATGCCGTCAGCTATCTCCTTGGCAGTTCAAAGAAATAGCACCAATTTGTGTTGTATTTGTCATATGCTGAAAAATTGTATTTTGGGGGAGATACTGGAGAAGCTAATATGGATGCTTGTCACAGTGGGGGAGTGTGTAAATTCCTTGGGATAGATAGTAACTGGGAACATGCACAGACAGATCTGAAGAAGACTCAGGCATTCAATAACATGCATACCCTAATGGACCAAGGAAGCATGCAGTTTGGTAAATATATGGCTTTGTATGGCCGTGCAGATCAGCAACCTGATGTCATATTCATGGAAAGATGCTCATCAGAGATAGGAAACACATTCTCATGAAGAGTTTGAGAAATAAATGGCAACTAACGGCCAAAGTCTTAACAGAGGGATAGTAGGTAATGTTAAACACAAAGCTACCAGAGCAGGTACTAGAGCATTTGTCTATATGATGTGTTCAAAACTGGAGGCCAACGATATATGCGTCATAGCTGCAGAAAAACCTGAATCTCAGTATATACAAGTGGAGAAAGATGTCCTAGATTAGCTCGTGGTTATGAAAAATTTCCAGGCTGTATTTGTTGGAGGCCAGTATTAGCTGAAAATGACTGCAAGCCATTCATTGCAGTTTCCAGGAAGCACTGGGCAGACACCTGCCAGGCCTGGAGGAATTATTTCTTCTGTCCAACTGCAAATGTACAATTTGCGATCTGAATAGTAGAGGAAGAGGTCTGGTGACCGCAGTTATACTCTCAAGCATTTGTAAGAAAGATTTTTAGGAACGCATACAAACAACCATGGATATGTCAATCTGGTTAAAGGAAAAAGAAAAAAAAAATCACACTCCTAATCTCAAGAGAATGTGAAGACTTGTCCTGATAATATAACTAAGGAACAGACCTTGTAGAAAATCAGTGCAACTGTCGGTCAGAAGTTTATTTGGCCATTCCCTTTTAGGATTAAGGAGAAGTTCTCATTATTGCAAAGGATTTTGTTTAAGGGCACCATGATGATGATCTGAAACGTGTTACTGGGAAATATGATTAAAATGATACATGAAGGTCGTTTAGGGATTGAAAACTCTGAGAGAGGTCAGAGGTATTTTCCACTGTTCCTCAAATGAACAGTGATACTGAGGAAACTACCAAAGCGTCAGAAATAGAGGTCAATGCACTGAAAGAGACCAGGTTGGCAGCACAGGAAAAATTTGTCCTTGAGCAAAAGAGACATAGATTTGCAGAAAAATGTGCTGGTTCTCTTTGAAAACTTATGTGAGGTTGCTACAGAGAAACAGGTGTTGGCACATGTCACATCAATTTTTGCTGGAAATAGCATATGTGATAGATTCTGAAAATTGTGAATTGATTACGGCTGTGAAATGTATTGCTCCCCACTTGCAAGATAGAGGAAAACATATGGTATGTTAATCCAGTGTAGCAACATGAATATTTGCTGTGACCCTGATCCTCAAAAGTGTTCTAACCCCCATTATTTGTACAAGTTGGATGTGACCTCAGGGCATTACTAGCAGAGACTTCTCTGTTAGCTTCAGGCCTGGGGTGAAAATGCTATTAAGACCTTCTAATGGAGGAAGTGGGCTACATGTGCATCTGTCTAGAGGAAGAAGGACTTTGGAGGTAGAGTGCCCTGAGGGTATAACTTAATCAGATTTTGGAGTTTCCTTAGCTTCTGGATATACAGGCTGGATTAAGTCAGCAATAGAGATAGAACTCATGAGTCTGATCAGAAGGTTTTGTTTGTTTATTTTCTGAACTAGGTTAACAGATTGGAATTTACATTTCATTTTCAAACCCTAAGGATTTCTCTAACACTGTTTACGATGTTGGAGCCCAGTTCTTGCACAAGTACAATAATGAAGTACATCTACTTTTACTTTTGTGGTGAAATGTGATTTCATTAACCATGTAAAGGAACACTGAGGAGTATCAGATACAGGCAGAAGTTGGAAAATGTTGGAAAAGGTATTTGTGTGTGGTTTGTTGGAGTTTTTTAACATATTTTTCCGCATGTATGGTGTTTGTTGTTTTTTCTTTTTTTGCTCACTCTCCACCAGTGCCAATGAAATGCCACTAACTTTCATCTAGAGCCTTGTCCTTTTCAGAAAATGCCCAGGGCAGAGGCAGCCATCATGGGGGATGCTGTGCTACACCTCTGCAGCACGAGGCAGCCTAGGACCAGGACGTTCAGCCCTTTAGCTTTCTGCCCGCTGTAAATCCACTCCTGATCTTATCTAGATTAGCCATTTTATACTTTTCCCACTTGTCGACTTACAGTCTCATTTCAGGTCTTATTTCAGATTATCCCTCTGATTCTTTCCTGCCTGTGCCGCTTTGTCTTTCGCTTCTGCAGTCATTTATTATTTAATACTCTTCTGGGGTCGTGTTTTGTTTTTAAACTCTGGAAAGCTATTCAGAAGGGTGTGCATAAAAGGAGCTGTGCAAGCATGCTGCGTTGTAGCTGTTTCACCCAGATTACGGGTTTTATCACAGGTGGACTGTCACACAAGTTATCAGTCACCTCTGCATCACAGAAATGGAGGCAAAGTATCCAGTGTAGCACCCATGCAGGCAAGTTGCAAAAGCTTCTGTAGCTGCAGATAAGCAGTAGAAACATGCTAACACATTTATACTCCGCAGTGTATTGGTGGAACAAAATAGGGGTCACATCAATTCAGACTTCCATTTCTGAGAAGGGGGCTGCTCTGACCATTATTAACTTGGAATTAGTGTGGAACATACCTATTAGGTCTTTGTAGAAAGCCTGCCAGTTTTCATTATTTCAGTCCAAAATGTCCACTCCTGGGGTATTCAGTATAGCTCCTGCATCTATGTTCTTTGTATACTTTAATTATGTAAATTACATGTCAGTAATATGGAATCCCAGGTGGTGGGAAATGGCACAGCACAGGCAGTCTCATAACAACATTGTTAATAGAGAACAAATGCTCCCTTGTATGTGTGCTTTCAAAAGCTGTCAACATTAGTGTTTACAGAAACTTAAATGGACAGGAGAAAACAAAAAGCGCTCACTATCTCAGAGAGTCTCTACCTATCCTAAGTCAGGAAACAACAGGTAATAGAGAAGACAGACAGGCAGACAAGGTAGCACAAGGCACAAGGTAGGGGTCCCAGTGCACTCTAGTGGTCCTCAGGCCTGTCTAGTTTATTTCCTTTTACATGTACTTATGGAATGACTATTGTTTAAGAAAGCAATACAAGGATGTTGAACACCATAGGGATTCTTCAACTGTCTTGGTGGTCTTGGAGGGAGGGGATCACAATTCGTCCTTTTATGTAAGGACGTGGAAAAATCGGTGCTCTGTGGTACAGGTCTGAACAGCTATTTCATTTGGGATATTTGAAGGTATGATCTGCACAGTATGGATGTATGAGCAGTTTCCTTGCCTGCCTGTCCTTTGTGCTGACTGGGTTTAGAGATGCTTGTATCGGAGTTTGCATGTGCCCAGAATTTTGTTTGTTGCTACACAAAGCATGTACTGCAAGGTGCTGAGTGCCCTTTGGGACGCAAGGCACCACACCCTTTGCAAGCAGCAAGGAATTGTCCCTTCAGATAGCGGTGTTTCTCTCATCAGAGAGACAGAGGATTTTCCCCCCTCCATTACTACCGTGGCCTGCATAAAACTATTGACATAGGGTAGTGTAGATTCTGATTCTTATTCAAATCAGAGTGGTTGCTAGTGATGGATGATATGGCCAGCTTCTCGGTTATAAAAATAGGTTGCCAAATATTTTAACAACTGCTGTGTTAAACCCTTGCTACAAAGCAATTTTGAAACTGAAATTAGGAGAGTCTAAATTTGTACGTAAATAAACCTTGTCTTTCAACAGAAGTTTCACCTCCTCACACCAGCTCCTTCAGGGGTCAGCATGTAAATAACCGGGACTACTCACATATAAAGGAGCAGGTGCCATTGCTTCTGCTATAGACTTCTTTGTCCTTCTGCCTGTGCCTCGGCTCTGAAACACTGTCAGCATCGCCATAGCGCCTGACTCTGTCTTCAGAGTTGTCATGCTTGCCTGTGTACCCCCCACTTCCTACAGAGTGCTTCTGGCTTGCAGATGCAAGAGGAGGAGGTTGATTGGAGCCTCTGTGCAGATGTTAAAGGACCAGAGAGCAGCTGTGGGGAACATCTCCACTCCAAAGAGTTTAGGCATCTACCTCCCATTTTAATTTCCTCCTAATTTCTCTTCTCAGAGGAAAACAAAACAAAGCAAAAACCCCCACAAGGACTCAGTTGTTTTCTCTGCCACAGATTTTCAATGTGGCTATAATGCAAGTCACTTTGTTTCTTTGTGCTTCCTACTTGTAAAGGATGATAGTACTATTCTTTTCATCATAAGGATTTTCTAAGGCAACGTATAAATAAGATTTTGGAAAGCTAAAATGTTGTTCTGATAGGTATATAAGTTATAAAAACATCTAAGATTACGTATGGTAATTAAGGCATATGAAAAGTTGTCTAACAGTGATGTAGTGATGCATGCCACATTCTTTTATGTTTCTTTTTCTTTTAAAGTGGCCTAAATTTACAAACTACTAGCCTTCATTGATTTTGAGATAAATTAAAAGATCCTCCATCCTCCATTGACAAACCACTCTCTGAATTTGTTTACTCTGTGAATGCTACAAGTGAAAATGGAATAAAATTATTTTTAAAAATGAAAGCTTCAGCAGTGAAGACTGGACATCATACCTTAAACCTGTTGTGTTTGATGGGCCATTCAGTTTGCAGAAGTTTGTAGTATCTTAAAGTCGTAGTTTAAACTACTAAGTTCTGGCCCTAGACATCAGGAGGTTCTACTGAATGAGACACGGGTATTTATTCCTTTTTTTTTTTACTAGTATTTTAGCCATAAGGCTTGCATTTTTAAGAGTTACGTGGACTCTAGTTGTACGAAGTTACAGTGGTTGGTTAGTTTCCATATCACTGAAAATTACGAATGACTGGGAATGTTCCATGGGAATTATTTTCTGGGAAAAGATTTTTTCACCAAATTGAAACTTTCTTTGGGGAAATCAAAATGAAAGACTTCATTTTAGTGTCAGTTCAACCTAAATCATAAGACTTAATTTTATAGAAGTGAGCCAAACATTTTATTTTGACTCAGTTCAATACATGTTTAATTTCCACTTCTCAGTTTGCTGGGGGATCAGAATGAGTGTTGAAATGTCAATATTTCTCACTGGATGGGAATGTTACCCAGCTGTACTTGAAGTGTAGTTGAAAAGTTCTTCTTTGGATTTCATAGACCAAAACTGCTAATTCAGAGGCTATTTTCAGTATATACTTGTTTTGCTTGATGGTAAAGGAAGCAAATCAATCTAACATTTATCTTCCTTAGTCAGTTATAAATCAAAAGTGGTTCTTATACCTGTGACATTCAAAGTATAGCACCTTTAAGCAGTATCTTAAAGCTCAAGCCCATACTGTATGATTTAAAATCTCTTCTTCAAAGACAAAACTGTAGCAGAATCATGGTTTCTAAATTTTACCCAGGCATTGCTGGCAGGGGAGGGTGGTCCATGTTAAGCTGTTAAACTGGTCCAGGTTGCCTTCCCTGCCAGGCATTTCTCTGTTTCTGCTGCCACAGACTTAGCTCTATAGGTGGGGGTATCTGGGAGTGCTTGTACACTCAGCATAACACGTAAATGCTCATTGTACTAAGCAGGGGAAAAGACCAGTGGCCATCAGCATCAGAACTGGAGCTCACACCAGAGCAAAACTCAGTTGGACAGTGCAAGGAGTACTTCAGTGTGGGGAGGCAGAAGAGGCTATGAACGTGAACAGGTTCCCAAGCCAGCTTTAAAATCAGTGCACCCCGCTCCCTGCTATTGCAGGAGCAGCACTGCCTGTGTTCCTGCCTGCTTCTCCTTTTTCCCTGCCTGCTCATGGTGTCATTGATAGTCCTGGCCCCAAATGCGAGGCCACGCTATCCGTCTTTGCAAACACAAAATTGAGCCTTTACCTGTGCCACAAATCATTTCAAGAGCTTAAAAGGCGTCTTATTTAACACAGCTTTTAAGAGTTGTTTACGATCCGTCCAAGACCAGCTTCCTTCTATTTCTCCCTGGGGAGTATGTGCGATTGGTGTTTCCAAGCCCTTCTGCTGTTCTCTCTTGCCTGCCAAGCCAGGAGTTGCGTTACTTCAAATCTGTGGGAGCCTGTCATCATTTAATATTTTGTGAGGAGAAGAGAGAGGGAAGGAACAGCTTTCCCCTGTACTGTTTTTCCCCAGACATTACTGGCTCATTAAAAGCATTTACTTCTTGTTAATGCAATGTGGGCAGTGCCGGAGCAGTAGCTGTGAAGGGACCTAGGAAAACGAAGGCGCTCACATGTTTGAACAGAGAAGTAACCCGCAGGAGGAAAAATACCCTCTGCCTTTAAAGTTGTCTTAAAACATGCAAGTCAAGGTGTTCTTAATAAACAAATGCATCTGCTTCAATCAGATGTCAGGGGTGTCAGCCTCTTCCTTTCCCTTTGTGACTGTTCTAAAAGCAGATGTTTGATCAAGACCTTATACTTTGTCAGGGGACATCCTATGTTAAGTACCCCTCCTCCTCTGCCCCCAAAAAGGTCCCTTTAATCAGCTTCTAGAGTGCTGTACCAATTACCTCCCTACAGGGTGACCTTTTTATCTCGTAATGGCATTTTGGAATCCAGTCGCCCTAACCACATTGGGAGTGTATGCATGTCACATTTCCAATTCTCTCTCTCTTTTTCCCCCCGCTGTTGTTGGCACTGAATATGGCCTAATATATTCATGACCTAATTAGAGTAATTTTTGCATAATAACGACCTCCCGGGGGAAACTTTTTTTGGGTGATTTTCGCATGTGCATGTGTGCATGCTCACAGTGTTCAGACACATTAACTGGAACAAGTGTTTCTTAATTTTTAAGTGTTTCTCTGGATATTAGAAGTGGTTTTATGTCATTTAAAATGGAAATGATGCAACAGGAAACCCCAGAGGAGGCAGGGATTATTTGTTTTATTTTTCTGCTCTGGATTTCTCTCTGTTACTATAAAGCTTGTGTTCTCTGTTTTGAATGTCCAAGACAGCACCATGCTGCCTTGCCATTATTGGATCTCAATGCTTCCAAGGCTTCATCTCATCCTTGCCAGCTTCATCCTTCCCCTCTGTCGCTCAGCTTCTTTCCCTCATGTCCTCATTTGACCTTCAGTTTTCAACTGAATCCTTCATTTGCTGCTGTGGTCACCCACTTGACCTTATCTTCACTCAAGGACTGTGTTCTCTCCCTCTCTCTCTGCCATCTCAGTCCAAATCTGTGTGATCTATTGTGGGGGTAGCCCATGTTTGCAGACTGTCTAAGTCTGTAATGACCCTTACTGCATTACTGTCCAGCTTATCTGGTACTTGATGTCTCCTCCATTCCTTGCTGACCTTTATGTTTTCCCTCACTTTGCTGTTTCTACCTTATTCTTCTCTTCAACTTCTACTGATTGCTTTTCCTGGAACACAGCTTCTGTTCCCATCCCTCTCTTCTCTAGCTCCAGAAATTCACTCTCTTCCAGTCCTTGCTGTTTCTTAGCTATTGTATTCCTTTTTCAGATTTCTAAAGCATGTAAATACAACCCTTTCTGGCAGAAATCATGGGCCACATTCCTCAGTGTTTCATTGCTATAAATAAATTAAGTGTATTGACCTTGACGGTGTTAGTGGAGATGTACACCAGCAGGACATGTTTATTTTCATAAGCATATTAATCATATTTTCCCCTAAACTGCTGTTTAAAGAGCATTAGGAGGTAGCATTCAGAGCACTCACTTGCTCTAAAATGACACTACAGGATGGGTTTGCTGAAAAAATTGTTTTCTGTTTTTCAATATGTTTATTTTAGCCACAGTAAATAGTTCATTCAGGGTTTACGTCAATAAGGAAAAGGCAAGTTTTCCATAGACAAATGGTTTTTGGTGTTGAAAAAGACTCCTTGTGCCTTTCTGCACTCCCTATTCTTCCAGCCCTGGGCTCTCCATACCCAGCTCTGCTGATGTTGTCCTGTATCACTTCCTACAATTCCAGGTTTGTCCACTTCATTTCCTTCATGCATGTCCATCCAGAAGCCTTGCAAATGCATCCCAGTATTGACTTGAGTGTACCACTGTTTAAAAGCCAGGATGAGCCCTGCCTGGTCTGCAGATCCATCTCCTGCTTCTGTTGCAGTCCTTCATCCTGTGCCTAACCCTGCAAACTTTTATCATGCCTGACTGACAGCATCCCCTGTCATTTCCAGTGTGGGTTCATCTGCCAACAGAAGATGGAGATTTAAATAAGCATACCCCAAAACACTTGTTTTCAAAATCTTGTTTTTCAAAAAAGGCTGTGGGAATGTAACAGTCCACATTAGAAAGCCCCATGAAATGTTCCTCAGTTTTGTTCACTGTAACACAAATGTTTTTTTGGGATAGCTGCAAGATACGTTATGCAAAACTGAGGTATTCATGAGACTGCTTCACATCCTGACATCTCTGTGCTTTGATGTTAGTTCTTGCATTGCTTTCTCACGTGCCAAGGCCTCAGCATACACAAGGGACCATGCATATGATAAATGGGAACCACTGCAAATGTATGATGCAGTTGGACAACTGCCATCATCTCTTTAAAGCCGCAGTTCAAATCCACCTTACATTTCATCATCTTCATGTGCAGTTTTGAGCTAGGCACATGGATTATGTATTAATACCTCCAGATTGTGGGCTAATGGGTTTAGGAGGGAGTAAGAAGGTGCAGGTGTCGAATCTCCAAAATCTGCTTGATTAGCGTGCAAAACTGAAGGTACTGTAGGAACAGGTGGGCTTGGGTGTGGGGATGGAAGACAAAAAAGGACATGTGGATAGATTTGAGGTAACTCTGAAGGCTTTCACAGCAGTTCTCCCTAACGCTCCATCTGTGCTTTTACGCTGCACACAGAAGGGATGGCATATCCCTTTCATTTCACTGGAGGAAGGGCAATTTTGAGGATTGTGATAAGCTCTGCACATGAGGGAATAATTCATAACCAGAACAGAAGAGGCTGTTAAGAGTCCTGCAAGCCAGCGTGCCAATTAACTTTGGTAACCTTTTCAATCTTGCTTCTCCCATTCTTTGTCTTGTTGCCTTCAGTCAGGCAAGATTCATATGTTATTTACCCTTTTCCTTCTTGTAACACCCAATAGTGGTCTGAAGAAGCAGCATCTCCTGAGCAGAAGGACAGACAGGGACTATGGTGTTTAAATGGGAAGCACTAGAGAGGCGGAGAACACACATTTTGATTCTTGGCCATGTCAAACCTGTATTCCTAACTTTCCAGAAGTTACGTAAGGCCTGAAGCTTTCATTTCCAGTTTCATATATTCTTCAAAGATGCAGTTAACATCAAAATGGGTATGCTTTGAATCTGAACTCTGACCACTTAGATCTGTTCATTTAGGTTTTTTTAAAGCTGACTTTCATAGGAGGTTACTGCTATATGCTGCTTCAGTCCCCCACAGTTCTAGTAATTATTTTGATGATTCTTCCTATAAGCTTGACCAGGATCAACAGATCCTGTGGCAGCATGACCATGACAGAAACAGAAAGGCATATAAACAGGATGTCTTTGAAGTGGAAGCAAGATCAGGTTTTGAGTTCAATTTGGGTTTTGTGGTGGTATTTACGAAGATCTTTGATTAAACATAGTCACCATCCATTGCGTTTGGCCTCATGCCCCTAAGCAGGGAATAATGTGTTGTGGATTTTGTTTTAATCTAAGGTTCTGATGGGTGCTTGATTACAGTATATTATTAGTAGTATCAGTCTTTTCAAACGTGAGTTGTTTTTGCAGCATCACAATCCTGTTGCTCTTATGTGCTCTACGTTTACTGGAGTAAAGGCATTTCTTGAATAATTCCTCTTATTACCCTTTCCTATAAAGATGGCCCTAGTGATAAAGCTGAGCATATATATTAGAAATCAGGAGCTTTGATTTGGCCATGCTTTCCCACATAAAGAACTAACAGTGACTCAGGATGCACAAATTAGATTTTTCGAAGAACTTCAGAATTGCAAGGCTTGACATTTAAAGAACAAGGCAAAATCCAAATCTCTACCTACTCCTTCCTGACACCTTGACACCGGGTACCTCTTCTCGCTGCACCCAAATGGAATAAATCTAGAATAGAAAAGGGGATGACACTCAAGAGTACTCAAGACTTAAGTCCAGAGCTCTAAATAGAGAAAAAAATCCAATTTATCCAATTTAACATCCTCTAACAACTTTCTAATACTGCTAACAGTATGGTACTAGGAGAGCATGAAAATCTTCCCTTGTTAATTCCCCACTCCCCAAAAATCTTGAGAATGAGTCAAGGTGCAAAGGCAGAGAAGGCTTGCTTCCCTTTTTTTGAAAGATTTCCACAGATACATAATTAATCCTTAAATCTTTTATCTTCTTTTCTGCTCTGACTATATCATTTGAGGTCCAAGGGTTTCATTCTCTTGAGGATTTCCAAGGGAAAAAAAACCCCTCATCCTGGAAAAAACTGGGCTTTATTCCTTTGTCTCATGTCACCTCTTTTCCTGATTAACCACAGCAAGTATCTCAGGGAGAGAGGAGTCTGTGGCTGCTGGGTAATCTGGTTCAGAAGGTTTCTTTAACAGCTGGATCAATAAGTGCTTCTTCCAGATGCCTGTTTCCTTGATTGATCTGGTTGACTTTTTCCCTTTTCATCATCCTTTTTCTATCTTGGCACTTCATTTTAATTCATCTATGAAGAACCCTCCCCCTCTCCAGATGCTTCTCCATATTTAACTGCTGCCTGGCCGTTCTGTGGACTTGGCATCTCCCTAGCCCCAGGACCCTTACGTGAGAAAAAAATCCCCAAACTCCCATTAAATAGCCTTTTTGGATGAGGCAGGGCACTGCTTGATCCTCACCTTCCTTGCAGCAGCCAAGTCTCACCTGAGAAGGATGGCAGGTCAGTGCCTCATTCAATCATGCAGAGCCAGCACAGACCCAGCAGGTTTTATTAGTCCAGCCCACCTTGCTCACAAGGGACACATCTCCCTGCTTTGCTGCCACCACTTTCAACTCTCCTCCCAGCCTCACCTCCTTGCATGTGCAGAAGGCACCTTCAGTGGGTGCTGACAGAGGAGTAAAACGTGCAGGTCCCCCACCCCATCATTACCCTTGATAAAGCGTGTTGCGTAAACATCTGTACCCTTTTCAGATCACAGCAGGGAGTGACCATAAAGCTCTCGTGTACCTGTAAGAACACCGAGTCCCTCACATTACGGTGCTCCCTGGTTTATGAGACTTCAAGCCGTCACTGGATCATCCGATAAAACGGTTCACAAGCCCCCACAATTGGTTCCATCTCCAGTTTCAGCAAAGCTGGTGCTTGCAAAGGCTGTTGACTTTCCCAATAGAACATTTTTTCATTGGAAACTGTCTTTTGTTGTTGCAATGTTAGTTCGCGATGTTATTTTATCATTTCTGAATCAACAAAACTGTAAAAATGCCTTGATTTCATCTAAATGCAATGATTCCAATGCTCTAAACCAAATGTTTTCACGTGTGTTAAAATTTTATTTCACAGGAAATGTCAAAGTTGTTTGGCTTTGTTCTGACTTAGAATGAAATCAAATCTTGATGTTGCTTCCAGTATGGGGAAAACAAAAGAAAAAAACAAAAGCTCTCAGCAGGAAAAGTCTTAAGGTCTCTAACCTCTTCTGGGAAAACTAGTATTCTTGTCTGTGCTGGAATGTCCCCGAAACTCCACCAAAGTACTCATACCTCTGCTGGTCATGGAAATGGTATACTTACCAGCACACTTAGGGTAGCAGGGTTCCTTAGCACAAAGTATTGTCCGAATCTGTTGTGTAGGCAAAATTTTAATATCAGGAATTGGTCTGTCAGCATGTCAGACTTTTGGAGCTGGGCTCAACCAAAGTTACACAAAGGTGAAAGGTATAAAGTAAAGCATAGCTCAGCATAGCCATACATTGCCAGACAGAGATGCTCATTTGCTTTTGGCAGAAAAGCCATTACCTCTGTTGCCAGAGCTGCTTCATTCAGGATTACCAAAGTCCCTTTTGGGTTTGCTGAGAAATCCCAGTCTGTCATCAGGCCTGAGACCTTTGCGCATCCACTCCATTGCTTTGATTAATCTGTGCAGCAGAGACGCACATGCACAGACACATGCATTCAGTGATCTAAGCTGAAAGCATTCCAGCCCAAAAACGATTTTGAAGAGAAATTGCCTCTGGATTTTCAGATTCATGAGTCTTCAAGGGGCACCTTTTGAGATAAACTTAATTAAGCAAGTCATTCTATTAATCAGTTCTAATTACTCATGCAAATCACAAATGCTCTGGCCTCTGGTTAAGTGAAACCTGATGTGATCCCAAGTGCAGCCAGGCTGAGTAAGTCCAGTGGGTATTTGCAAGAACGTGCCTTTACTGATCTTCCTGCTTCTCTCCAGGTACAATAACTTTCTGGAGACTGTAATGTGAATTGATTAGTTGTCATGGCCCATAATGCTATTACCCTAAACACTGGCAAAGAGGAGATGGAAAGCAGAGTATGGAGCACATGAATACTTTCTCTCCATCCGTGTGGTATGCACGTGTGTAGTAGTGGACATGAGAAGGTCAAGGCCATAGGCACATAACGGGGAAGGTTACCTACATGCGTGAAATCTCTTGTAAGTGAAAAGAGCTGTCTACCCCTTTGCAAACATAGATCTGCAGTGGCTGTCTCCTGGGAGCAAGGGAGCCAAACTTGTCAAAGGGACATGACTCAGAGTAGGGCACGATGCTATGTGACTTAGGGCCCCAATATGCCATTCTCCATCTTAATCCCACTATGTAAGACAGCTGTGAATAACTCAGTATTAGGCTGGCGGCAAATGTGGACAGCAGAGGTAAATGAGTGAATGATTGCTGACTTCACCTTGATTGATTTGCGTAACACAGTCCTGTTGGTTAAAGGGCTGTGAACATGGGCTTGTTCTTTTCCTTACCTTTAAAGTGTCAGCAATATGAATATTCATTAGCATAAGAGCAGTGTTAACACTTCAAAAAGGTTCCTGTTTCACAGAGTCTCAGCTGTGAGACCTAGGCCTTTGATTGCATCCGAGTTGAGAAACTCCTTTTGCTTGGCCTGGGATTTCCCTGGAATTGGGCTGTACACACCATCTCGGATGGACTGCACACAGAGGATGCCACTGGAGCCAAGGGCTTTATCAGTTTACCTTCATGGCAGAGCATGCTCTCCAGCATCTTAAACTGTTACCTTATAATACATCTTCCCTAACCTGAGCTCAGTGGAGCTCAGCCATTCGCTGAAGATCCCTCACAGGGAAGCCCACTCTTGTGGTTTCATTATTATTATTGATTTATTTGCATGCATGCGTGCTAACCGTGCACGCACATATCCACATGCATTCTTCCTCCCTTTCACACTTGCTTGCATGACTGGCAAAATGAGCTACAAGCAGATAAAAATTGAAACACAGAAGACAGCAAATTACAACATGTTCAATTATCTATTTTCAAAATCATTCTTCATCTCTGCTTTACTCAGTGCCTGGTAATGCTCCCTTTGCAATCTGACAAGGGCATTTTTTCCTCCCTTGTTTTATCCCTTCTCTTGGGTGGCAGGGTGGTCAAGGAGCCAGGACTTGGGGAGAAGTCACGTAGCAGGGCGAGACAATTCAGACTGCGTTAACTGGAGATCCAAAAGACCAACACTTCTTTGGTTTCCGCTCCAAAAGCCTTCGTAAGGAGTTATATCTCCATTGACTGTAAATGTTTCTTCTCGTTACATGCAAATATGACAGTGGCATAGACCGGTTCCCTCCCCACTGCTTTCTTGCCAGGGATGCAGGCACAAGTGGCTTTGCCTTGTTTACTTCCTCGCTGCTGTAGTGCAAATTGCTGCCCACCGCCAGCTCACTGCGGGCCTCACCGCGGGCTTTGCTAATTAACGGGCTCCCTCTCCTGGCCCCTTGCAGCAGCCCTGCAAGATAAGAAGGGCTCAGGGCCCCAGGTAGCCCTGCCTGCCTCCAGTTTTGCGTCTCCTTCCAAGGGCTATGGATTTATTGCTTCATTTCTGATTCCTCCGAGGGGGGAATTTTAGTATAGCTCCTGGACTGGCAGTGCTGGTGATGAAAGTTTTCTGCCTGTTTATAGGAGAGGTGCTCCTTCCATACCCCTGGAGGCTAGCACAAAAGGATCACCTTTTAGGTTCAGAGGAGGTTTTGTTCTTTATGGTCTATTTAGCTCTTGGTGTCTGTGCTGAGAGACTGTCAGTGAATATAGTGTCAAGTGTGGTAGTAATAGTTTTAATAATGAGGACACCTGTCCGCAGTAAAATAAGATTTCATCAAGAAATTTTATGCAGTTCACATGTAAGTTAGGAATGACTTTTGGTGATGCCAGCAGGGACTACATTAGAGGATTGAACAATAAATGCAACGAATTGCCCATTAAAATTGAGAGAAATTTCTTCAAGTAATGAAACATATTTAAACGTGTGTATTATAAAGGTGAAACGGTTGAGTAGCTTCCAAGTCATATTACATCTGTGAAAGAGCCTGATGAGCTCAAACCTGGAAAGGAATATTTTGTGGTTTGAAACAGAAGCAGATTTTTTCTGTTTGTTATTAGTATCAGTGTGGCAGAGTTAATGGGATGTCATCAGACAGATAAGAAAAGACTAGAGGAGAAGGACTGTAGGCAACCCAAAGTACTTGTAATACAAATATCTAGGCCAAGACAAAGGATGCCAAGAAGCAATTGTTTTCATCCCTGTTTGTGGGAACTGTTTTGCCCACAGCTGGTCAAAGACCTGTTGGGAGAACTGGAAAACTAGCCCATCTTTTGGGAATCTTAACCCAATATTCAGCTCTAATACCATGTTTTCTTTTGTTTACCATCTATGTAGGTCTTTTTCAGGGAAGAATTTAATCTGGCACATTAGTCATCCTCAGTCATTCTAGCAGGCATGAAGTATTCTTAAGCAGTGTATTGATCCTGAAAACCAAAGAGACCACCTGATGATATAGAAATAGTACATTTTACAACTTTGTAAATATTAAACCACTGACTCACAGAACCAGAGCAAGTAGGAATATCATTTTGTATTATCTCCAGTTAATATACAGGAAAATAAGGACATAATAAGGCTGTTGTTTAACTAGCATCACACACTAAATGAGGACTAACATTTTTAAGAGTTAAATATTATCAAGTATAGTGTCTTTGTTCAAACCAATAAAGTACGAAGTGCGGACAATCATGGTGTAGCATAAACTACAGTTGAGATGCTCCAAAGTGACCATCAGCTTCTGGGACTTGCATTTTTTTGAGTAGAAGCTCAAAACACCTTTAGCAAGAGGCCTGAAAAACCAAGTCCCTAAATCACTAGCCATTCTTGTAAATGTAGGCCTAGGGTTTTTAAAATTCACTTCTAATAATTTAAAATGTCATCCAGGGAAGTAACATTTGGGTTTAAATTTATGGGGCCAATTGAATGCGTGATATAAATCTATATCATTCAGCAGTTACCCCAGGAGTGAATCTTGCAGAGATTTTTATCTTGACAGTAGCCCTTTAAAAGAAAAGGAACAGGAAGGCATTGAATTGGAACAACCAAGCATCTCTCTTGTGTTTGTCTTTGGTAAACACTGCAATTTATTTAAAGCACATGGAAGGGAGAAAAAATATGGCTAAGTTAAATCCCAACAAATTGTTTTATATTTACAAATGAATTAGATTATTTGCATTTGTTGTGTTTTTGGGTTTCTTTGAAACTGCAAATTAATGAGAAAAAATTATTTCCGAATCTTATTTTACTTAAAGGCGAGTTTAGCGAAGGCAATTTGCATGTAAATCAACGTTTACCTGACGCGTGCAATTTCCACAGTTAGATAAACCATAACATGAAACAGATGAAAGACATGGGAACTGTATAAAAATTCTTTGAAAGATAATAGGCGGCAGTTTGCAATAAATATTCATTAAGTGAGAGGGTGCCCTGCTCTCTCTCGATGCTGCTATCCGTACAGCGCTCACCTCTTTCCCACAGCCTCCTAGTTATGCATCTTTGCTCTCCTTTTTCTTCCTTGTTTAATCTGTCTTCTTATACTGTAGCATGGGCCTCTTTCATTATGGGATGCTCTGTGCATTTCCACTGTTAGTTTGTACTTGTGCGATTTATAATGCAGACCAGCAAGGAGGCATGTCAAAAATCAGCAGGGAGGTAAGAGCTCGTTCCAGGCCTGGGCAGAGCAAGCAGTTGCTGGGGACAGTAGGGGACAGGGACAGGAGAGCAGCTGTGGCCCTGCTGTGACCCACCTGCCAGCTCTTCCTGCAGCCAGGCTGGCTGCATCTCCTGCCACCACCTCACCATGGCTGAGGGAGGGTTGGGGTGTAGGGCAGCTGATAGTGATGGACAAGAAGCTTCTCCAACAGAGGCAGCAAGCTGGGTGACCGCTTGGCTTTCCAGCCCAGCCCTGTCCCCAGCACTCTCATTTTTGTGAAAAGAAAAGCTTTATTCCCACTGGTCTAGTCTTCATCCCTGGGGCAACAGTGTTTCATTTGGCTGATCCCAACACGTAAAGCCTTGAGCCAGATTTCTAGGGTATAGCTCTAAATAAAAGGATGTCTGAAGGAAGTATGGATCAGAGGATACCACCTACCAAGTCTTGCATTCCTCAGTGGTGTGGGTGTCTCCTTTGACAGTTCTCTCACACACAGGTAGCACTGAGATGTTGCCAGAGTCTTTAGAAGTCTTTGGTACTTCTGCAAGTGGTTAAGCATGCTTATCATTTCACCTGAATATCCGATACTTCAACTGAGATAGACCAGAAAATTGCCACACAAAAAATATGGCTGATGTTTTAAAACCTGCAGTTTTAAGAACAACAGGTGTGTGACCAGTTGAAAGACCAGATGTTCCACATTGCAATGAATTCACACTGCATTTTATTGTATGTCTTTTGTTACCATTATCACTGTGGTATCTGATCACATGCCTATTATAATAGCAGCAGGTCTGCAACATATCTGTGAAGGCTGCATTCCCACTCCCCAAAATAAGCTATTTTCTCAAATGACTGCTCTCATGTTTGATAGTCAGTTTGCTACTCATGTGTTGCCCTACAGGATTTCTGCATGAGCAGTGAGCAAACACATGGTTGCTCAGGTGGCTTCTGCACAACAGACCTTCTTCACGATAGACCTTGCCGAAGCAAACCACTTTGCACCACAGCAGGACTGTGGGCTGGTGGGACCCTGCTGTCCTTACTATTGAAGTGCAGGTCCCAACACTTTGTCACTTGTATAAGAGTCATCTGTCATCTTCCTTTCCTAAATTTCATCTCATTCCATCCCACCAACCTGCAGGACTCCAACCAGAACATGCCTCTGGGGCTTGGTCTGTCCTTGGGAACAGTTGTCATCTTTCCTGTTGCTGCCGCCTGCACCTGTACTGCAGAGCTCTGTGACCACTCTCAGACACAAAGCCAACTCCATTTGCTCACACTCTCTATTTACATTTAATATCCCTTAAATGATTAGAGCAAACATTCCTAATTAAATGTTAACGTGCTGTAGGTATCTGCAGCCAGTGTACTGGCTGCCCCTCTAATCTCATGTATGTGGATGCAGCACCTGGACTTAAGGAGGAAATTACTTTTTGAAAGTTTGATGGGGGAAGCACGAATAACTTATTCAGTCATCCCCATCAAGTTTACTCTTTGCCCTTGGGAAGATCATCATACTCCTGGGTGCTCAAGGCTCTGGAACTGAAGTCTTGTGTCTGCCCAGGGACTCATGTGGTTGGCTCAGCACAGGACAGAATGAAGCTTGCAGAGACTCAGCATGCAAACCTCCAAACAGTGGGCTGAAAGAACAAGGAGCAAATCATGTCTTTAGGCAAACAAGAATTAGATATGGATTGAAGTAGTTATTAAAAAAAAACCCAAAAAACGTTTGCTCCTTAAAGAGACGCTAGCAGGTTAGTTTGTTTGCATTTCTAAGTTTGCTTTTAATTCAAATTTAGAAGTAGAGTTTTGCTGGTTTCCTTTTCCCTCCAAAAAAGGTTCCTCCCCACCCTTGTTAGACTGTGCCAACACCTCTTCCGTGGTGTTTCACTATTTACTGCAACACCCATTGCTGTAGTAGATATAATTACTGAGGAAGGTGTTTCTGCGGTTTCACTCCCTCTGGTGACAACTTCTGCAACACCAACATTAACAGAGCTTAAAAAGCATTGAGATTTGCTACAGTGCCAGAATATGTTGGGCAGCACTGTAACTGTAATACAGCCATGTGCACTCTCAGTGGTTTGCTTTCTTTCCTATACCCCAGCCTGACTGAGATACACAGACACAAAACTGTTGCACTTGCCCATTTTTTCCACTTTGTTTTCCGTCAGTCTTGTTTTCTAAATTTTGAAGTTTGTTGGACTGTGAGGTGTTTCAGTGACATCTTTTACTTTGAGCACACTGCAGTATTTCAGAGGTCCCTATTCTTGCTTTCCTTTGTGGTGTGTGACTTTATTATTTCATAATTTTTGTTCCTTCAGTGTTAAAGGTCAGTCTCCTGGAAAAAAAAGTTTTCTTTTTCTGCAGACAAGTTAGAAGAGATAAATTTTGAGTCCAGTATACATTTCTCTCCAGAAGTTCCCCATGCACAATATTTTGGCTCATGCCAATTAAGTCAGTGTTCAGTGTTTGAGGACATGGGTGACGACTATCCACATCTTGGCTAATGAGAACGTCTGTACTTGCTTCGGATCTGAAACAGCAGACTATGTTCTCTCGTGGTTCAATTCCAGCATGGCTCCAGTGAACTATTGATTCTCAATAGTTGCAGATCCTAAAGCACTGAAGTATCAGCCGTAAAAACAGTTGCAAGCCATCTCCAGATTGAACAGTTATTGAGGGAAGCTAAGGTGGTGACAGAAGTACGTTCCTGTTGTCAGGAAGACAGCTTCTGATATGTGCTTCCCATATTGAGGTTATAATCAGTATCTTTTATTATTGTGCTAGAGATGATTATGATTTTCTTTGCTTGATGGCAGTATAGTTGGTTGGATTCTACTCACCTAGGAGCTCCAGACACACAGAAAAAGCCTTTCAAATTTGTTCAAGCCTGCTCTTTAAGTTGTTTTACGTTTTATTAAAAGAGCTGTATGTGTTCATCAAGCTAGACAAAAACTTCATTAAGGTGGAGAAAAGATTCTTCTTAGTCCCTTGGACATGCCAATCATCAGGGTTGTGGACATACATGAATAAATGATGACACCTACTAGTAGCTGATCCCACAGAACAGGTGAGAATCTACTCCAGCTATTAAATATGAAATAACGAACCGAATACTCACTCATCAAATGCTTGCTTAGTTGGCAAGGGCTTGTGGTTTCACAGCTGATGGCTCAATATCCTAATCCCAGCTCTGCAGATGTGTCTGTGTCCTTGCAGACAACAAACTGGATATAGTTGCCAAGGTAAATAGAAATGAGCTTGATGAAGAACAAAAGCAGTGCCTCTTGGGTGCAAAACAAGATTTACTCAGCTTCCCCATGGTAACACCTAGGTCCTGGGGTACTAGAAATACCTGTATTCATTGGTTACTGAATGGCTCTTTGCTGGAACTTATTTCAGGATTGTTTCAGGAAGGGTGAGCAAGCCCCCTCATGGCTTTGTTTTAGAAGGCTTACAAGACAAACTCTTAAGTCACCTTCATTCATGTCAAGTTCCTGCAGGAGAAAAAACAGCATGAAACAGAAGCTGCAGTTATAGCTTTTGTTTAAGAGGATGCTGTCAAGCCCTTTAAGTACAAATACCAAACATGTCTTCAAAGTTCTGAATTCTCCTGGGGAAAATGCTCTATATTCCACTGTAGTAGTCTTGCTTTTTAAAACCAGTCCTCCGGTATTTAATAATCTGAAGGAAATACAAGACCCTTTCAAGCGGAGATAAAAAACCTGCTCACTGCCGATTGCAGGGAAAGCTAGTCCAGTATTCTGGGCAGCAGCTTAAGTCTGTGAGGTCTACGTTCAAAACCCCGATGCACATGGTTGTTGTTTTTTTTCTTTTTGACAGCAATTCACGTGCATGCTAATTTTTCCATGCCTCAGTTCTCCATCCATAAAATGGGGCAATATGTTTGTGAGGATAAATGCTCATGTAGAGTGTTGAGTAGAGTTCACATCTTGAGATGACAGAGATGTAAGCAAGCAACTAAAATTCTCCTGAGTAGAAGCAAAGGTTTCACATCTGTTCCCATGATTTTTGCTCCTGTCGAGCACTCAGGTGATTAAAGTATTTGCGTGCTATTGTCAAGTTTTGATTAACGTAAAAATATTTACTTACACAAGGAAATGCAGTTCAAAAGAAGTGGTATCTCATGGGTTTTAGATCAGCCAGTTAGGAGACAGAAGATGTGCTATGTGACTCAGGTAAACATTACAAATCACTCCAAGCATTGAATAGTTAACTGGATGTTTACTGGCAATAGCTCAAGAAAGGCACAGGCGCCATGTTTCAGCTGCGCTGGAGAAAAACACTACTTCCCATTCGTTTGAAGGAGGTCACATGTAAGGTACAAAAATGAAATTAGGGAGTGTGTTTTAAGGAGCTGAGTAGATGACCTTGATCATTGTATCCGAAGGTCATATGACACTTTCTGATAAGTCCAAAGAGAAACATAAGTCCTTGTCTTTTTCTGTGCAGTTTACAAATGAATGCAACTGATAAGAATGGTTCACATTGCACAGCTCATTCAATACCAGAAAACAGCACCTTAGAAGTGTTATTTATACAACACATTAAACATACTTTTACTGCATTTCATAAATTTCTGATTTTCACAATAACCAATATTTTTCAAAGTCCTGCCTTAGAAGTCCTGTGACTATGGCATAATCACAGGTTTCTTATGTTCGAATGGCAAATATTATTTTTCTTTTTGTAGTTATGAAAAAAACCTTGAAAGCATGACTCATAAAGGCTCAAAACCTCAATTTCAAATTAGAAAGCCAACATGTATGTTTTCAAATTTCATGGTCTTTAAACCCATCTTGGGATTATTTTTTTAGGCTTAGCTCATTATTTTTGACTGTTTGCAGATGACAATTCTGTAGGCGAATGTTGAAAGCTTGCTTGGTTCCATTGCACCTGTTCAGCTTTGTGTATGTATGCTGCAGTAGCTGAAGGAAAGGTTGCGGTGGTGATGTTAATGTTATTAAATGTCTGATATTTTCTTTACCTGGGAGTCATATCTTTTAAAAAACAGATTTAAATGAAATGCTTAGGGTGTCTGTACCTGCAGAATATTCATACTGTCTTTTAGATTGTTCTGGGATTGGGAATCACAGCCAAGGGGCAAATATTAACATATCTTTGAACCTTATGAACCTCCTGAGAAATGTTATAGCACTAACATTCAATATCCACCAAATTATTGGGAATTATATGACACCTATCAGTCACTTTGATGTTCATGGGACCTGAGCAGTCTGCATCTGACTCACCTCTTGCCTTGTGACCAGTCTACCCTTGTGCAAAGTGAACCTCTCTTCTGAGCCTTCCTTGCTGATTGCAGCATATCTCTTTCTTTTTCATGAATATGTTTCTGTGCCACTTCTATTCCCTCACCTGTGCCCTTTTCCAGCTGACAATTCTGCAACCTGTGCTGGGAGCAGAGCTCCATTGCTATGATTAACTCCCATCCTTTCAAGATGGTTGTTCATGTTGTCTGTATTTGCAGCCCTTCTGCACTCCATTGGGGTGGCTCAGCCAGTTCCTCTTCCTCATTGCCAGTGGCAGTTGAGCAGCACCATGAAGCAGCCTGAGTGTTGCACAGCCAGGTACCCCGGGACGAATGCAGAACTGATCTCTTCGTGGTGATTTTGCCACCTCTCAGCTCCTTCTTGCCTGCAGCATACAGAAAATTTTACGTTTTAGCTTAAGCCCAAGTCACTAGCTCTATAACGTGTAGAAGGAGATAGTTTATTTATTTTAGAGAAGTCAAATATGTCCCCACCCATATGACATTATAATTTTTCTTCTGTGGAGAGACCCTTGGTGATAGATTAGTGGGAGTCACAAAGGATTTTTTAACCTACTTGAGTTTTATATAAATCTTCATATTTCATTTTGGAAAGAATCCAACTGATTAAAATCCACAATATTTTCAGTTACAAAAGTTTTGACAGCATAAATCTAATTTTTGCATTTTCTTATATCATTAAACTGTTCTACTCTATGCTAATGCTTAGTAAAGAGGGTTATTAGCACCGAGGGCGAACCTTAAAAGGGTTGGAGGTTTGATTCATCTATGAAGTACCGACAAATTTGGATTAATTATTCAAATCTAATCCAAACCTCTCGAGTCTGCAAAATTGGGCTGGAAGTCTCAAGAGGACAGGTTAGCTTGTGGGATTTCCGGTGCAGCCTGCCTAGCTTTCTGATGAGCCCACATAACCAGTAAAACCTTTTAAAATATACCACCTTTCTAAATTATGTGTGTATTTTAAATTCAGCAATTGCTCAGGTGCAGCTGGTGCTCAGGCTTTTCGGCATGGGCAAGAAATGTTCCCCTGTTGCAGTTCTGGCTTTTCTTTGGTGCAGTACCTAGCACCTCCATGGCAATGAGAGTCAGGAACTTAAAGTGGCAGAGAACAGACTGTCAAGATCGCTGCCTTCAGAAAGAGGTATCTACAGCCTTGTTTCTTACATTGCCAGAGATGTAAATTTCCCCAAATATTCTGAGCCTTTTTTTTTCTTCTTTTTTCTTTTGTTAGGGAGTGATTCTGCTGTCAAAAGGTTAGTGTTTGTGTAGCCTGACAAATAGCTTTGAGTTTCCTAAAGTTCGCCATTTAAAACTGTGTACCTACTTAATATTTGATCCTAAATCTGCTTCCAATTAAGTCCCCTGACGATTAGATGTTCTAGGACAGTAAGAAATAGTTCTGTGTCTGAGTAAAAATACATAGCCTGTCAAGACAAAAATTATGCTTTGAGAGACAAGCGCTGAGTCTAGTTTTATGTTTGCAGAGCAGCTAGCACAGCAGGGTCCCTACCTTGATTTGAGACCTCTAGGAACTACTACAAGATAAATACCAAATGATAACTCACACCATTCTGCAAGAGGACTACAGATTTTCAAGGAACACCAGGGAGTTTTGATTTTATGACCCCAAAAGGAATAGCACAGACTTTTCTCTCAATAAAATGGACAGGGATGGTTGGGCTTTCTTGCTCAGTGACAGGCCAGCAGGCAATGCTGACCTGTACGTCTGACCTATTATCAAAATTCTTCCAGCTTCTCAGGTACCCTGATTTTAGAACAGTTGAAAGGAGGTTCAATGGCACCCTGTAGAAGGTAGGACATTCATACCTGTTTCTGTGATGCAGGCAGAAAGCGTCACAGCTCATGGGTTTTGCAGTAAAAGGCAATTAATTATCACCTCAATGACCTCCTTTGCTATCAAATCGCTACTCAAATGATTTTACTACTATTTGTAATGAGGCCAGATCCTGACTTTTATCCAGTGATTTCAGTGAAAGGTGACGAGTGCTGAGCACATTAAAAACCCCTGTATTTTATGGGTATGCCACCTGACTTCAGGGAGCTGCTTTGATTACACATATGTGTATTTTTATACTGTTCCTCTGCTCTGCCTGCATCTCATTTGGGAAGTCTGATGCTTAATGTGATCCAGTGAAAACAAGGCTCAGAATGTACTGGTATATTCTGACATGCTTTGTGGCTGTAGATCCAAGTAAAACCTTGCTTTTGTGCTCTCAAGCACTTCTGGAAATCAGAAAGAGGTTTGTTTGTTTCCAGATTTTCAAGGGATTGAATTGTCCAGGCACCCCCCTGATTTAAAACGCTTGGGTGGACATCACTCTGCTGATAGTTATAGTAAAAGACATTTTGTAAAGCAGTAGTTTTTAACCAGTAAGGTTCACCTTGGTGAAGAGGTGTGAGACAGGGAGCAGCAGCTTTGTGGATTCCCTTCTTCTGCCTTCTCCTTCTCTGGAGCAGTAAATGGTGGCAGTGAGCTCCAGAGCAGCTGCCCCTTCTCCTGTCCACCAGGTTTCAGTGCTAGGTCCCAGCTCTGTGGAGCACTGCACACACTGGAGAACCTCCTTGCTACGGCTGCTGCTCCTGCTTCTCTTGTAAGTCCCAAGGGCAGAAGAGTCAGAAATTAGGAGAAATCAGGGAGAGTGAGCACCCACCTTCTTCTTCTAAGCATCCATGACAACTCTGGTGATGTCACAGACACTTCCCTTCTGATGCTTTCCAGGAGACCACAGCTCCCATTATCATTCCCGCACCTTGCTCAGCATGATTTCAGTCCCCATGGCTGCCAGGGACTCACTCTGGTGGCCCCGACAAGATCCAAGTCCCCTTCTCCCTCCCCAGTTCCTCGGGTTGCAATGATGAGGAGATGAAAGGTGAAAAGAAGCCATAGGAAGCCCAGGTAGGAAAGATGGGGATTCAGTGTCAAACTAAGTGGGGAGAGAAGGGATAGGAGAACAGGGCAGGGTTGGATACAGGTGTCTGGTGACAGACAGAAACACTAATGCTCTCCAAAAGGGATGGGAAACAAGTCTAAAGGGTCCATTTTTGTCAATGGTATTTTGTCTGTATCTGTAGCTGAAACAAACAGGCAAACAGAAATAAAAAGAAAGAAACAAACAAACAGAAAAAACACAAAAAAAACCAAAACCAAAACTAGGAACATGTGTAGCCTCATTAAAATGGAGGAAAAAGGAGCACAGAGCCTCCAAGCTTCTGAAGAATGGCAGGAGGCTTCTTGTATTTTCAAGTGAGGGGAAAAAAGAGAAGTTGTGCTCTCTCTGATGTACCCATGCTCCATTTCTATTTTAAGTACAGGTAAATCTAAGGAGAAATCAAAATTGCTTATTTTTCAACCTTACTGAATTTGGTCTGAAGGCAACATCTCCATTTGTTAGTCCAGACAGTCTTCTGGTTTCTGTACTACTGGTCATGCTTCAAGGTCTGTTTGTGTGGTTTGAGAAGGAAGGGATGTGCCCTATTGACCATCCTTTGCCTGGAGTCATCGTTCCATGATCTGTTGAGGAAAGAGTCTTTGGTTCCACAGCTCCTTAGGCAATTAGCAATTAAAGAATTAACTTGTTCTTTAGGAAAGCTCAAGTCTCTTATCTCCTTTTGTCTAAGGAAAAGCCTTGACTTAAGGATGACTGAAGTCCCAGCCTGCCCTTTGTACCCTTTACTCTCCAGCCTAAGTTATCCAGCAGAACTTCTTTCTGTCTTCCTTAGCTAAACCATACTGCCTGTGTGTCTTTCAGATTTTCCCAGCTCCTTCAGCCGCATATGGTGGCTTTGGTAAGACCTGGTTGGGAGGGGAGATCTCTCCCCATGGGGAATATGCATTCTTCCTTCAAAGGTGCTGTTGTTTTGGGATTTAGGGTAGTGGATTTTTTTTTTTTTCTGTATTCTGTGTTCCTGAGTTACAGTAGTGGTCACACAACCAGCTGTCAGCTCCCTCAACAGAGAGACAAGCAGAGTAGCCAGAAAACAAACAACACAAGAAACGAAATTCAAAAAGTGTTCAGAGAAACATGCTACTTCAAAGGCAAGCGTAGAGGTCCCCCTGGAGCTCATTACTGTAGTCAGTGGAGGGGAGGGGTAAGGGAGAGCGCAGAGTGGCAAAGTGTGTGTATCCTTTTCCAGCAACCACAATGAACATTGCAGCCTGTGAATAACCCTCCCATGTATTTCCATGGGCTCACAAACCCTGGGCTCCTCTCCGTCTTAGCACCTTAGTCCCCTCAGAGGTGGGCTGGGCAGATACACTAGAGAAAGATAACCTGCTGTCAATTGCACTTACATGAATCCTCCTCAGAGTAGTATACTTCATGTAGACAACTTTCATTGTAGTATCTCTTGCCAGTGCCATGTGGGCACATTGGAAGCCTCACCACCAGGAGGTGAAACTGGTCACCACCAAAAGGTGAAACTGGTATGTCTGGTTTGTTTGCTTCTTGGTCTCTCCTGGGACTGTCATCCTGGGAGGCGAGTGAAATCTGACTGTGGTTGTAGATGCTGTGCCCTTTGGGCATTTGGGAGTTGGTTTATATGAGACCTGTCAAATTAGATTTGGAAGGACTACTGTCCTGGGATTGTAGCCTTTCTGTGAATTCCTTTAGCCAGTGAGCTTGCAGGTTTCCCTGCAAAAATAGAGCCTATTCTGATATGATCTGCATTTTTTAAAAACTCTGCTGGCTCCTCTTTCGTAACTCTTGTCACTTCAGTGTGTTCAGCTAGTCCGTCTTTCATGACAGCTCGAAAGAAAAGCTAGAGTAAGGCAAACAGGTAATGGATCATCTCACAAAAATTGCCCCTGATTCTTCATTTCTTACTGAGGTAGCCATCTCACAGTACATGGAGGTAATTTTACTCATGTGAGGACTATGTGATGGAGGAATATGCATTTTATATCGTATATGAAGGAGGGAAGACTTGCTAAAATATATATTGTGCATGGATTGTGTGCCAGCACTGCAGCATGTTTCCTTCTTTGCTGGTTGCCTAGTATGCTATACAGAGACATCTGTGTGTAGAAAAATGAAATGGTATTATAGGACACCATGGAGAGGTGGAGGAATGGTGGCCTTGTAGACAGGTTTTTTTTTTACTGAAGGAGTGTTAATGGAGAGTATCTGAGTTACTACACGCATAACTGTGTGAGCTGGTAAGACCTGTGATAGCAAAGGGAGTGTTTGTAGCACTCTGCAGAGATTGCATGGTGCTGGGAAAGCAAGAGGATGATAGCAGAGAAAGTCTATGTGATACCAGCCTGGTACATTCGAGCCTGTCCTCAGAGCTAGCGGGGAGATTGTGTGTGTGATAATGCACACAGATGCAGGGTGTGAGAACTGCTGTGAGAAGTCAGCGTGTTGGATACCGCGCACAGCAGATAGTGTGATGCTGTGTGTCGGTGGAGAGAGAATACAGGAGAGCCAGCCCACGTTTCGAGGCTTCTAAAAACATTGCCTTAACTTTGATCATTTGCCGCTCATTCTCCCCATACGCAGGCAAGACCCACTGATCTGGGAAACTATTGCAGCTGTTGTTGTAAGCCTCCAGAAGGATCTAAAAAGCTAATTGCAACAGCCAAACCAGCTGTTAGAATAAGGACTACATTCTCAGTCCTCAGATCCCGGCATGTCCCTGTGGGATGGTGTTTCTTCTTCAGCTCTAGGAGGCTGAGGGAAAGCAGCTGGGTTCTTTGCTGAACCTGCATTAACTAGGCTGGGAGAGACTTTTCTGCCAATCAGGAGACTAAAAATTAAACAGCTGCTGTCATTTCAGGCCAGAGTATGGAAGCTTTCACAAGGGACAGGGATGCTGTGTTCACTTGATGCACAGTGCAGTTAGCCTTTCTGTTTCTTTTAACTGTTTGCTTTCTCAATGCAGTAGAGACTGACTGAACTGAACCCCCGTGGGTTGTGCTATAACTATCAGCTTTGCCAGGAGAATGGCATTTCAGCTCCTACCATTCCTTCCACTAAAATCTAGTATGGAATTTCTGCCTGGTGCATCCTGGGCTTACTGTAGCAAGACCAGAGATGAGCATGCACGGTGCACATCTACACTGCCTGAGCAGGACAGTGGGGACAAGTAGAAAGCTCTTATGGGTATACCAGTAATGGTGGGGAGGCTGTTACCTACAGTTGCCTTAAACCACTAGCTTGTGGATTTTTATTTAGTTCCCCCCAGATGTGATAACCTGAAAATAATTTCCCCCGTTTCACCTCTTACAGGGGAAGGTTTTTTGTTGCAGGGCAAGAATGGTGAGCTAAGGACAGTGAAAGACAGCAGCTCAAATAATTGCCCTGTTGTGTGGGCACCTCTGACAACCAGGCAGTCGCTAGATGCAGTAGCATACCTGACTTTGCAACCTAGTTAATAAATGCACTTGGACTCAGATAGCTCTTTGTGGAGGCACTGGAGTGTGTCTGCTCCGCAGTCCCTAGGATGATCCACTTACTCAAATTATCCATTTTTTCCTTGTCCTATAGGGCATCCCTGTTATCTTCCTTCCCTATTATCCAAGATAATAGAGAGCTGACTTGCAATAATGCAGTCACAATGGCTCCATAGTGTCTGAATGATTCCCATGTGATTGACATTGTGTGTCTGTCTGAAGCTTCCTGAAGAGCAATACTCCATCAACACTTCTTTCATCAGTAGGCATTAGGTAGAACAGGATCCTATAGTGCAAGTCTGTTAAAGCCTGAGAAGAAATCTGGTTTGCTATGACAAACAGAAGGAAATGTGGATTATACAAATGGATAAGATACTGCTTTGGAGGATCAGTTCTGGGTGCTTATGTGATGCTGTAACTGTGCATCAAGGTCATATGGGACCTGGCTGTCTCAGTTTCAAGCAGCCAGGTTCTTCAGCTATTGGACCCATAAAAGAGTGTAAATAAGCAGCAAAGGGAGCAGCACAAACATCTCAAGTGTTTTCATGTCTGCCGTTAGGCAAAAGCAGGCTGCTCATGGAAATTACAAAGGGAAATCACAAAATTACAAACCACTGTGACTCCAGTGTGGTGGTTCTTTTCAACATTTGGGGGTTCTGCCTAGTGCTTCTGACAAAGCATTTAGGAAGAGCTAGCCTATTTGTGCTTTGGGGAGTCAAGGTTTTCCTTCTTACCGTATTTCTAGTCCAACAAGCAGCTCTGGAAGTCTGGGGGAAGAAGACCAGGTTGCTAGCTTGGAATGTAGGCTCTGTGTTCTGCTCCACACCTTGTTCAAAAGCAAAATCTGAATTCTCTGAGTAACTCCAGTGTGGAAGAAGGGGTGAGCCCAAAACCCTTTATGGTTTGTGGAGCCTAAGGACCTTAAATCCGGCATTTTGCTTTGCCTTGGCATCCAGAGAAACATGAGCAACAGCCCATCGCTGTAGGTGGAAATTCTCAATGAAGCTGAAAATGCAGTGCGGGGCTCGGCCCCTCATCTAGCATAAATCCAAATACTGTTGACACAGGTAGCTTGACTTATACTGGCAGACCTGGTGGTCTAAAATTTATTACAAAATCAATATGCTTCCTATTCAGCACACATTTAATCACTAGATTTTGTTTTCCAAGTAATGCTAAATTCAGTTCTTGGGCCATTGGCTGGTTCGAGGCCTTTTAGCTTTGACTGTTTATTTGCTTTCTCAGAGCGCTTTGCAATTCTTTACCTTTGTACTGTGGCATTCACTGCCTAAGTAGCATACCGTGATCTCCGTGGTATGAGTGGATAGCAGAAACTTTAAAAAAATAGAAGGTGAATTATGCACTTTCCAGAACTAATCTTCAGACACTTGATCTGCGCTAAAATGCATGAGGCTTTGGGGATTTGTGAACATTTTCATGAATAATAAGGACTTCACAAATAACAGGAGAGTGAACTTACTGATCTTATTCCCAAATCTTTTATATATATATAAGAAATATGGTCGGCTCTAGTTTTCAGAAAGAGTTTGGCAGCAGGTCACTTTTTTCTGATCAACAAAGAATAGGGCATATGGGAAAGGAAAATAAACCACATTATTTACAGGGCTTTCCCACATCCATGAGTATTCTTTGACTTTTATAGATTTTGAGTAAATTAGCATAATTGCATTATCCAAGATTTCTTGCAGTTGTTTTCCGTTCCAAAGTTGATGTGACTGAGAGGGAATGCGAATGCAACCGCTTAAAAAGAAGAAGAGGGGAAATTATCATATTTAATATTGTTTGTACAGAAACTGGCATACTTTATGGAGCATCATCTGATTAACTCGTTTCCAGCCCTGCGGCGTGTGTGTGCATGTATGATGGCAGGAGGAGAAATGAGAGCTAGGCCGTGTTTTTTTCCTGGCATGAGGAACTGTTGCTGTAACACTTGTGTGGCTGGCAGCATGAGACATAATATTACCTAGAAGAAAACCTTTAAGTGTTGGATTAATTTCCCACCATCTGCATTCTGTCTGCACTGGAAATCTAGCTCTAGAGAGAAAGACTGGGGAACAGATCTGAGTATCTGGCAATTAGATTTAGAGAAAGGAAAAGTGTTTCCAGGGACTCCTTTCTAGTCAGCTGTTCAATGGCTGCAAGGGCTTAGCTGAAGAGCTGGCTTTGGAAAAGGCTCCTTTGCTTAAAGGGCCTGAAAAAATTGGAAGAGAGGAACAGTTCTTTATCACAGAGGTGCTGCCAGTCACAATTAGGGACAGGTTGTTGGGTGCTGGCAGCTGAGAGAGGAATGCCAAGCTCTAAGAAAGCTTACAAGGAAATTGAGCTAGAAGTTACGTCTGAATAGGACTTGTTCAAAAGGGGCAGTGTTGGGTAGGGATGAAATCTCACCGTGAACCAACTGTAGATATAGAGAGAAGAAAAGGTGGATCGTAGCAGATCAAAATAGAAAGCACTGGATGGAAGAGGTGAATGTCAGGCACCCGTCATTTCTTCTTTGGCTGCTGCCTGCATCAGCAGTGAACCATGGAGAGCAAAAACCTCCAGGGAGAAGAAGATAAGTCACTGAATATTCAGTGTAACTGCCTTGTGCAGAGACCAGAAAGGATGGCCCTGTCTAGGCTGCCACCCTTGCAGACAAAGCACAAAGGGTCCTTCCCAACCTACAGAGTGACAGGAAGGTAGGGGACTGAGTGAATGTGGTGTAGCTGCTGGTGGGAGCTCTGCCTCTTGTACCATGCTTATGTTTGTGTGTTTTCTTCTCTTCTAGGTAAGTGCATAAAGTCCTTGTGAATGGTTCTAAGGCACTCTGGCAGCTGCTGTACTGGGATCTCTCTGGCTTATCCAAAAAGGAGGAAATGCAGCACACTGAAATGGTAACATCATAACCTGTGAAGCAGATGTGCTGGTGATTACTAAGCAGTCCCCCTGTACTTCCATCTGTTAATCTCTTATTTGCGATTAGCAATAACCCATATCCAGCCAGAAATACACTCACTGGCTGCCTCAGCCTGGGGCTACCATTCCCAGTCCCAGGTGACAGCAGTCCCCTTGATGCCATGGTGCAGCTTGCATGCCATGTCCTGCAGCCTGTTGTATGCCACCTCCTGCTCCTGTTGTGTCCAGTCCTTCTGTGGGTGTCCCCAGAGGGTTGGTAGATACTTTCTAGAAGACCAGCTTAAATATCGACCCAAAAGTATTGTGACCTTTGTTGCTCTTTTTGCCTTCAGACATTCTTGGATATTTGGACACTGCAGAAATCCATACAGTCACATTTCACAGCTCGCCACATCAAGTGCAGGGAGCTCCCTGGGCGAGGTTTTCTAAATTCCTCTTCCTCTGGCTGACTTCTGATTCACCCAGTGGGGGATTGTTTTGAGAACACAGTGACAACCAAGCAAAAGAAAATTCAGAACGGCACTTGGGGCAAAGCTCCTTGGCAGTGAGATGAATGTGGCTTCTCAGGGGAAGTGCTGGGAATGCTATTGTTTGAGATGTTTAAAACTCTCTAGGTTAGAAATTGCAGGGAGCAGTCCTGTCCTGGCAAATGGACACACCGGTGAAGATGATGGGCCATTCTTCTCTCCGACAGCTTTTATTTATTATTGTTATTATTTATTGTTTTATTAGTTTCAGATCGTTGACTTCACCTCTAGTTCAGTTTTGCTGTATATACTATACAGTCCATAATAAGCGTGGTACTAAATGATATGCTTTTGTGCTGATGTGGTGCTTGTTTGTTTCCCAGTGGAGCAAGTGATATAAGCACATACATTAAATATATTTATGACTAAATTCTCATCTATTACTTTTATTTGGAGTGGTTTTGAAGTAGAGCAGATTCTGCTGGAAAACAAATATTTTTCTAAAGACAATCAGAAAATCCAAAAGTATATTTGTATATTTGCATTATTTGCATTTTTTTTTACAAGGGCTGCTACAAAGCTTCAAGGGACAAAAAAAGTTCACCACTTTTCTTTTATACAGTCGACATAATAGATCCTGGCTCATCTCTGTTCACTGGAGGAGATACATCACTTTCTTTTTTTTAAGAACTAGAGCAGATACAACACAGTAAACTGAAAACATGGGCCATGTCTGTTCTTCATTGTCCTGAGTTGCAACAGCTCCCCGGAGCTGGAAAATACGTTGGATCTACTCTGTCAAAGGTTTAATGTGTTATGGTCAGCAAAACGATTCAGCGTTCAGGCACATGGCTATCATTAAGTGTGGTTCTGTATATGAAAAGCTTCTCCTCTAGAAAAGAGAGAGGAGGGAAGATGAGCTTGTTCAGAGGGCAGAGAAAATCCTTTTGAGAGGGAAAATAAGTTATCATTTGATTTCTGTGCCCTAGAAAGACTGCAGATATATGTACCTGTATATGTCATGTGAAAGCTGCAGGACTCTGGTAAATGCCAAGCCCTCATATGTATTTGAGGGCAGTATGTCTTTGAAGTGTTTCATGAAAGGAAAATGATACATTAGATAGTAATGTCAAATAACAAGAGATTCTTTCTTGAGGTTGAATGCCTCCCATCTTGGCAAACCTCCTGCTCCTTGTCCTGCCTTACTTCAGGAAATATTCTTGCCTCTTGCTTTTTGATCTTCACTGGTGTCCATCATTGCTCTAGGATCATTAGGTTTTTGTAATTGTCCTAACTTCACAGATAAGCTTCAGTGGGACTTGGCCCAGCTTTCAGCTGGGCTTATCTGCCTGAGCCAGATGAAATGCAGCTACAGTGTCTTGCACTTGGACCATGTCTATCGACATACCATGAAACTGAAATTCATAGGAAAGAAATGCTTTTCAGGTGATTTTTTTTCTTCCCATAGAGCTAGATTACCCTTATTAAATGGAATCCTGTTAGGCATATTCGCTTATGCTTGTCTTTCATCTCTTTTTTAGTTACATTAACCGTAGTTTAAAAAAAAAAAGTCAAAAAGTTCCTGCTACTGCAAAATTGTTAGAATACCTTGAGTATCTTTTCATGGGTGTTCAGTTTTTACTTTTTATTTTTATCCTCTTCAGCCAGACATTTTCTACTTCTGTTGTGGTCTTTCTGATCTGGATCTGTGGTTTAGTTTGCTGTTTCTGAGTTCAGTTCCCCGAAGACTCTAATTATCAGGTTTTGGGGTATCCTAGGGCCTGCAGGAAGCTCATTATTCTGCTCTGTAACCTGTAGGAAGGTAGTTGGCATAATAGTTTGTATCCATACATGGTATAGTCAGCTGACATTATCTCTGATGGTGACCTTTTTGACTGAACTGAGCTGACATAAGGTGTTCCAAGTATCCTGGTTTTTTGTTTTGTTTTGGTTTTGTGGGTTTGGGGGGTGTGTGTGTGTGTATGTTGTTTGGGTTTGTGTGTGAATGTGTGGGTTTTGTTTGTTTTGTTTGTTGTTGTATGTTTGGTTTTCCCTTTCAAATTCTGCACTGTTCCATCCCTGATTGCACAACCTCTGGGCTCTCCAGTATCTTGTCGAGGCTACAGAAGAGACCTGCCAGATTCTCCCAAATACACTGAAAATAACATCATTAGGTAGCCTAGTGCATGGTGATTCTTACATCTAGTGATGCTGTACCATGCAAACAAAGCAAACAGAAGGGAGGGCTGTGTAAAAGGAGTAGTGTGAGCAGACTTTAATTGCCATGCTGAGAGGTCAGATACGAAAGTCATGAAATGGCTTGGAGAAATGTGAACATTTATATACCACAGTAAGACCCTAAGGCTGCAGCCATGTTTGAAAATACTTCCAAATTGGGTTACAAAAAGAATGAGTGCATGCAGGCTATCAAGCCTTCCCTCTTCATTCCCTTGCTTCCCATATTCTCCACCAATTCATTTACTTTTTCTCCTCCTTCTCTGCCATTCTTCTTTGCTTTCACATTCTGTTCTTTCTCTGATCTGCCTTGAATGCTAAGTGAATCCTGTATGTCCTGCATACTTCTTTTGTGTGTTTGTAATTTTTCTTAATTTATAATAAAGCTGGTGCCTGATTGTCTTTGAAAGTGGATTCTAGCTGGGTTATTTGTCAACTATGTAGATTGCATTTCCATAATCTAGTTAGCTATTTGGTGTATAAAGACATACTGCATGCAGTTGGTGGATAATGCAGTTATAAACTATGCTGCATAGAATTTCCATTTCTTGTCTGCTGTTCTGGGAACTGATGTGAAAAATTTCATCCTGATCCAGTGGCTTTTGCTGTTGATGTTTTGTCTTGAGAGTGCCAGGCTCTCTTCTCCCTTTGTCACTTTTTGGTTCCTAGTGCTCTTCTTCCATAGATCAGTGTAGTTGAATCTACTATTCTGTGGATTTGACTGCATGGATCCTCCTCAAGTCACTAAAATGAGTGCAGTGCTTCTGAGAACAAAGAACCACTTGCATTGGTAGGTAACGTCCAAACACTCATGACCAAGTGCAGTATCCTCCCTGTTTTACCCCCGATTGTGGCAGCAGGGCCCTCTTTTAACACTTCTGAACTGAATTTCGTTTGGCAGTTACAATCAAACTGGATCCTTAATGTTTGCAAATTGTCATGTGAACCTGATAGTGATCTTTCTTAGGGTTTAATATACTAACTCACTAAGCTCCCAGATTGTATGGAGAGCTCAGGAGGAAAAGAGAAAATGTTTTGGGCTTCTTGAAGGTAGCAGTCAGTTTTGTCCAGAGCTGTCACCATTACCAATATAATGGGCTCAATGTGGGTCTAAAGGAATCTAGACTGTGACACAGCATCAGAGCTTTTACAGTCCCCTAGAGATCAAGTTGTTTTGAAACACTGGCAAGTCTCATCTGGCAATGACATGCTGTCTTTAAAGCGCCTGTCTGCGGTGGTCAGTGTCAGCTGGTGGAACAAGTCCAGTCAGCAGCTGCCTCTTGGTGCTGTCCTTTCATCTGCTGATAAAACGACTGTTGAAGTCTCCAAATGCACACCGTGGTGCTGTTCAAGTAAATGGAATCAGAGGACAAGAGGACCTTTGATAAAAAGATGCTAAATTGAGGAGGGGGAGTGTCCTTCTTGTCTCCTGGGCATGAGTCCAGGTGGACATGCGTAGGTGGAGCAGAATGTAAATGTGTCTGTGCGGGCAGAGCAATGATCTGGATCTGAGATGATCTGGAGGAGGTGTGTTACAGTAGTTAAACATGGGACATTTATTTGCTGGGAACTGACTTTGGTCTTGGAACAGGTTTTCTGTGTGAAATGAGTTCTGTTAGGTCTTGGTATCTTTCCAGTTGAGTGACCCCTGCTGCAAAGATGAATGAGGCAGGAGTTCAGCCTGCTTTGCTGGTGTTTGGGTAGGTGCTAGCCTGGGTTCTCTCTTTGGCATGGATTTTCCTGAGACTCAGGCTATCCCAGACAGCAAAACTGTGAAACAGTGTAAAGGATTGTGGTACAAACCTAGAAACAGAGGATATGCATAACTCACTGTGTGGGGGCAGTCTCTGCTGCTTTGACTTGCAAGCCCAGGTTTCTCTTAGGAATTTATTTTTTGTAGGCTTGCATTCCCTAGTTTCTTTGGCATGCATCCTTACATCAGTTTCTGGAATGGGAGGAGGTGGTCTCTTCTCACAGACATACTTCAAAAAAATCTCTTCTACTTTAGGCACCTTGTGTCTCCTGGTATACACAAAGCTCTCTGCTCATAGATAAAATATACACCTCAGTTAAGTGTTTAGAGAGTAACACAGACTTCTAAGACTATTTCTGGGAAACCTGTGAAATTTTACAATACTCCTCTGGCCTAGATATAATGGCTGCAACATGTGCCACACAAACTGCATCTAATACGTGGATGACATTTAGGCTGAATGGAAATATTGCCTCTCCAATCATAAATCAATCCTCCCTCTTTCCCCACCACTTCCCTGCCTGCCTGCCTCCCCTTGCTGCTCACTTCCTCTTTCATTGCCTGCCCTCTGGATGCTGCTTAACAGCGTAGCACAGGATGCCAGTCCTGGCTGCCTGAGCCGTGGCCATCCCTGCTTCTCCTTTACAGATGAAGCCAGATGCGCTCCACAGCATCCCAGAAATGATGAGCTGCTCTTTTTCGAGAGGTCAGGCTGTGAGAAGTACCTGCTCTTCTCTGACCTGAGCCCCTGCAAATCTTTGTGCCCACCACAATGCCACCAGTGAGAACTCACAGCAAGGTCATTCTGCGCTTGCATTGTCCTCCAGGGAGATCCACATGCCGGCAGAGTTAATTACACTAACAGCCGCAGAAATTATATTGGCCCACCACTGGCCTAGTGAGATGAATATCTCCATTTCTTAGTCACAGGGGGACGTTAATGGTATTTTTATTAACTGGTGACCTGTTGACTGCTATTAGAATATAGATTGTATGCATAAACCAGGTCAGGGTACTGAAGATATGATTATAGAGCAATTACTGTGTCAGCCAGTGTGGCTTCTAATCAGAGCTGGCAAAGAGTCTTTGGAAGCCTGAAAACCATTTTTTGGAGTCCAACAAGAAGAAACAGCTTTGGATCAAAGTCTGTATTGTGCCTTTACATCTTTTTGGAATTAAAAGTCTGATTTTTTACGATTAGGATGGGCATTCAAGGCAGAAAGAAGGCTTAAGAAGGACAGCTTTTAGTGGAACGCAGCTGATTAGGGGAGTTCAAAGTTTGAAAACTTTTTTTCCCTTTTTATTATAGAGTTTGTTTATTTCACTGAGCTAGCTGAGGATGCTAATTCTGCTCTTGCCCTTTAAAATGAACTGCAAGGTCAAACGGCTGAGTGTCTTGGATGTCGGTAAAAATGATTAAACTAATACATGCATTTCATTTGATGAGGGCCACAGCTACAGAACCAGATTTGGAATTGCTCCACGTTTGTCAGAACTACTAATGGAAAAAAGGAAATATAAAACCAAGACCTGGTGCATTAGATATAGGACTGAGGCTGGCATCCTCTCAGGTGGAGCTGCTCATCTGGAGGTTGAACCGAATACCCCAATTCCCAAAGCCTTGATTTGTTCCTCTAACAGAGCACCACTGATCCCAGTGGAATGACTGGAACAGCCAGAGGAACCACTTCGCGTGGATGAGAGCTTGAGGCTCACGTGTGCTTCAACCAGTACTTGTAACCATATTTGTATTCTCTTACTTTATGGACTGGACAACAAATACTGTTGAGCTCACTAGTGCACCTGCCAGATACACTGGTATTTGATGTTTTTCTGGCATGGACATTGGCCTTACCGGAAGGTATGCACAACACTATTATCCTGTTCCCAAAAAAAAATCGTAAATCATTTGAGGTATGAACAACTAAATAATCTCATGGTAATCTGAAGCAGAAGATAGATTTGTAAATCTGGTTCTCTGGTTTATGAAAAGAATATAGTTGAGATTTGGGAGGAAACAAAATGGTTATAGATTTCATTTGATGATTAATATAGAATGTATAGCTTAGAGGATAAACTCTCTCCCTTCCATTCTGCGAACCTGAATTCAGCTTAAATGGGAAAATAAAATTTGAATTATGAGTCTGTCATAAGGCTTTCTGCACTGCGAGAGTTCAGTTGCATGCAAAAGCTTGAGGGAGGAGGCACGTTTATATTTTTCCATCAGATTTTGAATTATCTCTGCACTTGCCATTGTTATCAACATGGTTAGTAAGTCCTGAGTATTCTTGAAAATTCATCTATTGATCTTTTGAGATTTGTTCCTATACTGCCTGCTTCTTAGCCCGTGAATGAAAAGGGCATATTCTGAGGGGACAGAAATAGAGGGGAGAGAAGAGCAAGAGATTAATGTGCTTCCTGAACCAACCTCCTTGTGAGAGTAAAGGGAAAAATGTCCTTTCCTCGTCAATATGTCGTTCAATCCACCTGGCAATGGTAGTGAATCTTGTTATATACATATATTTTTAATCTGAAATCTTTATGTGGTGTTTCTTGAGAGTGTTTACTTCTATTAAAAAAAAAAAAAAAAAAGAAAGAAAAAAAGGAAAAACAATGAATGTTTATTATCGCTATTTTGGAGAAGAAAATCTTGGTTATCCAAACAGTGAAGCATCCAGAATCAGAATAGCACTGAAAGACCCAATACTTTTTATTTCAGGAGTTATGATTTCTAAGCCAATGTGATGATTCTTTGGGATTTGACTTATTATTTGTGAATACTGAAAGATGCTACTAAGGCATATTTTCTTTCTTAAACACTTTTTCTCTGACTAACTTCCCATTCCCGCGGTCTGGCATTTATTTAATACTCTGTGTGTTAAAAATTCCCATTTCAGAGCTGACTCTGTTTCCATCAAAGCTGCAGCCGTACTTCACAATTTCACTTATTAACAGCCTACTGAGATAATTGGGTCTGCCCAGCTCATTAAAAATAAAATATTGATGTTTTCTTAGGGTGGATGTAATTATCTTGCCCCCACAGGGAGCAGGCAGCATAAAGGAGAGGGAAGGTGTGGTTTAACACACATCCTGCTATGCACCTGGTTGCTGCTCTGCAGCAAAGGAAATTAGAGACTCCCAGTGCAGTTCCAGTTGGTGAAGGTGGGAATGCAGAAGAAAATATTTCATTGCAAGCCTGGAAAGCACAAATTGATCTTTTATTTTTTCTTGGGTTCAACAGGAGAGTGACACAGCGCTTCTCTCTAGTGTACTGTAGTATACTCTCTACAGTATACAATTGCAAACATTTATTCCAGTGAGAAATGTCTTCTCTGACTTCGTATCATGAGGAGCAGCAATGGTGCATGTTCCTCTTTACTGCCCTACTTGATGTTACTCCAGACAAAACTGCTGGAGCCAGTTCTGCAAGTAAAAACCTCCTTATGGCTGAAGCTTGTCGTCTATTCTGTTTCTATTTCTGAGATTTTTTTGCAGCAATTTCTTTGGTGCCCTGTAATGCACTACATGGGTCGCTATCAGATCCAGCTGGTACAGGTCATAAAATGTATGATTAGACATCAGTGACATCTAGCTACCCCTGAACCACAGGTGAACTAGAAGCACTGCATATCTTCTCATCCTGATATGCCCTGAGTTACCCAATTTGCTTTGTCTGACTGTAACTCAAGTATTTCAATGATGCTGTACTGGCAGTAGATCTTAATTTCCCATTGGTAAAAATGGACTCAGAGGGAGGAAGTATCAGGAAGGAACAAAACACTTTTTGCTCATCATGCTTTCTGGTTATTTTGAATGAGTGGTAGAAGACAGACACCAAAGAAAATCTGAAATATCAGAGAGCATTTAACTAACTTAGATATTCCTTTCTCATTGCCCTTGAAGTACATAGGACATCACATCTAATTCAAAGTAAGTGTGATGAGGACTTCTAAGCTGTTTGGTTGCTAGTAAGGGTACTTCTATCACTCACAGATTTGGCTAAGAAAACATATCTGTGAGCACTACATATTGTCCAAAATGCATCTTTTCAGTAGTGTTGGCTTTTGTATACATCTCCATAACCATGCCTGGGCCTCAGCTCAAACTCTTTTCATAATCCTGCCTGTAACTGTGATTTGCTCATCAAAATCTCCTGTTCTTTTTCCTCTGTTTTATATTCCAGCTGTTTCTGTCTCCTGGTTGGAACTAGTTTAAGGCACCTCATTGCTCCCATTTCATCTCTGTTGAGGCTTCAAGCTCTTGGCAACAAACTCCTGGGTGCTTTCACTGCGTGAAAGGCATCCTGCACTTTCTTAGAGCTAGAACCTCTCTTTTAGTCTTTTACCACAGCGTCATTACAGTGGAGTGGTCTGTATTGAGGCATGGGTCACTAACTCTTTTGGGCAGGCACTATGGTGAGTATAAGCAGGCACTGATATTCTGACGGTGTTGGTTTGTTGTGTCTGGCAGCTGTTTGAGAGTGCAGACAGACAGGTAAGTCGCTGAAGAAGGGTGCCAATGTCTGCTTCCAGAAAGAAGAATAGTTACTTTAGAGGGAAAGAATCCCACATGTTTCCGTGGAAATTTTCTCTCTGAAAGCCCACAGTCTGCGCTTGAGTGAGAGGCAAATAAGCATTACTGAGTGACAGGTTTTGGTTTTGTAAAGTATTGCTCCTCTGCGCCACTTCCTGTATGTACAGCAGCCCTGACTTTGGCACTAGGAAGTTCTGCAACATCCATTTCAGGATGATCTGAGAGGAAACAAACTCCTTGCACTTCTCAAGCCTGAGGGCTGTGGTCTGGCTGTAGGGTCACATCAGTTTGTTTTGCTTCCAAGTTGAGCTATCAGCAGCTTAAAGGCCGAAAAGATCCTGACGTGCGCTCTCTTCTCTGCTAGCAGCACTGCTAAGGGATTTTTCTGAGAAAGGCTCCTATTCTGGTGTGCCACAAATGATGTATATAGCTCTGCAAAATGGCTGGAGGCAGCATTATAATTTCACAAGTTTGCTTCCGCAGTCAGCTCTGAAGTGCTTCATATGGAGGCCAATGACAGATGTCTCTTGAGCAGGAATTAGAGAAAATAGAGTAAAATCAGCAGGGCTTGTTCCACTTGTGTTTTAAGACCATGCTGTCTCAGACTTGGCGAAGTTGGGGCCCTCTCACTGTTAGTGGGACTTAGAAATCAACCACTTCTAACATGCCAGTGAAAAAAACTTACAAGATGGCCTTTAAACAGACGGTGAAATAAATGGTCACGTTTTTGAAAAAGCTGGCCATGTTGTGGCTGTAACTGTCACAGTAGGAATTGCTGGGCCCTGAGCACTTTGGTATATCTGGCCTTTATTTGGATAATGGAAGCTGAGCAGTTTGGAAAAATCTGTCCCTAATTATTGGTGCAGAGCCCTTGAAAATCTGGCCCTGAGCTCTTCTCAAATAAAAATCTGGCCTCATGGGCATGACACTGTCAGAAGCGGTGCCTGGCATAAAGTGCTTCTTATCCTTTTCAGCGATTTTGTCCTCCTGTGAAGTTTCTAATTTATTTTAATTGCTTTAAAACTTTTTAAATGAGGCTATTTAATGGCTAGGATTTTGACTTATGGATGGAAGCTTCAGTGCTCTCCACATTAAATGGCATGTATTTCGTTATGCCTAAATTCTATTGTTATGCCTGCCCTTTGTGCCGGCTTTTCATTTTCCAGTTTGGGGGTAGTTGCATTTCTAGGGCTCCCATCTGTCATAATTTAGTGTTTCTTCAGCACTTTTTCTCATCTTAGGAAGCCATTCAGCATGTCCAAATATTGCTTTATGCCTGCATGGACAATGCTCGCTGTCTTTGGAGGCGTCTATTCTGTTTCACAAAGGGAAACGTTGCGGTACATCAGAGTGCGGATTGAAGGCAAAGATGTCTCTTTGAGCCACTGGGTTGTAAAGAGATGAACTTGCTGGCTGTCCTCTCTCAAAGCTTTTCAGGAGCCTGACTGTTCATGGGGGATTCTTTGCATGGACCACAATTGAGCCCAGTTCTTCCTGCGATTGCTGTTTTGCAGAGGGTAGCACTATGTAAAACTAGGCATGGAGTTTTGTTGTATTGAAATTCACGTCCCTGATACCCATTGGTTAGAGCTAAAAGGCTGAATTCGCATCTTGTTAATTAAGTTCTCCTGGCCGTGCTTTCAAGCGGGTGCCATTTCGGATGGCATTTTGCTTGGTCCTGTCTGCTATCTGAAGTGATATTCTTCACTGGTCTTCCTCGCTAGTGAGCAGCAGAAAGAAAGATGCCTTTGAAACCACATCTTCCTGCAAGCAGGGAAGGCGAAAAGAGTCAAAGAAAACAAAGAGATAAATGCGTAATGTAGTGAGTTAGAACTAGGCCACAAGACCCATCTTACAACTCCAGTCTTTGAGAAAATGGTCAGGGCTCTCTAATACGTGAGGAAGCAGGGGCTTCTGCCTCTGTGTTTCATTAGCAAGACAACACATCCGTTGACACAACATCTACACAAAGCCAAAAGCGGGGAGCATCCATTCCAATGGCTAAGACAAGGCCAGTGCCGCCATGGAGTTTTTGTACATTCCTTGGCAAATTGTGGAGTCTCTGTGCCTCAGTTTCTGTCTGTAGCACAGGAATCATAATGTCTGTCTGTCTCACAGAGCCACTCTGAATAATTTTTTCCAGTGTTCTTTTTGCTCGCTTTTGTAAAAGCAAACTCCTTGCATTTGTAAAATTAGCAGGAGAAATCTGACTAGAGAGCAGCATTCGAAGGGACAGTCAGCTTCATGCAGAAGCTAGTATGATTAGCTTAATTACTAGGGCAGTAGGGTTTCTTTAATGTAGATGATAAGTATATAGAGATTTAAGCCCAGAATTGTTTTAGCAAGAGATGTGCCACAGATTGCATGACCAGTGCCACTTCTTATTTACTGGGATGGCCAAATGAGATTCCAGCATAGGTTTATGCTACTGTAGAAACTAAAGTGGTGAGTTTCTATAATAGCTCCAGGGAAGTCAGTTGCTACATTCTTCATTTTCAACAAAACTGAAATTTCAACTCAGAAGTTTTAGGGAGAGATTACTTGTGTAATATTGGCTTGTTTTTTGCCTTATTTTGATATTGTTCTAATCCAGACCAGGAAGGTCTTTCTTGTGTGTATTTGGTTTTTAGTGAGGCATTTTTCCCGTTTTGCACAACCATTGCACCAGAAGTGGCAGCCAAGAAGAGGCTCGATAGGTACCAAGATAGCAGGAATGCTTTGAAGGCAGGCAGAGGTTCACTGAAACCGGTGGGTACAACTGGGAGTGGAATAAAAGTGTCCACCATTAAGTCAGGAGCACTGTGTACTTTCTGGAAATATGACGGGTAAGGAAGAGGAGTGATCTCTGCTGTTACTTAGTATCTGCATCTACTCACATCTGTGCCAAATTTTAAATGCATTTAGCCCTGTTTCTCTTTTCCTTCAACAAGCAAGGCACCATGAGCAGAATGCAATCTGGAGATGTTTCTCTGCCTATATCCTGGAAGTTTTTTTCTGGGAAAACAAGGTCTGTGTGCTAAGTGCTAGGTGGAATTCAGACAGATGGGTTATCAGCAGCCTAACAAATACAGTCATCTCATTCTGATGCTTTCATTTATTTATTTATTTATTTATTTTAAAGACACCCCATTTTCCCCAGGCCATTTAAAATACAAGACAATAATTAAGAGTGTCTGAAGAAGCTCCAGACAGATTAGAGATACGTCCCAAGAGGTCAGCTGACATTTCCTCTCTCTGAAAGTCCCTGCTCAGCTGCCTCTTCAACCAGCAAACCTTGATTCCAGCGACCATCTGATTAAACAACAAAGCATCAGCAAGTACTAAAAGTCACTTCTCTTGGGCCAGACTGCACTGACAGCAAGGGCAGAAACAGAAAATGATGAAAGGGGAGGAGGTCTTTTGGTGCAAAACATGTCTCTTGGTACTACATAGAGAGCTGGAAGATGAAATGTTTTTCTTCGTGTGATCCTGGCTGGTCTGCTGCTTGCTGTGTCCTAATAGCCTGGATCCTGGTTGTAAGTAGACAGAGATTTGATTTGTATCCTATGCACCACTGTGTGTATATGTGAGGTTGTGCAAATAAGGGCAGTTAACTCCATGATTAGACTCAGGTATCCAAACATTACTCCATGTGAAATGATGTTTTACAGAACTTCCTCTGCAAGACATGATCCTACCTCTCTGCAGCATCCTTGCCCCCTCTCTATCTCTTTGGCAGCACCCCTTGATTGTGAGCTGCAGAATTCACCAGTGCTCTGCTCTGGCTTGCATGTATAAACTAGCTGTGCTCATCTGCTGCCATTCCCAGACCCCTCTGTCCTCCCCTACATCCAGCTCTGCCCTGCTGATCTCTCAGGCAGCACCGGCCTCTGAAACAGGCACGAGTTAGCTGTGCTGGGGCAGTGCCACGCTAACAGAGTTATGCTGCTTGCAGAACTGGATTAGCATCCTTCTCCAAATAACGGGTGAAGGGGGCGGGCTTTGTGGGACAGGGTGCAGAAATACCTGCTTGAGTTGGTGCTTGATGTGTCTGCCCCTGTGACATGTAGACCTAGTAATGTTGCCAGTTTTAGAGCTTTTTTTTCCCAGGAGGATTGTTATAGTTGGTATATTTCTTAAAGCCACAGCTCTTGGTGACATGCTATTACATGAAAATTCAGGCTACTGTTACTTTCTTTTCAAAGAAAGTTTAGTCTTTCAGGGTGAAAATGTGGACAGAGGAGATTTGTATGAGAAGAAAGGGAGAGAGAAGAAAGTAAACACTACAATGTATGTTTTTAAAAGAAGTCATGGGTTTTTTTAGGCAAGCATCCTGCATTTGGAGGAAGGTGATAGATCTTTTTCAGTATTTAAGGCCACCCTGATTGAGGTAACTTTGGCATTTCCATCATACCCCACAATAGTAATTTCTTTTGTGCTGGCCATATCCTGTAGCAACCACCACCAAAAATGTGGACGTTGTTGTATTTAGTCATTGCTGAGGCTAGATAACTCTGGTTCAGGTGTTTGACTGGCCTGACTTTTAGTTTTCAAACCCATACTCTTCCTCTGTGCAGGAGGAAATTCTCAAAAGATAACTGAGTCCTGGCCTTTGCTAATGGCAGACAGTTACAGAATTCACCAAGGGGTCTTTAGTCAGCATATTGGACAAATACAGTTGCTCTACTACTTCTCTCTTTCACTTGCCTTTTAATTTTTGCATCTGAATTATGAAATGCCACTTCCACTAGCCACTGCCCAGGAGCAAGAAGCATTAATATTGATGTTGGAAGGCCGTGCCGCACAGCAGCAGGGTGATTTAAGGATGAGTATGATCAGGGATAGTATTGGAGTAAATAAATTCAAGGTCAAATTTGTTTTTTTCTTTCATCTAGCTCCTTTTTTTTTTTTTTTTTTGACAAGGCAGAATTAATAAAACTAAGTAATTTAAAAGGGGAAAAAAAAGTAAACCGACAGATTCTCTAAGCTACTGACTGGATTAGTTTGTAACATTTCCTGCCTTGCTGGCTTCTTTCTATCCTTCCTGCCACTTGTCACGATGAAGGCAATGCAACAAAGGCCAGTGCAAATAAAGCTGTGCTATCTGGATGGCAGCAAGCCACAGCCCATCTCTGCATGGAAAGGAACTGGGTGGCCAAGAGGTTCTGTAGAGGGGCTTGCAAGCCTAGGGTAGAGTTGGGGAAAAAATGCCAAAGCCTATCTATTGTGTTTATTTCTGAGAAAATGGAATGAGCAGGTCCGATTCTGGAATTTATTCTTGTGGTGGAAGCTTGAGTGACTACCGTTACTCCCTCTTTCTGTAAATAAGTCAGAGCTAGTCTTTTAACTTTCCATCTGCAACTCAGGAGACGGTGACACTGCCCTTGTGCTTTGCCTGTGATGCTGAGCAAGGCATGTCATGCCACCTCCTCCTGCCTACGTGGTCACCGTGATCTGCTCCCAAAAGTGCCCTGGGGACAGGCACAAAGCTCAGGTGTGCCAGCCGTAGGAAGGAGTGAGATGGAGAATTTATGAGCAGCTGCCAAACTGTCACTGTCTTTTTGGGAGTGGGTTGTAAATCCCCAGAGTGCAGAGAGTAAGAAAGGGCTCCTTTCCAAGGTGCTTACCTTCCTCAAAGATGGTGGCGGCAGAAGCAGCAGCACAGTGTGTGGGTAGAGGGCTGGTGAGAGAACCTCCTGCACCACGGCCATCCAGCTCCCTGGGCAGGGAGAGCTGTCAGGCAGAAGCTGGGCTCACCCAGGTCCCCTCGCCGGGGACTTTGCCCGAGTCACCCCCTCTCCATGGCAAGAGTCAACTGACAGCAGGACCCTTGTGGTGCTTGCTTTTTGCAGCTAAGTGTATAGACAGGGCAGCATAATGAGACACGTTTTTGGAGAGTTAGCAGGTTGTTTAGTTGCTGGTGTTCGATGCCAGCACTGGGATGCTTTATTTCCCTACAAAGAAGTCCCAGCGTAGTGGGGGATCAGCACCATTATAATGTAGACTGATGTGACACTTGTGAAATAAAAACGGTGCAGGTAGGAGAGACTGGTGTTTTCTACACTGAATGCCAGTTGCCATTCAGATTTCCTTCCCTTAGAAACCAGGCTGCACAACTGAGGTCTTTTAAGACCCCCCCCGTTTTCCACAGGCCATCAGACAGCAATGACTTGACCAGGCCACTTGTCGGCAATGACTGTAAATGGGTTGGAAATGGTGATTGCAGAGGTTGCAAATACGTAAACTCTTTTCTGCAGGACTGTCCAGCTTGACATCAAGGCTGTTGCAGCTTGGGGCGGGTACTTTGCTTTTTTTGCTTTTTTAAGAAAGCTGTGCTTGCTTCTCTTCTGCCTCTAGCCTCTTCTTTTCCTCTGAAGATTCACTTTATTTGCCCTCCCAAGTTAGGGCATTTCTGTCTCAGATGTTGCTTTTGATGGGATTTTTTTTTTCCCCTACCCATCTTAGTTTCTTCTGACCCCAATTCTGTTTTTATAATGAGGCCATGCTAATTCTTGCTGAGAGCTTATGAGTTTTCTTTAAGCACAGGGAGAGGTCACTGAGAAATGGCTAGGGGTGTTTCTTTCTTCTCAGGGCTGGTGTTCAGAAGGTCTGATCAATTTATTTCCCTATCACCATCAAACCATTTCCTGGCTAAATTAACAGTGGTGCCTTCTGCAGGCATTGTGTTGGGGGGTGGAGGAGGGAACAAATAAATTGACAGAGGGGATGGGAGTAGGAAGACATGGTATATGAGAAGATAGGGCTGGACCAGCAAAGGTCTGTCTACACAAACACCAGCTGCTCTGTCATTGAATGGCAGAGGCCAATGATTTTGCACAGTGTAACTAGTAAGGGAAAAGCAAATTAAACAGTTATTAGAGAGAGGCAATCAGTTGGTACCTTGCAGTGGGCTATAAGCAGATCTGTCAGTCGTCTTTATTAATTGGGGACATGCCTTAAGGGGAGCCCTTTTTAGGCATGTTTACTTAGCTACATAGAAGGTCCTGTCCCTTAGCAAGAGCCTTATCATTGTTATTAGTGGTAATACAATAATAATAGTAATAATGCTGGCAGATTTAACTTCCTCCTGAATGAATGCTTTTGGAGATTTTTTATTATTATTATTGTTGTTACGAAAAAATCAGCCTCCTCATGCTGGGCTCTAATTACCATTTTTATGAGAACTACATGTTCTCCTATTCATGCAAGAAGATTTGTTTATCAAGGGTTTCTCTTCCAGTGATGCTTTTGTAGAGTTTCTCTCTTCATCCTCAGCAAGAAGTGTTGAGGTGATAGGCTAAATGAAAGGCCTGAGTTACTGGAATGGATAAAGAGGCAAAAGGATCAGATCTTTTCATCAGGAAAAAAGGCAGAAGGATCAGATTCCTGGTCAGGATGAATCCATACAGGTCCAATGGAGGCTGTGACGCCACATTGCTTCTTGCCATTTGAAACTTTCACGCAAATGGAGAAAAAGAGAGCAAAGCAGTTAATCTCTGTGTAATTAAGCATTTCTCCAGGCCCAGCAGTATGTCACCCTGATCTGGGGAGCAGTTTAGAAAATGAAAAATAAAATCAGCTCTTCTAGCCGCCTTCTAACATGAGCTTTCTGTGCCTTGGCTCATCCAAGCAGAGCAGTTCAAACCAGAACAAAACCAGAGCAAGCTCTCTTCAAAGTGAGTAACCAGAATTACACCCTCTTTCAGATGAGGTCTCACCAGTGCTTTTTATAATGACATCTCCATTTCTTTGGAATTCTTGGGAATGACACATAGCCACCTCATGAGGCGTTAGTGCTCCCAAATCTGGCTGTTCCTCTCTACTTTCCAACTAACAAGTTTCCCACTTGCATGAGAAACTGTTGCCTGACCTTGCACTTCATGCTTTTCTCATTTCTGTTTGCCCAGTCCTCAAGGTCAAGTAGTTCTTTGTTTGTACGTCTCCTCTCCCTCTGCATTGACAGTATTTTCCAACTATGTGTCATTGGTTCACTTCAATAGCACACTTTTACTTTTATGCTAAGATCAATCATGAAAATATTAAATAAAATTAGTCTCAGTCCTTGAGGAGCTCTGTTAATAATTTCCCCTTTCAGCCTGACCATTTGTCACGTCTTTCATCAATTCCTTATTTGCCTTAAAATTCTTTACTAATGCCATAATCTACATCTTAACTAATAATCCCCTATAAGATACTGTATCCAGTGTTTTACTTAAATGGTGATAGATTAGTCCATACTGCATCTCTTTTGTTTAAAAATATCAGTTATGAGAAAAGGCAGTCGGTTTGTTTGGAGCTTTTGGAAAAGCCATATTGCATTTTATCCTATTTTCTGCTTACCTTGATGTCTTTAATTACTTCTGTATGTATTCCAATGCATTGCATACTGCCAGGATCATAAAACAAAATCTGCAGTTGCCAAGATCACTTTCTGTTTTTTCTTACTTGCATGTTTTGAATAGGGTATTCTGCAGTCATATATTACCCTTCTATATTGTTAGGTGTACTGAGATTCTTGCAGCTTATCTAGCAATATCACTTATCAATTCTTTAAACCTTCTAGAATACAAGTTCTCTTGTTCCACCTCCTTGAGTGCAGTATGATCTCAGAGTTTACTCCACTCTAGGAATTATCATTTCCATTTTCTTATTCCCATTAGCTATACTGCCATTGTCCTACACTCAATATCACGTTCGCTATTAAAAAATGAAGCTAGGTCATCATTTACTTTTTGGCGTGCACACAAATTACCTTCAGTCTCTACTACATGCCCACTGCATAGCATTCCTCCTTATTTTTTCTTTGTTATCCTTTTATTAATATAACCAAAGAATCTTTCTGCTGTTTTTGATAGTAAGTATCCTTTGCAAGGTCTGGCATATCTTGACTTTTGACAAGTATCACTTTATTTGTACACTTCTGGACCATGGAGAGAATGCATTTGTCATGGTTTAACCCCAGTCTGCAACTAGTACCATGGCAGTCACTCACTCACTCTCTCCCCTCCCCAAGGCAGGTGGAGGAGATAATTGAAATGGAAGAGAGAAACTCATGGCCTGAGATAAGAACAATTTAATAAGACAAGAAAAAGAATGATAATGATAATAGTAATAATATACTACTACTAATAATATATATAAAATAAGTGATTGCTCATTAACTCCCATCACGCTGAGCAGCAAGCCCCAGAAGGGACACCACAACAGCCCTGAGCAGATGATCATGGAGGGAGCAAAAGGCCAAAAAGGCAAAAAGCTGGAAATTCAAAAAAAGCAGACTAATGAGCTGGAAAAGCCAAACAGAACTAACGGGCAACTCCAAACGGAACTGAACTAACCTAACTACTGAAAAGCTCATGAAGCAGAAAACTAGCTCAAGTTATTTACAGAGCATGACGCAAATGGTAGGGAATATTTCATTGACTAACCTGGATGTCACATTGCCCCACTTGTTTCCCTCCCAGCTACTATCCACACCTGGATCTGGAAAGTTAAAAAGTCCTTGGTCTCCTAGGCAACAGCCAAAATATCAGTGAATTCTTACGCTCTTTTCATATGAACTCTAACACACAGGTTAGCTACTGAAAAGAAAGAAGTTAGCTCTTCTCAGGCAAAGCTTGTGAACTTGGCATGTTATCACATTATTCTCATACTGAATCCAAAACAAAAGACCATGCTAGCTGCTAGAAAGAAAAGATTCTAACTGCATGAAGAAAATTAACTCAATTTTAGCTAAACCAGCACATCATTCCTCATCGCTCATATCTTTCGTATGTTCCTGATAGGTTCTCCTGTTGCACAAACATCCTTCTTAAAGGGATCTTTTTGTTCCTTATTCGAGATAAAGAAACTGCAAGAGAACTGTGTGCTATCATTTGATGCTGTCATCATATGGCTAGAGAGAACACACAAGGTTTGCACAGGCAATATCCGAGTGCATTAAATAAAAAAATCCCAACTTTCCGTCAACTTTTCATTTCCTCTATCTCATCTGCTTTAAAAAGAAGCTGTAAACTTCTGTATTTAAGTAAGCAAGGTTAAACCATGGGTTCAAATCCCACCGCTGCATCTGAAACTTGGAGAAGCTTCCGGCAAAATTCCCAACTTTGCAGCTTGGATTTGTTTCTTATTCTGAGCATGCATTTCTAGACTCAATAAGGTAGAAATAAATTTTGCCTCTGCTGCTCAAGTAATGGGTGGGTGGAGTTGTCTCATTGTGAATAATACTTCCTGGGACAGATTATAGCTATTGAGGTAGAGAAGGATCAGGAGGCATCAGGATGTGAACAGGTGAGATCAATCCAGACTTCAGTAATACTGGCACTGTGGTGCACTTGCTCTCTTTCCGTACGAAATGAGAGCAAGCAAGGTGCCTCCCAGATTACTGCTCAGTGAAGATTAGACAAGATGGAATTTGCATGGGTCTGAGCTTATTTGTATTCATTGGAGTCCTTGACACCCACCTCAATTCCAGCAACCTAAAAAATAATGGTTACGTTAAAGCTTTCCAGCAAATGCCCAAAGCACAGATCGTTATCATCTGAGTGACAGGAGGGAAAGAGATGAGGAGGAGAGAAACGGAAAATCCACATCCTCCTGCTGCCCAGATTTGCATCGTGCAACACTCCAATAGACCAGAGGGGGATATTTTTTCCCCAATATGAATGCATGCCTCTATCCTAACAGTGAAAGCATGAAACATGTGGTTCACACAAACATTCAGTCCATAAACACTGACTTTAATAGAAGAACACACAGCTACCACAGTGCCTGCACAGACAGTCGTATCTGTGGAAACATTCATAAAGACAACCTCAAGTAATAATAATTAAAAAAAAAAAAATCCTGTGAAATGTAACTGTATTTTCACATGGACTGTCTATGGGCTGCGCATTTAAAAAGCAAAAGAATACCTAAAGAACAGAAAACTGAATTAGCAACAATATAGGGTATATACTGGGGACCTGACTCTGACACCTCTTCTGGTCCAAGTAGTCTTCCTTTTTGTAATTCTTCATAGCCTACTATTTTGCTTTTCCATAACCCTTGGACTCCAGCTAGTTGAGACTGTGGATTACCTGAGTGTGCAGGGTTAGCTAGAGAGGTGTGCCTTTTAAACCAGTGTGGGTTACCTGAATTTTAAGCTGTGGTGTGATTAGACTAGATGATCTTTGATGTCCCTTCCAATCCCTAACATTCCATGATTCTGTGATACGCAGTTGCACGCAGAGTGATTTGAACCCACCTGGACACACCAGTTTCTTCTGTACCCCCTCTCTGAACCCAGACCTTCACACTATTCTAAGTTTAATGGTAACTATTCTTCTCTTTTCTCCTTAAGTAATGAATGATTAGTGTAGGATATTGGTGACAAAAAGTGGTATTCTCGGGCTTGTGTACCAAATGCTTCAGTACACGGGTGGTTGGGTTAACTATGTATAGGTATATAGTACTGGTTTACACTCTGTGTGATATCTGAGAAATCAATCAAAGGCGAGCACATTTAACATATGGCCTGTGCTCTTCAGGACATCCAAACAGCATACCTTATGGTCCCTAAGATGTCATCAGCTGCCTAGATTTAGGAAACTGGATCAGAGTCTATTTGATTCACAGGAAGGTAGTATAACCGTTTAGTATTGGATCTCAACAAAACCTGAGTACTCAGCAATGAAAAATGCTTTATAGGGTTAATAGCCAATATCTATGCTTGTGCAGAGAGAGACCTATAACCGTAATAAAAGTCTCCCAAACAGACAGGACTCGAAGGCTAATTATCTAAATGTATTTTCCCTTTCTCTTTTGTTTTTATTCTCTGCACTTTTTAACAGCAGAGAGAAAAAACTGCACACATAGCTGTTATTTTGACCAGGTTTTGTATCTTCCTGATTTGAGCATGTCAGGGCTTTATTGCAATGCGATTTCATTGTCTCAAGCTTCAGTGCCAGTTTATTTGCTTTGCCACCCATTTTGAGGGGGTTTATTTGTGACCTCAGAGACACTGTGTGTGTGTGTGGTTATAAGGAACTGTAATAAGGGAATTTTGAGCTGCCCCTTGGTGTATCAGTGACAGGTCTGTCACTACTTGATATTAGCATGTTTTGAGGAGGTTGGAAGAAGTTCACGCACATACACCTGAAATAATTTGAATCTTTTGGTAGTTTTGGGAATGAGAAGTTAAGGACTAGATAGACACACAGTGCAGACTGCTAGGCATCACTCATCTCACTTCAGGGATTCATTGGCTGACACCAACTTGTTTTGCTTTTGTGTGGCACCAGCCTGTACAAAAAGTCACCACCAGGACTTTTTGAATGGAAAGAAAAGGCTACAGGGGAAGTTGAGTTATCCCGTTGCACCAAACATGGGAACCACTGTATAGCATCTCTGAGAAGTGTTCCTTCTCGAAGGAAAAAGTTACATTTATACACAACAGACCTGTAACATCTGTTCCTGAGGCATCTTCCAAAAGGACTGGCATCCCTTCCACTATGCAATTTCTGACAGAGGAAGGAATTCAGGTCTTTGGAGTGTAATTTTCATGTAGTTTTTCGAGATCTCCTAAAAGCACTTTTTCTGTGATTGCTATCACCTTTTCCCACTGCCAGCAGAGTGTGTATGGTGGAGTGAACAAGTGTTCTTCCATTGCCTGTTTCTAAAGAGGGTTTGTATATACTGTAGCTCCAGCTGGAACACCATGGTTCAAAGCTCTCTTTTTATTCTAGGAGGTCTCTGTTTCGATCTCAATATATTGGCCATGTCATAGTAATTTTTTAAGAGAAATAGATCTACACTGTGCTATAACCGATCTTGAATGTGATTTTATAGCCTTATAAGGTGGAGTGCAGAAAAATGAAAAATGGATCTTCCAGGCTGTGGTTCAGTTCTGTAGGAAAGGGAGGGAAGAGGGTGAGGGCATACAGTATGATCGTGACAAAAGAAAGTGAGGCTTCTCTTTAGCTGAAGAATCTCTAGCAGTCTTGTTTAGTTGTCTGTTCTTCCTTCTGACTTCCCTCATAATAGTGGCACAAGGGAAGTGGGACTGGTCTGCAAGTAGGTTGTATTAGCTCTGCTTGGCAAACTTCAATTTAGGCTAGCAAAAGGCTTGAGGGAATAGCAGGTTTTCTTCAAAGAGGAGGAAGTGTGCATATGTGTAGGTATATCTCAGGGGAAAAGTGGGCAAGGAACAGAGGAAGGAAGCCAGTGGAAGAGACATCGTTTTCTGTAAGCAGAAGGTAAAAACTACCTCTCCTCCTCTCAAAACATACTGTTCTTTTTAACATCAAGAATGTCATTTTCAATGAAAGATTATTGGAAGCATGAGAGGGCATGGGCAGCAGCGCAATCATGATGCTGATGTCAGCAGTGGGACTGCCACTGTTAATATGTTTGCGCTTGCTAAGGACCCGTTCGGGCATAGACGGCAATTTGAATCTCTGATTTCACTGTATTTCCTTAGATGACGGTTTTTCCAGTTCCCCTTCTCCTACACAAACATCTCAGATTCCAGCGCCCTGTACTCTTGAATTTAGTTATCTACGTGATGCCCCGCAGTGAGACCAGAACAGTTATCCACTTTTGCAATTAGGACAGTCCAGTTAAGGAGTTACAGATTAGTGATTTGCCTGTGTCTTCATTCAGAATAATGCAGACCTGGAGGAGTAGATGCATCGAGTGGAAACATCAGGATGAAGGACCTGACTGTAAAAATTTCAAGGGGGCTTGCTTTGAACTACATCCAGCAGTGAATTGAATATCCATTAGCAGGTGGAGTACATATGACATGCATCTTATTTTTGGCAGAAAAAAAATCCAGCCTGTGTACCTCTAGACAGTTTCACAGTCCAGACATGGATACTGGGGGTGACTTGGTGATTCACTTCAATAGCACATTTATGCTTCGAACTGTATCACTAATGTGGACAAACCAGAAATCATCTACTACCTTTTGAGATGGCCTAGGTCCTACAGGGGTGTCAAACTCATTTTCACGGGGGGCCACATCATTTATACAGTCCTAAAATTGCATTTGTCCCTGGAGCCCAAATGTGGCTCCCAGTGAACATGAGTTTGACATCCCTGCCCTAGGATATCCTGCCTGCTGTCTCTCATAGATCTGATGTCATATTTGCCAGCCTTGTGCAGATACCTCACATACAGTAGGGCAAATCAAATTATTTCTGTGTGGGCAACTGAACCAAGCTCAGGTCTGTAGCAAAACAGGAAAACAGAGTTCCTTCACATCCTGGGAGACTTTCCTTTCAAAAATAATTTTGAGATTGCTGTTGGAATTTAAAATTAGATGAGAGCTAGCTACTGGAAAGGAGAAATTCTTCAGCAGTATCGTCATTCTCACATGGCCGTTCCTGTCCATTAGGTTACTAGGTAAATAGCTTTTTCTTCTTGGCTGATAAATTTAATTAGAGATTTCTAGTGAAGATGACTAGGTTTCTTGGATTGTGGAGAAGTCATAGTACTTGAAAATAATGACCTCACTGGGTTTCAGTCATCAGTTTAATAAGCAGTTATTGTTCATGAATTATCTAAGTGGAAATAAGCTTGATGTAGACAGTGTTGCAAAACACTACCAAAATTTGATCCATCTGCAGTGATCCAGACAGGAACCTCAAATCTAAATACATGTGAAATTTAGAATTTTTTTATTTTAGAGTTTGGATAAAGAACTGATGGATTTTGAAAACTTTTGTTTTCTGAGCTTTTGAGCTTGAACCTAGGTCAATACATTGCTTCTATAAAGTATCCACTGGGAGTTCTCCTGGGCTAGCATTGTATCTTACCATGTCTTGGATGAGCCACTACCATAAAAAAGGTTAGTCATTGCAGAAATTTGTGCTGAGATGGCCTAAGAAACAGTGATTTTTTTTTTCCTGAGATGGTCATGCAACATACCATGGTGTGGTGAAAGGGAGTCATACTGTTGCTTACAGAGACAGTTCTTTGTAATATCACAAAGTAAGATGGCAGAAGATGGCACACATTTCACATAAAAGTGAGATCTGGTGCCTGCTTGCAAGAATTAGATGTTAGCATTGTTCCCACTTTGTCACTGGGCTTCACCCTCAGTACTACTGAATTAAGTCTAGCTGACACAGGCACCAGAGGGACACAATGATTCTGCTCCATCCCCTTTTATGTCTAAGGCTAACAAAAACAGAAAAGGACTCGAGCTCTTAATTGTTCTTGGTGGCTTTCACCAAAGCTGTCTTGTCAGACTTAAATTAGATGTGTTGTTTGGTAATGCTTGGGTGGCAGGTAAGTGTACCAAAGAGATAGACTAAAACTCAGTTTAAAACATTAGTAGATTGCACACCTGTTCTTTTGCACTGTGTTTGATTCTACTCTAATTGCAAAACCCTGCAAAAAGTCATGTTACTGTAGCTAGTAAGTACCTTTCAACTGGAAGCACTGTTTTTTAGGTACAGTCTCCTTGCAAAATTCCACCTTAGACCATTCTTCTCCTTGACCTCTTATAAAAATCTCGCATAGATACAGAAGTCATCTGCACAATTTCCTGTGATAAACTTATTCCATAACATGGCTTTTAAAAAATCAAGCATCCCTCTCCGACAATGGCTACACTTTAGCAGTAGGTGTGAAAAAAGGCCAGTATTCTACAGGACATATGTAAATCTTCTGAATGCTTTGAGATAAAGTGCAATATAAATGTCTGGTGATAATATGGCTTGGCAACCTTGTCCTTGCTCTATACCTTGTGGTTGGTTGAATGATTTACTAACTAATTATCTGGTAGGAGGCAGCAGTAACTTACCCCCAGACCACGTATTAACAATGTTGATAAAGACAACAGCTGTAACCAGGGTGCCTCACCAGGATACACAGAAGGTGGAGATCCTCTTGAAATAATTCTATCAGCTAATTTAACCCTGCAGACAGTATGGTTTCTTTAAAACCTTTCTGTATGGTCAATGTAGGAAAATGTTGGGCCACTGCTGAATGGGGCTAGGACTTGTTGTCAAAAGATGTGGAAATGACCAAGGTACCTAATGCCACTTTCACCTTGGTTTTTACTAGGAATATTTGCCTTTGGACTTCCCAGGCCTCTGAGAGCAGTGGAGAACTCTGGCACAATGAAAGACACCCCTGGTAGAGCAGGACCAGGTTATTTAAACAAACTGGACTCAGCTACATCCATGAGACCTGACAGGACGTATCCATAAATGCTGAGGGAGCAGGCTGATTTCATTGTGAAGCCAGATTAGTCCTGTAAGGTCTTGGCAACTGGGGGAAGTTCCAGAACACTGGAAGAAAGCAAGTGTCACACCTGTCTTCAAGAGGGTAAGAGGGAAGATCTAGGGAACTACAGGATGTTCAACTGTAACTTAATCCCTAGGAAGGTGATAGAGCAAATAATCCTGGAAACCATTTCCAGACCCTTGAAGGACAGGAAGGTTGACTGGGTGTAATCAGCATGGATTTACAGTGTAATGACTAGTTTAGTGAATGAGTGTGATCTTGAGTGGTGGTCTTGAAAGAGCATATTGTTTGTTTTGACTTCAGAAAGCCTTTTGACAGTCTTCCATAAGATCCTTATTGATGAACAGATGAAATATGGACTAGGTAAGTGGGCAGCAAACTGGGTTTAAAAATGAAGACACTCTTCTCAGTGACAGCCAGTGAAGATACAAGAGACAATGGACTCAAATTGCAATACAGGAAATTCCATTTACATGTAAGAAAAGCTTTTTCTAAAGCAAAGGTGCTCAAACTCCAGAATAGGTTGCCCAGAGAGTTTTGGAGTCTTCATCTTTGGAGACATTAAAAATGACTCATGGCCCTGAGCAACCTGTTCTCGTTAATCTTGCTATGAGCAGTGGAGCTGGGCTAGATCAACTGCAGAGGCACTTGCCAATCTCAGCAATTGTCCTGTGAATCTGAGTGCTTATGTTTGATGTGATGTGTTTATATTAGGTTAAAAGCTCTGAGGAGATAACAAAGGTAGAGCTGCTGGATGGACAGAGTCCTGTATGTAGAAGAAAACCTGCTGAGACCGTCCGTTTTCTTGTAGAAGTTCTCTTGAACTCATTTTAAAGTGTCTGAATAGCATCTCTTGGCTTTTTGCTTGCCTTCTGGTAAGATTTCCTATTCTTCTTTTAAGTGTTGATTTTTTAATTTATTTATTTTTTAAGTATCTCAGCTCCCACTTGAAAGGTAGAAAGGCAGAATTGTGTGTTCACAGAAGAAAGAATGAAGATAATATGTACAAGGTGCTCGCTTTCCCCTTAAATCTTAGATGGATGAAGGTATATTGACCCACATACGTGATGCAGTCCAGAGAAGGAATGCAGAAAGAATAATTCTTGTACTTAAAGTTGCCCAAATTCTTCAGAAGTATTCCAGAGTTTCACTTGTATATTGAGATGGTTCCCTGGTCTTACCTGGGTAACTTGCTCTTTTTTATTTTGGAATGAAATCTGCTGATTCAGGCAACAATATGAACCAGCACTGCTATGGCAAAAGAAGAAAGCTTAGGTGGAAGTAAGGACATAGTTTGGCTTCAGATTCCTTATCATGCAAATATTATATGTTCAAAGAAACAAAAAAGCCACCTTGGTCACCTATGAAGACAAGCTTTTGGCTTTGACGGTCAGGAGAAGAATAAACATGTAACAGTTTCCTTAATAAACAGAGCATGTTTGTTGTTAAGCCACTGCAGAACAATAAACTTCCTGTCTAAATAATTGTCTATTCCCACCACAGCCCTTGTGTGCTGAAAAGATACAGGGACTGGAGGTTCTGATAGAAAATATTGATCTTTTGGTTGAGGTCAACAAGTGGTGATGAGAAGGGAAGAGAGAAGGATGGCAAAGCATAAGCTCTGTTCACATTTTTTTTTTACAAGAGCATCCACTTGAAGAAACCAGAGACAATGTCCTTGTTTCATTAGTTCATTGTAAAGATCTCCCCTTTGCAACGGAGACATTTAGCCTCTAGGGAAAGACAGCTAAACAGAAATCCATTTACCTTTCACTTGTTTTTCATAATTTCCCCTGCTACTTTGGTTAATTAATTATCACCGCTATTTGTGTTTAAACAAGGGGTCTGTCTCCCTCCCTCCTCCCAAGCCCATCTGCTCCTCCATGACCTTGCTTGTGAAGTCACCACTGTGCTGACTTTGTGAAAGCACAAACACTTCCATGGCAACAGACAGCTGTGTCACAAAGGCAGGGCTGTGACCTCACGGCAGGAAGGACTGGGCTGCTGGTGGAGGAGAGATTTTCACCCACAAATGCAGAAGCTTTTGATGATGACAGAGAGGAAGGCAAGGCGGGATATCCAGAACAAATGATCTCGCTGTTTGACTGCTTCTGCTTTAGAAGGCGTCCATCACTTTAAATCCTCTTTTTCAAAGATCCTTTTTAAACTTGTGTGTTTTTCATGCAAGGGGAATGGTTTCTCTCTCAGATCTCAGGTCAGAAGACATCTACAGGAAGAAGCAGGGGATGGATTTAATCACAGAGGACATGGGCCTGAGTTTCTACAAAGCCTGGGAGGTGTCCAGATCCAAATTTTCATTTGTTCAGATTGGTCAAACAAACCTAAGTCTTGAGAGACAGTCTGATTTTTATTCTGATTGCACATGGATTTCTATTTTAGTCTACCCCCACTCAAACTGCCTGTCTTCTGAATGAAATCAGGTGCTCCTGTGTAGAGCAATCTAGCAATGAAAGCTTTCCTTTATAAACATTTGCATGGCTGGATGTGAAGTGGAAATTGGGACTCATGATCACAAAGCATTTTTAATGTAGAGGCAGCAAGACACATCAAAGCTAAATAACATACAAGTGGTACTCCACAAGCTGTCTGCAGAAACTACCTCTATGTGTATTGATTGTAAGGCTACAGAAAATGTATCTTGATCAGTGTGTTACTGTCTTCTTCCTTGGCTGATTGCTTGGTTGTTCCATGAAATGCCACAGCCTTCAAATCCGCACACCTCCTTCGTTAGCTAAAAGTAGTCAGTGTTTTGATATAATGCGTTGCAGTTTATTGCCTTAGAACAATTTATAGTGCAGTGTGCTACTGCGATAGGCTAATCGAGTCAAAACAACTCTCTGTTTTGGATCTATTCCATAATTAAATCCTGCTCATTCAGAGCATGCATGATGGGGCTCCGCTGATGTGACCCACAAGGAACCATTTACTTTTCTGAAGTCCATTTTCTTTCAGGTGACATGGAAGATGATGGCACTTGTAGGACAGGTAGGGCTCAGCAACCCCTTGCTGCAAATGCCAATACTGGATCACAGTGAGTGGAAGCAATTTCATCGGGTTTTCATATCTGTTGCCAAACCAGAAAAAATTAATATCCAGAACTGTGCATTTGTTATCCAAATGCCAAACCACCGCCTACTTTTTCTGACTTTGGGGGAGTGGAGGGGGGCAGGCGGTGGAGGAGAAGAAGAAGTAGGGGGGATGAGAAAACAGGATTGAAGGGAGAGACTTCATTTAATGTTATGATCTGTTTACAACACTTTTGGGAATTTGAGAGACCTAGTACAAATTTTTAAGATTTGCCTAGTCAATAGTTGGAAGCTGAATCAAAGGGAAAATCAAGCCCTTTGTGTCCCATTGAATGGCTCTCACCCAAGTATCATTTTATTTCATGTCTGATTTGTCCTTAGCATCCTATCCAGCTGCTGCAGCTGTTTACTTTGCATTCCATCTGATTCCCTCCTTATGTCTTCTCATCTGGCTTCTTATGTCCTGCTCGATTTTCACGAGAGCATCAAGCATTTCCCATCATTTGCCAGTGTCCTGATCTCTGTTACCTTTCTTCTAGACACAGATCTTCCTTTCCATGTGCTCTTTACTTCCTTGGATATTTGGACCTATGAACATGTGTTACACCTTCTGCCCTCACATCAATCTGCTATAGTGTCCTCTCAGACACTGATGCAGACTTTTCTGGTTTGCACTAGCCATATATTTGGGTTCGTTGTCTTTTTTACTGCAAAAGTAATTTTCTTGGAGTCCTGCACCCTATGTAGTGTGGAATGATTATTGCTGTCAAATCTGGAGATCCAGTAACCTCTGATCACCATAACAGAATAGCTGTTAGAATCCAGAAAGAAACTAGCCTTTCTTTTTTGCCATGTAGCCTGTCTGTTTCTTTGTTCTGATGTAATATCCACTAGAGGATCATGGGGAAAGCTTGTTTTGGGACAGCAGTAATGTTATATTTAAGTATGCTTTCAAAAAAAAGAAAAAGGGCGAGAAGTTTCTTTAGTTTGGTGTGTTCTATCAGAGGCAAGATAATAGAATTTCTAAACCCATTGATTTTATGGCATTAGGAATCTTCTTGATAAGTCAGTCTCTGTACACTGGTGATCACTATCTTCAGTTATATAAGCAGCACCGTCCCCATTTCATTTTCAATAAGAAATTGAGGGAGACTTAGCTTTGTGGAAAAATATGGGGAAAATAAGTCGCATAAGATCTCTGTGCTGTTGGGGTACAGCATAGCTATTTATTATTAAATACTGTAGGGGTCAGAGGGAAAGTTGGAGGATGTGTGAGCAGCGAATTGTGAAAGTGAGCCCCAGGCTTCCCCAGCGGGCAGTGCTGGGGGCCTGCACAGGAGCACTGCTCATGAGGTGCTCACAGGTGCTCCAGCACCAGCCTTCCAGTGAGCAGCCTCAGAGGGAATGGGCATGGGAGCTTCATGTAGAAGATGCTCACTGCTGCTCCAAGGTGTGTGTGACCAACGCAGGAGCAGCCACTCTTGGTAGGAGGTGTTGCAGGGAAAGGGGCAGGAGTTAGGATGGTGGGGAGATCCCAGTTCCTTGCAGCTCTGTGGGTGCAATGCACATACAGTATTGAAACACTTCTTAGTTCTGGGGATGGGGAAAAGCATTGTACCGCCCCTAAGGGGTGTCTGAAAAAGAAGGAAAATAAATAGGGAAGGTGGGATCTGAAGCAGAGCCGTGGTGTTGCCAGATACCTTGGCCGGATAGATGCGCAACATCCCTTTCCAAATGCTGCCTCCCTCCATGGGGCTGTCCAAGTCCGTTTTCTACTTGGCTGGTTGTGCTATTGAGCCCCATTTAGAAGGATTCACATGTGACCTGAGACTGTCCTCTAAATGTCTGAACCTGTCCTATACAACATAAATAATGCAAAAACAAACATGCCAAGCAGTAACCTTCACTTGTCTCCCTGACACTACTGGAGGGAGGGAGGAAGGGAAGGAGCGAGTGCGAGCAAGTGACGGAACAAACTGCATGTTAGGCAGGCAGGAGACCGGCAAGGAGAGGCAAGGTACAGCATGAGGAACTGTGAGAGTAATTAGATTTGCTCTCCACAGAGCTCTGGTGTTTTAGACCAGGACGACCATCTGCTGGCGCACTGTCCTTTACACACAAGGCTGGGGAAGCATCCAGCCCCAGCCTGGAGCAGAGCAGCCCAGCTCCATGGCCAGGGTGTACAGGACCCTTTGGTAGTCTCCTGGACTTTTCTGCTTAGCATGGGCTGCAGCTGGAGTCAGGTGAAGGCACCAGTACTGCGCAAGTTAAAATCTTCACTGTGCCACTCAACTGTCCTGGGAGCCTCAAGTGAATCAGTTGATGTAGCACAGTGCGTGTTCTTTTCCCTGTACCTTCCCCCTCCCCACTCCCCAAGTCTTTAAAGTGGAGAAGAGGATCTCTTTTTCCTAGTGAATATACTTGTGATGCAAGTATTCGTTAATTGAGAATGCAGTTGTACACGGCATGCGTGCTAAAGTACGATCAACTATGTGTGGAAAACAAATGCACACAGACTTAAATAGCTGAGATTTTTATCTTTGTCCTCCTGGAGAATGGGCAGCAAGTTGTCTCCATCTAGGGACTTGGCAATGAAAAAAGATATTTCACTGTTCCTTTTTTCTCTCTCTGAGACAGTGAGGTAAGGGACTGACCTGCATATTTCCTCCAAAGAGAAGAGCTTCTCCATTCCAGCAGTGGAATGTATCTGTCAGGTTAAAAATTGTGAGACTTTCTTCATTTCTATGTGGAAAAAAAGTGGAGGTTTTTTTTTTTCTTCGTTTTCTGTTGATCCCTTGAAACTTTGCTTCAGAGAATTCTGTCTAGGACAGTGTTAAAAATACAGGTTGTGGACACAGAGAAAGTATTTTTCCTGGATGTTCCTCCAAAATACTCTGCAGTGGGAAGTGGGATGGGTAGGCTTCTGAGGATGTCATGCAGACAAGTGCAGTGGCCAGCAAGCTCTATGGCGACTGTAAAAGCACCAGGCACCCAGGGAGGGCACATGTCTAGAGGATCACAGAGTGGCTGGCGCAAGCTTACCTTTCAGATAAGAAGAGTGCAGCAATCCATTCCCAGAGCCAAGCTGGCATAGGCCTGAATCTGATGGATGCATATAGGACATGTGGGACAGTATCTTGCTGCGAAGCAGCCACCTGCACAGATGGTAAAGGCCAAGCCCCAGCTCAGCTTCTGATCAGGGTCCAAGAGCTACGCAGATAACTTTCTCTAAACCAACTGTGAGCTGGGGGGGAGAGGGGATGGTGCACAGGGAAAGAAAAAAAAACAAAAAGAGAGGACTTCAGCCTGAGAATCTTGGCATCCAGGTGCTTTTGGAGCAAGGCTGTCCTGCTCCCAGTGGATTTCAAGCTGAAGGAAATCCAAGTTTCTGAGCTGATCAGATGTCCCAGCTTATGCGTAAAACCAGAAACCTTTTGTTCTGAGGAGTGCAGAAGACAAAGCTGCAAGACTGAAGAGGGTGAGATTGTTGGCATGCAGGAATGCTGGGTAACTCCCTACCTTGAAAGTAAGCTAGGTAAGCTATTGCAGGCTGATTCCCTGGGTACTGCTGCCCTTATTCTGGTGAGCTGTGTTTGCACAGAGCTCAAACAGAACTCGTTCCAAGCCATCGTCTTTGCACTCGGAACCTGCCTCCCCATCTGCTCACCTGCCGTCCATCACTGCCTGCGCTCCGGGATTAATGTTCCCACTCCTGCATGCCAGCAGTCCAACTCGCTCAAGCTTTTGTAGCTTGCTTTCATGAGGATCAGATCAACTATTCTCCTGGCCCGCTTTTCAGCACACACCACCTTAATCTCTGTCACATTCACACACTTTCTCACATGCACATAATACACACACTTCGGCCAAGTACCTTTTGCTCATTGCATTGCTCACAACATTAAGAGAGGTGTTTGTTTCAGCAATGTGATTATCCCATGTGTAAGAAATTTTCTCTTCATTTTTCTTCTTTGGTCAGAGAAAGGCCGTTCTATGCAGAGCTTGCAAAAATTTGTTTCCACCTTTATTAATAGTGAACAGAATCTTGTCTCTGATGTGTGACAGGGAAGCCTAAGCCATTATTTTAAATTTCTATTTAAAAAGCGACAACAGTCACAGAAAACTCACAACAGAATATCTGTGTCTTACCTACATAGATCATCATCATCATCTCCTAGCTATATGCAAAACAGATCACTTTCCCCCCAGCCCTGTGCTCTGATGGGACTCAGTTTCTAAAGAAACGGGATTTATGATTCACACGGATTTTTAATATGCCATCAGAACGGCGCGGTGTCTGAAAAGCGATGCTACTTATTTCGGATCCCAGCAGACCTTCTCACCAGTATTGACTTGCAGATGAAAGCTACCGTGTACTTTTAAAATAAAGATGCTGAGCCTTGTCAGCACAGAATTGCAGGGCACAGGCACCTGGCTTTAGCACAGAAATGGTGGTGGCAGCGGATTTACAAAACTTTTACTCTGGCTGAGCATCCTCAGGGCTCCAGTCCATCCTTGAGTGGAGCCACTTGTGTGCAGACCCATGAACCCGTTTGAAGGGTAGTATCAGGTGCATGTTTCTGGGCAGTCATATCGGTTTGCCTGGCTCTGAACCTGTCACAAGGTACAAATGAGGAAACGAAGGTTGTCATTTCAGTGACAGAGAGTTTTCTGTCACATGGGACCTGCTTCCTGAGACTTGTCCCCGTGTGTTCAGATAGCTGTGGTCTCCACATGGCTCGGGCTGCGCTTAGAGCATGCATGGCATAAGTCAATGTTTCTGCGGTCTGCAGCTAGTCAGTGTGTGTGTTGTGCTGGGCTTTCACCGAGCCCACTGTGTGCTGGAGTGGTGAGGTAAATAGTGTTGATGCTAAATTTTGCAAAGGGCTCACACCCATGATTAAATGATCACGGATTTACTGGTGGCTGTAGTTTTCTCAGCTTTCAGCTCCACATGTACACTGTTAGCAAATGCTGGGAGGGAGACTGGAGATATGCTGTGTCAGGTGGATCTAAGTCTGATTTTTGGCATTTGAAATGTTTTAATAATAGTCCTTTTCTGCCTTGGAAACAAAAATCAACCTAATCGCCCCTTGACTTCACCGTAGGTTCAAAACAGATGTTTCTGATAATCTGTTTTCAGAGTCAAGGATGGGTTAAAAGCAGGCAAGATAATTATAATGGGAGAATACTTGAATTAAGAAATGGTAAGGAAAGAAAATGTGTCCCTCTGCATGTGGAATACATACATGTCTGCGTGAGAGAATACAAGTGCCCACTGCTCTTTCTGACTGTATATGCATTATTTGCTTGGGCTAATGAGTTTCTGTGGCTTAAGAAGTCACCCAGCACATCCTGTCTGTGTGTGTTTTCCTGCCCTTGGGGTAATGACTTGATCCACAGTGGTAGTTAAATTTGGCTTCAGTCCCTTTTATTTGCTAAGATCGTGCCCACAGAATTACACAACTTCAGCCGATGGGGAAGCACAGTCAACTGGTTATCTGTGTCAAAACTATTTATTTAAGTCTTTTATCTAGTTCTTTTCTTGTTCCCATTGTTGCTGCGAAGTGAAAAATGCATGAGTTTTTCAAGCTGACCACAACAATTGCTCCAGGACCTTTGTACCAAAGAGTAGAGGCAGGAGGAGATTGAAGGGGATGCTGATAGCCTCTCTCCTCACAGAGTTTTGGCTACCAGGACTCAGAGCCAGCTTGGTTCAGTTCAGCCCCTGCCTGAGCTATATCACACTAAGAATGCGAGTCTCCAGGTCAGCCACAGCCATGCTTGGCCATGTGTGTTGTTAATCCAGAGCCCCAACCTGCAGCTGATGTACTGGCCTGGCTGCAGCCCAGCACCCTCACCGTGGCTCTGCCCAGCCATCACAGGGCTACGTCTGACCCTGGGGACCCTCACCAGGACTGATCCAGACCCAAGCCTGCAGGCTGATGTCCTGGCTTGGCCTTAACTCATCTCAACCCCTTTCCCAGGGCCCTTTTTGGTCACCCCTGGGCTGTGTCTGGCTCTGCGTACTCTTACCAGGCCAGATCCTGACTAGCACTTCTTTCTTCATGGTACTTGAACACAGAGCTTTCAGATGCACGTTGATGCTGGAACACAATTTTAAAAAAATAATTATTGATTACTTACACGATGGTCAGTATGCTAGGCAAACTCACAGTCCTGATCTCTAAACGTAGCTGGCTGACTGGTATCTTGCTGGGTTCAGGACTCTGTGAGAGAGGTGTTGAGATAGGTTGGCTGATTTTTCTCCCAAATGAGAGCCAGGCTGATCGTGAGCAGTCTGTGTTGCTTGCCAAGGGATAAGTAAGGTAACGTACAATAGACTACTGTTATGGCTGGACAGACTATTGATACCCAACTGGATGAAACCATTAGGAGCACAAGCCACTGTCACCTGGACCTTTGTTCCTGTGAAATAAATAATGTTGTGGCATGGATTTCATTTAATAATGAGCTGATTATAAACACAAGGTATCCCTTGCGTGAAGTGCAAACATTTGAGTACTTACCCTTCTCCCCAGTTAGGGCAAATAAGTCAGCCTAAATAAATTTGTATTTAAATGATGAGCATTAAGAAACAAAGAGTCTCAAAAATGAGAAAGCATTTCGCTTGCTTCAGGTCCAGTTTATAAATCTCTAAGCCTCTTCGGGGCCTCCTGGAAGCTGTAACACAGGACCTACCACATGCTTGTTCTCTCTTACATACTTTGCGCCCCTTCGGACTTCTTCTTCCATAGTGCATTAGACCCTTAAGTCTGAGTTATCACAGAGAACAGTTTTATTCCGTGAAAACAAAGAAAAATGTTTCGGTCAACCGGGGTGATGATTATGCAGCCAAGCACAAGGAGTATAAACAAAACAAAACGTATTTTCACTATGCGTAGCTTTTCTTCCTAGATTAAAGCAAACAACCAGAAAGAATATTGGTCTCCCATGAGAAAGCAATGTATTGGTGAATCTTCTGTAAGAAGACAAAGAAACTTTGAGAATAAAATGGCTGTTGGGGAGAATTTTTGAAACAGATTTAAAGGGGGAAATATGCAGAAAGCAAAGAAGGAAGGATTTCATGTGGCTTTCGCCATAATAATAATAATACTTTGCCCAGTGCGTATGCTTTACTGCTCACTGTAGCCAAGAGCTAAATACCCTGCCCACCAAACAAAATCAGCGAAAGGCAAGGCTGGCTTTGCAGGCAGGAAAACTTCACGGGTGCATCCATCAAATCCTGCAATGGGACCAGTGAAGCACACAGGCTGCAAGGCATCAGTAATGAGAACTGGAGAATAGAAAACCCTCAGCAGTATGGGCTCAATAATTAATCAAAGCTGAAAATCTTTCTAACGAAGGCAGCAATCCCAGCAAAACAGAGAGAGAGCATTTAAGCAGTTAGGAGTCTGAACAAGAGAGGAGGAGATCTCACAAAACATGTTATCAAGGGATGGGGAAAGAATGGCCACAACATTTTCCTTCCTGAGGTTCCCTGGAATGCACTGAAGCTGATACGGTGATAGGGATGACATTAATCTTCTTGCTTTTTCTGTGATCTGATCCATGTAAGTGTCTCTATCAGTGGCTAGCTATTATTAAAAGAAAGAGGTCATTCTATAGAGGAAAAACTCCTGCTCTGGGGGCCTGCATCCTAGAGGCGTCTCTGCTTTTCAGGGTGACACCATAAATGTGTTCTCAAGGTCCCTGTTCCAATTGTATAAAGTTGTCTGGCAAAATTCCCAGATGAGTATCAAGGCTCACTTAATTATGAATCAAAGCCTTAGTGTAATACCTTGTGCTTCTACCTCTTTCAAACTTGAGGCCCTCAGGTTGCTTCTCGCACCAAAGGTAGGAGGTGATTCACATACAGTTGGTTGTGAATGGCAGATGCACTGCAGCAGCAGCTGTGAAATGAGAGATTTGTGATCCTGGCTCCCATGCATATTGCAAGCCACAGGGTTTCCAGGGCTGTGGAAAAGCCACCTGCTAGTCACAGCAGAATTTTGACTAAGCACTTGAAACCTCTCTGTCCTGAAGCCTGATGCTTCTTTTAAGGTATAGACCAAGATAGTTTAGAGATGGCTTCTGTGAAGAAACTAAATAAATCCAGTGGGTGGGTTGGTGAGAATACTTTTCCTGTGATGATGTGAAATATTTGTCCAGATGCCTGAATTGCCCACACTGTGCTTAATGGTTTTGTGATGGGCAAACCATGGGAGCTGCAGTTCCCCTATGTAACAGAAAGCCCTCACAACTGAAGGGGCACCTATTGGTTGAGAAATTGGTAGCAAACTTGCTCAGGAAAATGGCTATCGAGGGACACATTGCCATTATCTGCCACTCTCTTCTCTAGCCGTCCCTTGGACACATGGCCCATTTTGAAGGCTTTGGTCTGATGTTCAAAAATCCTGGGAGAACTGCTGACTTCTCTGTGAGGCTGTATTACTTCCCTGTGTATCTGCATTATAGGCTTGATCGGGTAGAGTGACACAGATGTCAGAGCAGTTCCAGTGACTTGGATTAGTATACTGGAGTTCCATGGTTCATGAAGAAAAGGTTTCTAAACCCTTGCCCCACCAGAGGTGGCAGCTCCATCTTTGTGTGACCTCCCCACTGTGGAGCCTTCACTCCTACTGTATGCCTCTCACGTGAAAAACATACTCCTTTTTTCCCCTTGTGTAAGAAGAAAAGATTATTGTTGTTGTTTACGCTTATGGGAAACATGCAAATAAAAATGGACATAGGGCCAAGTTAGGACGGTTAGATAAAATGGATTAAACAGATAGATGGATACCAAATTAGCGGTGAAGCCAGAGTCAAATAGAATAGAAAATCATTTCCACCCCAAGCCAGCTAAAAGATTTAGCAAGACAAGAAGGAAGTAATCAAGATTGCCTAATTGCCAAGTAACCTTTCAGTCTTTCTTTTACTCCCCTTCTTCCCTAATACAGCCTGTCTCAGATGTCTTTATTAAAATGAAGGAAAACATCTTTTGATCTGGTCTGCAATGTGAAGTGCAAGACAGGCTCAAAGAAACTCCCTCTGAAAGAAAGGCTCTGTGTGTAAAGCTATCTCTAATATGCCATACAGCTGCATCATGAGATTTTTGGCTAAAGGAAATAAAAGACAACATGCTAGCAAACACTATGTCTGCTCTTCCCTTCTGGGTTGCTTCTGTTATCTAGTATGTCACATACAAAGTTTGATATGCAAACAGTTGGTGAAGAGCTGAGTAAATAGTGGGTATATGTGGGGTGCATTTTCTTTTCATGAATAGCTGATAATCCCTTCCTAGGGCTGGAAAGGGAGAGCTCTGAGGAGCTGAAGAGCAGCTTTGTAATTAGTGAGAGCCCCTGGCCACATTGAGAAATAGCATTCAACAGCAGTGTTCTTGCAGAAAACAAAGTTTATTACAGGAATTGCAGTGATGGAAATCTTTTCCTACAAGCCTGGCAAAATGGGTCTAACTTGTCTTTCCATCCCATTATTTCTAAAGGACTTGAAGTTATGTAAAGACTATAATATTACCTGTTGGTAGAAGAAGCAGGTAAAGAGCTACGTGTGTCAGGAGACTGATAAGAGCCTGCTTAGATTTTCCTGCAGGTGGCTTGTTCAAACCTGGAGTGGGGAAAAAAAATTGTCAGAGGTGTCTCTCAAAAGTGAGCTTACTTTTCCTTTCAGAGTGTATTGGTAAAGTGTATTGACAGATTGTATTGACAGTTACTGATAAAGTCCCTCAGAAGCAATCTCTCTATATTCCTACAACCTGCAGAGATACTGGGTGATGCTAATGGATGTCAGACACCTAAGTCAAAGTTGGGTGCTCATACATTTTCTGTGACCTAAGCTGCCTGGCTGGTGGCCATTCTGGGACGATCTGAAGAGTGTAACCAGAAAAAGCCAGTCTTGATTGCCACATGCTGGGCAGAACTGTGCATAGTGTGCAGCAGCTCTGTCAGGGCAGGTTTGCTGCAACGTCCAGCTGCGATGGGGTGACCAGCTGCCTGCTCTTCGAAGAGGACCTGACTTTGGCCAGTGGCTCTCAGGTGGAGGAGGGGTGAGTTTGGAGTTCTTGCTGGGGTTGTGAGTAAACACCAAATGTTATTGTTGAATGACTGAATGCTTCTCGTGAAGTAGGAAAGAAGGAAAAAATGGTATTTAGACTGGCTGTTTCCTTTAAAATACCATTAGGCAGTTATCTATGATATTTTCATTTCTTCTCCTAGATTAAAAGGAATAGAAGATTCCCTTGAGAATATCTTGGTTGTGTTCAGGGCTGAGATTAGCTTTGGGTTTTCAGTCTCCTTCATTATTGAAAACCAAAGAATTTCCTGACTCGACAAAAGGTGTGATGTTACTAAATGAGGCAAGTAGAAAGTTAAAATGGAGATCTCTGTGGTTCAGACCTGAATGCCTCTGAAAGGCAAGGAGGTAAAAAAAAAGTACTTGACCTTTTCAGCAAGGTTGGAGCAAAGATTCTGCTATAAAAGCTTTCTGGACAGCACTACTTTAAGTCCTGTCAAAACTGAGTCTTCAGCCACTTAAGACAGAGTGGTATCTAAGAAGGTGTTTTGCTGTGAGGGTTGAGTTGACTAGGTCTTAGAAGCCTTCATTTACCAGCTTGCAGAACTGTGTGAGAATGTGTTCATTCTATAAAACTCTGTAAACGCATTTGCTCCTCATGGCCATTACATCAAACAAGACTAAATGAAGACTCTAATAATTTCAGTGTTGTCCATTGTACTCACGTTGGCAGTGATGCAGTGCAGGGGGTGGAAGGTGGTAAAGTTTTTCTAATAGAGGGAACACTGGAGTCTTGACTTGGACTCTTTGAAATGCTGCCCTTCAGCACTTGACATGCCATATGGACAGTCTCCCAACCAGTAGAGTCCTTAATCAGATTTGCCACTGGTTTCCTGTCATGAGTTGTATCGCAGTCCTGAATGTGCAGGGACTGGTGGCACTGCAGTGTCTGCAATGCCAGGATTTGGTCAAGTACGGTGCTGTGCCAGTGGGGCTGCACCCCAGCCTCCCACAGCGAGAACAGGGAAGTGAGATGGTTCAACTTGGCCTGTTGCCTTCCAGGACAGGGCCAGGAGAGAAAAGAGCTGCTTTTTGCAGGGCATCTGTGTTTCCTGAGAGGGGGACTAGGTGAGGGAGGGGGCTGTATATCATAAAGACAGGCCATTTACTGGTGCCGTGTTTCTGATGGGAGCCAGAAAGGCTCATTCTTAAAATAAGTACCTGTTCTGAGAACCTAGTTTAATTTTTGCCCCTTGGGGAGATTGCTTTGAAGAAGAGAAAAGTGCTTTTAAAGCAGAGTTGCAAGCAAATCCTTTCCCTTCGGTGTTATTTCCCGCTTGTTGAGAAAAGGAGAGTAGTTCTGGGGAAAGGAACATTGAAATCATCTCCTAAATCACTTTGGTTATGGATCTCTTTGGTATTGTGCGAAAACCTGGTGTAAATACACCATTAAGAGCAGACCTGGTTGCAAACAGGCCACACATAGCCAATGTATTCAGATCAAATGGGTATAGTGAAAGCTTTAAATAAGTAGCAGATAAAGGGGAAAAATGCCTATTCAACAAATAAGCACACACGCAAAGACATGTACAAGACAAGCAAGAGAAAAATCTCATGTGACCCTCATGGGAAATAATAACATTACTGTAGAAGACTAGGCAAAGGAATGAAGCTAATAAATGAGAAATATCTAGTATATCAATTCTATACCACAGCAGTGAATTGTGCAGTTTTATACCGCAACTAAGGCTCTGGAATTTATTTATTTATTAACATAAAGAACCAAAATAAATATTGAAGATTCAGGAGGGAGGTGTGAATTGAATCTGTTGCTATACAAACAGAAATACAAGGAGAATGGCAAGCACTAGGGTGACTACAACCATTAGATCTGTGGAAGACTTTTCCACATCATACTTTTCTGCCACACAGCCTGAGAGCACCATGAGAAAACCCACTTAAGTTTTCCCAGGTTATAGGTCTGAGTAATGTAGTACCAAGGACTAGAAGTCTGGCCGTTTCAAGGGCACCTTTGGAGGTCAGAATAACTTGTTTATGTGAGCTGTTTTGCTGAAACCTCATTTACTGCTGATAAGTTGTTTTAACTTGGTCAGGAAATAGTTATAAGTGGCAATATAATGCATCTGGCATCTGATAAGGCGGCAGAAGGAATGCAGTTTGTACAACACAGCGTCAAGGGAGGCAGCTAAAGAAGTATCAAGAGGGTGACAAATAACGTAGGGGAATGCTTTTATTTTGAACCTTATAGCCTTCTTAGGATTTCTTTAGTTCTCGTTTTCCTGCAAGAAAAACGTCACCCACCATTCATACGCATAAAAACACAAGTATATAAATTACATCCACCTAAATGATCACTGAAGGAAATGACAGCATTTGCCCATCTTTAATGTTTTATAGCTTCGTCTAAATCCCCAAATTAAGACTGAATATTTAGTTTTAACTCTCCTTTCCCATACACATGCATTATAATAAAGCCCTTAAAGACAGTATAATAACATATCAATTCTCAAATAACACAACGTAAGACATTCATATTTTTCTATGAGATTTGACAAATGTGTAGGATCTTGCAGCTGTTCAGTCTTCTGGTTATTTCAGACAAACAGAGCTTAATGACGGCTGCTTTTGAGAAAAGTATCTGAACAATGCATCAGAGATGAAGAGATATTATAATGGCCATTATCGTCAAAAGCGTGTATGTGCTAACGCATATGGAGTTTTACAGATAAATTGCAAAATGAGCTTATTACAGACGCAGGTAAAGTCTTTGTCCTGTTTTTCGCTCCATATCACTGTTGGCCTTTAGTTTCAAAAAGCATGGCCCTGTAACTTGGCTTTGTTCTTCATATATGTATTCTACTGTAATTTTACTATCAGCATTTAATACAATCAAATGCATTGGACATCCCTGGTTTAGCAAAGCACTTCATGGCAGAAGAGACTGCTGTTCAAGAGGCTGTAAAACTTTCTGGGCATGACTGACCTTCTTCTAAGATTTGATGCATCTCAGCTCTGTTTCTTGTCTCTCTGGCATTTGTTCAGTCTCAAATTTCACGTATCAGCTTCTTACTGCCAGAGCTGCCTGCTTTACCGCTATTAAACCAGGCCCTGACTATAGTGTTCTTCATATTAATACTGATTTTTTGGAAAGCCCAGGGAGTTTCAAGACTTCTTTGATTTTGTAGTTATCATAGTCTCATCAAACAAAAATGCTGTGCATGTGTACAAGGGAACAAAATATTTTGAGAAAAATAGAGAAATTAGGAGCTTTTTATATGTACATATGTGTAACTGGAAATCATGCGTCTCATAAAGGGGACTTAAAGCTTATTTTTTGACAAATTCTGGAGTCTGGTCCTTTTATCAAGAAAATTGTCTTCCTCTTTTTGGTGAACTGCACTTTGCTTTTGCTGTGATGGATCTTTCAGTGCTAAAGATTTTATTATTCTTAAAGAAATTCACTAGAACCAGCATGAGTTTGGGTCAGCCAGGGCCAAGCATAATGGTGCTCACATAATCCTTTAGTGTTTGAGGTTAAGTCACCTCATCTGCTGCATTACTTTTCCCTTCCTGGAAACAGCAGTCTTTGAGTTAAACCAACATACACATTCAGAAAATTGTCATAAAGATAATCAGTTTTTCATGCAATGTGCACAAATTATTTCAGGCTACTTCAAATTTGTCATAGGTGTATTGGTTGCAATCCACAGTACAAAAGGACCACCCCACCCCCGCCCCCTCTCTCTTTCTACCTGCTGCCAATGTCAAGAGGATCAGGGACAGAAGCAAGGACAAGTCTTGGATAAAATTGTATTGATTTGTTGAAAGTAGCAATAAGGGAAAGGTAAAAGATTTTGGAAACTTGTGAATGTAGATGGATTGGGCAATATGTATTGAGTAACAGGGTTGAAAGCTATGATCCAGGAGACACAAAGAAACAGAATATTGCTAGCAATTTAAAAATAATTGATGCTGGTTTGTTTCCATTTGGACATATCACATGCATAGAGAAGACAACTACAGTTTGCTGATACGGATTGATAACAAATTACGTGTAGACCTCGAATTAGTTTATGCTTCTGCACAAAAAGGTTGGCAAGATGTCACAGACCGTACACACTTAATGCAATTCTATGTGTCTGTTACTCTAGCAAGTAGCGGGTGAAATTCTATAGTAATAAATTACTATTGTGAAATTCTACAGCAATAAATTACTATTCAGAAGTGTTTATAATCTCAAGGGAAAAATAAAGAAACCGAAATCTTTTGTTTAAAATATAATGCACAGTGAAGGCAAAATTATTACAATACATACCTTAAAGAGAAGGTAATTTGCTGTTAAAATCTGTCAATTATTACATGCAAGCCTACAAGAGTAATAAAATAAGCACAACTGTCAAACATAAAAAAAAGAAACCCATGGAAGGGGCAGCTTACACATCTGAAGTTTTAGGAAAAGATGTCAGGTAAATTTGATAAATCATTCCTACTGGTTGCTTGAGGCAGTAATAAAAGGCATGCACAAGTAGAGAATTAAGGCAATATTGCCCAGTTTTAACTGGCATTTATTGGGTGGTTAGCTTATTGAGTTTTTTAACTTGACTATGCACATGTTCGTCTGATTTATGTGTCTCCATCTCAGAACTCCGTACAGAAGCAGGGAGAAACATTACGATCATGTTGCAGATGGGGTAGATAGAATGGCTCACAATTACAAACTAGATGAGTGGCAGAGCCAAGAAGAGGAGCCAGATTTTCCCTTTCTTCTTTACTTTGAATCCTGTGTCCAATTTAGTGAAGACTGTGGCTTTAAAGTTATATTAAATTAGTTGTCTGTTCCCTCTCTCCCCTGACCTGTATAAACATAATAGCCCAGACCCTCAGCTGCTAAAATCACTGCAGCTCCATCTGGCCCATTATTGTGTGTATACATGCCAGTGGACAAGATTGCAAGTTGTTACCTACTCCCTGCCTAACAAACCTGGCAAAAAAACAAGAGTAATAAACACATAAAACTGTCATTAAAAAAATTGCCAGCTTAGGTCTCAGAGATTTCTCCCTCTGCACCGTGATGGTGAACATAATAGACAGCCAAAAATCCCCTGTCTAATACTCTATCAAATTCTTCTAGTGAGCATTGAGTAGAATTCTGTAAGCCTAGTATAAATAGCCTACATACATATAATAAGATTCTTCTTTCTTTTTTTGGAAGAGGAGAAAAAAAATCTGATGGGCTTTATGCAGGTAACAGGTTCCTAATCTCATGTTTCTCTAACTTTAATAATTGAATTAGTGACAGGATTAGCATAGCACATCAAGATGATCTCTCACGTGAAACCAACAGAATGTCATGGCAAAGGGCTGGTCAGCAGGGATGTTTGATGATAACTTTTTTTTATTGGGAGTGGGAAGCAGAGATGTACTTTCTCTAGCCTCAGTGCCTGGGATTTGGCAATATTCAGAAGTGTTTTGCCATGTGGGAAATTAAAATCTGCAAGTACAAAATTGCTTATTTAAAAACAAAGAACAGCAACAAAACCCATGTTAGTTCAATTAAAGGGTCAGTGCAGGAAAGCCAAAATAGATTTTTTATTTGCTAAGAAGCAAGGGACTGGAAAAAGATACATCTACGTCGCAGGTATTTCTAATTAACCAATGAGAGCACAGGCACTTGTTCCACTTAATCATGAGGCAACAAAACGGAAAATAGCCCTTCTCATCTCAAGAATATGCTTTGGAAAATGAGCCAGGATGAAGACAGAAGCCCATGGCATTTCAAGAACATGTTCTACTCTCCTTTTCCCCCCACCTTCCCTCCACCCTCTTCGTAATCAAGTCTGCTTTAGCCTATAAGCAGGTATTTATTTTTAGTTTGGTTTTAGGACTGACTTAGTTGTTTGTGTTGAGCAGATGGGGATTTGATGTTACATTCTGTTTCAGTTGTCTTTCAGTGAAATTAATTGCAATAATGATCCACTTTATTGATAAAACTCTTGTTTCCAAGAGTGTCCTACTGTAAAAGCATTAGAATCTAAGGAATTTAGAGTCATGTGTCTAAATACAAGATTAATGTTAAAGATGGTCCTTGAACAAAATCGTGGATTCAGGCAGCATGATACTTGAGAACTCAAGCAGAACTTCACATTTTACTCTTAGGTCTTTAATTGCTGCCAAACCAGAAGAGGTTGCCACTAAAGGTTCTTGCATCCAGGGCTCTTTTCTAGGGCTCTCCTATTCCCCATGCGGTCCTCCATGTAGCACACACCTCCTCATCTTCCTACACATCAAGAGAATGGAAATCTATTTCAGTTCCTCTTAGGCAGGTAATTAGTTTGATGGCATATCAGAATTGCACTGAGGCTAATGTGACTGACTCCCAAGCAGTAAGAAACTCCAGCAAGACCTGTGTTTTATATCCTGCCTCACAACCAAACAAAAAGAACTGCTTTTTAATTCACCAGTTTTATCTCTCTGGGCTTAGTGAATTCTAGTGCTCATAAAAAGTGAGAGACAGCCACTGCAGGCTGAAGGCGAGCACAGTGCAAGTTTCATGCATACATACTGCTCTGCTAAATACACCTTAACGCTGACCCTGCAGCATGTCCTACTCTAATAATTCTTCCTTCCCCGGTCCTCTCCGCTCCCCTCACCAGTTCCTCCTTAATATTTCTGTTGTGATTTCAACTTTCCTTTTAATATTGCAGGCTTGGTGCTCCCTGATTAGTGACTGAAACTGGAGCCTGAGTTGTGCAGCAGGTATTGTGAAGGGTCTAGGATGAAACCTTCTGAATTCATTGTCACTTTTGATAGAAATGAGACAGTGAACTTCAATTTCCATATGAGGTAATGATTTGCCAACTGATCCCCTATGGTCATTTCTGATTTAGGATCTTCATCTGGGGATATGCTTGTACATTTAGAAATGAAGTCACTTTTACAGCACTCTGTCCTGAACTGGAAACCATAGGCATAGGTATCTCCAAGCCCATTTTATTTACACTACATGGGAGTGTGTTATCCAAATGAAAAAATTCTGTCTTGAGCAGATGTTTTTCCATGCTTTGCTTTCCTTTTTAAAAACACAATGAAACTCTATAGTCTGGAAAAGGTCAAATGTTTTACTGAGCTTTATACAAGGAGGAGGAAAAGATCTATCATGAGAGAGAGTATCGAGACCCCAGAAATGTCAAATAAGAAGATTATCTGGTTACCAGAATTGGGGCAGCTGGTCCCTGGTGAGAACAGACCCACAACTTCTTAGCACCGTTTCATCACTTAACTTTAAGATTCCTTCAACTGTAAGTCAGACATAAAAAAACCCTAAAGCATGATTTTATGTATTAAAGAGAATTTCAGCCAGACCATGAAATCCTGGCCCTATTTACATCAGAAGGACCTAGACATTGACTTCAAGAGAGCCTGGACTTCACCTGAGAACTATGATTTTGCTGTCTTATTCCATAATGTCAAGTGACACATTCTGAAAGGCAAGTGAGAAAAAATCAGCACTCATTAAGGTGTTAGCATGGACTACCTAGGAGATCTACATCATGTCTGTAGGATAGATATGACAGCCATAAATCTTAAACCATGTGGTATAGACTTTTTTAATAAAGTCTGCAGAGGCTAGCCTCTAATATTAGGGGGAGTTATGTCCAAAGTGTAGGGTATGTAGTATGGATTCTCAATACAGGAATCTAAAAGGATTTAATAAATACCTACTCCTAATAAAATTTTCCCTCCGTGAATCTCCAAGCACTTTGTGCAGGAGGTAAGCATCATTATCCCCATTAATGTTTTTTTCAGATTTTTCCTGCAGAGATTTCTGCTTGGGTGAAGTCAGGTTGGCTGTGAGATAAAGTGCTGCTGCTAATGATTCTCTCACGCTTCGTAGAGACCTAACTGACTGGTGCTGTAGGCCAAGCTACAGCGTGGGCAGGTCTGGGGCTTGCCTTGCCTTGCTGTATGTGTAATGAAAAACAAGAAAGGAAAAATCACTGTTCCAGTAGGCTTCCCACAGGGCTCAAGAGTTTCCACGTGCTCCTCCTTTGTCTTGGAGTCCGCAATGACAGTTTGGGGTAACTGAAATAATATGGTGGATGTTGAACACCCACTTGGCTCAGAATAGCAGATTTATTCCTTATATTCTCCCTTGGGCCTGTCTTGTTACTTCACAGTATTGGGGCGGGTTTATACAACACAGTGCAGAAGATCCCATTAGTTGAGTGCAGCATCACACTGGTGCGTCTATACTGTGCTGAGTGGTGAAGAGCCTGCTTGTGTACCCCTGGGTGGGCACTTTGCTGCATGGTAGTGTGCATGCTTTGGATGTAGAGGAATTGTTATTTTTTTCAGGAGTGTTTCAGCTGAGTTAACCCACAATATTCTTCCAATTTACTGCCTGGACAACCACCTAAAAAGAAAGGCTTTGCCTCCTCCTGGCAAAGGTTTCTTTATTCATTTTCCATGCTCAGTCTGTTGATACTTTGTAAATAAGATTGGTTGGCTCTAAGTAGTTGGAATTTTATTTATTCTTCTGACTTCTCTAGAATTCACAAGGTGAATGTATAAGCCTAGCCTGCCTATCTCACTATAAGTGCAAGAGATGTGGGTATGATGCATTGTTTTTTATAGATCAGAAGCTCTCCTAGCCTGAGTTGACCATTCTTAAACATTTCAAAGGCCACTGCTAGCTCTCAAAGTCCTTGTTAAAAGTTATATCTCACTATCATCAACTTTCCATTCTTTCAACATTGGGTGAAAAAAAAGCATTGATAAGCTGTATCTGTAAAACTCTAGTTACACTTGGATCTACAGAAATGGTGGGTTTGGCTCTTTGGTTGCTGGAAGTAAACTAGCCAAGGTTCAGAATGTCTGTGTGGTGATTTTTAGTTCAAAACTGCTCATCCTGTGCGTATTTACAGTGTAGTTATTAAGGAATATTAATAAGGTATATGGAAATTATTTCAAAATAGGTTGTCTCCGGCTCTCGGGCCTTCTGGGGTACTGGACAACTCACTTCACTTTTGCACATCAGGTTAACATTTTGGAAAATTCTTACTGATCTTAAAGTGGCTTGTCCTCTTAAACATCTGATATGCTGAAGTTCTGATGCCAGGGAGTCACCCAAATATGTCTTGTTCTCTCAGAGCTTGTTCTCTCTTACCAGGCGAATCAATCATTCATGCTCCTTGCTTAAGATGGAAAGCAGGCTCCTTCCAAAGCCAGTTATACACCTACAATTAGCAAAAAGACAGGAGGTACAAGCAGGGGAGGCATATGCTTTGTACCTGGTGGCACCAAATGGCACCCCATTGGGAAGAAGTGCAGAGCCTGCCTGAGAAAGTCCTCCTGTTCCTCTGAAGCCTGCTGTCTCACATGGCCTCAAGAAGTACAGTTAGCGAACAATATTTGCTTTGTGTTTTTAAGAGAATGTCTTTGGAGTTCAGTGATTCAGTTTCTTATAGCTGAGAGCCATGAATGCAGCAGAGAACTGTCATCACTCATCTCCTTCTAGCTCTTTGTAGGAGCTGGTACCCCTGAGGAGCCACCACTGGCCCTGGTGCCTGTCTAGTTTGCTATCAGGTGAAAATCACTCCTTTTGCCAGCCCTGGCTTGCCTGTGGGATCCTTGGAGAGCTGCCTCTGTACCTCCTCAGTGTGACAAAAGTCTTCATGAGAGAATTTTGCTAGCTGCAGGCTCTAAGAACTCTGCTCCCTGCAAGCCACTGATGGTGGGTTTTTTGCTTTACTGAACAGAAAAGATAAAGCTAAAAAACACTGAAGAAACCCATAAGAGGAATAAGAACAATGACAAAGCAGAGAAGAAATCCCAGCCAAAACCACCTTCCACTTAATGGGGGAGAAGAGGGGAAGCCTAAAGCTGCAACACAAATACTGATTATTCCTGTCAAGGGTTCACTGCTGTTGCTAAGTTACTGGCCTCTTTGGGAAACCCTTGAAGTATGGGGTACATTAGGAGCTCATTAGGGTCTCAGGGACTTGTGCTAAATGTATGTTATGTCTCCATGCTAAACACACTTCAGAAATAGCAACAGAAACTTCCTGCCCAGAGTTCAGATGCTTTTCTGTTTCTCTGCTCCCTCTTACGCCTGCATCACTCCATTTGTTCTTTTATGACAGCTGAGCTGTTTGACAGGATGGGAGAGGTTACCTGGAATAGATAGAGATGAGCTCCACTTCATTTTGTAAAGTTTCTGGCTTTTCATGAAAGTCCCTCTGCAGGGAAACATAGAGGTGGAAGAAGGATGAATGGAGGTGCATCTCTGATCTCTTTAGAGTGTAGGTTTAATGACACTCCAGGGACTTTGCATCACATTTGTGCAGTGAAGAAGCCTGAAACTTAGAAATCCAGGGGTGCAAGCTCCGCTCCAGCATATCAGGGAGGGCACTAAGGCCCATTTAACTTAAGTTTCGGAGCCGCAGAGCAGAATCCACAGCCCAGAGCTGGCTGCCTAGGTGTGACGGAGGAACCCCAGCATGCCGACAGCTGGTGGGAGGACGGATGAGTTGTCCTCAGGGGGGATCTAGGCAGCATGCCTGCATCCAGAGATATCGCACAGGATCTCTTCAGGGACTTAGTAACGTGTTGGGGCTTAACAGAAAATGTGTATCTCTGCTGTTTTACATAATATTTAATGAATGATATATTAGTAGCCCCAACAGGATTTTGGTTTAATGTAATTTGTAAATTAAACAGTCCAGACTGGGCGGAGAAAATTAACCAGCAGGCTCACTAGGAACAAACTGCGGGTCTCAAGAACCTACAGCAACTATATTTACATGGATCATGTGCTTTTTAGCTAAGTAGGCAGGAATTAAATGCAGGAATACTCCTTCACATTGTAGAGTTATCTGTTTCCATAACACATCAGGCTGGTATCTACATTTGGTTTGGGAGTAAACCTTAGACTGTTGGTTTTGGGAGCAGTTTAGGAAAATAAAAATAAAATTAAGTGAGAGAGCTTTCTGTGTTCAGAACAGAACAGATGCATAGAAGATCAGTCACTAGTTTTCCAGACTTGATTTTGAGGATTCAGGGCTAAGGGTAGCAGTCAAAGAGATGAAAGAGTAGCTGTGATCTTAGCATCATCAAATCTGGTGGCCGAGATGGCAAAAAAATATTTCTAGTTGAGAAGGCGGTGACTAGCAAAGTACCCAGGTGGGGAAGATGAGGCCAGAGCTGTTCTGTGTCTTACACATGCAGGGCCGTGGGTTGCTGCCAGGTTTGAGGGAATGTGGGAAGAGAACTACAATGGGGGAAGCCAGTGTGCTTGTATGAACCTGGGACTGATACTCTTATATCTTGGCCATTTCAGAGGAGACCTAGGCAAGATCTCTGCAGCTAAATGTGAACATGTTCCTACGTTGTGTTAGTATTTTTCACCCATAGCATATTTTTTTGGTTCCAGCCTGTAATTTGAAAGCCTGACATATTAAATGCTGCTAAGTGAACTTCTGCTTTGACCTGAATATTAAGTTTATCCTGTCCTGAAAGGATGGCAAAGCAATGAGTGGGGTAAAACAGACAAAGTTAAAGTGAGCAGTCTGCTTGGAGGCAGTGAGTCAGAATAAACCAATTACATTGAGCCGGTCCTCAAGGAATGGCACCTCACAATACATTTAATGAGCATGGGGACAAGGAGTGGTTTCTGTCACTCCACCAAGGAACAGACTGATGGCTTTTTGCAAGGGAATTCCCTCTGGCGAGCAGGAATTCGTGTCCCTCTGCAAAGGTCAGACAGCTAAGAAAAACATTTCCCCCCACCCTGGTTCCTGCATAAACCTGAAGCCACATACAGGTTTTCCCATGTGTTGTGTAAAGATAGTTAAGGAGCTCAAAATGGCATTCACCCAAAGGACTGTATGGAGGGATCTGCTGGGGTTAGCAATAAGGATAAGAGAGTCTTAAAACTCACTTCTGTCTTAGGGATTTGCACGTGTTTTTCCATGTTGTAGGTTGCACTCTTCTGAAAGAAAATGCCTTTTATTTAAAGGCCCTTTTTCTATTGAGCCTTTGAAGTGGCACAGCGCAGCCTCAGCTAGTGTAGCAATCAGACTAAACACTCAGGAAAAGAGTCTTTGTGTCTTAATTCTGCTAAACAGAAGAAAGCCAGGGATCAGGCCACATGGCACAGACCAGCTTGCCTCCATGCTAGCTTAGGTATCAAGATAGCCATCTCTATGGGAAGCTGGTTTTGGAAGGTGCTAGTTGGAGTAGCGCAAAACTCAGTGAGAGGGAGGTGGCTGGTAAATACGGTGGAGACGCAGGGCCCAGAGCTTGATTTCAGTCCTTGCCCTGGTTTTGTTTAGCAATATGAGACATCATTTTGGTCCCGTTTCCTCCCTGCATCAGAGGGCTCAAGTGAACAACTCCTGCTTCTAGGCCAGGAAGGAAGGTCAGAACCTAACCTTCCTGTTTTCACTTTGTATGATTATTTGAAGATTTAGACGCTTGGAGTGAGTATGACCATTCCTGTTAAGTAGAGCAGACACAAACACCACTTACACCACCTTCATACTAAGCTTGCTAAATTGCCTGCAAAGGCCAATAGTGCTCCCTCCCCATCTGCAGAGAAAGAAGTGTGGGTTTTTTTCCTTAAAACCCCCTTTTTCCTTGTTGTAGTTGCAGAGAAAACTTTCCAAGCATGAACTAAGCCAAATCAACATAATATCTGCCTGAATCAGTTTCACTGAGGGAGAGGTAGTATACTGCCAGTCATTTGGGTGTGACCTTAACCGTGAAACCTAATGATTTGATTTTAATGTCAATGTTCTTTACTGTTTCCTTGCTCTTCATGCCAGCAAAAAATATACAGGGTCAAGGTTTATCCATAACTTCTGACTGTGTTGGCTGTCAGCAAGCAAGTAGATGTTGTGGAAGCATTCTGACATGAGGGTGTTTAAATCTCTTTCAGTTTTCAAATTGTGTTCAACAGCACCTCATTGTTAAGTAGAATCCTGTGACCAGACTATTTAACCATATTCTGCTGAAAATCTGCCTTTCCCATGGACCTGCGGTGATGCAGGCCCACAGCCTCCATAAGAAAATCTATTGCATGTCAAAAAGACAAGAGCTGCAGGACACAACTGGAATATTATGCTTATATGAATAACACAAGGAATTCAGTAGTAGTTGCAGTATTAATTATGTGAATAACAAGGATATAATATTCAACTGGCGTCCTTAAAAGTGCCCCTAAATCTGCTGCAGCAGTTAACCTCTGCTTTGCTGGAGGTTGCTTTAATTTGGGGCCCTTCACAGAGCTTCAATCTCATTTGCTACAGTGAACACAAGGCTCTGGCTCCCCTGCTTTGCTGGCAGGTTTGGGGGGACTAATTAACTGGTGCTTGAAAAGCCACTGGAAGATAAGTATTCACTTTGATCAGCAATAAAGGGCCCTGAAATAGCTGTGGAGGAGGACCCAGGCTCTTTGCCTACCGATAAGGCATGATTTCATCAGCATCATCGCAAGGTATCTGTCCAGCTACATCCCCTTAAAAAAGCTGCAACCCCAATTGTGGTATGCCTTAGAAGCCAGGATGACTTTCTTTTCACGGTTATATATGCTCCCATCATGGGCAGCGACAGCAACAGCCTTGAGCATTTTGGCTGTAGTGGGGACTGCAACAGTCGCTTACTTTGCCGAGCATCACAGAATTAAACCCAACAGGCAGCTTGGCGAGCCCTGGCTCAGCGATTAGCGCGGGTGAGTGAATGGATGCTGCCACCTAGCAGCTGAGACGGGCTCCTGCCGGCCTCCGAGACAGCTTTCGTGCCTTCTGTGCCAGGTCTCCTACCTTGAAGCAAGTTTGTTGACTATTAATTAGTTTCACAGGTGAAGGGCTTTTCTTTTTCCGTTTACATCATCATCACAGCATGTTGGGCTAAACACTTTGAGCGGTCCTTGCTGAAAACAGCAGCGCGAAGTTAGGAAGCTGTGAGTGCATCTGTGAATCCTGGCAATCCTGGCGTTCACATGAACATGTGTTTGTATGTGCATTCGTGTGAGTTTATGTGCACCTGACCTTTCTAGGAATGAGAGAAACCTTTCAGAGGCTGGTGACCATAAGGCATGAAACAACTGCCAAGTCTAATACTCCAGAGTTCAAAAAGAGAGAGAGCTGACTTCTTGATTTGCCGAGGTAACACAGGATCACAGAAAATTCTGAGGGAAATAGCTATGTTACTAGTTTGACCTTTATATGAGCAAATGCAGTCTCTGAAGATCAGGCTGTCTGATGCAGAGTGGACACTTGACCTTCGAGCCAGGGGCTGGGAGGTCTTGATGGTGCATGTGGAACATATTTAACTGTATTTTTTGGAAAACTGAATGATCTCTATAAGGGTCCGGTCCCTGTTGTACTAGACGTGTCCAAAAAATATAGTGTCTGCTGTGAAAGGCTATGGCCAGTGTTCAAGGAGACAGGAGGTACAGGACTTTAAGCTCTTCAGAAAAACATTTGGAGTGACTGGGAGCAGGGTCAGAAATTGAAATTTAGGAGTTACCAGTTCATGTGAGAAGCTGACCCTATCCCATTAAAATGTGTGCACATACTCACATATGTCAAGGTTGGTAGGAACAATCTGCTGTACAACGTTGTCTTTGTTGCTAGTCTGATAGTCTTACATCCCGTTTTAATTCTGAAGTGTTTTGTTTTGGGGAAGGAGAGGGTAAGTAAGGAGATTCATGTCCCGTCTGCCCCTTGCAGGGGCTGAAGGTGGGACACTTGCCCCATGCTGCCCAAGTCCCAAGAGGTAAAATGGTAACGCCACCTACTTTTAAGCAGGTGCTTGTAGCAATGCACTTTCTCAGCATCATTGGCACACTATCCCCACCTATGTATCATATGCTTTCACCTCTGTCAGAACTGCCATTTTGCTTTGCTTTTGGCTGTGGCTTTGTGTAGGAGATGGAGTTAATAAACACTGTTTTTTATCCTTCCCACTGAACCTTCCCCATCTGCTTGTGTTTCCCTGCCTGTCCATCTTCACCCCATGGACATCAGCCTCTGCTGCTGTGCTGTGTGACCTTGTGGGTGGTCACGCAGTCATCCACCTGTACCCTCTGTCTCTTTACCATCTCTTTCTGCTTTTTTCACTGCATATCCCCACCCCCAGCAGCCTCCCTCTCTGCTTCTCACACTTGTGCCACATGTTCATAGTCCTGCTCTTTGCCTTACCTCCTGACACCTGCCCTACTGCCTCGCTGCATACCTTCTGCTCTTGCCTCCCCACACTTTCCACCTCCCACCTTTTTTCCCCCCAGTCTTGTTCCTATCTGATGCAATAGGGCAGAGAGGTACTCCTTGCCTAACCTGCTATGCAGCGGGGAGCCAGTGGAAGTGTGGCTGCTACCCACAGTGATGCATGGTAAGGAAAAACCTGTGTGACACCAGAGAAAAGGGAATGCTGGTTTGTCCTTTGCCTCTTTTTGCTGCAGCCTGGTTCTTCCTTCCACTGAATGATGAACTACGCAACTGCAAGTGATGCAGGCTCTATCCTGCTTTCAGGAGATTTCTCTACTGCTTCCACACCGAGGGCCTGTGCAAGAGGGATTTTGGTTGCACTTCCACTGATGCTGACCAGCTGAATGACAGCTGTGTAGTTTGTAGGTGGTGATCACAAAGCCATAATAGAAAAATCTCTTACTCCACAAGATGCCTCTATTTGGGGTCTAACTGCTATTCTGTACCTCTGTATGCCCACAAATTGCTCAAGCAATAACATGTTTACACTTGAATTTCAATTGCTCGGAGTGCATATCTGTTTGGGGAGTGGAATTCTCTCAGGAAATGAGGGCAGAATAGTATAAGAAATTGCTCGTCTGTATCAAACTAATGGCCCATCCAGTCCAGTATTCTGTCCTAACCATTGCCAGTGCTGGATACTTTAGGCAGACTTGTAACAACCCCCTGGTGTGCCCAGCTTTACAATGCTGTGTAATAGGGAGACATTGCTTTCTGACCCAAACTTGCGAGCATTTCACACCTCAAAGTGGGAAGACTAATAACCCATATGGATTTTATTCGAGCAAGCCTAGCTGCAGATGCTATTCTTGTAAGGTCTAATCCTTTTCTGAATCTTGCTAATCTGTTTTCCTCTATAATATCCTCTGGCAACAAGTTTCACAGGTTAATTATACGTTGATTGCACAGTCTTTCCAATCATAGACACAGTTCTGTTGTACCTCATCTTATCCATGTGTTCTTAAGTCCTTTTTAGCAACCTGAAGTGCCTGCAAATTTAGTTCTGCAGGAAAATAATGAAAGAAACTCACTTTATACTGAATTCTGCATGCATAACCCTTGAGTTGCTGATATTATCTCAGTTTCCTTTGAATTCAGAGCATACTTCTTTCCAAGTAATCTATCCGGCATAGCTATAAAGAACTTTTCCCTGGGGTTCTGCCCTACCACTCATGCCTCTCAAATTCACTATCCCAAGCTGTCTATAACATTCCCCACTCCCACGTCAGTGGTATGTCATCTAGCTAGACTGCTTTATGTGCTCATATTCCACATTTCCTGCTTTCTGATCTTCACAATTCACATGGATGCTGCAAACTAGGACCTTTTGCATCCCCAGAGGACAAACATCTGCTGCCAACCAGCCCTCATTGCTTTGTGGCCCCACTGTCTTTCAAAGGAAAGCTGGTGATTACTCCAAACAGTATAAGTAATGTCTATAGCACATTTCCCTGTGGAAGCAGGAGGAGTGGCCTAAAGTATGCATGTTTTCTCTGTGTGCAGGTATAATGCTTTTTTTTAGAAGCTTTTGATGTGCTGACTGCACTCTCTTCCCAAAACTCCTTCGTTCCCTGACCGATATGTTGCATTTGCTGAATGTGTTGCAGATCTGTATATGTTCATGAGCGATGCTGTTAGTATCTGTACTCTTTCCCTGTTAATATTGTCCAGATTAATATATAATGCAAGCTGAAAGGTACCGTAATCTCCCACATTAATATCAGCCACTGAAGCACGGTTACCCAACATTGGTGTGACCTTGCACCCACTCCATTCAAACCGGCACTGGATTCTCAGTCTGTTTTTTTCCAGGCTGCGTGCCTCTGCACTTCATTTTTTTTCTGATTGAAGTGATGGTTCCTGTGGTTCTCTGCTTCTGATGTCCTGATTTTGGCCTTGCGATCTTTTGGACTCCTACACCCATCTGCAGTTAGCTGTTCCATGTCATCACTTGGTCCTGATCCAATGGGTCTTCCCTGAGCATGAGCAAGCTGTGGATTTATTTCAGGATTTATTTCAGGATTACTGAGTATATCCAGTGCCTGCAGGGGATGACAGACTGCTGCTGAACCTTACTGTCTCCCTCTTGCCCCTTCCCAACAGTATTTCCCGTTGTGTGAAGATCAGCTGAATGTGTGTCCACTTCAGATCTCTTTACATACTGATTACACTTGTCAGGCCAGGTAATCACTAAAAATCTCAGCTTAACAGAATGGGAAAGTGAGGCAGAGGGAGGTATAATGACTTGCCCGAGGTCATCTTTTTTCTCAGCCTAACATCCAGCTCTTCTCTTCTTGTCACTTATCTCAACTACAGGGCTAGTTTTCCTCCTGACATGCAATTGAAATGCTGCTGTGACTCCCACAATTCTCTGTTAAATGGCTGCTCTATAAATAAGGTTTCTATTGAAAATGGCACATTAGAAAAATGCTACTACATAATTATTTTTATTCATTGTGAAGGTTTTAATTCATCACAGAGAAGCCCCCCCTTAAAAGTCAGCCACCTTAGGCATTCCTCTTCCCTCTTCATGCTCTAGAAAGGAAGAACACTCACACCTAACAAGAGCCAAATTAAACATACTGATACAAACAAGAAAGCGCAGAGAGCAATCACTGAGCTAATCCTCTTGGAGCCTCATTCAATACGGGGTAGAAAGGTAATTTTTCCTTATCTGTTGAAAATATCTCCCCTGTAGCACATGGAAGCAGATACATGAGCAAGTGGCTATAACAAGAAGTCTAACATCTGTGTGTAAGGAGGAAAAGGTAGGGCTGAGTGGGGGTATGCTCACTGTTTTAAGTTGCACATTGAAGTCCTTCCTTGCAGAATTCTTTCCACTGTTTGATAAAATACTGATATATTTTTTTCCAGAAGTTTTCCTTCCTTTCTGTATTGTGTCCAAAAGTCCAAGCAGCTCATAAAGAAAAGTTCTGGTATGGTCATAAAATAGACTGGAAGTTTGAAAAGAAAATAAGATGATATTGCTTTGAGAGTTGCAGGGTGGGCTGGAGGAAGGAAGAGTAGCAGCAATGATGTTTGAGCTAGTCCTTCCTGCTTCTGTTGTTACTGTCCTCTTTCAGTGGTGAAAAGATACCAGCCTCATCTCCCTATCTACAGCCCTGTCATAGTTCTGCAGGATGGGAAGTATATCAGAGTGATTCACATAAAGTACTTTGTCATCCTGGGATAGGAAGGGCTAGGGAAGCAAAAAATGCTTTTCTAAGCTTGTTGGCAGACACCAAGGGATTCACACTTCTCCCTGCGGTAATGAACTCCCGCAGAGAATGTACCAGGCATAATGCCTTTCTTTAATCCATCTGTGTGGGGAGGGTTTTATGGAGCCCTCCTTGCGTCTGGGAAACGGGGAATTTAAAAGCCTCTTCCCAGCAAGTCTAAACCCTTGGAAATAACACTGGTATTGCAAAAGAAGGTGGCCACCTGGTTCTCTGGGTGCCTGCTGTCAGGCAGCAAGGCCTAATGAACCTCTCAGGGGGAACATCCGCAGAGGGAGGATGATGAGTCTAATAGGCGCTTTGGTCCCTGGGGTTGAGAGGCATAAACAGCAGCAGGGAGGGTGCTTGTGAGGGGGGAGATGAAAGTCTGACGAATGCTCTCGCCATCTTCCCTCTCAGCATCAAGCTTCCCACATATGGTGGCTGGTGATGTGTGAAAGAGGAGACGCAAAGTTGGAACAGTGGGACTCATCTCTTCATTTTGGAACAGAAATACTTTTCTTCCCTGCCTGCCCTCTCCGCCCAGGTGCTGCCTCTGCTGTTGGCTCAGATTAGCTGCTCAGTAGGTGTCATCAGCAGCTGAGAACCTGAGAAAGCTGCGGGTGGCTCTTCAGAGAACTGGGGATGTTACATGCTCTGTGGATCTGATGCAGAAGCTGCCACTCTCCCATGATTGTGACCTCAGCCACAATCACCTTCCTGACTTACAAATCAGCAAAAGGGAAATGGGACCCAGCATAGGAGCATCTACCTTTGTCACACCTCTAGCTATATGTAAGCCTTTCTCTTTTACCTCATTTACTGGTTGTTGGCCTAGCTATGTCCAAAGCTCAGTCAGCCAGCTAACACTTTCAGAGGAAGACCAAGGGCTGTAGATAACATCAAAAATAAATGACACTTTCTCCTTCTGTCAGTATCTGTAGATCTTTAGAAGAGTCGTACTTAATGGAAGTACCTCACTCCACATTTACTAAAGGTCTGCCATTTTCCGGTAAGATTATACACTGTATATTCTAACCTGTTACTGTAAAACTACTGAATTTTGAGAGTTAGAGAAGGAACTATTGCTTGCTTTATTTTTTGTTACATTCTGCAAAAAGATGTGACAGTAGTTTATATCTGTAATGAGTATGATCAGTTCTGCTTATACCAATACAGTGATACCTAGAGTGCCTGAATAACATGATGATGGGTATTGCACAGGAAAATATAGAACAGGGTAAATACTATGATCCAGGTAAATATCCTGGCTTCAAAACACGGTCTTCTAATGTGCAACATCTGCCACTATCAGGCTGAAAATTGCCTCAAGGATTTTGGAAATTAGGTCATAACAGGGAAGAAATTTCCATTCCTTGGTAGAATTGTATTGCCATATGGAATTTGTGAGATACATTGCGTTTTGCTTGTGGGAAGTACTGGTGGACAAGGTTTGAAATAGTTTCAGCCCCAAAAGCAACTGAAATGCTAGGAAAGCTAAACCTTGGCAGAAAGCCTTCAGGATCTTTTCAGCATTCTTCCTCTGTCAAAAATACATTAGGTTTCTGCACAGTTTCCTGTATAAGAGGGAAAGAGGGAGTTCTAAATCTCCCTTTTAACAGTCAGTGTGTCTCCCTTTTGCCCTACAAGTGCATGCAGAGAAGTCCTAACATACAGGTGGAAAGGAAATAGTGCTTTGCCGCTGACTTTCTGTCACCTTACCAAATCCCTTTGTCCTTCCTCGTACCACTTTCCCCTCTGTGTTGGGAAACTTATGCTGAGGAATTTTGTGGAGGTTTTGTCTTAAAGAGAAAAAAAAAATAAAAAATAAAAAATATATATATATATATAAAAGTAAAAAAAATACCTTTTTTTTAGTATTTTTAATGGTCTCACTGTTCATGTCTCCCACACTTGTGCAAGATGAAAAATAACCAGCTCAGTGTAAAACTCAGCTTTGTAGGCAGAATTTCTCCATTTACAAAGCTCTGAAGCCTCTTATTTGTTAACAAGATTCCTTCATGCCTCCCATTAGTCTCAAGGTTGAACAGAGCATGCTGCAAATGGCTTTCTTCCCCAGAACAATTAGGAAAGCAATATGAAACACCCTTTATCTTTAAGCAGCCAGATCTTCAGCTTCCATAACCCATTCCCAAGCTAGAGGTTTTTGAACATTTCAGCTGAACTTGAACTTGCTGCAGTCTAAGAAATCCTCTTGAGAGTACCGTGACCTTATGGGTTTGGTATGCTCTAAGTAAAGACACTGTCAATCCTGCAAACAGATGATCCCTCTTCTGTTCCTTAACTTGTTTTGTTTGTAAAGTGAGCTGTCTGCTCATCAAGAACATCATTGCAATGCTACTTTCCAGGGATTTGTCTCCCATCTATGTTACAGACGGTATTAAAATTACCAACATCAAAAAGAAAATTGAAGTTCTAGCTGTGAATACATAAGGCCTCCAGCATTGGAGTACAACCTTCCTAACTGGTGGTCAGTAAATGCAGAACTCAGTTGCTGAATCCAGACCTCCATGAACTTTTGGGAGGCTTAGATCTGTGTTTGATGCCTATTTGTAATAAACATTTTCAGCAAGATCAAGCATCTCCTTGGCCACTGCTCAGTAAGTTCTTCACACCAAATTATTTGAAAGTAATTGGACATACAGCTATTTTCAAACTGTTGAGATCTTTACAGATGTAGAATTGAACTCATTGAATTTTTAAGAGAACCAATGCAAAGAGTAATAGATCCTCGTGTCGGTCGCCCATGTCGTCACCGTTCAAATATCTTTACAGGTGTGTCCCAGGGTTCCGTTCTTCAACTAAATTCACCCAAGGGATATGTCAAGCTTCTGTGCAAGGATGTAGCCTCACCTAGATAGGTCTTCATAACTGCTTGAGTCTGCTGAAGAGGATTTAGTTTACTGAAATTCAACTTCGAAAGAAGGGAATTTTCAAGATCTCAGGAACTCTGTAAAAGTACATATGTAATTCTACAGTAATGTGGATTTGCATGTGTGTACATGTAATATGAACTTGCTTTTACGGCTCTTTTCTTTCTTAGTTGGTCCTTTCTCACCATAAGTTGGTCCCTCCACCTAAACACTCCACTATTTGTGATTACCCCCGGGTTTCTGTATGGGTTATGTAAGGGTTGATTTCAATGTCAACATATTTTAAACAGTCGTTTATTATATTTATTCCTACTTATTTATTTATTATACCCCATCTGACATGTGACTGTAGTCACTAAGACCACACAATCTTTCAGAGTCCTAAAGAAAGAGTATTTGTTATATGTTAGGGTTTAAGCATGCTAGATCACTCAAAGTGAGTTTAAGTTTACTTACCTGATTAAAGCTGAGCATGTGGGCTCAGATATAAAGAGGAGCTTTTGCAGAGTAGAAAGATGCATTAGAGTAGGATTCTAAGCACCCACTGTAGGGAAGACAAGCCTGGCTGACAAGGCAGAGCTGAATGACGTAAAGTCCACTGAGACCAAATAAAAACATTTGATCAGATTCTCAGAGCTCAAAGGAACTGAGATCTAGGATTCAAGGCCTTACCTGATTATAAACACTGACTGAAAGGCAGGAACCACCTTGAAAGATTGCATGTCCCAAACTGTCCTCACCTTGCAGCAGTAATCATGCTCTCTTCATTTTCACTGTCCTTTAGTGAAGAGAACTTAAGAGGGGTAATGGCTGATTGGTTTTCTGCTACCACATAAACGCACTTTCTCCATGCGAAAGTAGGCAATGTCTTTTTCTTCATGTCCTTTTACATCTTTGTATTGTATCTATGTGGCATAACATTTCTAGATGTATGTACAATCATGTGCTAGTGAAGAAAAGCATGTGATGTGTTTCCATACTGAGGATCATTTGGCAGGAGTCTCTGTTTAGAATTTAGGACCAGACACCTACAGTTTTAAGGAACCTGCAAGAGCCTGAGTCAGCATCTTGGGTTCAGGATATGCAGTTCAAGCTTACACAAACTGACCATGCTTTTAGCTGTAGTATTGAGGAAGCTCATGATGAGGAAATGTGGAGTATATTTAAATTGTGAAGACTAAGTGTACATTGCAGAATACTTTCTAGATTTTCACAGCATTTCAAATCTGTGGGCTGAGAAGTTTGTGTGTCCTACTAAACAAGATTTAGGAGCAGAGACTCATTCAAGCTTAAGCCAACAATTGTTGGTCCAAGTAACTCATTTATTTTTCTTCCACACTTCATCATGGTGCAGGTTGAAAAGCTTGTGCTGAACAAGAGAAAGTACTGATACAGGAAATGTGGCTTAGTGATTATGAACCAGACCAGGACTCAGACAACCTGGGCTCTAGTTATAGCTCTGCTATGGACTTTCTGCGTGGCCTCCAGCAAAAATCTGAAGTTATGTCTGTGTTAATAAATTAAATGTACCTTGCAGCATTCCAGGCAGTAAAGCCACCTGGCACAAAATGGCCAAGATCTGTGATAGTAAACCACTATAATCCCTAGGACAGTGTAGCTTTGTGCAACCCTTCCTACTTACAAATTGTCCCTGGATCATCCATGGCTGGGAATGTTTTGGGGTAAGTGCAAATTTTAACAGGCCAAATCTTATGCCAGCAAACTTGCTTACAGTTTATTAACACTATTGCAACTGGGAACATTCCTGGGCACATTCGAATTTACTAGTACAGCGCAGGCTTAGCTGCTGTAGTCACATCTCAACTGATGGTCTGGGAGAACAGTCAAGCTCCTACTGAGGCAAGAAGTGGAACTCTGCCACCTTCTCTCCCCTTTTACACTCTGTTGTTTTGATGGGAAGGGGCCGTAGTTACATGGCTTGAAAGGAGCTGTGGGCACTTCAGCCAGGCTCCTCACTTGGGCCAGAATGATCAAAGGACCAGGGCAGCTGGGTGTACCACAGTGCACCACTCTTCCCTGTATCTGTAAGATGAAGATAGCAGTTTTCCTGACTCAGAAAATATGATTTAAGAAAGCAGGCTAACTGTTGAGGTTAATAAAAACTCTTAAATAATTGCTGTATTAGCCAAGCACTGTCCCTTTTTCTTTAAATTGCTCCTGCGTTTGTGGAATCATCCCATATGGGCACGTTATTCTAAACTGTACATGGCGTGTTCCTCTTATAGTCAGCTCCCCAATACACAAAGTAATGCTAGGTAGGAGATCTGTGTCTTTGCTTCATCTAGACTAACACTTCCTTGAATGGTGGCTAGATGAACCAGTCACTGATCCCACATGACAATTTCTATGCCTTGATCATCGGTAGGGATTGAACGATACTTCTGACAGCTGTAGAAAAGCAAGAAGTAGGTGAAATCCAAGGATCTAGGAGATTTTCAACACCTTAAAATATTTCGATTCTGCCTTAGTACTGACTAGGCCAAGAAAGGTTCTTTAAATTCTTCTTGCAACAGCTGCTTATACATTCACTGTGGGGCAAAACCCCCTAACATTCCAGTCATTCTCATCTCTTATGCTTTCCCTTTGGGAGCACAATGTTCAGGCTTTTCAGTGTTTTTCTGGTGGTATTCACATTAGATTAGACAAATGGAACAACCAGAGTTCCCAGTGAAAAGGGAATAGTGTAATATGTCCATTCTCTGGCTTGGGCACAGTTGATTTTTGACCCACCAGCTGAGCCTATTTATTTCCTTTTTGTCTCATCAGCAGGTGGATGGTGCTCCTTTTTGCAGTGATGCTCTTTGCCTTAGCAGTTTTTGAGAAACACCCTTTTCAGAGCTGAAAGAACCATAATGTGCATTTTGTAATACAGAATTATAATTTGACATTTACAAAGTCAGATCCTCCTAAGACTCTCTTCTTTGGGATTATGTAGGCCTGGGAAATCAGCACAGACTGTTAAGTGGGAAAGCGATGTAACCCTTCCCCAGCTCTTGCACTTTCTGGCTGTCACCCCCACCCCATTTCTACCACGTAGGTCAAAATCATACATTACAGTATCTTTTAAAGGCACTCTGGTAAGGTTATACAATGCAGTTTTAAAATACAGTGTTGCTACCTGAGTCACAAAAGAGACCTCCAGGACCTTCAGAAATCCTATACACCAGACTCCTGGAAAGCATCCCATTTCACTGATTGTTAAAATCTTACAGATCTGAAATTCTATGAATGTAAAATGGAGCTGCAGTGAAATTCAGATGTAAGTATCCTTTTTCCCAAAGACACTGCCATAGTGTGCAGAACAACATTCTCCAATATCTTATTTAAAGGTAGAATTTTCCCACAGTAACATACAGCTCTCTGTATCCTATCAGTTTTGGTGGCTGCTATACTTGTCTTTTCTTCTTCTTTACTGACCTCTGCCAAGATCTTGACAACACACTGACAAGATATAGTCTTGTGCTCCCTGCCATTCATTGACTACCCTGAATAAACTCTTTGTTCATTTTTGCCTCCCACTAGAGCTCAGTGGTCTTTTTTCCCTGTCTGTAAAAATGGAACACAATTAATTTGTCAGGACCTATATGGTATGAAGGAACCAAAGCTTCACTGAAATTAGAATGGTAATAATACCCAATGTTGACAGCAGAGGAAGTTGTAGTTAGCATAACTTCAGGTAACACTTTCTCCTCGTGAGATGCAGTAATGTGGTTATATGTATAAACTCCTACTAACTTATACCTGAAGAGAATCACAGAATGTTAGGGATCAGAAGGGACCTCGAAAGATCATCTGGTCCAATTGCCCCGCCAGAGCAGGAACACTGAGATGAGGATACACAGGAAGGCGTCCAGGCGGGTTTTGAATGTCTCCAGAGTAGGAGACTCCACAACCCCCCTGGGCAGCCTGTTCCAGTGCTCTGGCACCCTCACTGAGAAGAAGTTTCTTCTCATATTTAAGTGGAACCTCTTGTGTTCCAGTCCCTTGCCCCTTGTCCTATCATTGGTTGTCACCGAGGAGAGCCTGGCTCCATTCTTGTGACAGTCACCCTTTACATATTTATAAACATTAATGAGGTTGCCCCTCAGTCTCCTCCAGGCTAAAGAGACCTAGCTCCCTCAGCCTTTCCTCATAAGGGAGATGCTCCACTCACTTAATCATCTTTGTTGTCCTGCACTGGACTGTCTCCAGCAGTTCCCTGTCCTTCTTGAACTGAGGGGCCCAGAATTGGACACAATATTCCAGATGTGGTCTCACCAGGGCAGAGTGGAGGGGAAGGAGAACCTCTATTGACCTGCTAACCACCCCACTTCTAATACACCCTGGGATGCCATTGACCTTCCTGGCCACAAGGGCACAGTGCTGGCTCATGGTCATCCTGCTGTCCACCAGGACCCCCAGGTCCCTTTCCCCTACACTGCTCTCTAATGGGTCGTTCCCCAAGTTACACTGGAACCTGGGGTTGTTCCTGCCCAGATGTAAGACTCTACACTTTCTCTTGTTATATTTAATCAAATTTTTCCCCGCCCAACTCTCCAGCCTGTCCAGGTCTCACTGGATGGCAGCACAGCCTTCTGGTGTGTCACCCACTCCTTCCAGCTTGGTGTCATCAGCAAACTTGCTGATGGTACACTGTATTTTCTCATCCAAGTCATTGATGAATATATTGAATAGCACTGGGGTTTTTTAGAGCTCAGGTTTTTGTATCATTTCCACAAAAAAAATTATTATCTCTTCCTATTTCCTGCCTTCAAGTCAATAACATCCTCTTTCCTCCCTGGTTTGTACTCCTCTAAGTCATTAAATAAAGGTTTGCATTTCTTACATTAACATTCTGGCCCTGAAGCTCTTTCTTCTTTGTAATCATGTTGTCAGGGAGGTTTGCTGGAATCCCACACCATGTCTGTTCCAACCCCAACTCAGTAATCATGTTTCTTCATTTTCTTCTGTGTCAAGGAGAACTGTTTTCCTGAGAAAACAGACCATGTTCCCACTCCCATCTCTTTATCCATACATATCTTTTTTCAAAAAACTTATCTGAAATCTGCATAAATGCCACGTTTTCTTTAGAAATACCTCGGTCAGAATAATGATCATTTGCATGTTAATAGCTCTATCTCTGTAGGTGGTTGTTAGTTGTTACTGGTCTTGCTTGTTAAAATGAATGCAAATCCTTTTTTCAGTCCTAATCTTAATTGCAAAATCATTGTATTTTTCCATAATTCCCTATATTTCAGTAATTTTAATCTATATCAAATATGATTTCTTGACATGCTATCATCTGCTTTGTCTATTATGTCTAGGCTCTGCACATGTTCCAATAGACTTGCTAATTATCAAAGCAATTTGGTGTTTGAACTGAAAACAGGCCCTTAGCCAATTCTTTCCCACCAAACTTTAGTAAAGAATGAAATGAGTCTTGAACTTGTACTTTGTGTCTTGATTCCACTCTCTTTGCTCTCCATCCTTTCAGCTGTATCTGACAGTGAAGTGACTGACCTGGCAAAGTGCTACTGGCACCACCATTTCCACTGCGGGGGAGTGAGGTTACTGAGGTGAAAGGTTCTCTGTCATCATCAGTTCAACATCTGTGCCCTTTGCAGCACCAAATACTTAGTGTTTAGTACACAAAACAATGTAGACTCTGTGTTTTAAAGGGACAGTACGAAAACAAACTGGTTTGTTCCTGATGCTGTTGATGACCCGCTGTGGATAACAATTTCCTCTGTGGAGGTACAACTGGCAAACTGCATAGATCTTCCACAGCACACAGTGCTGTAGTGGCTCAGTTTGGAGGATGGCTTGGGCATTGAAAGTGTACTGTGATGGCTTCCACCTGGAGACACCACAGTCCTGAGTTAAGTGCCCATGTGCTTTTCTTCCGCTGAACAGGAAGAGTTAAATGTACATAAATGTGAGTCAGGAAAGTCAGAATGCAGATGGGAAAGGTACCTGAAGTAGTTGCTAGGAAATGCTAAGTGAAGGAATATGGCTTTTACCATAAACCTCTTAGGGACTTAGCTATTCCTGCTCATCATTCCTGGTTTTGAACTCGAACTGTTACAGAATCATAGAAATGCTGTTTGGAGGGATCTTTTGGAGAGTTCCAGCCCAGTGTCCTTCTTGGTTGTTTCTTTTTTGGGTTTGGGAATACCTGAGGGTGCAGGGCAGTCTCTGAGCTGATCTGTGTTATTTTCAAAGAACTGTCAAAACTGTAGCAGTCCTTAGAAGTAACCACCACTGACCTTATGCCAGATCTATGCAATTTTAGGGTTGACCCTTCTCAACTTCAATGGGCTGAATTACTCTGTACTCTGTCTATTTGCAGCACAAAATGACTGCCAGAAAAGCAGGGGCCTGCTGTGACAGGCTCTGTGCAAACTGTCATGAGACTTGCACAATAAGACAACTTTCTGAAAACAAACAAAAAGACACTAGTATGATCTTAGCCAAACCTTGTAGGCCTGTGGTCCTATCATTTCACATTGCAGAGAATCCCAGGCAACATAATCATCCTCAGGGAGAAGTGCCAAATTATGTAGTATGCTGAGATCCCACAGAAGAGTGAGTATTATTTAACCACTGCAAATTTGAAAGTTTGTATGGCTTCTTGAAATTGGCAGTACCAAACTCCCAAGATACTGCAAAACTGCTTCCTGACTTATCTTTTATCCAAAGCTGGAAGCCCTTTTCAGGCTGTCTTTGTTGTTGAAGACAATGTTCTCCTGAGCTGAACATAGCTAGGCACTGTAGGGGTGCGTATGTGGGGAGGTGGAGTGTGGGGTATTATGCTATAAAATAATCCTTTATTTTTGGCTTATAGAACACCGAATTCTTGTAGGATAATTGCAGCTTGTCTGTTCCAGGAGAGCAGGAGAGATTTTCTTGAGTACTCTCCCATGTCTGCAAAATGGGTTTCATCTATCTAAAGCAGAGCTTTCCAAAACACAATCTAGTTTCATGGTTGTTTCAGGGAACCTCATAAACAGACATGCTTGTGGAAATGAGCAGACTTTAGTATATGCATTAGCATATGCATCTTGTACATTCGTTCTGCTTTAATATCACTTCCCAGTGTGAATCTCAAAACGGTCTGCATCTCTTATAGTTTCCTTTAGAGCAACAGAAGGAGAAAGGCTCCTATTTGACAGCAACTTAGCCTGTGAGGTAGGGAGGCTATAAGAAAATAAACTCATCCAATATGTTTATCTGCCCTTTGTACTGCAAACCCACCATGTTGAACTAAATCCACAAAGCTGTTTATTTTCGCATGCAACAACACAGTGCTGGCCATCTTCCTTTCTGCCAGCAGACTGGATACAGAAAGGGAAAAGTAGGTCTCCAAACTGTCAGCAGCTGAGACTTGCACTTGCAACCCACCTCCCCCACCTCACTAGTAATCATAAGAACACAGAGTATTCTCTGCATAACCTCGCAGTGGAACAGCCCACGTACAACTACTTTTGTACTGACATCTGTGAGGTGTCTTCTCTTCTTTGTGTTGACTGATCCAACACCCGTGTTTAAGTGCAGCTCATTCAAGTCGGTAGGTAAGATAGCCCTCTGTCCTTTGTCTCAAAGCACTAACAGAGATAACATCCACCATGGACATGGGAACTCCAAGTTTCAGGACTTCCTCTGCTTTGGGGTGCTTGAACTCCACCCTTACCTCCAACACCAGCAACCTACTCACAAAGCTACATTGTCCTTTAGGTCCAGCGTTCTGCCTCTGGAGTTCACAAGGTGAGCCATAGTGGGAAGCTGTCAGACAGCAGGAAAGGTCTCCTACCAAGCACAAAATCTCATGGAGAAATGAGTCACACTCATGTTCAGTTTCATATAGTTGTTGGAAGTAAGATCCCTCTTAAATCTGCTGGCCATGCTCTTCCTGTTGTAGCCCAGTATGCCAGCCTGATGTTTTCAGGATGAAAGCCAACTCATGTTGAACTCATCATTTCTCTCAGCCCAATGATCTGGGACTCTGTGTCCAGCTTTAGGCTCAACAATTCAAGAAAGATATTGAGAAACTGGGGATGGTCTACTGGGGACAGCTACTAAGACAACCAGGGCTTGCGGTACATGTCCTATGAAAACAGGCTGATTGGATCTAGGCTTGTTTAATGTAGTGAATAGGAGGCTAAAATGAGAAGCCTATGACACTTGAAGTACAATTGCAAAGACAACAGGACCTAACTCTTCCAAACAGCAGCAAACAATAGAACTTTGGCAGCAGCCCCAAACTGTGAGTTGGGGGGTTCAGGTGGACATTAGGAAAAGCTTTCACTGGGAGAGTGATGCACAACTCCTGTGAGTTGTGAAGTATTCTACTTGGGGGCTTTCACGACCCCCTTGAATACTGTGTTGAGTTTTGGACCCCTCACTACAAGAAAGACATTGAGGTGCTGGAGCACGTCCAAAGAAGAACAACAAAGCTGGTGAAGGGTCTGGAGCACAAGTCTGATGAGGAGCGGCTGAGGGAACTGGGGTTGTTTAGCCTGGAGAAAAGGAGGCTGAGGGGAGACCTTCCCGGTCTCTACAACTACCTGAAAAGAGGTTGTAGCATGGAGGGGGTTGGTCTCTTCTCCCAGGTAGCAAGTGATAGGACAAGAGGAAACAGCCTCAAGTTGCACCAGGGGAGGCCTAGTTTCGATATTAGGAAAAATTTATTCATGGAAAGGGTTGTCAGGCATTGGAACAGGCTGCCCAGGCACATAGTTCAGTCACCATCCCTGGAGGTGTTTAAAGGACACGTAGATGAGGTTCTTAGGGACATGGTTTAGATATGGACTTGGTAGTGTTAGGCTAACAGTGGGACCTGATGATACTAAAGGTCTTTTCCAGCCTAAACTATTTTATGATTCTGTTCTATGATCATATGTGAGCTAGCATGGGAAGAGCCAAATAACCTCTTTCGTTTCCTTTGTAGTGAGTAGGAACTAAATCTAATAGATGTAGCCTTGAGACTGTTCTAAAAGGATTTTTTTAATGACAGGTAGCTTATTTTAGGTCTCTGTGAGACCATCTTTTCCTGCCTTGCCTATGTCTTTTTTTGGTAATCATCTTCTCTGCAGCAGTTTTGTCTTTATTGGACAGCTATGTCTTGAGAGCAGTATAGCTGCAAGCATTTGTGGGGTGGAATTGCCATCGCTGTTTTAGTGTGGTTGTTGGGAAAGATTAGAACAGGTTGGTACTGTGTGAAGCTCATGTCACACACTTTTATCAAATACACTCGTAGTGGGATCTAAAAATTTTATCAGCATGAATTTGGGATGCTTGTTTCCTTTATGGCTGGGAAAGCAGAAACTGAACACGGCACATAAAAACTTATTTTATTCCTTCCCAAAGCCTGTTTCCAAACCTCCAGTACTCACTGAGCATTGTTTCTGCAGTTACAGAAGGTAAGCTGAAGTACATGTGATGGAAAAGGGGAATAGATCACCACTTCTTTGGAGGGTCCTTATGGAGGAGTGATGAGGCAAGAATGGAGAGGAAAAATAATCACAGAGAAATTATCCTTGGAAGAGATCAATAACCTGAAAATTGCTCACGTCACTTGACGCCAGAACAGATCTGTTTAAAAACTTTCCCTCTGTAGAGGAGTAATCTTGAAATTGACCCATTCTGCCTGGTTTATTCTTTTCATGTTAAAGCAACAAAGAAATTATTGAAAAAGTAATCCTGCCTTTTTTTTTTTTTTTTTTCCAGACAAATAATTGCAGCCAGCTTTTTTCTGTCATGTATGCAGATTCCACCAACTATAGTAGACTTTGGAAGGACCCACCAGTGATCTTTTTCTTAGTATAAACATTAAATACAGCTTGCCCAGATGGGGAATGATCTAACAAATGAACACCCTAGAGAGCGATTGCAGGGAACACTTCCAGAGATTAAGGCAGACAAGCACGTAAAAGTGATTATGGTCTGTTACCTTGTGAGGCCTGTGGATAACGCTGGTGTACAGATAGATTGTGACAGGAAGAGGCGAGCAGATTGGGAGAGGTGGGAATGGAGAACTACAAAACAGTTCATATGATGGGAAGCTGCAAATGGAGATGGTGGTATCCTTTCCACTGGAGGGGAAAGAGGGTTGTAAGAATGGAAGGGGCATAAACATATCAGCCAAATCAGCATGGAGCCCACACAGCATCAGAGAAGTGAACAAGCAGGTAGTTCTTTTTTTCAAATTTTAGGAGATTCTGTTTATAATGTGCATTACTCATTTTCCGCTCTCAGTCTCACCAACTTATTCATTCTATTAGAAGAGACATAGTCCAGCAGAGGTTGGAATAGCACAAAAGGATAAGAGAAGCCAAGGACCTAAGCCAAGTGATGGCGAGGGATTGCCCTGGATTTCCAAGCTCAGCTCATGAGATGCCAGGCAGTGTTATTTTATTTCCGCAACAATGAATTAGTCCCTGTTCGTAGTCTCTTCTGTTCTTTCTCCAGCTTATTTCTTCATGGAAGGATAACTGAAGAATTACTAATCTAGATTTTTAGTTATCTACATTTCCACCTGTGTTAAGCTCTTTGATTTCCTTACACCTTTTGTTATAAATTTAAATTGATATTTATTTTGCTTATTGTAAGATGGTGAATTCTGTGCACTACTAAGTGTGTGATATTTGCAAATATGTAGTTACTGTTCCTGTATGTTCATTTAAAGCTAGTTGTATCCTTCTGGAATGCCTTTAAGCCATGTTCTTATTCCATTCTTGGCTTTTACATAGGTCGATATTTCAGTGGTACTTTGGCTTGAATTTTGCCAGATTCGCATTGTTCTTGTTTAAACAAAGCCTGTAGTTTTCAATTTCACTTCAGTTCTCATTAAGAAAATGCAAAGCTTGCAGCACTCGTTAAAGCATAATCTAAACAGTGCCAATAGTACCCAACTCATGAGTCTGTAGGGAATAGGAAGGATGAATGCATGAGTGGGCTGGTGAGGTCAAGCAGATCAGTTAATAGCTCTGGAATTTCCAGGTAAACTTCTTATGTTACTATTTTCTAATAAAGCCAGAGCTTACACCTGTTTTTCAGGAAGTATTTGTACACTGAGGACTCCAAATTCCTTTGATTTACATTTCTAGTTACTTACTTCTCTTTCTTGAAATGGGCTAGAGGCCAAGGGCCAGACATTCAAAGGTATTCAGGCATTTCATGATGCAGGTGGATATGTAGTGAAATGCTAAAAAAAACCCATTAGCTTGCTCACCTTTCAATTAAACCAATAAGTGTTAGGTATTCATGTGCCTTTGAGAATGCTGCTTTGTGATTACCCCTATCATTTAGGCATCATTTATGTCTTTTCAGAAGCTTTGTCTGTGCTTCCATTTCCACTCTGCACAATTCAGACAATAGCTTTTCTTTCCCTTGCTACCCTATTGAGAACATGGGTATGTTATAAACATGGTCATATAAAGTCCCTTAAATGAAAGCACAATAAAAGCCTCTCAGTTGCAACTATGAGAATTGCCTGCTGGGCTTAAGGGTATTGTGGATTGGAAGAGGAAAGTAGTCGACAGTATTGGATGGGGTGGCTGAAAAATGAGAAAGGACAAGCATATTTCAGGCCATCTGCTGCTTTGGAGGATGGAGCTTGTACAGGTTAACACCTGCTCTTCTCTAGTCAACACGATGCTAAATACATCTTCCATGATTTTTGGCCAAATGACATCCTGCCTACTACTTCTGGATATATTGAGACATGAAAATTAAGCAAGCACTTAATGCATTTTTGCCTCGCTTCAGCTACAGGTAAGGAGGAGAAGCCAATTGACCTTGCACAGGCCACCTGAATGTGGTGGAGTTTGAGAAAAGCTCCTGCTACTCCAACACAGTGATATCCAACCAACTTTGACCACAATGGCCCTCTGCAGAGTGAAGAGGGCCTATTACCCTTTACTATTACCTTTTACCTATTTTCTACTATTTTCTAGAATTTTCTACTATTTTCTACTATTACCTTTTTCTATTTTACCTGATTACTATTACCACTGTCAATAGAGTTGCCCAAATGAGAGAGTTTCATGACACAAGGTTGCAGAAGGAGTGCTAGTTGGTATCTGAGCAGTGCTTTTAACTAATAGACATTCTATAAATACTCATTATTTATATATAGATGTATTAAAGATGTAATATTATATTTATAAGTAAACTAGATGGAATTTTCAACAGAGAGTGAAAGCAAATAAGAGCAGGCCAAGAACAGGTTGCAATTCTAACTTTGTTGGAAAGGATGATAAGAACAGGACAATTAATGAAGGGATATGTCATACTCAGTGGCACCACCTACATCTGGTTTCTGGGGCAACTTTTCAATAGCTGGAGTAGATCTCTTTCACATTTTAGGTCAGAAAGACCCTATGCTCAGGTAGAACAAAATTTATAGCACCTTCACTCTAGTTATGCTCAGTTATAGCCACTTGTGGTCCTCCCTCAGAAATAAATGATCTTTCACAGATCCCAACACACACTGCTGATAATGGAAATTAACCTGTCTGGGTGCATGTGGCTTTGGAAATGAATGTTCAGTGTTCTTTCCTGGACACTGCTGCATGTTCCAAAGAGCTGTTGTAAGAGGTACAGTAGACTGGTGAAGTCCTGCATCAATACAGTTCTGGCAGAAAGATTTGTTATGAGCACAGAATTGTGAGGGCAGGTTTGGAAAATGGTTAGGAAACTTTTTAAAAAATCTATGCCATCTGGTACATTCTGGATGTCAAAAAATGCGCTCTTTGGATGCATCTTTTTGAGTCAGGAATAAGCCAGCCCTTCCAAGGGATGTCTGTTGGTTTTCAGAAAGAGATTAGTCTTGTTCAATACAGAATCATTTTGCCTTCTCTATGTCTTGCTTCCCTACTGCTAGCAAGAATTTGCATTTGAGTGTTCTTCTGAGCTGTGCTGAGGTTCCACTGTGTTGAGAGGAGAAGGAGAAGGAGAAGGAGAAGGAGAAGGAGAAAAGAAGGAGAAGGAGAAGGAGACAAAGTAAAGTACATTGTAAAGCACCATCTCCCAAGGGAGGCAAGAGAGGGGAGTGAAATGAACAGCTCCATTAAACTTGCAAACAAGAGAAAACATGAGCACTGATGTAATAAACTTTAACACTGGTGAATGCCTGGCTCAATAACCAACCCATTTTAAACTTTCTGGAGAAAACTAGCATATAAAATAATGTGAATTCTTCACATACACACACATATACTCAAAAGAAAATGACAAAAACCCAAGCCTTATGGCTAAGAAATGGTCATGGGCATAACTAGCTTAATTCTGCTGGTAAAAATGCAAAACACTGTTTTGGTTTAGGTAAGTTAGAATATGAAAACAGTTATATCCATTCCAACGTATCTTGGCCACAATGAAGGATTTGATTAGAGATGAGCGTGAACTACCCCTTAAATCCTCAATCGTTTTATTTTTGGGAAGCTAGATCCACACTAGAACCAGTGTACTTTGCCATTTGGCATCCTTTTAAAGCATGTGAGACCTCTTCCTACATTTGATCCAGGTTTGTGAGTTGTTCCTGCAGAATATAAACTCTATTTAATTACTGTGAATCACTTAGCCAAGTGTTGGCTGGTTGTCCATCTGTGCCTCAGAAGTATTGCATGTTATTAAAGGTTTAGAATTAGGTTAAGGAGTGGTGCATGGAGTCCTATGTGTATGTGCTCTAGATCTGATACTGCTCCATGTTTTCATTAGCATTTTCACTAGAGACCAGAACGGAGAGTATGCTAATCAAATTCATATGCAACACAAAGCTGGAAGCAATCACCAATGCATTGGAGAATAGGATTAGCCCAGAGTCCGACTATGATGAATTCAAGAAGTGAGCTGAAATCAATAAGCTGAGATTCAATAAGCACAAATGTAAAGTAGTTCACATAGGAAGGGATAATTAAATGCACAAATGGAAAATGGAGCTGTCTGTAGGCGGCTAATATGGAAGGAGAGACAAAGAGGTTTTGCTCCTTAAACCAAATCTAGGAAGACAAGGAATAATTTTTATTCCTGGTAGTGAACAGCCAATAGCTCCAAAAATTAGCTTCATGCCTAGATCCAGCTTTTAGCTCTACATGAGCTTGTCACTGACGATGCATAATTAAAGCCAGGGAAAAAAAATCAAACCCAAAACCACTAGCTCAGCCTTTTCTGTTCTACACAGAAGATGACATTAGCTCCTAGGTAAAGGAACTACAAGATTTTGTTTTTCCTCTCTTCAGCTCTCTGTGATCATTTCTCGAAATCTCACTTCTTTGCATTCTCCACACCTGATGTGGACTGCCAGAGATGCAGGTTTGCAAAACTGGGCTGAAATCTCTTTTTCCCTGGACAATTCTGGTGACAGGTGTCTTAACCTGTCATACATAGCCCCTGTTAGCTATTGTATTGTTTTATGGCAAGGAGAAACACACATTTAGTTATAATTAGTGATTTCTACACCCGAGTTTCTATGCTGGCAAGAGTGGCTGTCAGTCAGAAGGAGAGGTGTATGCAGGATGCAGTGATTCAAGCTGGAATCTCAGTGTCCTGAACTGAGATACAATAGGAGACCTGTGTACAGCTCTTGCAAATTGCAGTTGGAAAGGATTGCATGGGTCAGTACTCTGCAGAGAACATGGGAGTAAGGATGGGATTAAGTGAATTCAGTTGCTTCACTTCAGGTAGGATAATGATGAAAAACATGATGAGAATACCAGTCCATGGCTCCTCTAGTGAAGTTTGGGGTACAGTGACAGATTGTACGGTGATCATTTGCATCACTTTTGCCTGTCTTGGGCCCACTCTGTCACTATCTGCCAGACACACATCTTGCCAGAAATTCTTTTTACTTTGCAGAAAAAACAAGCAAACAAAAAACAACCAAACATCTGCACTATTGTTTGAAAGGAACTTTGGGCTTTTTCAGCAGTACAGTGAACTCCTTCCTCCATTACCCTGACTAGGCTGTCTGAGTCAAACCTAAACCTAGGGCTTATTCTCTGAAGGAGTCTTTTTCTGAGTGCTAATCAGAAGTAGAGTGGTGATTCATCAGGTAATGCTGCCTGTGGAAAGGACTAACCGGAGAACATCAAGGGGCTCCCTAATGTATCCATACCAAAGGTCAAAAGCTTCCTTCATTGAAACCAGAAACTATGGTCTTCTGAAAGCCATTAATGCCCATGTTCCCCTATTAAATCTCGTCAGGTTCTTTCACTGAGTACAGTCTCCTCAGGCTAAGAGCTGTTTTTATTTTCCAGTCTCCTGATCCTTCCCCTGTTGATCTTGGACTAGAGATTTTCTTTTTGAAAGTACGCTTACTTCAAGGAATCACAGGCCTGAGCTTTTGAAAGGGCTTTTTTGAGAGGCAAAACCAAAACTACACTTTATTTGTGTGCTTGACCCTGTTAAAGAAGAATATTTTTCTCTATGAGGCCATGACAGCAGCTTTAAGTCAAGTGACAGTTAAGAGACGAGGTGGAGTTGTCATTTTGCTCCATGCATGTAGTGGTTCCAGGGTTTCTGGCAGGGGGAGGACAAATTGCCCTTTACAGGTGACAGATACTATGAGTCACCTTGACCTGGAATATTAGGTTCAGAATTTGTCTCGACAGAAACTCCTTTGTGGCAGAATTCCTCCTGCTGAGGGCTCTTGCCACATCAAGAGAAGTTTTGCACTAGTTAAATTTGTCATTTCTTATGTGGATAGGATGACACCATGCTTTAATCATGTCTCATCTCTGGGTTTTTTTGCTGTCTGTCTCCCCTTGACACTCCAGCTTTATCCCAGCAGTAATCAAATTGAGAGGTGGTACCAAATGGCACTGGGATGCTATGCTTCTCCTTCCTCTGTAAAATCTCATCATCTGTGATGTTTATAAAAGTAAATTTTAGGACTAACTGGCCTAGGATGATCTTTTATTAGTCCGGAATCAGTTTCATGCACCTAGCAGCGTATAGGCATTGGAAAAAAATCTCTGGAGTGCATTTATTTCAAGACGTATCCTTCCCATGTAATAGCCTTGAGAGTGCACTAAAATGCAGGAAAATTCAGGGGAGTCCTGAAGTTGCACTCGACTCTGGTGTACAAAGGAGTTGGCATATGGCCCTTTTCAAATTCAGGAACAACAAACAATTGTTCTGGGCCTCTTTCCATACCCAGCACTTCCTGTTAGTGGCTGGGGATGTCATCATCTTGCTAAGGTGTTAGCCACAGTATGAATTCAGGTTCTGGATGTATCAAGCCAGTTCAACCAACACAGCAAGTAATGTATAGAAAAGCTGTTCTTTTGCCATGACAAGCCTCAGGACTGCAGGCAGTGAGGAAAAGGCATGGGACACACTTATTGATGAGAACAATTTTGGCATAACTGACTTGATTAAAACCTGGTGGGATAAAGCACTTGATTATAATGTTTAAAAAGTGGCTCTCACCATTACGGAATGAGAGAATAAATAAAAGGGCTGAAATGGTACTCAGCCTTTCACAGTTACTGGTAAGTCAAAACTGCAAGGTCGTGCATGGAAACAGCCAAGTGCTGAAGCCTAGGAGGAGGGCACCCTGTGAGAATACATCTATAGAAATAAACTACAAGTGTTTGGGAGTATTCCAGTGTACTTAGGACAGCTGGCTCAGAATAGCCATTCCCGTGCTGATAAATGTTCTTACCAGGGGGGCTGGATGCAGCCTGCCAGTCAAGACTGGCCCCAGGAATGTTCTGCTTCCAAAGCTGTGCCTGAGAGCTATTTGGGAGGGTGCTTAGGGCTGTGCTGGGTTCATGCTAACTGTTTCACAGTACAGCTGATGGTTTTTTCTGTTCCATGGACCACCTCCAGGCAGTTTAATTACGAATGTAGATGTATCCTGCCTGACAGCCTACTCAGTCATACCAGAAAACAATGCTACTCAGTGTTGAATATTGGCTGAAAGTCTTACACAATCATTGTTATCATTTCTAAAAAAGCCCAGATTATATATTTTAACAAAATATAAGGCAAGAGGTAAAGGCAGACACAGCTGAAGAGATGAGCGGGTGAAAAGAAAAAGAGAGATAGTATTACAGCTCAGCCTGAGAGACAGAGGTGCCTGAGCACCTGAAGCCTAGCTGTCATCATTATTCCTTTGTGAGCATTGCAGTTTTAGTATAAAGAGAGTTTTAAGGAGGACAATGAAGCAGCTTTGCAGAAGTTTAGCAGAGAAAGCTCAAAGGTGTTGTTGAAAACATTTCAAATCTGATGGCGTCTGGCAACAGTGTCCATCAGACCTGGGAGCTAACCTTTCAATAGGGATTCAGAGGTGATGCTTGGAGGAGGGTAAGCTATAAAAGTCTTCACAGTGAAGACAAGCAACTTGTGTTTCATGAAGTAGAAGAGGGAAAGTCAAAAGAAACATTTAGAGAAAGGTGCGACATACTCCAAACAATAGGATGGGAATGTGGCCTTTGTCTTTCTGCCCTGATTTGAGCTGGGCAGGTCTGCAGTGTTAAGGCCAGGGAAAAGCTGTTGTAGTAATGAAAGGGTAGGTTGATGTGAGCCTGGACAACCATTTCAGCTGCAGTGAAAATGGATGAGGAATTCATGGCTTAAACATGTTTCCTAGCGAAAGTCTTTGAGATTTATACAAAGCTCAAGCGTGAGAACCCAGAAAGAGATCTGAATGGAAAATAATACGCAGGTTATAGGTCAGAAAGATGTCTGGACAGGCTGATGATATAGTTTACAGTGATGGAAAAAGCATTTCACTGTTTCAGAGGGAGTCTTTCATTTTGCCCATGTTGAACCATTGCTAGCAGTTTCAAGCTCAGCAATGCATTCATTTGCATGTCTTTCGATGAAGTGTGAAAAAAACTTGCAACATGTTCAAGTAAAGCCAGCTTCTTCCTAGATGTTCCATATGGGGCATTTCCGTGGTGTGAAGGGAAGTTACTGGAGTGTCTCCAAGGTAGGAAGGGAAGTTAGTGGAGTGCACGGAAGTCCCAAATGTAGAAGAGTTTTAGGAGTTTGTTGCAGGTGGTTTAGGCTGGAACATGGTAACTCTTCCACCAATATGAGGATGGTGAGGTGTTTTTCAGTTTCTATGATGGATATTAAGCAATTCCTACTAAAAGTAGACACTTGAAATCTATAGGCCCTCGTGACATGCGTCAAATTGCTCACAAGAGTTGATCAAGGGGATGTCCAGCTAAGAGGCCTTAACTTTAAATCTTTGTGGGAGAGTAACAAAAGTATTAGAAGAACATCACTGTTGTGCTGGATTCAAAACAAAACATCCAGGATCACTTGAGTGACAGTAGGGCAGCTATTTTGACGTTGTCCCAGAATAAAAGAATGAAAATTATTATACAGAAACCAGCAACTAAAGAGTAAGACAGTAAGAATGTCGTTACCACTAGTCAACCCAGATTTAAAGAAAATAGGCTTTTTCAAATATATCGGCTTTTTTTTTCTGTGGAATAACAAGTCTAGCTCATAAAGATGCCTTCATATTTGGACTTTTCTAACATGATATAATACCGTGTGGCATTCTGATAAACTGTTAACACTATGCAATACCAATAAAGCAGAGATTAAGTGAGTTGAGAGAAAGCTAAATGATAGATCTCAAAAAGCACTTGTCAATGGGGAATTATCAAATGGGAGCACTCCGGACTGGCTTCTGAGAAAGCAGTACGAAGCCCTGTTTTATTCAGCATTTTCATCGATGATCTGGGAATAAGTACCCTGATAAAAAGGGTGGATGACAAAAAGATTAGTAGAAGGATACAAAAAATAGTGTCAGTAAAAATCTAATGCATGGGCTGCTCAGAAAAGCTGCAACCCTTAAACAAAGGTATGTAGCATGCCCAAAATTAATTTTGATATTTACAGAGACAGAACAGCAGTTTATGCTTTCAGATGGCAGAACTGTGTCTGGAAGGGAAGAATAAGGTGTTGTACAAGTGGATCTCAGATTTCCAGATGGTGCAGTAGTAAAAAGGGGCTTAAAGACCATAGCTTTATGAACACAGCAGCAATGAAATGTAGCGTGAACTGTTTTCTCTCTCATACAGCATTGTTGAGTCCAGTTTGGAAATACTGTGTCTTTTTCTGATATCTACAGTTTCAGAGCATCTTGCAGCATTGGGTGTAGTAAAAGTGTCTTCAGCATGACTTGGATAATTGAAGAAAATGACTTGCAGTAAGACTTTAAGATCAGTCTAATTTATCTGAAAAGATTAAGGGGGGACTTGATTACAGAGCATAAGTTTCTTTATTTATATATATAGAGGTGCTACAAAATGCTTTAATCTAGTGGAGAAAGGCATAGCAAGGACCAAGACATGGAAATTGATGTCAGACAAATTCAAATTAGGCCCAACCTTTCAACAGTGAAGGTGATCAAACACTGGAACAAACTCCCTTAAGACATGCTAACTCTTCATCACCTTCAAATCAAGACTGGATACCTTGCTAAAAAAAAAAAGAGATGTATTACCCAGAGAAAAGTTACTGAGCTGAATACAAGGATAGCTGGGTGAAGATTAAAGCCCTGTGACATACAGAAGGCCAGGTGGGATTGTTTAAACCTCTATTTTGACCTTAAAGTAGATTAATTTACAAACCTGGTCTCTCTTGAGAATGCTTGGCTTATTCCTTGTATTTCTCTTCTTCTATCATATTTCTAGCGTAGAACTGTATTGTACAGGCACTGTTACATATGTCAAGCAAAAAAAGAGGCAAACAATGCTGTCAGATGGATCTGAAATTTCTTCCCATCTGTCTTCCTCTGTCTCACTGCTGCCCTTCTCTTTGCCCATTCCCATGAATGCTGATGGAGAAAAACAAAATAAACAACCAAACAAAAAAAAGATGATGTTTCAACAACTGGGAACAGAATCATTTGGAGAAGAAATTTGTTTACTCTGACATATTTGTAACTATTACCAGAAAAGCAAGGGTAGGAAGCACTTGTGCCCTGGGTGTTAATCTTTGCTGCTGAGAAGAGAGTCTCTAATGGAAAATGTAAAGTAAATGGTGGATCCTGTGACGTACATCAAGCTAGCACACACCTTGAAAACTTTTAGTCAAGGCATGGCAAGTTGTCCTCAGCTTCTGTTGAGCTTAGCAAGTTTAAGCCTTGAGAGGAACTAGAGGAGGGAAGCTAAAGTCCAAGCATCTTGTTCTCACTATACTTTCTGAGTATGTGAGCTAGCATATGTTAACATTACACTTTAAAAACATAAAAGTAGTGTGTTCTGCATAAGCTGAGTACCAGTGGGCACATTTCTACACTTAAACATGAAGCTAGCTGCAAAATGGGTGATACTTAGCCAAGTTTGGGGGGCTGGGGACAGGAAATCAGATCAATGCACGTACCTCTCCTCCTGGCATTCTTGTACAGCTTATCGTTTCTTCAGGACTTCAGAGCCTCTCTCTCAACGTGAACCCACTTAAAAATTCAAAGAGCTAATTCTCATTCTTTGTACCATTAAGACAGTGCCATCAGTGAGAAGGCAGCCTATTTGGGCCACTGGAATCCGTCAACTTAGCATAAGCCTCTGTGCAAACAGAAGGCTAGCGTTGTAGTTCAAAGATGATAGTCGAACAAGATTTGCAAGTCAGAGGCTTGAAATTCCACAAAGGGAAGATCAAACAGCCTCTTTCTTTTAACAAGTATTTCATTTCTTTAGGGGACTGGACAGTTTTCATCCAGAAAATAAATGCAAAAATTTCATGCAGAAATTAAATGCCATCATTGATACATATAACAAAATGTTATCCCTGACACACACATTGTCAACTGCCAGCTCATCAGCATATCTGGGAATCCGTAGAGATGGTCCCTAACTAGCTGGATTCAGAGCTGTTGTCAGCAGAGATCATGCTTGCACCCTGTCTCTGAAGGAGACATCCTGATTTTTATGGATAATTTTAGCAGTGGCTCCAAGCCTGTGTGTTATCTCTTTAACAGCCCAGACTACAAACTGAGGCCCACGCACCTCAGAACTCTGTCACATTTGAATTTTGAATTTCCTTTCTGTGGCATCAATCCATTTCCAATGCCAATTTCATAAAGCAACGACAACCCTCCCCTTCCCCCCCCCTTTCCTTAGCCCTTTCAAAACTCAGGCAGGCTGGAGAATGATAATTCTGTGTCATGACAACTTCTGAGTTTCTGAATTTTGTTTTTGATCTGTGTTGGACTACGCCCAAAACTTTTCAAGCATTTTAATGAAGCGCAATTGTGTTAAAATGTCTGCTCTTCCTTTGGAATGAAAATGTTAAGTATTTTTATTTGGGTCTCTCTGTCACCCCTTGGAAGCAGATAGTCTGCCCCAGACTTGAAATGTTTTGGCTTCCACTAAACATCACATTTTGACCAGAAAATATTTAGTTGAAACTGTTCCACCAACTCTACTTGAAATTCCTCTGCTATAGTAGTAGAGCTTGCAGAACATCTCACTGTTGAATAAATGATATTTATTGCAATCTCCACATTACATTGAAACTCGCAAGCTAATAGATGCTGAGCATGGCTGCTCCCACTGCTGCTCAACCCAAAGTGGATGACCATGGGGGTCCTGTTGTTGTAGGTGTGATCACCCAAGTAATCCCTTGCTGAACAATACCGGGCCTATTTGGCTGTGTGTATGTGTTGCTGGTTCAGTGTTGCAGCTTTTGTGCACAGAAGCTTTGGCTACATGCATCCTGAGCATTTTGATAGTTGTTTAGTTGCTGGTCTTTCACACTGTGCCAGATACAACAGGCAGCTTCTTCCAGATAATTTAAAAATGATGTTTGCTAAATAGTTAGCAGAAGAGAGAATATGTCACATTTCTCTAAGATCCTGAAATTTCCACACTGATACCACAATATTCAAGGTAGGGGAAATGTGTAGGATGACAGAAAAATGGACAGGAGACTGACTTTCAAGAAAAAGACTTAACCTAGCTTTCTCACAAGTGAAGTAAAAGATCTGTCGGATGCTTGAGGATATCTTATATAAGTCTTAAAATGCCCTAGGCATCTGTTTTGAAACCCTTGCTGGTTTTGGCAGTTGTATGCTACATTTTCCTTCATTACTGTGTTCAACTTCAGCTTAAAACCAATTTTAGGATTTTAGTCCATATGTGTCTTTTTGGCAGCCTCTGTCCCAAAGGCTGAGGCATCCCAAAACGGCACAATGTTTAGTCAATCCTAAGCTGATTCACGGTAAACCCCTTAATATAATTTTCAGCCTTTCTTATAGGCTTCCTATGTTCGATCTGCTCTGATGACCCATGTTTGATGTCGTTGCAGAGCAGAAGATGGTGGGGGGAGCATTGTGCACTGGGGATGGCAGCAGGAAGACGTGACATGTTGGATAAATGTGTGCCACCTCCCTCTCCGGTGGTTGGTGCGCAGCTGTGATAAAAGCCTCCAGCTGCAGCCAGCTACCAGATGGTTTAGTTCAGGTAGACAAGTCCTGCGTGGTCGGCGGTGGAGGTGTGGGGGCCCAGCGGTACCCGCAGCGTGTAGCAGAGCTCGAACTGGTGTCAAAAGACTTCCCGTGGTGCAGGAAAGCAGAGGGGATGTTTAAGTAGGCTTCATGCAAGCTGGATGAGTGCTGTCAAGTAGTTTTGCTCGATTCTTTCACCAATTTGTCTTGATTGCATTGACACTCTCTTGGCATCCACATCCTGTGATTATTCCAGTGAGCACATTTATGATGAGGAAGGTTTGTGGAAAGAGTAGATTTTAGGTAAGGCTTACTGAAAACAAGTTTTGAATTCACAATTGACGATATCTGCACATAAAATTAGCTCGGAGGAGTTAAAGATTCATTCAGGCAAGGGAGGGAACAAACAGGCCAGGTGATCCAGGAGTCCCATCCAAACTGCTCAGGCTTTTACAATGGAGATCTTTCTGGGAGGCTCTTGCACTTAAACAGTGCACTTGAAACTACTGATGGAAGTCATAGGCAAATAAGTTTCAGTCTGGACTAATTTTAGCTAGCATAATCTGTTTCCAGTTTGTGAGTGGAAGTATTTGATGACATGTATTTGTTTCTTTCATTTTGTGTCTTTAAAAAGGCATGGAAATGAGTTTTTTATAAACCTTGAAGTATTGTGGAATTGTTTGCAGCTGTAAGTCCATTCAGCCTCTCCCCTTTTTGCCCACATTGCTCATCTCAGGGCTAAGTAATTGTAATTCTCTGTTGTTCTGGGTTTTTTTTGGTCAAGCCATTGCAGCCTTCTCCTTCCTGCTTTCTTACTAATATAGTTTAGGCATGACCTGTGATCCTTCAAACACAGGCAGGGGCATCATTCACCACACCAGTTCTCTTCAGTATAATTCACAAGAAATCATTTCCTGGCTCTCTTCTTCAGCCACATGTATGCTGATACTTCCAGGCAAATCCCAACACTGGGTTCTCCACTGTGGAGCATCACTTGTCCAGGGTGGATTTCAGTGATCTGACTGTTTTGTTTCATTTTAAAGATGTGTTTTGCCTCAAGGAAGATCTAATCCAATGTAAATTTCCTTATTTTCAAGTGTGATAGATGAGCTATGGGTTAAAATACAAGCAAGGATGAGGTGCTTTTGCCTGTTCTGTCCCAAACTGCTTGATTTTTTTCGTGTCTGTCTCCTCTGTAAAATGGAGGCAAAATGCACTCAAGTGCCAAATCAGAGAGTTAAATTTATTCATCACACGGGCTTAATAAATTATAATATTTGAAGCACTTTAAGGTAAAAGGGAAGAAAGGGGCCCCGAAACCCATAAACCAGTATTTTTTTCATGCTAGCACTTTCCCTGTATAGTAGCAGGAAGGAAGTACAGCCTTCATGAGGGACATGACTCACTCGTACTTCTGTTTTCATTATCGCCGATTCCAATTTAATCAGACTCCGTAAACTAAATGAGATTGAGTTTAGTCCGAGTCAAACAGGTCCTTTCAAAGGAACCAGGCACTGCCATAAGGATCTCCACAAAGAAATCCATACCAGGAAACCCTGCCCAGAGTAGCACTGGAGGAAGCATTTAAGATGTTCTGGGTTGTGAGGGGAGGTCACATCACTGACAGGGCCCAGGCTGCAAGTAAAGATACTCTGCATCTTCATACAGTCCTGTGATACTTTATTGTGAATGAAACAATCTGAACTCCTGTGTCCCAACCGTATTTCCAAGGAAATACGTTATTTTGTTTCCCCCACTTAGCTGAGTGCTGCATTCTTCCAGGCTCCTTCCTAAACTGCTATGAAGTGTTAACACACTCTAATAAGTGGTTGACTGCTTAAGCCCAGAGGTGGCTGTAGTTCTGGGACGAGTGGAGTGACACTCAGATGCTGGCACATTTTTTTTAGCAGAGTATTTTGGGATCTTTCTGGCTCCTAAGTGCTATATGAATGCTGTGCATCATTATCGAGTAAATTGTGTCACCTTGTAAGTTAATTTCTAATTACAGAATTACTTTATGTGGCATTAATAAAAAGTAATGTGAGATTTTTCAGCAAACTCTAATCTTAAGTAAATAATTTTTTTTGAGACCAAGTGATTTATTAAATTTATTCTTTATTAGGCCTAATTTAGACTCCAAGCCATTTTTACTACTGCTTCGGCATAAAATTATTACATAATTAGTTATGCAGTTGTCATAAGTAATGGTTTTACTTAGAACAAATTAAAAAGGATTAGATTTTTTAAGAGAGTATTGGGTCTCAGGGGTAATAATAATAAAGAATAACTTAACTTTGCTACATCTTTCCTATGTTTGTTCATCCTTTGGAAGCATGGTTTTATAGAGGTCACCTCACCTGCTATTCTTCCCATTTCTGGGATGGAACACGACACGTATTTTTTTACATTCAGTCAGCAACTAATGAAGTTTCTGGGGTGCAAGTGGTTTCAGCTTCAAGCTTCTGCCAGATGTTACCACCCCACAGTAGGGACAGCTGAATGGCTCATCAAGCAGCCCCTTCCCTAGCACAGTTTTACAGCCAGCCTGGTGAAGTAAGCTGAAATCAATTTGATTCATGCTAATCGAGTGAGCTGTAAAGTGCAGCAGCTGACCCAGGAGCTGTTTGGTTGTCCCTTACGCCGGAGCTGCAATCTCTGGGAGAAAGGTTTGATGGAGAGCTGCAGGCCATAATGCCCTCAGCCGTCCCAACTTAATTTGCTGACACGAGAGCGGCAGCGCACTCTAACAGAGCAGGCGTTTAGTGCAGGAAGAGGAGAAAAGCTTAGCCACTTAAGTTGCTGGGGGAACGGAAAGAGGCAGAGCATACGGACACTGGTTGGAATTTGTTTGGGATGCTGATGCTAACACCTATGCTTAAATATATGGGAGGGATTAAGGAAGAGGTAAGGAACCACCTGAGAAGTCAAGGCCTCTGGCTTTTTCTTAGCCACAACATGGGCTTTAGCAGTGTGCAGTAAAACACATTTTGGCTCAGCGTTTTTTTGCACAGCAGCCCCCTGCAGTACCCCAGCAGTCTGTTTTGGTCTCGCACTAGATTCAGTAGCTTCACGTCCTATAATGTGTGTGTAGTGCTCAGAGCTCTTGCCATTTAGTGTTGATACCATTAGGCTAGGGGGGATTTCTGGGAGAGCGATGTGGTACTGTAGCTGTGTCTAGATTCTCCTCAAGGGGGCTGAAAATCTTCACAGGTCCTTCCAGGTCTGAACCAAGTTGGTGTTTGTAACGAGGCTTGCCAAGGTCAGGTCATGTTTTGGTTTTAGAAGTTAAAACTTCTTGGCTGTGGAAGTCACATACCTGAATATAAAGGAAGAATCTGAGAAGGGCAAGAGAAACCTCTGAGCAGAACGATCCCTGGAAACCCCTCACTCCAGGGAACATGCGGGCACTACGAAGGAAGGCTGAAGTCTGTGACTGAGCCAGTAGGGAGAGCAGGAGAGATCACCTGTAGAAGGAGCCACCTACACCTTCCCTTTTATGCCCATTGTAAATAAATTGCATTTATCATTACCTGCACTCTTTGTCTCCAGGCTTCTGAGGTGCTGAAAGCTCCAGTTAAATAGCTTGCCCAAAGAAAACACTGTCACATTTGCATAATATTTTCATAGACACTGAGCTCAACCTGAGCCCAGAGGGAGACAGGGATGTTCCCTGCATATTTTATATTCCTGTCCTCAATTCCCACCAAAGCTAACAACTCTAAATTGTGGCGTGGATATGTGTATAATAAAGAGAGAGAGAGAGATGGCTGTGAGGTCTGAATTTGTCTGTGGTATATCTAGACACTCTTAGTTTAAGAAGCTACTTACACCCCATGGAAAACTCTGAAATAGTGCTATTTAAAAACAAATCGGCTTCCATTTCACCTCTTTCTCAGTGTTCCTCTTCCCTCATTCTTCATTACTAGGGACATCCGCATGAAAACAGTGTCTTGTCTTTTTATATCTTGGGAGTTCATCTGCCTCTGCTGATTATCCCCTCCCTCCCCTCTCCTTCTGAAGTCATTATCTTCTGATTGCATTACATTTGCAGTCATCCCACCGCGGGCTGTCTTCTCATCAAGATTCTCAAGCTAAGCAGGGGAAAGGATAAGGTCAGCTGGCAGAGAGAAAACGTCAAGGAAAGCCTGGCCCTGGCAGAAAGGGTGTTGGAGTCCAGTCTGTGTCATTGCCTCTCTCAGCCACAGCCATGCTCAGCCACTGTTTTTTCTGTAAAAGCGCAATGAACTCAGTCAAGTTTCTCCTACAGATGGTGTTGGAACAACAGTTGGAGGAAGTATTTTTGACAAGACGTGTATTTGCTGCAAAATGCAATGTCATTCATGTTGTCTACCCTGCAGATATTTGCAAGCTTGAATTGAATTAAGGAAACTTTTATTGTAGGAGTGGGGGGAGTAACTGGAGATGCAAAATCTTGCTCATTTCCCCGAAACCAGAACTGGAAGCCTTAATTACAGTAGAGTAACAGTCTTGCTCTGGGCAAGCAATGTTTGCTTAACTGAAGTGGAACTGCTTCCTTAGGAGAGATTGAGGGATATCCTTCTCAGAACAAATATGACTAAAATTTGTAACCTTACTTTGAGTCAGAAAGTAGATTTTGTCATGGGTCTTCCGTGTCCTGTTACAGCAGTGGAGTTTTGCAAGTCGTTCTTCCTGTGCACTAGAAGAAATACCTTTTATCTATTGAAATGTCTTAACAGACTTAACACACGGTGAAACTATCTTGATGAGTATCCTTTAACAGGAAAGAGCACGAAATAGTTATGGTTTAACTAAGGTCACAAAATGAGCCAACACAAGAGGTTAATCCAACTCCCAGGTGTTCAGCCACCCAGGTCTGCTTTTTGGGAAACACCTGTCAGACAGTCTCCATCCACAATTATCCTATCCTTTATTTGACTGAACCCATCTAGAAGTTTAAAATCAAACTCATATGTCTGCAGTATTTTTCATATTCATATATCCCTGTCCTTACTTCCTTCAGCCAGGAAAGGAGACTCCAAAATACAAAGAAAAAATTGCATCTTAGAGGAAGAACTTCAGAGTTACTAATGGGACTTTTTATAGTGGACTTGGGAAATAGATCTCCTAAAAAATCTCCTTTCCTTTGACTCATCAGAAGAAACTGAGATTGTTCCTTACCTCCTTCTAACTACATGCAAGTGGTGTCACAAGACATTGTGTTTGTTTCCGTTGTTCTACCCCAGCTCTTTCTTTGAAAATATTAAAAGCAATGGGAATAGATCCCTTTTACTTCTTTTAGTAAAACCCATATGTGTCCAAGATAGCAATGGGACCATAATGGTAATGCAAAGCAAGAGACAGAGGAATTTGTAAACAGTCTTGTACAGGGTGAGAATGACGATGCTTTGTTCCCAAACAGATGCCTAAACTGCTCTGTTTTTGCCTGGGAGGCATTGCAAAGGTAATTCTAACTAACAGCTCCATACATGTGTACACTTTGTATCTTTGGATAGGGGATGCCAGCAAATATTGAATTTACTTCTAGAATTAAGTGACCATGCAACAGCACGTTATTGCATTTAACGCTACTTCTGTACTGCAAAGAGTATCAGTGATAGAAATCAGTTTAAATGTTGGATGATCTGATTTCCCAGTATCCCATTACAGCTGGTAGCTCTGCAGTGTTATTGCAAAGGGCTCTGTATCTCTTAAGTTGGTGGTTGCAACTGTCTTGGGATGTATTTGCAAAAGGATAGACAGCACAGTGGGTGGCTTGATCCTCCAGACCAAGTTGTTTGTTCCTTAAGGATATGTCAAGGACAAGATCATGATCTCTTTTCTATTTTAAAGCATCTAGTTGAACTAATTTCAAGCAAGTTATGGAGTTGTTTTGGGTTTTATCCCCTGTTGGGATTTTCTTGGGATAGGACTAGGCAGGATGACTTCTGTATGCAAAACAGACTGCTTAACTTGAAACCAAGTATTTATGCAGAATTAATATCCCTGTGGATACTTCCCAGGGTTGATCCATACTTAAAGACAATAGGGGAGTTGTTTAGGTTACTCCCGCTTGTGTATCCTTTGGGGAGATGAGGCAGAAAATAAGTCTGAGGCCAGCAACAGCACAGCATCTGGTGATCCCAGCACGTATCCTGCTTCATGTGCTATATACTATATCTTTAAAATTAAAAAAGCAACAGAGGAATTCACATTGTTGAAGTTAATCACTGGATTAAATTGCCATTTGTCAATAGCAATGTAATTTGCATTATAAATTGCAGCAGCATAACTCTCAGACACATTTTATCAATGTGTTTCAAATTATTTAATAGCAATATTTTTCAAAAAATAAGCAGTGCCACTTGTTTTCACCCCACCCTTTTTAAAATCAGCGCATTCTGAGGGTTTCCATCAGTGTAATAGCCAGCTCTGCAAAAATTCCTACTAAATAAATTATCACCAGGAGTCTCGAAATCTATTACCATAAACAAAGCCATTTTCCTCTCCTCAATCGATGGCCTGCTGTGTTGCTGCTAATGGGACTGTACATACATGTTGCACAGACAGGAATTCATTTGCAGGTCCCTCAGACTTTTTTGTTTGGTTTACTTGGTGGAGAGGGGGCAGGAGAAAAATATTGTGGGAGGATTTAGAAAATGTTTCACTGAACTCAATGCTTATTGCAGAGAGCGAATCCTTCAATCTGCAGAAAAGGACACATTCAACTTGCACGTTGGAATAAATTTTTCTGTGCTAATTCATAGCAGCAATGGGAGAAGGGCAGAAAATAGGACTGAAACTCCTGAGAAAGTGAACATTGCCTTTATTTGAGACATCCTTTGTGGGCAGAAAAATGTCCGTATGTTCTGCTACTGGTTTACAAATGTACCCTAATTGTTTCCAGTCTTAAGGTTCACTATTTCAATTCTGCCTTCATCCTACAGTTCTGCCATTGTATATTCAGGCTGATTCCCTGCTTTTGCAGCCCTGGGCATCCCACAGCCAGTCTACTGGTACACTGCAATAGTTTTATTCTTTCTCATTTCATACAAAGTGTGGCTTGCTTTTTTAAAAAATGAATGGTCATCGGTATTTTTTCTCTTTTTCTTTTCAGGTAAGTGACCGTTCCTGGTTTTATAAGACTGGTGAACAATCAGCAAGCCCGAGCTCTCAGAGGTACTCTTTGTGGTATGGTTTCTTTCTAAGCACCTTGAAGTATTTTCCTCGTCAGAGTTTGTATAGCACCTCAGCAGGAGGTATGAGATAGATGAACTGGAATTTAACCTTAACCAAACAGTAATTTCCCTTCTTTGATTTCTACGGTTTAATCTTGCCTTACTGAGGTGCCCAGAAGTAAGGAGATAAAGGTACAGTGGCAGGAGAGATTGTTTGTGGATCTTCAGCCACTAGGAACAAAAACATGAAAAGCTGTTAGCACAGTGGGAAGCAGGTTGTGCAAAGCTCTTCTGAACACAGGGCCAGTTTATACAGGTGCACTGCCTGTTGCATATTCTGATGCCTTTCACGTTATTCTCAACGGGTGCCTGTTAGAGGAACACCATGGAGACGTGTGTATGCAAAAGTGTTCAAAATGGTTGGTACACATTTCTGAATCTGGCAGGGCTGATTACCACCAGCAAACATCTGACTGTATTTTCTGCTGCAGCTTCTCTTAGGTAGGAGGCATGGCTCGATACTGCTGACCAGGACCATGGGAAAATAGTTGTTTAGGCCCCCAGAACCATACAATAGATTTCACTAGTTGCGAAGTTTTTAAGTCATATACTTTTACTTTTTTTTTGTTTGTTTTTAATGGGAATCTGGAGCATTTCCTTCCTTCCTTCCTTCCTTCCTTCCTTCCTTCCTTCCTTCCTTCCTTCCTCCCTTCCTCCCTTCCTCCCTTCCTCCCTTCCTTCCTCCCTCCCTCCTTTCCTCCTTCCTTCCTTCTTTCCTTGCTTTCTTCCTTCCGCCCTCCCTCCCTCCCTCCTTTCCTCCTTCCTTCCTTCTTTCCTTGCTTTCTTCCTTCCGCCCTCCCTCCCTCCCTCCCTCTCTCCCTTCCTTCCTCCCTCCCTCCCTCCCTCCTACCTTCCTCCTTCTATAGCATGGAGATGTTTAAAAAGATTAAAAAGAAAATAATGACACTATATTTCCAGGAATGTGGATATGGGTCTTTAGGGAAGAAACCTTGATGACATAAGCAGTATCAATCTTTGGGGAGAATACTTACACACCATGAGACTGATTTTACTTAAAATGCAGAGTTTTAAGGGCATTTCCATGGGAAAGAAAAAACTAGCATTAAATTGCTCAGATGCAGAGAACCTCAATTCCTTGATATGTAAAGAAATTTTAAAGGTCTCTGATTTGTTGCTTGATAGTCTTTGATGCTGAATGGGCAATTATTTTCTGGTGTGACTAAACTATTGTCTCAAATGAGTTAGTTGGACACAGCTCTGAATATTACCAAGAAATGAAAGTCTGGAACACATTACATATCAATATTAATTAATGAGTCTTGGATGCATACAGGAAATTACCTTAAACCTCTAACCTTCCGAAAATATCTTCAAGTGGGATTACTGACATAAAGGTTTTGATCTAATTATCAGAGCTAATTTCCTTTATGATGGTTGTAGCAACGCTGTTGTTAAAAAGGCCCAGTCAAAATTAGTCACCTACAGTATTAGTGTTAATCCCTTATCTGTATTACTAATACTTTAAAACTAAACCTTTTAGAAAATATTTCCACCGGTCTTGCTTCAGAGTTTTATCTGGTGTAGGCCATTAGGTGCCTCAATTGTCTCATCCTGATGTGCTGGGTTTGGGGTTTTATTTCTTGAAGCTTTCTTCTCCTGAAATTGGCATTATTGGTTATACTTTCCCACCCTTTGTGTGATTTGAAGTGCTAGCTGTATACCATAAGAGTAGGAGGCAGGTAGATAGATTGAAATCATTTAGCAAGATTATGTGTTTTTCCCTCTGGCTTAGCCATTAGAGGTAAGCAAACTCTGTGAAATAAACAAAACCCAGGAAAATGGTAATGAGGGGGCAGGAGAGTAATGACCAAAAAAAAAAAAAGGCATTTGGAAAACACAGCACCTTCATCACCCTGATGTGAATCCTTTTCAACTGTGCATAAAATAAGAAGTTGTGACGAGGCCTGTGTCTCGCAAGAAACTAAGCTCAAAACCTGGCACTTTTTTGCTGAGACAGAACAGAGAGGTCTCATGGAGGCAGTGCGAGGTGTGAGCACTGCTTTAACACTGCGTGGTGCTGGGAAGGAGATATTTTCTCCATTAGCTTCCTGGAGAGCGTGGACTACTAGCCCATCAGTTTTCAGGCCTTAACAGGTCAAAATATCTCAGGAAGAAAGGAAAAAATAAAAAGGACCACAGGAGCTTGGATGCTCTGTGAGCCCCCAGTGTCTGACGAAGAGTATGTAGTCTAGAGAAGGCTCCTGAAAGAGCTGACCAGCTCCATTCCCTCACAGCCTTCAGCCTTGGGAACAGGAAAAACTCAGCTGATAACCTGCTGCCTCCAACGCTGACACAGAGAAATGCTACCTATCTCTGCAGTTCATTATCTGGTACTTGGATCTCAGTGAATAAAGTTATTGCTGAAGAAATCCCATAGCCACCAATGTCATATCAGACAGCAAAACATGCTATCAGCTCTTAAATGTCCAGCTCGTCAACACAAATTGGTTCCTCCAAACAGCAATCCCATGCAGAGATCAGTTTTCCCTAGACAATCCTTTTTTTCCCCTCTGTCCTGATTTTCCTTCTTATCTACTTTGAATGGTCAAGTGATCTCTTCTTACATAGATCTTGAATTATTTTAAGTGGTGCACAGACCTCATCTGGAAATGAATGTCTTTTATTGGTGCTTTGATTTGTTTCTAATGCTGTTTTATTGACAGTTGTTTCTGGGTAATGATCCAAACCTCTGCAGTGCTTTTATATAAACATGTGATGCTTTGATTGGGAATAAGACATGGGGAGCGGGCTGCGTAGCTGGCAGGCTTTGATTCAGCAGTTGTGCCGACAGATACAGGACCTATCCCCTGCTCCTGAGCAGACAGCAATTTTAAAAGTACCAGTTTTTAGAGAGCTGTCTCATTGCTGTGCATCAAAACAATTGAGCAATAAAGGGCAGCGCGCAAGATAAATGTGAGAAAATCTGGCAAATTCTTGTGTGACAGTGACAGCCGCTTACAGTTCTGCAAATTAGTGAATAGAGATGATAATAACAATAATAATAAAAAAGAGCGAAGATGGTGAATCACAAAATGCACTTTATTCACTTACTTTGAAAATTGCTAATTGTCTATACCTTTCTAAAGCTCTGAAGCAGATTTCATAAGAGTAATAAACCTTTGATAATATGGCACCTCTCCCCTGTAAGCGTCAATCTTTGCCGAGCAACTCAGCAACATTATTGTAGGTAGGGCTCTTTATGCAGAATGTATTAATGAGTGTTTTACATATAAAAAGAGGGGAGTGAGGAACACTAGAAGTTTCTTCCAATGACGCAGTTGCTATTTGCAGCAGAACAGAGCATCACACTGGGAAGGAAACGTGAGCTGTGGAAAATGGAGGATGTGCACACATGCAGTTATCCTCTGCGACTTGGAGAAAGAAAGAAAGAATGAATGTAATGGGAGCAATTATAAAGGTCCACATCTGCATGCATATGCATACATATGCTTAATACTTGCGAGCTCATATCTGTGTATACAAGCATGTATCTGTGTCACTCTATGGCAAGAGACCTCAGGGGGATGAGGAAGGAGGCCTTTGTTACAGATCCGGAGAGCTGGGCATGACTAGTTCTCAAGTCATTTGTCAAAGACCACTTAAGCAGGTGAATAGGACCCTGGTCTTTTGAATCCTTGCCTGACACAATATCCACTGAGAAACACTGCCAGCTGATCTAGAATCTCTGCATACCACCCAGTGAGAGAAGAGTACTCCTAGCTAGCATGAGGAAAGTATGAAGGGTTTGTCTGGCATTCTCTCACATATGTCCCTCCCATCACACCCCCATCCCCCAAAGGCCCCAGAATTAAATAAATCTTGTATCTTTCTCTGAAAAACTCACTGTAAAAAAAAACACAAACAAACAAAACCAAACAAACCAAAACAACACAAACAAAACAAACCTCTAGTGATCTACCTATCTTTTGAAAACTTCACAGGTGAAAAAGATTAGACAGCTACTACTTTTTTATTGATTTAGTCTTTTAAATGAAAGCACAGTTCTTCAGGAGATGTTTGGCACCTTCTTTAAAACTCCAACACCCTCTTCTGCTGTTTCTAAATCATCGTTGACTCACTTCTCAAGTTTTCTTTTTGCCTTTTTAAAGTCGGTCCCATACTGCTGGAATTCACCAGGTTCTTTCAAAGGAACTTGATTTGAAGCTTCTAAGACAAGCTGCTTTTTTTGATACAGTGTTGCCAAGAATCACTGAAAGCATTTTCCAATTGTTAGACAATATCTGTATTTTTCCAAGTCCCATATTTCAAAAATTTCTTGTCTAAATCTCCCTGCAAAATGTTCTCCATGGATCAGGCAAACAGTTCTTTCTAGCCTCAGGCAGTGTAAGCTTCAGAACTGGAAACCACCTTGTCTGAGAAGAGATTCAAAGGAGCAGACAGACTCTCTTTTAATACAAACATGGCTGAAACAACCATTTTTTCAAGAGAATGGTAGGTCCTATTCCATACTATCTAAATAGTACCAGTTATAGTCTTATTCTGGGAGGGGCTGTAAATATCTTGCTCATGGAAGGCTTCCCCAGAAGGGTTAGAGGTGTCATGACATTTACCAGAGAAGCAAATGAGGAGGGAGACACTGCGCACCAGTTGCATCTGCAGCATCCTCAGAGCTGAACAATCAGACTGAAACTCTGGCTCTCTGCAGAGATTCGTTTCATATGCAGTACATTATCTGTGGGCAGAGGTGCAGTCAGAAGGATTGGTTGGTTGTCTGTCTACCTGCCTGGGTTGTTGTTTTTCTCTGCTTGAAAACCTCCCGTTTCTGACCCAGCTAGCTTGCCAGTCCCTCAGCAAACCTCTGGACATAGCAGGTGTTTAGCTGAGCGACGTGGGCAGCACGGGAGCCTGCCGCGGATGGTCTGTAAATCAGTTTATGCTGTGCAGCAGGGCTCTAGCTTAATGATGAGTCAGAAGAAAAATGTTATTAATATTTAATGTGCAAGCTGAATATCTGGCATGGTGTTATTAGTTACACATCATGAGGGGTGCAGTATCGGCTACCAGTCAATGCAGGTCGCTTCCTCCAATGTTCTCATTCTGCAGACTTAATTCGTACTGTATTTTTCCATTCACTGAGAAAAATATCTGCTCCATTTAAAGGAGCTTTGTCAAAATCTTCTAGCTAAATCTTTAAATTGGTGTGCCTAGCTTTCAAGACCCCCTTCTGTGAGACGCTTGATTACTTTTGAGAGCAATTCTTTAAGCAGTAGGGCACTACTACCCTTTAAAGGGGTTCTGTGCTGCACCCCAGCTGTGAGACTTCATGGGAGAAAGTACTTCAGGGGGTAAGGAGAAGACATCTCAGCTCGCAGCTCTAAGCCCTTTCACCCACCAGCTTCCCAAGCTAGAGGATACATGGTTGTGCTGCTAGGATTTCCAAATGCCACTCATTGGGTGGGGAAGGATGGCTGCCCTTGACTCTTCTTGTCCTGTAGCAGCCTGTGATGCAACCTCTCCTCTTCAGTAGCATGAGGCATTACCCATGGATGTAAGCAATGTGCTCCAGGATAAGAACACTAGTCCAGACCAGTATTTTCTCTGCAACCTGTCTAAAAAAGATGCTTTTGCAGAAAAGCATGTAGCAGTTTTTGCAGTCTGTTCCTCTTGTACTCCCCCAGCATGCACAGTCATTGGACTGGGGACATTAGGAGAAAGATTCCTGCTTATTTGCTTTTGTATCTCTTTACGGCCCATTGTCCATGAATTTGTCCTATTGTTTAACCTGATGATACAATCTGCTCTTGGCATAGAGGCAGATTCGCTACATGCTATGTAGGGAAAAAAAAAAAGAGGGAAGGGGAAGGGGAAGGGGAAGGGAAAGGGGAAGGGGAAGGGGAAGGGGAAGGGAAAGGGAAAGGGAAAGGGAAAGGGAAAGGGAAAGGGAAAGGGAGAAGGAAAGGCAGCCATTGTATTGCCAGGAAAGGACACATGATTTACAAATAAATGATTTTGCTCTTCTTGGTTATTTACTACTGCTTGGGAGCATTTGCACTGTCAGGAGTGGATTGGCTTGTTGTGAAGGGAGGGACACTGAGACTTACAGGGTGCCATTCTGATTTCACATGGTTTTTGTGCAAGGGCCTGTCCTTTGCTTTCAGCAGTGTTACCTCTGATTCCCAGCAGTGCCACTGAGATTAGATTCGGAGCTCATGAGCTTCTACATCATTCATCCCTCTTGCACTAAATTGACCAACTCTTGAAGTCCTACTTGTTTGGAACCAGCACCAATAAGAAGATGAAACGAAGCAAAACAATTGTATTTATAAAGCATGTCTCTTCTTATGGCATTTAGGGGGAAGCATGTACAGTTCTCTTTTACTCTATTCTATTTACAAGATATACCCAGTTCCTGTTCATCTTGGAAAAAATGATGACAAGAAAAGCAACAAAGCCATACACAGGTAATAACACTTCTGTAGTGGCTGCTGAAAAAAAATAATGTATGGCTCCCAGCAGAAACAGTTGCTTTTCTGTCTCAGTATTAACCCGTTCTGCTCCAAACACCTCTATTTTCTCATTCCCAACTGTTCCCACTTTTATGGTAGAGTATGTCTTCAAGGCACTTTACTGGGGCAATCTCCTATTTATCAAATTGGGGTCAAACTTGCTGTAGGACTCCTCACTCAGCCATGGTGCTCATCTGCACTTCACATAGGAAAATAAAAGTTATCTTTGAAGTGAAGACTATGAGAGTAAGCTATTTGACCTGAGTAGTCTTACTTTAAGACTATTCAGTCTCTATTCAACCAGCCTATTCTGACCACATATTATTAACAAATTAAAACTTTGTTCTACAGTTTTGTAATTTTGTTATTTCTAAATGTTAGCAAGCATACTGGAAATACATCAGATTATAAATGTATATATATAGCCATTTTTCCTGTAAAAAAAAAAAAAATAACAAAAGCCATTTTGGTGCAGTAGACTAAACCAAGCCTAATAAAATCATTGTGTGAGATAGCAGGGAAGGCATAGATAGGCACAGACTCTGTTTTGAATGATTTTATTAATGTTATAATTGATATTCTTACAAATCACCTAGTTTTGTAAAGTTCCAGTGACATAATCCTTCAGACTGCGACCTAGTGCCCACTGGTGTCGATGGTAACTGTCATTAGATTAACTATTTTCAAAAAAAAGGTTCAAAAATGCAGTAACTCTTCTCTCAGTTGAGTAAAAGTGAAATGTTCTTTTGCATTGGAATTAAGGTCATGCTGGTTAAAGATCCTAGAGCATTTTTACCTACTTCAGAGTACGTGTCCTAAGAGAGAGGCAAAATTCCGCTTCAGAATAATTCCATTTAATCTTCCTGTGTTCCTTTTCTTTCTCTTCTATACCCCCTATGGAGGTCCCTGTCCATGCTACCCCCGCATATTGGTAGATGAAGTGTGTGGAGTTTGCGAAACATTCAATGATTTCTTGGAAAGAAGTATAAATATTGGCTCTAGTATTGGTGTTAATAATTTGTGTGCATATTTTTTTTTAAATCACAAAGTATAAAGATTTTGCTGTGAATTGTAAAATTAGCCAAAGCTGCCTGGCATGTCGCTGCTGCACTTTTTCTCTTCCACATGACATATTCTTAACTAAGTCAATCATTTACATGAGCTTTAAATTTAATTTAAATGTAATGAATTTAAATTGGGCTTTGCTCTATTTCAAGGTTGTTGGGTTACTTTTCTGTAAGTTAACATTCAGCATGAGAGATTCAACTTCTGGATTTTGGTTTCAGTTGCTCTCCCTCACTCTCAAACCCGCTCTGCTTTTTTTATCGCCCCCTCTTCACCACCTTCCCACATGAAATCCAGTCGCATTGCCTTTCACTGACTTGTTGGCCCAAGGAAAAGTGTGTGGGCAGGAAAAAGGGGGCAATACAGCTGCAGGCTGTGCATGTCAGGAGCATGAGGGTTACTGATCGGAGCCAGCAACAGAAAAGCATTACAAGAAAATCAAACAGATAACATTTTCAGGAGGAACCGCATGATTCTTCCTGCACGTTAGTGCCTTTCTTGGTAATCATTTCTCTTCCTCGATCGGGAGCCCTCTTAATCCTGCACCCCATCGCCCTCCTCCATCAAATCTCCAATACTTCTGAAACAAATCAAATCAAGAATTAACCTTTCAACCGTGAAACATTGCTTTGCTATGGTACGTGTGTCCCCTGTTAATCACTGTGCTGCAAAAATATGAGGTGGAGAGCACACCATTAGTGGCACTGGACTTCCACATTTTTGACATTTGCCCTTGCGTGTCTTGTAAAGATCACCAAGTCCATTTCAGCAGAAATCTCATGATGCCTTTTCCCAGACAGAAGGTTGGGGAGATACTGGTCTATGATGGACCCAACCTGGAAGACGTTCTTTAAAGCTCGGGGTTGTCTTCCCATATGTGACAGGCAGCCACTGTCTGTTGATAGATAATCATGTATCTTTGCAGATAATTGACATGGTGCTGCTGGTACATTTAGGGAAGCTTTTCTTTATTGCATTTAAATAAAAGGGAGTGTAAGTAGTGCTTGCGCAAAAGAGTCGAGATGAGCAATGTGGGGAAAGGAATTCTGGGCAAAGCAATGGCAAAGTCAGGGCACTTGAATTTGAAATGACTCAGGAGGTGAAAAAGAGGTGGTTTTGGAGACGTTATGGACTCTGCTTCACAGAGCCTGATCCCAGCCCTGTTCTTGCAGGTGTGGAACATGCAAACAATATTCCTTGGATATGTTGCTTACATCTGTAAAGTCTCGTTGTTTTCCTGGTCATTTCTGCTACATCCCATGTTCCCAACCAGACTTGTTCCCACACCTGTCTGTGTTCCTAACTGTGCCATTTAGCTTTATCGATACCTGGCAAGGGTATAAATGTTCAGAGGATACTTACAGATTAGAGCCACTGATTTAACTGTGGCTGATCTGAGTTGCACCTTTGTTCATTAATGTGATAATGAATCAGACAAAAGATCTGTTGCATTCAGTAGGCTGACACCAGCAGAAGCCAGAATATTTTTCTAATACCAAAGGAGGGAAATGACGCCCAAGGGACCAAGTTTTATTCAAACCAGGGTCTACCACTCACTGGCAATGTAAGATGGAAAGTCTTCCATGCAATGATGGGGAAGGATGTCCCCATTACACTTCATAGTGCCCCCTCTGTGGATTCATTTCTCTCTGGTTCCTTTTCTCCCTTATCAGTTTCATGTTCTCTTACATTTTATTTCTGCTAATTAAAGCTGGCATTAATTGATATAATTCTGTTTTCTCTCATCTGATTGTCTCCTTTACCCTGAAATAAGGTCAATGTACCAGTAAATAGTGCAGTGTGTTAAGTCTCCTTTCATCTTCAAGTAAGAACTGGGTTGCTACTGCTACGAGACAGTATTAGTTTTATTACAGTGGCTGCAGGCTCATCATGGGTTAACAGAATGCTGATTGCAAAGCACAGAAAAAATATAGTGGTTCAATAGTAATGAAGTAACAATGTACTAACATAGCAAAAAATGGAGCGAAAATTACAGCATAGCTGATTCATCACTGTGTTATTCTACTTAAACCAGTAGTGAATCAGAGCCAGCAACTTGGGAGAGGTTGTTAGAATCTTTATGAAGTTTAGAGGCATTTACCAGTATACGCTCAAATTCATTTTGTTTCATTATTGCTATGATAACCTTACATGTTTGGAGATGGTGGCTGTTTTGTAGTTTTGTTTTGGGTCTGTATATTTTTTTTACCTCTTGAAGGACAAATCTGTGTCTGACGTTTCTGTGTGCTTCTGCAATACAAAAACTGCTTTATAGAAATATTAGTAATAAGAGCATAACTATAAACCTGTAGCAAAACTGTTGTAGTGTCATGCGGTATGTATGGTAACTTCTAAAAGCAGTTTATCACTTCTATGCACTTGTAAATGCAGCAAGCTGTTCTACTTGGTGTTATTCCTGCCATATAATCAGACATACTTACAGTCTTCTTGATCCAATATTTTTGAGAGTTAGGTAAATAATTTATAGGATACTCTTCGCAAATGGATACAATGTGAATTCAGAGCTAATCCGCTCCTCTGGAGGTACATAAAATTATCAAGCTTATACAAGAGCAAGCTAATTAGGAAGCAATCATCATCAACAACAGCTGTTCTTAGCTCACTGAAGGGAGGAGGCTTCCTTTGCACCGTCCACTCATCTGTTTCCTCTCCCGTTTTCCACAAGACAAGCATCTCCAGAGCTATTCCTGTGCAACCATTCCTGCCAGTCACCCTCAGCTCAGTGTTCCTGCCACCCAGACAGGGAGCTCACTTCTGCAACAAGTTCTTGCTATTTTGCTGAGGATGGATGCATGTCCAGGGAATGATGGAAGGGGAAGGATGAGTGGAGTGTCTAAAGTGTATTTTGCCCCAGCACCTCAAAAAAGATGAGTGCGGACCTATGTTGACTACAGTGGTTTTTATTTTTGTATCAACTAGTGTTTCAGCTGGGATGAAAACTATGGTAAATGCACAGCAGAAAAATGAAGTCTTTCTACAGCAGCACTGTTAAAAAGCAATGACTGGACATGTTGCAGTCAGTCCCCTCACTGACCTCACCTTTGTTCCTTTTAGCCCCACTATGAGCAGTGCTTGGCCTATTGCGTGGGAGACAGTGTCCATCAGCTTGTGCCTCAAAAGTCAGTAGTAACTCTACAATGCGAAGTGTGCGTGAACTCAGCAGATGCCCTTTTTTTCTTGTACTCACATCACATAATGGAAAGCCAAGCTAGATTTTCTTTACTGAAACAAGTATTACTTGCTTCTTTGGTATTCCTGCCTCAGTGTCCATTGAAGTGGTTTCTACTAGCAGAGTCTTTTTGTTGTGCAGATGAAATGGAGAAGTTAGAATCAGCTGTGGAGGGTCTCTGGAGAGAGGGAGAAAGATAGTGAGAAAAGACAAAGAGGTTTTCAGAACCATTGAACTCCCTGATACTCCCTCAGTAAGTGGAAGAGTCTTGCCAAAGAGCAGTGAAGCTCTGTATGCTGAGGAGATGACATGTTGGCTACAAGGCTGGAGGCATGTTCTGCAGGCGAGAACTTTTATACTCAGGAACAAATGACTGAAAGGTTTTTAGAAGGACAGGGTGTATGCAGCTGTTACACTGCTTTTCCATTTGTTTTCTACTTTATTTGAAGGTCTCATCAGAGCAGGCTTCAGCCACCAAAGCTCTGACCTCAGAGAAGGCCAGACTCTCCCACAGAAAACTGAGAGCTGCCTGTGGCCCTCTTCATTTCTTATTGCTCTCCTCTCACTGACACAGAACACACTAAAGCTGAAGAGAAGGAAGAAGCTGACTGTCAGTGGAAATGTTTTGAGAGAACTTGTGACATGTAGGCTTCTCCTTAGAAGATCATGTTATGTCTGTCACACCCGTCTTTGCCAGGGATACATGGCTGCTGAGCAGAGAACTGCTGCTGGAAGTGGACAGAGATGCTTGTTAAGGTAGGAGGCTTCTGACAACATGGACAAGTAGGTCAATAAGCACTGATGAAAGCAAAACACAAGCCAGGGCTCCTAGCCTTCTCTTGCCGTCCACCTGCTCAGGAGGAGGAGATGGAAATTCCAGCACAATGAGGCAGTCCCAGCTTCACATTCTCTCTGTAGCACCTGAGGGAAGTTGCTTCGTTAGAGGAGTCAGAGAGGTGTTATGCTGTATTCAGCCTGCGTTTCACACCTCACACGGTGGCCTGCTGGTACAGAGCCATCTGTATGCCACCAGAGATTGGGGAGAGGAGATTCAGCTCTCCCACAGGCCCATGAGATGCGGAAGAGGAGACTGGGTTTGGGGAGAGGAAATATGGGTGTCAGAAGAAGAATTCAGGGTTGGCAAAGCCTGTGACAGCTTTATAGATGATACCACTGCCAGATGTTAATTGTTTTCTGTGTAGTTTTCAATTGATCTGTAATTTGACTGTAGATTCCAGGCTTTTATAATAAATTGTGTACAAAGCTAGCCACTTAAGGAGATAATAAAGACTCAAAGCCAGACGGAGCCATAAATTTGGACTTATCCAAGAGTAAGAGATGAGTTAGGGCCTCTTTAGCAGTTCTTTTTTCTTCTCCTTCCTCCTTTTATTCTGTAGAGGAGCATGAGGGAATCAGAGCTTCCATGCTCTGCAGACAGAGGAAGGAAGTGGAAGGTAAAATCCCAGCCACACTGTAGATACATTCCTTTTGGTGGATGATGCCTCAGCATCCGTTTAACTTGGCAAATTAAAACCCCCATTTGCTCTGATGGTGCAGGAGCCTTTTTGCATAAAACTTACCTAAAAGAATATTGAGCATGAGAGCCCAAGCATCAAGTAGTGGGAACTAGTATTGTTCTGATGGCTTCAGCAAAGCTAAAATGATTTGCATCACCTGATTGCCTGGCCCTTTCCCATCGGCTTTGTGACGGCTGACAGTGCGATAATATAATTTGCAAAATGCTGAGAACAGCCACCGTGCTGTTGGGCAGTTCAAAGGACTCTGCAGGAGACAGAAGCCCTTACTGTCCCGAAAAGGTGTAAAGAAAGAGCATCTGCTTTTTCTTAGCCTTGCTATGCAGGGGTAGCTCTGTACAGTGAATGGCTGAGAAAGCTGGTTTCTGTCCATACTGTCCTATGATGCTGTGAGCCTTCTCCCCAGTGCTGCACCTGTCTCTGTTGATTCTTTCACTCCTAGACATCTCTATATGTTCCTTACAGCTGCTTCCAGCTTTGTCTGCTGCTGCAGTAGCCAGTGCATTTCAGTAATACTTTTGAAGATCATGCTTCAAAACAGTGTCCAGGCCAGGTGGCCACCTTAAACAATTATTTCTATAGGTCTGGTCAGGGGTTGCTTTTGTGTAACCCCCATGTTTCAAGTCTATGCACCTCCATGGCAATGTACATTTCAGGAGCTGTATGAGGCTCCATGTTAGTTTACAAAAGCATTTCTGTGTCTGCCACTGAGCAAGTGCATTGCCTTTCATTCCTATCTGACAAAGTGTATGGCTAAATTTGCACATTTGTGGTAGTATATGAAGGAATGTCTTTTAGTGTTTTTGTGATTTGCATATATGTTAGCTGAGGTCGCTGAGTGTTAATCTGTCTCGCTATAGTTTGTACTGTTGGGATCTCTGTGAATGGGCCCATACACAATGTTAACTTTTGTGTGTGTATGTTGCCTCAAATGTGTGCCCACGTGGTGTTCACAACAGTTTCTGAGGATTTTACTGTCTTTCACATTCTGGCATCTCAGTGCTCTGTATGTGTGCAGTGCCCTCTGACTGTAGCACCCTCTCAGAACAGGACACCAGCCAACTGCTGGCTCATAATGTGGTGTGGACTATGTGTCACATGGGATTAGCTTTTCCAATGCAGTTCACTATGACAAGCTCTCCTTTTGGGTGCACAGATACGAAGCTGAATGTATGCAAAGCAGCATCGTGCAAGTTGACAGGTGTTCTTTCTTGTGTGTAACTGGAGTTATGCCTGTGATGCTGAGCATGAAATCCTGAGTGAGATCACCTTAAAATGTGGTATGTGGTAAGTCTCCCTTCAGTTGCATAAAAAGTCACGACATCAGACTTCCTACAGCATGATTAGCTCCCCTGCTGAAGAGGCTACTGAGAGAAATGAGCAGGAAGAACAGTATTTAATGCCTGGAGGCACTGGTGGGGTTTCATGTAGGGGTGTGCTCAGGGCTGTGAGAGCCGGGGAGCTGCAGAGCCAATGGGGGCAGCTTGTGTAGAGCCCAGGGCTGGGACAACCGGTGGAGGTGTGAGGGTGGGAGCTGCAGGGTAGCAGAGAAGCACTGACAAATCTGTTGGGAGAAAACGCCCTTTTAACTTATTCTGGTATTTTCATGGAGCAGTAAATCTTCCCATCCCATAGTTAGAACATCCTGCTGACAGAGAAAGCCGTGAGTCTAGGTAAGCCCTATGAGCACCAGTGTGTCTGGGGATAAACGCCCTCCCTTTCTGCCTCTCCCTTTCTCCGGTAGCCAAAAGCGACCTATCTGTGATACAGGAAATGGGCCGTTTTATGATCTAAGATAACCATTTCTGTAAAGGCTGAAAGGCTCACAACGTGCTAGCATTTAGAGATCTATTGGCTTTTCCCCTTTTGAACCACAGCACTGATCTCCACCATTTGGCAATAATTCACTAGATGTTTCTCTTCTCATTGTGTGATCCTCAGAAGCAGAAGGTGGGTGAGAAAGGATTGCTCAGTTTTTTTCCTGCAGACACAATGGAGGTAGACAGCAACTTGCAGTTGAAGAATCTGTCTTACCTCTGGGTTTTATTTTCCCTCTCTCTCTCTCTGTTGTGCTCTTCTCCTTCAAGGTGCCTTGAACTTGTCAACATGTTATGCCACTTGGAGTCCTTTGTCTTCCGCTAGCCCCCATAGAGGAGGCAGCCATCCGTGACTGGGGAGCGAATGCACCATAGAGAGGGGTGGGTTATTAACTGAAGTGAAAAGAGGTGGTGTGTTGGTGTGTTTTTACTTACTTCTGCCTCTGGTGGAATATCTGAGAGAGAAATTGTATCTCAAGGACATCTCCCACTTCCGAATCACTTGGCCAGCTGGAGAGGAGCTTGAAATATGTCCAGTTCAGCCAAGCCCCATGATGGGAGTTTTATTCCTGCTAACAAGGCAGGTCACCGTGAAGTACCTGTTTGAGGAGTTTCAGAGATGAGTCCCCTTCCCTGCGGCAGAGATGCCTCTTACTCTCTAATCAGCTCCTCTCCCAGAGAAACTGTGCAGTCCATGCTGTCATTGGGCAAGTTGCCCTTCCTCAGAACCTGCTCCACACCCTGTTTTAATTAAACAGCCTAATCTTTATGTGTTCCTATGCTGTGACGGCTGCTAGAGGACCTGCAGTGTCCGGACAAGCATAATTACTTGCTTCAGAGACGCTGCACTCAGCCATCCAAATGAGGACACCTTCATCCCCCTTATTCACAGGTTCCAGTACCTTTTCTCCTGTGGTGCCAGGTCCAACCTCCTGCAGGTGGGACTTGCCCCAGGCTCTCCTGCCTGGCTGTCATTTAAGCTGCCTTCTGCCTGCAGCTCCTTGTGCCACCCTGATGACTCCTTCCCACTCTGCCTGCAGCAGCAGTTCTTTCTCCTGGTGAGAGCCCATGGCTGGGGGGGTGTGTGGCAGATTTCAAGTTATTCCTCCAGTTCAGGTGGAGATTCTGAAGCCCTGGAGTGCCGGCCTGTCTTTGTTCTGATGTTCCATCGGTGGCAGGTTAGCAGCCACACAGCTTGATGGGCTGAGTCTTCCATGGGGCAGAAGGCAGAAGAAGGGGCTGTATCAGGGTTTAGCTCTCCGCTTACCCTTATGTGGGGAGAGTGGCAGGTTCCATGTGAATGGGTTGGACTGCTAAGCATCTGTCTGTATAAATGTTAGTTTATTATGTACTATAGCTCAAGGGCATTTCAAGGACTCATTCAAAACAGAGAGAGAAGAGCCTTACATACTGTTGCTTGAGATTGTCTAATTCTTACTGGATTCCTACTGCTTCCCCTCTGCACAGACTGGAAGGGGAAAACCTCGTCTCTTTAATCAGGAAAGCTGGAAAAGCATAAATAAATAAAGAAGCCTGTTCCCTTAATATTCTAAACTGCATCTCTGTGAAGGGAAAATGAAAGGGGGAGAATGAGAAAATCATAGTTTGTCCTGTGCAGTGAGGATCTGCCATCACATCCAGGCTTCTAGGTGGTGGGTTTGCACATGAAATGTCCTTATTTACTCTCCCACGCTTTTCTAAAGTGTTTTCTTTGCGCAAAGTTGAATCATTTTTTAAAAAGAGTTTGCTTCTCCCGAGTGCTCTCTAGATGGCATCGACGTGTCCTTTTCCAGGAACGGGATTGAGGTGAGCAAGCGGAGTACTATTGCCATCTGCTGGCAAAACGAGGAGCTTGCCTTTTGGTGTTTTTTTTCTTTCTTCCCGTCCCAGCTTGAAGCAGCTGAAACGCCATGAACAGCTCCATCTCGGGTATTTTGGTGGTGGAGTGTGCATGATGTGCGTTTTCTAATTTCGATGCCTTGTTTGTACAAAGAGGCCGCATTGCCCCCAATTTGCAAAGCATGGGAAGGGATGCAGCCTTGGCCTGGCATCAGCATAGCTGTTTCCATACCATGGGATACCAAAGATCCTTCTCAGAGATCCTATGGGCACTGTTATGTCCAGGTGAGACAGAAGATGTAGCCCCATAGTGCATCGGGAAAATGAGCTTTGCAACATGTAAAGAGTTGCAGGAGGGACTTGACTTCTCTCTGCACAGAAGAGCAGTTGTGTGCATTATAAAGATCCCTCTGAAATGCTCGCACACATCCCTGTCGTTAAAGAACTGAGCAGATGTTAAATTCAAGGTTTTCTCTACCCAGCTACAGAGTTAGTTGCCTTTACCCTTCCAGAAGAGCAGAATGCTGGTGATCTGCTGTCTCTGCACTTCTCCCAGAAGTGCTGACCTTTCCTCACTGCACCAGTTGCAGAGGGTGAGAAAGGATCAACCCTGGCACTCTCACCCCAAAAAACTGAAGGTACAGTTGATGTCTTCTCTCACAATCTCCTGTCATTCTTCATCTTTATCTTTGAAAGGGAAATAAAGTGAAGGGGAGCACCCAGCATGGCACAGAAATTTGTCTGCACATCCAGTAGTATAGCTCTAAGCCATCTTTTCTCATGGCCACTGGCACTCAAATAGATCCAGACATTAGTCAGTGAAAGTTGAGGGCACCAGGATCTCCATCCCCTCTCTCATAAGCTCCTTGCATTGACCATGGATGATTACACTGGGGCAGGTATTTGATCCTGGGCTGGAGATAAGTAGGGTCCCTGAGGCACGTGCAGGTGCATGTGGACTACTCCTTTAGATCTTCAGAAATGGTCACAGCAGGAAGGAGAGGTGAAATGATGAAGGGGAAGGATTGTTTACTTTGATGAAAAACAAACTTTGTTGAGACCACTAGTGTAAATTTGATGAAACTTGGCTGAGAAAGCTTTCTCAGATCCCAGGGGGAATTTCTGGTGTAGGAAAGCAAGGAAACAGCAGACTGAATGGTGTGAAAGCATCCATGTCTCTGCTTATCCTCTCATCTTTTTCACCTTGTTTTTCACAGATGTTTTCTAATAGTCTTTGCTTTATATCACAACAGCCTAAAAACACATCTCAAAAACTCCATCTTTCCGTGATACAGAATTCTTGCTTTATGGCTATTCCTAGTCACCAGCCAGCCAAGACTATCGACCACCACTACAACCTAGTTCCAGGTATGTTGAAAGCCATCCCTGCCTTCACAAGCCTGAGGGCAGAGAGTAACACAGCTATACAACATGTGACAGCCCTCTCTAGCTACAGAGCAACCTGGGACAAAAAGCTGTAGATGGGAAAGGAGTTTGGGAGGGCAGGACATGGAGGAGGAGCCAGAAGCATCAGGGAACATCCACGCTCAGCTGAGCCGAGCCAGACGGGGCAACATGTGTGTGGGAGGGCATCTGGAGCTGGTGAGTCACAGCTACAAGTGCACAGGCCTCATAGGTAAGAGTTTTCTGATGGAGATAGTGGCTTCCTTGTGAGAAACTAATTCTCCTGTAGATAAAGACTAAACCACCATTTTTAACAGCTTCTGGCACTGAGGGACTGCATCTTCTTCTTTTTCTGTTTCTTTCATTGTTTCTGTCCTGGGTTCTGGTCATCATTAGTTCATGACCAAATGCAGCACTGTTGTGGTTTAACCCGAGCTAGCAATACAACCGTGATAGCTGCTCGCTCACCCCCTGTAACAGAAGAGAGAATCAAAAGGAAAGGGAGAAACTTGGACTGAGATAAACACAGTTTAATAAAATAACAAAATACTAATACACTACTAGTAAATATGTATATAAAATAGAAATAAAAGATAAGGCAATTGCTTATGAACACGCTGACCAGCCAGTCCTAGGAAACAGCCCGGTCCCAGCAGCTGATCCCAGAGAGAAGAGAGGAAAAAAGGCAGAAAAGCCCAGAGCTCTCTGCAAAATGGCAAAAGGCCAAACCAAACGTCCCAACAGAACTCCCATGGCTTGTTAGCAAGAGCAAGAGATAGCAGAAGAAGAAAAAAGCCCCATCTCTGCCCCCGCTTCATTGACACCTGCAAGCGGGACACTCAGAATGTCCTTGGCTCTCAGACCAAAGCAATTAAAAACATTAGCTCTGTGCTGGGGTGTTATCTGCTTGTTCTTTAAGTCCAAATAATGAGCGTGTTAGCTATGAAAAAGAAAGGTTTCTAACCACATAAAGAAAATAAACCCATTTTCAGTCAAACCAGCACAAGCACATTCCCAATCAGCTCCCCATCCCCTGTGCTACCCATGTGCTTCAAGTGGAGCACTGCTAAGCAGAGATGCCATGCTGTGAGCACGGGCAAAGAGAGCCAAGGAGCAAGGATGTGGAAGTTGCTAGGGAAAAGTGGAAAAGGGAAAATAAAATAGGGATGAGGCAGAACAGGTGAGTAGGGTAGGGGAATGGAAGACTTGTGGTCTGATGTCTTTTTCCTGTTTTGCATTTTATTGTGGATATAGTGGTTTCATGGTCGCCAATAGCTGATTTTTCTTTGCCAAGCACAGAGGAAAGCACCCACGCACTTTCAGTCTTGTCAGCTTCACCTAACAATGCAGGAAGCTACAAAACATTTCCCAGATACCTGTTTGATCTGTAAAGCTCTTTAAAGGATCCACTTGAATGTAAGTAACAGCAGCAGCATATGGAAGTGTATCTGTTCCCTGTGCTGCAGCCAACAGAGAGCAGCATAGTTACACACATGCATGCACTGTTCACAGTCCAATCCAGTGCATAGTGCTTCCCTGTGACTGCTTATCCACCTGGTACTGGTTTCCCCACCGTGCTTTTGGCTGTGGGTGCCAGAGTGAGCCCCGAGTGCTGCATCCACTGTCCCCTCTGCACCTCAGTGGCACACTGGCCCCAGGCATAGGCATCTCCCAGTGCGGAATCCTGTGTGGACAGCCAACTGCCTGTTTGCTATGGGAAGCTCTTCTGCAAACAGGGGATTTGACTGATTCATGATCAGTAAAGTAAAATGAAGTAGGGGAGACACTTTTCTGGTTTTGGCACAGGGTATATCGCTCATTCAGCAGGTTAATTTTGTTAGTGGCTCAGTGAGTAGCCACTGGGGATGTTGTTGTCTACTTTCCCTGAGCAGGCCAGTCTGTTTGTCCAAGCTGGCAGGAAGCTGTACAAGCAACACAGGGATGGGAAGGATGAGCCTGAGCCTGCCTGCAAAGGGAAGCAGGATTCCCAAGACCCATAGCACCTGAATGTAAACACAAGAGGATCAGTTCCACAAGACAGGTTGATGAGCTGGAAACACAGGCCCTGCATTGGGGCAGCATTTCCTCCTAAGGTGGCAGGGTGATGTGGCCATGACGGGGACATACCATGTTATTGCAGATGCTTGATGGGGGAATATATCTTGAATCTGATCACGCTGACAGGAGACTTTGAGAAGCTGGATATCAGCCACTGCAGCAAGTGGGAAGAGAGTTCAGGAGCTTTCTGTCATGGTGGTGATATTGGTCCAGTGGTATAGCAGCATCGACAGATCATTGTCCTCAATGGCAAGTAGGGCTTTCACTAAAACTTGGACTGGAAACAATGATAATAAGCTTCAAAGCTTGTTTTTTCATTTGTTTTAAACAAACCTGGCATCAGACTCTCAAAACGTTTCCCATCTCTTGTATTAGGGAGCTAAGCTACATAGCATGAGGCTTGGGCTTGTTGCTATGCTCTGCTGATTGCCATCTGATTCTGTGAAATCTGTCAGGGCTTCTACCCCATTTGTAAATTGGGGGCAGCAGCACTTCCTTAGCTCTCAAGACTGTTGTGTGGATGAGGAGGTCGGAGGATGGGTACTTCCAGACCAGGGTAACTAGGAGGTGGGGAAGCACAACATAATGGCCTAAGGAAGAAGAGAAAGAGTACTGAGCAGAGGCCAGTACACTCTATCTCAGCCTTGGTGGTAAATGGGGTCAGATGTCCTGGCTCATGACTGCTAGGTGACATGTGGGAATTGCCATAGCAAGCTTTGAATTTGAGGGAAAATAAGGAAAAGCAACATCTGTATAACCAAGGGCCATAACCTTGCAGATATATGCTTGTGCCACATCTCATCTGCTGGTATTAGTGACTAAAGCCATTCTGGTACCCCTTCCCATCTGAAGAGGTCAGGGTGGGCAGGACCCACTTTCAAAATAGCAAATTCTTCCCTTGTGATTGCAGGCACAGCCTCGACAGGGAAGCAGGCTGTGCCTCTCTGCTAACATACACACACGCACAAGCCACAGAGAATTAGCCAGATGGTTTCACCTGAAAAAATCAAAAGCACAAAGCCATCTGGTCTCCTGTCCTGGGGATCGTGAACTTGACTTCTTGTCTAGTGGTATAAATTACATCTCGTGGAGTGCAGGCAACACATGTATGCACCCAGTTTAGAAATCACTGGGCCTGATGGAGGCAAGAGGAGTAGAAATAAGTCCATCATTCGAGTTTCCTGGGGCCAGACGTTGCCAGCATGTGTGGCGGCAACCCTTCCACTGTGAGACAAATGCCAGCCAAATAGCTATTATTTGTGGGGAGCCATCAGCTGCAAATTGCTGCCGAGTGCCGTATGGGCACACCTGCCTTAAACCCTCGTTTAACGGCAGAGGGAGCGCTCGCATCGCTCCTGGAGAGGGACAAGACTGCTGCTCCCCCCAAACAGGTACAGGGGAGAGAGAGCTGCTGAGAGGATGAGTTAGACACACCTGGAAAAAAAAAATAGTCCACTCCCCGATCTGTCCCTGAGATGCTCATGTATTAAACTGAGCTGACAGAGGCATGAAATTGTCACGGCACGCAAAGGGACCACCCTCCAAATGGCAATAAGAGATGTTTGCATAGCTGGCAGAGAGGCAGGCACAGTAGCTACCGATTATATATTGGAAAGACACCCAGGACAAAAAGTTATTGTTTAGCGCAACCGTGAATAGGGAGTAAATAGAACTTAGGAGCCCAAATCCTTCCTCCAGCACTGGCTTGAATGTTTGATTTGGCCCTGATTCTTTTCTCCCCCTTTTGAGTTTGATTTGTGTGATTATCTCAGGAAAGAAGTCCCCTGGCTGTAACTGTTGTAGAAACCATGGCAATTAATTCAGCATTGCAAATTAATGTTTAGTTTGTATTATTAGCACATAATTGTTTGGTTAGGTGTTGCCAGCACTCGTGTTTTGTTGTGAGGCTTGTAGTATTCACTGTTTCCGAAAGCCTTACTGCTGGAGTCAAGATAATTTTTTTTTCATTGAAGCAGCATGTTTCCGGCTCTTGTGCTTTTAATGAAGAGAATGGACCTGAAAGGTTAAAAAGCAACAGAACTAATGAAAAGAACTCAGCATTTATTACTCAGAAAAAAAGAAAAAGAAAAACAAACAAACCAAAAAAAACCCACAAAAAACTTGTGATTTTTAGCTTTGAGGGCTTGACTCCTGACTTTTTTGTACTGCAGTATTGGCAATGTGGCACTGAGAAAACACGTTGTGAATTGTGGTGGTTTCCTGGGAAGTTAAATTTTCCAGGAGAGGCTTTCATCCATTCAAGAATATGCAGAATTGCCACAGGACTTATACTCAAGAAAAGTAGTTGTAAAATTCCAACTCACTGCTAACAGGTAGTTTGAAAAGAAAATAAAAGATAGTTTGTAAAGGAAAAAAAAAGAGGGAGGGGGGAGGAATAAGAGGATCCATCAAGACAAGCCCTGTTCAGAAAAAGCCTACTTTTATGCAAAGAAATTATCCTGCTGACTTCAGTGAATTGTGTTGTGTTCATACCCAAATCATTCTGAAGAGAAAATAAGCTGGAGGAAAAGAAACTGGGAAGCACTACTGGACAGTTCATGAATTGGAGAAGGTGGAATTAAACTAATAAATGATTCATTCAGAATTGTTTACCCAGCTTTAGCTAGCATCAGGAGGGAAAGAATGCAAATGGGGCTGATTATCCAGATTCACTTTGTGTCAGTGAGTTGTTCTTGGCTCAGGAACTCTCCCTACAAAGGGAAGGGTTGAACACTCCATCATTTGAGAACATTTATCACAAGATTGGACAAAAGTCTGAGAACACATTGCAGAAAATCCTCACAGCAGAGCAGAGGGCTGGATTCCCCAGGTGCTCTTTCCTTATCTGCTACGATGCTTTAGCATTGGTAACCATGCAGATTACTAGCAGAATTGCCTGAATGAAGTTGCACTGAGGGAACTCTCCCAGAAGAGTTGAACACAATAAGGATTGCTAATAAAGGTACAGGAAAATCCTTGTCAAATAGCTCTTTCTTGCAGAAAAAAAAATAATAGCTAAGCTAAACTAAAAATACCTGGCTGATTCACGGAAAAATCTTTACCTAGCTCTGCCTCAAATGAGGATTTTGGAGCTGGATCCACCCACCAGTTCTAGTGACAAGCAGCAGGAAGACCAAGGCAAACCCCACACTGATGGTTCCACTCAAGCAGCTGAATTTGCCTATTCCTCGGTGCCATTTAACAAGCAATCCATGCCAGGCAGTACAGAGACACAGCAGAGCAAAAGAGAGGCCTGGCTGTTTTGTAAGCTATTGCAAACAAGGTCTGTTAGCCAAATAGAGGACAGAGTAATCTCTTTGTGGATGAGATGCCTTTAATTAGGTAGCCTCCCTTGAGAATGGTTTCATTTGACAGTGACATAGGACAAAGTCTGATGTGACTCAAAATTATGAGTATACAGCAATAATCATAACAGTTTCTCAGGGGTGCATTGGGGGAGAGCAGAAAAGCTCCCACTTCTGTTTGAAGTGATAATGTAGTTATTTTCAGAAGCTTTTACAACATACTGGAGGAGAGGACCTGGGGGAGACATGGAGTCTCCACCACTGGGAGTTTAGAAGAATAGGTTGGACAAATGGCTTTCAGGAATTATTTTAAAGTAGTTGATGCTTTTGAGGGGTAGGGAATGGCTACGCAATTCAGCAGAGGTCTTCCAGCTTTACTTGGTATGATTCTAGTGGCATAATTTGTGGGGCAGGGCGACGCAATACCCAAGGAGCCACTGACCCTCTTGTGATTGCAAATGGTCGGGAATTCTGCTTTACAGATGGCCCTTTTCAGTGTCACATTGGGACGTGGGTGCTAGGAATGTTGTAGGAAGAGTGACAGCCACTTACTCATGGACCCTGCTGCCTTCAGCACCTTAAGTTCCCTTTGGAGGTCTCCCATCCAAGAATTTGAATTAATGCTCCCTTGGAACAGGGAGAGAGAGAGAAAGAGATTTATGGTGGTTTGCGAGCCTGAGAGAGACACCATGACTAACAAGCTAATTAGCCCCTCAAAAGCTGGTAGACAAATAGAGAAGAAAAGAGTCTCTGTCTAACCTGCAGCCTTACATTTTACACATCGTGAGAAGGCAGTTTGCCTGCAGGGGCCAGCAGAGTTTGACAGGAGAGCAACTTTTCATTGCTGCTGCTTCCCTCTAATGCACAGAGCACTCTGCACCTGGCAGGGGCCACTGCAGTGGTGGCAATCCTTTTAAACAAGATGTCTGAGCTGCAGGTAAGGGAGTATTTGGTGCTGGAGCCAGGGTGCAGCTGGTGGAGGAGGGAGAGCCAAGGAGCACTTTGTGCCCTACATTCCTAGACACTCCTGTGGTGCAGGTTTTAGAGAGAGAGAGGGTGCAGCCCACCCCACCTCCATCTGTGTGAAATAGATGGAACATAAGAAATGTTTTAAATAATTGAATAATGAAATGAATATATTAATGCTCAGAGAGCGGGAGAGGACTGCTGGTCTAGACTTATTCAGCCAAACAGCCCTTGACAAGCCAGGCAAGAAGTAGGGTCAGCATTTATTCCTCTGGAGGGGATTGAAGGCAGGGTACTGTGTTCAGTAGCTGTCCACAGAGCTTTCCTTTCTTTCTCCCATTTCTTTGTTCAGCGATTCCAGCTGCTTTTCTTTCTTCAGGTGCTCTCTTCTGCCTCACTGTCATACTTTGCTGTCTCTAGATCTTCTTTCTCCTCCGTTTTTAGTTCCTCGGCATCACTTCCTTTTGCATCCTTATCTTCTCATGGCTTTATGCTGTCTAATCCTCTAAAACACAGACAGCCTTCTCAGAGAGCATATATCCATCTCCAAGACATATGCCTACTCTAATTCTGTAGCCACTTTATTTCCTAGAAGCATTTAATTACAGGCAAGATTCATCTACTCTCCAGATACTCCACCTCTTGTTCAGGAGACAAGTGTCTAACACCAAACGCAATACATTTCTAGAAGCATTTGGATGACTGACAGCTGAGGTGGGCGGTCTGAACCATCAATTTGCTCGTGTAGAACGCAAGTGCAGAAGTGAGCTGGGTTTGGTAAGTCAGGCAGTAAATGGCACAGGAGCTGGCATTAAGAATGGCTGAATTACAATTCTAGTGAAAAATATGGAGTGATAGAGCTGGCTGCAAACAGATGCTTCACATCATTCATTGTACCCAGCTCTGCCAGTGCCCCCTCCTGCCTTGCAGCCCCCCTGCCTCCAGGACTCCCAAACTTGGGCTCCCTACACCAGCTCTGCAGTGCCCCCAGCTGCAGCCTCCTGCCCTCTCCCTGCCATTTAAGCACTTCATTCCTCTTTGTGGGGGCTGCCCATGTTGCTGATGCATTCAGCAGTTTGTCAAAATGAGCGTTCAGTTCCAGAACATTACAGGAAAACCTGCTGATTCCCACCAGGTGTAACCTGAGTCATATTTCATATCCTAAATCCAAAGTACTTAAGGAATCATCCAACCATTTTTTGCTTGTAAATGTAAATGAAAAATCATTCAATTAGTGGCTTTGCACTTCTTGAACACTTTTCTTTTTTTCCCCCCAGATCTTCCTGTTTGAATTATTTGGGGAGAGGAGCCTTCAGAGATCTTGTAACCCTGACCTTTGAAGTCAGTAGGGCCCTCTCATGTAATCTAAGCAGAGAAGTTATGCTGCTGCTGTGTTTTACTGAATGTGCATGTTTAGGAGCTTCTTGCAGAGAGTTTAAAATGTACAGAGTATAATTTAGGGCAGGAATGGGTTCAGAAGCATGTGAGAAGGCTGTGAGGAGCTAGGATCTGGAGGGGCTGTTGAATATATTGGAAACCTGATTTTTCTCTTAAGATCATATGGAGACTCCACAGGTCTACATACATGGTGTAGCCTGTTTAAAAAAACACATAAAATACATATACAAAATGCTCATATGAAAAGTGCCTATGAAAGAGGAGGAGCCTGTGGTAAGGATCATAGCAGCAGCTGGTGAAGAGAGGAGATGCTGCTGGAGAGAGACAGGTGATTTCTGGGTGCAGCATGTAGCAATGAGTCAGGAGGAGGAAAGCAAAGGGAGTTTAAAAGTGGCAGCTCTCTCCTTCATCTGGGAAGTTATTTCTTATGCAGAGTGAGTGTAACCCTCCAATGCGTCTTCTAGTTAGTGACACCCAGGAAATGTTTTATGGATGAGGCTCCATCACCTGTTGGCATGAAGAGGAGAAGGCAGAGCCACCAGTGATGGATGATCACTTGGTAACTGCACTGTGTCCTCTGCATCCTCCGCCTCCCTCTCCATGCCTCTTTATCATGCATCATTGCAGCAGCATCCACCTGTGCCTGCCAGGAAACTCCCAGTTCCCAGCTTCTCTCCCTCTTAACTTCCAAGATGTTCTGCCACGCTTCCCCTCCTCTGACACTGCTTTTCTGAGATGTCAGCACCTAAATGGATGAACCGTGTGTATTTCTGTAGGTGAGGGTGACAAAGAGAATTCTCTGGGCACATTGTATAGAGCATCTTTTATGTTAATGTTTGTTTACTCAGTGAGCATCCTGGTGTAAATAGAGGGTTTGTGGCATGGGGAAAAAGGAGCAGTATTTTGCAGTTGTTTTATTTTGAGTTGTAGTGGATATGTGCTGCCAATTTGAAAGCTTTGTTTGTGGTATTTTTGTTGGGGTTTGTTTGTTAGATTTGGTTTTTTATTATTATTTTTTCCCCAAATACCCTCTTTCTCTGCGTCTCTCTTCTCGCTATAAACTGCAGTTGCTTATGCTGTGGGAGATGACAGAAGATGACCACAGTGCGTGCTAGAAAGACCTGGCCACCAAACCAGATTATGGTCAGAAACAAAGTAAAGAGAGACAGGGAGTTTCAGAGGTGGTTGGTCAGTCCCCCTGATAGTACTTGTTTGCTGAGGAGCCTCTGAATTCAAGCACTTGTCAGAATACCATTTAATAAAAGTAATTTTCTAGATACATTTGGAAAACAGAGATAGAGCCTAGGTACTGGGCACTGTTTTAGCTTGCCTATTCTTGGATAGTACAGTCTCAATTAAACCTTCCTGTTCAATCCCCAGCCATCACGCACTCCCTTCTGTGACTGCCAAGCCCAGTTTGCAGAAGCAGGTCTCTGACTGTGAGCTGTGTTATTGCCATGCCAACCCTTCCTTTCTTTCTGAATCCCTGAGTCCCATCTTTGTTTTTGCTTCCTGCAGGAGGCCTTGCGTTAGTTCCACATTAATCAGCAGGCAGTTCACTTCAGTGCATCACTTAGTCTCATCTAGGTGGTACCCAAGCTTTCCTATCTTTTCTACTTCTCTGTAAACAGTGGTTTGTTTTGGTATATGAGAGCCCCAGAAAAGCCCAGTAGCACTAGTATGCTGCATACAGAGAGCAAAACCCCAGGGCTGTTTCAAGCACTGCAATTCTGGCTCCTGGTACAGCAGCAATGGTAGCATAGCTGGACGCCTCCAAACCGTGTCTATTATCAGCCTCCTAAGGGCTTCCTTCCCAAGGTGTAAGTCAGACTAGTCCAGGTGATGCCGAGGAACCCAGAACTGAGCTGTGTCTGTATTGTGTCTAGAGGTAGACAGCATAATGATACTAGGTTGAACCTGTTCTAAACGCCTGCCCCAAATCCCATCTGTTAGGCACACGGATGCACACATACGGTGCACATCTAGCAGGGCTGAGAGCAGCATTAAGATGAATGACAAGGAGGTTGCTGTGGCACTGCCCCACCCCAAACACCCAAATTTGTCCTGATTGCCAGCAAGCTGGGGATACAGGCTAATAATGGGTCCTCAGGAGCCACTTTTCTCCCCTGTGTAGTTTTTCCCTCCTCCTCCCTCCCCCTTCCTTTGCCTGAGTGTTTAGCTCTGAAAAGAATAATTTATCAAATCATTTTTATTCAACTTTGGAGGAGGAAGAAAAAGGATGGTAGGGAAAAAAGGGCCCTTTGCTGTTTTAATTGCTTTGCAGCGTACTTGTGAGAGCGGAGCTGGGCTTATCAAAGCCGGCACAGCTGAGTCCCTGCCACCCGCTAATGAGAGCTGCCACGTGAGCAGCCACGCTCCTCCGATGGACCAGATAGTGCCTCCAACCAGGCCGGGACTCAAACACTTAGCAAGTTAATTTAAATGAGGAGCTATAAAGTTTAAACAGGAGGCTGGGGGAGCTTGTTTTACAAGGACTTTGGAATCAAATTAAGGGGTTTATTTATGTAAAAAAAAAAAAGGCAAAATGAGACATACAGCCTAGGGTGTTATTTAGCTTGTTTTTTTCTGATGATTCATTTCTGAGTCAGGTGTCAGAGTCTAGGAAGAAGGTTGTTTGTTTGTTTTTTTCCTTGACTAAACTAAACCCAAGGAAAAAGCTGAATTCCTGGAACTCATTCATTTCTCTTTGTGCCTGGAGGCATCTTTTAAGAGCTGCAGTGACTGGTCCTAGGGTTGTGAGCACCGTGGCTTTCGGCCAGAGAGCTGCTAAAATGGGTGGTCACCTGTATGCCAGCCACATGCATTCAGACCTTCAAGGAGAACTACCAGGGCTCCCCAGGCGCTGTGCAAACTGCCTGGATCTGCACTGCTCAGTTAGTGCTTCCCCGCAACCCCCAGGGCTCCTCTCCTGCCATGGGCTGCCCGTACCAGCCCTGCAGCGCCATCAGGAACGAACACAGGTGGCCATGCCTGCCGAGTCCTAACCTCATGGTATGATTTGCTTTCCACTCAGTTAAGACCCATTATAAGCCAAGTTCTGAAAGGTGGTCATTTATGCCAGCTGCCAGTGTTCTCAGGTTATATCACGAGTAGCATCTCCAACATCGCCATTTGTTTAGGGTAAGAATCGTCACACAGCTTTGCATTTCAGTTGTGTCTTGCAGGACACCTTGTAGCTGATCTCCATGTGGCTGTACCAAAAAGCCACTTTTAACACAGATACCAAATCTTGAGCAACCCAAACTAACATCAATTAGCATTTTTTGAGTCAGATGTTGGTTCAGGTGACATCCTGAGGTCCTTTTTGTCTTTATTATATGATCCTATGGTTTTGTGATCCTGCTGTTCTGGGCATGAGTTTAGCATAACCCTGAATGAACTGTGTTCTAGGCTAGTACCCATCAATGAAGGTGACTTACCCCCAGCACAGGGTTCAGCCCAGTGATAAAAATAAAAGGAACAGAGGGTATGAAGGAGGAGATTAATATCTCATACTTAAGTTCTTTTTTGATAACATTGTTCATGTCCCTTCTGGCTGTCATCACACTTAGGTTTCATGTTTTTTAATTAAAAACCCCATAGCTGATATTTCTATAATATTGTAAAAGCAAAGACTGAATTATACCTGGCTACTTGTCAGTTTCTTCATATGAAGAAACAATGTTGGTTCCTTAAAATATCAAATGTGAATAAAATATGTTGGGTTTTTCTTTTTTTTTTTCCTAATCTTAACTTTTAAAAAATAGTTTCATGAAAAGCTCTCTTGAAAGCAATGATAGGACAATCCATTATTAAATGAAACAAATCAATATTAATGCAATCTGATGGCTGAGATTTGCTTGAGTAGTATTTTATATTCATGTGTATGCTGTTAACTCCGCCTTATTAGATATGTGCAACATGGGTGAGTTAAGGTTACTGTGGGAACCATTATTTTTTAAATTTCCTGAATTTTATGCAGGTAAAGTCAACCCCATACTACCTTGCATTAATATAATGTAATTTCCTTGATTGAAGAAAGAGTGCTGGAGTATTTTATTGTCTGTGTTCCTGCATTCAATCGCATGTTCAACCAAAACAAGTTCAATTCCTAGCTCCACACTAAAGAATTAAAGCAGCAGAGCTGGAGCTTGCTTTTAGAAAAGAGCAACAGCTCTGAGTGCTACCGCAATCCACAGACTGGAAGGTTTTGTCCATCGTGTGCTGCTCTGCAGGTGCTTGTGTATGCCCTGTGACGGTGGTGTACATACACGCATCCTGTCATGCAGCCAAGGGGTAGAAATACAATGGATGGTCTGGGAATTAGTACCTTAGGCAAGCCATTTTCCCTGGTGCATGATGTGACCCTTCCAGATGCATAGAGCTGCATCAGAAAAGGCTGATATGACCAAACCATATGTAGGGCAATACTACAACTTCTTCTAGTTCCACCCCATCACACCACTCCCAGCTCTTCTCCTTCCTTCATAAATGTTCTGATACTCCATGCATATCACCAAGTGAATGGTATGCTAGTTTGAGATTTTGCCATGTTCTTTGCAATTCAAATATGTCTTCCTTCTACTGTGCCTAGTCCTGAGTATCAGACAGCTAGATAATTTCCACCTCTTATTCAGAATGAAGGAAATTGCTAATTCTTAATTATCTACAGCTTACAGCACAGTTGCCTATGGCCATGTTTGCTGGAGGCTTTTTGTAGTCAATGGAGAGATAGCCATGGTTATGAAGCAGTTTATATGATGTTTCCTCCCGATGTTCACAATTGGATGGGATGATATGGGCTTTGGAAGTCCATACTGACCTCCAGGAGTGTGGTCTAACTCAAGAGGAGCCTTCTGCATTAAACATGACCAAATGTTAGCCCTATTATATCCATAAGTAGGTAGCAATAACATGCAAAGACACCTAGCCAAGACATTAACAACTTAACTATATGCTAACCTAGTATGCTTCTTGGCTGCTTAACCCTGCAGAGAAAAAAGCCTCCATGAGCCTGGCTGGAGTGCTGTTCTGCTACGAAGGCATTGCTCCTGCTACCAAAACTGGGTTGCAGACCTTGGCAAAGTTCTGCTTTATGCCATAGAGACATAGCCTCAGGACCGTCTCTTTTACTGGAGGTGGTTTGCACTTTTTGGCACATTTTCAGCCACTTCTAATCAGCATGTGACATTTTAGCATGAATGTGAGTTTAGCTAAAGCTAGGCTTGGCCGCTGGATTAACTAGCGTCTGTTGTAATTGTTAGTACTGTTGCAGAAGGACATGTGAATCTGGGAACAGATGTGCAAAAGAAGAACCTGGAGCTGGTGTCCCATGTCAATCTACTTGGGAGCTATGCAAAATACCAAATCAAGCCTCTCTCTATGAGAAGCAACCAATCTTGAAGACCTGCCTGGCCTCTCTTCACTAATAACGCAAATCAAAGTGAATGGTATGAATGGTAGTGGTCCTTATGGACAGGAACTGAGAAGACAGCATGAATACAAGTTTAAGGTTGTATGTTGCATGGCAGTAATGCCACCTATGCAAGGGGCCACCAGTGGCAATGGCTGACTGATTTTCTTCAGTGAATTGTTGTAGCTGTTTAGCAGAGATAGGATCATCCACTTCATTTGTAATGTAGTATGTTCTAACAGTAATTTATTGTCTCGTGTCTTTGGTGGATGGTGCTGCCTTTTGCAACAATTTGTGTTTCAGAAAGGCAACTTCAGGCCCATCACTGTGATCCTTTCAATCCAGAGAAGAAATTTCCTTGGGGCAGAAATAGTTAATAAAAGTTGAGTCATTCAGTAAGGGGACAGAGAAAAATGCCATGTGACCGAGATGGCCAATTAGACATCATGAATATTCAGAATTCTCTAATCGAATGAAAGCTCATTACAAACACCCAGACTAAAATTTGCTCATGTAAAATATTCATTGAACAATTTTGCATAAATAAATAATAAACAATAATAAATGCATAAAAATTTCTTCATAGACCATCTACCAGCAGGGGGAAAAAAAAGGACATAATCTGCTAAATAAACTGTATGTAATGAGTAATGTGTCCACTGCTAGTTTTGAGCTCTCCCATGGTAAGTCTACTGTGGAGATCTGACATGAGCATCTCTCTTCTGGGAGGGATGTGAAATAGAGTTGCTTGGAGTAAATAAATATACCGAGCTACCCCAACCTTAAGGGAGCCCGGTGTCTAAGACTGGGACTTAGCTTCTGATATTACAGATGTAACAGAGTCTGAGAGTTGTCTGAACATGTGAGCTGGAGAAAATTACTAGATTTGAAGAAGAAGATTCAAACCCATTTCCATTTCTGAGCAAGAGCAGCCACCCATCCAGCCACCCAAGGTTTACAAAACTCTTCCCGATACAAAGGATGTGTTCAGTTTCACCTGTCATCATAGGGCAATGCAGAGGGAGAACAAAATTAAAACTCTAGTGTGTGTTATGAGGTGCAAGGGAATGCATTTTGCTGGACACATGCAAACAGACTGTACACAAACAGAAAAAGGTCAGAGCTGTCCCAGAGCTGCATATGGAATAACTGCAAATGACTGTGTGTGCTCTGCCTACCTGTTTGGTTAGCAGGGCCAGGGGAAGGGGAGGGGGAGAGAAATCAAAGGGCTGTTTCAATAAAATGTGAAAACTAAAACCCACAGTTGTTAGGAGAGAAATACCAGTCAAAGGGCACTAAGCTGTGATTGGAAGTGGTTATGAGTGGAAAGGTCTCATGCCCAATTCAGTCTCAAATCATATTGTGCTGGAGCCCATTTGTGGAGCATCTGGCTCTTACGAAATCTATGAGACAGCCTGACCTATTAAGCATGGGCTAGATGTGTACCTTGGGGTACAAAACAAACCTCATTTTTGTAGTTTGTTTGCACAGATACTGGCAGAAAAGCACCCCATTCTCCAGCTATACCCCATCATAAGAGCAATGAACAGGACAGTTGTGGGGGCATCGTTTGTGCCTCCCAGCAAGATGGAGAAGGGATAGGAGGGATGTGATCTTAGTTTGCCCCCTACTCTCATTCTATAAAAGTCATCGCTCACCTATGGTAAACCTTTTCATGTCCCACTTCACCCATATAGTAATTACCTGACAAGTATCCCAAGTATCTGCCCACACAGCGAATTACATGGCAAATTTCCTGTAACTACATGGTGATTACCTGGTCCTTCGTGCTGCTGGGTAATTAGAATGTGAAAGTGTTTTGTAAAGGTTAATTTATGTGAGAACGATCACACCTTCTGCCTACCCTGAGCCCAGGACTTTCACTTTGGAATACAGGACTCGTGCTCTATTGTGCCACTGCCCATTCCACTTCACCCTTGGGAGGGATTTGACATCTCTCTGGATCAGAGCAGAGGAGGCAGCCAGGGCTGGGTAGACTTTCCTCTGTTGTCAACCCACATGTGCCCAGTCCCCAGCAGATGAATGTGTGATGCTGCCACAACCACAGGAGAGTGAGATGAGGCTCCCTATCAGCTGTGGTCCCCAGGAGTTTGGCTTAGAGCTGCTCAGACCCCTGCCATTCTCCCTGGAGGACATGCCACATTAAGCTGCCCTCCCCATTCTGCCTTACAAAGCTAATTACTGCTCTTCTGCTGACGAGCCAGTATGGGAGAATTAACATTGGGAAAACAAACAAACAAACCAACCAACCAACCATCAAACAACAACAAAAAAAACCAAACTCAAAAACTACCTTATGCTCCCCTTCCCACTCACCAGTGAAATCTCACATGGGGATTTTCTATTAAAGTGGGTGATCACGTGTCTTTCAGCCTGGACTTTTGAGCTTTCATGGCTGGATTTTTCATTGTTAGAGAGAATCTCCCCTTCTTGAAATGGTCGCAAATCCCTACCCTGTTATCACAAGGCAGTTAACTATCTAATCACAGTTTTATTGCATGCCTAGCCATGAAACACCCCGTACTGCCAGATGCTATAACAGACTGTATTAGGGAAATAATAACAAGGCAATTCAGAAGGCTTGTCTCATAGCTGCTGGGTAATTTAGTGACCAGGCTGTTCTGTAATTTTGTTGTCACCATGGCTCTGTGGTTTTGGCTGGGAAGAACTGTGTCAACACATGTGCCGTTTGCTGTGACGGACTGTGTGTTGTACAGCAGCATTGCATGGGAGGAGTTTGTACATGTGACAATTAGGGGAGTCTGCTTTTGTTCATTATTAGTCAGGGTGGACCTATGTAAGAGGATTGATCAATTATTTCCTTTCTGACTGGTTCGTCAGAGAGATCAAACAGAAAAAATGGTAGCAGAGGCTGTTTCTTCTCCTTACTCCTAGAATTAGTCTCTCCGGGGGAGGGGTTGATGAAGATGAACAGTGTGAGGATAGTGGAAAATATGGGATGGGAACTGTTTATCTGGGCAAAAAGTTACCCCCCTGGGGCTCTGGCAGATTAACACTTCTGCAAGCATCAGGATTTGTTGAAAAGAGGAAGACAGAGAATAAATTAAACCATCTGTTTCCCTCTTGCAGTACACTGTAGGGCTGGAACAAAAAAGTGTGTCTCCTTGTTCATCACTCCTACCTAACCGTGAGAGATGGGAGATTGAGTACTGGCAAGAGACATTTAAAGATGAGTGACATTCAGCAGGAACCTCGGTAAATTCATATTTACCAGCAAAGGAGGAATAGCAGTATACGAGAGATGTGCAAGTGAGACATTTTCGTTCCATTAGTCCTTGTCTTTGTGCTCTGTGCCTCAGCATGAGCTCAGACATGGCCATCAACTTTCTCCAACTGTCTGGGCATGGTCTGGGTTTGAACCATCCCTCTTCTCCTCTCAACAGAGCCTGTTTCCCGCTCTCTCAGTAACAGCACAGCACAGTCCAGGCTTGAGCAATACTGTAAGGCACTGGGAGGTGGTGAGGGTAAATGATGTGTTTGGGTGCAAGGATGAGCTTGAGTCTTCAGCTAGTGTGATAGTATTAGTGTGCCTCCCGGGGACCTATGCAAGTGGTGTGGTGGAAAGAGAGACATACATGTAGGAAGAACAGGAAAGGAAAATGTGTATATGATGACACGTCAGCACCTGTGAGTTTGTGAGAGGGTACGTGCATGTGATGATACATGATTGTGTGTGACTGTGCAGTTGCGTGGAAGGAGGTGTAAGTGATACAGACATGGAATGGGTGCATAAATTTAAGACTATGGGAGAGAGGGAGACTGCATGAGTCCTTGTGTTAGTCTTTGGGTCCAGGGTGTTCATCCAAAAATGTCTGTGTTTCTGAGAACTAGGGTTCATGTGTAAGTAGCGGCTTTCCATCCACTGCTGTGTGGTCCTGCATGAAATGAAGATAACATTGAGAAAATATGCAGGCTGTGCTAATGACTGATCATCCCTTGTGACTTTCATCTTCTATCTCTGATTTTTAGAGGCAGGGAAGGAGAGAGGGAAGTGTCATTCTGGAGACTTGTGCACCAGCCTCAGTAACTGTTGCGTTGCACAGCGCAAAGGAACGCAAAGCAGCCTAACTGCGAGGTGAATGGTAAAAACAAAGCCAATAGCATCAGCGGGGATCTTTGACCAAACGCGCTACTAGGAGGAATTTTGTTCAGGAAGATAGGTAGGAATGGCTTCATTGAAGATGTGAAGAGATGTCTTGGGTTGCCTGGGTAAATCCACGTCACTGGGAATTGAGGTTGAAGGCATAACTCCTCCTTGCTCCCCTGTCATTCACGAGGGACAGCTGAACTGTAATGCCTTTTATGAGTGATTTTGGTGGTTGTTTTCTTAAAAAGAGTTTGCTGGGCCTGTTCTGGCCTTTCTTCTATCTTGCTTGTTTGTGGGATTTACCCTGGACAGTCTCATATTGTGGGACAAGGCCTTTTTTTTCTCATATGAGCTCAGCGATCTCAGCCTAGGAAGAAAAGATGCCAGCCCTCCCTTGTGATGCTCTTCTCCAGAGCGCACAGGGCAGCAGGAAAACAGTGACCAGAAACCTGCCTCCAGCCATGCTGCTCATCAAAAACCCAAGCCTCAAATGGGCTGCTAGGATCTGAGTATCTAGGCTGCTAAAAGGATGCGAGTGTAGATGCCTCACCTTCTCCTCATGCTGTGGCAGACAGCTGGGCAGGGTGTCGTGGTGAGCCCTCCAAACATTCTGTTGCACACAGCCCCTGGGAAACTTGCGCTTGTGACATCACATATGTGTGGGATGTGACATAATCGAGCATGCTAAGATGCGTCACTGCTGCATACCAAAGGTTGCTTACCTTCCGTGACAGGCAGTGAGTGCCCTGTATGTCCATGTCCCAAAGGTGACCTCCCCAGCTTGTGGCAGGACGTGCTTATGCCCAGCAGCTCTGGCAGCAGCACACAGCAGTGCACAGCAGTTGGCAGAGGCTCAGCCCCAATGCTGGACAGAAGGTAGGAAAAAACCTCAGGGGATATAGGGGCAAAGTGACTACCAATATAAGGAACAGTTCCCTCAGCTTTATTGAGCTGCTCTGGAGGAAACATCTGCTTTGTAGGACCAATTCTTCTCCCAGAATTATTATCAAGGTTATTGCTTAGTTGCATTTTTATTTCTCTATTCTCACATTTTCTTCATGTGGACAACAAGAGAAAGGAAAGGCATCAAAGCAAGCCTCCAATGTTGTCAAGATATCAGACCTGGATCTTTAAGGTAAATTCTGGATGCGATAGGAAGAATGGATATTGCAGGAGGAAAGCTTCCACTTTTCACAAAGGAAATGAACTGCCTGGTCGTTATGTGTAAACTAGATGAGAGGTACAAGAATTAAGAGATGGCAATTAGGAGGCTATTTGGCATTTGAGAGAGGACGGTTCAATTTCCTGCTGTGTCACGTACAGCCTGTGTGATGTGGGACAGGTAATTTAGTCCCCTGCTGCCTGAATTCACTGTTGCGATATGGCAATGGCATCTACCTTACAGAAGCATTAAGAACGTAAATACTCTGCACTTAGATATCGCAGAAAGAAAACACAGGCACCTAAAATGAAATGTGTCCATGTAACTCACTCCAACAGTGTCAGAAACCTTTTGGTGCTAAGGGCCCAGCTGGCAGTCTAGCTACCAGGCTGTGGACAGTTTAACAGGAATTGTTTCTTGCTCATTGCTTTGACAGTGCCTAGCAGATTACAGACTGTTCTTGGTTGGTTCCTAGACGTTACCATATTCTTAAATAATCATCTGCTGTGATTCCTCTGATAAAAGTGAATGAGCTTAGATTTCTCTGCTTCTGTTTCTGCTGCATTGGCAACATTCAGCATACACCAAGTAATGCCTCTTAGAGGTGCAGTAGAGCACAAATTCTGTGCACACACATGCACAGAGTTAAGGAATTCACACTTGTTTATTGGTGAACCTGCTGCCTGGAGCTGGAACAAGATGGTATGTCACTATGCCACTTTTTTTATTGTGGGAATAACTATGCCTTTACTTTTTTTTGGAGAAAACAGCTCTGTTCAGAGAACTCTAATGATCTCAGCAAGTGCTTCCACTACTGCTGGGTTTCTGCGAGCACCCGCTGATTGAGGAGCTGTTTCTTTTCTGAAAAGTGTGGCACAACCCATCAGCTGGTTGGCCCCATCTTGCTTCTGTGACTCTCTTTCTGCATCACAGCTCCCAGTGAGTTCAGCAGGAGCAGGGATGCCTGATGGGCAAGCCAGTAGAAAGCTGTCTCGGGGCCAACAGCAACTGCTTCATCACCGCAGCGCACGATGTGGGCACAGCTGGGGATGTGCGACAGCTCCCCGCACCTTTCAGGGCTGCATGGTGCTCCCTCATGATTTACTAGCCTGACACAGTCATGGAGAGACAAGAATGTGTACTGTTCCCTCAACCCATGTCCCCTGCTCCTTCAACCTGTGTCCCCTGTGCTTTCTTACTGTGGTGCTGCCACCTGTATGCATGCATGTTGAATCTCCTGCCCCTTTCCCTTTGAAGTCCTGCACCATAAGACCGATCTGCCTTATTAATGTGGATCTAATATGAAGTGGTGCAGAGATCTGTCTTCATGTCCAGAATGGGAATATGCACACTCAGAAAAACACTCTACTGTCATCATTGTACACTCTGGTTTGAGTTCTGGATGAGCAAGGGAAGATAATGCTGGTGATGCTACTAGATGGACAAGGTAGAGAATTTTAAATCTTTGTTAGCATGCAGAGATCTGATCGGGAATCTTTTGGGAAGAATAAGAAGATGCATTTCCCTTGTTCTTTTATCTCCTGAACAGTTACTTGTAGAAAGTTTTTTTAATTCATATTTTGAAAGTGCTCATATGTTACCATTAAGAAAAAAATTGGGGATTTGATCTTTGCTGTACTACCACCAAGCAACAGTGAATTCACACTATGACATACAAAGGCAATTAATACAAATACATTGAATGCTTTCCTATTCCTGTTTTGGGTCATTGAACAGCAGCATGTGTTCACACTTGAGGTGCTATAGGTAGTCCTGGTTTTGAAAGGACAAAGATCAAATAGCATGTACTTGGTGGCTTTGCAAGAGAGAGGGACAGTATTCCCCTCTCAGGCATCAGGGTATTTAAGGCTGCTTCCCTGTTTTGTGCATACAGTCAGAAATAGACCTATGTGTCTGTCTTCTGCCTAGCTCTTCCCCATTCCCTCTCTATAGTTATAATAGCTTCAATGGGTTTTGAATTCAAGCTTGCAATATCCCATGACCAAAACTCTGCAGATAGCATGGAGAATTGTTTTCCAGGGCCGAGATGCTGGCTTTCGGAGAGCATTGTGCTGATTGAGGAAATGGACTGAACTAAAACTAACCTGGGAATATCAGCCAGCTCTGGTGTTTTTGTGGAGGAAGTGAGGAAGGCTGTTGGTAGCCCTGATGATTTTCCTTGCTGGGTTTTAAACTGGTTTGTGGATTAAGAATTTACTGGGAACGATATGTCCTGGGCTTTGTACAAATCAAACTACAAGCTAGGTCAGCTTCAGGATTGCTGGCGTGCTGAATAAATTGCGTTGCAGTGGCTGCAAGTGGGCACATAAGTCTAAATGTTTGGCACCCAATTGTTAGGAGCAGCAGCAGCAGGAAACCACAGCAGGAAGAAGAGGAAAGAGTTTGGGGTGGGATTGAATGACATCCACTTTGTGAATTCCGTCTGCTGCATCCAGCCACGTTCACACACTCAAGCAGGCACACAGACACACACATGGCTCACAGCTGACGAACACGTAGCCCTGCCTGGCAAGTGAGGCAGCACACACGTGCTCCTTGTGTCTCTCCAGGCAGCTTTCCCAGCATTTTTGCTTCTTCAGGCCCAGGGGGGTCCTCGCTGACACCGTTGCTGTACTTTTGGATGGCTTGGCGCTGGGAGAGCATCCTGGAGATCACGCAGGGGAACCGACTGGGGAGATTAGCAGAGCTTTTTCCCACGGATTGCCTTGCTACAGAAGCCGTCTGTATCCATGACAGGTTTACTCTACTATCAAACCCAGAAGAGACTTGCGTGACCACTTAGACTATAAATCTGCGCCTTTAATACATTTAGTCCTTGGCTAGTCATTTCTCTCCTGTGATGTTTCTCATCTCTTTTCTTCACTTCCCTGCTTCCAAGTTGCCATTAGTCCTGACTCTTTTTTCCCCCTCTCATTTCTTTCCTTCTCCCTGTTTTTCTCCTGTGTTGACAGAGTTGCTTGAGCATTTTGATTACCATGCTGGGGTTCTCATCCTGCCACAGGGGTGGACATGTTGCCTTGCCTTTCCTCCCACCTCATTTTAAGATGCTTGTGCAGGCACAAAAGGCAACACCAGGACTATATGGAAGCATTTTTTACCTATTTATTATCCAGCTTTGCTATAGCCCTCTCCTTGTTTTCCTTTCAGGAATGAAATATGTATCCATTTCTCTTTTCTACCAGCTTGTCATATGTTGCATCTTTCCGAGTTCCTAGGAGCAAGGTGAAATGCCCTCATGCTGGCCTGCAGGGAGCAAGGGAAGCAGGGCCATATTACTGGCTGGGGACCAGGGAGGAGTTAAGGAGAATCCTCCACAGTTCAAGCACAGGAGATGCCGGCACCTTTATGTTGATAACAATGTGTATTTATTTTTTGTAGACTCTCAAAGCTAGGCCATACTGATGGGTTTGGAGTCCTAGAGAAAATGTTTAAGCCTGGTGTCCTGTTAACTTCTCTGCCTCTTCAAAAGACTCTGGGGAAATGAATTCACACCCCTAGGTGTTTGTGAGTCTACCTGGCAAGAGGCCAGAAATGTCTTGCTTCCTAGGGTTTGCACATTTAATCCAACTGAATAAGGGAGTTAAATTGCTGTACACATCGTGTGCATTTGTTTGTCTGTATGTGTACATGTGGCTGACAATGGGTTCATACACGGGTGCATACACCAGTAATGGGCACAGAAACAATTAACCCTGTACTCACACACAAAGTGGGGAGAAATGGTTGAAGGAAAATTACCTGGTCCTAATGGCGGCCATAGAGATAAGGCAAAGAAGCAGCAAAAGTGTCCCCTGTGCCCACCCATTGAGCTGATGTGGTTGGAGAAGAGAGGTGAGGCAGCAGCCACAATCTGTCAATGATGGTGGAACATCTTTCATTGAAACCAGAGCTCTGCTGGGTGTAAGTCAGCCTGAGCCAGACGAACAATCCCTGCTGCACTGTGAGCTTCTCTCTTCAATGCAGGACATTGCATAAAGCCACCATCTGTCCTAATGCAATGTATGTTTTTAACAGCATCAGCATCCACAGTGAATTTGTAGTGATTTTTAATTTAATTCCCTTGGCATGGCTTGCTAGCTGTTGTTTTGCTTTCAGATAACATAGCAAAAGGAAATTTCATCCATGTTCTGTGTTGTTGGCCTTGGTTTGGATCTGACAGTCACACCATTTGGAAAGGAATGAGGGAGGGAATAATTTTCCAGTTTCACTGCTGCTCTTTTTTGTAAGAGGCAGAGGCTGGGGGATTGCCATACCTGGATCATTGTGTTCAGGAGTGAGTTAGTGGTCTAATAACACAGTCTTTGGCATTGGCCAGAGGAAGCTATTTCAGCAAAGCAGAGAATGGCAGTCCTACGCAGGGAAAGCAGTAAATTGCAGCATCGCTTGAAGAAAGAGCAGTGACACCTCCAGGCTGAACTGACAGAGTAGCATCTTGCAGGAGCTGCTGGTTTTTTAGCAGCAAGTCTCAGCTTTTGACTTAATGGGCCACAGGGTAGATTGTACATGGAAGAAAGTAGATCTGGGGTCATGGAGCCTGACATAGTGAGCATGTCCTTTCTAGGCTGCAAAGACTGGCTTTGCAAGTGTTAGGTTCTCTCTCATGGAATATCCTGTATCTCCTTGCCTGTAACCTTTGGGAAGCAAAAAAAAAAAAGAATGAAATCACCTTGATATGACCCAGATGTCTTCTCCCACATCAAAATGTCTTGGCTGCAAACTCTAATATTTTTTGTCATTCAACCTGAGCAAAACTGTGTTTCTGTCTTTCAGAATACGATAAGGATCTCATATCTAGCCAGCTTGACTAGATACACGGAGCAGATACAGATGGCTTAAATTCTGCTTAAAGTCTTGTGTTTCTCCACAGCTGTCTATAGCCTTTCAAAAGTTCATATCAAGAAGTGACTAGCAAGGGCTCTTCGGTAGAATTGAGATTATTCAGATTTGGGTCCCAGTCACTGAATTTTGGATCTCAAGACCACTGCAGGTACAGGACTATATGTTTGCTATCCTTATGTACCTGGCCAAAGTAACTAGAAAAGGGAAGGCTGGGGTGAGAAAAGAAGCTGTTTCTGCTACTACATTTTTCAAAACATTTGGCGAATACTCTAAAAACAAGGAGATACTAAAAGATTGTTAACAGGGACAGCACTTTTCTTTGAATGTCTGAAAACCACATAGTGGTTGGTGATTGCTATCATAAATTCATTATATTCTACCTCTCAGTCTTTTTCATTAGTAGATCCCAGGGCTCGGCTGCAAATGTAATGCCCGCATCTGCAAAAAGCTAAGCAGCCCATCTGTATTTGCAAGCTATCTGCTGTTTAATCTCTGTTGCATAGCCTTGATATAGTTTCCATAGGTGGTTCCATGCCAGACTGCTGCAGCTGTGTCCAGGCATCCTGGGTTCATGTATTTATAAGCTGCTCTTGGCCTGCACAGGCTGTTTGCCTCATTTATTTTTCCTCCCCTTGCTCTGTTCGGTGTACTTTTTGCTCTTTTCTCAGAAGCTGAGCCTTATGCTCTGGTTTCTGCAAGCCCAGTAGCCAGTCCTGGCTGCTCCAGAGCTGAAGCCTACCTTCTACCAGAGCTCTGGCTTTGTAGGCAGAGTGAGTTTACGGTCCACTTCCTCAGGAATCCATGACACTTAAAGCAAAGGTATACACAGAGATACTGCAAAGATTCAGAAATCACAGGAATTCTTTCTCTTTGCTAGCACTGGTATGTGCAGGGCATGGCAAAATAATACATGCCCCGCTACCTTTCCCTGCTGCCATCCAAGGAAACTGGGAACCTGTGTCCATCACAGAAGTTGCACAGCATTTCTGTTTGCACCTTCCTCACGAGTCTTCCGCTCCAAACAACCTAGAAAATACTCTTGCTTTTATAATAACTGACTACTTCCGCAGTATGTTTCCACTGCTGCCTCACCAGGTTGGGGCTCCTTCTTGCTTCCCACTTCCAGCCTTAGTTTTGGTATGGAAAACTAGCTTGCTATAGCCAGCAGACAGTTACTTTTCTTTTGTGCTACATTTGAGAGGATACCATCAAAGTTTAACAAGCCTCTTTTGTTATCATTTTCACCTTCTGTGAATTTTAGTTCAACTTAGATGCAGAAAATCCCAAAACAGAAAATACAGACAAAACAAACAAGCAAAACAAAACAAAACAAACAAACAAAACACCACCCAGAAAAACCCAAACAGAGCCTCTTGTTAAAACAAAGCTTCAAGTTTTCCGCTACTACTTGAGCCCTTGTAGCAAACAGAATTCATAAACCTCACACAGACGAATTACCTAAAAGGTTGCTGCCACTGAAATGTGTGCACCTCATCTTCCTCTGACGCATGTATTACTCGATCTGGAATGCAAATATTGGTTGGCACCTCCCAGAAATGGAGAAGTGTGTGCACAGTGGGTGCAAATGCAAATAGCGTCCCTTGGAGAAATGCCCATGAAGCTGCCTGTGGTCATGCAAACCACTTCTGGCTTCCCTCTCCTTCCAGCATGGGGTGACTGGAACGATTTGTTCTCACTGTAGCTGTCTTGTGCACAATCTGAGAGCTCCTGTGAAGCTGAATGTGGTCAGCCTTTGTGCTTTGCCAGGCTTTCAGCAGCAGGCCACATAGAGTTAACAGTCTTCCCCACACCCCACCAATGCCCCTTCAAAGAGAAAATTAGATCAAAGTTTTATCAGTTCTCGTGTTTGAGAGTAACACATGCCAGGATTAATAGTTCTCAATTTTTCAGAAATATTAAAATTTGCTCTCTATTGTCAGGACAATAAATCTTTTACCCTGCAAGTTCATCTTGCAATAAGGACGACCGAGCGATTACTGACCCCAATTACACAATTAAATCTTTGAAATAATACTGTTTGATATTAAACAATTACATTTCTCATATGAAAATATCACCATTCTCTTGCCAGCTAAGAGGCTATTAATAATGCATCTACACAGATTCTATTGTGTGTTAATAATGAATGTCTACAAAACCTTATAGGATGTTAATACTGCATGTACCCGCAAAGCTCTATAGGATGCTAATATTCACCCACAAGGCCCTAGGAAATGCAAATGGTGAATCCAGAGCAAGGAAATTGTATTCCCTGTTCATTCTAGTCTCCAATATTGCATTCTGCTCCAGGCAGCAGAACGTCATAAGAAGACTTGAAGAAAGTTCAGATTTGAGCAGGAGGAACAGCCACATGCTCAAGAGATTGATTTGAGGGACAAGGGAAACAGCCATGTTTGGCCTTTTGTAGTCTAAGTTGTGTGAGTGGTAACCATCAGAAGTTATGTTTGACACCCACTAAGAACCAGAGGGTTTTGGCGCTGACCTCACTGGGATTTGCACTGTAGGATTTAGAGGGGGACACACGGGTCTACCCAGAGGTCAAAATTGAAATGTAGAAGGTGTTGGTATGCTGAGCTAAAAGGTGGTATGAAACCCTCAATGCACCTTCAAAACACAAGTATGCCAGGCTCTTTCTCTCCCTGGAGGTAATAATTCAAAGCAACAAAAGAGCAGAGAAATGAAAGATGGGGGCTGTTTGGAGGAACTTAAATACTGAGATCTGAAATATATGAAGTCAGTCCTGAAAAGATGAAGTAGGACTCTCATTGCTGTCAACAGTTAAAACTAGTCTGGACCAGGCAGTAGGAAAAACACTGAAGGGGATGATATGGGCCTGGCTCCACTGGTGCTGGGCTAGGTGACATAAATGGTTACTTCTGTCAGTAATGTCCCTGGCTATATCATGACTGCATACGCTTACAAATCCTACCAAGAGTGCATGCTGGTTAACAAGCATCCACAGAACTTTCACAGGAATATTTACCTCTCAGTTGCAGCACGTTGTTGAATGACAGTGATGTGCCTCTACAATTCCCTGCCAAAAGCTTATAGTTCAAACCTGCAAAGCGGAGGTTACTTGGTAATTATGGAAAGATATCCTTTACTCTTCACACTGGTTCTTGAACACTGCAAGCAGAGAAACTTCACTCTACAGTGCTAAACAATATCTTAAGTTGTATTGAAGGAAAGATCCGAAACAAACTTAGCGTAGGCTTACAGAGTGGGCCAGCTTCTCGTGTTGCCACGGAGTGGGGCTCATTCCCATGAGCCTGGCCATGTGGCACTTCCTGTTCCTCAGGTTTTTCATGGCAGCACAAGCTGGACAAAGCAGTGACTTGCTTAATGGGACCACTTTGCACACCCAGCAGTGACAGCAACTCTTTCTAGTTGGACAGTGCTTACCCCTGTGCCACACGCTTGGTGGAGGCTTCTGAGACAGGCTAGCAAAGGCAGCACACACAGATGATGTGTTCAGTGTGCAGCACTGTTTGCATGAGAGAGTGACTTAGGGAGAATGTAACCCCTGACCAGGAGAGTTGGAAAAGCAGAACAAACCAGGGGAAAAAAAAAAAAAAAAGGCAGCAAAAAGCTTAAACAAACCTTCAGACAGTTCAGACAGGTCCCTTAGGAACAGACTGGGGCACTGTATAACAAAAGAACTATTTGCTTCAACGATAAAACACTCCTTTTGTGGTCTCTTCTGTGTGTATTGTAGTGAATATATTGACTGGCAGGAATGTTCATGGGAACAGTGAATTTTATGTAAATATTAGAGACTATTTGCAGGAAGCAAAATTTGAACTCATAAAAAGTAGTATTCTCTATGGAAGCCTGATCCTAAAGGTTACTCAGAAAACAGAAACATACAATGAGATTTACTGCATATACTTACCAAAAGTATATCTATCCCAGCTCCAATTTTGAATATCGACTATCTGGGGACAGTTTGTGGACAAACAATATGCTGAAAATTATTTACCGAGACAAGTCAGCAAATAATTGCAAATGACAAATAAATTTGAGAAAATTACAAATTGCTTGTGGACAATTCATGAGCAGAAGCGAGGCAAAATTAATCAGATAAATTATTCACAATGAATGAATCTCTCAGCTCTAATTAAAACTCTGTAGGGTATTAATAATACATGCCCAGAGAACCACAAACAGAATCATATAACTAAAAGGATCCATCTGTGTCTGCATCGCAGAGCTTCTCATCCTGTAACAGGGTGTTGCAGTTACCACATCTCTCCGTATCTTTTTGTGTTTGAATGTTGATTCTGGTTGCTGCAGATAAAACTCTTCTTTGAACACAGTGTGTGTGGTTAGTGTGGTAGGTTTCTCCGCTGATACTTGTGATGCATGGGAATATTCCTTCCCTTTTTTTTTTTGTTGCTGCTTTTCCAACCCCAGGGGAATTCCTTGGCTTATCTGAGGTTGTTAAGGCTTTTCTTTCACGAGTGTCACAATTTTTTTTTTTCAAAGATACAGGTACAAGCAAAGACTGACGGGTTTAATCCTGAAAATGTTCATGAGTGGGAACCACACCAGCTCTGCCAGCCTGGGGATCCCCACACTGGCTCTGCCAGTGCTCCTGTCCTGCCCCACTGCCCCTTGTATTGCAGCCTGGGGCTCCCTGCTCATAGGTCTGCCATGACCCACTGTGTGCTGCCTGCTTTGAGGAAGCCCTGTCCTAGATGCCAGTATTTTGAAAGGCTCAGTCACTGTGTGTAGCAGGCGTCCAGCCAGGGGCAACAAGCAGAAGTCGATCTCAGTAGCTTTGAGCTGGGTGCCTGGGCATCAGATGTTTAAAAATTAGGTTTTTAACATCAGCATGTTTAAAAATTCCAGGAAAAGAAGGAAATTGGTTCTTTGCCCCTCCTCCACCTATGTAATTTAGCTCTGCTTTTAATACAACTGTGCCTTAGTACTCTCAGGAACTCCCCAAACCCATTCCCCCTACCCTGATTCCCTGCCTGACAGACAAGACCTAGTCAATCAGAAAATTGTTTAATACTTTTCCTTTTATTCCCAAGAGATCTCCTGGCCTTCTGTGTTCCCATTCATCAGCCCCTTTTCTACCAGCCACCCCCACCCCTCATCTGTCTTTTATCTGCCTAAAACCAATCACTCTTCCCCTCTTCTTTTTTCACTTCACAAAAGGAATCAGAATTTAATAAGAGCAAGCTGCAAAATATCAGCATTAATCCCCTTGTCCTCATGGGGCTGGTGCCATGAGTCCCTGTGTCCCTTTATCAGCACCAAACTGTATTTCACCAGCTAGAACCATTCTGATAGCATAAATGCCTGCCATGCAGGTGTCTCCAGCTGACAAGATAACACGTTATCAATCATACATCCCCGATTTATGCAAAAAGTCCGTCTTCCTTCTGTTTATTTCATCTCACGGTGGATGGAGAGCTGGGGAAGGGAGGAGCTGAAAAATTAAATCTTTTCTGTTCCCATACACTTGAAAAGCCAAATGACACATCTCCTGCCTATACGAAGTGAAGGCCTTTCTCTCCTGTAATTCACTTATTAGTGGTTGCACAGTGGTGTTTTTGCAGAAAAATGTGTAGGGAGTAATTGACTATGGAATCCCATTAAGCTTTGTCATAATGCACAGTCCTAGAGTGGGAACTGCAGAAACACCTCCATCACAGTTACCTGCCGGAGGGAATGGCGAAGGCATGCTTACACTGATGCAGAAGACAAAAGATGCTCAGAGTACATCCTGCCCTTCACTGGCCACCTTAGGTGCCCACTTCACTCATACATGAGGGCAGGGACTTGGCCTTGTCTCTGGTCAGCCCTGAGTCCTCCTGAGCATGTAGGCAAGGAGGAGCTGTGTACCGGAGTGGGAGAGACACTTGGCTTTGGCAGTGGCAAGCTTCCATCTCAGGGTGGTGATAGTGGGCTACCCTGAGGAGGGAGCCCTCTGTCCTAGCAGCCTGCAGTCCTCCTGCAACAGCCCTCACATGGCTATTGCCTGCTGAGGCTCACTGGGACTGCAGGCTGAGGAGGATCTGCTGCAGTTCATGTCCCTTCTGGTTGTGTCCTCTGACACAATTCACCATCATCCACAGGGGAGGAATAGTACAGGATGTGCATGAAATAGCTGTCTCCATCCTATGGGGCAGAGTAGGACTGTGACTGATCTTAAACAAAGGGGATGCACTGGTGAGGCCCCACCTCGAATCCTGTGTTCAGTTTTGGGCCTGTCACTACAAGGAGGACATTGAGGTGCTGGAGAGAGTTCAGAGAATGGCAACAAAGTTGGTGTGGGAGTCTGGAGAGCAAGTCTTATGAGGAGCAGCTCAGGGAACAGGGGTTGTTTATCCTGGAGAAAAGGAGGCTGAGGGGAGACCTTATCGCTGTCTGCAACTACCTGAAAGGAGGTTGTAGCATGGAGGGTGTTGGTCTGTTCTCCCAAGTAACAAGTGATAGGACAATAGTAAAGGGCCTCAAGTTGCGCCAGGGGAAATTCAGATTGGATATCAGGAAATATTTCTTCCATGGAAAGGGTTGTAAAGCCTTGGAACAGGCTGCCCAGGGAAGTGGTGGAGTGACCATCCCTGGAGGTGTTTAAAAGATGCATAGATAAGACATGGCTTAGTGCCAGAGTTAGGTTATGGTTGGACTTTGTGATCTTGAAGGTCTCTTCCAACAAATACGATTCTATGACAGAAGTGTACGTAGGGTCCCAGGTTTTCTACAGCTTTAGTTAGATTATACGAACTCTCTAAAGTTAAACTGGTGCACTTTCCAAGTCTGTAACAAGTATTGGTATAAAGATGCCTTTAACCAGTGTAGTTTTTTCTGTTCAGTTTAGGGAATTAAGCTTTAAAGGTAAAAGGACCCAACATGGATCTAGCATTTGTTTTGATTGAAATATCTGAATACTATTTCACTGACTCAAATAGTCAGACCTGTACAAAGTATTGGGTTGACCAGCTTGACCTACACTCTGAAGTCTGATCTCAATGGTAGCCCTTATATGCAGAGGACCAGTTTAAAAGTCCAAACCCTGCTAAAAAAAATTTAAAAATTAAGAAATGGTACTTTGTAAGCAAAGGAATGGTGACACAGTGCCATTTCCATTCCTGGGAGGTGGTATTTTCTCTGCTCCACAGCACCTTTGGTTCACAGAGTGGCTGATGATGTGTGAGGAGGGAAATAAGCTGCAAGAGCAAATGACCTCAGAGGCAGCAAAGAACCTGGTTTCCATTGCAAATGCCCTTACTAGGATGGAAAAAGGTGTTGGGGGGGGGGAAAGGGCAGAAAGTACAAGGCAGAAAAATGACTAGAAAAGATGTCTTTTCAGCTTTTCAGCTATTTCCACACCAGCTGCAGCTGCTCCTAACAGGGGTTGTGGTTCCTCAAACATATATTTAACCCTATCCTCACAAGTGTTTTCTACTCTTTAATAAAAGCAGGTTTTAAAAACAACAGTGAATCCAGGTGAATCACGCTACAGTACTCTTCCTGGTCTCTAATCTATACTTGATTTGCAGTGTGGTTGGAGCGGGGGCTGTATCTTTGGTCTTTGTGTGTAATGCTTATCTTAGTCGATTTCTCTTCTGCAAATACAGCTCCCATGTGCTGCCTCAATACAAAATATTAGTGATAATAATAAATCACAGTCAGATCTGATTCTGGGAAGACCAGTTGTGTGGGAGAGGAAAAGAATAGTGGTTATTAAACCCAAATCATAGATGTGCCTGTATACTCTTAAAGTCATCATCTCCTGCCAGTGTCTGCCCTTGCTACTTATTAAAAAGTAAAATTACTCCTTTAGGACAAAGACTTGTTCTGCTGGTGCTGAAGATGCCAGCTTTAAACTCTGGGGACAGGTGTGGTATCTGCCATCACTCACAGAGCTCAGAAATCAAAATGCTTGTGCCTGTAATATCAGTGAGAGTGTCTGCCTCACCCTGACAAAGGACTCACTTGACTGGAGGACTAGTTATAATGAATTAGCTCACTGAGCCAATGTCCCTTTCCTCCCTCATCAAGGGTAATTAGCATTCTGTACCACCCTAGTCCCTCAAGCCACAGGAGTCCCCACCTTTGCACTGAGGTGCTGCAGGGAGATCAGCTCTACCCTCAGACCCTCCAATTTTTTGTGTTACAACTGATGTCACCTGCCAGACCTCTACCTCCTTTTTGCCCTAGGGACCTCTCCATGCAGGCACCTGCCTTATTAGATTAGGACAGTACCCTTTGGGGACATAGAGATGTATGGATCATGTCTACCGCAGTTTCCATCTCTAAACCATGACACATCATCGATCAGCAACTTTCTGCTCTTGTGTCTCCTCTTTCAGTCATTAATGACCTTGATGGACACCTTCTACTCTAAAAGTATATTGCACTGCCATGTTGTTACAGCACTGAAAAACATGTCTGTGAGGCTATCATAAGCCTCCTGTTTCTTCTTCAACACTGAAATTTTTGCTATATCCACAGTGAGAGAGAACATTAGCATGAATGAACATGATGGAGAGCTATAAAGTTTTTATTATCGCAATTTTAGGCCGTTTATCTTATGAGTGGCAAACTAACTCCTTGGGAGGGAAGTGCTTTGGGAGGGAAGTGCTCTGGGAAGTGTTCTCTGAGCAGTTTGGGGAGGAATCCCAGTGGGGACAGAAGAGAGGAAGGACAAGAGAATTTGTGTTGTTCATAAAAACAGAATAAAGGCAGCTTGCCATAATCCACCCTCAGCTACACGCAGGTAGTATGAAATTGTTGTCTTGAACTGGCCTGCCCTGGTTTAATGGAGAACAATATTTAGCCTCTTATACGTGCTAGTTTGGGACTGGGTAATGTGATTAACAAAAAGCTGCTTGCACAATAGCCAGCACAGCTGCCATAGCACATGTACACGTTCTGGACTTGTGGATGAATAGACTCTGAATATGTAAGCACTTTTCTCATATTTACTCCCCTTGCCCATCCTCCCCCTTTGAAAAAGGCAATTTCTGTGCATCTTTCCCTGGTCTCTGGACTGTGACTTTCAGACAGGTTTGGATAAATCTGTGTGGGTGTGGGTTGTTTTGTCACTTATTACCAGGGAACTGCAGAGCTCTCTGAGTTTAAATTTATGTGTTCCGGCTTTTATTGCTGTGCCACTTGGCTCTTTTGAATTATCTCAGTCACCAAATGAATTTTATAGTCCATTGGGGGCTGTCCATGCTTGTTAAGGTGATATTTCCATCTCCAGCGTGCCGTGGAATCTCATCCGCTACGCAGTGATCACTTCTACCCACCAGCTGCCTATCGCTGCTTCAAGAAACATCTCTGCTCCTTGGAGACTTGCACAGTTATGGCATCAGTTGTGTAGGGGACTTCTGGAAAAATGCTCAACTCACAGTGCACAATGGGCCGTAATTTTTGCTCAGGGCAGAGGTGAAATAGATGCTGTTGCAATGTTGGGTTGTGCTGGTTGTCAGTCTGGCTCTGTTGGTGCAGAGGAACAGCAAGGTATGGGTTCTGTGAACCCCAGGGCCCTGCTTCAGGTGTTTCAAGTGCATTCCGCAGTAAAGAGGGACTGTCAAGCAGAGGAGGCAGCCCTGTGGTAATTTACTACAGAAATGGCAGGGACCTGGGCATCCACAGGGTTGCAGCTGCAAAGAAACACAGACTCCATCGTGACCTGGTGTTCTGCCAGGGGTGCTGAGGCCATTCATCTGGGCCTGACCAGGCAAAAGGCACAGGCCCGAGGGCTTGATACTAGTGAAGATTCCATCTTTGCACAGAGCTGCTTCGTGTGCTTTTGAGACAAGGACAGCAGTACATTGCCCTGTCATGGTGCAGACACTCAGACCAGACCTGGACTTTTCTTGCTTTTCTCCTTTTCCTCCTGATGCCACCTTTTTGGTCTGCATTATACTGCCCACGCTCCCTCTTCCAGAGTGGGTTCTCATTTTGCAAATGGCTCCCCAATGTCACTTTACTGACGTTGTCAAAGTTTTGGAGCACATGGGGAGCATTTTGGAGAGAGTTCTCCATGCCCTGCATCAGGTCTTCTACTGCAGCACATCTGCATGGTGACAGAAGTGGGAGAGAATATGAGGAAGTAATCACTCTGCAATGATGGATGTTTGGAACTTGACATGGTGTTGCAGCATGAGGTGGAGTCTAAGGACAGACCTAATAGCTTGCATTCCTAGGAGGGATGACAAAAGTCTCCCTCTCCAGCTCTGTGTCCAGAAGTCCAGCGTCATCTTCCCTCTTTCCCAAGAGACTTTACTTCTTCCCAGTGTTCCTCTTAGGAGCCCTAAAGACACACCTGGCATTGCTGTTTAAGTGTCTCAAAATGACCACCTCTGTCTCAGAACCTGCTACCTGTTTTGCTTGAGACCACTACCAAAAATACAAATATACAAATATACAAAGCTATTGTATACCCTTTGTGCCCCTTGCTGGCTTGGCTGTTCTGCAGCCCATGTACTTCTGCAGTCCTGGGAGCCTGCAGCTAGAGAGAATGGCTCTGTTTTTTAGCCGCAGTATATCCTCCATCACATAGGCAAGGTACTAGTTGTTCTTCAGATGATCTAGGGTTCTTAACATTTTTTTCCCTGATCCCCTTAGCAGAGCTCCTGTAGGAATAAACCACTGGAAGATGACTTGCCAGCTTCTTTTTCCTGTGCAAAGGGCTCCTGATAGTATAGCTCCACGAGTCTCTGCAGGACTTAATGCGATGTTGTTTTCTTTCTCCGTTCCTCCTTTGTAAACTACTAATCAATGATATATTGCAGCTGTTTCCACAATTCATTTTCTTAAGCCTGTCGTAAGGCTAATTGGTTTTCAGTTTAAGTCCTGGATCTTGCAAATTACTATGTGTGGGCACTTTGCAGGATCTGAGCTCCAAATTGTCATTCTCCACTGTCATTAGCTGTGTTAGAGTCTGTGTTAATCCCTCTCCAGTTAACTGTCTTCATACAGCAATTTAACTGCTTTGTATTAACCTGGCGTACCTCTTCCTGCTGCTCTTGTGCTGTGTTCCTATGTCACCCTTGTGGCAGCTGTCTCTCTCCAACTGAGCACAAATAAAAGCAAATTATAAACAAAATAAAGCTTAGAGCTATGTATTTCCTCCTTTTCGTCCCATTCTGTCCCTCCAAAAAAAAAAAAAAAGATTTCTGTAAGGAGTTATCATGTCAATCACTTAACTATACTATACATCTCTAATGTTTTTAATCTCCCCTCGTAAATCAATCGCTACAGGCCCTTATCTAGTTCAGTTGTCTGGAAATTAAAAAATAAAATAGAGCTTACAATAGGAAGAAGTCTGAAATGTCCTTTTGGGGAGGGAGAGGAGTAAGGGAGGGACTGAGTGGTAGCAAATAATACTTGGGATTTTATAACACCTTCCATTTAAGGATCTCAATGTACTTTGCAAACGGGAGTGAATTAAGGGTCACTGTGTCCCCTGTGAGGCTGAGGAGTCTTGTCACAAATCTGTGTCAGCCACCACTTGTCTTTATGAAGCACGTGCAGTTGTTGGAATTGCTCAGCCACTGCAGGATAGAAGTAATTTCTTCCTGCTGCAGGAAATTAGCTTCTACCTGTTTCAATTGGAGGCAGGGAGGAGAGTTCCCATTAGGAGCAGAAGGCTTCTGAAAAAAAGATGAAAAATTCTGACCCCTTTTAACAAAGGTAACTGGGTTAGGTGTGAATGCATTATAAACGCTCTGTATTTTGTACGCAGGAAAATTCAGACATGGAAAGACAAAGTGATACGTCCAGCATCACTCAGCAAACTAGAGGGAGCGAGAGGGAATCTTCATAAGTTGCTTTGACTGCAGAACAATCCTTCTTTCTGCAGGCAGCAGCAAGTTTTCCCTACTTGTGGCCAGCAGCGTGAAATTCGGGCTATACGGCTAGGGATTCGATTGGATGGCTTTATCAGAAGCTCCAGATTTGCTTAGAGGCATCAAGGGAACAGTCTTTCTCAGAAGATTTCCACTGCTTCCTGCTTTAAGGAAGATTGTTTTCGAGGAAGATGAGAGCAGCTGTCTTTCTGGTGGTATCTTGGCGTTCCACACTGGATGCCCCCAGCTCTGGGAAGGCACACTGGCCTGCCCTGAGATGAGATAGCAGAAGGTACCAGGTTTTTTTCAGGTTTGGCTGAATTTCTGAATGTAGGTTTGCATTGTTCTTCTCTTACTCTTACTGCTCCAACCCATCAGATTCGTCCTTCCCCTCCATCCTGATTCTCCTTAACTGCTCATTCAGATTAGGAAACATCCTTTCAGTCTCTCTCATCCTCATTAAATCTTCTTTTTATTTTTTTTTTCTTTATCTTCATCTCCTTCTTCCTAGACTGTCAGTAAATTAAAAAAAAGAAAAAAAAAATGAAGATAAGTTCTTTAATGTGTCTTAAAAAATCTCTTTGAAAGTGATACCGTCTGTGTCATTTCTCTCTGTGTCTCTCTTGCTGCATATATTTATTTATTTATTTTCACAGACTAAACTAAAAATTGGCCTATTGATAAAAGCCACAGTGGCTGCTGTTTGCTGATGATTAGGTGCAAAGAAGAGGCTTTTTCCTGTTAAGATGAGTAAATATGCAAAAGATATTCTTTAAAATGAAAGGACAGGCTAGTAACGTGCATTCCTCCTCCCTCCAAAACCCCATGTCACAGGCACAGATGTCCAGGAAAAAGACTGGACTGGAATCCAAAGATAAAAGCAGATTTTGCCCACAAATGTGCACTTAACCCCAGGCACTGATTCCAGAAAATGCTGATGTCTCCAGGCCCTTGAGAAACATTCTGGTTGCTCGCAGACTGCAAATTGCAGCCTCTCAACACTCATGGCTTCCTTTAGCCAGCCCTAGATAGGAAATGGTACAGAAGAGCAACTTCTTACCCAATGGGTAGCAGGAATGGGATGTTCTCTTTCAAAAACTGTAGCACTTTGCTGGTTTTGAATACATGAGAACCCAGACCAAAACATCTCCTCAAAATACCCTTAAGTTTGAGAAATTTGTTGTCTGGATCCACGTGCTAGTGGATGTCGAAGTCAGAAAAGACCACTAACTCATCTTGGCTCTGATCTGACAGTGTTAGACAGTTGCTATCATTGCTGCAGCTATCTCAAGTACGAAAAGGAATGAAACTGCAGCAGCCTGGGCTCCTGTGTTGGCCACATGCATCTATCCAGAGCTGTGTGCCTTTGGCAAGTAAAACTTACACCCCTGCAGGTTTAGAGCTGTTGGGAAACAAGACAGCCAGGTTGAAGGTAGCTTGCTGCAATTGCACTTCTGGTGTCAGTAATGGGGCTGGTAGCTCCTGGTAGAGGTGATCCAGACCATCTGTGCCAGTTTAGCCAACTGTTTGGGCACTGACATTAAAGAGCTGGGTTTAATGGCTGCATGTAGAATCACAGAAGTGTTGGTTGGAGGGGACGGCTGGACCTCTTGTTTGGCCTCTAGTCTCCAGTCCAGGCTCCTGCTCAATGCCAGACATCTCCCAGAAGCCAGTGTGTCGAGAACAAAAGGGCTACATCTCTGGGTTTTTATCCTCTTCTCCCAACTTTCCCCACCTCGAGGCTGCTGGTGCCTCCTTGCCACCCTGCCAGCACCAGGGCAGCCTTGGCTGCCTCTCTGAATGTCAGTTCCAGAGGTACACGAGGTGGGATGTTGCAGAGATGGTGTCAATCCAGATAAGCTTATTCACTTAAGGCTTTTCTGTTCACCCATAACATGCTTGTGACTAATGAGTGAAATCTGCTTCAGCCATTGAGGACCTCTGCCACAGAAGGCAAGAAACCAGACCAACACAATATATAGTGAGGATTTCTCTGTCTCTATATAAAGACCTTACTGTGGAAGACATGCAGGCTACTGGGAGAAAGAAGAGTGTCTCTAGATAGTTATCAAGCATGATAACCTCTTATTCTTCCAGTCAGTCCATCATCTCTCCCATCCACCTGGCTGGAGAGTCCCTGCCACAAATGAAAGGGTACATCATGACTTTCCTTCTGAAATACCTGGCACAGGCTCAGGAGGACATCCCTACCTAGAAGAGGCAGTGGTGGACATCTCCTGTCCAGCATGCGCTTCAACAGGGAAAAAAGGGATGAAGTAGGAAAAGGGAAGAAAACACTACAAATTGATAAAATCAAGAGATTAAACAGAAAAGGTGAAGTAGAACAAAGATGGAGGATAGAGGGCAGAAAGAGGGAACTCTGCATCACAGGGAGAGTCAGTACAAGGTCTCATCAAGAGGTGAATCCAATCTTGAGACAGTATTTTTGCATTTTCGCCCCAGTTGGTAACCTGTAAGGAAGCAGCTGAGTGCAGCTATAGCACCATGAATAAATTTAGGTGTGTTTAATCTTTTATGTGGTTTATACTGGAAGACACCACATAATAATACAAACTGGCATTGCTGCACAGATCCAAGGAACTCTGTGGTCCTTTTTCGTTTACCTTTCATGATGACTAAGCCTGGGTTCTCCTACAAGAGAAGCAACAAAATGTTGCTGAGAATCCAACAAAGGTGTAAACGGAGCATGGGAGGAGAGTTTCTCCCAGACCTGTGACCTGATTTGTGCTGGTAGTATTTTGCTCAGAGGTAGAAACTGGTCTGCTTTCTGTGGTGGTGCCAAACAAAGCCCAGTGCATATCCATCTGCAATTTAAGCTGTATCGTTATTATGTTGCCTTTGCCTTTCCCATTACTGTGTGATTCTGCCTTTTAGTTGCCCCTTCCTTCCTTAGTACATAAGTGAGGGCAATACCCCATGCCTTGGTGTCTGCAGTTGCCACTCCTCAAAAAAAACCATGACACTCAGTGATGACATGCATCCTAACAGTAGGGACCTTCTTAATGTCTTCTAAGAGATGCTGCAGGCGTTTGCCAGACCATTCCCTATAGTCTTCTTTAGTGTTTATTCACTAATTGTTAGTGAATTGCTCCCACAGAGCACTTTGTTTTTGATGACTCGTGTAAGTGGCACATTTATTCCCAGACAAGGTTTGAGAGGGAGAACAAATCTAGTTTATTCTGATAAAGTGAAAATTAAAACAGTGGGCTACACTATTGGAAACATGAGTTATGCAAAATGAGACAGTAAAATGTGCTGTCAGTTATCTATATGACATTCTCACTCCCTTCCCAGCTTTTCCTTCAGGAGCTCTCTCCCAGCCTGCAGGTCCCGCAGCTCTGTGACTGCAGAGGGAGCACCAGGAGTTATTCTTCCTGAGAGAATAGCATACGTGGCATACAGCCTTCCAGGATACACCCTTTCATCGTCAAGGAACCACGTAGGGTAACTGCCTTTTCAAAACAGCTCCTGACACTACTGTTCTTACTAGTTTTTTTACTCAGAAAAGGAGCGTGTACATTAATATAGTTCTTTCCCTTCCTCATACACGCTGTTCAGAGGATTTCTGTTTGGAGCATCCTGTTCAGGGTTTGATGACTTCCTGTAAGAAAGGCAAATGAATCATTCTCATGTTTGCATCTCCAGCGCAAACATCAGGCCTTCAATTTATTTAATGTAGGCAGCTGGGAAGGTGGGGTCCTCTAGGGTACATATAGATCCAAGCAGAGCTGTTGAACAGTGAATTGGTGGGATGATCACTGTTGGGCTGGAGAGTAGAGAGCAGTCCTCACATGGGGGACACAATGCCTCTGCGCCATCACCCGCTAGAGAGGGACTCCTTGAAGGAACACTATATCTTTCTAGTTGGCTGAAGGCTGTTTCTGCTACTGACTCTGCTTTCTGGCTTTTTGGCAAGTTGTCCCTGTTTATACTCTTTTGCTGTCTTGCATGTTCAGATGGGAGTCTCTGAGGCTCTATGAAAGTCTTGCTCCCCAGGTGCTTACACAGCACCCAGCACTCTGGGGCCTCACCACTAATGGAGTCTGTGAGCCTAAAACCAAAACAGATCAAAACAAACAAACCAACAAACAAAAAGGATGCTGGGGCTTGCTGTGGAAGAGGTTCAGATAACTGTGTTATGAGCAAGGGAGGTTTCCAAGCTTCCTTAGACCTGAAATGTGATCAATTAAACATGAAAAAATGTCTAATTAAACTAATATGAAAAAGCCTGAAAGGGTCACAAAAACTGAAGGCAACTATGCCAGTTCCCCAAGGCATATGGCAGAGCAGCCGCTCTCCCCTTGCTACAAACGCAGGACTGTCACTTCAGAGGGATGTACAACCCTTTCATTTCTCTGGCTGTCACCATGGCAGCAGAGGGACCATCCTGGGAGCCGCCATCCCCACCACCACCCTCCCCTTATGAACAGGATTAGGGGCAACCTACCTCAGGGGACCTGATTTCACCTGGGGAAGGCATATAGAGAAAAGCCACCCATTTTTTCTACTTTTGCAGTCTGGCAGCTTGGTAGAAGATGACATCATGTGGGGGCTGGCCATGGAAGTAGAGGTGTGTATAGCATCACCTGCTGCAAAGGCCTTGGGGGTCCCTTTGCTACGTGCCATTGGGATTGAAGGACTCTATTCTTTTATCAAAGAGAATTTATATTGGACATCTAAACTGCTTTAAAAACAGAGAACTCTTGATGTTCTCTGTGTTCATGGCTGTTTGATGTGGGAGCGTTTCAAGGGGCAGGTAGCCCTGGTTTCCCAGCCCCACCATGCACTGCATGCATCCTCTGGTGTGGTGGGACAAGGGACCTCAAGGCTTGTGGTGGGGAGCAGGTCTGGATGGCAACCATCAGCTGGAGGGATGGGGAGCACTTTGCATTGCCAGAAAGGATGGGTGATTGAGTAAAGGCTTCTTTAGATCTCTTAAAGGACCATGATAAGCCCTTTCCCATTGGAAGACATTACGAAAGCTAGCTTAAGCATTGAGTTAGGAGGCTTGGCTTTTATGCTTCTGGTGACTGTGATGACTCACACCCTTGGCTCAAAAAGCCTTGCTGTCCATGTGCCTGCCGTTCCTTCCCTCAGTCCAAGCAGCGGCGCATCATTTGGTATTCCTTTTCATGCACAAGTAATGCACTCAGTTATACATAAGCATGGAAGGCACAATCACAAACCTGAAAGGCCTTAGGCTTGCGGAGCACTGTGGCAGGACCAGGAGGATGATGGAGTGTTCATAGCTCTATTTTTGTAGTGCAGAGGGAAGATTTTTAAAGGGTTGCAGTGTGTCACTGGGAGTTTGGTGTTCAAGTATCACAATGTTCCAATTTTGTGTTGGGTTTCTTTTGTTTGTTTGTTTGGGTTTTGTTTGGTTGGTTGTTGTGGTTGTTGGGGGGGTGGAGGGTGTTTGGTTTTTTTTACACACTGATCTTTCACTGTATTTAAGCTGTATAGGAAGAAGGGGGTGGCTCTAGCAGTGAAGACTTAGGAGATGATCCTACATGCTGGAGGAGCCTGGGAAAGCAGCAGTGGGGCATGACTGAATGGGAAGCATGGGGAAGGCTCAGGTGTTGGTGAGAGGAAAGGAGGAGACTGAGCTCCTAGGAGGTGAGGACAAGCAGGTGAAAAGGACAGACAATCTTGAAATTGCTGTAGGTTTTTGAAAGTGAGATGAAGAAATTGAAACTCAATCCAGTGAACGCTTCAGAACCAAAGGAGAGGTGAAGCGGGATAGATGTGCTATGATGGGATTTCAGGGTGAGGAAACAGAATGCTAATGGCTATATTGTGTATGCCTCGCATGTCGGAGAAGCGGAGGAGAAGTTGCACTGCTTGGAAGTGAGCAGTAATGAGCGGCCAGGCATGTCTCCCAGCTGTCAGGACAAAAAAAGAAGGGCTTGGGTGCTGGCTCTGTTGCCCAGCTGTCTTTATCCCAAGGGACTTCAATCTGAAAGCCTTTACTGGGGAGGTTCATTATCTCTGCTGTTTTCCCTGCAGTCTCATTCTCTGCAAGGGCAGAAGTGGGTCCCCAGCTCCAGAGACCAGGCTGCATTATGGTGGCCTCGTCCTCCCTTTCAAACCTACCAACTCCCTAAAGGCTTCTGCCTTTCTGTGCTCCGTGAGGAAATTAGTTTGCTGAAGAGAAACGGCATAGTCATTGTAAAAAGTATTCCAATTAAGATGTTTAATTGCAAAGGAGGAAAAACCATTTGTAAATCAAATGAATCACCCTGTTTACAACACAGAAGAGTAAGGAATGATCTGAGATGATGCTGACATTCTGGCAGTCTGAGGCACAGGAGATGCAGCTGAGTGTATCAAAGTAGCAGAGGAAGCAATGGCTTTTAGAGCAATGGCAAGGCAATTAACTTTGCACTCCTTATATTCCCTTAGTTGTCTGCTTGATTTTTAATACAGAAGTGTGTCCTGTTGTCTCACTGCCTCTCCAGGCTATGCTCACTGTGGGGCAGCACACATGCTGTGGGGCTGTGCTGGAGCAGAGGACAGCAGGCAAGGACCAATGGCTACACCCCCAGAAGTGAGCACCCCTCAGCTCAATCAACATTAACTAATCTCACACCTGCTCCTACCCTAACGAGATGGGTGGGGGAGCACCTCCAGCTGGGGCTTCTCTGCCTGGACACACTACCATTGCATTGTGGTTTGTCTGTCTATGCATGTTGCATAAGATAACAGAGGTGCAGCAGAGGCTGGAGCTCTTCTGAGTAGTCAGGGGGTTGTGGCTGCCTGTGGTGTGCATTTATAGTACAACCTCCAGACCTTCCCCTGAACTGCTGTTGCTGCATGAGGATTGAGAGTGGTGAGAAACTTCGAGGAAGTTCTCAGAAGGAGGTGGAATCTATAAAGCAGTCACACTTGGTAAGATGTTGGCAGCAGTATCTGTCTGCTTGGTTGCTTAACTATTAAATAGCATGTCTGTACTCCCATAGGATGTTCTGCAGTAATAATTAATAGTGATTACATAGTGATAATACAATAGTTATGCTAATATAATTGTTCTATCAGCCTGTATGTAAAGAGAGATGAGCCAATGCTATAAATAGAGCAGTAACTATATGGAGAGTAGTCTTAATGATAAGAGTATCACATATAGTAAATATGCTGATATTATTTATAATAAACAGTATAGTTCCTTACCTGCTATAATTAATCTTCGAAGTTTCCCTGCAATTAACTCTCAATGTTTCAGTCCTGCTCTTTTGTTTTCCTCTCTACTCCCCTGTGCCCAGCTGCATAGAAATGCTTCAAGATTCATTGCTTCCAAGTCAAGCAAGAAACTATGCTGGGTTGAGTAGGTGCCCATTAACATGCATACTCACAGTAGAGATCTGGGCACCCATGACAGACAGGTGCCCAGGACAGCTGCAAACTAAGGGGTTGGAAGACTTTGCCTGGATCCACGCATTCATTAGTATTTCACTTCCTTGCACATGGAAATAGTAAGGAAGGTGGATGAGGAAAGGGACGAACCCTCATAAGCTGGCTTAGCCAGCTTATGGTGTCTGTTTCATCAAGATGCCTTGTTACTCAATGGATGCACACTCACATCTGTGCAGGGAAATGCAGCCTCCTCTGAGTAACTGAAGTGAGCTCAGAGATACAGCTGTAAACCCTGGAACATGCTGCACACTTGGGTCTCCTGCCAGGGGCTTCAGGGAGGACCTTAAAGCTGTTCTGTATTTTTGGGGGGGCTTAGTCCTCAGCTACTGATGCTTTCTTAGGGTGCCAGCAACCAAAGATGAAAAAAGGAAACTCTGGAGTTAAGGGTAGCACAAGCTCAGGGGGGCAGGAAAGGTGGAGAGAAGCAGTGGTTAATGGAAGGAAGATCTTCCATAGCTGCACTAAGCACGTAACAAGTTACAGCTGGGATGAAGCTCTGCTGCCAGGGAGAATAAAGTAGCTGTTTGTAAGCTAGTTACTTTTTCAAGGCTTTTCTTCTCAGTAGAAACCTAGAAATGAGACAATTAGATTCAAAAATCCTATGAGGAGAGGTCAGTGCTGACTAGAGATTGCAATGTGTAGAGGACATTTTCTCAGGCCATGGCAGTTATGCACTGCAGAAAAGGATGCAGCATGTGGTAAGCTGATAGATAGGCTGGGTGTACTGGGATGATAAAGAGGGGCAAGGTATCCTCAGGGAGAGAAAGAAACCTTCTCAGGAGTGTAACCACAGCTGAGTGGTTACATAGCCTGGACACCCTGGAGGGTGTTCTAAGGCAGGTAGCTCTGCCTAGAAACCTGCCCTTTGTTCCTGGCCTAAGAACAATGTATACCTGTGAGGAAGCAGCAACTGCAAGGACTAACTATGACCTGAAACTGCTTGAGGTTTATTAAAGCCATTATGTGAGGCATAGCCACAGTGCTTGTTGAAGCTCCAAGGAGCATCCTGACAGCACAGATCTGTACTAACTTGGTGTCCTCTGCTATCAGATGGTAAAAGCAGCCTTACTGAGGTGTCTTGAGGACTTGAGGTGTTTTCTCTTATGCTGATACTTCTATGGGGTGCTTTTAAAGAGTATGTGCTGCTGTTATGGTTATATTACTTGGAAGGTATTAATAGTGGCAGACCAGATTAGACTTCTCAGTGGAACACTGTATTGGTAGCATTACAAAAATAAAGACTTTTTGTCCCGATGCTGGCTGGAAAGGTTGGGGGAAGCATTGCTTTTGCAAAAGATGTCTTCTTCCTTCGGGGCTTGTGAGCTTGGATCACAAACCTAAACCCTATAGTGAAACAACCCACCCAGTCCTCTTACAAAATGCCTTGCTACAAATCATTTTCCAAGTTCAGATACCTCTTGCAATCACAGTATTATTAATCTGTAAAATTCTGTATAGGGCCTGCTTGGCGAGATCTTTAGAAGCACTTCAGTACTTTCTGGAGGCAGAAGTGGCCTCATGGTCTGGTGGAAGGCAGACTGCTTCGGAAGAATACAAAAGTATCCTCAACAGCCGCCTTTGTTCTTTGAAGATCAGCATAGGGCACAAAGGGTCCAAAGTGCTGGAAATATTCGGTGCAGTGGTAAACTCTGAATCGAATCTCTTTGCTTAGGAGCCGGAATGTGTTACCTCTGAGTTGCATTCTAATTATTTTAGCCCAGTACCAGTGTCCACTTTGAAGAAGATGCCTCTATTTTCTGGAGAGTTTACAATCCCACTGTGCCTTGTCTTAAAACATTGGCTAGCATTTGCTGCTGGTACAGCACCTGGCCCAGTGAAAGTGGCTGTGGGTACCCCTTAGCACTGGTGATTAATTGCTTTCAACTTAAAGCCAAAGCAGGAGGGCCTGGGGCATGAACCACTATGCAAGCAGAACAGCTAGGGATAAACTTGTGGATGTTGGTAACAGTCCACATTTCCTGTGCTGTGCACGAGCACAAGTTGATTCAGGCTTTCCCACAGCCAAGCCCTAGTGAATGGACTAAACCATTTCATGAAAAACAGAGCTTACGCAAGCACAGGATAAACCTCTTTGTGCCTCACTTGTTCCCATTGGGGAGCCAAAGAGATGTAATGGAGCAAGTCAGGAGTAAAATTACAGCTTGTGTCCTGCAGGAAAAAATATGGGGAGATGGGAGAGCAGAGGACTGAAGGGAGAGAGAAGGAGAAATTGCGCTTTCATTTTCTGCTCTCCTCTTTCTGCTTCCCATTTGTCCATGCTTGTGTCAAATACCTATGTGTCTGTTCCCCTCCCTTCTCCCAAATCTCATCTCTCTTCAGAGCTTTGGCTTTAAACATGCACACATATATATGCAATTAAATGCAGGCTTTGACTTTTCGCCTGGGAAACTGGAGGGATAAGGTGAGCTAAGCTTTTAATTACGAGTACTCATTCTGGGAGGCAGGGAATTCAAGCCAACAGTAGATGCTGCAGTACTGCTTAATCCTGTCTTACAGGGAAGAGAGAGGGGAAACATAACACATGAATCTGCTGGTGAAAATATTCTTTCCTTTTCACTTTCCACTTTGCTGGTTTTTTCTCTTTTTGTGCCAAGTGGAAACTAGGTGTTAAGTATTGAGGATTTGATTGTGGCTTTTAATAAAGTGGAAATTTTAATGTGCAGCTCTGACCTCTAGGATCAGTCTGTGTCAGGGTTTTTTTGTTTTGTTTTAGGGTTTTTTTGTGGCTGTTTTTGTTGCTGTCTTTTCTCCTTTCTGTCTCTTTTTCAGAGCAGACACTTTGCAGGCTTTTTCATCCTTTGACATGGCTGGAGTTTCACCACAGACACCCTTGGGTCTAAGTGATTTTCTTGATGGGGAGGTGAGCTGCACAGGCATTTAGTGGCACTGCTTCCAAAACAAGCACAGTTGGGGTTGTTTGGGGGAAAACAGGAAACATACATGTTTATGTGCTATGAAGAAATCACTAACAAGTTTTCCAGCATTACAGAAAGAAAAAATTGTTCCTTTTTCCTCACCACAGGCCAGATATGATCCATGGTCCAATTTGATTTACACCAGCCATTATTTTCCAGTTCTTTACAGGGTTTGTCTCAGTGCTTAGGACCACTAAATCCTTGCCTTGCTAGCAAATGAAAGGCACTACAGAGGGAGATAAGTTCAGGCTAGGAAACTCTGCTAGGGTAATGGGTATGAGTACCATAAAAAGACCTGCCTGTGGAAGAAAACCAGAACAGAAGGTGAAGTGTGCCCACATTTAGAAACGTAGCATCTCTGCCTAGTCACTGTAAGGCACTGTATCACCACCTCTTTCTGTCCATCTACCCTAGCCTGTGCTTAGGCCCTGTCAGTCGAAGCCTGCTCCTTCCTGCAGCTGCTTGTGTGCCATTTTCGGCAGCGTGGCTTCCTCTGACTTCTGCTGGAGCCACTGTCTTGCCAGCCTTGGTTCAAGGTGGGCTGTGGGTCTGTTCCAGTCCCCACCACTAGCTGCTGCAATTCCTTACACACTTTTCACACTTCATCCTTTCTCTTTAGATTAAATAGTTAAGTGACAGTGTGAACCTATTGCATCTGTGCTAGTAAAAGAGAGGTCTTTCCTTCCATAAAAGAGTGCAAATTACTCACACAGGGATACTTCGCAAAGAAGAGGTACCATGCACAGGGGCATAACTTTCTTAACATATTTTAAATGTTTAAATGAAACTTTACTGAAACTTCTTTACGTCTTTTAAAGATGATGTAGTCAGGGCCAAATTTGTTAGAAGCCTGTCTGAGAATAGGGTAGAGATGAAAGCTGGGGTTCAGAGAACAAGTTAGTCAAGAGCATTATGGAGTTCTTGCTTCTCTCTTTCTGTGCTTCAAGGGGAGCTGGGCTAACATGAGCATTTCAAATAGGATGCTCTTTGGATTTGAACACCTCCATCTGAACCTGTTTTTGCAGTTCTTGTTCTGGATGGGTGTCTACTTGGCATATCCTGACAGCTTTCTGCTATGAACTGTGACTCTCTGTGTCACATAATAGCTGAGACCTTTGCATAGCCTGATGTTAACTAGGAGACTTGTCTGTCTTACTGATGTGAAAAACCTATAAATTTTGTGGCTGCCTCTGAATGTCTTCTGTAATACCATCATGACCCCTCTAATTAATTTCCACAATGCAGCTTTGCCAGGTAGACCTCAGTAACCTTCAAGCTGACCTCCCTAACCTGCTGTTCCTCACAGGGCTCCCACTATTAAGAGCTGAATAATCCAGCTGAATCTACCACCTCCAAACAGATTTATGGAGTGGCACAGCCTTGACATAGAACATGGATTCCCTTCTCCAAAGGTATCAATTGCACAAAACCCTTATTTCTTGTCCTCAGCTCTTCTTTAGATCCTGCTCTTTCTTCCTTTGCTTGAATTCTTCAACTTGGAAAACTGATATTGTGTATGTGTGGCTACAGTGTGAGTCATCTGTGATAAAGGAAAAGCGCCCTAAATCATGCGGTGTTCAGTTAAGGATTTAAGGGTCTGTATTAGCTTCTTTGCTTTAGATAGATTTCCTGTGTGACTTAGTCAAGTGGGAGGTGTAACAAGGAATTTGGTAATTGCTTAATGAAACAATATCCATAGGGATCTGGGACACCAACTTCTGCATATGCAGAGAAGGCACTTGAAAAACTAATACATTCTTTAGCTTAAAAAAAAAAAATACATATGGGCTTTTCAGGAACACTTGAAATCCCAAAGGATTTGTAATTGTGCCCTTTGAGTGTTTTACTGCCACTTAGTTGCTCAAAAATGTGGAGTCCCTGGGTGAATTTTACTTTTGGTCTCCATGATTACCTTATTTCACCTAGCTTGTACACCACAGGTGACAGCGGTGCCCCGCTTCACTGAGACACAGCAAGGGGAAATGCAAGAAGTATCTGTTTGGCTGATGTGGTGCCTGGGAAGGGAGAAAGGCACTCCACTGATGAATCTTACAGGGGTCCCTGTCCCTGCACAGGTACATGTGAGGGTTGGTTTTGTTTGTTGTTATTGTGGGGAGAATCGTCTTGTTTCTGTTTTCATCTGAGAGCCTGTTTCATTATCACCTCCTTGGTAGATGTTTCAGCAGGTGGAAGGAATCTTGGTCCAGGGAAGAGTCACTTCTTTTCTTGGTTGGTTTTACTGATTCTGAAGGAAGGGCTTTCTGAACAAACAGCAGGAATCAATGCAGTTTCTGTTTGTGCCCAGTTTTGCTTAGCATTTAAATGTACTCAGTGAGCCATCACTGGGCAGAGCTGAGGCATAGAGGGACAGTTCAGGTCTGAGGTAAGGACCTTAATCTGTTGGTTTGCTGCTTCCCTCTTTCTCCACCTCCAACCCTGGCGCCTCCATCCTGTAAAGAGAAGCTCAGCACAGCCATGCCATATTAAGTGCTCTGATCACTGCCATAACCTACGTTTCAAACCACCTTCATAGCAGACAGTAACTCTGGAGAAGGGACTCTAGTTTACGCATCAGTGTTTTGGGGAGGGTGTGGTGGAAAAAGGGGAAAGAAATGATAGCAATGTAAAAAACACACCGGGGAAGGGACGAGCAAAAGGAAAGGGATCATCCAGTTCAATTTGTTGATGTCAGTTAAAAATACCTTGGCCATGGACTTGCCTATAAGTCTGTGTGAGAGGGGTGAGGCTAACGGTGCAGTCTGTGCGTCAAGAGCGTATATCTGGGAGAAGCATTTATTTAAGACAATTGTGATCAAATATTCATCAACTCTCTCCCTCCATTCCACTACAGCTTCTTTCTCGCTTGTCTCAGATGGAAAAGACTTCAGAGTGAAAGAGGGAGCAGCACTTAAATGCTTATTTATGTTGTCATTTCTAGCCATTTTATCAGGTCTCTAATGAAATAGATTTTCTCTCAAGAGGTGCATATTTTCTGAGCCAGAGGGGGAGAGCACTACAGATTGCTGAAAAGTCTGCCCACATTCAATACATTTACTGCATTATTAATGATGATAAAAGCAAGAGGTTATAAACATTTTCTTTTCTAAATTCTAATTGCAGCTGACCTTAGCTTAAAAAAACCCCAAAACAACAACAACAAAAACCAATGGGAGGGGGGGAGGTGGGGGAGCAAGGGAAGCACAAACAAACCCAGTGAGTCCAAAATGTAACTGTCAGGGCAAAATTCCTTTCTTGACAATCCCCAATGCTTTCACATATATCATTTCTAAGAGCGCTGCCAGAGCCAAACCATTTGGGACTAGAATTATAGCAGAGATTAGCAGGATTCTGTTCCAAGAATATCTTTATAGTGATCACTTGTCACTTGTCATTACAAATAAATCCTATTGGTCTTCTTCCCTCGGTCTCATCCTTGGCTTACTTACACTTGAGAAATCATTCTTTTCATCCCCTCTTTTCCAGTAAGCAAAATTCAAGTGGCCTCTTTGAATGGCTGGTGGTTTATCCTGAGTCAACATAGCCCTGGTGGAGGGGGAAAGGGGATAAATACAGGAATTTTTCATGCTTGTTTTTGATCCAACCGCTGGTAAAATGTGTTTTCATTGGTGTTGTCGGAATATTGGATGGTTCTGTGGTATCATGTGGGACAGCAGTGTGTACACAAAGGTTCAGGCAGGTTACCTTATATCCCATTGCCTCAAACAGAATGGAGGTGCTTTTTTTGTTTTGGCTGTGATTATGTATCATGACAGCACCTAGAACGTTCCACCAAGGTGAAATTCCTGTTACGCTGTGTATTGTTCATGTACATGCAGTGACAGCTTCCTGGGGGGGTTGCAAAAAAAAATGCAGGAAGTGATGGCATGAAAAAATAAAGCAGATTGTTTATATCCCTGCATCAGTTTGAGTACCTGGGAGGAGTAGCCGGGCATCCCAAGTCTTGCACTACTATCCCATCTAGTGAACCGCATTCCTTCTCTCAGATATGAATACAAGCAGGGCTCTGGACAGGGCAGTTAATAACGAGAGCATCTGCTTCAGGGATGCTGCTGGTGCTCTTGTTCAGAGCAGCATGAAGCAAATTCTGCTGGTTGAATTCACCACAGCTGTAATGAAACCCACTGAGTTTTTATGGGTGATGCTGAGAGCAGGCTGAGACATCCTAAGTCTAAGCAGCAGAAATGGAATTTGAAGCAATTAAGGATGATATTGTGCTGTTACATGAATGATTCAAGTTGCTTATCAGTATGAACCCTTGGAAGGGTTCAGGGTTGAATAGAATTGCCTACGGACTTCTGTTGCTTTCTCTGGAGCTTTAAAAGAGACACTGCATGTTAGCATTGGAGCTTAGGCTGGTGTTTGGATATGCTTTAAAAAACTGAACACGTTCACTAATATGTTGGCTTTGTTTGCAACAGAATGCCTTATTTCTATTTATTATTTCACTCATTTATTATTTATATTACAGTAACAGCTAGAGGCCTCTTTCTGCTAGGTGTCATACAGATTTTTTGTAGGAGGAAAGTTTGCCTCCTGACATTCTGCCGGAGAGGTGGGTGTGTGTTCAAAGGAAGCAGCAAATCAGTTGCAAAACTTGGAAAAGGACCCAGCTCTCTTGGGTCGTGGCCTCTTGTCTTAACCAGTGACCCCCCCCCTACAAACAGCGACATGAAACAAAGCTATTGCTCTCGCTTTGCGTGAAGTCTTTAATTTAAACTGATGCTGAAGGAGAGCCTTTAAATAAATCAAACAATTTGTGCTCTGTTTGGATGGAAGGTCTTCCTGTAATATATTGCACATCTGAAAAGGACTGCATTGCTTGAAGCCAGTGGCCTCTAAATTTTTTCTGGAGTCTAAGGTGGTTTTTCACGTGCTTTCCACGTGGCAGAAAATTAGAGCTCTTGTTTAGCTTCTCTTCTTGCTAGGAGATATTTTCCACATTGCACAAGGTACCAGGGGAATGTTCCACAGATGGGCAAGTTAAAACCTAAGGGTTTTGATGGCCACTTGTCTCCCTTGTCTCTGAGTTTAAAAGCAGTCAGTCAGAAAGGGACCAAACCCTTGGGGATTCACATTTGCTTTCATTAGGATAATTAAAGAACAGAATAAGCTGAACAGACAGACTTGCCCCTTTTAAGATGCAAATGAGGGATTCTGTGAATGGTGTTTTAGAGTCAGTTTCCCTTCATGCTCATGCAAAGTAATAAAATACCAGTTTGAAAAACTAATGGGATAGCCTAAGCATCTTGATTTAATGAGTTTTCTACCAGTGCTGGGACATAGGTGATTTCTCCTGATCTTGCCTACTATTTCCATGTGGCCATTTTCATTGATTATGTTCTATTAGACAGGAGGTTTGTCTTTCAGTGTAGGCTTCAGGTATAGAATGTGAGGAAAAGATACTCCTTGGAGCCTTAGGCTCCTCTTTAGAGGCCAGGAGCGATCCAGGCAGCCCCTTTAAGATGTGTTTTCCCCATGATCTAAGCTAATGACTGCTGACCAGGTGCCACATAACTTCATAATTTGTGATGCAGGCTGAGAGTTGGCCTCAACTCATGAGGGCAGCTTCTGTCAGCGAAAGCTCACAGCAGTTGTTGGGGTGGGATGTGGCCTTCCCGCAGGCAATGTGTTGGTGTACAGTGACTGCAGTCATACAGGGAATATACCACAGTACAGATTTCTGTGGGGGGAACAAGCTGCTTCCCCAGTTCTAGTAATCCACGGAAGTCCATGGAGACATATGCACCCTGGCCTGTAGAAACATCACCTGTGTCTTAGAAGGAACAGCTGAGGGAACTGGGGCTGTTCAGCCTGGAGAAAAGGAGGCTGAGGGGAAACCTGATCGCTGTCTACAACTACCTGAAAGGAGGCTGTAGCATGGAGGGTGTTGGTATCTTCTCCTGGGTAACAAGTGACAGAACGAGAGGAAATGGCCTCAGGTTGCACCAGAAGAGGTTTAGATTGGATATTAGGAACAAGTTTTTCACAGAAAGGGTTGTCAGGCATTGGAACAGGCTGCTCAGGGAAGTGGTGGAGTCACCATCCCTGGAGGTGTTTAAAAGACACATAGATGAGGTTCTTGGGGACATGGTTTAGAGGTGGACGTGGCAGTGTTAGGTTAACAGTTGGACTCTATGCTCTCAAAGGTCTTTTTCAATGAAAAGGATTCTATGATTTCCTCCATGCCCTAGCAAAGTTCAGGAGATGCTGCTGAGGTTCTCACCTGCAGGGAGCAGGCACCTTCCAGAATGCACAGACAGGGCCATGCTGTGGAAAGTTCAGTAGTAGTGGCTACAGTAGATCATAAACACATGAGAACTGATTGTGATGTGTTTCACGGGACTTCTCTGGCCCTTTAGCAGCCAAGTGCAAAAACTCCTCTTGCACCATCTGTTTGAAAAAGTGCCTTCCTAAGGCCTTTGAAATAGCAGTAGTTTTGCCTGAAGTAGATATGGTAATGGAGAGAATTGTGGTTGGGTTTTTCAAGGGAGTGTTCTTGACATCTCCTTTTCTAATCTACATAATATTATTGTCCTTCACCAGGCAAAGCAGCAACTTCTTACCTTTGTTAATGTTCCAGCACATCTACACACTAATTTGTGCCATTATTTCTGGCATCGGCCCTAGGTTTTTTTGCTTCATGATACAGTTAGGCCAAATAATCATCAAATAGATGCCTTTTCCTCAGGGATGTCACAAAACTCCATTTATGACAGACAGGGCTATTTTCTTATTATTTATTTATTCATTTTCTCTGAGGATATCTAGGCCCTTCATAAATATTGCCTGGTTTTCTTCCAGTGCACTGAAGCTTTGTGCACACACTGGTGCTATTCTGCACACGCATGCAGTGTCTTTGTATCTGAAACAGTCAGTTCTTGTTCAAGTGGTAGACTTGCTCTTCTCTGCTTGTTGCGGTGCCATTGCATTTGCTTCTGCCCATGGGACAGGTGCCAGAAGGCATGTATGGGGAGGCAGCAATTCCATGAAGACTACACGGAGTATAACGCTAAGCAAATAACAAAGTCATTGCAGGATGCTCGCCTTCACCTCTATTTTTGTAAACACTCAAGTATTAAATATAAATGAGCATTTCAAGGATGCGTGTTTTCTTCAGGGATGTCTGTTTACTTTATTGTTGTTATAGGAAAGCTTGTTCCCTTGGGGTCTGGAAAGCAAGATATCTTTTCCTCTCCTCTTCCCCTCCTCCCTCTCCCACACTTTCCTCTTCCTTTTTTTTTGTCTTGCTTACTTCGCTGAGTAGTAACAGTGCAATGACCCTTCCCAAGCAAGAGTGCCCTTATATAGGCAACACAAGTGAAATGTTAAGCACATTATAAACCTCAGCAGCTGTTGTCTTCCCATAGGAGCTTTGCTTGACTCTGGTCTGTGTTTTTTCAACACATGATACTCACCTGGGTAGCTACCCTGCTCCTAGTACTTGATAACAGTCCATTTAACAGGGGACAAAGGCTGAGATCAGAGCTTACAGGTCATTGTTTGCTTTCTGATACAGTTCTGTAGCAGTCTGGTGTGTTTTCACTAGCTTTACCTAGTTGCTTCAGACTAAGAACTTGCTCTGCTGTTACTTCAGATCAGTGGCACAAATTAAACAGTGTAGCTGGAGACGTCACCTTGTTGGCTCCTTTATTTTTATAAGGTAAGTTGCCTTGCAGTAGAAGCAAGCCATTTTTGGCTGAACTACAAGTGCAAGATCATTACTGAATATATTATCTTAATTACATCACATGGGTGTCATGTCCACTGCAAAGTACTGATGAGATAATCCTAAACCATACCAGCTGTCAGCAAGAGGAAAAGAGGTAGGTTAGGGATACATTTAATTTTTGTACACTTGACTGTTTTGCATAAACAAGCCATTGCATCAATATTAGTTTGAAAAACATGCAGATTAATTTTGGTATGCTTACTAGCAAAACCAGTTTTTTAAAAAACAGTCTCTCTTATGGCATCCAGGATGTAATGTGGCACTCGTACTTTTTTTTCAGTGGTCAGCTCACAGCTACTCTGCTCACTGCCTCTTGCAGCAGGGAGCAGGCAAGAACAGCAGCTGTAGGATGCTCTGGTCCCAGATGAATGAAGCACATATGCCACAGTATGAGAGCTGTGTCGCTAGGGAAGTGATCAAAGCTCTGCTATTTATAACTATTGCATTCATAGTCTCCTTCTGCCTTAGATCCAGGAGCACAGCTCTTCCCCATCCCAGCTGTTTCCAGGAGAAGGTGCTATCAGGAACTGTAGAAAATCACTAGTACCCACAGCCAGTTCTTCCAGTCACCTTCCAGTGTCTTCCAGTTTTCAGCACTCGTGGTGTTGGCAAACGCACAGCAGTCCTTCTTGTGAATGGGATTTGGCAAAATAAATGAGCTGAAACTCTGCAAGGGGATTGTTCATCACAGCAGAAGCTTGGGCTTCTGCAGTGTTTGTCATCTGTAGTGCCTTTGTTATCAATTCCGTCACCTAAGTCAGCTCACCTTGTCATGTGGTAATAGCTAAACCACTAGCTAGTGGCCTCTCCCCTCTGCTTTTGCAGCTAAGAGGCAAGGTTAGAGGCAAGTGAAAACAGTTCACACTCGTACATTGCGTCTGGTACAGAGACACCGCAGCATTTGGGTGGGACTATCTGTGCAGCATTTTTGTAGCTCTAGAAGATGAGCTTTTTTTCCTCACTTCTTTCCTTTGTTCCATTGAGTAAATGAGAATTTATGGGTTTGTTTTGGTTTGTATGTGTGTGGTATGTTCTTTTTTTTTTTTTTTCTTTTATCTCCCCTTCCTTTTCCCCACATCCTTTCTTTACCCCTTTCAGTAGAGAGAATTGTTGCATCAGTCTTTTTGGGAAGGGGTGAAAGAGTTTAGTGAAATGGAGAAGAGAAAGACAAGAACGGTAGCAATTAAAGGAGGGCTGAATGACAGATAACCTGTCTGCCTTTCTTACATATTTCTTCTGCATCTCTTTCCAGTCATGCTCACATGCGTGCTCTCACCTGCTAGCACAAAAACAGGCACAAACTGTCATCTAAACTCTTTGATTAGCCTATCTGCCCTTTTCTCCTTTTTCTTCTCTTCCACATACTCTTTAATTTCCTCTATTGCATGTAGAGATGTGAAAACACTTGAGATTCAGTATGGCATGGGAAGGTAGAAGCCAGCAGTAATATGAGAGAGTTGGTGTGGAGAAGGAAAGGAAATTCAGACGACATGGCAAACCTTGAAAAACACCATTATATCTGGATCCTATGGAGGGTAAGTGGATGTCTTTGTATGAGGAGGAACAGCCCTATGGCTGCTGTTCCTCATAGCAGCTTTCCCATATGCTGCTCTATAGGTCTAGGTCATTTCTAGAGGATGAGTATTCTGGACACTGTCCTGCCCCAAGAAAAGCCCTGGGGGTGGTCACCTTTGCTCTAGGAGGTCATCATGGCCACGAGGGAAATAGACTTGACAGTATTGCAAAACAGAGAGCACATAAGTGGCCTATAATTTTGGATGCTTTGCTCTCTGCTCAGCATTTGATACTAGCAGGACTTGGATTTACAGAATTCATTGTTCAGGATACTTGTAGGTTGGCTCCCCAAAGATAACCTCATATCTTATAACATCACTTCTTTTCCAACACACACACACACACACAGGTAGACTTGTTCGGAGAGTAGAGTCTGTAGAGAAAGAATTGTCCTATTTGTGGCTTTTGTAACCCCATCTTCTCTGCCCATAGCTCCCTTCTCCTTTCAGGTTGCTGTTTTGAAGGCTTAAGGAAAAGGGAACCAAAAAAGTACAAAAGGGATGTGCACACAGACATTTTTATCTTCATTTCCAAGAGATGCCTGTCCTTTTTCCACTTTATCCCAAAATTCATCAGATAACCTCTTAAGACAAAGCCTAAGGCAAAATCAATCTCTGAAGGAAGTAGCAATTGCTGTTGCTCAGACAGCAAGCAGAATGTAAAATCCATATTGGCTTATTAATAGCACAGACTTTGCCTTGCTCATCTCTAATGATGACAAGTAGCAATTATTTTTATTATACACACACATGGACACACATGGGTAAAATAAAGACTGTTTTAAAGGCAGAGGCTTCCTGGGGGTTCTTGTAGTGATTCTTGTCACTTTCATTGCTGTGGGTGGGTGAATCTTCTTTCTTGAGCAATGTCCTGTCTCAGTGTTTGAATCAAGTGCTCCAATTTATCTGTTTCCCTCTGGATTTTATTATCTATTCTGTTTCCTTGTAAGGGCTGAATTTGGAAGGGAAATGTACAGAGGTAAGACAAGTAAGTACTGTGGACTCACCAGCTGGGGCTCTGGTGTACAGGCACAGACTTTTAAAAGTCAGTGAGATAATAGCATCCAATTGGTCCCTAAAAAGAAGGATACTGCAAGCAGAGGTTTTCTTCTGGGCAGGCTGGAAGGCTCCTAATTACTAGAAATCAAGAGAAGAGTCAGTCAGGCATGAGATAGAAACCTCACAGTGGGAAATGCCTGGTGAGCAGACAAAGTTTCTCAGCTCCCTGTAAATGCAGAAAATTATTATTGTCGAACTTCTTCCTTCTCCCTCTCTTGCTTCCCTCTAGAAAGAAAAACAAGCTGTCTTTCCCCTGCAGTCATTCTGGGGTCCCTGCAGTCATGCAGTGCACCCTCCCTTTGCCTCTGCTGCACTGCTTTATTCTGGCACCCAGCAGATCCTCCTTGGTAGCCTGGGACAGGGTTAATAGCTGGCGGAGGTTGCTCAGTACCTGTGCGATTCCTCATGTGATGTTTCTTGCTTCGAATTTACCTCTTCCTTTCTGTTCTTTCACCCCCTTCCCCATCTAAGTCCATGATCAACCCAGCTGCATGAGTGAATTATGTAGTGACCTGCTTTGGGCTGTTTCATAACCTGGAGGGCTTTGGCTACCCAGGAGAATCTAATGTCAGGTGAAACCAGGACACTTCGTACTCATCCTGTGATAGCTGATTCCTTGCGAACATAAATTGAAGGGGAAGGCAAAGTGAATTAACTATCTGATAGGACTGGGGAGGACCAGTCAGCTACTGCTTTGACAAATCTGCCCTGTCTTTGGGTTTTTCTGTCCCCATTTGTCACTATGAAGATTTCCTCTGTTTTGTAGTTTCTCCACTGTGGTTCAGGCTCAGGCTTGAGAACCAGGAACTCTGTTTTCCCGAGATCCCTCAGAATTTCCAAGTCATGGATTTATTCAGGCCAGAGCAGCCTCACGTGATCATCTTGTGTCACTCATACAGGAACCGTTTTGCCTCTTTCACGTGTCTGGCTTGGAGGGCTGTGTTTCTGCCTGTGGTCTTGACTCAAAATGTGATGCTGGGATGCTTCTTCCTTTCTTTGATTATGCAGTACTGTTGGTCACATAGTAAGATCAACGTCTTAATGAGGTGGAGAGGGGTGGATAAGGAAAGCAAGAATGTACCTATGTTGTATTTGGCTTCTAGGAAGTCTGATCAGAGCTCTTCCTAACCGCAGCGTCACTTCAGACCTTTTTCTCTCTTCTCCTCCCTGTGGCTATATGTGCAGCTGATGATCCGCTCAGTTCTTGATAGAAACTGCTACTGCAATTTCTTATGAGAATGTGTCACTCTGTCTTTTGGCTGGGCAAATAACACCTCATAATTGTGGCTGGAGCCTTTGCAGTGTGCATGGGAAGAGACAGCTAGTTCAGGCTAGTAGAGGAAGAAAGCAAAATATCTCCCTTGCTTCTTTGGGAAGCTATGAGAAAGGGAAGAGGGAGAAAAGTATAAAAAGCCCAGCAAGTCCTCATTCAATCGTCTCATGAACAGTGACTCAGCCTTAATTCTCTCTGGAAGCTTTGATCACATCTCTGTAAGATATATGGAAAGCAATACTGAGGCAGGAGTGTGTGGGTCTGGGGTCAGAGAATTAACAAATGCATGTTTTAGCTACAAATGCTACAAGATGCTCCTGGGATGGAGCTCAAATCACTTTTCATCTGTACAGTACGAACAGCTCTATCACCAGCACTTAACTTGCAGGCTGATGATTTTTTTTATATTTTTTTAAAATTTATTTTAAACTCTTCTGCTCCAGAGGAATGGAATGGAATTCCTCTAATCCCCATTTTATAGATAAGATGAGGAATGGGAAGTGAAACAGAGTCAGCAACTTAGCCAGAAATACAGCATTTACCCTGGGATCTGCAATATGTTTGTGTAGTGCCTGGACGCTTAATATGAATATTCTACATGATGAAATCAAGGTTGTCTTTCACTGGTAGGATGGTGACTTGTGGGGGTCTGGGCTGTCACTTTTCCTGTGGAAACAAATGTGCCTGATCCTTTTCCAGCAACCCTTGCTGTACAGCGTTGCTGCCATGATGTACTGTCCACCAAGTTGTGCACAGTCACCTTGTGCACAGGTGGGTTTTATGCAGCTTGTCTGGGATTCTTCCAACCTTTGAGGTTACTCCAAATAATATATCCACCTAACAGTCTTTTTTTAGATATTATGATTATAAGCCGCAGGTATCTTAATGTAGAACAAACATGTTCTTTACCACGTACAGCCTTTGTAGCCTCAGTAGGACACTGAGTCAATGATTGTAAAAGGATTTCAAAAAGGGCCTAGATAATTTTGTGGCCATTTGTAATTATGTGTTAAGATAGGGGTGATCAAATCTTATGCTTACCACATGATGATAAACACAGGGACCACGAAATGGCTCATTTTCTCTCTCATGCACCAGTTGACCATTAGGGTGGAGTTTTCACCTTCCCCTGAATCACTTTAATTGCTGCTGAGCACAGGAGTCTGAAGGCCCTCAAATTTCTGATCTTATCTGGCAGGTTGAAAGCTGCTGGATTTTGGCCTGCTGCTTTGTACCTTGTTTCTGGGAAAAAGTTGGGGCAGATGGGTGCAGTGGAAACCAGGAGATGGCTTGGGGTGGTGGGAGCAACCTTCTGTGACAGATGAAGCTCACAGGTAAATTCCTGGTCATAGGGACAGCAGAGTGTGGATTGTGAAGTAGCATCACAGCCATGTGGCACGTGCTTTCTGGCCACGATGGCACCACCAGAGCAGCTGCTGCATTGCCTGGCCTCTAGCAGTGTCTCTTGGAAAACTGTTGCATTGGATTTTGGATGAGAAAGAAGACTTCTTATTTGTTCCAAGCTTCAGCTGCAGTGTTTGTGTTGGCTCATTTTAAGATGTGTATTGAACAGGAGCAGCCAGGCCAAGGGGGATTGAGAACGGGAGGTAATATAAGGAATTTTTCATTCTGTGGCTCTGCTGTGCTGGCTCCATCGTGATCCGTGCCTCTCTGCTCCATTCGTTTCATAGCATGGTGAAAATGGATGAAACATTTCACTGAATAATGAATTGTGGCCTTTGAGGCAGCAGTCCGCGTAGGTCTCTTGAACCATTTGCGACTGTGAAGAAAGTGATGTTCTTGCCAGCAGCTGCTTCGGCTTATGCAGTTCTTTGTGCAGTTTCCTCATCAACTTTCTGTATAAAACTGTAATTTCAGCTGTGTCCAGTTTCAGTCACTGTACACAGTCTGTTTTCTTTCCTTGATATTTTTAACTTCTTTGCTTGCAGATAGCCAGAGAACAAAATGCAAGGCATCTCAGATATAGCATGGGTGAATAAAATAAAGCCAGTCAAAGATTTTATCTAAACCCTCTATTTTTAGTCCTCTGCATCTGAAAGATACAGTGTGTATGCAGCTACTTAGGGGAATCTGCCACTTCTGTGGATAGATGTGGTGGTGGCTTGTACATGGCGATGTTAACCTGTGTTCTGGGCAACAAATAAAGTGAAGGAGCTCTCTGAGTAAAGGAAAATAAAAATGGTATTCCTCCATCTTATCTGAGCTAGAACACTGCAAACGTCTGTGCAACCATATGCTAGCATCTCTTCAGGGCCTCTTGCTTCAGTCAGTAACACTCTGAACTGGCAAATCCAATGCTCTGAGATGCTGTTTTGGAGTGTTACACTGTCCATCTCTTACCAGTGGGAATCCTAAATACTTGATGGAGAGAAGTGAGATCAAAAGGAGAAAAACTGCAGGATGGTTGGCAAAGGAGAATAAGAGATGCTGTCAGGAGAGGAACTGAACTGAGAAGGGGAGTAAATGAGGCAGATGGATGTACAGAGGCTGTTCAAAAGGCAGGACACGCAGAGGAGAGGCTTTCAGAGCAACAGCAATGAAAGGGCTACCACACAAGGCAGTGCATAGTGAGGAAAGCAGTGGATAGCTAATGTAAGAGCTATGTCCATTTAGTTTTATGTTTTGATATCCATTAGATCCCTCCCATCACAACTGATGTTCTGATATCGTTCTCCCCTCCCACTCCCCCCTTACCCCCCTTTACCTTGCATTGTATCATGCTGCTTCTTTCCAGCTCCTCGAGCTTCAGGGCCTGGAAGGGAAACTATTTATAATTCTGCCTAGCTGTCTTAGGCTAGTATAGATGAGCATTAGATGATCCCATGATGCTTCAAGATGGGTTTTTCTGCATGTATAGTAAGGAGGCAGTTTAGTTTTTCGAAGAAACATGGCATCTTTCCCTTGCTTCAGCTCAGTCAGCGTGGTGGCTCTGCACCTCTTCAGTCAATGTATGTGTCATGATTTTTGATGTTCTCCCACAAATTGGGTGTAGGAGTCCTCGGGTCACAGGGCTGTATGTTTTAGTGAGCTTGGTCTTCTCATTATCTGCTGTAATTGGGGAAAACTTTAACTTCATGGGACAGAAACTGTCAAAACTGTTTCTCTAATATGCCTCTAACTGCAGGGATTTGTAAATAGAGAGAGCCAGAGCAGCGAAGCGCTGATTGGAGCTCACAGCAGAGTTTACCAACAACCACTAATTGCCAGCTCTTTTTGGATGAATTGTAAATGACCAAGATAATGCAAATTAGGATGACACTCTCTTGGCAGAATTTTAGCAGCTTCTGGGAGCAGGGGAAGTCATGCGGCTCCCTCTGTTCCCAGGAGCAAAGTCCAATTTGTTGTGGCTTCTGCAATGCTTCCTTAGGCTGGGAGTGAGTAAGTAGAGCCCAACTGGATTGCATGCTGCCCTCCAAGGGGTTTGTTGCTAGTTAATGCTGTGCAGTGTTGAGGCTACCTATTTGTTGTTGTGCATTAAATATGCATATAAAAATAAATAAAAGAACAAAGAAGAAAAAAGCTTGTGATACATGTCAACTTTGACAATAACAAGGTTTGAAAGTACTTTGTTATAAGCTAGATTTTTACTTTTATGTACTGTTTTTCATTAACCATACTCATTTAGCACTGGAAAACTCTCTTCTTGGGGGAATACAAGCAGGGATATGGGATCAGATGAGGAAGATATTCTGGGGATACCCTTGTACTTTTTTGCCCATTCATCCTGCAGTTTTTTTGAACAGCCTTGATAAATCCGTGAGTATAAGTGGAGTGTGGTGTGCTCCTTGCAGGAGGAAGGAGAGGAAACCCATCTCCCTCTGTCTGGCTTTGGGATGAGCCCTTGTCCTGTGTGTATGTGCTTATGGCAGTGGGGGGGACCTGTAGACTTGGACAGGCTGTGGTGCTGTTTTGGCAGGCTGTGTTTGAGGGTAGAGCAGATGCAGATCCTTCAGCTTTTGCAAATGAAGTTCTTCTACCTACTTTTTTTCTATCTCTTATAGCCGCGTACTTTGGGGAGGTGGTGGGAGAGGAGTGGTCTGGACTGGATGAGGAGTGAGGGAGATGTCCAGGTTAGGGGCTGCCAGGTCACTGCTCAGGCAGGGTGAAGTTTGAAGTCACTTGCACAGCAGCACGGCCTCAGCAGGAGATCATGCAGAGCACCTTGGAGTAAGCTTTGAACTTCCCATTTAGGAAGGGATCCAGATCCATCAGGAGTCTTTGGCACTGCCAAAGGGTAGTTGTTGTCAGGTGCTTATGGGAGGAGTGAATATCAGTGAGCCTGACAAATATCTGGTTAGAAATAGTCATGAACAGATTAACCATCTGGGCAGATTTCCTCTCGACTTGAAACTCAATGAGTAATGTCTGGGTAACTCTTGGTCCAATAAGAAACAACATTACAAGGATACAAAAGCAACTTGAGGCCTCAGGGTGCCTTTCATTGTATCCCACTGAGGGAATAAATTCAGAGAAGCAAAGTGCCAGAGCAGTCACCTCTGGGCTGTGGAATTTGTTTTCTGTTGCATGTCCTCTGGTAACTGATGTTTCCAGGAATGAACCTTTGAGAGTTTGCTTACTAGAATATTCATAGAAAGCAGACGCATCAGGGGAGTGAACACGCCAAAAGCACAGCTAGTTTTAAAACTTAAAAACACTTTCCATGAATAATTTTTTTTTTTACTATCTACTCAGCTTTTGGAAAACAAGGCAGGATGGGAGCATGTGTGTGCATGGGATTGCAGTGTTTGTAGTGGGTAGTGTGAGCACACTTGTAAGACCTGCACAGAGTGAGAGTCCCGAGATTAGTGGTATAATTATTTTAAATTTAGCTTCTTCAGAGTTAAAACTCGGAAGAAAATGAGGAAGGCCTGGAGCTGTGATGGTAGAGGAGGTGCAGAGGAAGGGCTTTGACTTCAGCAGCAGAAGAGAGTGGGTGCCTGTAGTGAAATAATCCAGAAGTTCAAACCCTCTGTGTCTCTGCTTCTCCTCACTCTTTAAGTGCTGCACTTATGTTAAGCAATCCCCATTCACAATGAAAGCCGGTGTACTTTATTTGCTAACTGTGTCGGGGGCTCCTCTGGGAGCTGGAGTGCCAGAATTGGTTGGCTTTTTAGTGGGGCCTGTCAGGGGAATTGGCTACAGATGGGGAAATGAGACATGTTCACTTGTATCTGGTTTTAACCTCCCAACACTAGAGTAGAGGGTGGGTTTTGTTAAGTGCACTTTGTGGCTCTTTCTCCTCCATAACAGCCGACTACTTAATGCAAAATGCTGCTTCTCAGCTTTAACTCAGCAAGGCAAAGTGCTGCGTTACAAAAGCGCTGTGGGAGGGGAGAGAACTGGGCGGAAAGCACGCATGTTTATTTGCTCCCATTATGACACTGCTGCTGTGAACACAGATCGAAGCTTTCCTTCCAAAAGGCCCCTTGGCACAGGTTATTTGCACATAAATGGCCGCAGGTGATTTATTTATTCAGCACAGCTGGGTTCTGCAAAAGCAACTGTGGGCTATACCTGCCGATAGGCTAATACTCCTCCCTGCAGTGCTCAGAGGGCATGTGGAATTTGCTGTGCTGCAGGAGGCCAGACACTCAGAGACCATGGCTGAAATTTTCAAGGGTCTGGGGTAATTTTATAGATGCTCCGTCCTTTTTGCTCACTTGTTTGTTTTGCTCTATGACCATGGCATACACTAGCATATAAGGACTTGCGTGCACTGCCACGAGGAAAAGGATGATTATTAGGGGAAGAAGTCAGGAAAGAAAGGCTTGTGTTGTGTAACCAGGCTGGTGTGTTATGCTGTCATAGGAAGAGTTTGTATGTGAGGAAGCATCAGTCATGGGCTGCTGTGTGTTGTTCTTCAGGTGGAATTGGCAATTTTGTAACTTGCTGTGATGAATGCCACATGGCCATAGAAAAGTGATTCCTTATCATGAAGTGTTTGAAACCTGTATTAGAATTATCTATATATATGGCCAAGTCTAGATCTTGATGACTGGGTAGTGTTCCTTGAATACTGCTCATAGTGGTTTTGTGTCCTTTGGGGCTGTTAATGTCCACCATTCTGTAGCTAGACATCATGGTCTGTGCATTTTCACAGCACTATTAGAGAAAGGAAAGAGTTTGTCACAAACATCAAATTCAAAACTTCTTAAATACAGGATAAGACATATTTACCTCTACTGACTTCTAGAGTGAAAAGGACTTTCTGCATAGAGTATCTGGGTCCTGGAAGCTGGATACCCAGGAATATGGAATAGATTTGTTGGGAGAGGAGTATGTTTGGGGAGGATTGTAGGGATCAGTTGGTTATATACTTTAGTGGGGTAAACTAAGTATGCTGTGGAGACAGATATGTTTTAGAAACCACTTTGTAAAAACTGGGGTCCTCAGAGCTGTCAGTAGAGAAAGTGGACTGAAAAATCTCTCACATGTAACTTCAAAGGTGTCTAAAGACTTTCAAGTGCAAATGATGCTCAAACATCAGCTGAGAGCAGAGGGAATGGATTGTTTTCCCTCTCCCTGGTCTTTTTTTTTTTTTTTCCCTAAGGGGAATTATTCACTTTGATAGGTCCATAAAGGTTTTCCAAAGGAAAACCTGTTTCCATTAGACAGTATATTTGCATGAAAGGCCGAAAAGCCCAAACCCTACAGCACTGGAACCCCAAAGCACTTCTGTCTTTAGACATCTTTCTTTACTGAAAACCTTATTTGCTTCTCACTAGCTTGATCCGTTGTGTCTGGGCAGGGACTCTTGCCATATAAAATCTTAAGATGAGGAGGTTCTACCTTCCTCTTTCTCTTTCTTCTGCCCCTCATATTTGGATTGGATTAAAATTTGACATCTCCTCATCAAACAAGAACGGAGTTGAAGAAAAAAAATATACTGTGTGTTTAGGCAGTTGCTGCCACTGCCCATCTGGTGTAAGGGTGTGCTTATACACGACTTTGCATTACGGAATGGGAGAGTGTGGTGGTTGGGGAGTGAATTGAGATTTGAAAAGCCCAGGTTCCTACACTCACAGTTCTTGTATGAGTCCTTTACTTTTTCAGCACATCATCTTGCTGTTTGCAAAGAGAAGTTTATAAGATTCTCTGAAATCAGTAGAGGTGTTGTAAGCACATACATTCTATTGAGTCTAAGATTCTGGGCATTCTATAAACGCGTAAGAGTTTCAACCATTAAAATGAGCCAGTGCGGCTCTGGTTGAAAAATGCGGAAGGTAACTGGGGATTAAGTTCTGTTCTGGGTTCCTACTCCTCCTCCAAACCTTGCACACAAGAAGTTGAAATGTGTCTGCTGGAACCTGACATTCAGTTCCTTCCCATCTCTGAAGAAGCAGAAAATATTGTCTAGAATGTATACTTAGGAAGTCAGCATATGTCGATTTTTAATAGGACTGAGTTTATTTAATCTTTGTGTGCTACTTCTATAGGAATCAAGGTTTTTTCTCCAATGCCATCAGAGGAAATAGGACCATTTCCCAAGGTTCCTCCCCCCTTTTTTTTATAACAAAAGTCCATGTACTTAGGGTTAGCTCTATTATAAAATTTTCCTTTTAACAAATCCAGTACTACAAAAATGTCATGTGAAATGCTTCTTTCTCATTTCTGAACCATAAATCTAAATGTAGAAACTGGATTTTTCAGTGGTAAAGGGTCTGATTTTCTTTCATTCTCTTTTGTTTTATCCCCGTTTCTACCCTTGGAAACAGAAATGTCCTCATGTAAAGTAAAACAGCTTCAACTTTCTTGAGCTGATGGAGCAACTTTTATTGATACCAATTTAAAGGTCTTGGATGGAGGACCAAAATGTGAATGCATATAACATCCAGCTATTTCTTAAGTTACCATACTCTTGAACAACCTAATTCCTCAACAGTTTGTCTGAGGAGAGAGGGTAGGAGTGATGGTCTTACATAAATAATATGGAAAGGTTTAGAGTGCAGAAAACGAATTGGGATTTCACTGGGTTAGATGACTCACAAAAGCAGGATAATACTGTCCAAAAAAGCTGGAGTCAAGCCTGCTGCAGAGGATTGAAAAAGACCCAAATACGCCCAATTTGTGTTCATGCAATGATAGCTTATTAATCTTCTTAACTGTATGTATATCCATCAGATACTCTCTGAAGCCATCCTCTTCTTCCCACTAAAAGAATACCACCTGTGTGTGAGTACACTAGGCTAGTCTAGCATGCAAGAGTAGCATTCTGCACCATATTTTTGAAAGCTTGCTAGGTATACTTGGGTAAGCCACTGAAGGGGGGGTGTGGATGTCGTAAAAATTCCTTTAGAGGTTCTGTGTTGTCCCCTGCAGTTCTTGGCCATTTCTTAGATTACAAAGCCATCTAGGTCCTTAAGCCAGATATTTTCTTTCCCTTTCCTTTTTTTTTTTTTTTTAAGGGGGAGGGCACAGGTTCAAGGATGACAGGAAGATTGTTTTGCTTGTCCTCTACATCTTCCTTTTGCTGAGTCTCTAGAAGACTGCTTATTTCTCAGGAGGTGGGTTTGATTTAAATCCTTACTGCTAATTGAGCATTGAAGGGGTAGTTGAAACTGGGTCTGTTCTGTCCTAGATTATGGCTTTAAGAGTGCTGCTGTCTTGGTGAGAGGGTTTGCCTTACATTGTTTGCTGAGGAAGAGGAGATGAGGGAGGGAGGCAGGAAGCAAGAAAGAAGGGATATGTTAAGACACTAGAAACACATTATCTGTGTATGACCCAGAAGATGAGGCAGAGAGGGAGTATCTCGCATGAAAATTCAGCCAGAGTGTGGCTGCAAGGGAAGTTCTGAACATCTGCCAGTTTTAAATGGTTATACATGTGCTTAATTGCAGAAATATAGATGCCTCAATAATGTATGAATGTAAAGATTACCAACAGAATTACCTTAGACACCAGCTGGGTTTGGAGCAGAAGCCAGGTGGAAGTTTAATGAGCACCAATAGCACCTACATGTTCAAGGTCTGTTTAGGGATCTAGCAGTTAACTCTCCAAGAATGATTGCTTAGCTCTGCGCTGCCTCCCAGAGATGGCATGTGGATCAGTACACAATTGCTGGGATACCAGAGGTTGAAGGTGTTTGTGAGTACCTACAAAAATGAGACCAGGCTGGCTCCTCAGGGTGTCTGGAAAGGTGAGACTGGTACTTCATTTTTATGAAAGAAAACAGAGCAGAAATCCTGTTAGTTCTTTGAAGTAGGCTGTTGCTGGCCTGAATAGTGCCTTTGAGTTGATGTGATGAAGAAGGGAATGTTGTTCCTGGCGTGGCTGGAGGTAACAAAGTGGGATTTTGACCCTGAAGCACATTCTGCTTGAAGAAATAGGGTGCTTATGTTATGGCACATGTGAGCCAGTGCGAGACTAGAAATACCACTGGGATAAGTGCAACAGGACAAGCTGTAATCTGGCAGCAGCAAAGCTTTGCAAGATTCGCTTAGCATTTCACTCAAGCCTGAAAACCTGTAAAGGTCAAGGCAAATTCTGTACTTCCCCGGAATTGCAGGGAAGGCTGTGTTCCTGGTGTCTTGTGGGGTTGTTTTACACTTTTTTTGTTTGCTTATCTTCCTCTCCTTGTTTGTGCACGTGTGTTTTGCCGGCTACTGGGAATCAAGGGGGAAAATAAAAGTTTTAGTGTTAGGAATAAAAAGCCAGCGCCCCTCACACATGCGTAGCTTGCACACATACTTCCTGTGTTTGACAGTAAAATCAATTAATCATTAGGAATCTCCTCCTGGTATCAGCACAGAAAGGTTTCTGCTCTGCAGAAGGTAAAAAGTGTACAGAAAAAGACAAAAAGTAAAAAGAACCCCTCTATCTTCTTTTTCTCTCTCCTGTTTCCCTTTCCTTTCACATAGCCGCATGCTCACACCTGCAGATGTTGACACAGCAGTCTAGCTAGCCAGAGCTGCCAGTCAGTGCAAACATTGTGCGAAGGCAGTAAATATCACTTGGAAGAATAAATGCCCCCCATCAGTCCCATTTGGAAGGAATGTATTTTATAGGTCTCCTCGCTCTGCCCCTTGCTCTTTGTTCTCTGTTGAGAGAGAGCATGTCCATGGGGATCCCCTCACATTTCCTAAGAGACACGAGTGCCCCTTTCTGCCCTCTGCTTCCTGCAGGGAAGGAGATCCTGCAGAAAGTGCTCTCAGAAAACTTCAAGATGTTTTCTCCACTGATGGAGAGTGTTAGTCCCTTCTCTGTCTTCTGGCATACTTGTCCCCTGTGCCCATGTTTGCTCTTGATTTAATGCAGTGCTGAGAATGAGCCGTATTCCCAGGCTGCTGCATGGAAAGAAGGGTAAATAAGTCATCTCTGATAGCTGAAATCTTCAAGGTGAGAGGAGGGATCAAGCATAAAGCAGGAGGCACTTTACATTAAGGTGACCTGGTAGTCATTTGTTTGCAGAGAAACCCCATGGATATGTTGTGTATACTGCCGCACAGACAACAGTGCCACTGCAGAACAAAAAATGACATTTGTGGTACTTTGATCCTATATGTGGCTCATACAGCTCCAGCAGAGGTTGATCTTAGTCAAGCAGGATTACCTGTAGCTGGCCACCTGCTGGAAGTGGGCATGGCCTGGCACTTCTTCCTGCTTCAGCAAGGGCTCAGTTCATGCAAACTCTTCTTATAAGGAGCACTGGCAAATGGATCCCTCGCTAACAGGCACCACACAGATTCTAGGTTTCCTGTCTCTTCTTGGACATGAGACAAACTCATGCAGAAGGATAATACTGAGATTAAATGCAAAAAGTTTAGGTCACAAAAGTGACCTGAGACTTTGCATCCACACGGAGAAACCTCTCTGCTCTGCAGTCAACATTCACATTCACAGCAGTGCCACAGTGGTTCTTCCTACTTAATCCACACCCAACACTGCTATTATCACTAACTCTTCAGCCCAAGTAATGGAGGCCAAGACCCTTTTCCTGTTTGCCAAGTCAGTTACGAGCACGCATTTCTGCATCCTGCCCCAGCAGACAACATTATCTGTTGGGATGAAAGAGAGCACAGGCAGTGACCCTTTTTCCCCCTTATCTCAACTCACTGTGTCCTTAGTGTTATCTGGGGGGACTGAGTGCACCCTCAGTAAGTTTGTAGCTGACACCAAGTGGGGCAGTAGTGTCGATCTGCTGGAGGGCAGGAGGCTCTACAGAAGGATCTAGACCGGCTGGATCAATGGGCTGAGTCCAATTGCATGAGGCTCAACAAGGCCAAGTGCTGGGTCCTGCACTTGGGTCATAACAACCTCAGGCAGTGATACAGGCTTGGGAAGAATATCTGGAAAGCTGCTTGGCAGAGAGGGATCTGGGGGTGTTGATTGACAGCAGCTGAACATGAGTCAGCAGTGTGCCCAGGTGGTCAAAAAGGCCAACAGCATCCTGGCTTGTATCAGGAATAGTGGGGCCAGTAGGACTGGGGAAGCAATCATCCTCCTGTGCTCGGTGCTGGTGAGGCTGCACCTTGAATCCTGTGTTCAGTTTTGGGCCCCTCACTACAAGAAAGACACTGAGGTGCTGGAGAGAGTTCATAGAAGGGAAACGAAGCTGGTGAGCGGTCTGGAGCACAAGTCTGATGAGGAGTGGCTGAGGAAGCTGGGGCTGTTTAGCCTGGAGAAAAGGAGGCTGAGGGGAGGAGACCTTATTGCTGTCTACGGCTCCCCGAAAGGAAGTTGTAGCATGGGAGAAATTGGTCTCTTTTTTCCAGATAATAAGGCTAGGATGAGAGAAAATGGCCTCAAATTGTGTTGGGGTGGTTTAGGTTAGATATAAAGAAATATTACTTCACGGAGAGGGTTGTCAAGCATTGGAACAGGCTGCCCAGGGAAGTGGTTGAGTCACCATCCCTGGAGGTGTTTAAAAGATGTGTAGATGAGGTTCTTAGGGACATGGTTTAGTGCTAGAGTTAGGTTATGGTTTGACTTGATGATTCTGGGGGTTTCTTCCAACTGAAATTATTATATGATGCTATAACAACTATTAGTTCACTAAAACGTCTAAATAAAAAATCCAGTTACCCCCCCACCCCCCCAACCTTTGGAAGACTTTTTAAGTTCCAGACCCCAGTTTAAAAAAAAAAAAAACACCAAAAAAAAACAAACCACAATGTGCTGATATGAACATTGAAATTCTGTGGCAATAACTGCAGCATGTTTGAATTGGAAATTATTTGCTTTCTCTAATCCTCAAAATAAGCCAAATAAACCCAAACCACCTCACTGCAAAGGTGACTCTCACTTTTTCATCTGTTTGGAGTTGGCTGTGATGATCCTGAATATTTCTCCATGACTGAAAGGAAATAAAATCCAGCCTTCTGTGACTGCAGCTCTGAGAGAGTTTGGTTTGTTCCAGCAGGTGCAGTGGGTTTAGTAACTGTAAGGAAAAGTCTCTCTGGTTGAAAATACAACCGGGAATTAAGAAAGGTGAGGCAGAAGTCTGCTTTGTGAGAGATATTAGTCAAGTTGTTGAAACTTGGATTTTTTATTACCCCTTCTGTTCAAGGCTGACTGGCAGGCAGGCTGCACTGATACATTCACTGCTACAAATTTTCAACTCTGGCCAGAGTCTGCAGCTGAGGATGATGTTAACAAGGAAGCTAGTGGTTGGCTCCTTGGCTTAGGAGTCAATTGTATGCTAACCTCCATGTATAATTTAAAAGCAGCTTGAGGGAATACTATCTTGTGAGTTCCTTTAAACTCTGCCATCTGGCCAGGGCCCCTGGTGACACATGAGCTGAGCCAAAGAGTCATAGTCTTCCAGCTGCGCCCTGTCTCACCTCCTGCGCTCCCCTTTACCCTGCAGACTGCAGAGGGAGTCCACTGACATCAGATCCACCTCTGCACCACCTGGAAGCATCCCTACAACTAGGGTCTCCTCCGTCTGAGGACATTTGGCAACTCATTGCCTTGCCAGCATGGCCTAGCTCTTTTCAAGAAGAGCTTTAGATAGATGAGAGTACAGATATTACTTTAGATTCATTTGTCAAGTCAATGCCACAATGGAAACACTTTTTCTTGGACTAGTTTCTGGGTTTGGGGGTTTTGTTTGTTTGTTTGTTTTGGGGGTTTTGATGATGTTATTGTGTTTGTGTGGTGACTGTGGTTTGGTGTAGGGGATTTTGTGTGTTGGGGGGGTTTATTTATTTATTTTTGTGTGTTGTTGTTGTTTGGTTTTTATATTATTGTCTCCTGAGAAATCACCTCCATTTGAATTTCAAGGAAGATTATTTTTATTTTCTGTAAGTCCAAAATGTACATTTTTATACATCAGTAAATTAAGTGCTTGATCTTTGTTCTTCTTGGTCCCCTGTAAAACTGTGCGTTCTGATTTAATACAGGAGTTGTCTGTCACTGACAATGGATGACTCTCTCTAACAGAACTGTTGACGCACAAAAGTTATTTCCATCACACCTACAAGCTTTAAAGAATGTGTTTTGCAGATGCAATTAATTTGAAACAAACCCTATGTATCCTGTAGAAAAATTAGGACACAGCAAATCCCGGCAAAAAATAATGGCAGCTAAGCCTCTTCCTCTGTCAGAACTGCACACAGAGCAGAGTGGTTCAGAAGCAGACACTGGGACTACTCTACCCTCAGAACTGCAAAGCCCATTAAAAAATTCAGGGGTGTGCCCTTTGCTGGATGGAATCATATTGGCTTGGATGGGTCATTTCACCTCAGATCCTGTTCTAGTGAATAGCTACTGTAAAGGGTATTAGTGGGGTCATTTGTGGCAATATCCTCTTAAAAGGCAGCTAAAATGTGCGTGAAGTTGGAGGAGAGTGTCCTAGTGCCAGCCGCACTGTTAATCGCCTGGGCTGGTGCTGGGAGGAGGCAGGAAGGGAGGTGAGATCTCCTGCTGCATCGGGGCTGAGGTAAGCTCCGTACCCTCCACTGCAATTTTGACTTCTCTGAGGCACATTGCTTGACACCTCAGCCTTGGTGGAGAAGAGAAAGAATATCTCTGATGTGTTTTAAGCAGTTTGTGCCTTGTAGGACAGCGCATCTGATGTGATTGCCTGGTCTTTAGTAGCATCATATATTATGATGTTTGTATTACCACTATAGGAAGGAGGACAGGCAGGTGCTAGGCAGCACGCAGGCACTGCATAAGGAAAGTGGCCCACCATCTGGCAGAACTTCAAGGCTGCTCCTCCATCTATTGCACTGATTTTTTTTTTTTTAAATTTAATTTAATTTTATGTTTTATTTTATTTTTCTTCTTTTCTGGGAAGGGACAAAGGCCTGATCTGATCTATGGCTTGGTCTGCATAAAGGTCAGTGTGTTCAGACCTGACCAGTTTGAATATTAGAAGTGATGCTTGACTGTTTTTGTTACTTGTCTTGCATTACTGGGAGACTGAATGTAGGACAGTGTTTGGGCTTAACATGAGGATACCTGGCAGCAAGTTCAGGCAGTGGTAAGGCAAATAATAGGATTTATTAAATACCTGCTTGCCATTTAGTCAACAAACTTGCCATGCAGCATGCTGCATCCAAATAAATTCACAAGAGCTTTGGACCATGAAGGTTCACAGAATCACAGAATCGACTGGGTTGGAAGAGACCTCAGAGATCATCAAGTCCAACCCTTGGTCCAACTCTAGTCCGTTTACTAGATCATGGCACTAAGTGCCATGTCCAATCTCAGTTTAAAAACCTCCAGGGATGGCGAGTCCACCACCTCCCTGGGCAGGCCGTTCCAATGCCTGACCACTCTCTCTGTAAAGAATTTCTTTCTAATATCCAGCCTAAATTTCCCCTGGCAGAGTTTAAGCCCATGCCCCCTTGTCCTGTTGCTGACTGCCTGGGAGAAGAGACCAATCCCCGCCTGGCTATAACTTCCCTTCAGGTAGTTATAGAGAGTGATGAGGTCACCTCTGAGCCTCCTCTTCTCCAGACTAAACAACCCCAGCTCTCTCAGCCTCTCCCCATAGGTCTTATGTTCAAGTCCCTTCACCAGTCGTGTTACTCTTCTCTGGACCCGCTCCAGCACTTCAATGTCTTTCCTGAACTGAGGGGCCCAGAACTGAACACAATACTCCAGGTGTGGCCTCACCAATGCAGAGTACAGGGGAAGGATCACTTCCCTTGTCCTGCTGACCACGCTATTTTTGATACAGGACAGGATACCATTGGCCTTCTTGGCCACCTGGGCACACTGATGGCTCATGTTGAGCTTCTTGTCAATTAGTACCCCCAGGTCCCTTTCTGTCTGACTGCTCTCCAGCCACTCTGTGTCCAGCCTGTAGCGCTGCAGGGGCTTGTTGTGACCAAAGTGCAGCACCTGGCACTTGGCCTTATTGAACTTCATCCCATTGGAATCAGCCCATTTTTCCAGTCTACCCAGATCCCTCTGCAGAGCCCTCCTGCCTTCCAGCAGGTTGACACTCCCTCCCAACTTGGTGGCATCAGCAAATTTGCTGATGGTCTCAATCCCCTCATCTAAATCGTCAATAAAGATGCTAAACAGGACTGAACCCAACACTGACCCCTGGGGAACACCACTAGTGACTGGCCGCCAGCTGGATGCAGCCCCATTCACCAGCACTCTCTGGGCCCGGCCCTCCAGCCAGTTCTTAATCCAGCGTAGAGTGCACTTGTCCAAGCCACGGGCTACCAGCTTTTGCAGGAGTATATTATGGGAGACAGTGTCATAAGGCCTTGCTGAAGTCCAGATAGACCACATCCACGGCTTTCCCCTCATCCACCAGGTGAGTCACCTGATCATAAAAGGAGATCAGGTTGGTCAGACAGGACCTGCCCCTCCTAAACCCATGCTGGCTGGGTCTGATCCCTTGTCCATCCTGAAGGTGCTGTGTGATTCTCTTCAGGATGATCTGCTCCATAACCCTGCCAGGCACCGAGGTCAGGCTGACAGGCCTGTAGTTGCCAGGGTCAGCTTTGCAGCCCTTTTTGTGGACTGGGGTAACATTGGCCAATTTCCAATCATATGGGACCTCCCCAGTGAGCCAGGACTGTTGGAAGATGATGGAGAGCGGCTTGGCAAGTTCTTCTGCTAGCTCCCTCATCACCCTAGGATGGATCCCATCTGGTCCCATAGACTTGTGAGGATCCACATGGCTCAGTAAATCACCAACTATTTCCTCCTGGAATACAAGGGGCCTATTTGGCTTCCTATCTCTGTCAACCACCTCCAGAGATGAGTTGTCCTGAGGGCCACCTGTCTTACTGGTAAAAACTGAGACAAAGTAGGTATTAAGTACCTCAGCTTTCTCCTCATCTTTGTTAACTATATTTCCCTCAAAGTCCAACAGAGAATGGAGGTTTTCCTTGCCCCTCCTTTTGTTATTAACATATTTGAAGAAGGACTTTTTATTATCCCTGACAGAATTGGCCAAATTAACTTCAAATTGCACTTTTGTTTCCCTGATTTTTTTTCTGCATGATCTAGCTATTTCCATAAACTCTTCATAAGTAGCCAGCCCTTTTTTCCACAGTAGGTAAAGTCTCATTTTATTTCTGATTTCATTCAGAATCTCCCTGTTTAGCCAAGCCGGTTGTCTTCCCTGCTGGCTAGCCTTTTGGCACACTGGTATAGCCTGTTCCTGTGCTCTCAAAACCTCCTGCTTGAAGCATGTTGACCTCCAGCACTTGAACAAGTGGGAAAGCCTTATTAGATGTTAGTAAGAGCAGGCACCATATTTTCTCTTGAGACCTCGCCATCAGCTTGCAGCACATGCACGATGGCAGAAGAATCACACAGTGTCTGTAATGCTTCATGACAACCAAATATCAAAGGTTTCCATACCAATACACTCACCATTAGGTTTCCTTATTCATGCTCCCACCTACCTTGGCTTCTCCCCAGAGCTGGAGTGGGAGGACACTGTCAATTATTCTATTTGTGCTCTGCCGGCAATCTGAAACTCTGCCCATTATTCTAGGAAAGACAGCTGTTTTTGTAGAAATGAATGGCTGAAAACAAGTTAACAATGCTGACACTTAAATTGACATAATTAGGCTTCAGAGTCAATACCCACAGAGACCTGTGAGAGGAGCTGGTATTTATCATAGCTGTTGTTTCAGTTCTTTTGCAAAGGGATAAAGTGGAGCTTGCGCAGCGGTATAATAAAGAGGAGAAAAGAAAAGGGGGGAGGGGACTGGCGGGGGTAACAAACAATCCCACCTGGTTTGTAACCATAAACATTATCGTTTTGCTAAATAGAGAGCTGCAGAATCCCATAGTCTTTGCTAAAAGATGTGCTCCCATGCACTGTTGGCTGCTTATGCAGTCTGGCCCTTCTCTTTCCCAAATATTTTCTACATAATATCATGGTTTAATTGTTGCATGTTTTTGACGTATAGCCTGCCTGCCTTTGCTTTATTCCCTCTTGTTTTCTTTTTCAAATCCTGTTGCAATGCCTTTCCTTTACACATCCTCGCTCATCACAATGCAGAATTTTAGATCCAGGCATGCAGCTTTGTACCTCCTTGTGTGAAATCTGCAGTGGTGTCCATTTGTGCCTTCTTCTGCTCTTGTGGTCTGCACATGTAGGGTGTTATTGTGTTATTCCTTGCACATGTAGTGTTATTGAGTGGTAACTTTGTTTACAGTACACTAACTAGAACAAGAAAATGAGTTATCATAGAGCAAAAGGAATAATCTTTTTAATAAACTCTACAACCCCTTTGCTGGTTTACCTGGAAACAGCTCTGAGCAACCTGATACTAGCAGAGGTGCTTGAAGTCTTTTTGTTGTTCTTCTTCCTGTGCAACAATTGTAGAACAGTGCAGAAGCTCAAGCTCTCTCCCTCCGTTTGAGTAATGAGGCCACTGGAGGTAGAAGCTGAGATGCCAACAGAGTTGTACATCGAAAGTGCTGAAATGCTCTTAAAACAGACCTACATAATTAAAGCACTTCACGTTTTCCTGGAACACTGGCTTTGTGCGATTAGTTTCCTGACAAGGAAGTCTGTTTAAAGTGTTTGATATATTTTATTTTATTTTTTAGCACTGCTGGAGCCAGGGCATAGTATACCCAGAAGCAATACAGCTTTTATAGGAATCTGTGTCTTTCAAGCTGGCATTTGCCCTTTTGCAAGCAGAAAAGAAATGCTGAAGTCTTTACAATGCCTAGTGAATCCCCCAAGTCAGCCACAGAAGTCTGAAGGCCTATAGTGCAAGGCGCAGCATAGATTCAGGCTCTCCTCCAGGACTGTTGTTTGAAAACAATGAAAAGGGCTCTAGTTGCAGAAGTCAGAGAAAAATTCAGTATTCTCCAAAGACAAAAGATACCAAAGGATACTTGTGTTGGAAGCTGCCCTCAAGTAAAGAGCCGGGGGTAAGTTTTGGCTTTGCCTCTTCCTACAGTTCCAGCTTGCTTGGATCCAACCTTGTGGTTTGCTTAGGCTCTTCAAAAAAACAAAACAAAACAACCAACCAACCAAAAGCGATTATAAAATATTTTTTTCTCCCCCTTTCCTTACAAAATAAAAAAAAAACTAGAATAAAAAGTGCTTAAGCCAGAGAAAAACAGTAAGGGAATGGTAAAAATGCAGCATTCAACTTCCCTGAGGCCACTCAGGACTGCAGTGGTCCCCACTGCTTCAGGCAGCCTGCCTGGAGCAGAGAGAAGCTTGAAACTTCTTTTCCCGTTACAGAGAAGTGCTTTCCTAGAATGTCATCTCTCAGCCTCAATGTCTAATGCCCATGGGACAGCATTAGTTCCAGGCTATTTGCTGTGTTTCTAACTAGCAAGCATGGATGGACTCTCCAAGTCTACTTCTCCACACTGGCTTCTGATGTCTCTGTGCTCAAAACAAGGACTTTCAGTCCAAAATGGCATTTATTCTAGATTAAGGAAATCATCAAGAAAGAGGGAAAAGGGAAAAGGAGCACAGCATGTTTATCTTCAGTTTCTTAACATGAGAAATTATTCCAACCTCTCACAAATTAGCAAACGCGATTCATAGAGTAAAGGGACTGGCTGGCTTTCAAAGAAAATAGTGGAGAAAGAGCCTAGCAAAGAGAAACCATTCCCCTGGTGAGACCACACCTGGAATATTGTGTCCAGTTCTGGGCCCCTCAGTTCCAAAAGGACAGATAACTGCTGGAGAGAGTCCAGCGCAGGGCAACAAAGATGATAAAGGGAGTGGAGCATCTCCCTTGTGAGGAAAGGCTGAGGGAGCTGGGGCTCTTTAGCTTGGAGGAAACTGAGGGGTGACCTCATTAAAGTTTACAGATATATGAAGGGTGAGTGTCACAAGGATGGAGCCAGGCTCTTCTTGGTGACAACCAATGATAGGACAAGGGGTAATGGGTTCAAACTGGAACACAAGAGGTTCCACTTAAATTTGAGAAGAAACTTCTCAGTGAGGGTGACAGAGCACTGGAACAGGCTGCCCAGGGGAGTTGTGGAGTCTCCTTCTCTGAAGACATTCAAAACCTGCCTGGACACCTTCCTGTGTAACCTCATCTAAGTATTCCTGCTCCAGCAGGAGAATTTGACTAGATGATCTTTTGAGGTCCCTTCCAATCCCTAACATTCTGTGATTCTGTGACTACTGTATGCTCATGAAGACAAAGAGTATTTTAAGTCTTTGTCCTGCTAGTTGTTCTCTGTGGGTGTATCTGTTTTGCTAGTCCAAATTTAAAAAGAAAAAAAAAGATTAAAGAAAAGGAAAGATTCATGGTGGCTAGGTTAGGAGAAGCTGCTCAAATTTGATTCAGACCAAATAGTGAGCAAAACCTTGACCTCTGAAATGAAACATGGCTTTCTGCCTCAACACTGTATATCTAAGCTTCAGAGACTTATTTGAAGTGAACTTATAACTTTGTATAAGCTATCTTATACAAACTTTGGGCATAAAGCTAAACTATGCAATTTAGGAGGATGGTCCTTGGAACCATCTAATGGTAACAGTGACAGACTCATCCTGCAGTCTGAATGTCTGTCTGTCTCCCTCTTCCTTCTTGAATCATCTAAGGTTCCTGGACTCTTAGCTTACACATCTCAGCTGAGGTAAGCCTGGGTGTAAATGGTGGACACTCCCTATGCTATTTTCTTGTAGGGAAAGAGTGTGTTCTCAAATTAGAATAAAATGGATGTACCTAGACCTCTGGTTTACTTGAGGTTGTCTGAATATCATGGAAGATCAAACTAGACCCTTTAGGGATGCCTGGTCTGCATGGCTCCCTGTGCTAATAGTTGCTCTGGAATGTTACTGGAGGACTCCCCAACACACTTGAATAGGAGAGTATAAACCTGCTAAATATCTCTGTTTGGCATCTCTGTGTAATTGTTAAACTCAAATTGTTAAACTCAAGTGACAGGTCTCCTGTTCATCATCCTGCAGTTGAAACACAAGTTTTTAGCTGTTGGATGACTGCAGAGATGAAAAACAGCTGGCTGGGAGCTGAACATGAGCAATGGGCCAGACCAGAGCTACATCTGCTCACTTAAGACTGAAAAGGCAGAGGCAACCAAATCAGCTCTGCTTTTGCTGCAAATCAAGGTTCTGATATTTATCCTGAAAAATGAGTCAAGATGACTGCCATGTTGTCAAGGTTGAAGCCATGTCTTGCCTCTCTGATTCTCAGGCAAAGCAGAAGCTTCTCTTGAAAGCTTAGAGTTGTTTGGGGTATGGGATAGCTGGTTTCTGTTAATTTGTCAACAGCCATGGGATGAATGGCTATCACAAATCTTGCGAGCTTCTATTCCAAGTGTGATATACACTTCATCTGCCTTTCCTTCTCTGGGTATTATTTTCATGTATGTAATCAGTGTAACACATAAAAGAGCTGCTAGAAAAAGGAAAAAAATAAACAAATACAACAAAAGAAACCCCAAGCAACACTCCTTCTCTCCATCAAGTGTACCACAGTTGATCTAGGGGAACAAATGGGGAGTAGAAAAAATGATCCATGACAGATGTTAGTCGCATCATTGCTTCGCTACTGGAAGTTGCTTTGATTTTCCCAGTGAAAGGGTAAAGAACCAGCACAAAAACAGCACCAAATACTTTTCAACTAAAGCATGTTTACATTTTAGATACGAAATGCTTATGAGCTGCACTGTGTATGCCACAAACCTAGAGGGTAAGCAGTTTTCTGATGCGCAAGTCAAAATGCCAGCTAAAAAAGAAAAGGTTTATCAAACTATGTTCATCAGGGTTGCTTTGAACTTCATGCCACATTTAAGAATGCCGAGTGCTTTTCAGTTTCAAACTTCTTCACATGCATCTTTGAATTAATTTTTAATGGCTGTGAGAGATGACTGAATATTATCCGCACCTCATATTTGAGGAAGACTAGGACTGACATGAATTGTTGAAAGCAGTGGGAGGAGCAGGTAAGATTTCTGTTTGGACTAGTGGGACTCACCTTTTTCAAAATCATAAATGGAACACAGGTGAGTTGGATATAAAGGCTATCTTTTATTGGTTGCCAAGATCACAATTTTGTTAGTCTACTTGACAGCACATAACCTGTCATAGAGGCTGTACAAGTGGAGTCCATGCTACAGATACTCTCTAAAGAGAGGCCTGGAAATATTTAGTCTGCCAAAAGTACCAGTGCTGGTATTTTGCTCAGTAATATCCTTGGCTTCTTTCTACCATTTATGAAAAAAAAAAAGTTGTCTCTTATTAAAAACAAAACAAAAAACCAAACCCCAAACCTGTTAATGTGTAATGCTCAAGCAGGCAGTAGAGACCTCTTAATTCCAAGAAAACCTGGTAGTGGGATGGTGTTGTATTTTTAAAACACATGGACTGATGAAATCAAATGCTTTTGGAGGGAGGGCAATCCAGGGCATTACACCTTACATGGCAGCTTTTGAAACCAAAGTGTCAAAACAACAACAACGACAAAAACAAACAAACAAACAAAAAACCAACGTGGTGGAGGTGGGACACCACTACCTGTTCCACAGACATGTGAATGAGGCAACTGGAGAGCTAATGGACTACTGATTAAGCACATTTTAGACATTCACTTAACTAAAGGAAATATTATTGTACTGCGGTTACCCAGGAGGTCAGAGATTTCACAGTTTAAAGCCATAAGAAGCATCCCTGAGGGTTATTAAGCCGTAACCTTTCAGATCTCCCAGGAATGAGCATTCAGCAATGTACCATTAGTCTGTGAAATCACATGGTCTTCTTACCCTCCCTTCCTCCAATTTTTTTTACATTCACCTGCTGGGTCTTGTCTTAAATTAGATTGCAAGCTCTTCCTGGCTTTCTTTGTATTTGCATAGAGACTAACACAATGGGGCCCTGATACTGAAAGAGGCTTTTGGATCCTACTATAATACCAACATATGAGTAATGAATAGCTAATAATAATGATAATAGTGTCTGCTTTGTGTATGAGCTTCCCTTTTTTTTTTTTTTTTCTGCTCTCATTCGTGTGAGTTACCTTACCCTCAAGTGCCTTCAACCCACAATTCCTTTCCTTATTTTGCTTTTGTAAATTGGAGTGTCTCCAGTCTAGCAAGAAGCATTATGCTGACATGCTGGGGAAGAGCACAGGGTCCTAATGGGAAGAAGAGGGCACATGACAGGTAGCATAGATGTTTGGTCAGGTCAAATGACAGCAGTGTACCTCGGGCCTCGAGCTCCATCCAAGCTGCCTTTATATATGTTTTGGTAGCCTCTCTCCTGTGGTTTACTCTGATTCTTGTGACCTTTCCAGCTCTGTTTCTTGCTTCACAGTTACAAAGAGGGGATGCTAAAGGCAGGTCTATGCAGAAGCCCATGCTATAAACAGGGATGGCTTTTCTAAGGGAAAGTTGCCTCTACTCTGAAGAGAATTCTCTAGAGACAGATCACCCTTCCCTCAGAGGGAAAAGACTGGCAAAGCACAGAAGGCAACCTATGTAAAAGGAAGAACAACTTTCCACCAAAATGTTATATGTCAGAATTAAAATGTTAAGAGAAAGAGTAGGGTACAGTTAGTTACCTGTGAGCTGCCATGGTCTAGCACTGATTACAGCTCAGTTTAAATGCTTAGTCACTTCTAATGGCTGCCTATTTCAGCACTGTCTCAATTGTCTAACCCTTTAAATGTGAGGAATACAAATTTCTGTAGTGGATTTTTTTTTTCTGATGATGGTAGTGTTGTGTGTGTGTGTGTAATGTTAAGGTGGATACTTAGCCTGGGTAGATGCACACACCTCTTTGTGTTACCAATTATTTTTGGATTTGTGTATTTCCTATTGAGTTTTCTTTCTTTCTCTTACCCCTGGGAAGGTGATCCATCGCTATCTAGAAGGTATGAATAATAAAAAGTAATGCTTTGCTTAAGCTTGTAATTCCCAGGCCAGGTGAAAACGAAGGCATGTTGAAGTCCTTACAGGGAGGTCTTACACTGGAAAGGCCAGTCCTTTAATGGACTTTCTGTAGCCCCCTTTGCTCCTCACACCCTGTGCTTGCATCATTTTCAAGTGACTTTCATGCTACCGCACAGTTGCTTCGGGGCCAAGGAGCATCCCAGCATTCCCTTAGTCAACTGAAGCTGAAGCAGAGGGGAGTGCTGCCAGAAGGATGCTCTGTCTCCTGTGTACACACACAACAGCTGTAGATCAGAATGTGATATCAGAGAAGAGGTAAGGGCCTTACCTTTGGAGAGTCACATCCATGAGCATGTGTCTTGTTTTAAGGGGGAGATGATGCTTTGGGAAGACTGTTGTTTTCCAGAATAACCAAAAGCTGTGCAGTGCATTGCTGTCTCTTGTTTTCAGAGGTGTGTATGCTCCATTGACTGCCTTGGTGCATTTTCTAAAGATAACCATGAGTTAGTCTGCCTGTCTGTCTGAAGGGGATACAGTGGTAAGGATGGGTCTTTTCCAGGATAGTTTTTGGCTGGAAGGAGGCTTTGAGAGTGGCGTAGAAAAGGAAAGAGATAACCCCCAGGAAAGTCAAACTATCTATTTATTTAGTTATGTGTTTTGGGTTACGTTTTGCATTAATCGCTGCCACACACAGGAGCCCTGTAATTTATTATTGGTGATAAGTGTGGACAGTAGCTATTAGTTTTGCTCCCTGTTCTAAAACGTGGCAAGCAGGGACACTTAGATTTATGGAACATGCATTATTCAAATCTCAGGGCCCGATGGCTCAGCATGAACAATCCCAGCTATTTCCAGAACCTTTCAGTCTTTCCTCTATTCCTCTTTGTTTCTCCCTTCCTTTGCTTTTTCTTTTCTTGCTGTTTTGTTAGGCTGGATTAGGACAAGCAGAATTTATTTAGGCCTGGATAGCTCCAGTGAAACTAATGGTTGCACAGCATCGACAAGGCAAGTCTCACAGGGATTTCACAGGGTAACCCAGAGGGGCCTGATTATTGCCCATTATGCAGCACCGAAGGAAAAGGTGGTGTGTGTTTGGATAGATATCTGTTAGAAAATGCTGATGTGGTGAAGTAAAAACTGGGTGAATAGATTCCTGGGTTAAAGCCTTGCTTATTTAGCTTTTAATGGCTGGCATCCTCTGAAACTGTTGTAGGACTGAAGACTGTATGTCTACCTAGGCTAGTGCTCCAGGCACTAAAGCTACTTCACCTCTCATTGTAAGGAGTGAACCACCTCTAGATATGCCTGAACTCGCTCTCACATCTGAGCTCATAAATGTTAACAGGTGGATTCACACCAAGGATCTAGATACCTCCACTCTCTTCTTTCTGTATACACTGAAGGGTACGAATTGTGGGAGCTGAGGGGCTTCCCCTGGCAGACAGTCCCTCTAGCCAGTGCAAATATTTTTGGCTAATTTCTCCCTCTAACTGGTTGCAACCACTGCTTGATCACTGAATGGCTGGGGTCAGAAGGGACCTGTGGAGATCATCTAGTCCAACTCACGTTGGATTACAATATCTCAAGAGAACAGTGCAAAGAATTTCTGCAGGGAGGCAGAAAAGTTGGTTTCTAGGAAACTCCTACTTATGTGCAGTTAGAAATAAAAGAAAAAATCCAGTGTGGAGCCATGGGAAAGCTAGTAAATTCTGAGGACCCTTCAGACTGGGCGATAAAATCCAACAGTGGCAGCAAAACTGAAAATGAAATCTTTATCACTAAGAGTAATGTATGGGGCTTAAACAGAACCACAGCTTGGAAGGTAATAATAATCAAGGAGCGATGCTCAAAGCTGGAGCAAAATTTCAGCAAAATTAAATCGAGTGGCTTTATCAAGTGACTTGATACCACCTGGGGAAGTCCAAATAACACCTAGTGTACACACACTCTGCTGAAGTGTTAGAAGCCTCCACATGAGCACATCTGTGCCATCTGAGGTATGTTTGTATTGGAATGCCTTCCTTTTGTGCAGGAATGGAAATCACATGTATTAGTATAACTTTCTTTTTTTATCAATGTAGGTATATCTGTTCTGGGCTTGTAAGATAAAACCACTACATTTTCACACACATAACCCTTGTTTCAAATAACATAGTGCCTTTTAAAAATGCTGTTGGAAATAAGTGGTAAGAAACCTGCAAAGCATGAGAGACAGTGGAGAACTGAAGGAGAGGGCCAAGCTATGGGGGCTCAGAAAACTAGAGTCTGAGGGTTTATTTACACTTCATTAGCTCACATACATTTTTTTTTTTTAATCTGCCCTTCTGTTAAGTCGTCAAGTGGGGAGCCAGGTAGCCTTAGCTAAACACATAAAAATATAATATATGGATACAAATATCCTTCTTTACCCAGCATGACTGGTAGGTACACAAACAGGCTGAGCAAATACAATGAGCCCTGGTATTGTTGTTATTCCCATACTAAATCACGGCAGACAAAAAAACTCCTTTTTTTTTTTTTTTTTTTTGTCTTCTGTTGAGACTGCTAGGAGATGCTCCCAGGGCTAAGTATCTTTTAAAGAAATAAATGAGGCAGATTTGGGGGGGAGGAGGCACAGGAATAATAAACACACAACAGAGTAAATGGCAATTCTGAATCAAAATGGATTGGGGAAAAAAAATCAATGGGATACCACAAATTCTGTCTCTGGGCAGGGAAAAATGCAGTAAGGTCGCAGACAAGCATTCTCTGTACATTTGTGTGGGCTCTGGCAAAATACCAGTTCTGATAGAGCCTTTACTGAGAGAGATTTCAGGTCCTGAAGACATAAGCGTGTTAACTGTTTGTCAGCCTCTGAAATACCATGACAAGGAGATGCTCAAAGCCATGCTTTTGATGATACCTTAGGAAAGAACCAAAATCCGTACTAGTTCAGAATTGGACCAAAGTTAGACATCCTGCTTGCAAGTGCTGCTGAACTTCAACATGTCATCTGGAACACAACTTTGTGGCTTGTGCCTTTCTATAATAGGATTACTCTGAATTATCCGAACTGAAATTGAACACACATAGCAGCAGCACATGGACTGGAGAAACAGTTTATCAGGCTCAAGCAAATGTTGTTTGTAGCAGCTAATTTCTTGAATGCACAATAAGGAGTACTGGCTCCCATTTTTGGTACTCTGGATGTTAGTTCTGAAACAGAATGTTATATCTGGTTGGATTTTTTTTTTTTCCTCTGGGGAGAAACAAAACCACACTGTGTGTTAATATATATATATATATATGTAAATAAAAATAAAAATTAGCCACAAATCAGGATGGAAGTTTGGAAAGGCAAGAACAAAACAGATGACGGGAAATTAATTTCTAGGAAAACTTCTGAGGAAATTGAGTATGATACAGTCCAAAGCTTTGAGATTGACACATACCTGCTGAACACTTCGATTTCCACAAACTAGCATTTTTATATAGATTTTCCAACATAGGTTTTTCCAACGTGTGTTTCTTATTGTGGCTCAATCATTATGAGTGACTCAAATAGACCAAGTTGGTGTCTTCCCAGAGGAATCACTTGAAGAGTAACATGACACAAAACTTCCAGTAAGAAGATTATTAAAAACTTGGATGATAGTTTTAAAAGTCTAGAGGGAAAGGTAAGGATATTGATGAAATCCTTACAATGCTTTGTGTATTATTTATAGTGTTAGGATAACTCATAGAGGTGAAATACACTTCCTGTCCCAAATTCAGCATGTTCGGAACAGAACATTCTTGAAAGTATGTTAACAGGCTGCTATCAAGTATCTGTAAAGTATTTTCTCTGTTTGTGAATACAGGTGAGAACATGAAACTGTGTGGATATAAAAGAGGTGTTGAGGAGAACAGACTAGCCATAACACCCACAAATTTTAGATGGTCTCAACACCTGGAACCAAATCTTACAGGTTGTGTATTTATGAAAAAAGAAGGAGAAAGACAAGATGACCAAGAGCAGTCATACACTAAGTGCATCAGCAATGCCAATAGCATGTGCCAGAGGTTTCTGGCAATAGGTATAAAGGAGAGATTAATGGACCTATCAGGAAATGAGCATAATAATTAGTGAAGAGTAAAGGCAATTAATATGTTATTTATAATGTGGTTCTTCTCTGAAAAATGCAGTGTTTGGTAAGTCCCAGCTGGCATCTGTGAGGGTGGAATTTGATCCTTCCTGACTCAGACAGTGGGGCGTGGGGAAAGATGCACTCTTTCCAGCAGTAGCTGGGAGATCTAGTGTTGCCCATGTACTTAGGTTGTGAGAGACACCTTCCTTGAAAACACAGCCCAGATTTTTAGGAATGTATTAGTTAAATCCAGCATCTCAGTCTTTGCTCAGAGACCTAGCTGCCATAGTACCAAGATCTGTCCCTCCCCCAGTTAGGATTTGACTTTTAATAGCTTCCCTTTCTCTGCTTGTATCTGATTTTTACATGTTTTCTCCTCTTTTCCAGCTATAAGTGATATTGCCTAGGGTAAGCGCTCTTTTATTCCTTCCCTACAGCCTTCTTTGTCGCATTAACTCTCAAGACATTGCTAACCTAATCTGAGAGTCCCTGGTCCTCCAGTAGGCTAGTCCACTGAAGTCATTTGTACCCAGTAAGTTCCGGTAGAGTCCAGCAGGCAACATGCAAGGGGTTGGGAGTTCTGCTCTGGATTCTCCCTCTCTCTTAATAGTTTTGATCTGTTTCATCTATCACTGCCTCAGTTTCTCCACCTGTAAAATGGATATAATAATGAAGTCTTAAGCTTACCTAGAGCAGGAGTTGGCTCACTGAGAGTCTTAAAAATGTGATGCTGGCAGATGTGGAAGGAAGGACATGTTGAACACTGAAGTAAAGAAGGCTTATTATATTAAGTTTATCTTGGTATCCCTCTCAGATTCCTCCAGGGAATTTCTTTTTTTCATGCTAAACTGTGATTAGTCGAGTTCCCGTGTAGCACACTTAAATTTTTGTAAGCACTGGTGCCAAACATCCATCTTTAGACAAATGTTATAGACCTCCCTGTGCTGACTTTTTAGAAGTTGTCAGGTAGAAGGAGAAGAGCAACCTCATTTAAATAACTGCTAATTCTCTGTTATATTTAAGGTGCTAGCTGTTTAGATAGTTGTAGCAGTGTTAAAGAATGTCATTGGGCTTTTCTAGAACGAAGGGGAGAAGATCAGATCTGTAACCCACATTACTTGTGCATTAGTAACATTTATGTATGTAATAAAAGCCTCTTAACACTCAGAAGCACGATTTCTATATTGTACCCCACTTGTTACCTCTTTGACTGGGTTTTGCTACTCATCTATTCTATACTGAAGATCTCCCCAGAAGACCAGTTGTCATTTTGGATATCTTAGCTCCCTTTCAGGGTTCTGATGTTGCTACTAAAAAGCGTGACATTGGCATACATTTTTGCATCTGCAAGGAGTTGGATTGGTTCCATGTTTTGATCTTCAAAGTCATTGTATGACTATCATTTCTATAGAAAATAGAACAGGGCTTAGGAGAAAACACACAGTAGGGATTCTACCATGTCTGTGTGGGTCAAACATGGAAAAAATGGCAGATTTTTCTCCATAACCCTTACCTAAAGGATTTCCTGAGGTTCATGTTGTCCTTCCCCACTATTGAAATCACATGAGCTCCCAAGGGAAGTTTCCCTGCTTGCCTTGTTTCTCCACAGCCATGGTCCCTCAGGGGTGTCCCAGCTTTGGTGTTGGTTCTCCCGATAGCTGCAGTCCTCTCAGAGGTGTACCTCCTCTTATAAAATCTCCTTTTGTGTGTCCTTCTCTGCCTCCTCTTGTGTTTCTTTGTGTCCCCCCTGCAGAGCCCCTGCCCGCCTTACTGCCACCATCCCCTACCAGGTCCCAATCCAGGGGAGCTCCTTCAGCCTTTTTTTTATTTTGGCAGTTTTGCCCAATGTTTGTAACTTTTGAATGTCTCCTTTTCGTGTATCATTATCAAGACCAGCATGGAAAGATCATGAATTTGCCTTTGCTCTGCAAAATCTAGATTGAACACTTGGGGTGGAAGGGAGGGGTCGTGGATGTTCAAGTCCTATGGTAGGCCAGGGTTAGAGACATAGTGTGACACAAGGCTCCTTCAGCTCCCCTCTCCTTAGATTTTTTGGAGGGGTGCTGCATCCATCTGCTTTGAAAGCCATTTTAGAAGGGGCTGAAAGAAAAAGGAGGATAAAAAAAGTCAAGAAAGTTCATGTATTTGACATTGGATAAGAAGATCTGCCCTTAAAGGTGTCCCAAGACCCGCCTGAATAACGAGGCCTGTCATAGGCAGACAGATAAAGACTCAGTGCCTGATAATGGCAGCAATAACATTTTATCATTGGTAGAAATATTCCACGAGGGGCCTGATAACATAGGCCAGGGATCATATATGACTTATTCACCTGATGCCAGCATCTTAAAATGGTTTCTGTGGGCAACACAGTACAGGCTAGCAAAGTGTTTGGGCCTGGTCAGCGGAGCACAAGCTGTGTCTGGGTTCCCTTCATCAGCAGGAGAAGGAGCAACTAGCAACATCTCTGGGACTCCTTTCTAGTGCCACCTGGACTTCCAAGTGAGCTGGGAAAAGGTGTTACAGTACTATGTAACCAAGAGGTCACTTTGGAGGTAATGCCACAGCGAGGAATTACTTTACTTGTTTCATTGCTGTTATTTAAAGCAGAGGAACCTTTTCTGATACTCTGCCCTTTTCACAGTTCATTTGTGTTTGTCAGCCTAATTTGAGGCAGTGGGGTTTTTGTTTGTGTGTTGTGGGCTATTTTTTGTTTGATTTGGTGGTTGTGTGTTGTTTTTTTAAAAAACCACAAAAAAACCCCAAACTTTTCACCAGTGTGAGTATCATAGTGGGAACTAGGGGAAGCTGGAGATGCTTGAGCATCTGTCAGGTAAAGGTTGTTTGCGCTCATCACTGAATGGAGTGTGCGTGGTTTGGGATCATTGCGTACCTCTTCTTTCTTTTGGAAAGCCTAAGAGTGGAAAACCAGAGGGAGCGAGATGACAGCTGTGAGTTTCATCAGAGTAGGTCTTGGGGCCTTTTGACTAGAGGAGAAGCTATAGTGGAGATAAAGATGAAGATGCACCAGTCAGGCTGTTACTCAGAAGGGAGTAAGAGGCTTTATAGAAGTCCTGTTTTGATAGCTGGAGCAGCTACCTTAAAGTGTAGAGGGACACAACCATCCAAAATCCAACTAATCTCTTTTTGATCATATTATACATGTGGACGGTATACATTTAAGATTTGGTAGTGCTCTTCTTTCAACTGTTTTCCCTGTTCTGGGTAGGGTATTCATTTTAGGGAATGCTTCTTTGTAATTTAAACCCCTGTGAAAAAGAGCCTGTGTTTGCCCCTCAGAAATCCCTTAATTGTGGATGCTGCTTCCCTGCAGTAAATGTGGCTCTGGAACACACCAGTGTGTACATACTCTCATGTGCTACAGCTGGGAGATCCAGAAACCCCTTTGAGCTAAAAGTGTATAGAGATTTATTTTTTTTCCCTCTTCTACCACTATGTCTTCTAATACCACTGTGAAAAATGCTTCACCAGTCTGCACTGAGTATTTCACCTGATCCCATCCCAGCAGCTGGGGTGAGCTCTACTATGTTTTTGACATAAAATACAAATTATCATTTTTCTTCTATCCAAGCCCTCTTTTGTGAGTTGATCTTTATGACCATTGCAGTCCAGGAATATTGTTGCTGAAGATCAGGTGCTTGTTGTGGTGGGAATGTGCCGGGAAAGGATTTCACAATCTCTGTAACTTCCATCCGACTGTTACTGCTACTGAAACAACATATGTTTTGATCTCTGGCATGTTTTTTTATCTCGCCATTCGGTCAGGGCTCAAAGGTGACAGAAAAAGCAGATTGTCCTTTAGCTTAATAGGTTGCCCTGCTGTTTTCTGATGCAGAGATCCTTGGCTTAATTTATTGCTGGAATGGATTGCTTCCAAATAAGGATAATCCTCCTTATGCTGTTTCTTCACTTGGTTACCTTCCTGTTCTTTTCACTGGCAACATCAGCCCCTGCAATTCTGGTTTATTCTTGCCAGGAGACTCTTATTCATTTTCTGTGTTTATTGTAGTTATGGTCCTAAACCCGCTATCTTCAGTAGCTTAAAACTTTCCGAGACAATTGCTGCAGGGGCTCGAACTCTTTGCTCATATTTTCAACCCAAAAGTGAGTTCCAGAAGAAGAATCTGCTTGGCTGTGTTAGTAGTGAGGATTTAAAAGTCATCCCATTTTTTTTTTTTTCTGTCGGAACACATTGAAAATAATGACTTTGTGCTAGATCGACTCCTGCTTGTTCAGGGAGAGGAAGTGCCAGGAGTTTGCTATCATGAAATTCCTGCAGGAAAGCTGCATACAATGCAAAGGCATCTCTCACAGCTGCTCCTTAATAAAATGAGATGTTTAATCTGGCTTAATGAATCTCCTTGGCCCTTGGGGCTGGATCTGGCTTTCACCAGGGTGCCTGTGTTAGTAAAGAGTAAGAACCGCTTCCAAAAGAAACGATTGGCTTTTGCCTTTAAAACTTCAAGTCCTCTCAGTTCTGAAGTGGCTTTGGCACTCTCTACTCCCTTCTGTCCCACCGCTGCACTTCTCTGCACTCCCATGGCTGCAGAAAAGAAGATACAAGAGATGAGAGAGGTGGAACTCTGATTTCAGTGTGATTGATTGCACAGCCCAGCTCAGGCTGATTTTGTTCCTCTTTTCTTGCAAAGACAACATGAATAATATGTGAGTGCCCCTTCTCTCCAGTTTGTGGGGACTTCACATCCTTTTCTTTTTCCTCTAGGGCGGGGGGAGCACAGAGGCAAGGGAACTGGGAGGGAAGCTGGAGTTTTTGCAACATTCAGATTCAAGCAAGAAGTCGGATATTACTCTCCATACAACCTTTTCTCAGGTTCACAGTGTAACAGGCAATGATCCTCACCAGCAGTCTATCACTCAGTCTTCTTCCACTGAGAAAGGACACTGTAACTTAATCTCAACTCTGTGCAAATGTAATTATCAGCATCAATTCGTTTATGCCAGTAATTTCCATCAAGAAGCTTCTCTTCTGAATAGAGGCTGAAAATAGAGCGTGAGAATGCATTTAAGACAGAGACAACTTGCTGTCTAACCTCAAGAAATGTTTGTATTCGAACAGCTCATGCACATGGAGCATCATGCTCTACCAGACCCTCACCTCCCTCTGCGAGGGGCTTGAGATAAGGTTGCTTGCTGAACCTTGGAAGAATGAATTTCTCAGCGCCTGCATGATTAACATCTCAGCTGGAAAGTTGCATCAGCAGAGCTACTTGGTGCTAGACTAATTACTGGGTATCGACAAGGGGGTAGATGTTTTCGCATACTCGACCTTTGCTAATGTTCTGCTGGGCAGCAGCTGCATTAACCTGACAGTCGGCTTTCCTGCTTTAAAACCAGTGAAGGGTGTTCTGCCTCAGAACCTGCATGCTGTTTGTTGGGGGACTGACTGAAATTTGAAGCTGTGCTCTTCCTGTCTTGCCTTTTGACAGAATGGTTTTAAAATCTGAACGCCGTCCTGTCACCAAGGGACAATGCAAGGTTGCAACAGGTCCTAGACAAGAAAGCGCTGAGGAATGGGAAGTTGAGTGCTCACCTGTAGTGCAAAACAACCTCATTGATACGCAGGAGACTTCAGTCTCTGTGACTTTCAATGTCTTCCACGGCATCAAACTGATATTTCAAAGAGATTAAGAACTGAAAGGAACATATGATATCCATTTAAAGCCAAGACTTCAGGTTTAATGAAGGCTGTATCAGAATGAGATATGATTCAGATATCAAATTACATTTGTTTAGCCCAACACAGCTTAATAAATCACAGCAACATTTAATAAATATTTATCTTCTTTTAATCACCAGTTAGTGCTTTTTCTGGTCTTCCCATTCCCGTAATGGCTTACTCCTGTATTTATTAAATGTGATTTACATTTCTCAAATAATCAATACATCTTTTTATTTTTTTATAATTTGAGCAGCTTTACTGAACTTTTGTGAGATTTAATTAAGATTAAGGTTTAATCTTTAATTTCAATATATAAATTACCCCACATTTGCTATTAAGTCTTTATTTGGTAACCTCATTTGGTATGAAATGTTGACTGGAAACGTGGCAAGCTCAACAGTAGTTACATTACCAGTGTTAATGAACTTCAGGGGAATCTTTGGATCAGATGAGAAACATGGCTGCAATTACATCTCTTTAGCTGGTGTGGGTATGTAATTAAGAATGTGAAATTGGCAAAAGGAGGGTATGTTCTGTGTGGCTGACAAGGCTTTTGTTTGCCATGGGTACCTGCTGCAGCGATGGGAGTCAGGGTGAGGTCAGCTGGAAAACAGCAGCCCATGGAAATAATACCACTTGCAAATGATGACTCAGCCACCAGCACGATGTGTGATATGTGGGGAGGCTGCAAGCAGGTTTGAGTCTTGCATGGTTATTTCTACGCCACGTGTGCATCCCTGCTAGAGCTATGTCAGACCCACGGATTCAGCCATGGCCAGTAATCGGAGGGGAGACCCCAAGGCTGGCCCAGGTGCTCCCAGTAGGATTGACTCCTCAGGTCTGGACAAGACCTCAAGTGCCACCAGAATCTACTCAAAGCTAGTGCCGTGCAGCTGTTCCATACTGTCTCCTCCATCATTGTCAGCTCTTTAACTTAAAAAAATAATCTGAAAAGCTATGCAGGTGGTTGTTCAAGTCTAACTCATATTTCAGGGCACATGCCTTTTGTGGCCCTCTGCTTGTCCCAGGCACACCATGGGTCTCATCTGCCTGCTCCCCTGGCTGTCCTTGCCATGAAAGAGTGAACTAATAAAAAATGAAATGGAGGAAAGCAAAATAGGATGTGCGTATGTTGCTACAACTTTGGCACGCACCTGGATCTTGGGTAATATTCTCAGGTTCCACAGTGCAGATAGAGCTTATGTCCCCAAAGAGACTCTAGTGGGTAGTTCAAGTCCCATGTGTTAAGAGTCAGTCCAGGAGCTTATATTATTTCATGACGTTAGCATTTTTGGTTCTCTTGATGTAGGTCAAAAGTTAAATAATAGTTTTTTGTTATTTTAATTTATGGGAAGGTTTGCATTATGGCCCTTGCAGGGTGTGTTAGGATGCACAGAAAACTTTCTTTGGTTTATCTACAGAGCCAAGCATATAATCACTAGAAATCCATAAGGATGCATGTAATATTTATAAAGTTAATGCACTGGTCTTTGAATATTCCATGATTCCATAACATCTGTCACATATCAATATAATAGTCTCTGAATTTTGTATGACTCCACAACATCACATCTGCCATGGCCCTGTCTAGCAGCCTGCTGCCTGGAATGGTCAAAGTCAGACTTTTCCCACTACTGCACCTAATATAAGCCCCCCTGGGTGTGATAAAGGACTTCCTGATTCCACCAGGTGTGTTACTTTTGCACAAATTCTTGTAGATTGATTCAGAGTTTTCACTTGATGAGAGGACAAACCTTTAATCTCTGTAAAATTATCCAGCCCTTAAATGCTACTCAACCAGTTTTTAACTGGGCTTTAACTCCTTCAGCCTTTGCTTGACATGTCTTCTTGATATTCCCTTCCCTAGCCATATGAATATTGTAAGGTAAAATACATACCCAGGCACTTCATGCTGCTTTTTATAGACTTCAGCAGCACAGCCATTTTATATCTCATCTGGGAAACAGCTGCTACTTTTAATTAGTCAAGGACTATCTCCTCTCTCTGGTTCTATCAGTGTGACTACTGCAACGTAACTCTTTATTTAAGCTTACTTTGATTGTTGCTCCCTTTTGGGGGCTATTTTTCTTCCACCAACATCTAGGCACAAGCACTATCAGAAGCGGAGGAGATTATCTGAAGAACTTTGCTTTTTGCTTGGTTAGTTGTTGTTTGCTGGCCACAGCCCCTCTTCGTACTGTACAGAGACATCCCTCAGGCTGGAAACAGTGATGGAAAAAAGCAGGCTAGGACACAGGGAAGAACACTTAGTGTTGCTACACAAGCTGTTTCTAAGGAATAGCATTCTAAACTACCTATTCTGCTGGCTGTCCCACCAGAAGGTAGCAGTGCACCCACTGACGTGAGAAAAGAGCAGGATTTTTTTCCTCTAGCTCCTCTCAGTCCTTCAGTTTGTTACCCACCACAGGTTCTGAAAACATCTGCGATGAAACTGTTTGCAGTAGCAAGGAGGTAGACTTGATCCAGGGGTCCTTTAGAGGCCAAAACTTGTTTAGACTAAGGCATTGCTTTCTAGTGTAGTTAGCAACACTGCAAACAAAACAAGCTGTATCAGATTCAACAGATTAGATGCGTTAATCCAAGACACAGGGTAACATTTGTGTTGAATATCCAAGATAAGAGTTCTTTTCAGACTGTTTACTACTGCCTACTGCCTTCTCTCTGCCTTGAAACTCCTCAGTGGTGTCTTGCAGGGTGGAGGGAGCTTCGAAGGCCATTGAGTTGTCTTGTAAATGGCAAATTTGAGTCTTGATGTGTGATAGTGTCTGACTGTGATCAGCCTGTGGAACCATTCATGACTTGCGTTGTGAAGCCCTGTGGTGTGAGAAATGATGTGTTGGGGTATGTTTGCAGGGTAGTAGGCTGAACATTTAGAAGTATCAAACCTGCAATACCCACATTAAAGTTCTTTATTATTGCTACCTACCTTGTTTGTTTAAAAAGACACTGGCAAGCTTAGCAGCCTGATCTAACAGTAGTGTGAGTACAGGACATGAACAAGGAAATACCATCACTTTTACCTCATTGCTGACACCAAGATGCTATTTGGCTTTGGGCAAGTGTTGTAATCTAATAGAAAGAGTTCTGACTTAGTTTCTGTATATTCTTGCCTTAGTTTACCTCTCTGCACCATAGAAATGTGGATTCCCTGCATTCTCAGGGATGCTAGAAGAACAATGAATTATAGCAAGGATGAATGCTCCTTTCAGTAACATCTCCCCAAATTATTAGTACTCATCACTTTGTAAATAGGGGGCCAGAAGGCTGACATCTGTCCTCTGTCATCAGATTGTACTATGTGGTCTTGGGAAGTTTTACTGTAGACTCTGTAAACCAAGCAGATCAGAGAAAATCTAAAAGGTTAAAGAGGAGGAGATGGCTGTCTAAATGGGGGAAAACATTAAAAGCAATTAGTGAACAGAAAGAGTAGTTCATCAACAGCAAAGCAGGTGAAGTCCCGGCTGGCCAGCCAGCTGTCTGCATCTATCATTGCTCAGCACCTGCAGACAGACATTTTGTTGTGCATATCCTACAGCTGTCTGGCACTAAGGCAAGGATGCTTGGGGAGGAGGAGAGAGGGAGAACAGCAGACACTTGAATGGAATTTTAGATGGGCACAGGAAAAAAAAAAGTCACACCTTTTGGCAAAACTGAAAAATGAGGTAGAAACACCAGGGTCTGGGTATTGGAAAGAGTCTTCCTCCCCATTAGATCATTCAGAGAGAAAAGGAGGCAGGTTGTACTGCGGGAGCATTGTCTTTCCCTTTCCCACCCCTGTGTTGGGTTGAGGATGGATAGGCTTGCCTTCTGCATCTTGTAAGGATAATTGCTGCTGTGCTATGCCAGTTGCATGGCTGCCAGCCTCTTCTAATTTGCATGTAATGTATGGTAAAGCCATAATGTCATTTCATTGCACAGATCTTGCCAGAGACCACATTCAAAAGCCTGCTATGCAGTTTCTGGCTCTGACTCCACAGCATTAGTTGCCCCATCAGCCACTTTGGCACTGAGTTTCCAAAATCAAGTCCAGATGCTGATTACTTTAACGAAGCTGCCGATTCTAAAAAAGACCCCCCCATACACCTTGCCCCTGGCTACCGTTTCCCTGGGAGGAGGCATGGACAGTTTTGACAGACACTTGCGGGGTTTTTTTGCAGTGGAGCATGCAAGAACATCTGGGGAAAGAGTGGGATTTCACAGTTGCCTGTAGATAAGAAGAAAAAGGCATCTTGGCACAACTGACTTGGATGCCTTTGGCTGACAGATACTATCTGAGTTGTGCCTCATGAAGCCAGAACAGCTCAATGACTTCAAAGTACACCAGATCCAGAGGTATCACTTTCGTGGATGCACTGCAGTAGTTCTACTTCTTTCTTCTTATTAATATCATAGCCTCACCAGGAGAGCTGGACACGAGATAGGGCCACAGTTAAAAAAGGGTTTGTTTGGGCATGCTGGCAACCTAAGAGAAGGATTCACAGCCAAGCCTATGGCTGACTGGAAGGAACTTGGCACAGACTAGTCAGGATTTTGTTGTGTTAAGGGTCTACCAGAGGCAAAGCCCTCCACATACATGCGCACAAGGGCTTTTGCTGTATTTCATGCCACCTTCAGTTCCTACAGGTCTCTCCCCCTAATGCTGCAGGGGAAATTGCTCAGTTTGGAGGAGGTAGCTCAGTCTGTGTGCTCTTCCCTAGTTTCAATCACTAGAATGCAACATATACACTCATCGTGAGAGAAAACTCAACCCAGACTTCAAGGTTGTCAAATCTCTGGGTCTCACACCAGATAGTAACAGATCCACGTTCTCCAGGCACAATTACCACGTCCAACACACAGGCACGCACTCTCATCTCCACTGCGAACTCTGGGACGAGGAAGTCAGTTTTTGTTCAGCTCTTTCAGTTTGTTTTGTGTAGCACCTGGCACAAGCAGACCGTGATCCATAACCACAGAGCCCGAGTGCTGCTGCAATCCATCTGTTGAGATGATGACAACGATGTGTAAAATGAAAAAACCCTGCTAAGTCAGTGGAATTGTTTCCACTCTAATGAGATGCAGGTCAAGGTGAGAAAAGGGATCAAAGTTACGCTGTGACTGCAGACTGATTTGCTTCCTCTGCTTGTGCCTCAGTTTCTCCATCTGTGAACTTGATGACATATTTTCATTATGTTACATGATGTATTTGAGATTGCTGTCTTGTCTGCAAATGTGGTTGTAATCTGCAGATGTTGTGGGAGTGGAAAGGATTATCATCATTATTTCTGACAGGCAGCTATAATTCATCTTTGCTTACCAGACCCCTATGGTAGTTTTATTGTGAAATGAGTAAAGGTTATTTCAGTGTGGGAATCGTGTGAGCTTATTTGTTGTTGAGCCTGGTAATAAATTGGCCCCAGACAGTGTTGTCTGAGCTGTGTGAACAGAGGAAACTTTATGATTCTTAATTTAATTTGTGCTTTCTATTTCCCACTATTTATATTCTTTCAAAGTCTGAAAAGACTTCTTCACCATTTGCTCTGGACTTTTCCCCATTTGATGATGCTGATTATTTCCTTTTCTCCTTTCCTGAGTTGGTGGTTTTTTGGTTTGTTTGTTTGTTTGTTTGTTTGTTTTTGGTATAAAGTACAAAACGATGACTTAATTAAGTTAGTCTGTCTCTTGAAAGTAAAGCTTTTTAGTTATTTTAAGCTCCCTCCGCTGGAAGCTTCTGCAACAGCATTGGAGAATGAAGCAATCTAGGATAAATATGATTTGACTTGCTTTTATGCTGTGTATTACTGTAAGAAGTATGTGAATGGGAAATGGTGTTTATCTGTTGTCTAAGTCTAATCTATCCTATTTCTGTTAGGGGATATTAAAGCATTTGACACAGACCTTTTGGAAGCAAGTGGAGTGTTTTAGAGCAAAATACTGGGATCCATTTAAGAAGCAACCTTAAGGGATGTGCCAAGGAATGGCATGTAAGGAGGATAAGGGATGCAGGATCATGGTGAGAGCAGAGAAGGTTCTCACACCATTTTGAACAGACAGTGAATGTAGTAGCAGAAGGGAAGATGATATTGTCCAAGCAGAGAAAGCTAGGAAAGGAATCAAATGAAAGTCTCACAGGCTTGACTGAAGTGAGTTTACAGAGTTAAAATTTGGCAAGTGTTCTTCCCACCACCTTTCCTCTCTATCCTACGCTCTTCTGTCCCATGCCTGCTGCTCAGAATGACTTTTCTAAATCCTATTTTGTGCTCACCACAATCAAATCAGTCTTGGAAACCCACTGCTTGGAGCATTGCCTGCAACAACATTACTCCAGGCTACCCTGGCCCTCTTCACCTGTGCACAATGCCTGGGGAATCTTCCCTTATCAGGAGGCCCTGTGCAGATGTTTACTTTGCAAAGGTGTGGATAACAGTGCAGAGAGAAAGCTGTTTCGCATAGTGGCTCTCCTTCGTTTTTGCATATGGCTCTTTAATAGCTGTGTAATAAACCAGTATTGATGAAAGAGGTCATTTACCATCAACTTATTTGGCTTTCTGCAACGAGCTAATGTTTAATTAATGTGCAATAACTTTTGCAACCAAATGTATCCCTTTAGATTTACTATAGGGGACAGTTTGAACATCAACTTAAGCAGCCAATGACTGCAAATGTATTTATTAAGGTTTAAACATGTGTAAATGAGTTTGTGTCTATTTGCAGAGCTGTTAAACTACAGTAAATATGTTCTTTGTCAATTGGTGGTTAATTAACATCCATTAGTTCTCCATTAAGAGCACAGTTTGGTGTCTGAATTTCCTTGCTTAGTACTAACTTTGAATTAGGGCTGTAGTTTTTTCTTCTTTCACACAACAGAGTTTTCAAAATCCGCTTTCTCTGTAGGGTTGGAGTGCTACGAGCAAGAAGATGTGCCAGTTCTTGGAATTTACCTTGCAAGGCAGGAGATTCGCAAAGGGACGAGTGAAATTTTGTTGCTCAGCCTTGCAGATCCTATTTATGAACTTAGCAGCTTCCTTCCTCACACATCTCTGCCTTCCAGACTTTGGTACCCAGTGCAAATTGTGGAGTTGGCCCAGGTGTTCATATCTCTGTGAGGCTTTTGGGATGCATTAGCGCAAAAGCTGCCAACAACTGCATGAAGGATGCACACAGGGCAGATCATGAAGGTCTTGTTTTACCCTGAAGGAAGTTTTCACGGCTGACATTTCTGAGTGAAGGCTTTTGGGGGCGAGGGGGTTGGGTACAGGGAGTATCCCCTCAGTTGGCCGCTATGTCAGCAAACAACCACAAGGTGACACTGTCCCAGTACATTATTTATGTTTTGACAGAGGAATGGAGATTATTGCATTTTGCATAAAAGACGGTTCTATTTAGCAGGATCTGTTCCCTGTTTCTTAACTGAGAATTAAATGTCTGAGCCTGGCATCATGTACTTGTTAAATCTAGAAGTTAAGGAGATTTTCAAATTACTTACAATACGTGCAAGCACTGCCTTTTTATAGAGTGTGTAGCCTTGAAGAGTGAGATTCCTCCTCTGCTTACATCGTTGTCTGAGAGTTTTGTCCTACAACTGAAAACCACTGGACCAGTCTGCATTACTGTCCCAAGCTGACAGAGAAGTTTTGACTTTCTCTTCGGTTCCTTTGCAACATTTGAGGTGATAGAGTGTGTTGCTTACAGGTAAAGCTGGGGAGAGTCCTGTTTCTTTTTTCAGTTGTGGAATATGCAAGCAGGGAAATATAGTCCTGAGAAGCCCATGAGGAGCTAAGCTTTTACCCAGAAAACTCTGGTATCCTTATATGATAGGTAAAAGAAAATATGTGTAATGGCTTTAAACTGAAAGAGAGTAGATTTAGATTAGATAGAAGGAAGAAATTCTTCACCATGAGGGTGGTGAGGCACTGGAACAGGCTGCCCAGAGAAGCTATGGATGCCCCATCCCTGGAAGTGTTCAGGGCCAGGTTGGACAGGGCTCTGAGCAACCTGGTCAGTGGAAGGTGTCCCTGCCCATGGCAGGTGGGTGGGAACTAGACAATATTTAAGGTCCCTTCCAACCCCAAACATTATGTGATTCTATTATATGGTTATATATTGTTATTATTAAATACAAAACTGCTTTCTTTGTTTGCTGGAATTGTTTTTCAGATGGTAACACTGAGTGAGGTTAAGTTGTGCTATGTGTATAACTCAGGTGTTGAGTTATTAAGTCCTGGTGTGGATCTGACAAACACGTAAATGGCTAATATGATAAACATCTGAAAATGAGGTACCATGATGTTTGTCACGTTCTATAGTCAGACACAGCATCGAAAGTATCTGGGGAAAAAAACAAATATGTAAAGTATACCAAAATACAGGTAAAAGGCATGTTTGTAAGGGTAGGCTTTGAACCTGACTTTCTTTCAGGGTAATGTTTGTGTACCTCTGGTCATCTGTTTTACCAGGTCAGGTTTAAAGAGTTAACTGGATTGTATGTGCGGTCATGAATAATAGGCTGCATCTGATGCTATTTAATTGCCTCACGCTCTGTGCCTGCAAACATCTACTTTAGTTTTTAGTAATGGTAGCTAAATTGGTAGCAATGTTAACTTCTTCCCCTTGATTTGTCCCTCATGAACTTGCAGTCTCCCTGCAGTTGTTTGCTCTGAAATTATTAAAGGAACAGTCAGAGAAAACAACAAAAGTTTAATCAGCTCAGTCTTGTTTGATTAGTCAACAAAGTCCCATCTTCAGTATCCTCGTAGTTGGGACCATCAGGAGAAATTGCCCCAGTGTGTGTGTAGGGGGAACGCAAGTGAAGCCTTGAGACATTCAAGCCAGTTTTGGAAATGCAGTAAATGGGGTTTCCTAGAAAAGCACCAGCTTGTTCAGGCTCCATCTGGTCTTGTGCACATTTCCCACCTCACTGGAGGGGAAGCTCTTCATGCTGACATTGTAGCAGAGAGGAGTCCTGTGCCATTGCCAGTATTAAAACTATGCAACCTAGTGAGAAGGGTGCCTATCAGTAAGCATTGGGACATGTCACCCATCACAAGCTTCTGTCAAATTACATTAGCAACTTTGGTTTGAGGTGAGGCATCTATAAGTAGCAATCATGACTCATTCTCTTCTTCCCCACCAATTCTAGACAGGCAGGTCCTTGAAAGAAAAAGTTCATAAGCTGCAAGCGCAAGGACATGATGACCATATTACTTGCAGGCATAAACCCAAGGTGGCATCAGCAGAAACTTGCTCCTCCAGCTCCCTGGTCATAGGCTTGACCTGAAAAAACACACCACAAAAGAGCAGTAACCCAAAAAGTCAGATCTACTGTTGGGTACTTTACTGGCTCGTAGAAGGAGAGCCAGGATGGGGTCTAAAGCAGGGATGTCAAACTCATTTTCACCGGGGGTCACATCAGCCTCATAGTTGCGTTCAAAGGGCTGAAATTTAGGACTATATACGTGCAGGAGTAGTTACACCCCTGGTCTAAAGCATGAAATCATCCATTGGGGCTGCTGGGTTTTATATTCACTTCCTCTCTAAATTGTCCAGCCCTCCTTGCTGCAGTCAATGCTTCCCATTCACAAGCTCAGTAGAGGCAGGAAGGAATCGTTTGATGTTTTTCTGCAGAACAGTAGGACAGGCAGGCCCAGCCTTAGGGGAGGATGGGGACAGGCGGTGCCTAACTAACAGAGTCATGAGGTTCAGTGGGGAGACCTGAACTACAGCTCCCAGGAGGCATTCACTTCTCAGAGGCAGATGCAGTGTATTGTTGAGAGATGCAATACAAAATGTACTAAATCCAGAATGGCAAAATGTTTTGGTTTCATTAAAAACACCAAAACTCCCTAACCAAATTTGGGGTTTGTCTTGTTTTGGTTTTTTAACGTGCTTAATTTTGGAAATTTTTAAAAAGTATTTCAACTCTTCAGTCTACTTTTGGATGAAAACTGGTGATGAAGTTGTTGGAATTTTCCACGAGGAAAAAAATCCTGATTTGTTTTTTTTCTGAGCTCAGCTTTAAAAATTGAGGTAACTGCACTCATTTCTGTGAAGTGCTTTGATATCCATGGATGAAAAGAACTATAGAAGTGCTAATTATTGTCATACTGGTTTTAATTATTCTGTCATACTGACGGAGTTTTCAGCCAGCAATATTTTTTTACAAGATGTTGTCCAGTCCACAGTTTTCATAGAAACAGCCAGATACTTTTTAAAATTGTTTTCAAATACATTTTTTAAAAATGAAAATCCTATCCATGCTCAGTACAAATCTGTCTGTATTTGTACAGGATGTTAGTATTAAGACAGTAATGAAGAGAGGAGATGGAAAGCTCTAATTGCTAGATATTGGGGAGAAAACAGCCGGAATTGCTAGCAAGGGTGAGATGCTCTGGAATTTGCTGTGTATAATAATTTTAAATGGAAAATGCAGTTTTCAAAATTTTGGGAAAGGTGTGGTTTTCATGTCTTTTATTATTGCTGATTTTATTTTCAGTACATTGTGTTCTTTCTCTGGGAAGGTCTAAATGAAGTACTATATTTCCAGTCAACTCAAACCGACTCAGCTGAACTGTTTTAATTCAACCAGTTCACAGATAGACTTTGTTAACCCAGCAGTATCACTATCTGTCACGGGAGCTGTAGTTTAAAGGCCTTGGTGCTTTCCTCTCTTCTCAGCCATTCTGCCTGGCTGTGCTACAACCCCCGCTTAGGGCACTTTAGCCAAGGCCACTGCTGTGTCAGTGGAGTCCCGTGGCTACACCAGAGGTATGTGCTTATCCCCACAAAACTACACAGCAAAAATGTGGGTGGTTTAACTGAGATACTCCCACAAAGGCAGACTACATGGCGAGAGACAGCCAGAGCAGCCTAAGTAATGGCTGAGGCTTAACACATATCCTAAGGGAAGAATTAGGACCAGGCAAACAAAATGCACAGGCCTATCTAGGGTATTCTGTTTTCATGGCAGAAATATCAGTGCCATGTTTTAACTGAAGGAAAGGAACTATGCAGCAACCAGAACTGACCAACTGTTAGTGACCTGAGCTATTGAACCAAGTATGAACCACGACAATGGTATCTCATCTGTGGAAATGGGCTGACTGGTGGGGCCGCACCGTGAATACTGTATTCAGTTTGGGGCCCCTCATCATAAGAAGGACACTGAAGTACTAGAGAGAGTGCAGAGAAGGGCAATGAAGCTGGTGATGGGCCTGGAGCACAAGTCTGATGAGGAGCAGCTGAGGGAGCTGGGGCTGTTCAGCCTGGAGAAAAGGATGCTGAGGGGAGACCTTATCACTGTCTACAACTACCTGAAAGGAGGTTGTAGCATGGAGAGTGTTGGCCTCTTCTCCCAAGTAACAAGTGATAGGATGAAAGCAAATGGCTTCAAGTTGTACCAGGGGAGGTTCAGGTTGGATATTAGGAAAAAAATATTCATGGAAAGGGTTGTAAAGCCTTGGAACAGGCTGCTCAGGGAAGTGGTAGAGTCACGATCCCTGGAGGTGTTTAAAAGGCATTTAGATGAGGTTCTTAGGGACATGGTTTAGTACTAGAGCTAGGTTAGGTTATGGTTGGACTCGATGATCCTGAAAGTCTTTTCCAACTGAAATGATTCTATGATTCTACATTACACAGCCATCCCTCATGGGACAAGAAGTTGCCGTGTAGAAGTGACATCAGTGGACATGACTAGGTAACTCAGGTCTGGAGGTGCTGCTTTTTGATGCAGGTAATTTATGGGAATAACATGGAGCCTTGCAGAATCCTTTCTAATTGCATTATGCCTTCTAGAGAAGATGCACTTGTAGAAGACACAACTGGCATTGGTGGGTCAGTCCCTCACTGTCATGGCTTTGTGTGTCCCTATGTCAGCAAAGGTTTTTTAGGGCAAGCAGTGACTCTTCCAAGACAGACATTGGGCAGTTGATCTCCTTACAAAGATAACAGTGATACTCCTTTGGAAAAGAAACTTACCCATCTGGTCTGGCAAATGATGAGTCAGATTGTTGAAACACAGAGGTGATTTGCTTTTTCCCCATTTGTACTCTTTGCTCACTTTCCATTTACTTCAAGTGAAGTAGTTTAGTTCTTCAATGCCAACATGATGCAGCAAATGGAAACCTAAGAGAAGTCTTAAACATTCAAGTCCATCCAAACATGTATTCTTTGTTTTAGGTTCCTGTTTGTTGTGTTTTGTTTTGTTTTTTTTTTTAAAGGTCATTTATGTAAAAGCCTTTGCAGCAAACAGTAGTATTGCATTGGATTTTATTAACACGATGCAGAGAGATTTGCCCTATCGCTGTGGTTACTATTCAGTTGTTACCTAAGGATTAGGAGGCTTTTAAACAGATAATATACAGTTATTTTTCATGTCCTAGAGAGAGCCTGGTGGTTCTCCATGTGAGTCAGCTGTAAAGCAGAGGAAGCACATACAGTGAATGTGTCACCAGGGCCTTGAGAGCCTTTTTAAAACTCTGTAATGGTGGTTTGATGCCTGACAACTAGATCTCTGGCCTGGTGACATCCAGGTGTCTCTGCTGTTTGAGTAAGGAAAACGGCAGAAGAAACAATATAATTTATTTTTTGATGAGTGACATCAAGAAACAGCACAAGGGACATGAAGAATATATGTGGACCTGTCCATACTCTGAAGAGGAGTGGGTATATTTAAAGTGTTATTGTTCAGCAGAGGCAAGAAATTTTCTTTTGATATTCATGTTGGAAACTTGATTTTGAGTCATGTAAAACAGGTTGCAGACTTGGGAAAATCCTACCAAATGCTTTCATTTAGGAAAGAGAACCAGACTGAATTTATAAAGGTACTGGGACAGGTAGTGTTTCCTTTCCAACGTGCGTTGGGTTTGAGTGGCAAGGTTTTGGTTGGGGGGGGGGGAGGTGGCTACAGGGGTGGTTTCTGTAAGAAGCTACTAGAAGCTTCCCCCATGTCCTATAGAGCCAATGTCAGCCAGTTCCAAGATGGACGTGCCACTGGCCAAGGCTGAACAGAGGTATCACCTCTGGATAATGTAGTTAAGAAGGGGGAATAAAACTGCATAATTGTAGCCAGAGAGAGGAGTCAGAATATGTGTGAGAAACAACTCTGCAGACACCAAAGGTCAGTGAAGAAGGAGGGCAGGAGCTGTTCCAGGACCACAGCAAGGATTCCTGTGCAGCCCATGGTGAGGCCAGCTGTCCCCCTGCAGCCCATGGAGGTCCATGGTGGAGCAGAGATCCACCTGCAGCCTGTGAAGGATGCCACACCAGAGCAGATCGATGCCAGAAGGAGGCTGTGGCCCCATGGAGAGCCTGCACTGGAGGAGCAGGCTCCTGGCAGGACCTGTGGCCCCGTGAAGAGAGAAGCTGACAGGGAGCAGATTTGCTGGCAGGACTTGTGACCCTGCAGGGGACCCAGGCTGGAGCAGTTTGTGAAGAACTGCAGCCCATGGCGAGGACTCACATTGGAGTTCATGGAGGACTGCCTCCTGTGGGAGGGACCCCACTCTGGAGCCGGGGATCAGTGTGAGGAGTCCCACCCTGAGGAGGAAGGAGCAACGCCATGTGAAGAACTGACCACAACCCCCATTCCCCTGTGCTGATGGTGGAGAGGAGGTAGAGAAATTAGGAGTGAAGTTGAGCCCAGGAGGAAGGGAGGGGTGGTGGGAAGGTCTTTTAAGATTTGGGTTTATTTGACTTGATTTGTAATAAATTAATTTTCCCCCAGTTGAGTATATTTTACCCATGACGGTAATTGCTGAGTGGTGTCTCCCTGCCCTTATCTTAACCCACAAGCCTTTTGCTGTATTTTCTCTCCCCTGTCAAGCTGAGGAGGGGACTGATAAAGCAGCTTTGGTGAGTACCTGGCATCCAGCCTGGATTAACCCACCAAACTACCCTATAGTCAGAAGCCATGAAGCAAAGCAAGACAATTTCAGGATGAGCCTCAGTTTGTCTGTGTGAATTGACATGCAGCAGTTGAAATTCTGCCAGCCTGTTGGCAGGCCTCCACCTTCTTGTGTCAGGATCAGGTCCATGCTATAAACTTTTTGTTACTGTACTTGTAGACATGAGGAAATGTGATGCTGACTGTGACACTACAAGAGACAAGTGCAGGTGCAGCTCTCTGGCCTTGCCATCTTTTTGCCAAGAGTGTTTACTGGCGGAATGAAGAGATAGGAGGTATGTTACAGCTGCTTCAGCAGTATGTCAACTTCAGATGGGTTTGCCAACATGGCTGAACCTTTAGATCTTTCTCATGGGAGCTTTAAGATGAAGCTGTCTTTGAGGGCATGTATTAACAGCCCAGTGAAAACAAGCCAGTATGATTTTAACATATGTTAAGCGTAACGGTAAAAAGTAGCCTAAGGTTTAACTGATTTTTAATACATCATGGAAGCACACTGCCTTGTTTGTGCTAAGCTGTTAATACACATTAGCTAGTTCAGTATGTGTTCTCTGCACTTCCTAAATCCCGCTATGGACAGGGCAAGTAAGAGTAATTTTCTGAAAAGAACATCTATACCAAGTTAAAATCCTAAATGCAGTCCCTGATTGGAGTTTTCCTTTCTTTTGAAGAGTATAAATCTTACTCTAGGCTTCCTCTACCTCCTTTTGAGGAAGTCTAGTGGGGGAAAAATAAGAAATGTTATTACACCATTTTTTCTTCTTTATTTCTCATTGCTTATATTCCAAGTGTTGTTAAGAAATAATCAGAAAGCATTAATCATTTCTCTGGCTGTTCTAAGGCAAAAGGAGAGAATCTACAAATAACACTGAATGTTTTGAGTTTTTTTCCCGAAACACTTCCCAGTCTTAAAGTTTATTTCCCTTTACCCTATTTTTCCAAAGTTTTTTATTCTGACTTAGTATTAATGTGACTTAGTTGCTGTGGTTGCCAGATAAGTCATCAAAACAGCTTTGCATCTTTCAAGGGATGCTAGTGTTTGCCATTCTCTTCCAGGACAGCAAAATAGTCAGGGGAGATACGAGCTATAACTTTCTGGGGAAAGCTGTCTTGAACTGCTGGATTCAAGGAATCAGATAAAGTTGAGCAGCTTGCACATCCTTTTTGGGTTTGCCATTAGAGCTTCCTTAGCTCCACAATCATATTCCAGTCAGAAAATATTTCTCTGTATATACCCAACCCTATACAGCTATCCAAACTTTGTGGAAAGCTATTATGGGAACTAGAAACAAGGGACTCTGGCTTCACTTCATAAAAGCTCTTGGGTGTGGAGCTGAGCTAAGGGTCATCTGTCCAATACTAGCGACATCCTGAATCTTTCTCTTGGGAGTTGAATACATCTAGTAAACTAAAAGTACAATGCATGTTCCCTGGTCATCAAAACATTGACTCTGTCCTGGCCAATGTGCTCAAACAGCATGTTTTAAGATTGGTTCCTGGAAGTGAGGAGATCTTTAGAAAGCTTGAGAACCATACTGGAAGTTACTAGGAAGACTTGTTTTCCAGATGAATCAGAGTTTTTCTGTCCTTTCTACCTGGGCTGATTTGTTTTGCTCTCTTGTTGTAAGCATTATTCCCTGACAAAAAGACCACAGAGCTTAAAACTTTATTTTGTTTCCTATTCAGTCATCTCAGTAGGTTGGAGTATCACATATGCCAGTCTTGCCTTGCTGGTGCACACACACACAGAGCATGATGGTGCCATATGCCTCTTTGCACAAAGGACCGTGCCCTGCCCCTCCCTCACCAGAGTTTGTTTCCTTATGGACCCATAGAGCCTGGTACATCACCCGCAGCTCTGTTGTGCTGTGTGAGTGAAGTGGGGAGAGTTCACCCTGTGTGAAACCTAAGTCCTTTGTGCAATTCTCTGTGCCAGTAAGAGCAAACCACCTTTTTGGTCCAAGGATTTAAGCTGTAACACATTCCCGCTTTCCTGTGTATAAACAGAACTTCTGCTTTATGGAAGTTTTTTTCATTGCAAAGCTTTGAGGGGCTGCAACCACATTATATATTAAGTGTTGACTTTTTTGCAATTTCCTTTAGACATTTTTGAGTGCTCACGGTATTTCTCTGCTTCAGTCAATAGTGGCATAGGAAGCGCTGTCTAGTACAAAGTCCTCATCATAGTGAGGCTTGGAAGAATTCAAAAGCAGCAAGGACCATACAGAGATTTTCCTCTTAGCTCTGTAAACATCTGCATGACTGCTGTCAGCATTCATTTACAGACATTATGTTTACCAATATGCTTAAATTTCACTTTAACTTCAGGTGCAGTTCTCTTGACTTTACTTTTGTGATATTAATGCACATTTGTTGGCATAATGGCTTTCAGTGAGTAGTCATGAGTCCTGTACTACAAGGGGCAAATATTTTTGCACAAGTATCCCTGATACTTGTTGAACCTTGACCCTTGTACCCCTTACAGATATCTCAGTCTTTCAGCTATGGAACAGAAGCTGAAAATTTCAGTTGGTAAGAGCAAGGCACCTTAAGCACCATAAGAGGTGTAACATGAACAAGGCAGTGGCTGTTCATGAAGAGCTCATCAAAAACCAACAGAGGATAGATTTGTTTTAGAAGGTCTTGAGCAACAGTAGGGGTGATCTGCATGGAGTACATTGCTTGTGGCTAGGAGTTTGATCAGTTTGGCCTCTCGGTGTCTGAGTTTTACTGTTGATTGAATGATGGTAATATAACAGAGAAGTTTGTAATTACAGCATATTCAGCTAGTGCAGATATTTCCCAGGGAAATATTTTCGTGTGTCCATGCTTGTCAGAGATATGCAGAGAATTCGTCTGAAACTAGTGGAGGCAGCTTGTCAAAAGCTGATATTAGTGTATATATTCTCTTGTGTCCTTTAGGAGAGAGGAGAAAGGGAAAAGTCTGGAATTTATCTGGACTTCCAGAGCGCCAAATCTGTTTGAACCACTGTATGTTCTTTCCTGCTAACTAGAAATTCCCCTTCTCCTCACTGGGTGCTTAACAGATCTTCCTGTAAGGACTTAATGGACGATTGGCCCGGCTAGTGACAGGACAGACACTGCACATGTCAGCTCTCTCTCTGGCATTGCGTTCTCTCAGGTGGTTGCTTGGTATGTCCCAAACACACAGTCAGTAAAGAAATAATTGCTGGGTCTGGGAACATGAGAACCTACAGCTACCCTACTCCTACTAGCAGCTGACTTTTAGTGTTGTTACTTAGCCTTTTTCCTGTCATCCCCTGGGAGTTTTATTTAACAAATACCAGTGACAGCAGAGACCTAAAACATATCTCTTGCTGTGGTATGTTGTCCCTTAAGACTTGTGTCTCTTACTGCTAGCCATACAAGTCCTTTTGGGTGTTGGGAAGCATTCAGAGGTAAGTGGAGATGTCCTGGTGAACATTGTACTTGTGATAAGAAGGGACTAGTTCAAGGTACCTGCTCGGCTCTTTCTGTCCTGTTAATTCCCTGCAGATACACATGGGTAGAGAGATATTGTAAGAAGATGGGCTTCCTGCTGGCATTGGTTCTTGTGTTCCCCTCTGCAGAAAGTGTTTCATGAATAGGGACCTTGGTCTAAACACTGCTTTCACTTTGTATTATGTTCTAAAAATATCACACAAGAGACATGAAATGGCTTTGATCATAGGGAGTAAATGCCACCAAGTATTCTTCTTCCTGGAGCCTTTTCCTTGCTACATTAAAATTTCATGGGCAATAGCAACTTCTTCTTTTGAGGACTTAGCTACATCAGCAGAGGAGAAGAGTGGGTAGAAATACCAGGGGATGTTGATGCACAGAACAGGGGTCTCCTGACAGAGCTGGGAATGGGAGAACTTTGCACTTAATTTGCTTATGCTGGGTCTGTCTGAGCTCAGTCAGATTCACTGTTTGTTCATCACTTTGATGAGCAATGAACTTAGTGGAAAAATGTTGTAATTCAGTTAAATTGATGTGAATTTGAAGGCATGCCTTAATTCCCATGTTTGCTTTGTTGTTTGTGTTGCACTTTTTCTCCAGCTGAGAGGCAGACTCAAGAGGTGAAATTGTAGCCCCACTGAAGTAGATGGCAAAGCTCCACATGATTATATCAGGGCCAGGATTCATGCAAGGGGAGTCTGCCTGTCAAGATTGCCTTTGACATCTCAAACTTCATCAGAAAAATTATCTGAGCTTTAGGCTCCTTCTTCCTCAATGCCCTCAGACACATGGTGCAAACTGTGGGGCTGTCATATGCAGGGACAGGAGTTTGACTCAGTGATCCTTATGGGACATTCTATGATTCTCAGACCCTTGTCAGATCAGTAGGTTGGCAGGGCTTATTTGAGCAGATACCTCCCTGCATTTGGCAGCAGTGTTTCACCATCTCAAGCCTGTAAAAAGTTTTCCTGCCAGCTCCTTTGTGCTGTACACTCACCAGCTAAAAAGTGCCTCTGGTAAAACATGTTTACCATTCTTTCTCAGTACTTTTGGTTTTTTGGCTGTCCTAGCAAAAACTTGGAAGCAGATGCCCAAGTGACTTGGATCCCTCTATTTTACAAGTTCAGGCCCTCTCTGGTTTCCCACTTACGTCTGGCAAACACAGAATGATTCCTGGCAGACAGAAAAAATAGGGTGAAAAGGTCTAACAGACAATTACTTTGACTTAAAAGTAGTCAGTGATAGATGTTCCCTAAGGACACTTGAGGTAGATTTACCCTTCAAGTGCTATAGGTCTGGTATCTGGGGTTCATCTTCCAGTCCATTCTTTTATCGGAGGACAAGTAATGAAGTGTGCAAGTACCTTACTCATAGCTCCATCTCATCATCAAAGGCTTTCTTTGGGCTTTTTTTTGTTACCCTACTCCAGTCTGATCCAACTCTAGTGATTTTTTTCACATCTTCTGCCTTTGTTCAGCCAGCTGCCAGGGTGCTCTGACCAACCTGCTCTTTGTCTTTCCCTGATCTCTGCCTGCTGGAAGAAGCTAGCAGGCTCATTACAGTATTCAAAAAATACTGGTGTGTTGTACAAATTACAAAGGTAATTAAGGGTTGCTGAAGAGCTGGACTATGCACAAATCCCCAGGGGTTTGACAAGAAGCAATGTTTCCGTTCCTGTTTGTGTTGTCGGTTCTTTGTTTCATGAAGTCCCACAAGCTGCTGGGTCTAACAGGTTGCAGAAGCTGAGTAAATTGTCAGTAGAGGGAGGTACATTCGCTGGCACTTCAGGGCCTGAGCCTGACTCTGACAGGTTAAGTTCCCACAGAGATTTTACACCTCTCCAGGAGAATACCTGCTGCCTGTTCTCACTCCTGCCTGGAAGCTCTTTTAAATGCCTCCCAGACCTTTGCTTCGGGGAGCTGTTTCAGGATGTGTGCATCACTCATCCAGCCCAGCATGAGCAATGTTGTAAGCAGGGGTTCAGAGAAGAATTTCCATTCCTCAAGAGTAATTGCTTTGTCTGATACATATTGCTTCATGTGAGCAGTTTGCAACTGTGTCCATCCTCAAGTTTGTTTTCAGCTTATCCAAGTTAATTTAAATGAGAGTTGGGATGTGACTGAGTCAAGGTGGTTCTAACACAGGGTTCTGCTGCTGCTGCAAGCAGTGGAGCCCACAAGCTGGACAGCTGCACTGCTGCTGGTTCTGAGCACAGGACTGTGCTGGAAGCGCCTTGGTCCCATCTAACAGAACAAGCTCCAGGAATCACCTCCAGCACAGTCCCTCCTCTCCTTGAGGAGCCACTTTATTCTTGCATCTCTTGGTTAGCAGGTCCTCCATCCTTTCCCCCAACTCCTGCATCCCCCTTCCTCATGCTTAGGCTTGGACCTAAAGTTTGTACTCTTGGCCCTACTTCTGTGCTATCTGGCCTTATCCCTAGGACAGTGCTATTAATCCAGCATCTGTCAGCTCTCTTAGAGGCTGCCAAAAATACCCTGTTTCCCTCTCTGGCACTAAGTGTTTGGTATTTATGGCAAAGTATTGGACTAGAAACAAAAGTGGTACAAAGTAAGCCTTGAACAGGTACAGCATAATTTTTAAAGGAGATGCTGTCTGCAACAGATGACCGTTTAATCTAAGCAGACAAAAGCATGATTTGATTCAGTGGCTGGATGATAAAGGAAATAACATCTGTGCTTAAAACAACATGATAAATTCTTAACCTGAGGTAGTAATTAATCATTAAACCCACTGACGTAGGGTACATCTCTGTGGCTGGGGCTGCTTAAACCAAAACCAAGCGCCTTTATTGAACAAGGTGCTCTGGCCGAGCTGCTGGTTATGGCTACTTGCCAGAAGAAGTGGGTGAGTTTCTGAGGCTTCAGGCAGGCAGCTGGACAGGATGATCTAAGTGCCTCCTAGCTTTAAAATGTATAAGTATGACTGGACCGTATAGAAACAGGGCATGGGAGCAACCTAGGAAAGGGAGTCATACTTGAAAATACCAAGGCGAGGAGACTGTAGAAAGGAGCAGAGAGGTAGTGTGGTAAGGAGAAAAGAAAAGCTGAGACATTGGTAAGTATGTGCTGAAAGAGTGGGCAGGCACTAACTCCAAACGCTGATGCAGAGACGTCCCTGACCTGTAGTAAGAATTGAATTAACTGAGCCTATGTCTGTGGGACAGTTTTCTTGTCCTCTTGAAAATCTGGACATGTTAAAGATGTGTTTTTCTCATTTTCAGACCTGAATGCAGTAAAATGATTGGAAGTCTTTTCAGAAGCTTGAGTTTAAGCAGGTCATAGTTTCAAAGGGACCCTTCTCAAAATTTCTGCGTACAAATTTCTGTTTCATCTTGTGAGGCTTTTTGACAGTCTGGTCTCCTGATAGCATCACAAATCTTGAGAATCTTTCTTGTCTTGCTGAAGGCCCCAGTTTAAGTTTCATAAAAGCTATGTTGGAGCTTCTGTAATGGACAAGAAAATGCACAGCACAATGGCCTGCTGCACTATTCTTCTAAATAAAATTAATTCTCTGTTGATGATGAATGTGTAGCATGTATCATTTCAGCAAGACGATGGAACTCTCTTCTGAATCATCACTGTTGGAATGATTATTCTCATCAGTTAGTATTGTGTTGAGAACTCCATGCAGGAGCAGGTCATCGAATACATAGCAAGGCTCAGCAGAACAGGTTTGACCACCTCTTAGTTGTGTAAGATTCCTGTTCGCAGCAATCCCAACATCCCTTGCAACTGCCCAGCAGATTTTTGGGGGCCTGTTAACGACTGTGTTAGAAATAGATCACATGTGGACTGTTCTGTAGGTTATGTCTTGCAGTGGCTTTCTGTACTGTAGTGTTGGACCACCTTGCAGCCTTTGGTGCTTCATCCTTTGGATACTATTGGAAGCTAAGGGTATGTTAGGATCTCCACTATACAGCTGGAAACTTTGACATGCCCTCAGAGACCAAACAATTTTACACAGTTAAATTAGGCATCTGCTCTGAAGTGCCCTCAAGAGAAGATTATCTCTCTGGGGGCAGAGGGCACTGAGAGAGATTAGCTTTTTACGCCTTTGTGAATGCCTTATTAAGTGATTTACCCAAATTCACTGAAGAAATTGCGACTGGGTATCTCCAGGTCCTCCTAGAACATCCTAACCTCTGGGTCATCTCTCTGCTTGTGTGTTGGGAGGGACTGTTAGCTACTCAAGCGCCCTTCTGTGAAGTCAATCCTAATTACTTGTGCTGAAGGCTGTAAATGTTCGCCAGCAGCGGGAGGAAAGTTTTTGTGGGATAGCAGGTCTGAGTAGATAAACATATTGCCTTCCTGTGGGAAGTGAATTATTTAAAGATCTGTAGGGCTGAACCCTGGCTCCACCTGATTCATCATGAGGCACCTGGACATCGTGAGGCAATGATTTCATTCCCAAATACGAAAACAAATCTTGAGGCTTTCCTCAGTGGGAGGTATGGACTGCTTATCTAGACTTGCATGCCTAACTCCTATAGCCACGTTTGGAAAATAAGGGCCAACATAATACCTTGTCTCCATAAGAAATGTCGGAACTGGGATCAACTCTTTCCCTGCCTCCTCCCATGCCATGAGCCGGCCTTCTTTGAGGGAACAGGTCATGCAGTTTCCTACCTGCTGACCCAGCTGGGAAGATGGCCAGGAGCTCGGGTCCCTGCCATGCTGCAGCAGTCGCTGAGCAGTGTGGCCTCCCGTGGGCTTGAAATGATTCGACACCCTCTGACAAACAGCAGCTGCAGAGCCCAGTTCCGCAGTGTCTGTAAGGAATGTCGCTAATGATATGTGATCTTTCAGGGAAAAGACAGCACCACGCTCTCGATGCCACTGATTGCTTTTATGCCTGTTGCATTTGCAAGGCCAGAAGGGCAACTTTTGTTTTAACTAAAAGGGAAGCTCTCTCTGTTTCTTGTTCCTCTGAAGTAGGAAGGACCTGTTGTCAATGACTTTGTAGCTCTGCAAGCACTTGCTTTGGTTAGCAACCAGTAATTAAGGTCACAAACCAATTGCAGCGCTGATTCTTTAATCCCACTTTGTCATACCCGGATGAAAAAAGGCATCGTTAGACGGCTATTTTCCTCCAGCCCAAGCTTCAGATTTGGTCTTTAACTAAAGGTGAAACTTTCTGAAAAGCCTGAGCACAAAATCTCTTTATCCAGTCAAACGAGGTTTTTTCTTTCCAAGGTAATAATGCAGTTTTCTACCCATGCAGCACAGAAGTAGATGAACTTCAAAACTCAAGGTCTCATGTTTAGCTGGTGGAAATCAGCATAGCTCTTTTGACAGTCGTGGTGATATGTCAGCCTACAGCAGTGAGAACCTGGCCCTTGGCCTGTAAATTGTCCACGCCAAGGTGATCGGTTGTGAAGCCAGATCGATTGCATAGCAACAAGGTTACAAATGGGTGAAAATCAGCTATTGTTCTTGTACAAGAGGGATGTTCTGTTACAGCTCAGTGACCACACTTAGAAAGAGGTGTTCTGCATTCATGTTATCATCCACGGTTATGACCTATCTGAGCGCTCTCGATGCAATAAATCCTTCTACCTAATAAGGTCCTTACTTCAGAGGAAGCTTGGTCTTGTTGACAGTGCATGTCCTGATGTGAGTCTCAGGCCTAAGCTGGCTCTGATTCTCAGCACCAAAAGACAGTCTAGAGTTGCAAAATAGCGAAAAATGATTTTTTTTCTTGAAATTAGGCACATGCTGTCATGGTTACATCTAGTATTAGATCTGTCATACACATATATTTTGTTGAACTGCAGAATTTTTCCATATAACCTGCCCTCCATATCCCTGGGGATATGAAGGTGCCATGAATACATGGCATCGATGTTCCACTTGGCACAGGATCAAGTTTGGTAGATAGCATCCTGTCCTTAGCTGACTTCATTTTTTTCAGTTGTCTGATGGAAATGTCCACTCTTTCCAGCAGACTCTGGCCTGGTATAGATGGAGGCCACTTTAGCTGAAGGAATCGGACAGACTATGGCTTACAGGAACCCTCTCTTGGAGTCTGAGAAGGACATTTACCACCGAAATCCCACCTCCTCTTCAATTTGCCTCTAGAGGCACTTACTGCATTCAAATGAGTTTCCACCTCTCTCCAAGCCCTGCTTTTCCTCCTTCTCTTCTACTCCTGTAGAAGAACCAAAGATGAGTGAAATGTAGCTGCTTAATGTAATGGAGTGGGAAGCTGCCCTTGCACAGCAAAACAGAAATGTGTACATGTAGGAGCTGCAAGTACAGGAAAAGAGGAAGGAGAGATCACCACGCCCCGCCATGGTCACTTAATCTTCCTTCCCTTGTGCCAAAAGCCCTTTGTTTCTTCCCTGTTCCTCTCCATAACTCCACTGCCAATGCAATGAAATTGCATTTTCTCTGCATGGCTGAGAGGTTTTGAGCAGACTCTGCTGCTGAGTACAGCAGTGTATCTTGACTAAACATGTTATAGCTCACAAAACATCATACGTTTTCACTCATCATTGTGGATACCCTGAATAAAGTCGCCACATTCTTGGACTCCGCTGGCAGAGCAGTTATCCAGTGCCCTTAAAACAATCGTGTGTCATGAAAGGGTCTGGAGGCTTGTGTGATCACTACTTGTCTGTGTTTTTCGTTATTGTCTTTTCCCCCATTTCAGTGAGATTTGGCAAAGAGCCAACAGTTTCGGTGTGATTGATAGTGAGTGAAAGTCAAGTGACAACAGTTGCCATTTTGTAGCTTTTTGTGGTGTGAGCTGATGAGCCTCATTTCAGCTCCTAGAGGGCAGCCATCCACATCATACAGACGGCTGTTGCAGTTGGCATTGCATGAATCTTCCATGGATTGTGCTTTGCTTTTAGCCACCTCAAATGCAAAAAACCCATCTCTGTTTGTGGCCAGAGTCCATGCTTTCAGTGACTGTTGGCTCTCCATGAAAAGCAGATGGCACTTCAGGCTTTCACAATGTTAGTTCCTGAGTATCTCTAAAACCAAGCTGCCACACAGGTAGGCAGAGGTGACCTGAGTACTTGTCCCAGAGCATCTCAGCACTGTGCACCTCAGCGGAGGCTGCCCACCCAGGGCCAGCATGAAGGATCTCTCCTTTGGCCAGCTTAGATGCCCAGGCTATGATGTCTTCAGCACATTTCCCTCAAAGCCAAGGAGAATAAGGTCAGCCAGGCTGTGCCCGCTTGTGCTGCTGTTTTCCCTCCAGCTTGCACGCACAGCCGTCCTGCCCCACACTGTGGACATGCAGACACCTTCTTTAAACCTGTCTCACCCAAGCATGTCTATTGTGTCTCTGGTGGTGCCGTACAGCAAGCGCTTACCACAGGGTGTTGCACTAGGACATGTTCCCTTTGAACAGGGTGTGTTTCGTGTTGGAGGAGGTTGATGTGGTACCTGTAGGGCTGGGCTCATGCTGCCTCATCCATTCCTCAACAGCATAGTGACAAAATTTGGTCCTGCAGGCCCTGTCCATCCTGCAACTACCAGGAGTACTGGTAAATTGCATTAAAAGGTGGCAGTATAAATTTGTGGTGTCTGTGCTCTGATTGTTTATCAGAATTTTTCCTCAAGTTTTCAGAAGGTGGGAAAGTTAGAAAGCAGACCTGCTGTTCCGTTATCTGCTTCCAGCAGGGGGAGATGGGTCTAGGGAGTAATTTATTCTGGGAACACGTACAAAAATAACAGTATTTATTTTACTCATGAGGCTCTCTCCTAGGATTTGTGCAATTCCTGCTAGTTTGGCCTTTTATACATAGGCAACCTCTTCCTTTTGCTTCTGTACGCTTCTAAAAGCAAATAAGACCTATCAGTTTTAGGGTTTGGTTTTATTTTTCCCAAGGTTTACAAGGCCCTCAGGGGATTTTCTTCCTCGTCTCCCTGTTTATTATAATTATAATTATTATAATTGTTATTATTATTAAATAGTTATGCTATGGTGGTTCTAATGAGGATTGTATAAACCCGTAAGAAGATAAAGACTTCCCCTGTACTTCTACCTCAGCAGCGAGGGACCTCTGAGTCTACTGTAATGCACCCCACTCTGTAGGGAGGCATGGCCATGTGCAGTCCCATGTTGAGTCAAGATGTCGTGAGAGTCTGGGGACAGGAGTCCTTCCTTATACCTCCCTGGAACCCCCTCTGTCATTCTCTGTATAAAACATATTGGTGCCACTTTCCATGAACTATATTTAACTAAGCATTAAATTTAGATTTAACTGGATAGTTATTGCCTTCTAAGTAAATACTCTGAGATAAGGAAATATTTAGTGAGCTCTAGCAATTGGGTGGCAGATGCTTCTTGCATTGCATAATAGTTAATCTTCGACAAATATGTTTTCCTTACTCCACTGGCATTCAATTAACATACAATAGCTCTTATTAAATGTAGATGAAACATATGTGGGAGAGCTTTGTAAAAAGGATCCATGCAATGCTCTGACTTGCAAGAAGGTTGCGTTTCTATCATTGGTAACTTCATATGGGACTGGGTCTTTCAGCTGTATTCGAACTCTCTCACAAGAGGGCAGAGGTTTCCTCTTGGTGATGCGCATCATCTGGGATGCCAGCAGCCCAATAACGTCTCTTTGTCCCTTGTGCTGTCCATGGCCATAGAGCAGTGGCTGCTGGTCTATCAGCAGCAGGATCTTCTTCAGAGTAATGCCCTTGTTAGGTGAAATCTCTCTCTGCAGTAGCTTGGGAGCATCCAGTGTGTGGATTAACCCCCTAGCTCCTTCTTGTTCCTCCTCCTCTCTGGTGCCATCTTCGTCAAGTCTCCTGCAGAGGAAATGTCTGAATTGGCTCACTCCCTTGGCTTGAACACAAAGCAGTCAGCTCTTTTGCTGCTGCATGCATGGCACTGGAGCAGTGGTGTCATGACCTTAGCCCTTAATTTGTGGGACTTTAACACATGCAGGGATTGTTTAAGCACTCATAGACAGCGAGGCCTTTCCATACCAAGGCTGCAGGGGCCAGTTTCCAGGGGTTCAGAAGGCGACTGGACACATTCCTGGAAGAAGAAAATCAATCAAGGGCCATTAACTACAAAGACACTGCCACTGGCTGGGGACATGCCTTAGCCACAAATCACTGGAAATCAGAGAAGTGCTCTGGGGCAGTACCAACTGCATGCTCCCCTTGTGCTTGTGCTCTGCCCAAGGCATTGGGTTTAGTCTGCACTCAGAGACAGTACACGGGGTTAGAGGGGGACCTTTGATCTGATCCCATGTGGGCTTTTGCATGACACACAGCCATTCCTCTTGTCCCTCCAGTTTGGGTCCACTATATCGCCATAAAGCCTCCCAGACCAGAGGTGAAGCAGGCAGCATGCGTGGTTTTTTTTTTTCTCTTTCCTGTATGCACGCAGCAGTGCTGCGACCACACAGGACAGCGGCTTATAGTGGAGTTCCTCCCAGCTTTTCTTCCACCTGCTTCTCTGGACTCCCCTCAAACCACCCTTTCCTTCTTTGCTTCCCCCCGGCTCCATCCCCGCCGTGCTTTGGCCACAGAAGGGTTACGCGAGTGAAACATCCCTAGGAGCAGCTCTCCTCTTCCCTCCTGCAGGCAGAGGAGAGAGCGGGCTGGGGGGATGGCAGGCAGGCATCAGCAGTAAAACATACGGCTTATTCCTCTCCATTAATTTAATCTCCCATCTCTCGCGGCGGCGATGCTGGTATGTGAGCGGCGGGAGCGTTCCCGGGTGGGCAGCGCTGCTGCCGGGCTCGGGGCTCAGCTGCGGGCGCTGGCAGGCGGGAGGACAGGCCGGGTATTCACACTGCGGGCAGCTCAATACCAGCATTGTCTGCGGTCCATCCCTCACAGGCTGGGAAAGGAGGTGGGGGGCGGGAAGGGCTGAGTGGAGAGAGGTGGGAGGGAGGCGGAGGGAGGGATGTACAACTGTTTATCTGGTGAGAGGAAAGTCTGAGAGGGGGAAAAAGCAAGGTTTGAGGCTGCAGAGGCAGTTGCCAAGAATGCTGCTCTGTAAATCAGCTAGTTTGTGGCTTCGGGCCGCAAAGCCAAGTTGTTTGCACTTTTGGCCACAGCTTCCTTGCACCCGCCAACCCCCCTCCCTCCCCTGCCCCGCTTTCCTCAGTATTTTCTTTTGTGAATATTGGCCATATCTTCCTCCATCCTCTGCCCCGCTCCCGCTGCCTCCCTCCCGCTCAGCCTCTCCCGGCTGCTCCTGCCTTCCCCGTTGTGCTTCCCGGTCCGCCCCGGCTTCCAGTTCTCCCGCTTGCACTCCCATCCTCCCTCTTTCTCCCATCCTTTCTCCAGGCCCCTCTTCCTCTCCCATCCCTTTCCCTTTCTGTCTCTCCCTCTTTCCTTCTCCAGCCCCCTCTCCCTCGGGGCATCCCCCCTATGCCCTCCACCCCCTAATTTCCTCCTCATGCCCCCTCTCTCTGCTCTGCAGTGCCCCTCTCCCTCCCCAGCCGCGCTCAGGCTCCCAAAGGCCCGGTCCGGCCACCACCGGAGCCCTTTCCCCGGCCGCCCGGGGCAGCCCCTCTCCCGGGCAAGGGTAGTGGGGTGGCGGGGGCCGCGGGGCGGGCTGCGCCCCCGGGAAGCGCCGCTCGCCGCTCCCCTCCCGCGCTCGCCGCCGTGGTGCCGAGCTGCCGTCTCCCGAGTGAGGCTCCCTCCTCCCTCCTCTCTCCCTCATTCCCTCCCTTCCTCCCTCCCTCCCTCGCTCGCTCGCTCCGCCTGGGAAAGTGGGTTAGGAAGGGAGCTCGGGGCTGGGAGGCTGCACAGCCGCGCACTGGAGCAGGACCGTCCACTCTCGCAGCCCGGCGGCACAGGACTCGTGTTAATCCTTTTCCTTTTTTTTTTTTTTTTTTTTTTTTCCTTCTCCCAACCTCTGCTCATCACTCCAAACGGGCCGGCTTAGTTGTTATTATTTTCTAATTATTTTGCTACCTGACTTTTTCCTCTTGTCTTTTTTTTTTTTTCCTGTTTTTAATTGAAGGTCGTGCTAAGACTTTTTCTTTTTGAAAGCCTTAAAAAAAGACAAGGGGGGGAAAGAAGCCAGCAAGAGATCGAAAAGAGCAAGAGAAAGTGGCAGCTAAGAAGGACTGTGAAATCACCTCCCCTTTCTGGGGCTGTCGATCAGAGCAAGAGTTGTACATTATTATTATTGTTTTTCTTTCTACATCTCTCTGTCCACATACACACGAATAGAGAGAGACAAGTACAGACAGTGAAACTCGACGAGACCAGCCATGGTAGCAAGGGCTCAGCCTGATCGGAAACAATTACCACTGGTCCTACTGAGATTGCTTTGCCTTCTCCCTACAGGGCTGCCAGTCCGCAGCGTGGATTTTACCCGAGGTACCGATAACATCACCGTGAGGCAGGGGGACACAGCCATCCTCAGGTAGGGCATCTTGCCAACTTTTCCTTTTGTGTGTGTTTATCCATATCTCTACATATGCAACATACACGTGATGTGATATAGATTTGTGTGTGTATGTCTCTGCGAAAGCGTGTGTGATTTTACCTCTCAAACTGCGGTAGCAGCAGCTGCTACAAACAAGCTCTGCGTGTGTGTTTGTGCTTTAATGTAAAAAAAAAAACTGCAAAGCTTTTGAAAACCTCTTGCCACCACTCTCCTCTGTGCACTGCTCTGGATCAAAAGAATTTCAGTGAGGAAAGAACTGTTTATGTTAGCCAGCTCTCGTGAACGTACATTTTCCACCAGCCCTGCAGTATCAATAGAGAAATCGAAAAGGGATCCAGCTGTGCTTGCCAGATGTTCCATTGATCTTCCCATGCTTGTTTTTGTACCTATGCAAAAACTTTAGCCTTGGTGCTGCCAGAACTCTCAAGCAAGTTTTTTGGGGAAACTCTGGCTTTTATTTTTATTTATTTATTTTTCTGCCCTGTAGGGAGAGGAGATGGATACAGTAGTTTAAAAGGCTGGTGAAAAAATGCTGTAAGAGCTCCAACATTTATGAAGCTGGTGTCTCGTTCACTGTGTTGTTTTTTTTGCAGGGTTAAGTAAACAGGTATAGGCTGTGCCTGCATGTCTGAGTGGTTGTGATGAGGTTTCTTTGCACATGAAGCCTTGCTCACTGGCAGTATTGAGTGTTATATTTCTGTATTCATCGTGCAGGTTTTCTAAAGGTAGTTCTGAGGCTACTTGGGATTTCAGTTAAGAGTGTCCCAAATAGCTGAAACACAGTAATTTTTTTCCTGTGGGTTTCTTTTTTGCATACTGCCTTGCTCAACTTACCTGCAGTAACTTCTCTACTGAAGGAAAATTCTGTACATGTGACTATGTGCACACACTGTGTATTATGGCTATAAAACTACTGGACATAATTTAAAATAAGTCTGTAATCTGTATGAGGAGCTGATAGTGCACAAACCCTGAAGCATCAAGGGAGCAATTCCCTAGCAAAGCTAACAGCAGCAGCAAAGTTTTCTTTCTCTTTCTCTGAAATAAATCCTGCTAGATGTCACCAAATGGTCTGGTACATGATCCCCTGTGTCCTGCATCCCTCCCATTTAATGAGAGAGGGGTATGTGAGCAAGCAAGATAGGATCAGGGAAGAAGGATGCTAGAAGAGGGATGTTGTGTGTACGTGTATCGCTTCTCTCAGCTCCCGTGTGCTGGGTTGTTTTGATCCTGGAATATCTGTTCAGCAGCTTCCATTCCCCAGCTCTCTAGACTTGTTAACTTGCATGTAAGATTTATCCACACGGAGTAATAGGATTTACAGAGTAATTCATCTGGCTTGCATATGCAATGGAAAGGGTTTAGATACGACACGGTAAACACCTAACAAGGGGTGTTGCCTCTGACTCCCGGCTTCTCTCTCTCCTTTCCACTCACTAGCAATTCATATATCCCATTAACCCTTTTCTGGCGGGACTCCCAGCTGACTTATCCCATTTTTAAAGGCAAATCACTTCCATCAATCATTTATTTTGGTGGGGCTGCTCAGGCAGATGTTCGCCAGCATATGTTTGGTACATTCACCAGCAGTCAACTCATTAAGCTCACTTGCCCAGACAGGGGTCACTGGATTTCTGCTTCCCACTTAACCTTGGAGCTTTTGAGTTTATCTAGTCGCTGTGTGCTAAAGCTGCATTTGCAGCAGAGAGGGCTGAGTGGGTGGTGGAGATGGTGCCTGCATGTGCTGCGTGTAAAGCGTTCGTCAGCAAGCTCGATGGGGCTGCATGGGAGAGTGGTTTCGGTGATCATGTGTGGCTTGCCAGTGTTTTGTCAGGCACTAAAATAAAACACCTGAGTGAGGTGATCCAGCTGTGTCAGCCAGATGTGTGCCAAGTGACACAGTTTGCAGGAACTGCACACCCACCTGGCCGTGTGACTGCTTGCCCTGAGCAATACTGTGTTCTGGGCAGGTGGCATTTCTGTCAGAAGTGACTGTGGCCAGCACACAGGCTTTACCTCCATTAGCTGCCTTCTTAAGCTCTCTAAGCAGATCTGACTGGCTATATGCTTGTCGTGTTTCCTAAGAAGGGCAGTTGTGTCCTCTCCCTTTTCCTGGGACCAGCCCCAGGTTTCTGGGATGTTTCAGTCCCTCCTTCAGAGGAGGGGCAGAAGCCAGGCTATGCTGGGAGACAGGACTGCCACATGAGGCTGGAAGGGGTGATGTTTCCCTCTGTCCCATGCACTATAGGTCCTGCAGGACGGCATTTTATACCCTCAGTATTAAAGCACGGCTTGGTTTGTGAGATTCCCCCTTGCTGCTTTTCCTGCCCCTCCAAAACATCACATAGTTTAAGACAGCCTTGCATTTGAAAAACTCCCAGCATCTCGCTCTCCCTGCCTATAGATCCACTAGTGACAACACAAGGGGAATATCTAGCTGGGGAAAAAACATTAGATGATCTATACCAGCTGTGCTCAGAGCAGATCTTTACCTCTACGGAGAGGTAGGTAAGAGATTTCTATACAGAGATCATATCACCTATCTTTGCTATGCATCTGTTTCAGAGGGAAGAGGGAGTATGCAGTGGTGGTTTAACGGTGGCCAGTAGCTCCATCATGTAGCTTGAAGGGAAATTAAAATGTAGGAGGGAGAAAAAATGATATGCAGTTGGAGAGAATTAAAAACAATGTACATAGAGATAATATAACTAAAACCATTTTGTTTGTGTAAATTGTGGTGCAAATCATTCAGTAAATCACTGGGGACAGGGTTTTCTGAATGATTAGTCTCCTTTGAGGCCTTATACATTTGTATGTAGTATTACACTTGTAGGTGGGAGAATGGGTGGGTGGACTGTTCTGTGAAGTAGAGAAAAATAGTTTATTATAAGCCCTAATGTTCCTCAAGGAAGCCACTCCTCTAGAGCTTCATCTACAGCTTATTACTCAGAATAGAATTATTCTGCAAAGTTTGGATGTGACTTTTTAAAGCTATGGCATTTAAAATATTCCCTTGCTATGGACTTCTAAAAAATGTTCCTAATTCTATCCTGGCTCATCTCTTAAATGACATGGCAGCAGATTTGATTCATTTGTTGGCCTTGCTGAAGGTTGATGACTTTTAGTGAGTATTTGGCATGGGGAGGTTAGTCAGGGAATTGCAGAAAGAACAAAAATAGCTCATGATAGACTATCCACAGGGAAAAGGGTAATAATCCGCTCCTTAGAGCAAGGCTGAAAAGGGAGGAGGGGTCTGAGAGCTGCAACAGGTGAGAAGGGCTGAGGAGAGCTTCTGGTGTTTGGCCAGCTACAACCGAGAAAAGAGAGCAGGATGTTTCAAAGATGACACTGTATATTAGAGAGCCTGTCATACTTACTGAGGTTTCATTTTTAACTCTGTCTTCAGCAAGTGAAGATGGACACTGAACCTTATTTTGAGTACTGAGAGGGAACTGTGTGCTATTATACAATTCCTACCAATGTTTTGCTAGCAAGATCAGTCATGAGCATGTCAGGTTTTGTATGTGATGTTAGAAAAAAAACCCTCTCCAAACAACAAACGCACAAAACATCCCCCAAAACTAATTAAAATGGGAAAAGAAAAGCAAGCTCTAACTCTAAATCTTCTTTCTGTTTACCTTTCTCCAGCATCCCCTCCTACCTTATTTGCTCTGCTGGTGTTGGGTGAGCAAAGGCAGGGACCCTGTGCCTTGTTACACACTTTCAGCCTGGGGAGGGGGTGAGAAATAGGAGGACATTGGCTAAGTGGGACATGTGCAGTAGCGAAGGGCAGCTACTACAAACTGGGAAGGGAGGGTACCGTGCCTCTGTGTTGTGTCTGGCCCTCAAGATGGATTAGAAGCAAAATGGCCATGGGGTCCATGCTGTGGGATCAGGTCTCTAGGGAACCATCACAGCAGCTCCCCTCAAAGTGCCTTTAAGCACTATTCTGAGGACGTCAGTGGGACTTGCAGGTTGCCCAGGACCCAGGTCTGCACAAGGGCAGATTTAGCCTTTAATGACTTCTGAAATGGAGCTCATCACCAGCTGGAACCAAAATGGGTCACATCCCCATTCCCTTCCACTTGGTTATACCACTACAAATCTAACCAAAGCCCAAGGGCAATGCCAGAAATAACGTGTTTGTCTTTGGGGCAGATTCCTGGGGACTGCTAATAAAAGAGGTACAAGTGACTCATACAGGGCTTAAGCTGCTGAGCACTGCTCAGATGATGCTCAGCTTGCTGGAGAACTGGGATCTTGCCAAGGCCAGAATTTGGCTCATTGTTCTTGAGTTTTTCCAGCATCAACCTTTCATCAAGAATTAAATCAGTCTAATGCTGATGCACTGATGAAAAACAACATTTAACTGAGTACACAATTTCCATTTTTACCAGGTATTTTTAAATAATATGAAGTTTCAGGATGATAGCAAGCTTAGGAACTTCCATCCTAATGAGTACTTAGCTTCTTCAAGTTACACGTGTCAAAGGATGGGCTAGAATCAAATTACCAGCAGTAATGACAGCACTGTTGGTGTAATCCTGCAATATAAGCAATTTATGCAGACTCTGTTCTTGGCCTCCCAGTATTTTGCTGATATTCTACATGTGGAGCTATGCTAGAGGACAAAGCCACCTCGGGCAAAGTAGCAACACAGCATCACAACAAAGTTTATGCCCTATACAGTCATTTTAAAAGAAAAGTAAAAGCTGTTCAGATTACATTTGTAATTAGCATATAATTTATAACAGGGAGCACTGAGCTGAGCCCTTTGCTAGAAATGACAATAGGCATGTTCGAAGGTATAATGCCACATAATAATACAGTCTTGGCAGTGAAATTGTAACCCTGGTTATTAGTAGTATTGTCGCAGCACTTGAAGGCCAGCACTACGTTGAGGCACCCTTTGTATTAAGTGCCATGTGAGCAGAGGGTAAGAGAGATCCCCCCATTCCACGGGGCGGGCGGCTGTTCTCTGGGATGGGCGGGGGCAGGAGGTGCCCTGGGGTGAGGGGACTCGCCCAGGGTGTCACAGCAGGGTCAGGGGCACACAGCCTAGTGATCTATCCATTAGCTCAGGCTGGCTTCTCGGCTCAGCCGTGCAGCAACCCAGCAAATACGACAAATGAGGTTTCCCTAGTATGTCCTCCTGTGCGCTGGTGTTGACTACAAGTCCCAAACACTTTTCTTTTTTTCTGGTACATACAAAGCCTTCGTTGTCAAATCTGGTAGACATGCGTCAAGAGGGTTTGTTGGGATTTGTGCAAAAGGGGCTGTACTTCGCTGATGCTTTCCTTTAAAAATAATAATTTAAAAAGTATAAATGTGATCTCAGGTGATGCTGCAAAACTTCCAGGTCCGGCAGCAGATGGTGGCATTATATGAAGGCACACATGCATACATGGTTATGTGTGTGTGCATACATATGATAAAGGAAGTTGCAATATGTATATGGTCAGAGGCTGGTGATTAGCATCTCTCTATATATAGTGTGCCCACTGGTGAGCGGGGCCTTTGTGATGGGACTAACCCATCACAAGCAAAGGTGGAATGGAAATTAGAAAAGGCTCTTTCTATGTTGAAATTATGTATGTTTAATAACACTGTATGTATAATTTGCATTCAGAAAGATGAAGGAGGAGAGACAGTATCAGACTGTATGGGTTTAACCTCCTCCCCTGAGTCTGCACACACACTTCAGTTTGCAGCTAAGTACCATATGTTTTCCTGCTTAGTTGGCATTAAAATTTATATAGTAGTACGTGTTACCTGGAGTGTCTGAGAGTCCGTACCTCTTCCATTCCGCTCCCCTCCCCAGAAGGTCTTGAGAAAAGACCTGGTCTTAAAATAGCTCACAGTTACCGGAATTTGCCATCTCATAACTATAAGTTTTCAAAATATATATTACACTTACCTGCCCTTGATATCCAGCCCCACAGGCATCTGTTTTTGACAGAGCTGCAGGGCCACAGCTCGCTGCTGATGCAGCGGTGGGGCTTCAACAGGCTTACTGCGAGGCTGAATATAGCCATTTTCATTGAAGGTACCTGATTTTGTTGTCCATCAAAATTCACTCTGGCTTGTGTGAACTTGTGTTCTGCTGGAGCAAGTGCAATGGAGGGCACAAAGGTGAAGTCAGGAATTTACTGAGTTTTCTTTTACTCTGCTCTCGCTGAAGAAGAAACGAATGTGATTTTCAGCTGAATCTGACACCAAAGCATTTGCTTCAGGCTTCAGGCACATCTAAAGTGTCTGGTTTTATGGTAAGTAATGGGAACTAATAACGATGAGTTTCACCTCTGCCTAGAAAACAGTTATTTCAAAATAATCTAAACAGCCTGTCTCCCTTGTGCATGTATATTTTTGCAGATTTTTATTAGGAGCAACTTTTGTTGTGTGGGAGAGGCCAGCTGTGACTCCAGACTCTGCTGTGCTCGGCCCCATGCAAAGAGGAAAAATAGCCCTGCCGCAGCTCTATTGATTTCACTGGGGTTGGGCTTTTTCGGTAAGAGCTAACTGGATGGAATTGAGCCTGCTCAGACTGGTCTGGAGTTCAACATAAGCTTTGCAATAAGACATCTGCATGAGGTTTTGCGGAGTGCACACTTGCGTGTGCCTGTGTGCAAGCGTGTGTTTCCCTGCATTTGTTCCTGTTTAAAAATGAAAAGTGTTCTCTTGTGTGTAGTTGTACAAACGTTTGTATGCTTTGTAAAGTTGCAAGCATTGTATAGGTGAGAGGCAGCACTGGACAGGGTAACAGACTGCTTGCTGGGAGGTTTGTGTGGCTTTTTCTGACTCCTGGGCCTCAGTAACCATCACTAATGTTAGAAGTGTCCTTTCGCTTCACTATACCTCAGTTCCTAGAACTGTTGAAGAAAAAAGTAGTAAGCAAACAGAATATTGCATCTTCCTCTTCTGCTGCTCAGCTGTTAACACCATGGTAGATCTGGCCAATACTGTCCATTTCCAGTGAACTCTCTCACCACTGAAATTTGCATTTCTGTATCAAAGGAAGTAGTGAAAGCTTTGGAAGAGCAGGGAGGCTTGTGCCCTGCAGACACACTCCCACACTCCTGTGAGAGGTGAGACATGCCTGAGTGGTTTCTGTTCACGGGTGCTCTCTAGGTGAGCTCCTAGAGGAACGCTGGATTTATGAGCAGGCGAGAAAGGCTGAGAAGGCTCCAGCTCACCAGGCACCAACTGTTGTGAAATGAAATTGAGGGGGTCACGCAGCTGTACAGCCACCACTTACAGAGCCACTGCATCCACCCCTCTCTGGGACATCAGGGTGACCGTGTTGGAGACCCACCACTGTCGTTGCCCCCAATGTGGTGTGACTTAAGTGCATCAGTGATGACAGTATATCATCAGGGGTTGTGAGGGTGCTTTCCAGTGTAGGAACCCAGTGATGAACTGGGGACCTGATGGTACCTGCATGGCAGATACCTCAGTTCCCAGCTTTCTCACTCCCTCCATCCCAGGCTGGTCATTCATGCTCATATGAGGCCGAGCAAGGAGGACTATGATTCAGAGCTGCATGCCCGTTCAGTTTTCGTGTCTTGCTGTGCAAACAAAACCCATGTTGAAATCCACTGGCAGGCAGCATCCATGACTTTGAATAGTAAACACAAATCTCTCCCTCTCTGTGTCTCTCTGTGTTATTAAGCTGACAGGCACTTAGCCAATTATCCAGTCCTCGTCTCAGCTGTATTTATGGAGGAGGAAGAGACAACGCACAGAGCTCTTGTCTTCAGGGCTTCAGCTGAGTCTCCCTTGTGTGCTGTCGCATTTTCTCTTGTGTGAGCTGCCTAGGACACTCAGGGAAAGAAACCAATGAAGGGGATGAGTTGAGGGAGAGGGAGGGGGACGAATAGTGGGGAAGGGGTCTGCTTCTCCAGACCAGGCACACACCAGAGCTGTCACTGTTTGCCATTGTGTTTAAATTTGGCAGAGCGTGTGTGCCTTTGTTGCATAAGGTTGTGATGGATGAGGAACGCGATGGATGAGGGTACTTGCAAAGTCATTTTGGCTGCGGCAGGGCCAAGAGTGAGAACTATGCAGTGGCAGACTGTCAGTCTGTGCCTTAAAGTTAGGGGAGGCACATATATTTGGGCACGTAGTGTGAACCTGTGAGCTGGAGCCAAGAGCCACCCCTAATCCCTGATGCGGTATTGCGCCTAGAACATACAGCCTGGGCTGGCTGAAGTGTTTACTCCGAACAGCAAAATTTAGGCAAATAGCGCTGAAGTGTTCTGTGAATATTTTCATGAATGTTAAAAATGAATTCTCTTTGGCTGCAGCTGTGCTTCCTTTGTGTGCATCTTTTTTTTTTTCCTCCCCCTTGTGAATAATCTGAGTGAATGAGTTTTCCTTGCCCTGACATTCATGGACAGAACATTTTAAACAGGTTCATAGCTGAGCAATCAAGGCTCTAGCTGCAACTTCTGCAGCTGGAAGTCCCTGGCTGTACAGATTTGCAGGCATGTGCCCCTTCCTCCTCCCCAGACACCGACTTCATGTGTACACCTGTGGTGCTCTTGATATATAGAATGCTGCTCAAGGAGCACTGGACGTGATTCTTATGACCCTTCATCAGAGCCTGGGCATAAAAGCAGTGAAACAAGTGAGACATGGAGCTGATCTCAGCTTGAGCCACAATAATTTATGTGCATGTGACAAGAGAAAATTACCTTTAAACTCTGCACCCAACCAATCAATCTTACAGCAGCCTGGTTTTGCTAGGAAAGGTGCCTCAGGCCAAGCCTATCAAGTTCAGAAAAAGAAAGGTTAAAATGTTCTAACATCGTTATTTCTTTCTTTTCCTTTGGAGGAGAGGAGCCACAGTGCACAAAACCTGGCTGACTCCTTCACACTAGCTCCTTTATAGTGAGCCCCATTCCCACTCCCAGCCCAGATTCCCAACAGGGATCAGCAGGAATTTGTTCACAGTGAGGCCCCATGTTCACCTTGTCAGGGAACAGAAGGGAGACCAGGTGACAGAAGGGATTAGGCATAAATAAGCATGCTGAAATCGGAAAATGCTCAAGAGGGGAGAAAAACACTACCATTATAAGGTAGCAACCCTACTGAAGGCTGCAGGTACAACAGGGATGTTAGGAAACCCCTATTTGTTCCAGGGTGTCCTCTGAGTTTCAAGAAAAGTGGGACTCAGGGAGCAATTACTCTCCAAAAAATTATCGTCCCCTGTCTGCCAAATACAATATAATGTCATCTGTAGTCCCCTCCCTGCGGCTAGAGAGCAGAGGCCCTGTGCCAGCTGAGGCCGTCGTTTATTGGGGCTTCACGGGTAAAGGGGCATCAGATGAGCAGGGGCACATGTGAGCCGAGATTCAGCGGAGCCAGTTTGTCCCTTCAGAGCAGGCAGGTTTATCTGCAGTCCCCTCGAGTCCAATGGCAGGGGAGGTTTTAAGCTGGTGGAAGAAGTTGGGGAGGGACTACTGCAGTCTGCCTTCCCCCTTTTCCCGTCTGCTGCCCCCTTAGTCATCAGCACACTGGTTAGACAGTGATGGTCCTTTCACAGGCCTCTGCCATTTCTTAGGCAGATTCTGTCCTGCTCATCCAGCTCCACAAGCTGGCCCCACAGACTTACTCTTGCAGCCCTGGCTTAGCAGAGCTCTTGTTCCTGACAGCAGAGTGAGGTCCTCAGAGCCCCACAGCTTACCAGGCACCCACACTCTTCTCCCTGCCATGGGGACACCTCCCACCAGCAGAACTTGCAGGGACCTCACGACCCCGGTGCTCAACCCTAGGCACAGCAGGTCACTCCTTTTTAAAGTAAGCCCTTTTGGACGCACTGGCTGGCTTTCCCTGGCCAGTCACTGCTGTCACCATCCAGCTAGCCTGTGCCACTGACCATCAAGGTGGCTAGCAGCACCACAGAGAGGTAATCGGGGCTGGAGCAAATGTGAGGGAGCAAGCTGCCTTCCAGAGCCCTTGGAGATGCGATGGAAAAATGATACACACATACGCACAGTTGCTGGCATGTACGCGCCATACACTCGCACAAGCATCTTTGTTTCTCAGATTACACTGCTATTTAATTGAAATCACTCCTAGGTGTGGTGGGACTGAGATGGGGGTGCTTGCTGTGTGCTCAAACAGGCCTTACACACACAAGCAAGTACCTTATGAATTGCTGACTTGGGGTCCTGTGAACCACAGACCCTGTGATAAGATGCCAAGCAAACACAGCCCCCTCATAGTGGCTTTCCCCCTCAACTTTCTTGCTGAGGGCAGTTGTCTGAAATAAATCAACTTGTTGATGTGAGTATGGATCAAGACAGGCTCTGAGTAGTACTGGCGTCATGCTTATTAAAAAATAAAAAAAGACAAAAAGCATAATGAATAATCAGATTGCCTTTCTCACCTGTGTGCCACATGAGGCAGCCGTGGTTTTGGGCAGTAAACAGTTCAGGGCAGTATATGAAGGCAGTACACCTTAGAGTGTGCTAAATGTGGGCAGCAGTAATAGGAGATCCTCCATCCTAATGAGGAACAGAAAAGGAGTTACCTTCCTTCACCAGCTAGTCCCATTTCTTATGGCCTGTTGGTTATTATACCTACTGCTGAGACTTGGAGTGTGCCCAGATCCTTCAAGTTGTGCACATGCTGCACCTCATGTGCCTTCACTCTGCTGCTATCCTTGGCAGTCTCTTGCCAAGGGGAGAGTGTGTTTGCAGAGATTTGTCCACTGAGAGGGAAAGGATGGGTAAGTTCATCAGAGAGATAGAACTAAAATCTCTCTCATCTCCTCTTTTGCAAATTGCACGCAGCTCCCTCTCCTTGGCACGCTCCCTCATCCAGCCTGCTACTTTGCTCAATGAAGATGTCTGTCACCTCTCTTTCGTGCCTTCTCTATCTTGCTCCCTCCCTCCTTTGCTTTTTTTCTCTGTCTCAATCCATCTCCTCCTCACCCTTCAGCCCTCCCCAACACATGGCCCTCTTCCTTATATTTTTCTTTTTGTTCAATCCTGATGTCCTTTGAGATTCTGGACCTGGGAGTGAGAATGGTGGGCTGGGGGAAAAGCAGAGGAGGATGGTGGAGCATTGTAGTAACTGCTGAGCCCTAGCTCTTCTGTAAATGATAGAGCAGGCTCTGAGCTCTCTTGTTGGGCCTGGCCACTCAATCAGCACTTGGTATTCAGCTGGACCTGCAGAGTATTCCCAGTGTTTTTATCTTCTGTTTCTACACAGAATGCCCACTGTCTGTTCATCCTTAGAGCTCATTCGAAGCAGTGTGTGTGGGCGGGGGCTGCATCACCAGTAAAGTTCTTTCTCTTCCTAGCAGGAATGTAGTTGGATGTCTGTTGCATCCCAGTGATCTACTCCTGCTTTTAGTTGCAGCCCAAGTTGGAAACAGAACGGAAGGAGAGCGCGTTCATTGATAAGGTGTTTGACAGGCAAGAGCTGAGGCTGCATGCTGGTGTGAAAGCCACATCGCTGCCATCAGCAGAGGAGCCTGCTGCAGTGCTTTCTTGATGTGCTGTGATTCTGCTGCTGGAAGTTGGGAGGGGGCAGCTGGGGGCTTTTTTCCCCTCTGTTGTAGCTCTTTCTTGGGTGAGAAGCTTGGCATTCCTGCATGGTGCTGATGTGGGGGGACACAGATCAGTGCTGAGATGCAGACTTGAGATTTTCTTGTGCAGATGGCAGAGAAGGCAGATGCATTTAAAAGACAGTGTTGGTGCAATCTTACTGAAAGTCCTCAGTGTTGAAAGTGCTAGACCTCTCTGACTTTGAAGAGAAGGAGCAGGTCTGTAGCATGTGAGTTAGGATCATTTCAGCTAGATTTGTCCATTGCAGGAGAGACTTTCCAAGAACTCCGGAGACAGCTCCACATGTTTGGCATGGAACCATGAGATGCAACAGAAAACTAAAGCCAGCTGCTGTAATGTAGCAGGAATGTTGGTCACCCTTTATTATCCTCCTTTTTTTGAGGCTTGGACTCTGATGCCTTTGGAAAACACACGCATCCTGGCTGCTTTTACACCTGAGGGAAACCTGAGATTGGCATCCATAATCAGGAGCAGAAGGTGCTGCAGGCAATCTGTCTTCCTAGCACTGCATTAAACCCATTTTAGTTCTTTCAGCTAAATATCAAATTATCTGTCCACCCACACATCCTCCCCACTGCATCAACGCTACTTAGTTATGGGCCATCTGTAGGACTTCTACCCGGACAAGGGGGTCCACAGGGGTTCTTGCGTAACACGCTTCATGTGTATTCATTGGCCTTTAGTGGCATTTTTTCCCTTCCTGTTCTCCTGGCTGGTCTCCAGTGCTGGCAATGAGTCAGAGGCATGCAGGTCTATCCATTTGAAAAGTGTGTCCCAAGGTGGAGGAACACGTGCAGCTTTCTTCTTATCTGAGCTGGGAAGTGGTACTTAAATGCAGGCCAGGTGGGTCAAGGACCTCAGACATAGTCAGAACAGTAAGCCTTAGGAATGCCTGCTTTTGCCAAAGTGGGAGCAGCATCCAGCTCCCAGAGAAGAGAGAAGGAAGGGCATGCAGCAGATTTTACACCATCATTCAGTGTCTTACTGGATGCCACGTTGTGTCCTGCTCTAGCTGTATCCCTGCTTTGGGGGTAGTATTGGCCGCTTGCTGATCACTGTGTATGCTGGAATAGAGTCCTGTGTCTATTTGAGGTACTTCACGTTTCTAGGGAGATGTGGACCAGTTGGATGTAGTCCAGAAGAGAGAAGTGGGAATGATCAGAAGTCTAGACATTCAGTGGGGAGAGATGGATGGAAATGGGGCCATTAGGCCTAGAGAAGAGAGGACTATGTATGAGATATGAATAACAGCATGCAGGTACATAAGATACAAAAGAAAGGAATTATGTCTTCTGCAGGAGAAGACAAGGAGGAATGGCTTAAGATTGCAGCAAGACAGGCTGAATGTCAGTAAGAACTCTGCAACAATAAAGACAGGAAAACATTGAATTAAATTGCCTTGGGAGGCTGTGTAGCTCCATCACTGGAGGGCTTTAAGGATAGACTAGACATGTACAAGGAGTGACAGATGCCACAAATGACGAAGTAGAGCTGATCCATCCTTCACAGAGGAGAACAGACTAGATGGTTCCTTTGGGTCTCTTCCACCTCTCCTTCTCAATTCTGTGCTGCCTTTGGGTTCAGAGAATGGCAGAAGCATGGGCAGAAACATAGCTGAAAGATTCAGAAAAGTGCATCAGCAGGAAACCAAGTGAGCCTTGCCAGTAGGTCCTTACCCATTTCTTCTGCTGCAGCCACCCTTCTTCCTTCCATCCCTGGAGTGTGGTGTGCTCCAAGGAGTCTGTAGTCAGTGCCACTCTAGTCCAAGCATGTGACACTTAGCCTATCTGGCAAACAGAAGTAGGAATCAGTGTCAAGACTATCCCTAAAACTGATTTTCTTTAGGAGGAACTCAGATGTTTTTCTCATTTGCTGCCCTTGGGGGGCCACAGGACCTAGAGGATGTTTTACCACAAATGTGATAGGAAGAACAAGTTGAAGGCTCAGTGTTTTATCCTGGGCAAGTCTGATGATGTTGCTGAATGTTCACCTCATGAGGCTTTGTCAGCATGTTCTGCTAATGAAATGTCACCTTTCACTGGTGTGACATCACCTTATGCATTAGGATATGAGCCCATGAGACTCAGGGTCTGAGGAGTGGATGTAGGACAGTCTATGAGTGCTGTTGGGGCTTTTCACCACCAGGGATGTGGCATGTGATGTAAGACACAAAGCAGGGCAGGCAGCAAGCCTTGCAGCCACTGAGTGTCGTGCCTTAAGCAGTGAATTTGGTGACTTACAGGGGCACATGAAGCAACCAGAAAACGCCAGTGCAGTGAGGATGTATGGGAGGGTAGAGAAAAGGGTGCAGGAGGGTGAGGAGCAAGTTGAGAGAGGAAAAGCCATTTGGGGAAGGGGAGAAGAGCATACAGAGGCCTGCTGTAAAGTTTGGATGAATATGTTTGGTCTCAATCTTTCTCAGGCTGCAGTGACCCAGGCCATTGCTAACCTGGCCAGGCAAGCTGCCAGAGGCTATCTCCATTGCTCACCCATCGTCCACTCTCAGCCTGTCTTCGACTCATGTTTTCTTGTCAGCATTTCTCTCCCACAGATCAATTCCTCCTTGGCTCATCCCAGTGATTTTAAGCATACAGAGAAACTTCCTCTTGGCGGTGAGAGATAATCAAGCTGAATATTACCCATCTCTGAAGTGCAGGCAGTCCGTGAGCAGAGCCAAAGTCAATATCTTGGCAGATGTTGCCTTGCATTGATTTATCTTCTCCTGGAGCAAGGTGGACAGCCTCGGAGAAGGCAGCATGGTCACCTGGCCAAACCCCAAAACATTTGCAGGCTACATTAGCTTGCTTGATTTGGTCCCAGGAAGCTGCTTCTCCTCACTGTCTCGGGGTAGAAGAGCGTGGTGCCAAACTCACAAATCCCCCCTTCACTCCTGTGTTCGCATCGGTGTTACTTCTTGTGCTGAGACAGATCCTGGGCTCAGAGCACCGGCTTACAGTGCTGAGCTAAGCCGGCCTCATTTACTGGCTTAATGGAGCAAGAAAACAATATTCTGTGCTGCTGTTGGGGCAGGGGAGAGGAGCAGGAGACCAATGCCCTGGAGGGGCCTTGCAGCTTGGGGGTTTCCCCTTGCAGGGAACCTGGATGTGTCAGAAGGAGAAGCAAGGGAGAGGAGACTTCTGTGTGTGCAGGGAGGGAGCAGCAGGAGTCACGGGAGACAGGCAGGGCCCCTCTTTAAATCAGAGAAATTATAGCCAGGGGATTGCTGTGCAAGACACGATAGGAGGAAGCGGGGCTGCCTGCAGCCAGAGGGGTGGTGATGGAGGCATGACGTGGTGGAACCAGTTTCCAGGCAGGAAGACCAGGTCAGAGTGCTGCTCCTGGGCTTTGCCCTGTCAGGACAGACAAAGGTGTGTGGTACTACCTGTGTAGAATTCCAGTTCCCAACTCCCCAGCATAATGCACTCTCTCTTTTCAAAGACCTTTGAGCTCTCCTCCTGCGTCTGGGAGCTCCAGGTTTGGCTGTGGCAGGAAAGGGCCTCCAGCAGAGCAGGCAGGGGGCTTTTCAAAACCGCAGCTAAAGAGAAACCATCTGTATGATCTCAAGTAACAAACACTTGCATGCAAAACGCATCCCTTTTGGCACCATCCTCTTCCCCTCAGCCCCTTTCTCCAGCCTCTCATCTCCCCAACCCTGTCTGAGCCTTTCACAGCTCCTCTGTACCCACCCTGCCTCTTTTTTGCTGTAGCAGCAAGCAGTGCATGAATGCGTATACAACATCTCCCGTTCTGCAGTCTCCCTGAGGGCCTGGACAGATGCTGATTGTCTTTATGCCCAGTTGGGGACAGCAGGAATCGTTATAAATAGCATTGATTCCTTGCGTGGCAAAGAGAAAACTTTCCCCTATAAGTCCATCCTTCTGCTCCCAGGACTCGCCAGGAGGTCTCTTAAATATCACAGTACATTTGCGGCAGATCGTATCTCTGGAGGCTTCCTGTGGGTTCAGGTCTTGATCCTGGCAGAAAATGGAATAAGTTTACTGTATCTTCCCTCACAACCTCTTTCTGCTGTCCTCGTCATTTTTATGTGAATGGTACTTTCTGTTCAGAAGAGTCTTGCGACTGAAATAGGAGAAGCTGCAGAAGTGAGCACTTCAGACGTTTAAGCCTGATGTGCTGGGGAAAGAAATAGGTCTGGAGCAGTGGAAAGGGTGTAGGGGTAGAGCTGGTGTGAGGAGCCCCAGGTTGGGAGAAGTTGAGGTGGGGGATTGCTGTTCCTATCACATGAGACAGATGCGATAAGAGCGAGCAAACATTCCTACAGGAAAGTAATATGCTTTTCCGGGATTAAAGGTTCCTTCTGTTCCCCTCTGGGGTTGATTTGCTTCTGCAGGAATACGTACTGCATAGAGGAGCCAGAAACAACCTGTTTAGAGGCGCAGTTGTTTGCTCCCCCTCTCCTCTGCTCCCTGCCCACAGGCAGAGAGCAGCGTGTCATGCCTGCGGGCAGATGAAGCCCTTTCCATCTCCCCAGCTGACACCAGCGTCCGTCCTGCTGTCGGCAGCCAGACGTCCCCTGCTGCAGCACCATTCTAGCCCTGGGCACTGCTTGCTGCTGCTGGGGCTGGTGTTTGCATCAGCAAATGTTCCTTCGCTGTGGGTTTGTGGCTACGGGGGCTGTGCTTGCCAGATGAAGATCTTCCCCGCAGGCATTTCAGGGAGAGGCCCCGGTGGCATATGCACAGTGGTATTTAAATTAAAATTGCTCATATGAGGTTCAAGGAGTAACAGGGGACAGTGCCAAGACTTGGATATCCTCCACCTCACGCATGCCTCCCAGAGGCTCCCCAGTGCCTCACGGGGGACCAGTTTGGACGGTCGTTGTACCGTATATTATGTTGTCGGCCTCTGTTTGTGATTTCTGCCCTGTCCTTGCCTCTTCTCTGGTTTCCTTTGTGTTTATTATTCTAATTTATTGAGTTACCTGGAGTGTTTTTGCAGACACCAAGGCTGCTTTGCAGAAATTAATGATTGTGCATTCTGCTAGGTGATGCCTTGTGTAGACTTTGCTTTTATGTGATGGAGCCTAAAATATGCTCAGAGAAAATGGAAATGTTAACCTCTATTAAAAGCACACATAGATAAGTTGTTGTCAGATCTATGCCAGAGCACATGGAATTACTTTGAGATTATTTAGCTCAGTAGTCCCTGTCATTTCTGAATCTCAAAGTGTTTTAATTAATTTCCTCCTTGAGACTAGTCACTATGAGCTTCTCCATTTGCAGTGTGAGAAACTGAGGCCCAAAAAGGAGATTTGTCTTAGCAAATTAGTGGCCGGATATAGGTGACCAAGATCTTTGCAGGCTGGAACTGCAGTTTACAGGTCCTGTTCAGAGCTGTTCTACCTAACTGGCTGCTGGACCAGGATATCACATGAATCTCTCCTAAAGTATTGCAAAACCAGGAGATTGTCTCTTCTCAGCTGTGGTCAGAAAGACCATAGCTGACAGTTCCAGTTCAGTGGAAATGAAGCTGTGTGCAAGGAACGCTCACCTTTTTTCATATTCCCGAAAAATCACTGATGGGGGCTTGCATCTTAGTTTCTCTGTCTGTGAAATGGAGATTCTGGTCCAGAGGATGATCATCCTAGTAAAAGAGAAACCTATATTCATGCATCCCTGTAAAGGAGGCAAGAAAGTCGAGAACAGAAACCTACAAATAGCAAAGTGTTTTGTTGGTTTGTGATTTGTTTGCTTTTCTGGAAAGGAGTAAAGCAGCATGTTCAAAAAGATGGTTACCAAGTCTGTAACAGCTCACTGTGCCCTGTTGGGAAGATCCAGATGGGGTCATACGGAATGACAGACCTATAAATCTTGAAGGTGTGTCTGTGGCAAGTCCTTTCAGGAACTGATATTGTAAATCTATTGAAACAAGCTGTCTGTTCCCTACAAGTTTACCGAGAATGAGTATGTTCCCTGATGGGTCAATGCCAGATAAAGCAATTTTGTGGAAATTACTCGGAGTCACTAGGGGGTAACATGATACGGGGAGGAATATTTTAGCTGCTGGGACACAAGCCATCTGAAAGGGAAATTTCTTTTCACGTCCTCTGTGAGCTTTTTGAAATGGGTAGAATGATCACTTTTGTCTCTTTCCTGAACACTTAAAAGCCCATAAGAGAGCACGCTTTTCAAACAGACTCTTGTTTAGCATATATGAATTTCCCCCCAAACATAAGAATTTAAGAAACAGCAGATGATAGCAGAACCTTTTTACATCAGTATCTTGAATTTTTGAATTTGAATTACATAAGAAAATATAAAACACTCCTAAGTGGGCAAATATGCAAACTAACTTGCTGATAGGAGAAGTTTCTGTACCCTGGACAAATTGTTTCCTGATTGTGGTCTGAAGCAAGAGGATTGGTATCACTGATGTTAAGGGGAAGGGGTTGTGAGGAGGGGTTTTCCTATTGTATACCAAGTGACCAGCAATACTCTTGTGGTTCACGTAAGTGTATTGTACTCTTTTTAGGGATAACATTTGGCTTGGATAATATCTTGTGGCAGTGAGTTCCACACATTATTGCATATAGCAGGAAAGCAGCAAATCCTACCCAGCCTCAAATGGGTAGTGTTTCAGTTCTATGGGATGCTCCCTAGCTTTATCAGGGTGTTTGCCTTTGCTGTACTCTCCATTATTTTATATATGCCTATATTAGCCAGACTGATTTGTTCCCTCTTTAAAGCAAAAAGCCGTAGTGTTTTCAATTTCCCTCTTACAGAAATATTGCCAGGCCTCTAACTCATTGGTGTCACCTGTCCACGAACCTCTTTTATTTCTGTTGCATCTTTTGCTTATAGGGTGACCTGATACGGGATGTTGTATTGCAGTGCAGTACCATGCTTGGCTTCATTTTTTCTCTTTGTCTTGGTGCATCCTACATTTATGTTTGAGTTTTTGCCCATTCTGAACTGAGAATTTTAGTGAGTTTGCCACACACGAATCTTCATTTCTGAATGATTACAGTTAATTTAGAAGCCAACAACGTGACTCAGATAATTCCTTCTAGAACGCGCATCACCTGGCATCATGTGCCTGGTCAGAGCTCAGCAAAATGCCTTTTTCTCAGTTGTTTGTAAACTGAGTCAATGTCCTTCTCATTTGCACTCTTGTTTTACGAAGTCATGATCTATATATATATATTTTTTTTTTTTTTTCTTAAAATTCATTGGTTTTTGAAGTGGCCTTATTGCCTTCCCTGGAATCTTTGGGGTGAATTGTCACCTCTGGTAATGTTATAAGAATGCACCCTTGGAGGGGTTGGTGTGCTCAGCTCATCACTCAACCACAGTCACCTCTGAGGTGGAATGCCGCAATTATTAAATGGCAAACGACAGCAGGTTTAAGACAAGAAAAGAAGAAACTACCCGCTTGGAACTGCAAGGGCCGTTTGGGAAAGCAGATTGTAATTAAAATACTCGGAATTCAGACAGTACTACTGTCTTTGCACTCAACACTTTTGAAAAGTGTCAATCAATCTTTGATTGTGAGTGGTCTTTTCATTTATAATGTTATCATACAAAAGATGTTGCTCAAGGAACATACTGTCTCCAATACTTAGTCCCATCAAGGCAGGAGATACTAAGCAGTGTCTTTTAGTAGAGGAAAACCAAAGCCCAAGACCTTTGTGAAAAGCAGCCTCCTGCTGTGCCCAGAGCACAGTAACATCCCCAGAACTCTGCCATTCTGCACACCATTTGAATGAAACCCTTCTCAGTATTTTCAAAGGTCATTAAATTATTTATTAGAGGTGAGGAAGCAGGAGGAAAAGTATTCAGATGTGAAGAAATGGGCATGGAGACTGGTGAATGAGATGCAGCCATAGAAATCAGAGCTAGAAAAGGGGGAGTATTATCATGCACTCCCTTAAAGCAAGCTCTTTTGGGCTTGCCTGTTACTTGGTTACTTACTAGATCATTGTGATTATTTCAGTCAAACTTTGAGTTACATCATTTCATATGGAACAAGAAATCCTTTTGCCTTGTAAAAATACCTCTTAGACCATGTGGCTGACCCCAGTTCCCAGGAGGGCCTGCGGGAGAGCACTAATGTGCAAATGAAAAAGCATTTGCACAAAATACAGGAAAACTACTTGCTGTGGGTTTTACCTGAAATACGCTAGTATAAGGTGCTGGTAGCAAAGATTGAGATCACACGATATTCAACACAAACCCAGCAGTGAAGAGTTTATTTGCTATTATTTTTCCCCCTATTTAAATTGGGAAACAAAAAAAAAAAAAAAAAGCTGGCATTCTGTGTTTCTGAAGAACAGCAAATCCAGGTAGATCTCTGTAGTAAGAGCCCCTAGTGTTTTTTATGTCCTTCTAGAAGTAATTCCAACTTAGCATGTGTTTAGTACAGCCTCTTGATATATACTTTCAAAAATCTTTGGAGTAGATGGGAATATGCCTGCTATTAGGACACAAAACATAAAATCTGCTCGATTGATAATAGTGCCAGACTTCGTGGTCTCTCTTTGACCTTCTAGGAAGAAATCAATCCTGTATATGTCCAGTATGCTACCTGGTTCCCCTCTTTGGGGAGTGTGCCGCTGTGGAGCCAGACAGAGCCAGGAGTCCTTTCAGATAACCAGGATTCTGTACATTACAAAATGAAATAGCCCTTCATAGTAACAACATCCTCTCCTTCCCACATCTCCTTTCCTCCTAGAGAGCAGTTCGCCTCCCACTCCATCTTTGTAAGTTCTCTCTCTGTTCAGTCCTCCAAAACATTTTACAACTCTCTAATTAGACACGTATCTCCAATTTACTACTATTTAAAAGGGTAAGCAGTTAATGCTGTAAGATTGAGAATGCCTGGTAATTAATTATTAACTCCAAGGACCTGGCTATCTCTCTAACCAGCTTTGTCTCAAATAGCATCTCTCTCTGTTAAAACCTCTGTTCACAGTAATTAAATACTGAGGAGGAGGAACACCTTGGAGTCTGCCCAACCAAATATGTCTGACAACAAGTGCAGGTCCGTCAGGCAGTCCTTTCTTGTCTGACTGTCTGCAATGGGCATCATAGGAAAACAAATTTTCATGACCTGGAGGGCACTCCAACTTTGTCCAAAAGAGAATTCTCTACCAGGATGCTCTCTGTGCCACTGCCATCAAAACACAAAGCCAGCTGGGATCCTCCTCCTCTCTAGAAAAGCAGTGCCCCCTAGGAAGACCACAAGTTCTACTAGTTCTCCCAAGTTCTACTAGTTCTCTTCTACAAGTTCTCCCACCCTCTTCCCAGAAACCAAAGCAATATAAGCTGAGGAAAGTCAGTTTGTGCTGCTGCCCCTGAACACCTCTACAGTTTGTCTCAGAGCACTCTCCGGAGCAGAGCCAAGCCTAAGCAGCACTTGGCTCAGGTTCTGCTCTGTGCAAAATCCTTCAGCCAAAAGCTTTGCAAGAGGAAATGCTGGTGTGTTGGTAACAGATGTTTGTTAAGCATATACCGTGCCTTATGTGGAGATACAGAGGAAGATGGTGATTGATGGGGGAATCTGTGGTTTGCAGTAAGAACGCGCTGAAAGTTTTATCTGTGGATTTATAACCTGCGGTGGATATTGGCCAGCTGGATGTGTAAGTCTCACCTCCTCAGTGAAAAGTTTTAAATACAGATGTGTCCAGATGCAGTGAGCACAGAGATTATGTGGGAGATGGCATGAGACATGGGATAGCAAGCCTGGGAATCCCAGAGTTTGTTCTCTGCTTTGCTTCTGACTCATTATATGTGTGTTTTGGCACATCATAACCCCTTCCTATATTTCCCTTTCCTCATCTGCTACGTGACAGGGATAAAGGTACTTAACACCTTCAAAAAGTGCTTTGAGTTCTGTGAATGAAAGGTGTTAAATAGTGCTAGGGAAAGGCAGGGTTGCTTTATTGTCTCCTGGCCAAATTTCACTTTGGTTACCTGCTTAATTGCCTCTGTACTTTCAACTGGAAGAGGTATTCTTCAGAGCTTCCTTAAACTGTCTTGTGGTGCATGTGCGCACTGCTAACAAGCTCCACTTTTCAAGTCCAAAGAGAGATGCCCTTCTGTGATGACTGAAGCGATCGTTCATTGTTCCTTCCCCATCTCCCAAAGGTGTTGCCAGGCTTTAATGAACTATTCATCAAGTGCTTTGAGATCTTTTGATGGAAGCAGCCCAGTCAAGGGAATGATTCTCACTGCATAGTGAGAGGGTGACATTCACCCATTTACTGATCAGCTTTATCTGCAGTGAATTGCCCCTTTCTTTGGATGGAGGAGTCCAGCATCAAAAACACTATTGCAGATTTTATATGGAAGAAATAGGAAGTTGTAATTATGTCAAGCTTCTCTTTCTAATTGTTTGAGTTGGCTAGATCTGTGGAAAAGACAGGCAGTTTGGGTTTGGGGTTTGTTGTTTGTTTGTTTGTGTTTTTTTTTGAAAGGGGGGTTGCTTGGTTGTTGTTGTTGTCAGCCAGATGCAGAGAAAAGACTGGTTTTCCAAACTGGTTAGAATCTGGTGCTGCGAGTTGGTCAGAGCTGAGCTTTTGTGTGCATGGTTTTCTTCTCTACAGTCCATGTAATTTTACCTCTCTACTAAAGCTCCATGCATAGTGGGACGCGAGCACATCTGCTCTGCCGATAAATCCTATGGCCTCAGCATGGTACCCTTGTCTCTGCATGTGTGGATGACTGCTGCAGCAAGTAGATGAACGTGTCAGAGTGAGGGAGAAGTCTGAACTTCATTCATGTGTCTCCCCTGCCTGTACATATAGTTGTGTAGTTTATAGTGCCACATTATTTCAGAGTCGTATTTTGAAAAGGCTGAGTCTCAAAGAGGACAATGCATGTCACTCCTGCTATCACAAAAATTCTTCCCTCCCCTTGCTTCAAGCAATCTGTTTCTGTGTGCTTGAGGAGCCCTTCCTTACTCTCTGACTCCATATAGCTCATCTCTTTTGTACTTTTAACCTCTCTTTCTCATTTTCCCTTTCATATTCTATTTCCTTTGCTTTTACTACCACCTTTTTTTTTTTTTTTAACCTCTCCCTTACTATTCTTTCTCCATTTCTCTCTTCGCGTTTATCTTACTTCTCCATTTATTCTCCCTCTCTCATTCTGCTGGTCACCCCTCATCCACTTCTGTTGATACCCTGTCTACAGCAAGGCAGCGGGACAGGCAGCAGTCGGGTTGTCCAAACTATCCTCCTGGCAGTGCCACTTTCCTAACCTTGTCCATGCATCAGTTGTCCCATCTTGCTGGACTTCAATTGTCCTTCTCACAGCCTGGGGTTGGTGATAGCTATCTCTCTTTTTAAAGTGCCTTGAGGCCTGCTTATTCCTGCTGTGCATCCTTATCCCTTTTTTGCTGGGCTCTGAGCACACAGAGAACAAAAAGGAGAATCCTCCTTCAGGGAGCTTATGCTCTGAGCATCGTGGATAAGAGGTGAGTGCAGACAGATAGCGAACACATGGAAAGCAGAAGATACTGCAGGTCGGCATAATATTGGCAGTCAGGTCCTACAGAAGTGCTAAATAATATTATTCCCACTTCTGTTTCCCTTTCTACTCTTTTTTCTATCCTTTTAATCACTTTAGGGTCTTCCTTTTTTTCTACCTTAGAGATTATAGAGCTCTGTCATTTTGTCTCCAAGAAGAGGAAAATAGTGCAGAGTGTTTTCATTAGGCCAGGGGCTAGAGGGAAGGAGCAAGCTGTGGTATTTGCTAGCTTTAATCTTTATGGTAATACTTTGGTAAATATCTGCTGTTCTTTCTCTCCTGTCAGCGTGGCAGCCTGTGAATGATATGGAGCTGAGATCAGGGGAAGAAGAGGGAACTGCAGAGAGGATTAGAAGGTTAAGACAGGATTATGGGGTCAAAATGGAGGAAAAAAAAAAAAAAGAGAGAGAGAGAGAAAAGAAATAGCGAAAGAAAGGAAAAGAAAATGAAGTGTAGTGTTTGTGACAGTGGAAAGGAAGGCAAGTATACAGAGTACCAGAGAATATGAGACTTTTATGAATGGGTTGTTGCATTCAAAGGTCCTTGAGTCAATAGTCTCTCTGAAATGATTTATTGAACAAAAATTCATTTGTTCTGTGTCACCTCACAAAAACTTTTCTTTCCTCTTCGTTAGTCTAGGGATTTGTTCTATCAGGGCTGAACGGAAGGATGCACAAACATTTCCTTACCCTCGCAGTCCTGCTTGGACAGGAGGGTTTGGTGGGTGCGAGACGCAGCGGCTGAGTCTGCCAGGAGAGGTGTGAGACCCACCACAGCCACGCAGGTGGAGGAGCTGGTAGTGGGAAAGTTGTTGCTTGTCTCTTAGAACCTCACCCACCCCCGCTTGGTCCCACTGCCCAGTGCCCTACTTCTTGACTGCCTTCTGCTGAGAGGGACAGAAATAAAAGAACAAGGTGCATGTGCCTCTTTCCTTCGACTCCTCTGCTTGGAGCTCGGGGAACAGCTTGCGAGGCAGGTTCAGATTTGGGGCCTTGAACCTCAGAGCAGTTTCAGTCCTGCTTTTGTTTTGTGTAATGAAAAGGAAAGAATGGGTAAAGCATGTCTGGACTGAGAAGGAAGTAGCCCAGACCATTACACACATTTAATATATTTGGGTGAATTAAGCCAAACAGGTCAAATGCCTGATCTGCTTCTTCTCCTCTAAAAAATAATGACACATGAAAACTAACAAGAACAGGGCATCAGGGCTTGGTAACAAAGCTGTTGGAGTAAGGGCAAAATGAAACTCTTCCTCACTCAGCATGAACTCAACTGCACGTCCAAAGTTTTCTCACCTCTGGCAATACCAGTGAAACGTAAGTGTTCCTCCTCTCCTTACATGTCACATAGCAAAAAAGTGTGGAGGCTGTGAAAGGGCTTCCTATCCGCTGTCAGGAGGGGCACACTGAGAGGTGGCAAGCAGGGAGCTCACCGTGACTTACATACCCTCATGGTTTCCCAAGCAGTCCATGAGGCCTGGTGCAGGGTCTGTAGGCTTAGTTTTGCAGCAGGAATAGCTGCCTTTCTGGAGGCAGGGACTGGGGAGAAAGGAGCTAACTGCTTCCTCTGCTTTAGACTCAGTGCATTTCACAATAGGCTGCCGCCTGTAGCCCTTACAGTCAAGTTATTAGATACATCGTTGTACATGTCACCGCTGGGACATGTGGCACTTAACTCTACCTGAAGGGCAGAGTTGTAAAGGCCTCCTTTGGCCTTCTTCCATGGGTAAAGAGATTCTGGCTGGTCCATGTGTAATTGGGAGTTTGCAAGGAGTATCTATCTGTTTCTTTGTATTTCTTTTTTATGAAACAGCTTTTGCTCCTGTCAGGGCTTGGATGCTGCTTCTCTCTCTCTTCCCTAAAGGAGGGAAAGTTCATTATAACTTTTTTCCTTTCTTTTCTCCTGTTCCACTCACTCTTTGAAAAAGTGGAGGCAGCAAGTCCTGCACTCTCCTACATCTCTGATATAACCCAGTCATTCTGTGGAACACGGCAAGATGCTTGCTGTCAACAGAAGTTGGGGTGCTCTTAAAAACTAGACAGCTCTTTTCTTCAAGTTAGAAACCTTCTGACCATCCCTTTCTCTCTACCTCTCAGCACTCCCGGTACTTTCTTCATTTGTACCCTATAATTCATACCACTCTTTTGAGATACTGCTGGCCATAGCTCTTCTGAAGCGGGGGTTTTTGCTTTCTCACACCATGTTCACTTGACAAGTTAGGATCTCCAGAGGGCTTCATGGGTTTTATGTAATTTCTATCTGCATCTAGTCAGACGGACTCAATTTCATTTTATTTGCATTTAATAATAAGCTGCTTTTTTTTAGCTGTAAGTTGCAGATTATCAAAAAACATCAAACCCTATTCATGGAAAGGAAACATATAGTCCCCAACCAAATCCAGGTTGACTGGCTGCAGAATGGTCCCAGGGCAAGACTAGGACAACTGCCGTATATAGAGGGGTGGGGATTTCTTTGATGTATTTCACTAGGGGCAAAACAAGACATTTCTGATATAATGTGATTGTTCAGACGAATGCCTAAGCTGCCTTGGCTCTGTGTATTCATCTTTAATTATTAAAATAGGACAGATAATTCATAACCCTTGAGGTCTTTATATTATTTTCTGACAGTGAAATTCAATGTATGCTTGGCCAAGGGGGAGAAAGGTAGATTCCAAGAGCAAGAGAACAAAGTAAGAGAAGAAGAGAGAGGATAAAGAAAAGAAAGAGAGAAAGAGGATATTTAAATAAAATGTGTGTTGGAAATGAGAGGGGAGGAAAAGCAGAATAGCCTAATGGTTAATTGTACATCCTTTATTGTCATGGACTGTTCTGCATTAAACATTGCCCATGTTGTTGCCTGTTATCACATGCAACTGGATGCATTGATCTTGGCAGTCCCTTCACTTCTGTCTTTTGAGGAGGGGTCTAATGTGACCCCACTGGGGTAGGCACTTAGCACGGAGAATGAGTGATGGTCCTTGCTCCAAACATCTTCAAGTGCATATGCATTTGCATCAACCCACCAGCAGAGACAGTTGTCAATAACAGCTTCTTTGAGGGGATGTTTTTGGAGAGTTTGGAGGACAACATTCAGGAAAGGTGAAGGATGGAGAGGGGAAAATAAAAGCAGGCAGAGAGGAAGAAAATACAGATAAAGTAGAGAGCCTCAAATCACAAACAAGCTGCAATAAAGTCAGAAGGAATTAAGACAGACAGACCACCAGGTAACAGCAGAAGGATAGACATCTAGATCCCAGTAAGCTGAGAGGCAGTAATGTCAATGTCCTCTTGCTAGGTCACTGTCAGTCAGTATAAATGCTGCTGTACATTCACAGCCAAAGGGGCTTAGCAAAGCTAATGAGCAGGGTAAGAATGAGGAATGGGGGGAAGGAGAATTTCTCTGTTAAAACTCTGGCTGAGAGAGGATGTCTCTGTGCAAAAGGATTTGCAAGGCAAAACAGCACACGCTAGTGCAATAAATAAGCAGAGCTAGGGTGAGAATGGATGGAGGAAAGGGAAAAGAACAACTCAGGCTATAGTAAGGAAATGGGAGAGCCTGCTATATTTGCCCTGTCTAAATCTGCTTGGTCCTGGTAATTAGAAAGAACATACTGAGAGTGTTTGTCAGAACTGCAAGTTTAATGACTCAAAATTACAGCAGCCTGACATCCATTAAGCTGAAGCATTTGTTTTGGAAGTGTCATTTTTCTTGAGGGAACATTGTCAGAGCATTGCCCAGTCTTGTGCTGGCAGAGCTTTCTATTGACAATCCAAGATTGGCATGCCCAGGAGCCACAGGGCAGGAACTAGGGGTTTTGGCAGAGCTGGATTTGGGAAACCTCAGACTAGGAGAGTAGAACTGCTGCAAGGCAGAAGGAGGGCACTGGCAGGATTATGTTAAAGCATATCTTCTCCCACTCCTGTCATTATTGTTGCTAAGCATTCATGTGCACCAGTGTTTTTCCTTTATGGGAGATGCAAATTTTGCTTTGTTTCCCAGTCTGAGAAGGTGGCACCCACTCAGTGATGCCTGGAGCACAGTGTGAAGACAGTGCTCTCCGAGCAAGGCAGGATGTGCTTTTGTTCCTGCCAGGGGCTTGCATTTCTTTCTGAGTCCAGAGGAGTTATGCCAGGGATTAACTCTCACTGTTGTCCTCCAAGTTCCCAGCTAAACGGCCGTGTGCCATCTCTCTGCCTTAGTTTCCCCTCACCAGTAACATGAAGGCAACAGGGTTCCTGTGTTTCACAGAAAGGCTCATTCATGGACATGCATGTTAGTGAAGATCACTGTAACAAAAATATCACAGAAAAGCAAAGTAGTATCTTTAGAATAAATCTCTGTAGTTATGAGCGGTTCTACTTACAGTGGAGATACAGTTGCACACCAGGGCAGGGAATGAACTCTTATAATCAAAACTGAAACCTCTTCCATATAGTAGGGAAGGGTGAAGAACTTGCTGAGCTTCAGGTCATGAAACTACACGGGAAAATATATCTACATTTTTCATTCCAGTTTGTCTCAAGTGCTGAAACGTCATAAATCCACAAGGTTACAAAATACCATACCTAAGAGCCCATGGCCTGTCAGCGTGAACCTGCAGAGCACATTGGGCTTTTCAGCAAGGCTGACTTGGCAATGATTGTGGAAGGACACCAGGTAAACTCATTAGAAAGCAGTAGGTCCATTAGTGCTAAAAAGAAGTGTGTTTTCGAGGCTTTGCATGTCACAGCACTGTTTGGTACTGATGATGTACAAACTGTTTAAGTGTTTGTGGTAGGTGGATTTTGTACATTTCCTGCTGAGAACTTCCTTTGATACTTGGTAATGGTCCCCAAATGTACGTACAGCAATACCAGCGACTACAGTAGTTCACATCCATTTTTTATTACTTGATTATCTATTTCTGAAATACATTTCAGACTGTCAAAACTGTAGATTCCAGGATTGAAATCTGAGTCAAACCTGTGAAGCAGTTTGAGTTACTGCAGTTTCTCTTTAGTCTTATGACCAAGGATCCCCCACCAGTGGCTACATGACCCAGGCCAGTAAGCAGGGATACCAGGGGCAGTGACCCTGGACAGCATAGATTATGTCAGTAAGTTAGTGAAAAGGCAGGAGCTAAAAGGTTTGCGTGTGTTCACCTCCTACTGAGAGAGGATTCACTGCAAAATTCAGTGCCAGGTCTGAACTTTTTTGGCACATTTCTGAGTATTTGAAGACAGGATTTTTTTGATCCATTGCTACTTAGATTGCACTGGTACCTTGCAAATTTTGTTCTACGCACTAAGGCTTTGTGTCACTTCCCTGCTGATATTTGATGTCTTTATGTGTGGAGCTGTTATAGCAAAAGACTCTTGACAATGCCTTAGGACAGGAAGCAACAGTAGGAGCAAAGAGTTTTGGGATGCCAGTAGAGGAGCTGAGGACTGGCCAGAGTAGCAACCAAACCCTCCCTGTTTGTCATCCCTTAAAAACAGTGAGTGGCTGAGAGACCGCTTCTGCGTTTCAGCCAAAGAGCCCCAAGCCGTTGAGTCCTGCGGGATCAGGGCTGTGGCATCTGACTTCACCAGTCATTCCGAATGGAAGAAGTCAGCCTGTTTTTCCCTTACTTTACTTCTTTAATCACCTTCCTGCTGAAGGTTGGCTGGTTTTGGAACAGTACTGGAGAACCTACGCTTGTATCCTGTATTTTTTTCCTCTCCGTACCATCTGTTCGCAGGCTGGATTACAGTTGCCTCCAGTTAAAAAGCAGATTGCCTTGGCCCAAGGTCAGGATCGCAGCCCCGGTGCCCTGCCCGCCTCCTGTGGATTTACACTCGACACAGAGCTCAGTGCCCGGTTGCTGCTTTCCCTGAAACTCCCACCTGCTACCACAGGGGGATACTTAGGACCTTCCACCTACACGACGCTCACCCTCTCGCTCCCACCTGTCTGCCTGTCTTTTGTCCTCCTGCATGCATGCCATTTGGCTCAGTTTAAAGGCCAGGGAAAGGGGGGAGAAGGTAAAAGTACTGTCTGTCAGTCTTGATTTACCTTCAGCAACACGCTGTGCTCAAACCTGCCAGCACACTGGCCTCAGAATTCATCAGCCCTGCTCAGAGGAGCGCTTCTCGCCATAATGCTTTGGTAACTTCTGATGGACATTTGGATCCTGCTCTGCTAACTATTCGGTGGTTGGCTCATTGTGAGGGATGATGAGGAGGTGCTGGGAGTTAGTGTCTGTCCCCTCACATCCTACATTTTGCCAAAATGGCAGAAGTGGAGAAGGAGGATCTGCAGTTTTACTGCTCTACTGTACTCCACGGGCATAGCCATATCCTATATGAAAAAACTGAGCCAGTGCTTTTGTTTACTGAAGTCCAGTTGTATTCAGAGCATCCTGATGAAAAGCAGGTGAATTCCAGATTATTATTCATCAGAGGAGAGAAACAGAGCAACTGGCAGTCTTACCTTTGGCCTCAAGACAGCCTGCAGTCACTTATTCAGTTGCTCTGTGGCTAATTTGGGCCATATAACTGGCTAGCAGTCCTATTAAGAGAGTCTAAGACTCTCCAGTAATGGACTACTCATTTTAGCATGCTGCTTCCTTCCCCTGAGCTTGAAGTTGTGTTCTTCTGACTCCCCATGTTCAGCAGCATAGATTCACGTGAAAACATGAGGCTGTGCTTGAGACTAAATAGGAACCCGGCACATTGATCGCCACCTTTCCTTCTGAACTGATTGCACAGACAGTCACTGCTTGTTTCTTCTCTTGTTCAACCTCAGACCCTGTTTATTTTGCCCTCTGTTTTATGGGCAGTGCTGTGCTTCTGTCATCTTCTTTGTGGCAAATGGCAGGGCTTTCCTGGTGCCCCCTTCTCTGGTTTTACATAGCACATCCTCTTCTTCTGTTTTCTTTTTCCAACTTGGAGTCACGCTTAAGAGTTTTATCTCTCAGTGTCCCATCCTCATGAGTACTGTGCATCTCAAAAGGCTTTGTCCTTGATGTCGCCTTTCTAGGTGACAGCATTGCCTTATCCAGGTTCACAACTACCTAAAGCAACTTTCTCTAGACTTACTGCACCCTGACCTGTCACACACTGTCTCTGCAGCTCTCAGTCAACAAATGCTCACAGCTCAGGCTGAATAGTGTTAAAAAGCTGCTTGTCTTTTCCTTTGAATTCTCTTCACTTTGGTCTTTTTATCACTCCTAATGATGAAAAAATCCTCTGAGTCATGTACTCTTGTAATATGGAGGCTAGTTATTTTCTCTCTTGTATTCTCCCCAACCTGTTTCTTCCTCTACCAGATATAGAAAATCCATCTCTTCTGCTCTTTCTTAACACCTACACTCCTTGTTCATGTCTTTGCCCTCAGTCTTGATTATTATAACAACTTCTGCCTCCCTTACTTGCTTGAAAGCCAGCTCCCTTTCTCTGGTCAGTACAAAATGGTCATGCAGAATGTATTGCCTTTCTTTTTACATTGCTCTCTGGTCCCCTTCGAACATGAAATTCCTTGTCCCTGCCTCCATGACCTTATACAGCTCTCATTATACAGTCCTGGTGGTGTTTCTAATCCAGTTTTTACATTCCCTCCCACTCCCTATGTTTCTGTAAACTGCATTGTCCTATTCATCTCCCAGCAGTATTTCTAGGATACTTCCATCAACCCAACCCCCTTCTGAGGCTGATCTTTCTCTGGATTTTCTCCTGTCTTTCTAACCCTCTAAAGTGTTTAGTTTCTCCTTTGCTTTCTCAGTGTCAAATGAGTGAACCTCCCTGCCTTCTTTGCTTTGGCATTGAAGGGTGCTTGCTTTGCCTTTAGCTTTGCTGCGCTGTGCTTGGTGACTTACACACCCAGTCAGCTGTCCTGTAATCCAGCCATCCCTGCAAAACCTTTGGCTCCTGACACCTCACTAACCTGTGTTGCACAGTGCAGTCTGCCTTGTTTTGATGCGTAGCCTCAGAAAGCAGCAGTGGGGAGTGCCCCTGGTCTGGGTGGGTTATCTGTGCTGGAAGTGGCTGGATTAGGGAGACCTAATCAGTTGTATAATAGCTTTAAGAGGATTGCTGCATCCTCCCAAGCATGACTCAACTGAAATGTATTTTGGACATAGGTGACTTGTCCCAAGAAGAAAGGGAGGGGACAGATTTCTCAGTCCCAAGTCACTTTTTTTTTGGTTTAGTCTTGTTCTTGTTTCCAGAAACACAGTGCTTTTGCAGCGGAAATAATCCTCTTGACCTGGCCTACCCTATGGAGCATGTTTTGGACCACTTTCCCTCTTGCATATCCTTGCTTATCAATAGAAATAATGTAGGAGTTGTAGAAACAGGGACCACGGCCTTTCCAATAATTAAGAGGGTTTTCAGTGGGTGCAGCAGAAAGGTTTTGGGGATGACAGACAGAGAAACATCCCTCCTAGAGTGAGGCTTGAAGAGGACCTAGAGGAGAAGAAGAGACCCAGAGCTGGCCCCTCTTAGCATAGGGGAGCAAGGGTTCTGGGTAAGGAGTGGGTAAGCAGTGAGCAGTATAGATTCGGGAGGAAGATTAAAGGCTGCCTATGGTGCACAGCCGCTGCTTCACTCTGCCTAGCCCAGCCAGATTAATGAGGTGCTTCCTCTGCACAGCATATGGCCGTGTGCTTGTGCGATTCAGCACAGGCCAGGTCGGCTGCCTGCTCACAGTTAAAGAGGTCTGAATCTGTGCTGAAGGGCCGGGGCGTGAAGGGAGGGCTGCCGCTAGTTGGAGCCGGGCTATTAAAAGCCAATACTCTAATGAACCAGCAATGGCACCTAATCAATGTGTGAAAAATGGGTAATTCTTGCTAATGCCCTGTTAATGTTCTCATAATGATCTGTCAGGGAACTCTGGCTAATTATTGTCATGGCAATTTGGCACAGGTTTGCCTGGGATAATATGGCCTGGTTGAAGAGGAGCACGTCCTGCTACCCGTGTCCCAGCGCGCTGCTGCTCTTCCCACTTCTCCCTGCTCCTCTTCTGCTATCTCCTTTTCCTGGTCACTCTTTTAATGAGGCAATTAGTTGATTGATTAGTTAATGTTTGTACAACACTTTGAACATGTAAAGTGCTAATTCAGTGCTCTTTGCTACTCCTCCTTTGCTTCCGTCTTTTTTTCTTGCTTTTCTGATGGTGGCTTAAGACCGAAAGTGTTCTGTGATGTCATAGAACACTGGTGAGGTCATGGTTGAGACTTCAGAATCCCCAATCCTAGTTTGTTTATCCTTAACACGGTCTCAGAGTGCATGCTTTCCCCTGTCCTTGACTTTGGTCTGCTGTCCCACTGCAGTCCACCACCGCTTGGTGCGCGTAAATCAGGAATCGGTGCTGCATTCATCTGAAATTCTCGGTATGTAATTTAGACCTAATGCGCTGCAGACAGCATGGGGCCTTGCTGGGGTTCCTGTAAATCACGTGGATGTGCTTTCGCTCTCAAAATTCTCTGCGCTTAATGGGTGACATTAGACTGTTCATCCTATTTTACTTGCCTGTGGGTTGTTGACTTTGGGTTGGGTTTTTCCTTAATGTAACTTGGGGAAAGCTTAGAGGAGGAAAGAATGTGTTGGGCTGTGCTCATCCCCCTTTGCTTTTGAAAATGGTGTCTTTTCCCTGTTGTACTAAATCAGGAATATTGGCGACTTATGTTTAAGCTCTTGCTACATAAGCTTGAAGCTAACTGGAGAGGAAGTGAGTGGGAGGGCAAGTGGCAAGCGACCTATTTGCACGTTAATGAATGATACGCCCCATTGTATTATGTAAAGGCCTGGTTTTGCATGTGTTCACATAGCTTTTCAAAAGGGGAAACCCAGTCGCTGGGAACCCTCAAGAGGAGCATATGGCTATAGAATGGCTGTACAGTTATTGAGAAGCTTTCTACTCATAGCTGACACTTATATAGCGCTTTTTAGTGTCATCCAGGGGGATCCCAAACCACTTAGCTCACTGCTGAAACACAGCCAACTCTGAGACGAAACAAAGTCACCATTCTTACAGTGGTATTCCATACAGTGAAAGTTTAGGATGGAGTTTGAAGATCCTTTCTGTAGCAGGACACACCGGACCTCGGCTCAGCAGGCTAAGGGTTTAGCCAGTACACTGAAGCAAGCATGGCCTATGCTTCATGACTTCTATGGTATTTCTTAATGATAGGCCAGGGCCGCTGTCTACATCCAGTCTGAAAAACACTGCCTCCCACAACTGCGTGTTCTCTACAGAGGTTACACAATTCTCAGCTTCATCACCATCAGGAAACCCAAAAGTCATTGCCTGCTTCTAAAGAAGAAGTAGAACAAGGCTCTGCATCAGGTTAGGTCTCTGTCCTAGCAGCACAGCTCTCCTTCTGAGCAGTGGCATCGCTGGTTATCTCTATTTTCTTCCACAACAACTTTGCCGTCCCCTAGAGACTTGGAGAAGGTGTCGTTACCGCTTAGCATTAACAGCCATGAATTTTTACCCCCTCTGACCCAGCCTGGCTCTTGAGAATGACTTGCTCTGATCTTCAGCCTTCTTCCCATTTACTTGCTATGTCACTTTTATAAAGTGTGGATACTTTTGTACTTTGGAAACAAAATGCAGAACGTAAATCTACTGAGATTTGGATATATTCTGCCTGAATGTACTGCGGCAATAGTCAACATGTCTGTTTCTAAAAGGCATTCTTCCTGTAAGCGACCCAGAACTAACTCACATTTATTTTGGTATCACTCAGCTCCAGTCTGTGAATCTGGCCCAGGGACACATTTTGCCCATGTTTTTTTCCAGGAAAGAGTCATCACAAAAAATGGCGTTATTGCTTCTGTTTCACCACTCTGAAACCCTCTGAGTTTTGTTCTAACCCTTTTAGAGGTTGTTAGCTTACTGGGCTGTGTTTGCTCCATGTTTCCAGAGTGAAAGAAAACAAGTACCCGTTTTCCTACTGTGTGAGTGGCTCGAATAACAATACCAAAAAAAGAGAGCACAACAAATAGAAAAACACTCTGGTACAAGATTAGGCAGCTAAGATTTAGTGCTGAAATGGATAAGCTAGAGGGCATAGCTGTATGTCTCATCTGTTTACTGATCAGTCTCAATGCCTGTCCCCCCTCTCCTGCTGTCTCCTGTACCTGTTTAAACATACTGGTGAGCATGGGGATCAGTGTAGCTTTCCCCTCAGAAATGCGTTTCCAATTACAGGCCTTCCAGGCACTCATTCGGATGAGAGATTAGAAAAGTGACTTTCTCTTCGCTGCTCATCCCCTCCCATAATTTACCTTCTTCTATCAATGTTTATAGAAGTTTGATGTTCTGCATCACTTACTTCTGGGTCTCCCAAAGGAGAGCGACGGAATAGGCTAAACTCCGTGGCTTTGAAAAAGGACAGTAAGAGGATATGGTAGGTATTTACAAAATTGTAAGTGTTATGGAGAAGGTTTCACCAGGTACCCCTAGTGCAAGAACTAGGAACTCCATTCTCAACCCATTGTTTTTTCAAACACAGCATAGTTACAGTGTGGAACTACTTCTTATAGGAGGTAGCAACCAGAGCCAGGTCTCCTAGAAGATGCTGGAGGACAGGACCATGGATTGCCACTCTTCATAGCATGTTTGCTGCTGGTGCCCCTCAGAGATGAGTGTTAGGCTGGCTGCTGGCTGGGTCAGGTTTGAGAGAGCAGGTCTCATCTTCTCTGCTTTTGTCATGCCTGGTTTCCCCAAGGCAGCTGAATGGATCTGTTCTGTGAGGAAGGCATGGCTCTGTGGTTAAGGCTCAGTACTAGAATGCTGCTTAGCCTTGTCCAGTTCGCTGCTTTTTTAAAAGTTAGTTTCCAGCCTGTAGAATGAGAATTATGGTACCAATTAATATCTCAAATTCTTCTACAAATGGCACAGCTGATTAATGCCCTTTAATGTAATGCACTGTCACCCCTTACTAACCATCAGAGAATATACAAAGAGGCCACTTCTCAACATGCACATATGTAGAAAGCCAAGTTTTATTGGTTTTTTTTGGTTTTTCTACTGCTTTGTCACTTGTACCTTCTTTAAACAGATTCAATTTTCTAAGATTTTTCCAATCCCAAAGTCTCTCCAGAACTCTTATAGTTTGCATTGTCTGTGTTCTTCTCTCACCCTTATTTTTAAGAAAAGCTCCAGATCTGACCAGCTGAGCTATTCCAGCCAGAGGCATGCCTTGGTGTATGCAGTGGTATTAATACTTTTCTCAGTGGATAAGATTCACCCACCCCTGAGAGGAATGACTCACACAATGTCTAGGCACCACTTAAATCCAACGTAGGCTGTATTCTGTTGACTTAGATGAGATTTTGCTGGAGCTTTGGCCTCGCACTGAGCCTCTGCACAGGAGTGATTTTTCACGAAGTATTATTTTTACATCTTAACGTCCCATTTACTTTTTGGCCTGCTGTTGAGGTACTTAGAGAAAAGTCTTCATCGATCTGCCTACAGTAACTATAGGTTTTTTTCTTGTCTGGCCATACTTAATTTTACAACCCACTAAGATATCTGAGGACTGTAGTTTATTTTTCCCAATACATATTGCCTGTGCCAAGGTTGAACTCTTTCTGTGGTCTCTTGGGCTGCTGTGCATCAGCTCAGCTCTCTGAGAATCCTCTGGTCTTTGTCGTCCAAATTTGACCATTTTGCATTATCAGTAGATGCCGGTCTCTCACAATTTCATTCTCCTGCTCAGTGCATTAGCTGATATATTGCATACGCAGGTCATAGCAAAATTCTCAGCAGCACCCATGCTGTTAAGTTTTCACCACATTAAGAGAAGACCTGTTATTCTTTCTGGTTTTGCTTTTTGTCTTGTAGAGACATGTTCTCCATGAGATAACTTTACATCTCCAACCCAGGAGTCCTTTGATTTTGTAACAGGTTTTTGTTTTTTTTTTTTTTAATGAAATACTTGGTCAGAGACTTCTTGATAGGCAATTTATAAGAATATCCATGTGTGCCCATCTTTTGCTTGAGGATATAACTCAGAAATGAAAAACACACAGAAAGGAATGAAAAGAAACCAATTGTATGCAGAACTGTTAAAGATGGGGCTCAGTCGGAGTGTAAATACCTTTAACAACCCCTGTGGCAAAGACTGCAAAACCGAAACAGAACAACTCAGGCAGTTCTGCAGTGACCTCAGCTGAACCTCACATAGTCCAGCAGTCCAGCTGACCCACTGACCTTTTCTCTTCCCAAAGAGGACCACAGTAATGAGCATTCTGTACATCTCTGTGGCAGCAAAGGGCAGAGAGAATTATTATCAGTTATTGTTTTACAGTAATGCCAGGCCTCAAGGCTTGTTGTTACAGTGACGTTCCTAGCACATGGCAGATTTCAAGCAGCGTGTTATTTTCAGTCGTGCTTAACAAAACTATGAGGTTAGGAACAAGTTGGCTTTCCTTTGTTCCTTTAAGAAAGATTTTTTTTCTTCTTCTACTGTAGTGTTGCATGATTAAACAGGTCTCCCTTCAGGTGAAGGTGAAATCCCAGGGTAGCTGACACTGGTACGCCTGTGAAGGACACCCACTCAAGAGCTGTCGGGGTGGTTTTGTTTTCATTCTATTTATTATTGTCCTTGAGGGCTTCAGAAGAACAAAATGTATTTTCCAAAGTCATGCATGAGCCTGTGTAGCAACTCGTAGAAGGACATAGCCAGATACTGTACATCAGTTAAGACAGATGGAGACAAGAGCACATCCTGGGGACATGGAATGAGGTGACCCTCTGACTTGCATTTCTCTTGCACCCTATTCCACCTCCATTATCTTTGTGCAGGTCATGCACTGCAGAGATGATAAAAGACTGGAAATACATCTTGCTGGAGAAGAGCCTTCCAGAATGAGATGAAGAGCCATCTCCCTTTTCACTTTCCTCACTTATGTATTCCTCCTGCTCTGCCTTGTCCTCCTCAGCCCCACACTCAAGCACATGTATGCACACAGGCACGCACTCTTCTCCTTTCAGCAGTTGTCCCTTCAAATCAAGTGTTGATCTCCGTGTAGACAGCTCTTGGCACAACAGAGGAACGCAGATCCTGTCTGTAAGAATACCTTAGAAAAAAAGCCACACACAAAGACAAGCCACTGAGTAACAGAGTGAGCGAAACTGAGAGAAAGCTGTCTTGTTACATATAATTGAATCCCTCAGCACCCTTAAGTGACACCTTTCTTGCTTACACATACAGGAAATATACTGCACAAATGCTATTAAGCTGGAGCTAAACTAATTTAGCTGGTGGAGTGGGTGGACAGCATCCTTCTTCCTTTAAGAAATTGTGTATCACTGATTGCCTGATAAATGTGCACTAATACCCCACTTTTAAAAGAGAATGCAAGGATTGACAAAATGTCCAAGCTCACAGCTGGGGATAGCTGTTTCACAATAGACAATTACCTTACACTGGAGAAACGTATATACAACTACTTCCTCTTAACGATGAAGGGGCGAGCTCCTGGCAGCAGACTGCAATCATACTGCTGGAAGCTGCAGGGTACCAGCAGCTCTGAGATATCGGCTCTTACAATATTCTTGTGGGACCTTTGGTGACAAGAAGTGGTCAGGCCCTTATGCTTAGCTTTCAGCCATAAAACTGATTGCTGTTTTTCTATACCTTCCGAACAGCACATTGATCTTGTTAGATCTAGTCATTGCTTAAATCCATCAGGCTTCCATATGCAGTGGCAGACAGACAAAACCTGAAATTTGTCATAAACGCTAGTAAAGGCAGGCAGATGGTTAGGGTCTGGTAAGCAGCGCTTAATCCTGTTGTAGCGTCCCTTGAAGAACGGGTGAAGAAATTTAATTCTTGCCATGTCTCTGGTAGCAGGCTGTGGAGCGCTGCTCATTCACATGTAGAAAATTGGTGATATTCCTGTACTTTGTGGTAACCTGTCTTAGAGGCCCAGCGCTCAAATGAGTTGGTGGGGAAATGGGCCTGATGTTGAGAGCTAGAAGTGAAGTGATGCTTCTCTCCATTATTATGAATTCATTACGGCATTATTTAATTCTGAGATGTTAACCTCAGTTATTTATGGGAAATTGGTGTATTTGCAGATAGAGAACAACCTGTTGTGATGCCAATTATTCCTGGATGCTGATGGAACTTTAGCCATATATCAGTGAAGCTAGGATTTCTGCATTGTGGCCATAAAGACCTCTTGATTTGCTTCCCCAAGGCAGGAAACTTGAAAAGGGATTAGCTAGCTGCCTCACAGCAGCTGTTGAGTAGAGGAACCAGCACAGTAGCTTGTTAAATTCTGCTCTTAGGCAGGGTGATTCTTGTCTTGAATTAAACTTGGGTCAGATGAGCCTATGTTGAGAGGACGTAGACCTGTTATGTGGTAGAGAATCTCTGAAGGGCCCTTGCCTGCTCTGTACTTTCCAAGGAAGCTGATGCGAGGGTGGCGGTCCCATGCACTAGTTGTAGGGATCTTTTCTGATAGTTGTTAGTGAGCTATCTTAAGCAGATGTGTGGCCTTCATTGCCCTAGTATATGAGTACCTCTCAATCTTTTTAATGCATTGTCAGAGCACCTCAGGCATGCAAGAAGTAAAATTGCTCTGTTTCACAGATGGGGAACAGGAAAATTGATGGTTAAACACTCAAAAGGATACAGGTACCAAAGTCCTGCCCGGCTGCCATTCTTTGCTCTCAAATCCAAGCCCACTTCTTCATTGGTGCCCATTTCTATACAGAGAGATACATGTATGTTTCTATTGTTTAGCAGCATTTCTAACCAGGGCTTGCACTTGCATTTCTGTCCAAGTGCAGAAGAGCCCCAGCCTTACTAAGACTGAGCAGCTTAGCCTTTCAACTTTAGAGCAGAGGCTGGGAGTGAACCTTGGAGTGCCTGGTCCTTCCTTTCTCTTGGCCAGTTAATTTTTATTAGATGTGTGGCATCTTCAATATCTTCTGTATGCCAGTGGAGATTATGGGCATTCCTCTTGGAAGTAGAAGAGTAGGAACTGAACCTCCTCAGACAGAAAACAGAGTTATACCTACCTCCCTGATGAGTCCTTGGGCTGTTGAGCTGTGGTATGAAAGGGGGCTGGTAGCAACCACTGCTTTCTTCATCTTCTTCTTTGGAAACTATGGTTGTTCCAAGAGAGGATAGATTTTTATTTTTTTTTTCCCCCTGAGTGTTTCAGCCACAGAGATAGGCAGGATTTACCAGGCTGATATGGTCAGTATTCCTCTTCCTGTACCTCACCCCATTCACTTTATTAACATCTCTGCAGCATCCTTTCCTAGTCACACAATACAGTAGCTGCTGCAGAGCTCCTTCAGAAGGGATGATGTCCAGACAATGACTCTGCTCAGGCAGGTAAGTCAGCAAGTAGCAAGTGTTGGTTCACAGTTTAGGAGCCTATGCGAAAAGTGGTGAAGCAATTGGTAATTTTAATGGTTGGCAATTGGGGCAGATCAGTGTGGTGTGGCAGGGATGCCATAACATAGCTCCTACACCAGCTGATTATTATTCTCTCCACTTTATCTCTTTGGCTCCTTCAACATCAGAGGACTTAAAAAAGGTGTAGAGAGAAGGGCAGAAAATATGATGTGGGAGGCTGCAAGTCCTGAGCTAGCAGGACTGGCTAAAAATAAAAGCGAGGTCTTTATAGCCTATGAAGATGATGAAGAAGAAGAAGGAGAAGCTGTTAAGAGGCGATTTAATTGAGTGTAAAATCCTAAATGGTATAGATAATGCCAAGGCATGTTCCTGTTCACAGACTGGCTCAGGGAGAGGACAGGCAGCTGCAAAGGAAATGAGTTCAGCTCAGCTTATTTGACAGAGCTTATTCACACAAAACCTACAGGTGCCCAGGACAGAGAGAAGTAAGAGGAAGAAGCTTCAGGATAGCATAGGTAAAAGGACATCCCAAGGGGCACAGGGAACCCTGAATGTCTGGGGTAGATAGCTGAGGAGACGGATGGTCTAGTGTCAAGCAGATGATCTGGTTACAAGCTAGGAGCTTTCTGACCTGTACCTATGGAGGTAAAGGTATAGCACGGTTAGGATTATCTGTGATGTTTCAAGCTGGGTAAAGCTGGAGAGGTAATGTTAAGTCTTTGCTATGGCTCTAGTTAATGTGTTGCTTGATACACACTGTGAATTTTACTTCTTAAAGTGTTATTTTCAGAGTAGAAAATCTGATCTTCCCAGTGCCCCTCAAGAACAGTGGCAAATACACTCAAAGTCATAGAGAAACTGAGGCACAGAGAAAGGGCTTGACCTGTTCATTGCTTTGTAATTAACTTGCAGGCAAATCACCTTTGCTGCATGAAATACAACAAATGATTCCTTCTTATGTCTTATGAATGTGTGCCACATCCCACACAAGAAACCTGCCATATGATTGCCTCTGCCCATCTTTTCAAATGCTTTGCCAAGAACAGTGAAAGAAGCAGCTGAAAAAAATTGAGGCCTCTAGAGTCACTAAACCATGACCTGGTCATTAAAATCCCATGTTTGCTCCCAGTTTGCCACTCATCGTGTCCCTTAGGGAGCAAAGACCTTTGCAGGTCTATATCCTGGGGCTTTATGCATAGGTGCAGCTGATAAAGAGACCGTGAAATCCCCACTGCTGACTTGTGCCCTCTGCTCTGTGCAGAGCAAAGGAGCCAGAGAGCCCTTGCAGCCACACATCTCAGGGTTGCCCTGTGAGGGCGATGCCTGGTGCTCACCCAGCACCTTGAAGCTCCTCAAGGCCTTTTGCTGGCCCAAAGCACAGAGAGGATAACCCCAGGGAGGAGCTGCCCTCTACCCACTGATACCTGGTGGAACAGGTGCTGGGACCAAGTATGAAAGTTTGCTTGAAAACCAGAGGATGCTAGAAGTATGCAAGGCACTTAATCATTTATTCTCTTTTCTGGGTGCTGTGGTCACCATAGCTCTAACAGGTATCCAAAAGTAGGGTGGAAAGAAACAAATGAATTAACCCTCCATGCAAGGGAGCCTCTGATAGAAGGCCACTTATGTGATCTCTGACCTACTACCCTCATGACAGTGAGGACTTGGCTACCAGGAGCAAGAGATCAGTGATATAGGGATGGAGCAGCCAGCTATCACTCCTGGCTTACATTTACACTTGGACCTTTCCAACTTTGGAAGTACTCTCTTTTGTGCACACTTCTTTCTCTGTATTTTGACTTCGAAGTAGAAACAGTCTGAACTTCGGGGTTAGAAAAACTAAAACTTCAAGACAGATTGAGCTTTGCTCCTTGGTGTCATCATGACTGCGTTCAGCATTTGGCTGACACCTGGAGATCTGGGGCAGGGTCTCAGTCTGCTGCAGCTGGCGTGGGGAGGGAAGAAAAGGGGGAAAAGGAATGAGGAAGAGAATAGTGCAGCATTGTCCTCTGTAAGTACTATACTGGATCTTATTCGATGTTTTAATTGAAGGTGACCACAGGGAATATGTCCTTAGGAAGGAATCTCCACCTCCTTCTTTAGGTTTCTGTTGTCTGTGTTTGCAGAAGAAAATTTGGAATATTAACAAAAAATAACCAAAAGTCTCAGAAACCTTTTCCTCTTTGTTTCTTTCTTCTCTTTCTTCCCATCTTCCCTGCTTACGTTTTTTGGTAGTTCAACCTGGCAGTATTGCCGATAACATTTTTTTTTAACACAAGCCCTGCTCTGAAGGTTACACTAAATAAGGGAAATATCATTAAAGCCAGGGTAGCGCTTCAAAGGAAAGACTGTTGGTATTAGCAGTAAGAATGAGGAGGGGAGATGGCTATACGGGGAATCGAGCAAGGAGGCAATGTATTTAGTAAGTGAGATCTGTGAAATTTGTGCAGTGCCATCTCTTTACAGTGATTAGAACAGAATCAGTTTTACAGGGGGAGACTACAGTTGGTTTGCAAAATTGCTGAAAAACTATTTCCAAAACTGTGCTGCATTGTGCAGGGATTTACCAAATTATTCATTTTAAAAAGAATAATAATAAGAATGAAGTATTTAGCTAATCAGAAATTTAGTCATACAAACAAAACTATCCTCAAATGCTGTTTAGCTTTTCCATATCTCCTGGGAATTAGCTGCTGCTTTCAGTCTGATTTTACCTGCTATTGCTCTAAGCTAAACTTTCCATTTATATGAGAAAAACTGGAGCCAGGAGGATTACGAGCCCCTCTGCTTTTGATTTTTAATAAAAAGCGAACATTTACTTCTGAACAGTAGCAGTGAGAAAGGGAATTACATCTGAGAAGAGCAGGTTGACCTTTGGGAGCGCGGGCACGTTCACACACGGAGATTCCCTCAGTCTCTCTTTGTTGCCCTCTCCTTTTGGTGATGCACACACTGCTCCGTGCACATGTAAAGGTGCATATACACGCTTGTATTGCTATACACATTTGCACACGTACTTTCTCACAGGTGACCCCATATGAAGATACATCTGTGGCTGTTGTTTTCTTCTTTCTTCCCACCATGTTACATGCACACACCATCATCCCCTTTTCTTGCAGCAAGTGTTCTCTTCATACAATCTGTAGAGTTGTAGTCTTTTCAGAAGCAGGAACAGGATCTGCAAAAGTGGTTTTTAAAATATTAAATGGAATAATATATTTGAGGTCCGTTTCTTTGCTCCCTGCATGCTAGCTTGTATTTACAAGCTCTCATTTGAAACCATAACAGCTAGAACCTCAGTATTCGTATTTGAAAGAATAGCTGAAAGGCCTCTGGTTGATCATGCAACTTCAGAAGCTGGGACGTTTGGGAAAAACCCTACGTGTGTAGCTGTACAGCACTAACAGGTTGCAAACATAGGCAATATCAATGGAAACTGAGATTATGGCAGAGATAGCCAGGGGCTCTCCACACAGATGTTCCTCCCATCATGTTTTCTAACCCTTCTCAGGGTAGGGCTTCCTGATGTAGCAGTAGGAAGGGGAAACAAAAACCTTTCCCTTTGCACTGAATGTTTACGCTGCTGTGACAGCTCTCACTGGAATAGTACAGTCCCTGTAGTAAGGCAGTAGTGGAGGATTTCCCAAGAACGAATAATACAGGCGGGGCCGAAAGAGCAGATGTACACTATTTGTATTGGCAGAAGTTGAAAAACAATCCAGCCCCCTTCCCATGAAAAAGCACACTTATAATTAAAACCCAACAGATTTATTGCCTTGAGTCATTCTGGTATTTATCAAATTACAGCTGTGTGGCACAGAACTGTATGGCATGATTTACAGTGGTGGTGCAGAAAGGCACGGCAGCGATTCCCTCTCAGGAGAACAGAGGGAGCTTTGTTCCCGTTGTGATAGGACCAGACGTGGTGGGAGAACCTGGGTAATTGAGTGCTTTGTCAAAGCCAACCTCTTTCCTCCTCTGTGTGTGTTTGCACAGATCTAATAATTCTCATCACATCAGACGTTCTAATCATTCTGACATTACGTATGGGGGAGCAGACATCTGAAGAGCAGGAGCTGCTTTCTTCATCACCATCATCATCATGATTGTCTGGCTGTTTTTTTTTAACCCACTGATGGAGCAAAACACACAGGATATTGAAAGCAGGGATAATGAATTCAGGAGCAGGGTATATATGTTGGCATCAACTAGGAAACAGGTTTTTCTGAACTTTATAACTCTTGTGTTCTTTTAAACAAATTAATTTATGTTTGCATGCAGTGTTCAGTGGTATATAATTTTTGCATTGGGTAACACCAGGGGAGACCCAAGGTAGGCAATATAAAAGCGGTAAATTGCAGACCTGGCAAAGAGACTGTGTTAGCCTCGTCGTGTATGCAGCACTTGCCTCAAATTCTAACGACACACAGCTAGTTCAAATCCCACTGGGGGTTCTGTTTTTATTAGAAATACTTCATATCTCTTATTCTTGGTGTCAAATGGATCACTACACTTTCAGCACTTAATTATCTTTATCATCCAAAAATACTCTGCCTCTAATGAAAATATTTAAACAGCTCTTCCAGGAGCAAAACATAGTGCACGGCCCTGTTGCTCAGAACGGCCTCAATTCCTATGGATGTCGGAGTGGGCACGGAGTGGGCTATTGCCTTACAGCTTGTGGCCCCATGCAGCACAACTCTGGTTTTTGTGAAGACTGCCAGAAAGGGACATGACCTGGATGATGGGCTCCCTTTTCATGTGGTTCAGCTGCCACTAAACCTATTTTAGCCTGATGTAACTTCAGCAGAGTTAGTGAAGTACCAGCAGCTTTCAACCGGGGTAGCTGAACGTGGAGTTATGCTTTATTTCATTACCCTCAACATGTTTGATTTTGCATGTATTTCTTGCTATGAAGAAGCAGTAAGGAAGGCCTCCTATGACTAAGGCTTGCAGTTTTTTCTAGACTACAAGTGAAGTTTGTATTACCTTGTGACTAAACTATGTTCGTGCTTCCATTATGAAAATGGAAAATTCTGCTGATGTTGCTCATGTTTTGCTGACATTTCTACGCATTTATTGCCGCCCATGCAAAGTTTTCACCCGTGCCAGTTTTGCATATCAAAAGCAGACTACACTGGGTCTATTATATATGGTGGGTGAAATTGTCAAAAACATCGAAGTGGTTGAGGGGGCTTTGTCTATAGAGGAATCACGTGTGACTGAAGCTTGGGTAGTCCTGCCTGACCTAATTTTAACTTCACAGCTACTGATAAAAGTGTGAGATGTCAGCATAGAAGATGCTGGCATGGGCTGGGAATGAGGCTGTGAAGTGTCCAGAATGGCTAATTTTTATTTATGTCTGTGCCATCGTGCCTTTAGTGCTGCTGTTGGCAGTGGCTCCAACTAGTTTAATACCTTTGTAGCCATTTCAGATAAATTGTAGTCCTGTCTGCCATCACAGTGTGTACACGCTGCTTGTATGAATCCTTGAATTCTGAAAGGGAAGCAAGAAAAAACAGAGACCAAACCTAGCAAGGTGCTTCGTAATTACGGTCTTGTGGTCTGTTTGTACAGATGAGAGGGTTTATTTATTTATTGTGGTGAATGACTGTGAGCTTTGATATTGCTAACGCTCAATAAGAGTTTATGCTTCACTTTCCAAACAGAAGCTTCCTCTCTCTGTTAAGAGCAGCACGCGTGGTAAAATAAATTATTTCTTATAGCATAGAGTACAATAACTGCTGCCTCCATTCAGCACTGGGCACGGAGAACAGGAGAATACCGTGGATTCTGCCACCTTGCCTTCAGAGTATTGTTATTTCTTGACACAAAATACAGAGAAAAGGGCATTTCCAGAGCGATTTTTGAATTATTTCAGTCTTACCGCTGTATTACTAATACTGTTTTGTTGTTGTTTCTAAATGGTGTGGCTTTCATTTTGCTCGACAGCATTTATTTTCAAGGATTGCATTCTGCTTATTACATGATTACATTCCGATTCTCAGATCGTACAAATATTTTCATCAAGTCATAACATGGAAGCATCATTGATATCGTTCTGCATCAGACTGAGGATCAGATTCATTCAAAATTGTTGAAAGCTGCCTAATGAATCCAAGCAGAGTTTCAGCCCAATGACAGACGACTGACTGAATACAGTCAGCTTATGGCTGGTTTTGCATTTTTTTGCTGCAAGCATTAAACATGGCAATAACATAGTTCTGCTAATCCTTGATGCTAGACAAAACTGGTCAAAACGAGTCTCAAAGCGTTGGCAAAATATACAAATTAAAATAATATTCTTTCCTGCAGTTTTGGAAACTTTCAGTGTTCTCCAGAGCGATTTGCTAGAAATTATTTGGCAAATTCTGGAATTTTTCAACACTCTATAGAGTAGCGCTGAAGTTTCTTGTCTGTCTGACATGAATTGCCAGAAAGGTCTATATTTACAGCTATCACTGAAAAATGCCAGTTAAGTAGCATGCTACTTACGGAATAATTGAAGTATCAGACAGCATACTCATTAAGTGTTCTCAGCAGCTGGCCCAAATGGTAGTGTTAGGTGTTTGGACATTTTTTTGTGTTTGTTCACAAAGGCTTTTAACAAGATATAAACTGCCATTCTGAAAAATCTGCTCTTCTCACTGGGGCAAACATGCTTGCAGTGTGGCCCCAGGCTGTGTGTGTGAGCAGGGTGTTCAGGCACTGGGGGCACTTTCCTCATTTCCCTCTTGATTTAAGTCTTAAGCCTAGTGATAAAATACTAAATGCTAATGCTAGTAGTGATAGCAAACCCCTCCAACTAATCTTGTCAACAGTCTTGATTTTGTTGATAGTTGGAAGTGAATAATATAGCTCTGCTTTCAGTCCTTGGGTTTGGTTTGGGAAGGATAGAAATATGCCAGAGCTTGGATGGGTGGTGACATTTCTACCTCTGTCTAAAAAAGCCAGAGGTATCCCCTGCTACTCTCTGTGGACTGACTGAAGTGCAGTGACAGCCCGTCTTGGGGCAGCTGCCTGTGGTACTGCTACAGCTTCTGACACAGGGATGGTGGATGTCAGATGCCAGCAATGAATTCCCTACGGTCCATGCACCATATAGCCCGGGCCAACTGGTTTTCTTTGAGTAGAACATATTGGGCACTAAGCTCCTGTGGCTGTCCAAATGTCAATAATTTCCCTCCTCCGGTGTTGTCCTTGCTCTGTTTATCTGTTTCCTTCATCATACTTCCCTCTCTTCCCCCTCTGCTCCCCCTCCACAGCCTGCCCCATCACTATGTACAGCCCAAAGTTTCTGCTGTGTCTTCATTTCCTCCTTGTAGATCAATTCAGCCTGTCCTGGCCAATTTGCGCTGCTGACTGGCCTTGGCAGTCTACGTCCTTGTCACTGCTTTACTGAATTAAAAATTAAACCATGTTGGATGAGAGCAGCTGAGAAGCTTTCTACAGGTTATCGGCAGAGTCTGTTAACAGTTTCCCATCCTACTGCCTCACATCCCAACTAACAACAGAAGAGAAACTGGGTCACTTCAGTCAAAATCCTGCTGGGTCTTGTCCAGGTGTGATACCAGGAGTGTGGTGGGTTTTTTTCCTATCTATAGGAGGACAGCAGGGCATAGGCAGTCATCAGTATGTTGGCATGATGAGGGTATGCACTTGTGAGCCTGTTTGAACACAGGATGGTTCCAATCTCTCATGTTTGTGTTACTGCAATTTAAATTAGCTGAGAAATAGTCTTCAGATTTGCTTCATTGCAAGAAATTCCTAATGTTTCTCCCTAGCTGCTTATGGCAAAGACAGGTCGCTGCACGGTCGGCACTGGTTTTGATGCTGGTATTGGTTTCGAGAGTGAGTGAGACTACAGAGATATTGCAAAGACTTTCCACTGCAAGAATTCTAGGCCAAATAAGTTAACGTAAGACAGCATCTAGCTGGTGATGTGGTAAATGGTAGCTAAGCTGAGTCAGACTGGGAGTCAGTTTTACAAAACAAAGTTGAGATATGTTGGTATTAACAATATCCTTAATCCTTCATTCTCACACCGTACATACAGTGCAAGTTCTCCATTACTGCTATGGCAATCGAATTCATCTTCCCAGAAAACGAGATCTGAGAGCCGTGAGTCTCAGATAGGCTGGTGTACTCACACATTCCCCACAGGTACCAAGGCTGCTGTTTGATGCCCTTCCTGCAGCGCAAGGAGGCTGGGGGGTTTCACCAGGCTAGGAGAAATGTTTCCCCACTAAAGTGGGAAACTTGCAACACTGGAGTTCAATGTCCTCAGATACCCTAGCTGCTAAAAAAGAAAGAAGAAAAGAAAAAGGGAGAAAGACCAGTTTGAGGAGATAAAGATGTTTTACATGATTTACAGTTTGACCTTAAGATGGTGTTGCCAGTGCATCTGAGGAAAGAGCAGATACTTCTAGATGGACCAAGGATTTTATTTTCCCTTATCAGAAGGTTAAATTAAATGCTCTTCCCCTGCTGCCCTTTTTTTCTCGGGTCCACTGGCTGATAAAAGGAAGATCTGTGTTATCAGCCAAAGAGACAGGGTAATCCTGAAGGAGGAAGCAGTAGGCTAGGTGTTTGGGTGATAGCAGAGGACATGCTCCCTGCCCTCATGAGGAGGAGAGGGTCTGTCCCCCAACCCTTTCTCCATGGTGTGAGAAAGCACAGCCTGTTAGCACAATGCAGGAGTTGGGCTCAGCTCTTCCGTTCAGTCACTGCCTCACTCCCTTTTCCCAGATCTCAGGGTAAGCTGCTTTGAAACAATGCAAATCCTGCTCAGTGCCTGCTGACAGTGTCTGTGTGAGTGAAAAGAACGAGTAATGGGGAGGGTGCCAAGCTCAGGTTGGAAGGGACAGTGACAGCAGCCTGGGTGATGGGGTGTGTTCATAGAAATGCACCTTAGTGTGGTTTTACCTTGTCCATGGGAGTCCTCTCCAAGGAGAGTGCCTGTCTTTGGGTTCTGCCTCCATCTGACCTGTCTCCCAGATCTTTCTCTCAACTAAAGCCAGGCTGGGAAATAATTAAATCTGAGAGGCAGGCTGGACTTTTTACAACAGTGCTGCAGCCTACCTAACATGTAGTTAGGTGCAGCTTTCCAAATATTGGTATTGCTGGTAGAACAGGGTAGGGTCCAGCTCCCACTCCTGGAGCTGTGCTGGCTACTTCAGAAGTGTCAAGAGAAAAAAGCAGTGGATGGTTATTTTAGTCAAGAACGAGAATGGTGCTCTCTTAGAGCAGCCCAGGGGAGAGATTGAGTGTGCAGAAAACCCAGCATTCTTGCATAGTCATTTTTCTGAGTAGGGCTGCATTTTGAGGATGCAGAGCTCTGCTCAGCGTGGGAGGAACTAAGCTTCATGCTGCTGCCTCAGCATTCGTGCCATCCGTTTGTGCCGAGCAGTCTTTTTTCCTGCCTTTTTTTTTTTTTTCCCAGAGTGCTCCATGAGACATTAGTGACTCTAATTATATTGGGAGGTCCATGAGCTGTTTTGATGTGTTGTCTCTCTTGCTTTTGTGCCTACACTGGGCTGATGACACATGGTCACTGTTCTCTGTCTCTGTCTTACTCTTTCACTACTGAATTTCAAATGTCGCCCTTGGATTTGACACTTTGGGGACTGGCCAGACTTTAAAAATCCTCTCCTGCCTTCAGATACCAGTGCAGGTAATAAAAGGGATTTATCAGCCTGCACTTTCCTGTGCCTGCGCCTGTAGGGATGCGCAAGGTAAATTCATATCCAGTTCTTATGAGACACGCTCGCCTCTCTTTCTCTCAAAATACCGAGTAGCACAACCATATTTTCATGGGGATTTTTTTTTTTTGTCCCCCACAAATTGTATATCAAATTCTTACAGAGCAGAACAATTCATACAGTGGATGAATGAGTATATTAGAGCCTCCAGTCAAAGGGCCAAGCGTTGAGCAACAGGGAGAGAGGACCACGAACAGCCCAGAGGCAGGAGGGAGGACAATATCTGAGCTGAGATGCGAAGCAGCAGCTACGGCTGAGCCAGCAGCAGGGTTGTCGAACTCAGCGGGAGCCGAGGAGGAGCCAGCTCCTGAGCCAAGATGTGTCATTGCATGGAGGCAGAAAGAAGAGCTTGGTGTGGGGCAACAGCAAGAGAAGATGTCAGAGCAGTCATTTGGGACAAATGCAGGAAAGGTTTAAAAGCAGGGAGGAGGTGCTTTTGAGAAATGCAAGTTGCAAATGGAGTAGGGACACTTGGAGCAGCTCAAGCTGCAGAGCAGCATCCCCTGATTTCTGATATGGAGAGACATAAGTAGACCCCTACAGACATATGTGAGGGAACCTGCAGAGCTGAGTTTCAGGGGAAGACATTTCCTCGCCACAGCCATGAGGTGCAAAAGCTTTCAGTGACTTCAGTGGCCAAGCAGGGGTGAGTTTTCGCCTGCTGTATTCCATTTGCCCTTTGGTGGGAAATGATCAGAGGATGTCCCATGCTCGGGTTTGCCAGCAGTGCTCCCCGGAGATCTGCCCTGTCCCTCGAGTGCGTGACTGTTTGGCCGGTCCAGAGGGATTTGGGATTTCCCAGGCCAGGACACACATAGTGGCAGCCAGCCACTAGCCAGTTGTTTTCTTTTACCTCTCTTTGCTAAATTGGTGTGATCAAAACACACCCAGGACCTGGAGTCTAAATAATGGTCTTGCTCTCCCCGTGTGGAGCTTGGTAATATTTACTGAGCCCGACGGCTTCATTCTCCTCTGTGCTGACTGCATTAATGGCTGGCTGCGGGGAGGGAGGGCAGGGATGAAGGATAGCTGAGAGGGGTCCGGGCGACACAGCTAACGGATGGCCTTATTAGAGACACTTTCCTGGGGCCTAAGTGGAGCTTTTTTGTCTGAGTCGGCAAGAAGTGGGTCATTTTGCTGGGCTGTCAGGCCGCAGCTCTCACTGGAGAGAGGGGGCTGTGACTGCAGCAGCCGGCTGGCTTCTCCCTGCTGTGTTTTGGCTGGGGGATGAGATGGTGGAGGGCTGAGAGGGGATCAAGAGAGACCAGATCAGTAACAGCCCTCAGGGATCCCTTCCTGGAAAAAAAAAAAAAATAATAAAAAACGCAGATCCAAATTGGTATCTTATCCTACCCCTGCCAGCAAGCAAAATTTGGAGATCAGTAGGGAGGTAATCTAGCTGACCCTCTTTCCCCAACAAGACGCCCCCTCCAGCTGACTTTCATTGCCATCTCAGCGCTGTCTGCTTGTCTCTGGAGAGGCAGGGGTGCCTAAGGAGGTACTAGCTCGAGCTGCTATCCATCTCATCTGTCAGCGGTTTTAGAGAGCCTAGTGGCAACTGGGCCTCATTGGGATCCAAGCCTGCTGCAGCCATCCACGGGGAGTCCTGGCTCTGTGTCTTAAGCTGTTGCCGCTCATGGATTTGACTCTGCAGATACCTACTTCTCTCTGTTGTATTGGCTTAAACAGGGGCTTATCACATATTTAGCCTCCCCTGCCTGTCCTCCCCATCATAACTGTGTTGATAGATAGTCTAGGAAAGGAAAAAAAAAAAAAGGCAGTATCAGAAGCAAACAAGCCAGAATACACCACAAGGGACTGCTCTGAGGGTATTTCCAACCCAGAAGGAAACCCAGTGTCCTAATAATTTATAGCTCAAGCTTGCCAGAGTTGAACTTAGAGATAGTCCACTTTTTTTTTTTTACAGCACTTTCCCAAATGCAGCCAGTGATGGTTGTAATGCTCACCAACCCCAGGAGCACAGATCAGCTGCTGGGTTTAACCAGTTAGCCCTGGGGAGGAGCTGGTTAAAACAGAGCAAATATTGTGTCAGTCCTGTCCTGAAGGAAACAAGAAGTGGAGGGAATGGTTTGGGGACTACATTTTTGTTCATAGCCAGAGAGGGCCCGCTGGTGCATTGCACCGGCTTCCATGTGAGCTGACATTAGGTGAGGGGTAGCTGAAAAGGGCCTTGCAGCTGCGGTAAAAATTTTCGTGCATATCATTTCTGTTTTGTGAAGTGGCATTTCTCTTTGGCAGAGCTGGCACAGTTTACTGGTGAAAGGCTGCCATGAGGTACGTTTTAGGGAAAAATGTAGATCTCAGTGAAATGCTAATCGGAGAGGCAGGAGAAAAGAAGAAAATTTGTTACAAACAGAGGAGTCATGGGCTTGAGCTTCTTTTCTACTATGGTGGAAGTGAAAAGACCAGTACCTGATCTTCGCCACTCTTCATCTTCAATAGCTTTTTTTCTTGAGGTCATCTTCTGCACAGGCTAAACTGTGCTAATCCTCAGAGTAAACTCTGCATCTTACATTCCTGTGAATCAGGATGGAATGCAGAAGGCCAGTTTAATACAGTTTTATTTCTCCTAACCCCTTTTTGTACTCGCAAGAAGCATATCAGGTTCTGCCCATGCGCTCTTTGGGAGGGTGTTATGGGCAGGGCTACACACCAGAGCTTTAGCAGAAGTGGTGGCAGAGCCACTGATGCTGCTCAATCCTTGGTCCAACTTCCCTGTGATTTACTGTACACAAGAGCGTCTGAGTTGCTAGCCTCGTCTAGACAGATGTAATATCTGGTCTCCAGGAATTACCAAATAATTCAGAAAGGTGTAAGAAGGCCTGTACCACACCATGACTGAATTACCTGTTGGCAGGAGACATCTTCTTTCTGACTGAATGAGGTTAATGACCATCTTATGCCTGCTAGCATGAGGGTTTAGAGTCCTTTATCAAACATAGATGGTGACTGCTGTTGCTGTAAGTGCTTTGCTGATATTTTTTTCCTATTTTAAAATCTTTTTTTTAATATGCAGCAGCAAGTTCCAAATGTTAATTCTACATAATGTGAAAAAAGCATTGTCTTTGGGCAAAAGGAATTTGTGAATGCTTTTGTCGTTAGCTCTACAGTATGCCCATAAAGAGGTTACAACTAGGGAGGATGGTTCTTGTTTAAAAAGACAAAGAAATCCATTATGAATGATCAATTAGTTGGGCCCCCAAACAATCAGCATCCTATTGCTGATTGCTGTATCCCAGTGGCAGTAACAAATTAATGATTACCTTTAGATTAGGTCTTTACTGTGCACATGATGCACCGAGAGCATGGCTAAACTGGGTTGGATGTAGTAAGGATTGCTGAGTCTGTAGTCAAGCCTCCTTGGGCTGGGATCTTGTCAGAGCTCATAAGCTGAGCCAAAGAATTCGATAAGGCGGCTGGGTCTTTGGGGAGGATGTTGGGGAAGAGGGAAGAGCTTAGACTCTTTCATAGCGAAGCCTGGGACTCACCCATACCTGCAACTGGGTTTCCAGGGCAGACAGGACCTATGCACAAACACTGCAGGTGAGCAGGCTGCCAGGATGCTTGGGTCCCCCCGCAGTGGGATATTTGGGAAGTCTGTCCCTGCCTGTTGCAGGGATGCTCACTCGGTGCCAAACAGTGTTGACTCCAGGTACGGGCAGCAAATGCTTCAAAAGGTGGCCTGGAGCTCCTCGGAAGCAAATAAAATGCCTACCCCTGAAGGTGATGTGGTGCCAAATACAGCATCTCTGGGAGCAGACCAACTGAACAAGATTTACCCGAATTCCCTGGTACATGGCTTGGATCCCAAAGAGGTGAATCATCAGCCCCCCTTCCTGAGCTGGTGGCAGCTCCACATCCAGACGCTGATCGGATCTGAACCTTTTTTTAGCTTTTGACACTGACATGGCCTCTCTTCCTGGCATTAGGGCCTCAATTAGCCTCTTCTATTTCTAATGCTCTGCATTTGCATGGTGAGAGCTGGGATTAAGGACAGGCAGTCTTATTGCAGCTCCTATTAATAAATAAGGAAGATTAGGGGCTTTGTCAGTAAGATACTGCTTCTTCCTTCATTTAATTGTTCAAAAACACCTCATATTTAACCCTTCACCCTCTGAATGAAGTAAATAAAAAGAAGTGAGATTATGGAAGATAATGTTTAAATTAACTTTCTATAGTGTGTGTCAGGTAAGAAAATTCTGTCTCCTGTAATTGACTGATGGTGGTGCTGGCTTCTGTGGGGGTTTGAAAAAAAAATCTTCTGCTCCTTTTTTTACATAAATACATTTTTATATCAGTTTGAGAATATTTCTTTATGTGTTTGGGGACTGCTGTTACCTACTTACAAAGCACAAGTAGCAGCAGGGCAAATTTCTTTCCTACCAGCAGGCCACAGTTCAACTCTAGAGGGACCACATTGGGAATTAAACAAGGAGTGAAATTTTTATGGCCCACTTTTCCTCATTGATACTGCCAGAAAGAAAGATGTCTAATGGACTTTTTGAGGTTATCTTTGTGTTCAGGTTTTAATCTCACTGGGAATTGTACTGAGACCTTCTAACTCATTTCATAGTTGGTCATCTAAGAGGGTTTAGTACTCAGTAACTAGCTACCAAGGATGCATTCAAGCTGCAGTGACTTGGAGGAAAAAAGTACTTCAACCCGTTCCTATACAGTTAAATTCCCTTGGGATGTGTATCTCAAAGTGTGACTACAACAGTTTCCAGATGTTTCATATCTGCTCGTGCTCTATAAAGAATGATGACTAAATTGCAGTTTAGTGACCTTAGAGATATAAAAAAAAGGCGGGGGAGAGGTGGCTGGCTGGCAGAGAGCTTTACGGTAATGGGATCTTTGCCAGTATCATTCATGCTGGAGTCAAGGACTTTCATTTCCCAAAAAGAACCGGGGATTAGTACAGCCTCTGCAGCCTGCCTGCAAACAGCCACGTCCTCCCCACATTTGTGGTTCTGTGCAAGTATTCTGGGGTCACCTCCCCACGTAGTATTCATTAACATAGCAGAGATGGGGCTGCTTAATCTCAGAAATCCTGAAGGAAAAGGTGGCAGCTGTTAACTCCAATATGATATACTTGCCTTCCATACTTCTGGCCAAGGTGGGCTCTGCACAAATGCCTTGTGCATGTCCTGGTGCAGGCTGGAGAACCCTGACTCAGTGCAGTATCCTTGCATATCAAGCTCTAGGACTGACACTTGAGCAACTACTTCGTATTAATTATCCTAGAACTGATGTATTTTTTTTTCTCATGGGGGGGCCTTTGGACTCAGTGTCATTTCTAACAGTGAGCTTCACAAGGATGGGCGGCAACTACAATCGCCATCATTTGGCTTGGAGTTTTTTGGTCATTTTTTTGCTGGCTGCACTTGCCCTGTTTGAATCATTTTGGGGTATCAAAGAAGAAACTTCCCAGCTCCATAAGCTGTTCTCAGGAGCCTGTGTAATGTCTGGGCTGTTTGGTTTTTATTTTTTCTTCTTCTTTTTCTTTTTTTTTTGTGTGACCTAAGATCAATAGGTTGTGCTGTTTCCAAGTGAACTGCTGCTAAATGGCTCTCTGACTACATCTCTCGTTTTTTATTTCTTAAGCAGGCCTGCAAATTTCTGGATGTGTAAAGGCACATTCGCTTTGAGGAAAGCGTGCTGTACATCACCTGTTTTAGAGCAATTTTCATCTAGGTGATTAGCAGAGCAGCACAGAGTCTTCTTAATGTACATTTACAAACTCAGAGTTGGTTTTCCAGGGCATCTATTCTAGTTTCCAGGTTTAGAAGGCACTTTCAGCAAATATTTTCTACTGTTCACTTAACATTGACTGTTTCTGTAAATGTTCTTGTCCAGTGAAGTTAGTCAGCAGAATAGTCCCAGAAAGGGACATGGCTAGAGTGAGCTAAATACATAATTTAAAAGATTATTTACCAGTTTCCTTGCCCAGCATCTTATACTGTGTTGTGTGTCATTCTTATCCTTGTAATGGATTACCTTGGTCTCCATAAAACACATGATGGGGATGTATTTTTGCCGTTGAAAAAGCCTCCAGTGGCAGAAAGGATGAACTCCAGATGAGCAATGTACTTTCATCTCCATATTTCCTCGGCCTGTACAAATTCTTCCTGCTGCTTTCCTCCCTGGAGCTGTGAAAGGTCAGAATGCTGAGACCTGCTCTCTATTTTGCAGTGTCAAGAGGCATCTCCCATCCCATTGAGGGCTGTGGACTAGGTTTTCTGTGGACAGTGCTTCTCCTTGCCACTGGCCTGCAAAACCCTAGCACTGGGCTGTGAATTAAATGTCCTTTGTCTGCAGATCATGCCACTTCCAGAGACCCTGCTGATCCCCTTTGGGAAGGGCTGAAGTTCAAATGCAGCCAACTAGTATCTCCTGCTGGGACCAGCCACAAGTGTTTGTTAATCTCAAAGTTAAAGACTTGAAGTGCAGGTGTCAAATGAGTTTAGGATCATTTCTGTAAGCTTTGATTCCACTGAGGAACTCTTCCTTTAGTGTAAACCTCCCTTGTCCCCAAGGGATTAATCAAGCCTAGCTGAAGCACGGAGGGAATTCCCTTTCAGTAGGAAGATGATAACATTTTTAGACTTTTTTTCCTGCATTTGGAGAACACAGTCAGTAGGTGGATAACAGCTATGACAGTCCTGTGGAAACTTGCTTTTGGAATGACTTGAGAGTGTAACAAAGAAAAGGGCTAGGAATGCTTTTTCATTTTCGCAGAAGTGTGATGATGATAGGACCGCTTGCTGTGAGCTTTCATTCCATCCAGGATGAAACTATTAAGAGAAGCCATGCACACATGCAAACCTCTTTGCCCTGAAAACTCCTGTGCTCTGTGTGTGTGCTGCTGCTGTCTGAAGGTATCATTTGTGTCTTGCTCTATTTCAAATGTGTCTCCTTTTTCTTCTCTCGCTCTCTCTTTGTCTTTGGAAAATGTTAGGGCACTAAGCTGAGCAGGCTAAAGGTGCCAGATATCCTTTGTACACATACTGAGACACTCAGAAATAAACATCACTGCTGCAACCTGGAAGCTTTCTCTTCATAATAGCATGTGGGCACACACACACAGAGCGAGCGGCAAGAGGAGTCCTTAGAATGCTCTCCATACCTTTTGTTTGACTTGTGGGTTTGTGTACAGTAAATTAGGACTCGTGCTTAGGGAGTGCATCTTTTTATGTAAGAAGGTCATCTTGTAAGTGGGGCAGGTCAGTCTCATGTCCCACACTAAGCAGCTTTGACCCATGTAATGCACATCAGACTATCACTCTTAATTTGATAAACTAAACACAAGGTTGCTAATCCTGCCTTGCTTTTTCCCCTTCTTCTCTTTCTAAATATATCCATGCATCTCTGCCTCCTGACTGCGAACTTGTACCTACCTCTCTCCACAGATTAATCATAAATATGGATATAAATGACAGAAGGTTAAGGGCATGGTGGGAAGGCTAAGCAACTCCACTTCATTTATCATTGCTACAGTGGATGTTTGGGAGGGTGCCTCACCTGTCCCAGCTTCTTTGGCACTTTTCAAGCAGGGTCAAGAGCAAAAGTATTAGAACAAACGGCTCACAAATGGACTAATTTTAATCTTCCCTTACTGTGTGTGGTTAGCTCTGAGCAAACGACTCTTACACCCTCTGTGTTCTCTTGAGTAGAAAAAAAGTCTGATAATTTTTAGTCAGTTTGGGCAGACTTACACTGAGGTGTAGAGAGTCAGACCCCTCAGTTGCTGAATATCTCCAGGATGAGCAAGGGTTTTTGAAGGGGCTGATCAGTTGCTGGCAAATATTTGTAGACAATAATTCAAATTGAGGTAGGATTTTTTTGGAAAATTTTAAAGAATCAAGGTCATATTCTGGGAATTAAAGACCAAGGATTTTTTTCTTGGCATTGGGCAAGCTGGATGAAATATTAATTGAGCTTATTTAAAAAAAACACCAGCAAAAGCATCAAGTGGATGATAAACAAAAAAAAAGTTCATCTGTGTCATTCGGAGCCACACGGACAGGTGTGTTGTGTGCCAGGTGCAGGAGGGCATACCCAGCCCCAGTGCAGGCTCCGCTGACCTGCAGCAACTCCCAAAACCCTATGGTTTTGGGCAGTGGTCTCTAAGGAAGATGTAAACAAGGAGGAGAGAGCCCAGAGGGGAGTAGCAGGCTTTCCGAGAGGCTGGGCAAATAGGACCTGCAGAGAAAGGTTAAAAGAACTAGAGTCATAAAAGTTTCCTTGCTGTAAATGGAGAAGACAAAGAGAAACGTAAGAGTCTTTGTTCCTATAAATTGTTCTTTTAGAGGTAGTATTGATCTGTTGTGCTGCAAATCCCCAAGACAAGAAGTAATAGGTTAAATACTAAGAAGACTTTCTAACTCTGGGACTAGAAAAGCAGTGGAAGGGGTTAGTGTAGGCAGGAGGATGTGGAGACTTTTTCATCAGAGCTTCTTCAAGCCATGGAGGCAGATATTCTCAAGGAATTAAATTTAAGGTGTATTTGATCCTGTCTCAGCGTAGTGGGCTAGACCAAATGATGTTCTTCAGGTCCCTTCTGGTTCCACCTTGCTGTGATTTCTGTGATTTGACACGGTCAAACCAATCTGACTTCCATATAAGCCAAGTGTATTTTTTTCACCCAGCTAAAATTACTTGCCTCTGAAACAGATGAGATAACAGGAAACGAGTAAATTTCATGTAAGCAAACTTTTCCAAATGCTTCTTGGGTTTGTTTCTTTATTCAGTCACTTTTAGGAGATTATTAAGGAACAAACTTGTCATTGGATATGAGATAAAGCTGTATCATAAATAAAGTAATAAGAAAAACAAAATTTACCGGATAAACAGAGAGGGAAAATATAACTGTTTCTCAGCATGAAAAGATGCCTCAGCTCACTGGATGTGTCACTGAGCAGTATTATGTCTGGTGTTTAATATGGATTAATAACCCCAAAAAGGGAATAATATTTAAAAGGAAAAATGTGTAGATAATAGAGCAATGTTTAGGTTACCCAAGCCTAGAAAAGACACGGAGGAGGTCTCGCAATGAGCTTGCTGAGGCAGTTTACAAGTGTCATGAGAGTAAATGAAATGCAGTATGGCAAAGGCAAGGTGATGCACTCAGGAAACAATAGATTAGAATTAGTCATGCTCATTTCTGGGTTCTAAAATAATTGTAACCACTCAAAAGAAAAGAACAAAAAAAAAAGGCATGGCTGTGAGCAACTCAGTGAAAACATTTGTTCAGTCTGTAGTGATGGTGAAATAAAAGCATGCAAGATGAGAGAGTGCATTAAGAAAGAGGTAGAGAATAATAGATAAAATAATACAGCACCATTATATAAATTGATGGTACGTGCTCTGCTTGTACACTCTATTTAGTTTGCTCACCCCATCTCACAAAAGGAAATAACAGAAATAGAAGAATGACCAGAGAGAGGGAACAAAAACGACTGGAGTCTTTTAATAGCTTCTTCATAACAAGTGATTAAAAAGAGCAACACTGTTTTCTTGAGAAAAGACAAATAAGAAGCATTAGGCAAGGGTATGGAAACAGTCACCACAAAAAAGAAGTTCACTCAGCCATTCCTATTTACTTTTCATTTTATTAGGAGAACAATAGAGGAAGCAATTATATGAAAATGAAACACTTTAAACCCGTGAAGAGGAAATACTCTTTTACAAAATGCCTAATTAACATATGGAACTCGCTGCCACCAGATACCTCGGAAATCAGAAACTTAATAAGAGCTCAAAAAGATTCAAAACAGACTTCTATTTGGATGCTGGTAAGATTCACAGATAAAAATAGAGAAACTATGAAGAAACAAAATATTGGAGGAAGTATTAACTAAGACATGAAGATGCAAGGGGTCTTGAATTTTCCCATTTCAAGGTAACAAAAAAAAAATCACCAAATGGCTTGATGGTAGGAGGCAATCTTCCTTTGTCTCCTTTGCCATGTTGTTGCATCTGGGGCCAGCATGGGATATTTTGGTAGCTTTCCCCAGTAAAAGCCTTTTGCAGAGATGAGGTGTGGAAGAGGTGAGTTGTTAGTGTTGTGATATCTGTCTTTTGAATTACGATATTTGAAGTTTGACAATAAGGCAGCTGCCTTCCAGTTCTGATTCTGCCACTGACTCATTTTGGCATGTTTCACATCCTCTCTTCTGCCTCAGTTTTCCTAGCTGAGCATAGGGTAGGTGCATTGGTGTAGCCTTGTGGGATAGGCAACTTCTGAGGCTTAATCAATTCTTGTTAGAGAGTCACTTGAATGTGCTGATATGCAGTGTGCTATTGATACCTGTTCAGTGAAACAGCCATGGTGGAATGATAGTCTGCCGTGTCACGGTGTTCCTGCACTGTTTTAGATGTGGCTGGCTCTTGGAAAAGGAAGTTGCTTCTCCACCCAGGCATGCATTCCCCTGCCTCATGCCATGCTGGGTTCATATGGCCATACCCATAGTGCTCAGGAACCTGCTCATGGGTCAGGATCCCCTTCACAAGACTTCATAAAAACACAGATTAAAAATGTGATGTCTTCCCTTGCCCACTCTGTTTGCGCTAGCTTCCCACTTCCTATGTGCCAATATCCTTCCTCCTCCAAATAAATTTTGATAACTCATGTACCAACCATGCTAAAACCTATTTCTGTTCCTTCAGCCCTGCCTTGCCTTTCTTGTTGGCATTAGTCTCAATCTAGAGCACTTCCTTAATATGCATGCTGGAAAATGGACCCCATCTCCTCCTGTCTTCTGTCAAGTACAGAGTCAAATAAATGGATTTTACTGGGGTGATGGGCCAAGGTCAGTTGTATAAGGTTCAACAAGGCCAAGTGCTGGGTCCTGCACTTGGGTCACAACAACCCCAGGTAGTGCTAGAGACTCAGGGAAGAGTGGCTGGAAAGCTGCCTGGCAGAAAAGGCCTTGGAGGTGTTGATTGACAGCAGCTGAATATGAGGTAGCAGTGTGCCCAAGTAGCCAAAAAGGCCAACAGCATCCTGGCTTGTATCAGGAATAGTGTGGCCAGCAGGACTGGGGAAGTGATCATCGCCCTGTATTTGGCACAGATAAGGCTACACCTCAAATCCTGTGTTCAGTTTTGGGCCCCTCACTGCAAGAAGGACCTTGAGGTGCTGGAGAGAGTTCAGAGAAGGGCAATGAAGCTGGTGAAGGGTCTGGAGCACAAGTCTGATGAGGAGCAGCTGAGGGAACGGGGGCTGTTTAGCGTGGAGAAAAGGAGGCTGAGGGGAGACTTATCGCTGTCTACAACTACCTGACAGGAGGTTGTAGCATGGAGGGTGTTGGTCTCTTCTCCCAAGTAACAAGTGATAGGACAAGAAGAAATGATCTCAAGTTGCACCAGGGGAGGTTTAGAATGGATATTAGGAAAAAATTCTTCACAGAAAGGGTTGTCAGGCACTGGAACAGGCTGCCCAGGGAAGTGGTGGAGTCACCATCCCTGGAGGTGCTTAAAAGATATGTAGATGTGATGCTTAGGAAAACATGGTGGTGTCACTAAGCACCACACATGGTGGTAGAAGTAGACTTGGCAGTGATACATTAACGGTTGGATTTGATGAACTCAAAGGTCTTTTCCAACCTAAACAATTCTTTGATTCTAATTCCAGCTCCCATCTTGTAATTCATTATTTGGGAAGAGACTAGGAAAGACTGGTTTTATTTTTCTGGATAAGCAAACACGTATGTTTGATTCCACCCTAACCCCCATGTGAAACTTATATGGAATTCATTCCTCTAGCAGAGAAAGAAGAAGAAGGCATCAAATGCATATCTGAACTATAGGCACCTCCAGTCCACACCCTGCCACCTAGATGTCAGCTGTGCAATATGCTGTGCCAGGATACACAAATATGTACATAATTTTGTTTTTCACTGCAGCTGTGATTTCTCTCCACGATCACACACGTGTTTCTGTGTGTGCGTGCTCCCCTCATTCCCTGTTGTCCCATCTGACAGGGATGGGGCTGCTGTGGAGTACACATTTACAATTCCCATCAGGCAAGCTTGGCCTGAAAAACAATTAATATTTGAATAAATGGTTGTGTTTGAAATTTGACTCAAGTGATAGATAGTTATCTCCTTACTAGGAAATAATCATAGCTAGCTCTTGGTTTGTACTTTATATTTTCTAAGTGCTTTACAAGAATCAGTTAATCCTTAGGTACCAGCACACCTTGTGCTTGGTTATTCACACCAGGAGCGGAGGCTAGCATCACCTCTCTGATACCAGAACCTCTACTGTCAGAGCTGGTTCCGCTAGCCTGCCTTCTAAGGCATCTTCAGCCTCTCTGTCTTCCCCCTTCATGGCCAGGGAGGGCAGATTGCTGCATTATTAGTGATGCCTTCTTAATAACCACCATAAACTGAACGAGCCGTAAGCCCTCGCAGTTTTGTGGCAGAGAAGCTGAGGGAGGGTTTCCATCAGGACTGGACTTACAAGTGCTTTCATTCCCTGTTCTTTCCTCAGTTCTGCAGGACCACCTGCCTTTTACTAGTGAGTAACAATCACCAAGCAAGACAAAAAGAAAGTACAGTATGAGAAGGAACGGAGAGAAATGCCTCTCCCACTTCAGTGGCAGGGATCTACCAGGGTCCAGGGAGATACTTCTCTTCCTGCCCATCAAAAACAATGTCCCTCCTCTTGTTAGGTTCCAACTGGCAGAGAGAAAACCATGATTTAGATTTTTTTTCCCCCCAAATCAATTAGACTCTTTCAGTGGTAGAAGCAATTTGTGTGACTTTCAGTCTTTTTCCAGCTCAGCCTGATCAGCACTTTTTGAAGAATGTGGAGCCAATGTCTCTGCTAATCCAGGTAAATCAGCCATATCTGGAGACAGACAGACAGAGAGGGAAAGAAGGGAAGCTATTAAAACCAAAGAAGGCCCATCTCAGTACTAAAAGGCATCAGTGAGGTACCTGATTTATAGGAGGAGAGTTGCCTTTCAGTCATTTTTAATGGAATATTATTAAAGAAAAATCAGGAGCTGTGAAACCTTTTGTGTCTCATCTCCTAATGTATTTATTTCTGCAGCAGGGAACCCTGTTAACCCCAGCAGGTAATGTATTCCTTGGCTGGCACAGGTGGCAAGGTTGTCCCCTAGAAATTTTATTATAGAACAAACTCAGTTAAATATTTGCACATGAAAAGACTGTCTCAAGGTTTCAAGGGTCTGAAATTTGTTTCCACGGAAAACTGCCTAGTAGAGCTGCTGAATCTTCCTGCGTGTGGATATCAAATACCATCATTTTCATGTTTCTCTGGCTTTTTTTCCTTTGCCAACAAAAATCAGTTTAGCTAGCTAGCTAGCTAGATGCTTGCCTAAGGCAACATCAGCCTCTGGGCAAAGGTTGGGTCACACTTCTGAATTGCTTTCCCATAAATTTCCAAGCAGGCTAATAGTCGAGATTGGTGTAATTGTAAGGAAGGCGAGTCCCACGTAGCAAATGACACACAAGCCTCAATCCTAAAAACGCTTAAGCACCTATTTAATTTTCTGTGCTGTGAATAGTCTCACAGCAGTTGCTGACAATTCCCACAGATGACTGTATTGAAATGACAACCCCAAATCTGGCTGATGTGAAAGACTTGGCTTTCTTGTGATACCAAGGAAGACTCTACAAGAGTGAAGATTGCTGTCCTTTGCTTTCTTCCTTCCTGCTGTCAGTCTCTTCCTATCTCCTCCTCTGTAACCCTTTCTCGTGCATGCTAACATCCTTATAGAGCTGCAAAAGCACTCTTTTGTTGGATTTATACTTGCATTATATTGTTTGTGTGAGAGGAGGTTCTTAGAGGTAGCCACCATTTTGGCAAACATAATAGTCAAGAGGGCGTGCTCAAACCTAGAAGCATTTAGCTACTGTTGCATGAAATAATGAGCAGTGGGTCTTCAAAGTCTCTTCGAATAGAGATCAGCAAGTTGCATATACATGTGTTTACACTTTCCTGTAAAGCATTTCCATCAAAAGGAATCACCCTCTAGAGTCATTGGTTTCAGCCAGAACTGGGGCACGGTGGGAAGTGCATTTACATTCTGATGTTACCACCTCAAAAAAAAAAGAGAAGAATAGGTAAAAACACAGGTTTTATTTTATAGGATCAAAAAAATATAACATCCTGGTGCTATCCTTTTTTTTTCTGCTAGCTCTTCTAAGCAGGCTTTGTTTAAACAGCATGAAAGTAGCTATAATCAAATTAGGCAAAATCATATAGTAGCCTGATTAGGAAGGTGTAAGTCTCCTTCTTCCAGGGCCTCCCACATCATGCCTGCCGAATGTGATTCGGTACGGCTTAGCAATGTGTGTCATCATTTCTGTGCAGGCACACTAAGAGAAATTGTGCTTCTTTGGGAAATTTTATGGAGCAAACCTGTAAATGACAACACAAGGTAAAAGCTGGTGGAGAACTAAGATCTCAAGTAAGCCAAAAAGCCAGGTTATAGTTGCTGGCCTAAAGCTGACATGAAAATAGTTATTTTCATTTCGGAGTTTACCACTGGCATGTATCAGCCAGACCCTGGTCTTCTCCTGGAGGGGTCCATGCATACTAAGACAAGCATGGATTTTTGGAAGAGAGCAGTTTCTTGTGATACCTTGGTAATGTATCATTCTGGTTCACGATTAATGCTTTGGTGCAACCATAGTTGTCATTTAAATTCTCCTCAGGCTTTTTGCCTGTGCCTATGTGAGCTGAAATTGTGATGCATTAGAAGCATATGGTGAGCTCCAGAAAGAGCTGCCCTGCCAAGGGTGTATTTCATCAAATGGTGATGCAGAAGTCTTAAATAATAGTTGGGGTTTGGTGCAGTCACGTAAGGATCACAGTTACAGGGACCACGAGAGCTCTCAGATATTCTGGTATTCTGTTTCTGGACAGGACTTTATTTTTGCTGGGTAGCAAAGCTCTGACCTAGCAAATTCAGGGGAAGGTTTCCCAGTGGGATTTGAAGACATGGGCTCATAGAAAAGGCTACATTCAAACCAGTTGGAAAAGGGGATATTTTTCCCCAAATGACAAAGTGATGATTTTGCAAAAGTTTTCCATTAGGAAATTTCAAGTAGTCAAAAGATTCTCCATTTTTCAGCTGGAAGACATTTCTCCATGCAAAAAATCTGTTCATTTTCTTTTGAGAAAAAAACCCCAGATTCTTCATTTATTCAGAAACTAAAATTTCCATCAAAAAAGTGTTTCAAAAGCCAATTTTCAAGCAGATGCAGATTCTTTTTTTCTTGAATCCAAAGACTTTGGCACACACTCATCTACAGTTTTAGTTGGCTTCCCAGCCTCTCTGCCCTGCATCTCCCTCCAGGAGACAGCACCTGAGAGTCCAGTTCCGTTCCTTAATCTCAGCAAAGCTGTGTGCAGTGCAGCTGGTCCCCAGAGATTGCTGCACCACATAAAATGACTATGCACAATATATACTGATACGCTGTGTATTTTCTTTAATACCCTCTCACACCCTCCTCCTCCTTCCATGTTTTCCTCCAAGGGCACATGAGCCTTTTTAATTTTAGGTTTTCATTTTGTTTTGGTAGATTACGTTTTTGTTTATTGCTCTCTGTCCCTCTGAGGTTCCCCTACAAGACTTTGCTGCATCTGGCTTTTATTTGAAGAAAGTCCACGGTTGCCTCTCTCCTGACCTCTCTGGGTTCTTTTTTTGCGTGTGTGTTTGTGTTTTTCATAGTGAGGAAGCTCTTGGGCTTCTCTGATTCCTTTTGACGTGGGATGATGGTCTGTCATCTCTGGCTGTGTTTTTAGAGGCTGGGAAGAATGAGGATGGAGCACAGGGATTGTTTAAGTAAAATGTGGAATGTATATATTCAGAGGCATGTATGTAATTTGTGGACATATGTATGTGTGTGCATGTATGCAAGGCTTGCTGGTAATTGCTCTGAGCTTCTTTTTTCCTTTCCTGTACTGGCATTCACTGCTCACTGTTTGCTACAGGGGAAAGAAAAAGCAGGGAGCACACAGAAATGTCACAGCTGAGAGGGTTTCTGTAATCCTCCAACATATGTTAAACATTAAAGTTCCTTCAGCAAGTCTGATGTGCTCACAGTCATCATGGGACCAGCAGTTAAAGCGCCCCAGTGCTGCCAGGAAAACGTTATCCTGGTCGTAATTGAGAGCGACTTAACTAATGTTTCATTTCCTAATTAGTCCTTGTCAGCCGCTGGAAGGCCACGGATGCTGCTGGTGGCACGGGGCCCATCGCTGCTGTAATTGAAGTTGTTCTGACAGTCTAGGGCTTTGGGGTGATCCATAAAGTAAGGCTGATGTTTTGGGACCAAATTGGGGGGTGTAGGAGAGAGGGTCAGCGTCCGCTGAGGCACAGTGTGAGCGTGCTATGCCAAACCTGAATGGTCACGACTCAACTCTGAAATGACAGAGATGGCAGAATAACAGTGAGAGAATGAGAACATCACTCTGTGCCGTGCACAGTGGGAGCACAGGTGGCTGGAGGGAGCTAGCCAAAGGGAGCTGCTGGGACTAAATGGAGATGGGGAGGAGAAGATCCTTTCCTGGAGAGGAGCTAATGGGCAAGGACAGGTGACCCATGAAGCATGCTGTGCTCATCTTGAGAACACAGGACACCAAGAAGTACTTTGCCGGGAACTTGAATCTCACAGAAGACGAAAAGGCTTCTCCGTGAAGAACAGTATCTCCCTTAAGGGGCCTTGGCCTCTCCCTGAAATTCATCCTTGTTGTTCTCTGGCATGAGTTTGGTAGGATGTGCTCAACCTCAGCTCCTTCACTTCTGAGCCCTGTGGCTGAATTCTTGCCTTCCTCACCACCCCTGGCTGTTCCCCATCTCTGCTGAGATGCAGTGTCCATGTGGTTTTGGTGTTGAGGTACCAGCAGCAGAGCCAACACACAAGGCAGGACCACCTTTCTGCCATGCAGGGGACACAGCATCACATTGGCCTGGGACAGGGTGTTGGTCTCATGACAGGAAAAGAATCCTCTTACAAGTGGAGATGGGAGAGGAAGAAGAACCAAGTTTGTGATCAAATTATAGCCAGGAAGAAGTGATTTGTGATTGCTTGGCAGGGGGTGATGCTGCCTTTGCAAAAGATGCTTGCCAAAAGCCTTGGTAAACAGTGGACTGGCATGTATCTCATGGAGGACCCTGGCTCATCACACAAATCCCAAGACTTGCAAAGGGGAGCATCTGGGCACCCCTGGACTTGGCAAACACAGCTGGCAGGCACCTGCGTGGGCAACAAGAAGCCTGCAGGACAAGAACACAGGCAGCGTCAGCTCTGAGGCTGGCAGGCAATATGTGGTCCCTTGCTGGTTTCCACCAGCCAGGCAGCCCCACCTGCTCCCCTTCAGTTCTGGGAAGTGAGGCAGAAGGGATAAAAGCATCTCTGCAGCGGGGTTGTGCTGACTGCCGGGCCTCAGGTCCCATGGCAGTGCTGGCTATGTGCTGGGCTGTTGCAGCACTGCCCATGCCTGGAGGAGGCATGACCCTCATAAAGGGGTCTGCAGGTCACCGGGACGTGTCAAAAGAGGTATATGTGAATATTAGCAGACAGTGGTAACAGGGAGACAGCAGTCCCCTCAACCCATGATAAATCCATGGCTTTCCTCGCTGACACTGGTGACTGTTTTCCTTCTAGGGCTGTAGTTTTATCCAGATCCCCACCCAGTGTCTTTCAGGGAGGAAAGATATCCCAGGATACCTGCCTTCTCTCACAGGTGCTCTCTGTGGGTGAAGATGAGAGGTGACTGGGGCTATCTTTGTCTGGCAGGTGGTATCAGGGTAACACCCATCCCCATAACTAGAGATGTGCAAGGAAAAGATCAGAGCTCAGCCCTAGCGCACTCTTAGAGGTGCCCCACAGTCCATTGGGTGCACTGATACAGTTTGCAGCTGTAGCTACCCTGTAGTGACCCTCTCTGTCCCAAAACCATGGCGGGATGGCTACCTGGCCAGTCCAGATCACACAGGCTCTTCCCAGAGCACACAGGTACAGGGACAAATCTCCAGGTGGATGTCCAAGTACCATGGTGCCTAAGAAAAAAAAAACAAAACAAAAAGGAAAACAAACAAAACACAACAACAAAGGCAAATAGCTCCCTCGACATATTCAGTGGTCCAGGCTGTGAGTGGACAAGCAGGTAAGGACTTGTAGCACAGCGTCAACTGAAAGGAGAGGGCTGGCGCTTGGTGCCAGGTGGTCTATTGACATAGTGGGAGAAGGGAAGCTGAAGTGTGCTTGTCTATAAGGGCAATACTGAGTCTTCTTCCACAGAGTCTCCTGTTTCCTACCAATAACCCCTTAAAGGGAAAAATGAGCTTTAGGGTGCATGTGGAGCCCCACTGTGTATGTTATTTCCATAGCAAGCCACCCACAGTATGTAGCTTGCCCCTGGTGCCTGCCCAGGTGATTTCTCCTTTTGTACCGATCAAGTTACTCGACCTTGGTGCCCTCTGTGAAGCTGTGAACTCAAAGGCAGCATAATAAATTCCCACCTCATCCCTGGTGCCTGTCAGCCTGAAGCTTTCACAGTAAGGTGAAGGGGGAAAGAGGGGGCTCGTGTCTCTTTACCAAAGCAGGCTAGCGCTCTAATGCCCCATTAGCATACCACACACAAGCATTCAGCTTTTAATTAGTTACGTGGTGTGATAATTAAGTAGTGTTTCTCCACAATTTTCCTCTTGTGTGGAGCGGAGGGGAGGAGGACGGTGCCTATTGGGGATGGGGGTTGAGGTTGTTTTAACGTTGTGAGTAATTGCGACCCCAAGGAGAAGCAGAAGCGAAACACGAGCTCTCTCTGGGAGAGTGGTGGAAGCCCCACGTTGGGTTCCCCTCCCACTCCTGCCAGCATGGGCTTACCCTCCTTCCCCCAGCGAAGCACTTGGTGGGTAATAACATCTCCCCTGGAGCTGAACGTGTGTACCTTCAGATCCTTGGGGGCCAAAGAAGAGCTGTTCTCTGCCTGGATTGACAGCTGGTTGTAGATACGGGATTGTTAGGGAGAGAGGAAGAGTGTGAAGGAGGAAGCTCAGGATTTGGAGAATCACGGGCTTGTCCATAGCTGGTGAGCTGTACACAGAGCAAAGGTGGAAGAGCCAAGAAGGTGTTTCGTTGTGACAGTGGGAACACAACAGGACCCTGGCAGAGTAGGGTGTGGGGAGCTTGGGGAAGGGCCAGAGCTCGTGCAGAAGTCCTGCACCATGAAGTCTCTGTTGTATTTGGCTCTGCAGCATCCGTGGGAGGGGGAAACAGCTTTCCTACCATCAGGAACAGCAAGGGCCCGTGCCTAGCTGTGGCAGGGCAAGTGTGGCCTCCTCAGCAGGGAATCTCTTATCGGGGAGCAGAACAGGTATAACTGATCTATGCAAAGCAGTGGCAGAAATAAAATAAAGCCTATTACCAAAGTGGCCTGTTGTTCCAGCAGTGTGCACGCCGTTGGGCTGCTTATGACAGGGAAACAGATGGTAGTTCTGTGAGCCCTGCACATCCTGGCACACGTGTAGATTCAAAGAGTTACTGCATCATGGAAGAGGCAGATGCAAGTTTGTTAGGATATGAAATGAAATAAAATACAATTTCATAATGAGCTCGGCAGCCATGCCATCCTTTAATCAGTTCAGAATTGTCTACATTAAACATCTCCCCACATCCCAATCAGAAACTCAAATGAAAATGAGCCCTAAAATATGTCAGGCTTATCTGCTCTTAAGATATGCTGAAGTGAAGACTGTGATACATCTTTGAAATAAGCTCCAGAAAAACCTTTGGAAAATTATCCAGCAGTCCTCAGATCAACAAGACAACATAAATCTCTTCTAGACCTATTAGGAGATCACTGCCAAACCATGCCCTTGGGCTGTCATCTGCTAAGGTGGGGTCCAGCTTATGACTTTCCTTGCTTGCCCTGGCACATCAGGCACTCCTGCCTTATCTGGAAGGGAGGGATTTATGTTTTCAAAGTGTCAAGCTCAGGAAGTGCTGAGGCATGGAGGCACGGGTACATTTTCTCCTCCTAGTACACCTTCTTTCAGCAGACAGCAGTGTGTGCCCTGTCATTGACTGTTGCTAAAGTTCTCATTTTCACTGCAGTCTGTTCCCAAACAAGTGAGGGAACATCTCTTCCAGGGCAGCTCAAAATGGGAGTAGGATGTTTGTCCTAAGTGCCACAGTTTCGATATCTGTGTCTTTGCTGCCATGGGGAAAACCTGTCTGTCTATGGCAATAGCCAACAGCTGCTCCAGAGGGATCTTCTCTATCCCAAGGAGAGGGCCTTTCTATGAGGCATTTTAACAAAGGTTGATTGCAAAAATGAAAAGTCAGGTCTTTTGTCACTGGGTTTTGGTCACTGTGTGTGAATGGACAGGGGACATTTGAGTATCCATGAAAATCTCTACAGATGGGTGGGGAGGTTGAACAGTTACAGAGCTATTTCCCATCTCTGAGCTTAGGGTCTTGTAGAGATGTTGGGGAAAAGGGTTATGAAGTTCTGCTGAAGAAAGTTCTGCCCGTTGCCTTGATAGCAGCTCACTTGCCTGTTTTTGGGCAACTCTGAACACCAGTGCTTTGCACCCTTCCTATGGTCTCAGCCCTGCATCCCAGCTGGGCCAGTACCCACCACTGCTGCCCTGGTCTCCCAGCCCTGGACTTATTTTACCCCAAGGCTATCACTCCTCCCCAAATATGTTATGATGTATGAAAGTGTCTGGTGGGAGAACCATCCGCAATTACCAAAACACTTTTTCCATTGATGAAGCTAGGCTCGGAGTTTAAAGTACAGGACATAAAAGACCAATAGAATAGAGCTTGATTGATAGCTGGCATGATTGCAAAACTACAGTACCTGCATCCAGACAGCTATAAATTGTACCATGGTGCCTATCAGCCAGCTTCTCTTGAAACATTTGATTAGAGCTTCTTTCAGCCACCCTTGGCCTTCCCCAGCTGCTAGGGAAAGGGCTTTTGTGTGAGAAAACTATACGTGATTCTAGCTGAAATCATGTCCTAAATATTTGAAGCGACATGAATTGAACACCCACATCTTTTCCCTGTGGTGCTGAAACTGGCTACTAGAACTGCCTTGCAAAATGATTGAGTGTTCAGTAGCCAAGGCAGAAAAATTGCTTGCCTGAAAGAAAATGACAGAAATGCCAAAAGATTATCTGCTGAAGAAGAGGATTTTTTTGTTTTATTTTGTTTTTCATCTGGTCACTGGCAGCGTCATTTAAGCAAATAATGGATTTTTGTTGTATATCCCATCCTGGGATCCTTGGGGAGGAAGGCAGCAGGTTTCCACACTGAGCTGGAACCTGGGTGCTCTCACATCCCATCAGGAAGCACCGTAGCAGTGTCACACGGGCATTTATGAGCTGAGGCACATTGCTCACTAGCTTGAGCACCACACCATGCTTGTGAGGCAACGCTTGTGTCTTCACATGGCACATCACGGTGACACACAGATGCAGCACCCATTCCTTCTGTGGAGAAACGGCCTTGGGGAGTCCCTTCACTGGGCTACCAAGCATGCTGTAGTGGGACAATGAGAGTTGCCTCATCCCCCAGAGGAAGTCATTAGCAGAACAGGGAATTGAACCCCGCACAGGTTTCCACGTCGTGTCTTGCCCTTTCCCCTCTACAGAGAGAGCTCTGGATTGAAGAGCACCCAACCTGTGTGAATATGTGAGTCACGTTTTGCTAAGCTGTGCACCTATGTGAGCGTACTACCAAGTTTAAATGACAATGGGCAGAGACCTCCCATGCAGAGCTGTCAGAGTAGCATGTATTTATTTATTTATTCTCTTTTTTGATAATTTAGTTTAAATCAATGTGACACACACTAGTGTGCTTTCCAGTATAAATCAACAACAAAATACAGTTCTGTCCTTGTTATGTGTACAGGCTGGCACATCCGTCTGCTTGGCAGAGGGGGCTCCAGGGGCCTGACAATGGAACTTCCCTGGGGGAACGTACTTTTGCATTCACTTCCAAAATTGTCTGTTGCCTCTGCAAGCACTTTTTCTTTTACTAATGAGAATAATAAGCTTTCATGTAGAGACACTTGCAACATGTGTTTACTGCTGTGAAAGAATTTAGATAGAGGCTTAAAGGAAAGCAAAATAAGGTATTGTCTAGGATATCTCCTTGAGAACAATGTCAGTTTAAACAAGGGAACTCAGGATTGTTGAGGATACTTCAGCTTGGTTGTGGGGTTCTTTTGATGGAAGCAGCAATGAAATAAAACCACTTAGCAGCTTTGAATCAAAATGCTGGCTACAATTGGCAGAAATCTATGAATCAAATTATTCTGCTATGTGTAGATATTAAGCAAAAGCTGAATATATTTCTCAATCCTTGATTTCTTCAAGTATTTGAACAGGAAAGGAAGTAAGTGCCACTCCACTTCCATGGAACAGAAGTGTAGAGGAAAGAAAGGATTTTCATCAGCTGACTGAGAAGGCCTGTGTCTAGCTTGGAGCTCTCAATTCTTTTTCTGTTTCCTCCTTTTTACAACATTCATGTGTTTTCATATCAAGACCCTAAACTGGTTAAATTTCAGCATGACACTCATGCCATATGAACGAAAAGCCCAACTGAGGAAAGCACAACTAGTCAGAGCAGATAATGATGGATCTGCCATTTTCCTTGAACAACCCTTTTGCAGCCCTCAGTGGTGCTCTTCCAAATGAAAAGATGCAGGACCAGAAGGGGTTTGCTGGCTCTTTTTCTCATGGAAAATGGGGTGAATCGGCTGCAACCCACTGACAGCAGTGGAGCAAGTGAAAGGAAGATGAGGCTTTAACAACCAGCATGCAAAAGCTGCAGCTATGTCAAGGAGAGCTTTCCTCTAGGAGCATTTTGCTGTGCAATGGGCATAGCAGTGCAGGGAGGAGAATCAAAACCTAAGGAATCTGGGCTGTGGCCTCTTGCCCTCACATCCATAGGAAACGGCTTGCTCAGCATCGCTCGCAACCCTGCTTTACCTTTTTGGCACCTCAACACCAGGAAGATGCAGACAAATTGGAGAGAATCTGGAGAATAGCAGCTCAGATGATTAAAGGGCTGAAGGATTGACTTATTAGGGAAGAAGATTAAAGGAACTAAATATGTCTAGGTTGGGTAAGTGGCAGCTTAAGACGGGACATGAATGATAACAATCTACCAGCTTTTGAAGGATGCAAACATCCAGGAAAGAAGGAGAAAAAGAGAGGAATTGACAAGCCTGGTTCAAGGAGGTGAACAGTGACTGACTGAGCGTATGATCATTTAGGTCGAATAACAAGCAAACAAAAAAAAATCCTAACCAAAATCCCAGATAGCTGATGGGTGTCTTAAAGGAAATAATAGATGCTGAACTGTGAGTTGCATTTAAATAGCCGCGTATGGTAAGAAGTGAGCCCTGTGCTGGAGTAGTCTCCTTTGTCTTGGCTGTAGTCCATCAGCACTGCAGTCCTTTCTAGGTCAGTCAGTAATTGCTCCTCCTCAGATCATGGCTGCAAACACATCTAAGCGTTGGAGTGAGAAGTCTGTACTGAGCATTCCACATCCACGCTCACTGGGGCCAGATCTGTCAGGAGTGGGAAGGGGGGCAGAGCTGATGATGTGGGGTAGGGAGGCTGCTCAAGAGTACCTTACATTCCCTTTCTGTCTCATTGTGGGGATCTGAAGTACTTAAATGTGCACTTAGCTTTGTAACTTTATCTGGCCAGTAGGAACAGGAATCAGGTTAAAGATTTCATCTCCTCCTCATTTCCTTCTTGCAAGTTGCATGGCTGTTGCACAGCGCATGTGCTGAGCTGCCAGAAATTCTGCATGCTGAGAAACTTACTATAAAGACAGCGTGAAATGGAGGTGTCAGAAAGCTTGGGGCTGCTAATTAAGCTGGTGCACACAGAAACATAACCGTTGTCAGTATTTAATTCTGTACCACACCTTAAAGCTCTGTTCATGTAGCTCTCTCCTCCAGCACTGCAACCTCCCAGCTGTCTCCTTGCCCAGCAGTCCCCTCGCTATTGCTGTTTGCACCCTCGCCCCCCACCACTGCTGCATTTCATCCTCCTGTGTACCCGAGCTTCACCCAGAAAAGTCCCTAGCACATAATCCAGGAGCTCTGCACCCCTCTTGCTTAGCAAAGTCCCCAGATGTCCCATGATGACGTTTCCCAACCTGTCCCTGCAAGGATGACAAAGGTGTCTCCTAGATGGGTCCCTTGCTTTGCCACTGTTAAACCCAAGGTGGGTCCATGAAGAAAATGAATCCATATGTTTTGGAAGAGCGCCAGAGAGCTGGAGCTTGGCAGAGAAATGCCTGGGCTGGACTATGTTCCAAAACAAGATCCTTCAGCTCAGCCTTCCTCAGTATCTGTGGAAGTTGGGTGTAAACAGCCAAAGAATCATTTACAAGAAAGAGGGAGATTGCAATATTTCTGTCATCAGTAATAGGTGACACAAGTCCTATAGGGGCTGACATTTCTTGCAGTACACTTGGGTTAGCAGTCTTCTCCCAGCCCCTCTTTCTGCAAGCAGACTTGTTGGAAAGGATGAGGCCAAGTTCTCCTTTCTGCACTGTTGAGATGGGGCTTCTCCAGCCCCATTTCTCCTCTCCTCCTCATGGTGCAAGGCATGCAGATGCTGGCATGTCCCACCCCTGCAGGGATGATCCAGCACCAGCTATGATGCCAAGGACAGTGCTGGCTTGATCTCTTGGTGTAATCTGTGGGTCTGCATATTCAGCCCTCAACAAGGTATGTATTTCTGGAGTCGGAAGGGCTGTAAGGGGACTTTGGCCACATAACCGGCTCGTGTTGTAGGGGCTTCCTCACGGCATGGCGCAGTACAGTCCTTCCACTGAGGTCAGGGCTTGGAGCACCTCTTGACATGCAGGCACAAATAGCCAATATTGCCTGTAATTCCCTGTCACTATAAATTATCTGTACAAGCAACAGAGAGATGCTTGAGAGGTTGAGGCAAGCAGGATGTAGTGCCTGCAGAATACGACATGGTGGTGTGTTCCCATACAGTGAGTTCTGCACGATTTAAAGCCAGCCCCCCACACACATGTGATCAAGTATACTGCCTGCAACCTGCCCCCCCCCGCCTTTTCACACAGGATCTGTTTTGCAGAAAACACCATGGGGAAAGCGGCTTTTGCTAAATGTTTTATAATGTGCCAGGGAACCTTTATCAAACATTTAATCCCAAACCTGGCTTTGAAGCAGGGAGGCATACAATTCTGTAATTAATTTTTTTTTTTTTACCTTCTTTTGCTAATCGCTGATAAAAAGCTTAATTCTATTAACAACTCGACTTGACAAATTGCACCGTTCAACGGAAGCGTTTAGAAATTAATTACGCATTTTATTGCATTAGATCGGATAAACAGGGGAGTGCCGTCTGAGCAGGAGAGGAGCATCAGCACAGGGCCCACTGTTGGGATGGTGGCCATTTTTTCCACCAGCACTGAGCCTTCAGTTTACATGGCTTGAGAACTGCTGACAGGACTCTTTTCCTGTTTGTTTGTTCTGGTCTCTTTGCTGATTGCAAAAGTTCCACGTAGGAGAGTTTATTTTTGTAAAGGTGAATTGCAAAGCTATGGTGAAAATTCAGCTAAGCACAAATTTCTGTACTGAACAGCCTCCAGAGGGTATAGCCAGGCTCTGTGAGTCGGAGGATAATGAGAACATGGGATGTCTGAACACACTGTGAAGTGCAGAACCAGTGAAGTTTTGTGGAGCACAAATGGGCAGACTGGGACCAAGGGGAGATCCAGCACATAGTATTTACTCCTGACAAAACAACTTGTGGGGTTTTTATGTATGTATACGCACAGATGAAGGATGCGTAGGTACATGCAAACATATGCATATGCGTTTAGATACAAATATGTTCTCAAATTCCCTGATATGAAATTCAGAAACCATTCATGCTTTGTTGAATATACTCTGAAAAAATAGGGAAGATAAGAAACCAAAACGGCATGTGAGTTTTATCTGCCGTCCTGAGGTACCATACCTGTCCACAGTGAGATTTAAGTATATTATGATACAGAATTGCATTAGTGGGTGTGCTGGTTTGAACCTTGCTGACATTTGGAAGGAGATTTGGGTTCATTCCTGTTAACCTGGAATGCGTGGATGGCATTTCTCCTTACTTTCCAACCCTGCTGTTTGCGTGCTGGATTGTTTTTTTCTCGGCTTTGTTTTTATTTCTTAGAGGCACATCAATAACCTTTCTCCTTGGCTGTAATCCGTGTAGTTGTGACCCTGATGAGTTTCAGTCTGAATCTGGAAAAGGCAAGGAGAAGAAAATGAACTTCATTTCTTGCTGCTGCTTCATTTTCTGTTCATGGGCTGGGTAAACGTGGGTGCCTGTAACCAGCCCTGTCAGCTGGGAAGCCTTTTCTCCAGGTTGAGATGTGTGTGGACCAAGTTGCTTGTGTGCTCTGGGACATCTCCTGCTTCTTCCCCACAGGGGCCATCCAGAGGGAGAGGACACATAGGATGGGCAGCGAAGCCCACACACCAGAAATAGAGATGCTTCAGGCCAGGTTGAGGCCTCCCTTTATTCCCCCAGTTTGTCCAGGCACAATCTCAGGGGAGGGAGGCAGTGGGGATGGCTGTGGCCAGGCTGTCCAGGAAAAGACCCACTCCCATGGGGAGGCATGGAGTGACTGCCCTCACTGCTGCGGCTGCTTGTAAAAAGCAGCCTGCACTAGCCTGGGTCTTGGTCTTTTTTGTTCCCCAGCAGCCCCAGCCACATTGGGCTCTGCACTCGCATCATCTCTGTCCTCCCCCCTGCTGCTGTCTCCCTCACTCTCTGGCAGAGGTTGTCTGCAGCTGGTGGCCGGGGCTCTGGAGCACCAGTCACACGATGCTCTTCTGGCATCTGTTTTTGCAGTGCTTTGCAAAAATAGCAGTTGGGTGCTCGGTTAGTGCTGCTCCCCTTGTTGCAGGAAGCAGAGATGCGGAGTTGTGGGGAGATGGCCAAGGCGCTTGGGAATGGAGGAACATGGGACCAGGGAGGTCATTCGTGCCTCCTTGGTGCATGTGTTTCTTTAGATGGCCAATTTCCTTTACTTTGGAGGCATCAATTCAAATTCTTCAGTTAAGACTGAGTTTACACTTCCATTTTCAGGCTCATTTTTTTTGCTTTCTAACCTATATTATGAAAAACTAATTTCTTTGCATAGTGAGATGTTCAAAACGAGGTGAGAGATGTTATGGGGAGGAGGGATTTTTTTTTTTTTAATCTCAGAAAATGCAGAGTTAAAAATATTCATGATTTGCAGAACTGTACATTGAGTTCATCATCTCTTATTGCATCTTGAGTCTTCTTGACTCAGGCGCTCTCAGCCGCTTTGGTTTGCCAGAGCTCATAGTGTCAGCACTCCCACACAGGTATTTTTTCACAGGCAACAGCTGGAAACCAGAGAGGGGAAGCCAAAAAGGGGCACGGCCAGTCCTAGATAGCTTTTACTGGGGAGGGGAATCAAGGGGCTGTGGTAATGAAAGGCAGTCGGAGTGTAATCTAGTTGTGGAAGCATGAGAGAGGCAGAAACAGATATACAGATGGTGCATGGCAACTAAGAAAAGAAACATGGTGAAGGAGAGAAAGAAAAATAAATAAAAGTTAATAGAGCTAAGCAAAAATACTGAGAGGAAAAATATAGTGCTGCTGAAAGAGGGAACAGAATGAACTCAGAGACAGGCAACAGGGATGCTGCAGAGAAAAAAAATATTAACAATAAAAGATAGATCACAGCATGCTAGATGGCAAGAAATAAACAGCAAGTTTAGACAATTTCAAAGGAAACTATTGAGTCAAAATGTGTAGAGAAAAAGGGAGGGAGAGGAGACAAGGCAAGGTGGGGAAAAAGAGATTCAAAGGCGCCTTTGAAAAGAATAATTAAGTGACTAAGGCATCAGTGCCAAATTACTGTGGTACTCCAGAGGCTGAGGCATTCAGCAATGAAACCTATAAGGGTTGCTGGGGAGGGGGACGGAACCACGAGGGCCAGGAGCCTGGTGGCATCCTCCCAGCCCACCCTTCCCAGAGACTGCACAGCCCCACACTTTGGCTCTGAGACCCTCTCTGTGAGGAGGAGTGGCTTAGGGAAGAGATGCCTAGAAAAAATGAGGAGAGGAGAAATGCATGTGCTGCAACGAGCCTCCCCAAGATGGGGTCTGTGCTGCTTTTGAGGGTGGATGTGCCCTTCCTGGGATGCTTGCTTTTTGGCTTTCGAAGCCAAGCCTGATGTTTCGGGCACCAGGCTAACATTACACAGGGTATGAGCTAAATGGGAATATGCCATCAGTATCTGGTGAGGCAGGAGGAATTTATTATTATTTAAAAGTAAATCAATGCACTGCCTGAAAAAATGATCCTTTGCTCTGAATATTAATGTCAATTTGGCATGTGATAATTTAAATTTAATTTAGTTGTATAGGATTCCTTCTCAGCCCTATGCATGAATGGACAAGTAATTTTGCAACATGACTTCATCCGGCCTTTGTGCTTGTAAAGCCATCAAAACATGTTCAGCCACAGGCCAAGATTTCCCCATCTACTCTCTCCCCTGGTCCCCTGCTTTCCTTTCCTGCCTTTAAAAAACTAAGCTTGATGAAGCATGGCAATGTCTGATGGTGAATGTAAAAAAAAACAGTAAGCAAAAAATGTTCACCCTTGCAGAGTGAGCCTTGGCAAAACCACCACTGTGTTCCTTGTTCAGGTTCCAGGAGCTATTAATAGAGGTCTGCTAAGGTTTATTAATTATACTATTATGCCAAGCCTTCTTCATTATGAATAGCGTGCACATTTTGTTCCTATTTCCCCATGTCTTTCTGTCATCTGAAAAGGTGTATGTTGGTGCAAAAACATTTTAAAAGAGAAGGAAGCATAGCCAGGCAGGCACCTTCCAAAATCATAGAATACTTTGGGTTGGAAGGGACCTTCGAAGGTCATCTGTTCCATTCCCCCTGTGATGAGCAGGGACATCTTCAACTAGATCAGGTTGCTCAGAGCCCCGTCCAGCCTGGCCTGGAATGTTTCCAACGGTGGGGCACATACCACCTCTCTGGGCAACCTGTGCCAGTGTTTCACCACCCTCATTGTAAAAGATTTCTTCCTTATATCTAGTCTGAATCTCCCCTCCTTTAGTTTAAAACCATTATCCCTTGTCCTATCACAACAGGCCCTGCTAAAAAGTCTGTCACCATCCTTCTTGTAGGTTCCCTTCTGGTACTGGAAGGCTGCTATAAGGTCTCTCTGGAGCCTTCTCTTCTCCAGGCTGAACAACCCCAACTCTCTCAGCCTGTCCTCAGAGGAGAGGTGTTCCATCCCTCTGAGCATCTTAGTGGCCTCCTCTGGACTTGCTCCAACAGGTCCATGTCCTTATGTTGGGGGCCCCAGAGCTGGACACAGAACTCCAGGTGGGGTCTCACCAGAGCAGAGGGACAGAATCACCTCCATTACCTGGCCAGCCATGCTCCTTTTGATGCAGCCCAGAATACGGTTGGCTTTCTGGGCTGCAAGTGCACATTGCTGGTGAATGTCCAGTTTTGCATGTCCCAGCCCCAGTGTATCCAAAAGACCTTTGTCCTGAGAGCTCAGCCTGTGCTAACACTGCAGTTGTAGCTGGGCAAAACAGGAAAACTTGGTGTCCCTCAGAGTGTTGGGCAAATCAGACTTTATTTTGAATTCTGATCTGTGCCAATTGTCAGGTCCTTGCAAAACCCACCAGGTGAAACACATCAGTAGGAGTCAGTTGTTTACAGGCCTGACATCCAGAAGTGCAGCTGAGCATCCTAGCTTCCATTAATAGAAGTCAACATGACCAGACATGACTTTGATCTCCTGAAAATAACACCAGGTTTCTGCAGGCCAGCTGTGGGTGTAGTGCTTTGGGGGCAATTTACAAGGAACTCTTCAGGTCCCTTCACTGAAGGGCTTAGCCTTTAAGAGCATGATTCTGTAAATCTCTGCTTAGGCAACTAGCCTATTGAGTTTAATGGGATTACTTGAGCAAGCAAGGCTTTGTGAGATGCAGCCGTAAGGGGTGGTAGAAATGTATGGAGCTGGAACATTACTGTATAGTATGAGATGCATACAGCCCTGGGAATATATTTATTGCACTCACAGGGACGTGGTTCCTGTGAATGGTTCCACTTGGGAGGGGATATAGCCATGTGACTTGCACTGCGCTGAAGTATCTTGAAGGCTAGGGGGAACCAAAAATTACACAGGAATGGGACTGGTATAGATACAGGATGTTTGGGCAGGGAGGAGCCCAGGAAGATAATCAGACTGGGGAAACGTGTGTGAGAGGTGGAGAAGGGGATGTGGAGAAGGGTGGCAGAGATTTGCATCCATGAGTGGTGTGGAGATCATGACTGATGGTCTCTGAGGTGGCTGAGGCATCTCCAAAATGGGATGGGGGTAGATTTGCAAATATTTTGTTCCAATTCAAAAGCAAATCTTGACTTCATGAGGTTTGCAGCCCTTCTGCCATCCCTCTCTATGAGCACTGCAGCTTGAGTAAAACAAATACTCATGAAAAAGAATTTGCTACTATGAATATTTCTGTCAAAGGCAAATTTTAAATGGTCTGTTGGGTGAAGAAGTTTGGATTTGGTGCTGCCAGCTGTTGTTTGAGTCTCAGAATCACAGAATGGTTGGGGTTGGAAGGGACCTCTGGAGATCATCTAGTCCAATCCTCACTGCTAAAGCAGGTTCACCCAGAGCAGATCGCACAGGAATGAGCCCAGACAGGTCATGAATGCCTCCAGAGAAGGAGACTCCACAACCTCTCTGGGCAGCCTGTTCCAGTGCTCTGGCACCCTCAAACTAAAGAAGTTTCTCCTCATATTCAGATGGAACCTCCTGTGCTTCAGTCTGTGCCAGTTGCCCCTCATCCTGTCGTTGTGCACCACTGAAAGGAGTCTGGTCCCGTCCTCTTGACACCCACCCTTGAGATATTTATAAACATTGATGGGATCCCCTCTGAGTTTTTGTTTTTTTCTTGGCCCTTAATTAGCTGGCTCAGGCTGGATGAATCACGGGCTGTTTTATCTACATGAATCTTTGAGTGGCCCACCCACAAGTAGGTGCCATCTCTGTCTGACGGGCTGGCTTTCCCAGCCGCCTGATGCATCACCCAGGCCGTGAGCTGCGCTGGGAAGTGCTGGTGGGGCTGGTCTGCTTTCTGCAGCCCCTTGTGTAAACTCAGCCTTGATCCATAAACACACCAGCACATTTTTCAACATCTCCATCGTGTACCCAATTTGTGTTGTGCTGATTCTGTTAGTGGTGTGGTTGTTACAGCCTGGTGGTATGTAGGAGGGAATGGTGGATTTTTACAGCTGACTGTGATATTCACAATATGTGTCAGGAAAAGATTATTTGCTGCCAGAAAATACATCAGTGATCCCAAATAATAAATAATCGTGAGAGTTGAATATTTCCTTTGCTATCACAAAAATGCAAGCTTTCATCAGACAGTTTTATTTTCTCACTCATTTTGTAACTCATAAGTGGGTTTGGTCAGCAGTGCAGCTTCCTCCTGCAAGCTATTGCCTCTTAAGGAACCATTTGACATGAGTTTCAAGTGCTGTTTAGCTCCAGGTTTTGCAAGGTCCTGTGATGTCTGTCCAGGAAGCCCAGTAATGTTCTCCAGATGGCATTTTCCAGAGGATGGCATCCGCTTGCCATAGATGTGATTTCTACCTCTACGGGGACAGGCAGGGAAGAAGGACAAGTTGGCATCTCCCCTTCCCTGGCAGAAAGCTGCTTTAAAGACGTGTCCCCCCTTCAGTGCCGCGCACCAAGGGGCTGCCCCTGCACTGTCCCTGGTGTTTTTCATGCCCAAGGACATCCTCCCATCCCTCTGCTCCCCTTCCCCTCCGCGCTACCCAGCTCTCCGCTGGGCTGGGGCCGTGACATCACCCCACCAGCTGGTCAGCGTTTTTAAGTCGGCAGCATCATTTGCATTGGAAACACTCCCAGGCCCTGCTGCTGTTGGTGACAGCAAGAATACCACAAGAGCCCCACCAAAAGCTGGACACTGGTACAGCCAGCCCCAAGCTGCCAAACCTTCCTCCCCCTTTCCTCCCTTTAGCCAGGGTGGTTGGCAGCCTCTTGGGCTGCTAGCCGACGTGGCCACAGCATCCTTGAAGCTGGTGGCTCGGGGTTGATGCTCCCTGGCTGAGGTTATGGGCCCTGAAGGGATCTTGCAGGCAGCCAGATGCCATGCTTGCCTGTGCGCTTGCCTCCCTGCCTGCATGCACGCGTGTGAGCTCACAGGGTGGGCACGTGTGCTGAGGCAGGGTGGGGGAGGAGGAGCGGAAGGTGCTTTTTCCTTCCCCAACACACAAGCTGGAGAGAAGCAATCCATGCAGATGAGTGATACGCAGCGGTTGGGACAGATGTTTCTGTCACTGGCAGGGCACCAGAGGCTCTCCGTGCTGGCATGCCTGGATTTGCATGTCTGCCTTCCCTGGAGAGTCAACCAGCCTGGCAGGGCTGGCATGCAGGGGGGTGGACACACACGTGGGGCTATGTAGGGGGTGTGCTGCTCCCTCCTCCACGCCTGTTTGCCAGCCTGTGAAGTGTGCACGCGTTCCCTAACTACGGGCACTGTTAATCCTGTTTATAGCCAGCAGCAAGATGGGCAAGGAGCTGCTTAACAAGAGCTGACACATGAAGAAATAAGGGTTTTGTCTCTGTTGTACATTAAACAATTCATGAGGTTTGGAGTTGAATGAGACATTTAATGAACATTGGCCTGGTTGGGCTGCCTGCAGCTGGTAATTTCTCACTGAGGGCTGGGTGCTTTTAAAGGCAGGATAAGGAGATGCGAGCTTTGAGTTATAAAATTTTAACAAACAAATGGCATATCCTACTTATCCTAAAACAGAGAAATAGAGGGGACTGCTAATAGCTGTGTTTCCAAGTATCTGGAACAATGTCAGGTTTGTAGACATGGTGAAAGCCCAACTAAACTGAAGTGAGGACCCTCTGTGAATAGCTTTATTTATTTATCACTGAAACTGTTTGTTCAGTGGTACAGCAGCAGGGCCAGAATCCCTGCTTGTTTTGCAGCAGGCACCTTGTTAATTCTTTGCTTAGATCTCACACAAGCGTATGGGGACGAGTAATGAGAAGGGAATGATTAGGGAACAGAGCAAACCTTGTAAGGTTGGCTAATTTGGAGTCGGAGGAAGGGGAGGCTGCTGAGAGGACTGTGAGATTTTTGCCTGTGGTTCCAGGAATGCGTGGTTACCTGCACTGGTGTCATCTTTGGTTTATGTTATGCAAGATCACTTCCCTTCACTCTAAAAGAAGTGAAAAAAAAAATAGAGATAGACATGTTTACACACTTTAAGTGTTCAGAAATAAAACTTTACAGGGCCACTGTTATGTTGCTGTACTCCTACTTGATTCATGCCACCAGTTTCTATGGTGCCAACAAGAAGCATCAAATTTAGCCTTCGCAGCTCTTTCTCCTTATGGACTTTGGGGACCCACAGTCAGTAGCTGGAGTAGTAGGAGGCTGGATTCACTCCTGAATCTCTTGGACTCAGACATTAAGCACCAACATGAGTTCAGCTCCTTGGACCCTTCAGCCTTCCTGATGTCTCTCCCTTTGATAGGCTTTTAATAGGTGGCTTTTGGTTGAGCTCCTACTGGGAGTCCTGTCCTCCCCAGCCCACCTCTCTGCCTGCAGCCCGGGTGGGACACTTGCCAGGTCCTCAGCAGAGAGGCTAAAGGCCAGGCAGACCTACAGGCCCTGGGTGCTCCTCGACCCCTGTGTACAGTCTGTCCAGGTTGGAGCCCAGAGCTGAGGCTGTTACAGGGAAGTGGATGTGGTGCCATCACCAACCGAGTCCCGCAGCTTAATGCCAGCGAAGTACCGCAGCTTGATTTGCTTTCAGGGGATGCTTCTTTGCTGCTGGCTTAGAGCACAGCTGCTGATTCCCCATAACATAGGAAGCAATGAGGTTGCCTTTCCCTCCCTGGCACACATGGACCTCGTGTTCCAGCGCTGGAGCACAAGCTGGCAGCCCAAAACAGATGGTGCTGCTTTACGCTCAGCCTGAGCCATTGCCCGAGGCAGGCAGCAGGCACATGCATACCCATCAGATAACACAGGAGATGGTGTCTCAACATGATGCTTTTGTCCATCCATTCAAAGTGGAGAGCAGCTCAGCCTTGGGACACCAGTTTCAGCAGAATGGTTCTGTTGGAAAGACACAACTTCCTCTGCTTCAAAAATCCTGTGTATAACCCCAGTCCAGCTTTCACTACAGCAGCGGGGACTTTTGTTTTGGTCTGCCTATAGTACTGAGGCATTTTGCTTTAGAACAAAGAATCCTGTTTTAGCAAGAGTCTCTGTTAGTGCATATTAATGTGCTCTGTTGGTGTAATTTATTTTAGCGTGTAATTTATTTTAATATTTATTTTAACATTTTCTAGCTCTACACTGGATTAATAGAAATCTCATCACCTGTCGATGGGAAGCAGCTATTGAGGCTGTTTAACTTTATATGTTCTGGCACTTAGTTCACTCTTTGGATTGCAGCCTTTTAATGTGAGGGTCTTTCTTTCTGTACAGCAGCCTGATCCAAACCTACAGCTAAAGAAATAGCTATTACTACTAATGCATCTCATACGGTACATAAATTGATAAGAGTTTAGAAGTGTTGTGAAGGAGAAAAATGCAACACAATATGGGATCTTTAACAGTCACAGAGATTATAGTATTGGGTTTATATCACATTTATCTTCCTCATTTCTCCAGCTCCTCATGTCTTTAAATCAGACGCTACTCACGGCAGAAGGGGGTTCAGTGGTGTGGTGGCCTCAGTGGAGGAACATAGTCCAGTGGTACAAAATGCCATTTTATTTAGATGTCTCCTGACTCACGTTGTTACTGTAGGTCTGTATGAACTTACCTTTGAGATCTGACCAGGTCATGCCCCAAGGTGGTGTTTTTTGTTAGTTAGCCTTAGACATCAGAATTTACAGATGCAGCTTTAAAATAATCAGCTTTGTAGTTGCTTCCTTTCACCAAAGAAATGCCTGCCCTCAAACACGGGGCGAGAAAGTAGAGCAAGGGATTACATGGGAAGATGATATGCCATGCACAAATATACATTGACGGCTTCAGGCTTTGACACCAAATTATTATGCTAATGCCATGCATATTGGTACAGTGACTGTTTGGAAGGGCAGTGTCTTTTAGGAGTGGGTCAAAAAGATATTTGATTGTTCTCTTATAGGGCTCATCCTGTAAAACTAGAGTTACAAGCTCAGCCTGATACTTGACTGCCATGAGATTTGTCGCCTGTAAGTTGCTTTCCCAGAGAGATGGAACCTCCCTGAAGCCCAACCATGTTGGTTGGCTCAATGCCCTGAGGTCTCAACACTTGGGAGCCTCCATCTGAGAAACTGGAGAGGGTGAGCAAAGCTAAGACCCTGGTACTGAAGCTGCCCCACCACAAAGTGGCATTTACTGTGTCAGCAGGAGACTTGTTGCATGTGTCTTGTCCTTGGGCATAAGCTGAACCTGATGGCACCAAGGAGGCTTTGCACATTTGTAAGAGGTGGCCCAAAGCCCTTCCTGTATGGGACAGGGACAGCTGTAGGGGCTTCAGTTTGTATTTTTGTGTCAAGACTGGAGAACAGAAGACGTGGCTGAACTGGTTTTCTTCTTCACTGCAGAAATCTTGGAAAACCATTTAACATTAATACAGCCTCCAAACAGGAGAATCACAGCATCTTTCACTGCATGTGAGAGAGTCAGGCAGCCTATTGCTCTATCCTTTGGTGTATATCTTCTCTGTCTCCCTCCTTTCACCCCACCATATGTGGCACATTGGATGTGCTGCCTCCCCCTCCTGTTTTCTGCCCTGAGGTTGTTGTGAGCTTGAGAGTGATGTCTGGTAGCACTCTTTATTGCACATGGTACAGAGAAATACGAGGATGGCAGCCCTACAGGAGCAGATGGCACCACATGCCTGGATCTGTTTCCTCAGACAAAGTAGGATACTGCAAACTGGTGTTCACTTTGCTTGGTAACATCTACTTAAAATATCGATGGGTTTTTGGAGGAGCAGGTGGGCTGTTGCAAAGGCTCACATGGGCAGGGTGTAGGGAGGGCATGTAGGTGATGGGAATCCTGCATGTTTCTGGCAGAGTGTCACTTTCAGAGGAGAGGACAGGATGCCAAAAGAAGTTGTAAGGAGAGGGGGATTTCTCTACACTCAACTGCAAGTAAATGCGTGCCCACCTCCAGCAAGGATGGCTCAGAATGAAGGGACTCACTGTTTGGGAGGTCAAATGTGAACTTGGCTCAGGCACCTTAGGCACAGACCACAAAGACTGAGTTTCTCTTGAGGATATTGAGGAGTGGAAACACACAATAAATATTTCTCCAAGTGATTAGTGTGTGCATTCAGTGGAGACTACAACATGGCAGGGTTTGTAACACCAGCAGGAGAAGGCCACTGTACCACATGCATGCAAGATACTCCTCGGAGAAGCAGGTAGGAGAAAAGGTGGGGACATCAAGAGACACGCAAAGAGCAAGGATGTGTCTGTGTGCAAAGAGGACTCACCAAGGGGAGGAAGGAGGGAGAGACTGATGAACCATGTGTGGGAGAGAAAGGATTAATTAGACCAGGGAGGAATGGGAAGAATCACAGCTCAGGGGTGTCAGAGATGTGAGCAGTTCCAGGGTGGCAGCCCCGGGAGGTCTCCCACCCCATCCCTGCAGCACCTCATGTGACAATGCTGTCCCCTCCTGTCAGACAGGAGCCTCCATCATTTTGGCTTATTGGCCCACTTGCTCCATGTTAACACATTTCTGATAATTACCATTTTTCAGAACTGTTTTGACTGTTAAAAATGTTGTATTTTTTTTAAAATAAGCTGATTAAAAGCAACTACTCATTAGCATAAGCTCCTTGCCGTTCAGCCCTCTTCCTAATTAAAAGCACTCATCTGTGGAGACCTCGATTCTCCTCTGTCCTCTGGGCTAGCTATTTGGACATTTTTTCCCTGGCAGTTTGCTTTATTTTGCCTCGTCTTCCTTTTTCTAGTTTCCTCTCTGGCAGCTTTCTGGCAAGGGTAGCAGAGGATTCAGGCAGGTGGAGGCTTAGGTATTTAGTACGAGACAAAAACCAGGAAGAATTTGTTGTTGCTTAAAGCGTTGTCTTCTGTTTATTGCTGCTAGCTTGGGAGCAGAGCAGCAGTGTGTCAGCTCCTGGGTTTGCAGGAGATGCACCTCCTGGGGCAGTGATCTCCTCCAGTCTAAACAGCATTAGGCTGCTGGCGTGTTTGGATGGCAGGTCTGTAATGTGAACCCAGGGGTGCTGGTGGCCATTTACCATGTGATGCTCTTCCTCTCATGCAGCAGCAAGGGGTCAGCAGCCGTGGTTGTGTGGGGAGAACAGCTTTCATGGCGAGCTGCATAGGTCCTGACCATATCGAGGCGTGATGGCTCTCAACACGTCTAGACCCAGTATTTTGGAAAATTCCAGCACAAAGAACTTTTTTCTGTTTCCCTTAGTGTCCCCCAATGGTCTTAATTAAATAAAGCAGCCTCCTTCATCCCTTCCCTCAGTGCCACCCGTTTCTAAGCAGCTGCCACATTTAGCCCTGAAGTGGCTGCATTTATGAAGAGACTGAGGACTCTCACTCAGGGGGACTCTGGAAACTTGCAGCAGAACTGGAGGGCCCTGCAAATCATACTCAACACCTTCTCAGCACTGGCAATTAAAACCCTGAGGCAGGAACAGAGTTTAAGCTGTCCTGCATCAGTCTTTTCCTGTAGCTAGCTTGCTGGATGGGAGTTAACGTCTGTGGGGTGAAGGAACTGCTCAGTGGTGCTCTGCAAGTGCTCAGAAAGAAGGGAACTCACTTGCCTGTGCAGAACAAACTGTTTGCTTTCCTAAGGAAAACTTCTATGGTTCACTGGTGAAATATGGCAGATAATTGCAGTCAGCAAAAATCTGCTTTCTTCATTTGAGGAGCTCCAACCTCAGCTACAGTCATATGTCACTTGGTGCCACTAATGAGGAGGAGATTAAAGGCTTTGCTTGCAGGGATGGCTTGGACATCAGCTTTTCAACACACAAACTCAGGGCTGGCTGTCAGGGACCTGTAACCCATCATGGGAATACTAGGAAACAGCAGACCTTTTCCTTGTCCATGTTTCCATTTCATTCCCTCAATGCCAAGGCTGCAAAAAGGTTGGAGTAATTCCAGTTCATGGGGGAGGACTCTCCAGGTAACTGGATCATTTGGCTTTATAGCACCTTTTTGCTCCTGGAGCAAAGTTTAAGAATTGGAGCTGGGACCGGGTTTGGCTTAATATCCCTGCTCCTCATGCCTTCTCAGAGTCTCATGCTTAGCCTTGCAGGAGCGGACACAGCCATGGAGAAGTGAGACTGGCGTCTAATTTGTGTCATGCCTCAGCAGCTGTTGTCTGACTGCAGGCTCTTTCTTCTTAGGATTCCTCTAAGAGCCAGAAAAGAACAGTTGACTTTCAGATCTGAAAGGGATTTGAAATAGCTGTCAGGTTAGATACACTGGGGCTAATGGTCATCTCTTTCGCATCAACTCTCCACTGGTGGAAGTCCATTGATCGTAATGAAACGATGCCTGATTTACCATGACAGTCAGAAAAGCATCACTCTTAGTTTATTTCTTTCTTTTAGCGCTGTAAAATGAAACTCATCAGAACTGAAAGGGAGAATGCCACAGTCACATGAGAGATTTACTCCAGTGAAAAGAGCTGCCCTTTCACACAGAGTCTTTATACTCCAAAGCTTACCCTTCACCATCTTCTTTCTCTGTCTTCTCACACAGTGCCTGTAAATCCCCTACTGTGCTGCACGTGCCCGTCTCCTCCAAGCTGGTCTGTGCCATATGCTGGGGCCATCAGTAGATTCAGTTGTACATTCTGAGGGGATGGTGTTGGGTCTTGCTTATACCATGGCACCTCAGAAGTAATTTGACGGAAGATTGTGGCACTGCAGCAGTCAGGCCCCGGGTATGTGTTCCGCCAAACCATGGCTGAAAAGTCACATTTAAAAGGTCAGGAACAATGTTCTCAGCTCTTGCTTTCCACTCCCTCACCCTCATGGATCTGCTCCACTTGCTTGACTGTCTTTTCAAAGCTGTCAGCCAGACTAAGGTCTCACTGGAAATTCTGAAATAACCCAAAATGAACAGCCTGAATAGCCTGCAAAGGTCAAGGCAATGCCTCAGTTCTGGTGAAGGGCCAAAGTCACTTCTGGTTTCACTCAGTTCATTCAGTAATGTTACACCAGGATGAATTTGGCTTAAGGTTGTGATTCTTCCTTCTCAATCAATAATCCATCCTCAGCTTTGCAAAAACCGTGCATGCTGCCATCCTGCTTTCAGAGGCAGGGAAACTGGGGCAGGAAGTCCAGAGCAGGAGAACAGTTTGCCTTGAGCTCTCCAGGATGCCAAAGACTTGCTTTGGTAATTGCTTTTCACCAGCAGAGCTCCCGTTATCATACAAAAGAAGAGTGAGCATTGTTATGCCCATTTTACAGTTCTAAAAATCAAGCCATGTTGAATATAATTGGGAAGGAGTTGGCAGGGCAGCACAGTGTGTCCTCCAAAGCTACCCTGATGCCCCCAGCAGCTGGACCCAGCAGGCTCCAGGCTAAAGCTGTAGTACTCTCTTGCTCTGAAATCTCGTAGGGAGGACAGATCAGCTGTCCATCACTTGGCACCGTGGCAGCAGCCGCACTGCACTTACGGATGAGTAGGAGAACGTGAAACAGAAGGGAGGGAAAGCTTTCACAGAGGACAGGCAGTCTCGCTCTCCTCAATCCCAGCAGCTCTGTGGGCATGGCAGTGCCAGCATCCTTCTAGAAAGTAGGGACAATATGCATGTGTTCATCCATCTCTCCCCCCTGGGTGAGGCAGAAGTGGCTGCTATTTTTTATGAAGGAGTGCATTCCTGTCATGAGCAGGCATGCAAAGCTCTACGTGCCCATCAGCCATGGCAGAATCAGTAGCATCTTCATGGTGGGTCTTGCTGGTACAACCCCAGAATTAAGAGGTGAAGTTTACATGGACATAAAATCCTTCCCCCCACCGCAGGGGGTTGGTGGATCCTTCTGCTCAAAATCCAGCTGAATTTTGACCTGGAGCCAGCAGAGGCTTTTCTGGACAAACAGTCAGGACTTCACACTTGAGTTTCACCACAGGGCCTGTGTTACTTTGTTTCACTGTGAAACAACGTTGTTTTGACCATATAGAGGCTGGATGAGAGGTCTGGTCTTAAGGACTTGGGTTCCTAGGGGGTTTGGGAAAGTTTGAAACAGGCCATCACAGTGATGAGGTGCTCTGGAGGTGAAATGGGAGAATGGAGGGGCAGTGCTGCTATGGAAAGCTGCAGAGGCTTTTACAGATCAGGAGTTTTAAAATCGGGCCATAATATCACTAAAGTTATATTCCATCTTAGTTATTTCAGGTCTTACAAGAACTTTGCAGGTGCTGATGCTCTTTCTCATAGCAACAGCATTTCCTCCTGACCCAGGGCACTTAAATACTATAATATTAACTCTACAATAGACAAGTATTTGTAGATAGATGGCTCATTTAGAGAAGGAGATTTATTATTTGCTATCTAGAGTCAGCAGTCCCCATAGGCATCTGTGTATTACTCTTAGAGAGCTGTGATGGATGGAAGAGTAGGTTGCTATCTGCAGTGAGGCAGTCTGTACATGGGAAAGTTCTGAAGTTCCTGAACTGAAGTGTTTGAAAAGCAATGGGTGCTACAGGGTAGGTAGGTGGGTAAGTAGATGACCTTAACCCTGTTTTTTTGGACAACAGTTCAAGATCTGAGGAATGCAGATTGTGCAGTTCCTATTCCCTCATCTGCTCAATTCCTTCATATTAGGAGCAAGGAACTGAGATGTGCATAACAGTGCTAAAATTCAGAATCACTTCCAAATGCAGATTTGGTCTAGATATGAACCATTTGGGTCTATCCAAACGAAGTTCTGTTTTGTGAAGACTTTCTGAAATGCTCTGGTTTCTGTGCCCTGTGCTAGGTTTTCAGTTTCTCTTCCTTTGCATTCATCAACGGCGTTTGCTCCCTCTGCTGCCAGGGGCTTCCTCCATCCCTTACACAGACTTCCCATGCTAACAGTTGGCTCTCACTCCAAAGTCCTTCTACAGAGATGACGCTCTTTTGAGGGATACAAAGAGTTAAGCATTGAACAGAGAAGTCCACCTGGGTAGCAAATGGAGGAGAGGGACTCTGATCCTCTACCCAAAGTGTGCTAGGACTGGCCCCTAGCCTCAGTTTTGTGAGGACTCTGTCCTCTCTTTCAGGAATCTGGGTATTTTTCTTCTTTAGCTAGGGAAAAAGAAAAAAAAAAAAAAGACAAAACCAGAAAGCCTGACATCAGATCTAATTAATAATAATAGAAAAGCCAATTTCACAGCCCATTACCCCTCGTAGCCAGGTGGGGGGTAGGAAGGTGATGAGGAGGAGGGACTTGAACAAACATGGGCGGGTGTGTTTGTGGACCTCATGAAAGAGATGGGGTGATGGTGACTCGCAGAGTTTCCCTGACAGACGTATAGCTTTAGGCTCCATTAACCCAGAACCCAACAGAAGGTACCATAGCCAAGGGGAGAATCTTTAAAAATGCCGACAGCATCATTTTGCTTCATTAGCAGGGCTCCTGTGTGCCTCCTTCTCTCTTCACTACCACCGCGACCCCCTCCCCTTCATGCCCCCTCCTTTCCCTCTCTTTCCATTTCGTTTAACTGAAGGGTATTCATCTCGTTTTAATTAATTTTTACTTGCAGCGTTATCACCCGGAGTATAAAGGCAAAAAGTTGTTTTTTTTAATTACAAAGCTAACGGCATTAATTACCAGTACAGTAAATGCATCAACGCACGGGAGCCAAGTGGCGTTCGGAGGCACTGAGGCAGTGAGCGGCTGTGACAACTGCAAAGGGTTTGGGTGTTGTGGGGTTTTTGTTTGTCTTTTTTTGGTTTTCCCCTTTTTTTTTTTTCTGGTTAACAGCCTCACCACAGAAGAGCCTCAATTTGGAAAAATAAAAAAAAAAACAAAACAGCCTGAGATTTTCTAAACCACAAGTCATCAGCTCCAGCCACCCACTGGGATACGGCATCTGGAAGGGAGGCAATAGAGAATCCTTATAAGATAGGACTGGAAGGTACAGGAAGGGACCATTTAGCCCATCCCTTCCCCCAAGGTACATGCCACTAGACCTGGTTTCAATCTGATGGATGTTTGTTAATCCACTTTAAAAGACTTAAAGAAATGCGAATTTTTGGAAGTGAATGTTCCCCCCTCCCAATATGCACAGTGTGTCTAAGTCCACATGGTTGGCTAGCTCAGCCTAATTTCACCATCGTTTCCTAAATGGATTCTTGTGGCATGGAATATTTGCAGAGATTAGATGAGCTGAGCAAGTGGCGATGAGTTAGGCCAGGACCATGGGAAGCTCACTTCTGTCCAGCACATTAACCCACCTCCAGGAGGTGAAGGTGAGCCTTTGAAAAACAAAAACCCAAGTGCTTTGTGTTAAAAAGAAGGGATGGGTGATTCTACAGGTGTTGCATATTCTTCTTAGATTCATGGTGGCATATCAGGGCTGTGATAATGGAGTTGCAGGGATGTGTTTTTCCCCGTTTAAAGGATGTTGACTTCTCAAAAAAGGGGTTCAAAAGTGTTGCCAAGTTTTTTGTACACGTCCTACTGTATGAAGGAGCCCTTACTGACAGGGGAAGGCAGTCAAGAGAAGAAATAGCTGTGCCTTTGTCAAATGTGTGCAAACATAAGGATTCTGACTGGGAAAACAGGCTCCACGGGAACCTGATTTCTGAGAGAACCGAGCTTGGAGAGTGAGGTGTGAACAGCAGTGACAGTGGCAGGAGAAGGGCTCTTGACTGTCCCTCTTGGGCTACTAGAAGGCATCTGGCCTGGTACCTTTTATTCTCTTCTGAGTGGCCCAAGAGGAAGATGCAGAAACACTTGAGAGGAAGGGCCTGCCTGTGTTGCAGTGGTGCTTCCAACATGAAAGGGGCTTTGCCTTCATCAGGCCATGAGTAACCCCGGGAGGAAAGGAAGGACGGCACAGGAAAAGCACCTCTACAGTGGAACAGGGCCAGGGCGATGACGCCACGTGTGAGCAGGACTGCTTCTGTTATTGTGTTATTTCTATTATGTTAGGGGTAAACTGGCCAATGCTGAGGAGCAGCGTGGGAGTAGGCCCCAAACTGAAGTTCTCGGGTGGGCTTCCTGAGCCATGTTTTGTCTTGGCCTGTTTATGGCTAAAACCTTGTCTGTTCCTGCCATGGTGAAACCCCTAATCTAAGTTGTGAAAGAAGTCCCATTCTAACCCGCTGGAAGGATGGGAAGAGATGTCTTTGTATGGCCTTGCCTTGCAGTAACCTACAGCCAGACCCTGGCTGTGGAGGGACAGTAGGAAGGAGTAAAAATGACCCTAGCAGAGCCATGTCTATCCTTTTATTATCCCAAACAGAAATTCTGTGGCACAAAACATCAAACAAAACTCAAAAAAAACCCCACAAAAACTTAGTCAGAAACAACCTGAGGGGAAAAAGTTATGAAATTAAAACCCAAAGAACCAGCATGGGAAAGAGCTTTAAAAAAAAAAAATCCCTTATTACCTTATTAGAGTCACAGGAGGTAGCACCATACCCCCAAATGAAAATCAAAATAAAAACCTGGAAGCAAAAAGGTAAGAGAGACTGGTGCACTTAAATGCCAAGTTATGTGGATTTATTCAAGTCAGAGAAAGAATTCTTTAAAAATTGGATATTCCATCCAAGTGATGCTAATAGGATGGAGCATAAAATGCAGCACTGAGATGTAAAATAGAGATTAAGAAAAAAATTGAAGAACAAACAGCCAAAGATAACACAACCAATAATAATAAATTCTTTACATACCAAGAGTAGGCAGCCCCAGGGAGAGTCAGTTAAGGAGGTAATCAGGATGGATAGAGATTGCAGAAAAGACTTGGTCATTACTAGAGAGGAGAAGAGAACCCCGAATGCCCCAGCATGCATTTTGTAGAGAAAAGAAGATGACACTGTCCTCGGGTAATGTGTGAGTAATAACAAAACTCTGTGCAAAATGGGGCTGTAACAGATCTTCGGGTTATTGCAAAGGAATTTCATGTTGGCAAGTCCCAAATTTAACTTGCTGTTCTCCATAGAGGAATATGTATTCCCTCAACCTCGCCCTAGTACCACCATAGATTTTGGGGAAGAAGCAGCCCAAAAAGAGCAGGTATGAAAAGAGAATCCATAGGAATAGCAGGGAGACTGCTGCAAGGAGACATCCCTTATTAGATTTACAAGAGGTCATACCATATTCCCAAATTAAAATTAAAATCTGGAAATGAAAGGGAAATAGAGACAAGTGCAGTCAAAAGCCAAATTTCATAGGTTTAATTACATTAAAAAAAAAAGAAAAGAAAAGAAAGAAAGAAAAAAGATCATCACAGGGGCATGGAGTGCCTTTTTTTTTTTTTTTTGAATGATCACATCTTCATTTGTACTATCTTAATAACTTCTGGTATTCCCCTGTAATTGTTTCTGTTAGCTCTTCCCACTCTGAAACACCAATTTTTTTGTCACTCACATTAGACATTGCACTGATTTGGGGTTTTTTCGTCATTTCCAAAATGAAGGGCATTGCTCTGTCATCCTCTAGTTCAGGATCGTAGCACGACTTCTGCCCAGCATCCCAAAGTGCATACCACTGGGTATGCAGGTTGCAAGGCCAATGGAGGAGCACGAATGAATCAAGAATACATGTTACTGATTAGAGTCTGAGGAGTTGGTTTATATAATACAAAGATATTATTCTCAACATTTCAAAACAGGTCTTTCTTCTCTACCTGTTCCTTCTTTTCCTAAAAGTGTTTTCGTGAGCACCCTTGGATTTCTGCCATACCTGACGTTACTTTTCAGATTAGTTGCTGAATTGTCGCTCCCCTCTCTCCCCTTTGCTGTCCTCCCCTCCATCTTCAGCCTGTGCTTGCAATCTGCATCTCAGTCACCTTCCCACTTCTGTTCCACGTCCTTCTCCCTTTTGCATTTATTTATTTATTTATCTTCCCCAGGGATGGAAATGGGGAAAAAATAAAAATAAATATGCAAATGAAAGGGAAAAAATTGAGAGAAATTTAATTAAAATGTGTGTGTTTCTTTCCCTTCGAGTGCTTTAGGGTGGAATAGCAAATTGTTAAAAAAGAGAGCACTCAGAATAAGGTTAAAGAGCTGAAAACTGATTACATGCAGTTGAAAATGAAAGCAGGGAGGGGGTGGTGGAGATGCAGCGTACGGAGATAGGTAAAAGGCTCAGGGAGACTCTTGCTGGAGATGGGGCATTTTTCACTGTGAGTTACAGCCAAGCAAGCATCATATGCCAGGTCTGTAACAGGGTTTCAGATGCTTTGCATCAGGAGAGAGGCAAGGAGGAAAACATTTTACTTTGAAGAGCAATCTGGAGAGGGCACCTTGTAGATGAGAGCCCAAAAAAAAACAGGCTAGGAAGGATGGAGGGGTGGGGGAGAGCCATCCACTTCATCCCAGTCTGGTTTGTATCAGTAGATCTGCCATACCCCAGGAGAGGACAGTACTTCTGGGGTGCCTGAGGGTGAGGAGCAGAGAGAAATAAATAGGCTCATGCTTTATGCAGGATCTGGCATCATGGGTTCTCAGCTTGATCAAAGCCACAGATCTGTGTGAATGTGAAAGAGAGTTGTCTGGGTTGCAGAGTTGTGCTTCAGCTTATTAAAGATGTCAGGGTGAAGGCTAATTCTGGGAAGGGGGTTGAAGTTCCTCAGCCTTAGAGGCATATTTGGACCATAGTGAACTGGCTAGGGCCCATTTCTGATCAACCCCTGGATGTTCACGGGGTATTCTAACAGCTTCCTAAAATAACAGAGCTCCCTTAGACTGTGCTCAGGTCCTTCAAGTGTAAAACCCATTTTCCGCATAGGCAGGCTACAACAGCATTAGGACTGGCAATAGTTTTATGTGCAAGGGGTGAGAATGTGTGTATTATGGGGCCTCACTTCGGAGCAATGCTTTTCCAGTGCATCTTCTCCATTCTGCTCACATTCCCGCGTGGGAATCATTTCTTGGCAGCCTGTTTTTGTAATTAAACACAGGCTTTGAAAGGCCACATCCCCACTTGTGCTCTAGCTTGGTTCTAGCCTGCCAAAGCCTCTTCATTACTCGGAGCCCATGGGGCATCTCATGAATTTCATTTTTAAACTGGTGATGTATAAGCTGCAGGCCTGTCCCACTGCAGTCACTGAAAGGGCACGTTCCTAGCAGCTCTTTCTCAGGGCCATTGCTGCCCACTGCAGGGACTGGGAAGCTGAACCAAAACCCAAGTCCTCCTTTTCTTGCTTTGGCTGCTAGCATGGACATTGCCATGTCTGCAGGAGGCACCATTTTGGTGGTGCTCCTATACTTCTGGGCCTTGGCTGCAAGAGAGGAGGATGGCACTGGAGGCAGCAATTGAGGTTTGCACCTTATGAGCACTTTTAATAGTATCTAGAAAAGCTCCCATCCTAAATAGCCATCCCACGAAGTTCCCAATCCTGACTCATCCGCACACTGAATCCTCAAGGATCTCTCCTGGAAGGGGCTTAATGGCAAAGATGGACAGCTCTTTCCTACTCTGGCATGGCAGGGATTGATGTTACAGCTTTTATAACCCACCGAGGGTAGCTCTCCCCTTCTGCCCACAGATATTAAAGGTCCAATTTTCCTTTCTATTTGCCATGCCTTTTAGAGTGAAAGAGAAAAGAAGTCTCCTTGCTGTGATGCGGAGTGATTGGTGCCATTTGACATTCACATTTATCTGCTTGGTCTTTTCATTATCTCCCTCCCATTTGTTTCTGCTCATTCTCAAGTGTCTGCTGATCCTCTCCCTTCCTCTGAGACTGGCTGTTGTTAAGACTCCTGCGCTTACCTGCTCTGTGTATCTTGACTTATCCGCTTGGTTCACGTCTCTGTTCATTGATTTTTCATACCCAGCTGCTAAATGAGCACTGTTTGCACCTCTTCCACAAGCATCTTCTGGTTTGCTACTGCAAATTCCTCTGTACTCCAACTAAAACACTGTAGCTTCTCATTACAAACAGCAAAGCCAGCAGGCTTCCGATTTTTCCTACTTCTGCCTGTGTGCTGGTTGTTTCATTTCAGTCTAGAGGTCGCACCACTGCTGACTCCTGCTAGAGATGTTTCTCTAACTTCAAGCCCAATTTATCAGTCAGGATACGTGGCTCATTTTTCCCAGGTGCCCCAGACCAGGAATAGCCTCTGGCTGTTACATAGCTTTTCAACAAACTGTGTCAAGAAGCAGCAAAATCCTGCCTCCGGGAACATGTTCCCTTTCTTAGTTTTATTCTGTATTGTTACAATCTCGGTTGGTGTCTCAATTATGTATAGATAGGCACAAGCTGCAAATTCAGATCAGAAATTCATGGATATTTGTATCCGTAGGGCTTGTCTGCCTCAATTTTTCTGTAACACGACAACTATATAAATATATGAGGGATAAGCGACAAATACCTTTGTAGGTCTATCACTGTGCCCACATTTGAGGGTTATTCTGTACCATTCAAAGCTGCTTTAGTAGTGCCAAATCTAGAAGCAGGCTGCCTCTGAAGTTAGTGTGTAAACCTAAGTGCTATGAAATTCAGCCTTGGTTACAGGCATGCACACCCACAGCCAAAGCCTAAATTATATTTTTAATCCCATTTGTATCCACAGAGGTATCAATCCCACATTTCTTTTCCATGAAATCAGTGCCGTTTCTGATAACTTTGACATAAATCTTCAGCTTTGACTGGGCCTGCTGTTTTGGGGAAGAGAGAGAATAATAAAACCACGAGACACAAAACACAGCTCGTGATCTGCACAGAATTTCTGTAAGATTGGGTTGTGTGTTGGAACAAGATATGAAAGCATTGCAGGTACAATAAGAAATGGCCAGAATTGATGCTAAAAATTCAGACCTCCCTGTCAGCCTGCTGTGTGTTTGCCACAGCTGGATATGGGAGTCTTTTGAGGCTATTGGTTTCTTGAGGTAGGAAAATGGTTTAATTACATCCAGCAAGTGAGGCACTTTTTTAATTTCAAAAGGACAGGGGGTGGTTTACCTGTGCTCGTAACTGTGGGAACGTTGTGGTTCTGAAGGTCTTCTGAAATAGGTTGTTCTGCCATGATACTCCCTACATCTGCAAGACAGAACTGTTGGGGGAACAGTCTTTCTTGAGAGTATCTAGGAAGCCAAGCATCTAATACTCTCTCATGGATTCGGAAAGGCACTGATATCTGAAGTAAAAAAATCAATCAGATCTTTAAAACTATTTGGACTGGTCTGTAGTATAAGAGATCCGAGAAGAATCGGTTTGTCCAGCCTTAGGTTTTCATGTGCTCCCCCTCAATCAGTTGCAATGCAAAGCAAAGGGCAAGTCTCTGTGCCCAGGATATGGGCCTATGGTGTCTGTTTGCTTTCTCGGCTTTTGAGTGACAGCTCATCCATCCAGGATCCTCTGAAAAGTTCCAGACCAGACAGTCCCTCGATTAAAAAATTTCCTGCGTGGAGAAATAAAGTCTGAAACCCTACCAGAGGGAAATGAAAACCCTGCATGTGTGGGTGTCTGGGAGCCTCAGGGGTGGCAAAGGCTCCCTGGGAGAGAGTGGGGAGGTGTGAGCAGGCGAGCTTGCAGGGCTGCTTGTCCCAGCACTGGTCCTCAGCTTTGCTTTCCCAACTGCGAAAGGCTGGCAGCGTGCATATGTCGCTCTTAATCTTCCTTTTGCATCCCTGTTTTTGCAGTTGTCAGAGCGCCGTATTATGCAAATTGGAATTAAGCAATTAAGGCGATAATGTTTCCCTTGAAGAGTTTGACAAGGCAGAAGGAACACAGACTGCTTTTCAGACAAGCTTTTGGTTGCATATTTACCTAAAAACAAAAGCAAGAAGACAGACAGCCGCACGCACACACACGGACTTTGTGACCAAGCCACTCTTCCCTCCCCATGCCATCTCTCTTTCTTCCTTGTCCCATAATGCTGTTGAGGTGGTCATGGGGCAGAAGGGCTGCTCGCCTGCCCGCCTCAGGACATGGGACTGGAGGAAGGGGCTGCCACAGCTCTGTGCTGAATTTGCATCTTAAACAGCTGTTTAAAGGTGTAGATCAGCACCATACTGTGCTTAGGAACAAGGGCTTTTGCCACTGATCCAGCAATTGCACTTCCGCAGCTTTGCAACGCTGTTGTGTGGGGATGAGGAGGTGGGAAGTCACCCTTAGTCACTGAGAGACAAAAGTTCAGAGCTGCTCTCTGTCGGGAGTTTTTGGACTTTGTCAGTATCTTGTTTGAGTTCTTCCCATCTTGTCTGCATCTAAAGGTCCTCTTGTTCTAAAAGAGGACTTTTCAGTCTTCCTTCATGTAGACTTGCAGTGGGTTTGTGAAAGAGGAGAGGGTTCTGCTGTGGAACTGTTTTGCCATGGTAGTGATTTTTACATCACAATCAAAGACGGGATAAGCCGAGGCTGCAGATCTCAATTGTCTTGGAAACCAAGGTGCTGGGAAGCTGTACTGAGCTCTGGAGATTCATGCTGGTGGTGTCTCTGCACTCTCCCTCTGTTCAGCAGGTGAGGTAGTGCCTTTGAAAGCTCTTGATAAGACATGAAATTTGCTTTGAAACAGTAATTATGCTAAGGATCGGACCCTGGGGTACAAATGTAGGATTCTGCAAAATGGCATAATTTGAAATAAGCTTCCCCCTGTGTTTTTTCACAAGTTGTGCTTTCTCTCCTTAAGATGTGGTTGGTCACCTCTACTTTGAACTTGCTTAGCTCTTGACACAAGCTTAGCGTTTTCTGCATTTCCTGCAGAGCCCAGGAGAGAAGAGGAGGGTGGGGAGTTACTGAGTTGTGCCACCCGAGATACAGGGGGCCTGAATCACTCCTGCTCCATTGCACCCAGAAAGTCACACTGGCATAAAACGATGAATCAGAGGCAGTGACTCAGGCTCCAGCGCTCTAAATAGTCAGCAGAAGTGGCAAGCCAAGTCCCAAGTGGCACTAATGACTGAGGGGAGTTAAGAAAGCGTGTGGCTTAATGGGGTGTATTCCCCAGCTCACACGGGCACACAGGGAGGCATTACCGGATAGAGTTAATGGGGTGATCTGGCTGTGTAACAGAGCAGTCTCATATACTGATATTTGGGAGTGCATGGGAGGATTTGGTTCAGCTAAAACCCTTTCCCTAGCTGTATGAGCTAAAATGAAGGGCAGGCCTGCTCAGAGCAGATTGCTAGAAGCCGAGGGGGTATTGTGGGGATGGATAACTCCTTTACTGTAAGCATACTTCACTGCCCATTTTCAGAAAAAGGATTAGGGAGGCCCTTACTCCAAGCTGCCGGGGCTGATCTTGAGCAAAGTTGCTAGGAAGGGCTGTAATGAGATAATTCTGCTGGTCTGAGACCATTCTTTGCTTATGTAAAGCAGCACTCATGTGGAAGCAAAGTTGTCCCCATCGGCACCCATGTCCAAAGCCGCTCTTTACGTCTCCATCTCGCCTGGTCACTTCCCAGCAAGGTCAACTGAGCTTATTCTCAGTGGCAGTTGTTTGGCCTGAATTAGTGCTCAAGGAAGCATTGGCTCAATCGATCCAGATAACTCTATCTAGCCTTTGTTTAAATAAGGCCACAAGTTCTTGCAAGCTCTACATTATTTATCTGCTGTGGAGTTCGGCAGCCAAGCTGTGTTTGTGAAGGCAGGAAAAACAAACAAAAAGGAAAATAAATCCCAGAACAACTAAAGGTAAATGCCCATTTCTGCTTTCATTGAGGACAGCTAGAAGAAATATTTTGTGTTCGCTATCTAGTCATGGTCCCCTTCATCCCTTCCCCTTGCTTGCCTTTAACTGCTCCCTATGGCCACGCTTAGTGGCTATTCCACATTGATTTGCCATTTAACCAGCTTACCAAGCGCTGGATTTTACTGCAATTGCACTTTTTATCCTAATAGCTGAGAGTTGCACCACATTCCTCTCTCTCCCTTCCTCCTTAGAGAAGCTCCGGATGTTTTAATGAGCTTGCATTTTTGTGAACGGCCAGATCTGATCGTGACTTGAATGGCAGCTGCCAAACAGACAGAGCTCTTAGTTTTAAACTCAGCAACAAAATGGCTTTGCCTCACATCAGAGCAGCTTGTGTGCTTCAGAGGCTCAGTCATTATAAGCAGTTTCTGTTAAGAGCTGAGTACCTCTCGTGTTTCTTGGGAGCAAAGGATGCTCTCAGGGTCTGCTCAGCAGCGCTGAGGATTGTGTCTTCAGTGTGTTTTGAACTAGCATCCACAGAGATTAGACAAGCATGCTGGGAAGAACGTGGCTCCAGTTGCAGTCCCTGAAGGCTTTTTTGTTGTTCTTGTTCCTGCTGGTTTGCTAGGTATTTCCCCTCCCTTATTAATATATTTATCTAACAAAAGTTGCATTTTGTACTCGCCTGAAAAGCGTTTTTCCATTTTCTGTATGCCTGGCAGACCTTCTCTGAGTGCTGTGCTTCCCATGGACTGTAAGCATTCAAAGGCTAAACATCATAAAGGATTTGAGTTTCTTATGGGGGGTGCCAGGCAGTGCAATTGGAAGACATGAGGTGTCATTATAGAAAGAAGATATGCTAAAGTGCCCTGATGATGAGATTGGCTTGAGTCCTGGTAACAGAGCAGGTCTCCAAGAGCAGGAAGAGAGCTGCTTTCACAACAACTGAAGACATGTCAGTGGATATGATGGGGTGTGACAGGGGAACCTAGTGAACAGCTGGGACTTTTTCTGTCTCAGAGGACAGGGAAACTCAATCCAGTACTTCTACAACTTGCACAGCCACAGCACCTGGACACTCACAAAGGTGTATTTGGGCGTAATGTGCACCCCTGGTGTACGCCATGAGTTAGTCCAGCAAACAGCTTTGAGAGAAGGCAGTATCAGGGAACACTCCCAAGTACCACTGTCATCCTGGCAAGGTCCAAGGACAAGCCTAATGGACCTGCTGACTTCTGAAGAGCAGAGGATGATTAGGATGTTGTGCTGCCACCTACAAGGAGAGGCTTATCCATCACTCCATGACCGAAGTCCCACAGGTGTACCTGTGGCTTATGGCTGCCACAGCCCGCAAAGTGAGAGGAAATCAAGTAGCTGAGGGGAGGAGGGGAACAAAGCCTACCAAGTTTATCCTATGCCTTTTTAGTATGTCATGGATAGTGCTTTCAGAGAACTCATAGGAGCCTGAGGTCTGCGATAGGGATAAAGGCACATGTACAGAGGTACTTCCTGTGCAAGATGTTTTACAAAGTCCTGTGTATTGGAAAGGGTTGGAGCGGCAGGGAAGTCACGCAAGAGACATGTTCAGTAAAGAAAATGGTACTGAAAACAAAAGAGAAGAACCATAAAATGAGAAAGTTTCTTCATGCTACCTTCATAATAAATAGTAGCACAAAGCAAGTTGAGAACAAATCTTGACCTACAACTTCAGGAAATAGTATTTTATCACAATTGCCCCAATTATTGAGCACTTGACCCCTACTGCAAGCAGGAGGAGACTGTTTACACTGCTGTCTCTCTGGAGCCTACCCTCCAAAATCTCTGGAACAGACAGTGTGATCTATCTACAACTAAATGCATCTAAATCTCATTGAGCTTGAAAGCGTCTGGCAGGTGGGTGAATACTCAGGTAAAGTGTCATACACTCTTCCCCCTTTCTTCTGGGCTTCCCTTGGCATCAACTTTTGGTCACTGTCAGAGGCAAGACGCAAGGCTACACAGGCTATTTGTGTAACCTGTACAACAGCTTTTCTGTTCTGTGCTATGTCAGGCTTTATCTCCATGGCCCCTGGGAAGCAAGTGGATCTTAGATCCCTGTTCACATGAACAGGGATGTCATCAATGCCCCCCCCTTTTTGTTGTTGTTGTTGTTGTTGTTGTTGTTTTTAGGAATAAAGTAACTTCCAGTCATGTTTAAAATCTTTTAAGCTTGAAATCCACAACCTGAGTTTCAGGTCTCTTATGATGTAGGCCATGCCTGACATCCTTCTCCGCTCCAGTGTCCCATTCCCTGCATAAGCATTTATCCAAATTAAGGCAGTACAATACAGATGAGTCAAGCATTGTTTTCTCATAGTCTTTTGGCAGCCTTTTTCCTTTGGCCAGAGTAAAGTATGGTACTGACTGAAAGACTCAAGATTTTGGTTCCTAACCTTTGTTTTTTGCACCTAGTCTCTGATTGCAGCTTCATCTAATCAGGCAATACAGCAAATCCCCTCTCTAGCCTATTTCTCACCTATTATGAAGTATTCACATCACCCTCTGATCCATTTTGTCACCATAACTGAAAACTTCTAGGCCTTTTGCAAGGTAGCAACCAGAGCACAGGAACCTAAGCAACCTGTCCAAGCTTGTATACAAAGTCAGTTGCAGAGCTGAGCCCTGATCATGCGGCCCCAAGGCCTGCGTTTGTGTTTCTCTCCTGAACAAAATGCATGGGCCCTGCAGCCTTCCCCAGCATCCACTGGAGTATGCCTGCTTTCAACAGTTCCTCTAGCACAAAGCACTTGAACCCATGCATCAGGAAAGCAGAGTGGCCCCATTTATTTCCATTAAAATGCAGGCACACGCTGTTTATCTCCCTCCGGGAACAGGCCAAGAAGAGTTTTAGTGTCAGGAAAAGTAGTAACAGTAATAATAATAATAATAACAACAACAACAATAATAATAAGAAAACCCCCTAAGTGTCAGCTCCACATTTTCTGGGGCCTGGTTAAGTTCTCTGGAGCGTAGCACTCCATCACTTTTCTCAGCAGGGTATAATTACTCATAACTTGAAGGTTTTATCTCTGGGCTTCCTGTACTAAAGAGGAGAAAGGAGGTAAATCTTGCATTCCACTGGAGTATAGATATTTAATTAAGTATCACATTTAATTGTTCCAGACTCCTGCTTGACAGTCGCCGAGTTTTGAAAATTTTGTCTCCCTTTTTGTTTTTAAATTGGAATTGAAAAGATAAAAAATGTCTGACATGTAAGTAGTGTCCATCCCGTGTCTCCCCCTGTGCCTTGAAGTGACCTGTGATCCAGGACCAGTACCCAGGTCCTGCTGGCATGTATTTGCATGCCCCTGGTGCACTTTAGTCTCAAGGAGGAACGAGTCCCTCTTGTTCTGCTTCCAGTGACCCTTTTTGTCATCTTAAGTCCAGCCTGACTTGTGCCTGCTTTGTGGCATTTGTAGTCAGGTCTCTCCTCTTACTTTTTTTCCTCTTCATTTAGGCCTAGGGAAAGAAGGATAAACTGCACCTAGGAATAATAAATGTCCTGAGCTTTTCTTACACCTCCTTTCATCCAAAGATCTCAGACCGCTTGCACCTTTCAAGAATTAATAATATAAGGCTTGTTCTCCCTCTGTGAGTCTAGCCAGTTTTATTATCATTGTAGTGAAATTAGTGGTCTCTTTGAAGTCTACTTAGTCTCCTTTAGGACTGGGAGACCTTTTACACAGATACTAAAGAGCAGAGCCTAGGAATTAGAAAATCAGTGAGATTAGCCAGAGCCCAGTAACCTCAGCACAAAATCTACCCATCCATTGATTGCACTCCGTCATTCCTATCTGTGCTGCTAGGGAGTCATGTTTCCCCATGCTATTGGAGGGACAGAAGTGTGGTTCAAAGTGGTTCACCCAGGGCCTCGATGCTGACAGAATGAAAGAACCTGACTTGTGTGTGCTGATCCTCTTGCCTTCACCAGTCCCCATCACAAGAGGTCCTCTAGAAAGGGAGGAGCTGGGGTTGTCCGTGGGTCTTGTTGCAATGTGTCCACCTCAGCCACTGCCAGCCATGCGTTCTGTGCTCATTTAGTCACTCAACAGACTCAGCTCCATATCTCTCTTCGTACAATGGGTCTGTGGCCTTGAGACCTCACAGGAATGTTTCTGTGGGTAGGGGTCAGATAAGTCTAAGGCTGGTAGAGGGTTACATTTGGACCCTATCTTGTGATCTGGAAGGGTTAATCTCTGTAAGGGGGAGAGAAGATAACTCCCCTCCAATTCTGCTTGCCAACAAGCAATGAGACATCACGGCTTGGTCTCTGCTGGCATCTGAACCCCTTGTGTGGACCCAGACCAAGCCAGAGGTGTGTGCTGGTGTGAGGCTGTGCAACTTCTCCTGGTGGAAATTGGGTCTGTGTAAAACTCCCCTGTTTGACCAAGCCCAAGAGCCTTCAAAGGAGGCAGGCCTGACATTTACATGCACTAGGCAGAAAGATCACAGATAATAAGCTCTGTGTGTATGAGAGACAATGAGAACTGAGTCACTCCTGCTGAATCTCATCATAAACAGAACCCAACAGCAGTTTCTTCACTGGAGCTGTTTCCTGGGGCTGTCAAAACTATGACAGAAAGAGAAGAATGTGGTGATTTGGCTTCCTTGTCTTTCTGCTCCTCTTTCAAGAATAAAAGGCAGTTCTGGGTTGCTTTCCCTCTACCTACTTCGCTATCGCAACTTCTGCGTACCACACAGCAACTTCTGTGTGCTGCATTTGTCCTGCCTCAGTGCCAAAATCCTCTGGAAGCCTGGCTCCTGCTGTCTGTGATTGAGTTTCCATGCCTCATTTATAGCTCCAGGACCGAGATGAACCAACATCCGAGCCTGACTGGAATAAGAGGCATTTTAGTCTCTTTGGAGGGTCTCACGGTGGCAGGTACCACCAGGGCTTGCTGAAGCACAGACTCTGCTGTCCTCAATAGGGCAGAGGGTGATTTTGTGATGCTGTGGCAACAGCATTCCCTCCAGTTCAAGAGTGAGGTGTGACCTGTGGGTAGAGACCACAACAGGAGAGGCATGATAGGAAAGCAAGGGGAGGAGAAAGAGAGAGAGACAACAGTTTAAAAAAAAAAAAAGACATATAAAGAGTGACATGCAGACTTTTACTCTTCATTTATGAAAGGCTTCATCTATCAGCTGGGTTGCCTTAATGTGTCTCCTAACAAGGCTCCCCCAACACACACACCCCCTTTCCTTTGGTTTCCTTCTTTGATACTGTCACATGTTCTTCATTTTCCAGCACGTTGCATTCATTCTTTGCCTTTAAACTCCAAGGATTAAAGCAACTGGGTAAAATAAATAAATAAATGAAATTAAAAGAGCTGACATTTCATGCTGTTGTTGGCAGCCTTTGATTTTCTTCCAGAACAAGATCATTACTTTTCTCTCCAGCTTTGAAAAAAAAGAGATGGACAGACTCGACTCCTCATAAATTCATTTATCACTTGTGGGCTGTGGTAGGTGTGGGGAGAAGTTGAAGGAAGACAGATTTGTGCCTGCAGTATAGGAAAATGTGAATGACTGTAAGTTTAGAGCAAGGTAGTACCAAATCTAGCTCTGGGCAGGAAATGTCTTTTGGCTGAGTTGTTTGTACAAGCCTCAGGACAACAACTTCATGGTCTGAGCTGAAGGGTAGAGGGTGCTACTGTATAGTAACAATGAAGACTGGGATCATCCTGACGAAGAGCAACCTCAGCTACAAGGTTTGAGTTCAAGACAAGAATTTCACAATCCTTTAGGAGCAGACAGGATGGCCACTCTGATTTTTTGTTCAACTCACTGTAACAAGCATGAAGCATGAAGAGTTAATTTACAAAATTTGGCACTGGATCTGAGTCTATTCAAGTTTAGAAGTCTTCAGGCCTAGGAGTTTTGCTGACAAAAAGTTATATGCATCCAGGAGTTTTTCCTAGGTTTGAAGTTAAACTCAAGTTTGCTGAGTCTTTGCCTCTTCAGAGCAGACTGAGCTGCAGCTCCACATGCACAACTGCAGTCAGGATCAGTGAACCTGCCATGGACTGTTTGGGAACCCACTAGGGGCATGTTTCCCACTATGAAATTGGAGGATATGTGGCTGTTCAGATCCAGCCTTGTTTGGGCTCTGAGTGTATCATAAATCTCTGGCACTGGGTGATGCTTTGCTGTGCAAACGAAGTCCAAGGAGAGCCTGAAGCAAAGAAAACGTGTTTGCACTCTCAGTTCCAGCCAGACTGAATCACAGAGTGGCTATAAATAAGGAGAAGAAAACTGCTGCAAGGAAGCTGATTACATGAAATTGTCCATTCCCTCCATTTCCTTTCTCCAGGATGGTTCAGTGCATCATTTGTATGTTTCTGACAGGACAATTTTGGCACATCCTAATGCAGAGCTTCTTACAGCTGTGGTCACACCATTGTTTTCTCAGCAATACTGCCCCACAGGTACTGTGCAGTGTTGCTGAGAGTCTTTCTTGAGCCATCTCCTAACATAAAACCCTGTATTATGCTACTGGTAGTTTCTTGTTTGTCCTGGGCAGAAGGCAGCATCAGATGAGGCAAAATGGATGTCAAGACCTGCCTAAAGCTAACTAGTGCAAATGAGACATATAGGACACCCAGACACGACTGTTGTACTTTATGCAAAAGGCTCTGTGCATGGCCTACAAATGCTAAGCACGTTACACAATGCATTACAGTCAACTGTCTCATATGCTCTTCATTCTCCTCTTTTGAAGACAATGAAATTCCTCTTGTTGGGACTCTTATCTCAGTAAGTGTGTTGACATGGGAGGGGGTCCAAGCCCATGGTGTCTTACAACAGCAACCCAAAGACAAGGCATGTATTCAGGGTCACCTCCTGAAGGGCCAGAACCAAACGATGCAGTGCAGCTCTCTGGGTCTCCACCATGTGTTGCCTTTTCCAGCCACCAGGAGGACCAGCAAGGCCTACATATCCATTTGCCATGCTGGGAGTCAACAGCACCTCACGTTCCCAGCCACACTGGCTGCACAGCTCTACCAAAACGTAAATCTGGTTTCCCAGCAATTGTCCAAACCAAGTCTCCTCGTGGTCAGCTCAGTCACGACTACAGAAACAAATGTAGGACACGTTTCTTGGTTTCAGCCATCCCTGAATTCACACGTACTGTGCAGCTGTTACCTTAACCAGATACAGAGACTTAATTAGGTTAGAGCGACTTCTAAAAGTATAGCATTTAAGAGCAAAGTTGCAGAGCAAAGCATGCTGGATACCATTCTGCAAATAACAATTTAGTTCTGATGTTCTGTATTGCTCTGAGAATTTGCACCTTTTGGAGCTCTGTCACTCTTCCCCATCCTCTTTTCTCTTGCACCCTTCAGAAGCTAAAGAATCAGCTTTTGAGTACTGGAAATAGTCAAGGGAAAGGATATTTTCAGAACTTATGCCCCCAAGTGAACAGGTTAACCTATGCTTCACTGCACCATTTTAGGGGGAAACGATCAGAAAAAAATCCTTCTGCATGTTCGTAGTTTCCCCTGTCACACCACCGCAAACACTTGCCATTCTTCATTCTGTGTGACTTATCTCACACAGCCACCACCCTCCACACATTAGCCTCATCTGCTCTCACTCCTGCTGCTGGTCCTGAGAACACCCTTACCTGAGTTTATTGACCCTCTGGGCCTGTCCATGTGCATCTTCCCAGCACTACCCCTGAGCACACCCAGCTGTACCCGCTCAGCCTGCTTATATTGCTGCCATTCCCCCCCTACCCCCACCTGCATTTGCTTTGCCACACAAAGTCACACACACTGCCTTCTCCCCTTCCCCAGTGTTTATTTCTGTGCACGGAAGATGGCCATCCCTGAGGGCTTGCTTCTGCATTTGCCTCTGCAGTGATCACAGGCAAACTGAGGAGGATATGACAAATATTAACCTGCAGCTATTAAAATGAGCTGTTCCTACAAGGCTCTGCAGAGAGAGGTGGTTCTGACGTCCTCTCTGTCACCTTTCTCAAAAGCCCCCCAAGGGAGACACACAGAGCCGTGAGTCATTTGCAGAGGCCATGCTGCAGGAAAGAAGAGGGGGCTGCTGAGCTTTTGTTAAAATGTGAAAACTTCCATGTCCACTCCCATATTGGAGATACTGGGCACGGGCTTGTGTTTGAAGCCACAGAGATTAAACCCAACTAGCTCCCATCTCGGTTTATTCAGGCAGCTGGACTGGCTGGGACACAGGCTTAAACAAGGAGAAAGGCTCTGAGAGAGAAACACCAGTTGGCCTTGTGTTTGACACCAAAATTGCCATGAACTCACAGTAAGTGGAACAAATCTAATCTGCTCATTACCCCAGGATCATGACCTTCAATTGCATTTCTTTCTTCTTCTGGACCTAAGTGCAGTCTCCTCCCTCTCCCACACTGCTCTTCTGTTCCCAAAACTGGCCCATCAGAGCACTAGGTTCAGTCACTAGCTGTGGAAGTGCAGAGACGTGCTGCTGACTCGTTTGCTGACCAGAGCAGATGAAGCTTAATAGCCTCCAAGGCCAGAGAAGAAGCAGTGAAACACCAGGAAAGCAACAGAGCAATAAAGAGTAAGACAGATGTGCTGGCAGAGTGCTATAAATTGCCGACCTAAGGAGGAACCACAAGCAAACAGAAGAATAAGATTCTTCTCTTCAGTTCTGGCTGTGGAAATACAGTGAACTGTTGTCTTCCTGCAGTGTCTACACTGAGGTTTGTGGTCTTTCTCATTTCCCCTGCTGTTGCAGGTTGGCTTCTGAGCACATATCATTTATTTCTCGAACTGTGGCACGGAATGACCTTACAACCCTTGAAGTTATAAGGAAGGTATGCATTTATTTACAACGCCAGACACACGGGGAATCATTTCACCTAATGCGTGTGTAAAATTACAGTACCTGTGAGCTTGGTTAAATGCAGTAAAGTGTTACATATTCATGAAAGTTTTAGGAATGCCTGTACATATTCATAACCTGTCCCCGAGAAGGCGGTTCTTATTACAATGAGTTCCGGGAGACTATTTCCATAGTCTCCACCTCTGTCTCCTCCTGGTTGCAGCTGCGCAGTGATCGTGAACCCGGGTCCTCTTTCTCTGTACACGGTCACCTTTGGTCCAGTGTGATGAGTTGGTTAGGTCTCAGACTGCTGAGTTGGTTAAAACTGGTGTATCTCCTGTCCTGTGCCCAAGTTTCTGTAATCTAGTTCACCCAAGGATGCATCAAGGATGCACCCAAGGATTATTATTTTTGCAAGGCGTCAGTGAAGTCCTGTTTTTTGTACAATAAGTTACACAGAGCTAAGCAAGGCTAGGCAATAGTGATATGGGTTAAAGGGTTAGCTCTCTAAGTGTCTTTAGTGATGTGGGGTAGGGTTAATTCTTTACGTGTTAGTTATTAGGTGTTAATAAATTAGTTGTCAATTCCCTGTATCAGAACTTCTGGCTGGATAGGAGATGAAGCGTCAGTCTGAGGCAGCAGTGGCACATGTAACTCCAAGTGGCTTCCTCAGCAATCCCCACGTCACATTTAAATGTGTTTTATCCTGACCAGAAATAGATCAGCAATGCTAAAGACAGAGCTCATTTCATTATCCATGAAGACAGCAGCCAGCCAGCATCTTCCCTGTGCTACTCTCTGTGTAAACTACTCTGCTCTGACATGAGAAGAGGCCCCAGTCTCTACAGCCCATATAACTACTGGCTTCCCCAATGAAACTGCCTGTCTAGCAGGCTCCTGGGTCTTTGGGATGGGCATATCTCCATTTAGGCACTGGCTCATACTCCGGCTTATTTCCCCTGAGTTGGTGGGCAGATCTCACAAGGTCACTGGAATCTCAGCCATTCAGGGTTTAGACCACAGTAATTCTTCTCTGTTAGGGTACCTCTGGAGAGCTGGTACTTGTGTATATGGTGCCATAAGGGTGGTTCAGCTTCTTGGTAGCTGGGCAGCTGCCAAGGTCAAACTGTGTGGATAAGACTGACCTTCCTAAGCAGTTTTTGAAGTTAGTTAGACTTGGAGAGCAGATGATGTGTTCTTAAAACCTGATTTGTGCGTTTCAACACAGAATGAACATCCTTGAGAAAACATTCTCAGGAGTGGTGATTATACTGCTGTCCTGAGACCTGGGATGTCTGAATTAATTTCAGTGCTCTTACAAGCATCCTGTGTGAGCTGGGGCCTTGTTCAGATGCACATCTGCCCAAGCATCTGAGACAGGCTCAGCCAGGGAAGGATTTATACCAGACCCTGGCTTCCTATACAGTCATCACAGAGAATTAGGTGTTTCACTTAGGCTTTCTCATTTTCCTCTAGGGACAGCCTTTTCTTTCTTCCAACTCAGTAAAGAGTCAAGCTTTGCCAGCCTTTGATAAGAAGTGACCTCAGTCCCTTCTAGCTGGGATGCAGTAGCAAACGACTAAGCCTGGTGCGTGCAGGCAGTAGGAGGCTGAGCACAGTCTCTTTTCTTCGCCACCCTGGAGCGGCCTCTTCATACAGCGAGAGCATTTAATGTCCCTCCAACGTGTTGCATGAACATTAATTAATTATCCACTGTTCTGTAGTTTGCCAGTTTTACTTTCTCTGATTCAGGTGCAAAGTGCTACAAACCCAGCCTGGCACTTGATGGACAGAGTAATGTCTTGTTTGGGATGGGTGGCTTATGGCATGAGGCACGGTCTTTCAGTGTGTGCTCCAAAAGTGAGAACTCCCAGCTTTGCAAGCAGGGCCTGGGCAAATAGTTTTCTCTCAGCAAGATGATAAAATCCCTTGGCCCATGCCCGCAGACTCACTGGCAGCTACATGTTAGTGTGCACCGCTTTGTCTTTTTTCTCTTCAAAGACTGGGGACATTTGTTGCAGTAGGCTCCAGAGGGAGCAACGCTACTTGTGAGACTTGGGCTGATTCACTGGTGTCACCGTGTCCTCACGACCTGATACTGACCCTCTAGCCCGGTGTTAAAGAAGCCTGAAATATTAGTTACAAATCTGATTTGTCAGGGCGGGGTTCTGCTGTTGTTACAGCATGTGGCACCTGATACCAGGGCAAGTTTTCACTCGGAGGCGGTGGTGGGAAGAATAAGGATATAAGAACAGCAGAGGAGTGTTAGAGCATTGTCACTCTGTGATAAGCAATTCGTTTGTAAGCGTCTTCAGATTTTCTTCCAGTGTTTTAGGGCTCGATAAGTGCTCACAAAAAGAGTCATTTTTAGGCCTCCAGCTGTTCTTTACAAAATGTTTGCTTCAGTGAATCATTACTTGCTCAGTATTTGCACTCCTTCATTGGTTAACTGAATATCATGCTAATTGTTGTCTCTCTCAACTGGGTAACTAAAATATTGGTCGGATTTATTTTTTTTTTAATTAAGTTGTTGGGGTATTTTCTTCCATCCGAAATACTGATATGTCAGAATATTACAGAAACGTGTGTTTTTATATGCAGTGATCTTTAGCTTTTCAGTTTCAGTATTTAAATTTCTGGTCAAAAAGCAAGAGACAGACATGAAGAAAATGGCCAGTAACTTAACAGGTGGGGATCTTGTTTGAGCTGTAGAAAACTCCGGCCAAACCTTTGTGTGGAAATCAGGCAGAGACTTGTACCTGTATTTTGCATATACCAAAGAAATTAATGGCAAGACTGTTATCTGCTCAGGAGTGGCTCTTTCTTGCAAAAAAAGAAAAAGTTTAAAAGACTGTAAGAAAACATGGGAACAAATACCAGAACTTCAAAATTTAGCATGGACTATGGCTAGTTCTACAAATTACAAATAGCTTGCTGTCTAGTATGAACTAGCGTTCATGTTACAAAGCATGAAACCTTGGCAGTTCACAAATTTTCACCAAGACCCAGAAAGCTGTTGAATGGTCACAAGTAACAAGCATCATAAGAGCATGAATCACAGCTATTCAAACTCAAGTCTTTTATTTTTGAAACTGAAAACAAATTTATTTTACTGTTGTATTCACCTAATGCTAGCAGATACAATATTATCCACCACAAGAGAAGTAAAATAGGAGCCCTTGCCAATGGCAGTTGTTACAAGATGTCAGAAACCTTCCAAAAGAGACGACGATATCAGAGTGATATTTGTCTTTTGCTTATATTCTCTTTGTGTCATCTCTTTTATACTTTTGGTTCTTAACCTCAATCACTACTGGTAATTATGTGCTGTTTGGCTGATGGTCACATTCTGCAGAAGTAGTGCCTGTGTATCAGTCATAGGTGACGTACATACATTTGGAAGCAATTTTAAATACTTAACAACAAACAAACAAAAACAAAACCACAGACAAACAAACAAAACCAAACCAAAACCCAAAACCACACTCACAAATCTGAAAAGAAAGAAGTTTTTTTAATGGCTAATTCTGGAGAATCTCATGTCAAGTGTAGTTAAAAACTGCAACTTCAGATACTAGGAAATAATCTTTTGGGTCTTAAAAAAAAAAAAAAAAAAGTGTTAAAGTGTTCAGACAGCTGTCCAGTTCTGGGAAATAAATGGGAACAATTTGATTTTAGCCATGACAATGCAAAAGCTGGCATTTTTTGAATCAGAAAAACTTGGAGTCTGGAAATTAAACTGTCAGTGCTAGAAAGTATGGGACTGTGAAGACCAAGAAGTGTTTAATCAGTGTGTTAGGCTTGTTCTCGAAAGGGGCAGGAAACAGATTGCCCTGGAAGGACAAAACTCTAAAAAGTGTAATTGCAGTGTAAGGATGGAGAAAGGTGGGTGCATGAGAGACAAGAGCTGGACGGATAGATGGAGGGCAGTGGAGAAAAAAAGAAAAAAAAAAAAGAGTTTATTTTTTCCACCCAGTAATATACGCAGGAGACAAAAATCGTGCCCCCCCTCCCAAAGGCTTCCCACAAAATTGTCCTTAGACTGAACCCATAACTTCAGGAATGGAGCAGAAGCTGCCAATTCAGTCAATGTTAACAACGTTGTGCCAGCACTGTAAATGCATAGTCTATAGTTCCTTGTGTGGACAAGGGAATCATAGAATCACAGAGTCATAGAACAGTTTGGGTTGGAAGGGATCTTCGAGGGTCATCTAGTCCAACCCCCTGCAATGGGCAGGGACATGTGCAACTAGATCAGGTTGCTCAGAGCCCCGTCCAGCCTGGCCTGGAATGTCTCCAGGATGGGGCATCTACCACGCCTCTGGGCAACCTGTGCCAGTGTTTCACCACCCTCAGTGTAAAAAATTTCCTCCTCGCGTTCAGCCTGAATCTCCCCTCCTTTAGTTTAAAACCTTTATGCCTTGAATGAGAGCACCAACATGGGGGCCAAGGGCAGCAGTGGCATTACACTGTTGCATTTCCTCACACACACAACCATTAGCCGTCTGTCTTTATTTCAGTACCAAGGTACACCCCAACTCTGTGTTGTTATTGAACACAGAATTTGGGACCTTTACTTCATTGCTGTTGTCCCTGATCGCAGCAGTACCCCTGCCCAGGCTACAGCTATATTGTTTGTCCAAGCTTCACTGCAGCACCATCTTGGACAGTGATGTTTGCTCCAGTCCCAGAGACAATGATTGCATCTGCTGTCTAGTTTGATGTGCAACGTCAATTTCAGCAATGAGCTGAAATCAAGCAGGTTCTCCACAGAGATGAGCTATGGTTTGCCATTACAAACTGTGTGTGCTTATAAGGTTTTTCCTTCTCTATTCTCTCTGATCCTAACCCTAATGTTTCCCTTCAGTCTTGCCTCAAGCAATATCGTAGAGCACAGATTAAGATACCTGTGCTCAAAATATTGTGTTGTTACAGGGTCTGAATGTGGAAGTTGTTTTCCCCTCATTCTTTCCCATTTTATATGATGCCTTTGAAGTTTGGTGTATTTGAGGTTACCAGGATAAATTGAAGGGGAGGGGACTGAACTTGAGCTGCTTTTCCCATGGCTAGTTTACATGCAAGTAAAACCGAGTGATGCCCATGTTTTTTGCACACTCAATTATGTGCTGCCTCCCCACAGCTTGTTAGCTGTCAGTTGTGATCTGGAGGGAGTGTCACGAACCGGTCACTCCCAGACGGTGCAAACTGCAAATCTGTGTATGAATGTAGCTTCCCGCACGCGTGTCTGATCAGCGTCCGTAATTGATGTCAAGGAGATTGTTTATGGTGCTGGGATGAGGAGCCCTGGTTTCAGGTCTGAATGCATGACTCTGCTTGTGACTGCTTTCCTATTGTTTTTTATTATTTATTTGTAAAGCCCTTTTCCCTCATCCTCTCCATCCCCATCTCTCTGTTTGTAGAGAAAATAGGCAGAACTGACATGTAAAGGTGCCCTCAGAGCCAATTTACAGCAACTGGAAAAGATCAAGTTGTATCCATCTACAAATGCCTATCCATAGGGAGCTGCCTCTGAAGCTGAGTGTAGGAGAGTGTTTTAAAGAGGTAGCTAAAGCAGAAAAAGAGCCTGTTTTAAAGTAGAGAGGGGCAGATCAATTTGGAAACAGCAAGGCTGTCTCAGCCCCTCACCCGAGCCTTTTCTGAGAGCTGAGAGTTTGATTAATTTTTTTTAATTTCCAAACAATTTTGCAGTCCTTGATTTTAACTCGAAGAACAGAAGCACTGAAGTCCTGCTAGAAACACTGTATTAGCAGCTCCTTTGTAACCACAAACCTTTACAGGTCCAAATCCCTTGGCATTTGAATCTCCTGTTTGCAGGTTAGTGGGCTGGCTCATTTTTGGTTTCCTTGGGGTTTTTTTGTTTTATTTAGTTGTGTGGGTTGTTGTTTTGGTTTGTTTTTTTTTTTTCCCCCTACCTCTTTGTAAAGCTAAGATCTATCTGCAAAGTTTAGCACGAGATTTTGGCCAAAAATATTATTATTCCTTTTCCCCTACCTACCTAGCCAAACTAATTTGGAGTTTTGTTTGTTATGCCAGCTGGAAAAAGAAATTGGCAGTGAAGTCAGGTTTCTTTGGCAAGGTCTGTTTGTTCACAAGAATGTATCAAGTTTTGCTTTCTGTTGTGCCACAGAGAGCACATAGTCAGAACTGGTTTCTTTATCTTTCACTCCATCTTGATTGCAGCGAGGACCCCCATGCAAGAAACCCTCTCCCTGGTCTCCCATCTGCTGGGTCATCTTCATGGCTTGTCAGTGCTCCCCTCTCCATTAGCTTCAGCATACTGTCATGTTTTCTACCCTTGCTGTTTGGTTGCCATTTGCATATTCAGAAAGGTTTCCTTAGCAATTCCGAGCTCACATTCACTCTAACTACTGTGATGAGAGTCGCAAGCAGCTTTTGCAGGAGCAATTAAGCCTATGAGTTTCAACCACGTTTATTGTGTGTATCCCCAGCCTTTGGGGCAGTTTGGGTTTGTACTTCGGATCACCCTGATGAGCATCAAGTCAAGCAAGGCATCTGCAATCTTGTGGCTTTATGCTGGCAGGTGATGCAAGGCTCTATCAGTTGCTTAGCAAGCAACACGCACCTTCAAGTCATCTGTAAGGTTTTTATTGCAAAGAAAAATGAACTGATTCTCTGTTCCTTCTGCAGTCTTCTTGTGTCCCTCTCTCCCTCACCTATTATGTATAAATGTTGTAAAGCTATCTTCAGCTGAGCTACTGGTTAATCCAGCATTAATCGACCTCTCTAATTGTACTTTGCTATTTTCTCTCCCTTTATCCTTAAATTGGTCTACTGGTTGAGGGGTCTGGAGGGCAAACACATTCATTATGTTACCAGCAAACAAGATATGAATCGCGCTCCAGGGGACAAAATTAAATTTACAGTTTCCCCTTGTAGATGTCATAAACTCTTGATTTAAAACAAGAGGGAATGCAGCAGCAGGGCCAGCATGTTGGCTGTCTTGCGCCATTCTCCTTGTGTTCTGCTAGGTGTGCTTGCTGCCAGTCCCTGTGTGACTTGCTGGCAAGGAGCAGCTGGTCACCCCGGGGACATGCAGAGCAATGGAAAAGCGGCAGAAAAGGTTAGGTGTTGCTTGTTAGGTAGGTCTGTGGGTGGCTTATTTAGGGCTGTTTTCTTGGCCCTAGATTTTGAAGACTTCCCTTTGGCACTATTCTGTGGACAGGGACTGCATTCAAAACCTACCCACACGGTGTCCACGCTCAGTTTTCCCTGCACATTTTAGGGCTTTTGGAAGTGGCAACTTCAGATGTTGTGAGTGCCACTCCAGCTCTGCCTAGGCTTCCTTTGCCATTTTGGACATGATATTTTTCCCCTGCTAGACTACCTGCTTTTCTGTCATATCATTATTTGCTTGTGGGAGGGATTGTTCTTCCCATACAGGTAAATCATAGCATGATGACCTCTTTAGGGACTCCATGGGGGTACCTCGCTCCCAGTAACAAGGGGAGGAAGGGATTCTAGACACTGCTTATCGAGCTTGGTGTTGGTGCTAACCATGTATGCTGTGCTGAAGAGAGGAGTTAATGGCTGGAAACTCCACCAAACCAGAGTGCACTCAGCTACAGTGAGCCCTAGCAACAGGCGAGTTGCTAAAGCACAGCGTTTGGCTCTGTGCCTTCTTCTCTTTTTGTATCATGTCAAACTAGGCTGGAAGAACTTATGTGGTAGGAAGCCAGGAAGAGGCGTGTAGTCCATTCACACAAGAGAAAAGTCCTACTCATGGTCGTGGGTGTCAACAGCGGACCCCACGCTGTGCCCCCCCACCCGCTGCAGGGAATGGTTTGAATGGCAGGAACAGGCATGGGGCCAAACATGAACTTGATGCTTGGTGAAACGTCGTATGTTACATGTTTAATGATGTTAGGGAAGAGTTTAGTCCCTCCTGTGCTGGCAGCCAGTTCTCATTACCAGTTAATTGGACCTAGATGCAGTCACTGTTGAAATCTATTGTCAGGAGCAAGTTGTTATATTAGTGTAGGTGTGTTGCTTATATCCCCAGCCTGCATGAAAGGGTCAGAGGCTGCAATTACATAAAACATTTTCCTCTTCCCATTCTTTTCTGTGGACAGCTCTGGTTAAAGTGTACCCTGGCAAGATTAATATGGCTGCTGACAAGGGATAAAACCTGTGTTTTGTCCAGACAGCATGGAGGTTTCAGCACCTCTCTGCACTAGAAATCTTGTCACTGCTCTCTTGACAGCTGCCAGAGAAGTGGAAAGATCTGGGTGGAGAAGTCTTTCCTTGCCTACCTGTGCCTTCTCTGAGCTGCAGGGAATCCGTCTGGGTCCACATGGAGAACAGATGGGAGATTCTGCATGCTGCCTGCTATAGGATCTAATCTAACAAGTGACCAAAGATAAGCACTGGCTGCTGAGATCTGATGTGAAAAGCTGTACAGAGGAAGCTGTTTGCAGTAAGGAACTTTCATTAGCTCCAGGATATTGACTACATACACTCAAGCACTGTCTTATCTTATCTATCGCTTAACTGTGTGCCTACCCACTGACCCCTCTCTTCCAGCTCATTCCTTTAATCAGCTTGGGGATGTAGGAGAATATTTTGTCAGAGAATATTTCTGACTGCCAAACTCAGTTTGTTTGTGTCTCATTGCAAAACAGACCCCAAGAGGTGAAATGCTGTAATCACTTGCATTTCTGATTCCCCAGATCACTTGCCTCTAAATAACTATGATGTGCTTTGAGAACTGGGTACGAATTTAATGATGTTATCACAATTAACCTGCCATCTTTTTATTTTACTTTTTTTTTACAACTACAGAATTAGCTTTAATTTTGAGCCAAAGGCTTTGTTGTCAACAACTTTATCTGCTCTTTGCCAACTCACCACAGAATCCTTACTGGGACATACAATGAGAAGCCGCAAGCCATTTTAAAACTTGGAGATATCTTTATTTGCACAGTCTCTCCTGTTCATTTTCAGAATGGTCTCATGCACTCTGTAACATCTGACTAAAAGTAGCCACTGCTGCAGCAGCCTCACCTACCCCAGACCTCAGAAAGGCAGCACATCAACTCCTCACATACGGGGTCGTGCATTGGAAGGGGAGTGAGCTACTCCTGTGGCTGTGGAGTTTCCTTTAGTGGCGATGTTCCAGAACAGGTTAGGAAAAGCTCTTCCATGGGATCGTTTATGCATAGTTGATTCTGCTGTAGAGTTTAGGGAGTGCATTCAGTGGCATCCTGCTGTCCTTTCCACTTCTGTTTTCTTGACTCTCTGAGAACCTGCCATGCTCATTCTCCATCCTTCCTTGGTACTCTGCATTTCCTAGGGCCAGAAAAAACTATCTGCCCAAATAAAACCCACCCAGGTGGGCTCCATATGCTCTGCTGCCTTGGAATATTTTTTTTTAGAGCTGGCTAAGGACCATGTTAGGACTTGCACTCCTGTGTCTTCTCCCCATAGAGGATGTGAGCTTCTTTCAATCCTTGGTGAAGCATTTGAGCTACAGTGGTGGGTGCTTTTCAGCTCTGGGGTCCTCAGTCCCCAACCCAGTATATCAGCTAATGTGAAGACTCTTACCTGCCTCTTGCTAGAAGACTCCTACTTAGAATCATAGAATCAGTGAATGGTTTGGGCTGGAAAGGACCTTAAAGATCATGTAGTTCCAACCCCCAACTTGGTACAGTCAGCTTTGTAACAATCTCATTTCCATCACTCCTTCAACATTATTTATGTTTTGGTTGGGCTTTTTTTTGCCTTTCAAAGGTAGTTTTACTTGCCATATTGAGAGGTTAAAGTGACTTTCTGCCCACTGTGGGCAATTTAAGACTCTGCCATGAGACAACTAAGCTATAGTGCCATTAGTCACTCGATCTCTACTTTTCTCTTTCATATGACACATCTTCCCCTCCTTCCTTGCCTGTTATTCAGCAAGGAATTTTTCTACCTGTCTCCTTCTCTGCATAAGCCAAAGTAAGAAGCAGAGCAGCTGACTTCTCTCTGCCTGGCCCAGGGGTCTGAGCATCTGGATGGAAGTGCTGACTCCTCTTTTGTGCCGCAGAGAAGATGTACCCTAATACCCTTTACTTTCAAGCAGAACTGGAGCTGGTCCAGCCCATGAAATCTGCCTAGAATCTCAATTTTCCTCTCCTTGCCTGCTGTCACCAGAGAAATCCCCACTACATCAAGTGCTTTTTCTGGTCCTTGGCTTGTTGAATTGCTGGGAAGGTGACTCAGGAGAATTTTGGGTCCCTGCCAGTCATTCACAAGCCAATAGCAGCAGAGGTAATTGTCACTCACAGCACTTGTGCCAAAATGTGGGCACGGGCCCGGGAGTTTTCAGGAGCCCTTGAAATGTCATGTGATCTGGTTGTTCAGGGATTTTGGAGGGTCACCTGATCTTCTCTATCTGCCCCTATCAGCAGGTGTTCCCTAGGAGTTACTCTTTTTACTCAACATATGCATCTACAGTCTGACCTAACTGGAGATGATTGCAAATCACTTTGAAGAAACATTTTTACCTTTCTTTCTCCTTCTCTACCATCTATCACTAAAGAGTGGGTCCCTGTGTGTGAGCCCGCATTTCTGTCAGTGCCCTCCATCATGGCTGTTTGTTCTGCAGAGGACATTGTGTATAAAGGAATTACTACAACATATGGCCAACACTCCACACTTCATATGTTATTCATCACATTAGAGAGTCCGGCCACATGTCCTTCCTGCAGCCAGGGGAAAGTGCTGGCCCTGCTCCTGTCAAGTGGTCCTCCAAATCTGTCCCTCTGCAAGCAGCTTCATGGTCGTTTGCAGACATTGCTGAGAGGTGAGGGTAGTGCCAAAAACTTGGCAAAGGATGAAGTAATAAGGAAGCGACTTGTGGAAATCAGCCGGAAGAGGGGACAGTACAGACAGAGTTAGAGAGGGAGAAGTTCAGGTTTGTGAATGGAAGAGAAAGGGAATAAAAGAGTGATAAGTTGAAGAAAGAAATAATGGACAGCTGTGTTTTGAAGGAGATGTAAAAATCAACATTCTGGCCTCTCTCCGCCATTAATCTATTTGAGTTCGTTTTAAATCCTAGATGGTTATCCCAGGAGTCAGGTCTAAATTCAGAGTGGCTAATTGCAGCCTGACCTACTTGTCAGTCCCATTCTGGTGGCTTTAGGGTCTCACTTTCTGAACCAAGTGGTATTGTATAGTTGCTATGATCTAACCCAGAAGTGATTTTTTGTCTCCCAAGTGAAACGACTGTGACGTAGGCCTCTGGGTCTGGGTACACCTGCCACATTTTCTGTATGCCTACCCCAGTTCCTTCCCAGGAAGATCCTCTTCGTGTCAGAAAGGGAGGATCCCTCCACATTTTGAGAACATATACCTTCAGAGGTGTACAGAAATCCTCTGCTTGCATAAACAGATGTGTGCCCAGGATTTTCCAGCCCATCCACAACAACTTCCTTGGTGAGCCTGTGTGGAGGAGGAGAAGGCAAGCAGCAGGGTAGAAAGAGCCAGCTCTGCTTAGGCTGCACATTGGCCCCCTGCACATTCAGTGCTGCCAGATGCTTGAACTCTGCCAAGAGGCTTTTGGGGACTGATGTGGGGTGAATTTGCCATCGACTCCTTCTGAATTCAGCTTTCAAACCACAGCAGTCCCAGCCAGAATTAAAAACTACAACGTTCTCCTTGAACTCACAGAATAGTTTCAGTGGGAAAGGAGGTTTGGAGGTCTCTTGTCCAACTCCCTGCTTGAAGTAGGGCTAACTTCAACATTAGGTAAGGTTGCCCAGAACCTTGCTCCGTCAAATTTTGAAAGTCTCCCAGGACAGTGATTCTTCAACTTGTCTTGGCACCTGTTCCAGTGCTGATCCACCCTTATTATAAAAATATTTTTCTTTTATGTCCAACCAAAGCCTAAAATTGCTCCACACACAGCCTAAGAAGTGCTGAATAGAGGGGAATAATAATTTGGCTTAGCCTGCTGGCTACACTCTCATCATTGCAGCCAGCTACACATTAGCCTCCCTTGCTGCAAGGGCATACTGGCAGACTGATGTTCAACTTTTGCTTACCGGGAGTCTCTGGCATTCTTCTTCAGAGCTACTGTCCAGCCAGTTAGTCCTCACCCTGTAGTGTTGCTTGGAGTAATTTCAACAGGTGGAAGACTTTGTTCTTGTCCTTATTGAACTTCATGAGGCTCCTGTCATCCAGTTTCCCTGGGACCTTGAGGACCTTTGAATGGCAGCCCTGCCCTTCAGCGGGTCAGCCACCCCCTTAAATTTGGCTTCATTCCTCAAGTTGATGAAGGTGTCTTCTGTCCCATCGTTTAGGTTACTGATGATCAGGTGTACCCTTCTTTCTGGTTGATTGTGCAGAAGAAACAGAGAACTTCATGATGCTTCTGTTAGTGTGATTTACAGCATGGAAAGTCAGAGGCCCTCTCCAGCCTCTGAGTTATGAAAACAGTATGAAGCTCCTTCTACCTTTAAGAGGGTACAGGTTAAATAGACAAGACAGAGAAAGGGCAGGAAAAAAAAAATGAGACCAAGGGATGTTTTAGCCTGCTTGAGCTGACATTTCAGGCAGTTTTGGTGCTGGGAGTAGAAGTGTGTTTGCTGAGTGTTAGGACAACATGACAAACATGCCCTGGGCTGCCCAGCTCACTGTGCTAGGTTATTATCCAGCCTGCAGATAAGCTGAGGAGATTACTTTTCTCCCCCTCCCCTCACCTGGCTTTTTAAACCCAGAAAGATCTATCCCCAAATACTTGTGTCAGGGAAATGTCCGGGATGGAGGTTTATCAGCTCTGCTTCATGGATGGGATATGTGTGTTAGTGCATGGTGTGGCATGGGGCTGAGAGCTGCCCCAAAGGGAGACAGCCCTGAGGGCAGGACTCCGTACTGACATGCCCCTCACCCCAACCCGCCAGCCCGCTCCTCGGTGAGCTCAGGGCTTCAGCCGTTAGAGAAATTGAGGAAGTAGTAAAATCTGCTAATGCAATAATAGTAATTAATAACAATAATGGGTGCTTTTAATGTATTTTGGCATGATTTATTAGGCAGGGAGTGCTGTTGGAGAGCAGAGCACTTTACAGGCGAGAATAAAAAAGCAAGGTGACTGGGCCCTAAAGTGCACATCTGGGCATGGTTTGGAGAGGCGATTTATCGACACCATAAATGATGGCTTTTTCGAGCAGCTTGTTTTGGTGCCTATGCGGGAAGATGTAACTCCTGATTTAGGGCTCTGTTCAGCAGTGCTGACTCTCCAGGTGGGACTTCTGGGGGGCTCCCTCATGGCAAAGGAGAGGCTGGGCAGTTCTGCACAGTGTCTCCTGGCTTGCCAGCTCCTGTGTACTCCTTGTGCCCATGCCATCGAAGGGGTGTGGTGCCCACACCCTGGGCAACATCAAGGGAAGCATCTCCCCTGCTTCAGTGCTGCGAGCTGGGGCTGGTGCCCCTAAAAAGGCAGCTGCTGGGTTCCTCAGCCCTCCATCCCTCCTACTACAGCAGCATGATGGTGTGCAGCCCAGGTTCAGGTCTAGCCAAAGCTGTCAAACCACCAGGAAGGGTTACTTCTGCTCCTAGAAACAAGCTGTTTCTGCAGGGGTGAAATGTGGAAGGCAAGGGAGAAGAGTGTCCTTTGCAGCACTTAGTTGACATTCCCATTGATCTCAGTGATTTTGTGTCAGCGCAGTGGTAGGAGCTGGCCTCTGTGCTAGAGCCTTGCCTGGGTGAGCAGATATCTCTCAATGGGTTTTATTAATATTATTATTATAGGGCCTGAGGCATATTAAGAGCCTGCCAGGACGCAGCACTCCCTTTCTCAAGGTTTCAGTCGTGACAGGGGAGACATCGGGGAGTGGGTAGGGTGCTGGGGGCAGTAGCAGCAAGGGGCAGAGATGTGAGTGCCAAGGACTCAGCAGCATCATGTTGGCAAGGGCAGGTGATGGTTTGCTCCTCATTAGGGGTGCCCCCCGCAAGGCCTGCGCAGGATCGGTGAGCTTCAAACCAGGCAGCAGGAAAACTCTTGAGGAGAAAGACGACAGCGACTACTAGGCTGAAGGGCAAAATAAATTAAAGCAAACAAACCAGAAAAACAGTCCTTAAAAGCACTGGACTCAGCTTGAATGTCACCCCTGCCTTGGCATGCAAGGGAGATGTAGGAGCATGGTGGGGAAAGGGGATGGGGAGGATCCCCAGCCACACAGCAGGGTGTGGACTTTTATTAGGGCTCATCAAGCACCTTTTAATGAATGGCTGAATTACCGAGGGTCAGATGAAACAGTAGGCAATGTATAAACAAAAAGGAGGCTGGGAGGAGCAAGAGGAGTGATGAGGGGGCTGTGACCATGCAGTACCAGGAGCAGAATGAGGGGAACCACAGGTGGGGGATGCAATTAAAGAGCTGAGGCAAAGCCTTTGAGCTGCATCTCTAGCTTGTGCTGAGCTGCTTGCAGAGTCCCCATCCCAGGTGCTGAGCATCCCTCTGGGATTTTTAATGCACAAAGGCAGAAGGATGCAGTCCATGGGCTGGGACAGGCTCATGCGGCTCCTCTGCCCAAGCAAGGTTGTCTTTACCAGGCGATGTGCTTCAGGGCTCACTGAGCTTTTACTGACAAGGGCAAAACCCCCTGGGTACAGACCCTCACTTGGAAGGGTCTATGTGCACTAGCCATAAGGCAAAGTATTCTAAAATTGGGGTGTGAGGGATGCATCTATGTGAGGAGGCAGTTCTTAACTGCAAATGGCTGACGCTCTAGTACCTCGGAGCGGCAACTCTTCCGGTATCATATGCTCATCTCTGTGCGGGTTTTTGCTGACGGGTATGATATATGCATACAAAGTATTTTGTTATTGTTATTATTACCCAAAGTTATGGATCAGCTTGAGAAACTCAAATGCAGTAAATCACTGGGACTGGGGTAGCATTAGTCTCAGGGCTCTGAAGTAAATAATGCATGAAATATACTGACAGCAGTGTCTGACGGATCCTTATAAACAGCATCTCTCTAACGAGTGCAGAGCTGCTAATAGCAGGGCTGGATTCAGGGAGAAAAACACTGAAATTTCTCCGCTTTCAGGTGAAATGATGCAGATGGGCAAACGTCAGCCCTTCCTCACCCCTGAGAACTGGTAAATGATTTTAGGAGAGGGATAAGAGTTGAGAGGGTCAAAAACAGAGTGGCAGCTCCATATCCAGCTGTGACATGGACTTCATGGTCAAGTTGCTCTCCCTTCTCCTTCCCCACTTGCACAGTGAAGGTGGTGAAGGGCTGTCCCCAGCCTGCTCTGCCTTCACCCTAGTACGAAGTGCTTTGAGATCTTCAGAGAGGGAGGGCTTCAGGCATGCTAAGTACTATTATTATGTTTTTAATAATCGAAAGACATCCTGGGAATTGCAGATCTATGAGCTTTCTTTCAGTTCCAGCCAAACTGATTGTGAAGCTAATTAAAGACAGGCTAGTACGATGTTCGGGTAAGTATAACATGACAGGGTCAATCCAGTATGGCTTCTGGAAAAGAAAATTGTGCCTTTTAGAGCTGCAAGTATTTTTTTGTTGTTTTCTTTTGTTTTTTGGGTTTTTTTTTTTTTAAATTTAATAAAATAAGATAAAGGTGATCCCCAGCAGATGTAATATACTTTGATTTTCATAAAGCTTTTGATAAGGCCTTTCACACAAAATTGTGAAGGGAAATAAAGAGCCACGGGAGAAGGGGCAAAGTCTTCTCATGGATTAAGACCCAGTCAAGTGTTAGTAGGCAAAGAACAGTTGCTTCTTTGTGTGAAGAAAAGTTAATAGTGGGAGTCAGTACACACTGTGGAGGTGTTTAGTCTGCCCTGTGTCATGTGGCTAGCATGTTGGTACTTTGGCGATGACTCAAGAGGATGGGACCAGACTCCTTTCAGTGGTGTCCATAGATAGGCTGAGGGGCAAGAGACACAGATGGAAGCACAAGAGGTTCCATCGGAATATGAGGAAAAACGTGTTTACTTTGAGGGCGCCAGAGCACTGGAACAGGCTGCCCAGAGAGGCTGTGGAGTCTCCTTCTCTGCAGACATTCAAGACCTGCCTGGGCTCATTCCTGTGCGATCTGCTCTGGGTGAACCTGCTTTAGCAGGTGGGTTGGACTAGATGATGTCCAGAGGTCACTTCCAACCCCAGCCATTCTGTGATTCTGTGACTCCTGGTTTGACTAGTGGGAAATATAGCAGGGTTGTCAAAAGCCATAGGAGATGCTGAGAGCGGGCCCACCCCATTGCGTCTTCTGCAGGCTCACTGCACAGGCTGTGGAGAGGCAGCAGGACCTGCTCCCAGAGCTTGGCCTGGCTGCTCCGGGGTCTTCTCCTGGGGCCGGGTCCTCCCCCATCTTGCCAACCAAAGGCGGGCACGGGCTGCTGCCTCTGTGAGTCAGCAGGATTTAGAGGCACCATGGGGACAGGGCAGCAGGATGACGGATGAGCTATAATGTGGATGAGCGTATGGTAATGCAGACTGCAAAAATAGTCTCCACTTCAGCTGTACAGTGATGAGCGCTGAGCTCCCGGGGCTCCTTGGAGGGAAGAGATTGGGAGTCATGGTGAGTAACTCGATAAAAGCTTCTTCAGTGGGTAGCGTCAATTCCAAAAGCGTAGAGGATGCTTGGTTGCCTTTAAGGGACAGGAAAACAATAGGGAATATGTTATAAAAAATGACATTATCTTGAACACTGGCTACACCCTCATTTAAGACAGCATGTAGAATTACCAGAGGGCCATGAAGCATGGTTAGTAATCTCGCAAGATTTACCTACAAGGAGGCAGTCAGTTGGACTGAACAGGGTTTTCTTTTTCACTGTAGCGAGCTCGCAAGAACCGTGCAAGCGCCATTTCTCTCCCGTAGCTTCTTCCGTCTCCTGCCTTGCCGCCGTGCCCTCTACCGTCCCTGCGCACACAGTGCCTCCGCTCGCTCCCGGCACCCTCCGAAGGGAGACGGCAAGCACCAGCCACCCGCAGCCTCCCCGAAGAGACACACTAAAGGCTTATAATTGAGTTATTTGCACTAATGAAGGGTGCAGTGAAAACTGATCAGACCCTCCTTTTTCTGTCCTTCTGTAACACTAGAACAAGAGGTCACTTGGAGATGCTAATGGTGGCTTAATTTAGATCACATGAAAGGAGACACTTTTTCACACAGCAGGTAGTCGGTCTGTGAAATCCACACTGCCTCTGGAGGTCAGAGAGTCAAACGCTGCAGAAGGATTTATCAGGTTTCTGAGTAATGTTTTAAACAATAATAACTATTAATGCTGAGGATGCAGAAGCACACCAGAGACTACAATCGGGAGGGACCCACTGTGCATAGCATGGTGCCTGGCCAAAGCAGGAGCAAGTGCTGGCCCCGCTTGCTGTAGTCTCAGGAGCCAAAGAAAGGCGGCATTGGTTTGGTTAGATACTGGAGGGATGATGGTGAAAAAGCTACACCCAAGCTCAAGGCCTCTGTTTTGCACTTTTTCTTCTCCTGCAGCAGCTCTGTAGCCTGAGCTCACGATAATGCTTCCCCTCCCTTGGTGTCAGGACAGCTCTGCTTTCCAGCCGTAAATCAGAGCCATTCACTCTGATTTTAAGAGAGAGGGAGGGAGGGAGGGAGAGACAGAAAGCCCACAGCTGTCTTTATCCTGGAAGAGTCTTCCTGTGATCCACAGTGCTCTGGGTGAAGCTTTGGTGAGCTGTCTCAGGGTACAGCCTCACCTGCACTTCTGACCCTTTTCCCAGGTCTCTTCAACATGGTGCCTCTGGTCTGGTGGCTTCGTCACTCCTACAGTCAGTTCTTGGCACGCTCCTGCTCTTCCCATGCATTGCCTGTGGCACTGTAAGCTACTTAGCAAATCCGACTGGACGTGGGTATTGGTGGATTTTCCCTGTGGGCAGCATAGGCCTGTGGATTATGATAGTGTTGAAGAGTGATAAACATGTAAAGGTGTTTAAATTTACCAGCAAGAACAAAGCATAACAGAACAGGGAAAAACACTTTCAAAGCCATTCCTGTCTCTGTACCCATGCTTGTCTGACCCGCAGTCCTAGAAAGGCCTTTAGCCCCAGAAAATTTGGGACTCAGTCTGTTGTTACTATTATTTTTACTGTTGATAAAACCAGCTCGAGTCCTTTTGTCTCTCCATTCACACTTTGACAACTGGGGCTGTCTAGACTCAGTGTAGAGAGCTTTGCAGGGGACTGACCCAGGACACTAGCACTCCTTGCATTGTCTTTTGACTCTTTGCTGCAAAATGGCTGTAAGGAATAGACTTTTGAGTGCATCTCCATGTAGGTAGCTGAAGAATCAACTCAGTAGGTGTACAGTAAAAGTGATCATAATCCACTTGAGGGATGGTCTTCAGAAACTCTCACAGGCATTTCTAATTCTAGCATCGTCGCAGCAGCTCTCCAACTATCTCACCTGCTTTTCCCCTTCTCACTGTTTGTTACTGCTTCGGTAGTTGGCTGTGTTTAAATATGTCAACCTGAGGTTTTTTTCGCTCTTCTTGTTTCTTGTGTTCCTCTAACAAGCAGCTTCCAACAGAACAAACAAGCAAGGCAGGAACGCTCCAGGCAAAAGGGGTGTTTTGTGTTTGATTTGAATACATACATATTTTTCTTGGTTAAAACTTGTGATACTCATCAAACACATACAGGAAGGCTGTGAATAAGACCTTTCTCTTTCTTCCTCTCTGACACACACCCTGTCTCATGCGAGCACCTTCTCATTTTCACTCTCACTGTCTGATTCTCTGTGAAGCACAGTCTCTCTCATATCCTCGCACGCATGTTCGATAGTCTCATCCTCACTCCTGCTCTGTCATCTGCACAGAGCCACCTTCTCACCTCAGCAGACCCTGGCTCCTGTGCACTCTTGCAGGTGACATATGCACACATGCACAGCCACCTACATGCTTGCAAGGGCTTTATTATGAGAGGAAAATTTCTGTCAAACATACGGGACTGGATATAACTACAGCGGTGATGGAGGGAGAGAGGCGAGCATGACAGGGCTGGGAATTTATATAGTCTTGTTGCCCTTTGGAGACATGAAGCGCTACTCAGATGGAGGGGAGATCATGGCCCCAGAGTCCTCATCCCTTCTGCCATGCACAAACAGGCACTGAGTGTCACTCATTCGCATCCCCTCATGTGCAGACTCTTACTGCTTTCCCTTAAAGTTTCCCCGTTGCCCTTTTTCGTGTATCCTTCCCTTTCCTTTTTGTCTGTCAGGTCCTGATCACATCACTGTCACAGCTGCTATGATATCAGCGTTTTCTGACAAGTGTATATGCTTCTGTCACTCCCAGCAAAGCTCTTTAGCACCCAGTCTGCCTCCGGATCTGAGCCAAGGTAGTACTACTCACGATCAACAGAATCTAATATTTCTGTATGCAGAAGATTACATTCCTGCTAGAGCTGACTGCATGTTTTCAGGATATCCCACTTTCAAATAAGACCTTAAAAACGGTGTTTTGTCTTTATGAGGACTGAACATTCTGTGATTCTGTGAAGTTCGCTGTTGTTCAGAAAAGGGAAGAATACTCCGGGCATCTCTCTCATGAATGCCAAAAGGTCTTCTCCCTCTTCCTCTGAGTCAGGCTCTGCATTAGGCCTCCTGGAGCGGGCTACTGCACAGAGGGTGGTCATTTAAAAAAAATTCTCCTCAATTTTCTGCCACCTCCAAGCTTCCAGTGCTGCCTGAGGTGCTGAACACTTCGTTCCCAGCTGCACGGCAGGGATGGCCATGTGGCCTCTCCTGACAAGGGGTAATGAAAACGTATTGGCTGCCATGATGTGGGCCATAGACGTGCTTCAGAGAAAGCCAGTTTAGGCCCTTTGTCTGGGAAATGGCCACGTGCCTCCGTAGGGACTGTGAGTGGCTTGGAGCGTGCACAATTCGGAAGAAATTTCAGGTTTTCCAATTACCGTAGCGGTGGCTGGTAACCTTCCAGCAAAGAGATGCTGGAGCACAGTGTTCCCGTGGCTCCTGCTGGGCTCAGCCGGTGCTTGTGTTTGAACTGGCACCAGGCAAGCTAGGAAGCAAAGAGATTATTAATAGGGAATGCAAGGAAGAGGAAAGGTGTTTAAATAGTTCCCACTTTGCATGTCTAATTCAGGATCTACCCTTATGCAATTTCCCAAACCAGTGCCCAAATCCACTGGCAAACTTCTCAGAAGCATAACTCATTAAGCTTTTGTACACTGTAAGATAAGGACCTTCCTTGCCCAGGCCATCAAGCACTGGTATTGACTCTCCAGGACATTTTAAGGCTATTTATATCACAATAAAGCCATTTTATTAGCGTCATCAATCAAGAGAGACCGCATTTTGGCCTGGAAATGATTCTGCTTGAGTTTCTACAAAGGAGAAGGGTGAATAATTATGCGATGCATTATCTTCAATCTCATCGAAATCTCCTAATTGAAACCACATATGAGAGTAGTTTATTGCTTACAAAATAGATGGCAGAGGCATTGCTAATGTACCTATGGCAAGTACACTCTTCTAGTTAATGGCGAGGTAGAGATTGGTTTTTCAGTAGGTAACATGGCTGTGGCAGAAGCTGTCCTTGTCCACATCTGGGCGAGCAGCTGGTTCCTGGCACGTGCTCTTATCTGAAGCTTCTTTCCCACGCTGAGCTGAGCTCAAGGCACTCGGCGTCTGCAGCTCATCTTGTCTGGAAGCGTCTGCCGTTGGGTACCAGCCGATCCCACTGGCAGCATTGTGTGTTTTGACAGTGTGTATCTGCTCCCCACAGCGAGGCTGGGGTCTCCATACGGGGGGCTGAGAGCTGGTGGCTGAGTCTTGGTCAAGCGGCATGGCAAAACTTCCTAGCTCAGGGCTTGCGTTTAGCTGGAGTCACAGAATAGGCGGGAGTGGGAGGAGGTGTTTGCAGCTCTCCTCCTCCAGGATTTGACTGACCCCCTTGCTGCTTTTCTACTGTCAACTCAGCACAAGGGAGCAGACCTGCAGGAGCAGCGGTTACTCAGGTAGGGAGAGTGTAGTTTAACATTGCCTGTGGGGGCCTCTGAGACTGAATAATGGCAGGGCTTGAAAGCTGTTACAGATATTTGATAATTAATTGGCTGGGAAATCAGTTTATTTTAACGACTGCGGTTAAATAAAGAAGAAAGATAAAAGGACTGCATGTTCCTGCAGTGCTAAACTACTTTCAGGGACAGAGAAAGCCTATTACATGGCTGCTTTTATGCCAACAAGGGCTTTTAGTTCTTGTGAAGGCTCTTCTGAAAAGTGGCTGAAATCTTTTTCTTCCCTGAATCGCAGCAGTTTGGGTTGAAGACAAGAAAGGCTGAGGGGTGGTTTATTACCAAGGATCCATCATGAGGAGGAGGACAGGGGAGTGGAGCAGCTGCTGTAACCTCATGGTTCACCTCTGGCCGGATACTTACTGCAGAGCGGTTCCAGTTGTGGTTTATCACCATTTTATACTGCTCTAGTGGGAGCAATGCATGTAGCTCGGTTAACCTCACTTGTCTTTGCGAGTACTGGCTGTTCACACACACACACAATGTAGCATCATGGAGGGAAGACCTGTAATAGTCTGATAGGAAAAAATAATTTTGTGTGCTCTCCCTACTCTTTAGTGGCTGTCTGGGACTGACCCTCTTTTCCCAGCCTAAAGAAGGACCACTAGTGTAGAGTCAGTGAGAAGCTGGTATCAGTTCCAATTGAGTTAGGGGTCTCTTATTTTCCAGCTTATTGGAGGTGTCGTTGTTCAGTGGGCAGATCTGTCCCTTGAGGAAAAACAACACGCACCCTGGTCTTAACCAAAGAAGGAGGGCATGACTGGGAGCTCAGGACAAACGTTTTGGAGAGTCCTTTTATTTTGTCTTTCGTATGTGTCTATAGCAAGATGTTTTGTGTATGACTGTGCATATTAGAGACCTCAGCACCAATGCTGAAAGAGAACAGGATCGGTTCCTTGCTGAAGACTGTGCTTTGGATGTGAACTTTCGTCTCAGACCAGTGTATCTCTTCCTGAGGGTTGTACAGCAAGTGTGGGTATGTGAACAGCGTTTCCAGTGCAGTCATATTTGTCAGAGTCTGGAAAGAGCCTACAACACCATCTGTTTTAGCGAGCGGAGAAGGGATTAAACTGCAGGAATCACGAGATCTGTACAATACATGAGAGCAAGCCAGATGATCACAGCACATCTTCTTTTTTCATAAGCTAAGAATAACTTAAACATCCTCTCATTTAGGGTTTAATGTCAAAATTAACTAACATTTCACTCCTGTCTCACAAATCCCAAACTGCTCTTACTGCCCCCAGTACTGGTGCTTACCCTACTGCAGATTCAAATTCAGTGCAGACCCCCACCACGTCAAGTGAAAATTTAAAAGAATTAAAAAACAAAAAGAAGCCCTTCAGTCTGGTAGAGGTACAGCATGAACCTCTCTTCTGTTGCCCTGGAGTACTCTAAATTGAACTTCTTCACAGGAGAATTTAGGTCTAAATTGTGCCCCCAAGGCTGTGAGGTCCTGTGTGAATGTCATGCCATGCCCAGACGCTGGGGATGCATAGACACCCATCAGGGGGGCATGATGTCACCTCGCCGGCATGGCTGATGAGAGCCTACCTCTATCCAAGTGTAAACTCGGAGCAGGCTACAAATCCTCATCTTTTAAACATTCCCTGGATCTAAAACCTCCTGCCAGCTGGAGCTGCTTTTAGCTGAGCAGACTGAAGTGGTGTATTTAATGAATTCATTTAGAGTCTGGTGCAAGGAAGCAGGGCTGATCCTTATCTAGTGTAAATCTCAGCTTCCCCATTTACTTTAGTGGTGCCTTGTTGACCCTTGATTTATGCCAGCTGAAGCCCCAGTTCGGCATCTCTCCATACAGCCCTGGACTTCTGGAAGTTATTTAGAGCAAGTGACCTGCCAGAAGAACACAAGTAGGAATCCAGCCTCAGACCAGCCAGGGCCTACGTGAGCAGCCTTAGACCCAACGGTGTCAGAATCTAAACTATGAGTTAGACATCTGTACAGAAGGGAGCTCTGTAGGGAAATGGTTTACCTGTACTGAGGATAAGCTGGGCACAGGGCAGCAGTTTCATTTCACAGCAGGCTCTTGGGAGAAGATGCAGGGTTGTCAGTGGATCCAGGTAAGAGATCTCTGGGTAAACGCTTCCAGTAGGATTAAGCAGCATTGTCTTCACTAAGAAATGAAAAGGGTTTATATTCTGTGTTGCAGCCATTAGAGCAATCTCTGTGGTTATACCTGCACTGTCATAGGGAACCAGGCTGGAGTTCAGGTTCCAGAGCACAGGGCCAAGTGACCCAAGGCAGTTGGGGAGGAGGAGTTTGTGCTTTAGCCAGTCCTTTCTGCTCCGGTTGCACGTCCCTGGGCAGATCCCGAATGCTCTCTCTCACAGCATTGCTAAGATAGACATGCCCAGAGGTGACACCTGGGTTTGTGAAGGCTGTCTTGAAGCCATCACTGCCCCCTCTCACTACCCCCACACAACCAATACACACCAAAGTTTCATATGAGATAGGTCAGGTTTTAGTTTCAGCTGTAAAGGCGTTTCATCTTATGACTTTGTTCAACCTATTTTTCTCCTTCTTCAGTGCCTCCCTATGTATAAAATGGGCACTGTAATACTCCTCCACAAAGCACAAGAACTCCACAGCACACTATATTATTACAATTAGTAGGATGGCAAGGAGATCCAGCTGTGGAAATTATTCCTGACCCCCTTTCTCAATGAGTTGTACCTTTATCCCATTCTTTTTTCCAAACATGAGGTTTTAAGCCAGCTCCTGGCTTTCACGCCAACAGCAGAAACCCTATCAAATAGATCTTGACGTTTCTTTTTTTTTCTGCTCTTCCCCTCTCCTCTGCTATTTATTTATTTATAAACATGTCTTCTTCTGCAAGGCGTATTGTGCATGTGGGGATGAAGGTAAGCTCAGATCAAAGCTCTTGGGAGGTCTCCCTCCTAGCAGCTTCTCTACCTTCCCTGCAAGTCTTTTTCAGATGCCTCCTTGCGCAGGGCCTGACAGTGGGCAAAAGTAGGCTCTTAGGGAGAGGCAAAATTTAGCAAAGCTGCAAGTAAAGGCGAGTAAGTGGCATTGAGCGTTGCCTAGCTGTTACAGCTTTGCTGTGGTTTCCACTTAAAGGAGTTTTTCAACACACAAGGTAAATACAGCATGCAAGTCTGAAGTTTGCAGCATTTTGTTCTGTGATTGTAGGACACTCATGGGACAGATTTTCAAAAGTATGTCATTTTAGGCAGCAAGAGAAGGGGCATATTGGTAAAGGAGCTCACTGTGCCAAGTGTTATTTTGAAAATGTTGTTCTTGTGTGTAAGTTTGCGAGCTGGTAGGCCCAAAAGCAGTTTGACAAATCTGGTTTTAATTTCAATGTTAAGCACTTTGGAAAATCAAACTTCACTTGTGACTTCTAAGTGCCTGACAACTTTACTCACAGCTCATTTGGGAATACAACCATATGTCAATGACTTTTGAAAATAATAACACTTTTAGCCTTTGCATCAGTAGCTTCTAACCTGTCCATGGATAACTTTTAACAGATCCAGTTTATGAAAACAGAACCATATATATGCCAGTTAACTCCAGCACAGTACATAGAGGCCTTCAATCTTGCTAAGAAATATCTAGTTGTATATGAAGTGAAAATAGCTAAAAAACATCACTTCATCTGAAAGAAACTTGCAAGAGGAGTTGTCTTCTCCTGACATATTACTGAACTCTGCCAGGTAGGTGGTAAAAGTAGTGAGACCAGGTCATTGTAGTTCTTTCTCCCTGCAGAGACCGTGAAGCTGTTCCTTGCACAGCTTATACATCTTCTGGTCCTCAGCCCAACTTTGCTTTAAACATCTGAAACAACAGAGGCTTCCTTGCTTTCCTTAGGAGACTCTTCACAAGACTAGCACTTGCAGATGACAAAAAGTTTTTCCTCAAGTTTGAACAGACTTATTTCTGTTTTTCTGACCCATCACTCCTTTCTAGACCCCTACGCATCTTACTAAATAATTCTTCTCTTCCCTCAGTGCTTTCAGCTTTCAAAGAGGTATAGCTTGTCAACATGTCCCTTTTAAGTCCTCTCTTAGTCAAGTTATACATATTTAATGTTTTTAAGCTTCCCTTAGATGCTGATCCCTTTCCAGCCCTTGATGGATTTTGTTGTTGCTTGTCTCTGAATTCCTTCCAATTTCCCAATATCATTCTGGTAACAAGGTGCCTGGGATTGACTGCACCAGTCCAGGTGCACTCGGTATTTGGTGGCAGTTGTTTTTGGGCAGAATTAAAAAGAGAAGCAGCAGAATCTCTCAAAGGGAATCTGCTTCTTGGTCTCCTCTCTGAGAGCATTATTTCACGATGGTATTTCGGGACTGGCTTTAGATATGGAAATGAGAGCGTGTGTCTTGCTCAGAAGCTGTTCTCTGCTTTCAAGTGGGAGAGAGATGGAAAAGGGGAAGAGGGGTTAAGCTCCTCAAAGACTTTGTCTACATTAGGCTTTTTTCTTCATATTTCCCACTGTTGCTCGCACGGGTGCAGCTCAATCCGCAGTGGCACTGCTGACAGCTCTGGCACAGGCAGGGAAGCTAACATGTTTCGCTACACATCGTCTCCGCAATCTCTACAAGCCCTGACTCCACTAGCGACGCTGCAGCAGCAGGAGCTGGAGAGGGAAAAGGTCAGCTGTAAATAATAACTAGAGTGTTTGCACATCAAGGAGGTGTCCCTTGTTGAAATGCAGCAGCTGGGAGTGAGCAGGCAAGATGAGCACACTTTCTTATTCATTCCGAAATGCCACCCTTCACAGTCAGCTGCTGGTGGCCCGAGGACAACACTTGGAAGGGGGAATGATAACTTAGTTGAGCCACCCCTGATGCTCTCATGACCTCAGAAAAGAAGGAGAAATTAAGTCTTATTTTCCCTATTATTGTTCCTGTTCCTCACAGAATCTCTGATTTGCCTCTCCAGTGAGTTTCAGGACTGATTTCTCCTTGTTGTGGGTCCTTGCCTCCCATCTGCCCAGGACAAGGGCTAGTGCTTCACATGTGATATTATTTTTTCTCTTTTGGAGAAGGAGTAGTATGAGATGAAATGGACATTAAGATCCACGAAATAGAAAGTGCATTCCCATGTCTCAGGTTGCTTGCTCCTCACATATTTGAAGGAATTATTTCATGTAGTACAAAACAGGAGACGCCTGCGATTTTCACATAACACTTAAATCTGATATTCTTTCACAGCCTTGTACCAATTAATGGTTAACCGACAAAATTCTCAGCTACAAAGTATCACCAAGATGAAGATGCTAATGAGTTTAAAAAAGAAAAAGGGGGCAGGGGGTTGAGAAATGCCTGGGGATAAGAAAGGCAGAGTACAAACTTACAAGGTGGAATGCAAGCTGTCATTTGGAGAGGAGGCCAACTTACATTTGCTTGGGGCCAGATTAATAGGCTTTTATAGGTGGAAAAGATCATGAAGTTATGTAGATGGTGATTCATGTAGTCTTTTAAGGAGGTGTTCCACCTCTCCTTGAAGCATCTGCCACTAATCATGGGACAGTGGTCACTGGACTAGGTGGTCCAGTGCTCAGATCTTGTGATACCCGTTTGCTGCTGCTGTCATTCCTATTTGCTTCCTCAAATGTTCAGGTGTGGACATCTGGGCACTTACTTCCTCCTGCCTCCATGGAGAGATGCTGCCACTGGAGGTCCATTGGCCACTGCCAGTACCTGGGTCACTACCCCAGCAGGTGTTGGGGCTGGTGGCCAGCATCAGTCCCTGATGAGCCTTTGCCAATAATGTGATTGTCTGTGTGGCTGTATTTCCCATGTCAGAAATGTTCCCAGAGGCAATTAATGGCTTTGGGCCACTGGCAGTCATCTCTTCCTGACCTGTCGAGGGCTGCTGCCAGTCCTGTGGACATGCCCTGTGTTTGCAGCAGCCCTGGTGGCACATGATGACACTGTCACATGGCCATGTGTGACAGCATGTATGGCGGCTTGCCTTTTGGAATTGGGCCACAGCACCACGGCATAGGCTGTTTTACAGGCTTGCACGTGCCTCTGCATGTGCGATCGTGGGAGGGAGAGTCAGTGAACCCCCTTGTCACCTCTCTTCCATACAAAATACATGAGGTGATGCCCCAAAGCTCTGGTTTTCGTTGTTTTGATCTGAAGCTTTGTAGTCCCCTCCCCTGAGCAAACCACTGGAATCCACAAGCTGGGAAGTGCTATTTGCATCGTCATGTCTTTCTTCAGCTGCGAGAGGTTGATTTGCAAATCTTCCCCTTGCTCTGTGAAAGCCTCTGATGATACCTCCTGCATTTTTAGCCTGTGACTGGGGTGGGAGGAAGAGACCTGAGACCACACAAAATGCTTTGAAGCTCCCTCTAACATTGTTCTCCCATTCCCTGTTGTATTCTTGCTGTCCCTCATCTGCACCCACTCTCTTCTGACCTGCCCTCACTCCATTTCTCTCTCTGTTTCCCTTTGTTTCAGAGCTGCCCTTTGCATTACTAATTTGTGGCTTTATCTCATTCCCTAGTAGCTCTGCCAGCTGCCTTGATGTTTCTCACCAGCTTTTGCCTCTCTCCGTCTTCTTTCTCTCCCCCCTTCGCTAGCCCATGATGTAGCATTGCCTCCCTCCATCTGCCCGATTGTCTCTCCCCTTTTTATCTGGGTGCTGGAGCTCCAGGTGCTGTCATTCTCTGCGACAGCACGGAACGTTTCAGATTGCCTCTGCGGCTGGATAATTACCAGATACAGAGTCACGTGGACTTCCCAGCCAAACCCTCCCTTCCTCTCCTGTCAGAGGAGGAGATCACATCTCTGAAATGCACTTGTTGGGTTTTTTGGTTTTTTTTTTTAATACAAGGGAAAACTTCGGAGGCAGCTTTTCTGGAGTTATCTAGTGGTGACCACATAAAAGTTACCTACAAAGCACTGAGAGTTCAGGTAGAAGAAATAGGTGATTTCCAGTACTGAAGCTTGTGAAGGAAGATAAAGGGCATTATAGTCTGTAGGGGCACCTTATTATTGCTCCCATTCCTATACTTGATGTGTCCCTCAACCAGAAAAAAGTCATAATGGTGCAGAGACTCATCAGTAGCTATTTAGTTTCTGGTCCAGTCACAAATCTGGCATAGAAGCCAATATCCTGTTAACATAAGCAACCAATTACTATTGTCTTTCAGTGAACTTAATTCCTGAGTGACCACAGGTACTTTTAAAATATCAGCCCATGTCTTAGTGATGGTGAAAGTACAGGGTCCTTATTGTGAGCACAGTGCAGCCAAAAGGCAAATAATCTGGCAGTGTTCTCCACTGCTGTTCTGCATCATCTCTGCTATTCCCTATTTTCCCCTTTTGATGCTGCAGGAGCCATTTGATGCTGTGGGAAGCTGCAGACAGCTGAGTGAGGCATACGCTCCTGGTTGAACATTTCACTAAGGCTGTGTGATGAGTAGCTGATTAGCATCACCTAATCATGCTGGCTTAAGATCAAAGCCAGGATTCTGGCTGGACTGAAAAGGGACACTGATGAGTGCTCGGGTAACCCAAAAGTGAAAGAGGGAGCTCAGGGTCTGTCTCCTCAGCAGTCTCATCTTCCTGACAGATCTCAGTGCAAGTCCTGATCCAAGCTGTCAAAGCATTTGGCATTTCTGCAAGCATCAGCCAGAGAGCAGTTCTGCCCCTCTGCACACATGGGGAGCAGGTGTCCTCTGGCAGGAGCCCTGTAACTGCAGATAGTCACTCAGATATGCACCTCAGAGTGGGTAAAGAGCCAGCCAAGGGTGTCCTGACTGCACTGTAAAGAAATGGAAGGTTTTTCCTAGGTCTGGTGGGGTATAGGAGAACCTGGTACTGTGGTGGTAGAACTCAGTCTGAGGCTTTTTCTCTGTTTTCAAGTTTTCAGCTGTACCGGGGTCTGGCTGGGATGGAGTTAACTTTTTTCATAGCAGCTCATATTGTTACTATAAAGAAGGCATTTCTTCTTGAATGGATGTGGACTGGAGTTTTTCTTGCAGGCATACTGATCCCCAGAAGACGGGAGGAACAATAGATCTTGACAGTATAAGTTCTCTTATTTTTATATAGTTACATCCACCCCAGGAGATCACTGGCATAACAATTACTGTAATGTTTGGCTTGATTTCTGGTTGTTTTTTGGTTTTTTGGTTTTTTGGGGCTTTTTTTGTTGTTTTTGTTTTGTTTTGTTTTGTTTTTTGTTGTTGTTGTGTGTGGTGGGTTGTTTTTGTTTTTGTTTTTTCTTTACAAATGGAAACCTATACTCTTAAATGGTAATTTTAACAGAAAGAAAATCCATTGAGACCAGCTGCGTGTCTGCCAGTGGGAGCCCATGCAGCTAGCTGTCTTTCTAGGCTGGTATATTTTTGGTGAATTCTCTTGGGTTTCATTTTTCACACATATCACATGGACTGAGAGACAAGGATGCTCACAGCACATGAGCAGTTCTGTACTGATAGGCATACTCACTGGTTGTAATTCTTTTTGCTTTCATTAAAAAGAGTTGATGGAAGAGAGAGAGAGAGAGATAGGAGTGTTTCTGTGCAAGGCACTGGGGAGTCCTCATCTAGAAAGCTGGGTACGAATTCTGGTCACGAAAGAGGAATTCAGACTGGAGCAGGTGTTGAGAAGAGCTACTGGGATGTTTAGGGCAATGGAGAGTCTATCATACAAGAAGAAACTAGGAGAGTTTGACTTGTTGAGTCCAGCAAAATGAAGGCTGAGAGGGAATAAGATTGCTCTCTGTGACCACGCTGAAAGATAAGCACCTGGGAGAGAGAAGAGGTGTTTAAGCTACAGAGGATGGTGTTGCATGAGAGGGAGTGGATAAAAACCAGCCATGAATAAATCTAGACTTAGAAAAAAAGTTTCTAATCATCAGAGCAGAAAGATTTTGAACAGTCTGCCTTACAAAGTGGGGGTAGGGTACCCCTCACCAAAGGCACTAGGCTTAAACAGGAATGAAGTATGTCTCTGAAAAGACGGTAAGGTATAGCTGGCCGTGCTGGCGGAGGTCAGGGCTCCTTGACCTGGGAAGCCCGTCCTAGCCTTGTGCTCCCAAAGTGGCAATTTACTGAAGAGGATGAGCAGAAGTGCAGGCATCCTATCAGCCTTGCATCACCTCAACGGGGGGATGGCCTGAAATTGTCACCCGAGTGCTGAGATACCCAGGGAGCTGCAGATAGGTGTGACAACCAAGGTCACAGCATAATGTGAAAGAAAGTGTGGGCTGAACAGATGTGGCAGTTCCCCCCTCCTGCCAGTTTTCCTGTGCAGGGCTGGCTTTAAGCAGCAGTTTTATAAATCCCTCCAAGGACCTGTGTTATCATGCTAGCAGTGGTGGCTCAGGAGATATTTATGCCACATTTTGGGAATCCATCCTGCTTTGGCACAGCATTAGCTCTCAAACAGTGACCCCACTGTGGGTTGTGGTGCATCAGGAGAGAAGCAGCAGCTGGACCAGTCTGGGGAAAGAGAGGAGCAGTGGCAGCAGGGAGAAGGAGAAGTTTTAGCAATACCTCAGGCCAATGTGTATTCAAATTCAGTAAAATGTGGCTTTTGGTGCTCAGCTGAAAGGAGGTTTCAGACACTCAGTTGATGTAGTCTCCCACTGACATCCACTTAGGGTGCCCTTGCTTTTGCAGAGATGAAAATGTGTTCAACCGTAGCTGTCTTCTGTAGCATCTGCTGCTGAGGAGAGCCTGATCCTGAGCACTGGAAACCACCCAGGACCAACAGCTCCTACATTACTCCTCTGGACAATGTGTTCCTGTGTGCTCTACCAGTGTCCTCCTCTGGCGGGGACTGTACTCCAGGGAAAGGGAACTGGCTGCTGCAGCAGCAGCGCTGCGTTGCTCTTGCAATGCTGGCAGGGTCTGTCACTGTGGTGGCGTTGTGGGGCCTGGCTGGACTCTTCCTCTGAGCACCCCACCCAGGAAGGCTGTGGAATCATAGAATGTCTTGAGTTGGAAGGGACCCACAAGTATCATCAAGTCCAACTCCTGTTCCTGCACAGGACAACCCCAAGATTCACACCGTGTGTCTGAGCGTGTTGTCCAATCACTTCTTGAACACTGTCAGGCTTGGGGCCATGACACCTCCCTGGGGAGCCTGTTCCAGTGCTCCACCACCCTCTAGGGGAAGAACCTTTTCCTAATGTCCAATCTAAAACTCCCCTGGCACATCTTCTTACCATTCCCTCGCATCAGGGCTGGCATGCCCACAATCTGTCGTTAGCCCTTTCTATCCATGTCGCTGCTGGACACAGCGGAGGGGCTGGGCTCCCACTGTCCCCCTGGTTGACCATTGCTGTGTTCAGGGCCTTGCTTGCCATGCAGGGAAGGGCTAAAGAGCAGGAGAAGATGAAACAGCGCAAGCATGAGTTGCTCTTGAGCCTTCCTCACAAGGCTGCAAGTGGTATTGTGTTTAACCACCACATTAGCTTTCCAGGATCATACTTTGCAACTCAACGGAGAATTTGTCTTGCACTTTCAGAGCTGGCAGCCGGGAGCTGATGTTGCTTTGTGCCGAACAAGCCGTGTTTGATCCCTCTCTGTTTTTCCCTCTTGCCGTTTTGCTGCCGGGGATAGAGGTCAGCGGGGGAAGTTGTTGGCTGGATCCTACAAGTGTGTGTGAAGTTAGAAGATTAGAGCAGGCTCATCACAGAGCAGAGAGGGGAAGGCAGGAGACCTGATCCCGGGGTGGGTTGTGACATCCTCTAGCAAAAGGGGTTCATGTTCCTCGGTGAGTGCAGTGGGGTGGGCTTCAGGTGCTTATTTGTGTGTGCAGGAGGCTGCTGAGTTTTGGCCTGCTGCACAGATATTGTCTTACAGAAGAGATGATCAAAGGGTGAACAGAGAAAAGATGATTAAAGAGGAGTGTAGGAATTATGACACAGAGGTGTTGCCACAACGTGCTTTGGAGAAAAAGGGCAGAAAATGCAGTCTGAAACCACACTGTTTATTTATTTTTTCTGCCAAGTGAGGTAAGAGATGTGTCTTGCTGGTGAAGCAGCACGCCGTGTTTCATTAATCCTAGCAGCTCACGTCTTCTCACTAGCACGGCTCTGGCTGAGAACTGTGCTATTGAGTCTGCTTTAAAACTATTTATTTATTTGGAATTACAACAATAATTAAAAAAAAAAGAAGTTATCCCAAGTTCAAGGCGACCCAATACATCATCAATAATGCTGTAAAATCCCCACCAGGTTAAAGTAATCATTTAAACAGCAGCTTCACTAGGTCCTATAGGGCTTCCTTCTTGCCTCTTCATCTCTGTAGACTCTACATATCATCCGCCTCTTGCAGTCATCATTGAATTTACCTTGAAAAGGCCCCCCCAAAGGCAATAAACTACCCCTACTCCATCTCCGTAGCGCAGGGCTGTAGCTGCCATGCTGCTTTCTCTGAGGCAGGACAGGCAGTGCTCTGGTGAGCCCCCAGCTCTCGTGCATCCTCCTGCTCCTCCTCACCCCTTGTAGCCCCCACCTTGGCAGTCTCACATCCAGCCTGGAGAGCCCATGGTAGGGCTTTCCGACCACATGCCACCTCTCAGCAGCATGCCCGTCTGTTTGCCAGAGGGAAGCTTGGGGCTGAGAGCTGCTCAAGTGATAGTCACAGCATCAACTGCGACGAGCGTTACAGTGACATGCTGGGAAATCAATGCATGGTGTGACAGTGCCCTGTCAGGAGGAGAAGCAGGGGTCACTGGGATTAGGAATCAAGCACCAAGACCTGAGCAAGGCAAAGTGAGTAGTGAAACCTCCAGCCTTGGTGTTCACCAAGAGGGGAGGTGTGGATGCCTAAGCCTCCCTCTCCTCTTCTTTGCTCTCTTTCTCACCTATCAATTGGAATAAGCCTAAGTGCTTTCAAGAAGGAGAGGAAAAAGACATCTCCCCTACTGAGACAGAGCTTGCTGTGGAGCCCAGGAAGGCAAGTTTGCAGGAGTGCAGCTGTTGCCCTGCACTGTGCATTGGGCAGCAGGCGTGGGAGGAAAGGGACCAAGCAGTGGGGCCAACTCCTCACTCCTGCCCTCATCCTGTCTGCATGCTGCCAGATGTCCCCTCCTAACCTGAAATCCAGGGGCCAGGAACCACAGTGGGCAGTCCTCCCTCCAGATGGAGGCGATGATTGCTGCTGAAGGTCCCAAAGCATTCTCCTGCTGCCAAAGCATTACCCCTTTGCTGCCCTCCTGTGACATGGCTCAACCCCATTGTCTGCATTTTGCACGTGGGGAAACAGAGGCTGAGGGAGATGTGTGAGGACAGACTAGGATCCTTTCTCCACAACCCATTTCTGCCCATCTTCTCTTGGCTGGTTGTTAGGTGGTTGTTAGCTACTCTGTGAGAACTGGAAACACATCTGTAGCAGCTAGAAATGGTGCTGTCACTAAAAACCTCAGGTGTCAAACTTTTTTATGTTTGTTTACGAGACAACAAGGAAGGCTAAACAGGCATGGCAGCAAGATTTTTTGTCCTGTATCTGTGGTTTGAATTGGTGCTAAGATCAATAGTTCCTTAGTCCCTGCATTGATTGTGCAAGACATGACCATCACCACTAGCTGGTCCTCCTGTTAACCGCATCAGCAGATGTCAAAAAATTAAACCCGAAACTGTAAGGAAAAGCAAAATGGATGGATTGCAAATCGTTTATTAGCGTTCACTGATGCTGATGGTAGTGCTTTCAATAAGCCTAATGAAAAGCGTTTGACTGTCTCTGTGAACTTGATTATTGATTATTAGTGAACGATAAGAGTAATTTGATATCTTGCTGATGCCATGCTCCTATTGCATTGCAGTTAAAATGTCAGTTAACATGCCATTTAATATTCTATTAGTATTGAATTAGCACTTATTACACTGTGAAAATCATCACCATAAATCCTTATTAAATCGTGATCCATACAGCTGGGTGGCATCTCTGGCAGACTAAGAGGGTGTGTGTGTGTAGACAGACATACTGAGATGCATCATCCATGTGGAATGCATGTGTGGAGTGTGCCAGCACTTGGAATTTCCACATTTGTACATGGATTTTTCCCTGACAGTTTGTGAGGAACATGTATGCTATACAGAGCAGCTCAAATCCATTTCACTTACTCTTCCCATTTTCCTCCTTTCCCTCTCCTTCCCTTTCCTCCTTGCTGGGAAAGCAGCCCGATGGTGCCGGTGCAGTGTGCTGGATCTGCTGGTGCCCAGTGGGTTTTCAGAAGTGACAGAAACTTCAGCTCCCACTGACTTCAGCTTCAGCTGTTGATCTGCTCACCCTCTCACCGTCATCCCCCTCGAGATTTTCACAAATCCAGGATGAGCAGGGAGAGGTTATGAACACCTTTGAAAGGACCTAACCCCTGATTCTCGGTGCCTTTATGACTCTATGTAGAAATGTTTGTGCAAGAAAGCTGGTGACTCTAAGGCAGCTGGCTCTGGAAACAGTCTGGGTGTCCGTACAGGGCCACTGCCCCCCAGCCCTGGGGCACAGTGCCCTCCCTGGGTCCTTGCTTCCAGCTCCCTGGGCTGGTGATTACAGCCTGGGGCGGCAAACTGAACTGAGGCACCACCACGTCACAGTGGTGGTCACGTGTAAGTGGCTGCTCATGGATTCATCTGCCTCCTTCTTTTTTACGAGGAGCAGCTTTTTAAAAACAACACAGATCGCAGCTGAGAGCTCATCTCAGGGCAAGTGCCTGCCCGGCCTCAGGGGCAAACCCTCCCTCCCCTCCCTTGGCTGGATGCCAGTGGTGCTGGATGGGGTCTGTTGGGCTGCTCTCTAAAGCATATGTTTTTTCAGATCAGGCAGAGCTGCTTCCAGTTTGGCCAGTGGTGTGGGCCTCCTGTCAACACCCATGTAGCCTGGCTTTCCTCCTACCCACAAGTAACCCCAGAACAACTCAGAGAGCATCCATGGGTGTGCGAGAAGGGAGGGCGTGAGAGGTGCCGCCCATAAGGGTAGGGTCACATTGCAAGGGGCGGCAGCTGCAGCGCAGCATGAATGAAATGCATTCAAACAGAGGAACTTGGAAAATGCCTGACCCGTGCTAAGAGGCTGTATGAAAGCCTACCGTCAAATATTTGTCTTATCTTGAAGCAATAATCTTTATCCTCTCTCTTTCCTCTTTCAAATATAACACATGCATGAACAGTGGTGGGGAGAGGTGCTGGGTTATTTGGATGCCAGGAGGCTGTGGGCAGAGCTCTGGGGGGTGAAAGGGTGAGAGCTCTGGATACTGAGCTTCCCTATTATCCTCAGAGCAAACATGGTATGAGATACCACAAGGCAAAGGGAAAGGGACCTGGGGGTCCTGGTGGACAACAGGATGACCATGAGCCAGCACTGTGCCCTTGTGGCCAGGAAGGCCAATGGCATCCTGGGGTGTATTAGAAGGGGGGTGGTTAGTAGGTCCAGAGAGGTTCTCCTTCCCCTCTACTCTGCCCTGGTGAGACCACATCTGGAATGTTGTGTCCAGTTCTGGGCCCCTCAGTTCAAGAAGGACAGGGAACTGCTGGAGAGGGTCCAGCATAGGGCAACAAAGATGATTAAGGGAGTGGAGCACCTCCCTTATGAGGAAAGGCTGAGGGAGCTGGGTCTCTTTAGTTTGGAGGAGACTGAGGGATGACCTTATTAATGTTTATAAATATATAAAGGGTGAGTGCCACGAGGATGGAGCCAGGCTCTTCTCGGTGGCAAACAATGACAGGACAAGGGGTAATGGGATCAAGCTGGAACACAAGAGGTTCCACTTAAATTTGAGAAAAAACTTCTTCTCAGTGAGGGTGCCAGAGCACTGGAACAGGCTGCCCAGGGAGGTTGTGGAGTCTCCTTCTCTGGAGACATTCAAAACCCGCCTGGACATGTTCCTGTGCGACCTCACCTAGGTGTTCCTGCTCCAGCAGGGGGATTGGACTAGATGATCTTTTGAGGTCCCTTCCAATCCCTAACATACTGCGATACTGTGAAACCCTCTCAGCCTGAGCCCGGCCCTGGTGGGTACGGCTGCCAGGGTGAAAGAGGAATTATGTCTCCATGTTTTCTACAGCTCTGGGCCTCTTATATGAGACACAGCGGAGAGCAAGCAGGATGTGCCTCCTCAGTGGCATCTCCTCATGTCTTCTGTGCAAGCCACCTTCTGGAGGTGTGAAATGGTCCAGAGAGCAGGTGCCTTGGCCAAAGATGCATTTGTCTTCACAGCACCTTCTCCGTTCTCTGTCAAGGAGCAATACACTTGTCATGCACTTGTAACAGGGTTAGTCTGTCCTCTGCCTTGCAATCACTGGCAATCACAGCTGTGGCAATTGCTGGTCCCGCTGCTCCTCCTCTGCCTGCTGCCCCCAGCTGTCATTCTTTCTCTCCCATCTCAAATGGGATGTTCACTGGACATGCTGTGTGTCACAGGGATGGCAGTGACACCCCCACAGGTGATCCTTTTCAGCCTGAAATCTGCACTTGCCTGCACAAGTGGGCAGGTGCGCATCGACAAGGACCTGTGTGTGTGTGTGTGTTAGGATGACAGTGTCTGAGGAGTGAATCCCTCTTTCCACAAAGTCATTTCTTGTCAGTGGGGTGGAGAGGGGAGATATACTATAGCTTCCTCCCCTTGTGATGCTGAAACTGGGGGATGAAGCAGCTGTGCCCTGAGCTGCTGGAGCCATGAACCTTTGCCCTCCAGGCTGGCAGGGGGCAGGGGGCTGGGAATGTAACTCTCTTGTATACTTAACTTTTGAAAGTGAGGGAGAGCATGGGAAGAACTCCTTCTGACATTTCCCATTGGCAGGGTTAGAAGGGATTTGGTGACCAGGATCTCTTGTGGCCTTCCAAAGTCATTTTTGGTAAAGATGTAGGCCACAGACAAAAGGAAGAGAGAACAGGAGGCATGGCCACCCCAAGTCCCATGGTTTCATGAACCAAAGGTTTCTGAAACCCTTCAAAAAATCATTGCAAAATACGTGGCCATGGGGCAGTGATGGTTCACTGGCAAGGCAGGAGTGTGCTTGTGGAGTTTCTGAGCAAAGTAGTAAAGGGAAGGGACAAAATGGAAATGATGGAGAGGTTTGTTAATCTCCCCCCTCACCTTTCTCACCCTCTGCAGATGTTATGTAGAAGACAAAAGCTCCAAGGTGGCCTGGTTAAACCGTTCCGGCATCATTTTTGCTGGAGAGGACAAGTGGTCTCTGGACCCTCGAGTAGAGCTGGAGAAGAGAAACCCCCTGGAATACAGCCTGCGGATCCAGAAAGTAGATGTCTACGATGAGGGGTCCTATACGTGTTCAGTGCAGACGCAGCATCAACCCAAGACTTCCCAGGTTTACTTGATTGTGCAAGGTAAGTAACATGGCTGAGCAGAGAGCTAAGAGCAAAAGACACGGTGGGTGGAGGGATCTGTATCTTAGAGAAACCCCAGGGTCTGTAGCCTGCATGTCCCTTACGTTTACAACAGAAGCCAGCAGAACTGTTGTGTTCCACTGCAGCGTGGCAGGACTTTGCTGTCAGTCTGTCCTTACAAAAGTGGTGACAGAGCAGGGGACACCAATGATGCCAAGACATATTCTAGTAAAATGCAAACCTGGCTCCTGGCTGTGGTTGTTCTGGCGCTGAGGGGAAAGCATTTGTTTATGACACTTGTCAGAACATCGTGTTTGCCTCATCTCTTTCCAAGCAGCCCTTTGGTTTCTTTGCCTCCTTCTTCCTGAGATTTCCTTTATTTTTTCTTGTGTCAACAGGCTACTGTGTTGTGTTTTGTGGCCTTCCATTGTCAACTCTTTGCAAGGCTGAGGAATTAATTTTCCTAGGTGTTTTTCTGTGCTGGGTCACTGGTTTGCAGGGCATGCTGTCACTAGGCATGTGTGAAACCCAGTACCTGAGGTAGTTGCTGTATACCTTCTGTTGCCCTTTCCTCATTTAGCTTATCTCCTCCAGTGTGTGTTATAGGAAACTGGCATTCTGACCCAGCATTCCTCTAGTTGTCTACCTGCATTCATGGTATAAGAGAGAGTAAACATATCAAGGAGTTCACCAATTACTGGTAAAGGCATTATGGAGTTTACTTGTTCCATTCTGTCCAGACCAGAATACCAAACAAGCGAGTTTATTCAGTTTTGTTTTGGTTTGCTTTTAATCTTCACACCATTCTGTTTATCTGTCGATTTATCTAAAATATTTATAGAGCAGCTTAGATAGATAGGTATGTATGAATGTGTTCGATACATACTACAGATACGTTTGGCTTGTACATAATCATTGAGACAGGAGTTTGTTATTTCTCCTGATTTGTCTAGGAACCTGAAAGGCCACAGATTTTATTTCCCCCAGCAAGTGTTTGAATTGCTCTGGCTATAAATGCATGCATGAAGGGACTCTTCCTCTTGCTGTTGTTTCTTAGCAAGCACAGGACTAGCTAGTGTATCGGGTGTTTATCTGCCAGGTGAAGTCCAGACGTATGGTCAGAGGTGATGCTTCACATGTGAGTGTAGTGAGACAGAAAGCTCCTTCTTTCTCTTCCTGAACAAAATCCTCCCCCAGCAGCGTGAAGAGCAGCACACACCAGCACACAGAGCAGCTCTCCCGGCTTGTCTGGGTGTTTGCTGGAGTGCACTCGGTGTGAAATGCGCTTGCCAGGACTGGAGGTGCACCCTACCTCCCCGCTAGCTACAGCGCCGCATAGCTAACCGGCTGTGGGTGGTTTGTTGCTGGTAAAATCTGACAGCAGTCATTTTCCATTTACCTGTCAAGAAAAATATAGGTACAAATGAATTGTAGAGCCACATACATGTATTATTAATATTATTTGTGCCTATTAGATATGGGCCTAAGGAGGAAAATGGAGTTCTCTAGCTTAGCTTTTGCCTAAATGCATGGGTGTCCAGCTCTGAACTACTGCCACCTTTCTAAGGATGAGAAAATTCAGGTTTTGGCACGCCTAAACTCTGGATGCCTGTGAACAAGGTATCTGTGGATAATCTTTGTTTAATGCCTGCCACAGATCTAGCAAAAGACTCATTATGATATCGTGCTTGCCTTTAAAGCTCCATGTCATGTAATCCTGTAATTAGAGGAAACTCATAGCTTTGATCTTTCTAAAACTAAATTTCATCTTGTAGGAAAAATCTATGCAAAATATAAATACAAAATCCTTTAAAATTTGGAAAAGTTAGACTCATCATTTCAAACCATGTTTTTATTTTTTTAAAACTAATAAATAATTAATTTTAAATAATCTTAACTAATAAAACTAATTCATTAGAAAATAGTATAGGTTAGAAAATATCCTTTTTCTCTCTGAGTATCATTTTCTCCTATTGATTATTATTATTCTTTGATTTGCGGGTTGTCTACCTGAAAAATAGTCTCCCGCTAGCACAAATTGGTTTGGATATTGAGTCATGATAAGCTTTTTAGTTATATTTATTTAATGTAGTTTTTTTACTTCTCTTGGTTTTGTGTTCATAAATTAAAAAATATCAGCTACGTGAAGCTCTGCGCATCCCAAACATAAAAATAAATAAATAAACAAGAGGAAATACGGATCCTGAAAAAATAAATAACAGGTTGGTCAGCTGGTCTGTGGGGTAGTCTGACAGGATTTCTGGAATGATAATCAGTGATTCCCTTCAAAAAAGGCCAGGGAAACTGAAACAAGCCAGGGTCAGAAATTCCTTGCCAGCCAATCTCCCCCCATTCAACTCCCTAATCTATATGGCCACTGTGAAGCCCCAGCCCTTCTCACCCCTAGAAACAAATGGAATAGATACAGCAGAGACTAACAGGTAGGCAGATACTAGAGGGGTGCTGGGAGCCCTTGAAGCTAGAGAAGACCATGTCCATTTCTACAGTGCCAGCTGAAATACATGGGCTTTGGTGTATCCCAAGGATTCACTGTGTTTAGATCACTGCAGGCTAATGGAATTACATTCTAGGAGCGAGTCCCTTCCTCCCTCAAAAAAATCAGCTTTCCCTGGGGTGAGCTCTGCTGCATGAACTCTGCTATCCGGATCTGCAGGGGTACATACAGAAAGAGGGACATTACCTCTCTAACATGTGCGCCCCTGTCCTTTAGCATTTCCAAGGGAAAAGCCAATTATTTCTCATCAGCCAGCACCAGTTTCTGTGTAGACAGCCCACTTGGTCTGCGCCTTTGCTCTCTGGCTTAAGTGTATGTGTCCATTGATGGGAGTACTCTCAGCTGAGACATATTGCAAAGGTCTAAAAGAGGGGTAATGAAACAACACTTAAGAAAAAAATCACAACTTCGTAGCTAAAAGTAGAAAAAAGGGCTCTTACAAAGTCTTTCCTCCTTTTCAAACTCAAAGCCAACTTTGCTGGTAGAAGTAGGTGTTCACCACCAAAAGATTCATTAGTATAACCATGGCCATCTGTTCTGTGTTTCTGACTCAGGTGGCCAGCACTGCTTGCAGGGTGGGTTGAACTGGAGGCAGCTGTCTCTGCCCAGGTCCAGTTGCCACCAGATGCTGATACTGCACTCTCTGCACTGGGGTGAATGCATGAAGAGACCGCTCTGAACTACCACCTCACTCAAAGCCTTTCATGCTGCCTCCGTTGGGGTGTAATGGCTACTAGCGACTCTTTCCATTTATTACCCCAAGTATTTCTGCTGGGGTTTGATCAGAGGAGCAAAAAGCTGGAAGGACTCACCAGAAAGGATCTGGTCTTTCCGCATGCAATGAGACAAGGTCAGCTATACTATGACTGCCCCTAACAGGTGTTTTTTCAAGACACCCTGTGCCTGTATAGCCAGTGCACGGTCATTATTTCACTCCCCTTGTGCTTGGAAAGCTCTTATTAACATATGATCCAAATTGATTTTGCTGTCAATTATTTCTGGTCTTTCCAAGACACATGGTGATAATTTCTCCTCCTCTTCCTCAAAACTACCTTTTACTTGCTAGAAACCCATTAACCCCTGTATCTCAGACCTTTCTAGTCCAGCTTAACAGGCTCCCTACTTCTCGCAAGTCATATTTTCTAACCCTCAGGTCATATGTATTTCACTGTCTGTTTTCTTAAGTGTACTATGCAAAACCAAAGCAAGAGTTCCAGTTCAGGACTCAGTTGTGCAGATAAAAGTACCAGTCATGTTTTGTATATCATGCTTCACTTGTCTAAACCCAGATTAAGATGAGATTTACCTTTTATTATAAGAGTGCCTCATTGCTTTCTCTTATGTAGTCTCCCTGTTGCTCTCTGTTACTGGTCTGCAGCACAGTCTGCGGCTCATTCCCCACTTCTGTATTTGAGTGATAGTTGTTTTTTCACCCCTTCTGCAGCAGTGCTTTGTACTTACTGTTGTTGGATGCCATCTGGAGGGTTTCTCCATGGACACCACTTCTTCAGTTTACTTATGATCGTGGTCTCCAAAGCACTTGCAACTGCCCTCAACTTGGTGTCATTGACAAAAGTCAGGTGCCTTCTTTCTGTTCCATCATGAAGGTGTTAATTAAAATATTGAAGATATCAGGGTACAAGAGCCGACTGTGGTAGCAACCCACTAAAACCTCAATCCCTGGCGGATAGTCATCCATTGATTTCAGCTCTTTGAAGCATCCTGACGGTGATTTAACATCTACCATATTCTCTTAACTTGTTCAAGAGACTGTCGAGCCTTCTGAAGTCAAAATATATCACATCATCACATATAGTGTTCCTGCATTATCTGCTATGCCAGAAATCCTGCCAAAAAAGGAAATGAGGCTGGGGTGACATGATATGTGCTTGCCAAAAGTACATTGATTATATTTTCCTTTATTGTATTTTTATCCTCTAGGTGTTTATAAATGAGATGTTTAATCGTTCATTCCAATATGTTGACTAACTTGTTCCAGGAGAATGAGTCGTAATGGGGACACAGTGGCTGCCCCTTTCCCAGCATTACCTTGGGTTCTTGTTCTTTTATCCTCAATCCCTTTCTCAGGCGTTAAATATTAGTCATTACTTGTCTCATCAGGGTCACACGCACAAAGGCACAGAGATCTTAACAAGCCTGGGGTTTAAAAGCTTTTGCAATAAAGACTTAGGCCTATCTAAGTCTGGCTAATGTAATAACTCAACTAGGAGCAAGTGATGGTTGCTGTATTTGCTGTCCAGAGCCTTTGCAACAAGGCATCATTGTGAGTGGAGATGGCTGGGAACTTTTTGGTGAAACTAAAAGATTTCACTGTTTTTGGCTTTGATTAAAATTTAATCAGGAAGGTTTTACAGGTCTGAGGTGCTTTTTCTGGTCAATGCTCAGAGGAGAAAAAGGCATAGCATTGCCACAGCCTGTCTAAAAGCTGGAGCATTGAGCTGAGGTATGGAGAACTCGCATTCGCATTTTTGCTCAGATCCTGGGACTCCTGCAGGCTCACTAACATTTCTTGTGATTCCCAGTTATTGGTTGTTCCAGGGACGTGGGCTCTCCCTTGGTTTAATGTTTATTTCTTGAAGAAAAAATCAAAAGGGCTTTGTCATTTTGGCAAAACAAAAACAAATTTGTAAACAACAGCAGCAAATTTTCATGAAGAGGAATTCTTGTTTACTGCCCAGCCCTAATCACAAACTCAAAGTCAAATGTATAGCGGCTAAAAGCCAAAGCCTACAGTTTTCTTTCAAACTGATACGCATTAATGTGTGAAAAGAACCACAGGGTGTAGCCTTTCTCCATTATACATTGCCTTTGTAGAGCTCCTTGCCTGCAAAGGTTCAGAGTGACCATTCATTGTTTCAAAGTGGTATAAAGATGTATTTGTTGTTGCTGGGATTTAACCATAGAAAATCTACTATTAACTCTATGTGATAGATTAGCTGTGCCCCCTCACAGTCCACTTCTCTGAAATAAAAGGGCTTTGTGCGGGTGACTGGTAAAGCACCAAAGAGCTAAATCCTTTACCCAGAGAGGCAGCTGAAGCCAGCCAGGCTGCCCCAGCGTAAGCTCCGCTTAGCCAGCGAGCCCCTCGCTGGGAGCCGAGTCTAGGCCTGAGGAGGGAATGTGGTGTGCACCATCCCCTCAGCCCTTGCCCCCATTGCTGGGGACAGTGGTAGGGAAAGAAAATGCTTTAGACTTTGGGGCTGTGAGAAGAGTTTCTGAACAGAAGTGGAGCAACGCACGCAAGTGTGTTTTACAGGAGCCTGAAGCTGGAGATCAGGTGGAGGTAACTTCTGCTGATCATCAGTCTTGGGCCTGAGGTGATGAACCATGGTGAGGTTTGTCTGGCCAAACATAGACGTTACTGCTGGAGTGGGTCTCTTTGGACTCCCTGTGCCATGAGTGAGGAGAAGCAGGCTCTTCTCAGACACCATCCACAGAATCACAGAATCTTAGGGATTGGAAGGGACCTCAAAAGATCATCTAGTCCAATCCCCCTGCCAGAGCAGGAACACCTAGATGAGGTTACACAGGAAGGCATCCAGGCAGGTTTTGAATGTCTCCAGAGTAGGAGACTCCACAACCTCCCTGGGCAGCCTGTGCCAGTGTTCTGTTGCCCTTACTGAGAAGAAGTTTCTTCTCAAATTTGAGAAGAACACCTCTTGTGTTCCAGTTTGAACCCATTACCCCTTGTCCTGCCATTGGTTGTCACCGAGAAGAGCCTGGCTCCATCCTCGTGACACTCACCCTTTATATATTTGTAAACATTAATGAGGTCACCCCTCCAATTCATGCTAAAGTAGCCATCCAAAATTCATCAGAAGAACTGACCAGTGGAAACATCAGCTTCCTTCCACGGCTGTAGAGGAGAGTCCAGGCTGAGCAGTCCGTATGGTGCCATGCATCCTTTCCAGACCCGTTTAGGTCATCCTCTTTATTCAGTTTATTCCCTGCCGGAACACAGAGTTAGTGGCTGTCAGTTTTTGCGACGGGTCACTGGGAGGCCAGAGCCGGGCTGGTTTTGAGCTCAGCAGAGCGGTGGTGGGAGCCTGTTGTCCCTTGGCACGCCTGGCCTTCCAGCTCCTTCGGCCAGCACTGGAAGCAGGGTGGTTTGAGGAGAGCTGAAGCTATTTTGCCTTTGCTAGCCAGACAATAAGGATGGAGTCAGATGCCATTTTCTGAGATATGTGTGCTTTCCCTCTTTGTGGGCGTGGAGCCCAGAAATCGGAGGGATCTTTCTGAGCGCTAACACTGTAGTGTTTTCAATTCCAGGGAGCCTGCAGTAGGTAGGAATGAGCACAGACCACTTTGTCTTTTTCAGGACATAGCCCCAGTGGGAAAATGACAGCAAATTTGGCATGCTGTTGCAAAGAATAATGAGATAACTTGGGAGTATGAATTTTCTGGGAGGAAGAAAAAAGATCATTTTTCTGGGAGCAGTGGGGGAGAAGAAGAAAAGATTGGAGGGAGGAGATAAATTCAGATTACTACAGGGACTGGGAGAGACAGAACCAGTATGCTTGGAAGGAAGTGACAGCGGATCAGTTTGATGGGGAAAATAAGCTGAGAGAGCAGGGAATCATCTTGGGGAACTGACACACGGTAGATCTTGCTTCCCCCCTTCTGCTGTTACCATGGACCATCGTCTCCTACTGGCAAAATAATTCTAGAATTTCAGGCACACAGTAGTATTGATGGCAATCTTGCTAGGTTTTGTGTGCTGGTTTGTTTTGCCCAAACTCATAAATTGCAGGAAACTGCACCTGGTGTTTCATAGGTTACCGAGGAACTTCCTGCCGCTCACCATCTAGTATTTTTATGGCTTCCCCATAGTGTTCTGATGCCTCTTAACTCCTGTTTTCCTATCTCCAGGCATGGCTGGAGTGTTACCATGCAGCATAGGGTTCAGCTTTGTTATATAGGCTGGATCTCAGTACTTTTCAGTGCATAAATCAGGAGGTTTTTCTGGAAATATTTTGGTGCTTGCTTTGCAGGTGCAGGCAGGAGACAAAAACAGAATACTTCAGAAAATGCTTACTCATTTTGGAGAAAGCAGTATTGCATCAAATACATGAAATGCTTTCTTATGGCTGGGAGGAAGGATCTTGATATGATAATGCAACTTCTTAGTGATATAAATCAGCTTAGCTTGAGTGGTGTCTTTGGAGCAGTATCAGCTGATTTTTTGTGATTTGACTCTTGATTCAGACCTGAGCTCTAAAAGATTTTGTCTTGTTATTTCTCTGTCTGGTTGTCTCAGTCTACTGTCCCAAGTCTTAGCCTGGAATATATGACAGTGGAGTAGGGACAATATTATGCTCTAAACTCCAAATACAATAAGAACCTAGTCCCACCACGAAGTCTGCTAACCCTTGAGAGAGTACAGATTACCATTAATCATAAATCCAAGTGTGTTTCTGCTCCCACTGGTGAAAAAGCAATGGCCTTGATAGCACAACAGAGTTGCCTTGACCTGTTGTGAGCCTTGAAATTTGACTGAATTTGCCCGCAACAGCATGTGGACCTTTGGACATCCTAAGTCATAGATTGCCATTGCTTGCTCCCTCCATGATGGCTGGTGTCTTGCCAATAGTGAGTGTACATTTTTTTCCCACATCATCTTGAGATCTTTTTGCAGAGAATATTAATAAACAGGAATAAATATCTTACTCATTGCACATTGCAGGCCTGTGACAGTTTAGTAGCTTGAAAATGAGAAAAAAAAAGGTTTCTTAGAAAAAGTCTCAAAAATATCTGATCTGAAGCTTTGTATTTCTAGTCCAAAATATAGAGAAAAGATGTGTAGCTAATCTCCACTAGAAACTTGTCCTTTTATATGCCAATACAGATGAAAGCTAAGTTTAACCATGCTCCACATTTTTCTGTCTCAGATCAACCTTTTCCCTAGCTTTATGGTCCATTTTATTTTTTTCTTTTCTTTTCCTTGAAAGAAATACTGCCAGGTTGAGGTTAGCCGCATTTGGGGTTTGCTCATTTGAGCTTTTATTACATTCAAGCCCTAGAGATGCTGGGAGTAGCTTGGCTTCCTAAGGAAACAAGGCTTGTATGGGTTTATTTGCATGGTTATGCTGTTTGCCTGTCCTCCTGCTTGGCAGTCCTCTGCTCAGCTGACCCCAGCACCCCATGTACCTGCTGTGACCTTGCCCCAACAAGAGCTCCTGCCCCTCAAATTCTCACTAGTGGACACCACTGTCCCTCTGCATCCCGTAACTGATGGGACGTGTAAAAGGCTGTCAGGTTGCAGGTTGGTTTGGAGCCAGGTGCTTGCAATTGCCACCTTGACTGAAACTGGTGAAGAGCTTTGAAGGTTTTCCAAAGTACGAGGCACGAGGACTTAGGACATGTAGCTATGGTTAAATCAGGCCTTGCTAATTCTAGCATTTGTGGAACAGAGTGTTCCTTTTGTGTGTTTTTCTTATTTCACTGGTGCCAGTGGAGTTGATACTGCAAATCTGCCATGCTCAAAAACTCCATATGGGATGAAATTCCAGATTCCTGGGGTCCACCAGCTCATGTTCTGTGTTTTTGGCTGCTGTGTTACTGTCTGCTCTCATTGTAGCTCTGTGTTAGTGGATGAGAACCTGGACCAAAACCTTGATTCCACTGAAATTAAAGGGAATTTTGCTTCATTGGAGCCAAGATTTCTTCTGAAACTGGAATGGACTAGAAACAGATTGTAAAATAAACCTAAATTGAGCCAGCAGTTCAAAACCAACAAGACTTGTAGAAAGAAGCAAATTTATTTCCTAATTTGAAAGCTTTCCATTTTACTACTTAATATGAATTAATTACAGAAAGAAAGAAGTTGCCACTTCAAGAAAAGGAACAAGGAGACAGCATTTCTGAAATGAGACTGTCCTTTTAAAAGTGACTTGAAGACTTGAAGGGTGGGGAGAGGTAGGTAGGCATGGTCTCTGTGCTGTGCCTTCCTACCACCACCTGCATCCATCTGCATGGTGGGTACTGACCCCAGCTGACCCATGGTCACCACTTGCTCCTGCCATTTGTCTCTATCCACTTGCTGGCCCTCATCGCTCCTGAGGGAAACGCATTGTCTGTCTTGTTGGTGTGAATGCATGCCATACCTCGTAGGATAAGCCTCCAGCTGCTTCCCACAAAAAAAAAAAACCCAACAAATGGTAAATTGTATTAAGTAATAGCTTTTCAGGGTTTGGATTTTGATGGCTTTTCTCAGAGCTCCAGCTCTTCTTTTTTTATCTTTAGAAACATTGGAATTGCTACCCCGGTAGCAGCTCCTTACTCACCAGAAAGCAAAGAAACATTCTGAGAAAATAATGACTTAATATCACATTTCCTGTATAGCCACTTAAATGTCAGTAGTCGGTTGCTTGGGAAAAAAAAACCCACAACCCTCCAAAATAACAGAATAGCAGATTGGTTTAATAAAGCCTGAGATGTGATAGTTAAGGGGAAAAAATAACTTGCCAAATGTGCACACAACAAAATAGATGAAAAAGAAACAGATACTTAGACATATGGCTTCCATTTACAGTGTATTCAGGCAGGGAGCACTTTCTCAAAACCCAACCACAGCTTTTGAAAATGCCTTTAAAAAAAACCCCCAGATATGGGGTTTTAAAGTGTTAGTCTCCAACAGGAAACAGGAGAAAGGTTATTCCTGGGAAAGAAACAAAGGTTGAAGTGGGTGATCTGAGGGAGGGGGACCATGTGGCTGCGCTCGGTGGCAGCCCTGAGTCTCTGCCTGTCACATCTCAGGCTGTCAGCAGGCAGACCTGTGGCAGGAGCAACCAAGCTCAAGGAACCAAGGAGTCCTGGTGGTGTGTGAAAGGCTGAGAACACGCCCAAGAGATTGGTTTGTTTTCTCAAAGAAACATCAGGAGTGCCATCATTTCTCTGCCTGGCTTTTTCTGAGGGACCCTTTGGAGATGCCCAAACGGGGGTTGTGCACGTTCTCAGTTCTGATATAGAAGAGAGTCATAGAATCATTTCAGTTGGAAGAGGCCCTCAGGATCATCAAGTCTAACCATAACCTAACTCTGGCACTAAACCATGTCCCTAAGAACCTCATCTAAATGCCTTTTAAACCCTTCCAGGGATGGTGACTCCACCACTTCCTTGGGCAGCCTGTTCCAATATCAAAAGGCTGACGCTGCTGAGGCTTAGGCAATGTTACTTTTAAAATTCCCTCCTTCTTCATATATCAGATATTCCTTGCATCGTCTCTTTGATGGCATGATCTTGTACTTCTCTGGCCTTCCACGGAATCTTCTAGGAACATCCTAATTTATTATGTGAATACATATTGGAATGAGGAACAGTTCTTAAAAAAAAACGAAAAGTAGACTACAACATTTTTTCTTCCCATTCCATTAAGGTTACCTTTAAAAAACAATCTGTGAAGAAAAAAAAAATGGATAACTAGGGAGGTCCTCTTTAATGAAATGAGAATTGGATTTTGGTGATAAGTTTTAATTTAGGGCAAATAATTTAATTGGAATGACTCATTAATTTTGGGGTGCGTAAATTGGGCCTCTGGCAGCCTATTATCTTCTTTATTTCTTTCTGGGTCTTCTCTGTCAGCAGTATAAGAAAAGCCTTTTGCCTTTAATAAGGTAAGGAGACACTCCCTTTGAATGTGTGGGGAAAGGACTCTCACAGTGCAGTGATTTTAGCATAATGGCATCTCACCCTTTGGGTGCCCTCAGCTTATAAGCCACTCAAGCTGCAAGACGAGTGGGTTTTCACAGCTTCCTGGCATATGGATACTCAGGTATCCACATAGTATGGGTGATGTGGTGGGCCTGGGACATCTGACCATGGCTGACTTGGACACAGACAGGTTAGCAGCATTCTGCCAGGAATGGTGGTCATGAGTGGGCTAATGGATGCAGGAGACCAGAACTGTGTCATCAGAAGAAGTTGTATGTTTTCTGAGTTAGTGGGTGAGTGGGACATCTACTCACGTTTTATTAACTGGGAGGTTCATCTCTCAACTTTGGTGCGCAGCAAGTAGATCCACTAATGTGTTAAGTGCAGGAAGGGAAAGTAAAACACAGAGAGTAAAGAGCCTTTCAAAGGAAGAGAAGCCAAGAAGGAAGATCCTAGAGCTGAATTCCACATGGCCCTCACGCAGGTGCCGCAGCAGCTGCTCTAGTCTGGAGAGTCTCTTCAAATTGATTGTCCCCTTGTTAGACTGATGGGAATGTCACTTTGGGGTATGTTCCTGTTTTGAATTCCAACAACAACAACAAAATTTCTTTGAGAAGAAGTAGGATAAATCTCCCAAATTACCATAGAACAGACTTCACAGAGTAGAAGCCTTATGACCTTAACAAATCCAACCATGATCTTGGGGATTATGAATTTGTAGAGCTCCCAACTGCTGATTTTACCTGAAAGATTGATCCACTTACTGACCTATAGCCAAGAGGTTAAGAACGAAAGTTCATAGGGAGACCACCCTCATTAACCTGTTTGAGAGGAGCGTTAACAGCGTGGCAACAATTGCTTTTCCTACTATGTTTTTCACTTTTCTGAATATGTGTCATGTAATTCATGGCATGACTGTGTTCCAGGGGAAAATTTACAACTGTTCAAAGCCTGTGGACCATCTTTGCAATTGAGTTGGACACCTTGGCTATGCCTATACTTCCTCTGCAGATAGTATCAGAGAAAGCCCTGGACACCAAGCCAGATGGCATGGACTGGCTTGTGTTCATGCTACGTGATGGTACTACCTTTTGGAATGGATAGATCATGTCCACCCTGCACTGGGCACTGGTGGGGAGCCTGCTCTCTTCTGTTCTCCCTGTGATGGCCCTGTAGCTCTGAGGTATGCTTCTTTTTCAGCTGATTGATTCGTTATGTTTTCTGCTTAAAAGTGCCTGAAATAATGAGAAGGCTGGGACACAGCCCAGCAGATTGGTGTCTCTATAACCTGATGCCAAGAGCCTGTGTTGCACGACACAGGAATGCATGGAAGCATTTGAAAGCCCAGGGCCTGTGGAATTGGTGTTGGAAGACTTTTGCAGGTTGAGGAAGCCAAACTTGGCATTGTCTGCGTGTCTGGAGGGGGTTGTCCATGTCAGCTGTGCCTGCTCCTCCTTTGAGAGGGGGTGCACTAGTTCATTCTGGAAAAGAGCTTGGGACTGAACTCATGTTTGTGTGCGTGGCTGTCCAAAGCAAAACTGAGAAACTGTGGTTTGCTCTCTGGAGCAAAAGAGAATCAAACCCGTAGACAGTACAGACATAGCTGTGCAAGGTTGTAAAATGTTCACCACATTATAACTCCAGAGTACGTACATCATTCCGCTAGACAAATTGCACAGGTGTCCTATCAGAGGCAGGACTAAAATCCAAGTCCAGAGGTATACATCTCTGTCACTCAGTCTTTTAAGTGTAACTCTCCTAAGGTGTTGTATCTCTTGTGTGTATGGACACTTAGTCACGCAAACAGAAGTAGTATACTGCAGGTAAGATTCATCACACTTAATCTTAGACATCTAAGTTTTAGTAGCACAAATTGAAGCCAGTCATCTGGCCCTCATCTGTAGTCTGTTGGGAGAAGTTGACATCTTACTCTTCCTGCTGTCTGCCTCAAGATAATGTGATGGATCATCCTCTGAAAGTCCCTGTTTCTCTTTTTGGACAACAGGAGAAATATGAATGACTAACTCAAATTTACACAGCAAAGTTTTTGATTTCTAAAATTTGGTGACATTAATCCACCTTCGATGTCTATACAGGAAACAGAAAACTGTTTTAAGAGGCTAGTTTTAGAGACTCCAGCATTACTGACAATCTAACACTGTCTCCTCGGCAGCATTGATTGGTCTTGACTCTTCCTCTTGCCATAACCTGGACTTTGTGACTTTATATGGCATAACAATATATTTTCTTTTAGTCTGTAATCTGTTCTACCCTGGATAATGCTTTCAGTTTTAATCCCTGATACATTTACTTGTCCTTGCAATGGGTAGCTGCATTCCCCTTCAAATCTCTTACTTTAAGCCTGACATAAATTTGTGCAAGCTCTCCCAGTAGAAGGTTGCCATCTCCTTGTCTGGACACTCTTGCCTGCTATTTCCTGCTGAGCAAGAGGGTAAGGGACTCCCCTGAAGAGATTTCTGCACTTCCTTCTCCCAGAGCCACCAGCTCAGCAAAGCCCTGAGGCACAGGCTACATTTTTCACTGGATGAGTAATGCTGTTCTAGCCCAAACTATTCCAGAACACTCATTTTTTCTGCTGGATTTCATGCTATCCCTGTCTCTCTGGTCCTTGAACTCCTTTGAGACATCACTAGTGTTAGACCCAAGTGTTTCTTCCTCTCTTCTTTCTTTGAAGGGAGAACTATATAATATTTCAAAAAGAAACTCCAGATACTTAATCACTTGCATCTGCAGTTTTCTGGAGCTGTAGTGACTGTTGTGCATCAGCCCTGGGTTCTGCCATGCTTGTTACCATCTCTAGTGCTGCAAAGTCCATTAGTCCCTATGGATTTCACACTATTACCCTCTTCATCCTGGGGCTCAAGAGCACACTGCTGACTGGTCTCCCTGCCAGCCCTTTCCACTCCCAAAAACAACAACAAAAATTCCTACCCCACAAACAAACAAACAAACAAAAAACCAAAAACAATCTCAGTTTTTCTAATCCTGTTGGTTTTGTGGGCACATTTCTACCAGCATTTGCAGACACTCCCAAGTCTGCACCTGAACTGGAGAAACTCTCCTCTCTTTGGCTCCCAGATCAAATCAAATTGCTGTTTATTTCATTGCCCTGATAAATTTTTTATTAACTGTATTAGAAGTCTGTGAGGAGGCGAGAAGAGGAAGAGAGAAAAAAAAAAGCTGTTCAGGAATGTAGACTGGGCAAAGTGCCCATGATTAATGGGGTAACAGTGACCAGCGGGTATTTGAAAATTCGCCAGTGCCAACTGCCAGGAGGTTTTTGCTGCCTGTGACAGCTGGTCATCATTATTGGACGACTGCTTCTGTGTGCACCTTAGATCTGTGTCTTTGTATGTCTCTTAGCAAGTCACTCTCAGTTTCTGTTTTGCAGGGACATGCTGAAGCAATTAGGGCATGTTGGATGATTGCAGGGTTGAATGAACAGCGTTGGGCAAAATACAAAAAATACAATTTCTCTTCTACTCGAGCCCTAATTCCCCTGTCTCAAGATAGGCTTAAACCTCTCTCCCAGAGATAGGCCTCCCTCAGCATTGTATGAATTTGAATTGCAGTTTTGCAGCTCTACTCAACCACTTGGTTATTCCTTATTCATCACTGCTACAGGGCACCTGGCCTCTTCAAAGATCGTTACGGCCTATTCTGACTGATAGCCCTCTTTAAGGAAGCAAATCCCATCTCTGACACACCATATATGTTGCTAAGTGTCTGCTGGCCCACTAATGAAGTAGTGAACACCTAATCTTGATGAAAGTTTGCATGTTCGGATGGTTTCTACAGCACAGTTGCATCTGATGAGGACACACGGAGTCTGATGACTGTGCCACTAAACCTGAGGGAAAGGATCTTTAAGGGTAAATGCGTTGAATGTATCTGTCCAAAGCCCATCTAAGAGGTAACATGTTTCCTTGGGAATGCAGTAAATCCAGCAGATAGGCCAAAGCAAAATAATTGATGTAGAGACCTCAGAACAGAAGGGTTAAGTATGGTGCAGGCACATTCATGTGGGAGTGAAGTGGCGATTGTGTTCATGTCTGTGGAGAAGTCAGAGGAGATAAAAGGCTTGTGTCAATTCTCATTGAAATTTTAGATGCGGAGCTCCCCTGCAAGGGGCAATTGTTTGGCTACACATAGGGTTTGGGTGCATGAAGACTTCTTTAGGAGCTAGAGAGGACTCAGAGACAAAATGCACCCATGGTGCCTGATGTGAAGAGAACATATGAAACAGGAAATTGTTGCGGATGCTAATCCTCCCAGTTTTTTGTAATTTCTATTCCCCTTTGGTGTGGTACATTCAGTTGTTGGCTCATCCTGGAAGGGGAAGCTCAGATCACAGCTAGAAAGAGCTGTCCTGAGCTCTTATGAGATGCATGGTCTCACCTTCTCAGGAGCTTTCCTACCCAATACTACAGAGCTAACAGCAAAGTGACCTGATTTTTTTGAAAGGCATAACTAGGACGCACTTGATACCATACAGGGAGAGAAGGAATGTAGTTGTTTTTTTTTTTTTTTATGAACAGCTTTTTCTTTTCATGGCAACCTCAGAAGCCTTGAATAGGAAGAAATTGTGATTCTTGGGATGGATCTGCTATTCAGTTGGAGAGGAGGCTGAAGTGGAATCTTGAAGAACATAGTTCAGCCAAGGGTGATGAGCTTGGGAAATAAAGAGGGTAACGAGTCCTCCAGACTAAACTTTCTGTTGGACACAGCGCTTCAGCAGAGAAATACAGTAACAGCATTGTTTGCTTTCTGTAAGTGTGAACAAGTATCCGTGCTGTGAATATTTTTAGGATTTTTACTTCCACATCTCTGTGATAAAATGCCAAAACCCAAATACAGAGGTATTGCAGGCTATGTCATGTTAAGTCATTGTGAGACAGCCTGTGAACCTCATGAGGCACTAGCTGGCAGAAGGAAGGAGGAACTCTCCATTAGGTTCCAGAACATTGTAAATCAGTGGAAAAATGCTTCTCATAACTTTAGTAGTATTTTAGTTTATCTTCAATTAAGATTGCCTCTTACCAGGTCTCAAAGTATGTCACAGTTCTGGTTCTTCAGTGAATTTGTTCATTAGAGGACCAATCACTGAGTTGGCTGCCATGGTAAAGCAGGTATTCTTGTCATATATCAGTTTTCTTCTCCTTCCCTTTCACTGCTAGTCAGTTCTTGCCATCTCCATCGTGTCTTCATTTCACTTGTTCACGGTGACACGAAATGTCTCCTGCCTGAGGTCAATCTCCCCATGATAAAAGTCTTCCACAGAATTAGTCAGGCTGGAAGACAGGCAGATATCAAAAATGTAAACCTTCAGAAAATGGTGGCAGGCTGTCACTTCCCATTAGCTAATGCTACCTGGGCAGCCTGCTGACTCCTTGCCATTGTAGGTGAGAGAGATGAGTTTTAATGAGCAGCAGAGGGAACGGAGAGCGGGGGGAAGAAAAGGAAAGTAGTGCAGACTAGAGGTAATACTTTTGGTAGAGGATGATATACATATGTGGGTGAGTGCATGTGTCCATGCTAGCGTACAGAAGCATTGAAATGCAGTGAGCAATAACTGTGTGGCTTGCCAGGCCTATCCAGAAGATTTCTTATGTGAGTGGTTGCATCCTGGCCTTTCTTTCCTCTTTGGCTTCCTCCTGTCTGTTCTCCAGCAACATCAATCAGTGCAAGTAGAATTGCAGCAAACTGCAAAACAAATATACTAATATTTAAAAGAAAGAGATCTGTGGATCCTGGTTAAATGATAATGCAGTGGCAGATGCGTGTTTGAGAGTTGGTTTACGTCAATGCAACTTCACTGACTTCACAGAAGTTCCTTCTGATGTATTCCCGGCTAGTGCTGGGATATGCTGGATTTGATGCAGATGCAAAAACACCTTGCAAACAACTATCAGACTCACCAAATATTTAAAGAAGTTGTGTACTTCTCTGCGGAGGTCATAGCTAGGACTAACAAGGGCAGATCAGGAATGGTATGTATTCAGCTGTGAAATAGCCTCCCCATGGCAAAGGTAGAAGAGTCATTTCCCAGAAACTTTAAAGACTAGTTGGTCAAAACACTATTAGATATGCAGCAGAGAACAAACCTGCCTTTCCGAATGCCCCCAGCTCTGGAAGACAGAATAAGTGTGCAAATGATTCTTCTGTCTCTAGAGTACGTGAACATCTGAGATCTGAATTGCTGGAGGTCCCATTCTTCTCCCTGGCATTCGACCTACATTTAAATTCTAATTGACTTAGAGTGAAGACTCGTAAAGCTTTCTCTTTTTTGCCCGGATGCTGAATCCTCAATGAAACTATAAACTGTGTCATTAGATGTTAGGTGGATGTTGAGCATAAAGAACCTGGTTTAAGCTGAAAATTGTACAGCTTATTCCAATTAGTCATTCTGTGTATAAAATGCTTGCAGTAACTCTACTTTTAGTCATGAAAGACATTAGTATAACTAAGTACATCCCCACTGGGTATTTTTATTAACACAAAAGTTGATGCTGGGTTTGTGTTGGAGATGTCAGGTGTCCCATTTAGTTTTCTGGACAGTTCCATCATCTTCTTCCCTACTGGGAGCCGCTTTTACTTCTTCAGGAAACACATTGCCTGCCAGGGCCCCGAGTGCACTAATTAGGCCTTGACCAGTCTCCCAAGGGGTATCTACCTACCCTCTGACCAGGGGCTCCATGTAAGCTCAGGCCTGGATCTATGTGTTAGGTGCCCTAACAGGTCTCCAGCTATATCTCTTGTATCATCTCTTGGATGGACCTTGGACCTATGTGGTAGGTGGCTTATCTCGAACCTTGTCTCTGACCTTGTGTACCTGCATGGACACTGGATCTGATTCACCATCTCACCATGTCCAGGACTGTCAATGAACCCTGGTGCCTACACCTAGCTTTGCTCACTCTATTCAGATCCTGTGGGACTGTGTCCAACTGGTGAGGACACTGCCATGATCACCCTGTCAGTGCAAGCTATGTGACCGTGCAAATTTTGTGTGAGATTTACCTCACTGAACTGGATCCTTCTAATAGGTATCTAGTCTCAGGTAGTCTTGGAAATGCCTGGACCTCTCAAAATCTCTCTCTTCAGTGACTGTAGAGTTAGATTAAAAGATGCATTTACATTAAATATCTTATTTTACGAGAGTGAATTAACTGAGGTGAATTACCACCACCACGCTTACCAGCTTAAACTTGGTATGTAACTGGTATTAAGTTTGTTTTCTTAAGAAAATTGTGTTTACACCTCTACTGACAGCCTGATTCTGATTGTCTCTAGGGGAGCAAATGGGGTTATGTTTGTGTAAGCTTGAGGAGAACTGGATCAGCATTTAAGTTTCCCAATAACCTGAGACAACACAGCTTCTTCTTCATTACAGTCTATCACTACCGAGGTGCTTATGGGCCTCACGGTCCTTCTTTGACTGAACACCGAAAACATCCATTCTAGTTTATGCATCAGATGGAACTCTGTGTAGAGGTGCATCTTCCATCATGCATTATTAGGTATTATTAGAAGCATTTTCCTGTCTTTCTGTCTGTCCCCAAGAGTTTCCCCACTCTTCCACCGCACATTCACCACAAGGAAGGGAGTCTAGCGTACTGTTGGCACTTGACTCAGTGTTTGACTGTTACATTGCTGAAGTCCAGGCTGGAAATTAAGATTGTAACTCTGTCTTTGGAGTTTAAAAGGGTTTGGCCTCTTCAGATAAGAAGAATCCCCTTGCTTGAGCCAAAAGAGATCTCAGCAGCTCCTGGCCAAAAGAAGATGGATCTCAAACATTCAGCCAAACCCTTAACTGGAGCCCCCTACATACAATAGTATAGTCTCAGCTGTAAGTCTCAGGAGCATCCAGGAAGATAGCTCCCCAAGCAGCTCCTATAGTGTGTTTCCACTTCCCTAGGAAGTTTGTTTATTGTAAGGCAAGATCTTCTGAGGTTTGACAATACAAGGTTCCCAGTTCTGTTTCTCTATTCTTTGGAGCTGGACTGCCTGAGAGTCTTGACTTCTTCCTTGTGTTGGGGTGCAAAGGGGCCACACATATTTGGGTTTGCTCTCATGACCATTGCAGACTGATAGCCGATACAAGGAGGAGAAGGAAATAAACCCCTCATTGTGGTAGGCTTGCCTTGGCCTGTCTAGGCCCCCAAGAAGACTGTTACAGACCTCCACATTACTGTTGACTGTTGTGGAAGATGATAGTCAAATACCGTGACAGACAACTCAAAGCCTTTAAATGGGATAAAAAATAGGTTGCACTTCATCCACTGGGAAAAAGAAAATAAAAAGAAGTAGCATTCTCCCTGTTCCTCCAGAGCAAGCAGCTAGTTGCTGGTAGAGTTTCTGTGCCTGACAACATCACAATGGTACGTGTGTCATAATGGCTGGATACCGCCTGCTGTGAGCTGTGAGACTTGGAGCAGAGCAACCTGGACTGGCCAGGAGAGTAGCACGCACATCTGGCTCCCAGCTGTCATTGTCTTCCTCTTACCTGGTGCTGCCTTCTCATCAAGTGTGAAGGTGAGGTATGGCTCCTCTGATAGCCGGGATGTCCCTGGCTCATCTTGCCACGCCAGCTGTGGGCCAGCTTCACCTCATCACTTTTGTGTCTGACAGGCAGCGTGCAGACAGGCAGCACTTTTCCTGCTAATACACTCTGCCAGGGTCTGCGGTGGCCACTCCTGGGACAAGACAGTGGAAAAATCAAGGCAGGCCTGACCGAGCGGTGTGGAGGAGGTGAGAGGGAATGGAGGCTTTGCTGTTCTTTGGAGTAGAGAGAAAGGGTGCTCCAGTGTTCGATACCTACTGGAGGTATCCAGGTCCAATCCTGTGCTGTGCATCAGACTTCCCAAGTAGCTTTGGGCATGTTTTCTCTGACCCACAACTCTTAAGACTGCATGCAGAAGGCTTATAGACTGTGGACATTGGACTGGGAGGGCCTTGTAGGTTCTCAGAAGCCATCCTGTGTTATCATAGGCAACTCTAATGAACATATCAAGCTCCATTACAAAAGCAGGTGGGGTTTTCTGGTCTAACTGAAAGGTTGTAGCAGGAACCGAGAGTTCTGATGGCCAATCTTTTCCTGATTTCAGCCTAAGTAGCACCCTCTTGTTCTTGACCCATCCCATCATTTATGTCCAGAGAGAATCGCATTGGAGGCATGTCCTAGGGAAGCAGTGCTATTGGTACTATGGGTGTTATTTGGATGGTGGGGACAGGGAAGGGGAGGCTGTGTGATGCTGTAGCTAAGGAAGGCATGGGGGGCATAGTCACAGAGTTTCATTAAGCTCCAGGGGCATTACGTAAGCTGTCCTGTGATGTCACTGCTGTGCTGTAATGCTGGAGAAACTGAGGAGAAGTGATCAGTTTGAGGGAGTGCTTCTTCCTCCGTTGCTGATGCAAACACTCCCTAGAAGACTCCTGGCTATGCAAGAATCTGCTTTTCCGGAGGAGGTCAACAAGGAGAAGTTCAGCTCTTTACCTCGCTCAGTTTCTTTTAATGAATTGGGGTCTTCCTCCACCCAGAGAGGGAAACAAGGGAGCATATGCAATCAGTTCTCACTCAGCTGGCCAACGAGATGTGAAATAAGTTCCAGGGTGGATGACAGCCTTGAACAAAGTCACACTGACTTGTTTGCTGTGATTATCTATGGACATTCCTACTCTTAAAGTCTCCCATGTAATTGAGCCCTGGCGCCTGGTAACTGGTAGTGAGTGAGTAAATTGTTGCTTCCTAATGGAGGTTAAATGCTGGAAGCCTTGTCCACAGCATCTGATCCAACTGTCCCAATGGGAACATGCCCTTCAGGGAAGCCCTGAGGCGTGCAAATGTCAGACGGATTCCTGCCTCCTCTACAGGCATCCCAAATGCAAAATGTTTTCTACTGTGGAAGTCATGGTATGCCACTCTGGCCATTTCCCCATTAGTTTGGGGCATTTTTGCTGTGCAGCTCAGGCTATTACTTTCATTTCTTGCTTGACATGCACCGAAGCAGTCCCTTTTTCATTGGCAGCTTTCCTCACTCTCTGTGTTCTCTCCTTCTCTGTCTTATGTTTATTTCTTCCATTTCCTTCTCTCTCTTCTTGTTGTCTTCCTTTATTTTTTCCTTTTTCCTTTTTCTGCCTTTCTACTGGAGTACAACCCTTGAGGGGCTGCTGCTGGGTACCCTTCCTAGCGTGTCACTCACTCATATTGCCCATGGTAAGTCACTTCCCCCACCCTACCTCATTAATGCCTCTATTTCTCCATGGATATATTTAGGACGATAATTAGGTGTTTCACTAGTGCAGGAATTAGAGGGCTTGAACAGATGATATTTGCAGCATGCTTTGAGGTCCTTGATACACACCGATAATGAAGCCTGTGCAGTCAGGCTGTGGGATGACACGCAGTAGAATAAAGGCTGCCCCTGGCATAGACTAAAACAAACCCCATTTTCGGTTCCCTTTCATGATGGACTTCATAGACTTTGGTAGTCATTGTGTCCCAGTAGATAACATAAGGGGGAGGAACAAACCCCAGACTTTCCCTCACCTTACTGTTCTTCGAGCAACCACAGAAAGCTTCGTCTTGTTGTTATCGACTGGCTCTTTGAGACCAGGCTGGGCAAAACTGTCTAGACTCAGGAAATTACTTAATTTAATTTACTGCCAGTTAATACAAACTTTTAATTAGTTATTTGGCTATTGAGAAACAAAGAAGAGAAACAATGAAACAAACACCAAGGGGAACCCTTTTCCAACCCTTTTCCCAGCCTCACCCTCATCAACATCTCTCCTCCCTGAGTCCCCTCTCCCCCTCTTTTGACCACACGTTACGCTCAGTCCCTGTCAGTCCATTGGTTGAGGCAATGGGTAGCACAGGAGGTTGGATTGGTACATGATGGTTTCTTGCTGCTGCTCCTGGTTCCTTACTCTTTTCCTTCCCTGCTTCTTCCTTCTCACTTGTTTCCTGCTCCAGCCTGGGTCCTCCATGGACGGCAGTCCCTTCAAGGATGTCCTTGCTTCAGTGTGGGTCCCCCACAGCCACAGTCCCTCCGAGGTATCCTCCAGGACTGTGTGCCTTTCTCCAAGAGCCATCCCCAGTCCTGTCCTCAGCAATGTCCCCTTCCACATGCATCCTCCTGTGTCTACTTCTCTGTCCCCTTGTGTATCTACTTTCATGTATTTTCACACCTCCTCCCATGTATCCTCTTGTTTCTCTTCTCGCATTTCCCCACATGTCCACTCTGGAGCTCCCTGCCCCAGCAGTGCCACCCTCACCTACCCCTACCAGGGCAGTGGGGCTGGAGCCTCCCTGTCCGACCACGGTGTTGGGGTGCTCTGGGTCAGTGCCAGCTGTTGCAGAGCTGACAGGACCGCCTGAGGCCAGCACAGAGAAGCCCCTGACTTCTTCCACATGGGGCAGCCTGTAAGCTCCCTGCAACCAAAACCTGACAGTTATGCCCAAAAAGGGATGTACAGCAAAAAGAGGGGCAAACCTGCAAGGGGCCAGCCCAGCACTGTCCCCCTGATGGTGCAGATGTCTGTGTGTGCTGTGCAGCTGCTGGGCAAGCAAAGCAAATCCAAGCAGATCACTGGCTAATTGCTGGGTTTTATGATTCCCTTCTTCCCATGTGCTTTCTGTCTCATTAGAGGATCAAAATCAGGGTGCTTTTGCACCAGTTTGCTGGCCTGAGAGCTGTTTGCCTGGTGTTTTCCAAGGAGTCACCTCTCTGGGGTAGGGATATCAGGTTTTATTTTCGCCTCTTTCTACCACCATGATCAATGCTTTGTTAGAGGGCTGGCGTTTCTCAGCTGGCAGGTGCTTGCATGAGGGGGATAATTTTGCAGAGGTTCTATGCAGATGTTTATGTGTCACTCCTTCTCTAAATTCGAAGTGACATATCTGTCAAAATTGGGCAGAGCGTGATCCCTAGGAAGCTGTGGAAGCAACTCTGCTAAAGTCAGCTGAGCTATGCCAAAGCAAAAACAGAGCAAATGAACCGAGGATGAGACTCACCACGACCAGGCAGAGGTACTATACACTAGATGGGAGGTAGGGGCTTCATTTTTCACCCTGTTACTGACAGGCTTACCTTCTTCTCTATCATCCCTATAATAGATGTTGACCTCTTCACTCCAGCAATGGAGCTTCAGTTGACAAATCCTGCCTCCCTCTTCTGCCCAGGCAGTCTGTTAGAACAAAACAAGGCTGTTTCATCAACTTTTGGCTTGTTGTTTTGAAGGAAATTAATATTGTGTGGACGTGGTGACTGTTAGTCCTCTGAACCCAGAAGCCTGTTGGCTAATTTCCACCACAACTGGTGGAGGAGTGAAAGCCCCAAGGCTATTAGGGCTCCCACGTGTTTTGTGCAAAGTATGACCCAAAAGGAGAAAAAAGCTCTTTTATTACCTTCATGGAGCAAAAACATGAAAGAATGAGCTCAACCCTTTTTCAGACATCAGCAAATCAATACAGCAACTGCACCTTTCACGGGAAAGCTGTGGGAAACCAGAAATATGCTCAGAGAAACTTGCATTATGCTCTTCATCTTCACCGTTGCTTCCATGTATGTGAGCAGATATAACACCAAATAATTCCTTTCCAAATTACAATGAGCCCTGACATAGCCAAGGTGTGCTGCCAGCAGAGTCACAGCACCTCTTACCCTGCAGAACCTGTGATGACTGCGGCAGCAGCCACTGCTGGTGGGAACATGGTGTTTGGGTTTTCAGCTGGGGAGTTGCTTATGTGGGCTGGATTTGGGTTTGAGCATATGCCTCCATATTGCTGCAGCGCCTATAGACAGAGGATTTACTTCCTTCCTGAAGAAGAAAGAGCTGGTTAGGAGAAAATAAGTTTTCCTACCAGTGAACAAATTAGACTTTATTAAGCAGTCATTCTGGTGTGCACCCAGTCCTAGCCAGGCTGAAATTATCAACTCCCTGACCTGCTAGTATCAGGGATGGTAAAAAATTAACTGCATCCAGTCATTGGCTGCAAAGCAGACCTGAGGAAGGTTGTGACTGTTAGTTATTGGGTTTGCTCATGTCTTACTATCTCCCTTCTGTCCCATGCTCCTAACCAGTACCTTTCATATAATTCTGCCTCTCTGGAGGGAAAACTCATTATATCTGTAAAGCTTTAAATATAGAATATTTCCAGAGCAATCTGACACCATGCTGGAATGAAGTGAGGGGAGAAAGGTCATTTTCTTTTCCTCTTGTCCCTTTCTTTTATCTCTGAGACCTCTAATCATAACCCAAAGCAGCTGAACACTTGCAAACTGCAAGAACATGGTAGAATACACTTTAGACTTCCCTGTGGGAGCTTTGGCTTTATTGCCTCTGTGCTGGTGAGGACCAGGACCTCTGTGGAATGCCTGTAAATGAAAGGGGCGTGCTTGTAGCATGGTTAAGTGGGTGGAACATGTGTGACTTTTCAGTGGGAATGGTCTGAGACAGCCAGATCCTTCCCCTTTACTCCAAGTTCCTTCCAACTATTCCAGCCCTGCACAAACATCTTCTCCTTCTCATCCTTCCTCTCACTTGTTCCAGCATCCCAAACTAGGGCCTTTGAGCTCTGCCCTTCCATCTAATCTGTGTTTCCCTGTCTAATGACATGCGCTAATATGCGCTAGCAGATGTCTGAGTGAAAATTAGCTGTGGTGTCCAAATCAATTAGACTGGAGAGGCTATGCAGGAACAATTGCTCAATAGGCTGTGCGAGTTGCTTTTTTTTCCCCCCTTTCCTTTCTTTACAAGAGGTGAAATTTTGCAGCCAAGCCTTTGCCTGCCTCCCTGCCTTGCAAACTCCACTTCCAGGCAGTCTACCTCTGTGCTTAATGGGTTCTGATCTGGTCTCCAGATGGAGCTGGCTCCACCAGCTGCAGGCAAACAGCAGCTGCTCTCCGAAAGGAGATGTACACGCTTCTCCAGAACCTCGCAGCATGGGTACAGCCGGCATGTCAGAGGCGGCTAAACGATCCTGGCGTTTTTCATGTGTTTGCCTGCTTTGCAGGAAAAGCAAATTAGTTTTACAGGACCAACCACTTGTGGAGCAGCATCTTGCAGAAAGTTCAAAACAGGCTATGGCACGCATAGATATGTTGGCTCAGAAGTGCTTGAAACTGTGACTAAGATAAACCCAGTGTAGGAAAGGCTGTCAGAGAGGCTGGGAAGTGGAGGACATGAATCCTGGAATGTGGTTCTCGCACTTCTTGGGCAGCAGATCTGCTGCTAAGAGGCATGCTTCTTTGTAGCTTTATTGTGTTCTATATGATAGAAGTCTTTCTTTTCAAGGACCTCACAGCAAAGCTTGTGATAGGTTATTATGGATAATACAAGTTTTACCTTTGTTTTTAATTAAGCAGGTTTCTCATGTTACTTGTTAAAGAAATTCAGAGTCACAGGCCCAAAATCAGCAATGTTGTTTGCAAGTGAAATACTGAGGTACTCATAGAGATTAGTTTAGGAGTGTGTGGGGATGTCTGCTGCATTCACTGTCCCATCTGGACTGCCTTCCCATTTTCTGTTCCTGAATTGGTCTACCCTGGGTGCTGGCCACAGTTTTGAAGGCCAGATCTAGCCATAATGTGTAGAGATGGCCAGGAAAGTCTAATTTCCAAAATGATTAAATCTATTGGGCATAAGTTTGTAATTCCACAAGACTGAAAAAGGGAATGTGTCTGGGGAAAAAGAAAAAAAGCTATTTATATTCATTTGAAGGTAGTTCAGCAGCAGTGTATATATTCTTGCACTGCTCCAAAGACTATGGGATATTCCAGCTGCTGCTGTGTGCCTCTGAAGGCTAAGCTGCATTTACGAGGATGCCCAGCATTCTCTTTCCAGGCTGAACTTACCTCATGCATGAAGTGGAAATACATGACTTGCAGTCATGTATAGAAATAAATAGTGGACTCCAGTTCTTTACTTTGGGAGATTTTTCTCAAAGCACATTCTAAACCAATAATTGTTTACTTAACAACAGCTTCACAGAAGTCTTTCTAAACTGGTGTGTAGTTTCAGCCACTTTTCCTTTAGCTACGCCTACTTTTTCAGAACAGATAGTCCTTAAGGGTCTGCAGCAAAATATGCCATCTCAGTCCTGCTAGTTTTGGCACAGATATTAATAATTCTTCATCTCAGCTGCTGATACTTCTCCAGTGCATTTCTGTTTGCTCCTACCTGTAGCTTTTCAATATGTTTCTTGTAAGGTGTTGCTGCATGAGGTTGCCAGTCAGTGAACCACAGAATCATTTAAGTGAGCAACTACATCGACCAAAGGAAGTGGCTTCAGATCATTTGTGTGCTTTGCTGAACTGTGGCCTAGGTGCATTTAGTCCCACTCAAGACACTTTTTCATTTCTCTGCAAGCTTGTGTCTGATTTCCTACCTTCTGTCACCTTTAATTCCATTTTGCTATCACAGTTTCCTGGCTTATCCTTCTCTTCCCCCTCCTCCACAGTTACATGTGTTTCAAACGATGTTTCACTGGTCATTCTAGCTTGCTTTTTCCAAACTGCATCTTGCTTTTGTTTTCCTCTTTCCATTCGTATCTTGCTAAGCCCATTTTACTCTCAAGTCAGTCCTACAGCACCACATCTTTCCTGTTCAACAGACCACCCCCCACATTTGTTCTCCGCTGTGCCCACCTCTTGCCCCCTTCTGTGTGTGCAGCGATGGGCTGTGAACACACACTAACATTGCACTTGGTTCTGTCAGCCAGGCTTCCCAGCCACATTTATCAAAATTATCCCACAGTTCCTTGCAGAGTCGAATATTAATAGGGTTCATTTAAAACCAAGAGTGTTGCTAATGCTTTTTTTCCTATGCGCTAAATGGGAGGAAACGAGAATTACCCAAACAAGCACGCACACAGAAAGTGGAGCTGTTGGGAATAGTTAATAAGGTGAGTGAAACTGTTGGCAGAGGGGACACAGAAGAGAAGCAGGAGGACACATGTGTGCCAGGTGCCTCAGTCATCTACCCCGGACCTGGTGGCCAGGCTGGCAGGGTGGCTCTGTGGTGCCAAGGCTGCATGTTTCTTCTTATCCAATATAGCTCTGCTTCAAAGCCAGGGCAAACATGGTGCTCCCTTTGCTATAAAGGCTGAGGGGAGAAAATTGGAGCTGCACTCAAGATGGCAATGGGAGTGGAAGCTGGAAGATTCATTAAGCAGGGTGTAAGAGCGAAAGGTTGCCCCCATGCCGTTCACCTCTTTGTCAGAAGGTCTCTCTTTATATTCAGAGCTACTACAACCTTTTTCTATCCCCTGCTCAGAAGTCCAGCCACAAAGGTGCTGAAATTCTCCTCCTTTTCTGGTTGGAAGTTCTCATGTGCTGGACCCTGCATGCTACTGTACATTCCCCTAGCACAGTAGCCAGAGTAGGCTCTTCCCAGACTCCCCAGCTCAGTTCCCTTGCCCAAATGAAGAGAGAGAAGAAAGAGCTGCACTTCCATGGCAATACAGAGAGTTGCCCACTCCAGTGAGAGTCCATCCAGCACTGATTTCTGTCCCATCATCCCATGCCACAGAGCAGGCTGCTCTTCACTCCCTGTAAGAGTTTGATTTCAGCAACTCAGCTCGCTTGAGCCTCCACTATGGTTGGCCAAACTCGCTACAGCAGCCCAAATGACTTGAAGAAGCAGCATCATCTCCTGTGGCTTCTAGGAGGCATCCACTTCTCACATGACCTCTCAACTCAGGAAGACACATATCCTTGTGTCCTAGATATACCCCCCAGTTTGAGAAACAGCCCTTTGGTGCCCTTATCTTCTCCAAGGAAGCTGGTGTCATACTCCCTGTTTTTTTCCTCTTCGCTTGTCCAGGGATCAACAGCGCTCAACCAGTTCGTAAAGCAATCCCCTGGTGTTCCTTTGGTTCCTCTCCAAATGCAGCACCTGAGCATTTATTTAGTATTGCAATATGCAGCAGTCAGGGGACTTAACTCTGTTCATGCTGAGATGGATAAGAGCAGAGTTTGACCTCCTGCCTTTTGAGAGTGGCCAGGTCGCTGTGCTGGAGAGACATCTTGTGATGCTCTGCAAATCCTTCGTGCTGAGCTCTTGCCTCCCTTTTTTCCAAGCTGTCATGCTTGAAACAGCCCAAAGTGCTTTGTGGTTCTCACATGGAGATCTCCAGAGAGAGGCAACTTATGCCAGCTGCTTTACCTAGATTTTTCCTCGTTCTGTTCTGCCTAGCCTGGGGAGCCATCCCTGGCTTGGGGAAATGGAGGATCAGAAAGAACATCTTAAGTACATAAAAGCACAATGATCAGTACCTCTGTGCAATTAAAAAGGCTGGTCCAGCCTTTTGATACTGTGCTTTATAGTGGCTTTAGTAGTAATGAAGTCATAAAAAAGCTGGTGTAATTGGCATCAGTGCAGGCCAGATCAGTCCTGGTAAAAAGTCTTCATTCCTATAGAAGGATAGTGTCACTTCTGCTATCTCCAGCCTTTGACATATTCAGTGATAGGAAAGGGAACAGGGACTTAGGGAATGCCAAGGAAGCCTAGAGGAAAGTGTTTGCATTTAATTAAAAATTTTGAGACAGCCAGGGCTTATGAGAGGTTGTCCAGTCCCACAAAACCAGGAATGCCAGGCTGATATGTGCTAGCAGGTAGTTCTAGGAATGAATGAAAGGTTTGGTGTGAGTAGTCCAGGGAAAGATGGTATTTTTCTCGGCGGGGTGGTGGGTGGCGGCGAGGGGAACAAGCGGAAGAGAAGGGAGGCATGAAGATTAGGCTTCACAAGGGGAAACAGCAAAAGTGGTCATTTATTACTGATATGAAGATTTCTGGGAATGTGTATGTGGAGGAGGAGTGGGATGAAAAGAAAGAAACAAAATGCCTTGTGACTTCTGGAGCTTTATGGAGCAAAACCAGATCCTGAGTTATTTAAAATTGCAGTTTTGTAGCTGTTAATGTGATTCATGGGGAAAAAAAAGAGAAGAGTGTTAGCAGCAGTGACAATAAAGTAAGTTACCTAAATGGGAGCAATCGTGCTCCTCCGTCTTCCTGCCCATCAGTTGTTTTGACTGCCAATGTTTGTAAAGGGAAGGATATGATCATTTTGATAATCCTTGTTTTAGGCTTTCACAACATGAAACTCTTTGCATCTCCTTCCAAGCCACCTTCATGTAAATCTCCATCAACTCCATGATTACATCAGATTTATACCTCTGCAGCTAAGACTTAGTGGCCTCCTGTGCTCCTGTTTCCTCTTGCCTGTTGAGATGAGTGTTTTCAGTATATAAAGCTATGGCTTTTAGACTCCTTTTCATATAACACTGTTTCCAGACAATTTTACTCTTGTTTAGGATTCTACTAGTATTTCCAAAGGCTGTTTTGACCAACTAGAACTTGGGGGTGGAAAAACAAACAAAACAAAACACAAGACCTTTCCTACACAGTCGCTTCACAAGAGGACAAAATTTAATTGCAAAGTGAATTGGGGAGTTCAGAGCAGCAGTGGCTGCAGGCAGTGAGGGGGAAGTTCAGCGCTAATAAATGAAATGTCCCTGATCCAAGGGGAGAAAATAATCAGCACAGCCATAGGACAAACTTGGGACATAACATCAGGCAGCAGCACCTGTCAAATTAATAACACCGCTTTAATTTTGTCCAGCTATCCTGTTAAACCTTTTTCCTGTAGCTGGGTGCTATGAGCATGTTGACTCAGGATAAGGAAAAGAGCTGGGACAAAAGAAGGAGCTCAGAGATGAGGCTCTCAGCATGCAGAACGTTTTGAGAATCTCTTTATTGACTTGTGTGCCAGGAGGAGACACTGCAGGCATTCAGCCAGCCTTGGAGCTGATGATGGATACTGGGACCCGAGTATCTCAGAGCCCTCTGTCAGCAAACTCTGCAGTCCCAGTGCCTCAGGAGAGAGTGCTCCCCAGCTGCTTCTGCTGTGGTTTTGCTGCCAGACATTTTCTGTGGTTGCACTGCTTCTTGGGAAACCAGGTGATGCCAATTGCTCTTCTCCAGGTCACTTGCAGACAGGGAAATGTGGGCTTTCTGAATGACACCATTGTTCCGATTTTCCTCCCCACAATTCCCTTTGGCTGATGGAAGCTGAACTCCTTATGCTGGAGACATGGCTGTGCTCCTGTTGGCTGCGGAGACCAGGGCAGTGCTTCCAGCCCTCTGCCTGCTCATGCACAGTCAATCTGATGTGCTTCTGAAGCAGCTGTAATATTGGTGGCAGGAGCTTGTCCTCTAGGGTGGGATCTTCAGAGGCTGTGCTCCTCGTCTGAGGAGACATGAGAGCCTTTCCCTGAGATACTGAGAGCTGAGACAGCCTTCTCCCGTGGGCTGTGCCTACCCAGGTGGAACAAAACAATGCAAATAGCAGTACGCACTTTTTCCTTCCTCTGTCCCCAAACCCCAGCTCTCCATTTTGTTATCCAGCACAGAAAGGCTCAGAGCTCCGGCTTCAGATACCTGAGCAGGAGAAAGAAAGAGCTGGAAGATATTTTCAAGCTGCGCATAAGGTAGCAGTAGCCTCCAGCACACCTGGGCTGTGAGTGGGGGGCACGGGGGCAGCGGTGGGAAGGCAGGGAAGGAACAGACAGAGGGAGGCTGGGCGCTGCAAGCGTAATTGCTGGCCTGCCTTTAGGTGAATAGAGTGCTGCTGCTGTTCCCACCGGGGCCAATTTGTTGTTGCTGCTTTTATCTCTGATGTTCATCAGGCTGCAGCTACAAACCTCCTTTGTCCAGGAAGTCATCTGAACCCTCTCTTACCTCCTCCCACCCCCGGCTAGCGATGGAAAAGGGGACAATTCACGATTGCCTGTCAGGACAAGGAGAGCTGTTCTGCTCAATTGGAAATCTAGCTTGAGAAGCAGAAGGAAACCTTAGGCATCAAAACTAGCGGTCCACCTCTTGTAGCCGGGTGCCCTATGGAGTTCTTATGTACCTGAAATCAGGCCTCTCGAGAGAGGTTCTGAATTTGTTATTGGGTATTCTGTGTGTGTGTGTGTGTGTGCTAAAGCACTCAGTTCACAGCATCACGCTTTTAATGTGCAAAAAGTACATCTTCTCAGACCCCATGGCCCTAGGATCTAAGCCCAAAATTGAAAATATGAAGCCTCCTGACAAAAGCACTCATGTCCTTTGTGGTTTTCAGCAAGCCTCTTAAATTCTCTGGGCCCCGTTGCTTCTCCCCTCTTCACGTTATCACCTTTAAAAAAGAATCTATACTAACTTACCTCAAATAATGCTATTTTAAGCATCCTGCTTATCATTTTCTGAGGGAAAAAATACATCTCAGGCTGAGTTGCCATGTTTTATTGAAGCCCAGTTGCAATTTTTTTTAGTAAGGGTTTAATATTTAATTTTGCCATTTTGCAATGAACACCATACAGAATTAAAACCACGCTTTTGCAAGTGAACTAATACTTCAAATTCCTTATTTAGCTCTTAGCTAACTAAAAAATAGACTTCTGTTTAACTTTACATTTGGCATTTGTATGGTACAGACTAAGGAACGTAATTTCATGTTGTTTATTCCGGTTAAAACTAATGTGCTGTCCAGAGGCTCTAATAAGTCCTTATAAGGTAAGGTTCTGAATAAAGGCTGAGAAATAGTCTCTGCCCTGCAGAGTCTACAGTTAAAATGGGCCAGATATAAAAGGAGTGGTACAAAAAAAGCGTTGCTACTCCCAGTGAGCTGAGGCATATGGGAACTTGCCCAAAATAAGAGCAAATGAGTGGCAGAGCCTGGCTCTGAACTGCTGTAATCAGTAGAATATTCTATTTTTGATAACTTCCTTGTCTTCTCTGTCCCTTGACACCCCCATCCATTCAGAATTTTTTAGCATACATAAGCATACATTTTTTTCGCCTACGTATATTTTCTGCTTCTTTTTGCCCCGTTAAGTTTTAAATACCTAAAATTAAGTAGTTGTAATAGGCACAAATGGACCACAGGTGATGGGAAGAAGCGACGGACAAAATTACTTCTATTCATTCATGAGAAGTTGCTCTCTTTAGATTGCTTATCCTGTTTTGTCTTTCCTTAAAAAATGTTTGAAAATACAAGTACTAAATGTAAGGAACCACAGCTGCAATAGTGGATAAGGTAGTCTTTTAAGTATTGTAGTCTTGTAACAGGAATGCAAAATCGCAAGGATTCACAGTCATAAAACAGTTAACACTTGTAAATGCAGTCCTATGGCCTTCTGCATTTACAGAAAGGAGAGCCAATCCTGGCCAAGTTTTCAGGAGCGCAGGGGAGACACTTCAGCACTGGGTTAGTTGGGGGACTAGGTATCAAACTCTTCTCTAGTTAACAGCAAGGGGTATAGATCAGTCTCAGAGGAAGGCTTAGCCATATTGCACAATACTGTGGAACGAGTGTTGCTCTGGTCTGGTCTTCACGTTGAAGTGAGATGGTGTGCAGGAGCTGTTGTATTGTCCTCTTTTATGTTTAGATTTAGCAAGCCAAGGAATCCCTCTCCTGCTTTTTTTCCACATCTTTTGGATGCTGCAGCAGACCTGAACGACTTGTTCCATTGAATGTGTAATCTTAGTGACGCTAAGGAGGACCATTCTTCTGCCACGTGGTGCCAACGTAGTTTGTCTGAGACTTTACTGCCCTGACATGTAATTTATCTAGGTCCTAGGGAGTTTGCTGTCACCTTTTACTTCTTCAGCATTAGTGTTAAGCATATTGAATGGATGAATTTCAGTGTTCTCCTTCCCTCTCTTCAGTGTGGTTTATTGGGCCTCAAATGAGGGAAGCATTATACTTGAAGCATTATTTAAGTTGATATACTTCAACCCATCTGTGAAGACAGGTATGGGCTGGTGTGCCATCCTTAGTACAGATGAATTCTAGATTGGGCCTTAGATGACATTTCCATCTAGTTAATAGCGGGCCAACCTGCTTTACTATTTACTCTTGCCTTAAGTTTAGACAACCCACAGGTTTACATTCTTCAGTGCTTTGAGAAATCTGATCCAAAGTTGCACACCCATTCTGTTTGAAAAGATGTGCAGGTCTCTTCACCTGCCGTGATCTTGCCTAACCATGAGCTGACATTTTTTTCCAGTAGAGCTAATCAGCTTGTTCCATTCTTTTCTTTCTGCCCCGGTGCCTTAATTCCTGCATATCCCTTTATGTTTATCTGCCCTGATGGATATTTGCAGCTCCTCCCAGTTGAGCATCACCCACCACTTCTATTAGTAAGCCGCTTCTTCAGGCTCATTAATGAAGATATTTAATGGAAACAGACCTCACACGTATTCCTACAGCACCTCACTTACACACCTGCTTACAACTTTGCTCTTACATGCCCCTTGTCATTATCCCTTGTTTATGGTTCTTCAGGCAATTTCCAGTCCGTGACAGTGCTCCTAACCCAAGACAGATTGAATTAAATTTGCTAGCAGGAGTTCATGAAGCACTGTATTAAACATTGCATCCTCTGAATTCCTTTCAACCATGAATTTTAAAAACAGTCTAAAAATAGCATCCTAGGCCATGCATAGAACATATTGGACCCTCACAAGTTATAGAGTTGGGGTCTGAGAACAGGTGATAAATATTTTTGCCATGATGAATCTGGACAACTGCCTTGGCTCAGGTCTCATCATCTCCAGAATTGACATTACTTGTGTCGTAATGTCAGGCCTGAGCTACCTGATTTGGAAATATCATCTGGTTCATAAGCCACACTGTTTTTCTCCTTTGAATTAATAATTTAATCTCTGGTATAAGCACTAAGTTAAATATGTGCTTAGCACTTATCCTTGCTCCGAAAATGGATTCCAAACTCAGTGCTACAGTGCAGGGTGAGAATTGCACCACTGAAGTTCCCATTCCAATCTCGTTCAGGGAAAAATCACACTTTGGTGCTAATCTTTCCCTGGTGATCAATTAATTCATCATTACTATTTATTTATTTTCTGTATTTTCAACAATCTGCTGACTCTCCAAGGGCATGACTTTGAAAGAGTCCCAAGGGGTCAATATATGAGAAGAGTAAGCCTAAAGGGAGAGAAGAGCTAGTCGATATTCCTATGACTGTTTCCTACATGATGCAAACCAAAATGGAAGTGGTCAGGAATATATTATTGTGAATGATGATTCAAAATAAAATTGTGAAATCAGTGCTCAGAAAATGTGAGATAACTTCCTATTGGAAGATCAGTTCTGTTGGCGTCAAAGTGTTTTGCAGGAGCACGGTGATGCAACAAATTTTTTTGACAAACAAGTGTCACAACAAATCATTTTAACTTTCTAGTTCCATTTCACTGATGTCAAAATGTTTAACTGCAATGAGGCAAAAAGGTTTCATTTTGACTATACCATTACATTTAATTTTGTTTAGATTGGCATGTTAATTTTGATACCATATATTTATACCTAATGTTGCAAATTGTTACAAAGCAGAGGGAAAGAGCCCCCCCTTTCCATGTTTTTCAGATACAGACTTAAAAAAATTGAAGTGAAGTTTTAATCAGCAGTGGCAACATTCTCTCATTGGAGGAAGTGTCCTACCCTACAGTGGCAAGACGCAGCCTTCAAATATTTCCACCAGCACTGCTTTCCTCTGAGCTCCATATACTTTTAGAGTTCTATGTGCCTTGTCACATATAATTAGCAGCTGTTGAGTGAATTGATCAGTTAATTTCCATCTCACACTCAGTTGCATTTAATCCATTAGCTGATGATTGGCAGAGATTTTTCTCCTGAACGTTTCCTCACCTGTATTTTATCAATAGTTAAATTGATTGGGTCACCATTACTCACTCCTTGTCCAAGCCCTGTTTCTTTGTTTGCCTCCTTCCAAACCATGTGGTATTTTAACAAGCATTTGGCACCTTAGTCATTTAAATGTCATCATGAATGCCACCTCTTTTCATGTATTTATTAATCGGTATACCTACTATTGAATGGTCTTTCAAATAAAAGTCGTTTTTCCCTTCTGTAGCCTCTAGCGTGATCCCATCACTGCTTTACAATGCTTTTATCTTTTCCTTGTCTAGACACAGATAAAGGCAAGCCACCTTTGAGGTGTCCTAGGCTCCTCAGCAGTTCCAGGATTAGTCTTGGTTGGTTTTAAATGGCTTTTTGAGGAATGGAATTTTTCTGGCAAATTCTGTTTCCTCTGCAAGGTACCATGTCTACAAAATACATTTTCTAAGAGTAGGCATAGAATACCGGACTGGTCTTTGCAAAAGTACAACCCTCGTCAAAATTCTGGGCAGTATGTCTGACATCCTGGGCTGCTGCATTTGTATTGTGGCAATAACCAAAAGGCTCAAGTGAGACCCAGGCTACTGGTGTGTACTCACAGGACACAGGGCTGGGTCAGTCCTTGCTCAAAAGACTTAGAAAAGAAGAAGAGGCAGGAGAGGGAGGAAAAGGGAGGGTAAAGAGGGTTGAAACAAGTGTTACAGAGCCATATGATGGTCATGGCAGAGTAAGAAGCTAGGCCTCCTCACCACCAACCCAGTGTCCCACCAGTGGACCGCACAGCCACCTGCCTCAGCTGTGGTCCCCTCTGTTCCCTTGGGTGAGTCACATTGCCTCTAAGGTGCTTCATGTTCCTTTCCTGTGACACAGGGATCATGACACCAGCCCTTCTCATTAACTTGTCATGTGTGACAGAGTATCCCATATTTCCTGAGAAAGAAATGCTCTGGATGCAGTCCTGAGGTCAGTACTTCCTCAGCCTGGTGAGCTTGAGTGGAAATTGTAATGGGTGTACCTTCCATACATATGTACCTCCTCAGCTGGGCAGCGAGGCTGTCTGAAGTGAAATTTTCCTGCTTGCTTCCCAACTTGGCTCTACCCAAAGCCCTGCTTAGCTAGCAAGTGGCATAGCCCTCTCACAGCCCTGAGCACTGCCACGAGGGCCAATGCCTGGGTGCCAGGACACTGCTAATGTCGTGTTGTACCCATTCTGGCATCCTGGCATTCAGGAATTTACATGTGCATCCCAATGGCTTTCTTTTGTGGGAGGGAGCTAGTGCTAGGCACTGCAAAGTGTCAGTGGGGTGCCTTCACAGAATTACAGAATGTTAGGGATTGGAAGGGACCTCAAAAGATCATCTAGTCCAATTCCCTGCCGGAGCAGGAACACTCAGATTAAGCTACACAGGAATGTATCCAGGCGGGGTTTGAATGTCTCCAGAGTAGGAGATGATGCTCATTAAGGCATGCATGTGGTTAGAAGTGACTTTTTGTTGTGGGGCAAGACATGACCAATAACCTTTCAAGGAGATGGGGATGCTTAAGTCTACCACAAGCCCCTACACATGGCACAAGACCCCCATGCTTGCTGCTTCATGTTTCTACTCCTGTTGCTAAGGGCCCGATAACTCAATACCTCAGCAGAAGACCAGGAACTGTGATACCTTTTCCTTTCTTCCTCGTAGCCAGTGAAAATCCATCACAGGGACATCCCAGCTCCAAAGGTTGCTGGCAGTGAAACAGCATATGTGGGCATGCGTTTGCAGGCTTCTGCCTCTTCTGTGACCCTCCTCACCTGTGCCCCTCTTACTGTGTTTTTCAATAACATCCTTTCAAGATCAATTATACAATTACTTCTCATTCACCTGTTTGGTTCTGCTTTCCCCATGCCTTGTCCCCTCTGCCAGCCTCCAGTATCTTCTGCAGCTGTCATTACGTGTTTCTTCACCAAATAGTCCTTATTCCTGTCATTTTGCTGTCAAATCTGTGTGCACAACTCTGACATGTAATGGAAAGTACTGATTCCTGGGAATTCCTCAATTTCCAGCCTTTTCTCTAGGTAAACAGATCTGCTCAAAGCTTTCTGTGTCCTTCAGCTAAGATAGTGCTGCACTGTGCAGCTTGGATTGCTGGGTGAGACAGAGCACAGTGCAGCTTACCATCAATTTTTATGGCTTCTCTTAGCGTATCTCAGTAGCAACTTTTTTGTCTGTAAGCAGCCTTGCTCCCCAACCCACCCTTCTAGTTACTCATTCTCTCTGGCTGCCAGCGGCATTCTGGCAGGAACCTAACTTGAGCTTTCTCTTTCTCCCAAACCCTCTCTGCTTCAGAAAAAAACCGAAACAAAAACAACCAAAGAAACCCCACTCACCTTTGTGGGGAAACCTGAAGAGCAGAAGAGATGGCCTGGCAGGTATCATCAGGACAGAAAAAAAAAGAAACTAACATGTCAGGTGTCTGGTAGAATAGAACAGAATAGACTATTTCAGTCAGAAGGGACCTACAGTGATAATCTAGTCCAACTGCCTGACCACATCCGGGCTGACCAAAAGTTAAAGCATCTTATTAAGGACATTGTCCAAATGCCTCTTAAACACTGACAGGCTTGGGGCACTGACCACCTCTCTAGGAAGCCTGTTCCAGTGTCTGACCACCCTCTTGAAATGCTTCCTCACGTCCAGTCTGAACTGCCTCTGGCACAGCTTTGAATGATTCCCACACGTCCTGTCACTAGGTACCTGGGACAAGAGCCTAGCACCTCCCTCTCCACTTCCCCTCTTCAGGAAGCTGTATAGGACAATGAGGTTGCCTTTCAGCCTCATTTTCTTCAAACTAGGCAAACCCAATGTCCTCAGCCACTCCTCATAGGACATTCCTTCCAGCCCTTTCACCAGCTCTGTTAGCCTCCTCTGAGGCATTCAAGGACCTTCACATCCTTCTTACATTGTGGGGCCCAGAACTGCACACAGCGCTCAAGGTCAGGCCTCACCAACACTGAGTACAGTGGGATAATCGCCTCTTTTGACCAGCTGGTCATGCTGTGTTTGGTGCACCCCAGTGTGTGGTTTGCAGTGGTGTCGTGGGTCAGATGTGGTATTTTCCTGGAGGGAGTGTGATGGATGTGGGTGGGCATCGAGGCCTCTTGAAGCTGAGCTGCAGGCTTCTTGCAGGCTCAGATAAGCACCAGGCTACCTTCTCACTCCTAGTTCCTTCACCGAGTTGTCTTCCCCCTTCAGGAAAACCAAACCTATTGTCAGGAGAGTTAAATTCACTATACGGTGCATGTACCTTCACTGGGAAATTACAAGGTGCCCTTAGAATGAGAAAGGCTGGAAGCCACCAGTTTAGGTCATTTAAACTAAGTTGCACAAACCCAAAGATCACAACTCCTGGAAAAGAAATGCCCACTGTACTCGAATGAGGGGCATACCAGTAATTTCCCAGTAGGCCAAGCACAGCTTCTACTGTGCAAATGGTGAAGCGGATTAAAGCTGCCCTCAACTTCAATAACAGTGCTACAGCCTGAGGGCACTACAGCTGATCTGATTTGGGGACCAGTCAGATCAAAATGGAGCTCAGCTCAGCGAGATCCCTGCTCTCATTTGATATGAAATTGGAGGCAGCCAACAGAGCTCTACCACACAGCTCAGGGGACCCCAGTCAGGACAGCTTTGTCATGGCTTTTTGGCAGTTTACAAACCACCAGCCACATGAGACCTCTCAAAGAGACCAGGAGTTTCAGGAGCAAATGGCAGTATATGTGTATGTGTGCATGTGAGTATGTATCTATACATACATACACATTCTGAGTATGTATATATTTTATAGGTATATACACACACAGAGATATTCACAAATGATAGTTTTACACCTTATGTAGTGTTTCTCTGCATGGATTTGTCAAATGCTATGTATGTGTGCACACACTTCTACCCAAACTCTCCGAATATCCTGGGCTGTTTTAAGCCTTCAGTGTTTCACTCAAGCTGAAAAAAGTAGCTTCTCCACTTGTGTGGCTGAGTCAGAATTTCTCCCTATTTGAAGGAAATACTTCTGATTCTTCTGTTGGAGAGAAGAATCTGAATTTTTTTCTTCCTTCCCTGCCCTCTGTCCAAGCCTGGGCATCAGTGGAGCATGCAGCAGAAGAGGCCATGTGTGCTGGTTTGACTGAAAATAGGTTAATTTCCTTTCTCATAGCTAGCACGGTCATTATTTGGACTTAGATTGAGAACAAGAGATAACACCCTGGGACAGAGTTAATGTTTTTAATTGCTCTGGTCTGAGAGCCAAGGCCTCTCAGTGCTCTGCCCACAGGTGTGAGGCAGCTGGGACGTGGGGCATGGATGGGGCAGACCTTGGCTGTCATCCAGGTTGATCAGTAAGAATATTCCATGCCATTAGCACCCTGCTTCATATTTAAGGAGAGTCAGGATTTTCTGGCTAGTCTGGGAGTGGTTTGGAGTCAGGACAGAGACCTATTTGGGGGAGTTCTGTTTGGGAATTTCTTTAGTTTGTCCTTTTGCCATCCTGCCATTTTGCGGAGGTCTCTGGGCCTTTCTGCCTTTTCCTCTCTTCTCTCTCCGGGATCGGCTGTTCGAGACCAGGTGCTGCATCCTGGGACTGGCTGCTCGGTGTGGATGGAGTTTGTGAGGAATTGCACTGAGTATCTTTTTATTTTATATGCTATTTCCACGTTATAAATATTATTAGTAGCATATTAATGTTATTTTGTTATTTTATTAAACTCTGTTTATCTCAATCCACAAGTGTCTCCCTTCCCTTTCAATTCTCTCCCCTATTCAAGGGCGGAGGGGGGTTGAAGTGAGTGAGCGGCTATCGTGGTTATATTGCTAGCTTGGGTTAAACCACAACAGCATGGGAGGAATGAATCTTGGAGCAGGTGGTGTCCTTCTCTTTCTTGGTGTGATGCCCAGTGGTTGGTTGAGATTAGCTCATGGCAAGGAAGGGTCAGTGGACATGTCTCATCACATAAATGTTTAATCTTTGGATGGCTACAAATGAGGTCACAGGAAGTCTCAGGTTGCTTTGGAAATCAACCTCTGCAACTCCTATGCTCTGTTGCTGATAGGAGAGAGTTTTTGGTGGACGTTGGCCATGTTCCATGAGCACGGGGGTTGCACAAACTCCTGTATAGGGAATGGTGAGCTAGGGGAAAGAAGGGAAGGGAGTGATAAGGTAGTTGCATTTCTCAAACAGGTGGGCCACATGCTGTTCAGTTTTGAAAGTTTTAATAGTAGAGGGAGAGAAAGAGTATATTTACCCCTTGTCTGGGTGGCTCCAAGCTCTTTGTCCTACTGCCTGGGAAGCGTGTGAGGGCATCATACCGTTAGCTTTCCCTTTCCTCAGTTACATTCAACAGACCTTCTCTGGAGTTCTGGGGGATGGCAGCAGCCTGTGAGCTCCTCTTGTAAGAAATGCATAAAATCCTTTACCAAGTTAGTGACAGTCTCCTTAGCTCTGCAGGAAAGTACCTTAGCACAGTGCTTTCCTGGTGCAGCCACTCAAAGCCGTCTGCATCTCAGTGCCTGCTTCCCTCTTCAAAGTGAGCAGGGGGCTTTATCTCCTTCCCGGCTTTCCATCACAACACTCCTCTGTGCCAGAGCTGCGGTTTCCATCTCTGTTTCCTTCACGTTCCCTCAGCCCTGCAATGCTGATCGTACTCCATGGCCTTTGCCTCCTGTCGCACTCAGGGTATTTGGCTACTCGTTCTCAACATTTTCCTTCAACATGTCAAGGGATGGCCCGAGGCACAGAGCACTACACAACAGCATGTGTCTGCCCTTTTCCCCCTGGGTCCTGGCAAGCCTCTGCTCTGCATTTTCCCTTCTTGAACCAGGTCTCTGTCTCTGTTGATCTTTTTACATTCTGCAGCACGACTGGGTGGACAGCTTGAATCCAAAATGAGCTTTCCGGCCCAGCGTGATGGGGAAGCACCTCTTCTTCCCTGTTGTCACTACTTCCCTCCTGAGGTAACTAATGAATTGCTCTGAGTCTTTAAATGGGCTGTTATTTCTTCCGTCCATCAGCACTCTCTCACTCTTGACTCACAGTGCAGCTTCAGCTTCAGTGAATTTATTGGCATGACAAGGTACACAGGTGATGCCAAAGTTGACAACTTAATTCATCAAGTGTTACTGTCTTTCTCTCATCTGCACTCTTCTGTCACTGCTTTCCTCTTTCCCTCTTCTCAGCTCTCTTTTCTTTCTGTCCATCTGTCTTTCTTTCTCCTTCTGTCTGTCTGTCTCTCCCTCTCTCCTCCTTCTCCCTCTAATAGTCTCCCCAGGTGACAGTTAGCTATCTCACACTCAAGACAGTCTGTCTCTCTTGACAAACGGAGCCGTCAATCAGAGTACTCACCAGAGAGAGAAAGGAATTGGTCTTTACAGCACGTTGGCTGTTTTCTTGCCTTTGCAGCGTGTGTGGGGATGGAGGCCGAGGGCAACAGTCTTCAACTTACAGAAGCCACATTTGCTTCAGGGTTGGTTTGAGACTCCAGAAGAGCGAACTGTTGTGTCACGGGGACAGAGGAAAGTAGCAAAGCTCATCAACCCCAAGTGTGTATAGGCAGGTAGAAATATCATTTAAGAAGAAATCCAACATCTTGACAAAATCCCCCCAGAGGATGAAGTCTCTGTTAAACAGAGTAGCAAATGATCTCTCCTTCTCACCCCCTAATCCCATAATCCTTTGTTGGCATGGCAATTGCCAACGTATATAAAGAAAGAGACAGATCCCTCAGGTATCTGTCAGCACTAGATACAATCTACCCAGGACAGTGTATGTGTGGCATTTAATCCTCCATACATCAAGCGTATGCCCAGGATATTGTGTCACACTGTATTTGCACTGCATCCCTTGTGCCTATTTGTCTTGAGTGTCTGCGCCCAAGCCAGTGGCAGGTTGATCCATCGTGTGATGCCATCTGTGTTATATCTCTGCTTTTCCTCAGGCTTTGGCAGAGTTTTCATCACTGCGTCCTGATGCAAAGTTCCTTTATTTTTTTTATCGCTCTTTGTACTTTAAGGAAATCAGTTTTGCAGACTCCAGTATATCATGGCCATCAGAATGGAAAGTGTATGAGTGTATCCTTATCATCCATCAGTATCCCTAACTATATTGATTACACTTCTGTTGCTTTTCAGTTTGCACAATGTTTTGTGGGTCCTGCTTTTTCCCTTCAGTTTGTGAACTGCCTGGCTGATTCTCTCCTCCTTTGCATTTCCTTTCATGTAAAAGAGCATTTTATCTTTATACTAGCAGTGAAGAATCAGGCCTGTTTTGTTTGCTTGTCAATGGGTCTGCTTGAATTTGCCCTTTTTGCTGTGCCAAGGAACTTTTCAGTACAATAATTTGTCATAAGGAACTCCCTTTAGCAGTCTGAGGCTTTGCAGATATTCCTCCCCTGCTCATTATACTTGTTGGAACTGTAGATGGTAAGGCATTGGGTAGCAGTCACTGGGGATACCACACATGTTGCACACAGTACTTGCCTAAAAGTGAGAAGGGGAACGGAGCCTTAGAAAGGTGGAGTGACTTACTCAAAGTTATACCACAAGTACGTAGCAGAACAACCACTGAACCTGGAGTATGAGACCTACCAAATCCTTCAAAAAGTCATTCCTCCTTTCATTTTTTGGTAGTGTTGCTTACCCTGCTAACACTGATATTACAGGTGTTCAGACATGGATGTGCTGTTACAGCAGGGAGACGTGGCTTATGTTTTCCGCTGGACTTAGCTTTTGATTCTCTGCTGTGCTGAAAGTATTTGCATTTTTTAATCAGTGTTCTTTGTTGATCAGCGGGGGAGATCACCTCATTCCTACTCTCCAGCCAGTAGCACTGGATTTCTGTGGTGGGTAGTATTTGCTTGCAGAACCTTAGACGAAAGTTGTCTGTAAAGCTGCTGTCCCACTCAACATAAAGGTGCTGGCAACCTTTTCCAGATGTAACCTCATCCTCCTGAATGGACAGTGTCTACTTATTTCTTCTCAGTTTGATACATGCTGTTCCAAAACTTATTACAAAATTTTACTGCTTCTTTCTTGTAGGAACCTGCATTTATAGCTAACCCTGGGCATATGACAGCTGGCATCCTCCCGGCCTCTCAGACCAATTTGGGTGGAAATTGGTTACCTAAGGCTCTCATCCCCTGTATTTCTCTGCAATCCTAGCATATAATGCACTAATTACCTGAGTTTGCTAATGCTGAAAGAACACCAAAAAATGTCAGTTTTGAAGAGGGCAGATTTGAGCCCCACTGAGGAAAGAGAGACAGACAGTGTTTTTATGTTTCTTGCTAAAACTGCAGGCCACAGGGAATAAGTCTTATGCCTAGCAGCCTGGGAGAGATTCTCCTTTAATTGAAATGGCACCAATAATGTGTTAACAGAGCAAAGCTCTTGGAATCCATCCCTCCCCTCCCTTGCTGTTGCTTGCCCGTATAGAGCAGATCTTTAAGACACAGCAAAGCTTGAAAAAGGGAATGGTGGGACACTTCCAAGATGTCAAGGTGCTGCTGCACGTGGCTGAAACAAAACAGAGCGATGTCTTTTGTCAGGGAACCTTTGACAGCAGAAGCTCTCCTCCCCAAGAAACCTTGGCTCTCGGTTTGTGGGAAGGAGATCACCACAATCACATCTCAGCTCTAGCCAGCTGCTTACTTTGTTTGAAGACACCTTTACTTCAGGAGTACTGTATTTGTTTCTTCCTCTTTTCTGCTGGATCAGACTTGTGTAGATGAGCATTTCTGACAGAAGGAATTATTTGCCTTGAACTCTTTGGCTTTTCCTTCTCTTTGGCTGATGATAACACCCTGGCCTTTAGAAAACATGCTGTTGCAGCTATCACCAAGCTCAACAGCAGCTAACAATTGAAGGTCTCACAGCTGGCATTTCATAACTGCGCATGCTGGGGAAGGCCACCATCTGTGGATCCAGCAATAGTGACAATGCAGGAATGTGCTGAGCAGCCCAAGCTGAAAAAAATGTGGAGTTGCACTTTCAGTCTTTTTCACAATCAAAATTTGCAATTTTTTGGAGATGGGGATCTGTTTCAGGTTTGGTTTTGCTTGAAATGTTTTTGGTGGGGCTTTCAGCATCAGAAAAGGCAGCTGCTCTCTGCTAAGACATTAGTCTTCTGATTTCTGATCCAACAACTCGATGAAACAGCTATGGTGGCTTATGTTATAGATTGTCTGTCACTTGCTGAATTGGACAAAGTGAATCCTCTTGCTAGGGAAATAGCAGTGTTTTCTTTACCTGGCTGCCATCCTAGGCCATGAGTTGAAGAGTTATAGATCAAGGAGAGTATACAGTACTTTACACTCTTCTCCAAATCTGTGCACTTAACACAAGAGTGAATTTTATCCAAAGCATATAAAGGTCCAAGTATGGTATTATTAGCTTTGTTCTTTGTACTTTTGACCGGAAGCAAACCCAGCATTTCCAAACTGCTATGCTAGCTTTCTGCGCCCCTAGAAGCCTGAAAGCAATTTTGAAAGGTGGTTACAGCAATCTGTCCCATTCCATTTTGCTCGTTTCAGTGCTTAAGGAGGAAAGCCTCCTAATACAAGATGTTTTATATGTACCACATGCATTTGATTTGAGGGAGAGGCTTGTCACTGGGAAGCTGTCTCGCTCACTTGAAACTCAGCCAGATGCTTAGGTATGTGGTATGCACAAGACACTTAAGGCGTTGCATTCACCACCCTGTGGCTTATTGCAGAGGCTGTAGGATAAATGATGGGCAGCCAAAGGAAACTGAGAACAGGGTTTGGAGAGAGCTGTCTTTTCAGACTGTGTGTGGATGTCCATCAGGTAGTTCGTGAAGGCCATTCTGTTGGTTGTACCATCTGTCCCTAATGAGCTGAACATAAGCAACACCATAAGATCTGAAAACAAACGAACAAACAAAACCTTTGGCTCTGTTTCTCCTGTATGTAAAGCTGTGATGGACAACCTTGTCTTCATCCTGAGTGTGGTGTTAGCTGAAATTAACTTTCTCACCTGCATGTCTGATCAAGAAAATCCCAGTCATCTTCCTAACACATAGAAATCCTCTCTGAACCTGCACCTCTTGCCCTGCAATGACACAGGCTTTTCTCTGTGCTGTCTTCCCAATCCTGGCCTGTGATCCCTAGTCTACTTCCCAAAGAAAGAGGTAACAGGCAGGAGTCAAGGATGGCTGGGACTCAGTTAAAAAAAATGTAATATTGCTTTTTTCTCTCAAATGGCTAATAAAATGACCCCATTCTGGCTGCTACACTTCCTTGAAGCCATCACCCATTCTTGCTATATAAGAATTTGTCCAAAGGCCACTAGCATCGAAGGAGAAGCTCCCTGGGCTCTGAATCAAGTCCTAGAAAAGCTGCATATTATGACTCAGCTGCTTAATGTTTCTGTGAAAAAGTTTTTCCTAACAAAATTCTCAGAGGCGTCTTTGGAAGACCTGAACACTAAGGACAAATTTTCTCACAGATTTTCTCTTCCAGGATGGCTGATTATATCTGCAGAACAAAAGATTTTGTATTGTTTCAGTCCCATAAGTAAATAAGAAAAAGATGGTCTAAGAGAATATATAAACACACTTGAAGCAAAGACCAAAAGCTGTGTACATCTGTAGTCCTTAAAGTGTTTGGGATTAGGCAGCATTCCAAGGGTTAATCCCTGGGGATTAGCATGACAGGCACTTCTGTTGTTGTTTACACATGTCCTGTGAAGAAGGCTGTGTTTTCACAGCAGGCCTCTCTAGGAGGGTTAGCTAAAAGCACTTGCAGTCAGTTTTACAGGCAGAAAGAACCGAAGCAACACAAGTGGCAAATGCATAGAGCTGTCCTTTAAAGAGATGAACCATGGATAAGTGGATCACTGCAGTCCCAGCATAAATTTGATATGTTAATAGAAAAGAAAAAGAAGTTTCATAGCAAGGAACCAATATTTCATATCTAGAGGTTCAAGTGATATGGGGCTATCAAGCATGTATATGGCTTGTGCTTTGTGCTTTCATTTACATGCAGCTGAGAACCTGCTCTTCTAGGCTGCATCAGGATCTACAAACAAGGTTCTTGACCTTGTGCTTGGTGGGAGACAGCAAAAAGTCAGATGTGGGTGAAGTGCTATCAGCACCAGGCCAAGGCTGGGGCTCTGCTTTGGAGCTGGGGGTGATTTAGCGTAAAAGGCTGGGGTCTGGGTTTAAAGTTGAGGTGCTGGGTTAGGAGCAGGAGTGACACTGCTTTTACCCCTGTCTCACAATATCACATCCATGCACTGTAAAACCAGGTTGGCTTGAGACGTAGCTATTTTTTTCTCACTGTTTCTCAGGAAGTGAAATAATTTCTCTCTTGACAATTTCATGGAGACGAATTTAAAAAAAAAAAAAAAGATAATCAATGAGAATGAGTATATGCATTAGATCCCAGCTCTGTGCTGATTTTCCAACAGCTCATGGGTGGGACAGTCTAACAGGTTTACATTCCATGCTGGTCTCTTCTGAGAAACAACATACTGGAAGCATTTCCCATGCAACTTTATGCGGAAAAATAGTCCAGACACTTAACTGTGTATTGGATGAGGCAGAGCCTTCCTTTGGACAAAATGGTTCGGCTTGTCAGCTCTTACTCTCCAATGTGGTGAGCTCTGACATGCCACCCAGCTCAGCAAACTGGGAGGCCTTTCCACATGGCTTTGATTTACAGACAGGATGCTGTCTGCTTCTCTGCTCCCAGTCAGCGCAGTACATGCAGTCCCCATCTGGATTTAAATACTTTCCTGCGTGGCATCTCAGTGGGTGAGACTCAGCTGCAGGATGGGGGAGGCTGGCCAAGATGCGAGGCCCAAGCTAGCAGCCCCTGTGTGTCCTTCGGCCCGGACTCTCTTGGCATCAGCAGGGATGGTCGGAAGGAGATCTGCCACGCTGGGCAGAGCAGTGTGGGGGCACACATGGATTGGGAGCTACAGATCTCTTAAGCTGTTTCCATGCTCTGTCTGGGATAGACCCTCTCCCTAAAGGCCGCCGGAGATGGATGTGGCAAGGCACCTCCTTTCAGATGACAGAAAGAAGCGATTTTTACACCTTGTAAAAACACTGTAGTGTATTTTGGTCCCAGGGTATTAAAAAACAAAACTAAGCCTTCAACATTTGCCTCTATTTCACCAGAAGCTTTAATGCTGAGAGAGGCACTAGCAGAGTGAAACAAGCCTAGCAAAGCAGAAGGTCAGAAGGATGTTTCAGAGTCCACTCTCTTTAATGAAGTTCAACTGCACTCTGTGCCCTCCCGCCCTGGTGACAGCTTTGCCTCCCTCTGGCTGAGGCTGTGGCGTGAATCAGACTGTAAAAAACACATCTTGGGTATCCAGTCGCATTTCGTCTGCACAGTGCTTCAGAAACATTTGCGTGCCACATCCCAAAGGGTGTCTGGATTTTACTTTCCAGACATTGGCTTGCTCCCTCTGCAGACCTGAGCAGCAACAAGCTGTTTCTTGTTAGGGCTGTAAAGAGCTATGATTAGCCTGCTGCACACATAAGAGGGAAATTAAACCATTTAGTTGTGTTTAGCAGCTCAGCCCCTTCTTTAGGCCCTCTCTCCTCACTAAACACTTTGACTAAACAATGACTAATGAGGCCAATTTGCTGTCAATTAATTGCCCCCGGAAAGGACCCCTAATTGTGGTGAGCAAGGTGGCAGCTCTGAAGCATTCAAGAGCCATATGATGGTCAGCGTCCCTCCCACCTCTGCCTTGGGGCTTATTAGGGTCTTTGTGTTTGTTGCAAAGTGCTGTTAATTGGGAGCTGGGGACAAGGAAATGAGAACTCTTGAGGCTAATTGATAGACACCTGCAGAGGGCTTTAGTGGCTGCAAAGTTCCTTTGACTTTGGAGAGAAGTCCTGATGTTTTCTTTTTGCTCTGAAAGCCAGGGGCTCCTGTGGATTAGTGGGTGGGAGTCTTATTTTTTCCAACAGATGGGGGTCCTACTTGCCAATAGAGAGGAGGCCAAACACTCTGGAGGAAGCAACTAACTAATGAGGATTTATGGAAGGGATTGTGGTGACTTTCTCCCTTTGTATCCAAGGTGCCGTTCTTGGGACAAGGCAGTTAGAGCACTTAAATGGAGCTTATGGGCTTTCTTATTTTTGGTGCTATCTGCTTCCATGTCTTGGAGGGATTAAATAGCTTTTGCTGTATCTTAGGTCTGTAGAGTGGGAATTAGGAACTCCTTTTTTTAGTGTATTTTGTGACTTACTGACAAAACACCTGACTGTTAAACAGTCTTGTAATTTTTGACTGGGGACTAGCTGCCCCACAGTATAAGACTGCATCTAGAGGTCTTAAGCAAAGCTCTGTTTGTCCAAAGGGAGCAGTCAGATCATCTGACCGTGAACTTCATGTGAATGTGTTTACAGGGCCTAGAGCCATCTTCCAAGTAGATCTCCACATCCCTTTCTTCATGTTCTTCATCCTGCCATACACAATTTGAGTTCCTAGTTCCATGCTTCCTGCCCTTGTCTCACAAGCACACCCTCCTCCTGCACTGAGGTCCTGTGTGAAGCATCATGAAAATGGAGTGCAACCAGTGCAGGAACCAGAAACTGCTGCCCCATGCCTATAATTACCCCTTGTGTATAAGTGCCATTTATGCTAAGCAGTAGTTCACATTCCTATCACTTTGTGCAGGAGCCAAAGGTAGGTATTTGAACTGTTTGGGATCTGTGGTGTGGCCAGTTCCAGTATAAACTAAGTTAGGAAAAGACCTCTAGAAGCGTTGCTGGTTACACCCTTCAGAAAGGGTGACCTCGATGTTTTCTTGTTCCATCCTCCACTGCACTCCTGGAAAGGTGCTCAGGAGCTGGCCTCACGGCTGTGAATTTGCATCTCTTAGGCTGACTCATCATGTGCCAGGGAAGGTCTAGATTGGATATTAGGAAAAAATTCTTCATGAAAGGGTTGCCAGGCACTGGAACAGGCTGCCCAGTGAAGTGGTGGAGTCACCATCCCTGGAGGTGTTTAAAAGGCATTTGGACAAGGTTCTTAGGGACATGGTTTAGTGCTAAAGTTAGGTTAAGTTATGGTTGGACTTGATGATCCTGACGGTCTCTTCCAGCTGAAATGCTTCTATGATTTACTAGGAGATTAGGGCTGTAGCACCACCCCTTACTTACTTCCATAGCCTTGAATGATAAAGCTGATCCAGTCAGCCCACACGATCCCAGGCAGTATCTCAGGAGGAGTTTTGAGCTCTGAAAGGCTTTGGTCGTAAAAGGCAAGGATAACAACAGCAGATGTTTGCATGTTCTCTTGTTTGTGGCTTCCTGGCTGCCTCCCGTATGCGGCCCCTGGTTTGTAATAACTGCTATAGCGGGTGTTTTTGAGACACGTTAATGTTTTGTGGAAACAAATCACTTGCTTTCATCTCGAAAGCAACAGTGATTGCGCTGGGGGAGTGTGCTCTATTTTTCATGTCTCAGTCTTTCTTATTATTTAAATTAATGTGCGTTGCAGTTGTCATGAAAGTGAAGGATTGATGGCAATTAACTAGAACGGGCTTGATGCATGCAGGTTCTGCACAAGCCTGTCCTACCTAGCTCTGTCACCGCGTCTTGCCTGGGACTTTAATTCCTGCACCAGCTTTGCCCTTGCACCCTTCCTGCCCTGCAGGCCCCCCCAGCTCTCTCAGCCCAGGGTACCCTACAGCATCTCTGCCCTTGCCCTGCTCTTGCCTTGCAGCCCTGCTGCTCTTCCAACGTGAGCTTCTCAAGGAAAATGGCTAGTGGTTACTCTGGCATTTGTTATTTACTATCAATGACATGTAAGATGAGATGCTGAGCTGGCATCAGGCTTATCCTGTAGATGTGAAATGTAGAAGAAACAAATACGTGAGTTTCAAGCCATTCTTCGCAGAGCTCATTTCTCCAGAATCTGTCCCTGGCGTGGGTACAGCATCCTGCCTCTCTGGGGATGGAGCAGTGGGGTACTACGCTGTGTTTCCTTTCACATCGGTCTCTGCTCCCCACCCCATCCAGGGGGATCCTAAGTGCAGGGTAATGGATAAAACATATTACATGTACACTGAAAATGAGGAAAAAATCTGGTGATTTTATCTCTTTCAACAGTACCAGAAAGCCTGGCAGTGCTTTCCCATGGTCCCTGGAGGCAGAAGGGTCCAGCAGCAGTCTGGTCTCCTCTTGAGGGACCAGTTGTTAGGCTGAATATGAAAACACCCGAAAACACTGCTTAGCTGTAGTGCTTCCTCTGCTGTGGGTCTGCAGGCTGTGTTTTCTCCTGTGCTAGTGGTTCAGAGAGGCCATATGCAAAAGGGTTTTCCAGTTGAAGGTCAACAAGAGATGGCTGGGCAAAAGGAGGCTGTGACGCCCAGAAGATCCTGGTCTCAGGGCGTTTTATTCCCAGTAATCCTTCTTCCAGAAGTCTGGAAACTGTGAAAACACAACACAGCCCACATGTGGGAAAAAAAATAATAAGGTCAAAGCTTCTCATTTTAAGACTGTCCTAAAAAGGTGCGTGCAAAGTAATGACAAGTGCCAAGGAGGCAATGCTAACTGTTGCTGGTGCTGACAGTGTTGGCATTTTAACATGCTGGCTTGACACCCTGAAAATTAAAAGTCTCTGACTTTTTATCTGAGTGAAGTTACTGTCCACTAAGATCCAGACACCTTTAATGCTAGCTGGCTTTGGATTCTAAGCAGACAAAGCCAAACCAGGTTTTAAATTTACAGGGACATCACTTCCTACCCTATTCCCTCTCCTCTCAGCCTTCCTTGCCCTTTGACCCAAGTGGCAGCTGGAAGGAATGAGCCACTATACTCCTAACAGGATTTCAGCCTTGATACCCTTTTCTCCCTCATCTGAAACTGGCAAGCCAGATATGACCATCTGGACACATGCTTCTCCTCTTGGGTGTTTGTTCGGCATGGTCAAATCTGTTTGTATTGCTGGGTTTGCTTGATCCTCTGCAAACTAAAATGACTTGACGGCTTTGGAAAGTGGTGGGGTACACATGTCCTAACTGCAGCTCTGCTGATGGTGCCCCGTAGTGGCTTTCACTGGTCTCTCTTCAATCATTTTGGCTGGCATTGCGCTGCTCTGCTAGGACCTTGGACTGGCCTACAGCTCCATCTGCTAGTCCTGCTTGAGCTTACTCCCTCTTGGTTGGTTCTATGCCTTTTTTTTCCTGATGCAAATGTTAAGCCCTTGAGGTTAAGGTAAAATCTCCAAAATGTGGTCTGGCCACGTTTTTTTCTCCTGGGCTCTGCTTACCCATGTTTGTCAACACACCGTGGAGAAGCTCTGCTGAGGATGCTCTGAAGTGACTGTCCTTGTGTCCTCAGACCAGCTGAGACACAACTCTTAAAGAAATAGTAGCCTCTGTTGTTCTTTCCCAGACTAAGCTCCTCTGTCCTCTCCAATTTGTGTTGGTCTCAGACCTGAAACACAGCATGTACTACAGGTAGTTGTGCTGCTGCAGGACTGAGGTGGCCCTCCGAGTTGCTTTGTTCCCTGTACTAAGAGCAGCAGTTTGGATTTCTGCACCACAACTTGGAAGGCTCTCCCAGCCTGCAGCCCTGCTGGCTGGAGCAATGGGTCTGAGCCATGAGACAGGGGACTTCCCTCTTCCAGTGGGACAGAAAGGACGAGGAGAAAGTGCTTCTGAGTCCTGCCAACTCAGTGCTGAACTGATCTCAGTGTGATGCTGCAAGTTGCCTCTCTGCTTTGATGTGCCATGAAATGTGAAGCCACAAAGCGTCTCTTGGAGGAGGCAGGGTATTTAATTTCCCAACTTGGGTATTTCCTTTTCACTGCCCTTTATGCAGTCTTGGGGTATTGTTTGGCAAAGGTATTTTCTTACTTTCCAAGACCACTGTATGATTGTTGTTTTGTACTGCCAGGCATTTGGTATGCTGAATGGGTGTGTGGTAAAGAGGGAGAAAGCACTAAATGGATCCGTAGTCAGTGAGACTGTTATGTACCCCTTGATATGGTGGGATCAAATTATTTGACAATATCAGAGTTTTCCAACAATGCTTATTTTGTTTTGTTCTGTTGCCTCCTACCTCTTCCTACATGTATGGACACATTGTCAATGGCTCGCAGTGAATCACCAATGCAAAATATAGCAGGGCTTGTTTTTGTCGGGGGATTTTGCTTTGAGAGGAAGGGGTTGATTTTTCTGCTGTGCTTTGCTTTTTCCACTATTGTGCTGCCAGGGAGGTGTCCCAACTCTGAAATTCCGTCTCTCTAAGGAAAAGGATCCTGGTATGGTCAACCATTCCCTCAACACGCCTTGCTTTGGTTCCTTCACCGTAAGCTTATCAGCCATCAATTCTAGCTCTTGAGGAGCAAACCAGCTTCCAAGGTCCCTTCTCCTTCCTTCCTGATGCCAATTAGATCAGGTTGCTGAGAGCCTGATCCAGGTGAGTTTTGCATATATCCAGAGGTGGAGGTTCCACCACCTCTCTGGGGAGCCTGTTGCTGTCTTTGATCTCCCAAAAGTAAGAGCTTTTTCCTCCTTTTGAGTCGGAGTCTTCCCCATATTGCAGCTCATGTCTGCTGCCTTTTGCTGTTCACTGTGCACCTCTGAGAAATGCTTGCCTCTTTCTTCTCTGCACCTTCTCACTAGCTATCTGAAGACAGCAATAAAATGTCCCCTCAGCCTTCTCCAGGCTGAACAGATCCAACTCTCTTAGGTTCTCTTTTTATGTCCCATGCTCTAACCATCTTGGGAGCATTCCAGTGGACTTGCTTCAGTATGTTAATGGTGATCTTGTACTGGGGAGCCCAAAACTGATGTAATGCTTCAGATGCTGTCTAACAAGCAACATATAAAGGGATATAATCACTTCCCTTCACTTACAGGGCTACACTCTTGCTAATACAACCCAGGATGCTTGATCTTTGCTGCAAGGGCATACTGCTAACTCATGCTGAACCAGTGGGACCCCTGTATCTCCTGGACTGCTTGAGCCCAGCACTCTCACCCTTCCAGCAAATATCAGGGTGGCTCAAGTCCCTCAGCAGGGACTGGCATTGTGAGGTTTCTTCTATCTGTCTAAACCAGTTCTTTGTCCACTCCCTCTTCTTAATCAAGTGGTTGGTAGCAGACACCAGCCAGCAGGGTGACACTGTGTCATCCTCCGATCCTTACGACAAAGATCCCAGCTAGTTCACCGCCCAGAGCTGGGTGCACTCCAGCCATTCCTTTGCAGGGAGCACACCTCATTTCCTCACCTTACCAGCCCGTCTCTCCTGAAAAGCCTGCATCCATCCTGCACAGCACTGCCAGTCCTGAGAGCTGCCCCACCGCAGCTCTGTCATCCCAGTGGATTTACAGCACTGCAAATCTGTGTGAACATCCAGTTCCTTCTGTTTTTTTCACCATGATACTTGCATTGGTGCACAGGCATTTTGAGATGGGCCTCCAGCTGTCCTACTTTCACAAGGGGAGTGCAAAAGCCTTCCCTGTTGTGTTGCACCCCAGCTGCTTCCTCACTGCCTTCTGTGCTCTCACTTCTCCCCAGATTATAGCAGTCCTTCCCCAATGTGCCTAGCTTAAATTCCTCCTTGCCTAGGTAAGTGAACCTGTCAGCAAACACATGCCTGCCTCATTTTGTTCAAAAGGTCCTGTTCCTGCTCAGGAACCCATGTTCCTCTGAGGGGATCCCATGGTCATAGGTACTGAAGCATTGTCCGTGACTTTGGGGCCTACAGAGAGGAGCTATTGAGCTGTGTGTTGTAAGCAATATTCCTATGAATCCAGCAACACAGCTGGAAGTGGTGAGTTGCTCTCTTCAGGCTTCATTTCCTTTTTGCCACCAGCTCGTAGGCAGCTTTGCCTCAAAAGGACCATCAGCCACTCCTGCCAAGGAGGGGGAAGGGGAGGCTGCTGTCTGTTTACTCTGTGGTAAGCAAAGCAGAAAATTATGTTGTTTCATTCCTCACTACACACAAATTTGGAAGCTGAAAATATATAAAAAAAAATAAAATTAGAAAATTCTCTTTTAGTCAAACTCCCTCACCACCTCCAGGGTGTGAAGTGTGGAAACAAGACATGGATGTGAGTGAGGAGAGACTGCAACAGCCTGGTCTGCTTGGAGGCTGATGCACTGGCACACTCCACACCTGCACGTACCTGTTCAGGTTCCAGCGTGGTCACTTCGTTCCTGTGACACGAACTCAGTTAGCTTGGAAGGTCTTTTGAGGATCCTGAATGCGAAAGCCGTGGCTGGTCTTGTGAATCTTTACAAATCCTACCGTGCTTCTGGTGCTGTGGGGTGTGAGGTGCCCTCAACCAGAAGCTGCCTGCTGTGGGCACCCTATGGGGCATCCCTCTTGGCCAAAATATGTTGCAAAAACCTTCCTGCTGTCGCCATTGTGCCTCCCCTCAGCTAATTCCTGTTAGCTATGGTGCGTGCCCCCACGTCTCACCTCGTCATGGTAGTCACAACAGAAATAAGCTTAGTAGCTCTCCCGTTCAATTCCTGCTGAGCGTTTGGTTGTGTGAGCAAGAGAGCAGGGTCCTGCCTAGCATCATCGGTTCTATCTGCCTGTGGGAGGTGGCAATAACTAGTACACCCTCATGAGTCAGTACCTTGAGGCCTGGCTCCCTGCAGGAGGATGTAGAACTGTATCTGGGCCTGTTTGGAGTGTAAAAATTAATGGGGACAGTGCTTTAAGCCTGCCGACTCCTTCCATATAGCCTTGGAGCAGTGAGGCAAGTTCTTAGAGGTTATTTTATGAAGTCCCTCAAACCTGTCTAAACATAAAGCATCGCAGTTGCAGCAAAGCCCATTTCTACCTGCAGATCCTTGACGCAGAAGTACATATTATTCTGGTATAATTTCAGAAAGCCAGGTAGAAATGAGGAGGGCAGCCTGTGAGAGCAATCTGCAGTTGCCTCTGGTTAATAGGTGAGTATGTTAACGAGTCAGACAGTTCACCTTCCAGAAATATGGGTAATGAGGTCCAACTTTCTTTTGTCTCCACAGTTCCACCAAAGATCTCCAATATCTCCTCTGACATCACCGTGAATGAGGGCAGCAACGTGACCCTGGTTTGCATGGCAAATGGGCGTCCTGAGCCTGTTATCACCTGGAGGCACCTCACTCCGACAGGTAAGAGACCCAACTGGACTTGACTATGCTGATGATTTGTGAACTGTACAGTAGTTTGCTTATCTTACAATATCAATAGAAAATTTCAATAGTAATACAGACAGCTGTAAAAATGTGGCAAGAATCTTAAATGCCCTGCAAGCTTGTTTTGCAGTGTGATTTCCCAGGCATAATAACCGGGTTGTCTGAGCGAGCAAATGGAATTACTTCAGTAGATGCTCTACAGAATTGGACCTGTAATTCTGTTTAGCTTTGGTCTTCATCTAGTTGCCCCAATCTCTACTGCTGGTAATGTACAACATGGAGACAAAACACTGCTGGTGCCAGAGAGAGGGTAGAGGATTTTTGTTTAGATATTACATAGAAGAGGTTCTTTCTGAAAACCACAGAATTTACTTCCCACCGATTTTCCTTAAAAGGGAGAGGCAAACAGTGCCACAGACAACTTCGTATTACTCTTGACTTGAGCAGATGGTCTTCCTGTGTCTTGTGAGGTGAGTAAAGAAGGCATTTGATCTGCACGCTGACTGAAAAGCAGGGTGGAGACAGTAGAGGAGAACTCACCAGCTTTGTTCTGCTATCTAACTGTGCTTTCCATGCTCAAGGACGTGTCAAGCTTGGAAAGAATATCCTTTCAGTAGTCAGACTCCATGGCGTTAGCAGCTTGAGTTGGAAGGAAATCTTCACCCTCTGAAGATTTATCAGTAGGATGGGAAGAAGAGGTAGATTTCTCTTCCTCTGTATCATGCTCTTTGAGTAGAGAATAATTCTTTACTTGATTTCTTCTGCCATCACATATTATTTCATCTGAAATGAGTGGGGAAAGCACCAATTAGCTCCATATGAATAGTCTTCTGTGATACTCCCATATATGCAAAAGGTTAAAGAGGGTTTGAAGTAGGCAGAGTACAAGCTTTCTGCATTTGCTACAGATAGTTAAGTGATCTACTGCAATTCAGCAGCCAGGGAAAGGCAGAGCATTGCAGAAAGAATGTTGGAGAGGGAAAGGCAGAAAGATACATCAGAACAGAGCTCAATCCAAGAGCTGCATCCAGAAGCCCCTGGATCTTGGGCCTGTAGTTCAGACTCGGGTTACTCAGATTTCCTGTCTCATCCCTTCAGCCAAACCAAAGTCCTCTTGAGCATTCATGTGCATGAAAGCCAGATTTGCAGTTTGTATTTCTGGCACATTTCTTGCAATACCAAAAAAAAGGAAGATGAGGAAAGACTGCTGGGAAGAAGTGGGACGAGCAGAGCTGATGAGGGGAACACTGCTCCTCTGTGCTATCATTGTCACTACCTGACTTTCCTCTTCTGCTGTTTTCAGTATTAAGCATGAGCCTGCCATTTGCATATATAGGGAAACAGAACCTAATTTTTTCACCTGTAATTATGTATATAGACTCTTCTAGCTCTGGTATTTCTGCATTTAAGATTTATTTCATGTGAAATCTTCCATCTTACTGCTGCATCAATCTTTCAGTCTTCCATCTAACTCTTTGTTGTATTCAGGTAGGAAACATTCCCTAGCTATTCTGTGAGCACAGCCTAACATTGTTCAAGTTAAGGGCATTACAAGGAAACTAGCTTAAATCTTCATGAAAACTAAGGCCTGGTACACTTGACGTGCATTGTTCAGAGCAGTAATAAGAAGATTCTTGTCCTGACTCATCACTTTGGCTGCATGTTCATGCTTTGTGGGTTTTTTCCACTTGTACTGCCTACTCTATTGTATCAGGCACAGATTTCTTTTTCTTCCTTTTAAAAAGGCTTCTCAGAGCAAATCTTCATTCTGGCTGTCCCGTTTGGTGTGCAACAGAACTGGGGAATCCCATTCCCACTTTGACTCCAGGGTCAGTTTTTCTTGGTCTGTTGTTCAGTTTTCCAGCATGCTTTTCACACTTTTTCTCCTGTGCTGTGTGTCTCAGAGTTGTTGCCTTGTTAGCCATCTCAGTGACCCCTTTCCAATCCATCCTCAGTCCTTCCCTCTTCAGTGAAGCTTGCCAAGCTCTTCCTAACTGAGTTAGGCTCTTCCTAACTGAGTAGAGCCAGGGCTGAAGGGCAGGCAGTCCCCCGTCTGTCACTTCCATGTCTCACTGCTTGTTGTTCTCTCTCTTTTTCCCCATCTCAACCCATCTGTTATCTTTTATGGGCAGAGAGGAGCTGCTTTCAGGCAGGCATCGAGTCTTTAAGCAGCATGTAGCCCAATAAGGCACTAGGCCCAAAATGGGGGACAGAAGGGCTTCTTTTACATGTTTTCCTTGAGGTTGACAGTTAATATAAATTCCAAATCTATTCCAGAGCTGTTGCAGTTAGAAACATGTCTTATCTTGGAATCTCCGTTTTCCAGAACTGTAAGGCATTTTGGCTCCCTTTATACTAGTTTTGAAGACATCTGCTATGCATCAAAGAGCTATTTTAGATCATTGTAAAGGTTTCTAAAATATATCTCTCTCCTTGGATTTTTTCATGGTTAAACTCGTGACTGCAGAACTGGAAGAACAAGCATTATTGAGCTTGTGTAGGAGGTTTTGAACGGACAGGTTGTGAAATTAAACCAGCATTGGGGGGCGAGAGGGCCAAATTACTTTTTCTTTGTTCAGTCTCCTCAAGGAGTTCATTAGTGAATTTGTCTGCCGTTTCTTTCATTCATTGACTCATCAATAGTGTTTGTTGGCTAATTACCTGAGTTAGGACCATAGAAATGATTTATTTCTTGTTGGCTGGGAAGTGGAAGATACAAATGCAAAGGGAAAGCGGTATCGCTACTTATGCAAAGAAGGCAGAGATGCATGTGATAGTTCATTTAAATGCTGCTGGGCCTCAGGAGTGATCATAACCCACTCATCTGCCTATCTGGGAAGTTTAAAAAATTGCTTTATAAAATGGTATATTGCTTCCTTTGCTGATACTTCAGTAAGCAATTGAATTAGGTGTTTTTCTCATATCAACTATAATTCTCAAAGCCCTGAAGCAACCCATAGGAAAAAACCCCTCTCCTTACCCTGTGTGACAGCTAAAGTGTGGCTGTGGTTGTTGACTGTAGTGGTAACACTTGGGAGGAAGGCAGGTAAAGGGAAAAATACTTTAATAATTCTGATAGGAAATGACAATACAGATCAGCTTTAATTTAATGAAAGCAGGGCTGAAATTCCTTGAAACAATGCAAGTTCTTGCTCTCTACTCTCATTCCTCTTCAGATGATTCACTGATTGGGTTTTGACAGAGCAGATGGAGAGAATCAGCCAGACCCTTTTCTTCCTTATCCAACAGTCTGTTACGCTGTAGGACAGTGGCAACCTGGTCTAACTAGTTGTGGATAGTTTAATAGGCATTGCCTGGGAGCACAAACAGTTTCATTAGGTCTCTTACTCTAGCCATCAGAGCTCTCATGAGATCTCTGACATACAGCTTCCAGCAACAGGCCAGCACCTCCCTGCTCAGAATCCATTCCCCTTTCTGTCACTCACGACACGGCTGTGGGCTTGTTAAGCCTGTCATGCTCTATGACTTTTGCCATACCAGTTTGTGATGGTAAACCATGGAAAAGACTGTAGCAGCCCTCTGAACTGGATTTGCCAGGAAACTGTGCTTTGTTCAGTTAGAGTGGAGATGAGTATTGATGATTTCCTACACAGACTAGTTTGCGCTTGTCAGCATTAGAAATCTTTCACAAGGGGATATGCTATAGTCTCCCATCTCTTGAAAGGGACAAAACCCAAATTTTCCCCTCTGCGAATTTGTATGAGGAGTGGGTGTTATCCTGTTGTTTTCTTCTCCTTAATATTATCCCATAGCCTCCATGATCCGTGGCAAAAATATAGATTATTTTTCCTTACTGAATGTAGTCCAGTCAGATTTCCAGTAGTGACACCACAGCCTGGACAAGGTCCCAGCACAGGGCCATGTATCATTTATCATGCAGACATGTTCTGTGTGTGCTGCCACAGGCAGCCTACCCATCTATGGCTAGTTATGTTAGCAGGTACTCTGTTTTCCCTGTACCATGCACCAAGATAACAACTAACACAGCCAAGAAAATAATCCAGTAAGATAGTTTAATGATGGTAGACAGTGCCTGCTTTTGAGCACATCTTAGTTTTACTTCACGTCTTTCTTGATGTTTATTTATTCAGGCTAAAGTGTCTTTTTCCTACCCATAAGATGCTGAGATTACAGTCCAGAGGCTTTAACATTTATCATTCCTCGTCTCTCCGTGTTATTCAGACCCATGCTCAGTACCCAGTTGACTGAAAAAGAGCTACCTGGGAAAAATAAAGATTCATGCATGTTCGTATTATTATCAACAAACTCCTTCTCAATGGAAGCCCTAAAAAGTGCTCCCTCACGAATTGGGTTAGCAGCAATATGAATATGGGCAGTTGTTGTGAGGTCTTTGCATTACCAGAGATCTCGCTGCCAAGCCTGTTGTCTGGGATGGGCAGAACAACACAGAATGAAAGGGCAGCTCCTGTCCTGAGGAGCTTGTACTCAGGTTAGCAGAAACAGTCCTATTCATATTTCTGCTCCTTTCCCACAAGGCATGGGTGGTTGAGACCTCCCCAAGGGCCTTGCTCTTGGGCACTGTGGCATGTGCCGGCAGATTGGTATCCATCTGTGGTGGCAGCCTGAGAGGCTGTGGCAGGGAAACAAAGCTATGTGGATCCCTAGGGGGCTCAGCTCATGGTCAGACAATTGAGGCTCTTACTGGTTGTGCATAACTAGCTGAGGAGCAAACAATCCAGTTCTTCTAGAGCAGTTACAGAGTTTGAAACTTGTATAAAACTGCCACGTTCTCATTCCCAATCCAACTTCCCCAGCCTTAGCCCAGCAAGGCTTTTTGATAGAGAAAGAACAATCTGGATTCTCCCAAATTCCACCTGACAGTCTAAAGATACCCACTTTGGCTCAGAAAGGAGCTTAGTTATTACAGTGGTAATCACAGCATAAAAACCAGTCTAGAGCAAAGCAGATAAGTATTGATTGCAACACCCAAGTTTCATGTCACAGCATAAAATGAAAGGAGATGTGAAGGCTTGTCAAATATGCCAGTCTGATTCTCCCTAGAGGGTGCTAGAAATTCTCGTTGAGTCTTAGAGAATTTGCCACACCCTGGGAAGTTTAGAAGGGATAGAGAATACCAAAAAGTGCCTGCGTGGTCTGTGTAATTGAGACGCTATACATATAATATGTTTATAAACAGCTGTAGAACTCATTGCCATGGAAAGTTATTTAAAGACGAGAACTTGGCAAGACTCAAACAGTTTGTGTGTTCCTGAGGATAATGTGAACAAATCTGGATATTCTTGTTATTCACAACAAAAACATTGAAAAGGATGTTAAACTCCATGCTTTGGGGCTCAATTACTAGAGATCAGGATGAGACATAAACTGAAAGAGACAGATTATCTCACACCCCCGCTCACTCATGTATCTTCCTTCAGTGCTTGCCAGTTTCCTTGTAGGGCTGTACACTGAACGTGAGGGAAGCAGAGAGCTCTCTGAAGGAATGAGATTCAAGATGACCATGTAGTTCACATAGGCGACTTTGATCTTTATGTCTCATGTTTATTTGCCTCTCATTGCTGTCCAAGCCCAAAACCTTGCTCCTGCACTTTGTGTTGCACAGGAGAGCCAGTTTATTCCTAAAGAAGATAACAAGCAGAAAACCCTCAGCCAGAATCACCACAAGTCAACCCTGTAGGCACAAGGTAGTGATGGGTGAGAATGGCATTTTCTGGTAATCTAAACCATTTGGATTTAGCCCACCTCTCTGCTGCACTCTTAAAACCTCAGTAAAACAGTTGTGAAGAAAAGTGTTGTTCTGGGGGATTTTGGTTTGGTTTGGGTTTGATGGGTTTTTTTGTGGTGTTACTGTTTCAGTGCTTCTCATGTCACAACCTTCTCCCCCTCTAACTGCTTTTGCCTGATCAGGAAATTTAAGGATTTTGTTTGACCCTGGGTTTTAGGATGTTGGAGGGCAACTGATGATTTTTAACTAGGTCTCTTTTTCCTCCCCCCCTTTTTTTTTCTTGTATCCTCAAAATGCTATCTGGCAAAAAAAATGTGGTCTTGTCTTCAACAGAGGTCTCTCACTTTGTGTCTTACACATTCCCTACACTCCCTGTTTGTTTTAGGATGCTTTCTGAGATGTCTTTTTCTTTCTTTGTCTAGTCTTCATCTTATCAAACATTATAGGAGAGGGGGAAAATAAAAAAAAGCAAATAAGTGTGTTGACTCACAAGAAACCTGGGAAACAAGCTGAAGTTTCAACATTTTCAGGGCTTCTTTAAAAAGGCATCCAAAGTTGTTTCAACCTCTGCTTCCCACTTGCCCTTGCTCCACATTTTTTACTTTCTTAGAAGTCCCCTCTTCTTAGTGCATAGCCCACAAGCAGGAGGCCTCTGTCCCCATCCTCACCACTAATAAACTTAAGTCCTGGATGTCCTCTCTCACCCACACACTGGAGAGTTTTCATTTCTTCCTTCTGTGCCCAGAGAGACACACACATTGCATAGAGATCCTTTCTATTGTAGTGGTGCCCCATTTGGTTCCTGTGGTCTATGATGCTGTGTCAGTACTGTTGATGCATGAAACATTCATTTTCTTAACATCTTTGGTTTCTCTCTCTCCTGTCCCATGGCAAAGAGGGACAGCAAGGCCTCATAAATATTTTGGCATTTCTGGGCAACAGGTGAATAAATCTGCTGTAAGGAGGGAGCTTGCCCTGCTGCCTTCAGCTGTGGTCAGAGGGGAACATCTGGAGTCTTCTTGTCAGTGCTTGGCTGCTCCATCTCTGCCCTGTTGTTGGGAAGATGTGGCAATTGTGTACCACGTTAGTGGCTTTCCTGCCACATATAAATGCTGTTCTTTACAGCAAGCTGGGAGTCTGGGGGAGTTGGCTCCATTTTTTCTTCTCCCAGATGGGTGCCACTTATAGTCAGCCGCCATGATGGAGTCTTTTCCATGGCGTTTTAAAGACTGAGCTGGTTTGTGTCCATATGAAAACCTTAATCCACCTACAGAAGAGCAGCTTTTTTCTAGTTGATTGCATGCTGTAATATTGCTGTTTGCGCAGTGTGTACAGTCACTATCTCTACCCTCAAGGCTAGTGCCTCTCAGTGGAAACGTTCCTGGTTAGTAGGAACATTCAGTAACAACCAGCTGCTTCTTTCTCTCCCTCCTTCTATGAGCACCCAAGAAAATGAGAGTTCAAAATCTTGCATAATTAATGATGACAGAGCAAGGAATTGCCATGAAATACCATAAGTAGCATCTCAGCAGCAGATCAATGAACCTCACTAAATTCTCCATCATTCCCACCAGCACAAACTCGTTGAAATCAAAGGACTTCCCTGTTATGGCTAGGACTAAAAGAGGAAAGATCTGCTGCCTATCCTGCCTAGTAGGTAGATGCTGTTTATCTTGCCCTTCTTCCCTACCAGCCTTCCTTGTGCTCCAAACCTGCCGTCAAGCACTCTTGTATCCTACCTGTGTGAAGTCAAGTACAGCAAAACAAATTGGAGAGAACTATTGAGTGCAAGACACTGACAGTGTGTGTGTTACCGTGTCTCCCCCTAGTGATCCAAACTAAGGAGTCTGCTTTGGGTCTCTTGTGCTTGGAGCTACTTGTTTGGTGACGGGGCATCTCTGGGTTCATAGGTGCGAAGGGCTGTTATTTTAGGACTGGCTCCCATTTCCCCTGCCATCTGGAGATTGTATTCCCCACTGGCAGCTCTGTGTTTACGGCTGTGGTTCACATCTGAAAATTTAAATGTGCTTGTAAAGATACAGAGAGGTTGAGTGTGAATTAAAGAGAGAAAAAATTCACAGCATTTTAAATTTAATACTTTCAATTCAAACATCTTTAAGAAAGCTATCCGTAAGAATAAAATGGAAAGGCTGCATTTTTTCCCCTTGTAGCTGTAATCTATAAGTACTTTCACTTTAGGCAAGCATATTTCTCACTCTCTCTTCACAGTAGGAAAGAGGCATGCCAATAAAAGGGGAAAGTTAAAGTAGTAGCTTATAGCTGTTCCCTGCTTTTTTTTTTTTTTTCCATTTAAAGAGAGAGACCTCACCATTTTTGTTACTGTGCTGTTGTGTGGCTTCAACTGATCTCAATGGTTTCACTACCTTCCCTGCCTGATATATTCTCTACTGGAGCCAGAGCTACTGTCTCCTCTGAGGACCTGGCGAGCATGGATGACAGCATCCAGTGCAGCATGCAGATCCTCCCAGGACAGTGATGTCTGGAGGGAGTTTCCTTTACAAACCCAAAGCCTTCACCCCTTCTAGCTTCTCCCACACAGCCATCTGACTTTCTCTTGCCCCTGCCTCCACCCCCACACCAGTTCCACTGATGAAGCCGCTTGGCTTATATATCCCAGCTCTTCCAATAGCTGGAAAATAATGAGAGAGAGAGGGAGAATGGAGTGGGGTGCAGGGAGGAGGAAGAAGGAAAACATGATTTGCAAGAATCTCCTGTACAGAGGTAGACCCAGAGCAAAGAAAAAGCCAGCTCCAGGGGCAAGACATCCCCAACCTACTCGCCGTGATGACCACAGCAAGGCGAGGTGTCATTCAGCTTCCTGTGGTGTGGAGCTTTTCTACCAGGTCTGAATACAGTCAGTGAAAGTGGGAGTCTCCCAGCTGAAGGCAGTGAACTGTTTTGGTAATGCGAGGCTACAGCAGACCCTGGTGATGTGAACGTTTGGGCTCTTTTTCCTTCCTCAGCCTCCTTTATGAGCATTTCAGAAATGTGTTTTCAGACCATCCCTCTCTTTCTTGAGTGAAGGAAAGCATGAGAGCCTGAAAACATGATTCAGGGATTTTTTTTATTTTTTTATTTTAGGAGATGCACGTTCAGAAGTGTTGTTCTTATTTCTTGTGCAGTTACTTTTTCTTTCTCTCTGAACAGCACATGAAAAATATGACTCTTCTCATCTACTCGGTACTTTTTCATGCACTGGCTGAACAAATCATTCTTTCTCTTAAACGTGCACCGAGTGCCCACCGCAGTGTTCCTGCGGCACAGGAGCAAAGCAGGCAGCAGCAGAGAGGCTGGGAGGGGCTGGTGAGTGCAGACTCATCCAAGGGAGCACCTGATGCAGCCTTGGAAACTCATGCCCAGTTTGGGGTGACTTGAGCCATTTGAAGGATGAGCCTATCCTGCCAAAGGATCAGCACAGGCTGCCAGCAAGAAAAGTGTAATGCAGGTAATGATGGCCTGGGAAAGGCATTGATCATGAGAGAGTTCAGTTGTCATATTGGCTGAGGGCCGTGGGAGAATGGAAAGGTCACGAAATGAGGACAGGACCATATCCATGGCAAACTTTATTGGGCAGCTCATAGAGCCCACACCTTGTCCCTGCTTATGTGCCACGAAAGGGCAGATAAGTGGGACATGAGCTGGCCACAGCTGGGGTAGGCAGAGACAAGAGCAATGAGGCCTCTCAGGGGGTCCCTAGGCTCCTCATAAGGATGCCTGCAGGTCAGTGCTCTGTTGCACAAGCATGACTGAGAATGGCTGTCAGGGTCATCTTAGTATATGTACTGTGATGGTCAGCATGTGTCATTACTACCAACCTTACTGGCTGTGCAGCTGGTAGGTCTGTAAAAGCCACATGAGTATGCAGATACACACTGCTGCATGTGTTATTTGTGAGCATTTCATTATGTGTTCATTTTTATGTTCACTATGCTTGTATCTGTGCATGCACTTTGCTGCATAGGTAAGCTTTTTGATGCCTTATGCACCAACCTCAAAGGCTTGCATTTACTTAATGGTGGAATTGTGAAACATAACAGTAAGCATGAAAAATAAAAGCAGAGGAAAAGGAGACAGTAACCTGAGTCATACTGTACCTGCCATCCTTTGACTGTGGGTCATGAATCTGTACAGCTGTTCAAAGCCTGTCTGTACAGCCTAAACTACAGCTGCATGACGGGAGTAGAGAATAAGTATTTTGAGACAAAATTTGAGAAATTCCCTGAACTGCAGAAACTCAGATCAGGCTCCAAACTTTGCAATTCCAGCCTTTCTCTGACATACTGACTTGTATCTACTGCATTTATCTCTGCTGTACTTGGGCATCTTCCAAGCAAATAAATAATTGGTTCCTGCTTCTGTCTCCCCTTCTGCCCAAGGGCTTAAAGTTAATTTGTGCTGACTGTTAGTCTTTGGTAAAGGCTGCTATTGTAAAAGGAAGTCAGGGCATATATGGATAGATGGTCCTTGCACCGTGAAATTGTAAATGTCCCCATTTCCTGCGGGGACATCTACAGTCACTTGACTGCTGTGAAGAGGATTCCTTTTAGCTCTTGGGAGCTTTCCAGGGTATGACACAGGTGGAGATGGAAAGTCCACATTCCCTTAGAATTTCTTTCAGCAAGCCACAGCTCACAAGCCTAGAGCTGCATGTACCATAACTTGGGTGAAATACAGGCATGTGGGGAGGCAAATCGCTCCATGTGAGAGGCCGGCTTGTGCCTCAGGGAATGCCAGGATGGGTCTCCACGTCCACGCACACAGCAGAGGCTGGAAGGGACCTGAGGACAATGAAAAGTCACATTTTCCATGCAGCATCTCCTGTGTGAGACCCAGGGAAGATGAAAGAAGGAGACTGTTAACTTGAACAGACAAAAGTAATTAGAGAAGTAAAATAATAGATTAATGAGCAGCCAGTGTCTAGGGAACTTATTAATTATCAGTAGAGGATTTCCTTCAGTGTGCAGGCTGGCCGAGGGCATGCAAGATAGCAACCAAAGCTCCATTCCCGTTTAAGGAAGCTGCTAGGGAATTAGTGGCACTGGGTGTCTGGAGAACGATAGCAGAGGTTGAGTTAAATGCTTCCTTTGATTCTCGTGTTATATGTGGCTCAGGTAGCGGCTGAGGAGGAGGGGGATCTGGGAAATGCTAGATTGTATCTGACTGATGTTAATAATGGCTCAATAAAAATGCTCTGATAAGAACACATTAAAGTTGCACAGTTAAGCACTCACAAGCCAGGTAAGGTGAGATTTAAGGTTACAAATGCAACCTTAACTCTTCTCCTGCTGAGTGTACCTTAGCAGGCAGCCTCTAATTAAGGGGCACTGGGCTATTTCTCAAGTAATATATCATAACATTGCTTAATGCTCTCTTCAGCTTTGGACAGGTGCACACAGTGTCTCGTGATATTTTGCTTTTGTCTGTGTGCGCCTGGTGAAACACAGAGTCCATTTTAATTATGGCACTGAGAATACTGCATTAGTTGTAGCTGAACCAAACACAGTGGTTTAGATACATGGTCCATTTAGACTGTTTAGATACAGAGCAAAATAGCACGCATTCTCTCAGGTCACCATTTCATGTGTCAGAAAGCAGTAGGCATGGAAGATGTTAATATGAGCTGCAAGTATTGTTGAGTATGGGGCTTTCCTTTCTAAGGACTTATTTTGACTCCTTTAGCTCACCATATTGTTGGGTTTTTTTACCTAGTTGCTTTACTGAACTATTCAGACTATTCACAGGGCAAGGTGTTACCCTGTCCCATCAGACTGTGGACAAAACATGCCTTTTTTCTGTCAGCCAGGAGGTAACTGTTCACGTATCGATGTGTTTTTCATTTAGCGCTCCTACATTTACAGCTTTCACTCTCATTGCATGTACAATCATGGTGATATAGTAGGAAAGAGAGATAATGTAAAGGGCAAATCTGTTCTTGGAGAACATTGCAGAAGTGAACAGATCGAATGTGTTTAAGCCACACATTGTAGATCTGACATTCTTCCTTGATAGTAGTGCTGAGTCGTTAGCTTTCCCATTGAACACAAAGTCCTTTGAGGGGAAGCCATCCCTTCTGCTATGGAAGTCCTGGAGTAAAAACTCTGTCCTTTTTTGCATGTCCTTACTACTATAGTCTTAGATTTCTCACAAGCCTCTATCCCTGTGTCTGGCAAACACAACCTGCAGCACCCCCTGCTATCCCACCACTCATCCTTGCAGCCATGTAGGGAGGCCTGCTTGGTTGCATTTGAAGCAAATATCCAGCATTCTTGGACTTATGAGTGTCATCAAGTCTGTAGGGCATCATGTAAGTTGGAGTGCAGGCTTGCACGTCTGTTCAGGAGCATCTGAAGCAGTTCAGATGCCCTGAGCTTTATTTTTTGCATTGTGGATCACTATCCAAAGAGTGGATGTGGTAGCTGGAATGGAAAAGGCAAGGGCAGCGGTTTTAGCAGCAGACAGAGATCTGTAGATATTTTTAAAGATTTCTGAATGTGTATTTGGTTGTCCCCAGCAAGAAACAATTGCTTTGTGAAAGCTGTCCCTTAGAGGCAGGTGCAAGCTGGTCAGCATGGAGCAGAAGCTCATCAAGGGGGTTGTGTGTGAAAAGGAAAGGTCACACCACCCCAGGTGGCCCTCCAGGAGACAGGCACCAGCCAGCCACAGAGGAGTAGAGCTTATGTTCAAGGTATGAGAGAACAACTGCAAGAAGGAAAGACAGAGAATTTCATAGAAAGCCCCTGGCACAGGGAAATATGCTGATTAATTTCCACAGACCTGCAAGGATCTGAAGTGAGCTAAAAATTTCCTCACTCAGAGGCTTTGGGGATCACTGAGCAGAGTTTGTTTAAAAGAAATGAGCTTCATCTGAGAGGTTTTGCAACTTGTGCTAATGAGAGTCTGTCTGTCAAACTTAAGTGGCATCAAGTGGCTCAGAACAAGGGCTCTTGGGCGTTAAATGGTTCCTACCAAATACCAAGCCCATTACCATGATTGGCTGTTATAGCCCTCTAAACGGCAAAAGTGATTAAATTGGTCGTTATGAAACACTAAAGATGCATAATTATGAAAAATAAGGCTTGAGTAAGAGGAGATTTCATCTCACTCGCTGCTTTGTATCTCAAGGAGGAATCAATGTAGAAATGTTTTAAAAGCAGCCAAGGGTTGCCCCTTGTCTGGTTTTCTCCTGACAGTCTGGGAATCGTGAATGTGTTTGGAAGTAAGCGTGTTTCACCAGTCTCTAGAGCTTGAGACTGAATGTCCCACGTCCTCCTCACTGCGTAAGATTGAGTTTCTACCATGTCAGGAATGGTTTGATTCCCTGCTATGCGTCACTTGGTCTTGTACTCAGAGGGAAGTCATCTTAGTAATGTGCCATGCCATACATCTAACCCATCCAGCTGCATGGAGCAATGATGTGTGAACACATTGTGTCCTGTCAAGAGGGAGAGCTGTTACCCATCTCTGAGCTTAGGGTGTTTTTGGGGTTTTGGGGAAAAGAGTTGTAAAGTTCTGCTGGTGAAAAATGAGTATTTTGACAGTCCTTGACAGCAGCTCACTTTCCTGTTGTTGGGCAACTCTGAGGATGAGGCCATTGCTTTGCACTCTTCCTGTGTTCCCAGCCCCGCATCCCAGCCTGGATGGTACCCATCACTGCTGCTTTGGAGCACCCCTCAGAGCTTATTGTCACATTAAGAGACTGGAATAGCACCAGGCACAGAGCAGAATACGTGCATGGTGGTTCTCTGGCACAGCTCAGTCAACCCCAGACTTCCTAAAGCTCTAATGTTCCCGGTGTGCACAGACCTTCAGCAGAAATAGATTATTTAATTGTTCATTTTACTTCAGTTTTAGTTCTCTCCCTGTTTGGTTGCACCCCAGCCCTAGAAGAGTTTTATAACCCCCTTAGAAAGAGAAATAGTGGTGCTGAGTTATGCAGAGCCTCTGGGGCCCTCTGCTCTCCCTGGCGTGCTGCACTTGTCTCTAGGTGAATGCTGGCTGAGTCACTGGGCCAAAGTCCTTGTTTCTGTTGTTGAACCTAAGTGGTCACAAGGGATTTGCTGGTATTTATGTTCCCTTATTCCTGTATCTGATATATAATGTACTAGCAGATCCTACCTGAAACTCTGCTGACCATTCATCTCCCTCATCTGTCTGTCTCTGCTCTCCTTCCTTCCTGGAATGACAGCTGATGTCGAGTATCTTTCAGGAACTTGATTTGTTTGTAAGTCAAATGCCTTGAAAAAAAAAATGGATATTGCTTGGTATCAGAGAATGTCATTTAAGGCATTAGTCACTTTTAAGAAAATACTCTGTGTGTGTGTGTGTCATTTATGGCATTATTCATATCCCAGAAGACAAGTAATGTCATCTGCATATGTATGTGAGAGTGTGTGAGCCATCTAGTCAGCCGATTTGCCATATAAAATTGTTTTTTCACCAGTACTCCTGTGGCCTGCTGTAGTCAAAATAAAATGTGCCGTGTCTTAAATAGAAAGCCAAGTACCTCTGTCTCTTGAAGAGACTGCACTCTTCACAGAGATAAAGTTGTAACACATCTCTTGGCACCTACCTGTGCCTCCAAATCTAGGCTACTCAACAAAATGTAATCTGTCTGAAAAACTACTTGTGTTAATTTAAAGTGAGTTAGAAGCATCCTGAAAAGTTTCAGACCACTCTTGAGGTTTTGAACAGAGGACAGCTTGTGAAAATGGATTGATTTCATTCCTTAGATGTTTTTCTAACTTGTTTTCATGGCTTCTTGTAATTTTCACATAGTTGTTGGCTTAAATCCCCAGCTGTACTGGAAAAGATTATTCTCTATAAGGGTGAATGTTTTTCATGAGTTCTGGTTATGGCGATGCAGAAGCATTTCATTATTGCAGCTCTTTTCCAGGAAACACTGTGACCACTAGGAAATTCCTTGCCCACACTGTAGCTTTTAGGCATTTAAAAAATGTCTACATTTAAAATTCTTCCAAAATGGGCATTAAATTTGTCCAAGACTTCTCATATTATTGGCCTCGCTTATGCTAAAGTATGGTAGGACTGTGGTTGCCATTATCTGTGGACTTGACACTTGGGTGCGTGTATCAGGACCCAGATCACTCAAGGATTAAGCGTTTGCGATCCAAACACTTGCCTGCAGGAAAAGAAAAAAAAAACAGCCCAGATGCCTGTAAGTCCTTAATTTGTGTTCAGGGAGCAGTTTTTCCAGCAAGTATGTATTACAGATCTTGGAGGAGAGAATGAGTCAAAATCTGAGCTGGGTTTCACGTGTAGAACCTTTTCCCAGCAATTTCTCATTTTATAATTTGGTCTGTAAGCCCCAACTGCATTTTAATCAGCTGCTCTTGACAAGGATGACTTTGATGACAAAAAGTGAAGTGGGAATGGTGGGGAAGCTCAGTTATATAATCAAAGTTGTTTTCGTATAGTTTGGAAAGTCCTCAAGACTGCCTCAGAGTTTACAGACTTCATGGCCAAGATGTCAGTGCCTGAAAATTGTACAGGGAATTGTGCCTAAACAGGGAGATTGCATGTTTCCAGCCTAAAAATGAATACACTAGTGGCAAATGTTGCCTTGTCACTGTGGTCTTAATTGTTTTGCAGATCTTTGTGACATCACTCCATTTTGCCTCTATGTTGTGTCTCCCTTTTTTCAACCTAGTGGTTATGCAGTATCAATTAATCTAGGAGGTCATGTTGCGAATTCCCTGTTTCTCCCTCTCAAAGCCTAGCTTTGAAATCCAAATATAAGGTTGTAAACAGAATCCACTTGGACCCATCTTCACATTGCTATGGCAGATGGTGTGCGTCGTCTTTAAGATGTTGGAAATAGGCTCACAAGGAGACAGCTTCATTCAGAAAGAGTTGTCCAGAACAGATTTTCTGAAAGTTACTTTAAAAGTACTGTCAAGATACTAACATTAGCAAAGCCTACTCCTTGAGCTGGCTAGCCTGCAAACCCAGAGAGCTTACCACCCACTAGCTGTTGTTTACTAGACATCAACCTAGTAGAGATAAGGACATAGCAAATAACCATGTACCAAAGCAGTTCCTCTGTTACTTGACCGTCCTTTTTCTGACCGTTTGTAACATAGGCTTTTTCCTCTCCAGAATTCCCCAGGCCAGGAAAAGAAAATAGAGTGAGGTACCCTTGTCAATAGCTCTTCTGTCAAAGCCTGCCTCATTTATATGCAAGCAATAACTAAATGATGCCTGTGGGGAAAGGCAGCAGAGACAGGCCTGGTTGAGCAGTTCTAAGCGATCCTTTCCCGTATGTATTTTTCAGTGTTCTGAAGGCCATTTTAAGAGGCAGCTTTACTTTAAATTCCTGGACTTGCGAAAGTGTGAGGGAGCAGGGTTATTGAATCCATTGCAGCCCCCTGTAAGTATCTGAAAGAGAGTGCAGCTTGTACTGAGGTGTTGTGCAAGAAGAACATTTTCTGTCTCGAGATGCTGTTCCTTAGAGGGTTATGGCAGTCTCCAAAGTGTTTGCCTTATAAATGCGGTGCTCAGGACGCGAGTGTTGCTGCAGCCCCTTGTCATGCCAGGAGCTGGATATTTGGTGGCTGTGAGAGTGAAAGAGCAGTACTGGGCAGAGAGCTCGGGGCAAACACCCATGGGGGGAAGAAGGCTGCACTGCATGATGCCTGTGACAAGCAGGAACCCAGCATACTGGTGTTTCACAAAGAGCATCCCTGAGGACTGAGGCTCCCCCTGCTTCTGCTTCTTTAGCTCATTAAATAAGCACTGCTGTGGGACTGAAGGCTGATCAGACCTGAAGACTGGGCTTTCCAGCCATTGAATGTCTTCTGCACTTTGCCCTTCTCCATTTTCCAAAGCAGGGGAGAATAAGACCCTCCTCTCTCTGCAAATACAAAATATTTCAAAAATATTTCAAGCAATTTTGGAAGTTGATCATATCCCCACCATGCCACAATGCAGTTGTCAGAGATGCTCTCCCCTCTTCCCACCACCACATTGCACTGGGAATTGACTCTTCTCCACATATCAACATCAGAAACCAATATTCACAGGCTCTTCCTTCTTTTCCCCCGTCTTGGTGCTGGCAGCTGCTCTTCCACCCCCTTCCTGCACTTGAGATACCTGCCACAGTAATGGGATCCTCCTGCAAGCACTTTAATTGAAAGGAATTTCTGTCTGGCCTGGAGATGTCAGGAGGCTGATGGAGACATGTTTCTGTAAAATGAGGCTTGATCTACAGTGCAACAGGCAGTGTCTGGATCACTGAGAATCCTTCACACTCCCCGGCTGCAGCTGGATTTTCGATGGGAGACGTTAATTAAGGAGCGGCTGTCAGGGTGGGGGTGCCAGAGGCGCCTCCGGCTCTGCTGCCATCTCTCCCTCTGCAACACCGGCCTGTGAGATGCCATCGTTTCCTTTCCACTCGGCGCTTCCCCTTGCCTGCCGTGCCACTTCCATTTCTGATTCCCATCAATTTGAAACAGAGCCCTGCTGACCCTGCTGACCGCTGCTCATACATCTCCTGGCATGGTTAATAATAATGGCCTCTGTGGGAAATGACGGGCTGAGACAGAGGAAGGACGTAATGATGCTCTGGCGGGGGTAGGCAGAAAGAGGAAAGTGAAGTGACAAGCAGCTAAACAGCAAGAGAGGGGTGTGATGATAAAAACAAACAAACCTGCAAATGTCTGAAAACCCACAGCAACGGCATCCCTGAAACAAAATTGGGAGAGACAAGCTTGAGTCCCTAAGGGAGAGAAGAGGGGAAAAGTGAGAGAGAGAGAGGAAAGTGAGCAGAGAATCGGCCAATAATTGAAATGGCATCAGGGAAGAAAAGAACTGGAAAGCACAGAGGGAAAGACAGGCTTGGAACTGACAGGTGGCAAAGAAAGAGGATAAAAGACAGAAGGAGAGAGCATGGAAGAAAGAAGATGTGGATGTAGAGAGTGAAAGGAGAAGGTGGGGGAAATAGTATATGTGGAGCTAACCAAAGCAAATGGATGCAGAACGGGAGGTGAGGAAGCATGGAGGGGAAGAGACCCATGCATTGGCAGAGGAGGAAAAGCAGAGGTGTGCTGAGCCAGGGTAGAGAAAGGAGAGAAAACAAGGTATTTGGGATTAGAAAGAGGGAGGAAAGAACAAAGCAGTGGAGATAAAGGGTTAAAGAAGAGCAAGTTGAAGAGCCCCAGGTGTGTGCCATTAAAATTCACCAAAGAGACAAAGAACAGCATTTGGAAACATGGAACACCTGATGGCACCTGCTTCTCCATGGCTTCACCAGTCCCTATCGGCTGCTTGGGATCCAAGTGTAAATTCCAGGGAACTGCTTTTCGTTTTTGAGTAAGCAGAGTTTGATGTGATAGAAAAGCTTTTGGCCCTGCACTGCAGCCCCACTGCCTATAGAACATAGCAGGCAGGTTTGTTGTAGGTATTATCTCCATAGCAATATAATGGCACCAGCAAGGAAAGCAGCAGGCATCTCCTGGTTGGGCAAATCAGCCACTTCCCTGCTCCATGTTTGCAGAGGAATTGTGTCTCGCATCTGACCCTGCAAGGGAAGGATGTTTCCTTCTGTTGGTAAAGCAGATCAATGCTGACATCATGCGCTGTCAGAGAATTTTCTATCAGTTCAAACAGTTGCTGCTGCCCTTGGTGCTCATCAATAACCAATTATGCGATCATCTGCGTTTTCTGGCTCACTATTTTTTACCCCCCACACAGAGGAAATCAGAGAGGACTGTTAAATTTCCTCTCTGTAATTTCTGTCCCTTGGCTGTAGCTGGGATGAAGCTGAGCGGCAGCTGTCGGAACAGGAACACGTTTGCTGTGCCGCGGGGAGGTTGGCCAAAGCATAGGGATGAACCGTGCCTGCCCAGGCAGAGGTGTGTGGGCAGATTTTGGCAGGGTTCATAGCTCTTCTTATCTGCTCACATGCTCAATAATTGAAGGCCATTTTGCAAGTGGTTCTCAGTGGTCCTTCACTGAAATGCCAGCAGTCATGTCCTGGGTTCTGTGCTCACGTCTGTCCCTGCTCTCCTGTGTAACTGCACAAACCCAGGATCTTTCTATGCCCCTACTTTTTTTCCCTAAAATATGTCTCCATGACACCAACCGTGAGAATTTCAGATTTGATGTACTCCTAAGGCAGTTTCTGTCGTTTTGGTGGGATGGAACAGATGTGCATTTATGGTAAGGACATAAATGTTTTAGGGTTGGGTTACAGGTGCAAATACATGTACAAATACAGAGCTTGCTTACTTCAGATATTCTACAGCATTTGTCAAATGGAGCTATTTGGGCTCATTCAGGATGAGGCACGGCAATAAGTCTAAAAAGCAACTGCAAAGAGAGCACAAACACAGAAATATATATTTTAAAAGATCTCTATCAATATTAATAGAACCATTTTTTATTGCTACCCTTTTCCCGATCTTTTTTCTAACTCCTTAGAAACCACGCTTACCACTCCCATTGTTGCCATTTCAGCTTCCCCCTGTCTCATGTAGAGTGTTAAAATAAGCTCTTGTTGTATTTTTTTTTCTGGTAAAGATGAGAGTCATTATATCAAATACAAGTGGTTGTGGTGCAGAGAAAGAGAGGGACCTGGGTGAGCCTCCTGCCTGGCATTCTGATGCAGAGATTTGGTTTTCAATTAGATGATGCTCTCTGAAAACAGTGCTGCTGGAGCACATGGGACAATATTGACTAAAGCAGAAAACAATTCAGTGGGTGACCTTCATGCTCTCGTGTATGTAGCCAGTCGGGATGCATGGCGTGTAAATGCCACCCAATCAGTATTCATTTCGTGTGACTCGTAACCAATCCACACCAGGGAATGGATGAAAGGCAGCGTTCAGGTATGTAATATGATTATCAGATAATATATCAGACTGAGATTCCACAAAGCCAAAGGGTCAACAAGACTGGAAAATGTATTTCACAGCTTCTGAAAAGATGAATTTTTGAAGATTAGTGTGTTCTCAATGTAAAATGAATAAATAAATACATAAAATAAATAGATGTCACGTAACATGGCCCCCACTTCTCCTTAGCCAACCACCCAACTCCCAGAGAAACTACTGAGTGTGTGGACACCCTCAGTCATATTTGGTCTGGGTTGTGTTTGCACATATGAAAAAACAGCAAAGTTCTGACCTCTTCATGGTTGTTCTGTTGAGGGGCTTAGAGGAGCTGTGTGGTTCAAGCCTACTGTTTTTCTTAGCCCTTTTGAGATGGTGGCCTCCCTTACTGAGACCACACAATACTCTCCTTTGGCAGTCATCATGTTTGGACTCCCAGGGGTAGAGGCAAGATGCTGCCTGTCCATCAGTCCTGGCTCCTGTCACTAGCATGCCTAGAGAAGGTTTCCTGCTGGGCATCTACATGCTCTTTCCTTACCAGCCTGACACAGGTTTGAATTAAATCACCTTTGCCTCACAGAGTAATGCACATTTTCTCAACAGTCAGCCTGTGCTTGACCTTTGACTGCATGCCCTGGCTCCGTCACATTTGGGAGGATGAGGCAGAAGACTGTTACTATGACTGGCTGAAGTTGTGGTGTTTAAAGTTCTAGCAAAACACACTCAACTGTTTGCTCCAGATAGACTACAGCTGTGGTAATGCTGTAAATCATTAACAACAACCTATTAAATGCGTTCCCAGGCATTTGTGATGCTGCTGCCAGTCTCCAGTATGAGGAATAGTCTATGATGCCAATCCCTGTCTCAAAGGTCATCTTTGTGATCTCACCGGTAGCATTGTTTAGGCTGCTCAAAACCTCAGTCATGTCAAACCACGAAGTTAAAAAAAAGAGGGAGACAATGGACACAAACAGAGGGGTTTCTGGTTTGTAAGTGGATACAGCTGCCCAAAAAAAGCTGGGAGCCGTCCTCACAAGACACCCAGAATAGCTGTATGCTAGTCAGTGAGCTTTTAAGACAGACACTTTCTTTTCTCATGGCTCAAAGAGCAAGTAACAAAAAGTAGTAAATCTCAGAGAAGAGAAATGACCTTTGAATTTTCTCAGCAAAAAAAAAGCTGGCTCTCTTGGAAAAAAAAAGTAGCTGGGCTTTGTGAAGAAATATTCCTTACATTAAGGGGAAAAGGGAAGTATGACAAGATTTTACTGTAGCTAAATTTTAAGGCCAGAAAGGATCATCTAGTTTGATTTCACGCATAGCACGGTCCAGAGAATCCGGCACGGCAATTTCTCCATCAAGTCCATAGCATCCATTGGAACGACAGCCCATCTCTTGAAAGGGTGGAGGTGACACCACTGTGACTCTTCTCCACAGCCTGTACACACTCCTCTGGAGCACCTGAGCACAACATCCTGTCTCAAGAGGCTCCACTAGACCTGGCATCCCAAGGATATGGCCTCCTCCCCTTTCAAACCTGTTTTCCTTTCCAAAGGAGAGCTTCACACAGCCTTAGGGGTGTACGGAAAAGCAGGGGAATGAAAGCTAATGAGGGAAAATACAACTGTAGCACTCCCTCAAGTTCACAAGCTGCTTGGATCAGGTTCTGGGGATGGGCTGTCATTTGTCTTTCTTCCAAACTGGTTTGGAATGGCTCACCTTTCCCCCACTGAAGCACTCATGATTTGAGTGCCTGAGGTGAGAGAAGCATAACAACTTACTTTACCACACTTAGGACATCATGGTCAAATTGAAGGATTGGGGAGGAGCCACTTCACCCAAGGAAAGTGTTTGTATGCAGTGAGTGCTAAAGTGCAGACAGCTTCCTCTCCACAGTGTCTGAGGGGAGCGAAGCATCCTCTTGCATTTTGCCTGCTCAGTGAAATGGTTTGAATTTTGGAATGTGAACAAGGTAAGGAGCAGGGAAATGCGCAGCTGGTTCCTGGGAACGCACAGCTTTTTGTCCCACCGCAAACACCCCCATGTGGAAGCTTCTCCTTTTAACCATTACTGATGTAATTCTAGAGAGAAAGGACAAAGTACTGCAAATAGGTGAGGACAGGAAATCCCAGCCCTGAGGAATGTATAATAGCAAACATACAGCTTTGTGTGCTGTTTGCAAGTTACAGAGCCTGTTGAAGTGAACACTAAATGGAGCTGGAAAAGGAAAGCTCTGAAAGGCTGCAACATCTGTTTGTGTTTTGGGCTGTTTCTCTGCATTAACAAGAGCGCACTTTTTGAGGGTCTGAGTTTATATCTTGCTGTATGCTAGCTTTGGAGCAATGGCATCTGCTGCAAACAATAAAATAGACGTTGGAAAAGAAAGTGCAGTTGGATGCATGCTGTGCCCCGAAGAAAGAGTGATCAGGCAGTGCACAGGAAAATGCATCAAGCATCAAAAATCAAGAGCCCCATCAAGAATGGGACAGAGAAAGGGAGACTTGGTGTAAGTGGTGGAGAAATTTAATATGTTAGAGAGACTCTTGCCTTTGTGTGCAATTAGATGCAGCTGATACTTGCTCTGACTTGCTTAAAGAAGAGGGGCAACTGAAAGGTATTTGATGCTGGAAAGTCGAAAGTGGGACTAGGTGTCCATTCTTGGCTTTATCTGTGAGAGCTGCCCAACTGTTTGCCCTCTCTGAGCCACGACAGTTTTTGTTGTGGGATGGTAGAAAGCAAGGTGCACCTTCTCATTTACAGAAAGGTCTGATAGATCTCTGTCTCACAGTAACCTATAAAAGGGAAGACTTCTTTGAAACTGTAAATTATACAGACTTCTGAAAATCTCTGCAGATTTTCTGCTGAATCTTTGGGTGGATCACCACTAAAAGGCACAGCAAATTGCTTGACTGGATTTCTATCATCTCACTGGATAGAAATTGCTACTGTCAGGGTTTACTGCTGATATTTTGTGCCTACCCATTTATTTGTCATCCAAGGATCTCAGAGCGGTTTACAATAATGTGCTATCTGGCTGTTAACCCATGAGACAGGGAGTCATTATTTCTGAACCTCTCTCCAACTCTCTCCAAAATCAGAGTGTCTGTCCAACAAGCCTCTTCCCCTGTCAGTGCCTCTGCAAACAAGGACTGTGGGTGGCTCTTGCAACTGTCTACAGCCCACTGAGTCCCTCAGACAGGACACACTCCTATTGCCTAGCACAGCTGGTACAGGACAAGGGGAAGCTGGAAGCTGTGCTCTTTTAAAAGCCGCAACAATTTGCTGCATTCTCCATATATAAATACAGCTGCCTTGGAAAAAATATGAACTGACAAGAAATGTGTGTTAGCTCATAGCAGTCCTTTGGAGTTTCACAGAATCACAGAATGTCGGGGATTGGAAGGGACCTCAAAAGATCATCCAGTCCGATCCTCCTGCCGGAGCAGGAACGCCTAGATGAGGTTACACAGGAATGTGTCCAGGCAGGTTTTGAATGTCTCCAGAGAAGGAGACTCCACAACCTCCCTGGGCAGCCTGTTCCAGTGCTCTGTCACCCTCACTGAGAAGAGGTTTCTTCTCAAATTTAAGTGGAACCTCCTGTGTTCCAGTTTGCACCCATTACCCCTTGTCCTATCATCAGGTGTCACTGAGAAGAGCCTGGCTCCATCCTCATGACACTCACCCTTTATATATTTATAAGCATTAATAAGGTCACCCCTCAGTCTCCTCTTCTCCAAACTAAAGAGGCACAGCTCTCTCAGCCTTTCCTCATAAGAGAGATGCTCCACTCCCTTAATCATCTTTGTTGCCCTGCGCTGGACTCTCTCCAGCAGTTCCCTGTCCTTCTGGAACTGAGGGGCCCAGAACTGGACACAATATTCCAGATGTAGTCTCACCAGAGCAGAGTGGAGGGGAAGGAGAACCTCTCTGACCTACTGACCACCCCCCTTCTAATACACCCCAGGATGCCATTGGCCTTCCTGGCCACAAGGGCATAGTGCTGGCTCATGGTCATCCTGTTGTCCACCAGGACCCCCAGGTCCCTTTCCCCTACACTGCTCTGCAACAGGCCATTTCCCAACTTATGCTGGAACCTGGGGTTGTTCCTGCCCAGATGCAAGACTCTACATTTTCCCTTGTTATATTTCATTAAATTTTTCCCCGCCCAACTCTCCAGCCTGTCCAGGTCTCACTGGATGGCAGCACAGCTCTCTGGCATGTCAGCCATTCCTCCCAGTTTGGTGTCATCAGCAAACTTGCTGATAGTACACTCTATTCCCTCATCCAAGTCATTGATGAATATATTGAACAATACCAGCCCCAGTACTGACCCTTGAGGCACTTTACTAGATACAGGCCTCCAACTGGATTCTGCCCCATTGACCACAACTCTCTGGCTTCTTTTCTTCAGCCAGATCCCAGTCTACCTCACTACCCGGTCATCCAGACTGCTCTCCCTCAGTTTAGCTGTAAGGACGCTGTGGGAGACTGTGTCAGATGCTTTACTGAAGTCAAGGTAGACCACATCCACCGCTCTGCCATCATCTATCCAACTCGTTATGTCCTCACAAAAGGCTATGATGTTGTTCAAGCATGACTTCCCCTTGGCGAAGCCATGTTGACTGCCACTAATAACCCTTTTATCCTTGATATGCCTTGAGATGGCACCAAGGATAAGTTGTTCCATCACCTTTCCAGGGATGGATGTGAGGCTGACCAGTCTATTGTTACCTGGGTCCTCCTTCTTGCCCTTTTTGAAGACTGGAGTGACATTTACTTTCCTCCAGTCCTCAAGCACCTCTCCTGTTTCCTGTGACTTGGCAAAGATGATGGAGAGTGGCCTCACAATGACTTCAACCAGCTCCCTCAGCACCTGCGGGTGCATCTCATCTAGACCCATGGATTTATGGATGTCCAGATTACCTAATTGCTCCCTAACCCAGTCTGCATCAACCAAGGCAGATTCCTCCATTGTCCTGACTTCTTCTGGGGCCTCAGGGGTACAGGGCTCCCCAGGACAGCCTCCAACAGTACAGACAGAGACAAAGAAGGCATTCAGTAACTCTGCCTTCTCTGTATCTTCTGTCACCAGGCCACTCACCTCATTCATCAGTTGGCCTCTGGTGTTAGTTTTATCTGCCATATATTTGAAAAAGCTCTTTCTGTTGTCCTTGACCCCTCTCGCCAGGTTTAATTCTAAGGAGGCCTTAGCTTTCCAAGTTGCCTCCCTGCGCCCTCTGACAGCAGCCTTATATTCTCCCCAAGTGGTCAGCCCCTCCTTCCATGATCTCTAAGCTTTCCTCTTCCACTTGAGCTTACGCAGCAGTTCCCTGTTTAACCACGCAGGTCTCCTGGCTCCCTTCCAAAGGAGCCCCCACACCTGAAGCATGTAAATGATCTCTCCATAGAGGCACATGGCTCCATGCCTCCATGGAGGCACATTTGTCCTTACGATTGTTCCCTGTCTTTGGGGAGTGCTCTGGACCTCATGGAGGGAACATAGCTGGAGTTTATGCAAGCACTTTAAGCCCTGGGCATCCAACAGGACAAAGAACGAAGATAGGCCCACTTGTACATGGGCACGTGTAATACGTAGGCTGTGTTGGCTTAAGCAGGTTCAAATCTCAGGTCATCTTTTTAAATTTTTTCCACTGTATGACAATGCCATTTAGTGAATAAACAATACAAAGCTGTTGTCTAATTTGGAATCTTTAAGAGGAATTTGGAAATCTGGAAATTAATGTATTTTGAAGACTCCGAGGTTACTAAAATTTGGGATTTGTGGTAGGCTTGTCACATGTTAGAAAAACGATCTTGAAAATCAGAAGTAGAAAAGGGTGATCAAGGAGAAATGCATGTTACCATACCAACAACCCAGAGAGCAGCTGTTGAATGTGTATATTCCACGTCTCCCAGACCTTCTTCTGACTTTGAGGGAGATGTCTGAGTGGTAAGAAATATGATAAATTATTTGTGGACCACAGATAATCTTACTATACCATTCACATAAAATGGGATGAAATAGCTGAGACGTATGCCCTGATTTAGAGTAATATTTGTAGAACTGAGATTTGAAATCTGTGTCTGACAAAGATTTTTCTACAACTGAATAGTAATGCAGAATGCTCAACAACTTGGACAGGACAAGCCTGCCAGTATTCCCACTTGAGGATATATTCCCTACTGCATAGCTATAGATATTCCAGCAAGAGCATTTTGAACAGCCCTGCGAATCCGTTTGTACAAGTCTCCAGACTGTTCAGGAGCGTCCTGTAGGGGCCTGTGCCAAGAACTAGGGAAGAAATTGATGATTTAAAAGTATTCTCAGTGTTAGCACAGTCGCCATGTGAGAATTAGATAAGTGAGTAATCAATTAAATCCTAACCATGGCACCACAAGCTGATGGAAAGATGGGAGAGCAATAGAAGGACCCTTTGGGTCTTTGAAGCAGAACATTTCTTTTAAATGGTCACCTTCCCTTCAGGTACTAGCAATAACTTTCTGAAGCCCAGGGTAGATTATAATCTCTGGCAAGTATCAGTACCGTCGGTGGAAAACCGATTTTTATTTAGGCAGGCTTCTGAACCCCAGCGAGTCTGGGCAAATGGAGATGTTTTTTTTTTTTAGTATTTGATATGGAACATTATATTCAAACACTCTATTTTTTTCTCACCACTTGGACCTCTCCCACTGCCTCTCCAGGAATGTGATCAGCATTTATTTATTGATTGATTAGGTAATGAATGAAAGTGATTAAATGGAAAAGACAGGATGGTGGCTTTGGAGAAGGAAAATGCCTTGACAGGTGTTGAGAGAAAAGCATAAAATCTTCAACCCAGAAATAATGGATTAGACACCAAAAGTAGCAGGAGCATAACACTTACCTAGCTTTGAAGAGAAGCAAAATCCCAAGAGGGACTCGTAGCAGGCTGCCAGCAAGCTGAAAACAGAAACAATGTGTGATGACAGATAAGTGCTGCTTCTGTTTATTTTAGGTTAAGAGAAACAGTAGAGGTGATTTATTTAAAAAAAAAAAAAAATAAATGTATTTTTTTGGAAGCTATTTCTGCTTTCCAAAATTAAAAATGGAGTGGATTCTTTGGTTTTATAGTACCTTGTAAAGGGCTTTGAAGAATTTGTTTTTCTGTACATCTTTTTTATTCCTCATCACTGAATGTGGTAAAATCATAATGCCGTATGTACTCTGTGTATATTTACACTTTCCACATTCTAATTTTTAGGAACATTTTGAGCTAATAACTGTCCATTTATTATCCAACAACTTTAGAAGTTAGGAACGTTAGAGAGCTAGACCAGAAAAAGTGAGCTATAGGAAAAAGCAAAAGTGAAAAAAATAGATATATGGATCCATCATGAAATAGAGTGGGGAAATGAACAAAGGGCAAAAGCGAAATACAAAACTGAGATGTTTCCATCTCTTTTTAATGAGTATTTTTAAAAATACATTTGAACTTGCAACAATGTTTTCTACTGAAATATGTTTCCTTATGGAAAAAAAAATCTGAATAGTTACATCTGCGAAAAGCAGAGTTTTCAGGAGTACTCTTCAGCTGGAGTATTTTGTCTGGCTGTAGAAGAGGACAACAAGGGCAATGGAGCCCATTGTGTGGCCTTCCTGTCTGAGGGCTGCAGTAATTCTGGGAACAAAATGGCTTTAAAAATGTTAAAGGACACAAATAGATATTATGGTTTAATTCTGTATGTTCCTTCTTTAGAATACATATATAAGCCCTTCCAGTGTGCATTCAGCTGTGACATGTGCCTTACCTGGTATTAAACTAGGTGACAAACCTTATTGTACCTGTGTAAATGTTGAAAATAAAGAGAAAGTGGAATGTGGAAAAGGAGTACATGAATACATACATAGCCCTCCTTGCTAAGGAAACCCATCCATTAGCAGCAAGCTGGGTTTATTATTAGCCAACAAAGTATATCTGGAGAAGGACTGCAGAAATGGCAGAACAAATCATTTTAGCATACCATGGTGGGGCTTGGAACAAAAAGCTGAGAAACCTGAAGTCTGCTTTCACACCTGGCATGGAATATGTGATCCCATGTAAACAGCACCTCTTATTTGTGCCTCAGTTTCCTCAATGATAAAATGGTGTTATTTCATCTTCAGAGCACTTTGGGCTGTATATCTGAAAAGCCTTGTGCAAGAGCATTATTTATCCTAAATGACAGCACCTTGTGTTCGCTTTGCGCTCTCCTCTATTACCAGCCCTTTCTTCACTTGTAGTTTTCCTTATTTATGTCTTTGCCTTCCCATTACCTTTGCGGTAAAGCTCACATCTGCATTGATTTTACATCACTGCGCTGTGCTGCAGCCATTACAAGCTTACATTTCAGGGAGATCCTTCTGAATCTTTAACCCATTGCTCCAAGAGTCCTGACTACAGGGTATCTATCAGCAGATTACTCCAATTGCGCTTAGTGTGATGGGGAGTTAACTGACCGCTTACTATCGAAGGAAAGGGCCAAGTATGCTGACTATAACTATGTTCCTACAGCTTCTATGTCACTCTTCCCCAGAGCATATAAGTCTTTTCAAAGCAGGACACTGTCAATATTATAATAAAAAAAAAGAAGCACTGTGGAAAGCATTGTACTAACTTGGGAAGGCTGAACAGTGTTTCATGTCATGAGGAGACTTCTACCTGTTAGGAAATATGACTCACTTAAAAAAATCATCTCCCCTGCTCCATTCTTCTGCTTGTGTGTTGTTAAATCACTGTGTGTGCAGCACACCCCGGCTCTGTGTGTGCTGTGACAGTGGCATTTCCCATTGACTGTGGAGGGACAGCCAGGGAGGACAGGAGTGCTGGTTTGCTCACTGATTTCCTCAACACGGATGCTCAGCACACCCTCAAGTTCATGTCAGCTGTCCTGGTAGCTGGTCAGAATATAGTTCTTCATCTTTTTCTGCCTCCGTTTCTCATGCACAAAAGGTCATAAAAGCACCTCCTTACTTTACTGTGAAAGAAAGTTTGGTATAGACAGTATGTCCTTGCACAACAAAAAAGAACCAGACAAGCATAAGAGAAGGGTCAATAGCACACTGAAAATATTTGTTCATGTGCCCAAGGAAGAGTTTAGCTGACGCTGAGTTGTTTCAAAGTGTGAGCTTGCTGTTGAACATTGGTTAGGAGGGGTAACTAGAATCAAATAGAAGGTTCATCTCAGATCTTCACCGAAGTCCAGTATAGTTCATGTGAAAGTCTTCCTTCAGCTGGCAGGAGTTTTAGGGAGAAGGCCTTATCTCCCTGTCTGTACACCAGCCTTACGATGGCAAGAATAAAATGTTAGCTACTGCCTTTTTGCTTGGCAGAGGACGGCAATGTTCCAAGGAGCAGTTGAGACACATCGGTAGTCTGCTGAATTGAAAGCCTAAGTGACCTGTCAGTCAGGTTCGCGTTGACTAGAAAGCTCTGCAAATGATCTCATCACTTGCACAAAGCAGACCCAAGTCCCTTCACTGCAAGTGCAGGTATTAATAAGTGTTTCTATGTGGAAGTTGCTGCATAACTTCAATTGCTTTTCACAGTATACTAAAGCACAGATTTACAATGATGCTGGCACATAAGTAATTGCTTAGAGACAGTAGGGCTTAGGAAGCAGAGGAGCAGGTATCCTTTCATTTTTGAATTAGTTACGGGACTCACTTGCCAGGAGTCCTGACGCTGGAATTACAGTATCCTGACATTGGCATAACTATGTACTGAATCAAACTGGATTCCTCATAGCCTTGCCTAGCTGCCAAATGCAAGGGGTTTGAGTTATCCTTTGCAGAGTAAACGGTGAGACTGGAAAATAAAAGATCCTGTGATTAATTTACTGAAGAACAGAAGAGATTCATTTTCCATGTGCTTAGTCTCGGTGTTCAAGGGAAATTGCTCATGCTCTTGTTCCATTTGAGAATGTGCTCGTTTAGAGAGGATGAAAGTGTGGAGACCTGGAAGTTCAATCAGAGCTTGATTTGGGGAAAAAGCAATTTCGAGGTCATCCAAGGACACATGAACTGCCAAGACTGAGGGTATACATTTGGATGAAATGCTATCGTAAAGGACACTTCCTTTAAACTAAGGAGGTACCCCAATGTTAAGAATTAAACAAACCTATCTTTCAGTTTCCCCATCTAAGTCTGGCCCATATTAAAACACCCCTGGTAGTCCACACTGTCAGTTTACAGGCAGCAGCACCTGGCCAGTCTTAGAAACAGCCAGAAAGGTACCGTGTGAATGATGTGAATATAGTTGTACTTCACACAGTGAGAATTTTAGGACTCACTTCTGTCTCTGAGGTTGGGGTATGGAAGTGGGTATGGAGTTGTCTGAATTATTGTTTTCACTTTCATTCGGTTTGGTGGACTGGTTGCTTTTTCATAAAAATCAAGATGACTTGATCCACTGTGAGCTAAAAATTAAGAAACTGCAGGCAAGGTACAGCCTGAAGTTGCATTAGTGAAGGCCAGCAGCAGGATCTCTTATGGCAGAAATTTTGCCCTGCGAGTTTTACATCCACGTGGGTACCCACTAGCAGTCCAGTGTGGTGGAGGAGTGCCGAGGTTCAGCACAGCCCCATTGTTCTGGATGGACACCCCAGAGAAACTGGAGTTCCAAAAGAGGTGCAGTGTGAGCTGTTTACATGAATGAGCCTTTGGCATGAAAATTTGGATTCTCAGTGTGAGCAAAGATAAAAAACTGAACACCAGGGACCAAAGAAAAGAGGCAAGAGACGTATTGTCTTTTGTTTTCTGTCTACATGTAAGGCTGACTTTGCATGGAGAGCCTACCCCCAAAGATCTGGAAAGCCTGGCTTCTGTGGTAAAGGATAGCTCTGGTTTCCATTGCACCTGCCTACTGCCCTGGGAAAACTAAATAGAGCTGTGTGATGAGGATGAAATAGCAAGGTAATGCCTAAGGCAGAGAGTGCTGCTGCCAATGAATATTTTTCAGTGCCCTGAGGCAAAACTGTTTCTAGTTGGGACAGGGGAGTGTTGAAGTGCTAATTCAAAGGAAATGCTTAATTCTAATTGCAGTGTAGGAGGAGGAAGGTGGATGAATTTAACAATAGATGAACATGCAAGAGGGCATGGCATAAGGACGTAGAGAGAGATAAGTACCTAGATTTAAAGAAAATGGCTCCAGCACATTCTACCAAGATGGTTCTAATTAGATCTTTTCTGCTGGCCCTCTTCCTACTTTTCAGTGAGCACATCTGAGGCTATGCAACTGTTGTTTGTCCAAGGTAAAATTCAGCTTTCAGGAGAGCTGATGTTGTTATTCCTGAACTCAATATTGCATTTCAGTTGAGAATCAAATGGTTGATTTTTTCTCTTCCTTGGTTTCGGTAGGCTAATGTATTTAATCCCCACCTTGGATACGGTGAGCGGATGTGTACATAAGAACTGACTAAGAACTTGGACACAGCTGGTGATTTCAAGCACAAATTTTCTAGGAGATTTGGAAGCCTGGGTGCTAGTTTCTCTTACAGTGATCACTCCTTTTTACATGCCTAGATGCTTCTTCATTTCAGATTCAACAGGGGAGGGAAGTGCCTGACGGGAAGGAAACAGACCAACTTCAAGCTTATTTCTTCACCATCTCAAGCAAGAAATCCCCTTAGAGCGCTTGTTCAACTGAGATTTCTAGCTGTGCTTTCCAAGCTGAGGCCCTTCACCCTTTTGATGGAGACATGATACAGGGTAGCTAGGGAGTTAAATAGTTGGTCTGAACAGGTGACCCTGGAAGGTTACTCCTGTTCCCTGTGTGACGCTTTCTCCATTTGTAATACACACATAAAGATACTTGCTAATGATTAGGAATAGGAGTTGGACTGGTGTCCAAATACAGGAATGTCTCAAACAACTAATTGCTTCTCTTCATGACCTTTTTTATTCCCTGTTCTCAGTACTTATGGTATATAAGGTTTTCCTCATGTTAAGGCTGATGTGTGATTGCTCTTTGTTCACCTGTCCAAATCAGATTGGAAGCCAGGGTGCAAGTGTGAAAAAATATGGTCCATGCATAATCATCCTCATTAGTGAGACTCCCATTCTTCCACCAGGGAGGCTAAATGCTGTCCTGTGACCTGGGTCACCAGTCGCAAACCTCAAATTGCTGGGGCAAAGAGTTTCGGTGTAATCCGGTACGGTGACATTTGTTAATGTTAACTGTTCATTAAAAAAAATTTGAGCAGCAGACATGTTCATAAAGCTCACAGTCCGCTCACAGATAATTCATGAGCATAATAAAAGGATTCATTATTCATGGTAGATCTTTGCCATGAAAATTAAACCAGCTCTAATACCTCATGTGCATTGGTGCATGTTGGGAAGGTTTATTTGTTGCATTTGTCTTGTGCTTTGAGATCATGGCATTAAAGTTACTACGGAGAGATAAAGCAGTACAGACCCAGTCTTTACAGCTGTCGTTAATGCCCTCATTAGTTGAGGCCTTATGAACACATAAAGATGTGCCACTTTAGCTGCATAGGTGTAGTCAAAGCAGTGCAGCACCACCTAATGCACATGGTACTAAAGCAGCACTAGCAGCACAGCTGAACAGAAGCTAGAATAGACTATCCCAGTATATACACATATATGTTCCAGACATTAACTTTATAAACGTCAGGTCCAAGGGAACTACCTCCTGGTTCATCTATCTCTTTTTTTTTTTTTTCTTTTTTAACCATCTCCCTGCTGAAGACTGCAATTCTGTATGGGCAGAAGACAGGGTAGTATCAAACTTCTCTCATCAGCTTGGGTGTAAAGTCAGCTGAGGTTGCTGATGGCTTTTTGCCTTAAGTGTAGTAAGAGGTGCTGGCATGATCAGTGGGAGCAATAATCTCCAGCTAAGAGATAAGAGTAAGCATGGGGAATGGGTTGTGTCTTCAGACATTAGGCCTGGAATGAGAGCTGTCTGACCACAGCCTCCTGATCAGACTTAGTGTATGGATATCCAAATCAGTTATAGGATAGGCCTAATACCCCTAAGAGAATCATCTGAATGCAAGCTAAATTATACTAATGATACAGAAATCAATGAGTGTATCTATCCAGCCTGACACTAGCATAAGCTGTGTGTTGTTGCGCATTTGAAAGAGTCATATTATACATCCTAAACTGAAAGCTATACACACTGAAAGGCCTGTGCACAAATGGGCACTTCAGCTGCAAACAAAACAGACTGTTGCATGTAAATGAATGTGTGAGCATGGAGATGTTCCCCTGACAGGCATCCACATGCATGCCAAGTGAAAGGCATTGTTGGTGGCAGCAGTGGTGTAATCATTTTCATAACTACGAGACCTCAAAGATCCTGTGGACAGTGAAAGATTTTTAGGGGAAGGGGGAAATTCTGTTAAATTTGTTTTTTTCTTCGTGGACTTTGGCAGTGATAAAATTGCTTTTTAACCTTTTCTTCTTACCCATATGATGCATTTTGAGTGATAAAAACCCTTTTGCAAACAGCAAGGTGAAGCTGCCACCAGGAAGAAGAGGAACTATCTTCTGTAGAACACATTATTTATGAACAGACATGTCTGCACTTGCATAGAGGGGCCTCCCTGCTAATTGTTCCTGGTTTAATTTTTTTACCTCTTTTCAGTCTGCCACCTGTAGTGATACAGTGTGTACAGGGCAAGAGCATCAGTGTAAAAAGGGTTAATATACCCCTTACAGTCCCTGAGTAGGCAGTGTAAGAGGGGATGTGGAATGGGAAGTCAAAGGAAAGTCTAGATGAGGCAGAGACAGTCTCTGAGTTCCCTTGAGCAAAAAACAAGAGTTTCAGGGCACTTTGCTAAGGCAGGAACCAGCTGCAGAACAGGGCAGATTTTACACAAATACCTTAAGCACTCACTCTCATGTTGCTCCATCCACCATAAGTCACCCTCTGCTCACCAAACTGCCTTTGTACTATCCATATTGACTTGTTTGGGACTACTGCTACAAATAGTGCCTTCTAGAAAGGGCCTTGCGTGCATGTTTGTGGAGCGTCCGTTCTGGATGGTTAAAGGACTCATATTCAGCTGCATCCTCCAGCCAGTGCATGAAGCAGTCCTACAGATTTCTCCCCTTGGTTAGGGAGGGCAGAGCTAAACTGTGTCCCTGCCCCACCTGCAGAAGATCTGAGTTGAAAGAGAGGAGCTCTTTGTCAATGCCTGAGCCGAAGGCTTTGGATTCTGTCAGCTGACAGCCTGCTGCTTTATCAAATATCACCCCATTCCCACTGTGACCTTCCAGAGCGAGTGCCTAGAGGAAGGTGAGCAATGAGCTAAGTACAGCAGTGCTTAATCTGCTCCACAGTCTGTACCCCTGCATGATTAGTCTTGGGACATGGGCATGGCCCAGGTGTGATCTTGATGCGTGACCTTTTTCTAGGTGTGGATGAAGGTCAAGGCTCCATGCTGGTTGTCCTTGATATGTTGGTATCCTTTGATATTAGTGATCAAATAACTCTTTGAGCAGCTTAAAGGACCCAGCAGGAGGGAGTGGCTCCATTCATGTTTGGTGGACAGATTGCAGAATCAATATTGTCCCTTTCCTTTTGCTCTTTTCTGTGCACACACAAGCCCAGAGCACTGAGAAATGTGAGACACAATGTACTGCTTTGCCAATAACACATTGGTGTGGCTCAGTTCTGCATACCCTTCCCCACTGAGGCAGTCTCTGACAGCCTCACCAAGATGTTTCTCTGCCTGGAGGAATGAAGCAGATTGAAGAAGGGCTGCTACTTCCAACCAAGCACAGAGATGATGGAAGTGTTTGTGACAGGAGGGGCATACTCACTGTACAACATATCTCACCATCATTTGAGGTATCTGACTGCCAGCGATCGAAGCAGGCCCTCATCTGCCCATCATGGTGAACTGCTAACTCCTCTTGAGCACTCAGATCACAAAAGGATCAAGAAAACTATGGTGCTATGTTTGTAGAGGTGTCTATACAGTCCTTGCCTTGAACAACTTAGCTTAGAAGTGAAAACCTTATGGTTCAAGCAAAGAAGATATACTGCATCAAATGTTGCTTTATGATTTCCTGATGATTCATATTCTTTTCTGGTTTTTTTAAGCAATAGACCTACTCCACAGAGCATGTTTGGGCAAGCTTGTAAGTCAATACTCAATCTGCAACTACGGTCTTCACATTGGAACACTCCTCCCACTGGGTAGTATAAAGTCTGGTATGTGGGAAGAAGAATTTTCAAGTAGCATTCAAAAGAGGAGTTACTCTTCTCTTGGAAAAGCTCCCTTGAGCAATAGTAACTCCTCCCCAGAAAAGGAAGAGGAAACAAAATGGACTAGTAGGTGGCAAGGGAAAGAAGAAAAAACTAATTTAGCAGTGAAGTAGCTCTTGAGGACCTGGCTATTGCCAGGAGCACACGGTCAAGAAAGGTGCCTTAGGACTTACCGGGATGGATGATAGGTAGGTCCAGACCATAAATTGGACCCAGATCAAATGATAGTTGGGTACTGAATGTATTTGGAAGTTGCTTTAGTTTTGTCTCTCACAAGCTGTTTGGGGGTAAAGCCTGAGAGAAGCCCTATGTTTCAAGCCACGTATTTTCCTGGTCTTAAAAAATGTCTGAGAAAGGCACAATTTCTCTGTTTGGCTTTGTACGGCTCAGCCACTCTCCAGCTGCATGACAAACAGGGAGAATTTGAGCCTGCTGGGAAAGCAGTATATGTGAATAGACAGCCACCTGTCTCCTCGTTAGCGCAGCAGATAATGGGAATGGCCTCTCCATGCCAGGCTTGATCACCAGCCATGCCACATGTCAGTAGCAAAAGGGACAGGCTTGAGAGGAGGTCACATCATGGAGATAAGGGAGAACATCACCTCCCCCAACTTGGACCATCTAGACAGGAGTAGGGAGGACAGGCCATGCCAAGAGGGATTGTCAGCCTGATAAGGGGAGAGGCCTGCGTCTTGACCCATTCAGCTGCTGCCCTCATCCCTCTCAACCTCCCCTGGATCTGCTGCAGCTCTGAAACAGCCCCCAGTCCTGCAGAGAGGCCCTTAAAGTAGGGCTGGTGGCTCAGCTGCTTCTCCTGTGGGTGCACACCTTTCCAACCAGGGCGGCTTGCACTCCCGCTTTCCTTTTAACTCCTCAGCTCCCTGTCAATGATGCCAACCAGCTCACCTCATTAAGTTAGAGAGAAAGAGGCCCCTGGATTGATGGCAGGCAGGTTTAATGTGGCTCTTTCTGAGCACTCAAGTGCAGCATGTAGGAGGCTGCTGGGGAGATATTCCTGCAGGCTCCAGCAGAACTGACTGATTGAAGTTGCTCTGAATTGATGGCTAATGGGGGAGCTTTCTTTGATAGCTCTTTCATTCTGGGTGCAGCTGGATAGAAAAGATATCTCAACACAAGGGAGAGGGGTTTTATCCCCCACCCACCCTTTATTAACAGATGCTTCCAGGGCACTCCAGCAACAGAATGAGATCTGATGAAAACCTAATGATTTAAATGATTCTTAACTCCTTCTCTTTCAGCAGCTGCTCGCTTATACACACCGACTGCATATAAGGACTGAAGACTAAGCAGGCAGCCAGACAAACCAGAAAGGTGGTAACTGTGCAAAGTGAAAAATCCCTTGGGAAAGGTTAGGCCACTGGAATCGGATGCAGACTCTCCATCTGTGGCTCCAAAAATGGGTTCTTTGGTATAGATGTGGTAGCTGCAAGTAGAGCACCTGACGCCTCAGTGTGATGGGTGGTTAGATAGTGATGGCATGAGGCAGAGGGGCAGAGCTGGTGAAGGGAGCCAGAGGGCTGCAGGGCAGGAGGGAGTACCATTAATGAAGTCTTGAGAGAAGCTTTCACAGCACCTGCTCATGTTATGTATGGCTCAAACTGCTGCGGCAAGAATTAGGCATACTCAGGCAAAATCTTATCAAAATTGATTAATAGAAACTGGTTAATGGTCAGCTTTTTGCACCCTCCCCATGGAGGTCTTTGTTCAACTGTTTCATTGTAAATACTTTTCCTCCTACAGTATCTAACCTTTTTATCAGATAATGTTTATTTCCCCATTGCCACAAGTTCTATGTCCCCTAAAGTTTCCGTCAGCCAGATGTCCCTGCAATCTGTGTGTATCCATGAGCTGACATATTTGTGAGAATGCCGTTTCTCATTCACATACACAGATCAGGGTGGCTGTTAGAGCACCCAGAAACTCCTATAATTTGATCCAGTTCAAGATCATCAGGCCAGATTTTGGCTGATGTAAATCAGTGCTGACTTGGAGCACAGTCATTTTGCTCCATTTGAGGATCTGACTCATAATTTGCAATCTAGGTCCTGGCATCTGGCTGGTTCTGTGGCAGGGCAGTAAAGAAGCTGTTTGTGTAGTGCTTGCTTTGCCCGTTTCCACGGCTTGACACAGCAGCCATTTGTCTTCAGTGATGTGCACCGTGCCCCATCTTAAACTGCTGAGGTAAATTTAACAGAGGCAGAAAGTAACTACACCCCTACCTGGGAACCCATCATGTTGCAGTTAAAACCCCTTTGCTTTTACAAGAAAGGACTTGGGCTGCAGTGACTTTTATTTGCAGGTGATCAGAAAATGCAGAGCTTTTCACTTCAGAGACAGCAGCTTCGCTTTTTAATGTCATGTCGAAAAGTGAGAAGCCTTTAGCTATCCCTCAAAAATGCGCTTCTCTTATAAACAAGATGCTGTTCTTCAAGGACAGAGGATTTTTTTCTTTAAAAGTCACCCCTGTTTTCGTAGAATCATAGACTTGGTTGGGTCAGAAGGGACCTTAAAGATCATCTAGTTCCAACCCTCTTGCCATGGGCAGGGACACCTTCCACTAGACCAGGTTGCTCAGAGCCCTGTCCAACCTGGACTCAAACACTTCCAGGGATGGGGCATCCACAGCTTCTCTGGGCAGCCTGTTCCAGTGCCTCAGCAGCCTCATGGTGAAGCATTTCTTCCTTATATCTAATCTGAAGCTGCCCTCTTTCAGTTTAAAGCCGTTACCCCTTGCCCTATCGCTGCATGCCCTTATAAAAAGTCCCTCTCCAGCTTTCTTATTGACATCCTTTAGGTACTGGAAGCCTGCTGTTATACAAAGTATCCCTGGAGCCTTCTCTTCTCCAGGCTGAACAACCCCAGCTCTCTCAGTGTGACTTCATAGGAGAGATGCTCCATCCTTCAGATCATCTTTGTGGCAGTCCTCTGGAGTGGCTCAAACAGGTCCATGTCCTTCTTATGTTGGAGACCCCGTAGCTGGATGGGGTCTCCATCCATGGGGTCTCATGAGAGCAGAGGAGCAGATTCACCTCCCTTAACCTACTAGTCACACTGCTTTTGAGGCAGCCCAGAATATGTTTGGCTTTCTGGGCTGCAAGTGCACATTGCCAGCCAGTGTCTTATCCACTGAGTGGTCCATCTGTCCAATCCATGTCTCTCCAATTTAGGGACAAGGATGTTGTGGGGGACAGTGTCAGATGCTTTGCAGAAGTCCAGGTAGATTACGTCAGTTGCTCTTCTCTTATCCACCGACACTGTAACCCCATCATAGAAGGCCACCAAATCGGTCAGGCACAATTAGCCCTTAGTGAAGCCATGCTGGCTGTCACAAATCATCTTCTTATATTCTATGTGCCTTCTCATGGTTTCCAGGAGGATCTACTCCATGCACAATGCATCAGAGATTGCTTGATCATCAAATTAAAGTCATAACACATATGAAATTGAGTATGTCTGCTTGATTGGGATCCAAGAGAAGACTGTGACCTGTGGCAGCTGACAATCTAACACTAAGCTACTAGAGAAAGCAAGAAGGGCCCATCCTGCCCCTTTTCCTTGTTAAGATCCTGTTGCCCTTTTAACTGGAGGTGTCATGCACAACCCCAGTTGCAACGAACTCTGATGGTGTTATTCCTCCTCCCTTTCCGTGCCTGTAAAATGCCATCTGGGAAGGAGGGTTTCCACATATTTGCAAAGTCACTGGCCAGCTGGGGTGATGTCCTGTGACTCAATGTGGCTGATGCTGGAGGCAGTCCCATAACACTCCATCACAGCACCAGTCCCCCTGCCTGGCTGGGCTGCGATTGAGGAGCAACTAGTGCGGAAAGCACTGGTGTAGGTTCACAGCAGCTTAGTGTGGGTGCCTGCTAGGCTGCAGCCAACATGGTAACAAGGAAATCCTTCATGTGTGAGTTAGGTTGATTAAGTACATTGATATGTCATTACAGTTTTAACTGTTAAGAAATCCTGTATGATTTTCCCCTCATTTCCTCCTCCCTGTTGTGCCCTCACCTTCATTGAAAAGCTGGCTACTGGTAGCTCCTGGCTAGACTCTGCTTTGTTAGTATATCGTGGGAACACAATACTCTTCTTACAGTGGATGAATGGAACGAAGGTCTGGAAGGGATCTCACACGCTAGCTAGTCCATATCCCTGCGTAATGGCAGGGTCAGTTCTTCCTGAATCATTCCTGATAAATGTTTCTCTAGCTTGTTGTGAAAGACTCCACACCCTCCCAGGACAATTTATGCTTGTGCTTGATAATCCTTGCTGTTCTTCTTGAGGTCTGAATCTTCCCTGTTGCAGTTTGAGACCATACCTTCCTGTCACATACAATCTATCTGTTACTTTATTTTGTAGGAGCCTGCCCATGATTCAGTCACTTCTATTGTGCCCTCCTTCAGTCTTTTTTATGCTAAGCAGGTCCCACTGGTTTTGTCTTTCCTTGTAGCTCATGTGTCCTAGATACCTGGTCATTCTCATGCTCTTTTCTGGAGTCTCTACTTCATCTACATCCTTCTTGCCCTCCCCCTCCATACTTGTCCTGCTCTGGCCTTTCCAGTGGATTTCCAGTTTGTCGGATATGTACATTAGTGATCTGTCGATTGCAATGCACAGTCTGATTGTAGGTAATGCAAATACAGGAAGGCATCCATGATCCCATCAAATCAACAGATGTCAGCTGACTGTCGGCTGATTTCCCATCCCGGGGCTTGAACGTGGAACTGGCCTGGTTGCCAGTTGTTCTCAGCTGTAGGAGGGAAACAGGTATGTAACCAGCTGTCTGCCTTTTGGCCAGCCTGCAGGTGGATTTGTGCTACTGGCAGTGCAATTCCCGTCTGTCCCTGTCACCTTCAGCAACTGTGGAAGTCATTCCTGGCTGCTACTTGGTCAATGAGCCATCAGGCCACAAGTGGTGATGGTTTGAAACTGAAACGATTCTTTTGTGTGATGCCCTGGTTTTACCTTTGCTGTATGATGCTCCAAATATTATTTAACCTGTAGTATACACCATTGCTACTACTTAGAAAGTGCCCCTCAATCTGAGCCACTCAGGGTGGAGGGATTTTTGAAAATACATCACAGAGATTTATGGCAAGCCCAGTTATCCTCTTTTTATTAGAAAGAATCTCCATCTGTTTCAAAGATATTCTTGGAGTAGCAAGAAAAGAGAGAGAGAAAAAAAGAAACACCTCACTCCCATTTACTCCCTCCCATGGGAAAACAGATCTAGTTTCAACCTTCACACGTGCACTTAGCTCATAAGTTCACCATGACACAGCTGCACTGAAGTCAGGGCATCTCATTGGTAGCTGCTCAAATTGGCAGAGATACACAAGGGACCGATCTGGCCCTGCTGCCTGTGCTCCACACAACGCTCATTTTTGAACCATCTACATCCCAGCCAGCGTGTCTGCAGACCAAAGGTTAAGCTGGAAAAAAGACGTTATGTCTGATAAACTACTGGGAGTTTGTTCACATACATACTCTCTTGTTCTCCACCTCCCTTTTCACCCCCCCTTGACCTTCCTTCCCTGAACTTTGGCCAAATATTGTGTCTTATTTTCAGAAAGAGAGGATTTTTTATACCATTTCCCCTTCTGCTGCTTCACTGTAGCCTGATTTTAATGGCCTTTGAGATTGTACCACTGAGATGCTAGACTAGGGGCTTTGCTTTTAGAAGTCGTCTTCCATACCTGTAATTTCTTTCCTCTTGCATTTTATCCTCCTTTCTCGCATTTTTATTGGGGAAGTACTGACTGTTTGAACCCATATATGATCTTGCTGGAGAACATGTCATTTTTGTGTCTTAGGGAGAGATGGAAAAAGCATTAATTCCCTGTCTAGTGGAAGTCTGGCAGGCTGATTTCTTCCCATCAGTGGGATCTCATGGTTCAGTACAAGAAAGTTAAGGTGTGAAAGCAGCTGAGAGAAGTTAGGGCTGGAGGTAAAGGGTGAGAGGATGTCTGTCCTGCTGCACCATCCGGGCAGCAAGCAATGTTGGATGCAGGGGAAATGTGACTGGGAAGCATGAGCACAGGCGAGAAGGCAGACCAGTCAGCTGTAATGCCAGGAGATGTAAGCAGCCCATTTCAGCTGGGGACTCAGGGATGTGATGGGTGAATATGAACCCAAAGCAATCTGCAGAATTAGCTGGGATGCTCAGGCAGAGCAGAAGCCTTGGCTCATTCCCCAGCACAGAGGGAATTTCTGGGCTCTTGGGATCCCATGATGGGCAGAGGCAGAGCAGCTGGGCCAGGGGACAATGTACCAAGCTGCATCTCCAGGGTAACCCATTAATACAGTAGGTGGGATTCCCATCTGGTCTGAAGTGCTCTGGCTGCCTTCAAATCAAGCAGGGTGATGCCAGCTGGGAACATGACCACGAGGGGAAGGTTATCTTCAAATCAGAAGGAACTGCATTGCTCTCCTTAGACTTTCTCTGAAGCAGGGGAGCTCTGTATAGATTATCTCATTTTCTCTTGGAGCAGATTATCCTCTCTGTTTAAAAGGAAAAAAAAAAAAAAGTGCGCCTTTGTTTTAACTTCTATTTTGAGTGAAGAGGAAAAAACGCAGCTGTTCCCAAAATTGCTTGCCATAGCTCTAGTAACTGAGCAACTCATGACTTTTCTCTGTCTTACACAATTGCTTCACTCTTGCGTGAAGAAAACCTTCATGTTCTGCTTAGAGGCAGGGGACTGAGGGAACAGCTTTAGTATGGTCTTATTCTTGGTGCTCTCTGGCTCTGGATAGTGACCTTAGTCTTTGCTTGCCTCATTTTCCCTTTCTCTGTCTTCCAGGATGTCAATAGAATGAATTCAGTAAGCACTTTCCCACCCCTGCTGTCTGGTATTGCTATGGAGTTAGTACCTGCCCTCTTGCAGCCTCTCTGCATTGGTTGCAGTGCTACATTTGCAGTTCAGCTGAGTCCAAACTCCTACTCATCACTTCTCCTCTTATCTAAGCTTTACAGGTTCCAAAGCTGGTACCTCTCCCTCTCCTTGCCCTTACTCCTATGTTAACTTCCAGTTCCTTCTCTGGAATGAACAAGGGGAAAATCTCAGGAAAGTCTGGGTGCTCAAGTAATTTTGGCTTTAAAACTGACAGCCCAGCAAATATACAGCAATGGGAAGGAGGATATACAGATACAGTCTGCTGGGATCATCTGTCCATCAGTCAGCAAGAACACAGTGCTTTATTCACTTACTACATCTTCTCATGTTGTAAAGCACACTCCAAAGGAAGGCTTGGGGGAAATGGATTTCATACTCCACAATGAGACCATTTCCTGCACTGCTGAGTAAGACCATGAACTTCTTCATGTGGACTGTGCTGTGCTGGAATGTCTGGTGTTAACGGTGAGCAAAACATGGTGCTGATCTAGGCCCTGCTCCTAACACCATGTACTGAAGTACCTGGGGACAACACCACAGCCTTTGCAGGCTCCCCATCACTTAATAATAATGACAGGATACTTCAGCTGTTGTGGACCACAGGGAAATGCATTCACGTTTTCCAAAGAAGTGTGGGATGATTTATCTAGGGAGGGTGAAACCACTAGCTATTTTGGGCTGGAAAGTATGTCAGGATTTCATTCTGCTCATGATCCCTTAGCATGAGAAGAAGGTGGAAAAAGAGAGAGAAAAAGAAAAACACTAATAAAGAGAGAATCTAAGCCAGAAGCTACATATAAAGTGGTGACCTTGACACAGGCATATGTGAATGCTCAGAAAGTAATGAGGTGTTGTTTCACTAAAGCAGGACTTGGTGGGTGTGCGTGGTGAGTGATCCTTAACTTTGAGGCTGGCAGGAATGGATCAGAGGAAGCTATAGTGGGGGGAAAGAAAATATATCAGCTACTGCAGTTCCTCACAGCTTCTGGGTTACCTGCCCCTCTCTGCCATTGGGCCATGTCCAGGGCTATACAGGCTGCCTGAGGATTTTGGCCGTATGTCCTGGCTGCTGACATACACTGGAGCATCCCTAAAGGACTGGCATCAGCCCCTGTGACCAGCTCCAGCTCAGAGAGCTTTTGCCCTGTCCCTTTCCACCCTGCAGTGAGTGGGTTATGAAGGGGTCTGACACCATGTCCACTCCCTGGAAGCGCTTCATGTGCTTAGGGTGTTTCTGAGGGCTGGTCAAAGTGTTTGCAGTGATACAAGGGTTGGAGCAGTACCCAGAACTGGAGTTCCACATGTACATTATGTTCCTTCAGTGCACTCAAAGAGGACCAAATTCATCCCACAAACCTACGTTTTTACCTCTTGTGCTCTTTTCCAGCCAGTTTGTGCCTGACATGCATCTTAGATACAGCTGATTTTGTTGCCTGAGTTAGGTTCTTGTCTCCGTAGGCATGGGCCTTTCTGTCACCAACTCTGGTAAATGTTTGTCAGCTAAGATAAATGCAGCATTATTTGGAAGAAGCATCCCGGTAGCAGGCAGCAGGATACGGCCCAGCTCAGAAAAGAGCTCAGAGCTTAAAGACGGCTGCTGCTCCCGGCAGCCCTAGTTTTCAGGGTGGATTTCACCCCTAGCGCATCCCTAGTGCACATTGTTATTGTTCAGTACACTTGCAAAACCTTGGATTCCACACAGCTTTCCTATCCTCAGCTTTAGATCTGTGACTTTCATTAAAATCAACAGGCAGTGAACAGGAACTAGTCCCAGCTCAGCAAATACAGTGCTGAAAGCCCGCAAGCCCGGAGCTTGCTCTTGCTCATGCTTACCCCACTGTAAACCCTTTGGGCCACATCTTGGCCTTTTGGAGATAGGTGTAAGTAATGAGTTAGCACCACTGATTGTGGTAGTGTACATCTGGCATTAGGCAGGTGCAGCAGAGATCAGAGCCTGTCCATGCTTTTGTATTTAGAGTTACTGAGCATTGACCTTGGCTTAGGCGCATACAGAGCAGGGGTCACTTCCAAGACCATTTCCAGTCTCCTTTCCAGGTTCTGCTCTGCTATTTTCTTCATGTACCAGTTTCAGAGCCCAATTTACATGCTGTCAAATCCCTCCACTCATTTCAGGATTATCTCAAAGAGGGAGAAGCCTGCACCCATCACATTTCAGTTTTTTCTGTAAGCTAGGGTATCCCCAGAACTGGCTCTACAGGGTTGCAAGCTCCTCTGACAGGAAAGGAGGTTGTAGTGAGGTGTGTATCGGTCTTATTTTCCACGTAATCAGTGATAGGACAAGAGGAAATGGCCTCAAGTTGCATCCAGCGAGGTTTAGATTGGATATTAGGAAAAATTTCTGCACCAGAAAGGTTATTGAGCTTTGGAACAGGCTGCCCAGGGAAGTGGATGAGTCACCATCCCTGAAGGTATGTAAAAGATGTGTAAATGTGGCACTTAGGGACATGATCTAGTGGTGGACTTGACAGTGTTAGGTTAGTGGTTGAACTTGGTGATCTTAAAGGTCTTTTCCAACCTAAATAATTATATTATTCTATGAAAGCAGAGATGCTGGTAGCTGACTGTGTACACAACAGAACTGAGCAACTTTTGCTATAGCTGAGCTGCCAGAAAGACAGACATGACAAATCTTCAGCTTAATTTCACTGTCTAGCATCCTATCCCAAACCTACTATCAGCAGCAGTCCAATGCTGTAAACAGGGACAGCTGATGCACTGGCACATAATGTGCATATTCCTGTTGATGCTGTCATAGGGCTGTGATCTGCACTCAAGCAAATGATAGAGATCATAATGTCATAAATTGACTGAAATAGATAGGTCACCTCAGTTGTTCTGTCAGGGCCCAAGTCTCTACAAGCTGAGCAGAAGAACAAGCCTGTTTAGCTTAGGCTGCAATGGACCCAACACCACGGGGTCTCAGGGAAAGTTGGGTCAATTATCTGCTTACATCACTGATCTATGTGGCTGTTCTTTCCTCTTGACGTTTCCTTAAGAAAACTTGATGATCTCCTGTGCTTTGGAAGAAGCTGTTGATCCTGTCATAGGTCTTTAATGGAAATGGCTTCTTTCAGCATCTTCTTTTTCTTTCAAATTCTTATTACTGAATAAGTGAAGAAAGAAAAATAGCATGTGGTAAGGTGGGCTTCATATACATGAGAGCAGAACAGGAGCCAAACTGCTGGGAGTGGTGGATACCATGTATGTGAGTGGGTTTGCATGCAACTAGACTGAACTGGGAGTAGTAGTGAGCATGCAGTTGATTGTGGAAGGGTAGTGTTGGATGGTGCTACAACAGGGCCAGGGGGAGGACGATGCACCTCTTATTTCTGTGCAAAAGAGGTTGAAAGAGGATTTGCATCTGTAGCATGCGTATAGCTGACAGTGAAACAGTAATTAGGAGTAAGTGAAGGTGAAGCTGAAAGAGGAATTACATGTTCTGTGGAAGATCTTTCCACGTAAGCTATTGTTGAGAAAGGTTATTAGCAGGCGGCAGTACAAACTGTCCCGAGCCTCACGCTCTGCCTTTGTCTGACTACAGGATTTTTACAAGCCTTTTTTTCTTTGAGAGCTGACAGCATAATGGTCCTGGACAATGCCAAATCATCATCTGCACACTCGCTAGGGGAGCTAGGCTTTTATATCAGAGCGAGGAAGATAAAAACAGCACACTCAAAGCAGGACAGAAATGACTGAACAAGGGAATGAGAGAAGAAGAGAGAGACTTAAATGCCATTTGCTGGGCTGGCTGTTTTTTTCTTTAATTTTTTTCCCCCTCCCCTTGTCATCATATTCCGGATGTCTTGTCCCAGAACTGCTTTGATTCATTTTGTGGGCCTGTGTTTGCAGAGCATGAAGGCTCTGGGTTTGAGGTAAATACCAAATAGATGATTTTAAAAATATGGTGGAAAAAGCCCTATATAAGGAAAGTTTAGGACTGATGTTGTGTCTTCTTCCACAAGCAGCATTTCTGCTCCTGACAGCCAGTCTTACAGACTGCACCTGCAATTGGACTCCACCAAAAGCCTTCTCCAGAAGTATTGCACAAGCGAGACCTGTTGGTTCAGGTCCTTCACCTGGACAGGTTTGAACTGACCAGGGCTGAGAGGGTTTCCTGGTCCCTCTCCACCACCAACATTAACTGGTGCCTGCACCCCTCAGAAGGCATTGCTGTGCTGTCCCTGTTGACCTGTGTCCTCCTTGCTGGTGGCCAGTTTCAATACAGAAAAAGGAGCTTGGCTATGAGTATTGCCTGCTGACTGGGAGTGGATTCATGTTGCAAGGCTCGGACAGAAAGCCAAACTTTTCTAACACTCAAGTGTATTAAGAAAGATCAGCATTCAGATACCTTCTTGCAGACTCCCATAGGCAGACTGGGGGGCGGGGGGGCGGTATATCTCTAAAGCCCATGTTCCTCCCCTCTGTTCCCTTATCTCCCTTCCCTGAGGCTTCCTACGCATCCCTCACTGCACGGTTCCTTTCATAGTACGGCAAGAGGGTGAGAGACAATCAATCTCCTGCTCCTTTTCGCCCGCTTCCCTTACAGAGATTGCAGAAGCTGTTATAGGCGTTAAGACTGAAAAAAAACTGCCGTGAAGCATTTCTGCTGCCACTCTGTGTTTGGTAGGAGGAGGATTTCTTTCAATCAGCAGGTCCCTAAGTTGCCCCAGATATACAGTGTGCGCTGGCAGGGACGGCATCTGGCTTTATCAGCTTTGTTGTTGGGAACAAGCTCCATATAGCAACCCTGTCATGCAGGAATAAGGCAACATATTGCAATTTGTGTCGGTAAACCCTTTATGCTGTTCTGTGTTACTATTAAAGATATGATTGTGTCTGGCATTATGAAGCATTTTAGAAATGTTTTTGGACATTTTAGCTCACTGTACCAGTCTCATTGTCTGCACGCCTTCAGCAACAAATCCAGGCGCCTTACTAATCTGAAGTCCAGCTTTACAGGGCAGGGAGGATCCTCTAAAATAATGTCATCCTTCTGCATATAAAATCATCAGAGCTTTTTGATGTGTTTTATCTTAGGCTTTTGCAAGGCTCATAGAAAAGATGGAGCAGGAATTCTTTCCCTTTCCTAATGGGAAAGAATTTCCCTTTCCTTCTCCTCCTGCTGAGGCGTGAAATATTGCAGCATAACAATTTAACATACAGAGAACTGGAAATTCTACCATGAGCAAGGGATTTTTTTGGGGGAGGGAAAGAGATATTTCTCTGGATAGCTGCTTTGCATCACCTTAGTGGTTTGAGGCTGGGAATGGGATGTTATGGATGGAGAGAGTCGGGGTATTCTGTCTAGCGCCAGGCTACTAGATTAGCTGCCATGGCTGCAATGCCAGAAGACTTGGGCATCAGTATTAGGAACCTCACCCCAGTGTCTGGAGCCCTTTCTGGAGATATTTCTGTGTTCTTGTGGACTTCCTTGGGAACAGTATGCTTTGCAGAGAGCCTCAGTTTTGCTTTATTAGTTGATTGTATGTGAAGAGCTTATTTAAAAATGAGTAACAATAACCATGTAATTAACATTACATTTGTTATAATCCAAGTCCTGTATTGACTACTGATTTTTGGCACAGGTGCTGATATGCAATTAAAAAAAAAAAGAAAAAAAAAAGAGTAGACTGAATGAAAATTTACCTGTTGGAGTTTTTTTTTAATATTTCAGCAGTACAGAAAATTAGTGGTACTATACTCTCTCTTTCTTGGGACTTAGATGGAAATCCAGAAAAAGCTAGTCAGTCTGAATACATTTTTTAAAAAGAGTTCAAGTACTGGAGCTCAGGATTTCCAGAGCATCTCCTTTTCCTTTCAGGCTCCAAAAGCAGGAATCATTTTCTAGCCCAAGGTGTGCTGCCCTTTTTGACCTCTGGCCTGACTACAGCAGAGACACAAAGAGTGGGCTGATCTTGAGAAGGTTCCCTCCTGTGTGAGCTGGGCTGTTCAAAACCTTCTCCCTGCCACCAAACCAGCTGGTTGGATTGAAGAAGCAGAGTCACAGAATCATTTTGGTTGGAAGACACCCTCAGGATCATCAAGTCCAACCATAACCTAACTCTAGCACTAAACCTTGTCCCTAAGAACCTTGTCTAAATACCTTTTAAACACCTCCAGGGATGGTGACTCCACCGCTTCCCTGGGCAGCCTGTTCCAATGTCAAGGAAAGTGCACGACAGCCCAGAGCAGAGTCTGATGGTCTTCAGCATGGTGCTGCCATGCACTGAATGGCAAGGTGGAGTCAGCCTGTGTTTCACCTGACCACCACCTGTCTGGAAGTCCTATGATAGTCCTCAGTATTTTAAGGAGGGTAATTCTTGGCTGTGCAGTTAGGTGTGTGTCTCTGGCCTAGGGTCACAGCCAACAAGGTGAAGAGGGAGTGTGAGAGAAAGACCACCAGTGTATACCTAGGTCTTTCAGCAATAGGCTGCACAGAAATGCCTAGGAGAATGGAAGTTAAAGTGAAAACGAGTTTCTGTGTCTACAACGGAGAGAAACAGCTAGATAAGTGTCCAATCAACCAACAATAGAGTAGAAATTATTTCCCCTGGGCTGCAAGGAAAGTGCTTAGGAGATGGAAAGACATCCAGACAGGCAGCAGCAGCAGCTTTCCAAGCATTCTGGCCTTTCTACTTCTGCTGTGTGGGGAGGTAGCAGCCACAGCCAGCCTACAGGTCATTCCCACTGGCCCCTCCTTCTCCAACAGACCTCAGTCTTACTCCATCTCTTGCCTGCTTGCTACCATGGAGTTGTGTTCTTCTGGGAATCCCCTTGCCGAGGCTGAATGTGGAAGCAATCTGGATGGTGTATTGGCTAAAGGATTCCTAAGGTTTGGAAGTGGTTTTTCTCCCTCCCACTTCTTTTCCTCTGCTCATGCTCTTCCATTTACCCTTCCTAAGCCAAATGGCTCCTGCTTGCAGAAAAGTGGTAGGTACTGCACACACAGCAGGAATCCCCCTGGGGAGCCATGCCAGCTGACATGCTATACCATCAGGAAAGAGCAGGCCAGTGCACTCAATGCTCCTGCATAAAAAATGAATTGTACAATATTTTATTTATCAAAATTCCATTCTTTTTTTCCCCTCCCTTTTCCAATATTGCTATCCAGCACCTGTCATAGTCCTTTGCCAGTCCCTCCACCCTGAGTGCTCAGGTCTACTTTAAAAAGTTTTCAGATCTCCCTTTTAACTGAGTTGTAGAAAAATCAAAACCTATGGGAGGTCCCACAACCTCTTTGCAGCCTTTCTGCTGTTTGGCCTGTGACCAGAGCAGTCCCTCTCCAGAGCAAGCAGGGAGGGTATTAAATAAGGGACTGGGGGACTGACCCAGTTCTGTTCAGTTATTAATTTCCTTTAGCACTGCTGGTGTTCACCTCTAGAGCAGTTCTCTGAACAGGGTGAGAGCGATACGTAACCATACATGAGAGTGCATGGTTCTGCACAGAGTTCTGCCTAAGCAAGTATGTTCTTGTGGTTTTAACCATGAGTGCCAGAAATCTTTGGGGAAAAAAAACTAAACAAAACAAACAAACAAAAAAACAACAAGAAACACAACACCACAAAATCTTATGTCAGTAAACAGGAACGAAAAACACACACTTAACATCAGCAGACTGGGATGAAAGAAAACTCTTGCTACAGAGCCTCAAGATAAAAAAGAGAGACCTCTTTACCTAATGCCTACCGCTGAAAGCTTGACTACAGATACAGGGTTTGCATTGTGCTCTCTCCACTGGAAAGCTGGGATGCTGCTGTGCTTGTCAGGGGAAAAGGGAGATGGGATGAAGGCCCTGCTGATAACAGTGGCCTGTTCTAGCCTCCCAAGTCATCACTATGCACTGAAACAGAGGAAGAGAGAGGCAGGCCCTGTGCTGCGCAGCTTGTACTAGAAAGGAGGAGATAAGTCAGAGATGAAAGGGAATGGTCCATCCTAGTAGCTCAAATAAATTGCTGCATTCTTGTCAGCAAATTACCATTTTCTGCAACCACAACCTCCTCCTTCCTCCCCTCCCCCTGATGGTTCCCCCTCCTTCTCGCTCTACCTCTCCTGAAACCTCTTCCACGTTTGCCTGATGCTCCATTATGTAGCATCACCTGAGCATACTGAGAAACATATGGCTGTGATTTGTGACTCATTACTTGATAGGCCAGAGATCAGACCTGCTCCCTGGAGTGACCTATGCTATCCTGACCATAAAAGGGACATGCCAGCAGCTCTGCTTCAGCACCCCTCGCTCTCTCTCCCGTGACAGCAAGGTTTCCAAGAGGACAAAATGATGCAATTTGTCATGGGCAAAGATGGCCTTAACATCACCTTTTGTGCTTTCTTTGGGATCAAGAAACTTATCTTACATGTGTGCCTCCATCTTTAGACTGTCTCTGCACACTCCCCCATACAAATCTCTCCTGTTCTCCCTACACCTCCCACAGATCCATCTCTCAGGGCTGGTGGTGCAACTGCTCCTCTCCAAGGCCATGGGCAGCCGAGTGCAACCAAGTACCATTCGGGCACAAATAAACCCAGTGTGTGGGACATAGATGTGACTGAGGACTGAGGAAATGGTTGCCTCGAGGGTGTAATTCATGTAGCTCCAGGAGTGTGTGTACACGTGTCTGGGTGCAGGGGCTCACTTTGGGGCTCCCTATCAGAAGCACAGGAGTGCTCAGAAGGAGGAGGCTGCTTCTCCTTCACCTCCTGCTAACCATGGCTGGGGAGCAGCAAGGTTGCTGACAGAAGTGTCCAAGGGTCATGAGGAAAGGCCAGGTATGCAAAGGACAGGGGACAAAAAATGAACATGAGGTGGATTCAGACTTCCTTTAGCTTAGTCGGGGTTGTTCCTGATTTCTGATTTGATTTTTTGCCTTTGAAACCCCAGGACTGGGCAGATGTCTAAGCAGTGTGTCCCAGGCTGTCACTGACTAGTTGCCCTCTAAAGCTTTCCATCACAGGAGATATCAGAGCTGTGTTTCAAGCCAGCTAAAGCCGAACAGATATCTGCTCTAATGCAGATCCAGTCCAAGAGGAGGCAGCATGCAGACGCTGGCTTTGAGAAGGCCAGCAGAGCTGTGCTGTCCAAGCATCACCCATCAGAAAGCACTGTAGGGAGCAGCACATTGTTGCTGACTGAGAAAAGGGCATGCAGCTCCTTATTTGCCATATGCCAGTCCAAGACGCTATTGGAGAGCCATCTGTGGGTCTGTGCCCAGTTAGTGCTGCCTCAGCCTCTCCAAGCAAAAAGACAGGCTTGGAGTGATGACTATGGAGAAAATAATTACAAAAGGAAAACAAACAAACCGAAAAAAATGCTCAGAGCTGCTGCAGCACTGTGCAGTCTGTTCAGGAAGGCTATCATGTCAGAGCAGAGCAGCATTTGACCGATGGAAGCTGATTTGTGTTACTGAAAGAACATGTAATGTCATATTGGATAATATCATCCCTTTCTCTGTGTCTGGGTAAATCTCTGAGCTTTTGATTTCCCTTGGCTTATCCTGCTGTGACACTTCCCACGCAGTGGCATGGGATAAGCTCCCTCACCTCTACGCTGCTTGAGGGATGATTTTTTTTCTTTATCAGAACACACTCCAGAAAGACATTGGATACTGGGCTAAATCTGCCCTCTTAAGATTTTACTTAGGAAAAAAAAAAAACCAAAAAACCACAAACAACAATGTGAAAGCTTTTAAAAAGCTTAGAGAGATAGTAGGCATGACTGCAGAGCTGTGCTCCTTGGCCTTATCTCCTGGGTGTTGCTGGCTGCAGTGCACTAGCTAGCTGCAGCAGCTGTAGGAGCAGCTGCCCTCAGCCTGCAACAGTAATGCCACCAAAACACTAAACCGAAACAAAAACCCACAAAAAAAACCCAAAACAACAAAACAAACAAACAAACAAAACAAAACCAAAAAAACTCCACAGAAATGTCAGAAATTATGTTCATGACTGCACTGCCTGTGCCAGCTGAGCTGAGCTGCCCTGTGAGGAGCCACAGGCAGCAATGGCAGCCAGTGCATGATAAGGGATACAGAACCAAAGTCTCACTGGGAATGCATCAGAAAGGGCTGTCTGGCTGGAGGAAGTAGCAGCACAGCCTTTTCTGCAGCAGGCTAGGCACAGCCAGCTGAGGGGGCAAGTCACCCTGCATCAGGCTCCGAGCAGGATCAGCTGGGAGAATCACAGTTTTCCTGCTGATGGGAGTAGGTTTTGTCCAGCCTTGCTTGCAGATGTTGTTCTTGTTGCTCCTAACCAGGGAGGAAGCGTAGGCAGCCAGGAGAGCAGAGTATGTCTGTCACCATGGGAAAGGGGACGGGAGGACCATGCTGAGGGCAAGCCTTGGTGAAGGGCTGTGGATGAGCAGCGTGCACTCATTGAGACACAGGAGGGTCTGCAGTGGCGATGATCTCCATCACTCTGCCACACTGCTCATGAACTGTTAGAGCCCGCAGATTAGTGCCATTAGGCAGAGATGAGATGTGATTGGCCTGTGTCAGACTCAGCATGTAGTGTTGCCATCTTCTTGGGACAAGATATTGTGATGGCACCAGCTCAAACCTCTGCCAGCAGCTGAGGGTGCAGGAGCGCTGTCACCCTGACCATCACACAGGGGCTGTTTCAAACATGCTGGCATTGCCCAGGCTCTGTTGTCCAAGCTGGGCTCTCAGCCTGTGGCACTGGCAGATCAGAGCCATTGTACTGGCCTGAGACTAGGATGAGTGCCCCCCTGAGGTACTTCTCCTGCTCCACTGACTGCATAGATATCCTAGATACCTTGCTCGGGCCAAGCATGTTGTTTTTGGAAGCCAGCGGCAAGTGGGACAGTCATCAGGTTCTCTGTACTCTCCTAGGTCAGGGCTTGTACCAGGTGTGGAGGGAGCTTGTGGAAGCTCACCGTGGGCAAAGGACACAACCCCTTCCCACTGCTATCTGCAGTCCTCCCAAGTGAAGGGATTCAGTCTTCCCTTCCCTGTCTGCCTGATCTTCCAGCTGTCCCCTCCCCTGTGCCAGCGGTGCAACTGCAGGGCAGAGCAGCTCTGGTAGGAATATCCACGCTGCTTTTTCAGGGGCAGCTGTGAGGAAGGTGGCGTATGTCCCTCATTCTTCTCCTCTGGTGCCTCTGGCAGGCGGAGCACTGTTGCATTACGCCAGCATTTAAGAAATAATAATAATTAAAAGCTTTCTGATGAACATGGTTAATTTCCTATTCTAAAAAGCTGCTAAGGCAGCGCCTTTTGTGCATTAGCATATTTGCAAGGTTAATGTAGTGTACTTAATAAGATAAATAATGCTTGTCATGATATTTCAGGCCAATTTTAAGGGGAGGGAATAAAAAATATTTTGCTTAACATCTTAAGTTTTTGCCTGGTCAACTTTAAGTTAACTGCTGAGCTACTGCTGAGTGTTGAGGAATGTTGTTCACTTTTCCCCTTGGCAGGTGCTCACTAGTACTTGCAGAGGGTGAAAGGAGACTGTCAAAGCACAGATGGCACAGGTGAGCTTGGAGTGGGCTCTTGGTGACTGCTGTGATAGACATCGCTTTGGGAACATAGTTAGGAAGGGCATTGGGAAGGCAGCGAAGCTGTAACAGGCTGAAGGAAAAGGATGTGGGATCAGGGACAACATCTGAGTGGGCAGGAGGAGGCAGCAGTACTGACCTGCAGAAGAGGGTCTGAGGCCACAAGAAGAGTGAGCAGATGGCAGCAGTAATAAACCACTGATTGATGCAATGGGACCACGAGGCTGGAAGAGGTAGTGGGGGTTCTCTCACCAACTCAGAACTCTTCGACTCTTCTTTTTTTTTTTTTTTTTTTTAAGGTCCTGCTTAATGTTTTATTTTCCTCTGAATGTCTAGAACCAGGGAGGCACTTGAAAAATTCCCATATAAGACACTATGGGCCATGGGAGACAATCATAAACCTGCTTGCTAGCTGCCAGCCCTGGGCAAGTCTCAGATAATGATTAGCAGAGAGCCCTTGTCTTCCTAATGGTTTCTTATGCCTCCTCTTCTGCAGAATGATTACTTTCTTAGGCTTTTTAATAATATACAGTAAAAGAAGCTGCATCCTTAGATAAATGAGGCCACAATGGGCAAAGAAAAAAGAGCTGAGAACTTGGCAGGCAAACGGTGCAGGGTACCTGGCTTGCTACTCCCACATGCCCTTCTTTTCTCTCTAGTCCTCCCCCTGACCAGTAACAAAGACCAACCAGCTCATTATTTTTTCATAATGATGAGGAGAAGGAGGGAGAAGCAAGCCAACAAAGCTGATGGTATTTGCTATATACAAAATTAATAGATAAGCCACACAGATACACGCTACAGTGAAAGGATGGAAGGACAGGTAGATATTTAGCCAGCACGGAAGGCTAGACCAGTATGATGTGGGAAGAGAACGACAGCAGAGGCAGCTGAAAGATGAGGGGACAGGGGAGGTGGAAGAAATAAAGAAAGGAAACTGTAATGCACAGTGGGGAAAGAAAGATACAGTAAAAAAAATGACAGAGTGAGAGAGATACAGGTGAGAAATAAGGAGGATGGATAAATAGATACAGCAAAAAGACAGGTGGATGAGCCTGGCAGAGGAAGGAATAATATGTTGTTGTAGGTGTCCAAGGGGGGAGGTAGTGAAGGGGTGGAGGACCAGCTACAGTGGGTAGATTGATTTTGATGTTAGCTATATTGCAGGTCAAACACAGTCCTCACACCACATCGACTCCACATCTGTTTCTTCTTCCACCTGCCTGTCAGCCCCCTGCTGTGTCCTAGATTTTTTCAGCTAGAGCACCTCTCGGGCTCGGCACCGACTGTCTGTCAGCCCCAGGGTGGGGGAGACAGGACTATCAGGTGAGGTGTGTACCAGCCTGCGTGCTCTGCAGCACCGATGGACCCAGGGTCAGGGCAGCCTTACGGAGCTACAGCTGTTGGGAGGGTGAGCACCTCACCACCAGCATCCCCCCACTTTGGGTGCCACAGTATAAAAGGGATATAAAGCCAGTGGAAGGTGTCCAGAGGAGAGCTACAAAATTGGTGAAGAGTTTGGAGGGGAAGCCATATGAGGAGCGGCTAAAGTCACTTGGTTTGTTCAGCCTGGAGGAGACTGAGGGGGGACCTCATGGCAGCTACGGCTTCCTCACAAGCAGAGGAGGGGCAGGTGCTGGTGACCAACAACAGGACCCAAGGGAATGTCAGGAAGATGTGCCAGGGTTTAGGTTGGACATTAGGAAAAAGTTCTTCACCCAGAGGGTGGTGGAGCACTGGAACAGGCTCCCCAGGAAGGTGTCACGGCCCCAAGCCTGACAGTGTTCAAGAAGAGACTGGACAACACCCTCAGACACATGGGGTGAACTGTGGGGTTGTCATATGCAGGGACAGAAGTGGGACTTGATGATCCTTGTGGGTCCCTTCCAAGTCAGGACATTCTATGACTCTATGATCTCCTTGGGCAAGGAAGGCAGGTTGGTGCTGGAAGCCTGTCCCTCAAAGGCAAAAACACTCTGAGCGCAGCACCCAGTTTCAGAGAGACACGGGGGTAAACCCGAAAGGCTGGCTGGATGTGGGGCAAGCCATCCCAACCCACACAGCATCTGTAAACTGGAGGTTTTGTCAGCCTGTGTCACTGTTTAGCACAGGGCAAGGGCTTTCCCGGCAGCTCTGCAGGCTTAGCCTCCCCAGGTGCATTGTTGCTGTGGATTTGGCCTGCGATGATGTCTTGTATCAGACCAGCAGCTGGCTGCCTTGTGCTACAGAGGGAGACATTACTTCAGCCTCATCTCTGCAAATGACATCGCTTAGCTGACCCCACTGTGCTGTGGGGATTTCCCCCCACCCTGGGCTGCTGGAACCAGATGCCAACCTGGGGGAGGCCAGTGTGGTGCGGCACGTGCCCTTTACAGCAGTCTTGGAGCCCACCAGCCCACCTGGCTGAGATGCCTTTTTTTGTCCTCCAGCACATGGCAGGCAGCCCTTAATATTGAGCCTCCTGCCTCTGCAGTGCCACAACCTGTTATTGTCTCGGAGCAGCCTCTGAAAGAAGGAAAGCAAAACAGCCCCCCTGCCTCCATCCCAGCTGATGGTTTCTGTCTCTGTCTGAGGTGTCACAAACAAACAGCAGCACTTACAACTTCAAAAGAGCTTAGCTTCCCTACCTGAGCCCTGAGCAGCTCTGCAGGGCTCTGGCAAAGGCAAGCCCACCCTGCCTGGGTGCCAGGCAAGGCAGGAGACATCTCAGTGCATCCCAGTATCTGGGCAGGTGGAGGAGAGGGTTGGGCTGCCCTGGGAGTTTGGGTAGGTGGTGACAGCCATGTGCTGTCTCTGGGGCTGCCAAGCTGAGTGTTGCTCACAGCTTTCCTGGGGGAGAAAATACTCTGTAGATTTCAAGTGTCTTCACATGTCCATGCACTAAAGAGTATTTCTGCTTCTCGTGTTCAACCCTGTCACAATAGATGCCTCAGACTTGAGCAGTCTGTTTGAACTACCTGCTGTTCAGAAATCTTGAGGAGACAGCTGAAGCTCTTTGCTACTGAAACCTTTCTTCCAAACCTTCCAGGGCCAGATAAGAGGAGCATCCAGGCTACTTTCTTGTTCTAGGAGAGCAGGTGAACTCCCAGCTGCCTCTGGAGCCGTTGTGCATGCTGGGGTGGATGAAGGATACTGAAATAGGGGCATGTGGTTGTCCTGCACTGCAACAAGTCAGTGATAAACCTAGGTTGCATGGGAGGTGGGAGTTCTGTGTCTGCTTAGGAAATCTTAAAGGATTTCTGTTTTATAGGAAATCCTAATAGTGGCTGGTCTGATTTTTATCCATTAATCTCTGTTTTACTGTGTGAGTACACACATAGCAGCATGTATCTCTTTCCATTTGGGTCCCATTTCCTTACCTTACAGAGGTAAACACTTGCCTATTTCTCTTACCCTCACAGACCCAGTGGAACAAAAGGTGAATGAGATTTTCTTTCACCTTGTGCATCATCATCAGAAATATCCCTTTTACCAATGGCAGGATTGTTTCTGCTGGGAATGATGGACGAGGCAGATGGAGTCTTCTCTGATGAACCTCCTGGCATTTGAGAAACGCATTCTTTGCCTTGCAAAAATGAGGGAATCACACAGGGAATCTATTCCACCATCTCACTTTTGCAAACAGTCTGCTGTCTATAGTCAGTATTTTTAAAGGAGAGGGAATGAAGTTCCTGAGGCAGACAATGATGAGAATCTCTGCTCTGATAATTTTTTGGACATGGAGATCACAGAATAATGAAGTCGCAATGCTCAATATTTATTCTTTTAAATAGGCTTTAACAGCAATCTCTGGAATGTAGTGGGCATATGAAGTGTGAATCAGTGAGGGAGGTCATACTGATGATGTCCAGAATCAGAAGAAAGTCAGTATCTTGGAAACCAATCTGATTTTACTGCACATAAGCAGAGGTGGTCAGGTTTCTTTTTGCACTTGGCACAGTGAAGTATTGACAGCTCTCATGAACTCTCCACCCTGGGCGTAAATAATTACAAAGGGAATTGATTTTGAATCATGTTTTATATGTAGAAATGTACTACTTATTAAGTGCAGTGCAACATATGGTATGGAGTGTGGCTACATTACCATTTGAGTTTGAATCCCAACCATGCTTTGAAAGTGTATGTCCCAGTCATGTCTTTGCTTTTGTTCCTATTGCAGGAAGGTCTCTGGGCATATGCTGTCTTTCTTTCTGGTAATGCTAAACCAGGAGATGCACAGGCTCACCAGCTGCTAATGGTGGTCAGCCCATGAGGCCTGAATAGTGCTAGTCCCAAGTGTTGGTAACATGGACACAGTGGTTGGGTGGGTAGGACCCTCAGGGCTCAAGGACTGAGCCTCTTAAAACCAAGTACTTTTTGGTGCAGTTTTAGCCACCTCGAAAAATATGAACTTGCCCACACAATCATTTAATCTGATGTTTTCCCTCACCATTGTCAAGTTCATGTCATCTGGACCTGCGTGAGGTTTGCACTGTGATCTAGACTTACTGTTCACTGACTGCCTGGGGTTGACATTGGTCAGGTCAAAAGTCCTTAATGTTGACCCTACTTCCCTTGCACCAGCTGATAACTGCTCTTTCCCCAGGGCACACTGGCAGAGCCTGGTCCTTTAGCTCTTTTAGGTGAGAAAAGGTGATGTGAAGAGACCCCTCTTATAGTGTGCTCCAAACATGGGGGGGCTGATGCTTTTCCTGCTTACCTGCAGGGAGTTCTTCTGTCTAGGGCTCTTCAGCAGGAGAGCTCTGCAGCATGGCACCTTCTGCTCCATGGCTGGAAAACACCGCAGCCCTTGCTGTGTGGTGGTGGTCGCTCATCCATGTACCCAAACACAGCCCAGGCTCAAAAACACCCCAGGCACGGCCTTCCCGTCTCTGTGTCTGCCAGATGTTGTGTGTTCATGGCCTCTGATGCCACATGCTGACAGCAAGAATCTCCAGATACCCTGCCTGTCCGTTCCCTTGATGCTTCCGAAGTGGTGCTCCCTCTAGTTCCTGCCAGCACTGAGGGCAGTTGCTATTTCTTAGCAGTACCATTAGACTGTTGTATTCTTTCTCATTTCCTTTTCCCAGCACTGCTGAGAGTTGCTACTTAGCTGGGATTTTCCAGATAGCCCGATGGAGTTAGCCATCCAGAGACAGTGACTTTCTGTGCACAGAGAGCATCTAATTCTCTTAAAGCCCATGGCATATCCCAGTATTATTTCCTGTGCAGATGACTGCTACAAAGAAGCAATTAGGAAGATAACCGGTATCTTCTCTTCCTTTCTTCCATTTTTAAAGCTGCAGGGGAAAATGGCAGTATTTTGGTTAAAGATAAGTATAAACCAAACCCTAAGGTGTTGACAACCCAAAATACTTGCATGTTTCAGTTTTGAACTAGCATCTAGATTTGTATCTTGGATATGGTCCCTGGCTTTACTTCTTTGAATAGTAAATCTTTTTCACAGTTTGAACTGTGAATATAATTTAGCATTAATGTAGCGTGTATGTCTTTGATATGGCCGAAAAGAACAAGTTATGTATCTGGGTTGGAGCAGAAAGACATATCACCATGTTGGCAGGATCTTTACCGCCGGAAGAGTAAGTCAGGGAATCCAAAATGCAGGAGACTTGGGAAATATTTAGATTTGAAAGCATAAAGTATGTACCTACGTCTAACAGTAGCTTCCTTAGATTGGTATATAGATCATGTGAGGTGTTTCAGGTATAAAAGTAGGGTGCTGCCTTAGGGTGGTGTAGGAGGCAGAAGAGATCCTACAGCGAGGAATTTTCCGTGCTCACAAGATCTCCTCTCAGTAGGTGTCCAGAAATGATGAGATCCTGGTTCTGTTTCAAAGTTCCTTCTTGGATAGATAATTCTTCTTTTCTCTTCATCTGTGGAAGAAAGAGAGAGAAAAAGGTTTTCACTGTGTAAAATTGTTTATGGGTAGAAAAGCGAGCAGGAGGTCTCAGCATGATATAGTCCTGTTAACAGATAGTCTACTTTTCCTCCTGTTTCCTTGCTGGAGAAAGAAGGAAAGAATTAGCGCTCGCTATGTCTGAAGGGTAGAACTAATTATGACTGTGATTCATTATGGGCAAAACCAGCTAAACGTTCCTCTGTTATTTTTAATTTTGCATCTGAATTGCAGAGTATATGAAACCCAAGATAGGGTCTGGATTCCTGGGAACAACTTCATTTCCAAATGTGCATGTAGCAGAATTGCCAGGAATTGGAGAAAAGCTGCAGACAATCAAGTTTTTAAAGGATTTAGAAGCCTCTCCATTGTTTTGCAGTTAATCTCAACTGTTGATGGTGTGAGGCAGGGATGTCCAAGGTCAGAACAAGCCAGATCACTGAGGTTTGGTCAAATTTGACCTGTTATTTTTTAATGTTGTCTGTGTATTGCTCAAGGACTGGCTAACTGTGCCTCTCCATTTTTTTTTTCAAGGGGGTCACTATTATTATTACTACTATTGCTGTTATTATTACTAGTTTGTAGGGGGTTTTTTTTAAGTCATCTGTTTTCAGCTCTCTTGAGAGCAATGAAAAGAAATCAAACTGCTTTTGTGAGTTGTGGCAGAAGAGTGCAAATAGATTGATTAAAAACGCTAGGTTTTTTTTAATTTAAACAGAGCAGAGGCTTGTGGGTAATGTGCATAATGTATGCTTGGTGGTAACAAGCCACTGTGGGGAGAGGAGAAGAAAGCGACGGAGAGAGAAAAAAAAAAGTGGAAGTGGAGCCAATGTTGTTCTGCCTTTAAACACAAGATTGATTTTACATTTTCCCTGTGTGTCACTTTCATTACTAGCAAATTAATCCTTCTCTCTGAGGCCTGAAACTTATTTCTGGGGTTTCTCATAAGAAAATAGCTTATGGTGTGCTACCTATTCTTAAAAAGGGAGCTTGGGGCTTGGCTACATGAGGAAGTTGCACCCGTTTAACCAAAGGTGTAATTTAAAAACTGACCCCGTTATAGAGGTGTACATGGCTGGCTTATCTGGATTTTTACTTTATATGAACCTGCCTATACTGACAGAAACACAACACTCTTGAAATGATATGAGAATGCTGACCAGAGGACAGGTAGCATCACTTTAACTAAATCAATAAAAAGTTACCCTTTCACAACTGTCGCACCTTGTTCAGATCAAGAAGGCATATATGGAGACCTGTGGCCTGAAGGGTCAAGCCCTCAGGAGCCCTCTTGGGAGGAGGTTGTGAGATTTTTCTGACACTGATACAGTTCTGCAGTGCAGTATTGCTTCGGAGTACAAGGGTCTGCTGGCTGCTGTAACCCATGGGGACTCAGAGAGCTTCCTGGCCTAATAAAAGGGCAGATTTATTGAACACTCCGTTTAGGCCAATGATTCCAGACAATTAAGTGGTTAAATCATTAGGCTGCCTGAAGCTACAACTATATTGCAAGTTGAGGAAACCATTTCACCATTGCTGGCTTTCTAGCAAGGGCATACTATGGGGCTGTTCTTTCTTCAGTCCTCAGGGCATGGCATCATGCACAGAAATTTGGTTTTGCTTTGCTTCTACTTAAAATATTTGGCATACCTAAAGCGTAGATCACCTGTGCTCTCATAACAAAAGGGCTTGGGTTTCTTTTGGGTTTAGGTGGGGTTTTCTTCGCAAGTTGAGCTTTTTTTCATGTCTAGGAGATACACATGTGCTATCATTTCTTTACAGTCATTGGTCAGTCTTGTCTTTGGGTGAATAACAAATCCTCCTGCAGCTCCGTTTTGACTTGTCTGTTTTGATGCCTCTGATAAAGCGAGAGGGCTGTTTCTGATTCAGCTCTGGCTCAGAAAGCTGGAGAGTGACCCATACTCACTTCCTTACCAAGGCTAACATTGGCACTTTTCATTTCCATTTGAGATGAGCAGTTGGGTCACAGCCTGTCCCACTATTTGAGGGTTCGTTGCCAGGTCTGTCTGGATCCACAGTGCTATACCTCCCGCCAAAACAGGGCTGTGGTCTGAGATCTCTGGTGGCTCCCTGTTATCTGGGTCAGCACAGCAGCAATTTTTCACCATCAGTTGCTGTCTCAGAATGCAGGTGTAAGAGTACGGTCTTTCGGGCTGACCTGAGCAGGGCCCTGCAGTCTTGTCGACAGCAGTGGCTGGTAATTAGCTCGGAAAGGGCGGGAAGAAGGCCTCCATCTTTCCCGTTGAGTATCAGACAGCACACAAAAATAGCCGCTTGCAGCCACAGTGAGGATTTGCTTCTATCAGTGAAAATCCAGCATGCTGTATCTGACCATGGGTCAGGTGTTTGTTTGGATTAACAAACAAAAGGAACGCCAGATGCAAGGAGGAGAGTAACTGCTTTTAAATCAAAAGGACTCTTATTTTTTCTTTTCCCTCTGAAAACTCTAGTGGCAGCGATTCAAGATGCTTAGGCTATGTTTCAGTGAAATCGGCTGCCAACTTCTCTTTTGCTGTGCGGTGGCCAACTCTGACGGAGGATCTGGTATGTGATTAGGCTTCTTAAGTGGCAGGTGGGGGAGCGCATCCACTTACGGAGTTATTGTTAAAATGAGGAGCTTTTGGGACTTCTCTGCAGGAACTCTGAATTGTTGGAAGCGTTCCATCTGATTTCTCAAAAATGCTCACTTATAGCCTGGAAAACTGCAGTCTTTACTGTGCCTTTTGGATTTACTAGAGCCTTGAGCAAGCCATTGGCTTGTCTTTGAGCGTGTACTGGTTTAAATACATCCGTACAGAACAAAGGGAAAGACATGGCCGGGCTGTATTCATTTCCATCCTGACTGACTTAAAGTGAAGGGTGCCTGTGAGCATCTGTGGGACTTGTTATTGCTCACTGGGCAAGAGCTTGTCAGAAATGTTGGGCTGATGATCTGCTATGTGAACTGTGTGGTTTATAATTGACCTCTTTACTCCTGCCTTAGCAGAGGACAATCTTATTTTTTACGCTTCAAACAAGTGCAATTCAGAGTGAATAGATCTTCACACTGATACCTCTGTTCCCTTCAGAATAATTGGCAAAAATTCCCCCAAATTATTTTCTAGGAAGAAGGACTCTCAGTTTGGATGCCTGCTTGTAAGATTGTCAGTGGCATGGTTTTAGATACCCTATACTACCCAATGGACTCCTGAAAGTATGTGGTATTTGATCGGCCTTGATTGTTGCATAAATGTCCCAGAAGACAGCAGAAGGAATGAGAATGCCCATGTAGCAGTAGATGTGTGGGTATCTGCATGGGTGTCGGAGTGATCTGTCTCTGACTTGGTTTGGGAGCAAGGACTGGCGCAGGGCAGGAGGGAGGACACTGGCGGAGCTGGCGGACTCTGAGATTTGCCCCTACTAGTGATGTTTGTACCTAATATGGTATAAAGCTTGCCTTTTCCAACTACCAAATGCATCAACGTTGTAGAGAAGGGAGAAAAAATAAAGGCAAATATCTCAGAGACTGGAGGGAGCGGGGGAAGGAATGTTAGGCTGGTTTGCTTATCAAGAAACAGAATTTTACTGGGACACAATACAAAACTACAAGCATATTAATCCTACTGCCTTTCCAGCTCCAGCACCAGCTCTTTACTTTTCCAGGTGAGGCATTATTGTGTTAATACTTGCACGGGGAGGGAAGAAAGGAGTCCAAATGCCCCTGTTTGAAACGTCCTATCAGTGCATAAAATATGTCTGCGGATTTGAGAATTATGCTGACTTCACAACAGTACATTTCAGATAAATAATTTATCTCCTGCAAACACATTTCTGTGCTCTTACACATTCATTTGTTTCTGGAAAGCAGCGGGGACGACGAGGAGGCAGAAGCGATTGGTGCTCGCTGGGGAACTTTCCGGGGAGCCGCCTGTAGCTTGGGTGTTGTTGGCCGCTGGAGGTAGGGTTTTGTTCTCGCAGCCACCAGCTCCCACATCATAAATAAAGCCATTTTGGAAACAAGAGGCACCTTGAGCTAAAACTGGCATTTCTCACAATGCCGACAGATCGAGCCAGCAACTGTTGATTTTAAATGTTTAATGAGCAATATGTTGCTGATTCTGGTAATAATGTTGTGTTTGCCTAACCTTTCTCGGTGTGCTCCCTTCTGCTCTATCACTGGCAAGTTTCCAGGAGCAGAGGAAAGGGAAAGAAAAAAAAACCAAACAAACCCCACCACGAAGGGTGAAGCAGGGCAGAGAGAAGAGGAAACCTGAATGACTTAAGGAGAAGGGGCATAAAAAGCAGGGGTAGAACTTAATTAAAAGGAAGAGATAGCAGCAGGATATTGATGCCATGTCAGAGCATTAAACTGGGGATTGCAGAGAAAGATGACTTTTCCCTGCAGAGATATTCTTATTCATACTGAGAGAATTAGAAAAGAAAGGCTGGTTACTAGGAGGAGATGGACAGGAGGAGCTGTGTGGAGGTGAGCCTCCAAACCAGTCAATCTCCTGAGAACAGTTCAGTCAGCTGGTTAAAAGCAGGTGAGCTGAAGGAGAAGCAGCGTTGTACAAATCAGTAAGATGCTCAGTTACTTCCATGTCAGGCTCATACAATGCTCACTCTACAGACTGTCTCCAGTTTGTTTTTGTTCAACCTCAAAGCCCTAAGGGGTTCAGTAGAAGCCTGTCTGACACTGGGTTGTAGGTTGGCCATATAGAGGCTCATGAGCACATGTGGGTGTCTCAGGATGTGAAGGAGGCTTCCTTAACAGGTGGAGGTAGGAACATGCAGTGGAAATGGAAAAAGGCCGCTTTTTTAGTAATAAATAGCAGCTGGTTTTGCTGCTGCGCACAGCCTAAACTAGACCCTCTCTTTACTGGTGTGGGTACTGACCATTGCTTACTGGAGAAGACCAAGCTCTTACTTAATTTATACCATGACTCTTGTGATTGGGAAAGCACAAGACTGAAAATACTGGAAGCTGAAGTCATTTGTCTTCTGAACACAGAGGTTTTGGGCAGCAGGGTCAAATGCTTCCCACTCCTGTGCCTTGGACCCTCCTCAGCGGGAGTTATTCAGAGAGTTATTGTGCAAAAACTGTGAAAGGTTTCTGTAATAAGTTGATTTGGCTCTTGAGTGAGACCAGGCATTTTCTCATCTTTTAATCATTACCTGTTTGGCTGATGTTTAAATCAATGACTGCAAGCCAAACCCTCACTGCCCTGTTAGGAAGCCTCCTCTTGTTTTACGTTATAGATTATTTATTGCTTCCATTGTATGTGCAGCACAGTACATATTGTCCAAAAGGGAAATAGAGATACTAGGTCATACTTGGTGAAGGAAGATTTTTCTATTTTTAATGGAGTGTTCTGCAGTGCTTCTTATACTTTTATTTCCAGACTGCTGCACACAAATTGTGCTGTATAAAGTTGACCACATGCAAATATACCTATAGAAAAGTGTGTGTTGAGACACTGTGGAATAGAAGTGGAAAGCAACAGAACACAAAGGATGTGTCTAAGAGCAGCCCTGCCAGAAAAAAGAAAAAATGGTCAGTGGTCTACAGGTCTACACAGACCCCTATCTTTCCTCCAGCAATGAGAGAGGTTTAAGAAGAACGTAGTGTCCTTTATTTATATAACTGATTGATTCATTGTTTTTCCTTCCTCTGTGACTTACCGCCTCCTGAAGTTACTAGCTTCCTTTTTAATAAGGGAGAGCAAAACATGTATATGTATTCCACACTACGTTTTCCAATTTTAAGAACAGGTGTGCATGGGATTGCTGGATTGACCTCTCTCTACTTTTTGCCCACTGTTTTACACCACCGTGATTTCTTCTGTTGTTTTCTTGCTTTCTTGAGAAATGGCCTCAGCATCAAAGCTAGTATATGCAAAAGATTTTTAATTAGCCTTGAGCTTTCCAGCAGGGTCCTCCAGTACAAAGAGACACCGTTCAAATCAAACACATCTTCAGTGGGTCATCTTCAAGGAAATTTCTAGCAACCCAGCTTCCGTAAGTGAAGTTCTTTGCTGCCAACACCTCCCTGTGATTTCTCTTTGGCTGTAGCATACTCAATCAGTTGTAGGGTGGGTTTTTCCTTCCTTTTTTTTCCCCTCTCTGGTTCAATTCCCTACAGCTTCAAAGTAGAAAAATGAAATAATTTCCAACCATGTGGTGTGATATGGCATTGTCTCTCTTGGAGAAATCAGCAGGTGTTTATCATGTAACAGGCAACTATAGAAGCAAAACAAAGCTGCAAGTATAAGAACTCTTCTCCTAGGTGTTTCTCCAATACACCAGTCCTCCATTAAAGTTTTTTGTCATTGCAGTAGCTCAACTGAGTTACAGTCAGGTTTTGGTCTTTTAGACAGATATATGAGTGGAAGGATAAAAAGGCTGGAAGATAAAAAGGAGCATAATAGGGGAAGGGAAGGAGAGAGAGAGAGGGTAAGAGAAAGAAATGAAAAGACAAAAAGAGGTATGTGAACGGAAGAATGGGGAAAAAGGGTGAGAAACTGGAAGTGGGGAGGTGTTAGGTCAAAAAGCAGGAGACATGATTCAGACCTCTGAGATGACAAGGTCAAAAGCTTGTGACGTCTTCTTGACAGGGCAGAGCCCTGTAGAATGCAGTATAATCTTTATCAGGGCCCTTCAGTTTAGGGGCATATAAATGGAGTGGGGTTTATTGCGAATTCTGGTTAATAACTTTCTCAAAGGGGAAAACTCCTGTATTCTCTTTGAAATGCAATTTCTTGTCTCATAAATTGAAACAGCTGCAACTGTTCCCTCTGCACACAATCTTTTTTTTCATCTTTTGCCTTTTTTGCTGGGTGTATGCATGTGATTTTGCTTAATGATTTTTCCCTGCAGAAGGGACCCAGAATGTGATGCTATATACAGGTTTGTGATCAGTGTCTTTGCACAAGCACAAGAAAAATGCCTTGGGCATTTTCTGCTTTTAGAGAGGAACAAGTGTTAGGCTATTAGTCTGAATCTAACTTAGACTGCATTTCTTGTGAGAAAACTCAGTAGGAATTTCTGCAGCCTCGTTCCCTAGAAAGACTATTGCCTAAACTTAGGTTTAGTCTGTCACCTAGACTCCAGTCTTGGGGCTGGGAAGGCTGGTAGCACCTCCACAGCTACCATGCAGAAAACAGAGAAGAGAATATAGGTGAGCATCTCAACAGCCTGTGTTCATGCCTCAGCTCTTAAGGAATCCTCTCTTGCATGGGGCTGGTGATGGGAACTGCAGTGCAGGTGGGCAGTGCTATTCCTGCCTGGAAAGGGAAGCAAGACCATCTCCCTCTTTATGACTCTGAGCAGTGCTAGAGACTCTCTGCCAGCATCAATCCATCTCTGTCTCTCCGAGGGATCCTAACCCTCTACATCCCCTTGCCTTTTTTTTTTTTTTTTAATCAACTTTTCATATATACCTCCTGCTCTGTGTCTCATTTCTTTATCGATTTCCTTTTTTGTCCTTTTCCTGAAGACTCGTGCCTCGCAAACTATCTTATTTATGCTTAAAAACAAACAAACAAAAAGCCTCGCTAGTTCTTCCCCTATTCTTCATTCTCCTTCCTTCTCTCTTCTTCCCTCTCCTTCCTGCTTGTGGCATCTGCCTGCATATGCAGACTCATACTGCCTGAAAATTGTCTGAGGACCTCTGCTCCTGAAGCAGTGACAAACAGTCTGCAGGTGAATTTGCTATTTTAATGTAGCTAACACTCCTCCTCCCCTCCTTCGACTGTTCTGCAACTGCAGACTCCTGAGAGTAGTGGCATAAAATCCCACCAGGATATTGACATAACCTATAAGCCAGGAAGTTGTTTTAATCAAACCCAGCATCCCGTTTGGAATGCCGGACTTAGAAATACAAGGACAGCAGTTTTGAAAACAGCTGAGAAATAAGGAAATAAGTGTTTGGGGAGAAGCAGTTTGAAATCCATTTTTTTTTCCCTATTATTTCAATACCTTATGGTATTTTTTTTCCACTGAGTCCTCACCTACACAGAGCGCTCAGATGGAATATTGGTATTGGAGAGGTGATAAAAAAGAATTCGATTGGATTGCTGGATTATTAAGAGGAGCTAATATCCAGTAAAAGTGTTGGAGGACCTCAGTCCATGAGACATGGGTGATTACTGTGGATGAATTCCTGGTCCTTGGAGGGCAGGTGGGAGGGCACGATTGTCATGTTTCTCCCCCAACCCCATAAAAATTTAGAGCAGCCTTGGATAAGCCACTCATAAAATTGTCTACTATGTTGCATGGAAAGCAGTGAACCAAAGAAAGAGTAGAAGATACCCAAAACTATTCATTGGTCTCTAGCTCACAATCTCCACTTCTCTGTTTCCCTCTGTCTGCTCTTGAGTTTCTAAAGAGGCAATCTTTGTCAGCGTGTGACTGGCAGCCACTGATCAGCAGGGCGAGGATAAAGTATTGACAAGCCATTGCAGATGCTTCCACTGGCAAAGCTGATAAAGAGAAGGTGCTGCGGTAAAGGAGGGGTGACTGGATCCTACGTACTGTGGTGCCAGTCAATATGCCTGCTGTCAATACAGTCCAGTGTTGCGGCACTTCTCTCTGCCAGGAGAGAGAGAAGTGGCCCATTTGCAACCTTGGTTCACGCGTACGGCGGGATGAAACGCGTATAAAGCATGCAGTTTGTACTTTAATGGTGATGAGAGACAGGGGGAGATTTCTGTCCCCAGCTGGTGATCAGTTTAGTCACTAAAGTATGAGGATTGATAGCACTTGTCACTATTAGCCCAGCTAATATAGCTACAGATGCTGCATTTAATCATATAAACTGTGCGGCGCAATTGCAGAACAAGGGCCTCTGGCCTGCATCACTGGAAAAGCAAGCGGAGCAGATTCCTGAAGGGCTGGTGCAGAATTACAATTGTCCTGCACTCTTGTGACAGCAAAAAAGAAGGTCGTGTCCTGGTTCTGCATGGCACTGAGTGTAAGGGTATGTGTTTGTGTGCATGCATGTGTATAATTTGCTGTGTGCACATGAGAGAACAAAACGAAAGGATCTTGTGCATGAGTTCAAGAGTATGTGTGAGAGAAGGCAGAGCTCCACTGCATATAGAAGAAAGGAAAGGGAAAGGAAAGTTGGGGCAGGAGGAGTTACCCAGTCCACTTTCTCTGTCTTTCCTAATGCCATATTCCTGACAACTGTGTGTTATCTGTAGTCAAAAGGAGAGTCAGAGCTTTTGAGAAGACGTGGTGCTGCCCAGCAGCACAGCTTTGCAAAGTGGGAAGCAGCTTCCACACAACTAAGACCAGAGCCCTTCAACAAAGTGTTAGTAACACAATGAGGGAAAGTTAGGAAAGAAAACAAGGGGAGATCTGGAATTTCTTATGGTGCACATCATCAAATGGCAGCCTCACTCCCCTTCTGCTGCCTTCCAGGAGTGTTTGACACCAGCCACTACAGGGTTTCAGTCATCAATGAGGCCTCTTCTCTTGTCCCACCTGCCAAAAGGTGCCTTGTCACAGGCAAGTGTGGGGCTGTGTGGATGCAGGCACCACGCAACACTTGCAACAGCAGAGGCAAATGATGCTCTGGACTGCAATCCTCCAAAAAAGAGAGAGGGGCTCACTCCCATGTGATATGCAGCTCTGCTCCCCGCTTGTGAGACAGCAATGACACCCCTGTGCTCATCCTCTCATGCTTTCTCCCCGTCTGCCAGCCTTCCCCCATGCACATCCTCCTGTTAATGCTCTGTCATACCTTCAGTCACAGAATCACAGAATGGTTGGTGTTGGAAGGGACCTCTGGAGATCACCTAGTCCAACTCCCCTGCTAAAGCAGGTTCACCCAGAGCAGATCACACAGGAATGTGTCCAGGTGGGTTTTGAATATCTCCAGAGAAGGAGACTCCACAACTTCTCTGGGCAGCCTGTTCCAGTGCTCTGGCACCCCCAAGGTAAAGAAGTTTCTTCTCATATTCAGATGGAACCTCCTGTGCTTCAGTCTGTGCCAGCTGGCCCTCACCCTATCATTGGGAACCACTGAAAGGAGTTTGGTCCCATCCTCTTGATACCCACTCTTGAGATATTTATAAGCATTAATAAGATTGACAAGCATTGATAAGTCCCACCCCAGCACTTCCATGTGCATTTTCTCCAAAGCTGGTACATGTGCACAAACGCGTGCAGTCTCATCCCTGCATACCCTTTCACCCACCTGCATTTCCTCTGGCATCCCCGCGAGCGTTCACGCTGCTCTCCTTATGATGCCTGGCAGCTCTCACCCACGTGCCCAGCTGGTGCTCGCCTGTGCTTGCCACGCTCTCACGTTCTCTGTCTCCGAATGCCCAGCCCTGTAACTCAGCTGTCATTAGTTCAGTTCAGTCATCTGTGTGTCCTGTCAGACACACATCTGCAGTTAAGTGGCCCAGAACAAGACTGGAATGTATCGGGGTTAAAAATGAATATGCCAGGAACGTCCCTCTTCTCTAAACTCTTGCCGTGATAATACAGCCCTCAAGGGGAAGGGTTTGTGTAAAGGCAGCTGGTTTGTGGCTTTTACTGGAGGAGAGCATGGGGGAGGAAAGTCCAGCCCAACACCTAGCCCTTCAGATGAAGTGACTTGTCAAGTATGCAACTGTGGCGGAGATCTGAGAAGCAGTAAATTTAGCAGCACTCACTTCCACTGACAGCCTGTCATGTGCTTGAAACATAAATAGTGGTGGAGACAAATCACTGCTGTTTTCCTATTAAGCTTTGGCCCACTGGCCTCCTAGCTTACCAGCAGCATTTCTACCCAGCCTGCCGGTGTGCCTCGTCTCAGGGACAGATGTGCCTCCTTGTTGCAGGCTTTGGGAGAGTCAGGACAGGAATTATCATGCTGTTATTTCCTCAGGTGTCCTTGCTGTCTTGCTCGTTAGCTGATTAATTTCTCTCTCAGGCCATGTGCTGCTGGCACCTCCTCCCTCCACCCAAGGTTGAGGGAACATGGACCCTCTCCCTAGAGGGCTCATGGTTTTCACCCCTGCCCCTAGTTTCTTGCACATAGCCTGGCAAGGTCATGCTGATGGAGTAAATGAGGCACTGATTTGAATAAGGGAGTAGGGGTGAAGTTTTCCAGTGCACCTGAGTGACTTGCAAGCACAAATGCCATTGAAAGCCACTGGGTCTTGTCCTGTTAAAGCATTTAGTGGCTTTTGGAAACCCTGCTTTCAAGCATTAATTATTATATAACCATTTAATAAAACATGCCGTCAGAAGCTCACATTAATCTTCACAGAGATGAGAAATGTCCCTTAGTGCTCTAAATTGAGGAACCAGGAGCAAATGGACTCAGCATATATCCCCCTTTTCCCTCTCTCTTATCAGTTTTAATTCCTCTTCCCCTCTCTCCTCAAGGAAGATAAAATCACGCCAGTGATTAAGGTGGCCTGTTCTGCGTTGGTTTAATTAAAACAACTGCTTAAAACTCTCACCGGTGTGCAGTCGCAAAGGCACTCTAATGAAACCTCTGCCTCTTCAGAAGATTTGAGGAAAGGAGCCAATGAGTCATCAACATAAAATGGATGGCTTTTCATGCTTTCTCAGGTCTTTGGGCTGCCTCTGTCTCCTGTAGGGGCTGGGAGCTTGTGTCAGAGGAGACAAATATGTTTGGGGTGGCAGGAGCGATGGGGAAGGCAACTTACCTTGTTGATTCCTGTCTATGTGGTAACATGTGGATGCAGAGAAGTGAAGCCCAGTGAGACACTTCTGAGCAACATGGTTGGCCATGGTCTTCTCATGCCAGCAGTTTTACAGTTGTTGGACTCTTTCTGTAAGTGTCACAAGAAAGAGTATTAGAGAATTGGGACAAACACAATGAAATATCTTTTTGGTTTGTCCTCTGACTTCCTCCTAAACTTATGGGGTAACCTCTAAGAAGTCAGAAAGGAGATGTTTTCAAACGGTTTCTTCTACTCTTCTATCTGCCTTCTCCCTTTCTGGTGAACCCCTCTTTTTCCCATATCCTGGGTGGAGAGCCGCTGCCTCACAGCTGTGATTTGCTACAATAGTGCTGACAACCAGCAGCTGAGCTTGCAGTGGTGAGAGTTGCAGCTGGGAGCCAAAAGGACCCAAAATCGGGGGCTATATATCCTCTCTGCTTGCCTCCCCTGTAGGACTGTACAAGCCACAATATTAGTCACTGAGCAAATGCTTTCCTCCTCCTTCATAGTCAGTGCCTTGCAAGTTTGAGAGAGACTCGTTATTCTTTGGAAAGCAAGGGAGTGGCTAACAGCACAGGAATTAAATATCCTAGACTGAAGCAATCATTTATCTGGACCACTATCACTATGAATCAACAGCAGATACCTCAGATGATAATATCACAGGAGCCAGCCCAATTGATCAAAAGTCTCTGCAGCATGTGAGCCCAGACAATATCTTCCCAGCACACCCCATCCTGCTCAAAACCTCTGTGATCCTTGCCTTGATACGTGGCAATACTTCATGGCTGTTCAATCCTAAATCCAGCCATTTAGCCTCATCTCCTGATCCTTTGTTGTGCTCCCTGGAGAACATCCCCTTCTCTCCTTCCACCAGGAGCAGATACAGGGGATGGTGTCAGGCAGTCACGGTGCTGGATCTAATTGAGAAACATTGCAGCAAGGAGAGTGGTCAACAGAAAAGCAAACGAAACGATTTTTCAAGGAGCTAATCCACCTATACAAATATTGACGCCGGGCATCACAACACGCTGACATGTTTCTGAAAGGGTAAATCTTGCTGAGAGGTGGCTTAACTCTTTGACCTCATTTCCTCAGTTGAAAACTATAGCTGTGTAAAAGATCAGTGGCAAGATCCAGGTTGATACAGAAATCCTGGTCTTTAGGTTTTAGTTGTGAACTCGGTGTTCAGAGTAGCCTCACTGAAAACAGGGATGAGCTACAGGAATTGCCATTATGCAGAGTCTCAGGAGATTCAGGGGCTGTGTGATCTGGTCATAAAACACTTGGCTCCAGTTTGCAGAGAAAAAGCCACAGCAACGTATAATCTGTAAGGTAATGCTCTTTGCCATTTCAAGTGTATTTGGGCCAGTCTGTCATTTCTTAAGGCTTCTTCCAAGTTTCAGACTGAAAAGGATGGAATAGTATGGGCTTTGTTGAATATCTGGGTGGTTTATTGGGGTTTTTTTTGTAATTTTAAAGTTAAGTTGAAGTTCTTACACCCTCATCTCAAGAAGTACGAAAGGACATAAGACAGAAGGGAACAAACCCATTGCATTTAAAGACAGGGAAGCATTTTCATGGATGCCTACAAAAGTGAGCTACTTGATACTTGCACAATAGTATATTCAGCATGTCTGCAGGAGACACAAGACTCTTGTAAGAGACATAACAAGGACTTTTAAAGATGCCACCAAGCACAGACCAACCCTATAGGCCCTATATTGACAAACTGGCAGGGTTGGTACCACTCAGTGTCATCACATGAGGTTTCCTTAAGGTCTGCAACTGACAGAGAATTTGTGGAATTAAACTAGTGGCTACACTGCAGTCCATCCCTGCTCTCCACTGGCAGGACAGAAATTGTATGGTCTAGTCATGCTTCTTGTGGAACTTACCCCAAATGGGACTTGTTGCTGTTAATCTTTTCCTTGGTCTTGGGTCTGTATGAAAGAACTTTATGTCAAACTGTATAATAAAGATGATAGAATGAATGCTTTGTCCAAATTAGGAGAACTTGCAGGGAAAGGAGTGCGTGAGGCCAAATGAGAGCAAACCAGCTGACAGAGTCACCAGAGACTGTAACGGTTGACTGCTTGATGTTGTATTTTAATTGCCTTTCATAGGTTTCCATGACATGCACGAAAACCCAGTCCCCTGTAGCAGCTCTCAGCTTGCATTACCTTCCTGTGCTTAACACAGTGGGAAACAAACACCAATTGATTTTTCACCCCCCTGCTGTTCCTCTTGCCAGGGGCAACCGCTGGTCCATCCTTTTTTTTCTGTAGATGGTGGAAGAAGATGACGCAGCTCCCTGCAGAGCTGACCACACTGCTGGGAGATTGATGTGCTGGCATCAATGTGTGCACATCGAATAACCCCTATGCCTGGGCTGTGATTCTTTGTCAGTCCTCCTGTTTTAAACTTCCTTTTTTATTAGCTGGTCCAGAATGGTCACCTTAGCCCTGAAGACTTACCAGCTCCTACCTCCTTAAGACACTCAAGGATCTGGTGTCATCTCAGTGATTCTTTTAGCTGATGATGCCTTCTACCTCATGGTGTTGTAACCTTCAAAAGGCAGCAGGCAGAAATTAGTGGATGCAGATACAGTGCAACTTATTGGTTTGTTCCTGTTTATTTGTCATTTTCTTGGCAGTAGAATTAGGTCTTGATGTTTGGTAGCACCGTCATGACAACTCACATTGCAGCATGCAACATTTTGGGAGTATAATATTGTAGCTGTGACATTAGATGACTTAATTTACCTCATGGTTCATAATTTACTGTACACATAGGCATCACGGCCAAGTTTTGTTCAACAGCAATTAAGCTATCCGAAAACTGCTGTTTGTGATCATTAAAAAAGTGTTAGCAAATTTGAGTTCAGTTCAGTAAATAATTTTGGGGAAAAAAAAAGAAATGGATATTTAAAAAATAGCGTTTTCTTTGACATGAAATAATTTTTTTGACATTATATCTCAAGTTGAGGCAGAACATAATTCCTTCTTCTGATACAGCAAAGAGCAAAAGAAAACCACTGGTCAAACAGAAGGTTTTGACCTGAAGCACGGCTGTATTTTTTTGCAGGGGGTGTTTCTCTTTCTTTCTTGTGTTCACACGTGGACTTTGAATGAAAAATCTGATCAGTTGCTGACATAGAGTGGTATATCGCACATCTGCTCCGTGCCCACACTCAGGGTTGTGCATGAGAGACTGCGAAGACCTTCAGTCATCGTTTATGAATGTGAGTGAAGAGGGAGTGGAAATTCAGAGACAGCAGCAGACATGCTGTGGCTCTTCAAGCACGCAGCCCCCACTGACACGCACCCACGACTGGGATGCAGCCTGGGTCCGAGCTGTCAGCTCTTGCTTCCAGCTCCTGAACAGAGACATCCGTGATGGCAGGTTGTCCCAAGAGGTCTCTCCCGCTGGGTTTGGTCAGCGAGTCCCTGGAGAGAGAGCAGAGACATAGTTCAGTCTGGGGAGGCTGCTTTGAACCTGGGAGGCTTTACTGGCGTGCTAGATGCTTGGAATTTGGGACAGGTTTTCTTAACCCCAGTCGTGCCAGCAGGCACCCACGCTGCCCCAACCAAGGCGCTCCTCAGGCACTGCTCCTCCTTGGCTCGGGGGCACAGCAGCCAGCTTTGCACGTGAGGAGAAAATGCAATCGCTGATGAGCAAGGTCCTGTGAACGCCAGGGAAAAACGTGCCAGGGTGTTTCCTCCTGATCTGACTCATTCTCATTCATGGAGCCAGAGCCAGGCCAGAGCCCTCTCTGGCACTGTGCTAGTTTTTTGGTTTATGTGTAATAGCTACAGTCCTAAGGGCACAGGAGGCATGAGGCCAGCTTAAACAATAAATACCCTGCTGTGCCTTGCTGCTTAAACAGAGTAATTATTGCCTTGCTACATGTGACCCCTCTGTTCCTGTCCCTCTGGCAGTTGTTATTTCATGGCTCCCTTTACATAAGGGATGCCTGTGCCTCTCTCCATGTCATACATCTCTCTGTTTGCCACCGTCTCGCCTCCCATCTTTCTCACTTGCTCTTAGTACATTTCTCTTTGTCAGTAGCCGACTACCATTTTCTTTTTTTTCTCAGTCACTGAAGAATCCCACTTTGTTTGCATTTCTCTCTCCCAGCCACTGTCCCTCTGGTCATTCTCCCTCTATTTTTTCTGCATTTATTTTTCTCTCACTCTCAAGCCTCCCCCATTTTCACCACTTCCCATGCCACGCTAGTATTTCTGCCTCCTCTCCTCTCTGTAGCATTGTAGCACTAGATGATATCCCTTTGCTTATCCACCATCTGCTGCTCTTCATTGATCTCTGCAAAAAACAAGCCTCTTCAACTAAGGGATGGGAAAAAAACGCTGGGCTCATTGGAATCTGTGATGGCTGAGTAGACATAGACCGATCAACGGAAACTTCAAAGTTTTGAATTAAAAAAAACCAATCCCAGCTGGAAATAAAACAAAACAATTATTGCAAAGGCTCCCTTAGCTGTTTTTGTCTTTCTGAAGCCTGTTCCTAGGGAATGTAAGGTGCAGAGGAACGAGGAAAGGTGGGTGAGCAAAACCTTGAACAATAAATGGAAAGTGCAGAGAGAACAAAACCTGTAGTTCAGCACTGGAAGTTGCTACACACAAAAAAAAACTTCAAATGGCATTTATTGATTTGCAATCTTTTTATGCCCTTGCATTTTGTTTTAGGCAGAGGAGGCCCCAACAAAGATGCATAACCCCTTCTGCTTTCCCCTCTTCACAACTTCAAAGAGCCTTGGAAGGCAAACGAACACAGAAGCAGGGTATCTGATCTCTTTCTCCACATACCAAATGCAAACAGATATTTTCAGTGGGTCTGAGCTTCAGTTTAGTTTAAGACCACGTCAGTATTTAAAAAACAATTAAAAGAGAGATAACTAAAGTAATTTCTACACAAAGAGGAGCCCAGAGCTGGATGCACAAACAGGAGAAGACAGAGCAAAATGTGGCTGCCATCTCTGCAGACCAGGTTCCCCTTTGGAAATGTGATGAACGAAGGGTACGAAGGGAAAGGCCTCTCTGATAAAGCACATGGCTAAAGGCATTGCTGGTCCCTTGACTCCCTGAAAGAGCTGTCCACACACGGTACAAGCGCAGTTTCGTGTGGGTGTTTGTCATTTCTAGGAGGAGTTTAGCCTTTGAGAAAAGAGTGACAGTGCGTGGCAGTGCAAGGGGATATTTGGCAGGAGGTGGGAAAGACCCACAAACATGTGAGGAGGGCTTAAGTGTGCATTTCTGCACACACAACTAGATTTATATGCGTAAAAATATATATAAAGTGTAGCATTTGCAAAATACAGGCTATAATATATATATATTTTATATATATATGAGAGCATGGGTATGTGCATCAACAGGGGATGATATGCAGAGCCCATGGGGTTGTACAGGGCTGCCTCCAAATGGTGGGAGAAGAGGGAGGCTTCTTGCCAGCAGGCTACCATTGCCAAGCAGGTTTGCTGTTTGGGCTCATTATTTACTTTACTGGGTCCAATTAGGAAGCTGGGGATAGGAAATGTGGCTGAGGCAAGCGGGTCTTCAAAGCCTTCCTTCTGCACACATCAAAGCCGTCTGCTGCAGATCCCTCCGCAAAAGGGCTCTGCCAGCTCCGAGCAGCGGCAGGCGCCTGGCTCGCTCTGCTCGGGGTCGTTCCCTGTTGGTTTGATTGTCAAGCCTCCCAGGCTCGTACTTTCTATCTCCAGCCTCCAGGGCAGGAAGCTCCTCTTTCTGATTTACTGGGACAGAGTTAAGGAGCTACAGCTTGGCAAGACAGTGCTTAATGGGGCTGCAGCAACAAACCAAGCTAACTATGAACATGCGAAAGGCAAAAAAACCTGAAGGGAAGAAGGTTGCCTGAAATCACGGGAAGGGATGCTGCGCTACGTGAGGAGTCATCCTCCTCCAGGGAAACCTGGAAGGCCCCTCGCTGGGAGGGGGTTGAACTGAACCAGATAAGACAGCCAGGGGATGATCCATGTCAGTGAGGAAGGTTTGGCAGTAGAGTCAGGATTTCATCCCTGGATAACAGGCTCAAGGCAAACGTCTTCTCTTAGCGGGAATGGAATGGCTTGTATGCCAGGAGCTGGCAGTCCCTCTCTTCACCTAATAAAATGTGTTCATTGTTATTGGTACCACAGAGCATTGTCCAAGCCTTCTCCCTCTCCACTTTGATAAACTGCATAGCGACAACCATCAGCTTCCTGCCAAAGCTGGCTCCTGTGCGGAAACATTTGTAAATTTGCTCAGTGTATAAAGCTCTATTCCAGCTCCCCCTGCACCCCCCACTTTGCCTTAGAGGTTAGAGTTAATATGACTCACCTAATCTGGCTGCCAAGGTGAATTAGTGAAAACATCTCTACAGCTCTGTGCAAGATATCACAACCTGACATTTTTCTAACACACTGTGATACATCTTTCCTCTCTCTGATCTGTACTATGACACCTCAATTTTATATAAATGCTTTTTGTTAGAAATGGTTAACGTACTCTTAGAGGGGAGGGGACTGCAAGTAAAAAGGTCTGTCTTGCAAGTGAAAGCAGAGTTCTTGTAGTTAAATATTGATGCTCAACGTTGAAACAGGTCAACAGTGCAGGGACAGGAACAGTGCTACCGCTATTTCAGAAAAAGACTGTCACAGGAACTTTTCTTGAAGTGTTGTGCTCATATCTGTCCTGGAGCACGGGAATGAGGAGCTGAATAGGCCTATTGATGTCCTTGGCACAGTCTTTAAAAAAGAAGTCTTCCCTTTTAATCCTGCCCAAATTGCTCCACTGGCCAAACCTGTAGCTCATCGTCTCTTGGGAAGGGTTGTGCGTAGCTGTGAAAGCTCTCCTGCTGGACCTGGTACACAGTGTAGACATCAAGTGCATGTACGTATGCAGGGGAGAAGCTGAAAAAATATCTTCCCTTAGGAAAGTATGTACCCTTTTAGGATACTTTGGAGCTCCGCTGATGTGATTCTCTGACAGATGGAATTAACAGCACCCTTAATGAGGGTGCCACTCCATTAGAGCTGGTTAAGTCACCCTCAACCCTCTTTTCATTACGGTGACAGTCTTGTGACAAGGGCAAATTGCAGGAGAAGCAAGTCCCATTTGGAATGAACCCTGTATATAAACAAGGCAGAATTGCAGAGCAAATGACTTGCAAAGCAGAGGCAAATTATGTTTTAACCTTTTCTTTGTGAGTCTTTCCCTGATGTCTGATTAACTTTCCAGTCAACTGGCTGACCTACCAACTGGGAGTGCTGCTGTGAGAGAAGGGGAGTGTTGGTTGTCAGCTCAAATTGGGGGTGGGATTTTCAAAGAGCATTATTAGCAGGTGATATGTGTATGTATGTGATAAGAAGATCTGCTAACTGAAAGAGTTCCCTACCAAAAAATGAATCATGCTATGGCAAAAACACAAACAATTTATTGGCTGGACAGACAGCAGCACAGTGCAGAAGTTGTGATGCAATCCTTCATCTGCCTTCAGCCATGGAAATCTCGTCTGAAATGCTGTGTTTGGTTTGGGGTACTGAGATTCCAGAAAAATGTGAACTTGTCAGAGGGGTCTAAAAAGAAAGAACAAGAATGATCAAGGGTCTAAAAAACCTCACCTTCAGAGCAAGGTTGATAGACCTGGCAATATGCAGCCCAGAAAAAAAATGTGGAAAAAAACCCAAACAAACAAACACAAAAAACTGAGGGAGGAATGTAAGTGATTTAAAAGTTGATAAAAGTCTATTGCAGAGAGGGAGGGAATGATTTGTTCATTTTGTCTATATCGGCTAAGGCAAAAATAATAGCTTTAAATTGCAGCAAGGGAGACTCAGGTCAAAATTCAGGGAAACTGCTTCAGTGGTAAGGACAATGAAGCATGGCAACAGATTGTCTGGAGCAGCTGCAGAGTGTCTGCTGGTGGAGAGCAGAGGATGGCCGAGTCCCTGGCATGACCCATGTGTCCTGTCTTGAGATTGGGAGATGGGTTAGATGGTGACTGAAGTCCTTTCTGGGACTATGACACACTTACCTCTATTCCTCCAGGAGTTAAGATTCCCTAGCATATTAATGATTTACAGTGATAAAAAGCACCTGTTGAAAATCCTACCCTGCTTCCTTCTCCACCGGCTCTTCAGAGCATCAGCCCCAGTGCACAGCAGAGGATAGAAAGCTGTGTCCCAAAGCACTGGGTGGGCAGCAGAAGACAACTTTGCCTCCCTGCCTTGTAAAATACAGTGCTGCCATGCAGTAAGGCCCTTCAGCAGACTGTTAGGGCATGCAAAAACCTACATCAAAGCAGTTGTAAGTTTTGGACATAGCAATGGGATTTCCGCTCACCTGAACATCTGATATGAGCTAGAAAAGGGATTGCTGGTTAGCCCCGCTGAAAGAGAGGAGAAACCTTGTCTTTGCAGGCGTTTAATAGGTACACTGCTGTTTTCACGCTGAGTCCCTGTGACGAGGGGTGGTTTTCCCCTAGAATGGTTCTGAAAATTGGCTGAGGAAAAAAAAGGGGCGGGGGGTGGGGGGGCAAAAATAATTGTGTAAGGGCCAGAGTTCTGAGCAGATCTTGAAGCTGCTGAAATCCCTGTCTCTGCTGCTGTAGGGAAATGCACACAGCTGGCATCCCCGCTGTGACCTGGCCAACATGCTGCAGCAAACCCGTGTCTGTGTGGTGGGGTTCATCGTAGGTGGCTTTGCAGGAACTACAGCTGTGGAGACAGCGCTTACCCACTGCTTCCACGCAGCACCACAGAGCCAAGGGCAACAGCCCCAAACTCACAGGCATTATTTGAATGCCATCAAACAACTTAAGCACTTCTGTGAAGTGGTCAGTGTTTTGGAAGTGCTCGGCACTCATCAAGCAGAAAATATCTTCTGGGCAGAGAGTTGCTCTGGAAAATCTGGCCGCTCTCTGAGAAATCTGAATGGGAGCCCTTGTGAATTGACCTTTTGGGTTTGTGTTTTGTTTTTGTTTTTGTTTTTGTTTTTTTTTAAATCTGGCCTTTATCCACTGAGGGTTGGGGGACACTTTCTCTAAATATACACAGGCACATAACTGGGGCTTATGATTTTCCATGCTGCAGACCAGCACTTGCAGCCCTCTCATACAAGGGAAGCGTATCCCTTTACATGCTGCCAGTGTGGTTCAGTCTTTCCAGGAGAAAGCCTTACTTTGCTTTCTGAAGGAACAGGGTAGATATACCAATCCTACTATTTTGTGCTTCCCTGGCACCTTTCATCCAATGATTCTAATGTGTTTTACATGGGTTAACCTCACCGCCCTTCTCTGACCAGGACATGATGGGAGAGGGGGCCATTAGCCACAGCTCACAGAGGGAGAGCAAGGGAGTGATTCACCCAAGGTCACAGAGTGAATTAAAAGCAAGGCCACAAACCTCCCCTGATTCCTGCCCCCAGCTGTAACCTCGATGCTCAAATCACTGCTTTCAAAACTGTGTTAGCGAGGCAGCACGATTTAAATATGTCATTTGGTATGTATAGTAGACAAGGGATTCATGATGATTATTGGTCTCCACACAGGTCAAATTACACTTTGTTTCTCTCCGTTTGGCTGTGTTTAACTGTAGCTTGGTCTGATTGATGGCACTTTGAGCTGGTGGTTGCTCTGAGCAATAGAAAGGCATTTTTCACACTTTTACAGTAGCCAAAAGTGTGCTGGCAACACACCACCACATCTGAGGACCCAGGTACCCCGAACTAGCCCACTGGCCACAGTCTGACTAACCTCCCCTGGTACTCAGCCATTACACCAGTGAACTTACTCTGGTCTCACATGGTGGAGATTTTGCTTTTTGGCCTGGACAGCCTATGGGACACAACACTCTGGTACCATTTGTATGCTTCCTTGCAGATTTTCAGAACCCAGTTTTTCCATAACTAAATGCAATGGTAGTATCTTGCTGATATAACTTCTGAAATAACTTTAAGATCGCTCATGACTGCTGTTTATTCGCAGAATCCCTGTTGTGTTTGTTCCTCCATAGCAATTAAGCAGAACATTTCCCAAATCTGAATGCCTAAGAAAGCTACCATCTGTATTTTTCTGTCCTACCAGGCAGAGAATTTGAAGGCGAGGAGGAGTACCTGGAGATCCTGGGGATCACGCGAGAGCAGTCGGGCAAGTATGAATGCAAAGCTGCCAACGAGGTTGCTTCAGCAGACGTCAAGCAAGTCCGGGTCACTGTGAACTGTGAGTACGTCACAATTGGAGCATGTCAATGGGGAAAGCTTTGCCCATGGGCCGGGTTGACTTCAGGATAAACAGAGAAGCCTTTCTGGATTCATATGGTCTGAAATGGGGGAGTGTGGCCTGAAGAAACTATGTGCAATCAGACACTTATCAGAGGGTATAGCTTGTGCTTTAAACCTGGTCATATATAAGAAAAGAATGAGAGAGAGGGAGAGACGAGCTGTGAGTTGCCCCTGTCTCTCCCCTCAGATATGCTGGCAATGCCTTGTTTTCACTCATTGGTATTCGGGAGAACAGTAGCATGAAGAGAAGCTTCAGCAAGGCAGCAAGGAGAGATAAGAGAAGGTTCAGCCTGCACCCAGCCATCTCAGCACTGCTTGTGGGTGTCACAGCCCAGGAATTGGGGGAGGATGTGTGGTAGAGCTGTGTGTGTTAATGAGAAGGTGCAAAGCCATCTCTCAGCCTTAGACACCCTCCGTGCACCATCGCAATACAGAAAGGTGCTTGACCAAAGGAGACAGCACTCCACCTAAAAACACCCAGAGGCACAGTTAGCCACATGGGTTACATCTTCACCTCACAACTGTATGAGTCCTGGGTGGGTGTTGCCCTAGTGAGTGGAGCATGGATCCCGTTGCCCATACGTGCTTAGAGAGATGTCAACTTCGCTCTGCTGGTGTGCTTCCCTCACAGTGACACAAGATATTTCAGACCATTGTTACTCTTATAATGCTGCGTGTGTGTATGTCCACCTCCATATTTGTATGGCTTATATTTGGCACAAGAGTGATTTAAAGTTAATATCCCCATCTGCCCACTCTGTTTCCTTGCTTGGAGGCTAACACCTCTGCAGCAGGGATAGCTGTCTGGAGGGTATATCCCTCCTGACCTTCTTCAGTTTATACACCAGAATATTAACTTAAACTGAAATTGGATATGATTACAGGCACATTTCAGGGTGCATGTGCATGGCTTTGGTTCCCAGGGAACACTCTCATGTCATGGGTTAGGGCAGAGAGCCGACAGGAGCAACTGTTTCAGCCCAGCCCAGTGTAATTTGCCACTACAGGTGGTTTGGGCACACTTTAATACCATTCTTGTGCCTCTTCCTTTCCCTTTGGGCCACCACATCAGATCAACTTGCCTGTGTTGCTTAGAAGTCAAGGTTATAGGCTCCCTACAGTGTCTTCAGAATCCACACCATTTTAAAAAATTCCCTTGGAAACTGGGTGGCAGTGGTTTAATACTGGCTGCTTCTGCACCAAATTTTGCCATTAATGAGAAAATGTAGTAGCAGATTTTCTGCACTAAAACTGTTGAAGATTTTTCTTCTGTCAAAAACAGCTGAGTTTATAAACCCAAGACATTCCTTGAGAACCAATTAATATTTTCAAATATTTCTGTGAAACATAATTTCAACGATGCTTTTAACATGGTTGAAACAGACTGTTTGCATAAAGTCAGAATGTTTGATTGTGACTTTGTTTCAACTCGTAATAACTATGCTACAGTAAGATCTTAAACATTTTTACTGTTGGAATATATGAAATTGTAATGTGGTAGAGCATGGTAATATTATTACATGGCCTAATTTGTAGTGTGAAACAAATTATCATTTCCTTCAGGAGAGATTTTTTATTTTGAAAGAGAGGTAAAAAATTCTAAGAGGTCATGAGGGCCGTGCACAGGAGAAAAATCAGTCCTGTTTGGGGAATGAGAACTAGACGTTTGCATACATCTTTCCTTATCTCACTTCCTTAAACTATACCACAAGCAGCAGAAAGTGGGAAAACCACAGTAAGTTTGAAAAATGGGACCTGCACAACCTCAAGAGCTTCCTGGCCATCTCTTATCATCTGCTGACGCGATGGATCACGCAGCTTGTCAGCCGGGACTGCCAGAGAGCATCCTTGCTTTGCTTTGGTCTCACACTACCACCTTCAGGCTCCCACAGTAATGGCCCATTGTGCATCACAGACAGGGAAACTGAGGCCTGCGGAAGGGTGGGGAGCAAATAGCTACAGAGAACCCGCTCCTGGCTTCCCCAGCAGCAAACGGTTAAACACAGAGCAGGTCCTTTCTGAGTGCAGCAGGCTGGTTTGTGCGGAGCCACCCCCTGCGCCTTCTCCTGGGAGAGCTCTTCAGAGAGCAGGCTGCCCATGGCTGAGCCCGCGGTGCCTCAACAAAAGCGGTGGCATCTGGGGTACAGTCTGTGTACCCCTCTGGGCTCTGTCAAAAAGCTGAGGAGGGTGGCCAAAGCAGGGGCTGCTCAAAGCGAGAGGCTGGGCTCCCTGGCAGCAGCCTGGGGAGCATATGCCTGCCAGGGTCATTTTCTAGCCTCATGGAAAGGTGCTTGTTCATTTTGTAACTCACCTCTTGCACTGGATTCAGTGAAGTGGGAAAGGTTTTACTCACTGAAGATGGCAAGAAGATATACTGCTCAAACAAAAAAAATCGAAGAAGGATGCTTAAAAAATCACCTTCGCTATCCTTTTATTACCCCTCCTCCTTTCCAAATTCAAATATTTACGTGAACCCACAGCCTTTGAATGTAGGATCCTATTTATGTACACTTATTAATATTTATGATGTTAGAGGGCGCACTGCAATATCCCTAAAGCCCTGCATAAAATCCTGATTAAGGTCAGGAAAGGGATCACATTGAGATAGCTAATGTGTTCATAAACAAACTTCTTTCCATACATTTTCCAGCCAGAATTATTTTTTCTTTGACTGATGCAATCCATTTTGATTCTTTTTTTGGCTTTTCAGTGCTGGGATGGATACAGATGGCAGAGCTGTACTTTGTACACGGCAGTGTGTGCTTTACGGTAACTTGAGCCTCAGCAAAGTAACTGTCTGAGTTGCAGCTCTGTAATCTCAGGGTGTGCAAGTATTAGTGATGAGAGACAAGGCATTTACTCCCTGATCCCTCTCAGCAGCCAGGTGGAAATAATTCTGCCTTTTAACATGTAAAGCTTGTTGCTTAACGTTTTGAACACGGGGCTAGGATTGAAGATGCTGTTTCCTACCCTACCCAGCCCCCAGCCAGCACTGAGACCTAGCTCCAGTGGAGCACACCAATGTTTTTCCCAAGTGCCCATGGCACAACTCTCAGGCTTTGAAGTAAGCATGATCTCCAGGAAGGTTTAAGCAGGATTTATAACCTTAAGCACCTGAGGGAAGTACCTCAACAAATGGTCTCTCAAAATTGCACCCACAGCTCCTGCTAAAGCTCTTCCCTTTTAAGCCATTAATGTATTTCTGTCTCATACATGTTTCTTCAGTCATAGACTCATAGAATTTTGACATTAGACACAAAGGTTGCATGGAAAATAACTTTCATGCTAGTGTTAAGTTCCTACTTTATTCCTTTTACTTCTGCTGTCTTCTTTTACCCTTGATGAAGCCTTTCTCTCATCTGCTTCTCTCTGATGAGCCCATGTGAACTAGAGATCCACAGGTAAATATTCATAAATTACAGAAGTTCATCATTAAGCTTAACTCTGCCTGCATATGCCTATGCATTTATGACAGAACTTTATTCGGAGTTGTTGAAAAGAAGCACGCGTAAGGAGTGATGCTAATTCAGTGTATTAGAGAGGGTTCAAAGAGCAGATACTCTCCAGAGAATATTCTCCAAGGAGGAACATGTGCCACAGCAAGCAGCAGCCGTGGGCCTCCACTGGCCTGAATGGTTTGCATGAGGAAGCCAGCCCTGATGTAGTTTCACTGTTTCCTTCCACCTGGAAGTGTGTGAAATGACCATGTGTTTCCTTCCTGCAGACCCTCCCACCATCACAGAGTCCAAGAGCAATGAAGCGGCCACAGGACGACAAGCCTTACTGCGGTGTGAGGCGTCAGCAGTGCCCACACCTGATTTTGAGTGGTACAGAGATGATACCAGGTAAGATCTTTAGCTCACCTCTTCCCTTCTCTCCTTTTTAGTCCACTCAATAGAGGATCCTTAGAGAATCACCTATCGTCCTCCCCAACTCTTCTCCTCAACCAAATTACTTTTCACAAACCATATAAGTCTGGATGGTCCCACCAGACTTGACTGAGCCAGCATGGTCAGGGCTGTGGAAGGCAATCCCTCTCTGCACTGGGAAAGCTGAAGGAAGTGCAGAGGATGGAGCTCTTGCCTTTAAGTCACTTATGCACCAATACACAATTAAGACATCAATAGTACTTTCTTCCTGACGATGTTCATACATTAAATAGCCCATGATACAGACACAAAAATAGGCAGTGTTAATCTCGAAGAAGGTAATACCACTCTAGGTACCTTCATCTAGGAGAAGGAGCTGCTGAGGTATAAGATTCCCCCTATCTGAGTGACCTGAGCCAGACAGATTTGCATAGGAGAGAAAAGTAGAAGAGAAAAGGGATCTGTCCCTTCTACCTGAGCATCTACCTGGGATTAAGAAGGTTGTGTTAGTATACTAGTTTTCAACCTGACCCAGGTGCAGAGGCTCAAGGGTGGCTCAGCTTTGGTATATGCACATATTGGAGAACATGAATTCGTGTATTTCAGTAAAAACCCTTTGTTCAGCTGTCCAGGGTGCATTCATTTCCAAGTGTTAGTCAGTGCTGAGTAAAGGCTTGCTCCCTTTCCCTCGGCTTTTCTTGCTTCTCCACTGCTTTACCAGTGGCATTTCACCCCACTGCGTTCCTTCTTCTTTTCATTCCCTCCTCCTGCTGTCTATCCATGCCCTCTTTGGTCTCTTCTCATGTCTCCTTCCTGCTTCCCTCCACCCTCACCTGCCAGCTGGGCTGAATGGCTTTGGTTTACTGCCTGCTGGGCAGTGATTTCCTTCCCGATACACAACTGCTGTTGCACTACACACCTCTTCTCCTCTCTTCCCAGGATAAACAGCGCCAACGGTCTGGAGATAAAGAGCACAGGGACCCAGTCTCTGCTGATGGTGGCCAACGTCACTGAAGAACACTATGGGAACTACACCTGTGTGGCTGCCAATAAGCTGGGAGTCACAAATGCCAGCCTATACCTTTACAGTAAGTATGGGAGGGAGTGATGGGAGGTCCAGATCGCTCTCATAAAGACCAGACTGTGTAGGAAGCACATGGTGACCAAAACTCAGGAAAGCATCCACTTGCCACCCTCACACCCCTAAGCCTTCAGCTGTGAACTGGCTTTCAGCACTCTGTTTCAGATGCTGACATGTTGATACTTGCCGTGAAACACAAACACAGCCAAATTAAAAGGTTTACGGTCAAGCCCTTTGATTGACTTTCTTTGCTGAAGTCAGATTTTGTTAAAATAATAAAAACGTGTTTGTTTTAAAGCTGGAAACAAAAAGCCCTTTAGAATGACAGCCCCTTTAATAAGGACACAGAAGGCCAGGGCTCAGAGGGTCCATGACAGCTGAGAAATGACAAGTAATTCAGAGAGATGGAGAGAACTAGCCACTGAGCCTGAGGAGAACAAGAGAGAATAAAGAAAAAGAGAAATGAGTTTGAGAATGGAAGGGAAAGAAGTGGGAAAGGCAGAATGATTTAAAGGGGCATACCATAGGGAACATGGGGGAAAAGGTAATCAGCAGATGAAATATGGAATAAAATTCCTTGGATCTCATTCTGCTACCTTTCAGTTACTGAGTTTGTCATAGTAAGTGTAAACAGACAGAAGTTGGGACTGGACCAAACTCTACAGCAGAGTTACCTGCTGGTTCTGAATTTTGCAGCTGATTCAAACCTGACCCTAAACAGAAGCCGTGCCCCTCACCTACCACCCACACTCACATACAAATTGTGGCAGTTCTTGATTCCAGGTGCAACACTTAGGCTTGACTGGGACCACATGTTGTTATTGCCACCAGAAACAGGCTGCAGCAGAATGGCTCACTCACATGAATGGACACATAGATGCGAAAGTGACTTAGGGCTGTATTCCTCTGACAGTCCCAAATTGAACTGAAACACTTAGGCCATGACATGCATGTCCTCTTAAACAGAAGAAAAAAAAAGCTGTGTAAAGCAGTCTCAGACTGGGACACAATTTAGTCTAGTTTCTGCTGTGTGTGGTCAGATTAATCAAACCATCAGAAAAACAATGTTTTGGTTTGGTTAGTTTTTAACAGATGTGTGTGTTAAAAGGATAAATCCATTGGCATTCTTTGTTTACCACCTCTGGATTTTTTTCATGGCAGTTTGAATTTTTGCAAAATTTAGTATATTCTGTGGAAGTTTTTTTTTTTTTCTGAAGAACAGATATTATCATAAAAGAACATATATTTGATTTCCTGTAGCATTGCAGCACACAAAGCAAATTTCTACTATGAAATTCTTTTCACCCTGGCCTTGTGACTATCATGAGATTCAAATAAAATCCTCAGGCAGCAATCCGGAACACAATTTTCAAATACTCCAGATTTGTTCTTGCTGATATTAATATAATGCTAAGTTTAGAATCCATTATTTGTGGCTGAATTCTAAATTTGGCCCTCTCTGTTGGTTCCTGTTACACAGATGAGCTGAAATGCTTCACTGAAACGAAATATAAGATGAAATTCAATAATGTATGTATGCACACATGATTTTAGCTGGAGGGCTGGTTTTGCTAGAAAAGCATTTTGCATGACTTCAGAACTTCACCTCAAAGGATCTCAAAGGATTTGCTAGCAATTAATATTTTAACATCACCAGTTATTTAGAAATGGGTGAGTGTTATTAGCACCATTTTGCAGTAGGAGACTAAGGTACAGAGTGAAGAAGTTGTTTACCCATGGTTGTAAAATGAGTGGCAGAACCTGTAACAGGCCCAGGGACATCCTGCAAAGTTGCTGTTAACTAGTGCAGGGGGAAATGTGGTGGCTATTAAATATGGTCCTATTTTAGCCTCATTTTGATGTGTATGAAGAAAACTTTCCTCCTTTCAGCTTGCTGGATTTTGTTTATCATTCTTACCTTAGAAATTCAAGGCCTATTTATGCTGGGAATACTAGAGAACTTTGCAAGAGCCAGAAGAATGGAGGTGCAGGAGCTGAGAGAGATTTGATGATTTTCAGTGGACTGTTTCTAACTTTTGTTGCTTAGTTAATCCCTGCTTCTTCAGTGTGCAGTTGCTTCATATTGTTTCAGTAAATCTCTGCTCTCCTTCTAGTTTGTGTGTAAAAGAGAAAGAGAGAGAATAAAGAAAGAAATCCAGGCATACTGCAGCTGGTATTTCTAAGGTTAATAAATCAGGGGAGAAATGAGTGAAGGGAATCCAGCCTCATAAAATTAAGGAAAATAGCTGAAAAAACCTACAAGCCCAGATGAAAAAAATGCTGTAGTGATCACACAGTAGCTGAAATAACAGGTAATGTACACTCCAGCCACACACCCAGGCAGAAAAATAAAGCAGTGCCAAGTTTTTGCAAGGTACAGAAGATACTCAAATACTTGGGAGTGTTTTTCATCCCTAGAATCAGAGATTTTATTTCTTTTTTAAATAGAGAACAAGCTCACTGTAGGGCAGCATCGCACTGGGGAGGCAGATAACAGCGATGGTTCCTCAGTGTCCCATTGCAGCACAAAAAATGAATGGCAGCCAGGAGTGAAGAAACAAACAGAGAGTTAATAATGAGGTACTGGCAGCTTTGCCTGAGGTGGAGGGCAGAAGGGGAGCTAGCAAAATGATGTGAAAGAACAGTTTAGCAATAGAGAAAAATGGGTGACTACCATTCCGGGAAATCTCAGCTAGCATTGAAAAACTCTGGGAGAGACTGAGTGCCTTAGATGTCTACGCCATAGACAGAAGATGCATTAAAATACAAAAGCAGCTCCCTTGAGCTGTATGAATAGATAGCTAGTGATCTTCCTTAAAAGATGTAGCAGCAGGATTGCCTGCTCTAAGTGGAGAGATTTATACCCCTCACTTCTGGAGACTGAGTTTACAACAACATAAACATGGCCATACCAAAGGTCTGTCTTACCCAGGAACCTATCTCCAACAGCAATATGGAATATGTTTGCAGGTACGGTTTGGTGATACAGCTTGATCTAATAGCTTGCTGCCATCCCTTCCTCTCTACTCCTTTTGCTCACTGCCACAGACTTAAAATACCGTGACACCTAGGAAGGGAGCAGTATTGCAGATTTCTGTGACAGAGAGGCCAAGACAGGGCTGCCATCACAGAGCAACAGAGGTGAAAAGTAGTGCCACAACTGAAGGGAAAGTGTTTTTTTCCTAAGTGTATTAGGAGGGAGGGAAATGTGTTTTCCTTTCATGCCACTTAGCTGACAGAGTGCTATGAAAAGCATTATGAGTAAAAGTCGTAATTTGTATCTTAACACATGCCACACAGAAGTGTAAATATGTGTATACATATTTTGTATGCATATCTGCTGTACAAACATATAGATACATAAGTTTACATGTAGATGAGTATGTACTCATATGTATGCACCTATGTGATGTATAAGCAAGTGCACATGCCCCCACAGACACACAGAAGAAGGCACAGCACCTGGTGTGTTTTAGCAAGGCAGAGAAAATAAATGAAAGCTCTTCCAAATGAGTTGACTGCTGCCTCCTGCAGAGCTAGCCCATCCCAGAGGATAAACCAGGAGACAACAGGGTGGTGCTGTGCATCCTTATGCACTCCCGCTGGCTAACTTGTCTCAATTATGGGAGAACGCCACCTCAGCAGGTCTCCTGCCACATCCTCTGCAGCTTGCATCCTCTGCACCCTTAGGGGAGTGAAGCAACACAGGTGATGCTGCAGCTGGCAAAGCCCATGCCAATTAGAAGCAGCAGGAGACTGGATCCCACCCCTGCCTCCTCGAGGGGCTTCAAGTAGAGTTATCATTTCAGCCCAGCAGTTTTGATCCTAGCAAGAGGTATGTTCCTAAGAAGAGCTGGAGCTTTCCTGTAACTCGTCATTATTTGTTTGCACCCCAGCACAAGTCCTGGCTATGTGCACACGCTTACACCCCTTCTCCTAAATCTCTGCCCACACTCTGTTGCACCTAAGCATTTTCTTATGGTGGTTCCTGCTAAGGTTTGGAGCGTAACTGTAGCCACAATCTCTCTTAGTGCCTCTTAGTGCAAACCCTGTGATTTCCCAGGGTCTGTCGATAACAGGGAGACTCAGGAGAGGAGGAAAGTGGTTAGGGCGACAGCCAGGTAGGGCAAGGCTGAGGCACTGCTCATGAGCCAGGATGGAGCGATAAAGGCAGCATGCAGCAGGCGAGGGGAACAGAGGTAGAGTCCTTGAATAGAAAGCAGCATGATAATGAGGCCGTAGTGCATTGCTTTAACTGCTTGTGCTGTGCAACCTGCAGCCTGCTGTGCAGGAAGAAGGTAAAGGGGAGTTGAGTTATTTAACCAAACTAAATAACAAGGAAGTCATGTCAGCACAACAGCCTGCTTTCGCAGAACAATAGTCCCCTGTTGCTACATAAACACCAAGATCCAGGCTAGCTGTGTATTCTCTAGGAAACAGACAATCTCCCCTGTGCCTGCTGTGGATTCAAACAGCTCCATTACCACCATGAGGGCGGGAGATCCACCAGTGTCAGGAGGATAAGCCTGACCTGCTACATCCTCCTGGGCTCCAGTGAGTCAGGAACTAGCTCCTTGCACCAAGAGTGCTGTGTAGAGGGCATTGGCCTCCAAATAGCTGAGCCTGGGTTGATCAGAGAGTAATAGTGGACTGCCAGTGTATCCTGCCAAGCTCTTCGTCCATCAACACTGATCTTTGCACCATCCTCACAGGTAAGCCAGCAGACAACTCAACAGCTAAATGTCTACCTTCCAATCACTCCCTGAGTAGGAACTTGTCTCAGTCAGTACGAGGCATTCAGCAAGCTCTGAAGGTAACGGAGACCCAGTGATCAAACTCAGGCCTGGGAGGTTTGTATTCTTGGCTCTGCTCCTGAGGGGCTTGTATTCTTGGTTCTGCTCCTGGCTCTGCCAACAGTTCAACATTTGACCTTGGGCAAATTGCTTCCTTGCTCTGTGCATCAACAGCGCAATCTCTAAAATGGATTTAACTCTATTGTTAGCCTCAGACTGAGTGAGGTCTCTGACACTGGTTCCCCTCAGTGTCTGTGCAACTCTTTGAGATCCTTGTGTGGAAGAAGCAAAGCGTGAAGCTAGCAGGGATGTATAACAAAGTCCTGCTGTGACGTATAACAAGGACGCATTGTAAAAACCTTGTAACGGAAACAGCAGGCTCTGCATACAACTAGAGGCTGATGAGTCTGCAAAAACTCTGTTCCCATCAGAAGACAAAGGCTCAAAAGAAACAGAGTGCCCTTGAGGATTCATCAGGGTGACTGCTCCCATGCTCAGAACCTCAGGGGACCTGTCACTGGCAAGAAATCCATTTGGGGAGGTTCTGGGGAGGCAGCATCTACGGGTGGAGGACTTCCACAACTAGCTTCCAGCCAGAGGTGCAGCAAAGAGGAGCTGTAGTGTGGTAACATGAGCGATCTTGAAAGTCAGTGGAGAGATGTGGCCCATCAACTCCAATTACCTTCACTGCAGGTGCTTAATCCCTCTTGCTGTGTGGATATTATTTGTTTAGTTTTTTCAAATGACTTCTCTCTGACTCCCAGTCCCAGGGGATGTTGATGTGTATTAGGTGTGTTGCTAGTAAAATGCTCTGTATATGAAACCTACTCTAGTTCATCTAATTTGGGGATGGACAACTCTATCAGATTTGTATCTGCTGCTTGCTTAGTGTGAAAAGTAGTTTGTCCTTTTCTCCTGCATGTTGCTTATTGTTTTTTTTCCCCCCTTAGAACGAGTTTTACCCACACTCCCCAATCCTTTTCCAGGTCAGTATATGTTTTATGTTGAAGTAGCTCTTTAGCTGGGTCATTCTCCATCATCCTGATAAATGCTTAGAACTAGGGATGGGCAAAACAGTTCAGAAATGCAGGAAAATAAAGGCTTTCTTTTCTTGTTTACATGTCATTTGGCCCCTTCTGCTCACCCTCTTCGTCCTACCCCTTTCCCCCTCCCTCTTCAGAAAACCAATCAACTAAACAGCAACAACCTTTAGCTAAGCTTTGAGCCATGACATTGTGTGCTCACCCAGGTCTGGACAGTTTTCAGTGATGTTCAATTTGTCTGCAGGCCTATTCCTAATATATATTCGAGTCCTAAGCTGTCTTTGCCCACATGTTCTGATTTGGATCAAAAGCATAAGCAGACCTGAAATTTTGCAGAGATGGTGGAAGGGAAAAGTGAGAAGCTAAGCAATAAATTGCTGCCAGGAAGGTTTTTTCAGTCTAGCTGTGTAAACAATTCAAGGTGCAAGGTGAAACATATTGTTTTCTTATTCCTCTGTCACACACCCCAAGTCTGCCAGTACACCTAGTGCTGCGTTTGAGGCAGAGGGCACAGGAGGTGCACGGTGAGGTGTTACTGTCTGCTTTATTCCAAGGGAAGAAGGTATGAAGGCAAAACAGGGTCTGTGTGTTTTTCCTGTCTCTGTGCTGCCCAAGCATGCTGCAGGCCCAGGAGCACGGCCCTGACATCCACACAAGACCTGGGGTTTGGATATGACCTTGAGATTCTGAAAAAGCACAGAAACTGGACACTTCCAGAAAGCAGACTGCAGCGTTTGAAAGCAGTGTTTGAAATCAAATCAACAGTGAGGCAACCAGTCCCGCTATTCACCTAAGAAATCTTGGCCTAGGGCTCCTTAGTATCTTTGTTTTACCACCATATGATGAAGATGCACTCAACTCATGGGATGTTCGGAGGCCTAAATAGTTAATGTCTGTGCAGAGCTTTGGGGCAGAGTGTTATTAGGAACCCATGTTGTTTTGCAACAGGGCACCTGCCCAAGTAAAGCACCTGCAGGTACTCCCATGAAAAAACAATAAATGCTGGGTGTTACACTGGCTCCCTTTAACTACTCCGCCGGTTTCAAATCGAGCTCTGCTCTTGGCATCTTATTCAGGCTCAGGATGTAGTCACAATTGCCTATTTAAAAGGCAAATCCACAAATACAATTAAAGAAAAGTACCTACAAAAAAAGGAGAGGGGAGGGAGAAATCAAGCTACCATTAAAATTAAATCCCAGAGAGTGATTTGTAAATAACATTCAAGGAGCTGAGAAAAGAAGTAAAGTAGGCCATTGGGAACCTAGTGTGGAAAAATAAATCCAATTAAACACTATTATCATATGTATTGCAAATGAAACTAGTGCTTGGATATGAAATTAAAGTTGCTGAGGCTGTTTGGGATGTAAGGTTTTGAGGAGTTTTCCAATTTTGGGTGTTCTTTCTTAGCAGAATTTTCAATGACAAATATTTTTATCTGATGGAAAACCCAGGGCTCTTTCTTTTTATGATTATTTTTATTATATATCCTTAAATTTCACAGGCAGGCAGTGTTAATTTTTTTTCATAGCTAGCCCTGTTTACAGCTGGGTTTGAATTAGTACCCCATTAAGCTAAATGATAAAGCAAAAACTGCAAGTGAGCAAGGCCAGAATTTCCATAGCAAATACCCCTCCTAATCAAGCTGCCAAGGCCATCCTGCATAGCTATAGTCAGCCTTTTAAAACACTTCCTCCTCTGTCTTTGAAGTTGTTATTTTTTTTCCTTTTACTGCTCCCCAGTGTCCTGAGACCATCTTGGTGTGACATCACTTTTGTGAGGAGCCTCCAGAACTTTGTGGTGCCAAATGCTGGGATATCTCCAGTGACCCAGGACACGCAAAGAGGATTTTGCAGAAGCAGAGTTTAAATACTCTGGACTTCATTTGTTTTCTGAAAGCCCCTACCAGCTTCTCCAATGTGGGTGTTCAGCAGAGATATTGGCACTTATCTCAACATTTGCTTTTACTTTGCTGTTCACCTTCAAAGAAAACTTGGCATAAAAAATTTCTTGTTAGACCTTTTTCTCACTATGAGTTGATGTTCTGAGATGCAGTCTTTAGCTCTCAAATAAGCTTCTCCTCAATAGCCAAAATCACAGCCTCCTCCATTTCCCTCGATTTTCATTTCTCTTAAGCCTTTCTAACACTTCCTCGCCTTGTGGGGTTTTGAGCATTAATTTAAAAGGAAGGTGTTTTGAGTTGAAGAGCACTGTAGTCATGCTACGCATTGCTATCATTAGCTAGCTGCTGTGGAAACATCTTGCTTTCAGGCAGGATGGAGACTCAGAAGCAGCCCATTCAACTAAACACATTGGACTTTAATTTGATGACTTTGTTTCTTAAAAGGCTGGTGGAGCCAAACTGTTTCATCTCTCAACACAATTGTCCCTGGTAAATTTTCCAGCCCTCCTGATTTTACTGCCAGGCACTCACCAATGGCCTGAAATATCTTCTGGGATGATGCCACATCATCACATCTTCCTGTCTGCATTGTGACATCAGGTTATAATGATCTGACTGCCACAAAGGAGGCCTTACTGCATCATCAGGTGGCTTTCCAAAATAATTTTCTTCTGGAAAAGGAGAATTTGCTCATTCCACACTACACCTGCCAACAGCAGGGCACGTGAGATCATTGTTGAACCTCAAATGGCTCTGTCACAATTGCAATGCTAGCTCCATCTCTGCCCTCCACTGTCCCTTGGCCTCAGCCCTTTGAACACAGACTCCCTCCCTCGTGATTGTGACCTAGTGTCCACATCAGAATGGTTTAGCCGGACTGATGGGCTTAAAAACCCACAAGTCTTCTCAGGAGACTTGTGATAAGGGCTTACCACAGATTAACCAGGGCCTTTCTCAGCATGGTTATCTTGAATGCCCTGGGACCCCCGCAAGGGAGATACAATGTTTCTCAGAGAGCAGCATGTCGAGAACTTGTCTGTGGGCCATCAAGTGTGCCGGTCCTTGGGGCCTGATCAGGAGTCCAGTCATGAATCAGTAGGGTGGCAAAAGATTTATAGCAATAGCCTGTTAGTAACTGGAGGAGGGAGAGGGAAAAGGAGAAAGAGCAGTCCTGTCTTTCTGCCAAAATGCACTCTGATCGGAGAATGACCCTGTATGGCTGTAGCTTGTAGCTAGTCTCCATTTAGCTGTAGCCAATGTAGCCTGTACTGTCACTAATGCCTTCAACAGGTGGGTGGGAGCTGGGGGAAAGGAGAAAGAGATGTTCATTTGAGTCTCATGACCAGAGTGGGAAACAGAGAGCATCTTTTTTTCTAATACTGTACCAGTCCTCTTCCCTCCCTGTGGAGGCCCTAGCTGTGGAGAAGAGAGCTCATCTGCTGCAGCAGTCACCTCTACCCATCCCTGCTCCTGTTTCACTTTCTCTAGAGCATGACCCTGTCAGTCCTGCTGAGCGGGCAGTGGGGTCTGCTTTGGTGAAAGGATGAGCATCTGAATATTTCAAAGCTAAGGAGAGATGCATGGGGGAATACATCTGAGAGTACAGACTGTAAAGGGTTAACATGTTATGGGGGTTTGCTGACTAGGCACTGGTGTGGGACCAGTCCACAGAAAGCAGTTCTCCCAATACGACATGGCCAGCTAAAGACCCCATCCATCTCTGGAGTCCTCTTCACCCAGGTCACTGGGTGCTCTCTCAGCTGGGCTCCAAGAAGGGCCCAGTGACAATTAGTTGTCAGAGCTGGGGAAACCATACCATAAACAGGCCAAAACAGCCAGTCTTGTCCTATCATGATCCTGACATAGAAACTACCATCAGAGGAAAATAATGGCCATCAGGACCAAGTGCAGGAGGGCATGTTTGGAGCCAAGGGCATGTCTGGTATTTCCATAAATTCTGAGGTATTCAGAGTCCATAGTTCAGCTGTACTCACCACTCTGCAGTGATATGTGCCTGACTGCTTGGAGCACGCCTCTCTCTTCCCTGAAAGTCAGCTGAGCCTCGAACATCAGCACATGATAATGCCTATGGCCCTAGGAGGGAAGCAGAACTCATTGTTCTCCTTGGTCCTCGCTGATGGTATCCAGCCAGATTTTCCAAAGAGCTCATTCTCCATTTGGTGAGTGGAGAAGGGGGTGGCTCTGCAGGGCGGATGCTCAGGCAGTCCAAGCGTCTCTTGTTGCTTGAGTTCAACATCTGTCCCTGCCACATCTGCAGGCTGGGACTGCATTGGGTGCTAAGTCTACAGGATTTTCCGGCCAAGGGAACAGGAAGGACAAGACATGGTGAAGGCAGAAGGGCAACGTCATATTAATTGCTTCTTGCTGTTTCATAGGTACCAGGCAAGGAGTGGCATTGTATCTTTTTTTTGACCACATGGTTAAAAGTGAATAAAATCAAAGTCAGAGGTGATGATGGTGGCTTTGAAAAAGGGAAGTAGAGATGAAGGTGGTAGAAACATCTTAGGGAAAAGAGAAATGCTGACAATTATTTCTGTTACAGCTACTAGCATTGCTTGATGGATTTTTCTGGATAGCAACAGACAGATTCTGTTTGCTGAGATTGCTTAAAACAAATAAAAACCAGTCTGCTTCTTCCTCTCCCCCAAAAAAGCATAAAGAAAAGAAACCAGCTTTCTTAAAGAAAAAAGAGAGACACAAGGGGAAAGAAGGAGAAATAGCTTTATTGCTTGATCTGTTTTTGTACTTTTTGTTCATTAATTTTAATTTAGATTGATTTATTCCAAAATGAGCCCTGGGTTGCATATATTTGCATAACCCTCTCCAGTAGCAATGCTGTGGAGAATCCAGCAAGTGAGGGAGAGCAGCAGCAGAGGGTAGGAACTGAGACTGGAAGTCCCAGAAAGATATTCCTCTGAGCTGGGCTCTTGCATTGGGATAGGGAAGGCATTTCAAGGTCTGTTTAGTCACAGGTGTGGCTTTGCATGCATGCAGAACAGCCCTGCAAAACTGAGGTCGCGGCACAGCAGTCAGGTGGGAGAGTGGAGGTTGGGCGAAACCAGTGGGGAAGAAAACACACAACTGCGCTGCAGAGATTAGAAACAAACCTGTGGAAAAGCAACTGCCATGAAAAATCAGTTGTCCGGTAGGGACAGTGATAGTGTCAGTGGTGTAGCATGGACAGATTACCCTGCAGAGCAGAGCTCGGGCAGGCTATAGCCCTCCTGGGACAGATATCCTCAGCTCGGAGGATATTCTTAGCCTGATGCCATCTGTATGTTAGATGAGTTTCTGAAGCCATCAACTGGACCTTTCTCCTTAGAGATGATGAAGGCAACTTATACCCACTGCACAGCAAGTGTACCTAAATCCTTGCTCTCTCCCTCTCTGTAATTCTCATGTTGAGCTGCCAGCCCAGCTGACTGGAACCGAAGCGCAGAGGGCAGCGAGGAGGAGGATGAAGAACAGCCACTGTTGTCCTGATTTAATCCTTAAGCACACAAAAAATTCCTCCCACCCCTGAAAGAAAATGACCAAAGAGTAATTCCCACCTTCATCCTCCTCCTCACCCTTCCTTTTCCAGTGTAAACCACTCAAGAATTTGCCTAACAAATTGGCCTCCCCTCTGGTTATTGTCCCAAGTGAACAGTCTCTCCATTCACTAACCCATGACGGTAAGTTGGTTTGGGAAGCAGCAGGTTTATCTTCCCAGCTCAGGCACTGCACCGGGCCCGCTTGTGAACCGGTTGCCATTCAGTGTCTGCTCTGCTGTTGATAAAGCACATTACACATGGCTGGGCTTGCATGATTAATACAGCTGTCTAAGCGCTCTCTCTAAAAACAAAAACAACCGGGAGAAGGGGGGTGTGGGATTTGGGATGGAGGGGGTGCACAGGGAAAAAGCCAACCATTCTGAAGAAATCAGGCTTGCAGAAAAAGCAGAGCGCACCTGGCAGTCCTCCCTCCCGTGGGCAACCAGGTCTGTCAGCAGAGCTCCCCTGCAACAGGGAGAGGCAAGGTGAGCAAAGGAGAAATGCACTTGGGCCTTCCCCACCATCGCCTGCATGTCCCTCTGTGGTCTGGGGAATGAGTGCATGGACAGGAGGAAGGGGTGAGGCCGTGGAGAAGGATGTGCAATAACCAGCATAAGCTTCAGTGAGGTCTGGCCAGGCAGTCTCTACGGTAGGTATCACAGATATATGCATGCTCAATGATGGACGAGTGCACTCCTGAGCCAGGTCACCTTATGCACTGTACATGCACATCCCATGCTTGGAGGCACATCCCACAGCCACCGAGCAATTTCCACACACCCTAGAACATCTAAAGGATGAACTGAAGTGGCTACAGGCATCTTTTCCATTGTCACAACTCATCCAGCTGAAGGCCAGTTCAGCTCTTCCTGTGCAAGCTGTAGTAACTTTCACTTTTTAATTAGTGGTCTGGGAATGGGCTATGGGAAGCTACTGTGGCTTTCTGCTCCAGCTTTCCCTGTGCCTGGGGCATTATATCCAGAATTGCACTGTTAGGGCGTTAAGGTGACCAGGCGTCTCACTCTGGAATTGCACACACACATTCACACATCCGTACTTGGATGAGAACTGAGGGTGGCACAAAGCAGTATTTATTTAAACTACATGCTTTAGAGATGTATACCAGTCTGTGGGCCTGGTGGCACCATGCTGCAGTTGCTATCAGAGAAGGATAGGATGGGCAGAGGCAGCGATACAACTGGATTTCAGTACCAGAGCAACCTCTAGCATGCTAGTCGCACTCCACCCTCATTTAGTTCTACTTCAGTCTCCCAGTCACCCCTTGGCACGTCCAGCCCTCTTCATTTATGCTCACAGCCACTCGAGTCTTTCTCGTGCCAAATATCTAGCAAAACTTGTGGAAAACCATCGCAGGGATGAAGTGAGTAAATAGGCAGACATAAAGCTGATGAAAATATTAATTTTTCAAGAAGTTCCAGAGCCTCTGGTTAGCAAAGCTGCTTCCTAGGGCTGTGTGTGCTCTAGGTGAGGATGGCTATGCTGTTTGTTCCATATTGAGACAGCAGACTGTGTGCTGATGTCACCTTTGGTCTGCTGTGCCATACACATATGCTTGAGAAATGCAAACGCAAGGGATTGCTGTATTCTAGGAAAGTGGAAAGCAGAGAAAGCTCAGACTTTCCCTGTGATGGACCCTGAAAAAGTCTGTGATATGTTGTTGTTTTTTTTTTTTTTTTGATGTTTTGCTTATAAGATGAGAGTATTCAATGAATTGTTTGAAGAGAAAGCAGTTTTAAGTAACTGATTTTGCATCAGTAGTTTGCCAAGTCCTGTTTTAGAAAAAAAATGTCTTCCAGCTGCTAGTGGAATAGAAAGGGTGGGAGAACTATTTTTCAGCTATGAGAAAACCTTGGAATTTTTTGATATCTACAGGACAGATCCGGTGATAAAAGATCTGTATAACCTTGCAATGTAAGTGGTCTTCTACTCACCACCAGCCTTACTGGTAAGGATAACAGTTCAGTTCTAAACAAGGAGTACTGTAAACCAGCTCCAGGATAAATGGTGTAAGCAGCCATCTCTTGAACGCCACGACCTTCTCAGAAAGACACTGAGAAATACAATTTCAGGGGTATTCTTTAGACCTCGGGGAAGGATGGGTGCACTGCATTACAGAATGAATCTTCACTAAGACATGAGGTATGATAGATGAATACTTAGTACACTATGAATGAGCTCCAAAACATGGGGAAGAACTGTTCAGTGCTGAAAAAGCATGAGCAAATTCTGAAATACATTAAACCATGTGCTAAGATTGATGGACACCAGAGACATTTCCTTAATCTTGTTGGAGAGTTGCTGGAGGGCATCCTCCTGAGTTTACATAGCGGTACTTCCAGCCTCTAGAAAAGCCAGCCTATTGCCTCTGCAGTCACTGTCAAGTTTTAATTACAGGAGCAGAACCAGTAGTGAGAATGGGGTACAAGCAAGTAATGAACAAAATAGTTTCAACATTAAGAACAGGGAGTGAAAAATTCTGTCTTCTTCTCAAAGGATAGAAGGGGGGACACAGGAAAGTAGTAAGAAAGAAGCCCCAAATGAACCCTAGTAAGTAGAAGCTGCTAATCCCTAAAGCCTCAGAGTAGAGTGCAAAGCCCTGGAAGAAAGAAATTAATAACTTTGAAAGTATGACCTTGAAAATGGAATTAACAGTATTCCTCCCTTTTAAGCCTTCATGATAATAAAGATTTCATCTTCTGAAGCCCTGGCAAGAGAGTCAACAGACTAGAAAAATTACTTCCTGCAGAGGAGCTGGCAAGTGTAAAACCTAAGACCCCTGCAGGCCCCGGGAAGTAAGATGACAGAGAGAGACCTGTATGGTGCACATCCTCTTTCCTTTGCACCTTCTCCTTGAGAGGTGTGGGTTGTTTGCTTTTTTTGTTTGGTTGGTTGTTTTTTTGTCATTCCTCCCTCATTTTTGGTCCTCTTCTTTGCTCAAGAAGCAGGACTCAAGCCTTCACTGTAAGTAGAGTCAGGCTGTCAAAAGCAGGAAGCCCAGAGCCACTCAGGCTGGAGAGCACTTGGAAGAAGAGCAGGCCTGCTCTACTTGGTTTGCAATCATTCCTTCCTTCCCATCACAGACAAGTCCTTCTAACCTTCCCCATGTCTCCTCCTGGCCTCACATCCATGTAGAAACTCATTGGGGCTGACTGTCCTCTTACACCAGATTTTGCCTCGCATTCTTTGACAGAATCCCAAGGGCAGATTCCCCAAGCAAATAAGGACCCTGTAGCCCTCTGCTACCCTTTGAAACTTCTCTGTGGGCTCTTCTTCATCAGCACTGCAGATCTGTCAAACCCTGGAGTCCCGTTAATGTAAAGAAGAGAAAAACTGACACTCGCTGTCTCTTTTTCTATCTCCATTTTGGTTTACTCAGATGATGGGACCCAGGATGCAGGAGAATACTGTAGATTGACAAATGTGGGTGTGAAATGTATTGATGGGTGGATGATTTTTTTCCCTCTGGGTGTGGACCAGTAACACATCTGCTTTCTGCTTGTATCTCAAATGACCCTTTTTAAAGGTCTGTTTTAGGAATCTTGAAAGGCATAGGTTTGATTTCTGCTGGTGGTGATTATGTTGCTCACAGCATTTGGAGACATGCCTCTGGGCAACCAAGAGGACTCGTGGATTTGCTTCAAAGTCTGACCTAGTTTGTATGTTCAGCAAGGATTACGTGGCATGGCACAGCCGCTGTCCCACTCTTTTACAGGCCCCTTCAGGGGTGCTATCAGTGTTTCAAATGGGAGCTGAAGGGAGTGAGGGGAGAGAAGGGAGAATAACATTCTGGAGGAAGTAAGAATGGGCTAGAAACATCACCACCACTCCCTGCAACCTCTGCTTCTTGCTGCTGTAGTGGGTAGATATCTTGCTTTTGGTGGGGATGACAAACCAGAAGATCAGATCAGATCTGCCCCACTCCCCACCCTCCCCAGCAGTTTTACCCAGGATACTGCTGCATAGTGGTCGTGGAGAGATGCAGACAGACACAAAAGCGTGGCCACATTGGGCTGCCTCAGGCAAAAGTGTCTCAGAGCATGCAGAGCTGGCACCCTTTCCTTAGCGTGGCCCTGTGGGGGCTTTGCTGTGCAGGATCCCAGGGTGGGAAACGACCTGTTAGAGAGCAGTGTAGGGGAAAGGGACTTGTGGTTCCTGGTGGACAGCAGGATGACCGTAAGCCAGGACTGTGCCCTTGTGGCCAGGAAAGCCAATGGCATCCTGGCGTGTATTAGAAGGGGGGTGGTTAGTAGGTTGAGAGAGGTTCTCCTTCCCCTCTACTCTGCCCTGGTGAGACCGCATCTGGAATATTGTGTCCAGTTCTGGGCCCCTCAGTTCAAGAAGGACAGGGAACTGCTGGAGAGGGTCCAGTGCAGGGCAACAAAGATGATTAAGGGAGTGGAACATCTCCCATGTGAGGAAAGGCTGAAGGAGCTGGGGCTCTTTAGTTTGGAGAAGAGGAGACTGAGGGGTGACCTCATTAATGTTTATAACTATGTAAAGGGTGAGTGTCAGGAGGATGGAGCCAGGCTCTTCTCGGTGACAACCAATGATAGGACAAGGGGCAGTAGGTTCAAACTGAAACACAAGAGGTTCCACTTAAATATGAGAATAAACTTCTTTACAGTGACGGTGACGGAGCACTGGAACAGGCTGCCCAGGGAGGTTGTGGAGTCTCCTTCTCTGGAGACATTCAAAACCTGCCTGGACACATTCCTGTGTAACCTCATCTGGGTGTTCCTGCTCTGATGGGGCGTTTGGACTAGATGATCTTTTGAGGTCCTTTCCAATCCCTAACATTCTGTGATTCCCGCAGGTGTGTGCAGCCACCAACCCTGCGTGTCGCTGCCAAGCATCGCTGTGCCCGGCCCGGAGGCTTTGCTGAGGGTTTCAGAGCCAGGCTGGCTCAGCCCACCGTAGTTTGGGATTTTTTTCTTGGCCTTCGGCTGCCACCTCGCGGGGACGACGCGATTTGGCGGCAGCGGCCGCTCCCCCGGCTCCGCACGCCTGCGCTGCGGCTCCTGCCGCAGGTTTGTGGCCAAGCACGGCCGGACGGAAGGGCAGCGAACGGCCCGGCGGGCAGCAGGGATGCGAAGCGGAGCCTACCCGGGGGGAATGTGCCAACCAGGGAGTTTGCGCAGGGCACCCTGGAGGGCGAGTGTTGTACACCCACATGCCACCGTGCTTGCAGCATCCCTTCATGTACTGCTTGTGCCTCTTGCATCCCTGTTTGTTGGCATTTGAGCTTCACCTGACACCACATCCATGCCTAAGCAGCTCTGTAGGAATCCACACTTTTTCTCCTGTATGTTTGACCCGACCCAGGCTGGTACTGACTCCTTGCCTGTGCATTTCTGGTATTAACTCCCTCTTCCCATAAACACCATCATTCCCCTGTACCGGCTTCTGTCCCTTCATCCCTGCTTCCCCATGCCTGATCTGGGTTTAATTTCTTCTCTTCATCTCCCCTTCTCTCAGGACCTGTTCTTGTTACCTATCCAACCAGCATGCTTACATTAGCTCCTACATTTCCACATTCCTTACCCTGGCTTACACGTACCACTCTTGTCCTCTTCAGTGTCCTGAGCCCAGCATGCCCATATTGCCGTTTCAGTTGAAGACCTTCCCTGGTATCGTTTCCTGTACTGCAGCCCTGCATTGGTACAAGCGTCAGGATCATCATATCGCCTCAGTCCGTATTTTCCCCTTCTTAAACACCTCACCACAGTGGCCTTTTCCTGTGCCTCTGACCTGATACAATCTTCCTCCCATATTTATCACCTCTTCATGCAGCAAACAACTCCAAATGGGCACTATAGGCTTTGAGGGGCCAACGCCAGCTGTGAGGCAGGGTGTGTGCAAGCCTACCAAACAGCTTTCTGACCTTGGCCACTGCTGCCAAGTTTGAGTTGCAGTGCCTTGTAGCACTATAAATTCAAGGCTTGAAGGCAGGGAGAAAAAGAGCCCTTTTATTCATCCCACAAAGGTCAGACCTCAGAAGTCTGCTCCCTTGTCAGTGATTTCTGCAGGTACCTTCATCTCTGGAGGCTGAGCTTGTGCCATGGAGGATGCACCACTGGAGTCTCAGTGACTTTAGGCCTTGGTAGGACATCATACCAAGTCCTCTTACAACTAAATTGTGCTCTCTTCAGCCACCTGGGTAGCATCCACTGAGGGCTCAGTAGTAACTGTGCCCAGGTTTGGTGGGGAGACTTGCAGGTCTGCGATTCAGGACTTGAGCATTCAGTGGCCACCAACGTCTTGACACTGGGTAGCTTCTTTCTTAACAGTTTCCTTGAAAAAAGCTCATCTCTGTCTTTCATAGGGAGATCTGAACACACCCCAGCTAATTCTTCACACACTGAGCAGTTTCCTTAGCCTGGCTCTCCTGTGTAGTCAGCAGGGGAGACTGCAGAGCAAGGAGTGACTTGAGACAGTTTTAATCCAGCCAGTTCAGGTAGCAATTAGTAAAGGGCAGCGTTCCAGGCTTCCTGTTAATGCCAGAGTCCTAAAGTCACAGCAGAACACCACACCCAAATCTGATGTGTGGCTTTAATATCATCACTGCTGGCAGCTGACTGCTACTGTGCTCCTTAGAAGTTTGGGGAGGTTGTGGCTATGGAAGTCTTCCGGCAATCCTGAAGTGACTGGGCAAGTTCCTGTAAGAAAAAAAAAAAAAAAGAGTCTGTCAAGGAGTGCAGCTTCTGCTGGCTCAGGATGACTCCGAAGCACCTGAATCAGACTGATACGGTACCAACCTGGCCATGTGGTGCTCCCACCTGGCCCCCACTCAGTACCCGCAGGGCACAGGACTGAGGGTTAGACAAGACCCTTCAACTGACCCAGTACAGTTGGTTTTGTGATACGCTCCTTTTGGATGCATACTGGTTTTGGGGAAGAGCGCAGCTCTTGGCTTTGCAATCGTACCATGGTTTGCTGTGAACATAGGACCCTGCTTTTCCTCTCTTTCTCCACCATCTCACCCAAGCCTCTCCACCTTTCTTACTCTGGCTTTGCATACACCCTTCAAAGAAGTAGGAGTACTTCACGAGCCATCACACATACATGCAAAAAAAAAAAGCTTTACAGCTATACAGTGCAAACTAGCACATATACCCATGTCCTCCATAGTGAAACATGGGCTAATGTAGCTTGCAGCCCTCCGGGGAGGAGCAGGTTTAGCAAGCCCAGCTGTGCTGCACTAGTGGTATGGGGGGTGGGAGAGTAAAACCTGTGAAAGGCCAAAACGCTGACCTACGGAGGTGGTCCCAGCAAAGTCATTCAAGATGTGTGAAGTCTGTGGGGACCTCTTCCCCATGGGTGTTGAAGTGAGATAGTTTTGTGTAGCTATTTACCTTTTTCTGGAAGACCTGCACTGTTGCAAGGCTCTGAGCCAAAGCATCTGAGCAGAAAATTGTTCTGAGGGACAGTCACTGGTTTTCTTTCTTTACAATTAAAATAGACTTTTTTTTCCTTCTCAAGCCTTGGTCTCAGACACAGCAGAATTATTTTGGCTGTTGCTCTTCCACTTAAAAGAAAATAAAATCAGCCCAAGGCAAACACCCAGCATGGGATCATCCCACCTGCCCCACTGATGCTTGTAAAGTGCTATGCAAACAGGACCTTATAATGGGAAAGGTCAAGCAGCCTTAGTAGCAGCGGGTGCCACTGGCTCTGCATAGAATGCTGGCAAAGCTCTCGCAGCACAGACAAAGCAGCAAACTGCAGACAGGAGCGTGCAGCAACTCTTCCACTTCATGCTATGTGGAAGAGTTTGTTTGCCTGCAGGAGGGTCAGACACTGGGTGAAATCACTGAAGTCCCACACTGGAGCGCCTCACTGCCCCTTCTACATCCCCACTCAGAAGTATGAAGTTGTCCCAGAAGTGTCAGGAAAAGACCCCCGGGGCCTCTCTGTGCGAGACTGGTGTGCAAGGCACTGCACGCAGGTGGGCAGAAGCAGTGAGGTCATGGTGGCATGGCTCTGGTTTTCCCATGGTTACATTTAAGGACACAGCTAGGCTTACCCTGCCTTGGGAAGCGGAGTGGGATGGGGGCTGTACCTGATTCCCTTCAGCCCTGAGTGAGTTGCAGGTCTCTAAATCTCAGCCAAGCCTACCTTGTGCCATGACACCAATGCAGACCATTCAGGCTGACTGCATGTCACAGACGAAGACTCAGAAACGTGGGGTGCAGTGTCCTATGAGGCTGTTGCATAGTTAATCACTGTGGCAAGGATCCACCTGCAACTGCACTGGATATCTAAATGTCTCACTATTTGGAGAATGGATGGAAAGTGCATTTGTTTTGCCCTTGCCAAGTTTCAGTCTGATTTGATTAATGCAATTTGACTCGGTCAGCCGCTTGGGGTCTGGAGTCCCTTAAGGGTTTATTTGTGAAACGCTGCCAGATATTCATATTGACTCATCATCATCAGAAAGCCAATTTCCTTCGCTGGCCGCGCTGGAAGAAAATCCCCTACAAAGCTATTGCGTGGTCGTGAACTTCACAGCGATGCCAAACTGCAGAGGAATTATTAGCCTGGGAGTTTAGATTGCAGAGAGAACTCCCCAAGCACAGGCTCAAGGTCACATAGGTGGGAGACTGCAGAGAAAGTGCCACTTGTTCACCAAGGCCCCTTATGGCCGCTAAAAGGGTCGCTGCTTCGCTTTTAGCATCGGCGAGCGCGCACTTTGCTCAGCGCGGCGGTGGCGGAGCGCTGAGCAGAGGGGCCGGGCGCGGTAACCCGAGTCCGTGCCCAGGGCAAGTGGGGCAGGGGAATGCAGCCGGGTCGCTCCGGGATTTGCTGGGGATCCCGGGGATGCTCCCTCCCGTGGCGGCGGCGGGAGGCGCGGCCAGTACCGGGCGGCTCCGGGAGGCGGCGGTGCGGCCGCCAGGGGGCGGCGGAGTCCGCGGCGTGGCCGCTGCTGGAGCGGGGGGCGGGGGTGCCGGTGCCTGCAGGGGGGATGTACCTGTGTGTCCGTGTCATGGGGGGGCTGTCCGAGGGGTGGGGGGCAAGGGGGTTGTTTGCATGTGTGCGGTGTGTGTGGGTGTGTGGGTGTGTGAGTGTGTGGAGGTGTGTGTGTGTGTGTGTGCGCGCACTGTTTGTTTGGGGGGTGGCTGTGGCTGTCGGTACCCACTTGGGCAGGTACATATGAAGGGTCTGGAGCACAAGTATTATGAGAAGCAGCTGGGGCTGTTTAGCCTGGAGAAAAGGAGGCTGAGGGGAGACCTTGTTGCTGTCTACAACTATCTGAAAGGAGGTTGTAGCATGGAGGGTGTTGGTCTTTTCTGCCAAGTAACAAGTGATAGAATGAGAGGAAATGGCCTCAAGTTGCACCAGGGAAGGTTCAGATTTGATATTGGGAAAAACTTCTTAACAGAAAGGGTGGTCAGGCATTGGAACAGGCTCCCCAGGGAAGTGTTTGAGTCACCATCCCTAGAGGTGTTTAAAAGACGTGTGGATGAGGTTCTTAGGGATGTGGTTTAGAGGTGGACTTGGCAGCATTAGGGTAATGGTTCGCAGAATTGTAGAATGTCCTGAGTTGGAAGGGACCCACAGGGATCATCGAGTCCAACTCCTGTCACTGCCTATGACAACCTCACAGTTCACACCATGTGTCTGAGAGCATTGTCCAGTCTCCTCTTTAATACTGTCAGGCTTGGGGCCATAACTATGTCCCCAGGGAGCTTTTTCCAGGACTTTGTGATCTTAAAGGTCTTTTCCAACCAAAATGATTCTGTGGTTCTATGTGGATGCATGCACCTGTGCGGCTAGGTGGGTGTGCTTGCAGGTGTGCATGGGTGGAATGGTGAATGTGCAGGTGTGTGGCGAGGTTGTGCCTGTGCACATGTGGGTGTTGGGCAGCACGCACATGAAAAACATGTGCTGCTGCAGGGGGCTGGTGCACTCCCTCCAGCATGGACATTAACCCTGTGGTGTGTGGGTGCCTCAGCTCCCGCATCATTGGCGCACACAGTGCACAGCAGCACATACATGCACACGCATATCATGCAAGCACACGCTGTCACAGCCAGCCAGGCCACAGCATGGCTGTTTCGAGGTGTGGGTGGCTAGGGAAGAAGACTGAAAGTATAGAGTGAGTTGAAAACAGGTACTATTTCTTGCACAAAATCTCACTCAAAGATGAATGTTTTATTTTCTGCTAACATTTTCACTCTTTTGATTCTGCTGCAAGACCCAGAGGGTTATGTGCAGGAGCTTGCGGCAGCTTTGAGCCACACCAGGTCCCAGGGCTCCCAGTCAGCTTGACATGCTGCCCGGCACCCACGCAGCTGCACACAGCCCGTTGATACACAACTGCTGGCATTTGCATGAGCTGTTGTGCACAAGACAGTCAGGACTGCACATGGAAAGGCTTCTCTGGCCAGCCCCGCCACCTCACTGGCACATGCAGGGAGCTTAGCAGGGAAACCACGGGGACATATAACTCACATAACTTTTCAGCTGTGGAGGTGGGAGTCTTGTCTTGTCAGATACCCTCAAGCTTACTCACACAAGCTCAAGCAGAGCAGAAAGCTGTGTGACCCTCTCCCAAGTCCTTCATCACACTGTGCTTTGTGTGTCCTCTCTTATACCTAGTTATTGCAGAAGCTCATCTCTTACCATACCGTACCGCACCATACCATACCATACCATACCATACCATACCATACCATACCATACCATACCATACCATACCATACCATACCATAGTCCTATCCCACACCACTCCCCAAGCACACAAACCACATATGTATGTGTTACACACAAGTCCATCCATTTGTTAGACAGTATTATATTTTAGCCAAATAGTAAAAATGTGATGGTGAAAACATTTTGTGGGCAACACACCCCGCTTGGTATGTTCTTGATTGTTTGTTAGGCCAGAGGAGTCATGTTTTGGGACTTCTTCACCATCAAAATGAGGTGCAAATGCTCCCAAACATCCTCCCCGTAATCATTTGACCATCGAAGATGCTTTCTCTGACACATAGGTCAGCTACGTATAGTAGCTGAACTTGAATTTTTTCCTGAGCTCAGAGAGGGAAATAAGTTCCTGTTGCCAAAATAAAAGTGAAAAAACAGTACTGTAGGATTTGTGTGACAAAAAATGAGCAGGGAATAACAAAAAAAAAAAAGAAGCCATAGATGGAATATAAATTTTCTACACAATTCAGGACATACTTATCTAATAATGAAAGAACAGCATTGGGGCACAAACAGCTGATCTAGTAAATGATGGGCTACATTAGGAAGAAATCACGCAAATGAAAGTGCTACAGAATTTCAGGGGCCCTGGGGACATCCTTCTTGGATTTGCTGCCTCTTAGCCCCTAGCTGGAGTTTTAACAGCGACTGTGCTGCTGAGCAAGCTTGTGACACCCATGCACCCTGCAGAAAGGGGCTTTTTGCCCAGTAAACTCTGCAGGTTGTGAGAGAGGATAACTGCACTTCAGTCCCATAGGGTTCTCCTAGGCAGGGGGCTGCTTTATTTGGCTCTCCCCTGTCATTAGAAATAGCTCTTCTTGGTGGTAAAGCACATCTTTGTTCTTCCATAGCAGGATCAGTTCCAACACACAGACTCATCTTCATCTCCGCGCTTCGGCATCTTCCTGCACCCCTTATGTGTAAAGCACTGCATATACATACACACATATATATATGTAGACATACATATGCATATGTATGTGTACATACATCTGTACATGCATGTGTACATATAAATGTACATATATGCATACACCTATGTGTACATATACATATAATAATATATATTATATGCATTCTTATAGATACAGCATGAATTGATGACACCACAACCATGTACACCTCCCTGCTCCACTGTAAAGAAAAGGTTGCCAAGGCTTAGTATTGCAGGGTGAATTTAAAACAGCACTGCTGCCTTTAAAGCCGTCCAAAAAAGGGGACCCATAAATGAGGGGATGAATGAGAAGATGTCAGGAATGTTAGCACTTAATATTCCTGGAGCGAAGCTGCATTATTTGTTGCTGCGGCAGAGCGCTCCTCCCTGCCCCCTCTGACAGACCCCTGTGCATGCGTGCACACACACATGCAAGTCCATTTCCCACCCTTATGAAAAATTAACCTCCCCAGCACACGCCGCGCCCTTGCCACATAGGTGTCATGCCATAGGGCCATAAACGCAACAGCGAAGCCTTCCTCTGCCCCAATTAAGAAATAAATAATTGCAGCACAGCCCCTGGGAGGGGAGGCGTCCGCTGGTTGGGTCCATGTTTTATTGATCAGACTGCTGTGATGAATCAGCCCCCGCAGAGCCGGTGTCTGGCTGCAGACAGGCACTGGCCACTGCACAGAATTACAACGAGCCCTGGAGTCCAGGGCCACCGCCTGGCAGTGGAGCCGGGAGGTGCGGGGCTGGTGGCTGGGGCTGCCCCACGTGGAGGTGTGAGCCGTGCCCTGATGCCAAGTGGCCAGCAGCTCCCAGCCAGAGGCACAGCGAGGGATGGGATGTGGTCAGCAGCCGGGGTTGAGCCTTCCTGCTTGCTCCAGGGCCTGTTTCTCCAGCCTGGGTGTTGCCCATGGAGAGGAGCACGCCATCAGCAGGTTGGGTGGGAGGGGAGGATGCTGAGGAGCTGGGGGCAGGAGGCTGCAGCTGACCTAGATGGAGGCTCACCTGAGTGGGAAGGTGAGCAGCCTGTGCAGCCCTGGCACCCTGCTGCAGGAGCAGCCCAGGGGCAAAGTGTCGTGTTCCTCTGTTACCCCCATCTCACCCAGCCGTGTGCAATCTTGTCCTCTCATCCGTGTGTAATCTTGTCCTCTTTTCTCTCCCTTCTCGCACTCTGCAGGACCCGGCACAGGGAGAGTAGACAACGGCTCCATGAGTTTGGCCGTCCCACTGTGGCTGCTGGCAGCGTCCCTGCTCTGCCTACTCAGCAAATGTTAATACAAATCAGAATTAAAAATAATAATAATAATAATAATAATTAATAATTAAAAAAGAAACCCGACACGACAACAACACCACACAAAACAAAACGCATTATACAGGAGACAGAGCGAAGAGAGGGGAGAGAGAAAAAAGGGGTGGGGGGAGAGAGATAGAGGACTGTTTCTTTCACAACTTTTGTGTGTTCAGGAGAGAAGAGGGGGGAGAGGAAAAAATACAGCAAAGAAGAATCAGCAACATTTAATCCAAAATCCTACAAGCCGGCTGTCAAGTCACCAACCGTCTAGGAGGCAACATGAAGTGAGGGAGAAAATGGGGACCAGCAAGGATCGTGTCACGGGAGGATGGTGCAACATAAACAATCCAACAAAACCTGCAAAGCTAATCGAACAGATGCTTTTTCTTTTCTCTCCTCTTTCCTCTTTTCCATACTCCCTCACCTCCCTTCCTTCCTCCTCTTTCTTTCTTTTGTGGAAAGAGGTCTTTGCTTCGGTGTCTACAGCCACTTATCTTTTTTGGATGCCCTGGGTCATTTTTGTGAGCCGATGCTCAGACAATTCATACTTCTGAAAACAAAAAAACAAACAAAAAGCCACAAACCAGAGCAAGTCACCTGAAGCTCTCTGCACACTGGTGTCCTGTGAAGAACCCCTTCCTCTCTTCACTTTACCCTGTGCTCCTGTGCATCCAGCCCTTGCTAAACACCTTCGTTCCTGTCCCCTCCTTCATGCAACATCATGCTCACTGGCCTGAACTAAAGCTGTGTCAAGTCTACTGAAAAAATACTTTTATTTTAATCCTCTTCCTCTCCTCCTTCAAGTCGACCAGGTGTCTTTCTCCCGTATATGCCTGTGTGAGTGCGTGCATGCATGTGTGTGTGGCTCTCGCTCCGTCTTCTCTCTCTTTCTCTCTTTTTCTTGCTCTCTCTAAGCATGCAAAAGGAACAGTCCATGTGTACATATGCTCATCCTGCTGTAGATAATGTCCTGGCTTGTAAGTGTGAGACAAGATGCTGAGAGATCACTTGAGCAGAGAAGAGGGGTGAGGAGAGAGGGGCAGATGCAACACAGGTTCCCATGGTGTCTCCTCTTCAGTGGCCTCACTGGCTTTTGACTCCTGGCCACCTAGCTTGCAAGAGGCAGTCTGCAGCCTTGTTTAGCATTTCTTTTTTCTCTTCCACCTGCAACTTGTCTGGCTGTCAGCCTTCAAGTACCAGCACAGCAGCCCCTGCTACACATGAGTTCTTGCACACATGCATGGGGGTGTGCACATATGTGCATTTGTCCAAACAAGCAGAAGAAACCAGGACTGGCCTGCAGCACTATGGAGTACAGAATGTGGCCGTCACTCTTCATGGGGAGGGGAGGCTGGACTGGTGAGATGTGAGTGATGAGACCTTGGACATCACGGAGCAGGCATTCCTGTAGGTATAGTGCTTGCGTAGGAATGATGCCTCAACATGAAATCCACAATCTGGTTGTTCCTAACCATTTTGGTAGTCATGTTGTTCTTACTGTCCTCCGTGTTATAAAATGCTCTGTAAGAGTGAGTGTGTTTGTGTGTGTGTGTGTGTGTGCACGTGTATGTGTGTATTGTATGACACTGCTACTACAAAGCTCACTTTGCAAATTCCACATTTGAAAGAAGTTGGGTCAGAAACTGTCCAGGACCTGTGAATGTAAGAAGAAAAACAAATGTCAGGTCCAAAATCCTGGGCTTATAAAGAAGGAGCTTCAAGTATTGCAGCAAAGAAGTAGGCAGCATGATTCCCCTTGCTCTTCTCTTTTCTCATATGAACGGTGCTGATCTTGCTGGAGAGGGCTGTCACTTGCCATCACCCTTCCCATGGCAGAATCACATGCAGAGGTGCCAACACGAGATGCTCCAGTGTCTCCAGGAGAGGGAGAGAACAGCCTGTGAGAAACAGGGTTAAGAAAATGCTATTTGGTGGCTGGAAATAGTCACACCAGCACCAGGCCTGCCAGAGGAGCCAGAGGGAGCAGTGGGATGGGGGAAGCCAGCAGTGGGATGCTGCAGCGGCTGCAAAGCAGGGGCAGTAGGGAGCAGACTCCTGTGTTTCCTGGCCAGACACAAGCCCCAGCACCCACAGCAGCAAAGATGATAAAACACAGAGTTTATCAGGTAGCCACTTGTTTTGTTTTTTTCTGGGAGAACTTGAGTTAGCCCACGCAAGTTGAGTGACCAACCTGCAACAGTACAGTGCTTAGCACTACTGATCTTTCAAGCACCAGCAAGCTTGCTTTTCTGTCTTTGCCCTGTGAAATGGTGCAGTAGCGGCACGCTTGGCAGCCATGTTCTCTTGCTCTCGAAGTCAAAGGGGAAAAAACCTGTGCTTGCAGCCCTGTGTCGTGCAGGAGAGGAGATACCCACCAAGTGGTCCCTTGCCAGGAAGGAAAGTCTGTGAGCCCCATCCCCATCTTCACAGGGCTGGGACACGCTCTGCCAAGGCCTCTCCCTGCTGCTCAGTGCAGCACTTTCACCTTGCGCTGCGGCACTGCGGGCGCCTGCCTCCTCTCTGCTGAGCTCAGCTGTTCTGGGCAGCGCCGGGCAGGCAATTAAGCAAAGCAGTCAAGGGCTCCTCGCAGGCAGCCAGAGTGAGCAAGGGAAATATTAGAGACGCGAGAGTCTGAAGTTTGGGTGATGGCAGACTTGCTATAGATCTGCTGTGGATTTGGGTGGTGGTAAATCATGCTCCTCCCAGTTCTACAGGCCCCATAGCCATTCCTGGGGGTGCTTGTTGTGCCTTGGTGCAAGAGGGGAGAGCTGGGAAAGCGGTGCTTGAAATCTACCCAAGGCATCAAGGAACAGCTTCCCTTTTCTGAAACAAGATGGCTGTTGGTGGGACTTGTGCATCTCCTTTAGAGACTGGCGTGCTGTACCCCAGCAAACAAACATGCCCTGTATCCTTCAGAGCATTTGGACACCCCAGTCCTGGTGCCTACTTCTCACTCAGGAGGGTGGTGTCATTTGGTGTCTTAGTAGTAACTCCACATTTGCTACTTCAGCAGGGTTCCTCATCCCCCGGTACAGCCGTGAGCTGATGCTGGTCCCAGAAGCTGGGGCTGGGAGCTGCCCCCTCTCCAGCACACCGGCATGAGCAAAAGCACCGCATCGCTGGCAGTTCTCAGTCTCGGGGCTGTACCTACAGCTAGATTTGTTGTCACAGGCTTGTTGCGAGAAGGTGGGCTGCCTGCAGTGACTTGTTGTCACAGGTTGTTTCTAAGGGCTGGGTCAAGCCCACAATTTTCTTCAAGTTGAGGCTTCTCTTTGATGTCAACCTGGTTGCTGTTGTAACCTCTGTCCTGCGTGTTGTTCTCTGCATGTGGTTTTGTCACTGTGGGGTCACTCCTAGGCAGAAGGTTCACACACATCAGAGCCCTGTGGTGTGGTGGTGGTCACAAGTCCTGGCACTTCATTGCCTCACATCTTTTTTGGTTTTGAAGGAGTTTTGAGGGGTTATTTTTTTAGATGTCAAGGCACAGAGGCTTATGGGTAAAGGCAAATATATTACTAAGAACAGGACACTTGTTTTTGGAAGCCATCTCCCTGTTAGCCAGAGGAAACAGCCACAGCCTCGAGACTGGGACCTGGTCTTGCCTGCAGGATCTGGGCAGATCTGTGCCTCCATCACCCTGCTGTGAAACAGGGTTAAAGCCAGTTATTTGCAGAGCTGTCTGAGAAAATCCACAACGAGCAGGTATGCCTGTTATCTGCAACAGTGCTGGGAGCCCCACTCCTGGCAATATCTGTTCCTAGCAGGGCTGGGAGAGTCACAGATAGTCTGGAGCTTGATTTACTCCAAGAAGCTAATCCTGAGAGCTGCCATGTGTGTCATGGGATGCTGTGAACATCCCTCTGTTTCTCCTGAACTCCAGCAGGGATCATTCAAAGCATTTGTCAAGAGGAGAGCCCAGGTGAACATAGGAAACACAGGCAAGGTCAAACGCTTTTCCCCATTCTCTTTCCCCCCTCTGCCCTTTGACAGAGATGTTGCAAAGGGTTTTCTCATGTCTCAGGCCCTTTTCTCTGGTGCTTTTTTTCCTTCTTCCCTCTACTCCATGTTCATGTTGCTGTCTTCCCCATCCCCTCCCAAAAAGCTGTGTTCTTGCTTTCTGCTGCCTCTCAGCTGGTTGGGGACTGAGAGAGATGGGAGTTTGGAATGGGACACCAGCTCCTTGAGCTTGTCAGTGTAATTGTGTTTGATCAATGGAGATTTAACATTTAATGTTATAAAAAGAAACAAAATGTGAAAGAAAAAAAAAGAAAAAAAGAAAAAAAATTGTATTTCTTCTACTGGTTTGTAAATATTATGAGTCACATGAGATGTCTGGTAATGTCCAAGCAGAGGAACAAAGACTTAGATTTAATATATGGCCCCATACTTGCTAGCAGATTTCTAACCCTTTCCAGATGACCGAGAGGAGGGGTGAGGGCAAGTCTTTCTGAAAGGAACTGGACAGGGGGAATGCAGCCACCCCGAGCCACATGAACTCCATGCATGACTGCAGCACGTTGCTTGGAGCGTATGTCTAGTCAGATGGAAAACGAATCAGATGCTTGTCTCTGAACGGCTGGGAAGGGCGACGTGGGACGACGCTCCAGCCGACACCTGTATCTTGGCAGTTGTGTTCATTTTTGTTTGTTTGCAGCCCCGCAGCTTGCGGGCATGTTGCTCAGTGATGCACTCCCCTCCTCCGCCCTTCCTGCTTTCTTCACCAGTGAAGTTGTGTCGCCCCATGCTAGCACCAAGTGCATGTAAACGTGCCATTCACGAAGATTTCATTGGTGACATGCATTGTATCGAGAGTTAGTCTTTGTCTGCACACCTTTCTCATGCCACTGACTGTTCACCGCTTGGGCAGATCTCTTGTGTACTGCTGCCTGCCTCACTTTAGCTCAAAAATATACCCAAGCCCCACCAGCTCGTCTTAGCTCCAGGTGCATCCAGACCATGCCCCCCAGGCCACCTGTTTGAGCAACCCCATTTTGAAAGTCCAAGCTCGCAGCATGGACAGAGTCACCATCAATAGCCACATGGTCTTCAGGCTGAGTGAAAGCTGCACATCTGGAAGAAATTTGGGTGAGCAAACAGTGATGATTCAAGAACATTTGGGGAAGAGGATCTGGAAAGTGGGAGAAGCCACTTTAGAGCCCTTCACAGCTCCACCATCAGTAGATGTATCAGCTCAATCTTTCTGCGGTGCTTGATCACTTCGCCTTTCCCTGATGAGGGTGTCTGTGGGCACAGGGAAACAGCCAACCCCTCTCACACCTCTGCTTCCTCACCTTCAGTCACACTGACCCACAGCCCAAATCATCGTGGTGCTTGATGTGATGTAGCAACTGACACCGAGGATGGCTGAACAAGACAGTCCTGCAGAGAGATGCTTGGGGGATGAGCAGTTCTCTCTCTCTCTCTTTTGGTGATGCAAAAATCTTACTGCTTATCTGACTCAAGTACACAAAACTTCTTGAGTTAGGGATGCTGGGAGCAAACTGTTCCATGGAAAGAACAGAACATCAGGCAGGGATGTGATGGAGAAACTGGATGGTAATTTCCAAGATGTGATGTCAGTGGAAAAGGATAGGGATGAGTTCTGTCCATCAATCATGCACAGTACTCCCAGGTTAGCCACTGCAGAGACCATGGCCTCTCAACACTGGTCTTCAAGTGGCTTCATTTCCAGTGGGATGTCCAGAATATTTTGTTCTAATTGCATGATTGCTGCTGACTAAGAGCTGTGTCACATCATTAAAACTTCTTTCTCTTTTCCTTCTTCTAACTTGCTAGAACGATGTTCAGGCAGCTCCTACAGCCCCCTCCTCCCCCCAGATTTTGCCTGATTGTTGGCTCCCATTAGGGCAATATGTGGTATTTGCTTATTGATTCACTCACCATAACAGGAAAGCAGAAGTCAGCTTGGTGAGGATATGTTGGCATGGTCCTCTGGATCTCAGTTGCTTGGGGCAGCATGTGTAAGGCAGGGAGACCAGCCAAGGCAGGGCTTAGGAAAGAGGAGCAGCTCTGCTAATTAGCCCAGACAGGTGGCAAGCAAAGGGTCCCTCACTTGTTGCAGGCTCAGGTTAGCTGGTGCCACAGTGACTCAGCCTTCCCTGCAAGCCTGCTAGACGTCCCCAGGCAGCAGAGGAAGAAAGGGCACTGCAAGCCAGGAGGACATGGCAGCAGCAGAGGTCGCAGGGCTGCATACACAGCTAGGCTCCTTAGGCAGCATGGCTGTGGAAGAAGCAGAGATCATATCCACTAAGGGCTGATCCCAGATAGAGAAGGATCTTCCTTTCCCTGCCTGTGCTCCTGGTGCATGAGGCACTCACCTCCCATTCCCCGGGGTGTGCACATCACACTGCAACGGGCCTTGGTGAGCAACACCGTGTGAGACCATGGTGGCTCCAGCCATCCCCTCAGAACAGGTGTGTGGATGTTTCTGTATGTAACGTATGAGCCATGGATGGAGACGAGAAGCAAGACCACCTAGGAGCCAGCCAGCGAGGAGAGCACCTCCCAAGCAGGGCTGTCCTTCTCCAAAATTCTGATGCTTGCTCCCCATTTCAGCCACCCACAGGCACACACACGCACACCTTGTGACCTCTACTGCACACACACCACAGACATCCTCATGGCTGCCATACAGATGCTCCCCTCTCCCACGCTCTCCGTCCCACAGGCAGCCAGACACGGGCTCCTCCACTTGCTCCTGGCGGTGGCTCTGTCTGCCCACATGGCCACATGGTGACCTCCTGAGGAGACCAGGAGAAAGCCCACCTGTGCCTGTGCCTGTGGAAGCACACGCCTGTACCAGGACAGGGAGGAGGGGGCAAAGAGCGGGAACCTGCCTCCATGGAGCCACCATCACCTCCCAAAAATCTTTCAACTTTCCCAGCTGGAGCCAAGTTTCATCCTCTAGACCTTGAGAATGAAGGCCAGTCCCTTCTTCTTGCTACACAGTGGGGTGGTTAGAACTCTCCTCATTAACAGTGTTATATACATATAAATATATATATATATCTATATCTTTATATATATTTTTCCCCAGCACTGTAGACATGAGCTGAACTTCTCTTTAATGAAACGAGAAAACGGCCATTTTATTTTTTGCCATTGGTTTGTTTTTTGGAACTAGCTCTGTGAAAAAAGATTTTAAAAGCGCAAGTGTGTGTGTAAAAGAACCAATCAAAAATAAAACAAATCAACCCAACGAATGAACAAAACCCAGTGATGGAAAATAAAAGAAGCTTTTTATTTTTTCTTTTCTCAATGTATTTAACTTCTGTTATCTCGTTTCTGTTTCTTTACATGTATGAATGCTCTGCTCTTCTGTGATCTTAAAAAAATACAAAAAAATACAAAAATGAAATAAACGTGAAAAGGAGGTAATGGTTCTTCATTTCCCCTCCCTTCCTTGCATACCCTGGCTTCTCTCCTCACTTATTGTGTCTAGTGATGACTTCCCAGCCCACCCAGGGGATGCAGGCCAGGCTGCCCCTTGCTTCACCTTCCTTGGCAGGGCAAGGTGGTGCAGAGCTGCAAGCAGGGCAGGGACAAGTGGCCTGGGGCTGAGGGTGCTGGGTCACCCCTCACAGGCTGGACCCTGGGGTGGGGTGCTGGGCAGAGAAAGGGGCAGCCAGGCTGTAAGGAGGCATGGATTGGGGCTGCCATGAGGAGAGGAGGTGTGCAGAGGCTGTCTGCAGCTGGGCAGTGTGGATGAAGCTGCAGTGCCCAGCCCAAGTGCTCGAAGTCAGCACTTGCCTTTGGCTCTTGCAAATAACCACATTCTTTTGAATTTAGTTGCATAGTTTTGTGCACGTTTGTGTGTACGTGTGTGTGTGTGTGTACAGGTTGGGATCAGGGTTGCAGTCTCAGGAAGGGAAGAGTGGGGAAGCAGATGGGAGTGATGGACTGAGGCTGAGCAGCCCAGGTGAGCATGAAAGAGGAGCATCAAAATACGGGGCGTGATGGTGAAGGTGGAGGAGACCAGTGGGGAAGTGGGCAGGAAATTCTGGCCAAGAAAACAGAGAAGGACACAGCAGTGGAGAGGCCAAGTTCTATGTTGAGGAGGGAGAGGGGAGACAGCAGAATAGAGAAGTCCTGGGGCTTGGAGCAAGGGCAGCCAGGACAACAGGGAGAGGCTCAGGAGTCTTGTACTAGCGGCACAAGCATAAAAAAATAGGTTGAAGAAAGAGAGCAGAAGGGAGGGGCCAGAAGAGCAGCCAGGGCAAGTTTACAAGAAAGCACAGCCAAAGGGGTGAAGAAACCAAGAAGTGGGTCCAGGGAGTCTGGTGAAAGAAGAAAGCAGCACGTGGGATATCTCAGTATGGTAAGTAAGAAGGAAGGAGAGCCCAGGGCACCTACAGCTAGATCACTGCAATGGCGGGATCTGACCAGCACATAAGAGCCACCTGGATGTCACAGCCTTGCAACACCTTCCTTGTCCCAGTGGGAAAACTTGCGTTTCATGGCAGGCCTTGGGGACACAGTCAATATGCAACAGCCCAAGATAGTGGCATGGGTGGGATCCAGGCCCTGGCCATGCAGAAGGACTAGGGCAGCACAGGGCTACAACCCATGGGGGAACGGAGGAGTGTGTGCCCGCACCTGGGAAAGGGAACCGCAATGCTGGAGCAACAGCACAAGGCTGCACCTGGCCCAGCTCAGCTCACACCAAGGCCACAGCTCTGAAAGCAAGGTGGTCTTGTCCTCACACACTGCGGGAGCCCAAAAAAACAGGGCTCCTTGTTTCTGGGTCTGCTCTGCCCAGCATCTGCATGATGCCTATGAAAAGGTTTACCAAATTTTGTTTCTGGAACATAATACATAGGACAATGAAAGCCCGGTTTTCAGTAGCGTACTGACTTGTTTCTTAAATTGCATGAAATTAAATAAAACCTTCTGTCAGGTACTAAGTACAAACAGAGGTACATCAGTAAGCACTAGGCATAAGCAGGACTGTGAACGTGAACCTGGCTAGCGTTTCCCACATACTTCCTATTCGAGACTGAGAAGCAGCAGTTGATTATGAACCTTCCTCTGTTGCTATCATTCTCTCCCATGGCACTGGGAGACCTGGGGGGTTAGGGGACAAGGTGAGGAACCCCAGTCAGAGCTGGTGGGAGGACCCCCGAGCTGGGGTATTAGTGTGCTCTACATATATGAAGGTCAGTACTGAGCTTTATTGGCCGGCCACTGAGGTGGAAACAAACCATGCTTCTTGGTGCTGTATATGGATGTCCCCACCACCACCAGGGCTCCACATCAATGTCTGCTCTGAACACACCTGGAAAAGCTGTCTCTGCCATTTCACCTCCACCACCTTAATGCTGAGACTAAAAAGAAGAGAAGCAAAACCCAGGCAAGCAGAGTGTCTCTTTTCATTAACATTTTAAATGGTTATTTTAATGGTACATTTAACTAACGCTAACTTATCCATGGGAAGAGAATTTGGCTGTTAGCACTGGCATCTGCTTAACAAACTGAAGCTTTGCATTTGGTGAGGCGTGAGCATAACACCAATAGTATTACTTGCTAACAGCAGACTCATTAGCATTAATTGCTGCATTTACTATCACCAAGAGCTTTCTGTGTCTGTAACATCAGTTATTAGATGTAACCCATTCTCACTGCAAAAGGTACATAGGAAATTATTAGCAATGATGCTGACCTACTGGTAAATGAGGATCTAAATTCATGGCACTTACCATAATTCAAAACTTCCAAAAGAGTAAGAAAAGTGATGAGACATTCTGTGAACTCTGTTCATTTTTTCTCACTGAAGAACTGTCTTCAAACACAGCTAAATTGCCATTGGAAATTAGTTTAAGGGTTATGGTGCTCAAAGGCCACAGTAAAATGTGTGTCCATAAAAATATCTTGCAATTCAGCCAAGACTGACTTTTTCTATCCAGAGCAGGCATTGTCAGAATAAGCAAAGAGCTGGGTTTAGGGTGATAAACTGTGATGGATAAAACACCTGCTCAGATTTGCCACAAGTGTGCACCGGTTGGCCTTATTAAAATTGACAGGACTTGTCAGTTATGCCCATCAGCAGCTGGAATCCCAAGGCAGTGTATTTGTTTTACAGACACCGTATTTTGATGTTCAGGATTTTTCCATAAGATTTCTCAAAATGTGACACTTCAGGCTGGGTTATAAGTCAGGACGTCAGGATAAGTTGTGAAACTTATCACAAAATTCAGACCCAAGCACACCAGAAGCATGGGGGCACCGTTGAGTGGCTGTGACATGGGATACATATTAGACCTGGAAATGTCAATTACTTGCTTCCAGAGACATACCTGTACCTAACATCCGTTACTGGTCTGTTGTCTGTGTTATAAACTCTGTCCATACACGGCAGGTGTGGTCTCTGTAAAAGCTTGGGAACACACTGGAGAGTATGAGTGTTACAGAATGTTTTCTGATGATTAATGCTTTCATACCATATGGCTTATAGAATATTTACTACTTCTTCTTCAAAAGTGCTGCCTTTTCAGCTTAGCTTTGTGCTGGTTTGTCTGAAAATGGGCTAATTTTCTTTGTGCAGTTAGAAACCTCTCTTTCTCATAGCTAGCACAGTCATTATTTGGACTTAGTTTGAGGACAAGAGATAACACCGCAGAACAGTTAATGTTTTTAATTGCTCTGGTCTGAGAGCCAAGGACGTTCTGAGCTCTGCCCACAGGTGTGAGGCATCGAGGAAGATGGGCAGAGATGGAGCAGAGCTTGACTGACATCCAGACTGATCAATAAGCATATGCCATCCCATTAGCATGATGCTTCAGATTTAAGGAGAGTCGGGAGCTTCCAGTCTCTTTCTCTCTGGGGCACTTTCTCTCTTGAGTTGGGAGTGTTCAGTCAGGACATTTAGTTTGGCTTTTGCCGTTTTGCAGAGGCCTCTGGGCCTTTCTGCCATTTTCCTCTCTTTTCTTTCTCTGGATTGGCTTTGGGACCAGGTGCTGTTTCCTGGGCCTGGCTGCTCAGCGTGTTTGTGAGGAATTGCCTTGAGTATCTTTTATTTCTATCATATATATATATATATATATATATATATATATATACTAGTAGTGTATTAGTATTTTGTTATTTTATTAAACTGTATTTATCTTAATACACATTTCTCCTTTCCCTTTTGATTCTCTCCCATGCTGGGGGTGGAGAGGGAGAGGTGAGTGACCAGCTATCGTGGTTGTATTGCTAGCTTGGGTTAAACCCTGACCAGCTTAAAAATAGTGCAATGACCAGGAAGCTAGAGGAATGAACGTTTTAACCATTTTTCACAGAGAGGAAGGTGCTAATTGAAATGCAGAATAGAGTGGTCTTACATTCCAACAACCTTGGTGATAAATTCAATTTTAAATCTTTCAAAATATTACAATTAAAATGCAAATCACTTGGGAAGGAATAACACTACTCTGCCAGATGAGAATTGCTCCAAAATTGTTACAGGGCTGGAGGGTAGCAAGGCACCCTTTAGACTTGGTTTGGAAATCACACCTCTGCGTTGATCTGCTATTGCCCCTTCCTTGGGTGCTGATTTTTTTTATCCAGCTCTGTGCCTGGGACTTGAGTGTCACAGTCCCCTGATGCCTGTGGTGATGCGCAGCAGTACTAGCAATGAGGAAGTTTGTGGAAGTCATTGCTAGAAGTGGATGGTCCCACCTTCTTCTGCCAGCTCAACACATGGATCTGGGTTTTCCATCTCTTGGAGCCCAGCCTCCAAGACTTTTTCTTTAGTTTGCAACACATTTTGCAACCCAGTCCTCCCAGTTGGAGAAATCACCCCTGGGTCTGAACTGCTCGAAGATGCCTGTTACTGACAATTGATTTGGCAGCCAGTGACTGCTGTCACCTCAAGGATGATATAGGGGGGCATCTCTGTAGGGAGCTGCACCTCCTGATGTTCTTGGGGACCCCAGGGCTGTGGAGATGACATGGGGATTTGTGCTGCTGGCTGCAGACAAGGATTTACTTCCTGGGGGACACAGCTGAGCGCCTCTTCGTAAGGAGTGGGCAGCTCCAAGTGAACCCTGAATCAGCAGGAAGGCAAGGATGACAAGCTCAGAGGGCATTTGCAATGCTACCCAAGGCCTTCCTGCTCTGCCCTTGTTACCCCTACTAGCTAACTGAAATGGAAATAAGAGACCACAGGTCTATGAGAAGCAGTTGTAACACTTGCAAATGAAGGTTTGCAACTGCTCTAAAGCACTTCCCAGGCCCTCTGCCCCAGGCAGCTACCCCAGGGAGTGATGTGTCCTTGGGCAGTGGAGGGATGGGGCATCCTGAGGCAGCCAGATCAGACTAACAGGAGCCCATTGCAGCTGAGTGATAGCGGAGTTAACAAGCCAGGAGGCACTAAGAAGATTGACTGAAGAAAGGGGAGAAAAAAAAAAAAAAAGACAATGGAGGCACTTTGTGCCTCTAATGATGGCTGTGATGTGGCAAATGAGGGAAAATTAGCACCAGACAGACAAATGGAAACTCATTTCGAGAGGCACTGAATGAGGCAAAATTGCAAATAGAAGCTCAGGAGATTAATTCGGTAGCAATGAAGCTTTATCTCCCAAGGAATCCAGTGCTCTTTCACACTCCCTTGCTCCCTGTCTGTACCCTCAGAGCACACCTTCCCTGCCCTTTAGTGATCCCTCTTATATAAATACTATAGGCAAGAAAACATTTATTCAGAGCAGGAGGGTGAATGTGCTTTGATGCCCTTCTCCCTCACACCTTTTTAAATCTGTATCTGCAACAAGCAGCTTCTGTCTGCAGCAAAGGTGGGAAGTCATCACTCCTGCAGTGGCCAAAAGCTAACCTTGTGCTCAGCTTCACATGACAGACTGAGAAACTGGGATGGCTTGATCATGGTTAGGGTCAGGGAGGTTTTAGCTTGGGGCATAAGGACAGCAGCTGTGTGAGATGATTTTTGCTTGTATACCAGAGGGAATAGTCCCCTTCCTCAGCCGGCTGGGCAATTTCACTTAATGAATTGCTGAATTCTGTCACTGTCCGTCTCTGAAACACTGGCTATGCTATTGTGTTCTCCTGCTCTGTCTCTGTGACATGTGGTTGTTTTTTAGCCTTGTACCCTTTTGCCCTAGGAGACATAAGCTTGTCAATGGTGGGAAGAGGTGTGTGTCATGGAGAGGGGGCCTGTGCACCACTCTGTGCATCCTTTTGCACCTGGTGTCCACTCCAGGGTCACCCGTGACAGAGGAACAAGACTTGACAGCCACGCCTGTATGTAGAACCTATCAAATAGGAGGGATTCACCCATTTCATATAGTGATGGGACTCTGTGCTTGACAGGTGCCACAGAGGTGAAGAACAGGTATAATATGTGGCATCTATGATAGGACAAGGGGTAATGGTTTTAAACTAAGAAGAGGAGATTCAAGCTGGACATGAGGAAGAAGTTTTGTACAATGACGGTGGTAAAACACTGGCACAGTTTGCCCAGAGAGGTGGTAGATGCCCCATCCCTGGAGACATTCAGGGCCAGGCTGGACGGGGCTCTGAGCAACCTGATCTAGTTGCACATGTCCCTGCTCATCGCAGCGGGGTTGAACTAGATGACCTTTGAAAGTCCCTTCCAACCCAAACTTTTCTATAATTCTATGATCTACTTGGGAGCCTTGAAGCCGTGCTGTCTCCTAATGGCAATCTCGCTCTACAAATTTAGACTGCTGGACAGGCTATTTAACTGAGCTGCTTTCCTACAGGAGAGGCAGCCCTCCAGAAGGGCTGCCTGGGCCGTGACTCCTCTGTGTGCACTCTGTGACTGCAACAGGACCCCTGACCCTGGGCTCACTGGTCCCTCTGATTCTGGTTGAACGCCTACCTTCCAGTGCCAGCAAATGACCGTGGGCAAATCCGTCAGAGGCACAGGCAGTGGGACCCTGCTGAGCGGGGCAGGACTGCGAAGGCTGAGTCTCACACAGGGCTGGAGTGTGCTGGCAGGTACCAGGCTGCTCTAATAATTTCCTTGTAATGAGCAAATTAGCTAAAATTGAAGCCAGTCTCCAGACACTTTATGAACAGATAAAAGAAGTGTGCTGCCTAGGGAGGTGTTTGATGAGTGCTCAGCTCCCGTGTTTTTACTTATTCTCGTGTTTCTCCACTATTCAAGTCTCCTTTCCACCTTTATTGCTGCTAGATAGTAAAGCTCCTTGCAGGTTTAGTGTTTGTCTCTTCCATTTCTGTTTCGAGTGCATGATTCTGTTGAGCAAGCACGAGACATTTGGCCCACATTGACTATTTATGAAGGTGGGAACCTTTTTCCTCAGCTGCTTAGTAACTTAACGGTGGTGTAGAAAGAGGCTTTCTGGAAGTAGCTGTGTGTCTTGCAGGAGCTGGGAGACAGAGAAGGAGGTTGACAGGTGCTGCAGTACCTGATAGTGAGGGAGTGGAGAAGGGAGACAGATCAGGCTGAACTTACTGTAAAGGGTGATTTATCTATTATGCCACCAGAAAGCAGGGGTAAAATGATACCCTTGGGAATTGACAGAACTCTACATGCACCTTGCAGAGGTGCTAAGAAAACACCAGTAAAGAGTGAGGCCCATTAGTATAATTTCCAACAGAAGGGAAGAGCTTTTCAGGGGTGAGTGCAACAAGATCATTGCACCTCTGCTTGTGACGGGCTGGAAGCTCATCCCTCACCACCGTGTGCAGGCAGATGCTCTGCAGTTGCCTGGGTGCCGGCTGTACAGCCTGACTGCGGGTGAGGGCAGCGCTGAAGAGAACAAAGGATTTCTAGCTCAAGCCAGGCTTAGTGGGAGAGGCATTGCAACCTTCCGGTGAGACTGCATACCGTGATTTCTGCAAAACCGGGCAAGTCACGCACATGTAATGGGTCACTGGGACCTGGTCAGGTGGAAACAGAAGATGAGTTTCCCTCCCCAGTCCCTGCCCTTCCAAGCCCAGCCTTTTGTATTTTCTCTCTTTCTATTGCCTGTCTGCTCACATTGCCCTTTACTAGTCCAGAAGATGGGAAAAGAAACACAGCTGACCAAGTGTTCACGAAAGAAATTTGCAGAGGGACACCCGTATGAAATAACACACCGTTGAGAGAATACATTCTCAGGACCCCACACCCAAATACAAGGCTGGTAGCCTGGAAAGGTGTTATCCCTTTCTTATCACCACAAGTATGCTGGAAGGCAAATTCATTGCTTATTGAAAACTGTTCTAGAGCAAAACAAATAGATCAACACTAAAGGACAGGAGCTGAACTGTTTTATGAATGAAGATGCCATTAGCATGTGCTGCAAACAAGATAATGGAATATCAGTTCGAATTTCACTTTACTGTTACTACTAAATTGGAATCCTACACAGAGTTTTAGTTTTCCTAAAAAATTCTCGTCGCTTCTGCTCTTCCCTTCATCTAGTGACAGCTGCACCTGTTAGATTCCAATCTGTCCCATGGCTTATGAAAAAAAATCTTTTATGGAAAAAATATTTTATGGGAACATAAATGCTGCTCCAGCATCAGTGCCTTTCAGACAGAAAATGTTACAGGAGCTGCCTTTGAGGTGAGAAGCCAGGTTAATGAGAGGAAAGGGCAGTCTGGGCAGTCTGCTTCCTTCTTTAGCTGCATGTTGTCAGGATGTGCCATGACATTCTCCTATGGGACAAAAATGGGACAAGGGCAGGACATAGCTGGGAGCATCTGCAGTCAGCCAAGGAAGCACGGGCAGGCACCGTGGATCTTGAGACTGGTTTAGCAAAGGACGGATCACAGGGATCTCGGCCATCATTTAAAAGCACAGCTTTCTCCACCACAAGCAGGACATCAGGGATAGCTGCTGAGGGAGACTGAAGTCTCTGTGGCACGGATGCAGAGCCTCTACACCAGCATGACCTATCAGAGCCAGCCAAGAGAGGAGGAAGTACAACTCTCGGGGTCCATCTCAACTGAGCCAATACCCAAGTGCATTCACCATGAGTGTGTTCTGTTTTTCAACCAGCTGCAGGGCTGAGGCTTTCCGTGAGGACTGCTGAACAAGAGGCAAATCTAATTTTCCCCTCCAGCAGTCTCAACAGCAGCAGAAAGCAGGGCCGATCTGTTTTGAGCAGCACAGGGACACTTTGCTGTGGCTGCCATGGCTCTCTGGCTGCTCTGTCTCCAAACCCTGCAGCAGTAGTGCTGCCGCCCCTGACTCCCCTCTTCATTGACATGGTGCAAAGGGGACACCCCCAGTCACTGACACAGTAGTGCTTTGCCTTCCTTATGCCAAGGCCTCCTAAAATCCTCGTCATTCTCTTTCCCTGTCATACCAGCTACCATGTCACCACATGGCAAAGGCTGCCCAGTTCAGGTGGCCATGGCTGCACTGCTGGCTGAATGACAGTGGCATTTAAACCTGGATACCAAGAGAAGCATGAGGGGTGGCTGACTGTGCTTGTTTGGAAGCAGAGGCCTGTGTCCACGTGCAGTGCCAAGACTCCATCCACAGCTCAGCTGGCACAGAGAGGTTACTGGTGAGCAGCCGAGTGAGCTAAGAAGTTTGTTAGGGAACAGACATCCTTAGCTTATTGAATGGTTTGGTGTACAGCTTCTTACATGGTTTAGAAACTCACTCAGCATAAGTAAGTTTGCTTAGCATAACTTCTGCAAGCTGTAAACCTTTGAAACTTTCTTCATCATAAAGTAAAAGAGGCCTCCAAGTCTTCAAACTGTAGAAGATAAGGAGGGCTGCGTCCCTGGAGATAAGTAAATGAACAGAATTGTGTCTAACAAGACAAAACAGAAGAATGTTTTGGCTACTGTCAATAACTCGTTTTCTTCAGCTGCAGGTGCAAAATAGCAACTGAAGGTCAGAACTATAATTGACGGCCTGTCTGATAAAAATGAAGTGATCCAATGAGGGATGGGAAGATCCCAAACTCTGATTTTGCAGTTGGCCCAGAGTGATGCAAGGCCAGTGGGAGTATAATTGTCCAAGTGTTTTCTATTGAGGGTCCTTCTTCAGGAGGCACCCAGGTCAAGCTGCTCTATGCTGTACCTTTCAAACTGATTATTTATTTTAGAAGAATTTCTGGAATCCTTGCCTGAGTCTCTGCCATGTGAAACCTAGAAAAAAGAAACTTTGTTAACAAAGGTGTTTCTAGTTTAAAATTTGATCTTATGAGTTTAATAAAGATGAGCTAAAAGAAAGCGCACACGTGCAAACTTTTCTGTGATTACAGCAGGCTTATTCAGAGCCATGAGGATGGGAAACACTATTCAGGGAAAGACAGAGGTAGGCAGTGCACTGAGTGGGTACATGCTCTCCTGAGGCATTTCACTTAGCAAAGCGTTCACCTACAGAGGCGGTCCCAAGAAGCCTATTCCTTGCTGGGTGTTTTGCTTACAGAGGATTTCCCCAGAGATCATCCCTGGAGACGCTTTTACCCTTAGAAGACAGATGTCTGCATGGTATGTATTTTTAACAAGACTTAAAGGTATGTTTTATTCCCCTACTCTTCCCTGTAGAATAAATACTTCGGAGCAGAGCAGTTATTGATCTGATCTGCACAAAATCCTGAGAGACAAGCTCAGTTGTGTGCATTGACACAGCCTCTTCTCGCACCCCTGGGCAAGCAGCAAAGCCCTGCCGCACAGCCAGGGGGTAGGTGTTGCAAAATATCTTGAGGGTCTAAGCTTTCACAGCCCTGTGCTGTAACCATCATCCTTTGCATGGTGCTCCAGGGGTTGTGGGGATAACGTTGTACCCAGGAGTACTGACATCTCCCATGTAGAGCATGACAGAAATACCGTGATGCTAAGGCTGGCAGAGTTATGAGGTCTGGAGCCATCACCAGTGATGTGAGACAGTCTTTTCATCTTGGTATTGCTAACACCAAATTTGAATGGCCAGAACCAGCCAGCCATTTGGGCACCCAGATTTTGCTGGAGCATCTTATTTACTTGTGATAGCAACCAAAAGCCAAGTGCCTGTGTAAGCAATGGCCTGCTCGTGCAAAGGCCCTTGAATAAATAAAAAATTGGAAGCTGGAAGATTTGGGAAAATAGTTTCTGACCATTTTACAATTTTCTTGTATTAACAGAGAGGAGAAGTCACATCTCCCATGTGTAAATGTGCCTGGATGGAGAAGTAAACCTGTGTTTGTAAGCTTCCCCCTTGCTTCAGATGAAAACGTGGGTTTGATCATATGTCTCTTTCAGGATACATCTGACACCAGGATTTGCATTTTAAACAAAGAGACACTTCTTGTCATGTGATGGCAAGTACAGTAGAGATGGAAAGGGGTTCCCTGTTTCTGGGCCCTGTGGTCCCCAAGCTCCACAAGAAAGCAACAAACCAGAGAAGCATGACCTTAATGGCCTTAAATGCTTCCAGTCTGTGTAATATTGTGACAGGATCACCATGTGGATTTTGCTAGTGCAGTTTCACGGGTAAGGAAATGACAGCTACAGTGGTGTAAAGCATCCAAGCCTTGTCAGGCTAACAGAGGGAGACGGTAACTACCGAGGGATGAGGGGGAACCTGAATCCTTCTTCCACCTGTGCCCAGTACCTCTGTGAAATCACTGGAGAAGTTCTGTGAGGCACTGTTTGCTGTGGGGCTGATAGAAAACGCACCGATAGAAAGTGAAGGCACGACCATGATCTTTGCAGATGCCCACAGCCTCATTCCAGGAGATCCTTCAGAAAAGTTCTGATGAGCCATGAATGGTGCTCTTTCTTACAAGACATGCACTTTGATACCTCAGAGAATGCTTTCTGTTCTTACCTCAGCAGTATGTTTCCTGACTGTCTCAGTTAAACCAGGTAGTTTGATTCTTTTGGAAGGGCCTGTCTGCTGCTTTATAATTTCACACTTACTGGTGCTTAGATTCTTGATTTGTGCTTTTCCTACAGAGAGACAGTTAATTGCCAGACTCTGGACCTGGCATGTTTAAACTTCTGATCTGACTTGTTTAAAGCTGGGATCATTGAGGTCTTTATCCTGCATGGAAAGAGTGCTAGAAAAAAAGGTGTAGATAACCAAGTCTCACCCTGAGACACTCCCCATGTCTGCTCATGCTGCTGCTGTTTTACAAACTTCTCTCTCTATTCCTGGAAATAAATAAATAACCAGACAACCCAACAGCTCAGATGTAAGCGCTTGAGCTCTTCATCGTGAGTGGTGTTTGGCAGTGGGGTGAAAACATGCAGATTCATTCATAGAGATGCTGTGTGGAGCTGCCATGGAAGAGCCTGTGGGCGTATGATGAATACTTAGTAATTAAGCTGATTCTGGGCATGTTGATTGTAATTTCAGGGAGATGTGGAACATCCTGCAAATACTTACATAAACATCTGATTCCTGGGCCACACACACGTGTTTGTGTGTGTATGGGAGGGAAGGGGAAGCGGCCTGACAACTGTTTTGAGAGTAAGAATAAATAGGTGCTGTTGCATCTGTGACACTGTTCTGGTTTTTAATCTAGCAGGAGGAACCACAGGAATTAGTACATTTATAATCCTGCTTTCTTTCTCTGCCAGACAGAGTGAACAACTCACTAGCATGAAGATTTTGCTCTTTTTGTTCATCCAAATACTAATGTGGAGAGAAGCCACGTGGACTTCGGAGTCACTTACTGAGCACCTCTTGCATTTTCTGCTGTGATAGCACTAGTGCAGGAACAATCTTTTTTCTTGGGGCACTATCCAGGTCCTACTGTAATTCATGCAGTCCTTGATAAAAACTTACTTAGGACTTTAAACTGCAAGCTTTAGGAGCGTGTCTGATGTAAATGATGTTTAAATCTGGAGCAGAATGTTGCTCTTCTCCACACCCCCCCAACATCTCAGAGATATTTGGTTCTGGGACTTTGTTGGGGGCATATCTGTTAGTTAGACTATTTAAGCCCTGGTTTAGTACCTAAAAAGTCCAGAAAATGTCAAACTGGAGAGAAAGAAAACAGGAAAATGGAAATTAGTATGTCTGAGAAGGATCTATTTTTGTATCATGGTGGTATGTGCCACAAGTCCAGTTGCTCTTGTTTTGTGCAAGGTGGGGATGATGCAGATGATGCTCTGAGACCCCACCTGGCCCTGATCTTTTTGGGATACTTCCTACAGCAGAGTGCAATGGCACTATTTATTACACCCTTTCTCCACACTTCCCAGCACTGCCTCATCAAAGCTCTGGACTTTCTCTGTACCCTAGCACAGCATTAGTGCTGAGATAAGGAGGAAACTAATTGCCTCCAGGCAGTTTTTGTCAGCCTGTGCAACTCTTACAGAGTTTCTAGCTTTGCAGATGATGAAGACAGGCAGGGAGACAGACATAGGGGGAGGGTGTGGGGGTGTGCGTGTGTGTGGGGGGGTGGGCAGTAACTTCAGATAGCACTCGCTGCTTAATTGATTTCCTTCTTTCCCGACTGTATTAATCACCTCCCTGTGCATGCTGCCCAGGGCTCATTTCAAGCCATTTTGTGGACCTGATGAGAGGGACCGGGAGTGGATCTCTTCCCAGCATCCTCTGGTCAGAGCCACAGGTCCCTTTATCTGTCTCCCTGGCTCCACAGCAGTGTACTTTCCACCAAGTCCCTCTTCGATGCTCTCTAATGCAGGAGGAGGTGAGCATGAAATGGACTGCTAAAACCCATGAATATTTCAGAGGAAAAAGTCAAGGGACTCCATTAAATTCTCTTCAGTCTCTGCAAATGGAGCTGGGGGGCGGGTGTGCTGGTTAATGAGGAATTCCAGTGCTATTCAGGCAATGTCAGGAATGCACCTAGCAACTTCCAGGCTGGTGTGACTGCATGATGCTATCTAAAGCTTTGCTTGTGGACCATCCCTGTAGAGCCACCCTGCTATCCTCTTCCCCAGACAAGCCCAAACAACTCTGCCATCAGCTGTGCCTTCTGCTGCCGCAGCCTATCCCTACATACCTACCTAATATTTACCACTCAGCTTACCCCAATTGTCCTCAGAGGTATCTCTTTCCTACTACCACACTGACAGCATGCCAGACTCCACCTGATATGCCCAGCAGACCTTTGGCTGTTTTTTAACCCAACGCCCTCCTATAGTAGCCTGTCACCAACTGGCACACTGTTTACCAGCATCCCTCCCAGCTCACCTACCATCTTCAGCCAGCCCCTTAACCAAGCCTTCATCCTCATCACAGACTCCTCAAGACATCTTTTACCCCCCATATCCCCCCATCAGCAAACAGCTAGAGCAGCGGCAGCTTTCAGAGCAACAGCCAGACAGAGCCTGACAGCCCCATATGTTTCAGCAGAGACAGTTCCTCCCTCTAATGGGCCCAGAGGAGCACGGCTTTCAAAGGATTCAGCATGGAAGTGACAGGCTGGAAAGGCTTATTAATGGGTTCTCTGCCGGCGAGGGGCTGGGAGGCAGAGAGTGCCAACAGCCCCGCAGCCCCGGCATGGGGAGGCAGAGCCAGCCCTCCCCAGCTGCCAGCGTCCCACATTCTGGTGCTCCACAGTGGTGAGTGAGCCTTCCTCTCCCTTCTCTCAGACATGAGACATGGTGGTGATGCCCCCAGGGTCTTAAGCTTTTTCCTAGGGACTAGTCAGCATGCAAGGTTTTTTAAATCTGTGTACCCTTCATCGCACTTCGCACTTTGCTCTTCTAGCCCTGACTCCCAAATATGCCCTGTGGGATGTCTGGTGCAAGGCTTGGCTGTCATGAGTGGAGAGGAGCCTGGGGATGGCAACCCATGGCTGTAGGTCTCCTCTGTCTTTGCTACTGAGAAGTGGTGGGGTCAGGAAGCCGAAATATCAGTTCTCAGAAACCGCTCACCCCTTTGCTAGTGCAGGCATGGCACATGAATTGTCTTCTGGTCTTTAAGTGTCTTCTAAAGAAGATGACCCATCACCACTCACAGGGCTGCTCCTCATGGATTTCTTCTCCTTGGTTTCTAGGAACATTGGTCCTTCATATCCAAAGCCACCACTGTCTCCTTTGTTAGATGTCAGCCTCCCCTTAGGCCACCATTAAATCTGTCAGTTTCTTAGTTTTTGCTGTGTTGTTCTTAAATCACTCAGGTCCACCTCAAAATTAAAGACACCCAGGAAGGAAAGCCTCAAGCCCCAGGCAAACACAAGGAAGAAGAATCTGCCCCACAGCACCTGCAGTAAAATCGTCCCTCCAGTTATTCATGAGCTGCTGCACAGGCAGGAGTCAATTGAGACTCATCAAAATTTAAACCACCGACTGACTGTGCTTAGATAGAGGGCCAAGGATGGGCACACTTGGTGTAGAGGGCGAAAATTGAACCTACTCCGTTAGACCTCTTCTCTAATGAGACAAACTGTTTTCCCTTCTCTGGGTCAGAGTCCTTAGGATAGCCACAAAACCTTTCAGAAGATGACTGTCTCCAGACAGAAAAAAGGGCCTAATCATGGGCTCAGTAGAGAGACATCTCAGCAGCATCTTTCAGTTCACCCTAATTAACCCTTCACTGTTACCCAGCCAGTGATGACCTGTGTCATTCTTCCTCTCTCCTGACGCAGATAATGAGTCTTATGGCTCTCTCTCTTGTCTTAGCATCCACCCATTGCTCCCAAAATGCTAATTACATTTTACTCATAACTGGCTTAATCAACAACTGCCATAATTAAAGTGCAAAGCAGTGCCTTTCTACCTGTACCCAGCTTGTAGTTTGGGTTGTAGGCTGATGCATTTGCAGAGATTGAAGTTCCCCAAGCCCGTTTCTGCAGCTATGGGAGTCTGTCTTACACAAGCTACCACCTCTCTGCATCCCTGCCTCTCAGATACAGAGTCAGTGGTGCTCCTCTGAGAGAAATGGGCTTTCACTTCCTTACCTCTCTTATTATCCATGTTCACTGTTCCATGTCAAGCTAAATGAAAGTTATTTACTCTTTAATAAACAAAAGTGGACCTACATTGAGAAAAAATATTTTCGTTTTTAATAAACAAAAATGATTTTAGGTACAGAAGTGTGTGATTTTCTTTGGCTTTTTCTGCTCAACTTCAGAGGGCAGCAGCCCCTGTCAGTCTGGGTGCCAGCTCTGCATACAATGGTAAAACATGGCAAAGTGTAGCAGATTAGGAGATTGTAAATGTATATTACAGGGTACTTCATGCTGCCTGCAGGGTAAAGCATAGCAGACTTAGAAATCTGAATGATAGTATGAGAAACATTGGTCTTTTGCCGGTGACCTCAGCAGATCAATGAAGATGGCAAGTCTGCCATTGGCTTTGTCAAAAACTATGAAAACCCAAAGCTCCTGTTGTGGTTTCCCCAAGAAGAGGTCTCACCCAACCTCTTGTGGGCTAAGCCGGGGACCACCACAGGAATCAAAAACACGTCACTCACATCTGAGAGAAGCTGGGGAAAGCCTGTCAGTGCAGTCCATGACTGTAAAGAGCAATCTGAAGGGAGTTCACCTGGGCAGAGCAGCAATTGGAGGGTGAACACTCAAGGTGAGTCACAGGTTATTTTTTGATGATTTGGGCAGAAAGTTTATTTCCAGATCACAGTGGCAAGAGCAGGATGCTGGAAATCACACACAAAGAGCTTTGTGTGCCTTGTTAGAAAGTCTCTGGTGGAGATTTACATTAAGCTGTTTCAGCTGACACATGCGCCAAGTGTGCCAGCCTCCTGCGCCCCTCTCGTGTAGAAGATAAAAGAGTGCAAGGCAGCCTTGCTAGCCCAAGGCAACCACTTACTTGGAGGGAAGCTCTTGGCTGCCCCTTTACAGGTATTTTGCCCCACTGAAGCAAAGCAAATCTGCCAGGGTTGAGCCCTGCAATCTAATGATGTGGCTAATTGAAACTACTTGATTTTGAATGCTAAATATGTGTTTGCACACAAGCTGGAGTCCACGCCTTTTTTGGAGAAGCCATGGGGCAACCGATGATTACATGCAAGAATACAGACATCTAATTGCGTCATTTTCATTTGTAAATTGGCACTTTATGTAGAACCCGTGTGAGGTGCTGAGGTCTGCTCTCTTTCCCAGGCAGCTCCTTGGAGCCTCATCAGGAATTTTCCTGGGCCCTTGCTAAGCCAGCTGCTGTATTTCAGAGATGAGTTGCAAGTGATTTCTAAATGGTGGTTGCAAAGCTTCCTGGGATGAATAGATGTGATAAAAATGCTTGATTTCAGCTCTGCTCTTGAGCTGCTGACAGATACAACACAGCATGAAGTCAGCAGTGTAGCACAGCTTGGGCGGCAATTGCTGCTCTGCTCATATTTCCTTCCACTTGGCTCAAAGTTGATGCTGAGGGAAAGAATTTGGTGGGACCTCTTAGGTGCTGAAATATATATTCATATCTCAAAAACTTCTGGACTTTCCCAGTGAACTACTGAAGCTTTAAATCTGATGACTGATACCTTTTAGATATGCTTGCACAAGATTGCCTGGTTGTCTGAAAAAAAATTATTCCATTTTGTACTCACTTTTCCATAAACATGCTGAGTGCTTTACTGCATGGTGACCGACATCACCCTTTCTGCACCCAAGCAGGTGTACTACTCGGAACACCCCAGCCCCAGCATTTTGCCATGGATATTTTGCAGACATGTGGTGCCAGGGCACAGTTTTCCTCAGTTCAGCCTGGTTTCAGGCTAGACAGCCACATGCCAGCTTTTCCTGGCTCAAGAGTCTCTACAGCAATGTCTGTTACTTATTATATAAATACTCACTAATTTCACACGGAGAGACCACATCTTCCACCAGGCCTGTATCTTCTACCTCAATAGATATTTAACAACAGTAAAAACATAGCAGGCCTTTTACTTCACCCTTTCATTTTACCATAGCTTTTTACCCAGACAGAATAAGTAGAAAGTATTTCTTTCTGCAGTAATAGGACTCATAAGTAGAAAGTATTTCTTTCCACGGTAATAGGACTTGTCTGAGAAGGTCAAGGGAGAATGGAATGAGATTTTTCATAAAAGCATTGAAATCCTATACCAGGGTGAAATTTCTATTCCAGAAGCAAATAATTGCACACAACTACATATATCTATAAGTGAGAGACTTTATTTGAACCAATTTTTCAAATACAGACATCTGTATTATTCTCACTTCTCGGGAATGTTTTCTGCTCATTTTTGAAGCTTGCAACCTTAGGACAATATTCAGGACATATGTGTACATTAGATCTTTGCAGATGGACACATTCATAATGCACAAGTACAATGAGTGAGAGACTCTTTCCAGATCCTCACACAAGAGCATCGGAAATGGGCCGCTCTAATTGTCAAGTTCTGCTCTTATTAGCTTCCAGACACGTCACAGTTCTTGATACTCTCTAGGCTGTAGCCGCCTTCTTCAGGCCCCAATTTACTACCATGTTACTTCAGCTGTATGCCAGTGTAACTCCTCAAAATAGGGCTTAGGTGATGCACAGGGATGTGTTTTGTTCATTGGGAACAGGAATGAGCAGAAAAAACAAGCTATTGGATGAACAGTTCACCTAGGATTTTCTTTTGTGAGAGTAGTCTAGGTCTCAGGCTGGGATTTATTTTTTGGAAGTGACCAGTGGTTCTGGGTGTGTAATAAATGAATCTTGATGGTCAGAGTATAGAGGGGACCAGTGGATTGGATCCCAGCAAGATGTCTCTCAAGTTGGGCACTCCAGACATGAGCCACTGAGGTCACTAGCCTGTTCTGCAAATCTCAACCTTCGCCTCTTCTTCCAAGTATTGCTCAACAGAGGAATGTAGTAATAAAGCATTGTAAGTAAGAATGCAGGCTCGCACATGACCTGAGATCAACACCCTGAAAAATGGATAGAGGGTAGTGCTTTCAGGACCACCTAAATGACTCATGGTCTTCAGTTCCATTTTGGAAAATGACTGCAGAATTTTAGGCCTGAGACCCCAAATTCGACGCAGAGGGGAGTTTGGACTTCCTTCAGCGTCTGGGCCTTAGGAGCTTATGTCTCTTTGAAAGCCAGTGAATTGTGTGCTCTCAAGTGCCCATGTCACTTAGGTTATTCTGAAAACTGTACCCTATATACATATGGGTAGATAAGGGGCAGACTTTCACAGGCACAAGTGGCAGTTAGACATGTAACTCCCATTGATTTTTTTTCCCCCTCGGGGACCTGGAAAATCCCCCCCCCGAGGAGTTGAATCCTCCTCTCGCATTATTTTCACACCAGATTAACACCACTGGTTCCAGTGGAGTGACTCCTGAGTTACCCCAGTGTGAGCGAGAGGAGAACCAGTCCTGAGGTGCTCTAAATATCCAGTGAAAGTGCTATTGTGGCAATGTGGAAAAGCAGGGAATCTAAGCACAGGCCTGGAAGAGGACTCTCACCACCACTCCCCACGTCGCTGAGCTGCAGGTGACCACCGAACGGACTTCTGAGCCAAGAGGGGCCACAAAAACATTCATTCAGGCCCTTCCCTCCACCTCTGCAAACCACAGCTGCTCTCCTTCCTTCCTAAGACACCTGTGACAAACACCAGTACAAAAAGTCTCACATGCTAGTTTGCCATTCAGAGACCACAGATAAAAAGAAAATCTCCTGTGGGAAGTTTGGTATGAACACCCTCTTTCTTGTTTTCTTTCTTTCTAACCCTCTCTCCTCCAGTCATGGCCATTTCATTCATTTAGAGTGACATGGTCCCAAAGCAATGGTGTTTACATTGTCACCATAGGTGAGCTACTTCTCGCTAAGGCCTCTCATGGGGCTGCATTAGGGTTTGGGGTTGGAAAACACCGGGTCTGAAGGGATCTCAGCAGGATGCCCTTCCCCTCCCTTTGGAGTGTGGCTCATGGTGGAGCTTCTTGGCTGATGCAACTATTGCAAGGGTTGTGGGCGTTCATATGCTATCAATGTGGATAGTCTGTGGATGCCACAAGCATTGCAAAGCAAGTCCAAATTCACGTGAATGATCTGCTGCATTGATGGAGGTATTAGGTTGGGGTTTTTATACTTTTCCAAGGCTTAGTCTAGATGAGGTGAAATGTCAAGATCTGGCCTACAGCTGGTACAAGCATTCAGTATAGGTGTGGATCACTAGCATATCTTACTACAGAGGCATGGAAAAAGCCCCTCTTGGACTCTGAATTTCCACAGCACTGTACATGAGGTCAGGCACCATATTCCCAGTGTGAGTCATCCTAACATGACCTTTCCTCTTCATATATAGGGCAACCACAGACACCTCCTGGCAAAGCTATATCCTCTTCAGGGAGAGAGGATTAGATATATAGTCCCTGGGGAATTCATGTTGACTGTTGCATCAGGAGTAGTGGAAAAGCTCCAACTACTCTGCTGGGCACTCTTTGCTACACTCTTTACTCCTGGGACCTCCTGCCTCTTGTGCTGCTCTCAGCTCACTTGAAATCCTGCTAGAGAAATCATTCCCCAAATACCCTCGTTCTCCTTCCAGTTTCCACCCTATTCTACATCCTTTATACTGTTTCCTTTCAGCCTTTTAAAATCTGGCTGAAGAGGCAACTTAAGGAAATCCAAATGCTTTTCTCTGCTTTCTTCCTGTACCCTGAAGACAGCCCAGCTTCCTATACAAATCTTGTGTATTACACATCAAACCACTGCCTGCTCAAGACAGGGTTTTTCTGTGTGCGCTCTCTCACGCTCTCTTTGCCCTGACTCTCTGGCAGGATCAGGACACAGTACAATAAGAAAGATAGGGGGTGCTTGGTTACAGCTTGTAATTTTAAACTGGAACCAAGGGAGAGGAATTAGTATTTAAATTACTTAGGTTTGCAGTTGGTAACCACATACCCCATTCTCTTTGTGGGGGAAAAGAACCAAAACACAAACCCCAACCCTTTGTTCTCTAAGCAACACGGCAAAGTGTGTTTTACAAACGGTGACAAAACACACGTGATGCCCCAACCATCAGCCAAGGGGGAGGCACTATGCGAAATATAAAGATAAAACATCCCTGGGGAGAGAAAAAAGTTTCTGTTTTTTGAGGAGGGAGGAAGGCCTATGTCCAGACATGAGGCAGTTTTATTTTCCTTATAAAGTTAAAAATAGTAATAGTAAAGTGGAGGCAAGTTGAAAAGTTTGGAGTCTGAAGTCAGAAAAGCAGGGAGACCATGCGGACTTTGCAGAAACAGGCAAGACAGTCCTTAAAACTCTTGTAAATGGTCATGACAGGAGATGAGGCTAGACATACACCGTGCTCTCTTCTTCCTGCCTCCTGTCAAACACCTCTCCCACAAATTCTGAGCGCTGAACCTCAGTTCTCTCGACTCGGTACTAGAGACACGGGGCACCTGCAATGTCTGATCTGGGCTGGGCACCTGGTGTGCTACAAACAGCAAACATACTCTGCACCTCTCCTTCCTACGCCTCGGCCCCCTGTGTCCATCAGAGCGCTCTCCCTCCCCAAACATCATCCACCCTCCTGCTGCTTCCATGGCAGAAACGGGAAGGGTGGTGAGACCTGACATACGGTCCAAGCAATGCCTGATGTCCGCGCTACATCTGCTGAATTGAGGTCAGGCTGGAAGGTGTCTCAGGGTTTACCACCCATCATGACATGGGAATATTAGCATATATATCGTTTATGAAGTATGACACAATACCTATCTGTCAGTCAGCCCATCTTTCTATCTATTTAGTCTGTCTAATCTACTTTAGCTAGCTACGTTTCACTATCTCTATCAATCGTCTATTGCTCCATATTACCTAATTTCTTCCTGTCTCTCTCTCATCTTTTTCACTCTAGTCTTTCTTACTCTAGCTATACTCCCCTCTCTCTCCCTATCATCCATCTCTCCACTCAGAAATCTTTTCCCCCTCTTCTCTCTAATCCCTGTTTTAAAAAAAACTCTGTTCAATCTCTCTCCCACTCTCTCTTTCCCTCTCTTTTTTAAAATCCTCCCACTCTTTCTCTCTCCTATTTCTACACAATGCCAGGAAGCACATGGACATGAATCCTGACGCATTTGGATGGCACTTCCAGTGAGCGCGGTCTACGTTCAAACCGATCATCTCTGAGGAGACACCGTTCATCTTTTCTCCCTATTTCCAACAAAGAGATGGAGGAGAACAAAGGAGAAGGGCAAGGGAGGGCCAGCCAACCCTCCGAAGGCTGTGGGGCTGACAGTTCAAGCGTCAGCCACCAAGGGACATCGGGGCTGTCAGCAGACCCATCTTTGTGGGATTACTGCTGTGAGGCCAATTGAATTGTGGCCCTGCAGTGCCGTACAGCAATCCTGCAGGCTACGCTGGCTGCCGTTGCCAATGCAGCCAGGAAACCATACACAAGCTGGGGGGAAAGCACATGATAATAATCACGGCAGTGAAACAGCAATAACTAGGCTTTCATGAAAGCCCAGTTGTGAATACATTTTAACTGTCCACTCTTGCAGCTCATAAACAGAGCAGCAGGCCCCAACGCTGTTCAGACTCAGGCCTGGATGTCCGTCAGTCATCCACTGGGACAGGGCTGGGTCTAGTGGGCATGTGGTTGGCACATACCAGGGAATACCCTGCACCCCATGGTAATGGAGATTGATGGGGTGGTGCTCTGCCCACAGCACTAAGCCTGAACCAGGAGTTTAGCTGGCTGTGGGGGACAGCCATAAGTGACAGCTAAAAGCCTTGACCCTTGTTAGAGATGTGTGAACTAACATGCATTTCACCAGGGAGCAGGATTGAGATATTCCTCAAAGTGCTCTCAACTGGCTGTTATGCTACCAGACCCTGTCATCCCCGTGTGCCTATTTGCTCAATGTATTGGCCCAATTTATTTTGCCAAACAGAACGTTTTTGAAGGGCCACACTACATTACTCAACAACTTGTCCAACCCCAGCCGGGTGTGGTGAGCATCACCCTGCTGATGGGGGAGCCCAGGCCCAAGAACCCTGTCCCATCCTGGCCCTCGGTGCTGCAGGGGCTGGACCTTCAGCATGGACCAAAGCTGGTCCCTCTGCTGGGACCCAAGGGGGCTGCCTGGGCTCATACCTCCAAGGTCACCATGCTTCTCTGAATCCGGGCCTAGAGGTCTCCAAGAGGGCCGCTTATTTTGTTCTTTTCTAAAGCTGCTTTTGCCGCTTTCATTATTTATGTCAGTGCTAACGCCTCACTCAAAATCCAAGCCTGCTTCCCTTACAGCTTCCCTCAGCAGTGCCAGGGAGAGTGGCTGGTCACTGACTGGTGGCCAAGGAGGACAGCAGAGCCACGCAAGAAGTGGCCCACCAAAGACCGCAGGCCAGCAGGATGTACGGCAGCATAGAAATGCGACACGGTGGTATTAATGATCATTATTCTCATTTATTATAATTATTGTTCAGTTTGAAAAAGGAGCCTGGAGCCAAGCATTACGCTAATTGGCACATTTTTTTTAGTTTTTGTTTTAGTTCTGAAAACAAGCTGGGGTTCGGTATGATTTTTCTTTTCATTAGTTTGTTTGGTTTGGTCTTTTTTCTTTTTTTTTTTTTTCTTTCGTTCATTCCATCACATTGAAAAAGGAAGAAAAGGACTTTTTTTTTTTCCTCTTTTGTTTTAACTCACTCGGTAAGTCTGGACTCCTCGGATGAACGTAACATTGCACACACACACACTTGGAGAGGAGAGAGAGGGGAGAGAGAGAGAGAGAGAGAGAGCGCGCTCGCGGTGGGCAGACAGACACACGCACGCGCCAGGTCAAAGAACTCTGATACAGTGCAAGAATTTTCCCAAAATGATTGGATCATCATTACCAAAAAACTCGCCATAACAACACCAAGAAACAAAGAAATGTTTAAGCCACACTGTTTGACTGGGATTTTTCCTGCTTTTTTTTTTTTTTTTTTTTTTCCTTTAAATGTTTGCCACACAGAGAGAAAAAGGGTTTAAGTGGGAATGGGAGAGGGATGGACAGGCTCACAGATGTGAGCAGGAAGAGGGGAGATTGAGATTGGGGTGGGAAGGAAGGATAGAGGATAGGGGGAGGGAGGGAGGGGCAATGGGGAGTCATTTCTTAATGTTCAGGCATTTTCTTGGTCCGCCTTGCTCTCTTCTTCTTTCACCTCTTCCTGCTGGGCACTTTCAGTAGGTTTGGTTTCTTCTACAGCATCTAGTGGGGAAAGAGATGGTCCAGGGTTAGTCAGCCATTTATCTAGAGCATCCTCCACATACACACAGCCATCACACGATGGACTGCATGGCTTCAGGCTTCTCTCTCCCCAGAGTGACCCAGGTCTCAAAGTCCCTGGCACTTCTGCAGCATGGAAAGAACATGCCAGGGTTCAGCCCAGCAGACAAGTGTGTAGCTCTCATGGAACACCTCCAGCCTTGCCAGAAAGCACATGCAACTGGAAGGAGCTGGCTAGCGCGCTGCTGATGTGACAGGCAACTGTCATTCATTTAATCAGGTGCACTGATCAGACTCTGGGCTTACCACCTAGATGAGACTCCTGTATTACCCTTTTACTGAACCCAATGACTGTGCCAACCATTGTTGAATTGTTGCCCCCTAATTAGTTCTACAGATTCTTCCAACTGCGTCTCAAAGAGGTCAAGAAGAGAAAATTCCACATGCACTTGAAGCTTGCAAGACCCAGAGGGAAAAACATTATAACTTGTAACTCAGACTTCTCTTAGACAGAACAGAGATCTAGAGAGATGTCTCTAAGCCTTCAAGAACAGGAGCCTTCAGCTGGGACATTGTCACATCCCTCCAGTTTTCTAGGCTTTCCTTTCAAAGGTAGAGCTGCCCCAGGGGCAAACAATGAGTGTAACTGGAGGCTGGGTCTGCCTGTCAACCAGACACCTTGTTCTGACACACCATTCACACAAGAAATCAAAATGAATGCCAGGAGCAATCCCACAAAAATGAACTAGACAGGAGATCAGAACTGAGGAGAAGGCAGAGGCAGCCAGGAGGGACAAGGTAAATGAAAGGAGCACCCCTCAAACTGGAGTGATCTTGCTGGATTAATCCACCCTGAGATAACAAGCCCCTCTCATTGCAGCAGGACAAATTTAATTGTCTCTGAGTTCCTGCTGACCAGATCTCATCATCTCTAGATCATGGTACACTAACATGTTCCTGGGCCTCTTTCAGAGGTCCTGCTAAGGTCTGTGCACCATGTGGACTGCTTTTTAGAGGTGAAGGTGATGGTTCACCCAGGGCTGCAGGTCTCTAAAGTGGAAGAATGCACAAGGGTCTTTTAGTGCACTGTAGTGATCACTCTGCTCCTTTCCCATCTCTCCCCATTCCTCACTGACTTCCCCCGCGCCCCCCCCCCCCCGGCCCCGGACACATACTCACAGACCATGGAGAGGCCAAGCAAGGAGTATCACCCCAGATTTGGGATAAAGAACAGGGAAGACATGCTGAGCTGAGTGGTGTGGGACAGACCAGAAGATTGGTATGTCACATACCTCAGTGCTGGCACTTGACGTACCTCCATAGATAGCATCACTGTGTCTCTGGTGGTCATTCACAGAGGACTGTGGAGTCCCTTTAAACTGGACGGTTCCTGGTTTCTCTGATGGGCTATCAGATTGCATTACACAAGCAAATAAAATGGGCCAGGGACTGCTCTCTGGCCCTGAGGCCAGCTGGCACCACATAGCTCATGTCCATATGGCTAAAATCTCTCTCTCTCCAGAGCAGGGTGGCTGTGTCTGGGAGCTGTCTGGGGAAAAGCTAGTTGGCTTATTAAAAAAACCACACCCTGGCCCATGCTGTCATCTTAACAATACAGAGATTCACATGCCAATATTTAGTTTGTGAGGACCAGCATCCTCATACCCAGGTTTAGCATTAGTGAGAATGCTAATCAGGATGTGAACCTTTCTTAACTGACACCATTAATGCATATTGGCCTGGTCCATTCAATGCCATCAGATGGCAGACTTGTATTTGCTTCCAACACTGACAGTAGGTGCTGCATTCTCACTTCCCTCTCCCCCTCAGCTATTTAGCCTCTTTTTTAGATTACTTCCTACCCACCATTTCCATATGGATCATCTTTAACTTGTGTGCAACTTCCCATCCTCAATCATCTTCATTAAAGGCTCTGCTTCTGGACCTTCAAATACTTTTTGTCTTAGTAAACTCTGACTGCTGCTTTTCCAAAAGGAAAAAGTCTGTGGGAATAACCAACCCCATGGCTCAGTGCCACAGCCTGAACCCCGGCACCTGCAAAGCTCCTGTCAGCAAAAACATCTGTGGACTTGTTTTCCCTGGACACTGAACAGCTAAATAAGTACTCCTTCTATATATGGTACAGCCACAGTAATGAACTAAAGACAAAATAGGCTACTGATTAAAATATGATGCAAGTATTATCGGAAGGCAAAGCAGGCCAGCTTGCCCTAGTTTTGTTAATTTTCCTGAAAGACTTGATCACACTCCACTGGGGAGGGAGAGGAGTCCTTTTAATCCTGCTCTTCTCCAAGGCGTTCACAGCAGAAGACACACTGAATTATGGACCCAAAAGCAGAATCCCAATGAACAACCATCTACCCCTAAATTTAAGCCGAAAGACTATCGTTAGCCATCAGCAACGATGCTTTGCTCTAAGGCTCTGATAGATCCTATGAAGGCAGAAGTTCTGTTTTGTCTGCATGTAAATGCAAGATGAATGAAAGAGCAACAAATGGTAGGCAATGCTTCCTGAACACAAGCCCTGATGCTATATTGCATTATGTTTAAAACTTTTTGTGCCTTCCTGCCAAAAATACGCAGAGATTTTAGATGGCAGTCCCCACAGCATCCTCAGGACAGCACAAAATGCAGCAAGCACAGGGACAGACCCTGGGAGGCCCTGCATACCTGTTGTGATACTGAGTGCCTTGGCCAAGACATATCAGATGCCCCCGTTACATCGGCAGCTGAAAGTGGGGTCCAGCTCCTACAGTGGTAGGCTCTTGACAATTGTCCTAGTGAGATGGGCAGGAAATCTGGTTGCACTCAAAGTGGGGGGGCTGACAACTCTGGTGACACAGGGTAGCTCACAATGTTTCTTGTGATGTTCTTGTCCTTAGGATAAACAGGCAGGTTGAAACACAATTTTCTGTCGTGTTTTGTTCCCTCTTGGCTCACCACAGTGGCAAATCTAATTTCCAGGGAGAGCCTGTGGCACCCAGAGATCCCTGTCTGGCAGAGGAATTGCACAGGGGTGCCTCGCTGCCCACGTTGCTCATCTCTGGGGAGCAGTTAATCATAGGCAGGTGACTCTGATGAAGCAGCCCAGAGACTGCACTGATTTCTGCCATGGCTGAAATAGCCTGGACTGAGTCTGAGGTCATGGAGCAGCAGAAAGGATTCAAAGTCAGTTCACCACATATTCAGGTCAACAGAGAGGAATCATACAAACCAAATGCTGGACATGGCAAACTAGAGCAGATTTTCCTGGCTGTGTATGTCCTAAGTATAAACAAGAGGTCTACATTTTTGAATAAGAATTATCACAGAAAATTCAGCCAACCACTCTCCCTCCTTTTTCTTGCATAGTATTGAAGCAATAAGTGGAAATACCCTATGCACTGTTACACCCTGCTAAGCTATGTCTTTTTTTGTAATAGCTTTAGCAGGATTTCATTGATCTTTGAGATGAGGTAAAAGAAGCAACCTGGTGTTATACAGTAATGAAATTTAGCAAGAAGTAATATCACAAAGGATAAAAAATTCAGCACAAAAAATAAAGTTCAAGCTGTGGCACTGCTAAACCACAGCAGTGAAAAGAACAGGATTCTCTCTGTGCAATGGGAGCAAAGTAGCACAAACCTACTGACATCAGGGCTAGTTAATAGCAGTTTCTGATTCACAAAGGAGAGGCGAGACAGTTTATCTGACTCACCCTTCACCAGTTTGTTTGATGCAGGTTATTTCTGCCGCATGTTCTCTGGGGTTTTCTCCAGCCTAGTTTTCTGTGTTCCTCCTTTGGGAGGTCAAGGTATCCCCGGAGAGATAAGTAGATAGCTATCCTCAGGATTTCATACATCAGACAGGATATTTCTTACATTGCTTTTTTTACCCAATACTAGTCTTGATTTCCCACTTCCTTGAACTCTGGGCTGTTGCACCTGTTGGTTTCTAGTGGACAGATATGGCTATACAGGCAGAACTGCACAGCCTTGGCATTTTACACTAAGTTTGCACTTTGTTGGAATAGGTGTAAAAGGTGACAAAAAAGCAGCTGAGAATTCAGGACATTTAGGCAAAATGTTTCATCTCCTGCTTGAGGGAAAAAAATATTTCATCCTGGGTGGCCAAATTTCCACCTGTCTAAAATTATTTCCCTTTTGAACACATTAGCACTGTGAGATCTCCTCCCGCAAGATTGGAGTCCGCTGTGTCCACTCGCAAGGAAGAGAACAAGCAGGAGGCAGTGAGATATTTCTTAAGATGGACCTGGACTGAGGCAGCACCAAGATGCACATGAAGAGATTATGAAATGGGAAAGCTGAAGTGAGAGTGGATGGATGTATCACTTCACTCCAGACATCCACAGAGACTTCTCCAGCTGATCTTCTCACCTGCTCCTTTTCTAATTAGTGGAAATAACCATGACATTTCTAGAACTCTATGAACTTGACCTATTTGGTTGCCTGCTTTAGGACAAGAGGAGTTGCAGCCTGTGAACACCTACACCTTTAGCAAGTCAAGGTGGAAACATCCACATTTGTTGTAGAGCATTTCAGCCACAGACCAAAAAGAAGGGTCCAAACTCAAACAATGAGAATAAAACACATGTATGCATGGAGGAAACAGAACAGGAGGGGTGGCTGAACTGTAATATGAAGCACAAGAAGCTTGAGAAGGGGCCAGAAGTTAAATCTGTCCTGAAGGATAAAGCAGGAACGGCTAGGTCAAAAAGCTAATGCCCCCTCCACCCCCCGCAAACAAGATCACCAGCAAAACCCACCTAATTTGTGCTTGCAATCATGATCCTCACTGTTTTTTTAATGCACGCTAGTCATCACTTGCACTGTTCCTAGTTATTCCAGGCCCATGGTTGCCCCTAGACACAGCTTTGAGATTTTAGTTTGTTCTGCAGCTTTGCCTTTTCTTTCAGTCTTTTGAAGTTTATACTGCAGTCCAAACCATCCTATAGCACGACATAATTTTGCTAAAGAGACGACCATTTGTGAGCTGAGCTGCCACCAACCTCTTTTCAATCTAGGAACCTGGATGGGGCAGCCAAGTTAAGAAAAATTTTGGGCAGCCAATTTAGGAAAGTTTGGGGCAGCCTCAGACAAACCTTAAGCTGCAGAATTGCTTAAGCAATAGAGCTGCATGGTGGAGGGGCTAAAGTACATCTGCTTCCCAGCTGAAGGGCCTGTCTTAAAGACATGCTTCATACCTACAGCTCCAACTGGTATCTGCTAGGGAACTGCTTTGCCCATGGAAAGGAAAAAATATGGAAGTGATCCTTGCTGAAATAGTGTCTTAGCCCCTCTTCCCCCTCAGCACCCCATTTATTTCCTGGAAAGGGTGAGAGTCACATCTGTGAGCCCCATTGGGGAGCAAACACCTCAGACATATGCCATTCTGGTTGCTGTGAAGCTGAAGTAGGCACGCAAGCAGCAGTTTTTTGCTGGATGGTGGTACTTACAGCTGCTTTTGCCTATGCTGTGCTCTAATGGCTGAGTGTGCAGGCTCCTCTCCAAGTCTCTCCACTGCCCTACATTAGCGAAATTAGGTTGAGTGGATTTCCGGGTAAAACACTGTCTCTTGGGACCTGCCCAGCTCCCGTTTGACTTGCCAAGATTAATTAAATCAGAGCAGACATCAGCTTATGACCACAGTAGCAGCAACCTCTCTGCTGATCATTTCTTTTGTGGCTGGTGGCTTGGGTTTTGTTTTCCTTTTTGTCTCTGTTCCACTGCAGATCTTTAAATTACCACAGTTGATGCCAGGAGAAGAGAAACTGCACAAACACTCTGGGATTTTGCTTTTGCTGCTTTCCCATTGTTTGCATAATTATTGCTGATATTGATTGTGCAACTAGAACTCTCCCATGCCTTCCTGCTAAAGTATTGCCCAGATCTACTCAGCCGTGGCTCTTTCTTTAGCATTTGTCATGCTCACTCCTTTCTCCCTATGTTGTCTGCCAACTACAGCTTGGTCAGAGATGGAACAGCAAACCTGTGCCTCGTTTGGTCTCTTCTTTGCTCCCAAATACTAATCTGGGTTTTCCTACCCTGTTATAAGCAGAGCTCATCTGTCCCAGAGACAACTCTGTTTAGAGACATTTTTTTGGAGGGTGAGGAGCACTGGAAGGCCCCATTTAAAATCCCTGACCCGAGCCTCTCCTAGTTTTAATGACTTTTGGATCCAGATTTGGATCCAAGCTTCACAGCTTGATTCATCTGTCCCAATCCATCTGTCCTTCTAGCCAGCCAGACGCTGATTCCAGGCAGACGATGGTAGGTCCGAGGCTGCTGAAACAAGATGCACTTCAGGTTCAGAGCTATTGTTTATACAGTTCTCTTCACAGTCCAAGTTAGCCCATTGCAGTCAGCCCTATGATGCATCATACGCAGTGCTAAAATCCTACGCCCTCCCCACTTGCTCCTTCTGAAAACTGGCAGATTTATCCTGGCCCAGCAAAACACTGAGAAATGAAGGAACTGGGTATTTCAGGTGAGTGGCTGTGTCGGGTCTAGGGGATTGACTTGCATGATTTCTCCCAAACCCCTGGTGAAGCCCTCACTCACTACAGACAGACCTGGGGTATCACCTGGTTCCTGCGAGCCCTGGGAGTCTTGGTGGGTGCATGGGACCTAGGCGATCTGCATATCCTTAGTAAACCCTGTAACAAGGTGGTGGGGAGGGATGATCCTACTGCAAGCAGCATGCAGGACGTCCAGGGAAGTTGCCCAGTAACTACTGGAAATAAGCAGGCAAAGCCACCTGTTAAGGTTAAAATAAAAAGGTGAATACGACCACAATATAAGGTAGTTTGGGCCTCCTACTCCTGGACTGCTTCCTCTTTGTTTCAGCACCATGTATGTCAGCCTCAATTGCTCCAGCAGAGAGGAAAAAAATAACAACTTCTGCCAGTCCCATGGCTGATGACTTTGGTCCAAGCATGGATGGCTGCCTCATCTTCTGATCCTGCGAAATCCTCAGAGGACAGCCAGCCCCAGTTCTGTCGCCCCAGCTGCCTTTGTGCTTTGTCAGGCCCAAGATCCAGTGGCCTAGGGATTTCTTCTCCCTGTCCTCCTGCCCAGTGTCTTTCTTCCCCCAGCACCACCAGGGAAATCCCACCCTGCATCAGCATCCGTGCGTGCAGTAGATGGAAAGGAAGGGAGCAGTGGGAGAGATGCTCGGGGTGCACGGCTGTGGGGAGGGGGTGCTGAGGTGAGTCAAGCTTGCAGCTCCACTGCAAAGCATCTTTCACAGTGTCTAGACACCAGCTGCCTTGTTGCCATGGAAACTCCCCAACTTTGGCTGATGGGAGGGAGCAATGAGGTCTCCAGAGAAATGGGAGTGGTGGAGAAAGAGGGTGGAGAGAGAAAAGGGAAGATGTTCCTTGTGAATGTGAGATGTTAACCCTGTTACAGTGACATTGGCAGATATTTTTGCTTCCTGGAAAATGCGAAAAAATGTGTCTCTTCTTTCTTCTACTGCCATTTCCTTCCCATACCCATGGAGGCAGCCAGGCCTGAAGGCTGAGACAAATGACATGCTTACTTTTGGCTGGTCATTTATTCCTGCGTATTACCAGCACTTTTGGCCCAAATTTCCTGTTTATAGTGCTTATAACTGGGCAATTACAATCCAGCTAGGGCTGGAAGAAGCCTACCAGAATGGTTAGGTTTTCAGACTGTATGATCTCCGTTAACAACGCCTTTCTCTTGGCTACCATCATTGCTACAAGCAACTGTAGCTCCAGGGAAGATGAGGTGCTCCCACCTGGCAGCAGTGAGATCTGTTGTGGTGTTTCTGTAGGGATGCCTTCTTGCACCAGAAAGTGGTGGGAAAGTGGGAGGCTGTGTAGTACAGTGGCTGAAAAGGAGGTAAAAGAGCCCGTTTGGGATGAGGCTGCCTTGGAGGCAGATATTTTGCACCAGTATTGAGTGGCCTCCTGCCAAACAGCATCAAAGGTGCTGACCTCAACAGACTCCTACCAAGGCTTCATGGTCTTTACAGCCAGGGAACCTGAAGTAGAGAAATGAGAAGTGACTTATGCAGGGTCTCTCCAGCCATCAGCTGGGGTCAGAGCTAATCTGATTCCAAATCTGTTGCTCAGCTGCCCTGCTGGAGCAGAAACGCTCCCTTCAGGAGGGGTTCCAAGCTACCCATCTCTCCATCTCCCCAAAAAAGGGTAAGCCAGAGACAAAGACACCTCTGAAGACACTCAGACCACAGTTCTTCATTATCCACTACTTGACTTTCCAGCAAGGTAGTGTACTGGTTTTTTTTAGGTACAATATCCAGACCGTATCAGATATATAAGGTAAAACAGGGTATAATATCCAGATCATACATTCATGATGAACCCAGACCTTTGTGAATGTCAAGAGCTGTCTTCTACTATGACCTTCCCAAATTGCTACAGGCAACCAGCAATGTAAGTATTTATCCGGTCTTCATCATCACAACAATGGCCTAACTCACAGTCATGGAGATATTTTATTCTTGTGGCATCCCAGTGAAGAAAGCAAAGGCTTTTATCTGCATTTTAGAGTGAGCAAAGCATGAAGAATTGGGCTGTGGCCACGCAAAAGCTTGTAGTGTACCCAGGAGGCTGAGTCCCCTTGGCTTTTCATTCCAGCATCTCAACCAGCCACTCTGCACACAGCAACACTTAAAAGTGTGTGATGCCTTGGTCCTGTGATTTCTGAAATTCCACAAAGTCCTAATTTGAGGCCAAAACTGGAGGTGTAGCAATCTCAGCGATACTCACCCTCCCAACTATCACAGGAAGGTGGGTAGAAGAAAGGCATTCATTACTTCACCTGAGGAAAAGCTAAGAAGAAATAATCCACAAGCTGTTCATTTCTCTTCTCATGCCACTGTTGATTTCACACAGGTCTTGCAGACCAGAAAGGCTACTCTTTTTAATTCCTTAAATAACTTGTGATTCAAACAGCTTGAACATAGAGGTTTTTACTTGTTTCCAGCTGTAGAATGTAACAGCTGGCAGCTGCTCTTGGCATACATGTTGCAAAACAGGATGTCCCTATCTCATCAATAGTATTATTTTGTGTAGCCCATCTTTTCCCCCTTTCTAGGTTAAGTTCTGGAGGATGGTTTAGAAACAGGGAGCATGTGAGGGAATAGAAGAACAAGCACTTGATACACCATATCAATTTATTCTTTAGCCTCTCTAGTGTGGCTGCCCTGTGAGATCATAGGGGAGAAATCAGAGGAAAGAGAAGAAGAAATGGGAAGTACTCTGTGGAGGTCATGGCCAAGTGAGCAAAATGAAGACTTATTGAAGCAACTGATAGTGATTCCTGTACAGCCAGACCATTTCTAGTGAATTCAGGGACTGAAGCTTAGAGCCCTTTGGGGATGGAGGTTTGGTTTTGGATAGGCCTGGCAGATGCACAGAGAATAGCACAGCAAGTGACAGAAGTTTGATAGACAGATCAGACCCTCAGAGGTCTGCCCATCTTACAGCTCCACTGATCAGCTTGGCCATCATGGTAGGATCAGTAGGGAGATGAAAATGAATCCAAAACTGTGGCAGACTGCTGGCATTCATGCACCACTGATCCTGAAATAAAGAGGGTTAAGGAGGGGAAGGAAACATGCAGAGTGCTAGAGCCTTTGGGTTCTCCATGTACAGCTCCTACCTCATCACACAGGACTGGCTGTGAGGCTGCTCTCCTCCCCTGCCCCAGCAAAGATGGCCAGGGAAAAGAGGTCAGAGGAGGAAATCTTCTGTAATTGAAGCAAAAAGGTCTAAAAATTCCTTCAGTGCATCCAGAATTAATGCGCTGCTCCTCCCTTCATACTTCTCCGCCTTCAGCTGTCGGTGGCAGCAAAACAAATTGCTGCAGCCCTTACTACTAACCACACTTCCATTTCCCTTCCCCCAGCCCAAAAGACATGCGCCATTCATAAGCTGCCTGACTGCTGGTCTCCATTATTAAAGCCTAGAAGGCTGATAAATTGGGGATTCACGGAGCCTGCAAGCCTCCAACAACCAGATTGCCATGGAAACTGGAGGCAGCCTCCATCTCCAGCAGAAACGATATTGATCTAGCTGAGGGCAGGGAATTGCAATCAAGAAGAGGATATAAAATATCACTTTTCCTTTCACTATCCTCCCATTTTGTGTTTAAATGAAGGAGAAATTTCATTTAGAGATCATTAGTTTGTTTCTGTCCATCTTCACACACCAAAGCTCTGCAAATTGGATGCTAAAACGAATTAAGTGCCCGTTGTCAGGCCTTCCACAGCCATCTTGTTGATAACTGTCCCCAGCAGCTGCAACATCAACACCACCAGCTCTTTGCATTAAAGACATTATGACTATTTGCCATATGCACAGCTAGCATGTACACATGTAGTATGTTTTGTGCAGAATGGGCACTGAGATACAGTCGCTGCTCTCTAGGAGGCAGTTCAGGCTTGATGCTGTACCCACTGAAGCTCCTGGGAGTCTTTGCTTTTCATTTCCATGGGAGGAGGTCATCACATGTGTGACAGCCTGGACATAGGAAGAGGCATTTCAAACTATAAGCACTTGTGGGGAAATCCACACTTCAAGACAATGAGGAGTGGCATTGCAGAGCAACCCTCCCCTCTGCCCAAAATCCCTTGTCTGCTACTGCTTAATCATAGCCCTCCAGGGATGGAAAGATCAGGAGTCACAGCACCTGTCCTGCAAAACTCAGTGGGCAGCTGGGCACTTTCCCTGGCTTATACTGCAAAAGCCAGATCCTCCTCAGCCTGTCACCTTATCCCTTGGGTGCCCATGAGAAAGACTAAGGGCTGGGAGGCAAAAAGCCACAGCTTGTCTTCAGGTGGGAGTTCAGACTGCATAGTTGCCTCTACTGCCCAAGAAACCCCTGTGACCAGAGGTGTGGTGATGCTGATGCTCAGCCGTAGGGTCAAGGAGGGTGAAGGGCAGCCCTGTGGCTGGCACAGGCTGCTTTCAGAGAGCCGAGCTGCACTGTGGGAGCTGCCTGGAAAATCTTTCATCAGCACTCTCATTGCCAGTGGCAGTTTTTTCTGTGAAGGTGTCAGCAGTTAGCATCAGTGATTCTCTTTTTAATTCAAATTTGGGACTTTTTTTTTTTTTTAACTCAACCTTCTCTCAGTTTGAGAGGGACTTTTTAGGCTCTGAACTTTCTCAGTGCTGCACCAAGTGAACAGGCATAGTTGTCCCACAGTAGCCATCTCAGTTTAATTGGCTTTTCACAATAACAATTCAATCAGGAGGGTAATGAATTCAGCTTTGGCATGGGGGCATCTGGTGGGGCAGCTGCAAATGTTGGCGAGACCTCATAGGGGCACAGCAAGGCAGCCCCATACCCAGCCAGCCATGTCACAGCGACACAAGGCCAGGTTGCTTCTCCTAATACCCTAGAGCACCAGGTATGTTCAGGTTGTCAATGCCAAAGTCAAAGCTCCTCAGCACTGTCCACTGTGGTGGAAGAAGTACCCTTACGGGGTGCTAAACCAGCCCTTTGCAGAGCTAGCCCGCAATGATGAGGCTTCTCTCTCTCATCAAAGGACATTTCAGCACTGCTGTGGCTATCCCCTTGCTAGCCCAAGGTGGCCCTGCTTCAGCTGTGGGGCCAAGCAGTAGCAGTCCTCCAGTATCTCATGTGCACTCAAAGTCTGTATGAAGCCCAGCTCTCCACAGGTCACAGAGGCTGTAAATTACCACAGCTCTCACTTGCAGAGTTTCTAGATTTTTGGTCAAGGTGGAGCAGCCCACACTTTTGGCTTGGTCACCATCATTTTGACAACAGCTGTCACAGACGAGGGCCTTTTCTGAGGCCTGAGCTGCTCTGAAATTGCACTGAGGCATAAGAAGTGGCACCCCACCGTTTCGTGCTCATGTTGTCTCCCCTGGTCCCCCTGCTGATTTTATTTGCTGTAAAGGTCCTTGGCTCAGGTCTTGCCTGCTGGTTGCAGAGTGATGTCATGAGATATCCACATGAATGAACACGTCTCTCTTATTCTTCCTCTCCTGCTGGAGCTGTTCCACTTCCACAAATTATTAAATATTCATTGGGCCAGAGGAAAACATTGACTCTGTAGGCCAGTGGTGAAGGCACTCATCTGCAGTGGGGAGACCAAACTCCACATACTGGCTCCAGCAAATCATAAATAATTTATACAAAGTGGAAAAGCTCCAGAAGGAGGGATCAGGAGAAACTTCATCCAGCAGCCCAATGGTTTGCTTGCAAAGCTCACTGGACTTCAGTCTCCTAGGGTACGGCATAGGCACATTTTGTGTTTTGTCTCGTTGAGGGAGTACCTGACCCTCATGTGCTAGCTAGTCTAAAAGGAGGCAAAGTTTTCTCTTACTATTTTAATCTAGGCTTGACTTCCCTATTTTGTAGAAATATGTATATGTGTTTTGCTAGAAATGAGGACAAGAAGTAGTTGTATGCTACATCAGTTGGGAAAGGCTGGAATTTTCTCCTTGTTCCCTGATGTAGAAATCAATGACTTCATCCATTTTTCTCGCAGTCATTTGACTTCAGCCATGAAGAAGGTTTCTAGCTTGAGGCACAAAGAAACATTTTCTTTGTAATTTTGTGTCTCTTCATTGAGTGCAGTGAACAGTTCTGGATTAGTATCTCTGGAGACTGAAGTCTGCTGTTCATCCAGAGAAGTGGGGCTGCTCGGCAGCAGCACTGTACATTTCTTGCCCCTGCCTTCCTGCTGGGCCTCTGCTGTGTTTGGAAGAGGTTGAGTCATGGACAAGAGGTCAAGTTCAGTCCCTGTGCCTGGCACCATGTTTGGCCACACTGATAAGCCTTCCAGTGAAGTCCTGGAAGTAGTGCTGGGACAGGTTTGTGCAAATAGTACCTTCATCCCCAAAGATAAGCTTAAAAGCATGTGCAAAGCTGTTTACACTGCTGAATGATCTTTCAAACACCCACCAGTCCCTCTGACTTGCAAACCTGCAGCATCCTGAATGTCCACCCCAAACTCTAGGAACTGTACTGTGGGACAGGTGCAAGACTGAGCAGGTGTGGTGCAGGGCTAGGAGATCATATAGGTGACAGTCATGCCTGCTTGCTGCTTGGCAATAAAGAAGTCACATCCTTTCACTGTGCTTTCACCATCTGGATCCCTGGTGTTCCAGGTGAATAATGGACTGTGAATGCAGACAAAGGGCCAGACAGAATTGCCGCTCCTATAAATTGCAGCATCCCTACTGAAGATAACCTCACAGCAGCCCTCTAATCAGACTCTGTGAATACAGGGCATTTCCACCCCTTCTAACCACAAGGCAAAGCAGAAGACTTACAATATTGCACCGAGTCCCTGTCAGGGGAAGAAACATACAGGTCTAAGATCAAGACCACACACTCCTTTAACTCACACGCCCTTCTGAAGTGAAGCAGGGCAGGTTCCACCCAGGGCTTGGTCTTCTGTGGCATATCCCTTGTTTCAGCACTGATGACTGAAGATTACTCTGAATTACTTACAACACTGGGTGCTGAAATCACAGGTGAAATGCTAGCCTTATAGAAGTTAGCGAGGCTTAGATTCAACCCTGTAGCTACAGCTGGGGATTGTTGCCTCCAAATAGGCTGTAAAAGATGGCAAGAGAGAGGGAAGAAGGGGATCTTGGAAGAGAAATTTTAGGATAGGTAACAGAGTGTCTAAGCTGCAATATATATTCCCATATTTCTAAACTCACACCCAGTGAGGGGGTAGAGTCCTATTCTCATCTGAAAACTAGGCAGTTGTTGACTTAGTCCACATGAGCTTACATTCACACCTTCCTCTTAGAGGCTTATGTCATTTCCAAATCAACAGGTGCCCAAAGCCTTTAAGAACAGCAAGGGAGTTTTTAAAAGTACTTTCCACCTCTCCAACTTTAAATCACTTTTACTTTATCCCATTGTCCACCTCTTCAAATGGTTTCACAGCTGCTAAGACAGTTCTGCCAAAGTCAGCAGCACTGGGGAATGCTCCTGCAGAATGGTCACAGCCCTGCCCTCCCACCCTTTTCCCTGTACGTGCCATGCACTGTCAGCTATGGTTCTGCAGCACTGCACCACTTTAGCATTGGGATTTGGATGATCTTCCAGATGTCAGAGAGATTTTCTTCTTCATTAAGCCCTGTAGGTTACAGGTAATGTGCAGTTATCATTACTAGCATTCCCAATTACTGTGTTTTGTTGAAAGAAGATGGAGAGTCTTCCACCTTCTGCTTTCTTTCATAATGAAAAGAGGACTTATTTGCTGTTGCCTCAAGGTACAGCTGGAAAGTATGTGGTCCTTTGAACACTGGATAATTGGGACCTTATGATCTTTACCTAAAACTTATTTACATGAAGCCCTGAGTCTCACTTTTCCTGTCATTAGAAGTGCATTTTCATTTACATCTCTGGGCCCTGCCCAGGTTTCCATAGTTCTTTTCCTGACTGCTCTGCAGCCCTGCAAAGGGCAATTGTCCAACATGGGCTCCTGGCTCCCAGGACCTCAGCCGAGATTTTCAGCTCCATTTCAGTGTCCCATGCTGACAGTGATATAGCTAAGGACACAGAAAGAAAAAAGAAACATTTCCACAGATCCCATTCACATTTGGTGATGATAAAGCCAAGGTTCTTTATCTTGTACAGATTATTAAAGCTAAGAGATATGCAAAGCAGGTCTTAGGAGGGAATCCAGAACTAGGAAAAAAGTCACAGTTTCAGTAACCTGCAAAAACAGACCACAGTCCCCTTCAGAGAACAGCTAAGCACACAATAGCAGCACTCTCCATCATTCGGTTTTCCCTCATACATCATCATTAAGTGTCTCCTCTATTTTCTGCCTGGAAGACATTCAACACTAACAGAGAGGAAAGCTAGGGAATGAGGGAGCCCTCCTTTGAGTCAAGCTTGCAGTATAAATGTAGTATTGAGAAAAATATTGCGGTTAGAGACCTGTTCAAATGGACCTTGCATAAATTGGTCTTTCACAGGTCTATTGGAGGTCCAGAACTGGAGGTGAAACCTATCCCACTGATGCCAGTGGCTTGACCTGAAAGGCTCCTGTTACTTTGGTTCTCTTGGCTGCTGCCCTGTCTCGCAGACCATTCACATGGTTGAATAAAATATTCATGCAGTACTTTTACAAATAGGAAAACTCCCAAGTCCAAAATGGATGTGGATGTCACTGCAGTCATCAGTGCTCATTGGGTAGCTGTCTTCAAAAAGTAAAGATGTTGGTGTCCATAAGGACTGGGATGAGAAGCAAACCAGAAGAAATATTGCCTTTCTGGAAACAGGTGTATACAAGTATAGCCTTTTCTGGACTAATTTATACAGTGTCAGCTACCCCATCTCACAAAGGACATTTGCAGATTTAAAGGCTGTACAGAGAAAAGCAGCAAAGATGCTAAAAGTCATGGGAATCATTTCATATAAAAAGCAATTGAAAGCATTGCTTGTGTTTTCTTCAGGAAAGAGATGAACAGCAAGGGCTATGGTACTATGCCCTCTGTGCATACTATATGATGCTATATAGAATAATCAATGGCATAAAGTGGGGCTATCGGAAGCTTTTGTTCTTTCTGTGACATAACACAAGTACAGAAAGATATTTAAGGCAGTGGTGGCCAATTCATTGATGAAATTTCCGGCTATTGTACAGTTGGTTGGAGTTGGGGAAGCTATTGACACTTTGTCAGTCGGATATTGTGCATTTATATATGCCAAATAAAGCCACAGCTATGATTAAGTATCAAAAGAAATAATATATCATGTTCCACTGTTAAACCAAATCCTACGCAGAAGAGGACAAGGAAGAGTCCTAGTCATAGAGAGGCAGTTTACTCCAAATCTGTCCATGGCAGTATTTGGTGCTAGCCACTGTGAGAAGTACAATAAATGGACGCCGGACATTGCCAAGACAGGTCCTCTAGCAGTTATTTTTATGGACTCTTGGGAGTACAACTTCACCTTATCAGAGTCCATGGAGTTGCCACAGAGACTGGAAGTGATCACTGAACTAACACTGATAATCCAGTATTAATGTACATATTATACAGCTCTTAAGGAATGTCTAACTAATCTGATCATGCTGACCTGCTGAACTTTCCCAATCTCTTTCCTTTGCATGTGGCAGTCATCTGTACCACAGAGTCAGTACTGATACTGTTAAAGTACTGCTTTTTGGAGCTGTAAATCCCAGCTGATTCTCTGCCAGCTTATATCTATCTGAAAAGTTCAACCTACTTGATCCTAGTGTAAAGAGACGACACTAGTCGTAGGAACAGAACACTGCTGGCAGCTACAGCAAACAGCTGCCACTTAAATTTCATTGTCTGTCTATTCTGCCCACTGATCTGCTGTTTGAGCCCTTCTCAGAAGAAAATTTGGTTATCATTTACGGCAGAAAGCCTTCCTCCCATGTGGGGATTTCAGAGCATTTTCTCGAGATGATCAGAGTGCAGCTGTAGCTGGCCACTGTGGAAAACCTTGTGATAAGGAGACGGTGATTTTAAGCAAAATCTAGTTGGAGTTTAACCATCGATCTCGGCTATAGAGAGCTGTGTGTAAGCAAGAGCAACCGCTATACACCCTGAGGAGCTCACACCATGACATTAGTACGCACTGCCTTAATGCCACCTGTATGTACTGCTTATAAGAGCTCCTTCCATGGAGACGTGTAAGAGCATAACGCTCTCAATAAACCTTGGTATATCATCTAGAAAGTTCACTATTGTACAGATTCAAGACCAATGACTTTGTTCAGTAGGAAGAATACTATAAAGATGTAATTGAAAAGTGAGGCTTGCCAATTTCCCCACAAACAGGAACTCTGCAGCATGCTACGATCAATGAGGAGGGGCTCAGCCAATACCACAACAGCTGTGGTTCCCAACATCAGAAAAGGTGAAAGATTGCTGTCATCTTTCCTATAACTTCCGTCCTTGACAAAACAAATGAGTTAACCATCCTTGAGCATCTATGCATTTCTTACCGAGGTCCCAAAAGAACTGGTACCTCCTTGGTGCAAAACAGCAGTTAACCTGCTCTTCGCAAGAGGCCTTTTCCAGAGTCAACCATCACCTTGCCATCAGTAAAAATGCTTAGTGTGACCTCAGATTTCACTAGAGGTCAGGTCTTGCTTCACCACTGGTGCAGTTTCCACCTACATGGGGCAAGTTGCATCTCATTAGAAAGTAGCAGACCTGAGGCACACCTTGGACTAGAGAAAGTATTTCACTGCAGAAATCCCGCACCTGTAGCAAGTAGTGTGTAGTTTCCTGTTCTCTGGAAAATACTGACATTTCACTTAGCTCACCCTACCCCTCACATAGCTACTCGCACCAGTGCAAAGCAGGCTGTGAAATACATATGCAATGCTTATGCTCATGTAGACACAGTGCAAAGATTAAAAATTTCAGAGCAACTGAGGACTAGGCACATACTTTTACACCTTCGAGAATGTTGCAGGTAACCTAAATTGCATTTGTAGTCTTGCTTTGTTGCTGGAGTAGTACTACAGACAAGAAAATGCTGGCACACGTGCTTAGAGATGTTCCCTCTGGGACAGTCAAGGGAAGACTACTGTATTTGCATTGCTTTCCTCAACTGCCAGGTGTAGCAGCAGAGATAAGCTCCCATGAAACAGGAATGGCAGTGAGGGTGTTCTGCCTCATGCCAGCTACCCATGGGCCAAGACTAAAATTCCAGTTATACAACTGCAATTTGCTTGCATAGTGCAGGCTGTACCTTCTAGCTGCTACATGACAATAGGCAGTCTCTGTTTCCAAATCTTTATACAGCCAGGGCTCCCTAGGTGCAGGAAGTATTGTCCTTCCATCAATGCACTGACTGAACTGAAAACAAAGAACTGATTCAACTCTAAGCCATGAAAAAGGATCCATAGGGACTTGCACCCTCTGAGGAAATGAAGAGAAGATGGTGCCTCCCAGTGCTCCTTGCTTGCAGGATATAGAGCCCTGGGGGAACTGCTGGCCTGCTTACATGCAAAGCAATTGTCATCTGGTTGATTTTTCATTTCAGCTGTGAAACTGCTCCATTGTAAAGCTATTTCAGCGAGTGGGAGAAAGCATTCTTCGCTTTCCAACAAAAGAAGATCCATTTGTTTCCTTAGGCACAATTTACTCTTTCACGTTTCTGGCCTTTGTTGTATTCTTACCTGACAATCTGAGAGTGCTTTTGATGTGAGAGCTAGCCAAAGTTGGAGGTGAGACTCAAAAATCTGGGAAAGTACAAAGAGAATCTAACATTGTGTGACATTCATCTCCTCTCCTCCCTTTAGGCACACAGTAGCCCATCTTCTTCTATAGTCTGCTGTGCTGGATGCTGATCTCACTTCAAAGCTGTGCTAATGTAGACTCTTTACAGTAACTTTGATGGAGACTCTCCGGATTTAAGCCAACAGAACCTAGATTAAAATAAGTCTCACCTCCTCATGCATATGTAATCTATAGATTCCCTCCTACCACTTTTGAATTTTGTCCTGTTGAGTAGGTTGGCATCTAAGGGAGCCTCTCCAAGCATTATACCAATATCAAAGAGGCAAAACTTGGATCATAACAAGAAAACCTGTAAACATAAATCTTGGCAAGGATGTTCAGATAAGAGAACACTTTCTTGGCATACAAGTCACCCACCAAAAGACAAGATGACAACTAAGAGATTGCCCTTCTTACATTGATCCCTCATTGCCACTGAACAAAGCCCATTGACTCATTTAATATCTGAGCTAGGTAGAATCCACCTACTTTTTCGATCTACTTTTTGACATATTGAGGATTGCTTAGAAACTACCCTGCCATGCAACTTGGAATGCCTGGGGTTTCAGATCGGCTAATAGTGGACACAGGATGGTTGTTTGGAGACATTTCCTAAGGCATTACCAACAGACAGGTAGAGTATGTGGAACTGAATAACAAGGATAGGTGAAGGCTGTCAGGGGAACTAGTGATTCGTATGAAGAATCACCCAGCCTTTCCCCTGCTCCAGAAACATTAAATATAAGCATTAAAAATCATGCACTTGTCTTAATTTGGTTAGTTATTCCTTTCCGCTCTTCCCAGCTTTTTTTTTTTGTGCTGCCCTTAGATGAAGGCAAAATCTCTTCTGGATATAAATGAAATGTCATTGACTTCTGCTTGCATTTGCACCAGGGAAGATATCTACAAATAGCATGGTACAGCCATTGTAGTAAAATTCAAGGCAGATGAACATCAACGCACAAATGTAGCATGGTCGGCATGCCTCATGGTAGTAACAGCCAAGCATACAATGGCAACCAGCCAACTGATGACACTGGCTAGGAGCCAATTTGATTTATTTTTGGCAGCCTGACACCACATACTACTGTGCCAGTCTTCGATCACAGAAACAATAAGAGATGACCTTTGAAAGCCATTGGGATGACTTCTGGGAGAAGGGGACTGATGAAGCTGAAAGAGGATCTGTCCCCAGGCTGGAGGAGGACTGGAGTGGCAGATGTTTGGTAGCCCTCCCTTCTTCATGAATGACCAAGCCACTAAAGCTGTGCCAGCAGTCACCAGTGCTGTGTTTACTGGGTGATGACTGGGAGAAAGGTCAGGACACAGAATATGTCTTTAAGTCTATGGAAAGAGTAAATACCAAGAGAGAAACAGAGAGGTTTAAAGAGATGAGAAGGAGTAATAGGATGGAGATAGGAAAAAGAAAGCATAGGTTTTCTGTCAGGAAATATTTCCTGTATATGGGAACTTTTATACTGTGATGATGCCCTTTTATGGAATGTTCTTTAGGGAGAAAGTAGTTCCTTACTATTCTGGATATTGTGCTATAGAGTGTATTGCAGAACACAACCCAGCATCCTCAAGGAGATGGACAAGAAGGCTTATTTAATATTTTTTGCATTTGTTTCTTGAATGGCTCTGAGGGCACTTACTCAGCTGTTGGAATTTGTGAAGGCTGATATCATATTTATATTCCTTAACATTTTAAAGAGACTATCAGTTTGATTGTGGCTACACAGCTTCCATATTTGCTTTCTGCAAACATTGGTAAGCTTGAGTATTACTGCATACATATTGAATAAGTATAAATAGATGCACATACCAGTCTTAAACACTCAGACAATCGCTGAAAACTCATTTTTAAATATATATTTGATTGTAGATTTTCCAACTTACCCTGTTGGCTAGATACTTACATAATAACAGTATCATGTGCAAATGCATATTAAATAATGCATTTAAATGCCCACTTCAAATCATGTGGCCATGAATGGTTGTACACTTCAAATGATATTAAAGCCAACAAGAGCCTGGGAAGATACCTGCAAATAACATGGAATACTAGGAAGAAAATATTCTTTGATGACGGGTGACTCAAAACATGTAAAATTAAGCAAATGGAATAGCCTACTACTATGAATTTCCTACCTCTATCCATTAGAGCAGATTCATCTGAGTAAAAATAGGATGTTATTTCAAAGCAGGATCACTAGTCCTGTTTAGGAAAAAGGCATCCCAAGTTTTAAATAAGAGCTAATTGGTACCCATTATCCTGTGTACAGAGGATCCCAAAACACTGATTCACGCTGTCCTATCTTTGCCATTGATGTTTATACCTTTGCCCAAGTATAAAAACAATGCAAGTACAGCATGCAACATAACAAATTAGCTTTCAGATATCACATGACATTTATTTTGCTACTCAACTTATCACAGAAAGTAAGTGCAAAGGGACCTAGAAATATTTACATGAAAGAAGGTAAAACTAGCAACCCTTTGTTGTGTACATTTAGTTTAGACTCATACTCTTGAAAGCTGCTCCTCTTGTCCATATCTTAAGTCATAAATGTTCTGCATGAGCTTCTCTGTCCTTTTGGATGTCAGCTCTTTCCTATCTGTCCACTTTGTTGAACAGAAACAAAGTCACCTGAAGCCCTGAGTTAGCTATGAAGCTTGGAAATCTAATAAGAGAGTGGGAATTGTAATTTGTGGAAGAGAAGTAGTAGACCAAATGAAATGAGAGAGAAATACCAGCAAGGGGACTCAGCAGACTGGGTGCTGAGGCTCTGTAACATTTACATCAGGCTGTTTATGAATATCAGAGTGATATGCTACCTTTTTACCCCAACAAGCTAATGAATGCAGAATGCCCTGTACAACTGAATGTCTAATGAATGCAAAGGCTGGTTATGCTTGGCACTGCCTCTTGATTGAATTTCATGTGGTGCCTACCTCTGATGTTATTTAAAAAAAAAAAAATTAAAAAAAAAATATGCTGTCTTTCTTTGATAACATAAGAAAAGTAAAGAACAAGAGCAAAAGTATCCTCGGGTCTTTGATGCATTTTCTACCCAGCTCAGTATCACAATTCAAAACCAGCTCTTCTTTATGGTTTGGAAGCACTACGCCTCTGTCAAAAATGCTCGCTTTTGCCTCTCAAAACTTTTCACCTCTTCCCAGGGGAACTAGTTAAGCGGAGCTGCACTTGGTCAAGAGCAAAGAATTGAAAACACCTCCTAGAGCGACTGTTTGCATTCAATCCTCTCTTCTCTCTGCACTCACTGAACTGTCAGGGCCTTTAATCTTTCCTTTCCCTACCTGATTCTCTTACCATGTGGGGCTGACCCAGCTGACATATCTAAAAGCTTCATGCAAGTATGACCATCACAAGCTACTCCAAGTAGAGCGGCTAGAAGTATTGGTGTGGATGAAACCATAAGCAATGCTGACAGCAAGATGTTCCTGATTAGGATTGGATTGTACCAGGAATCTCATCCATTCACAAGCGGATGGTAAAAAGACCCCTTTTTGCTCCTTCTTGACCATTCCCACTAGCAAAGATAAGTGGTCTCCTGCACTATGAGAGCACTTTTGTCTTCTGAGATTTTTCAGCTCAAGTTGGCAGCTTCCAGTGAGCTGGTATCAGGTCAGACTGTTTTGTTCCCCCAGTGCAGCTGCCTGTGCTAGTGTGACTGGCAAGGTTCACCTCCCTCTTTAGCATATGGAGAGCTCAGGGACCTCTCCCAGGCTTCTCCAAGCCTCCCAGTTGGGTGACGCTCTCCCGCTGCCATGGAAAAAGCGGCTGGATGGTGCCTCCACCTAGAGGAACAGGAGGCTTGAGAAGAGGTGCAGTACCTCCAACAGCTGCCAGGAAGCAGGGAAGAGGCTGTTACCAAGAACATGCAATTGCCCCTACCCCCAAAACCCAGCAAGGCGATTCCCTTGTTAACACTCAGCCTAACCTCCACACAAGTTCTTGCTGGCTAGCCTCACATATGTCCCCAAGAGTCCAGAGAGGCATACACTTCTGGAGAGGCCCATTCCCCAGAGAAGCATTCACTCACCTGTCTTCTCTTCGGTTTGGCTGCTCTCCACTGTCTCCATTTGGGGTTGCGCTGTTGCCTTGGCAGTAGCATCCTCTGCAGGGGTGGTGGTGGCAGTGGTGTCAGCAGCAGGCACGTCGGCTTGTTTAGGCTCCTCTTTGTCTTGGGCTTCATCAGCCTTCAAGGACGGCGAGTTATCAGTGGAAGCTTTAGTGGCACTTTCCGTTTCGGCAGCAGCAGCGGGCTTTTCCTCCGAGGAGGCAGCAGGAGTGGCAGCCTGTGGGGCTGGCTGCTCTGAGCCCGTGTCGGCGGCTCCATCTCCTTTCTTCTCCTCTGCTGGCGCGCTGCTGTCTTTGCTGCCCTCCTCCAGCTGGGCACTGTCAGCAGCGGCTGCTTCTGTGGCGGCAGGAGCCTCGCTCTCTTTGTTCTCGGCTGCTCCACCAGCAGGGCCATCCTCTTTCTTGTCGGCAGCATCAGACTCAGATGCCGGGGCATCTCCCTTCTTCTCCCCCTTGAGCTTTTTCCTTGTTATGTGTCCGCGGAAGCTGGCCTGGATTTTGGTGGCTGCCTTATGAGCTTTATCTTCTGGTTTGATGCCATCTTGCTCGATCTTTTGGTCTCCATCCTCATTTTTTTCAACCTTTGAAGAAGAAAAAGGGAAGAAGAAAGAGAAGAAAACAGGGACATAAGTTAAGTTTTCTCCAGGTGCAGCCCAGGCTCTGGTTTTATTGAGAATGCCCCACCTTCCCTTCCTGCTAACCAATGACAGCTTTCAGAGCAGCCTTTCCATTTGGTATGGGTTTGAAGCCAGGTGGCTTCAATTTCATCCTAAGGCTGGACAGACATGGGGAGTTTGTAAAAGAAATTTAAAGCACCTCATCATCTCTGTCAGCAATGCTGAGAGCACCTTGGCTGTGTGGAGAGGATTACACCAGCTGGGTTGTCTCTATTCTCGTGATTTATTTTCCCATCTATTTTGAAATATACCTTTTTTTTCCCCTACTCATTTTCAAACCATTCTCCCAAGGGGGACTTTCACAGTCCTTCCAAATCCACCTTTGCCTTCAAGTCTTTGTTTCTTTTTAATGACACCTTGTTTCACAGGTGTGTGACTCTAATGACACAAAGTGTTTTGTCCTTTACAGCTTTTTGGCTCAGGATTGCCAATGGAGAATAGAATTGCTGCCTGCCTCACAACAGATGCGTGCTGTCAGACATGCACAGATACTCACAGGATATACTCCTCACAAATACCCTGCTGGCACACACTCCAAGCACTGTGCCTCTGCTCCCTACCCATTGTTTCAATGAAGGAATAATAGGCAGATAGATATCCGTCTTTCCAATTTCAGCAGAGTATTGTTATTTCTCCGACTATTGGGGGGAACTGAGCCTTGCAACAAAGAGCAGGCATTCCCCATGTTTTTTAGACTTAAGCCATGCATTAGAGTCTTAACGGGAACTGAAAGAGAGCCTGTACATCGTGTTGGTCTGCTGCAGACAGATAATGCTCAGCTTATAAACCCCAACTGAGTCTACAGAACATACCATAGACTCATAGAATAGTATGGGTTGGAAGAGACCTTTAGAGGTCATCTAGTCCAATCTCCCTTGCCATGAGCAGGGACATCTTCAACTAGATCAGGTTGCTCAGAGCCCTATTCGCCTGGCCTTGAATGTCTCCAGGGATGGGGCATCTGCTACCTCTCTGGGCAACCTGTTCTGCTGCTTTACCACCTGCATTGTAAAATATTTCTTCCTCCTGTCCAGCCCAAATCTCCCCTTCCTGTAGCTTAAAACCGTTATTTCTTGTCCTATCACAACAGGCCTTGCTAAAAAGTCTGTCCCCATCTTTCTTGTAGGCTCCTTTGAAGTACTAAAAGGCCACAATAAGGTCTCCCTGGAGCCTTCTCTTCTCCAGGCCGAACAACCCCAACTCTCTCAGCCTGTCCCCACAGCAGAGCTGTTCTATCCCTCTGATTATTTCTGTGGTCTCCTCTGGCCCCTCTCCAACAGGTCCCTGTCTTTCCTGTGCTGAGGACTCCAGAGCTGGATGCAGTACTCCAGGTGGGGTCTCAGCCCAATAATTTAGCAGTCCTTAGCCTAGTAACAGCTCAACTGCATATTGATGAAAGGACACTCTTCTATTAATATTCTCATTGGGAAGTATTCAAAAGAGCTACTCAGAAGCACAGCCACCGGCCTCTTTTCTGTCTGCACCTGGTTTCCCTCACTGGCTCAGGTCATAAAAGAAAGAAAACAAGCTGGCTGAGAAAGATAGCAAGCATTTATTCCTGGGTGGGAAGAGAAAACCACTCCCTAGGCCATTGCAACTGAGAGGTGCCATCTGAGGAAAGGCCCAGGACCAGAAGAGCAGAGAGAGGTGACAGACTATAAATACATTCAAAAAGAGAGCAGCAGGAATAAGGGAGAAGAAGTCACTGCAGCATGCACATGTGGCACTGGAAACACCGTGCCTGTGAAGAAAATTAGAAAGGACTGACCACACTGGCAGCAGTCACCAGGAAACAGACTGGAAGGGATCATTTTCACAGCATGAGACAGAGTTAGGCACACACATGTGAGCAAGGTTGTGTCAGTGAACCAAATGCTTGGCTACTGGCATGGCAAACGTGGTATCCACTATCTCCCTCTGGGTCCCCAGAGAGCACAGAATAGAATCACAGAATCAATTTGGTCGGAAGAGACTCTCAGGATCATGGAGTCCAACCATAACCTAACCCTGGCACTAAACCATGTCCCTAAGAACCTCATCTATATGTTTTTCAAATACCTCCAGCGATGGTGACTCCACCACTTCCCTATGCAGCCTGTTCCAATGCCTGACAACCCTTTCTGTGAACAAATTTTTCATAATATCCAATCTGAACCTTCCCTGGTGTAACTTAAGGTCATTTCCTCTCATCCTATCACTTGCTACTTGGGAGAAGAGACCAAGACCCTCCATGCTACAACCTCCTTTCAGGTAGCTGTAGACAGTGATAAGATCTCCCTTCAGCCTCCTTTTCTCCAGGATCCTCCATCCTAGTGCTGGTGCCTGCCTGAGGTCGTTCCCCAGGTAAGCAGGGCTGAGCCTGAGTGGGTGTGGTGCCCAAGGAACGAGCAGCCCCAAATCATCTATGAAAAGAGCCTCTCCACACAGCTGTGCACAGTCTGTATACAGCAGGAAATAAGTCTGGGATTGAGACAAGGCACCAGGATGCTTATATAGGAGGTGAGAGAAAAAGCCTGTGAATTAATATACAACTGATATTAATACAGAGAATGCAGCACAAGGAATTTTTGTGCTCCTGACTATGCCCAGGAACAAAATGGTTGTTGTAGCTGTCACAGAGGCACAGCTGAGCAGTTATATCTACATTTCCCCAAGTGCATTAAGTGTGATGTGGTATGGAAAGTGAGTTTTCATGTTCATCTTAGCTAGTCAAAGAGCAGGTGATGGTTATGTGTAAAGACGGTGCAGACTTTAGCATGCTGTAACTGCTCATGCACGTCTTTTGCCTGCATAGCTACCGCTGCACTGTGTTATTCAGCATCTGGGATAAGTTTTTCCACCTATTGTAGCACAAGGGAATGGAGACAAATTTGAGGTACCTTTAAACTAGCATGTTCACAGAACAGCTGTGATCCAGTCAGAGTAGTGCAGAACTCTGCACAGGCTCATCCATCCTGCTCCTTAGGCAAGTTTTTCAGCTTGAAGTAAGACTTGTGTTGCTGTGGCAACATAACTACTAATACCTGGACTAGCTGTTTTAAGGAGAGATTGAGTAAGCCTGCATTACACTGTAGCCACAGCAACATGAATATTGACTGGGTACTCCTTTATAGCACTGTGTAACACTTAGATGACCTAGCTTTCACTTTCTTTCCCAACTTCAAACAGCAGCAGGGCTGAGAGACTGGAAAGACAATTTAAACATAACTACAAGACCTTAAAGGTCCAGTCCCATATGCCTGATTCCTGCAAAACCATTAGTGAATGTGACAAAATTTTTAATCTCTGGACAAATACGAAAACCACTGACTGAAGGGAGATATCTCTTGTGACTGGCCTTGCTGCTCTCACATCCCACATACCTGCTGCACCAACCAGGACAGCTATTATGAAGCATGGCCTGCTGCACGCATGCCTCTCTGGCTCCAGAGGTGTTACCCTGTTACCTCGGCTATGCAGCCCTGCCAAGGCTTATCTCCTTCCCACTGCTAGCAGGAGGTCAGTGAATCGCAGGGTTGGCTCTCCTGCTATTCTGACAGATGAACTCATGAAGAGCTGTGACTGACAGCCAGCCCTGTACCTAGCAGGGAATGAGAGAGCACGTTTTCTCTCTGGGGAGGTCAGACTGAAACCTCTCATCCACATCTACCACGTTACAGAGTTAAAAGGCTCCTTTGCTATTCTGATGACATCACTGTTCTCTTATAACAGTTCGGATGACATCAGTTTGAGTCCTTGCCAGAACACAACATTTGTAACTGGAAAACATATTTCCAACATGGTACTTTCAGCATAATTTCAGATACAAAAGATAAGAAACAAGAGGCTGCAGCAGAGATGGACTTTAAGGTCATAGATGAAAGAAATGTACTAATAGTTTGTCTGTGCCAACTGTGGCCCTCAGGAATCCTATTTCTATTCAGTTCTTCCCCACTAAAGCATTCCAGGCATTTGAAATGCCTTATTCTCAGGCTACTGGCCTGCAGCTACTTCTGGGGTAGGACACAGTGTCCATATAGTATCACATGTTGTATCATGTTGTATCACAGCGGGGCGGATGAAAAACAGATTGTTCAGAGGTAAACTTCTGTTCACACACACAAAAAAAAAGACAGGGGCTCTTCATCTGTGGATTACGCACACAGCAGATAAGCCTTAATTAAGAAAGCTGCTCAAAAATAACCTGTATATAGTGAAGCTCCTGGAAAGCAATTTATATTCCTCAGAAGGCTAAAAGGGTGAGTCAGCCATGCCAGAATGTATTCAACCCATATTCTCCATGCCAGAATGTATTCAAAAGCATTTCAGTAAAAAACAAGAAAACTGCCTGTCTTATTTATCTGCCATGTGCATATGACATCTTGGTTGTAGTATTGTGGCTGGAATAAGGTAACTATTATTATAGTGTTTGTACAGAATCTAGAGCTCCCAGCCAGGAATCAGGTTTGGTAAGGACAGGTTTCATATATTAGTATTCCATCACACACTCCCTCCATTTACACATTTATGTATAAAGTAAATCAATAGAAGTACTTAATGTTGACATTTTCATGATATTTCAAGTGTGCATGCAATGTATTGTCATATTACACAGAGTAAATGTCCTCTGTTTCATTTAGTGTGAGAGAAATCATAGATCCTTCAATGGCAGAAGGACTTGTAATCAGTGAGACTGGTGCACACATAGTTATATGGATGTATAAAAGGACATAGATAATCAAAAATGTCCTTTTTTTTTAATTCAGACCATACCCACATACCCAGTGAAGCCAGTGTGCAAAGCTTTGCCTTTATGAAACACACTGTTAAGCTTTTATGTCTCTAACTACACAATCCATGACATCTTCCAAACCTAGAGAGATGATCCTCTCACCATCCCCATCTGCTTGTCTGCCACACCTCCAGGTTTCTAGGACATCCCTTCCCAGGCAGTCTGTTCCTGTAAGTGAGACTTTCCTTGCTGTCACATAACTGAGAGAGCAGGAGATAAGGAATTAGTGTTTAAGACTCAGGTAGGGCAGAGGTTGGTTCTCAGGTATTAGGAATGTGGAAATTGCATGGAGCCATAACCTCTAGAAGATTTCTAATCTCTGGCCACCTTTCCATTTTCCATCTCTAAACCTGCAGCTTACAGAGGGGTCAAACTATGGCAAAGAACGAAGGAAGTCTTACTATAACCTCCAGGCCCTTCTGAATGTCCCACATGCTAGTAGGTCAGGAAAGGAGAAAAGAAGAAACTAGATGTTTTTCAAATATCCCATGTGTTTGCAGCCACATGCAGGCAAAGACAAAGAAAGAATAGGTCTGAGTACTTTGGTCCTTTGCTTGCTGCTTGTCCACTTGTCTCTCGTGTATCTCATTGCCTGGCCTTGGAAAAATAATCACATAGTTTTTTAATCTGGATGCTGGGATGGAGAGATCACAAAAGAACTTACTTTTCCATTAAAATGCCTTTCAATACTATATGGCCTCCTCTTTATAGCTATCCCTTTGCTGGCATTTCTCTGCCCACCAACACATAGCATATGTCAGTCTCTTTAATGTTCATCCTAGGATCAGGCTGCTATACACCCAGTCATCACCCTGGTATCCTACTCCTTTCTGTCCTTAGATAGGAGCTCCTCTTTAATGCGACATGAAATCTCAGAGCCTTTTGATTCTTGATGCTGTCTCCTGATATTCTGAAAGCCCTGTGCCACAAGTCCAGAGAAGGCATCTATAGGACCACTGACAGTTGTCAATAATCTGCTTCACAACCCAAGGGAAATATGATACCTGATTATTAAGAAAAAAAATCAACCCATATTCTCCATGTAACAATATAGGGACCTCAAGTCATTCCTTTCTCTTGACACCTGCACTAAGGTGTGTGTGGAAATCTTTTGCTAGGTGAAGTAGCGGTGAATCAGCTAATCACCTATGGTACTTGTGGGGTTAAGATGCGTGTCAGCCCATGCTCTAATCTTGACTAGAGCACAACGCATGTTCCTACTGATGTTATTCAAGGTCACTCAGGGCCAGACTCACAAAGAAATTTAGGCACCTGATTCTCATTGATTTCACGGGATTGAGTCACCTCAGTGCTTCTGTGGGCCTGGCTCTACATGACCTGATTTGTCTCAGAGACGGCATTTAAGGAGCAGAATGCATTTGAAAAAAAAGACCAGCTGTCTCCCCAGAAGAAGGGAAGCATGGACACATGAGAGAGAGAAAAGGCTTTCACACCTTGTGAAGTGAGGAAGCAATTTAGCACAGAGAACAGCTTTTTTTAACCCAGTTAAATGGTGTGAAGACACCTGGCTAGAGGATGGCACTTCTCAGCATAACTTGTCTGCAAGGCGAGGAAACAACCAGAGTTCCTTTTTTTCCCAGGATGACTATGGTGATGGTGGGTAAAACACCCTTGAGAGAGAAAAGGTTAATTCATCTCTCTGAAGGCTTATGAAGGGTAGTTCCCCGGGGTATAACTAGCAGGGTTTCAGCTCTCCAGTTTCAAATCCTCTAACAATGGAGTTTTCATCCTTTCCTTCACAAGATCCTCTCACATATAGGAAGTGTTCCCTCTTTTTTATGGTGCCTGGAATAGAAGAAGCTAAGGATGGTCAGACAGACAAATGGATGTTATTCACTTGTGTACAGTGACTAAGAAGAGAAGTAGAAAATAATCTAAGCTAGACCTATTTAGATATTTTCAGTGTGCCTTTTCAGTAAATCCAGTATAGTCTCCTCAACTGTTTTGTGACTCTCTCTTCTGTTTTTCACCCTGTTTATGTTAGGCTGAATCATAGAATGTACTGAGCTGGTAGTGACCAACAAGTCCAACTCCTGACCCTGCATAGGACAAACCCACAGTCCACCTCAAGCATCTGAGGGTGTTGTCCAGTCTCTTCTTGAACACTGTCAGGCTTGGGGCTGTGACACCTCCCTGGGGACCCTCTTCCAGTGCTCCACCACCCTCTGGGGGAAAAAACGTTTCTTAATGTCCAACCTAAATCTCACCTGGCACATCTTCCTGCCATTCCCTCAGGTTCTGTCATTGGTGACAAAAGAGAAGAGATCAGCGCCTGCCCCAACTCCTCCCCTTGTGAGGAAGCTGTAGCTGCCCTCTGTCTGCTCTTCTCCAGGCTGAACAAAGCAAGTGACTTTAGCTGCTCTTCACACGGCTTCTCCTCTAAACTCTTTACCATCTTGGTAGCCCTCCTCTGGACATTCTCTAGTAGCATTATATCCTGCCTTCTTGGCTGCCAGGGACACTGTTGGCTCATGTTCTACTTGCTGTCGACCAGAATCCCCAGATCCCTCTCTGTGGAGCTGCTTTCCAGCATCTCATTGCCCAATCTGTACATATAGCCAGGGTTGCTGTGTCCCAGCTGCAAAATCCAGCACTTGCCCTTGTTGAACTTCATGCCATTGGTGATAGCCCAGTTTTCCAGTTTGTCTAGATCCTTCTGCAGGTCCTCTCTGCCCTGGAAAGTGTCAACATTGTGGGCAACCGTGGTGTCATGTACCACCTTGAAGCTTCAATAGCTCCAGTGGTTAAATGGAGAAAGGCACTCGGTACTGCTTATGCCGCCTTTGCAGGCTGGGTTAAAGAAAGAAGAGCCTTGTCCCTAAAGCTGATAAAAAGTGGTTGATGTCAGGACTCATACTCTCTGGAGCAGAGTGGTTCCTGGATCTCACTGGGGAAAATGACTTGCCTTGGGTCTGATCTGGGTTCTGTGGAGCACTTTGGTGGTTGTACGGCACAGGAGGCATTCACTCATCTTTCAATTCAAAGCACCACCCAAAGTCTCAGAGACGAGACTGAGTTGCAGCTTGCCAAAGCAGTGCTTTTACAGTTAATATCAAGGGCATGTGTATATCCTGAGGTGTGGCTTAAGTGTGTGAGGGCACAAGGTCTACATGGACTGTGTTGAAGGCCCTGGGTGTCTGGCACAATCTACATCTATGCTTCCGGTTGGATCCTGGCATATACTGTGCTGTCAGTCGTGCCTCATCTCCCTTGTGTCATTCCAGAAGGAGACAGCCAGCAGGCATTTAGATCAAGGAACCAAAACCAGGAAACAAAGCAGGAAAATATCCAAGCTGACAGTGTAAATCCACTCCCAAAGCAGTCCATGTTGAAGAAATTCAGCAAAAGGACCAGCTGAAAAACTTCCCTTGACCTATGCTTTGGTTAGAAAAGTCCATTCAAAGAATATGTGACTTCTGCTGCAGATGGTCTTAGACAAAAACACAAGCTTGGATGTCTCTGGACTGAAAAGAAATTTTATCCAGGCTCAAACTATGTGGTTTGTGTGGTCCTGTTCAGGACAGTTTGGACAAGGATGATTGCTGCTATGTGAATTATTTTAAAGTAACACCTTCAGACTCTGAATCTCATGGTCTGCTGACTACAAGCAGGTAATGAAACCCTGAATTATCGATCTCTTAACCTCCTCACCTTTTCTCTCTCTTTTTTTTTTTTTCTTGCTTGCTTTAGTTTTGAACTACACCAAATTTTTCAGGGAATTGTTATTAACCTCTGGTGTCTCAGAGTGCCTGCTCCCATGAGGGCTGGATACATTTGCTTCTGCTCTAGCTGCAGCCAAGGGCCAGAGGCTATAATTTACAGCTCAGACTTGCTTCCCTGAGATCTAGTGTGGGCAGCTGCTGAGCCTCCCCAGAGTCCAGGGTTATGTAGGGTCTCTAGAGCCACTTCCACAAGAAGCAGCTTCTTCCTGCAGCTTCTACCCCATTCCATCCATGGCAAAACAGGGCTGCACCCAGCTCTGGTGATCCAGCTTCCTCTTGATCTGAGTAAATCACAGGCAGGGATATTACAAGCCTTTCCACTGCTGGTCTCTGTGGTTACCTTGACCTTTCTTGGTTCCGCCTAGAAATTGTGAGGAATTTTGTGCTGGGACCATCAGTCCACGGGCAACTAGATTGAGGCCCTGTCACTATCTCAGCACCTGCTTGTGCTTCTTGCTGGTTTGCCCAGGGTTTTTGCAGCCAGCAGAATAACAATGAAAGGCTCAAGCCTGAAGTTCATCTGGTCTCTGAACCTTCTCTTTAACCTCCCTGTTAACTTTGAATCTCCTCTGGCACCTCCTTCTGGCAGTGACTGCCAACACTATGAAATCTCTCAACCTAGTGATGGGAAAGTGCTAAGCATCAAGTAGCTCCCTCCCTGCTTGATGGTAAGCTCAGGGCTGTATTAGTTCTATTATTTTTTATTATTATTGTTTTAGTTTATGTCACTGGAAGTGGGAGCAATTGTCTTTTGAGAAAGCGTTTGCAAATTCATTAAAGTCAAACAAACATCCCCAGCAATCAGGGACAGCAAGGCATGGACTAATTGCCAACATCTTGGGAAGCTGCTTAGAGGATGGGCTCTGCTATTGCAGCAGTGACCTTTCCCCCAGCACAGCCCCAGGCTTTGCCACTGCAGGGGTGGGCAGGGAAGTGGGGTAGGAACCCAGGGTGGGTAGAAGAGGCACTGTGAGGAGCTGGGTTGGTAAGGCAGAAGGCTAGGGGAGGGAGAAGAGCTCAAGGCAGAGAAGGAAAAGAATGAGAGTAGGGGAGAGGGAAGAACAAAGGAACCAAATGGAGAGGAGAAAAGGAAAGGTGGTGAGAGAGGTAAAACCTGTTCAGTGCCAAGGCACTGAATGGAAAAGAGGCAAACAAGAGCCTCAATGACAGAAATGTGGCACAAAGGAAGGGAGACTGCAAGGAAGGCAGTGAGAAAATCACTGATCCACATCCGAAGGACATGACAGCGAGAAATACCAAGAAAAAACAGGCAGATAAATAGCTGAGCAGGGTCTCCTGGAGCAGATCTGCATGACTGAGTGTGACACAGCTGAAAGAGTTGTTGGCAATGCTCTCTCTGGCCCAAACCACCTTACTGCACAACCCTGGCTGTAATTTCCATGAACACTGGGCTAGCAGTGGTCCCAACCACTCTGTGTCAGCCTCTTGACAGTGTCCTGCTGGGGAGCTGGCCTTGTCAGTAAGCAGGCTGATTTGGACATGGGTGAATTCATGTGTGACAGTGCTGGCCTGAGTGTTTCCTGTTTCTTCCCCATCCTGTACAATGGAGGTGGGAAGTGAGATGGAGCAGCTTCCCCAAGGCAGCAAGGAGATATGAGGGAGGAAATCCAGGTAGGGAATAAAAGTTGTTCAGTCCTTTGCTTGTAGCTCTGTGTCACCCCGCTTGTAAAATGTAAGACGTGATGATGCTTACTCCGCCCTTGAAACATGCAGTTTTGCTGTGGTGCTGCAGGGGAGGCAAGTTGCTCTCACGAATATCCTATTCAATCATCACAGACCATCCCATCAGCCATGCTCATTCAGCTAAGGCTTCAATGAAGAAAACACTTTGGCTGTGCACCAGCCTCCTCTGTCTTCCTACACTGCCCTACAATGGACTTCTGCTCCACAGAGCATCTGGACAGTGATGTTTCTACAGTACCCCACTGCTTTACACCTTGTACCTGCACAAAGAAGAAAAGGTCTCTTTCCTCCCGCACTGCAGCTACTACTCTGTAGCTGTTACCTCTGTCCACAGAGTTGACAGCAGTTGAACTTCAGGGGGGAAGAGGGGTGTGTGTCCCACTAGAAATGACAGGGTGACATGAAAAAGGTAGCCACCTGGATTCTTGATCAGGATCTCACAAGCACAGTGAAGTCCATACTGCCTTTCTTATGGTTCACCATCCTCCTGGTCTGAGCTTTGTCTTTTGTTTTTCTAACCTCCTGAAAGAGAGCCTAACCCACAGCACCACCCTTAGCCAACAGCTTCCCCATTCCCCAAGGAGCAGAGTACAATCTTTTAAATCGCCAGAGCTGCCCCCAGCAAAACCCAAGTAACCAGAGTTGCAGGTCTAAAACAGCTCCACCTAAGATAGCCTCTCTCATGACCTCTTAAGCTTTTATTCAAGATAGACCAATCCCACATCCTCACTGCAGAGCTGAACTCTGTGTGTACCAGGATCTTGTTTGTATTCCCAAAGAGCAGGAATCCATAGCAAAGGCTTCTGCATAGACTCCATCTCCTCACTGGGACAGCTGGCTTTTCCTCAGTTTCTGGTTCTGATGGGTTCAATGGGTCTCAGTGGCATGGCCTCTCCTTACCAGCCAGGATTGGCTCTGCTTCTTGCTCCATGGGATTGCCTGACCCTGCTAACACCAGCTCCAGCTCCACTAGGACAGGGTGTCAGCCTCGCTGCTGGAGGCAGAGTACTGGCTCTAATCTTAATGGAAGTTTGGTTTATTGATTTGTGTTGTGGATCTTCATGCCCAGATCAGAGATTGCCCTCGTGTTCACATGCACATTTTCCTCTGGCTTGCCCTGGCCATTCTCTCCACCCACCTTCACTGGCATCGATCTTCTGCAAGGTGGCTGATAGGGCTGTCATGACACAGAATGTGTATGAACTCAGCATGAGCAATGCGTAAGACATGGACCTCTCTTATGGATCTGAATTCTTCACAGCAACAGCATGTGTTGGATGTCAGAGACCTTATAAACCTCCTGTGAAATCACTCCTGGCCAACATTTTTTTCTCATTTCTTTTATATGTTTAAAATGAAGCAGAGAAAGGGTAGAGATCCTCTGTCTCCTCCCTCCTTAGTCACTAGTTCAGGTGAGAATGGGAAGAGCTAAAGCTACTCTTAACAAATATAGGAGACAGGTCACTGGTCCCCCTATGAGCTCTTAGAAACCGCTGACTTACAGCAAAATTTGAGAAGACCTAGACCATCTCTCTCTATTTCTCCTATCCCAAAGTTTATACAGCTTATTAACAAACAGCTGTACTGAAATTTTATTGGAAGTTCTATGCCAAATGCGATCTTGGATGGTGGGAGTGTAATTTGATTGACTTCAATGATATTTTCACTAGTGATAATTTTTACAGGACCTCTGTGGTCTGCTGCTCCAACCAACTTGCAAGAGGAGACATTGTTATGTTCTAGAAGGACTCTGAACCTAAGTGAATTACTATTTGTAGTGTTGCAAGAGCATAAAATGCACGTCATTGTCGCACGGTAAAGTCTTGTGCAGTGTTTAAGCTGTGGTCTTACCTATTCCCTCCTGTCAGCGCAGGATGAGAACATCCTGAAAGAAGGCATAAGTGTCTGTCAGAACCTCAAAATGTCTCCAGAGCTGACCTGTATGACACAGCTTCTTTCACCCAGGAACCTTGGGTTGACTGCCTGAGACCATGCTCAGTTTATGTAACTTCAGTGCTTTCTAAGGTCCGTAAAACTGATGAATCAGGCCTGTGATTGCAGCCGTCACTCCTGAGCGGCACAGTGCTGAAGGCACAATGTTGTGCCATACCCCTCTCCCATCCTTCAGATAGAGCTGGCACCAGAGAACAGACATGGCTTTGACTGGGAAGATCCTTTGGGGGCACAGGCAGCTGAACACAAGATACAGTAGCCTCAGGGCTTAATCACTTATTCTAGAGACTGGCACTAAGTTATGGGAAATGCACATGTGGCTTAGAGCCATTTTATTTCCTACTTTGCTTCTCTACTGTATACAGCCCTATTGAAAAAGGCGGAGGAGGAGGCAAGCCTGCAGTGCATGCTGTGATAAACCCTTTGTGGGCACTGTTAAGTTAGTGCTGTAAAGACCTCCAGCCAAAAGGAACATGTTGAATAGGTGTGCTAGGGAAAAAAAAAAAAGCCACAAGTGTTTAGACTCACCACTTTTAAGGAGTAGTATATCACAGCCACATTTAAGTTGTCACCTGGAGCTTCTCCTAAGTTCCCTGCTGTAGGAGATCTGTTCTTTCTTTTATTTTTTTTTTACTCTCTGGGCTTCCCATCTTTAAGCTGTTATTAAAAAAGGGCTTCGATAAGCTTTAAACAGGTTGGTCCTAAAGCCTCTCCTGGCTTTTTTCCATTCTTCAGTCAGGAATCATGGCAGTAGCCTCAAAGCACTGGGCATTGTGAAGTGTTTTCCCCAGGCACACAGTTAAGTTAATTCTGTATCTGGTGCATCTGTAGCACAACCATACTGTACATCCAGGCACACCTGGAGCCCACTCTGTGGAGGGCTTTACGCAGCAGCCCCCCTGGCAGAGTAGCTGAGGGAAAAGGGACCCCTGGCAAGGATGAGGAGACAGCTGGACAGGTTGGGTGCACAAAGCTCCTTCCACTCCTTTCTGCTCCACTGCAGACATGATATGGAAAGTGAGTTTTCTTCCTGAGAAGGACTTGTGAGGTTTTGGAATAGAAACATTCTTCCCTCTGGAACCCATGAAAAAACAGGCATAAAGCATTGGGAAGTGTGCACAGAGAGAGGATCTAGTGCCAGAAAATGTGCAGAGTTTCCCCTTCTGTTAGTAAGGGCCAGTTGACACTGCACAGCTTTGTCACACACTGAAGAGCAAAGAATCAGAAATCTCTGTGGTGCTCTAGGCTCTCCCTGTGCACTGCAGCAGGGCAGATCTTCTTCATCTTTAACCCACCCTGAAAGAGCAATGGTTTTTACCAGTTTTTGGACAATTCATCCAAAGATGATTCTCTGGGTTTCTCTGGCAGTTTATTCCTTTGGTGGACTAAGGAGTTCCTCCCGGAGTTTCAGCCAGCCCCCTGCATCTTGTCCATGTTGAGAATAGCTTTCCACTTTCTTAGCAACATTCTTTCACATATCAATAGCTCTCATCTGTCATACCACCCTTTTTTGCCAGATCACTCTTCCTAGCCTTCTTCAGCCCTACTCAGAGATCTTACTTTGGTTACTGAATTCACACTTGTTCTGCTGAGAAATTAGTAAAACGTCTCCCCAGCTTTAATGAATAATGAAACACTATACTCATGAAAATAATAATTAGCAATATAGCTAAAAATAAATCAATGTGTGGATGAGACTCTCAAAGGCAGCAGGAAAAGCTGCAACCATGAACGTACTGCTGAAAATAGCTAAGCACATAGGGGAAAAAAAAAGAAAAGCTTAGGAGAACAATGATAGCAATCCATGTAGATTGTTAAACACAGTCCTGAGTCTGATGGCTCCGTTTCCTGTCAGCCTCACCCAAATGCTATGCAGCACATTTAGGAGTTTTCTAAATATGTCAAGAAGCTGGGTGGCTGGAGCAGGCTAGGACAAGTATGATGGAGTGGAAGAATGTCAAACACTTTTCAGAGGTTCTCCAAGTGTTTCCATCTGGGCTCCTGTTGTCCTAATGTTGAGCCTCCAGATGAAGGAAGAGGTGCCCACTGTGAGAAGAGTCAAATCACAGAATCACAGAATGTTAGGGATTGGAAGGCTGAGGGAGCTGGGTCTCTTTAGCTTGGAGAAGAGGAGACTGAGGGGTGACCTCATTAATGTTTACAGATATATAAAGGGTGAGTGTCACGAGGTTGGAGCCAGGCTCTTCTTGGTGACAACCAATGATAGGACAAGGGGTAATGGGTTCAAACTGGAACACAAAAGGTTCCACTGAAATTTGAGAAGAAACTTCTTCTCAGTGAGGGTGACAGAGCACTGGAACAGGCTGCCCAGGGAGATTGTGGAGTCTCCTACTCTGGAGACATTCAAAACCCACCTGGACACCTTTCTGTGTAACCTCATCTACGTGTTCCTGCTCCGACATGGGGATTGGACTAGATGATCTTTGGAGGTCCCTTCCAATGCATGAGGATTTATGATTATGACAACCATTATGATTTCTACATCCTTGGACTATATCTCCCTTGTGGTGTTGGGAAAGGAAGCAATAAATCAAGCAACAGGACTCAAGACAATGGGAGTGTGCTGAACACAAGAAAGGGCATGAGCGGCATACTGGTTTACAGGGGAAAAACAATTCAGATACTATAGGAACCAGCTTGCTTTCTCCTAGCACCATCTAAAATATAGAGCCATTTCTTGGTAGAAAGACATAATTCCCGCTTCTTCAGAAGTCACAGAACAAAGCTGATTCTTGCCAGACCAATCTATTGACCCATTAACAACAACAAGTCCTTATAAGACACATCACTGGAGTTAAGCAAACCATAGGTCTTCTCAAATGAAGCAAAGATTATGGTATGCATATGTCTACATTATGTGGCCACGTTATGTCATCACTCTACTTTTCAGACAAACTGGTCCTTCAGCCATGAAAACAGACACAAAATCATGCAAATTCCATTATACTGAATGATTACCTATCTAAAATTTTAGGCCAAGAATGCAACCTATGTTTTTTTCTTTCCAGTTACTCTTTCTTTGTCCTCCTTCCCAGTCAGAGAGAAAATCATATAAAACTATCACAACTTGCATGTCATAAACACATACACATATATATAAACATAGAGTGAGTAATTAGCAAGAAATCCACTGCCTGAAGTCAGTTTGCATAACCAATTCACTAAAACCTGCTGAAATGAAATCAGAAATGAAGCCTAGATATGGAATATTTTCAAACAGGTTCAACAAGAGTCATTTGATCCCTTCAAGGAAGAATGAGTTACAAATGCACGTACACTTTCTGTACTCTTTTAAACCAGTCACTAACTTGAGGTTTGGGGATCTGCCTAATCCTTGGTAATATCTGACAGTACTCAGTGTAGAATTGGAGCACCTATTGGAGCTTTCAGGTAACTAATATTTTTATCTCAGTGCAAAGCAGAGCAAAGAGTTTCCACCTGTATTTTGCTTTGGTTGTAGATGCAATTATTTTGAAGCCTGAAGAAAATATAACACATCCCCAGAAGATGCCTGCTTTCCAGGTTGTACTCTCACAGCACTTTACAAACAGTCATGAATTATTAACATTTTAGTGTACATTCCTATGGTCTAGCTCTGGCATGTCAACATAAACTTGATTGAAAAAAGAATTAAAGGTTTTAAAGAACGAATGGTGAGATCTTGACAAATGCATGCTTGCTTTAATCCTGTTGAAACCAGTGAGAATTAGGCACCCAGGCTCTTTGAAAATCCTGCTAGGCTCCTGCCTATATAAATCTTATTTGTTAGGACAGTTCTGTAAATTACCTGATACCACCCTGCCACTGTTTGGAACTAGGCTTGTAAATATCTGCTGAAAGATTGCAACGTAAAACAAAGGAGCTTAAAGAAGACTTAAAGCGTTAGCAGGAAATCTGGATATTTGAAGCTTAGGAAACTCATGGGTATAAAAGGATTACACTAAAATCTTGGTCCTATTTTTTTGCCGTTGGAAGTTGGAAAGTTAAAATGCAAGAGACAGAGGCTTGGCAAAGGAGAACAGAGGATCTTGGAGTTAGTGCAGCTGACAGACGGGTGTCCTACAGCACTGCCCTACCTTTGCTGCTGAATTCCTCTGTTATCCTGGTCCACACTTTTCATGGGGTGATTCCTAGTGGCATGTTCTGCATCTCTGAGTAGCTAGCTTCAGACACTGAGTCTGATTTGGAGCATTGCTGAGCACTCAGAGCTGCAGATGACAGTAATGGGAAACGTTTTCAGATATGTGCAATTGAAACTAAAAACTGCTAGTAAAAGTCAGGTCCTCTGTTTTTCAAATTCAATACATAGATTTAGGGAGTCCTGCTAAATAAAATCTCTCTTTGTGCCTCAGTTGTCCAACTGCAAAAATGAAGTAAAAATACTCAGTTGTTTCATATGGGTGCTGTAAAGATTTACTAAGTAATGTTAGAGATGTGCTCAGAATCACAAGACAGCCGAGGAGAAAATTAGCATTTTTTATTTCAGAGCAGACTTTGAATAGTATTTATTGAGCAAAGCTGTGGGGTCACACGCTGACTTATTATGAGAGAACAAAATATTGACTAACTGCTCATTAAGTGAGCACTGTCTATTCAGTGACCTGAATGTGGTAGGAATCCCCGGAAACAAAAATATGATGTGTTCCTGTTATTAGAAGTGTACTGAAATACATTCACAAGAGGAGACCATGGTGAGGTTGCACAGGCAACTGCATTTCCAATAATGGCTAATTTTTTAATACTTGACTTAACAGCCTTAATAACTTTCTTCTAACATAGTTTCTCTGTTGACTTTTTCACACATATACTAGCTCATGTGGCAGCTGAAGACTAAATCTATTTCCACTCCTAGTAATGTGGGATAATTCAACTTGTACTCAGATTAAACTTTCTAAAATTCAACTAACTAAAATCATGGGAACTCAAAACTCTTGGCCTCAGGAGCATCTTAAAAACAAAACAAAATAAAACAAAACTTCCAATGTCCAAGAGGTGTCAAACCCCTACCCAGTACTTTAGGTAAGGTGAGGGATTTTTCAATGAGTAGCTCCCAGGCAGAAAACAGCAATAGGTCCCTGGGGTCCCAGCACCCAGCATAGGAAGGGGTGAGGCTGGGTGCTCAGTTGAGTCCCAAAGCTTGTAGGGAGCTGTTGATCTCAGAAGCCCCTGAGAGCTTCCTCCCACATGGAGGTACTGATAAAAAAAGTAATCCTAACACCAGTAGTGTGCTGTCAGTAATATGCTATATTTCCATTGCGGGAGTCTACTTCAATCACTCAGTATCTCGCTGTAGCTTTAAAGCCACAAGTTGGCCATCCTTGAATTAGGTGAGGCAGGGTGATCAATGGAAAATGTAACATTTTTCTTAGCAAAAATAAATTAATAGAAAGTCTGATCTGGCAATTTAATGAGTGCACAATTACTGCATCAGGGAAAAGCCCCCCAAAGATTTAATAATTTCATATATACAAAAAGCTACTGAACAGATAATTACTTTGTTCAAAGGATCAGTTATGCCCTTGCCTAGTTTTCAGCAACTCAACAGATAGCCTGCAACATCAGAGCTAGAATAGCAGGGGTGCTGCAGGGCAGAAGCACAGGGTGTTGATAAAAGTGGAGCAAAGGAATGACAGAAATACAGTTCAGCATTTTCCTGTGCTCTGTATAACTGAGTGCTATTTCACTGCCACTGGCAGCAAACTGACCTCCTGTTTACACCACGGTACTTGAAACTTGTGTTTTTTAAAGATCCGCGCCCATCTCCAATTCTGATTACCTTCTCCAGGCATTTCTGTGCTACTCAAGAGTTTTCACAAACAGATTTCCGAGCAGCAGAATTGTTCTGTTTGGTACTCCCCTGAGGTACTCAGCATACTCTGTTGTCTGCTGCGCCTGACAGCAGGGCAAGCTTAGAGGCAAGTGCCCAGGAGAGAAGTTGCAAAATTACAGGTTGGCGATATCAACATCAATGATACCATACTGTGTGAAGCTGAGATGCAATGAATCATATGTGAAAGATGGAACTGAATGGGGCCAGATATAAGCAAGCAGAGCAACAAGGAGCACATTTTGCTTTCTGTGGGGACAAGTCAGAACCACAGAAGAGAAAGAGAAGAAAGCAAGCCCTGCCAATGGGGCCACTTAACTGCACTTTGCAAGACAGGAAGGCTGACCTTATCTTGTTAAGGCCCCTTCAGTTCTGCAGTGGGTGCTTACAAGTTGCAGTATTATCTGCTGTGGTCAGTGCATCTCCTTCTATGGGGAGAAGAAGCCAGTCCAGCCACACAATTGTAAATCTTTCAACAAAAATATCTCCTGACAGAGTCCAATGCCTTTTCTGCTTCTACGTTAATTTCTGTTCTGTGACAGTGTACACTTCTTCTTTGATAAAGCCAGAAGCATATGTTGCCCCAGGGTAGGGTGAAACCCCATCTGATTTGGGAGCAGTAGGGACTACAAAACCTGCACTATGTCACAAATGCTAACACAAGACTTACGTTTCAACTACGTTTTTGGCAAACATGGATCAGTTTAAGCCCAGAGAGACAACCTAACATGCACTTTGCAACATGGCTCTTTCTTCCCTTCACTGACAGTCTCTCCACTTCCATTCTTAACTGGAAGAAGGACAGTGTCCTTCCTCAAGACCTTCCAATGGGACCTTCTCTTCTGGCTACCTCCACTGCCTCCATGAAGTATCTCTCTGTATCACTCTGCCTTGAACATCAGTCCTGATGGCCACAGATTTAACTCCAGAGGAGGAGGAGAGTCTCTTAAGCTGTCATAGAGGACAATCTCAGCACAAGTTCCCCAAAATAAGAGACAGGGTTTCCTCAAAAGGCACAGGCTTCAAGCCATAACCAGTGGTTAGATTTGGTGGGTTTATAGTGTCATGCCATGTTAGCATGTCTCAGGCCAACAGACATGGACACAACTCTTCTTCCATGCTTTATGGAGTGCCAGTAAATTCCAGTAAATTGCTTTTTTTTTTTTTTTCCCAAGACTTCTGAATTTCTGTACTGGGATTTCTGTATTTCCATTTCATTCTCTGCTAAGAAAAACTCTCCTTTGAGCATATTATGCTGCTTTGTTCCCTCCTGGGAGAAGTAAACTTTCTTCCGGAGATAATTCATGGACACAGAGGCCTGGGAGGCAACATACCAGTTCATCAGCAGCCAGCGTAGGTGGCAATGGTGGGAAAAATTCCCACCTATGCCTGGCCAGAAAATAGTGTCCCATCTTATGCACCAGAGATTTGAGGAAGGCAATACAGACAGTCATAGTCCCCACAATAACAACAGCCTATTCAGACTAGGGAGAAACCCCAGGCAGGCTCTCATTAATAAAAATGTACAACTGTGTATCACCAAAGTTTCTGTCCCTTCCTGGGCTCCCTGTTAAGCCCAGTTTGAAGGCTCTGACCTCCTTCTTAAGCCCATCCTGGTCTGGAGCTTACAGTCCAAACTGCCTGCCTGTCCTGGTGGAAGCACAACCTCTTCACCTGGAGATCCTCCACAGCAGCAAGCAAGAACCTGAACTTCATGATAACAGCAACCAGGTTGGGAGGACATAGGACCTGTGATATCACAGACCTGCTTGTTTCCTCAGTTATCCAGGCCAAGCTTTCCTCAGGAGATCCTTCCATGGTCCCACCCCCACAAACACAAATATAAAGCAATTAGGAAATAAAGCAAACAAATTATTTGTATTACTCAAGCTATTTCTTCCAGGTGAGGAGAAGGGAGCGGGAGAGGAACAAAACCATACTTTTTCTGTAATTTATAGATAATTCATGCAAGCTATGTGAATACTAGTTTAAAAGCTATTGGTTGTATATAGAGAAAACAGGCAGAATGACTTCAGCAGATAATTCCACTATCTTCTGCGCCTCAGTTTCCTCACATGCAAAGGGAGTAATAGCAAGAGTGTTTCAGGTTGATTTGTTAAGGATCTGAGCTGACAAGTTTCAAAACCAGTGAAAAGTGTAGTACCAGTTTTAGTGATAACACATTTGGCCCATTTTAGCCCAATTATTCTGCAACCCATCATTCACAGCCACAGGTACAAAGTAATGTGACTCATATATTACATAAAAAGCCTGTCCTACAAGCATCTTTCTGGGCACATGGTAAAGACTGAAGCATAAAATGTAAAATGGAGACTACCCCTGAAATCTCATGTTGAATCCCTTGTGCTTGTGATAGTCTTTATCATATCTTTTTATTTATTTTTTTTTTCCTTGCAAGTCTCCCCCAGCACAGCTACTACAAAGAAGAGACAGAGCTCACTGAGTGGGTAGCAATTCAGTATTTTCCCGTTATTCTAATTTAGACATGGCAAAGTGCCTTATTTGCCACACATCATTCAAACGCATCACTGAATGCAGAATACTAATTTCCTCATGGTCTTTTTTCTGTGGTGCTATTTTGCCATAATATCTCAGTGCTTTTAATAGATGTTCTCCAAGGGAGGCAGGTGGGGTCGTTATCTCTAACAGCAGTGAAATCAGACACAAAGAGGTTAATGTCAAAATGGCCAGAGCACCCACTAATTTTGGCTCCCTAATTTGCAATGCCTTGAATTAGCATTTCCTCAGCTCTGTGCATGTTGAGAGCAGAACTCCACACAAAACCAGCCCTGCACTTCTGCAAGTTGGACCTCAGGTGTCTCAGACTAAGACCCCAGAAAATGAGAACACATCAATTAGTGGCCACCCATGGAAATACTCATTTATATGTTTTTTTTCATATCACATAGGAACTCGTGGCAAAAGGCAGGAAAAAGCCTAATTATTCAGAGCAGTATTCAGTTGCCAAAACATGAGACCATTCTTCTGTTTTTGAACAGCCCTCTGCCCAATTCAATACTTAACCTTCATCATTGGCAGCAAAGGAAACAGGAGACCTATAGAAAACACCTTTGTTTATGGCAAAACTCATTCAGTCCCTAAGTGTACTCCATTCTGTGCACTGAATGAGACAGGGATCCTAACGAAAAAAACAGGTACCAGTATTTGATCTTATAATTAAGGACCTCATCATTCTGCCCACACGTGAGATGGATAGGCAACCCTTTTAATTAATTCTCTATATTCTAAGTGTTTGACTTTGAAAACTCAATGTATGCTTAACAAAAGTGTTTAATATCTTATTTTAAAAACGTAAACTAAAAGGAAGAAAATAGGAAGTTTCATCATTTGAAATCATAATGGCACTTTCTTTCCTTATATTGTAAAGGCGCAACTGTTGCTTATTAAATGGCTGCAAAACTACACTTTAAAAAATTTATTCCTCTAATCTTAACAGATACAGCCAAATAACAAATTTTTAAAAACACAGTGTCTTTTTGAAGAAGACTCCTACCAAGAAAATTCTTATCCAAACAGGAAAATCTCATCAAAATTTTATATAGTTGAAAAGATTGTCTTGACTGTTACAGTTTATCTCATCCCCCAGAAGCTGGGTAATCCTGACTATATGCAGGGTGTCTAGTTCCCCCTCTTGCCTTGTGTAAAGGCTTTGGAATAAGTAAAGAAAGGATTTCTTCCTGGTGATTGTATGGACTCAGCACGTGATAAAGGAAGATACTGCTGGTCAGCTTTAGTTCTATATTCTCATGCAGCAGTAGTTCTTCTGCTGCATGATAATACATCCGGTGAAGGTGAATATTATATCTCAGCATGTTTTAGTCAGTATTCTCAGCAACCACTGCGACACATCATAACGGGAGCAGTGGGGATTAAGCACTGAAGGTGAGTGCTAGTAGGGGTACAACACTCCAGTTGGGAATTTCTGAGTGACTGCCATATAAATGCTTTGAGACAATTCATATCAGGCAGGTAGAAGAAGCCACCAGCTGATAAATCTCTTGTAATAACTCTCTACTGAGAATGATGAAAAGAGAACCTCAGTGTGGAGTTCTAGCAAATGTCTGTGTTCAGAAGACATATGTTGGAGCTAAGTCTAGGAAGAAGGTGAGATGCCTTGCAGAAACCATGGTCTTAAGTCCACTAGAAAATATGGGGAGAACTAGGCACATCAGTATCATGATATACCAAATAAACACCTTTTGAACCTGCCTGTAGCAAATGCTGCAGACAGAGTGACAACAAAACTGTCTGGGTTTAGGTGTCTTGCCCTGTTTATCAGGGAGGCATCTTCAGTTTTGGATCCCAAGCCCTGAACCCCTGCCCAGAAAGAAACAACTATAGCTCCTCTCCGATAGCATGCAGTAGATAGATATTTATCTAGTATCTCATTTAGCTTCCCTAAATGACAGAATATGTTGATTCAGCTCTCTACTATACCTGAAAAGATCCCAAGCCTTACCTTCCTCCTACAGAAGACTGTTCAGAGTAAGCTGCCCCTAGCTTTTCCTGCTTAAGCACTTAGGCTTTTTTAAAAAAATGGAAGAATAAAATACGCATGAGGCCAGAGACAGAGAGAGCACAGAAGCAAATATAGCTTTATAGCCTACTGGTTAAGCACCCTTCTTCAAGAGGACAGATTGGGTCCAGTTCCTGCTTCAGTGAATATTTGATACTAATAATACAAAATAGTGTTGAGAGAGCACAAGAGATCATTTAGTCCATCCTCTGGCCCAGAAGTACCTCCTACAGCCCTTCAGTGACTGGAGCTGCCATGGTTTTCTCCATCTATTCCAGTGCATCACAATCCTTTTGGCCTCTTCCTAAAGTCTAGTCTGAATCACTCTAACAGGCCATTAAAGACCATTACTCCTTGTTTTATCCATCCTGAACAGGAAGAACAGATTATTCCCATTTTTCTTGCACCTGCAAGACTAGCACCAGCCTTATTCCTTTTAGGTTAAACAACCCTAATTATTTCAGTCTTGCCTTACAAATTGTACTTCTCTTGACCACCAGTAATTCTTACTATCCCAGTCTGCACTCTCTATCAGAGGAACACACTTTCTTAGAGTGCAGTGCAAGACCAAGGCATGACATTTCAGCTGAGCCTTATTATACATGTGCTCAGCTGAGCTGAAGACTTAGTAGATGTGTCTTACAGCCTGTACTCCCATTTGCACAACCTTGTAAGATGATGTTTTCCTTTTTGACGATAGAATGATGTCCTAGACTAACGTTGGACTTGTGGTCATTTAGAGACCCCATCTTGCCTCCTGGAGGATGCCTGTTGGCTCCCATGGACAGCTGACTGCAATTAATTAATCATTCCCATGGAGAGCACTTTCTATTAGCTCTGATGCTGTTCAAACCAGGTGCTTGGTTTGACAAGTTTGTCTTGAACTCCAGTAATTCCCACTAGCCTGTAGCTCATTCATACCATTTGCAGATTTTAAAACCCACTTCCTCTACACAGTCATCCAGGTTGAAATTAAAATAGTAAGTACAATATACTGAATGAAAACACAAAGCATTAGCAGGCCACACCTCAAGCTTTTGGCAACCCCCTTGGTAGAGTCTTTGTTTCAACAGGAAATCAGGAAGAAATGCTCATGGAGTAGGATTATCTATATCAGTTCTGCATCCCTGCTGTAATGTTTCCCTTTGGATCATGTTTCTTTGCTTCACTTATGATAAAAGCCTGTTAGATAATGTCAAAATCCTTACAAATGACAAGGTATGACAACTACTTCCTCTGTATCCACAAGGCTTGTTACAGAAGAAAGCAAAATTAGTTTGACATGATCTATTCTTGACAGATCTGTGCTGGCTCTTAATAATCTCCTTTATTTGATTATTTCCACCATTTTTTTTTCTAGGAATGAAGATAAACTGAGTAGTCTGTAATTTCTTATCTTCTCATTCTTTTTTATCCTTCTGACACCTCATCCAGCCCTTGTGAGTCTTCAAAGCATTCAAAGCTCATGGTTCAGAGACTGCTTCCATCAGCTGTGTAAATAAGCTAGAATGACTTGAAACAATCATCTTACATCAGTACATCCTGGTTTGTTCAGCTTTTCCTAGATTCTGATATTCCTTCTTTGTGGCTCCTATTAATTATTTTAGCCATCAGCTTGCAGGTGACCATGTTAATGGAGACATGCAAATTGGGCATAAAATGCTTTGGCCTTATTGACAATGTATAATGTAAAGCCTTAACCAAAGGTCTTCCCTTCCATCCACGAGTATCATAAACACTAAGGTAGAGAGTCAGGATGATATTCTTTCACCCTCTCACTCTGGCCCAATTAATATTTTATTTGTGCAAAATAGATCAGCTTCTTCAGGAAACACTGGTCCCAGTATATTCTGCAGTCTAACAGCACATTTTCCTGGGAGATGTGGTACGGATGTATTCAGACAGAGATCATATATTCACCACATCTCTGGGTAAATACTTAAACCAAAGTGTTTCTGGATAAAAGGAAGGTAGTATGTTCCCTTCCTTCTGAATGCATTCTGTGTGGACACTTGACCTGTGTGCTCTGACAACTTACCCATTTTGGTTGTGCAAGGAAAACAACTGGAAGAATACTTCATTTGTAGATCCCATGGTAGCTTAGCTGTTAAGTAAGTATTAGAGCTGATTATTGCTTATAAAACTAAGGATCATCTAGGCATGCCAGTAAGCAGCCTTTAAATGTTTAGAGGACTTTACAGGTGTAAGTGTAATTATCTTAGGACTTTAGGCACCTCCACAGTTAGAAAGGAAGGAAGCTCTAAAGTTCTACAGCCTTTGACAGACACCTCTAAGAAGGCAGTTCAACTTAAAACAATCTCTTCTGTCTCATTTTGGAAGAATGGTAAAATACTGTGACACATTTCAGACTCCTCGTCAGCCATTCCCTAATTAAAAAGTAATGAAATTCTTCAAGATAAGGCACTGTCTTATGGCATCTCCTCCTGAATCTCCTCTCGAATCATATGACTCAAAATAAGAGAACAAGGAACCTAGGGAAATATGAACTGATTTTTAAAGAAAGACTTGCTGAAAGTTCCTATAAGCCATTAGGGATAATTTTTTCACTAATTTGTCAATTCTTTTGTCTTCCACAGAGTCTTGTACACTGGCATCAAAATGGAGGGTTCCTTTTGCTCCATATCTAGTTTTACCACATAAGAGGGAGCTTCTGGTATTGATTCATATATTAACTTAGCTAAGTATCCTCTGGAAGCTATTCAACTTCTGTTTACTTCATGGAGGTTCCAGTTAGCTTCAGTTCTTCATTTATTTTGGGGGGAGATCTTTTTTTTCTTGTTCCACACATCCTTTCCTTAGGATGTAATCTCTTCTAGTTGGTATTCTGACTGGAATTTAGAATACAAGGCAAAAGCCATTTGCTAGATCCTGTTCTTTAGGTGGGACTGGTTGCATCCTTCTCACACTTTTGATTGCAATTTTAACAATCAACATTAAACATCAATTTTCTGTTGCGGGTCTCTGTCCTCAAAACTCTATATAGGGCTTGAAGTTCCTCTGGGTCTTCCACTGGAAATGCAAAGGGCAAGAAGGGTTAAACCCACTGTTTTTCATCTTTGATCAGGCAAGGTCTCCATTCCAACAAATTCTAACTCAGCCTTTGCAAGGTGCTAGACTGACTACTCCAACATAACAAGCTAAGAACGAAAATCTTGAACCTAAGAAAGGCGACCCCAGTTGGGAGGAATCATGGAATCATTTGGGTTGTAAGGGGCCTTTCAAATGTCATCTAGTCCAATCCCCCTGCAATGAGCAGGGACATCTTCAAGTAGATCAGGCTGCTCAGAACCCCATCCAGCTTGACCTGGAATGTCTCCAGGGATGGGGCATGTGCCATCTCTCTTGGCAACCTGTGCCAGTGTTTCGCCAACCTCATTGTAAAAAATTTCTTCCTCACGTCCAGCTTGAATCTCCCCTCCTTTAGTTTAAAAGCATTACCTCTTGTCCTACCACAATAGGCCCTGCTAAAAAGTCTGTCCCCATCTTTCTCATAGGCCCCTTTGAAGTACTGAGAGGCTGCAATAAGGTCTCTCCGGAGCCTTCTCTTCTCCAGGCTGAAGAACCCCAACTCTCTCAGCCTGTTCTCCCAGCAGAGCTGTTCCAGCCATCTGATCATTTTTGTGTCCTCCTCTGGCCCCTCTCCAACAGGTCCATGTCTTTCCTGTACTGAGGGTTCCAGAGCTGGATGCAGCACTCCAGGTGGGGTCTCACCAGAATGGAGTAGAGGAGGAGAATCACCCATTTCAGTGTAACTCTCCAATCTACAGTGAAGTGTCCCTGCTGAGGATAAACTTTTGGTCCAGCTTCTAAAAGCCCCTTTGCTTCAGTTCCCCATTGTTCCAGTTCCCTATTGTTCCAATTCCCTGTTGTTCCAATACCACCTCCCAGAGGCATCAGGTGCTTCTCAGGCACAGTCAAGCAGGTGATGCTCTCCTTGCATTTTCTCAATGGGTTACTTCCAGCAGTGGACTTCACTCTTACATGAAACTAAATGGCTGCAATTTTTACTGCCAGCAAATCAGCAAGTGATACTTGTTTCTTTATGTCTGTCCTTCCAAACCTAGATGATTTTTGTTATTTATAAATCCACCACCAAATACCTTACTCCTAAAGCTGTGGGCAGACAGAAGGAATGATACAGGATGAACAATGGTCAGTTCAAAACCACTGCGGTTTACATCATGCTGGTTTCAATCTGAGCTGCAACAAATGACTGTCCTTGTGTGCAAAAAAGCAAAGCATGCTACCATGCCACCCAAGCCATGAGTACTTAACATTGCAGATTTATAAGGTCGTTTGATACTATTAATAAAATAAATGGATTAGACTCTATTCAATAGTCTGATGAACTGGATGCCAATTGATAGTAGTCTTAAAAATTATAAGAGTAATCGAAGCTGTAAATTATTCTGGTGATGACTAATTATTAGAAATCATCCCAATTCATAAAAAGCCTGAAGTTCCTGAGACCACAGTTTCACTCCTAGGCAATTATAAGAAAAGTGGAAACAAATTAACTTCAGAGCTATGTTCAGATCCAAACACACTGCCCTGCACCCCTAAATCTTAGGGGCATCCAAACCAAGTGAGTAGGATTTTTTCAAAGCCTTTAGCTTTACTAATTACTAGCCCTTACAGAAAGGTGTCTCCAACAGAGAGAATGTTTAAATATTGTGAGATGTCCCAGCTTTCTATAAATAGAGATATACTGTGATTATGGCTGGAATTAATTCAAGAAACTTCAGAAATAAGATGAGTAATGAATGGGACTGACATTTATTGGTTATAATTTAAAAGAATTTAAGTACATCCTGGCTTCCCTTTTGAGGCATCAAAGCCAAACGAACCTGGTGGGAGGAAGGCAGGCTCAGGACATCTCTCTTGGGCCAACAAGACAGCTGGAGCACAGCCTGCCACCCAGCAGGAGTATTAACAGCCAAGGGACAAGCCCAGAAGAAGAATGAACCCCCAAGAAAGCAGCGATGGTGACACTAGTTTGTACTGTATGCATTGCTCTGATGGCAGTCATACCCCTCCCCAGCTGCCTGCTGGGGGCGGGCAACTTTTTACCTATGCTGACAGCAACGTGACAGGTGAAGATGCAGCACTTTGCTGTCTCTGTCCATAGGTGCTCATTTGCAGTCGCTGTGACAACTGCACCAGTGGAGGAGAACTGGGGAAGCTGCGAAAGCAACTGGAAGCACAAAGGAAGAACCCACGTAGTTTTCCCTCCCACCAGCTTCCCTTCTGACACCAGTGCCAGGCAGGGTGAAGCGAATAAGACCCTGGTGGTAGCGGCTGATGCTGCCAGCGGGAGTCCCCAAGAAGCGCAGTCTAATGGAGGGCTGGTACCCAGCTGGAGAAGAGAAGCAGCAGCAGGAGGACTGCATGGTCAAGAGAGCAGGAGGAAGGCAAGTGGCAGAACAGATGGGGAGAGGAGACAAAATGAATAACAGGCGGAGACAGCGGGATCAGTGTAACTCCAAAAGCATGAGTTCCTTTTGTTATATTAAAAACAAGTCACTGTTTTCATTACACTGTTCCTCCACCCTGTACACTTGTAGGTTGCTACAGGCTGGATCATTATAGTGGTAGGGGAGCAGCTAGCACACTGGTGAATAGCAGGGAGAAAACTAAGTTGTAGCGCTACTCTCAGACTCTGACCCATAGGAATAAAGCCTGGGTCTGGGATGAAAATCAATGGTTTGTGTTAAAGGAAAGCAAGTGGCTAATAAACATTCCAGCACTGCAGGAGTGACTGAGGACAGCTAAAGTAATGCTTTGCCTCTCTAAAGTACCTCTCACCTGAGAGCTACTGAATCCTTTTTTTTCCTACACACTAGTTATTTTGTTTCCAAATTAAAAAGGCATCTTGCAGAGACTGCCATGACAGGCAGAGAAACTGTGCTTAGATCAATTCAGAAAGCAGGTTAATAGCACTGCTAGGAAGAGAAACCAGCTCTCCTGAAACAAATTCCTATATACTAACTACTGGCCTGTGGTGCTTGAAACCTTGAAAAGCCATGGAGTTTTACATACACACTCAGCAGGTGATAGCGAGAGCCCTAAGGAAATATAAACACCTTCTCCACTTGATGCCATCAGAGCTCTGAGGTTACATGTCACCTCCCGGCGTGCTCAGGAGGATCTTGGAATTACAGATGAAATTAATGTGGATGGATTCCAGACTTCGACTTTGGACTTCAGGTTTTGAAAGGTCTTTCACCCAGATACCTGCTCTGGTATTCCCACAGCAAGGCATTCTGGTATTTCCACCAGCAAGGCACATGCACCTTCCACTGAGCCTTTCTGGATGGCAAATCTCCCCTTACCAGCCCAGCATTCCCTTGTGTAAAGTTACTGGGCTATGGTTGCTGCCTTACAGCTGGTCACTGCGCCTTCAAAACTCAGATGCAACTGGGTATGGACTGCTGCTAAATCTATCCTTGAGACTTGTCAGACTCACAACACACAGGGGAATCACATAGTGACTTCCAAAGGGCATCCACAAAGAGAGCTGCCATCAAAAGGTTTCCCATCTCCAGGTGCCTTTAGCCTGGAACGGTCACCAGACCTACCATTCATTCTCAAATCCAAATAAAGCCCTCCCTGTGTAGGGAGGAAGCCCAAAGCAACAGAAGAGATGCAAGTCATTGATGTGCAGGAGGAGGGGACAACAGGAGAGTTGTACAGAAGGAAGGACGCATGGGCCAGCAACACATGGACTGAGCAAGCAGTAGTCAGTGATGCACCACCAGTCTACTGGAAGCATGCAGAGGTCCTGTATTGTACTTGGTGCTTTTGCTTCATACTGCCTCAGCCAAAAACAGAGATAATCTTCAGGCTATGCCAGCTGTTTTACCTGTTGATACACCAATCCCTCAGCCTATACATACCTGCTTGGTACAGACTAGGCTGTTCCTACTCATACCCCACATCCTCTTCACATGGAGCAGACAAGAGTCACTGAGGGGAGCACATGCCCCACATCACAAGGCCAGTGGATGCAAGCAAGTATACACATCCTTGATTTGTGTCTTGCAAGACTATCAGCCTGCTTTCATCTTGCAATGGGCAAATGGGCCAGTTCACCTTCCCACTAGCACAAGAAGGCCTTGCAACTTGTTCACTGCCAGCAGCGGGGAATTCCTGCTCTCTGGGAAATGAGGAGGGAGAAATATAATGTCTGTGCAGGGTGGCTACTAGATTCTGGGATGGTGTCACACAATCCATGACAGTTGGCTTGAAATAGAGCAGACTTGAGGTGAAACCTCTTTGCACTTTCTCCTTCCAGTCAGTCAAAGCCACATGACTGGCAAAGGGGTCCCTCTCATCCCTCAACCCCAAGCGATGTCCACCCCCTCAGCATGGCATGGGCAGACGCTGAAGCTACAGCCCATTTTCTTATCCTCAGGCAGGGAGCAGCTTTGAGATCATTTGGTCACCCTCCGCATTAGGCCAGGACAAGCCCTCAGAAAATATATGTCATTTCCTCAGGTTGCACACGTGTACCCAGACTGGCACAGACAGATAGAAGGTTCAACACAGCCCTCTCAGTGGGGATGCCTCTACATACCAGTGGGTACTGCCTGACTGGTTTTTTTGCTGGGACTATCATTCAGGCACAAGTGGCAATAGGCAATTTAGATCAACAGACTGGTTTCTTTCCCTCTAAGCATTACCACTCTTCTTCTCCCCCTGGAAACTCTGCCTGCAATTAGTTCCCTAGGAGGGGGCTTGTCTGTGCCATTAAGAACAGTTACATTACGTGATCTAGGAGAAATCAATGTCTCTAATAGTCAGCAAAGGCAGTGGAGAAGGACAGGGTGATGGGAGGGGTGCTTCTCTGGAGACACTCTTGTCAGGAGAAATCCCAACGGTATCGCCGCAGGAAGAGAAGTAGTAAGGACCTGGAGTAATTAAACTCAGCCATTGTTTACGGGAAGAAGCACAGAAACTACACAGTGTCTCTCAGAAAGGCAGAGGCTAGCCTCTCCTCAGGTGCAGATGAAATGCCTCTGCCCTGAAGTCAATGGTCTGTGGTGATTTACATCATGCTGGCAAGCAGAGGGAGGAGGGGCGTGGATGGACAGACACCTTTCCTTTAAAATACCTCTTTTCCTTTCTCCATGTTGGTGTTTAAGGGTAAGACAGTGCCCTGCAAGTTTTGAAGAATCTGGATTGTGCGGCATAATTAAATTATTCTAAATGAGGTCCAAGACATTTTAATATCATGAGGCTAAAAAACCTTAACTCTATGTGCATCTTCCTCTCTCTCTTTTTCTCCATTTCCTCCTTCCTGCACACCTCTGCAGTTCCTGGAATGACAAGACACCTCACCAGCTGGCTGTAATTGCTAGAACAGTTCCCTAATGTTTTCTGCTTCTCCAATTGCATTAAGCTGCATCTTCAGAGGTACAACCCTGTTTATTCATGCTGCTCATGTGGAAGGGGAAAGAAATGCAGACTGGCTCTTCCCCCCTCCCTTCTTTGATTTGATGGGTGTGGCAGGCTTAAACCTTTGCAGCCGCTGGCTCTCCAGCACAGGGGCGAGGAGGAGAGGACGGAATGGGAGGGAAGCCGTCAGATATGGCTGGTGATGAATGAGACTCATCTCACCCACAAGTGGGAAACCTGCTTGCGGGTTATTGTTTAATCACTCATGCAATCCAATACTGAGCAGATACCCCCATAATGTCCATCTGTTCTAGCATGCGGTACATGCAACACTTGCATTTCTAGCCACCTATCTAACTATCCAGCCCTGTGTACTACTGACTTCATCTCTTGCTGGCAGTAAAGGTTGAGTTCAATTTTTCAGAAATTGCTTGACCCAGCCTTTCAGTTATGCCACCTTTTAGCAGAATGTTTTATGGGCACAGATTCAGTGCTGCAATCAACTGTAGGCAGAAATGACAACACCAAGCTATCTACATCTCTCATGGGTGGGCACAGTCAGTCAGATACTTCACTCTTCACATTGGCATCGCATTCAAAAGGAAGAATAATCTGCAAGGTACCAGTGTGTGAACATATTTGTCTTTGAGGGGTGGGAGGACAGACACATACTGGCACACCTAGACACATATGTGAAGAGATTTCTTCCACGCCCAAGCCTGTAATTTCAACATTTTGCTCTTTAGCTGCCAGAAAGGCGAGACACCAGGGGCTTCCCCTGAAAAATAATTTGAAGACAGCTGTCTTTATTTTGGGAAGGAAACTCTTGCCTGCACTTAAGAACACATTCCATCTTCTTCTCCCTCAGAAAGGTCTGGGTGGGGACAGAGGAAGAGCAAAAGCTGAAAACTGACGTCTTTTTCTTCTCCAAATTAAAGCTTCCTCTGGTGTATCACCAGCTTTGCTGAGCACACAGCTATATTGCCGTTTTAGCAATGGTGGTGTGTATTCAGGTATAGAAGCAGGAGTTGGGCTCTGAGCCCAGGAACATCCACCAAATATGCACGGCTAGTCACATTCAGGTTGTATGGCTGCAAAAGGATCAGAAAGCATGTGCGAACGAGTGCATGTGTGCTTGTGCATATATGTGTAGTACAGATGCAAGCGACCAGAGAGCGGAGATGTGTGCTGCACATGCACACGCAAAGGGGTGTGTACCATGCGGTGGATTAACGTACAGAGTGGGAAGAGAGGACTATGTGTGATCAAGACACCTGCATGCCATGCATTTCTAAATATGTCAGAATACAAAATGACAGGAGTAAACCCATAGAGATGTAAAGAACAGATGCATCGGAATATTATTCAGGAGCTTTAATGCACAAGCTGTGATGGTATGGGCAAAATTATCTTCTTCCCCTCACAAGTCTCTTCTGACTCCAAAGAATCCCAGAGCTACCTACTTTATTTTAAAATTCGCTGTGCACCTTCGCTCACTGCTCTCTGTCTGCCTTCCTTCTCCTCCTCTGCTCTTTTTATCCCATATTTGCCAGCTGAACGTGCTCTGTTGGCTGGCTGCAACATGTCCCCCCCCCACCAGCCACCACCACCTCCCTCCAGATTTTAGTGAACGTATCATTAATTGCAAAGCATTTGAAAAACCTGCATGGGAAAAAACACTGGATGACGCAGGGTCTCTTTCTATCCTGTTCACCTGCCCCTCCCCATTATTCTACAAAATTGCACCTTCATTTTATAGCACACACATGCCCATTCAGAAACACATTTTAACCTGGATTTTCTTTCAACACTGTGCAGTTCTACAGTAACCGGGCTTATTCACATTAGTGTGTTAGGCTATTGCTCCAGAATACTGCAGTGCTACATTGTAAGAGATATATAAATGTATGTATATATAAAGAAAGTAATCGGTATGGTGCCATACCTAAGATTGAGTTGAATTGTGCGCTCAGAACGAGGACCAAAGCTCCTTGTTGCTACCTACAAATCCATAATTCAGAGAAGTTTCCAAAATGCTTTACAAAGATATCTGGGGCCAGTCACTGCCTCAAAGTTCCAACTGCATAAATCCAGCATCCTCCCAAGGAAGTCCAAGAGGTTCAGCCAAAATGGGCTCTCTTGATCAGGAGCACATTTGGGCTTTCACACAAAATAAAAACGGGAAGGGAGAGGGAGGCATGATCTAACTAGTGGGGTTTTTTTTCAATTTCATTATCATTTTGGACATTAAAAATTTGGCACTGAAAACTAGCCACCACCCAAACCTTCTCATCATCCCAGTTCCCTTATAGGAAAAGACAGGTGGTACCAGTAAAGAGAATGAACTGGTTTCCAACAGGTTCACACTGTGAGCTTCTCTTATCCCACCCGAGTTCGGAGCTGACAGAGGCGTGGTCCTCTGTCTCTTTACCAGCTGGTGCACAGTTGTCTAACTGGTTGTACTATGAAGGGTATTGCAAAGAGGGTGATTCTCCTCCTCCCCTGGTTAATGCTTTTATTATTAATTAATTGCATTTTTCACTATAGCGTAGGTTGAAAAAAAAGCTTCAGGTTGCTCCTGCTCAGATTGTTGTAACACAAAAAAATGAATGCACCTGTCCTCCGAGCCACCTCAGAGCACATGCACATAAAGCATTTCCCATTCATTGGAGCCAGGAGCAATAGAGAGTGTTCTGACCAGGGATCAAGGCTCACTGGGCATCCTTTCTTTTTTTGGCATAAGATGAAGAATTGCTTCCTTTATCTCTAAGGTAGAGCCAGATCTCACCACGTTTCCTGCTAGCCGCACCGCCCCCCCCACCCCACCCCCCATCCACACCCTCAGAACCACAGACACAAAATCCTAGGCAAGACATCTGCCCACTATTAAAAAATAATAAGAATAGAGGGGAGATTCTTGTAGCTCCCAAAATGTGGATGTAGGCCACCCCCCTTCCCCACATCACCAGCCCCAGAAAGGCAAAACAGTCGAGTGGCAGGGTGTGAAAAGACCCTTCAGTCACAACATGCTGAAGAATCGCGAAAGAGACGTCTGCTGAAAACAGCTGAAATTTCCTCCCCCCTACCCCAGCCCCTACCCCAGCCCCTCACACACTCAGCCAGACACGCACCCCACGGACACCCAGCAACCTGGGAGACCTCTTAACAGGAAGAAATATATATATAAAAATCTTCAGCTCTACCTGTTTTGTTCTTCTCATACAGCACAGCATGATCGTATTGTCCCCTTCCTTCCTTCTTCTTCCTTCCTTCTCCTCTCTCCTTTTCCTCTTCTCTCTCTTATCTCTCCCCCCCACCCTCTCCACTCCCTCCCTCCCTCCCTCTCTCTCTCTCCCTCTCTCTCCCTCGCTCTCTCGCACACTGCTCACACACACACGCACACACACACGCACACACCAGGGCAGTTAGCAGCAACTGGAAGGTCCACAGCTACTGCTCATCACACATGCACACGCTGCCTCTCCCTGCCTCCCTCCCTTACCCTTCCCAGAATTGTTCACCAGCTCTCCCCGACTCGTCACCTCCCCACCCCACCCCCACCCCAGCAGCCACCCCCCCAAGTCCCTTGCCAGCCTCATGAATAATTAAAATCTTCAATCTGGACCCAATTACCCAACGACTTTCCCACTGCACGGAGGCGACAGGGGAGCGGGGACACTGCAGACTGCGGAGGGGTGGCAAGGGTGGGGTGGGGTGGGGTGTGTCTGGGAGGCACTGGCCGAGGAGGGGAGCCCCCAGCCCCACTCCCACCCGAGCAGACGAAAACCCCAGCACCCGGCCATGGCCAGGAGTGCGATTTATGGGTGAAGAAAGAGTGGGGTGGGGTGGGCACGGAGGGGAGAAGAGGGGAGCGGGGGTATTGCTGTGGCAGGCGGTATATGCCATGTACAGGTGACGTACCGTAGGTGGGAGCTGCGAGCTGCATGGGAATCTGAAAATATAGTAAAATGGCTGTTAAAAATCCCCCTCCCCCTCACCAGCACACTCGCAAACATATATGTACATGCTGCCTTCTTCATATATGCAGGCGTAAACCCTGCATGGTGGCATCCTGCAGCACTGAATGGGACAACTTTCTCCCTCATTTCCTCAGTCCATCCTATAGACCTTCTATAGGCACAGAAAATGATACTTCTGCAACAGATCATAATTTTTTTTTTTCCAGAATAGATTCAAAACCTACAGAAATCATCCTTTCCCTTCTACAGAGATCTCAATTAATTTCAGTGCCTAAGTAATTTCTACATCTATTGATCTCTGCCTGCAAATTGCTGTAAACGGTTATGAGGAAGATGTGCATGTTCACACACCCAGCCAACCCCCGTGCACGCGTGGGGACAAAAATATAAGGGTTTGCATACATAGAAGATCATGGCGATGTGTGAGCCTGAGTGAACATTAATGCGCGCACACACCCCCCCAAAGCACGCATCTTGGAAGTTATAACAGCCTGTTTTCTGAGAATATATGAGCAGGGTAGCTATATCTCTCATTCTGAAAAAATATTCCAGGAAAGAGTTAACCCAAAGTATGACAATGTTGAGCATGTTAAAAATATAAAAGGACTGCTGGATTTTTGGGATTTCATCTACCAAAATTCAAGTTTAGCTTATTTTATTTACTGTGTCTGGGAGGCACAGTCAGATGCTGTTCTCTTTTTTAGCACTAATGTCACTACATCAACTTCTCTGCCACACCATGGAGTTATTTGTAATTTATTTTTAATGTAGAACTGCCTTGTCTTAAGTTATTATTAAGGCCTTTGCTCTTTAAATATATCTAAATACATTAGTAACACAAAGATTCACATACAAGTGTGCACTTGTGCCAATAAGCGCATGCATATATAGACACAGTTTCTGGAATACCCCTCAGCGCAGACTCCTACATAATCATATTCAGTTCATATGACATCATTGCAGTTCCCAGTATTCCATATTTTTTAAAGGAAAGTAAACAGCATTTCAAAGAGAATCTATCTAGCTGTCTACATCTGTTGTAATTTAAGGGAAGTGCCTTTTAGGGTCAAGCAGGTATCAGTGTCAGGCCTGGCTTTGCAGTCTAGAAAAGGGAAATAATGGTATGATAATGGCATTCAGAGAAGATACTAAGCTGAGAAGAGTTGCAAACACCAGCTGACACAGAAGTAGACCAAAGGATTAAATAGCAAAAATCAGATTCAGCTTCAGAAAATGCATGCAGAGAAATAGAGGGCAAACTATGCAGTCATAAAAGAAAACAGTAAGAAGTGGCAGAAAGCAATGGGCATTAAATTCGAGGAAGGGGTGTCTGTGACATACACCATGGCTGGTAACACCATACCAAGGCACTGAGGACCAGTGTAATGGCATTTTGAAATATGTCTATGGGATTTAGGAGCCTCTGCCCCAGCCCTAGAAGTTGCTGAGGGCTCATCTCCACAATGAAGTTCGTGTGTCACGGGCTTGTGGGCATTTGCTAACCCACACAACTGCTCCCAGTGCCCCTGGGAGATGAGACTCTCCCAGTCAAGCATGCATGTCCCCGTCCGAGAGCATCAGCCTGGACTTCTTTTGGTGACAATGAAGAGAAACGGGAACTTTGAGGGTGTGATTCAGATCACCCTAAAGCAGGAGCCTAAACTAGGTCAGACGAATCATGCTTCAGAAGTGTTTCAGAGGCTTGTTTTCCTCCCACTGACAAGTCCTTTTTAGGGAACTTCCCTGCTGTAGGGAGCCCTGCTGAGGAAAGCCTTCTCAGCCCCCATCTTTCCCAGACACCCGCCTGGAGGGGGGCAGGCTGGCAGCAGAAGGGCTGTGTTGGTGCAGCCAGCTAGGGCCAAGCCACCTCCCTGTGCACACATGGGGCAGTCTCTCGTCACCTTAAGTCAGAGCCACCTCCCTTCATGCCCAGCCCCATGGGCACTCTACACTCTAGCTTGTTGCAAACCACTTTTGCCACGTAGACAAAAACCCCTTAATACGCTCCCTGTGCATGTAGGTTTAGGGGTGAGTTGCCATTTTACTACAAGTAACATCTGAGTTTCCACTGAATTAATCTTCTTATATAGAAGAGCCATAAGCTGAGACCTAAATTTTCAGGGCATGTTAGTTCCTAACACCTCTTTCTTTCCAATCAAGACCCCATAAGACTTTAAATTCTTTAGCCAATTATATGTTTCTGAAAATCATATCCCCAGCATCCCTTGCCTTGCCATTTTGGCTATGTCATCACTTCAACCTGTAAGGTAAATTACCTGGTAACACAGATGGAAAAAAAAGAACAAGTCCACAGCAATGAAAAGACCAAAGGGAATGAGAGGGAATTAAAGGTGCAAACTTCAGCCAGGGTATTAATGAACACCAGAAGCAAAAGTCAAGTGAAGGAGAGGAGGTGAATTTCTATTTCTTGAAGTCACCAAGTCAAGATGGGATGCTTTCATCCAAGCAACACTTTTGTGTCTCCACTGCACTGCCAGCACTGGCTCATTCAGCACTCCTTCAGAGCTTCTGGATAACACTGCATCGTGCAGGACAGACATGCCTTGAAAGGCCTCTCTGACCTTGGCTTTTGAATCTACACAAATGAAAGGAAGAACAGTTCCACAGAATAACATGAATGGGGGGGCTGGGGAAGGGGGCTGGCAGGAGGGAGTGAACAATGACCATAGATTTTAAAAGCTTCATCTGTGAGACTTGACTAAATGACAGCTAAGGAGGTGGAGAAACGTGATATTTCCAAAAGGCAGAAGCCTCAAGAAGTGGAAGAAATCATCTGGAGTGATATATTAACCCACTTTTGGTGTATACTTCACGTTCCTTCACTGTGAAGAAGGGTATGGTTTGTGTAAAGTAATTATTAAGACGCCTCCTTTAATTCAAAGCCATGTCTTCTATTTAAAAGGGTCCAGATCATTTCAAAGTAATAAAAAATATCAGTGGTTGCTACAACACAGGGTGTCTGGACTGAGAGATTAAAACAAGTGCTTTTTCCCTGTTCATTTCTGCTGCAATATTCAGCAGTCCCTGAAGTTACTCCAGCAGCTCAAGGTTCATACTCGTTCAAGGAAAAAGCATTTCGGTCCAGCTGCTAATTTAGGTTTAATAGTAACAGCTTAGATTCAGTTCTAGTTTGAAGAACCACCTAATCTCAACCTGCTTCTGGGACTGTAATCAGGCCGATTCCCTGGCCAGACAAAGTTAAATAAAACCAAGAAGGGAGGTAGTTTGACTATAGGAGCTGTCCCAGTGGTAAGTATGCTAAACTGAAGAGGCATCTCTTTGAGAGAAGTACTGTGAAAGTCCTGTTACTAGGGATATTTAAAGCTTCAGTAAAAACAGCACTGAAGTGAGCGACTTGCTTTCACTGGGAGATAGACTGGGTTTTCTTTTTATTCATGTGTTCCACATATAGTGGTAGCCTCGCCTTTTGTTAGCCAACTTTCATGCTGAAGGGAAAAAAGCCAATTTTATAAAGATTTTTTAGGATCCTCATTTGAATAGGCATTCCTGAAAATCTCACTGTTGGCCCACTTGCATTTTTAGTCTTCTCAGCAGCTTTGCAATTCTGGTCTCATTTGGTCTCACTTTCAGTCATCTATGGCTTAATGACACAAAATAGTGCAGTACAACACTATGACCAAACTCCTTTTCTAAATGATTTAGACATAGTCATGAATCTTCTTGGAGGAGTACCCATTTTTCAGTATAAGTATCACTTATGTCAATTCACCTTGAATTTCAGTTAATCTTGAATTATTAATAATAGAAAAGGAGATCCTAGTTTATTTTGACCTAAAACTGCCCGTATGCCACAGGTTGAAATGAGTGGCTTTAAACCCATGATTTTCAAAAGCTACAATGCCACTTACTCTTGCAGAGAAGGCTTTAGAAAATGCCAGTCCAGGAATGCTCTAATTCATTTAGTGCCTTTAACGACCGTTCAATTGCTTATCCTCCATGACGCTGAACACACAATGACATTAGCACCTGTTGCCATCATGCTAGTCAAAGAGATATGCACAGGTGCTCTGCATTTATTCCCTGTGATTTCCATTTTTCTTCCCATGCCTGCACAGCTGGGCTCACAGCACTGAAGACACCTGACTTTACAATGGGAAACATAATAAGAAATGGCCTCAATAATTTCCATGTTGTTATCATTCTTAGAAAAAATGTGTTTTCTGTAAATTGCATGGTGTATACAAACTCAAATATCTGAGAGGGAGCAAGGGTAGAAAGGCTTTCAACATGCACAAAGAATAGTCTGTATGACCCTCAGGTCAATATTAATTATTATTGAGCTTCAGAATTATCAAAAATGCAAACACAACAGTTAAATCCTAACACAGCTTAGTGCTAAAGACTGTAACTCTTCAATAAAAGGAAATCTCATCTGCTTGTCTGTCAAAAAGAAAAATGTCATCACAGAAAGCAGTCAGCCCATCAGCTATTATTCTCAGTGTAGTTTCAATCTGCCACGGGGGAATGTGGTACTTTACAAACCAAACCAAATATGAGACAGGATGACCCAGGAAAGCCCTTCCTGCTTCTCCAAGGACGCTCCAATATGTGCTGTTTGGTATATGCAGCAGTCCCTTCAGATGTAGCAGAGGCTTAGCAAAGCAAGCTTCGATTGAGAACCAGTAGTAACCTGGTGCTCAGCATGGACCAATTTACCTCACTTCTGAGGCTGGTTCCATCACTTACTCTGAGTCCTGCAGTGCCATGGCAAGCTGCTGTCAGCACCCAGGCTGGCCACCTTACATTGCTACATGGTGGATATCTATGCTGCTCCATGCTGTGGGGTGTGATGGGACTGGCATGGAGACAAACGCCAAGGTGTGAGTCCTGCACAGTAACTTCATGGCATAATTGGAGAAGAAGAGTCCACCTTGGTGCTCTTTTACTCCCCTCCTGGCTTCTTCAGTGATATAATATACTGCCATTCCCCTAACACTGCCCTGTGATACCAAAATGATGACATGACAGTATTATGGTGCAAATCACAACTTCCTGAGCCTTCTTTGGACCTCTTGGCCCCGCTCCACACCTGCCCACAACACCCCTTATTCAAGTCAGAGTGGGAGTGATGATCTGGCTGCTCCAGGACTTGGAACATGGGAGGGCAGAGACAGGTTCCTCATTCTTCCTTTCTGTCCTCTCAGCTGATAGGACTCCTCCTTCTCTCCAGCAAAACAGATGAGCTGAGCAGATCCACTCTGCATGAGGGAAGGTACATGGGGTATCCTGAACCCAAGAAATGGACAAGAAGAAAGAAAAGCTGAAGAAGACCTTCCTATGCCTGTATTTGGCACTGCAGTGTTAGCTATGGGGTTAAGCTTCCAGGGATGAAGAGCACCCAATAGATCGAATCTGCCCTAGCATTCAGCCCTTCAGAAAAGGGCATTCAAAAATTCTAACTGTGGCCAGGCTTCACTCACAGGCATATGGTGACCAGGCAACGTATTGATCAGGATCACAGCAGTAGACCCCACAAACCACAGAGATGGTTTAAGGATGTGAGAAGACTATTTGTATTGGAGAAGTGTGAGGTGGTGGAGTGAACTGACAGGACCCTTTCACTTAACCAGAGCTGTACATGAAGGAGTTAGAACAGTAAAGATCTACTAGGAATTAAATGGGCAGGAAAACTGTAAACATCCACCTGCCTTAAGGCTCCAAAAAGCATTTCTCTGTGCCTTGGCTTAATTTAGATTAGCCACGAGATACACACTGAGAGGACAGCCCATACCCCTCAGTCTGTCAGGCAGGGATGGTATATGAAGATGTTTGTTCTTTTGCAGTGGAATCCTTAACACAAAACTTACTGCATCCATTAAAGTGGAAGAGCTCCCCAATCCCAAATGCAAAGTAGAAGGCTTGGGTAGGCAACGGGTCTGTAGTACAGTCCCACCATGGCCAAAATCCTGTTGCAGTTCCTTTTAAGCAGACCACTGCTAGAAGTAGGGAGATGGACCCATAACGATTTTGATGTGATTCAGTATCAAACATCCATGAATTGCAGGTAGGGACTGCAACACTCTTACAAGCTAAAAAGTGCTCTATTTGGTCCATAAAAGCATCAATATTGGAGAATTTCATAGTTAAGATTCCAATAGCTCTGATTATCATCACGTCACTCCAGCAGCATCAGAGCTGTGCTTTGGTGGGCGTGAGCATTAAAAAATAGTTCTCCTACGTTGCCAGAACCACACCATGCCCAGCTTTCATAATAGTGTCCTAGTACAGCAATTATTATTTCTCTTCCAAGACCCCACTGTTAACCCAAGGAATTCACCTCGGAAGGCAGGAAACACAGATGGAATTTTATTAAGAGTCCAGGACCGTGCAGGCTGGAATCCAAACCTGCTGCCCCGTGCATGGAAATCGCGTTGCAGCGAAAAGCCCTGTTTTAGCTCAGCACCACAGGATACAGAGCTGTGTTTCTGGAGCATGTTTTTCCGGAGATTTAGAAGCTTCTCCAAGCATAACAGTGAATTTCCTCACTGTGTAAATCTGGGGGATTAGCTCCCTCCCCAAGTGATTCTGGTGGCAAGGAGAAAGAGAAGCTTTCTGGCGAGGGGCAACCTAAACTCCCCAGGCTGTTATACAGCCCCGCTCGCTACTTGACAGACCTGTATTATACAACATGAGTGGCATATACCATGCCTGCCTGGCACTGCAACATGGTAGAGAAGGCAGCCCTCTTTCACACCTGCTGCACCCCTTTCTTTGTCTTACAACCTGCATGCACAATTCACCCAGCTTGTCCCATCCTCACAGAATCAGAGAATGTTAGGGATTGGAAGGGACCTCAAAAGATCGTCTAGTCCAATCCCCTCATCGGACCAGGAACACCTAGATGAGGCTACACAGGAATGTGTCCAGATGGGTTTTGAATGTCTCCAGAGCAGGAGACTCCACAACCCCACTGGGCAGCCTGTTCCAGTGCTCTGGCACCCTCACTGAGAAGAAGTTTCTTCTCATAGTTAAGTGGAACCTCTTGTGTTTCAGTTAGTACCCATTGCCCCTTGTCCTACCATTGGCTATCACCGAGAAGAGCCTGGCTCCATCCTCGTGACACTCACCCTTTACATATTTATAAACATTAATGAGGTCACCCCTCAGTCTCCTCCAAGCTAAAGAGACCCAGCTCCCTCAGCCTTTCCTCATAAGGGAGATGCTCCACTCCCTTAATCGTCTTTGTGGCTCTGCACTGGACTCTCCCCAGCAGTTCTCTGTCCTTCTTGAACTGACGGGCCCAGAACTGGACACAATATTCCAGATGTGGTCTCACCATGGCAGAGTAAAGGGGGAGGAGAACCTCTCTCGACCTACTAACCACCCCCGCTTCTAATACACCCCAGGATGCCATTGGCCTCCTGGTGTAGTTGCCACCCACAGCTGCCTGTCCCCTCTATCCAGCAGATGAGCCACAGTCTGACACAAGCACAGGCCAGAGGGAGTTTCTGAGCCTAAAGAAGGCAGCGAGAAGCAGCAAGGGAGGTGACAGGCACCTGCAGTCAAGCGCTCGGGGAGCTTTATGCCTACTCGGGTAATGGCACAGGAGATGCAGTGCTCAATGGAGGTGGAAAGGTCTCCTTCAGCTTGGGGGAGAAAGGAGGAAAAAGGCATTAGTTTACTGCCTACGTCAGGGAAGACAAGTATGCCAGTCTTGATGGTCCTCTCATATGTGTTCATCTCAGTGGGATCAAGTTAAAATTTATTTTAATATTGTATAGTATAAAATGTAAAGGGTAATTCTTCCTTGTTACCCTGATTTATCCAGCCAGAGTGGAGGAGAAATAAGTTCGTTCTTTGTTTGTTATGAAAGCTAAGCTCAAGTATGAACAATGTTCCACAGGAAATGATGGAGAGTTTGACAATCTTATCTGTATCGTATGATCATATATTGAAAGGCTATATTGTTAAGAATAGGTACAAGAGAACACAATTTCAGCTGTTTCAGTAACAGTAATTCTGAGCTTCCTCAATTTAGAGTTCTTTTCAAGTCAGGGGGCTGTGTTTCCTCAGCATAGCTTTAGCATGCTATTTCCTTGGATACTTTCTATAATGGAAATAAGTCTTTGTAATGTTAGAAAAGCAAACTATTGATGTCCGGCTTTCTCAAAGTTAGTCACAGTACAAAGATAAGACTGGCATGGCCCTTCTGTTCAAGAACAGTTCTGAATTTTGCCTAAAACTTTAAATGTCATTAATTCCCTTCTTAAGGATAAAAGAAAAAAACAAAACACTGAGGCCTCAGGCAGCATCAAGCACAAAGAGGTAACAACCCAACAGTGTCAGGTAATCTCCATATTACACATGATATATGCCAGCCCCACTATCCCACTTAGCTCTTAGCCACTCATGTTGAATAGAGAGCAGTGTGGTCATTTTGGTTCTTGCATTAAGCTCAAGAGTTACCAAGCCATGGTTTGAGGCACTGTGACACCCTCGAGGCCCTCCAGCATTTCCTGCAACCACTGGGAATTAATAGGCTAAAACTGAGTCTGACAGGGAAAGGAACATTGTTGAAACACAGTGCTCATTTAGTATTGTTGCCTGGAAGCCAGGGAAGGTTATTAATTCTTAGATCTTCGGTGAATACTGCCTCCCTTGTATGTTTATTCATCCAAGAAGTCAAAATGGTCTCCCAAGGGATGCTGAGCTACTGTGTCTGACTTAATTTTGATCATACTGTGCCCACTGAAAATGGGACTTTGCTGCATCTGCTTTTTTAACATCTCGTCAAGCTCCTGCAGGCTCCTATTAGATCTTCTTCACACGCAGTCTAACCTCGCTGGCCAGAAATTTGCCTCGTTATTTCCCAGGACACCTACGGGTCCTTTCTGTGCAAGTACACTAGGGTCACGTCCCAGGAAAACTAAAGGATGATTTTGTACTTTGAAAACTTGAGTCATGTTCAGCATTAGAGTAGAGCTCTATTCCTCTGCACACAAAAAAAAATTAAGGAAGCATTGCTTTACCTTCATTGTTCTCAAAATGGATCTTAAATCCTATCTTACTGCCACTTCCTCCAGATTTCTATTGTACACAACTTTCTGTCTGTCTTGTAGCAGTGAGGTCACGTACATATCAAAGTTGTTTGTGCTGGACGTGTTATTTCACCTAATCCCGAGAATTTCACAACAATTTTTACAAAGACATTATTAAAAGGCATAAGATAGAGTAAATGTTTCTGCCCTCTCCTGCAATGCTATTAAGTGGAACAGAAAGTCTACTCTGTAGTCACATTCTGCTTTTTGAACTACAAAGGAAAAATTGCCCTAGCTTAATAACTTAACTGAAGATTTAAAATGCTTTCATTATATCCAGTGCCATCTTGTGTTTTTGTAAAATCTATCCAAGCATTCTAATCATAATCTCATGTCCTTTTTTTTTTTTTTCCTGGTAAATTATTGTATTTGCTGTGAAATCTGTCTTTCTAAGATCCTTATTTCTTCTTCCTAGGGGTTAAATCTATAGAAGGATCAAAGCTAAGATTCCTTAGACTGCCAAAAAGATGCCTTGATAAACATTAGATTACAAGTCTTTTTCAAATTTTGATGCAGAACCACTTCCTCTCAGTTTTTCAAATTTCTTTGCAACATCCTACTAAATATGATCCACTTAAACTACGTCTGACTTTGAGCACATTTCTTTCTCTCCTTCATCACCCAGTCAGGGATCTAACAGGCTCTTTTGCTTTCTTATGGTCCCAATGTTCAATTGGTCTTAAGTAAAGCTTAAAGCAACACCACCTCCTGAAACAAATAGACATTTTAATAGACTTTAGGAAACAATTCTTTAACAGGGAGATGTATAAAGGTGAGCAACAAAACAACCCTTTCTCAATGTATATACACTTATGCCCCAACAACAGCATTATCTATTTTTCTAAGGTTCAGCCTAGAGTTCATATTATTTAAAAGCTATATACTTTTGCTGCAGTGTTTAGAAAGCATTTGCTCCTTTCTTTCATAATTTCAAATAGTTCCACATCTGGTTTTCACTGTAGTGAGATATTTACTGCTCCTAACATGCTTTGAGACCCTGATAAATTTACTTCAGTTTCTCAATTACCACATTGCTAAAGGAGAAAAAAAAAGTTCTCACCCATCTTTCTTTAAGTTCCTTTGAAATACATCACAGTTCATATTTATTATTAGCCACTGCTGAACACATCCATGGTTAAGGTAATTAACATTACTGTATGTGATGAAGATGCTTTGAAATGTCTCAAAGCTGATCCTTTTTAAGTCACATGAGGCAAAACTCTTTTTCTTATTCTAAGACACTGTGGCACACTATCCCAAAATCTACCTCATGTTCTTAGAACTACCTGTCTACTTTCTATAAACTGCCCCTGGCACAGCCATCTCTTTGAACCTACATGGTCCCCTCACTTGACTCCTGTAGCCTCTAATAACTTTTTTCTGACCCAGCCATAGGGGAAGAAACAGAACTTGTCATAGCTCTTTCAGAACTAAGTGTCTGCTGATTTGTCACACACTCTCTACCTCAGAGCTGCAAACTGTCTGGAAGAGGCTGAAAGAGTGTCTGGGGCAACGTCAGGCTAGATGTGAGGAAGAAATTTTTTACAATGAGGGTGGTGAAACACGGGAACATGTTGCCCAGAGAGGTGGGAGATGCCCCATCCCTGGAAACATTCCAGGCCAGGCTGGATGGGACTCTGAGCAATCTGATCTAGTTGAAGATGTCGCTACTGATTGCAGGGGGGTTGGACTAGATGACCTTTGAAGATCCCTTCCAACCCAAACTATTCTATGATCCTATGATCTTTGTTGCTTCTTTTATTGCTGCTCTCTGTCCCTGGTTTTGGCTCCTGAATAAAGGGAGTGGACTAGATGGACCTTTGGTCTACCCAAGGATGGTCATTCTTAAGCTGCCAAACTGAGTAATGCCTGACTTTTCCTTTCCTTCACTAATTTGAATCTTTCTCTGTCCTTCACCCAGAGACAATATTCATGAAACTCCTGGAGACTGAGCTATCTTTGTGGCTACCACCTCTTTGTCAAACACGAGGGGGATGAGACAGTGAGTTGAAGACTCCACATGACAGGGACAGACCGACAACCTGAGCCAGCAGAACCACCAGCATATTGGGTAGGATTCTTCGCTACTGAAGTGCCTTTTTAATACAACTTGCTCCAGAGGTAGGTTTCCAAATCAATGAATACAGCATTTCAGACCCATCAGAAGATTCTCCTACAGCAGCTGGCTGCAAACATATTTCTCCTGCAAATTCTGGGCCTCCCAACTGTTGTTGGGCAGCAATATTTAACCAAATGCTGTGGTGTAGGGCTCATTTAGCCAGTGACGTGTGTGATGCCTGTGGTGCCAAAGAACTGCTTTGAGCTGCAGCAGTGTTAGGGCTAACAACACTCTTCCAGGCTTTCCTACTCAGCAGGAAGCAGTCACACAGCCATACAAGTAAATTACAGGCTTATCATTCCTCATTCAAGCATCAGCACAGTCACTCAGCAGAACCTCCACGTCCCTACAGCAAAACCATAGAAAAATAGTGGCTTGAACTGTACTGTGTATTTGTGCTTCACATTATTTATTGCCCCTGCTCAGTAACTTTGCTGCATGGTTATTTGACATGTGCCCTTTGAATAAGGAGCACTGGCACAGAGATGACTGGAAGACAAGGCCGTAGAAAAGAGCAGCCTAGGAAGCAGTTGTGCAAGGCTTATTATAAAGGGCAGCTAACTGATTCATCAATGCACTCCCCAGTAAACCATGCCATACAACTGCTATATTGAAATTAGCCTTGTGAAGTAAGGATTAGTTGGCAACGGTGTGCATGCCTGAAGTGTGAATATGTAATGTCTCCCCTCCCTAAAAGATGATAGGTGTTTTTTTTCCCTGCAACTGCATGGTGCATGACTTCAACTCAATCTATGACGTGTGCCCCAAGGCCATTCTTGCAGTCAATTCTAATTTAAGAGAACTATCAGGATTTTCATTTTCTAGCATCGGACTGGTATTCTGGCTCTGACTCTCACCCGACAATGGAGGAAGAAAGCAAAAGAAATAATGTTATAAACCAGCGTAACAAGATACTGCAATAGGAAGAGATAGGAACCAGGGTTGCCTCCTTTTGCAGGTCTTGCAAGGAAAAACAGCAAATCTGCCAGGCTACAGATTGCTGTGCTAGCACGCCGTGAGGTTGAAAGAGCATATGGCAGAAATGGCTGCCTGGCTGCAGCGCACCTATTGCCAGTCCCGTCATTCAGGGCTGTGGAGAAGAGATAAAGGTTTATTTTAGTGCCCTGACAGCTGACAGGAACTTGTCATATTGCAGAAGCTGCTAAATCTCAGTCAGGAGAATGAGGGGAAGGGAAGAGAAATCGAAGCAATCGCATACTCGGTGCATGCTTGTCTAATCTCCTGGGGGGCAAGAGATAGGGTGAGGTCTCTTATGTATTCTGTGCATACAGCACATTGCATAAAGAGGTGCTAACAAACACAAGAAGTAGAAGGCAGAAGAAGGTGCCAGAAGAATCTGGACTGAACTTTATTTCATGTTGTACCTGCTTGCAAACGACATGGGGAAAGCTATTGCTGTTGGGTATGGGGAAAGCTGCTCTGGGATTTCCCTGTGACTTCCCAAAATGGAGAAGAACCTGAGATGGTAGGATCTTCCTTGCAGTGTTCCTGACAACTGCAGGATTCATTCCCACAGCTCCAGAGATGGGAGATGAGGAAGAGTGGGAGGAAGAAAGGGTTTTTTTCTTTAGGGAAAATTTTGACTCAGCCTGCAAAACCAGTAAAAATTCTTGGGCTGGAAACATAGGCACTGCAATGTTTTAATCAAAATTTTCTGCAGAGAGCAGACACTTTCTGTTAGTGCATCTAGGACAAAAAAATGAAAAAAAATCCCATAGAATATTTTGGTCTGAGATTTTGAGTTCTTCTTCCTCTCTAAATCATTTTAGTCACATGATTTTAGGCACATTCCCTCTACCAAGTCTTCCAACAGCTTCCCTACCCTTACTGGTGATTCCAGGTAATTCATCACATAATAGGTTTTAAACTGGGGGCACTGCTGTGTCACTTCCACTCCCAGAAAACATGCAGCCTTTTTCCCCATCAAAGTTAGTTAGTGTCTCTTGCACAGTGTTCTGCATCTCATCAAATCACACCTACGGGCTGCTAGTTCCTTGAGGCAGGAGACCTCCTTTAGACAACATTAGATACAATGCTGAGCATACTGCCGGAGCTAGACAGACGTGTCAGCTTCTTTCATCTGTTAACACAAGTGCAAATAAAAAGAAAAATCTGACCTGGACTTCAGTGGCAGTTGGGAATAAACTCTGGATTCAGATTCAACAAGCAAGGATTTGAATTGGATTTATAGGCCTGCCTTGGAACATAATGTCCCTAAAACCAGAACCTGGATTCACTCCTTCTCATCGACATAATGTGTCAATGACACATCTTCTTAATGTGCCTCTGGTGTCTGATTGTTCCTCATGTTTTCCTCTGGCTTCGCACAATAGAACACCTTTTGAACAAGCACCTTGTCATCTTGGAAGCTGAATAAACCAAGGCTGTGCCTGAATCGCTGAAGAAGAGTAGGAAAGAAGGCAACAGAAATCTGCCAGCATGGCTGGAAGAGAAGCTTATCGTGCCTTGGCTGGCTTCACTTTGGTTTCCCTATCCAGCTTCTTTCCGTTAGTTGCCGTACTAATGTATCCCCAAGGGTGCTGATCCCAGAACAATATGCGGCAAAGATGATTACAGTCTAAAAAAGAAAAGAAAACCCTGTCACCATGGATGTTATGGGTTTCAGCTTTTCACATTTAATCCTTTAATTGGTCTTTCTGGCAAGAAGAATTCAATACTTGGCTTTATTGCTGCATGGATGAGCCCTATTGCAAATCCCATTGGGATGAAGTTACAGTCATTTGGCAGAAAGAAGATCCTTAGCAACCTCTCAAAAGCCTACCCAGAGGGTTCCTTGTTGACATCACAGTTTCAATGTGATGTCATGAAGCCTCCTAGGAAATGAAAAAAACAGTAATACCTCTGGATATTTGATGAGACTGGGGCTAGCCCTTACTCTGCTGTTGTATGTTTCAAGAGCTAAGTCAAAGGTCTTGGCTTGCAGCCAGGACATTGATGAATGCAGAATAAAGAATAACAAGGTTGAACTGGCTGTATGCACAATAAAAACAAATATTGTAATGATATTGAGTGTGCGGGACAAGAAGGAAAGAGAGCACTATACCAAGCTGTTTGGGAAGGTCTAGTCTAAGATGTCCTAACAACTTGCTTCATGAACAGTTCTTTAGGTTACCTGCGTGCTGTTGGGCAGACCTAAACAACGGCTAAGCAATCTCAGCAACAGTCTCTTTGGAGGAGACAGTTTTATCTTATGGGAGTACCTAAGTAAATCGCCTTGGAACCTCCCAGCTAAACCTCTCAATAAAATTTAATTTCTCATGCCCCAGGCCAAGGGCGACAGCAGCTTCTTTGTGTTCCAAATGAGCAGCCCTTGAGGTATGAAAGAGAGAAATGGCTTCATTTAGAATAAAATTAGACACAGGACCTCTGATGCACAGTCCTGTTCATTAATGACTGGTAACTCTTCTCTAAGAGAAGGAGAAAGACATAAGTCATCCCAATGAATGACCCTCCAAGATAGGAGTGTACTTTCTTTTAAGTTAAGAAGTTCCTGAATTCAAACCTGAAGATTTGGCCCTCCTCAAGTCAGTCAAATTGTGCTGATGTAACTAATGAGGCATCTGGATCTTCCGACACATCGTCATGGTGTATGTGAATTGAAAAGAGAGCAGATTAACACCTATGAAGCTAAAAATAAAAGCGTAACCTCCGAGGTTGGGCCTATTGTGCTTATTGCAGGCGGTTGGGGTGGGATTGGTAGAGCTGTGCGTCCATCGTGGATGTCACCATGGCACACCCACGCCAACATCTCCACGGAGACACAGCACATTTCTAGCTCCTGCATCACCAACTTGTTGCCAAGGAAACATGAGGATGCAAAAAAAGAAAAAAAAAATCTCAATTACATTCAATTTTGAGACAGTCGAGAAACCCCTGAAAGGGATTTTAAAAGTGCCTGAGAAGGAAATGGAAATTGGGCTTCTAATTACAGATTCTCAACCAACTCCTTTTTATTCCCCGGTTATTCTGTCTGCTCACGTCACTGTCTTCCTGCCATTCTCTGTCTACAGAGGTACAAATGCCAGACATCAGTGAAAAGAGAATCAGAAAGAGCTTTCCTGGAGTGAAGGAGAGGAGGGAGGGAGGTAGGGAGGGAGGAAGAGCCGGGGAGAAGGTTACTCAGTAGAAGTTACAGTGGAGATTCCATAACTCAGAGAAAGGTGGTGGACAGAAGCTGCAGAAGGGGAAACGTGTGGAAGAAAGGCAGAGCTGGAGTGAAGGTTTCTGTGAGAAGGGGACGTGTGCCGTTGGCAGGTGTGGTTGTACACATGCATATCTACACCCAAATGCATGTGTGTTTTTATATATGCAGCTGAGAAGGCACACGTGTATAGAAAGGTATATCTAAATCTGCAATGGATAGTCAAAAACCTGAGCTGTGCACCCCACGCCCCCTCTCCTTCCCCCTCAAATCCTTAAGTTGACTTAGAAATAAAGCAATTAAACAAGAAAAAGTTCCTATTTTTTTCATTTTGTTTCTTTTGATGCATTATAGTGCTACATTTACAAGCTGTCTCCCCAACCACAAAAGCTACACATTTATATCCTTTTTTAAATTACAGCCAGCATTTTCATGAAACCACTTGACTCTAGGAGGCCTAGCTTTGCAGAAAAGTAGCAAATATACGGAGAATCACAAGAAGGTGCTGAGCGTTGGCAAGCTTGGCAGTGCACATAAAAGTGAGAGCACACAAGAGAAACAGCGAATGCACCTGCTACAACATGCATAAGGGAGTACAAAGGGGAGGATTTGTTGGGTCTTTCTGTGCAGAGAGGCATGATCACCAAGACAAGGTGTACAGCTGTTGTCAAAGCGTAGCAGAGCCAGATACCACCAGCTGTTAAATCAGCGTGGTCCAGAATTAGATGTGCTAGCTATCTTAGAGATGAGCATAGAGAAGATTAACTGTTTGAGTAAAAGTCTGCCTATCATCTTGCTTATGCATGGGAGACAGGGAAGGTTTCATTATATGATAGCACAAAGTGGCACAGATGTTTAATGGCTACTCTGCATGGCTTGCGGTATGGCTTGCATTTGGGTTACTGGTGAAAACAGATGAAAGAGCTCTGTCTTGACTTTCTTCTCTTCCGTATTCACAGAATCTCACCCTTCTTCACGCCTCAAGCCTGTCATCAAGCTTGCAGCCAGAGGTGAGATGGCTGTTGGCCAAAAAGGCAAACTTACAGACAGAAGTTAACTGTTGCTGAATTGCAATGAGGGTCTTACAGAACGACACTGAAGGATCCTCATTAATACCAAAGGAGTTTGTCCAGGCTGAACAATGATGGAATTAATGATTTATGGCTGTTGATGGTAAAAGGTTGCCAACAGAAAGGTTTGGACTCCATCCCAGGTAGAGAAAAACCAGTGCTGGCCAAACAAGAATACCCTTTCTTGCCCCCTACCACCTTCTCCCTGCCCCTTGCACGTGCCTTTGCAGGACTGAGATGTCTCTACCCGCTCTGATGCAGATTTTCTTCCCATTGCTAGAAGCAAATGTAAAGGAGGATGCCAAGAGTTTCTCTCCAAACCTGTGTGGTGAAAGTCCTGGCAGTCTGACAGCTCTTCCTAAGGTTGCCATGACATGGAAGTGATGGGCATATGAATCATGGTTGTGGAGAACACCAACCTACATGCAGATGCTGCGTTTGGATGAGCAGAAGCAAGTCCTGACCATCCCATTCTCCACTGCTTACTGCATAATTTGCAGTATCCAGTCACCTCAGGGACTGTAAACAGGAGGGGACAAGGAGACCAGCTCTCACAGGTATGCAGCAATATGAAACCACAGGAACACAAGCAGCCTAGATCATCTAAACGATGAAGCCAAGGTCAGATTAAAACATTCCAAGCAGTTGCCAGTGGTCCACTTCAACTTTGTTCCTGAGTAAGGTGACAAGAGCTAGAGTGATTTAACTGAAGGCCATGGAAAGGGGTCTCTGCTTTGTCCCAATGCCAAACTGCCTAGCAGGCTCAGCCCTTTTTCATGGAAGTAGAACACAGAGTGGGCACATCTGAAGATATCTTTATATCTCTACCCCAGTAGAGATATAAAGACAGGGGGTGCCTGGTGCTGAAACTAAATAAGATATAGGGAAGTGGAGGCATTGCTGTCAAGATGAAGTGGAGGTCAGAGCTGGGTAGATGACAGAAGTCTTTTTACCCTCTTCAGCATATAAAAAAGAGTATCTTACTTCTCCATCACATGGCTCAGTTATAGTCTTTCTCTAACATATCCAAAATGTCACCTTTTCTCAGCACAGATAAAAACACCATCCAAGTGACTACTTTCTGAATAAAAAAAGGAGTGCTTTTAGCAGGCAGTTCAGATTCACAAATTACTTGTGAAAAAAATGATATAATGCATTCCTTTAAAAAAAAGTATGTTTATATCACAACTTCCAGCTTCTGAATCACCAGTACATTTTCATGTTTCCTGGAGGGAAGGATGTTTTTCTAGTAACTTACTGTTTTGAATGAATTCATCGTGAAATACCCAACAAGTGTCATTAAAATTTGCTTTGGGCAAAATACAAGTTCTGAGAGTTTTTGATTTTTCTGTTTGCTACCAGTGCTGTTCATCAATTAAATGAACACTTATTCCAATTGACTCTTTCTTTTCAGGGAAGGGATTTTCATATTTCCCTAGATATAATTTTGCATCCTCAACAAGTATTTTAAGATCAATTTTTAAAAGCCTAAGTGCTTTGAGTAAAAAGGTGTTAAAAGCTCTAGGCAATTCCAAAAATTTGGAAAAATGTTTCTAAAACACTATCGGTGCTTTCTTTTGTAAATAAAATTGGAAGAGAGTTTACAAATTATCTAAAATACCCACAGACACATGCATACATATAAACATCCATGCAGTGTTATTTTTAAGCTTACCTTTTCATTTTGTGAAATAGACATATATTGTGGCTTCATTTTTCTCAGAGGAGACATAGTATGACCTTCTCTTTGACATACACAGTGTAGGCTCTCTCATTCATATGCATGCATACACATGCATACATACTATAACACACTGCATCCTTAAAATGCATATACACCATAATCTCACCCTCTAAACACACACAAACCAATCTGCTCTTTAGCATAAGCACAGCTACACACACACACACCTGCACAATGAAATCTTCCTAACACAGAGGCCCTGGAAACACAATTTTATCTCTCTTTAATACATACTGTCACTCCTTTCTCTAACACAATGTAATCTCTCTCTCGTTCACTCTCCTTCATACACACAGACACACAAACAGACACATACAGCGTAATCTTATCTCTCTCAGATTCAACTACAGTATCTACATTATTTTCAAAATTGCATAAACACTTTCTGCCTGACATTTTCATTTGTAGACTCCATCACTCACAACTACACAAATGCTTGCAGAGATGTGAGGATGCAGAGGGAAGTCCTTGATCACACAAATGCCTGTGTGCTCAGGTAAAGAGGCCTTTTCTGGCAAGAAATTTTTCCAATGAAGAAGATGTTATAAACAGTGTTTCTACTTTGGATGCAGTATTAGTTACACAGTGCTTCTTGTTATGATATTACACCACCAACAATTCATAAGGGACTTAAATAGCTTGATAAAAAATGTCTGCTAGATCATAAAAACAGATTATTTCTGTATTGCTATCATTGTCAAACACTTCATTGATACATTCCACAATACGTGCTGCGAGCAAATTACAATATGCAGTTACACCGATATTTCCTGTGACATATAATATGCTGTAGACCCTGAGATTTCAAAAGAAAAAAAAAAAAGAAAGATGTATAGAGGAGGTTCCACCTCCACTTAAGCTATTATTTCTACAACAAAAGTCTATGCTTAAATCACTTGTATTAGTAGGATTGTTCTAATGGGAATATTAGATGAGTGTCTGCCTCTGCAAGCTTCTTTACACAATGGAGAGTGGTAACAGTAAGAATTAGAGAATGTGACACAGAGCTCTTTTGCACGTCATGGATTTGGAGCCAGGGTACTTAGCTGATAGTTTCAGGGGGGCCTCTGCAAAAGTGAGTTTCATGTCCTCACTCAGATTTCAAGTATCCAAATTACTTCACAATAGAAACAAATATCAACATGAAAAGGACTTGCAGTTGATCAATGGTGTTCCAGATTAGCTAAAGGGGAAGCTTTTGCAGGGCCATGTTGGGCTACAAGGATTTTTACTAACTCCATAGAGGGAGCTTTATAGAAAAACTGCAGAGGAAAAAGTTATTTAAAAAAAATCTCAGGAAACTAGCTTCAAAGGTGTTGTCTTAAGTCTAAACAAGCACCCTTGGCTAAACACAACTAAAGTTACTAACAGGGAATAACTCGCTACAGTCTCTGGGAAAATGCTAGTTTTAGGTCATAAGGGGGATTTCACCCAGCAATTTGAGCCAAAGGATCAATATGCCTTTCAGAGCTCTTGGAGACATGACAAAGGGAATACTTTTTCAGAGCCCAAACTCACAAAAAAAATGATCCACTGAGGGCCTGGAAAAGCGAAAGCAGCTGTCCTGCTACCAGAAGGGACTCAAAGAAATGTTTTCCTTTAATGGCCTGTGATACTGCTCTGATTAACAATACCTTGCTGTGAGAAGACTGCCTGGTGACCTGTATCAGCGCTGGGCCACACAGCTCCCAACAGAAAGATGCCTGAGCTGAGACCAACTGGCATCACAGACAACTGGAGCAGTGAGCTCAAGGCAAACAATAGGAGAAACACCGGATCTCACCTTAGGAGCGTGAAAACTTGGAGCTTGAAGAGCTGATCTCAGAGGATATTAGGGTGGAAGTCTGCTGGCTGGCTATGACACCTGTAGATAGCACAGGCGCATCAGCAGCAGCGCTGAACAGGTCATGGGAGAGTCACATAGCAACAGCATTCTGGCCTTTGTTAGGCCATAATCCCATTGGAAGTCAGTGGTTTCCTGATGCTGCCAGCCCAGCCCTCAGCTACCACACAAATACCTAAAGCCAAGCGCATGACAAAACTAGACCACTTCTAACCACTTTTGACAAGACAGAAATTGACTCTAATCTACTGCAGGAAGCACATACCACCACAGACTTTGCAAAATCCATACAGTGAGTGTTAATGTCAGCCTCTTTCCATCCACAGGATTCACAGAGCAGGAGTACATAGGCTGCAAACTTCCCACACACACCACATATCCTCATGTGCCTTTTCCCCTCTTGCCCCCTGGAATAGATGCCAAGTGTCCACTAGCCCATCTGTAAGGCTGTTCACAGCACTGGCAGGCTGTGTTGCATTAGGGACCAGAGAGCATTTCATAATCAGGATCCGATCTCTCTCTACCCCCAAGGTAGGAAAGCACCGCTAAGCCCCTTTCTATAGTGAGAAACCCACTGCAGTTGTATATAGCAACCACAAGCCTGATACAGCACATGGGCTTCCTGACCCCTTTCCTGAGATATCTGACAGCCACCTGGTCATCCGTTCCATTGCAAACATTCTGCTGAAAACAGGCTGGGAAGCTAGTTTAGCTGCCCTCAGCAGCTCCAGACTTTTTTTCCTTCTCCCCAAAAATTTCTCCCTGACATTAAGGACCCTGGTAATTTTGAATGCTATTTAGATGTCATTCCTGCTCGAGAAAATTTGGTAGGCCTCATGCTGCCCTGCCATGTGAGGGTCACTGACCTTAAAACCCTACTTGCTAGCTGTGAAGCAGATTTAGTTCTTGGAGTCACCTTGATGCACCTCACTAAGCCTTCAGGGACGTGTACAGAAAAGTCACCCGTGGGCTACTCTCAGCTCACGTGGAAAATTGCCTGCTTAGCATTTACTTGTGGTAGTGTCTTGGCCACTAGTTTTTCACTAGGAACAAGCACTGGTTTTTTATGCCCTACTGAACAAATGGTTTTCCACAGATCGCTTGGCTAGCAGTGCCGCTGTCATTGCCACCCCATCTCAGCTGCCTCCTGACCTTGCTGCTGTTCCTCCAAGCCTGAGCAGAGGCCTTGCCATCAAACTTTCTAGGTAAACCTCAGTGTGGTCTCCTGCAGCTCTTCCATTTTTATCTCTAATGAGATTGACCCACAGAGGCCACTCCATTGAGGATTCAGGAGAAAGCCACTAATCAAGCTGACAGAGCCATGTGACAAAGCTTCTTCCTTTCCCTCTCTCTCTCTCTTCCACATTTTCCCCCTTCTTTTCTTACTTTCTAATCAACTTAGTTATCTATCTTTCTGTCACAATAGTAGTTAAGTAGCTCTTCAGTATTTCAGAAATAGAAACAACCAACATCCTCCTTTCTTTTTTTCCTTCCATGGCTGTAGGAGGAATTGTTCAATTATTTTTTTAGGTGGTGTGATTTGTTTGCTTGTTTATACACATACATGTGAGTGGGTGTTTTATAGATGCATGTGAAGAGCTCAGTGGGGGAGGGCTTGGCTGAAGAGCCAAGCTGTGTATTTATTACTGAGAGTGGAAAGATGTGGTATGGACCTCCACAGCACAGCACAGTCCCTGTCAGCACTCTGTCTCCTGCTTTTAGCTCAGCCCTACCAGCAAATCTGGGCAATCACCATGGAAGGAAGAGATTTAGTGGGGAAAGGAAGAGTAAGTAGTAATTATTTGGGGTTTGGCTACCTCAAGATTGCCTGTCCTAGACAAATAAGATAGCTCCTGCTAGTGTCTGAACATCTAAACATGAGATAAATGTTGTAGAGAGCATCAGTATCTTTTATTAGGCCAACTGCTATGGATGGGGGGGAAAAGACGCACACAAGCTTCTCTTTGGGTTTGAAGCAGCAATGGAGGGAACACTGTGTAGGTCTTTGCAGAAACTTTGACAGTTCTAGTGCTCTGAGATATGACAGAAGCAATTTCCTGGACACTGTGCTTTAAAAAAATAATATTCGTACAAAATTTCTCTAAAAAACATTTGTGCCATAAAGTACAAATATCCTAAAATATTTTGCTCTCGTCAATGACAGATACTCCACTGGCTTCTAACAACCACATTTACTGGAACAGCTTTCACCCTTTTAACAGCTCTTCCTTTCTCCATGTGCCATATGTTGTGTGTGGATCTCGTAAATAGAGAGAACCGGAGGCAATATCAAGGGTCTTCTGCCATTTTTGAAGCTAACTACTACTCAAGGGACAAAATAGCATCAAACATGATGTCAGGAGTTTTGCAGCGAAAGGACATAACAGAAGAATATATTTAAATCGGGAGAAGGTACATTTCCAGCATTGGATTCACTGGAAGAGTGTTACCTCTATCCAGATTGCATGGCCATTTAAGGACTTCACATAATGCTGGGATGACTGTTTTCAGATTTTAGAGTAAATGGTATGAAAGGGAAGAAAAAAAAAAGTGTCTTTGTTCATTCCAAGGCAGTCTCTGTCTAAGTTTGTCCAACTGAATACCTTTCATCATCAATTTCACACAGAGCTGTGGGTTATGTTCCCAGTAGTTGAGTAGAAGAGTCATTGCTCTAAAGCCCCTCCTCACACATATGTGTATGTGGGAGCTGGGACAGAGGGGAGAGGTGAAGGTGAGATGCTAGGTACTAGAGGAACCCTGCAGCCCTTCAATGCTCATTTTGCAGGAATCTGGGGAAGAAAGAGGGAAGAGGGAAGAGGGAAGAGGGAAGAGGGAAGAGGGAAGAGGGAAGAGGGAAGAGGGGAGGGGAGGGGAGGGGAGGGGAGGGGAGGGGAGGGGAGGGGAGGGGAGGGGAGGGGAGGGAGGGAGGGAGGGAGGAAGGAAGGAAGGAAGGAAGGAAGGAAGGAAGGAAGGAAGGAAGGAAGGAAGGAAGGAAGGAAGATTGCTGACCCAGGTGCATTCACATTCTAGGTGCCTATGAGACTGGTGGATGAAAACCTGGACATGAGCCAGCAATGTATGTTTGCAGCCCAGAAAGCCAATCGTACCTTGGGCTGCATCAAAAAGAGCATGGCCAGCAGGTCAAGGATTCTGCCCCTCTGCTCTGCCCTGGTGAGACCCCACCTGGAGTTCTGTGTTCAGCTCTGAAGGCTTCAGCACGAGAAAGACATGGACCTGTTGGAGAGGGTCCAGAGAAAGCCACAGAAATGATCAGATGGCTGGAACACCTCTCCTATGAGGACAGGCTGAGACAGTTGGGGTTGTTCATCCTGGAGAAGAGAAGGCTCCAGGGACACCTTATTGCAGCCTCTCAGTACTTAAAGGGGCCTATAAGAAAGATGGGGACAGACTTTTTAGCAGGGCCTGTTGTGATAGGACAAGGAGTAATGGTTTTAAACTAAAGGAGGGGAGACTCAGGCTAGACACGAGGAAGAAATATTTTACAATGCAGGCGGTAAAGCATCAGAACAGGTTGCCCAGAGAGGTAGTAGATGCCCCATCCCTGGAGACATTTCCAGCCAGGCTGGACGGGGCTCTGAGCAACACGACCTAGTTTAAGATGTCCCTGCTCATTGCAGGGGGTTGGATTAGATGACCTCTGAAGGTCCCTTCCAACCCAAACCATTCTATGATTCTATGATCCTATGATTCTATGATTAAGGAAGTTCTCAACTTCAGAAAGTAGAAGGGAAGAAAATAAGCACTTCAGCTGTTGCATAGCTGCAATGAACCATCTTGAATAGTCATTATAGTATCTCAGCATCAGGATGTCAATGGGAAGTCATTGCACCTCTGTATGAGATTGGCTTAAAAAACATGCCATTCAAAAAAAAACCTGAACCATATAATATGGGTTATTTTTATTTCCTCTCTGGGTTTTAAGTCCTCAGTTTTAATCTGGTCCAATTTTTCAGTATTGTCTGCAACTGTGAAGACTAGAAGCACACATAAAAACGAAATCTCTTATTATCACGTTTTTCCATTATTCCATTGCCTGGGGATTTTAAGAAACACTTGAAGTATCTCTCAATGCACAGTGATGACATTGCTGTTCCCAGCACAGGTCTGCTATGGTCTTTGTTACTGTGTCAAGACACTTTTGCTTCCATATGCCATGACCTTTCCTTAAAGCTATGGATTTCTGCAGCTGCTGAGTTACTGCTCTGCAATGTGTATGCATATGCAGCATTAGATAGGAAACCGTGTCAAAATTTCCTTCTACGAGGCAAACTAGAAGTGAAAGAAAAGCAGCAGGAGTTGCACCCAGCATTTATTTCAAATATAGGCATTTATGCCAGCACTGGAGGGAATACATCCCAAATTAGCACATGACAGAGGGTCTACTAGCCCTTCCCAAGGAGAGTAACATTCCCTTGGGCAGAAGGCTCCCTCTTTCACTTTCTCTTTCTCCCCATTCCACTTCACCAAGAGAAAAGGCTGCAGTCAAGACTGCAAATTCCTTGGCAGACAGCAGACAGATTTTTCTGTTTGCTGGCCCTTATGTGACCAATTCACACAGTACAAACAAATGATGATGCAGATGCTAAAGATGGCAAGACATTACAGTGTAAACAAAGGCTCTTACAGGATCCTGACAGCTCCACCACTCAGATCACCGCACACTGAAAGCAACAGTGAGATCAGAATGCCTCTGTCCCCATCCCACTTGGACTCCCAGGTATTCTGGTTCATGTGTACATGAGATCTGTACGGCACATCAAAGCCTTTCCTCTGAGGATCCAGCAATGGCACAGAGACCAAAAAGCTGGGAGAACTCAAGGCTCTGCAGTCTTGATAGCATTACCAGTATTCACACAGAAATCTGAGCATCACTACCAGCAGCAAAAGTGAACCATGTTAGACCATGAGGCAGGGGGTTTCTCAAAGAGCACGTCTGTCCAGTTCCCTGTACATTCTCCAGGGCAGGGAGAAAATCAGAAACCAGACAATCAACAGCATGGTGGAGCAGTGCACACACACCCTACTCCTCTTCCCCAGGCGGTAAGCAAAGGAGGGTAAATGCTAGGAAGAAAGCAGGCTGTTTCCCCAATGTGAGAGCCTTGCTCATAAAACTCAATTAAGTGGATTACAGATGAGCTCATTCCCAGCGGCGGGTCACATTCCATTAGAGGCAGGCTCAATGCCAGGCAGACTCAGCACTGCTTGGACGGCAGCATGGTCCATCCCACCACTTACTATCACTGCCTCTGATCTCACCACACCTTGTAGGATCTCCTGCCCCGTGCCTCACCACTGTATGGCAGGGTCATTGCTCAGCCCTGCTCATTCTCCCAGTGAGATAATCAGGGCGAGCATTAGGTCATGGAGAGAGACAGGGCTGACCAATCTCTCCGAAACACCAGGGTCTTGGGCAGCAATGTGGGATAGGAAAAGCATAGGGAGAAAGAGTCAAGGGGGCAAGCGGATGATGAGCACAAAGTGAGGTTCTGTGGAAAACAATGAGATAGTTCAGGATGAGGCAAGGAAGGATGGAAACAACCGGCCCTGCAAACTGGATCAGTGGTACTTTAAGCGAAAGTGAGAGCAATCAGAGCTCTTAGCTCACTAATCCCAAAGGCTTTTTCACAGAATAGGTATAAGATTACAGCATGGTCTGCTATACGAATGTATATATGCCACCTACAGATAGTGCACTCAGCACTCAAAGGTGTGTGTGTGTGCTTGTATATGGGGAACAAAGAGTGTGTCTGAGGTAGATTTGTATGGAGGATTGACTGTGTTCAGAAGAGAAAGTGGGGAGGGAGAAGGTGAATGAAATCTGTGAAGGGTGAGCATGTGTGGGTGTAAGGGCAAGAGAAAGCTGGATGAATGAGTGTGTGGGTGTGTAATATATGGGCTAGAGTAAGTCAGATGTTATAAGCACCTGCAGGCTTTTTGCCAGATTTGAGACCTATTTTGACTTGCTTTGTGCATCCCACTTTGTTTTTCACTGTTTGCAAATGTTCCTGGCAGCTCAGCTTAATTCATACAAATAGCAACCAACTGAGAGCAAGCCAAATATGTTGTGAAATAGGTTGAGGAAGACGCAGTTTTTTGTGCAGATCCAAGCAGCAGGGGCTTTGTACCATCTGGAACTTGCGGACCAAGTCCCAGGCAAAGGCATACAAGGGAGATGAGTCTAGTTACCCTCCCTCCCTCCTCCCCATTTGCCATCTCACGTGAGGAAGAAATACTTCAGGCCAGTTGCAGAGTGAGACATGCTGTCTGGACAATGATCCTCATAGAACATGGGACCCACACAGCGCAGGCATCTGCTATCCTGGCACAGGAGACCTCAGTATCCACAACCTCAGAGAGAGCTCTCTGCTTTACCTCAGGACTGAGAGGAAGACAGCAGGCCTATGTTTCAACCCCCTGCGCATGACAAGTGAACTGTTTGGCAATGTGAGGCAGCATGTTTCCTATTTTTTTTACCACCAGTTTACCAGGCAATTTTTGGACAACTTCACGTGCGTTCTCCACACCTCTGTTTCCTAAGATACAAAAACTAGCAGTATTGACACAGACGTGAGATCTCTTGATGAAAAGCACTATGTAGAACTCAGGTGACATTATTCTCCAACACTAGCTCAGGGTGACAGTCAAATCTCTTCTGCATTCCTCGACAGCAGTAACCAACCCTTAAGCTCTGAGGAAATCCAAGCCTGAAGTGCAGGAGCTCCAACTCTAGGCCCTACAGTTCTGCTGGTCCCTTCAGCAGGTCATGACCCAGGTTCTGGCTGTCCATCTCAGGACCTCCAGCATAACACATAGAGCCCATCCTAGGTGGCAAGTGATCTCACAGTCCCTTTGGCATGTCACAAGATTGTACTTGCTACTCTACCCTTGGCAACGTCACCACCTGCCTGTATGCCGAGTGCATCAGAGTCCAGAATAGCTGGGACACAAAAGTATTGTGGCCATACCCTTTCTCTCCCCACCATGGGTACAGAAGGGTTTAGGGTTGTGTATAGCAGTCAAAAAATATAATCCCCTGCCCTTAATTCTGCTTTTCCCTTCCTTTCTGACTGCCTTTTCTTCATCATCATTCCTTCTGCTACCCTTTACAGAAAAGTTCACTCCAGCAAGTGTGCACTGTGCTGAGCTGCCTTACCTTGTCTTACTGACGGTTCCTGTAATGGCTGACAGTACAGTGCTATATTCTCTTGTCTGTGTGCATGAATTAGCCAGCCCTTCTATTTCACCTTCAACGGAAATGAAGTGACCTGTCTATGCAAATAGCCTCCTCTCCCTTTAACTAGAGGGAAGACAATATATTGCCTCTCTGGGGAACTCAAGACAGAAAGAGAGAAAAAACAGAGATGCTATCAGGGTGCCAAAGCACTGGGTATAAGAAGCCTTTTACACCCTAATAGTATATCAGGTGCTGCCCCAAGAGCATTTATTGAACCACGGCCAGAAATGGTGTGGTTCTATCCAGTGTGTTTTTCTCCTGTCCCCTCTCCCCCCACTGGTGCTCTTCACTCCACGAGTCTATTTCTTTCAATGAAATAGTTTAAGGCACTGCCTGCAAGGAGGATCTTTTGTGAAATACCACAGCTCTGCCTTCTAAACCTTCCAGCTGAATGAGAATAACTGCTGCAGTTGCCACAGCACAGGCTACACAAAAATGATGCTTGTGTTTAATTACACTAAGTGGTTGAGGCCACTGCCTTACTTTGCTCTGGGATACGTTCATCTGAAAAGCAGCCAGATAATTCTACTGCTGCTGCCATTCCCACAGTGTCCTGGGAATGGAGGAGGGGTGACAGTGAGGGGGCTTTCTGTCAGGTTTAGCTATAGCATACATATCTGAGCTGGGGGATCTCAGAGGATGTGGCTACACCAAGCAGAGATTCCCCCAAGACAGCGCCAGAGGTAGCTGGTGTATTCTCAAGACTGTAGGTAATGTCAGATTTGATATGGGGATTTCAGCTGGGCTACTCCTGTGCAAGAAGAGGAGAAAGAAAAACGACTGGGAAGGGAAAGAAGGCAGAAAGGAACTGGAATGGGGATCCTTCAGGACTCCAGAAGGAAGAGAACAGAGGCAACCAGGATATTTCTGAGAGGCCAGTACCTTCAGCTGAAAGTGTTGTTTGAAACTTTTGAGTCTTTCACTGCATGACGTTGCAGCCTGGTTTTGGCAGCGCAAACAGCAGGGTTGGAGGCATTTCAGTAGGCACAGCCTACTTTTCCTGGAGTTGGTCATTGGTAGTTCTCTCCCAAATATCTCCAGAGCTGGAAGCAATATAGCCACATGTGCTTTGAGATGCAAGCAGGTCTGTTCAGAAATGAGGGAGATTAACTTCAGTGTCACGCTATGCTAATCTGGCTAATTTCCTACCAGGGCTCATGTCTCTGCATGGATAAGCAAAGATATACCAGTTCATCTTGTGCATGCTCAAGTACTCACAGTACAAAGCACTGCCTTACCCATCAGAACGTGCTTTGGGTGTCGTTTTCACCCACCTCATGGACACTGCCTTTTGCAGTACAAGCCGTTCTTGGACTCAAAGCCCATCTCATCTTCAACTAAATCCTCTCAAAACGCTTCAGGAATCTGCCACTGGGATACATAAGCCAAGCTCCATTCACGGTGACCCTAAGGAGACCTGGATAAGGGAGAATCTCCTGACTTTCTTTCTTTTTTTCCCCAACCCCTTGGTTCAGAGCCCTTGAGTTCCCAAGTATGAGAACCAGTGAATGACAAGCCTCTTAAACTCTGTTTAGAGTTACTCTTTCTTAGCTACATATGCAGTAACAGAGAAATTTGCCAGTGGATCAAGGAGGTTTGTTGTCAGCCTTCTTGGGAGCCACCAATGGCTGGTGTTTTTAAAGAGTTTTTTTCCAGGGTTCTAGGGTGAATGCTTAGGACTTCCTGAAGAGGATGAAAGTTTGTATGGAGCAGTAATAACTTTTATCAGATTAAAGTATGCTGCTGGGTTAAAAAAACACACCAAAAAAACCCCCCAAAACAACACACACCACAAAAACAACACATCGAAGAAACTGGAAAGCTCTTGATACAACTGGAGATGGATAGCAAGGAGTTCTATCTGAATGCCTCATGAACAAATAAAACAACAAAAAAGTTTCATCAGATCCTTTTGGGCTTAACATTCAACATATGTATCTGAAATTTATACATAAATATACAGTGTTATAATTACCTAAAACATAAATTTGAACATTTGGTAGGCATCGAGCCTCTCAACTAGAACTTTGTGAATCCCAGCCCCTGCTGCCTTTGTTTTTGCAAGGCTCTTTTTTGAAGACATTGCCTGTGATGGACACCAAGGCACACCCATGGTGTCCTTCCTGTATGCGTATAGCCATCAGATGAGCACCAGGGTGATTCCAACCAGTCCAATCTAGGAATATGTATACAATTGTAACACAAATTGCGATCCCTGGCTTCCAAAGGTAAAGCCAGCTGCACTTAACCCACTGGACTCACGGACTGGTACTTTCCACTCCCAGAAAGATGCAGCATTGCTCAGTCACCATGGTGACAAGCACTTTTCTATACAGTAACCACCATCCTGAACTCTGCAACTCACTCCTGTGCAAAGACCAAGTCGGTATATTTACACACACATTTGTTTTGCCCTTGCAGCCCCAAGCTCTGCTCTTCACCAAGCACCTTCATAGACCCCGTAACCTAGCTCTAGAGCATTTCTGAGATGACCACGGGTGCCACTGGGGCTGTCACCAGAAGATGCAGCTGAGCTGACCTGCTAAATGTTTTACAGACAGAGTGGCTAGTGGCCTTCCCAAACCCGCTGCAGGAGAGCTCCTCGGAAGATGCAGCCGCAGAGCTGCTATCGAGCAGTCACCCGGACAGACCTCCGTGAAAGCGAGCGCTGCCGCAGTGGCATCCCCACCCCCCTGCAGCCCCCTGTTTCTCCCCTGCGCACCCTGCCACGCTCCCGAATTAGGGGTTTGGGCCAGCTCATCTTTTCCCCGAGGGAGGCAGGGCCAGAGTGGTGTGTGGGGAGGGCAGCGGGCGGGGGCAGCCGCAGCGCCGCCTCACCTCGGGGCTGGGGCGGGATGGCGTCTCGCCGTAGGGCGGGCAGCCGCCCTACCTGCGGGGAGCGAGGCTTGCGGAGGACCCAGCGAGCCCGTGGCTCCTCCCTGCCGCCCTCCTGGGCCTGCGGGAAAACCTCTTCCTCCCGAGCGAAGGGTTAACGCCGCCGTCCCCTCCCGCTCCCTCCCGCCATGTCTCCCCGCCCCCACTCCCCCCATCACGTCCCTACACACAACTCCTCTCCGCCAGGGCCTCCCCTGCCCCCCCGCCGGAGTCACCATGGAAACTAGCCCCGAGCAGCTGCCGGCTGCGCCCCGGCGTCGCCGGCAAAGGCGGTGGTGGCCGGTAGGAGCGGCCGCTGCGGCGGCGCGACCTGGCCCCGGGAGGCCGTTTTCCGCCCTGCCGCAGGGACCCTCCGTGGCTGCGGGCGCCGGGCGGCCCGACCCCTCCTCGGGGACGGGACAGCCCGGTGCGTCCCGCCGCGGCGCTGCCGGGGGGTGGCTGGGGCAAGCAGGGCTGTAGGGCTCATGCTTGACTGCTAAATGGGCCGAGTCCCCACGTCTGTGCCCAGCAGCGATCAGTGGGGTTGCCTTGGTGGGGCTGGGAGGCCCCGAAAACAGAGGTTTAGGTGAGGTGGGTGCACCTGAGGCAGGCTGCACTTCTGCTGGCCCTGAAGTGGGATGTGGATCCGAGCTCAGGGGTTCTTTCTGCTCACCTCCCACAGGGAGACTTGGGAATGAGAAAGCTCCCCAGAAGCCTCACACGTTGCCACCAGTACCCCATGCGACAAATACATGGCAGTAATTGCTAACCTTTACAGCTCCCTCTTTTCCTCTGCACTACGGAGGTTTCTGTTCCGGCATGGGCTTTCCTTCCTTGGGGAGATAAATGAGGCCCTTTGTCAGGTGTGGCAACTATCCTCCACCCACAGAAAAAAAAACCGTCTCGCACACAAACACCTTTTTTTCCATCGTGTGGAGTTGACCTAAGAAACAAGCCGTAATGTGGAAGTTGGTTTTACTTCGCGGTTGTAACACACTCTCCGGCAAAAGTTGTCACTAGCCCATGCGAGCCCCTTCGGACCCTGTTTCCTTTCGTACAGTTCCCATGTGTGCCTGCATGGGCAAATTTGCTCACAACTCCCTGGAGAAGGGTTATGCCATGCAGCACAAGAGAGAGATGGCTCCAGAAGCCCTCACAAAATGCACAGGTGACAGCAGATCCTGTGGGAACAGGTCAGGCTTTGCTTTCATCTGCCTGCCAGCCTGGAGAACTAGCCTGGTGCTGGAAACATATGTCAAAGGATGTCCTGGAAGGAGCTTGAAACAAAATAGGAAATTCAGCTTTGCTGTATTACTATCCATAGTGAATCACGTCTTTTTTACCACCCTTATCTCAAATGCTTGCACCTTCCTGGCTAGCAAAATACCATCTCCAGTTCCAGCTCTGAGACTCATTGCACCTATCCTGCCTGTAAGGTCAAAGTAGGGCCCCAGTTTTGGACTTGACCGTAACTCTGTCAGGTTCTAGTCCCAAACCTGTCTCCTCCCTTCCTCTTAACTGTCCCAAATCTCATCCTGTTCTCAGTTATGTCCCTAATTACATGGCTCCTCAAATCTTTCTGCCCAGTTTCTCAGTAATATTTCATTGTGTCCCTAACCATCAATTACACATCAGAGATCAAAAAGAGCGTTTCTCCATACCCTTGAACTGCTTTTGAGACTAAGATTTTGCCTGTGTACGTGAGACTAACCTTTTGCCTCTGCTCTTCTAAATCAAACTGGTGCCTCTTGGCCCCCAGCTTTCCCTCACTGTGTTTTCTTTCTAAGCATCTCTGCCTCTTACTCCTCTCCTCTATAGACTGAATGATTTGCAGTGCAGGATCTCCTTCTTTGATATCGTCCCATATTGCTCCCCAAAATGATGCAGCGCAGGCACTGCAGCTGCTGTTTGGCTTCACCCAGGGAATCTCTCTCCCCCACTGCTGTTAGTTAATTATAAGATCTGATGTGGTCTAATAGGCAGGGCTGCTAGATGCAAACCCTCTCAGCTGCAAAATGCTAGGTATGGTTGCTGGTAACTCTCTATTTTCTGCTCCTCTCATGTTTTCTTATTATACCAAGTAAATATGACCCTTCCTTCTTCCTTACTAGAACAACCTATTTACCAGACATTCAAATATGTAAGTAGTGAAGGCAATGCAAATGCACATTAATGGAGCATTGAGGCTGTTATTTAAATACACATAGAGCCTAGGCTATTCAATCCTTGTTATGTGATGTTGGGACAGGTCTGTAGCTCCATGGTTCAGAGGAAAGGTATAGATCAAATGGAGATGAATGCTAAGAATTACACTGGACTCCTCCAATCTGCTACTGAGGTATAGATAATTATTATTTGATTTTGTCTAAACACATGACTGCACCATTTTCTTTAGAATGAGCTCTTAGACAAGACATTTGTGTTCTTATGACTCTTGCAGTTGACCACAGTCTTGAGATTGCTGTGGCCAGAAGCAGCTCCAATTGGTCCAGCAAGGCTCTAGAAGCCACCAAGCTGTGTAGCAGCCAGCCATGTAACTAGCTAAGTAACTCACTGCCTCGAGACATTAGACCTCAGGTCTCACTATCACCAGAACCTACTCAGCTGATCAACTAGTAGAAGAAAGAAATGCAACATGAAAAGCGAGATGAGAAATTAGGTTGCTGGGGTGGTGTGATGAAATCAGCTTTTGTTTGGAGCTCAGAAACCACAGTGATGAGGATGGTACAGGCAGAGAAAAATTTAATGGATGTTAGATCTAGAATAAGAAAGTGTAAATGAAAGAGGGCCTGTTCTCCATTTCAGCATGCACTTTTTGTAAGTGTGTATGCTAGACCATCTCAGTTCCTGATAAATCTGATGTGTAACGTACAACATTCCTAAACTTGTACTTCCCAGAGGCTTCAGCTGGCTCTCATTCATTGAAATTCAGTGAAAATGGGGCTCAAAGGGATACCAATACACCTTGTTGTCTGCCTTCTCTGCCACAAGCCAGGATCAGATACCAAGGAACAGCCATACTGGCAACCAGTATTGTTCCCATCACTGTAAATTTAGTGAAATAGTGGGATATTAAGCCATCTGCCAGTCTGGGTGATGGGACAAAAACCTCAGAGATGTTTTGTACGTGTAATGATGTACCTTCTTCAGGGACTTGGAGCCTTGCCAGTTTTCAGGCTGTTTTCCTTCAACTTTATGTAGAGAAGGGAAAAGGGAAGGTTTTAGCTTTCTGGATCCTCATGCAAAGAGCTTAGCTGTGTTAGCCTGTCACTCATGAGTTGGGAATCCTTCTTCCTTTCTGTCTGAAGATCAAATTTACCATAAAACAACACCATTTTTGCTTTGTACAGAATAAATCTGAAGAGGTAGAGTCAGGAAAAGCAATACCTAAATTAAGCCACCTATCATAATGTTTATCTGGCCTGGATGTATTCTAAATAGAGGAAAGTATGAAGGCCTCCTTCCATTGCTACGCTTGATAGGGTAAGCAGGGAGAACAGGAGGGAGGCCTTCCAGAAGCATGAAGATGATTTCTTGGCATAGTTCAGAATCAGCAGGAACAAAAGTTAGCTTAAGCCATCTTTAATTAAAGCTGTGCTGGATCTTGTCTCTTTTACAGCAAGCACATTCTCAGCCATAAACAGCTTTACACTGCAAACATAACACACAGAGAGCAAGAACAGAATATACTACAGAGACCAAATCTCACTTTCAGTGGTGATTCACAGGGGCAAATGAGGACAAAATTAATATATGTAGGGGAGAAAAACTGACATTGCTGTGGAAACCATTTCACTTCATGACATTTTAAGTCTAAACTGTAAATTCCTGACAATGAATCAATGTAGTTTTGTGTTATTCTACCATTGCAGCCAGCCCAGAGTGGGCCATGATGACAAATACCTTCCAGGCTATCTCCCTGCAACAGAAGCCCCTACCATTTCAGCCAAAATGCCTGCAGTGACAGTATATGCTTTATGTGGTTCAGCTCTGACTGGGAAACTTGATCTCATAAACATCGTCAGCGTGAATTATGTTTTTATTATATGAAATTGTGTCCTGGCGTTTGCCCATATACCACATCACAGCCTGAGCGAACACATCGTACAAGCGCCTCTGCCAGAGCATGCAGGCATAGGGGCAAAGTTATGGTTGTTGCGAGGCCTCTCATCTCTGAGTCTGTCCAATTTGGTCATGATTGACATCTCAGCTGTCATGTTTCATCGGTGTGAGTTCCCCCTCCCCTGCGTCATTCTTCAGCTTTTAGAAGGAAGGTGCTTGGTTCTGTGTCTATTCAGAGGCAGCACCATGACCTACACATCTGTCCCTGACCTTTAGCCTGATCAATAAAACTACAAATTGGTCTTTTCTTATCCTCGGCACTTTAGTCATAAAATCCCTATTGAGATGGAATGAAACACTGAACTTTATGTCTAGGCGTCATGAACATATTTCGAGGCGGGGGAGAGAGACTGGCAGTATTTCAGCCATCAAATATACAACCCTCTTTCTCTCACTCTCAGTGCAGCAATCCTGTGTGTTGTATTTGAAACCTGTAGAACATCCCTCTTGCCTCTATATCCACACATTTTCCTAAATATTCGAGAATGCAGAGAAACTCAAGTGGTCCTTAACAATGCTTGTTTTCCACTACACATCCTTCCACCCTTTGGTGACTCTCCCTTTTCTACTTTGCTGTCTAGAGATGATGGGCTCCGCGTCTCCGGAAAACCAGTGGCCAGATCCAGCTGCCTCCTGAACATATTCTCTGGGCTACAAACAAAAGAAAAGCCACTGACCCAAACTCCTAGAAAAAGGATCTTTCTACCTTTTCACACCAGCAACTGTGAATACGAGGGGCAAGTAAAATGCAAATATATTCATGACTGTTTTTCTGTTAAGAAGGACTTGTATTTAACACCCAGGCTAGCCTAACACAGTGGAAGATGCAGAAATTACTCCGTATCCAATGCAGACAAGAGCAGTTTTTCATCCAGGTTTGCTAAAGTAGTTTGAGATGGTCTCACATGGCACAGACAGTGTGTTCAGGCAAGAAACAGCTCACACTGTCATATTCTTGTAAGCTCACCCATAAGCCAGAGACAGGCCTTTCGCCTGCCACATCCAGCTTGTGCTAGCAGCAGGCAATGCAGCAGACATGACACAGGTAGTGCTGCACCTGTGCTGCTTCAGTGATTTGTGTGCAGAGGACATGTTAGGGAGGCAGCAGAAGAAACAGCCCATTCCCACAAGGGAAGGGAAGGACAGGAGACACCAAGGGTGAGGCACAAGGACAGCCCTTCCTGCTGTAGGATGTTGGAGCTCCAAGAGGCAGAGCGGAGAAAGAAAAGCAACAGGGACAGACGACTCCACTGCATGGAGTGTTATATTCAGGAGGAAGAGGGGAGAGCCATAATTCCCTTGAGAGAGGAACAGAGAACATTTTGGGAGAGGACAAAATAAAAAAAGGCAGTAAGAGTTTAACGCTAGATGGATGAGCTGTTGTTGCAAGTATTTCTGCTTCCAGGTGTTTTGTTGTGGTCACTGCAGAGGCCTGGCAGGCAGCATGAGCCACATGGGAGGCGCAATCCCATGCGCTTGTCTCGTTAAGTCCTGCAGCAGTGTGGGCAGACCTGAGCTTGCATTTGCACTTGCTCAGGTCTGAAAAAGCATGTAAGGGCATTTTGGTTTTTTTATACCAACAGCCTTTAGTATAAAATCAGAAGGGCCTTAAGATGGCTATAAAGGTGCTTCATGTGTTAGTTTACACCCATTGCAGAGTGATGCAGGGGGAGGAAGGAGGCTGTACCTCGCAGTTCTGTGCACAGCTTGGACGATCTATTCCATCCTCTTTACACTGAAAAAGCCGGTGGAGCCACATGACTTCTTCATGCTGGCAAGACAGTTGTGTATTTAGCATGCTCAGCTGCTAGTAAGGTTGGAAACCACAGCTTTTACTCAGCTGCACTGCCACGGAGTGGCCCTGAATAACCTCCTGTGTCACTTCAGGGCTTTTAGCTGGTGAAATGAAACATGACTGTGAATCAGAGGAAGGAAGAAAATCATAGCAGACTGCCTTTGAATTATTTTTTGATAGTCAGACCACTCCTTATGCCAGGAAGGCTTGCCATTGTGTCCATCCATCCATAAAATAACAGAAAGCCAGATCCAGTCAATAAGGTGGACTAGAAGACTAGGAGTCTTCATTCTTTAAAGCCCAAGAAGAGTGGTATGAAAATAACACCAACTCCTATGTGTCTCTCTGATGCTGCTGTACGCTACATAGCACTGCTGAGTCTGCAAACATGATTTCCTACACCTCAGCTTGGAGGAGAGGCCAGATATACTGTGTTGGAATCGCAGTACAGCATATGTTCAAGGCAGGCAGGTGGCAGGTTCGAAGTGGAGCAAATAAACAGCTCCTTTATGTAATGCACATTTTAGCTATGGAGTACCTTTTCTCAGGATTTTATGGATGCTGGAAGTTCATATGAGTTTCAAAAGTAAAAAAATACAGTCCTAGAAGAAACAGGCATCAGAAACTACCTGATGCAAGTCTGCTGCTGTATTATACAGGCAACACTTGCTGGAGACTGCAAGAGTATACAGGGCAAGGGTTGATATATGCTGGCCCTGACCCATAGACTTACCAGAGTACCACTGTTGGCCACTATCAGAGGCAGAACTCTAGACTACACAGAATGGTTTCATCTGTAGCTGTTTTTATATATTCCTACATAAGGCAGGCTGAGACTAGAGTCTTCTGAATTTACACACTTGGCAGGGAAATCCCACCTTTGCAAAACAGAGGCTTTTTCTAAACAGACTTTTAGTGACATCACCTTTTAATGACAATGGATCTCTATCTCTTATTGCAGAGATGGCATTGCCATCTTTACCCATTTACCCTTTATTTCATTTGCCGTATGATCTTATCATAGTAAAAGAAATCAGGTCTTTATTGTAATGTGCACTGCAGTACCCTGTAAGAAGAGAGAGGAGCTGTTCTTCAGAAGAACCTGTTGCCAAAAAAGAAGATAAATAGAAGAAGAGGCACAGCAGAACAGAGAGGGAACGCAAGCTGGGGAGAAGTTGGTCCTGTTGGAACTTTTGCAAAAACAGTTCATATCTCTTAACTCCCAAATGAAACCCACAAACCTCACAAGCTATGTCATCTAGTCGAGTCCCAGGCTTATTTTAAGTTCTACCTCAGAATGCTATTTTTTTGCTATTTTCTTCAGTGCTTCCTGATTTCATGGCTGAGTGCCCTTTCCTCTAGAGAAAAGCACCACTCTCCGATAATGGACAACAGCTCAGCTTTTGATTATAGTTATAGCTCTATCACTGTGTCCATCTTCTTCCCTATTGCAATGCCATTAGGAACCAAACGAGCTAAATAGTTAGGGGATAATACACCGTTAGGAACCAGTCCTAGCTGCACAATACATTTTAAGCACACCAACGTTCACTCACTGGTTTCATCTGTAATCCATGCCCTGCAAAAGGATTCCAGCACTGATATTATTAAGGCTTGCCCAGAGACATTCTACTGGAAGCAGTGGCATGACCAGACCATGATTTTAGCAGAACCAGGTTTTCATACTCCCAGTTCCCACTTTGTTGGTTGGTGTCATATTTGAGCATGTAACTTGAAGTACTCCAAATGACATAAAATACGCTGCATACCAACAGATTTGTGTTGGACTTGATCTAGTCATTCTGAGTTCTATATTCAGATGGTTGAACTGTGCAACGAATAAACATTTCTGGTACCAAATCTAGAAAGAGTATATTTTATTGTAGATGAGAAGATATTATCTGCTCTGGTGGCAGTACGGGGGATTGATGGCAGCTTACAAAACGCAGAAACCGTGTGTGTGTCTTAATCTCTGATAGGCTTATCGCTGTACTAAACCACTTCTATAAATTGTAGGCTTAATGCTGCTTTCTGTTACACCAACACACACCCAGTAACTCCCACAGGATTTTGAGATACATAAATTACAGCAGAATTTGATCCCCTGTAGTGTCAGTATTTTTTAACACTCATTTTTTTCAATATGTGGATCACATAAACACTCCAGATTGTTACTTAGTTCACCAAGTTCAGTCTCACTGGAAGACAACTGGTGATACCCACTGAGTATAGCCAGGAGTGGCAAATTCCATAGACCCATTATGTGTGGTGATTTATGTGGCATTCATTGTGACTGGGCTTGGGGTGTTCTTTTGTCTTGTTTTTACAGTATATTGCTGGTCAGCTTTTAATGTATGTTAGACCTATGGATAAAATATCAGGTTCACAGAGGAAAAATAGGAACAGAATTTACATTTCATTCATTTTTTGTTTGTCTCTGCTGTTCTTACACACTCGAATGTCTAAATGCATTTGTTGTTTCCTAATCTACATGAAACTGTCCTGCAGGAACATTCATTATTCTTTTATTGCCAGCAAAACACATTGAAAGAGGGGTATTAAACATCTGGCCAACGTACATTTATGTGGCCCAAATGGCATATTCAAGTTCTAAGTATATAAGAATTCCTTTGAAAACAAAGGAGGTCTTTCCTCTGATTTGGGAGAGAACCTATCAAATACGAGCTGGTATAACGAAAGGAGTGGTCTCTGCCTGAGACAATGGATAGTTTAAAGCAGTGCCTGAGAAGTGCAAACTCCTGTGTTTTACCATTAATCTCATTTTAAGTCTAATGAGGGCACTTAGTCAGAATTAACTAGTTTGCTGCTAAGACCCAGTGATTGACAAAGAGACAAGCTTAGGGCTGGAGGTTAGGCAAAAACTGAATATTGCCAAAACTAAGGAAATGCATAAAGAGCGAAAGAAGCAGAGACATGCAGAAGAGCAGGGACCAGCAAAAAATGGAGGTTTAGAAGTGATGCAGAAGACAAAAATGAGTGGCTGTAGGAAGTGGGCATGTTTTCACCCCAGGAGAAAGACCTTTCAGCTAGGGGTGGAGGTAGGACCAAATCAGGAGATGCTATTTACAGCTTTAAGAGATGTGAGACCAGATGCAGCGCAGCTCTGCTGAGGCTGCCTGAGAGGTAAATTCCTGGATGTTGGGTCACAGCTCCGACAGCTCAAGGGTTTTCGATTTCGGAGAATTTTCCTGCCACCAGCACGTTTAGGGGAAGAAAAGTGAGTTCTGCAACAGTGCAAAAGGGCAAAGAAGGAGGTTCCAAAGGCTGGAAAGAGGAGGAGCAGGGGAAGGATCAGTGGTACTTTGGGTGGCATCAGTGTGATGGAAAGCATAGCAGATTTCAGGAGGAGAGCATGAGAGAGATGATAGAAGTGGGCTTTTCAGTTCTGTTAATATAAGATCCCATAGATAGGTGATGGGGTCTGTTTCCTCTGCTCCAGTTCTCTCATCACGTCTTCTGGTGCTCTTTACTCCTTCCTCCTTGGGCCTTCTGCCCATGCGTCCTTCCTCCATCCCATCAATCATCAGTCTACATCCCATCCAGCTGTGCACAACAGCTCCTCCAGGCAGCAGAGATGGCTGTCATAGGGATGGAGGCACAGGGGGCAGAGCTAGGAAGGTGGAAGTGGTAGCAGAAGAAGAGAATACAAGTGCAAATGATCGTTGCTGTTGATGCAGAAGACAGCAAAGGCAGGGTACAGATACAGCCTCTTCAGGCTAGGACACCCAAGGCACCTAGTTGTCCTTCATGAGGCTTCACCCTGGTACTACTCTACCTTACAGCATTCTGAAATTACTGTAATGTGGCAAGTCACTTGGGAACTGGCAGGGAAAGGTCTGCTACAGAAAATATGTGTCCATGGGACATGTGTGTGTGAGGTCCCCTTAGAAGACACATACTCTGTAGCAGCTTTGCAGGGCTGCAGCCTCTCTCCTGCTGAGGGACCCCCAGCCCTGGACACAGCTGTCTGGCAGACACACAGGGTGTCAGAGGGGGACACTGCCAGGGGTGCTGAACAGACAAGGCAGGAGATGCAGACACTGTGCCAGGTGGCAGGAGGGAGGTGGGGTGGAGCAGTGGGTAACTGAAGTTCCTCATGCACAAGGTGCACCAGCTGGCCCCTGTCCGTACAAGGATGAGCAAAGCATAGACAAATCCACCACTCTGAAAAGAGACAAGAATGAGAGTGAGGTCAGATTCACAACATATCCAGACATATAATTTCCACTATGCAAGACAGCTTTGCACCTTTATGCAGCATGATAGTTAAGAAATGTGGAAATAAACAGGAGAAAAAAAATATATGATCAAAGGCACTATCACAGAATTAAAATATCAGTGTGTGCCTGACAAAAAACATTGCCTGCTTGTTTTGTTGGATAATGGAGAAAACCTCGTATTTTTTTTTCTTTGGTTTTAAACTGGAATAACTACACTGGAGGGTCTTGTCAGATGCTTCAATAACTTAGCATTATAGCTTTATGTAAGTATGTGCTCACTTTACACATGTAGGTAGCCTAATAGACCAGTGCTAGTCTATACTAGAGTAGCTACATGATTGCAGTGTGATGTCTTGCGGTCCAATTTTCAAAAGCCCGACCAAATGGATTGAAAACTTGCATCATATTTTCCGGAGTAACGTCAGTGCTTATGATGGGAGATGTTTGTGGGTGGTGAGGAAATGGCTGCTATATAAAGTAACAAAGGTTTGGTTTCTTTTGGGTTGAATTATAAGGGGAAATATAATGATAACAATAATAATAGTAGCAAGAACATCAACAGTAATGATAGGTTAGCACTCTTTTTGCTGAGGTCTGGTAACTGTACTGCAGTGATGCTGCTGCCCTCAGCTGCCCATCCTCCCCTCTGCCAAAGCATCGCTGCTGCAGAAACAGAGCTGGAGGAAGGGGACATGTGCTCTGGTCCTCCGCTGTCCCCACACACAGCTTGTGATGGCTCCGGCTGACATGTGCCGCTGTGAAGCGCAGCAGTGGAGCTGTGAGTGCACGTTTCCCCTACTCTGCTCCCGAGATAACAGCCTCCAGCAGCGAGGTGGGATGGATAGCAATGGGGCCAGGACAGCGCCCCACCTATGGAAACCAGAGCTTTTATTTTTAGCCAGAAGAATGGAGATCGTTGTGCCATGTCTGAATATCTATGTCCCTCCCATGGGATTGTCCCACTGATGTGTGTCTGAGAGGCGCCCAGCGTTTGGTCAGGGGAAACAAGTATTTCCAATGAAGCAGAATGACTAATCTTTTGTTAACCAACAAGAACAGCAGCGGAAACATAAGAGCTAGGTGCAGCCCCGCTCTCTCAGGTCGTAACCAGGGACTGATGCAGAAGTTGTTGCCCTGGAGCCTGTCCTGGACCAGCCATCACCCCTGAGCTGAGGCCAAGCCCTGCCCACTGCAAAATGCCTGCAAAATGTCCACGGCTCTTCCTCTCAGCTGAAAACAGCTGTTGCTAGGGAACTGCTTAAAGTCAAAAAGACAGCATAGGATGAGAGGAGGGCAGCAGCTGAAGGATGGAGGGCCAGAGGCTGCCAGATGGGAAGATGAAAGGGGGGAGGGAGGCAAGATGGTCAAGAGAAAGGAAGGATGGAAGAGGGTAGGGTGGGAATTTTTCTCCATCTTGCCACAGAACAAGAATTCCCTGACTTTGTCAGGGTAGCGTTTTCTTAAAACAGCTTCCCTTATTTATTTGTTTGTTTGTTTGTTTGTTTATGTTGCTGGGGGGGGGGGGGGCAGTGAGCAGGATCTTTCCTTTTCATTTAGTGTGCTCTTTTCATTTAGTGTGCTTTCACGTGATACTTTCTACCTAATTTAATTATCACCCCTCCCTCCCTCTCCTAATGAAAATTAGAGCTCTTATTTTTGCTCTATCTCACTTGTAGGGATTGTTATTCTTTTCCACTGTATATTGAAATTGTGGATGCACCTCATTTTATAAATTCAGGTGGCACTAAAACAACAGGTTGTTTTGTTTTCTTTTCTTTTTTGCTCTAAATTTTCCTTCTTCCTGAAGTAAATGGAGTGTTGACAGGTGATCTCTCTCTGGAAAACATCAGGGCTGTACAGTTATTCAACACACAGAGCTACCTGTGCTCCAGTCAAGATCTGCCTTGTTCACCTAAGGGTCTTTTTCAAAGCCAGCTGAACCCAGCGGCAGGTTGTCTTCGCATGAAACTAACTTTGGCTTGGGCCAAGTCAGTACAAATCACTGTTAGCCCATAGCTCATATGTAAGAGATGTGGCTTACATTTGCATCTGGTGACATTTGACTGCCCACCAAAGTGACCAGACACCATTAGAGTTGGTACAGCTCTCTGCATGGGTCCAAACGATGGTTCAGACCCTGGTATTAGGTTCTGTCAAAAGATGCTTCAATGCGTCTGCCACTGCACTGTCTATTTGCATGGGCTGAAGTGTGGTAGGTGATGGTGTTTGAATTAGAGTGAATTTTAATTGTGGGCAGTACTAATTCTGCCTGAATATTGAACAAATGCATCTAGATAAAGGACAAGATTATATAGTTCATTGCGGAACAGAAATAGAAGGAAACAAAACATTCTTTGCAATTTAAAAAAAATAATAACATCATGTGGATAAAAGGGTTGGTAATAAGATATATATACATGAAGTCATTAAAGAAAATAAAATACGCTACGTGTGAAGTTTCCAAACTCAACTGTGGTTGCAATACCTTCCAAAGAAAGCCACGGCATATAATAAAAAGCTCTGTTTTATTGGTTTCAAATACTACGATGTATAATTGACTTATGGCAGGGGTGGGTGGTGGGATAGGTAGTATTTCACTTTCAAGCATCTGGTCCAAAATCAGCCTTGGTTAGCAGTGATTGAATGTTATTAGTGTTTGATGGGTCTCTGGCAGAAGCTATGAAATGCACTGGGGGTTTCAGCGCACTTCCTAGTGGACAGGTGCCCAAACCACTGAAACCACAGCTCTTTTGGAGCTGGTTGCATTTGTTCTCATTGGCAATCACAGTGGAGTGGCTTACGGCTGAATGGAGCATGAAGCAGGCTCCGTGCTGACATTTCTTCCTTCAGAGAAGCTCCACTGGTCCTGTGCTGAGGCACAGTAAGGCAAATATAGGCCTTGGTGATCTGATGTTCCTATCTTGAGGTAAGAGCAATAAAGTATCTTTCAGCTTTTGGACCAAAGGGGATAGAGGAAGATTACTGAGCTTGCAAAAGCCCATTCTCCCAGAAGAGAAACTAGAGAGGATTTAAGCCCTACGTTAATGCCTGGTTTCTTGTTCCCAAGTTGTCAGGCTTCAGAAAGGAAAATTCTGTTTGTTTTGATCTCCATCAGTCTCCTCTGTAGGACCAAAGGACTTGTTATCTTGACTAGGCTCTTCTGTAATGCTTACAGTTCTTTGTGGCCAGAGATATGGTCATCGAGAGGCATGAGTCATGCTAAGGATGCACAGAATAAAATGGCTGGATAGGAACCATGTCATTTTCTGGACTTGGAAAGCTCACTCCACCCTCCCTATCCAGTGACAGGCAAGAGAACTGACCTCTGGAAATAAAGGCTCTTTGGAATATCAGGCTTGGTCTTTAGAGGCTATTCACAGAGCTCCATAGCTCATGCTTCTTACTGACATTTACATTTTATGTATTGCTTTCACCACATTGCCCTCATCCTATCTGTTCTTGGCAGGCTAATAAATCCACCTGGCTTTTGAGGGCTGTCTGTCAGGCTGCTTCCCCCAGCCATCTCCAGGCCCTGTTCATTTCCTTCCACAAGTAGGCATGTCTTCTGCTTTGCTCCTATATTCATTTGCACTTGGCCTTGCAGTATCTGCCAGGTAGTTCAACATCTGAATCTGTTGTTATCCCAGGCAGACTGTATTAGGTGGCTTTTTCATTAACCTCTTCACTGCTGTAGGAGGAATGCACTGTAGAATGGCCTTGCAAAACCAGAGAGTGAGCCATGGACAGCAGGTTGAGAGGGAAGAATTGTCCAGCAGCTACTGTCTAAGAAGCTCAGGAATTCCCTTATTGCCACGAAAATCCACAATAACTCATGCACCAGATCCTGGATGACAATAAAAAGACACTGCCCTTCTGATGCTCAATGGCATCTTTTAGTAACAGAAGCATTTGCATGGAAAGCCAGCTGCATGCCAGACCTGTGACTGCAGACTGGCCTTCTTGGTGCATTCTCCAGTTTCTTCTTGCATCCCAAAGCAGCAATATATGGCTTTGGATCACCCCTCTGAAGGAGCCCTCCATCTCGTTAATGATATAGGCCACATAGACAAACCAGCTTCCTAACCTAGGCAGCATTTACCTCACCCTGAGAGGTGTCTCTAACAGATAGAAGCAACATCATGTGTAGCCATTTGTGTGTCCCAACTGATTATAGAGGGACCCTGAACTCAAGCTTTTATACCCCTTTTTCAGATGGCTAAACTCAGCTGAAACAAACCCCACGCTTAACAGTCTCAAGATGACAACCGAGAGATTTATGTTGTACAAGTGTAAGTCTACTAAAGTTACAGTTGCCTTCTTGCAGCTTTAGTGTTTCCTGAAAAGTAATGAATATATCTCAATATTATCCAGCAGGTCAAATATGTAAAATAAGAGAAAATATTAGTTAAACCAGTTTGAATATGACTTTTTGTGCCCAGAAATAGTTCCCTGGGACCACAGAGTTTGAGTAAGCTTTGAACTGGAATGGAATTGATTTGATATTAATTGACTAGTTGCCTTTGGCCTGAGAAGATAGAAAAGTTCAGCTGTAGTTGCTGTCATGAGGAGACAACAGCATGGTCAGTAAATGATGAAAGGTTTATTCATGCTGCCTAATGGGCTGAATGATAAAAGGGTGATGGTTTGATCAGATGTGGTTGAGGGAAGAGCTCATGCGTCAAGAAAAGCATAGTCCTAGCCAGAGCGATGGGGACTGGAGCAGGAAGGGGACAGGCCCTGGAGAGTGGCAGTGCTGGCAAAGCAAGATTTTGTAACAGAGATGGTCAGTGAGGCAGAGCCTCAGCACCAAAGTCAAAACAAATGAGCATGATTCACAGAGAGTAAGGTTGTCTTAATTGCCTTCCATGTGCAGAGACTGATGTCAGTGGATATATGAAGAAGTTGTCAGAATGGCCTGATGAATTCCAAGCAGAAATGCCATTTCTTGACACATGGGAAGAGAAACTGTGTGTTTGCAGAGTCCTCTTCACCCCACACCAGTTTCCTCTGTGGCTTTCAAAGAATTTCTTTCCCCACATCCAGAAGTTTGCAGCTGTTGTTTCCTTTTCCCGTTCTATTGAGCCTTCCTTCCATTATCTGTTCTCCCTCACCTACCCCATCCAGCATGGTCTCTTCTAACAAGCATGTTCATGTCATCTAAATAGCAGTTTCCCTCCTGAGATGAGGAGATGAGCAGCGTTACACAAGCAGTATCAGAAACAGCAGTTTTGACTCTTGGAGTAATTTACTCCAGCTCTGGGGGCTCCTGCTTCTGGTAGTCTTCATGTTCTAGCGTCAATAAAAGATCTTGGGGAAGAAAACTCTGGAAGTACAGTCTATGGGAATTTCAAATATTAGGCATTTTTGTTTGGTTGTGATTTTTAAAATACAGAATCAAGACAGGAAAATGCAGTTAGGATGCAGTAGCGTCAAAAGCTTTTGTGGTAATGTGGCTTGCCATGTTAGCAAATGTTATGAGGTAGTAAGTCTGGATCTCTAAAGCAAAACATCTTGTACAGAGGAGCTGATGTCCACATTACAGGTACATGTCTTGGGGGGTTCAAGTTGGTCTAGCTGTTGTCTGGCTCCATGGGCTGAATGCCAATTAGCAGGTATGTTTAACAAGTGTTTCCATTTTAATAGGAAAATAAACTAAAAGGCACCTTTGCACCAAAATAAAATGCTAATTAAGACACATGATAAGTGTGCCTTAAGTGTTCCTCCCCTTTCATATAATAGAAGAAATTGTGTTCATTTGCTCAAAGAAAAGGGTTATTATTAACCACAGTCCATTTATCTGTTCAAGTGCAAGGCACTAGCAAGTGGAGTACTGCGTATTTAGAAACATTAACACTTGGAAAGCATATAGGAATGCCCTAAAAAGAAACATACCCTATGTTAACGATACTCCCTGTGCTTTAATGATCCACCCACGTCCAAAATGTTGCCTCCCTCTTTTTTAATCCTTCCTTGGCCTCATGCCACATTGATTTGAAGAAAGTAGTTTTTCCTTTGCGTTATGTGTGGTTGAGAGCCCCTTGCTAAATGCTGAGAACCCTCAACGCCTGCTGACTCTGTTGAAAACTGATGGCACTCAACACTCTATAAAAGAGCACGCAGTCCCCTGCCTGTTAGCAAAGGATGTGGACGGCAAATGGCTGTGTGGGTGTGAGCATGTCTGCAGGGAAAAGAGGAAGCAGCTGTGTGTGAGAAAAAAAAGACTGACCAAGGAAAAGAGTTGTGTGTATGTGATAGGGGGAGACTAATACAGTTAAAATTGAAGTGATAAATCATACCTGAGATCCCTCTTGAGACCTATAAATAGGAAACTGAAAAGCATTTCCTTCTATTTATTTTATAAGTGCTATAAACTTTATCAGCTTTTAGTATTGGAGACTCGTGCAATATTTATGGGCTGTTTACTTTAGAAGTTATTCAGAGGTTAGCATCAGGAGGCTAATGAAAAAGAAAATTGGGATGGATAAAGGAAAGAGGGCTTTTCCTATGGCCCCATAGTAACAAATGCATCACATCTGAGTTGCTTGGCCTTCTTCCCGATGTCCTTTACTCCAGGAATGCCTGAATTTCTCTAGCAGGTACTTACCCTGAGCTTCACAGCTCCACAGGAGATCACAAAGAGCAACTCTTCTCAGTGAAAACAAAGACAAACTTCTTCAGAAATTCCTGTGATGAGATTCACAAAGTGAAGAAGGAGATTGCACAATAGGGCTTGCAAAGAGGAGGTGCCTTGGAGGCTATTTCAGAGATTTGGACAGGTGAAGGTATGTAAAGGTCCTCTAAATGGACCAGAATCTAAGATGAGCCTCAAGTGGTCTTCATTTGCAATAGAGAGCAAGGAATGTCCTCTTTGGATAAGCCAGTGGCAGTATTTTTGGACTGATTAGTAGGTTTGAACAAAATAACAATCTCCTCATCCCTCACAGAACTTCACACCAGGCACAAGCCAAATGTCTAATTTATTTCTTAATGTCTGGAAATATTATTTCAACTTTCCACACTTATGCAGTTTCATAGATGGCTTATCTGTGCTCTTTGCTTTCACATGGAGACAACAGCTGTTTTCAAAGGTTGTTTGTTTTTTTTTTTTTCCAGAGGAAGATAAAATCTCTTCAAATTTATGGCTGGGTTAAAGAGTTTTCCAGAACATGCTGCCACACAGAATCCTTCTCTTGGAAAAAGTTGTAAATTGTTCACATAAGGAAATATGAACATACAGAGACAACTGGGCTCAGTTGTATGAAGGAAATTCCCCCAAAAGAGCGGTGAATACAAGCTAAAATTAAACAGCTCTAGAGTGCACATCTCATGGGCAGGACAGGAGGTCTGAGCTCAGCCAGACAAGGCATAGACACCAGAGATAGCATCAGCAAAACGTAGGGACTCTGCTGCCTGGTTGTTTCTGTGTGCAGCTGTGGGATGAGAACTAGACAAAGAAGAGAATGCGACACAAGCAGTTCACACATCTCAAAGGTAGGGAGGCAAACGTATCAATACATCAGTCCCTTCATTATATCAAAGGTGAAGAGGATGGGGCACCTCTCCTATGAGGACAGGCTGAGAGAGTTGGGGTTGTTCACAGGGCCTGTTTCGATAGGACAAGGAGTAATGGTTTTGAGCTAAAGGAGAGGACATTCAGGCTAGACATGAGGAAGAAATATATGATGATGAGGGTGGTGAAACACTGGCACAGGTTTCCCACAGAGGTGGTAGATGCCCTGTCTCTTGAAATGTTAAAGGCCAGGCTGGACGGGGCTCTGAGCAACCTGATCTAGTTGAAGATGTCCCTGCTCATTGCAAGGGGGTTGGACTAGATGACATTTGAAGGTCCCTTCCGACGCAAACCAGTCTATGATTCTGTGATTCTATGAAAGAGGATACCAAGAGGTGTCTAACTTACCATTTTAAAATACCATCTTTGTTATGGCAAAGAAAAACAGGCCAACAACTTATAATGAGAAGCTAGACGTAGACAAATTCAAACAAGAAATGAGACCCGTTTTTTTAACAAATATAAGAACGAAGTTCAAAAATATGTTGTCTTTGGCACATTTTTAAAATCCTCAAATCAAGATCAGATGCCTTTCTGGATGACACATTATTTTAACTACACACAATTTATTGGACTTATTACTGAAACAGCTGTATAAATGTCTCTGGCATGTGTCAGATTAGATGATAGTGTATCAGTCCCTTCTGTCCCTAAAACTGTAAGTTTGTGAGCAAAGAAATTACTCCTGTAGAGGTAAAACACTGTCTCTATTATTTGACTATAAAGACCTTATTTAAAAAACAAATAAACAAAAAAACCCAAACCCCACAAAAAACCAAACAAAAACCAACCACAAACACAAAGCCAAACAACCCTTCTATGAAGTGATGTCATAGGGAGTATGGTTTTTTGCGTATAGCCTGTCTCTATACCCTGAGTAAAATTTTGGCCAGCAGGAATTATGCCTTGAACCTCAATAAGGATGAGACAACAGCTGTCTATTACCTTCTGAGAAACTTCCAACTATTCTTCAAAGAAATTCAGCAGCTCACTGCCTGTATTTCACTTAGTGTTGGATGGACTGGCGGCAAGTTTTGTTCAAGTCCTTCAAAAAGCCCTGGAACAAACATTCAAGGATAGTCTTCTAGTAACATGTTCTAAGTGTACTACCTTACAAGTTGCTGCTGCTGTTGACCCTGCAGAAAACTCTGACTACATTATTTTTAAACTACCATTTTACAGATTAATTTTGATTTACTTGGATGGGATTTATCAAAAGAGCTGGAAGAAAAAAATCTTTAGAGTAAATAAACCAATATATCTCCTAGGATTTTATGTCTAGACCGGAAAGTTACTTATGGAATAACAAAAGAGAAAGAGAAGGAAAAGAAGGTGTTGTCAAAGGGTATAGAGCCAGTGTTATACCTAGACAAGGCTGAAAGAAAAATAATGATGATCCGTGGTTCAGCTGCTGTAAGACAAAGGTTCAGAGAGGGGAAAAGGCCTGAGTTACTGGAAGGAAAATGATTAAATGATTCTGCTCTTTACTGGCCTAAGGAAGATGTAAGTGAATATGTTACTGTGGAAGCCAGATTCAGGATAGAGATGAAGAACAGTCCTTTCTGGCAGACAGTTTTAGCCACAACATAAATACTGATCTGCCAGAAGATTAAATCAATAAAACACTATGTTTTCATAAGCATAGTATATGCATGTTATTAACTGAAACAAGATGAAGAAACCTTCTTGCATAGCATGCCTTTAAATTCTTAGGAAACTTCTCACCTTTGATGCAAGGAGTGATCTGAAGGAGTAAAGATTTTTTTAATTTCAGATCCTGAGTGAACTAGGCAGCCCTCTGCACCTCCAGACGTAGGAGTTTTTCTTGCTGTTCATTTTCATACTCAAAAATAAACCATCAGAAGAGAACATACAGGAGCTGCACTTTGTCCATATGTGAACACAATATCAGAGAGGTCCAGCTGGCAGCCTGAAGACCAGAACCAATCTTCCTTCCAGCCCACCATGTCTCCTCTGAGGAGGTGGGAAACAGCTGCCTGGGCAGCACACTTGGACCTAGGAATCAAACACCTTCGCCTATGGTTGTGAAAAATGTGATGGCTAGAGCTGCACATGCAGGAGGGGATGGTACTGGCATCAAGCCTTTTCCTTTGCTCATAGACTCCTACCAACAACCTGGGAGTTCCTCTGAGAGACCATAAAAGATTTCTGCGATCTCACCTTCCCAGCTGTGAAAGTAGGTGCCTAGTTATGCTAAGGGGTTTAACAATATTGAAGAAATCCTGGAAAAAAAAAAATTAAAGACACCACAGATGATGAAGGGAGTGGAGCACCTCCCTTATGAGGAAAGGCTGAGGGAGCTGGGTCTCTTTAGTTTGGAGAAGAGGAGACTGAGGGGTGACCTTATTAATGTTTATAAATATATAAAGGGTGAGTGCCATGAGGATGGAGCCAGGCTCTTCTTGGTGGCAAACAATGATAGGACAAGGGGTAATGGGATCAAGCTGGAACACAAGAGGTTCCACTTAAATTTGAGAAAAAAACTTCTTCTCAGTAAGGGTGACAGAGCACTGGAACAGGCTGCCCAGGGGGGTTGTGGAGTCTCCTTCTCTGGAGACATTCAAAACCCGCCTGGACATGTTCCTGTGTGACCTCATCTAGGCGTTCCTGCTCCAGCAGGGGGATTGAATTAGATGATCTTTTGAGGTCCCTTCCAATCCCAAACATACTGTGATACTGTGACAACTAAACGAAGACTAACTATTTACCTCTTCACCTCTTCAATGATAGGTGATATGAGTTGATTTAAAAAAAAAAAACAAACCCCTGAGTGGATGTCTGACTAAGGCACATAACAAATTAATGTGTAGCTGTTTGTCAGTACATGCAGAGCAGCCATGTACCTTCAGTGTAAAACAACTATTATTTTCTAATAAAGCAAGTAGCTCCATATCAAAGTACAGTTACCCATCTGGGTCTTGTAACTGAGTAGAAACTGAGAAGCTTTTTCTGCATGTGGGCTACCTTCAAAGATTCTCTCTAGTGTAGAGTTTCTTACACCTAGTAAAAGTTGAGCTCGCATCACTATCCTGTCTTTGTTGGGATATTGAGATATTTGTTCTCATCTCCCTGGTGAGTGTACAAATCTTGTCTTTGACACTTGCACTCCTCACAAAACCGGCCAATGGGATCAAGAGCTATCTGGAAGAAAAAGCAGGAAAAAGACAGTGGTGAGTGAGAGCAAAAGTAAGTCACTAGAAAGCAGGGAGTATTTGGATTTTTTACAACAGGCTACAGCACAGAAGAGAGCAAAATGGCCACTGCCCATGAACACAACCTCCTTGAGTGTCCGTAGGAGAGTGCAGGTGCAGTTCACAGAAAGCAACACCATAGAGGACCACTCTGCTGCATTCCCAAGGTAGTATTTTCCAGCTCAAGAAAATGCATCTAGTAAAGGTTTGTCCATTTAAAAAGAAGATGACAATGACTTTCAAGTGCTAGAGTGGGACCCGCTGTGATGGGAGAGGTGGCAGTGGGGAGGTGACGATGGCTTTCTCACCAGGTGACAAGACCATAAATGTCAATGAGCATTTCATTAGAGAGAAGGAAAGAATGTACAGAATAATAAAAGGCATGATGCTGACTGCACTTCCTCCTCAGCAAACATTTCCGGCCCACTCCTCTGTCATACAAGCAAAATTTATTGACACTATGCAGTGCATTAACCCTTAATGCATTGGCTAGGATCCAGGGAATATTTCTATGGAAGTTATGTCCAGCGATAGAAAGACAAGATTTGGCTGCAGGGAGGCTAGTCGTATCCCACCCATTCTGCCGGAGTTCCCTCTGCTTGCCAACGCAACATGATTCAGTTTCTCCTCCCCACACCTATGGTTGTATCCTGCAAGCTCAGAACCAGTCTGTCCTCAGAAATCGTGGTCCTAATCCTCGCTGCCAGTCTCTCATTGCACACTCTGATAATATGCCGCTTCCCCACATCCCAGCCCTATTTTTCACCTCAGCCTGTTACTGGCTCAGTGTGGCCCTGGAACAATTCTCTGACACTACACTGCAAATGAAGTTGCAGAGAGAGGTAATCCATAGGTAACCCGCAGCAGACCTCATAGCCTAAAGGCAACCATGCTTTAAGCATGCAGTGATACACAGACTTGGGAACTCTTGATATTTGGAACAAGAAAATCTTTCCTCGCCAGCTTTTCTTTGCATTAATCACAACAACTCCTGTTTTTCTTGATGCCTTTCTGGAAGATCTCCAGGTGTGAGGTATCTGTGGATGTAGCAAGTATAACTCCTTTAGAAAATCTACTTCAGTTTGTGTTCTTTGCTCCTTGTTTCCAGCTTCTCTCTCCTCTCCAGGGCCTTCTTGTCTCCCCCTCTCCCTCTGGGGAAATATTAAAACTAGCTCCTAATTAAAGTGGTTGCAATTCCCCACTGGAGCTGTGGCGCCAGGGCCTGAACCCATCCTGTGTCTGAGTCCCCTAGAGACAACCCAGCCATGCTCAGACACCTTGCTGCTCACTCCTCCTGTCACAGGCTTTTTCATATTGGCTCCAGCAGGTTTCTCCTGTGTTTTCTCATGTGTGCTAATCTCCCTCCAGAGCTGCAGTGAGGGCATGATGGGGAGGTCACTCAGCAAATGAAATTAAGATCTCCCCGCTCTGAAAAAAAAAAACCAAAATGGAAAGAGCTATGGAGGGAAGCGAGAAGGACTAAAGCAATGATACAGCTCTGCCTTGTGCTGTGTTCACAGAGACAGCATTTCCATTTGACTTGCTGTTGTCCTTTGCTGAGACCCAACACGCTTCACAATGCCTGCCACCTCAATGACACTGAGCACATAATCCTCTTACTGCCCAGATTAGCGCCACGCTCACACTGTCAGCACACACACAACGTATGGTGCACCCCATAAAGCAGCACAAATAAAAAGCTGGCCCATGTCTCTCCCCATGCACATTCTGCCCACCACGTCCATGCTCATGACCCCCCACCAGGGCAGCTCAGAGGTGAAGGGCATCTCTTGTGCGGCACTGAAACCCTGACACTGAACTGCAGTATCACTTGTTCACAGGTACCACACCAAATGGGGCCTGTGTTGTGCAACTACACACACCCCTGCTGCAGCCACTGCCCACCACACAGGTGACACAAGTTATAATACTCTGGCTAGGAACATCTGCCTCAAATGTCTCTTAAAACAGGGAGATCTTCTTCTGGAGAAGACTCCATAGCTGCCTTGTATACCAACATAATTATGTCCAGCCCAAGAAATGTGCCAAGGGAACTGCAGAGTTTAACCACTGTGGGCCCCTCTTCATCTGGTGTGTGGTGCCTTACAGCTCCTCTTGGGAATTAGAGCTGCTCCTCCATTCAGTGGGAAGAGGCAATACAGGCTGCAGAATCCAGAGTCACTTGCACTGCAGTTCTCTGAACTAAGCAAAACTCAGCTACAGAGAGACCTTTCCTGATACATTTCAGAATATAAACTCAGCATATATGTTTTCGACCTTCTGTGTAAACCCTCACCAGATGTGAATAAATAAGCACACACTTCGTCAAAATCATGCTCACATACGAATGCATGTGTGAAACATGTATCCCTCCCATCAGCCACACACACACAAATGTACACATGGGTTCAACTGGAAAAAAGTGCCAAGACAAAGAGAGGTTCCCTCAAGGTATGAAGGTCAGATAGCGAAAAAGAAGTCGTGCCTCACAAGCTTTCAAATGACTTGCGTAATTACAGAAAATCCAGTGGTGGGAATAGTCTCTCTGTACTAATGCTTTCCAAACAGAAGTGACTAAAGAACCTAAGTCTCATTTGTAAAAATAAAGCAGACCTTACATGACTGAACCTCCTGCAGAGCCAGCTCAAAGCCCTTTGTCAGTGCAGATGAAGTTCAATTTTCCCACCTCACTGAGAAGCAACAAAGATGGGTGCTCACTGCCCAGAGATGACAAGCAGAGGGCAGAACTGGAGCTGGGATTGCTGCCATCCTCAGGGGTGCCTGATGATGCCAGAGGAATGGGAGGAGGATGGGCAGTGACTGCTGCTCCTAGGGAGCCAATGCACACCCAGGCATAGCCCCTGGCTCATACACCTTGGCCCACATGCTTGGCGATAGCAGGCAGCTCAGTCTCCATGGCTCTGGCACAGAAAGTCGGCAGAGGAACCGTGGCTGCTTTGCTGCCACCAGCAGTCTGCTGCCCTAGGCAACTGTGCTTAAAGCTGGCACTAATCATGCTGGCCTTGAATAAAGCTTAGGCTCAGGGGACTTGGCTGCCTTGGAAATTGTTAGCCTGTATTTTTCTTTCAGCTGTGACAGGCAAGGAGACAGTGAGGCAAGGAAGCAAGGAAAACCAATGTAACTGAAGTTGCCCAAAAGTTTCAATTCAATATACAAGAAATTGCTATGGGAAGGTAGAAACACTTGCTTAGAGATTCAACCTAGCAACATCAGGGACTTGCTGTCAGGTGTTTCAATAGAAAACCCGAATGAAATGAGAAAAATGGAAAAATCATTTAATCAAAATTTTCAGGGAAACCATTTGAGTTTTCCTTATCAACTATTGCAAACCAAACTGTTTTATCCCGGAACCCAAATGGTCTAACTGACAATAAAATAAAAAAATTGAGTTTGAAGTGCTATTATGGTGTCTCACAGGAATGCCAGTATGAAATGTCTGGTGCTCCTATTCCACATTACCTCCCGGGGTCTTCAGGTGGACTGCCTGTCCCATGGGACACACTGGTGTCAGTCAGAGAGATTCCATCACATTGCAGCTGTGTGCTGCAGCCATCACGAGCAATGAGGTCTGGCAAGGGTGCTTGACTCTTAAGGGGAATGAGACAACCTCCTGCTTCCTCACAAAAAGGAAAGCAAATGGAAAGGACAGGTGCAGAGATACTCTGGTAGCAACAGGCATGTGAAAATCCCTCCAGTTAAGATCTTGAGCGCTGGAGGCTTACACACTGTTTCACTGAGGAGTGAGTTTGCAGCTGAATACTGATCCCACTAAGCTGGGACCATCAACAAGTCTATGAAAATAGCACAGTGTTAACCAAAAGCCTAAACAATAGCTTATGGTTGAAGTCATTAAAGATAAACCAACATGACTATAAACAAACCTTACAAGCCAGGGGTATGTAAGGAACAATTAGTTGTTGTTTCGCCCTGTAAAGAATAATCAGAATCAACAGGGTTAGACAGAAGTAGTTCTTTCATATGGTATTTAAATACATTTGTATCTTCTTCTCATAAGAAGTTGTTCAGGTCAGGAGTAGAAATGGATTCAGAAAGGGAATAGACAGTTTCACCACTGGTGATGATGCAACATTATAGTCTATATCTGTGATTTTGAATTTCCTTATCTGCTAATGGTTTGGATTTGGGAAGGTGGGCTTAGAAAAGATTGCTTGCTACTTGCTCTCTTCCCTCTACTCTTCCCTCAGTATTTACAACTGGCCATGCTGAAAATATAAAAACGAACAAGGCAATCTTACTACCAGTGCCAAGGTGTCAGTTTTTAGGTTATGTCCCACCACACAGTAGGACACCAGCACGCAACCACATGTGCTGTCTTACACTGGAATGAAAATGTCAGCCAGCATCAGCTCAGCCAAATGCATTCAACTGCTGGTAAGAAATGCAGTGATGTTCCCAATCATTCCTGTCTTAACTCTCGTCAGGGAATAACTATAATCTCCCCACAAATCAAAACATAATCTGCTCAACAGGGAGCTAATAAAAGAAATCCAATTCTGAGGGGAAATTTTTAGGCACATAAATTATTAATATAAAAAGATGCCGTTGTTCAAAAATAGCCCAAGCTGCTAATACATAGTTTGGAGTTACTTTCTGGACGTCAACCAAAGCAGCCTGTCTAGGAAGGGATTGAAAGACCCATAGTTTCAGTGAAGTCATGAATAAGAAAGACCTATGCAGAAACTGCAGTAGTCTTGTTGCCTTTTTCTGTGTGAAGCTGTGCAAGAAAGAAATATCCACTTAGATACTGAATAAGCAGTCAAACTAGAACCTGAATTCTTCTCAAAAAATAATTTTCTTCCTATGCAGGGAATCACTCATCTCAACAACCTACAATCAGAGAATAAGATAGATTACATCTGGTATACTAAAATATCTCCAAATAAGCAATTCCTGCTGTTACTGCTCCTCAAAAAACCACACAGATGATTTGTTGCTGGCTGCCCGTTATTGGAGCTACTTCGGTTTGCAGATGTCCAAGGCAGAGACATGTCTAATGAAAACAGACTGACGTTTCCAACCTGATGCCTCTATCTCAAGTTTCTGTTTAGTATCATGCAAAACCCTACATGAACTAAGAGGATTAAATTCCCAGTCCCTGTATCAAAGCATACGGGACCAAATAATCCCAAAACTTCTTTTCCCACATTCCTATGCTGAGAATCATGACCAGCCTATAAAGAGAGGACAGAGAGGAGCTGCCATGACTCAAGGACTAGCTCTACCCTGTTCTTGCTAAGAATGCACAACCCTCACCACTAAATTTACCACTGTTTCTTTTTCCCAGCAATACCGACCAAGTCGGTCAGTGCTGTGGCATCTTTTGAATGTAAAGCCCCAAGAAGCTGCAGAGGCAACTTCTGTTTCACAGCTAAGCAACGGGACTCAGAAACTATGGTGCTGTGCTATCAGACTGTCGTGGGCACCAGTGCCCTTGCTGGTATTTGATTTGGTCTTAGGCAGTCCATCTTAATCTATTGCTGCAGAAACCACCACATTCCTGGTCACAAGGTCACCTTTTCCTGGGACAGTCTGTGTTTTTTTCCAGCTCAATTGGAAGTGATTATTCCTGCAATAAAAGCAGGTAATAGTGGTGAAACTCTGGCACAGGTTGCCCAGAGAGGTGCTAGATGTCCCATCCCTGGAAATATTCAAGGTCAGGTTGAAGAGGACTCTGAGCAACCTGGTCTAGGTGAAGATGTCCCTGTTTATTGCAGGAAGGTTGGATTAGATGACCTTTAAACGTCACTTCCAACCCGAACTATTCTGTGATTCTATGATTCTATGACTATTCTAAGTATCAACATACAGACTATAAACAGATTTCTCTCTCCTGCATATCAAGGAAGCCTTCTGAGATTTATTTGCCATTGTCAAGACAAAAAAAAAAAAAAAGAATGGGCTTGCTGAGACATTGATGTCTTGTAGGACTATTGACCTTACTATTTCTCAGCAGATGTGGGACAGAAGGGATATTAAAGATGATAACTTCTAATAGTAGCTACAGTGAAATGTACAACAGGATAAAGAGCACCCTGTACAGTAATACGCTCCATCGCCATTTGTTGGCAAAGCTGAGTTTGTCAATATAACAACTGCCTTGCTCACACAGAGATGTGCCATATGTTTTTTACAACCAATTATCTTCTCCACAGCTAGAACATGTTCCCCTACTAAGCCAAAACCTGCAACTCCTGGTCCCCATCAAAGTCTCCAAATGTGCAACACTGACAATTTTGTCCCACAGGGCCTGACGTCTTTGCCTGAAGGACTGGAAAACCCCTAAACAGCATCTGTGAAGCCCACCAAATCAAACACACCTGAAAGGAAGGAAGGGAAGAAAGAGCAAGATCATAAATATAGATCTTTTCAGCCTTCAGAATTGACTCTTCCACAGGTCCATTTCTTTCTCATTCCTTATTCCTATCTTTTTTTTTTTTCCCTGACTTGACTTCTACAGAAAGAAGCACTAAGAAAAGCAAAGCGAGGCAGCACAGTTCTGTCCCTCAGCTTCCAGCCAGAGTGTGCCATGAGTGCCATGACAAGGGAGCAGCCACTCACATGGAGGAGTGGGCTGAGGGTCAAACTCTGCAATACCTGGCACTCCCATGCCTTCAGGACATGCCAGTCCCACTGGGCTACTGGTCAGCTGGAGCCAAAAGCACTCTCTGTCAACAAATAACCAGAAGGCTCTTTTGGATTCTCTGTTTTGGAATAAAACCTGATTTTAAAGAGTTCAAAACTGCTGCAAAATTGAACTATTGCTTTTAAGACAGCCACAATTAGAGCTGTGGGCGTGGGACAGAAGTACACAAGACTGAAAGTATTCTGCTTTAGAGAAAGACCTTCCAAAAAAACCCCCAAAACATAAAAAAGACCCCTAATTTTGAAAGAGGATTTCAGATCCATTTGCTATCATCACAGAGAGAAGGAGAAGCATAAACACATATACACACACCAAGGTTGAGACACAAAGTGAGGGAGTAAGTCCTTTTCCCTGTGTTCTGCACATCTAGTCCCTGAGGGTCAGTCTCAAGCACCCTTGGGACAGCAGTGACGTGAAACAGGATAGTCCCAAGGAACTCTATAACCACAATGCACTGAAGGGGGCATTGGTGGCTCATGTAAGATGGGCGCAGGTTGCCGAGCAGACCACACAAGGGCTGATGTGACACCCAGCACACCACAGGGGAGAGTTTTGTCTGCACTACCCGCTGTAATGACATGTTGCAATTTACTGCAAGTCTTGCATGGCTTAAAAAGGCCAGGAGCTTTGTCACTGGAGTCAATGGGAGCAGGAGCAGCTCCAGGGAGACACAGCAGTTGAATCCGGTTGTCATAGGGTCACCACAGAGACATGTCAAGCATAAACCTTGCGAGTGTGGCTGCCGTCTTCTGAACTGCTCTTCTGCAGGTGCTCAGAGGAAAGCAGTTTGCTCCAAAGGGTAAGCAAGGCTGGAGCTAAAAAAAGATAGATCCAACTGCTAATATAAACCAAGCTGAAAGGCCAAGGGTTTGTTTTTCATTTGTATTCTCTTCCTTGATCCGTGACCCACTCTGACCTCTCCCTCAGACCCCTCACCTCTGGCAGTCAGGCGGAGAATTAGTCACTCTAAGTAACGACACAGACCCTGTGGCTGTGGTCTGTGCTGGCTTCCTTAGGATCAGGGCACTGTAATTCCCTGCAGCTTGTGCCGCAGGTCATGGTGCTTCTCTCATTGGTCATCCATCTTCCATGATTCTTCAGCAGAAAGGCAATTTGCTGAAGGGTGCTCATGTCAGAAGTGTTCATGTCATATGGTAGGTAGGTCACTTGTCCTAAGTTGGCTGCCTGCTATTGCTTTGTGTTTCCTAATGGGCAGCAGAGATGGCAAGTCAAGCTTTGCAAGTCTCCTTCTCCAGTAACACTGCCAAAAGGGTGAGACACTGTCCATGAGTTGCTTAGGGTATGCAGAGCTCCAGAAATTTTGTTCTCTCTTATTACTGAGCCTTGGCTGAACCAAACACAGCTGAGACCATATGACTGGCTTCTTACTAGACTAGAAGTTAGCTTCATTAGAGGGCTCAGCCAGCAAATGCTGACTGCATTTCCTCAGGGTCTGTGATGGTCCCATGGGAGGGACAACAGGGACACAGAATTGAAATGGATGGCTTGCTCCCACTGCAGCCTCTCCAGATTTGCAATTCAATTTAATAAAAGATGGAGCAGGCTGCTGAGATGCCTTTGAAAGGGTCAGAGGGTTCAGAAGCAGCAGGAGGGAAATGGAGGCAGGTTACAAGCAGGAGAAGAGAAAACATTGTTCTTCTTCATTCCAGAATGAACACTCTACTTCTGGGACAGGAGAAGTAACATCTCTCTGACTGAATTACCAACAAGGCCTGAAGAATAAGCAAGCGCTGGATGGCTGATGTCTGTACCATTTAGCAGGCATATATGTGACTCAAACCAGGGGGAGCAGCAGCTTGTAGTCAGAAAACCTTCGCCTGGGGTACTGAAAACTATTTTTCTTCACTTGTGTGCATATTTCTGTTCTACCACCTTCAAAGCAACGGCTTTCCATGTTATAGCCAAAGACAGAACCAGTGTGTTACACCAAAGTGTGAGGAAGAGTTTTTGTATGAGTTGCAAGGGGCTACAGAGACCCAGAAATATATACTGAAGTGTGCTAAGAGGTCACAGTGACATACCCTTTGCTTCTAATCCCTCAAGAAGGTGAGGTATTGCTGTAGACAGCTCTACCTAATTGCTGAGTGGCTAGCATGAATTACAACACTATGATGATGAAAGCAATCTAGTCAGATAGGAGAAGACAGAATCACAGAATGTTAGGGATTGGAAGGGACCTCTGGGGAAGATCATCTAGTCCAGTCCCCCTGCCGGAGCAGGAACACCCAGATGAGGTTACACAGGAAGGCGTCCGGGCGAGTTTTGAATGTCTCCAGGGAAGGAGACTCCACAACCCCCCTGAGCAGCCTGTTCCAGTGCTCTGTCACCCTCACTGAGAAGAAGCTTCGTCTCAAATTTAAGTGGAACCTCTTGTGTTCCAGTTTGAACCCATTACCCCTTGTCCTACCATTGGTTGTCACTGGGAAGAGCCTGGCTCCATCCTCCTGACACTCATCCTTTATATGTTTATAAACATTTATGAGGTCACCCCTCAGTCTCCTCCAAGCTAAAGAGACCCAGCTCCCTCAGCCTTTCCTCATAAGGGAGATGCTCCACTCCCTTAATCATCTTTGTTGCCCTGCGCTGGACTCTCTCCAGCAGTTCCCTGTCCTTCTGGAACTGAGGGGCCCAGAACTGGACACAATGTTTCACATGTGGTCTCCCCAGGGCAGAGTAGAGGGGAAGGAGAACCTCTCTCGGCCTACTAACCACCCCCCTTCTAATACACCCCAGGATGCCATTGGCCTTCCTGGCCACAAGGGCACAGTGCTGGCTCATGGTCATCCTGCTGTCCACCAAGACCCCCAGGTCCCTTTCCTCTACACTGCTCTCTAATAGGTCATTCCCCAACTTATACTGGAACCTGGGGTTGTTCCTGCCCAGATGCAATACTCTGCACTTTCCCTTGTTATATTTCATTAAATTTTTCCCCGCCCAACTGTCCAGCCTGTCCAGGTCTCACTGGATGGTGAGACCTGAAAAGCTTGTCAAGAAAACATCCTGATTTAACCACCAAAATGTACAAAATCATTAGTAAGCAAGCTCTCTTCCTTAAAGTTTGAATTTGTCTTTCTTGCTGAAGTTCAGCTGATAAATGTCGGAAGAAGTCTGTGTGTCACATTAGCTTTGTAGTACAGTCCTGTCCCATACCCATGATGACAGAGACAGAGCTATATGTTGTCAGCACCAAGCCTGAGCTGAACTGTATGATGAGGACTTTTGAAATCTTACACTTCAGTTCAACTATGTATCCCTGGATCAAGCAGGGCAGTTGTTGGATGTGGTTCCTTGCCTGCTGTTGGAAAAGACATCAAACAAGATGATAGACATGGAAAGTCCCTAAACAGCATCTGTGAAGCCCACCAAATCAAACACACCTGAAAGGAGGGAAGGAGAGAAAGAGCAAGATGATAGACATGGATCTTTCCAGCCTTCAGAACTGAATCTTTTCCACAGGTCCATTTCTTTCTCAATCCTTATTCCTCTTGGGTTTGTTGGGTTGTTTTTTTCTTTTTTCTTTTTTTTTTTTTTTTTTGACAGGACTTGCTACTGTCCAGTATCTTTGTGCTGCACGCATCCCTTTCCTATTAGTCTTTCTTAGTACAAACTGATGGTGACAAGAAGCAGACATATCCATGGCATTATGTCCCAGCTCCCATTTTCCAGTACCAGCCCATTCCAGGAAAATACACAGGAGCTAAACACTGGAGCTTCACACTGAACTTTGGCATAGGAGAGGGAGCTGCAGACTCTGCAGAATGCAACACTGAAGCATCCATAGCAAATGCTTTGTGCTAGAGCAGGTATGAACACAAAACATTTTCAGAAAAGGAGGAAAGGAAACAAAAGATTTGTCCTTCTCCAGTCATTTTTATAATTCCCTGAAAAGGAAGCAGACTTGCACCGGAACACATACCTGTTTTACCCACTCCCACTAGCTAAAGTAGTACATATTTTCTGCTTTTATCTGCAGAGCTTAGCAAGGCAATTTATTAATTTCTTTATCTCTCCATTATGTGAGAGTGAAAGCTTCATACAGCAGATTGCAAACAGTGTTGCTTAGACTTTTGCTGAGATGACATGTCCTGACTAAACCAGTCGTTCCATGGAGCTATACGTCTCCTAGCCCTAACATACTTCTCCTGAAAGGCCAAGCAGGCACAGCATTATTTCTCTTCTCTGATGCACTGATATACCTATTTCTAGTGTATTTCATGGCAGTCTCTACCCAAGTATTTAGTGGATAGAATTAATCTATATTGCAAAACCATTCAAAACAGTCAGCCATCTTTGCAAAAGATCAAGGGCCTCTTCTATTCTTCTCTATTCATCAGGATTTAAGTCTCATATTTTCAGAACATTTTGGCTCAGGCAGCTTCAGCAAAGTGCAAATTCCAGCTGCTCTGATCGCATGGATTCAAAACTCAACTATTTCCATTTTTGTGGCTACATGCTTCCTGTACTTTGAACTTGCTTTGAACTTTGCGTTTGAACAAACTTAGGAGCTTCCAGTCATAATCAGTGAGAATTCACATAGGTGAAAAAAAAAAAAAAAAAAAAAAAAGAAAAGAAAAAACGAAAAAATAAAAAAGAAGATGTTCTCTATGGATCAGATGTAAAATCAGCCTTGGGTTCAGTCAGAAAGGTCAGATGAACTTCCTAATGAGCCCTACCTGAGTTTTAAGCTTGTACCGACAGCTGAAACTAGTAAAATTTCACTCTGTTGCAGGTTTCATTTCACATGTTTCATGCACTTCTAGACCTCATCATTTTCAACATATGTAATTTGGGTATTCCTTCTGATTTTAAGAGTAGATAGAAATCATATCAGAAAAGAAGAAGGTGGCCAGACTGTTAAATCTCTCCTTCATCACTGGACTTCAACAAGGCCATTTTTTTTCCATAGTATACTGGGGTTATTTCAGTTGAATGTAAAATGGAAGTGACAGCTGTCTATATGGTAAAGCTGTCTGTCTCAGCTGGGCCTTGATCCTGAAGGCTCCACCAGATGGAGGGCCCATGACTTGATGGAAGTTGCTGTAGGTGCTCGCAAGTGCTGGGACCACCTACAGGGCAAGACCTCTGGCGTCACTCTCTTCTACCCCATGCAGCAAAACACACTGCTTTTGGGGCAGAAGCACATCCATCCGTGGAGCTACAGAGCTCTGTATGAGCGCCAATGCATGACATCAGTCTGGCCTTGTTTTCATGTGGCCACCTGCACAGGAAACAGCACAAAGGCTTGAACTTGCAAGGTGAGAGGGCCGTGGCTGTCTGGTGCCAGCAGCATCCCAAATATCCACCTTTCTTGGGTGCTGCCATTCTTCCCAGCCCACAAAAGCAGGAAAAGGCCCAAAGCTCTTTCCCGCCACTATATATACTTTGCCTTATGCCACTTTCTAGTATTAAGGCAGGGTGTGAGGTCTCATAGCCCAGTGTAGTCCATCTGACTGGTTCAGCAAGAGTATTTCTCCTTCTTTCTGAAGACTGTTGCACATGATCATCTGAGCTACGTGTTTAATTTAAACCTGAATGACACACAGTGAAAAGAAACTGTTTCTCTGCTTTGCTTCAAGCTGAGAGATGGAGAAAGCATGAGCATGACACAACAACATGAGAGGCTGAGGCTTAGCCCAATGTAGCTTCAGTCCTCCTGTCCAGACCACATTTGGAAACCAAGCTGTCCTCTGCTATGTCCCAACAGATTTCTGCAGGTGGACAAAGAGAAGGGTGTCATCTGTGCCCACAGAGATACTCACAGCTTGCCTGAATGAGGTCCTGAGCAACTTGATCTAAGTGGTCCTGCTTTGAACAGGAGGTGGAACTAGAGACCTCCAGAGGTCTTTTCCCACCTCCTTTATTCTCCGATTCTGTCATCTTCCAAGTTGTTTCACCAATACATTTCCGGGCAAGAAAAGAAGTGGAATGCAAAGTCCTCATTATAAACATATAAATATATTAAAAAGAGATATATTCTCCCATATAACAAACTCTAGCCCTTATTAGAGAAGAGAAATGTGAACTCTATTTTAACCGAAGCTGTTGCATCTCCTTTGCACTTATACAAATCAGGTAAAAATATTCAATGTCTCATGTCTATCTTTTTTCTTTCTAATAATTTTTAGCTAGCTCAAAACAAGTCAGGTATACCATGGGTCTAAAGTTCAGCTGCAACTCAGATATTATTAGGATCATCTACTACTAAGAACTGCGATACAGAAAAGGTGAAGGAATTGTAAAGAAGAAAATTCCAATTAAAAATAGGAAGTGTAGAGTACAAAGAGAGATTGTGAAATGATGACGAGTGAGTACAGGAAATACAAGCAGAGGCTGTCAAATAAGCAGCAGGAATGCGAAGAGATGGAGATTTTAATAAAAAAATACATGATAACTAAAGCTAGTCAGAAACAATTATTTTTTTCTCTGGAAACACTTTTACAAACCCTTTTGCTAGGGCTGGTTTTTTGTGTTTTGTTTTTGGATTGTTTTTTTTTTTTCCTAAAGACTCGCTGTAAAAAAAAGGAGCTTTCACCAAACACAAAAACAATTTCAGTACAAACAGGAAAAATACCTTTTTGAGATTTTTTTTTTTTTTTAAGGAAAGTAGTACAGAAGAAAAGATAAATTATATCATTATAATTACATCTTCCACTGAAAAAAAGTTTCAGACACCTTATGGAGTAATGTGCAAGGCAGCGGTGGCGATGGAAGCCTGGGGCAGCTTGGCTGTTGTCAAACCATTATCTTTCCAGAACTGCTATTTCACATTTGATTGTAGGAATGTTACACTTGCTTAATATTCCTTGGGAGAAAAAACGCACCACAAACAGATTATTAGGGGGAAATAACTTCATATCTAAAAAGGTAATTGCAGAGATCTACAAAGCTACAAATATGGTATTAACCTCCTTCCTTGCGTTTTTTTCCCCCACTCAAATAACTCTCAGCTTTCACTTGTGTTTTCTGCAGCCATTAATGAAATCTTTCTTCCTACGGTACTGCCAAATGAGCTCTTTTATACACAGCAGCAAGGACAAATAATCCATCACCCGGCCCCTCTGAAATTCATGAAATACTCACCACCAGATAGTCTTCAATACAAAATGCTGACTTTAATTTTTTTCCTAACATAAGGCTATAGATGTAGATAGTGATACAAAGATTGAAATAATTCCTGTGGAACATTTGCTAAAGAGCTATTCTGTGAGAGGGAAAATCTCAGGAAACCCCAGGTCCCAAAACACAGGTTTATCAAAAGCCCCATCTTGTAATGGTTACCAGTCAAGCCAACTGGAGCAGGAGGGGATACATGAAATCAGGATACAGCTTCAGCCTGAGTTTCATGCCTGCACTCTGTACTCGCTGCTCTCCTTCTAGCATGAGCTTGCTTTAAGCTTGTACCATTAAAACACAGCAGCCTAAGGGAATGCCCAGAGCCAATATACAGATTCTCCTTACAATTTTGCAGGATCATACAGCAAAGATGTGCTTCCCATCTTTGCCTATAGGACCATTTATAAAATTGCCAGGATTATTCCTGTGCTTTTTTTTCTGGGAGTTTATTCTCCTCACGCAGAGGAAGTGAGCTGGAGAAGCCAGCCTCATGCAGTTCTTAAAATATTTGTGTTTCTAGAAGGGAGTGTGGCAGGGATTACACGTAATGACTCTGGGGAGGAGGAGGGAGAGGAGGGGATTTGCTCATACACATTATTTCCACACAACTCAACCTCACTCTCTGCAGCTGAAGTGGCATCACTGTGCCATGGGCACACCAGGTCTGAATAGCCAGAATTGTCCAATCATGCAACTGCACTCTCCCTTATCCAGTCATTTGGTACCTTGAGCCGCTGCATCTCATTTCCAGCAGGCCTGCGTAGAGAACTATTGTAGAGATCTGTTGTTGGTGTTTGACAGATGAATGTGAAAAAAAAAAAGACAAAACATTGTAGTAGTTCTGATCTGAGCCAAAATCCAAGTGCTTAGGGGACTTTCCTTGCCAAATCAATGAAAAAAACAAACAAACAAACTCTATTTTTTCCTTATTTCGGCTCAAAGACAACATCTCATTCAATTCAAAAGGAAATGTTCCCTTTTCATTTTCAGTAAGTTTAACAGAAACAAATGATGGGAATTAAAGACTAGAGGCATACATTGCTTTATTCAGCAGTGCAGTGTTAAAATACACAAAGCACAGAGGGGCAGCTTTCTCCATCTGATGGACTTTGAAATATTCAGGTTTCTCCATTTTAGATCTAGCCCCCTTCTATAGGAGGTTCTTATGTAAGTTAAGGTCAATCTTCACATTGCTCTGCTTCATACTACACATGCAATGCATGTAGCCAAGCTCTTTATAAACCCTGTACAAAAAGGATTTAAATATGTTTTAGAAAATGGAACAGCTCCAGCAGGAGGGAATAAAAGAGGTTTACTGCAGAAAATCTGGGGTAGGAATATAATTTCAGGCCTGGAGTTGACAGCTGGGTTAACATGGGTTTTACTTCGTCATCCTCCAGTTTAGGAATGTAGCTTCTTACTCCTTTAAAACAAAACAAAACAACAAATCCCCTAAAACCTAACCCAGACCCCTTTTTGGCTAGTCAGTGGCGAGCTTCAAGCTGTGTGAGAATCGGTGCTTCCTAAATCTAATTTCAAGCAGAGAATCCCTTAGAAAGGAAAAAAGAATTTCACTTTGCAGGACATGGCTTTCTTCATGATTATCAAGAAATCGTTTATTTACCAAAAACATTTCATTGAGCCTCATTCTGGGTTACATGCTTAGGTCTTTGAATTGGTGATGGCACTTTGAAGTGCCAGTACAGTCACCGCACGGTGCTACACTAAAACCCCGAAGTTCATCAGAGCCTCTTGACAGTATGCTGACACATCAAACAGTGGAAAAGCCTTTAAAAAAAAATAAAATAACACCCCCCCAAAACGCAGATCACCCAGTTAATAATTATAAGACTATACCGAATTCTTCCCAGTCTGTTTATCCCAAGATTTTTCATTATGCCTGAAAGAGTTTTTAGTCCAAATGATACATTTGATAAATGTGGGTTAGCTCATGTTCTAAAACTCCAATGAAAATCTCAGCCTTAGGGAAAGGGAACAGCAAAAAAACCCACCTTGGGAGCCTTCAGTAATATTAAGACTGGCATCCTGAGGCATTGAAAATGGCTGGGGAGCCAAGTAGTAGGAAGAGCAGCGTCTCAACCACAGCTCACCGGCATCAAAAGGCAAATTCAGAAAAAGTGAACTAAACACTGCTCAGTGTAGCAAGACTGCAAGGCTGGCTGGGAGCTGCTTTGTGTGGCCTCCAAGCCAGTCACCACAGACCCCAATGTATATAAACTTTCTCCATTTACGCTTCCTATACCAGAACGGGAGCCATCTGGGAGTGCCAGCTATATGAAAGGCAACTTGGCAGCACCAGCTGTGTGTCCCCCCCAAGCTCAGCACAGATCATCCTCTGCCCCTGAACATCTAGAGCAGGTAGAAGCTCTTTTCCCATTCTTTACATTGGTCTTCGGAAAACAATGAAATCCATTTCAGTTTTGCTTATAACTGTTTCATTTCCACATGCACCTTGAATACTGTGTTTGGTTTTCAGCCCCTCACTATAAGAAGGACATTGAGGTGCTGGAGAGAGTTCAGAGAAGGGCAATGAAGCTGGTGAGGGGTCTGGAGCACAAGTCTGATGAGGAGCAGCTGATGGAACTGGGGCTGTTTAACCTGGAGAAAAGAAGGCTGAGGGGAGACCTTATCACTGTCTACAACTACCTGACAGGAGGTTGTAGCATGGAGGGTGTTGGTCTCTTCTCCCAAGTAGCAAGTGATAGGATGAGAGGAAATGGCCTCAAGTTGCAGCAGGGAAGGTTTAGATTGGATATGAGGAAAATTTTTTTCACAGAAAAGGTTGTCAGACGTTGGAACAGGCTGCCCAGGGAAGTGGTTGAATCGCCATCCCTGGAGGTGTTTAAAAGATGCATACATGAGGTGCTTAGGGACATGGCTTAGTGCCAGAGTTAGGTTATGGTTGGACTCAGTGATCTTGAGAGTCTATTCCAATTAAAATGATTCTATGATTGTCACTGTTCCCTGGGAATGTGGCTCTCATCATGGCACTTTGTTCTCTAGTGACTTTTTTGTCTGGAACTGAAAAAATAGTAATAATTACAGAAAAGGGTCTGCTATGCTATTGCGAATAAACGAAGCCCCTTTAAAAAGACCTGTTGGCAAAAATGAAATAAAGGTATCATCTACCATATTGTCCACACGCCACACTCTCCAAATGTGTTGTATCCAACCTGCAGTATGAGCTTTCTGTAAAAGAGAGATTTTACCATGACCAGATCTGGGCACATTAAATAATGTAATTCTTAAAATTTGGTTTCGGCACTCTGCGTCTTTAAATCTCTGGGGCTATGACAAAAGGAGATATGCATGAGAAACTTCAATGAAAACCTGAATGTTCTTTTTTTGTTTTTCCCATACGAATTAAATTAAAAGTCATTAAGCATGGGTTTTGCATACACAGATATACAGCAAGATGCTGAGCTATGTTGTAAGTGTGTACACAATTGCTGTATGGGGAGTAATTGGATCAATGAAAGCAGTTTGCAGTACCCAGCCAGCATATGCAACAACACTGGCTGAATTTTGAGAATGAAAGGTGAATGACCGGGAATGCCAGGCCCATGACCCACGTAGGTGGAGCAGCACGAGCTTCAAGCTGTGCGAGAATCAGTGCTTCCCAAATCTAATTTCAAGCAGAGAATTCCTTAGAAAGGAAAAGAGAATTTCATTTTGCAGGATTCAAGTAGTCCCTGAGCTCCTTACTGATACTGGCAAGAAGGCTGAAATATTGCCAGTAGATTTTTAGCTTGGTTTCTAAGGAAACAAGGCCTTTGTAAGTGCACAGGAGTGCCTGTGTCCATGTGTGTGCATATGTTAGCCTCTCAGATGCCCTTCACCTCCAACAGTTGTTGAGCTCACTGGCTGGTTTCAAACCAACTTTGCTGAAGGTAGTGAAGGTACATTATTCTTACAAGTGTTGTGAAAACAGGTGATCTCACAGAAGCTCTGATGTTCGTTCTGCCACTGACAGAAAGGCTAACAAACCCACTCTTTCCAGACTTTAAGGAATTCAGGATACCGGATGCTGTATTTCATTATTTCCACAGACCACAGATCTGGTTGTTTCACCTTGTAGAAGCATTGCCCAACAACCACTGGAGTAAACCCCATCAAAAGCAGGTGACCCTTCCAACAGCCGCTGAACACAGACCCACACTGGATGCAAAGTGATTGTGGCAAAGGGATCGCAGACATGAACCCAGCAGAGCCGTGCCTTGCCTAATGCATCTGGTTTCACAAGGATCAGGGGGGGCTGAGGATGCATTTGAGTCCCAGCTGAGTGGGCTTTGGGCTGTTGGACTCTCTCATCTGGGAGCATGTGGATTATTTGGCCAAAGTCCCCTGACTTGGTTGCTTTTATTGTTTCTTTTCATCTCCATGCTGACTCTGCTCTCTAAATGTATCCAGAGAGTGTTTCTGGGAGGGAGGGAATCGAGGGCACCAATGAAGCGGAGATGTGCTTAATGCAGACACCATTAATAAATCACTGATAGTTAAGATATAGATTGGGTGATGGGTGGCAGATGGGAAGGAGGAATGTCAAATTGCTTTTCTCATATAGATTATTGGATTAACAAGGAAGCAGCGGGCATGTGGCAAACCGGTGTAACAAATTACTATCATAAAAAAAAAAATGGAGCTCATCACAGGCTGGTAATAATGCCATGTCGACCATTAGCTCTCTGGAGAGGTACTTAGAGCACAACATCCGTCTTCTGGAAAAGAGACGGCCACTGGAACACCAGAGTGAAAGAGGCCCTCATCTACTTCTCTTTCCCCCTCCTCCTTCCTCTGACTTCAGGGCTCATGCTGTTGGAGCAGGGTGGTCAACAGCAGCTGTAATGAATCATAGCCATAGTTTTAATAAGTGCTGCTAATTATTCCCCTCTGCCTCTGACCAGGCTTCTGCTCTCCTCTGCACCAGCACAGACAATATTGGTGAGCAACAAACTGGCAGACTGACTCTGCAGTTGGGTCCCAATCCTGCTCCATCTGAAGTTGGTGGCAAAAATCCCATTTGCTTTAAACGGAAACAGATCAAGTCTTAATTCTCCTGCTGTTCCAGCTGTCAAATGCATCTGCCTACCTACATTGCAAGAGTTACATACTACTGTTGTGCTGCAAATAATGCCTCCTGATACATGCTTAGTGCATCAAAATAAGCCTCAAGTTGGCTTTAGTCCCTCTGTCAGAGTCCCCATTGCCTCCTATCAGGAACTAGCTATGCCTGTATGCAGGGAGCCAACACAGCAGGGGAACAGCAGACTACAGGTGTTATGGGGAAAATATGTATATCTTCTAAAATGAATAAATTAAGTGACAGTGCAGCTGTGAAAATACTATGCAGAGAAAAGAATGAATGAATAGCATAGCATAACATAGCATAGCATAGCTCAGTTACCTAGTTTGGTCACTGGTTTGTTATTTATGCATTCAGTCACTTGGTCCCACAAATTTCCTATTCAAATTAGGCTAGGTAAAATCATGTCTTTCTTCTATCCCCTGAGCATGTTTCCATGTTCAGTTTTTTAGTCACCCTGCCTTGATGTGAAGGAGGCTCACATTAAAACCCTGCAGTTGCCCCAGCCCAGCAGAGCTCTTGAGTCCCTGGCTCCTCATACAGGCTCCCTCCAAACAGTGCAGTCAGTGCTTGTGGGGGAAAAAAAACCAAAACACAACAACAGACAAAAACACAACAACAAAGAAAAACCAGAAGTGGATGTCCAAACACTGAGTATTTTTCTTAGCCTTAAAACATGCTAGAAGTACAGAGCTGGCACAGTAAGGCAGGTAAGCGCCTTTCTTGTGCGAGCAGGGAGGGCTGTTGCAGCCGAAGCCCAATGCTGATCCATGCTGAGCACTCGCTGTCCATGAGGCTGGAAAGCTTTTCTGAGAGAGGACAGCTGCCCAGATCACAGACAGCAAGGTGTGCCTGGGCTGCTGCAAAGCAGAGCCCACCTTGTGCATGAAGTCATAGGTAAGCATGTAATCAAACATGGTATTTTTGTGTCTATGTGCTACAAAGGCTAGCAAAGGTTGCACTGGTAATATTTAACTTGGAGGTGCTTCTCTCTTAACCTTTTGCTCCTTTTGATTCATGTGTCCAACAAACCAGAGTTTTAGAGGAGCAGATCCCCTCCTGTGTCATCCTCTGATTCCTCAGTCCCACACCCAGCTCCTGCATTAGCCTCTCTCCAATCCCATCCCTGGGTCTCCATCTTCACCTCTTCATCCTGATCTGATCTCAGCCTCCCCTTCCTGTCCTCTCCCCCATGAAGCTCCCTGAAAGGTCCCTGTCCTTTGGTCTCCACTCCGTTTGTTCCACTTCTCCTGTGAGCCAGGCCCTTTCCTCAGCCAGTCAGGCTCCCTAAAAGCCTTGTAATTTCATTCAGCTGCTAAACCTTCAGCTCCAGGCTGATTTTGGCCAGAAGCCTTGAGGAGTAGGATGCAGAAGGGCCAGAGAAAGAAACACCAGGATGTTTGAAGAGAGTGTTTTTCTGGTTTCAGTGGTCAACCTCCACATCAGAAAAACCACTGGTGCTCTTGGTCCTCAAAGAGCGTTTTATTGAAGAGGCCAATGACAAACCAAGCTATGGAGACTGGGACGTCACAGGCAGACCGGCAAAGGCATCAAGTGCCTTGATCGTGCCCCCGCAAATCCCCCACCAGACCTGTGATCAATCAGCTTCTGCTTCCAGCGTTGTTATCTAGCACTTCCTGCATGCACAAAATTAAAACCCCACTGAAGATGAGGTGTATGTGCCCATGTGTGTTCCTCTATGTGCACATTTGTCAGTGCACTAACGTCTCAGGCCGGGCTAGGACTGTCATTCCAGCCATGCCACAACCTACCACAGGCGCCAAGGGTTACAGCTTTCCATGGAAACTCTAATCCCTGTGAAATGGCATCTTAGTTTGTTTTTGTTTTTCAAGAAAGAGATAAAAAAAAAAAAGCTGAGAGATCGCAAAGCTAGATAAAAAGCTTTAAGATGGCAAGAACACCAACATCTAGTCACACAGACTGCCCCTATCTTTACTCTCCAAAACAGTCAAGCTGGCTGGGTTTGCTTCTGAAGACACGAGTTATTTACGTCTTTCACCCGCTCCGTGTCCACACATACGTTGTCTGTTGTCTCTCCTTTGTCAGTTAAAAAAAAAAGACAAAAATGGACAGCAATTTAATCACCTACACATCTTTCCCAATATAGTTTATCCTGGACAGAGGAACAGCAATGTTCAAAGTGATTTAAATGTACAGTGGAGAAGCTGTGTGTCCATTATATACTTAAGGGAAAAAATAGCAACAACACCCACTGATTATGAAGACAGTATTATAACTCTACATATACTACTATGTAGAATGGATTCAGGAATGACAGTATCATGATATACCAGTTGAGTATTCATTTCCTGGCTAATCTATAGCTTAGATCGTTGCTCACTAGGCTTACAAAGCACAGCTCTGGCCTGGCTCTCTGTGCTGTAATAACAAAGTTAGAGAGTGCTAAATCTAACCCATTTCCATGCAGTGTCTCACTGCCTTTATTGTGGTATTGGAGCCACAACCTCAGGGAGGGCTGGAATAACAAACCCTTGATTTCCATTTTCTTGTCCAGTGCATCCGTGTAGAGCTTCACATCCAGTCCATCCACTAGCTGCACATCTGCAATGGACTGGGCACTTTCAGTTCCCTGTCTTAAGGGACAGACTTGCCGCCACTGTGATGTCACCAGCTGTTACCCAGCACAGTGGTGACATCATGCTAGGTGCTTTCATCAACAAACATGAAGCTGCCACATGAGCTGATCAAGAGCTGAAGTGCTAAACTGTGCCTGATTTAAAGGAAAAAAACAAAACAAACCTACACAAGAAACAAAAACAAACCAACCAACCAATCAAAAAACCCCCACAAATTACCAGACCCAGAATATACCCCCTTTTTGTCATCTGCAGGAAACATGGTTATTTCAGCAGATTATTTCATCTCCTGAGATGCAAAGAGAGTACGACACACAGCATGTGAATGATAGGAGAAAAGAATGAGAAGAAGATGAGCATGGGTGCAGACTTGGGAACAAAAGGCTGGGGAGCAGCCCCATGGAAAGAGATCTGGGGGCTTGGATTGATGGCAAGTTGAGCCCACAGTATCCCTGGCAGCCAAGAGGGCCACCCGTGTCCTGGGGTGCATCCAGCACAGCATTGCCAGCCGGGCAAGGGAGGTGATTGTCCCGCTCTGCTCTGCACTGGTGCGGCCTCACCTGGAGCACTGGGTGCAGCTCTGGGTGCCATGGGATAAAAAGGATATAAAGGTCCTGGAAAATGTCCAGAAAAGGGCTATGAAAATAGTGAAAGGCCTAGAGGGCAAGACTTTGGAGACACAGCTGAGGTACTCGGCTTGTTCATTTTGGAGAAGAGAAAGCTGAGGGGTGATCTCATCCCAGTCTACAACTTCCTTATGGGAGATAGGAGAGGGGGAGTCCCTGATCTCCTTTCCCTGGTGACCAGCAACAGGACACGAGTAAATGGAATGAAGCTGTGTCAGAGCAAGTTCAGATTGGACATTAGGAAAAGGTTCGTCACTGAGAGGGTGGTTGGTAACTGGAACAGGCTTCTGAGGGAAGTGGTCAGGGGACCAAGCCTGTCAGAGTTCATGAAGCATCTGGACAATGCTCTTAGTCATATAGTTTAATTTTAAGTAGTTCTGCAAGGAGCACAGAGTTGGACTTGATGATCCTTATGGATCTCTTCTAATTTGAGATATTCTATGATTCTGATTTGTGTTTCCCATGAGATACTGATCCTATGCAGGGGGACACATAGAACAAAGCTGATGAAATTAAAGCTGTGGGCTGGAGGGAGATAGACTTGACCCAGCCTTTTCTGCCTTTTTTTTTTTTTTTCCCAAGACAAAATGAAGCCTTTTGCTGCTGAAAATCCTCACTGTAGTAAACACCCATTTTTTGACTGAAGAATATTTTTATCCAGACTATATGAGTGTATTTACTCTAAGGCCACCTTGTCAATGAGGAAATGCTCCTGTTTCAGTGCCTTAAATCAAAGAGTGTCTGCATAGCATATGGACTCCTGAGTTACAGACCAGTGCAAAATGGTCCATTTATGACACAGAACAGCAGACATTACAGGGGAAACAGCAAGGGCGACTGCAAACATTTTATTAGTGAGACTGAATAAAATGTGTCTATCAGGCCACTGAGGTCCATATAAAAATATGAAATTGTGCCAAGTGTGTAAGGATTCTGTCTTCTAATACACTGGTAAGGTTAAAATAAAGATTTTAACAGCAGCATCCAAAGAAAAAAAAAAATAATCCCAACTTCTCTAAGCATCCTTTAGAGGCTGTTTGTCCCTCTATGGACCATGGGCTGTCCTTGCCCTCTCAGACCACTGGGCCAGGTGGCTCCAGACCAGATGGTCTTCTCCACACCTGTTAAAAGTCTCTATCTGTGCTGGGTGCACCTGCAGGATTTAAAGCATATAGGTCTTTGTGCAGACAGCTAATCTCTTGAATTTTATCCGTTAATTAACTAGATGCCAACTGTAGAGTACAGGTGTTTGGCAGTTTCATGAGACACACACCACAGAGTCGGCAGCTGCCATTATATTACCTGAAAGTGCCAAATGTTCCTCACTTGTAGCCCGGCACAGAGGATTGTACTGGGGATGACTCAAATGCTGTGACTGTCTGTACTGCAATGAGGTTTTGCTCAGCCTTAGCGGTGGAGGAGGCCTCCACAGCTCAGACTATGAGCCCCAGCAGATCTAACCATTGGGTTTAGGACGTTGCAGTCCCACCTTTGTTTCTGCCTGAGGTCTGACATGGCAGCAGGGATGCCCCATGACACTTGTGTCAGTGTCTCTGCTCCAGTGATGCTGGTGAGCCCAGGGAAAAGCAGTCAGGAAAGCAGGCTGACTAGCAGCATGTGGAAGCAGCAGAGGTCACAGACCCCAACTGCCACTGTCCCAAAGTCAGGGGCGCATCACATGGTTTGTGGTATGGTGGGGAGAGAGAGGAGGAAGATCATTCATTCTCCATGGACTAATGCAAAGACCTTCAAAACAACACAGCATCCCCACACTTCATCCCCAGCCCTGCCAGGCCACACATTCAAAGCAGGTTTTTGGCAGCCCATGAAAATGGGACAGATGAGAATGTATCTGAATGACACAGCTCTGGTAGCTTCATGTCCAGAAACTGGGCAGCCAGGATTGGCTTCATGTTAAAAAAATGCTCAGGTTTTAACAGAAGAAGCCTCCATTCTCTGAGTGCAGCTCTCCCTTTCCCCGTCTGTCTCACCTACCTTGGTTTTGTCTATGGTGGGGGTTCTGGTCTGCAGACAGGAGGTGGCTGCTTGGGACTGCAAACTGGATGTAGTTCTGGATCCATTTCCACTGCTATGTCCTAGGCCACCACTTATCTCCTAGTCACAGCTTTAAGAGGAATGATCTTAAACATGGTGTAACAGAGATTATTGGAGATGCCCATTGCCCTGCTGTGAGCATAAGACAGCTATGGCCACAGCTGAGAAGAGGCAGTGGTGAGACCCTCAGAGGATACTCGATGGGCATCCAGGCTTGATCTTTCAAGAGAGGCTTAAGAAAATAATGCATCCAGCTCCCATAAAGCTCCTCTGAAAACCCATACCTCCTAGCAGTGATGAGATCTAGCATGCACCCACCAAGTTTGTCTGCAGGAGGCTACGGAGTGCCTGGTGCAGGTACAGTGCTGACAGAACAGCAGGCTTCCCTGGAGAGGCCACTAGAACTGTGAATAGACAGCAAGGTCTCCTTCCCCCTCACCCCTCCAACTGATTAGCGTGCTCAAGAAAGGTCTTGCATGTGCAAGATATCTGTAAGGCCTGCTGCCAGCTTTTTGCCAAAGCACTGATTTTTCGTGATGTGACTTACTGCTTTCTTCTAGTAATTATTGATAATGCTCTTGGATGAATTACAGACATTTAAAAATGAATCAGATTGTATGTGCATCTGTCTCTCCTGTCCCCTTTCTTTTTCTCCACCACAGGATCTATGGCTTTGAAATGTTGATACATATTCATTACAGCTTCTACAACTTGAAAGGCATAGCTAAAGGGAGAGCTCAGATCAACAAGAATGTGAAAGCAGCAATGAAAGGATACATGGCTGTAAGCACAGTGAGTAAGCAGCATTTGAGCAGTTAGCTCAGGGAACAAGGTATCAGGAGATCTGAATCCTGGACCTGGTTCTGCCAATATCTTTGATGGCTGTGGACAAGACTTTGTGGTTCGGCTCCCTCAGCCAAGGCATTGACGCAGCAATGCTTACCAACACTCTAAAGCATCATGCTACATAAATGCAATCTCAAACTGATAGCAAGTGACTCCAGCTATTACCTTTCTGTCATTTGCAGTTATCATAATGATGAATTCTTTGGGGGAAAAAAAAAAAAAGCCCTAAGCAGATACCAAAACCATAGATGAAAGCATCCTCTGCTCATAGCGTTCAGTGGCATGTGATGCACCTGGGCTTTTGCACAGTCTTGTGTGCACATGCACACACTTGCACACATGCTGTGTGCTGACATGGAGACAAGTTTTATTCTGTCTTGAAGAATTTCCAATCCAAAAGTTAAAACAACGCAGAAAAAGAAACTGTGGAGAGATCTTCCATATCTGTTCCTGTAGGCAGGGATGTGGTGAGAAAATGCAGATGAAAGATGAGCTTGTGTTTCTCAGGGTCATCGCAACAGTGCAGGTGTGAAGAGAGAAGCAAACTGTCTTTGTGCCAGTGGGGTGGCACAGTGTCAACATTCTCATCTGGCTTTTTACTCCTTTTGCGCTGCAGCTCCTTCTGTGCTTTTCTTTGATGTGAAGTTGTGTCTAGCACCAGAAGGCATTCGGCTAGTGATCTCCATTTAGAGCAAGACAGAAAAACACATTGGGTAGAAATTCAATCATTAACCTTGGAAAATCCTTCCTAACCGAATTTTAATCAGAACTACTGAGAAATTTTGGTTTTAGCAAGCTGGCACTTTTTCGATAAAATCAATGCAGCTGAAAAATTCCCAGGCAGGCCTGGCTGTGACATCTGAGCAGTTCTGCCTCTCCCTGGCACAGCTTCAGAATGCAAAACTCTTGCATTTGGGACATCTTCAAGCTCTTATGTGAAAGCACATTCACCTGTTAAAACCCTGCCTAGACTAGTCATTTAGTGCCTTTCCAATCAAGATACCACCTGCAATTTCTCTCTTTCTTCCTGAGAATCTCTTTACGCTTGTGCTAAATATGAGGCTAGTGAAAAGTTTCAAATTAACAGCAGCGAGCTCAATACAGAGCAGGCCGAGTACTAGCAATGCTCAAGTAAGCTTTTTTCTTACAGCTCCTGACGCTAATATGTCTCAGATATTATCCCCAGAGACGAGAGACTAGCTTGCAGCATGTTCACTTGCTAGCCTCTCTGCCCGGCTTGCCAGCGAAAGAGGGAGACAGTTTCCAGAAGTGGTGGTATTTCTGACCTTCACTGATCGAGTAGGAACTGGACTGGGACTAAGTTCATTTCCTATCGGCTGACAGCCAGTCAGCACATGATAGAAACTTGCACTCCCTGCTGATGTGGGCTGGATTCATATTGGCAAACTCCACATGAAAAGGCTGTCTAACCCATTACTAAACTGTTAATGCCAAGACAATTCCCCGTCTCCTATGAAGATTCATTTTACAGTCTTTATGATGAACAGCCCTTGATATAAAATAGTCAGGGATAAAAAGCTACAAAAAAAAAAAAAAGCATATACAGGATGAAAGCATAGCTCTTTGTTTCTTGATGCACAAAGATTCATCTCTGAACTCTGGAAATATGCAGGCTGGATAATGGATGCCATTAAATTTACAAAGGAGTCCTTCTTTTGACACCTACACATAGGTCACATCTGGAACATAGGCTCTAACCATCACGTGCAAAGAGGGATGTGAAGCAGGTTTCCAGGAACCCTGACCAGCTGCAGTCCTCAGGGGTGCTCTGTGAAGAAGAGTGGAGTTGGGACTTGTTCTAGTTGAAGCGAGAGCCCCTCCTTCCCCTAGTGCACCCAGAAGGGAGGTCATGTAAGGAACAATTCTCAGACAAGCAAACTATCTTACAGAATAGCGCCTGGGATGAGCACTTTGCTGATCTGATCCATGGTAAAGCACAGGGTATGAAATAATACTCTGACTCACCTTACGATAAGTCCCCAGCAAGCCTGAGGGAGGACATTGTGGGAAACTCAATAAACCCATCACACAGCAGAAATCATGTGTCAACCCCCAGCTCTGCTTTTTTCTAGGTTTCTTTTAGGGTTTTTTTCTCTGCCCTTGCTCTGCAGCTCCTTCTTCCCTGGGCAGAAATTGCAAGGTCTGCTCACTAACATAAACCAGGCAGAAGGCATAGGCCAGACACTCGGCAGTGTAAGCCACCTTAATACCACAGGGCAATGGTTCTGCCCCGGTTTTACACTGGAAGAGAGCATGACCCAAGTGCGGTGTTAGGTAAACTGTGAAATTTGCTGATTAATTTACTCATACTCGACCCTGAAGTGAGCATTTAAGGGCTACTCCTGAAGCTGTTCAGGTGACAGCAGCTAGAGTAAAGGAACACTGGCTTGGAGAATCAACCCTGCTACCTAACTGATGGGATGCCGCAGGGCAACACCACCTTGGTTTCCCCGACACCAGGCACAGAACGTGTATTTAGGCATCCTTTCCCGACTAACCATGCCCCAGGTGTTATTACAGACCCTCCTTATTGAGGTCACGCCTGTGGCAGCTGGTGCTCCTTCATAAACCTTCACAAGTAAATCAGTTGCTTTGACTTACAGTGGCAAGATAGTTCTGTTTGATGACAGACTGCTTTAATGTGGCTTTTATCAGCGCCTTTCTCCCAAGATAAGGAGACTGTGAGAAAGATATCAGCAGTGGTTTAAGGTGAGCTGGATGCTGCTGTTCTAAATTAATAGCCGGACAGCCTCCATTCACATCTCCTGGTGCAAGGCACCAGAGGAGGCGTAGCCATAAGGCCTGTAGTGCTCATGACAACAGTGTGTATGCTTCTTACTATCCACTCTATTGTGTCCACCAAGTTATTTTCTAAGGGTAGGTTTGACTCCAAGTGGGCTGCATATTCCCTTCTGATAACAGGCTACCTGATCTCATAATGCCTGTGTCTATCATTTCTGAGGCCCACACCACTTGGGAAAACAAATCACAACCTGGAACATGAAGAGTAGAAGGAAGCATAATGCTGGAATTGGTTCAACCAGCGAGACATGAAAGGACTGAACTTTGAGAATAGCTGTGTCTCTAAAAAGACAAGAAGAGACTCCTGTGGATTCGCACAGGAGATCACAACTGAGTGACATGCCAAGCACTAGAGCTGCAGTAGACCATTGCTGTAGACAATGAGTTTCCAGGTCCTGACAGGCCAGTGTGGTACAGACCAAGGCAGATCCAGACCCCACAGAGGGCAGGGCAGGGTACCAAAAGACTTAATTCAGACTTAAAAACCTATGTGGGTCCTTGCTGATATTGGGGGAGGTGGGAACAATAAGGATGGAGGAGTGAACTCCAGGCCACTAGGAACAGGGTTAGTAAATACAGGCTAGTGGTTAAAGGAGCTAGTTATTATGGGTGCTGTGATAACGTATTGCTGTGGGCAATGGGAAGCAGTGAAATAAATCTATCTGAAAGGAGTTCATTGCCCATGCTAGAGTGCATGAAATATGCCAGATCCTGGGTCTGTGCTGCTGGCTGCTTTCCCAAACCAGTGCACAACAAGGCAAGAGGGAAATTACAAATCTATTTCCCTGAGATTCTGGCAAGGGGAGACAAAATGGACACCTATTTTTCCTCAGAAGGGAGAGTCCAGCATGTATTTTTTTTTAACCCATTCAATAAGCCACAGCACCAGAAAAGATAGCACTTTTCTCCCTTGGACAATATATTTTCTTTCTTGCATTGCCTGCTTCTGGCAGGCTGGCTCAGACTCAAACCTGAGCTGAGGGACCGAATCCTCCACTGCTTCTTCTTGATATCACCTCATTTCAGCTGTGCAAGAGGCAGACAGGAGGTATCTGATCTTGAGCTGCCTTCTGCTAAAGAAGATGGGTGATGTCCCTCAGTTCATGGTCAGGTGCCCACACACTGTCACCACCCCCAGCTTCAGGCAGCAAGTGCTGTACTTCCAAAGTGCTAAAAGATGACTCCAGAGTCTTCTGCAGGTCCTTCCTTCCATTTTGTTCATTAATGTCCATTGTCCCTGCAATCACAGCTACCTGAGGGAGATGAGTCTTCCTGGTTGTTTCAAACTTCAGTGTGATATATGAGGGAGCCTTTAAGCTGTGCCCACAGCTCTTCATCTTCATAATCCAAGATGGGTCCCCTTCCTTTTCTTGTCTGGGCAGGATCAGAAAGCTAAGATGTTATCGCTATCTTTAATTCATCCATACATGTAATAGCTGTTTCTCTGAATTGCTAACACAGTATCAGCTCTCATTATACTGAAGAGAAAGTAGAGAGATTCATTCCTATTCTCAATTTTAAAATCAGAAGCAATGAACTCTCATATTGACTGGCTTTGGGTGAGAAAGTCATTGACAAAGAAGCAGAAGAGTATGACTGTATCTATTTATCTATCCACCTATCTGTCTATGTATCTATCTATCTAATGTGTGTGTGTGTGTGTGTACACACATAGATTGCCTCTGAAAAATAAAATCCTTCTGTATGATAATTTTTCTTTTTGAGTTTCCAAGACAACAGTGGTTTCACTCAGTGCTGTCCCCATATAACTCCCTGATCCCCTTCTCTTCAGAGACAGCTTCATGGTTTGTAAGTGCACTATTTTTTTCTCAGTTTTTATAGATTTTTCATATGCTTCTAATCACTGACACTGAATAGTCTTACCCCAGGAATCAGTGAATACCAGCACACAGAGAAGTTAGCCCAGAACAAGCTATGGTATGACCTTGCAGAGACGATCAGCAGCTCTGGTGTAATGACCCCACAGGTACATTCTTTCTCCATGTTGCATGTGGAGCCACTTATCCCATCTACTTTGTCAAATAAACTACCTCACTTGGCTGTGGGGTAAAAGTCTGTCCATGGGCAGGTACTGTGCTCTCATGCTGTAAACATCACACCTTAACCTGGGATACCTTTTATCTGGGATAACTTGTTCTGCATCTGTATCCAAAAGCATTGAAGAGGTATGAACTCTCCTCATTAAATTTGTACTGGAAGGTGTCTCAATAACAGATAGCAACAGATGTAGATAGCAACACATAGTAGGATTTAACAGAATTTTTCCTAGACTGGCACAATTGCTCAGTAGATGTCATTTTTGCATAGGAAGCTACCAGCAGACATCTGACTTAATTTAGCCACTGCAGTTTGCAGTTTCCTGGTAACACAGCTGTGCAAGGGAAGTCTGCAAAAGCCATACAGCAGTGCCTACATCCTTCCCCACTTTTCACTGGGTACAGGTCCTTCTGGTGTCTGAAGTGCTCACCTGGTGTGAAACAGAAGCCCAAGGGCTTGTTTGGTTACCCATTTCTTGGGAAGGTTGTTCTCCTGCTGCTGGGATCTCACCTGTGGGAACACTTTCCTAATTTTCAAATTATGTTCTTCACTATTGTTCCCTTAATTTCCACTGTGAGCATCAGTCCAGCTCCTTTCTTTCTCAGCTGAAAATGCAGATCATTTACGAGTTCCACCACCATCTCCTCCCATATATCTCCTTTTCTCTCCTGCAGCAAATGTTGCCATGAAAAATCTTGATCCATAGGATTCAGGAAACTGCAGCAGGATACGCCAGGAAATCAGGGACAAAACATCTCTAAATACTGGTAAGAAGTTATGGCTCAGATTATGATTTGAAGGAGGCTTCTTCTCTACCTTTACTAGAAGCTCTCATTCCTCATCAGTCCAGAATATCAAACTCACTCCCTATCCAATGGGACATATGAGTGCTGGTGGGTTATAAGCAAGTGCTTTTGAAAGCAGCCAGGTTCCTGGGATGTTACAAGAAAGCAAAAGAACAAAATTGAATAGCTGCATGTTCTGTGAAGAAGCTGTTAATCAGACATTCCTGCTTATCTATTTTTCAGGCTTTATTTTCCTGCTCTTTGAAAGAAGCTTATATTAAGCAGAAAAAAAGACTCCGGCCCCACTCACGTTTAGAGCAGCTTTGATTTTGTGCATTCAGAAAACTGTCGAAGTTTTCTAGGGGCATGTGCAGCTCTGAGAAATCCCCTTCGAAATGAAGTCTTCCCCCCCAGAAAGTTGGACAAAATGTTCATATTTAGTATTGAGGAAAACTGAACAAACATAGAGGTGTTCAAAAACGTTGTCTAAGGGTTATGTATAGCTGCAGAGGTGGAAGTGTGGCATGCCACACGGCTAGACATTGCTCTGCTCATTGACTTGCTGTGGGATATAGGGTAAAGTGTCTCAGTGTCCCCATCCATGAAATGTACACAAAAAGTGACAGGAAACCTGGCAGAATTCATTCATATTTTTGAAATCCATTGAGATCTTCTGCAGGAATTGTTACAGAATCACAGAATCACAGATTCTGTGACTCATATTGAGATCTTCTGCAGGAATTGTTACAAAGGGACAAAATATTTTTATCTATTTCATACTGTTTCAGGGGAGTAGAAATAGTGAGAAAGTGAAGAGAACACATCTATTGAGATGTCTGGATTTCAATCCAGTCTTGAACTTGGTACACATAGCTTTGATTTTACAGTCATTGACTTGTGAATTTAAGAACTATTTGGCAATGTGTGTTGCCTTTAGGATTCAGGGACAACAAGGTTCTGGAACACAACGCATGCACACAAAGATGCCTCTTTCAGTCAGGCACCTCAATTATGTCAGAGAATTTTATTCCAGATTTTTATTCTACAGAAAACCACTCTGGAAACCTCCATCACCTTGAGAGTTCCTTGATCTTTTAGTACAATAAGCAGGTTATTACAGCTATCCGCTCTTCCTGCAGAACAGCAAACAATCAGAACGGCCAAGAAGCATGTGTGTACCCCTTCAGTTCCCAGGAGTGCTGTATGCAAAGCTAACACCAAAATAGCTTTGTCTACAGGAGCATGCCTTAGAATCGCACATCACAAATGTGTGCCTTAAGTCTGACTGTGCGTATTTATTAAGTATAGGCAATCAAATACAAAGAAAAAGGTAAATAATAGCATATAAAAGTGAAATAAATAACGAAAATTCTATGACTAGTAGAGGAAAAAAAGCCTTAATCTGCAGCAGTGGTGCACAGCATAGACCAACTGAAGCAAAACTGCTATGTGGGAGCAGTTCTCACCTCCTTTGCCAGTCTTGACTTGAAGGGGGGTAGCAGAGGAGACCAGGACAGCTTGATTCTCACCTTCTGACAAACAGCATGACAATAGCTATTTGCCTGAAATGCAAAGCTGTGTATGAAAAGTTCCTTTCCAAAGAGGGCAAAACCCAATCTGAAGACACTCCTCCTAAGAACACAAGTTCTGATGGCTTTCTGTGGCCACACGACTTTATGGGGAGCATCAAGATTTATGCAGCTTTGGCCTTATGTGAACAAAGAGTCAGTTGTCAAGTGTCAGGCTCAAATTGTAAGAGAGCTAGAGATTTTTATGTTGTTCTGTAAGGCACTTTTTAGAGATCAATAGCAGATTAAACTGCCCTATAGATATCAACAGTGACAGATTTTAGCTGGATTTTGTCTAATCACACTTCAGAAGAGAGTCAGGCACAACCTAAGTCTTCTGTCAGTTCTGTTCACACCTGACTGTCACTAACAAGTGCAAAGGTCTTTACTGACACTATCAGCCAAGGGAAGAAACAATGCAAAGTGCAAAATGGCTCACGGTGAGTCATTTGCAGCTCCATGTGCAACTGGCAACCTCAAGAAGGAAGCATGTGCTTGTTGTGTGATCCTGAATTTACTACTATGAATTAACATCTTTTTTTCCCTGTTCTTGCAATGGCTCTCTAAGGGATTTACAATGTCATGTGAAGACCCCTTTTATAAACTGCTGCCTGTAATAGCAGACACAATGAAAATTACCAAAGACTAGCTATGTTCTGGCTCAGAATTTTAATGCTTTTTAAATGCAGGATTTTATTTGGGAGCAGACTTTTGCAGTCCCTGTTTAGAAATCTGAGTTGGAGTTTCACCCAAATAAACGAAACAACGTCAACTTTTATGCTAAGCATCAGATTGTGCCAGCGTTTTGAACTAAAGGTCAGCTATCCTGGCCTACATCGAAGGTCTGTCTAGGACCAGGAGTCTGTCCAGCAGTCACTGAAAGGCAATACTTGGAGAGTGTTTGTTCTTAAGAGACAAAATATCAAATGTATATCTAGAACACACAGAAAACCCTGATAACAACCTCTAGCAGACTCCAATTGGAATTTCCTGAGCCATTGATGATATCTTTATAACCCTTGGTAGGTTCCCATTCAGTAAACTAATCCAGACCCCTCTGAAGCACATGTAAGCAAGCATATGGCATCCACAACATCTGCAGTAAAGATCTCCACACCTAAACCACGTTTGAAGAGCTACATCCTTTTAATGGCTCTGTTTCAACTGCTAGTTTAATTCAGTGTCCACTGCTTCTCCAACCAGTGAGCAACCATTCTCCATACCACTTGTGAGAAATCAGAAAGGGCCCTGACTCACCCCTGGGCACAGCTCTCCCAGGAGGTGCAGAAAGTCCCTAAACAGCCCACACTCATCCCAAACTCAGGAGCTGACTTAAGCTCTGAATCAAATCCAGGCCCAAGAGGTGTGGACATTATGAAATGGTAGAGTCAGGATACACTTCAAGATATCTGGGTCCTCATTGCTGGACTAGCTCATTGCAATTATTGACTGTCCTTGTGGATTGACACCTGTTTTTTTTAACCCACTTTGGCACCCTACCCACCCCCCTTTGCCCTGTGCCTGCTTTCAGCTCCAGCATGCTCTTCATTTGTGCTAAGCGGTGTCCACACAGAGCCAAGGAGGGAGGGTGTACCAGGGAGGAATGTTACTGAACAAGAAAAGACAGGGCAAGCAGGACACATCCCATGTCAGTAAATAACAAGAAGAAAGGTGCAAATGCTTCAGCCAGCTCTGAGACCGAGTAAGCTGAGCGAAGGGCTGAGTGGTGAGCATCTTTCTCCACCTCTATTCACAGAGCAGCCCAACAGGATCCAGTACCTACTGTTCTGGCATAATCCTAAACCTAATTTCAGGTGCAGTGAAGGAAGGAGTTACGATCAGATGTGCTGAACAAACAATGCAAACTTTAGCCTATGGAGCTCAGCTCATTCCCCCTTATCACCTCTCCCCCATTAACCTAAGGTTAAAATAAAGTCAGGATAAGACAAATGTTTATTGGAAAAGGAAAAAAAAAAGTCTCTAAGTGTTATCTGTCAGCTTCTCTCACACAAACACCAGCAGCATCCACACACACTCACAAATACACACAGCATCTACTCAAAAGGAGGGAGTACTGTGAAAAGTCACCAATCTGTACTCATTTTCTGCCCTCAGGACCACAGAACATACAGCTTATCAGGTCCATATCCTGCCCCAGAGCAGGATCAATATTTGTATAAACTTTCCCTAACAGATGAGTGTCTTACCTGTTCTGAAAAACCTCCAGTGCAAGCAATTCCTGCAGTGTCCCTAGGCCATCGATTCCTGACCTCACATATATTTTCTTTAGCCTAAAACCTTCTCCTAGTGTTTAGCCAAAGTCTCCTTCACTGCAGCTTAAGATCAATAGCCCTTCTCATACCCGCAGTTGAAAAGAAAACTAGTTTATTCCAAGTTTTCTGTTCCTGGTAGTTATTAAAAGCCGAATTTAAGATGCAAAGGAAGATACAGATAACCAGGTTCATTCCCGTGTACAGAATGACACTAACTTAGAGATGTTCGGTGTTTCATACACAAAAAACCCCAATCCAGGCTGCTTGTACAAGCACAGGGGGGAAAGGAAAAGTATCATTTACAGCAAATGAAAATGCGTTTGGTCATTATGGCAACTCAACTTTTTAACAAGCTTAGGGAAATTCCCTTTCTCTTAGTAGCAATTTCCCTATATATTTGAAAACTTAAGTTTTCCTACTCCTTCCCTTTAGTCAGTCTTTTCCTCTTTAGCCAAAATAATCACAAGTCTGTCAGTCTTCCCTCACAAGTCCTGTTTTATAGACCTCAGGTCATTTTTATTCCTATTCTCTGCTGTCCTCACCGAATAGCCTGCATCTTTCTTTGCTTGCAGCATGCAACTGGCTGCAGTGCTTCAGCAAGGCTCTGCCACCACAGAGCAGACCATGGCCTCTTATGTTACATGTCTATTTTTTGTAGCCTGATACAATATCTGATGTCTGCTGGGGGTTTTTTTGGCAGTGTGGCATTTGCAGAGTATGTATAGGGACCTTCAGGTCTTCCTAAAGGGACAAATAGTTCATACTTCAAAAGGAAGAGGTGACAAAGTACAAAGACCAAGTAGGACAAAAGGCAGAGCTTGCAGACTTAGGTCTTCATGTGGGGAAATAATTATTTCCTTTTACTGTTCTCTGGAACAACTAGAACATTGTATTGTATTTTCAACACTGCTGTATTTTGAATGCTGAAAGCCAGGGAGAGATCGACAGCATTAAAGAGAAATTCATTGAAGGACAACAAAAATGGTTAAGCAGTAAGAGAAAGAAAAATTTTTAAAAAGTCATCCTCTATAATTTAATCAGGCAATAATTTTAGGAAAATATTATAGGCTTAAGCACGCCTTGAAGATAGAAACATAAACAATGCAATGGTTTAGAGTATTAAACAACAGCAAGCAGATGGCCAGAAGCAAATGCATTGACATAAAATTAATGAAAATACCATTTCAGTGTAACCTGGGAGAGAATGGGATTTATTAGGCAGTGGAATAATTTCCACAAAAAGTGATGGAAGCCACACTGCTTGCAGCATTTGAAGCCAAACAAGGCACAAGAAATAGTCAGTGGACAGCAAGAGAAAGGTCACTGGACAAATTAGGACTGGATGATTTTCTCTAGGGCTTACCATTCCTGTTTTCAAATAAGAAAATGTGTAGATTATGTACATATCAAGGGAAAGACCCCCAACTATCTCTTCAGGTCAATGGAAAGTTCATGTGAGAGATTTTGCGAGTATCTTGGTAGGCCAGGAGACTAATCTGCAGCTCAGTGAGATCAGTGAGAATCCTTCTTCTAACTTTGCTGGAATTAGAGAAAACTCAAAAAGAATTACCTCAGGACTCCTAAGGCAGATGGCAGCTTTTGTGTTATGTCTAAGCTTGTCACACACCAGAAGAGTTTGTTACTGATACATCAGGAGCTGAGTAAAGCTGGTGTGACAGCAGTGAGGCAGCTGAATTTTTCTCTCTGTTTTTGCTGAGTCATTTGTTTCTTGTGAGCCACACTTTCTGGGACACCAAAATGAACAGTATTCAAACTCAATTTGCCAAATAATTTAATGTGGAATGAGACTAAGATGGGGAAGAAGATCCATGTCAGTAGAGAGGTGATTTGAGACACTTCCACTTTTTATTTCCGAGCTCATCTCATAAACAGGACAGGAAGGAAAGAGTGGATGCTCCGAAGTGTCACAGCAGGAGCAGCTGGTCACCTGCCACCCCCAGCAGAAATAAGCATCCTTTCGGTGCAGACAAAGCATCATTTTGAACCCAAAGAGAAGGGCTTAGTCACCAGACCAAGATACTCTGAACTAGGCTACTGCCAGTATTTCTGGCTGCAGTTGCCCCACTTTGTACTGACACGTGGAGAAGAAGAAAAATAAACATTTCTGTCACTTGGCCCTCATGTGATAGAGTCCTCGGCAGCAATGAGAACATTACTTATTCTTGCTTTCCCACAGCTTGCTCTTGCCTTTGCACCATCATATTGTCAACCAGGGCAGGGAAGTAGTGTCTTGGCTTAAAAATAGCCTGGCAAAACAGAAGGTATGCTTTTAAAGCCCCATAGATTCTTCCATAAGCTTCATAACCCAACTGCCCAAGGGGGAAAAAATGCCAGAAGAATCACAAAATCACAGAATGTTAGGGATTGGAAGGAACCTCAAAAGATCATCCAGTCCAATCCCCCTGCCGGAGCAGGAACACCTAGATGAGGTTACACAGGAATGTGTCCAGGTGGGTTTTGAATGTCTCCAGAGAAGGAGATTCCACAACCCCCCTGGGCAGCCTGTTCCAGTGCTCTGTTACCCTCACTGAGAAGAAGTTTCTTCTCATATTTAAGTGGAACCTCTTGTGTTCCAGTTTGAACCCATTAGTCCTTGTCCTACTATTGGTTGTCACCGAGAAGAGCCTGGCTCCATCCTCCTGACACTCACCCTTTATATATTTATAAACATGAATGAGATTACCCCTCAGTCTCCTCCAAGCTAAAGAGCCCCAGCTTCCTCAGCCTTTCCTCATAAGGGAGATGCTCCACTCCCTTAATCATCTTTGTTGCCCTGCGCTGGACTCTCTCCAGCAGTTCCCTGTCCTTCTGGAACTGAGGGGCCCAGACCTGGACACAATATTCCAGGTGCAGTCTCACCAGAGCAGAGTAGAAAGAGAAGGCTCTACCGAAGATGGAGGAAGACTGTCTCACCAGTCAGGAAAAGATGTTTACCCATGGGAAAGAGGGAAAGTCAGACAAACCTGGAAAAGATAATGACAGAAAACTGTATGGTCCAGTGGCTAGGTATGGAAAGAGAAGACCTTGTCCTCTCACACCACAAGCCCTGATGGTGGGGGCTGGTGCTGGAGAAGGGTGCTGTACATCACAAGCAATTAGGTATCAAACACGTTATACTCCTCCTACAGCTGGGCAAATAGTCCAGTTTTCCTCCAGGTTTCAGAGTCTTCTACCAAAATCCCGTGTGACCCCCCAATCCCAGTAAAATGCTTTTTTGATAAGAGTGATAAGGAAAAATAGAATTACCTGAGGAAACCCCCAGTCCCTCCTACTTCATGCTGTATTCATAGATATGCAGGCTCACATACATACCCTTCATCTCCTGACCTGCAGTTAAGACTGAATTACATGTCACAGGGTGGCAGCCCTTCAGAGACAGGCCAAGCCGATGCTGCATTAAACCAGAGTGCAGAGCACCCTGAGCCTGACCTGTCAAGAGATATCACACTCATCTTCCCAGAGAAAGGCAGGGCTTCATAACTCACATCAGGTGGCAACTCTCAGGTCCTGGACATTTATGCCCTGAGCAAGTGAGCTAGTTTAATTTTTGTCCGAGGTGTTTTATTTTTTTTTGGCAAGAACTGCTGGAATAAAATGCTGTTAGCACATCAGCAGGCTTGTCACTCCCTCCCTGTCACATCAATCAGAGTGTCTCCGTGGACACAGGCTGCCTTACTGTGTGTCTCGGCACAGGAACAGAGAATCCTTTCCCCTCGCATCACTCATCCCCGTTGTGAATGAGCAGCCAGGTTGTTCTGCTATGCAATGCAGTGAGGCAGGGGACAGGAGCCACCAAGCCCTACCATGTGGAGGAGAAGTCAAGACATTGCAGAATAAGGGCGTCAGTGAAGCCATGTCCTTCATTATGCCTGGATTTGTAATCAAGGCTGATTCCAGACAGTATAGTTAATCCATGCCCCTCGAATCTCAGCTGGAAGAAAATGGATTAGCTTTACTGACTTCACTGAAGCCAAAGCAATTTACCCTGGCTGAGGATCTGATTCTTATCCTGGACATCAGTTACTGCATGTGTTTTAGCATACAGCACAAAAGCATGATTTTTCGAGCTAACCAGGACTCTTTGGCTGATGGGAAGCAGCAGAGCCAAATCCAGGCAGTACAATTTCAATGTGCTGTGAGGAACACAGCACCAGGGGGAAATGAAACCCTTGTGTTACCTCATGTGTAAAACACCGCCCCATCCCCACCACAGCACCAGCAGCTGAGGCACTTTTCCTACCAGCACAGCTGGTGGCTCCCTCATTGAGGCCAAGCCAGTGTAGATCCTGGACACGGTGGAGAAATGATAAGCAGCACTGCAGGGCATGCTGCAGGGAACATGGGAGGTTGTAAATGAAGGCCTTCCTGATTAGAAAGTGGTCAGAAGCATACACAGATTCCCAGTCTGGAGTAAGCTGCTCTTCTGCATGTCAAACTGATGTTGATAGGCAAGCCGTCACACAGGAGATGGTGAAGGACACAACAATGGATGAAGCAGCAGGTGCGTGTATGACACTGCCAAACGCAGAAAGCTATGAGTAAGGGCCAAGGAAGAACCTGGAGTCAGAAGACAAGCATATAATGGCAAAGGCTCATGAGACTATAGGGGAAATTCTGAACTCTAACCAAAGATGATTAGGAAGTGAGAGAAGATGTCAAAATACAAGTAAAGTGTTAGCGTACTCTGTCTAGGAAGTCCACATAGCTGCGACTCCGTTAAAAAAATGTGCAATCATCTGGTCAGAAAATGTACAACCTGAAATATCTCAGTGGGGTAAATCTTTGTAGCAGAGGACAAAGGAGCAGAATTATGGAGATCCTACAGTTTCTGGCAAATTAAACAACTTGGGGAGGGGGACACACATGCCTTTGTGGGATTTTAAAAAAAGCTATTTCAGCTGCAAGGTCAAGGATGTTTTCTAGGATATGCAGATACTAGGTGTTCTGGCGCAGAAAAAAGAATATCCTCCCCAGACAGCCCTTCTTGGGTATTGTGTGGCAAAAGAATGGCTATGATGCTGCACCCTCTCCATGTCACAGCCAAATCCAGCCCTCATGAGGACACAGAGGCAAAGGAAAGAGTAAAGGAAAATCTCTCAGGGAAAACAGGAGGGGATCCTGTGACATAAAACTGTCTTGGATATAGTATTCAGAAGTGCTTGAGAGGAAAAGACCAAATAGGACCTAATATTCTCTTAATGAGGCAATTTAACTGCCTGTAATTCTGTGTCCTGTGCATTGTGCTCTCCCAGCACAGGAGTTCAAAGGGTTGTCACAACAGGCCCCCAAAGGAGAGGTTTTATAATGAGTGATACTTCTTAGGGACTCAGTATGGGGCAGATATGCTGAGGAGAACAGGAAAAAAGAGAATGCAGGATACATTGAAAAACTGGTCATCAGGCTGGATAGTCAGTGAGCCATATTGCTGCTTACTGTAAAGCAGCACTAAATTCAGTGGTGCTCTCCCATAGACGGTGTCCAGTTCTGGTTTAAGAGCAGATACAATTCAAATTTAGTTTGACATGTTTAGCAAAGGGCCTTTGGAGGATTTCATCTGCTCAGTTTCCCTGTGAGCAACTGTTTCCCCACTGTGAGAGAAAAATAAGGTTGTTCCTGCACAACTTGAAGGGAAGTCCTGGATTCAATTAACTGGCAGAGAAAATGCTTTCTCTCTCTCTCTCTGTCTCTGTGTCTGTTCTCGTTCCTTAAGACGGTGGCTGTCCTTACACATGAAGGTCACCTGCAGCATGGAAGTCAGGGGAAAGGTACAGAGCAGAGGAGGCTCAGGCTGCGACACCTGCCACCTCAGTAACCTCCACAAACGCAAACATCAATTGTGCAGAGAACGGTAACTGTTTTAAATAGGTTAAAAAATAAAGACTGGTTATTTAATTTAGCTTACATGCTAGGTGGGTCAATATCTATCACTCTCTCCCTATCCTTCTTCCCCACCCCTTGGGTCTCTAAGGGCAGAGGTTTAAGTCTCAGCTGAGGAAACAAGGCATGCTTCATTTAGTAGCACCGCAGCAGGGTTGCTGGGGATGTTGTGCTTCTGATGAGACATTAAATCAAGGTAAACACTAATCTCAGGGGCATCACTGCTTAAGAAGCATAGGAAGACAAAAAATGACAAAACCTTCATGGCTTTTGTGCTTTGACCTCTCACTACAGTGTGATTCGACAAAGTGAGAAAGCCCAAATGTCTGTGGAACAGGAGGTATCAAGTTTTCTGACTGCCTGCTGGTGATTTTTTTTCTTTTGCTCTAGGGGAGATTTATTGTGAATAAAGGGGCTCTGTTAAACAAAATCTTTATCAAGAAGAGCAAGCAGATATCATCCCAAGACCCAATTAAGCATCCAAGTCGCAAGACTATCCTCTCTTCTTCCTTGCACCCGTCACTCCATTCCTCCTTGCCCTACAACCCCCTTTTTGCCTTCCACCACCCCAGCAAACGTGCCCCTCCATCCACATGCTCCAGCCATCATGGGCCATTTTTCCTAGCTGAGGATTTCAAACCCTACTAGAAGGTCTGTAGCTCATGTCAGGCTGAACGTGCACAGCCATACAACAACTTATTTCTTTTACAGGTAAGAATCAACAAGGAAGACAGCTGCACTATTTCAGCCTACTCTTCCCTCTTTCCCAGCCAGGCCCTAAACCGACTCCCTGCACAGGAATGATTTTCTCTTTGAAATAATCTTGATGCACCTGGTAATTGCTGGAATTCCTGAGTGTAATGGTTCAACAATAATTATCTCTTTTTTTCGTGCCTTACACTAATTCTTTTTAATGAAATTGCTGCTCTGTGCAAGATACTGAGCTGTCCCAAAGACAAACAAAAAAGGAAAGTATTTATGCTATCAATGTCTTTACAGAGACTTCCTCACTTTATTTGGGTGTGAGCAAAGGGAGCAGTGGGTAGTAGTTTAGATCCTGCCCAGAAAAATAAAGAATAAATTAACTGGGTTGCCCTCTCCAGTTCCCCTCAATTTCTGAAAGAAAAAAAAAATCAGCTCCACTTTCATGTTTTATTACAGGTCTCAGGAAGAAATAACATCCAGTAAATTCTGTACTTGATCATGCAAAAATACACATGAAAACACTGCAATATTTAGTCCTAAGCTCCATTTAGTCTTAGATCCAAGGGAAGCTTCCAGTAACCTTTGCTGCCCCTGGTGTGGTCCTCCTCTCACTTTGATGCCAGCAGGTATCATAGTCAGAATATGCTACACGGACCATGATCATTTAGGAACCAGCACAGGTTGCACTGGGAAGGAGGGAGCTGCAATTTCACAGTGGGGTGAAGAACCCCACTCCAGTCCCAGTTTGTTCCTTTGGGGAGAGTGGTTGCAAGATGAAGGCAAGTTACCACACAGGCTCCCATCTCTGTAGCAGGTACAAATCAGTGACAGGACACAGGTACTGCTCTGCCCATCATCTGTGACAAAGGCCCATATGTGACAGCACAGGTCCAGTGCAGGCACAGCCATAGCCTGACAAAAGTACCATCCCAATGATGGGTAGAGAGAAGTCTCCTCTAAAGAGGCAGGCAGAAGGGCTAGGGGAAGGAAGAGAAAAACATATTTTAATATCCTGGGTTATAATTTTTTATGGGTAAAAGAGAATTTGGAGACTTTTGATAACCTCACTTTGTGAAAAACGAACCATTCCCCTCAGCCTGCCTCTGTCATGTGGAGTCAACAGACAGAGCTAAATCCAAAGCTACTGATTTAATTAGGCTTGCACTTGGGATTAATTTCTCTCTGCATAGCAAGCATGTCATCGGACATGCTTAAAATTTTGTTTTGACCAAGTCTCTTCAATTACCTCCCACCTACCCAGCTCCCTAAATTCCTTGGACAGGTTGTATTAACCTCTGAAGAGCCTTAGACTTGCTTCTGGAGCCCCTCCATCTGGCTTTCATCACCTTCCAGCCTCATGAACTGCTTCTCCAGGAACCTGCACTGGAAATTTCCCAAGTCCCAAATTTCCTCTCCCTGGAACTGCAGGTTCATTCATTTTCTGATAGTCTCTCTCTGCTGCAGCCCTCACAGCCCATACCTTAATTGTTGCTCTTTCTTCCTCTTTTAACTTAATCTGCAAGGGACCTTCATGTGCACACATGACCCCATTACAGGGACTCTGAAATATCTTTCTCCATACTGGACCTCACCACAATCTTTTTTCTCACATCTTTGTCCCCCAACACCTCCTTAAGGTTGGCTTATATTAGTCAGGCTCCATGCACAAATCTTCTCCACTATTTGTATTACTTTCCTTTGCTAATAAAGCTTTTGTCCTCACATCATCTGAGCCTGACACACAGGAGTCATCCTGGACCCTCTCCCATTGCAGAATGTGGTTGACTCCTTTAACATCATCCTTTATTCATCTGCCAGATTTACATCCCTCCCAGCCCCACTGATATTTTACCAGCAGTAAAATTATCTCCCACCCTGATGGTGACTTCATAATTTTTTGCATCTTTCCAGTTCATCCCACATTGTTTGAAGGTCTGCTCCAGGACATCCCAACGTGGCCTACCAGTGCAAGATGGTGGCTAGAAGAACCAGGATGTCAGACAGGAGAGAGGTTGGTGTGGTTCTCTGCCAAGTTGGAAAAAACACAGGGAAAGTTTATGAAACCCTTGGGAAGTCTGGGTAGCTCCAAACATCTCTCCCAGGACGACTCCTGCCTGACTGAGTAGTCAGATGTTTGACTCAGGAAATGCACTGACCAATTCCCTTGGGGACCGTGCCCAAGTCTCTCAGGACAGGGAGTTTGGCTGAGATGTAGGTCCAAGGGTGCCCACAAGAAGAATTCAGATGCCCTCTCATTCCCACCTGTGTCTGCATGAGTAGGATATAATGAAATTATTTTTGGTTGGATTATTTAGCGCTGCTAAAGTATTTGCTGTTGGGTTTGCAACAGCAAACTTAACATACCCCCACCATCCCTTAGCTTATCCACCCCACAAGGACTCAAGTGCCTTTCAGGTTTTACGTGTGTCAGTGGCTCTCTTTGTATTAGCCCAAGATGCAGAAGACTGGACTGAATGTGAGCAACAGTGTATTCACACAGATCTGCATGACATGGACCTGTTCTCCCTGTGCCTGTGCACACGTGCTCTCATACACAAAAGCCCCCGTGCCTGCCGGTAAGTGTGCCCTCTCCCATTTTACACCAGGCACACCCACACTCTGCTTCGCGTCTCCTCTCCTGGCAGTTGCTCTCCCATTCACATTAGCAGCCGTGCCCAGGGACACACTCTCTGCACACAGATCTGCTCTTTTTCTCACAGGCACACCCACTCCCTCCCATGCGCTCTCCCTTTGTCTCTCTTTTCACAGCCACAGACACTCTTCATCTTAAAACTACCTCCCCCACTACCCTCAGCTGGATCTGGCCTTGAGTTCTGGTGAAAGAAGCTACCTAGGAATAAATGTTACTATTCCTTTCTAAAAATATTATGTACTTTTTTTTTTTTTTTCCTTTTCTCATGAGCCACTGAAAGATAGAGGCTGAGATCACCTTACAGTGCAGACAATGTGCCCGAGGTAAAGTGGTTCAGAGCAGTTTTACACTGCAGATCTTCTGGTGAAGGATCAGGACCATCGCTTATTAGGAGAATAATAAAACAGCCCAAAAGCTTCGTCACTGCACTGCAGCAAGGAGTGAGCCCCTTTCCTCTACAAGAGAAAAATTGTGCCGGCACTGCCTCCCAAGGGCTGCGGATGCCGTTGCCATAGCAACCCTGCATCTGAGTCAGAACTATCAAGGATCACCATGGCAACAAGTGTCTCACTTGCCATTTCCAGAGAGTTGACGAGGTTTGGACTCGAACCATCACATCACGGGACAGGGGCAGGGTGGGAACCATCACCCAGCAAGCCCCTGCCAGGGGCAACTGCCCCAAGGCCTTGGGACCAAACTCATCCCGGGGTACCTCCCCACAGATTCTGAGCCCCCCACCCCAGCATGGGTGATCGGTGGATCCACAGCATTGATGCCAAAGCCTCTGCGCTCAAATGAGAACATGCCGAGGGTGTTGTACACCTCGCTAGCCCCCAATATGAGGCAGAGGTAGGGTTCAGGGTGTTTAGGGTGAGCTGACCCTCCATGTAAAGCCTCTCAAATAAGCAGATTTTTTAACCTGTAAGCTCCAGACAAAGGAGGAGACAAAGCTCCCTGCTGTCTGCCAGCTCTCACCCTCCCCTCCGTGCAGGAGCCTTCATGCTCCTGTGAATATTGAGCAGAGACAGAAGCCCGGAGGGATTTGCATTTCACACTTGCCAGCAAATGAGCAACAGGAAGATCACACTGAGACCTCGGCACGGTGCTATTACCAATATGTGCACTAGATATGCACTCACTGCAGAGTCTGAAATTGCTCCTTTTTTTTTCTCTCTCTGTGGAGAGGGACCAGGTGCTGCCTTTGTGGTCACAATGCCAGCACTGTCTGAAGGCAGGTGCCCTGGGTCCCGCACTTAGAAGGACTGCTGAGATCGCGCGTACCAGGTTGATGGTGCGGCAGACCAGACCTTCTCCTTGCATGCCATGCCATGAAGTCAGACACGTGTACGTGCAGAGAATGGCTTTGCATTTTGTACAGCAAGGTGGGTGTCACTGTTGCACAGACTGACAGTTAAGGCTCTTGCAGGCAACATATAGAGGAACTCTGCAAATGCACACAGAGCTTTTAGCAACACCATTATTTCCCAGTGGGAAGCTGGGTTTGAGGGGCACAGACACTGGCCTACAGAGAAGGAAAGAAAGCGTCCCCAAGACATCCATGTTGCAATTCTCTTCCCTACCATGTCCAAAGTGATTCTCACCACTCTCCTGCTGTAAGAATATCTGAGATGCTGGCAACACAACTCTGACAAAAAATACATGGGAATCTCAAGTTTCTCAGCCCATGCAAGGCGTTAAGCTCCTCTAGGCACTGGAACTTTGCCTTGCCTACCTTTCTTTCTCAGCACTCAATCTCTGCCCTACCCTCCACACAAACTATGCACATGACACCTTTATACCAGAGAGTGCTTCTTGGAAAATGCACTGATATTGGAATAGATCGCCTACAAGACAGAGGAGGCATAGTTTTGTATGACAAGAGCTACCCAGATGTATGGGGTCTCCCACCACCTCATTAAGCTGGTAGGAGTACCAGAATGTACCTTCATCCCGCCGGCCCATGCTCAGAACAGGCAACACCTACTGAAGAACCTATATCCTTCAGCTACTGCCACCTCCCTGGAAAGGAGAAACCAGGTGATCCAGATATGTCCGACCCAGATGTGTTGGTGGGTCCTTGATGACTGGACTGCACCAGGTCATCTCTCAGCCCATCCTGAGCCAGGGAAAAGTGCAGCCAAGGCTGTGCCACCTATCAGGAGACACACTGCTTTTTACAGGACCAGGTTTTGTGATCCTGGAACCCCTGGTGTCAAGGGTTATTTTCCCATGGCTCACACAACTCTGGCAGATTCAATGATCTTCTGTTACCAGAAAAGATCAGTGATACTGTTCTTCTTCCTTCTCCTCCTCCTCCTTGCACCATCCTACCCTCCCTGAGTTTTGGTGCACCACCCTGCCAGCAGCTATAGCACACTGTTGACCCCTAATAGGCCCCAGACAAACCTTTTTCACTAGAAAGACTCTTCTTTTTTTAGTGAAAACGTTGTATTACAGGAAACACCAGGCACAGTGAGATGCTTGTTGCTCCCTGTTTGTCACTACTGAACGCACCTTTACCTTTGAGCTCTTTCAAGCCCAGTTGTAATGCGGCTCCCTGCTGGCTGCCCTCTTGCCTGGAGCTATTGCAATTTGAGTGAGCTGTTTTTTTGAGATATCTTTGTACTGTGTTAACTGAATTAAACAGGCACTGACAAAGCCGTAGCCATTGTGGATCAGAGCACTGTTTTGGAAAGACCAGCAGAAAACACTCACTTGCAAGCTTGAAGACTCCCCTTCCACTTGAGACTTTGAAAATGGATGAGCAGGGAGCAGTTGCACTCACAGTTGCTACCTAAAACAGATATGAAGCAGATCTTTAAGGTTTTTGAAAGACGGCAGCCTGCTTTCCTCAAGACAAGCTTTAAGAAGAAGCAAGGTGGGGGTTGCAGCCACCAGGGCACTGGGGGATTCCTATCTTCCACATCATTTCTCTTCATGTTTCCTCAGTGCCATGGGCCAGCCCAAGCTGAGTGGAAACTGCCAACTGTTTATGCCTGAAATAATGAGATATTTCTGCTGGAAAAATAAAAATAAAAAAGAAAAAAGTCATAGAACCATAGTAAAGATTGCCCTGCCCTCCTGTCTTGAAAAAGGTGTTTAGCTCCTGGTTCTTTGTATTTCTGATTTTTCATAATCTTTTGTGTGTGTGTGTGTAACAAAGATATTTCTTTTTTTCTTATTAGAAGGGGAGAGGTAGAGAAGAGTCCTGATGAAAAGATAACGCCCAGTTCTTTCCCCCAGCAGCAGGGCCATCCTGCTCCCAGACAGTGAGCAAGCAACTGTGCCATCCCCTTTATTGTTGTAGTAATACTGGTAGGGCTCGATCTAGGCTTGGTAAAGGAGTTTGCAGTCCTTCTCCATCCTGCTTCTTCACATAAATTTACTCATTTTGTCATTAATACATGGTGTACATGCCATTGACAGTAGAGCTGATGCTTTCCAGGTATGTGCAGCTACTTGGATTTAGTTCCAATTTAAACTGGCCCACATCAAAGTATTTGCATCAAAAAGCCAAGAGCAAAAAGCCTTATGATAAGATTTTTCTAAGTAAATGGGTAAGCAAGTTTAAAAATGGATCACTTTGGATTTTTTTTTCACAAACCACCTTTTCTTCAGTGGGGCAGAGGTGGGAGATACTTTCTAGAGAAGGAAGATATTTTTTTTTTCCTTTAAACATTTGAGTTATCATTAGTCCTCAGAGTGAACACATCTATTAAGTTGATTCAAGGCCATTCACAATTCACTCTTTCTCTGAGATTTAATTTTCAGGTCATCTTTCTCCTGAAAGCACTACATCCAGCAGTAGCCCAAGAGGCTGTTCACATCATTCTTTAGAGATCCACACACACATGCTGCCATAACAGACCTATAAAACACCATCTTCTTTCTTTTTAATAGGAGGAAGGAAAGCCCAAGCTCTACTCAAGGTCTCAAATCACTTCCTGACAGATTTAGAGCCAAGCAGCAGGATTCACCCTCTTCCACTCTTCAGACAAAAAGGAGAAATCAGGGCCAAGCAGCTGCTGACTGTGGGTCCCGTCCTGCACCCCTGCTGCAGGCAGCTGTGGCCGCACGCCCAGCCCAAAGCGTGTGACGGGGCAGTGAAGCTTTGTGCAGACATGTGTAATATTGATACAAATATGTGGCAAATTACCCTCTGCTAATGACAGACTGAGGCTATTCTCACTTATGAGTCACCTGTTTTTTCCATATATATTCCTCATGTGTTTATTTTCTTGTATTAGAGGAATAACAGCATTCCTGCTGGCCAGAAAGCTCAGCGCCTCAAAATAGCTCTTAGATGGCTCTGGCTTGCACAGAGCATGCTGCTCCTTCACTTGATCCCAGGTCCTTTTGACACTCTGGAAAATGTTGGGTTGCGTCTAGGAGAAGAAAGAGTTTGTCTCACATCAGGATCAGTATCTGGAACCCAGACTATGAGGGCACAGCGGGCTGGGGGCAGTAGGAATGGCACTTTTTCTTTCCTGCTTTCAGCTGTTTCTTCCCATAAATGTTTGGCTTGCTCAGCTCCTGACAAGAAATGAAATACCGCAGGGACCAGCTGGCATTCTCCCACTCCTCCACGGACACAGCCACTAGACAAGCAATTTCATCTGCCCACGCGGGGACTGATGGAGGCTGTACAGGGGCTCTGTGCCACGGCTTGGCCTTCTCCACATCTCTGAAACTCATCTTACCTTCAAGTTGGGGTTGTGCAGCCTGGAGAAGTGAAGGGTCCGGGGACACCTTATTGTGGCCTTTCAGTACTTAAAAGGGGCCTGTAAGAAAGATGGGGACAGACTTTTTAGCAGGACCTGTTATGATAGGACAAGAGGTAATGGTTTTAAACTAAAGGAGGGGAGATTCAGGCTGGACATGAGGAAGAAATTTTTTACAATGAGGGTGGTGAAACACCGGAACAGGTTGCCCAGAGAGGTGGGAGATGCCCCATCCGTGGAATACTCAAGGCCAGGCTGGATGGGGCTCTGAGCAACCTGATCTAGTTGAAGATGTCCCTGATCATTGCAGGGGATTGGACTAGATGACCTTTGAAGGTCTCTTCCAACCCAAACTATTCCATGACTCTGTGATTCTACGACACCTGCTCTGTCCCAGGATAACTTCAGAGGAACACAGAATAACTATAGCACAGGCCCAAGATGGCTGTGTAGACCTGACCCAATTCTGTTCTCTTGTCTCTTTAGTCCCTGCTCAGCCTGCTTTGACAGAGGGGGTTGCTTCTGTCCCATGTTCGGACTCCTGGGAGGCTGTCAGCAGCTCCAGGATTCCCATGTACAGGGACTCCTGTCCATCAGTTTCACTAACTGACCCTGGGACAGCAAAGAATCATGACCCTTGTGTATCAGGTTGTTTTCTATGAGGGAAGAGAAAGAGTGTGGCAAGGAAAATGTCCTGACTGGTGGATATTTTTCACTGCTGTGGCTGAATCCTTGTTAAGTACTGACTAAAGCAAGCGAGCTGGAGCATTTTAAAATTATTTTCCATTCAAAACAGTACACAAAAGCTTTATTACCAGTCCCAATGCTGGAAAATCACATGTCAGGCCCCATCAAAATCATGACAGTGGCTTAAATCATGAGTTTAAAAATAGATGTGTTAGCTTATTATTGTTTGCTTTATGGTTTCTGAATCATTAGGTTAAACTGGCATCAAATTCCAAGTGTTCCTTCATGCCAAAAGCTCTAAAAACTCATTCTAAAAATATTAATAAAACCCCTGAGATCCTCAACTAGTTTCATTCCTCTAGAATATGAATCTTCATGAAAAAAAACACACAACACACACTGTCATAAAATCACTGTGAAAACCATGAGAACTGCCAAGCCCTTTCTTCCCCTCAAAGATTTCAAATATATGTTTTATCTACTCATTTCTGCTAGCAACAAATACAATCAGTGACTAAGCAGCACAAAGGCCAGGTTTACTTTTAATAGAAAGTAACACTTGCAGTTATTTAAGCATTGGCAGAGAGCCCAAAGACACTGCTGATGACCTTGCTATCAACAAACTTCCAAGCTACCATATTGCCTGCACACTGCTTAGGTTCCCTCTTTTTAATAGACCCAGTAGCTCCTGACCTGGAGGTCTCTATACTCATGGAATCATGGAATAGTTTGGATTGGAAGGAACCTTCAAAGGTCATTTAGTCCAAGTCCCTGCAATGAGCAGGGACATCTGCAACTAGATCAGGTTGCTCAGAGCCCTGTCCAGCCTGGCCTAAATGATTCCAGGGATGGGGCATCTACCACCTCTCTGGGCAACCTGAGCCTGTGTTTCACCACCCTCATTGTAAAAAATTTCTTCCTCATGTCTAACGTGATCCTGGATGAGCTGTCTCCAGACCCAGAAGTAGCACAGCTCCTCAGCACTACAGCCTTCACATTTTAGGGTCCCACACCAATGTGTCCAGGGGGCTGCTGTGTTGTGCCCAGTGAATCCACTGGTCCCCGAGCACCATCTCAGGGATTGCTTGCCCTCAGGTGTATCACACTGTGCAAACCCTCAGCATTGCAAGGTGGAGGCTGTGCTGTGCGAGAGCACCTCTACCTGTATTCAGAGCGTGAATAATGAGGGCATAATGCTGCTTTGGGGCAGGGGCCAGCCAGCCACAGCAACCGCAGGGATTTGTTGAGCACTATCAGCATGAGCTGCTGCTACCAAATAACTACTGAAGAGCAACAATCCAGCAGGTTAAGGGAGGTTTTTCTCCCCCTTCCTTCTGCCCTGGTGAGGCTGCATCTGGAGTACCATGTCCAGTTCTGGGCTCCCCAGTTTAAGGACAAGGAATTACTGGAGAGAGTCCAACAGAGAGCTGCAAATATAATTAGGGATCTGGAGCATCTTGTGCGGGAGAGACTGAGAGAGCTGGGTCTGTTCAGCCTGAAGAAGAGAAGGCTGAGAGGGGATCTCATCAATGCTTATAAATATCTCAAGGGTGAGTGTCAAGTGGATGGGACCAGACTCCTTTCAGTGGTGCCCAACGATAGGATGAGGGGCAAAGGGTACAGACAGAAGCATAGAAGGTTCCATCTCAATATGAGGAGAAACATCTTTACTTTGAGGGTGCCAAAGCACTGGAACAGGCTGCCCAGAGAGGTTGTGGAGTCTCCTTCTCTGGAGACATTCAAAACCGACCTGGGTGCATTCCTGTGTGACCTGCTCTAGGTGAACCTGCTTTAGCAGGTGGGTTGCACTAGATGATCTTTTGAGGTCCCTTCCAACACCCACCCCGTCCTCTTGACACCCTTGAGATACTTATAAGCATTGATAAGATTCCCTCTCAGCCTTCTCCAGGCTGAACAGACCCAGCTCTCTCAGTCTCTCCTCATAAGAAAGATGCTCCGGACCCCTGAACACCTTTGTAGCCTACTGCTGGACTCCCTCCAGTAGTTTCTTGTCCTTACACTCTCCATCAATCCTTATGTGTTCTTGAGACACTCTTATGTGATTTTCTTATAGTAATCTCTGGAAATTGTCTTTTTCTGTAAAATCCAACCAGATACACCATAGCAGCAGGGAAAGAAGGGAGAAGGAGGCTGTGGATGAGGACAGAAAGGAGGTGCAGAGACATGTGGACAGTATGCATCAAGGAGTGATTGAGTTTCCTTCCTGTGCAGGTGAGTCTACCTGCAGCATTTCTAGCTGTAAAACCCAGAGGGCCAAACAAGACCCAGGCAAGACTAAAGTAACCAGCTGTGTCAGTGAAGCCAAAACGTGGTAGTGGTGGATACCTCAAAAGGAAAGAGGACAAGAAAATTTCAGCTTGCTGTCAGGCATGCTCCAGTGCAGATGTGGAGCACTTCTCATGTGGCCATGGACACTCACACAGACATTGTAAACCTGGCTCCATGTGCTGACTGGCTGCTCTCTTGCATCTGGCCTGGGACTGGGACTGGAACTGGGACCGGGACTGGACAGGGACCCTCCAGTGTAAACTGGGATTTGAGCCCTTACCTCCCACCAGGCTGCAGTTGTGTCACCCTGCCATTTGGCCACATTTTCTCCTCACAGGCTGGTTGTATCCCTTGCAGAGTCCCTTGGAAAGCAGCTTCCCTGCCACCACCTTTGCTGGCAGGAAAGCTCTGGGGAAGGATGTCCTGGAGTATTCTGTAGCAGTGGTGCAGTCCCCAGCAGATGTCAGGCTCACACCTCAGTCTTGAGGGGAAACATCAGGGCTCAGACTGAACAACCAGGCTCATGGTTAACTAATATTCACCCAATTTTTCTGCAAAGTGTGTCAATATTAGTGCATCCAGATGTGCGGGGCACTTGCTGCTCCTTCATACCACCCACCACTGGTGCTCATATGCTTATCTATTTTTAAGCTAGCCCTCTTTGCTATTTAAAATGGAAGAGAGTCAGAGGGCAGGTTACCTTTCAAACACAGGTCCCCTGATCTGGGCTAAACCTTGCACCCTTTGCTGATTACCCGGGACTTGCATGGCCAGAAATCAGAGACGTGCCATCGGACTTGGTAAATGCTGGTAGACCAGGCTAATGTGGAGAGTTGGATGGGTGCAGACAGCTGGTGTAGCTAAAGGAAGAACCCTGGGGAGCTTGGAGAGATGAGAAGGGCTGAGATGAGCTGCTAGGGGATGCGAGCACTGGAAAATAAGAAATGCTGAGAGAGCCAGCTGGGGAGGCTAATAAAGCCTGCCTGTCAGGGAAACTATCTGACAGGCAGACAGCCAGAGGAGGGGAAAAAACAGCTCACTCGAGTCCACGGACCCATAACTGGGTTATAAAGCTATGTAATCCACTTAAGCTCTAAAACTGTCCTGCCTCCCTCCCCCAACCTTTACTCTCCTCTCCTGTACCTCTAATATGCAGAAATGTTTCCTCGAAGCTTCGCAGGAAGTCTTGACAGCGGTTCAATTTGATTAGCCCTGGCTGCAGAGTTTTCCCAGAGGATCTCGGGAAATACAGAGATACATGCCCCCTAGAAACCTGCAGGGTATTGACGAGTTCATACAGTGTCTGCAGTGCAGGAGAGACCTGCTCGGTAAGAGGGGCACGCACACCAGCAGAGAGACAGGAGTGGGGTTTTTTTAACCTGCATTAGGAATTATATGTGGACACTTAATGCAGTTTATTCAAAACCAGCTGTCTTTTCCATTATATGTCATTTACCCTGAGAGAGATTGGAGAAGCACAAGATGCTAAAGGCCTCTTAGATCATCTAGCCCACCACCCCCCAAATGAAGAATTAATCCCATTAAGGGCCACCGTTGGCTTTGGTGGCTGCAAGATTTGGTCCTAATCGCACAAACACAAAGCCATTACAAGACTGCAGTCTGACAGAGGAGCTTTCTTTTTTATATGGTATATAACTTCTTTAATTAAAGGATCTTATCTACATGTTAATAATTACAAAAATATGATCCACCTCTGTTCTTATTTCATTCTTATATCCTGGTACACTGGATATAAGCAGGAGGTGAGAATGTGCAAACACACATATGTACTGAGATCAACAATGCACAGGCATATCAAAAAGACAGGTCCTTGCCCATGAGGGGATTATAATCTAATTTAATATATGGATTGCAGCAGTGCACTGTAAGGGAAAAAAAAATAAAGTTCATTTTATAGTAAGGACGAGGAATGTAGCAGCAAACCTTTATCAAAAAGGGAGGGGTCCGCACTGATTTTCACATCCTTTGCATCAGCAAGCCACAATAGCTGAACACATTGTTGGCTATGTACGCATTTTGTTTGCTCTCTAATTATTAATTTAGAAAGGACATTCAGTCGAGGAAGGGACTGGATGATAAATGCCCCTGAGAGCTGCCTGGAAAAAATGAACAGAAAGGGATTTATGGAATGAGAGAGACAGAGGAGACAGAGTCCAGAAGGTTGTCTCCTACAGACACTGTAGAGTGGGAGAAGGTAAGAGGGCAGTAGGAGGAAGAGGACAAGGGTGAATGCACTGGCAGTGTCAAGGACACAAAGAGTGATGGGCTACAAGGTGGGAAAATGTGCAAAGAAGCCCTTTAAGAGGAGGGTAAGAAGATCAATACAGGAGGAAAATGCAAAACACAAAGAAGAAATGTATAACAGTGGAATCAAGCTGTTTCTTCTTCCTCCTGCATATTGCAGATGACAACTAAGGGCTCAAAATATTTGCATATCAATTAAACCTATATAAAACGCTAGCAACAATAGCAAGAATAGCATCAAATTACCAAAATCAACTTCAAATTTTTGGTCAGCCTTGAATTTACATTTTTTAGTGGATAAATACTTCGGTCATCTCCCCTGGTAAAAATGTGTTCCGCCATTGATCAATGCTAATGGCTTTCAATAAAGGCTAATTAAGTAATGCTATAAGATTGGACAGAGCATAAGCCAAGTCCCAAACATGCCCTAAAGCCAATCTGAGGGGAAAAGAGAAAGGGATACTTGTGAAGCTACGGGGGCTTATTTCCTCTACTGCAATCTTTAATAAGACTATCAATCAGCCAGGAGGGATGTTTATCCCTGTCTCCCAACATATCATACAGAGACATTCACTCCCCAGACACAAGCAAATAATGAATTGTTCTTCAAAGCAAGAGGAAGATGAGGCCCATCTAGTCACCACCGCAATCAAAATGGAAAGCACCAAGTCAGAAATATAACCCAAAGCAAGCCAGAGGAGCATAACAGATTAAATATATGTGTAAATGTTTATACACAATAAAAGGTGGGATTAGAAAAAAAGAACAAACCATAACAAACCTAAGGGATAACCTAAGAGATTTCTCAGAGTTGCTGATGGGACGGATACATAAATTGTTACTGGTATCTTAACTTCTGTTGAATATCAGCATAGTGAGTAAAGCAAGGAGTGGGAGTCAAGACCACCGAAATCAGAGTTGTCTCTGCTGCCTCACACTACTTAAACTACTGAGAGATTAAAGGACGCCCTCAAAGTAAGTAATTTGCCTTCATGGTTGTAGATAAAAGCTTGGAAACAGAAAGCAATTGCACCCTACAGGCAAGTGAAATGAACTCAAACCTTATTATTTCAAAATACATTATTAGCTTAAACTCTCAGGACTGATCTTCGTGGGGACAGTCTCCTGTTTCATGAATGCTTAGGACTGAGAAAGAGGTGCTTACAGGAAGGGAAAGGACAGCTTCTTTCTGCAGACCACCCAGACCATGTGAGAAGGAAGAAAAAGGAAGAAAAGATGGAGGTGACAGGCATAAGAAACAAACTTTTGCTGTGTTAAATAAGAGTGACTCTGTGGTATTTGCAACATCCTTAATCTTTGCCCTGTCTTTTTTCTGGGTTTTCTTGTCCTTTCTACACACCACTCTACACCCCCTGACTGAGATCATATCCCTCAAAAGATCTGTAATGGCTTGTACCTATGCGAGTGTGTTACATTGCACTTTGTATCACTCTTCTGAAGTTTCTATATGCATTGTATTCAATACCATACTAATTCTACAGCAACTTTTGCAAAGATAATACCTTGACTTTGCTGACAGTGAAATAATTGAAACTTTCATTTACAGAGCATCATATGAAGAAGTAAAGGGTAATATTTTTTAAGCAAAAATGTCTTGGAATGGATTAAAAGTGATGCAGCTATTGAGCTTTCTATTGCAAGCTCTCCTACTTCAGACTGCAGAGAACAGTGTCCATTAGCGACATATTCCATATTACACCAGCAAAATGTGTTTGAGACTCAAACTGAGCTATTTTACTGCTGAGTTTATTTTTGTTACTGATGTGTACATTTTAGCACTTCTGGTGCTAACATCTTTGTGTATAAATAGTCAAATCAGTGGTTCTAATACTCAAGTGACAAGCCATTATTTAAATCATCTTTACTCAAATGTTAGCAAATCTTGTTTATTCCCATAACCCTATGAACTCTGGTCGAACTGTACATGGGAGGTAAATAAAATCACACATAGAGGTCAAATGGAGGTGTGCACTTAGTAGGAATGCAGTTCTTGGTCCATACAACCTTAACATAAAATCATCGCAATAACAGAAGAGGTAGTCATGACAGTCTAAGGAAATCAAGACAAGATGCTGGGAGAAGTAATATATTTTGTTAGACCAGCTGATACAGTTAGAAAAAATGGTAGTGCTTTCAAGCACACAAGCTCTTCTTGTCCTCTCCCTCTCCCCGCCCAGTATATCAGCCAGTCTAATGTTGCAGCTCCTTAAAAACCTTGCTGCTTTTACAGAGAGATGAACTTGTGAAGAGGTGAGAAAATGCGACAAGCAGGACTGGCCATGCGTGCAAACTGGATCCTGAATTATTGAAAGGCAACCATGTGGCCACCACCCCAGCAAAGAGAGGTAAACAATAAGAGAGGAAGCCAGAGGAGCAGGGCCTGTGGTCATACGCCTTTCACCCGGAGTACGTATCTTTCATTTGTATCTGCATTTGTTAATGGCTTAATGAGAAAGACTGTCTACATGCATAGTCTCACATGCTCTGCTTCTTTGTATGGACTCACTCCCCCTTACTTTCTGGTGTCGTCCAACAGCTGAGGAAAACAAAATGGAGAATCGGTCAGGATTTGGCTTGCGTTCCTAGCCATGTCTCTGGGTTAGACCTCAGGGCGATGGAAACTGATGGAGACCCACTGAACTCATGTGGGTCTGCTAACTTATGCCAATAAAGTATCCAACTTGTTTACTTATCAGCTGTTTATGTCTTACATGAGGAATTGTTCCTGTACTGACAGTTAATAAAAGATCTATTTATGTAAATGAGAGAGAGAGAGCACATTCTTCAATGTTATGCCAGACTGGAGTTCATTTAGAAAAGATTGTTTTCTCCACAAAAAGTATCAGTTGAAAGACAAACAGACAGATGTCATGTTTGTTTTGAAATATTGGCACTTCAGTTAAATGAAAAAAATACAAAACTTGTTATAAAAACAGAATTTCCATTTGGCGACAAAAGTTGTTTTTTCAGGTTCTGCTGGAAAGCATTCAGCATGGACAATGTCTTGGATTCCCAAAGGTTTTTGTTTTTGTTTGGTTGGTTGGTTGGTTGGTTGATTGGGGTGGGGGGCGCAGTGTTTGTTTGGGTTAGGTTGGGCTTTTTTGTCTGTTTGGTTGGTTTGGTTTGTTGTTGTTTCATTTTTTGTTTTTCTTCCAAATATATCAGTTCATCTAATAAAAGATTTTTCAGCCTAAAAGTCTTGCCTCACACCTTGGAATGTTCATACCACTTCTACAACAGCTTATATCAGCTATTTACTAATGATGGTTTATTAGCAGCAAGCAGGGTCTAATATTCACCATCCTCAGGTACATGAGAATTACATATATGTGTTGCAAATGCATGAGAACATGCATGACCAGCTTGTGTTCCTCCCCAAAAGGGAAACTATGGATCAGTCACAATATACAGCTGCAACATAACAATAGCTATTGTCCTTTCATTTTCTGTGACAACTGGAACACAGACACTGAACAGCAGGACAATGGGGTTGTGTCAACATGCAGAAGGATTTCAGAGTGCTTACAGATATGAGTCATCACAGTCTATTATTGAACACTTAACCTTTGGCATTATGAGACTTTCTCAGTGGTTTGATGCTCTTTTTTTTGTCTTAATTAGTTCACCCCATCATTTCATATGGTGTGAAAGGAATGCATTCAATGCTTGCAGAAGTAAAAAGGGTTCTCTCAGGACCAGGAAGAATGGTCGAATTTCTTCAGGCATTCTCAAACGACGGGGTAACACACCTAATAGACGAGGGAAAGGCTGTAGATGTTGTGTACGTAGACTTCAGCAAAGCCTTTGACACCGAATCACACAGCATTCTCCTGGAGAAGCTGGCAGCTCATGGCCTGGATGGGTGTGCTCTGTGATGGATAAAGAACTGACTGGAGGGCTGGGCCCAAAATGTTGTGGTGAACGAAGCCAAATCCAGTTGGCGACTGGTCATGAGTGGTGTTCCCCAGGGCTCAGTAGTGAGGCTAGTTCTGTTTCATCTCTTTATCAATGATCTGGATGAAGGGATTGAGTGCACCCTTAGTGAGTTTGCAGATGACACCAAGGTGGGTGGGAGTGTTGATCTGCTGGAGAGTAGGAAGGCTTTACAGAGGGATCTGGACTGGCTGGATCATTGCCCTGAGGCCAATTGTATGAGGTTTAACAAGGCCAAGTGCTGGGTCCTGCACTTGGGTCACAACAACCCCAGGCAACACTACAGGCTTGGGGAAGAGTGGCTGGAAAGCTGCTTGGCAGAGAGGGATCTGGGGGTGTTAATTGAGACCAGCTGAATGTGAGCCAGCAGTGTGTTCAGGTGGCCAAAAAGGCCAACAGCATCCTGGCTTGTATCAGGAATAGTGTGGCCAGCAGGACTAGGGAAGTGATCGTGCCACTGTACTCAGCGCTCCTGAGGCCGCACTTTGAATCCTGTGTTTAGTTTTGGGCCCCACATCATAAGAATCATAGAATCATAGAATGTCCTGAGTTGGAAGGGACCCACAAGGATCAATGAGTCCAGCTCCTGTCCCTGCATGTGACAATTCCACAGTTCACACCATCTGTCTGAGGGCGTTGTCCAGTCTCTTCTTGAACACTGTCGGGCTTGGGGCCATGACACCTCCCTGGGGAGCCTGTTCCAGTGCTCCACCACCCTCTGGGTGAAGAATCTTCTCCTAATGTCCAACCTGAACCTCCCCTGGCACACCTTCCTGACATTCCCTCGGGTTCTATCATTGGTGACAAAAGAGAAGAGATCAGCATCTGCCCCTCCTCCTCCCCTTGTGAGGAAGCTGTAGCCACCATGAGGTCTCCCCTCTGTCTCCTCTTCTCCAGGCTGAATAAAACAAGTGACTTCAGCCGCTGCTCATTTGGCTTCCTCTCCAAACCCTTCACCAACTTTGTAGCCCTCTTCTGAACACTCTCCAGTAGCTTTACATCCTTTTTATCCCGTGGCACCCAGAGCTGCACACAGTGCTCCAGGTGAGGCTGCACCAGAGCAGAGCAGAGCGGGACAATCACCTCCCTTGCCTGGCTGGCAATGCTGTACTTCATGCACCCAGGACACAGGTGGCCCTCTTGGCTGCCAGGGACACTGTTGGCTCATGTTCAACTTGCCATCGACCAGAACCCCCAGATCCCTCTCTGCAGAGCTGCTCTCCAGCATCTCATTCCCCAGTCTGTATGTACAGGCAGGGTTGCTATAAGAAGGACATTGAGGTACTAGAGAGAGTTCAGAGAAGGGTGATGAAGCTGGTGAGGGGTCTGGAGCACAAGTCTGATGAGGAGCAGTTGAGGGAACTGGGGCTATTTAGCCTGGAGAAAGGGAAGCTGAGGGGATACCTGATCGCTGTCTACAACTACCTGAAAGGAGGTTGTAGGATGGAGGGTGTTGGTCTCTTCTCCCAAGTAACAAGTGATAGGACAAGAGGAAATGGCCTCAAGTTGCACCAGGGGAGGTTTAGATTGGATATTAGGAAAAAATTCTTCACAGAAAGGGTTGTCAGGCATTGGAACAGGCTGCCCAGGGAAGTGGTGGAGTCATCATCCCTGGAGGTATTTAAAAGGTGTTTAGACGAGGTTCTTAGGGATATGGTTTAGTGCTAGATTTAGGTTATGATTGGACCCAATGATCCTGAGGTTCTCTTGCAACTGAAATGATTCTATGATTCTATGACTCATTATTTCTTACTCCCTGCCATACATATGCACAAACCTGCACTTAAATATAAAATCTTCTGCTAGCATTGCAGTTGAGAAAAGTATTGTCAAGATAGGAAAAGCCTTTGGGCTTTGTTATAGGTATATACAACAGCACAAGCATCTGCCTGACTAATGGTTTCCAATGTGTTTAGAGTTTGACCTGTTCTATATACTCATTAATACTCTGTGCTACTGGTTACTCCATAGTTCCCCTTTCTTTCCTGTTAGGCACTTTTCCATTCTTGTCCTTAACAGAACATTTTCTGTCTCTTCTCATCATTAAGAGAAATATGCGTGGCCTTTTGGGACTTGAATGAGAAAGTGTCACCCTACTTCTTTTTCTCCATTGTTACTCCAGGTGCACAGTCGCCATCTCTAAACAGTTCAAGATCACTGATTCTGTATTTGGTAACAATCTGGCAGAATTTGGCACACTACACAGGGGTGAGGTCATTTGGTAGAGCAGGGATTCTGTGGGGATCTGTGGCCGTCTTGTTTGTTATTAATCTGTTCCTCGCAAGAACTCTGCTGCTGTTTTAGCTTTTAATCTTACAAATATTTTGAGTGCCATTCCTTTTCTGGAGAGTGTATTTGTTCCATTGCCCTAAATACTGGTGCTACAGCCTCAGAATGATTTGTAGGGCTGGCAAGTGGGACCGTGCTTTCATTTGGAAGCTGTGTTTCATTGCCTGCTAGAGAAAGCACATCTAGCTCTTTGTGGGCTTAATGGTCATGAGCAACATTCGCAACACGAGTCATTCTGCACTGGAGTGTCCTTTCCCCTGTGTTGATAACACATAGATTCTCACTCCCACCCATTCACCTCATATACTGCCCTTCTATCTTACCCAGACAACAAACTCAAAGCACCTCCTGCCCTGATCATGACCTTTTATATTTAAGTCATTACAGTGAGACACTTGGAACATGCTGGGGATATGGTGAAAGCTGATCATACAAGAAATGCAGCGATCGTTCTGCAGCCAACTCTGTCTAGATCCCCATCTTGCTTTTATTTGAGTCTCTGCCATGGGAAGTATTGAACTGGACTAATGCACAGCAGAAAGTAAATACGTATTGAAGAACTGCTCAAGTTTTATCTAGCCACATATTAAATGATCTTGAATTTGGGGCAGATCTGGGCAAGGAAATAAAACAAAGCAGCAAATGATCTGTCTGACGGGGCTTTAGAATAGAGCTGTAACAGCCAAATCTCCATGCTTATGTATGCGTGTTGTGGAGGGAGAGGAGGATACACAAAGGGAGGGGAAGCCAGGCAAGGGGAATATATCTGTATGAACTAATCTGTTTTTTGAGCTAATCTATTTCTTGCTTTCCTCCTCCCCTCCCCATCTCATTTTTTTCTGCCTGTCTCCCCTGGGAGATGACTCACACCTGCTCTGCCCTGATACTACCATTTCCCATCAGAAGCACACAGTCACTCTGATGTCACCCAAGCTGTTTTGTGTTAGATCCCTGCATTGCTTACATCTGCTTTTTGGTGTGCCAGATTCAAACGCTGTGCTGGAGAGCATGCCCGTAACTCAGCACAGACTCATGAAATCCAGCCACCCGCCCATGACATGGTGATGTCTTGATGGCATCATGGGTTTCTGAGGGCTTCAGCCTGCTGGGAACACCATTTTGGAGTGGGTTGTTGAATTGTCTCTTTATCAGAGAGATAGCCTTTATGAGAATCCCAGGCAAAGCATTCAGCTGTTGACATCAGGTCCTCAAACAGATAGACTAATGACTTTTCAATTCTAAAGGTCTGAGTCACTGCATCTGCATCTGACCTTATTCCACCTACATCTCCTATCTTAGCTAAAACATATTTTGTCACCTGTGTGTAAACAATGACAATGGCATTCTATAATGCTTTCTGCGCAGGATCCCAAAGTGCCTTGAAAACATTAATGGATGAAGAATCAGAACCTCATCACAATGTCGCTAAACATTATTTTAATTTACAATTTAGGCAACTAAAGACATAGAGATAATCAGCATATTCCCCAAGGCTATATAAAAAGTTAGAAACAGAAAGTTGGAAAAGAATGAGGCAACATGACTTCCAGTGCTGTATTTGAGAGCCAAGACTGTTATCCAATTCAGCCAAAAGGATTTGCAGGCGTTTTACATCAGTTAGTTCTGCAAAGTTTAACGTCTCCAAATTGCTCTGTGCAGTTCAGGTTCAAGCAAGCCTATACACTTTAGGGACATTCAATGATGATAACTGAATTCGAGTACCTTTTTGTCTCAAAGCAAGGCTATGGACTGAACAAAAACTTAGAAAATCTTGGAGACATCTAGGTCCTGATGCCCACTGAAATATCACATAGGACAAGATCTACATTATTCTGAATGTCAATAAGACGGTATTGTTCACCCAAACTATCCTGTCGTTTATTTGTCTTCTCTGATGGGTACACCTAAAACACTTATCACTGTAGTATCCAGAGCTCCTTACAGATATTATCAAAGACAGGAAAGATGGTTTGACTGTGAGCTGTCAGAACTAAGCTCTCTATGTGCATAGATACTGTACTTACCCAGCACATAGCTCTACAGCAGACAGCTAGAATTATCTGAAGAATATGACAAACGAAGGCGTGACGGCTTTCCCTAACTAGGAAGATGTTTTCCTTCAGACATGATCCCTGTACTGTGCTCTGACAGTTGCAAGCTTAAGGTTGATCTCCAGGAGATGCCACATCTCAGATGTGAGCCTTTCACAGCGGCAGCTAAGGCCCTTGGAAGAGGCTTCCTGACATCGTGAGTGTCCTCTTCAGCCACAGCTGTCACTCCAGCTCTCAGGGAAAGTGGTGGGCAAGCCAGCTGCCCATCACAGCATGTATGACCTAATTTTTGGAAGTGCTGTAGACCTTTACTGACATGAACTCAGACTTGCAAACAACCAGGAGAAAAAGGAATTTCCTTTCTCCTTAACACGAGAGACACAGGCAGCTTTTTACAATTAAAATAATCACGAGCATATGTTTGACTGCTTGCATAAGGCATTAAAATCACATCCACAGTTTATTTCACTCTCATTTGCTTTGGGAAATGTGATACTGAAATAGTGCATTGGCCTTTCACAGTGATAATTTCCCTGTTCTATTATAGGAGGGAAAAAACAACAAAAAGAGTTCAGCACAGGTTTCCAAGAGGGCTTTTACATTTATATTGAGAGAAGGATGGATACTCTACTTTCTAGAGATTTTTATCTCTGTTTGGTTCAGCCATTTGTTGTTCCAGATGTCACTGGAAGTCCCAATAAAAAGCCTATTTTATATATATTACAGAGCTTTCTGAAATTCACCAGTCCCTCACTGAGCCCCTGGATTTATGCTCTGCCTTCTTGTTTGCCTCTCCTGGATGTCTGTCTTCTTCTTATCACTTTGTCCAAGCTATCATGTACCTATTTCCACAGCTTTCTGCCCCCTACAAAGTTGCATTGATTCATCTGTTTCTGCTTCAGCTTTCACTCTGGCATTGATCAGCAGAGGCATTTGGGAACTACAAAACCTGCCCCATCCCTCTAGTTTGATACTGATCACACTTAGCAGACAAGTCTTGCAGCCCCATTTACCCAGCTGCCTCAAAACACAGTGGAGAAGCAGTTAGGCACCGACACTCAGTGAGCAGCAGGGAATATGGCAGACAGGAAAATAACCCTTTGTAGTCCTGGTATCCAACCCTCTTCCAGACACTTTAGTGCTGGATTAGCTTTTATCACACTCCTGGAGTCTACAGGCTTCATCTCAGTGAAGAGATATAAAGCCATAAAGAAACATTTCAGGCACTACCTGTCCAGTGTTGGAATGGAAAAATACTAGCCACATCTGCAGTTAGCTGACACTCTGAGACTCCGAGGGGCTCCCAAAAGCCTTTCCACACAGCCTGGGACCTCTTTTTTACATTTTGCTGATGAGTAGCATGGCCTGGAGCTGCTCTTGTGTCTGTCCTTGCAGTCCATGATAACAGAGGCCTGCTAGGAAGCATCCCAATCTTTCTCCACTTCATCGTCCATCACTTCATAGAATTATAGAATAGTTTGGGTTGGAAGGGACCTTCAAAGGTGATCTAGTCCACCCCCCTTGCAATGAGCAGGAACATCTTCAACTAGATCAGGTTGCTCAGAGCCCCATTCAGCCTGGCCTGGAATGTCTCCAGGCATGGAGCATCTACCACCTCTCTGGGCAACCTGAGCCAGTGTTTCACCACCAGCTTTGTAAAAAAATTCTTCCTTATACCTAGTCTAAATCTTCCCTCTCTTATTTTAAAACCATTATCTCTTGTCCTATTGCAAAAGGGGTATTGCTCTGCTGGAAAGTCTGTCCCCATCTTTGACTTGATGTCATCCAAGTCTCCAGGGATAGATGGATCCAGTGCAGGTCTGTATGACTGCAGTTCACTCATTGTATGCTGAAATGTTCTTCAAGGCACAGGGCACCAACTGTGTATTCCCCTGCCTTAACTCTGACCCTCCTGCTACCAGCCAAGTCTAGTCAGTTCAAGGCATCTGTCAGGTAAGTAGCATGGAGGTGCTCAGCACACAACCACAGGGCTCAAATGCACAGCTAGACACTGCTTGCTGGATGTCACATATGGCCCTGTTGCCTCTGTCTTACATAAGTCTAGAAAGCACCATTTTGCTTTGCTGTGGCACTGAAGGTCCACTGTACAGCAGCAAGATGGGACACGCCCCCCACCCCTTCTGCCTGATCTGACATTGCCAGATTTTATTACCCATCTACTACACATACACACTGACACACACACATGCACAGTCCCTCTAAACTTCTAATAAAATGTGATTGATTATATTTAAATGCCAACACAAAAGCCTCTATTGACCTCCATTTACACTGATCAATGTTTTCAAGAAACCTAAAGCTCCAGCACACTGAAGATGGAGCCTGATCTCTGACAAGTCATTTCTGAGGCTGTACCATGTCTTCTTTGGATTAACACATTTGGATCATGTCCCTGTGGCTCGGGTGGGCAGCAGCACAACACCTGCTCCCTCTTCAAGGAACCAGGAATGAAAGAGTTTGTTCAGACAGCACAGAGAGAAAAAGCTGAGTCCTCCTAGATTTGTCAGCAATGAAGAGAGAAATAACATATTTCAGGATGGCTGAAAAATAAGGGATTTAATGATGGTAGGAAAAAAGTACTTAAGTGGCAAATTTATCATTTCTACTGAGTAATTATCTCACTTTGGTGTTATGGTGCTGTCAGAGAGGCACCCCAAAGTCAGTTTTAGGCAGACAACAGGTTCAAAAATAGACTTTATTCTAACTGGAAAAGTATAGCAAATAGTCCGACTAGAAACAGGATTTATACAATTATTTAGCACTCCAACGACATAAAATACAGGTTTGGATATCAGTTGAGGAGATTATTGGGGTACAACAACATATAAATAAAAAGGTTCTGCAATGTGCATGTGTACACTCACAAGAAACAGAACCGGAGCCCTCTGACTCCAGGGTACCCACAAGAAATAATCACTCGCCTGGGTTAGGTGAGGGCTTACACTCACCTGGTTAAGCAAAGACTCGCACTTGCCTGGGTTAGACAAGGACTCATTCAAGAACATATCCAGTAAATAATCACTCACGCAAACAAGGAGTTGAGGTGCTCTCAATCCCCCGAAGTCACACAGAATCACAGAATATTAGGTATTGGAAGGGACCTAGAAAGATCACCTAGTCCAATCCCCCTGCCAGAGCAGAAACACCTAGATGAGGTTACACAGGAATGTGTCCAGGCGGGTTTTGAATGTCTCCAGAGAAGGAGACTCCACAACCTCCCTGGGCAGCCTGTTCCAGTGCTCTGGCACCCTCACTGAGAAGAAGTTTCTTCTCAAATTTAAGTGGAATCTCCGGTGTCCTAGTTTGTACCCATTACCCCTTGTCTTATCATTGGTTGTCACCAAGAAGAGCTTGGCTCCATCCTCATAACACTCACCCTTTACATATTTATAAACATTAATGAGGTCACCCCTCAGTCTCCTCCAAACTAAAGAGCCCTAGCTCCCTCAGCCTTTCCTCATAACGGAGATGCTCCACTCCCTTAATCATCTTTGTTGCCCTACGCTGGACCCTCTCCAGCAGTTCTCTGTCCTTCTTGAACTGAGGGGCCCAGAACTGGACACAATATTCCTGATGCGGTCTCACCAGGGCAGAGTAGAGGGAAAGGAGGACCTCTCTCGACCTACTAGGCACACCCCTTCTAATATGCCCCAGCATGCCATTGGCCTTAGACAGTGTCGCAGTCTAAGGGGAGGACTCCAGTTCACAGACTCACTGCTCTGAGAAGACCACTCAAAGGGGGCCTTCGGCAGGGACCTCATTTTATAGTCTGGTCCAGATCTGGTTGTGGGCATTACAACATAGTCCAGAAGCTTTGCAGCTACTCTCAGCACCTCCTTTGTTAAAGACCCTGTCAATTGACTCAGGGTCCTGTTAAGGACCCTGTCAATTGACCGAGGGTCCCACCCCTCCTGCCCCACCAGCTGGTGGAGTTGAAGTCACCCTGCCCCGGGGCAGGGGAGGATGTGACTATCAGCACCTTGGTACCACCCTGGGTGTGTATGTGGGGACAGGCACAGTGAGGCACAGAAGGTGCTAAAGAGCCATCAGCGCCCCCACTGAAGGCTCCAGATCTCAGGGGGATGTGCAACTGCCACATGGGCTAAGAGAGAGGAGAGCTCTGCTGCCTGGTTCATGGGATGTGTTGACATTGTCCGAAGACCCAGTGCTTTCTGGCCACTGGTGCCTGGGTCCTCCCCTAGCAAATCCGTACATTTTTGGTATATTCTTTTGTACCCATTATCCTTTCTAGATCGCCACTTTAACTCCATTTGTAGGCTGCTACTCTTGTCAGCTAGCAGCTGCACTCAAGTGATCCTTCCAGTAAGACTCATGTGACAAAAGTAAGTGAAAAAATATATTGAATCAAATGTGCGCACATGGCCCTTACCTTTCAAAATTGATTCATTACTATACATTTCTTCTGGAAGTTTTCCTCCAGAGACTGGCAGCCTTAAGTGGTTGAAAATGCTAGGACTTCCCAGGAGATGAACCAGGCAGAAAATACAGACTATCCACAGACTATTGTGGAAACCCATAGGTTGCCCACATTTTGGAGATCTTTTGCAGCTCTGGCTACTCCATCTCAGGATGGGACATAACAGAGCTGGTAGAAGTTCAGAGAAAGGCAATGAGGACGTATGGAAAAGCTTACATACAAGGGATGACTAAATCATCTAGGATTCTTCAGGTTAGAAATCTGACGTCTGATAGGACTGTTAAGTAGCAAGTGCCTTGAAGATGTTGGACACCCACTGACTGTTAACTGTCTTTTCTGAAACAAGAACTTCAAGCACCAAATGGAATGAGTAGGTAGTTTGTTCAAAACAAATTGAGTAGTTTATTTTCCAACACATAGCCAAACTGGAGAACTCCCTACCACAAGGCACACTATGAGCCTAGGCACATTCATAGTGTCATTAGACAACCTGATGGATAAAAAAATTCAGATGTACAGAAATGAGTCCAGGTTCAGGATATCCCTGAGTTGGAAACAGAGCTGGAAGTATAGTCAGAAGGAGTGTTATATTTACTTTCTCTATTCTGACACACTTCTTCAGGCATCTGCGTTTGGCCAACATCAGAGACTGTCTACTGGTCCAGTTAAAACACTGCTCTCACCCAGTACTGTTGCTCTTGTATTCTTATGTCATGTATGGGCCTACTAAATGGAGATCAGCAGCTGTGACCCTACCCTATCCCCTTTCACTGCATCAGGCAACGGGAGAAAGAACCTGATAGAGCTAAGAGCACCATTTTCAGAAGAGCATTTTAAAGAGAAGGCACTAAGGAGCACACTCCATGTCTACATGACACAATGCAAGGCAGTGTGGGGAAACCAAAAGTGTCATTTAAAATATGGGTCACGTATAGGAAGAGAGAGAACTGAGCAGCACAGAGGCAGCCCTAACAGAGATCACTTTCCACCTCCATAAGCCTTAAAAAAATCCACAACAAAAACCAAACCAGAAACAAAACTAAAACCAAAACCAACCAACCAAAACAAAACAAAGACATAAAAAAGAAGAGCTTGTTTTTGCCGGAAAGCAAGAGGATAAGCATCCATATCACAGAAAAGCACATGCTTTTAGTCAGAGCCACTTTAGTCACAGCTCCATGGGAGAAACCAAGACCTGGAAGCATATGGAAAGAAATCTACAGCTCAATAGAAGAAACCCTGCAGCTAGGAAAGCCAGCCGGTGATAAAACCCCTGGGTGTTCCATGTTTTGGTACTTTAGAGGGGCTGAAAGGAGACTGGATCAATAGTGTTTGCATCATATCTGCATTGTATTAATTTCATGCGTCTGTCTTCCTCTGGTGGCCTGTCTGGGCCAAATATGGGAATGACCCCCCACTTTTGATACCTTAGTTGTCTGTAGGATGAGAGAAGAATTAATGCTGCCTGTACCTAGTGACTCAATGCAGGCAGGGCATGCTGGTATTCCTACTGGCATTGAATTTTATGTTATTTTTCTGATGTATTTTCCACACGTGCACTCAAGGTTAAGCTGATCTCTGGATTCAGGAACAGGGGATGTCTTCTATGGGTCAGATTACCTGTAACAGGGGTGTCAAACTCATTTTCACCAGGGGCAACATCAGCCTTGCGGTTGCCTTCAAAGGGCCTAATGTAATTTTAGGAATGTATAAATGTAACTACTCCTACATCTATACAGTACTAAAATTACATTCAGACCTTCGAAGATAACGACAAGGCTAATGTTACCCCTCTTGAAAATGAGTTTGACACCCCTGGCTAGAACCACCTGGTGTCGGGGTTTTGTTTTTTTCCCTATAAGTTTTCTTTTAGTGTTCTTGTTTTGGTTTAGTGTTTTAGTTCTCTTTGTTTTGTTTTGGTGTTGGTGGTCAGGTATTTTTAACAAATAGCCTACTATATCAGCAACCTAGCTCATGAATGGTGGTGACCTGTCTCCTTCTCCTCTTCCATGAAACATTTAGTAAGCTTTTGGTCTTACAATAGGTTTTAAGTTTATTGTAAGGATATAGGGATTTATAAGATTGGTGTGAGCAGAGCAGATGTTCAGTAAAATCTCCCAAACCAGACCTTTAAGGCATGGTGGTCCTTTCTTAGGTGTGTTGCTGGGGGCACTGACATCCAGCTCACATTCAAGCCTCTTTGTGTCAACAAGGAGGCACAGTGATGGCACACAATGGAGAAGCTTGCTGTATGCTGCAGTACCTATGTTTTGGCGACTCATGGATTTATGCTGGCAGGGAAAAGATTCCATTTCTGTCAGTGTCCTGAGATTGTTCTTCAGAACAGGACAGAAAGGTTTTGGTTTGCATTCAGACTGTTCACAGGTTTCACACTCAGTTCCTTTATTGTGCCTGTCATCCAACACCTGCGCTCCTCCATCTCTTCTAAAGGTCTCAGTGTAACTCAACTGTTTTGTATGTACTTGCAAGGTTCAGAATGGAGAGATTAATTTGTGAAGCTTAGTGCTATCAAAGGTAAAGGTCTTTCCTTCAAGCTTTTGTCTCACAAACCCCTCATATCCTCAGTGTCTTCAGAGGTCCTGCCTGTGTGCTGAAGGTTGGCCCTGACTTGAGATAACCAGAACTGGAGACATCCTGACCCAAATTTGGCTGAAGCAGGCAGACTCTGCAGAGTGTGCCCAGGATGCAAGACTGTCCATTCACCACAGCTCTCAGGATCTGCTGTCAGCAGTGAGGGCCACCCAGTATAAAATGCTCTGTGTTGCCACATCCTCCCGTTTGTGACTCAAGTCTCAAAACCTTCTTCTGTGTTGGCTAAGACAGCTACAACCAGAAATGGAGAAAAGAGAGGTCTTTTTAAAAATGCAAGGTCCAAGACTTCTTCCCCATTTGCTCAGAAGAGAGGCAGTGTACACTAACTTTGTTATTTCTTCTAAACAACCACAAATGCCATTCCCGGAGCTGTGTTTGGCACCCACCTCATGTTCCTTTTCAGCCTCTAGACTCCCCTCCTTTCCCTTTGATTTTTCTATTATGTCCCATGTATTCTACCTGCTCTGGCCAATCCTTCAACTGAAGGCTGTGACTTTGCTTCCCAAGAATCAAACAGGCTGCCAGCTTTCATCAATAACAATTTCCATTTTTTTTCCCTCCAGAAAGAAGTGCCTGTCTGGCAGACAAAGGAAAGCACCTCTCACATAAAAGTGGAGCAGAACTAATGTATTTACTGTATTTCCCTATTTTATTATTCCTTGGAGATGTATTAGTTTAACAGGTTTATTTATGGTACGTGAAAAGTTAAATATTCCTTTGTCCTTGGGATTTACATAAACTGGTGCAGTGTGAGATTCTGAGGGTTTTAATGAGGTATTTGTCAAAATACTCTCCCTGGTATATATTTTTTTAATACCTTTGAGACCATACAGGATCGTTATACTACAATACTCGGCTTCTATTGGAAGCTGTTTGAGTGGCTTGTAATATCCTGTGGATATATTCCCTCTAGATGTCTGACTTCCCTGGTGGAGCTGTGAGAGATGAGAGGAGCAGAGCCTGGAGGATCCCTTGCAGACCCTCCTCTGAACCAGGACAGAACGGGGCAGCAGGAGCTTCATGCATCCTGCCTGGGTCCTTGGGGCTGGATCAGGGATGCTGCAGAGCTCACCCAATGGTCACGGGCCCCCATGTCTGGGGTTAAGACACACAACAGGGTTCAGCCAAGCTGTTAGCGTAAAATCCTCCAAACCGAGGCATCTTGTTCCCCCAGCTCTCCTCCTTAGCAGAGTGAGGAGAAGCAGCTTAATGTCAAAAAAAATCTGGGAGAAAATGGCAGTGTGTGGTGCTTCTCTGAGGAAAGAGCTGCCAACACACAATGTCCAAAGCATCCAGGGCAGCCCTAATCTTCACAGTAAGGATACCAGCCATAAAAGACGGGCTTTACCTTAAGGGATTTACTGCAGGAGCTGGGTCAGACCCGCCACTTTTGTGGTTTTCAGTGTCAGCCCCAAGAGGCACAGCACCCCTCCTGAACTCGCATGGCAATGATGTCCTAGCCAGACAAGACATGGGCTCCATCGGGGGGTGGATGTGGGGTGCGGGGTTTGTATGATCTGTTCCTGACCAGGTCCAGGAAGACGCACCCCACTTGCCTGAGCAGGGACACTCTCAGTCTCCCTCAGCATCCACAAATGCAACCCAAAGCCAGGGTACCACCATGGAGTAGCCATCGACAGGTCCCAAGGGGAAGGTTAGCTGCAGCTGGGACATTGCTGGGGATGGGGAAACAAGAAGGAAGATTGCTCTGGGTATAGGGAACAGGCTGTGTCCTGACACTCCAGCCAGAAGGGACAGGAAAATGGGAGTGGGTTATGTAAGTGGTGCCGATCCCTCTATTTAAGGACACAGATGGAGATGAGGGAAGGAGACAATTATGTAACAACATTATTTACAGGTCTGACAAAATCCTTCCCAGCTTCCACATGTCCTTTATTGTGCGAAGTAAGCCAGATGGGGAGTGAGAATTAGAGCTAGTTAGGGATACCTTCATTAATTTATTTTTACTTCAGTAATTCTTCTGCAAATTAGAAAACACTGAAAGTTTCCTTTTTTTTTTTTAAAAAAAAAAAAAAAAAAGACAAGGAAAAAGCTGCACCAGAAGAGAAACTAATCCCTAATTATCAACTTAGTGGAGTGAGTCAATATTTACCTCAAAACATGCTAACAATATATATAAATACATCCTCATTCTTTCTCAGTCTGTGTGGGTGTTGATCTCCTGCTATGGCTCACTAGGCACAACCTGGGTAGTACTTAACTCCTGTTGATCCCAGGAAGAGATAATGCAGCCCTGGCTGGCACCAGAACTCAATACTGAATCATATCAAAACCCCATGCATTGGTGGCTGGTACAGAAGAATTAGGTGCAGTTGTGTTTCAGTATAAAGTGTAATACCTCAAGACAAGCAGGAAAAGGTCACGTGGGCAAGAGACATGGTTGGGACAGCTATGCCTTTTTCAGGGTTTTTTTTGCATTTGCATGTAGTGAAATCATCACACAGGATGTGCCAAGGTTACGCTGAGGTCCTTTCTTCAGCATGGTTTCTCCACCTTGTATCTATGGGTTCCTTTTAGCAAACTGATCAAGGGCCCACTGAAGATGGTCAGTCTTTCCATCTTTAATGGGCTTTCGATCAAGACCCATAAGGTCAATTCTATCAAATTTTAACTAATTTTGAGTACCCTCAATTCTCATTGAAATGCTAGTAGTCAGCATCTCCAGTGATGCCTTATAGATTGAGGCTCTAGATCCACTATGATGTGCAATGAGTAATTTATTTGTTTTTCAGGTGACTTTTCCAAGGTCATCTGAAGCATATGTCATTGGATGGAGAAGAGAAGCCATCTCTATGGACACAAATGCCTCCTTATCTTCATGTCAGCAAGAGAGGCAGGGTCGATCAGCAATGTCACATGCAGTGATAGACAACAACAAGAAAAAAATTGGGTGCAATATTATAGAGTCAGGTTTCTATTTACTGTAGTGCTGTTACAGCTCCTAAAATATTCATTCAATTTTTAATTGGTTATCTGTTAAGCTAAAAAAAAAAAAAAAAAAGAGTGCAGTTCTCTGAAACTAAATAAACATTCTTGCTGAATGGAAGCTTTAAATTTCAGAGTACATATCTAGCTCTAAAAGCTGAAGTGTACCCATTCATTATTTATAACCACTTATAAATTTTAAGTAATCTGCTAAGAGTTATTAGCTAACACTTGCTTTTCAGTGCCTAAAACATACCTCCTGCATGTACACAACTAGTCAGATTTTCAGTGAGGCAAAGGAATGAATCTGCCCTCTTGGTCGGCTGAGGTTTTTCAAGCATCAAGACTCCCACTGGCCGTCTCTCTAACAGAGATACAGTGCTTCTTACAACACTCGCATCCCCTCCCATCTGAGAAAGCAAGACAGATCTAAGCTATCCCCCAGGTCTCTGCCATAACCAACAAAGATGAACAGAGCATCTTTTGAAAGCAATTTACTCCATCCCAGTAGAAATAGGGTGAATTAGTCAGGGGAGGGTCTCTCATCTCTTTATGTTGATTGTAGGGAAAGCCTAGACAGCTCATTTATTTTACCCTCAGCTTTTTAGGAAAGATTTGTCCATTTATAGTCCTGTCTAAATTCTTAGCAAAGACAAATGCAAAAGGACTACAGTACACAGGGCCTCCCAGAATATACATGGTAGGGATGGGTACCTAGCATGGCATTTATCCACAGACACTAAAGCTCTCCGGCCTCTTTGCTCCACCCTGGACAATGTGCGAGATGCACTGATCGAAACAAAAGACCGCAGCACTGAACTTGGGCTTTTGCACATTCTTCCAGTCTTCTTTGTGTCTTAAAAGTCTTTCTGTCAGTACTTGTCTAATCCTGTGGGCTGCCATTTGGTCTCTCAGGGAGTCTCCTGTGGAGCTGCGCTGTCTTTCTCAGCTGAAGGCCAGCATTGACGTTTCCAGCTATGCCTCCTTTGCTCAAGGGAGAAGACGAGAGCCATATCTTGTGCTAGGTGCAGTGAATAGATAACTTAGGGGATTCAAAACAGACATGGAGGGAAAAAAGTTATGATCCTACATATGCTCACATCTTCCCAGCTGCATTTCTGCATATTGCCTGAAAGACTGAACAACTTGACTGCAAGAGAGCAGAGCTGTGTCCACATAAACAACTGTACTGGATTAGACAAAAGGTTCAACTGTAAGGCATTTAGCATGCAAGAAGGCAAAAGCGGTGCCTAGCAGATAGCTACTTCCATCCATTATCCTCTTTGGTTGTCCTTTCAATTCTCAGAAATATAAACAACGTATCTCCTAAACTAAGTTTAAGAAATTAAGAAATTAACTCTCTCCCTTGAGTCCTCCCTGCCATTTCTTTTTGCCTCGGTTGAAAATGTGAAAGCAAGCTTGAACTGCTGAGAAGAGAAGCAGCTGCACTGATGTCAGAGCTTCTCCGAGGACATTTCCCAACAGGCCCGGAAAAGGATTACACTGTAGCTGGTAGCAGTAGGGGATGTTGATTTTCAAATCCCTTTTATTCAGCATTTGTGTCAGCGTTTTCATGCGTGTTACCTCTGGGCTGAGCCAAACATAAATCCGTTCCTACTGGCCTTCTCATTAGCATGCATGAAGCAAATATTAGCAGAGTGGGCATCCGCACGGAATGATAGCAATCCATTTATATGGCTTTGGGAGGCAAAAAGGAGGCAAGGAGCGGTGGAGTCTGACATAGAATCATGGATTCATTGAACGTCCTCAGTTGGAAGGGACCCACAAGGATCATCAAGTCTAACTCACATCCTGGCATAGGAAAACCCCAAAATTCACAGCATGTGTCTGAGGGTGTTGTCCAAACACTTCTTGAATATTGCCAAGGTTGGTGCTGTGAATACATCCCTGGGGAGCCTGTTCCAGTGTTCCACCACCCTCTGGGTGAAGAACCTTCTCCTAATGTCCAACCTAAACCTCCCCTGGCACATCTTCCTGACATTCCCTCAGGTTCTGTTGTTGGTCGCCAGCACCTGTCCCTCCTCCTCCCCTTGTGAGGAAGCTGTAGCCGCCATGAGGTCTCCCCTCTGTCTCCTCTTCTCCAGGCTGAACAAACCAAGCGACTTTAGCCTCTCCCCATACAGCTTTCCCCTGTAAACCCATCACCAACTTGGTAGCCCTCTTCTGGACATTCTCCAGTAGCTTTACATCCTTTTTATCCCGTGGCACCCAGAGCTGCACCCAGTGCTCCAGGTGAGGCCGCACCAGTGCAGAGCAGAGCGGGACAATCACCTCCCTTGCCCGGCTGGCAATGCTGAGCTGGATGCACCCCAGGACACGGGTGGCCCTCTTGGCTGCCAGGGATACTGTGGGCTCCACTTGCCATCAATCCAAACCCCCAGATCTCTTTCCATAGGGCTGCTCTCCAGCCTCTTGTCCCCCAATTTGTACCCATGCCCATCTTCTTCTTATTCCTTTCTCCTCCTATCATTTGCACACTGTGTGTTGTGCTCTCTTTGCATATCAAGAGATGAAATCATGTACTAAAATACTCACCTTTCCTGTGGACCACAGAACTGGGGTATATTCTGGGTCTGGCAGGTTTGGTTTTTTTCTGATTGGTTGGGTTTTTTTTCCTTTAAATCAGGTCTAGTTTAGCACTTCAGCACTTGATCAGCTCATGCCACAGCCTCATGTTTGTTGCCGAAAGCACCTAGCTGAGTGATGTCACCACTGTGCTGGGTAACAGCTGGTGACATCACAGTGGCGGCAAGTCTGCCCCTTAGGACTTGCTGTTGACGAGAACCCCACAAGGCTGTTGCTGAAAGCTGTGCATGGTGCAGAGCACTGGGCTGCTGTCTAAGAGGAGGAGCATGTGACAGCCAGTGGGCCAGAAGCAGGTATGTGTATTGGAGTTTCAGCCTTGGAAACTGGGGACGTCCATTATCTGCTGGTGAAAGAAACTTTCTTTCATGACAGGTTTGTCACCTGTTTCTACATCCAAAGCTAGCGGAAAAGTGAGGTGGTCTTTTCATTATTCAGTCACTGTCTCAAACCAACCTCACATGAAGAAGGTCTCTGATTTTTTTTCCTATCACTTTGATGGTGACTGACTTCTGTATATAAAATATGTTGATGGCCTAGCTCCTCAAAAGCAGGAGAGATCACCAGCAAAGCAGGGAACATGGAAGAATCTAAGTTGCTCTGCTATACAAAATCCACTTTGCTGAAACAACGTTGTTTCATGGTGTATCTTTACCGTTAAAACTTAGGCACACATGAACACAAGCTCTGCATTATAAGTCATGTTAAAGAAAAAATGTTTCATACATGCCTATAACTGTGGTAGCTGGCCTTTCTCTTTTCATACAGCAAATCTACTGCAAACAAGGCATTGTACCAGATTCTGTATCACTAATGACACCAGAAGACTGAGAAACCCATGTCTATCAACAACATTCCTTGTGTTAAACTAATGACAAGCACCAGAAGCAGTGCAGGATGATTGTTTTCTTGGTCCCATCTGGGTCTTCTGCTGGGGAAGCAGAAAATGATAGTGCTTTTCAGGGAGAAACATTTGGCTCTCCATCCAACCTTTTCTTTAAAAAAAAAAGCCACAGCATCCAGCCATGGCTACTTTCTAATTCTCCATTCTTTTGCAAAATGCTCTGGTGAAAAAGAAAAGTACATTGGAAAAAACATTGCCTTGACATGGAAAGGGCAGTGCTCTCCTCCACAGCCAACCTGATAATATGGAAGTAGAAAGACCATATTTCTATTCTTCAGTGAGGTAAGAGTTCTTATATCAGAGAAAATGCTTTAGATCCAGCATCTCAAACCACAGATCTCCTTCATTTTCTCTGAAGAACCAACACAAAGCCTTCGTTCTGAATCTCAGTGACTTTGTAGCTCCAGGCACCTTGAAAAGAGATGGTACAACGGGATTCTAGCGCATCCCTACAGATTCCTTCAAATGAAGTCCATTAAGCTGAGGGGTGGGAGAAGATATCAAACAGCTGGCAGCTTCTTTGCTCAACCTCTGCCTGCAATGAGCACTGAGTGGTGACTGTCATTCTAACTTCATGCTTCTGATGCCAGTGTTTGAGGCTTTCTCCACAGTAGTGCCACCCCATGTGCCCAATAGTAAATAAGTACCTCGTAATTCAGAGTGCGTTTTAAAAGCAAGCAGGTGTAACACTAGACATATCTCTCCCTTGGTGTTACTGGCTGCAGAAACTGTCCCATCTTAACTTCATTGGCTCACTGAGCCAACAGGTTCATATGTAATATGTTTTTATTAGCTTATTTAATTGATCTTATGTGGTGGGAATGTAGCACAATCTTCCCATGACTTTTCTTCAGCCAAATCAGAATTTATCTCCCCTCTGTCCACAAGTTGAGCACATAGCCTTATCCTTCAATACCTGAACAGATTCTCAGTTACCTTACATGAAGAAAGATAAATCCTTCCAGCAGAGCTATGCTGTATTTTGTGGGGACAAGCTTGCCTTATCACTCTCAAATGTCATATCTGGACAAATACAGGCCCTGAGGCTCTCTGTGCAGGTTGGCCAGCACCCTATCAGCATCACTCTTCTCAGAGAAAGGCATAAAAACTTCCACAAACACCTCTGAGTGGCTAATCCTCATGTCCCACTGCATGTCCTCTTACTGTGCTGTCATTAAACCTGAGTTAAACACAGTCCCCAAGAATTATGTTTGGGGTTTGTCCTCTTTAGCATTCCGACCTTGGAGTCCCTGTGGTCAGAGGCAGGAAAAAATTCCTACACTAATGCATGTGGCTGGCCCATCCTTGTTTCCATCCATCCATCCATCCATCCACCCATCCACCCATCCCCCTGGAGCAGGTGAGTTAGCCATTCCCGGGGAATAGCAAACAAAAACTATCTTACCCTGATCAAAGACAAACATAAAGGACAGGAACTGGATTTCCCTTAACTTCTGATTTTGCTTTTTCTAAATCATGTGCAATGTTCCCGCTCTCCTCAGAGATTCAGCAGAAGGCCAGGGAACTTGGTGATCCTGCTGTGCAGTGTGATGGTCCTGCTCATCTTCTCTCAAAGTCTGTGGATAGCCCTGGGGGAAAACCCTGGGCACTGTGTGTGTTCCCTTTCCTGTTGCCCTCCAGCTGAAAAAGCAAAACAGCACAACACCAACCTGCTGGGATGTGTTTTAAGCTAGTTTAGGATTTTTTCCTGGAAGACAGTAAAAGGGCCTCAAAGGGCCTCACAGTGTATTTCATGCCCTCCTGTGATATTCTAGTTATGGTATTTCTTACTATAGGCAATTATCCAACATCCCAAGCAAAGCTGCTTTACAGCAGAGCTGTACAGGTCTGGATTTCAGTAGTTAAATGTAACTGCTGCTGTATCAATAGTAGGAAACTTCAAACTCTCCTTTACTAAAAGTTAGTGCCTCTGATGTACATCATATGCCACAATTCTTATCATGCTTTTCTGTCTTCCTAACACTGAAGCATCATCAAACTGTTGAAACTGCCACTTTCTAGTAGCTTAATTGGTCAACAAGATCAGCTTGTATTTCTCTCACCTCTGAATTATTCTCCTCTTTGCACAATAAATATATTCACTGTTTAGGACACATTACCACTGAGACTTCAAGACCAATTTGTTTTAAAGAACTGAGCTAGATGCTCAGAGTCTTCAGACTTGCCGTGAGAAGGTGCTCCAGACCCTGCACCAGATGCCCTTCAGAAAAGGCAACACAGCAATGCTGTAGTGCCGTAATTGATTTTAGTTGTTCCAAAGCAGGATGCTAATGAAAGAGGCCACTTTTTTCACACACTAACACTTGTTCTGTCACAAGTATTTGTGGGACACAAGGAAGCTGGATCACAGAGTTGACGCAGCTGAAAATCAACCCAGGGTTGCATGGACATTTGCATGGCTGCATGGATGCTTGCACTGGCACAGAGCACGTCTAGGAACATGTTGCTGGAGTGAAACAGAGGGAGGGCTTCCAGTCTCCACTTCAGTCAGCTTCATCAAATAGGAAACCACAGCTTGATGGGAAATCACCCAAAAGAGCTAATGGGAAACGCAGCAGGAAATCACCCAAAGGTGATTTCCTAATAGGAAATGCTATGATTAAAGGCCTTTTACTGGGCTTTTGCACCGAAGTAGAAGGAGCAAAGGGGGCCTTATATTAAATTCTTAAAAGCAGGTCTCAGAGTAGCCTCTGCTCCCCTGCCTGAGAGAGGAATCTGGGTACCCCATACAATAGTGAATATTCTAAGTATTGGGCACATTTGCCTATCAGAGCAATGGCACCAGCTCATTCATCTGCGCTGCATTAGCTCTGTGTGGTTTAGACACACCTGCCAGGTCAGAACCCACCAAGGAGGCAGCTTTTCTGCTTAATCATTTGCAATCTCAGTCAAGGGCCAAGGTTTAAAAGAGGCATTGAGTAGCTTAATATGTTTGAGTTTCTATAGTGAGCAGCAGTGGTTTGGTGCTCTATTGGTAGCCTTTCTAACTAAGGTGTGAGGTTAGCAAGAAACATCTGTGGGGTCTGAAAGGTAAGTTTAGGCATGGTATATCCATTTTGTGAAATTTGTTTGTGCTGCTTAGATTTATTTTTTTTTTAACTCTACTTTGGGATATTAAAACTGGCAATGTTTGGCTACTATCTGTAGTATCTAGCAAGTGAAGATTCACATGATACCTACCCAGCAAGACCTTTTCCCCACTTACAATGCTGATACACATATATACATAGGCTTTTTTCATTTGGGGAGGAAAAAAAAATCAACTCTTGATTAACCAAGAAACGTAGCTAGCTTGGTCGGGTTTCTAGGCTTCCTTTTCTAACTGACTCTATTTTCTGTTTCCTGTGTCCTAGGGAAATATCAATCTGCTTGCAATGGAATCTATGAGTCTTTCTTCAGTGAAAAACTAATAACCTTTTGTTAATCCAAACAGAAACAAAAATACATCCTCTAATATTAATGTTTGTAATCTACCTTTAAAAATACATCCATGCCCTCCCACATACCTCCTTCTGGTTCTAAATTAATTGCTGGTGCTAACAGTGCCATCTCTTGCATGAAACCTAAAATGGAGCTTCTGACCATTTATAGTCATTGATTCCTGTAGCACTCTCATAAAGCATTGGCACTAGAAAATCTGATGTCTAGCTACACTTTCCCTTCCACTTCTACCGGATATGAAGTTATTTGTCGGCTTTTATGTGAAGTCTTAAGCACTTTTGAGTGTGTTCTGTGCTGTAAGGTGAGCAACATGGCTTCCTTTAGTACTTCATGGAGAACTTGCCTGGGGAGGGGGAGAAGATGGCACTGTATATACAACAATTACTTGCTACAAATATCTTCTGAAGAACAGAAGGGGCATTGGTCCTTGCAACTGATGAACCTCCATAAAAGTGATCCTATTTTTATGCAAGCTTGTGTAATTATAATGAAAGGTCAAAGTGAAAAAAAACATGTAAGAAAATGTTACTAAACAGAAGACTACATTGGGCTGATGTGTTACACGCTGGGAAGTATGCACTGAGAGAATAGGCTTCTCTTTAAAGTGTGCTTAAGCAATAAGCTATTGATGTCCTTTTTGTCTGCGAATATTAGCTAATAACACAAGATGTCAATATTGGAACTGGCAGTAGAAACCAATGCCCAAGCCTGTGCTTTAGTCACCCGACCATGTGGCTCTCCACTGTGCAGATGTATCCCATTGTGGATGTAGGTGCTGCAGTGCTTAGCTGTCATGGCCTTTAGAGCAGAGCCCAGATTCCTGGCTTAGGTTTAGGTTCCCTGTGCAGTGTCTGAGGGGAGATAAATGGCACAGAAAGAGACCTACAGAAACCTGCTTATTAAACACAGGCACATCTAGGGGTCAGTAGGCAACTACCAAAAGCTAGGCAATTGGGAAGTTCACACAAGTCAGTAAACATGATGAAGCCCATCTGCTTCTCTAGGACTCACTGCTGTCAGAATAGGATTTGACTGTATGAGGATGACAGGATGGATATCACGTTGTGGAGGCCCCACCTTGAGCAGCCTGTTGCTGCCTCTATACTGAGCATGTAGCTTATGCAGGTGTGTTGGCTTAAGGGCTGGGCTGGTTTGTTTTCAGCCAGGAAACAATTCCCGTGTGGCCCTACAGAAGACAGTCCCTCTATTATTACTGAGGGACAAATAAATTTTGAGCAGAGGGCAGGACCCATCTTACATGTGCATTGCTGTCAGATCCTCTGCTGATCACAGGTGCGTGTTGCTGTGTCTGTCAGTGGAGTAAGCAATGAATCATTCTTCTCCTTTAATGGATCTGAAGGGGATTGTCTCTAGAATAATAGCCCTGTGGTCACAGTAGTTGTGCATGATGTGGGGGAATCTGGGCTGGGAGAATATGTACAAAGAAGAAAACCTACTACTAGATCTCTGGTCAGGGAGGGGCAGGAGCTCAGGGCAGAGATAGCACATAGAGAAGCAAAGCTATGCTTGGAAATCTGTGATGTGCAAGTTCAAATGTCACTTATATAGGCTGCAGTTGTGTGGTGTTCTTATTCTTCACTCCTTCTGTGTGGGATGGACTTTTTCTCTGGGGTTTATTTTGCTTATGGCTTTGTACAAGCAGTACTGTGCATATCCCAGCTTTGGGAAACTGGGCTAAAGTCATCTATGCACTTCTGGAGGGAAGTGATGAGATCTACAGTCTTGATGACTGGGGACTGGGTATGTGATGGGAAAGGAGATTAGGGGTATTGAACTTCTTGCTAATTGCCATTATTGGTGCTCTAGCCTATTACTGGATCTGCCTAGGTGCAAGTCTCTGCATTTCAGTCCTTCTGGCAAGTGTTTTACTGCTATTCTATGTTCTGCCAAAAGCTTATTGGATATTAATGTGCCTTCCTGTGGCTTGAATGAACCATGTCTCTTTAGCACTTCTAAGAAATACAGGAAAACCACTGATCCCATTCTCTTTCAGCACAGCAAACATCTTTGCTTCCCACTGAAAGAAGCCTGAGAGCTGCAAACCCTCACATTTCTCTCAGTGCATCACAGAAGATGAGTATATCAAATGACCTCTGTTCTGACAATTGCCACAATTGGTACAAAAGTTAATTATTGGGTATGGTTCACCTCTTCCATCTTTCTGCTAAAATCAGACAGGATCAGGGCTTTAGGTAAAAACAAATAGCTGAGTTGGGGGGTCTTTTCTCCCCAGGGAGAGAGAGCACATCCAGTGTTCATCCTGCCCCAGCAGGCACAGGTTGCAGAAATAGCACCGTTCTGCTCATACTCAGCTTTTCATGAGGCCAAGCTCTGAACGCTCCTGACTGCTTCTCAGTCTGTGGTTACTTCTTCAGTAGGGCTGGTCAACAGATCAAACCAGGCTTTTGCTAAACTCCCTGTTCATGGTTTCCAGTTCAGTGCTGGGTTTGTTCTACAGCGACTGTAGTTGTCCCAGAGAGGAGATTTTTTTCTCTTCTTGTTTGAAATCAGCATCTAATCTCACACTACAGTGAAGTTGAGCACCAAGTATGCTCCTATCCTAGTACTTGCCTACTATTGGGAGTGTGAATGTCCAGTTGTAGTGGGGATATGACAGTATGAGCTAGCAGACAGAATACAAACCAGTGCTTGGCCTTCTGGGCATGCAGTCTAGTGGCTAGGACATATTCCTATGCATAATAGTATCTTTTCACTGCTCTTTGGATCCCTCCAGCTGTCTAGGTTTTACTGCCATGGGAATGGTGGTATAAGTCCTGCTAATCTTATATTTATCAAGTAGACAACTGGGGACAGTGTCCCAAATGCAGTCCCATAAATGCCAATTTTGTTGGTTTTCACTGTATATCTTTGGGGCCTAAGTCCTTCCCTGTATTTATGGAAGGACTGGACTGAGTCAGAGATGACCCGATGAACTGTGCAGCGTTTGAGTGTATCAGTGCACAGTGGCTCAGCTTGACTTTTCTTTGAAATTATTCTAATTAAAATGGTGAAAGCACTTGCAGACTTAAATATAGCAGTACTCAGAAACTGAAGATATGAACCTTTAACAATCCTCCATTTTCTTCTGTCTACTAGAATAATTAATCATATGTAGCTTTAAAGGATCTCAAAGCATTATTTGAAGGAGGTATTCCAAATTTTTTAAATAAGGCTGGCAGAAGGGCAGGGGTAAAGCGATGTGTGTCAAGTCAGTAGCAGAGCTGGCAATAAGACCTGGTTCTCTGGCACAGTGATGCAGCGTTCTAAGCACCAGATCAAAACCACCCTCATCTACTGCTGTAGTTAAACTCATCTTCAGTGAGCAACTCACATTCTTAAAGGTCTGCAACAGTATAAAAAATGTGTTGTATTAGGACTGTAAATCGACTGCCATTTGCTTGAAATTATTTCAGGCAAAAGCTTCTGCTTTTTTCCAGCATAATCTGAAAGAGCTTTATTGATGTCCTGTCTACCATCTGTTTTACATATGAACCTTGTGACTCCTAGTCTTTCAAGCTTGTTAATTAGGCCAATGAGAAGCATACCACAGGATCTCTGAAATGAAATGCTGGTGGCACATCTCTGCCAACGTGAGCTTGTTCTTTTCCCAAGTCGACAAGTGAGTGCTAGTTCCCTGAGTGGGGAACCTGTCTGTGATCAGCCCCTTTCTTTACTCAGGGGAGTGGTGCAGCACTAGTTATTTGCATTTCCTCTTGCCTTCTCACCTGTTGCATGGGAAACGTGGGCAGGAAATGGCTTTTGTGTATTTCCTCCCTTGCTGTGACACAGGCTGGATTTTTCCGGCTGCACCATACCTCCATTGAGCTCATCAGCTCATGAAAACTGCCAGATGTATAGATAGCATGAGCACCAGTGTGGGCTTCCATGGGCATCCATCTTGGTGGATTATGCAGATAGATGTTTGGAGGAGATGTAAGCAACAGAAGCCCCCATTTGGTATGCAAGCCACTGCTAAGTGGTGGAGTCTTCTATTTCCATTTACTGGCTGCTCTTTCTGAAGTCCAGTTTTGGTATTACTTATGCATGAATATAAAACGGTAGCAAAAATGCAGAGTACCTTCCCTTTTGTTCTTATCTTCTGCTTCCCCTCCACCACCACCTTGTAAAGCTATATACTCTGAAATAGAGATGCAGTTGCCTTTCCTGCTGTGCCTCCAGCTGGGGAGGGATGCTGGTTACCAGGAGACTGCCACACCTTCTTGCTGGGATAACGGCAGGCAGGGGCAGCTGGGGATGGCACACCAAGAATTGGCTTGGGTTTTATTTATAGGTGTGTGATAAATTGTCCCCAGCAACTCCAAGGTGTAAATCAGTTGATATCTCCATAAACAGATGCATAAAGTCTTAAAACGAATGTCTGTTCTAAAATACCATCTGATAAGGCATGTCTTTTCCTAGAAAGAGCTGTGTGGCCAGGCAGCTCCCTCCTCCTCTGCCTTCCCAGCTGAGGGAGAATGCTGCCCTCTGTTGGCTACGGACACAAGCTATGTTTGCCACCAGAAACTACCCCTGAGGGGCTACTATTTCTGGCCACCATAAGGGCACCATAGCATCCAGTTGCAGGGGAAGGTGATTTGCAGGCTGCTTGAGACGTAGCATCAGGATGTAGCTTCCAAGCTCCTGACTGTTGTGTTCCAGGCGGGTCACCTAGCGTGTTGTGTAGGGCTGTTGGTGGGTATGGTACCCAACATGCTTAGATGTACTTGGTTCCAAAGTGGTCAGTGTAGATGCATTTAAACAGGAAACACTTTTTTGGGGGGGAGCTGGGGGGGAATCTTCATCTTCTCCACTTATACAGAAATGCCTGGGCTGAAATCTGAGCTCAGAGCCAGGCTGAAGGCTACACCAGCTCAGTTTTCCTCCTGCAGGCAGGCACTGTGGCTGGGACGGCTCACGTCTCATGGAAGTGCTTGTGTTGTCTTTACAGGCTGACTGTGCAGTGTGAGGCCTGGGTTTATCTCCTATGGCTTCTTCCAGTGTCTGCAAGAATGGGCTGAGTGCAGGCACTACACTGACAGTGAACATTGCTCTGCCATGTGTGCAAGTGCAGTGTTGGGGCTTCTGAGGGATTTATTACCTGAGAACAGTTCTACCTTCCACTTTCCAGTAGAGCATAAGATGACAGGACTTCTGTCATTCAGCCATTTGTAATGCTTTTAACAGCACCATCAGATTTTGCTACTAGACAATTGCTTTCTACAACTCTCCTGCCTTATGAGGAGTAGAAGTCAATAAAGATGATTTGGGCACTGCTTTATTCCTTCCCTCCTCTGAGCTTCTCTCAACCCTCATCATCACTTCAACATCAGATGAAGAGTGCAGTTCCCTTTAGAGTTCCTCTTCTAAGAGCACAGTTGCTAAATGAGGTGAAGCCTTGCTTTGGGGACAAAGGGGGTGCAGACCTGCACAGTTGGGAGGTCTGGCTGAAGTTAAATTTCTCACTAGATGTGAGCAATGGTAATGAATCTGTTAGGAACAAAACAAGCTCAAATATGACAAAAGGCTATCAAAATTACTTACCATTCTAGCCCAACTTGCAGTTTGATGCAGTTTTGCCTTGGTGATGTGTGCTGATTCTGATTATCCTCAGCATCTCTCAGAGTAAAAAGGTCCTTGGTTTCATACTGGAAAGCCATATGTGTTCAAGTTCCAAATTCATATTAATACATGAAGAAAGTGTCTTATCTTCCAAAGAACCACAATACAGATACAATACAGACAAGAGATTGAGGCTTGTACCAAAGAAATTGCTGTAAAACTTACTGTTAAGCTCAGACTGAATAACACTAAGCAACTCACGAGCCATAACCCATGTGCTGCAGAAACACAACTAGTTTTTGGGTTCAGTGCTAGCTCTGAGGGCTCAACAGCATGAAGCTGAAGTGGATAACTGGACATGAGGAAGACTTTCCTAGAGGTGAGGGCAGAAGGCATCCAAGGAGGCAGGATGGAGTTTTCCACCTCAGAAAGACACAAAGGTTGGAAACCCAAAATTTGAAAGAATACCCTGGGGATGACAATGTCAACACTTTTTAGGGCCTTTCCAAATGTGGTGATCATGGTGGAGCAGTGGCTCAGCAATGATTCAGAAGGAACACTGCCATCTAGTGCACTTCCAACAGAGCATTTTCATACTGCTTGGAAAAGAATGTGATTTGAGTCTATGTGTGCAAAGGCACTGCCAGATAGGAGAAAGCATTGTATTTTTATGTTGTGTAAAGAAACAGTGTTTCAACTTACAGCTGATTTCTAAGTATGAAGATGAGGGGGAACGAACAACCCCCTTCTAACACTCCCATTTTGCATAAGTAATCCTTTTAGCTGCAATCTGTATTTGATCTACAAAATGTGTTTCCACAAGCTCTCTAGATGTATGCTTGTCCTACACATTGCCTTGGCAACGTCCAGTTCCTTACTGGCAGTGGATAGCCTGTCAGGATGGGGACACACTTGCCTACCCTGTGTCCACTCACACCCTGCCTGTTCCATGCCTGCAGACTCCCTGTGTGCCAGCAAGACTGATGGTTGTAAGGAAAACTCTTCTGTGAAACTGGTATGAATCACACACTTCCACCCTCCCCCCACCCCAAGCCCCCAAGAGATGGCCTTATGGGCTTTATTCAAACCCATAGTGGAGCAGAAAGCATCTGCAGCCCTCTCCCTGTTCAGGATAACTTTTTTTGTCTTAAAACATGAACTTCCCACATGCTGAAGTGAAGCACAGGACAGGGAAATGCTTGCATGTGGCACCATAGACCTGCTGTCTGCCTGGTGGCAGTGGGCAGAGCTCTGCACTGTGTAGCAGTGGGGAATGAGGCTTAGGGCTGGCAGAATAAACTGTTCTCAAGAAGGAGTCACTCAAGCTCATTTTCAGACCTATTAGAAATCCCCTCCATTTTTTCAGTGCAAGTCAAAATTACCTGTGTAGATACAAAGATGGTTAATTCTACTGGCGCTAGGGTTTTCTGTGATGTGCTCTGCTTATCTGACCTGTTAGTGAACACTTCCTTCTTTCAGGGAAGGACAACCTAACAGTTTTTGGCTTTGCAGCCTCTTCCATGTAGGAAGAAGGGTTATGTCCCTCTCCATCCTGTCTCTGAAGTAGATGGAAGTTCTTCGAAGGTGAATAATGACCCTTATGGGATTTTAGGAGGATCCAGAGGGAATTGTAAAGTGTGTGCTAACCTTGAAATGGCTGATTAGCTTTAATCATTGGTAGCAACTCAGAAATTACAGCTGCTTCTCATGTTCATGCCCTGGAGCAACGCAGCAGTTGCCTGCAGTTAAAGGTAGCCAGTTGTTCCTTCTCCATGCAAATACCTTCAGCCACAGCTGAAGGGTGGGTGACCAGTTTGGTGGGCTGACAGGAAGACCAAGGTCGGAACAGCTGCACTGGGTGGGGCGGTGGTGTGAAGTGGGGACCTAAAAAGTTCTAGATCAAACAATAGATTGTTCACTTCCTTGTTACTCTCAGTGAAATATTACTGCAAAGCTGGTTTTCTTCCTTTGTGAGCTCTCCCAAACTAGCCATTAGATCATCTTTCTGACTTGAGTTTCTGATACAACTACTGCTGTCTGGTATCAGTGTAAACTTCAAGACCTTTTTTTTTTTTAATGTCAAGAAATGCACCCAATTTGTTCTGCACAGGGTGAATCAACAATGTAGTGAGCAGGTTGTGTAAACTGCATTCTGATGAGGCTGATAGCTCTGCTCCTACAGTCACAGCAGAAGTATGTGCTGACTTAGCAACCAGCAGCTGATGAATTAATCTGATCCCTCCACTAGATGGGATGGCAGCACCATAATTTCTAAGCACTTATGGTTAAAATGTGAAGTTCCGGCACAGTCTGCTCAATACAGCTGGGTCCCATGCCAGATTTTACTAGCCAGGGGCTATGAAAGGCAAAAGTGCTTAGTTCCAGTTCCTCTTCATCAGAAAGGGCACAAAACAGGAAATGATTCAGTGCCCCAGAGACACGATACATAGCTGATCGCGGCTGACATCATCCAGCAAGCAGCCTACATGGTGCCCCCACGACCCTCTAGGTCATATCCTAATGTGAACACAAACCAGGGAGCAAGCAGAGGCTGAGAGCTGTCACTTCAGCATTGTCACTAGATGCAGCAAATGCTGTTAGGTGTCCAGAGAAAGTAGATAGAAGCGTATATTTGGAAGCAGTAAGAAAGTATTAAGGTTACAGATCTATAAAAATATTAACTAAGTAAAATCTTACTCCATTATTGCTAGTACAGTAATGTTGTATGGCCCCAATTGCCCATCTCATTCATTATCCCAGAGTAATGATAGCAGATAGTATGAGTAATAACTCCACTCCTCTTGCTTTATGCTTTTAATTTTGTGTGTAGAAGTTAGGAGTGTTGTTATTACCACTTTCTCTCTGAGGAAAAAGAGACACAAAGAGAATAAATATGTTGCCCAAGCGGTCTCAGCAAGTATATAGTGCAAACGAAGCAGTACCTGCATGTCCTGATTCCCAGACTCTTGAACAATACGTTATCAGGGCCCTTCATCATCATTAACTTCATAGGAACCTGGACACAGTCCCTTTAGAAAACCTGTTGGATTTTTATCTTGACAGTGCAGCAGACTAGACATTGTGTCAACTCTAATCTTAAAGGTGTATCTTTACTGAAATTAAATGTGAAAATACATAGAACCTTGAGTACACTAGGTCTTGTGTTATATTTTTATGTTTGGGTTTATTGAATCTTTTTACCTTCAGTTTTCAGAACGCTGAACATTTTTGTCCTGACACCACCACTCAGAGAGGGTTCATTTCTGTCAATCCAAACTGGACAGTTTAGTAGAAGGCAACAGGAGCTTATGGGATCTGGGAAGGTGTGATGAATAAGCAAGGATTCTACTATGAGCATGAGTTGATTAGCAGTGAAAGGACTATATGTTTTGTCATATAATGCCTAGCATTATGTTCCAGAAGTAATGAACACTGGAGAGGAACTGAACACTTGTAATTTCCCCCTAGCTAGAGCCTCAGAGGCCACAGAAGCAGTCAGGCAGTACTGCATCAGGTATGTTCAGCTAATGTGTTCAGCGCTTCCTTAGTAACCCAAAGGACTTGCATTCTGAAGCAGTTTCATGGTAAAAGATGAATGCCATTCCCAGGAAATCAGGGATTAGCCTAGGCCCTTCATGTCATATTTACTTTGAGCTAAGGACCTCTCAACTTCATTGTGGTACAGCTTTATTTTTCATCATTTGCCCTTAGTGGTGCACACTGCAACAGCACTAACTGTTGCTCCTTTGAACAATAGTAGCACCTGAGTATAAATATCCTGAGAGCACTGTCACATATCAGATACTGTGGGCAAGGCAAAATCTCCATTGTTCTGTAGTTGCTTTTTGCCCTGTGGTGTAAATTCTACTGAAAAACACTGAGTTTCCTCAACATGTAAAAAGAGATGTCCCCATTCCTTCCTGACAAAGCATATTAGAGGGTCAGAAATGTAGGTCCAACTCTTTCTGGACATCCCCTTGATATGCTGGCATCACTCAGTTCTCAGCAACAAACACAACTGAAAGGGCAGCTCCAGTGACTAGTATGTGCCTCTGCTATGCCTTGAAGAATTTTCTCACTCTATTACTTTACACTAGACTTGCTGTTGTTTTCCCACTGTCTTTCTCAGCAGGTTCACAGGTCACCTTTGTGTGCTGCTATCCTAGTTATTGCTTCTTGTGATGTGTGTGTATTATTCCTGCTTTTAGCAATTGTGGCTTTCATGTTCTGCTAGTGCTGCCACACTTCTAAGGGAACAGTTTTTTACTCCCATTGCAGGCTTCCCCAAGATTAGTCAACATCCACCTTGCCTGTGGTGGTGGACCAGTTAAGACAGATGCTGGCCACCTTGCCTGTTGGTATTATTTGTCTAATAGTGAAGTTCAGAAGCTGTATTCCACAATGAGGTCCTCGTTTAACAGACAATAACACACAGACAGTTCCCACCCACAGAGAGCTCACTGCCTAGGGTTATGGAAAAATATATCAAGCGGAGGTCAAAGAATAGTAAAGGGCAATAATGCAACACCGGCCACCGTGCTTTCCATGGGCCTCTTGCCTCAGGGGTAACAGTCAACCTTGTCTCCATAGGACCAGCTGTGTCTTAATACATACATACACTCATGCACATACACGCAAGCTGTGCGTAAATTAAACAGTCTTTAGAGTGCTAACAAATAGCAAATGCTAAATCCAAGCCAGATGTGACCCACTCCCTAGAGACCAGCAAGTGGCTTCAGGCTGGAGTTCCATGCTGCTGGAGGTGACTTGGAAAGCTGGCCTGATGGGAAGGCTCCAGCATTTAAAATCCAGTGGGTATCTCTAAGTTCTCACCTTTCCTCCGGTTTAGCAGAATTCCTGGACCCAGGCTATCATCCAGCAGGGAGAGTGGTTGTTCTGATGTCCTTGTGCTTTGCTTAAACACTGTACTTCTTGGAAGAAAGCAGGTGAGGGGGAGTTTATGTCCATGGTGTGGATTAGGATATGTTCTCCTTGGATGTTTGCAAAACGAAAGTATGTAGACCTTCAGAGTCTGACAATATAGAGGATCCTATTCCTATGCATTCTGTTCTGTGTAGGCATCTTTTGGGGCCTTTGTAGATCCCAATTTTCCTGCTAATGTTGGAACTGAGACTCGTATCCAGTCTAGCAGACAACTGAGATAATGCAGGGCTGAGCAGTTGGAACTCCTTGTAAGATGGAGCAGAAAGCCTGCTGCAAAGTATCCTGCTCCACAGCTTCAAAATGAATAGTGAACATGGAGAAAACATCAGTGGCCTTGGTGCTCAGAGTGAATGCCTGTGGGAAAAGAGCCATCAGAATGGATTTGTGGATTAGGAAATCTTTTGTGAACATATTCAAAGTTGTCCTTGAAGTGATATTTCTTGGATTTCAAAAGACTGCTGTTTCTGAATTTTTTCCCTTTTGATTAACTAGGAATTGCATCAGCATCCCCATTATTATTACTAAATAAAACTCTGTTTGAGTTTCAGTCCATAAAGTTTGATCAAATGTATTTTACTGTTGCTGTCTAAACATTTAATCTGGTTAATGTCTAACTTCAAGTATTTTTAATATTTGTACTTACTAAATTATTCGGGGAGAAGCTACTGATCGTAGGCCAAACACTGATGTCATTTACACCAACAATTAGCCCAACATTGCTCAACTCTTGTCAGGTGCTGCCAGGGTTTAAGGTTGTGGTGTCCTCCCTAGTTTCTCCCAACAGATGGCAGCCTCTTGACTTGTCTTTTTCCCTCTCAGATTTTAGGTAAAAAGCAGCAGGGAAAACACCCTTATTGTATTTTTGCCTTAAACAAGAAAGATTTTTGTCCTTCTTGATTCTACCTTTGCTTGTCAGACTAATGGTGGTGGGGGAAAGAAGCCAATTCCTGAAGCCCAGAGGAATAGAGGAGTGGATTTCACATTAATACATGAAATAACAGGGATGACTTCACAGTCAATATGTCACAAAATAGCTGTCAGAGAAGTCTGAGTCAAATGTAATGTGAAATGTTCACAGAAAAAGGAAGCAAGCCCAGCCGATCTCCTCCACTATGGCATGTTTTGGGGCACAGCTGCCTCTTGCAAACAATCTTTAGAAACTCAAAAAAGCTCTGTGACTGGCTAAAAATAAGCCTTGGCACCTTTCATGCAGACTTTGCAAAGCCCTGTTACAGACAGGAATTCATGCTCAACAGCCCCACAAGGTAAGAACTAAAACGCTTTTATAGATGGGGGAAAGTGGCACACCAGAGGTGGTCTACATGCAATTTTACTACTAGGTGTAAGTACTTTGAGGGCTGAGATCTTTTTATCTCTTTGTTATAACAGTGCACTCCCCACTGTGCCAGCAGTTATAATGGTACAAAGGTACGTTATAGTTGTAAGATTATTCCCTTTGCCCAACATGAACATATTATTCTGATAAAAGTACTTGAATACAAATATAGTTGTGTTAATACTAGAGAGTTTGTATAGCTTTACTGAACTGGTACAGCTAAAGCAGTACAACCTTGGCTTATAGATAAGGACTAAATATCTTATCCAAATATATGAAGCAAGTAAATGACTGATCTGGGAACGGTACACAGCAGTCTTCCTTCCTAAACTGCTTTTCAGATTTCCCAAAACTATTCTGTTCACATTTTTTCCCACTAAAGAGTGACACAAAGCATCATTGTTTGTCAAAATGTCATGGTTTAAAAAGAGATGCCATCCTTTTTATTTATAAAACCAAGTGAAACAAAACATTCAAAAATATTTGTCTTCTCTGGATCTTCCTTCCAGTGATACCTGGCATTTTTGTGTGTGCTTCCAGAGGAGAGAGTTCTAATAGTGTTTTAGTTGGTCCAGACCAAATATAGATATCTGTGTGGAATTCCTTGTGATAGGTTTCGTGGTTTCATTTGTGGTTTTCCTTGTTGGATATTTTTAACATATATTTCCCAATGTTCATCCCAAATGGATAGTTAAAAAACAAACTTTACACAAAGACCAGCATATCCAGCTGTCAGGTGGAAGCATGACAGAGGCTTAACAGTGTACATTTAACTGCTTGTAATATGTAAAATATTAGAAATGCCCCTGTCTCTGAGAGATTTCATTAAGCCTTGGATCTCAGGTTTCCTCTCCGTGCAGGTGTGGGATTCAGCTTGCTGAGCCCTGCAATGGGGACTGCCCCAATACAAGGCCCATGAGGAGGGATATGGTCCCCAAGGGTCTAACGCAGGAGGTGAGGGGCAGGGGAAGAGGAGTGGCTCAGTAGAGCTGTGCTTGCAACATTGTCCAACAGTGTAATGGATGTGCAGTAGTAGCAAATAAAAAGGCAATGGGCCTTTATGGGGGAAGTAATAGGGCATGCCCACAGCTGCACCTCTTGTGAAGATTATGTTTTCGTTGCATTGTTTTCCATTCAAATTATTTCTATGGCTCTGCATCCCTGTCTGAGCCACCATGTCTCATTGTTGTAGCAGTCCAGATAATGAACGTTTCTCCTATCCTCTACCAATCAGCCTTTGCGAGTTGACTTTCTTGAACGTAACACCAAAATTTGTCTTCCCTGCTCACCATGGAAGAGCTTTATGGGCAATGTGGTCTGGCCATGGACTTGGTTTCTCCAAGGAGAATAATGGAACAAGCCTGTACAGCACTGGTGATCTAAGGGTTGCTAGAGGCATATAGGGCAGGCACGGACTGATCTTCAACTGAGCCAGACTGAAAAAATTCAAGACAATCAAGCCCAGATTAAATATTTCCAAAGTTCAAAGTATTTTTTTTTTCTTTTAAAACTTCCATTTCTGTGAAAAACTCTGCTAATTCAGTATTTCGAGACAAAAAATTAATTTTGAATTATCTGGATATCCCTTGGGAGGGAAATTCTGCTTTTCAGTGAGCTGGAAGTGAAGTATCTTAAAATTCCCAGGCAACAATCTTATATTGGTATTTTTAATTCTGAGGACCATTCCCATGAGTTTCTAGTATTTTTAAAGTAGGTCAAATTTTGAACACAAAAAAACCTTAAGAGTTATGCCCTTTTCATCTTTTCTTAGGAGCAATAAGCCTTTTTGGTATTATTGCTGGCTTAAATATTAAACAGGAAGCAAATTACATTTCCAGTCATTAAAGTACAATAGAACAGGTCTATTGTCTGAATCAGTGCAATATTAGGTCAGATTGTCACAAAATGCTCAAAAATGAAGTCATATTGAAATAATGCAATAAATTAGACGTTTTATGCTCTGCTCAGCCTGATGAGGAATTACTTCTTCATTCCTGCCAACTAAGGTAGGAAATTCAGCCCCCAAAACTTGAATTCAATAAGCAACTATATGGAATTTGATATTCACATGCATGAAGTTACTACAGAAATGTAATGCATTACAATGTTGCTGTTTACAAGATTCCAACTTACCAGTCCTCTTACTGTTGTCACCAGGTACTTTATTTTTAAGATTTGTTTTAAACTACTCCACAAATAGAGGTATTTGCTTGCAACTCTGTTGGCTTGAAAGTAATTGTACTCTATAGGGTTTTAGCTCAAGCAGGACAGAGGTGCGGAGCTACAAAGTGGCCTTTTGTGATAGTACTCCTCTAGTCAAACCACTGCTCACAAAAAATGTAATGCTAGGACAGATCTGAAAGGTCTTCGAGGGACAAGCGTAGAAAACACTTGACAGTATTTGACACCCCATGCCCAGTAGCCTTCTAGTAGCGTTGTCCTGACTGTATTTGCGTTCCCTAACTTGACATTAAGCCTGACAACAAAACTAAGCAGAAGCTGGAAATTGCTGCTGCTTAGGGAGTCAATATGCTATCATTGATTTGAACAGTGATATCACATCTCCAGGAAAAGCTGGAGCTTCTGGCTGTTGCTGAAAGACGTGGGGAGTTTTGGGTTGTTTCCCACAGGCGCTGTGCTCCCAGTGTTGCAGTTCCCAGCCTGTCCCAGTAAGGCACTGTGTCACTCAAGATCTTCCTGCTTTGCTGCCTTGGGCAACTGTCCAGAGAGTGGTTGGCCCCAATCTCTTGTAATTTTAAAAGCATTCATTATCAGGGATCCTATGGCCTCCAAGGGCTCTCTTACTGTGCCGAACACACAAAAGCTTTTCCCAATGTCTAAACCAAAACACTGCTGCAAATGAAAGCTGTAACTTTTTGTCTTGGCCCAGTCGATTTAGAGAACCATTTATTTATTTTCTTCCACAGTAATTTTACTTAATGCCAGAACTTCGTACTGTTTCTCTCTTTCTTCCCCTTCCTTAGGAAATACCCTGTTTTGACCAAAATAAGACAGGGTCTGATATTAATTTTTGCTCCAAAACGTATTACCTTTTTACATGTATAGCTGACTGGACACTATTTAAATTGACTTTTTAAAAGAACTGTAATTAGGGCTTATTTTTTGGAGCAGGGCTTCTACTTTGACCATCCTCAAAAATCCTGTAAAATCATGCTAGGGCTTATTTTCGGGATAGGTCTTATTTTCAGGGAAACAGGGTATAGACTGTCTTAGCCTATGTTCAGGACTTAGCTTATTGAACTACCTGTTATATGGCTTCTCATATAACTTGCTTAGAAACTGTTTATATAGAACTTAGTATAAGTAACTAAATTTGCTGTAAGCCTTAGGGCACAAGCTGTGAACTTTTGAACTTTCTGCTTAGTTAAGCAAAGAAAGCCCTAAAGTCAGTTCAAGCCAGAAGGGAGATTGGATCATCAGCAGAAGCTTCATCCCTGGAGATAAGTAAAGGAGTAAGCAAGTAAAAGTAAATGGCACATCCAAAGACAAGAAACAGCAGAATGTGAGACTGACTACTTAATACTACTGAAGAAATAGTTACTGGTGGTTTCATGACAAAGCTCATGGAGGAGCAGAGGAGTTACCTAACCAAGTATGAAAAGGATGGACAACACCATGGGTTTACATTGATGCAAAAACAATCACCAGTAGCTGCTCGACCTGTCAAAAGTTCTCAAATCACAAATCAAACTCAGAGTAGGATGATGATTGTAGGCCTACTTTACTTTTCAGCAACTGCAAATAGATTATGCAGATATGCCAGCTACCAACAGATAAAAACATTTTTTTAGCTATCAGAGTGGATAGAACCCTTCCCAAGAAAAAAAGCAGATACAGGAAGAGTAAGAAAAACCTTACTGAAAGACATTATACCCACCAAGTGTTTCAAGCAGCAAAAGTAGCATTGTTTTGAAGTGTTTATTCAAACATGGAAAGACTCCTCCTGAGTTAACTTCAGCTTGTACAGGGCAGCTTTCCTTTCTTTAACACTCTCATTATGGTTTGATAACTCTTCCAGTTAGTCTACCGCCAGATCTGAATGGTCCATGAGAGGGTCATCAGCCATGGCCAGGGTGTAGCAGAAGGTTCCCTCCAGGCACAAGGTGTCCCTGCTGCCTGGCCACCAAACCGCTAGCATATCCTTACTGGCATCTTCCTGCAGGACATTGTGCTCCCCACTTGACAAAAATGAAGTGATCCAATGAAGAATGGGGAGACTACAGACCCTAATTTTACAGCTGGCCCAAACTGGCATATGAGGGGTGGGAAACACAGACTGCAAGGGCATAATTGCCAAGAGATTTCTTTGTTTGGGGTCTGTCTCCAGAGGCACCCAGCTTGAGGTCCTCTCTACTGCTGTACTTTACAAATAAATTACACAAGAGGAATTTCTGGAATTCATGCCTGAAGCTCTGCTTTGGGCAACCTAGGGAGAAGAAACTTCCATAACACCTTTCTAGACTAAACCAATCCAGTTCCTTTGCCCTATTTTGTAGGCCACGTTTTCTAAGACTCTTACCATTGCTACATCAAAACTTTTAGTCTCTGATCTTTTGAGTATCTTCTAAATGCAGTCATCAAAACCAAACACATTGTTCCAGCTGAGGCCTCCTTAGAACGGGGCACAGGCAAGCTATTTCTTTCCGGGCTTATTTTAAGTATGACTCTCCTGTTCGTACACCTTAGAATGTTTGTATACCCTAAAATTTGCACTTTTTACCTTTGCTTTGTATTTAATTTGTGGCGTAGCCTCACCTCTTGGAATTTCTTCTGTGGGCTTTCTGTCTCTTTAGTTATTCCTCTTTCAGGAGGAAATTCCTCAACTATTTCTACAGTAGATTTCTATTTCTATACCATGGTTAATAATTCTACTAAATACAAAACTGTTGGTTGGATGACTTCCTCAAGTTAACACAACATTCTCATCACGTCCTCTAAGAGGTTTGTAATGTTTTTGAACGTGATTTCTAACCATGAATTTTGAAAGCATGCTCTCTATCCCACAATTATTGATTATAACATTAAATAGAAGTGGACCCATATCATCACTGGAAATACTTCGTGTGTCAGTAAATTGCCAGTAACTTTTTGGGCATCTCTGACACTGCTGCAGTTCCCACTAGAAATGAAGCCTCATGATCTGTGGTGGACAACAAATGCTGTTCAAGGAGAGGAATCTGCACCTCTTAAAAATCCCCTGTCCTTCTGCAGTATGCTTTTTAATGACTCATTGTCATATATTCATTGCCACCTCTGCCTGTTGTTACCTAGAGTTACTAGCTGGGAGTTATCTCCTCTCTAAGGGTCACATAATTTCTCATTCAGTAAAATAACTCAGCTACAGGAGCCTTCAGCTCATTCTGATACTTAGTTACAGACTGTGAAAGATTTATGTATATGAAGTGTGCTCAGTTTTACTGTCATGCGCTATTGTTTTGACAGCCCAGATGAAGTTCCAGGTATGACATTATCAAACAGAATATGCCCAAGAGAAATTATTTTTCTGAGTGTTTTACTTCACACTCCATCTCAGCTTAAAAATGCAGAACAGGCCACAAGGAAATGAAAAGAAAATTAAAGCTTTGATTCAGCAAAGAACCTCAGCATATACTTACATTTAAGCAGCTATGCAGTCAGATTAAGCCAATGCTTAACTACAATACTGAGCTGAGTCTGATGGGGTCCTTACCTTTTTTTTTTTTTTTTATTACCAGATGTATTTTTGCTTAGTAATTACTCCCATTATATTAGGAAAAAAAAATAATTTAAAAAGGCTAAATAAGGCACATTGTACCTGTGGTAATAGAGGTGCAGTGGGGTAACCCACATGACAGGAATATAAATATAAAGGTAATTCTTTCTTGAGGGAAGATACTAAGGTGAGTAGGGGGAAGAGACATGTCCTTGCTTATTACACATCAGTTCTGAAATCAAATTGCTAAGAGAGTGACAAGTGCTCTAAGTCCCCTGGGACTGATGAGAGGAAAGAAGCTGGGTGCTCTCCCACTAAGGATCTGCTACAAACCCCAACTCATGACACAGAGGAGCTTTTTGCAGGCAGCTAGCAGAATAACCCAAGCTGATGGCAAGAGGAGGGTTGTTCAGGAATGACCCCAGCTAGGGGCATTTCCTGGAAAATACTGGTGACAAACTTTGACATGAAAGATGGAGAAACCAACTGGAGTGGCAGCTCTTCCCCACGTGGCTTCAATAGACAGATATAAACTACTTGTGTTATGAATGTGGGAGGCAACTTGGTTTAGGATGATAACTTCAGATTGGGGGATCCATGCAAAGGGAAGGACATATGTAACATACTGCTAGGATGAGGAAATTGGAGAATAGTTAGGGTGGATCACATAGGAGCAGTCTGTTGAGAAAAAGGAGGTAGGAAGCTCAGGGTTCTTCAGAAGAATGATAACCACCAAATCTAAATTAACCTAGTGTTCAGCAAGGAAAAGGAAGTATAGTAAGAGACAAATTTGGATGAAGTATGAGTTTTATTTGATCTGAAACAAAAAGGAAGTAGGCAGAAGGTGGAGGTAGGTCAAATGAACAGATTTCTGAAAGAACAGTGCAAGTATGCAGGATTACAATAAGAAACACTAAAAAAAAAAAAAAGGAAAAAGCAGAACAGGTCTTATGGACAATAAAAGCTTTATAAATATATGAATGGTAAGAAAACTAAGGAAGGTCTTGGCCTTCTCTTTGATGGGAGGGGATGGAGACTGATACAGCCAACTGCCCTCAGGTCCCTTCTGGAGGAACCAGTGACACAAGCTGATCTTGGGACCCCCAGTGCCTGTGGCAGCGACACTTATTGTCAGCTCGCTTTGGACCCAGGTGCAAAACCAACAGGTACAACCGATTCCTTCACTGTAAAAACAGCCCTAACTTCTGTCTGAGAAGCGTCTGTGCCCCAAGTCCTAAATGCAGAGGTCCCTAGAGCCCGGTGCCGAGGTGAGGAGCCCCTGGTGCAAGGCAGAGACTAGAGCGCCCCTGGGAAAACTACTTCACCGCGCTTCCCGGGCTGAAAAGCCGAGAGCCGCCTCAGGAAGAAGGCGCACCGGGCGCTGCCGGAGTTCCAAAGCCCGGGCAAGCCGACAACACCCGCCGCGGCTGGGGAAAGCCTCCCTCGGGCGCGCCAGGCTGAGGAAATCACACCGAAAACGCAGTCCGAAGCGGGGGGGGTGTGAGCTTCCCCCCGCCCCGGGCCCTGCGTGCCGCTCGCCCCGGCGTGAGGAAGGAAACGATTAAGCGTCCCTTCCTCCCACACCCGGGCCGGGGCGGCCGGCGCCGCTGCCGTGAGGACAACGAGCAGCGCCCCTTACACGCCCTCCCTGTCCCCGGGTGGCCCGGTGGCCGTTAGCAGCCACCCCGCGGGACCGGCCCCACCCGGCCCGCCGGGCCATCACCACCCCCGCCGCCCCTCGGCCCGGGATCCACTGCCGGCACTGGGCAGCACGGGGGGGAAGTGGGCACCGCTCGATTGGCCGGCGGCGAGCCAAGGGCGGCCTGCCTGCTGGGTTCCCATTGGCCCAAACGCCTAGTAGCCCCGCCCCTCTCCTTCTCCCCCGTTGGCTGCCTTGGCCCGCTGAGCCCCGCCTTGCCCCCGCCTCTCCGGGGTCATTTAAGTTTATGGAGAAAATAAATAAATAAAGCGGGAAATAGAAATGCGTAGAATGGGGGGGGAGGGGGAGGAGGGAGCGCAGCCTAACATGCTGTTTGGGGGCGGAGGCGCTCGCGGCGACCAATCGATGCCCAGCTGCTGGAGCGAGTGTTTCCTCTTTAGAACCAGTGAGAGTTCTAGACTGCCGAAGGCGGCCACGATCGTTCTAAACGCTAGCCAATGAGAGGCGCCATCCGTTTGACCAACACTTGCGCTTTCCAATAGGCGGGGCGCGTAGCGGGCCAGGGAGTGCGGCTTCGCCAATAGAAAATTAGCAGTGAGTCGCGAGGAGTGGGGCGGGCCCAGGCATCGGTGGGGGGGCAAGGCTCGTTTTGGGAGTGGCGGGGCTGTGAGCCAATGGGAGCAGGCCAGTGGGGCGGGGGGGCCGGGGGCCAATGAGGGGGCCGGCGAGGCGGCGGCGGCTGTCTGTGAAAGTGTCGAGCTGCTTCGCGAAGGGAAGGGAGAAGATGATAGAGGTACCGCGTTTCCGGGGTCAGCGGGGGGTTAGGGGCGGGGCCACCGGTGGGGACCGCCTACCAGGGGGTGGGCCGGTCGGTCCGCACCGTGAGGCGGGCGGTCTGGCGGCGGGCAGGGTGTGAGCCGGGTTTCCCGGGACACCCCGGGGGCGCGGGGCCGGGGCGCGGCGCGGCAGTTTGTCCGGCGCGCGGGTGCGCGCACCCGCCCGCCAGCCGTTGGGTCCCAACCGCCGTTCTGAGGCGCTGGGCGCGCGCCAGGGATCCCGCCGCAGCCCGCTCCTCGCGCGTCCCGCCGGGGTCGGGCGGAGCGGGGAGGGAGAGCCCCGTACCCGCCGCCTCCCCCGTCATGTCCCGCGGCTTTGCGGAGCTTCATCCCGTCCCAACAAAGTTTGCGAGCCGGCAGGGCCAGCCCTGCCGTTCCCTTGAGGGTGCGTGCGGCCGGAGGGAGAGTTGGCACAGACGCATCCCCCGCTCCTCCCGCCCTCGCCCCCTCCGCGGAAGGGCCGCTGGCCGGGCCGCTGGGAAAAGTTGCCAGCGCCCTTTTGGGAGCGGCGCGACGGCAAAGCGAGGGCCAAGTCCGCAGGGACGGATGGCAGCTCGGCGGCAGCCCCCGGGAGGGAGGCGGCGGATGGTGGGGGGTGCGCAAGGTGCTCGGCGTGGGTGAGGGGCGGCGGCGGAGGGGGAGAGCCGTGCTTGGGAGGAGTTGATAGCCCTCCGACAGCGAGGAGCTCAGCTGCTCTTTTATGCCGGCCCTTCGGGCTCACGGAGAAAATTCGCACGTTGATCCTCGCTGAGGCTGGCAGTGCGCTTCTACCTGAGCGAGCCATCGGGATAGTTTATACCGCGGGTCCAACAGTGGCTTTAAAAGCAATCAGTCTGTTGTACTTCCAATGCCAGACATCTGTTTATGCCAAGATGGCAGGGTCTCGTACCCAGGTTCCCTTAGCCCTTTCGATAGGGAGTGTTCTCATATTTATTAATCGGAGTACAGAGGTACAATGAATTCGCTAGTCGCTGCAGCGAGAGAACTAGAAAACAAACTGCCTTACTGCCCGTCATGTTATCCAGCCTGTGCTTCCTTTTGTAGCCGAATAAGTCTCTATTTTTCAGGTTTAATGCCCTCTTGTCAGTGTTGTAGTCCTCTCTGCTGAACTGCAAATGAAAAATTGTAATAAAGTAAGACTTACAGTCTAGTAAAATGAACAAATATTGCACAAAGCCTGAACCTAGGTTCTCAGATCAAAGTAATTATTTAGGAGGAAAAGGTATTCTATAAAGACTGCGATTATTTACATCTGTGTAACAGTTCTGAAATCTGAACACCTTCTTGGGGTCTTCGTGAATGGCTGGCATGTACTCTCATATAGAAATGATGTCTTTGAAATTATGGGGCTAATGTTATAGAAATGCAGTATCATTTAGCATCTATGAATTTTAGGGTGCTTTGCAAGAAAGAGTAACTCAAGACAAAAATAAATCTGTGGCATAAAAGTAATGTCATCCTTCTCTTACACACACAAAAAAAACACACCCAGGAGCTCTTTTACAAGATAGGCTGTCAGATGCTATGAGTACACAATATTAGAGCTGATTAGGAGGATCCTTCCCACCCCAGTGGAAAATGTGGTATTTGTGAAGTTGCAGTTTTCTGCAGGAAAGTTCCAGTTTTACTGGAGAAAAAAAAAAAAAAAAAAGTTAGATTTTTCTGACCAGAAAATTAAAGTGATGGTTCATGGCTACCTGCCTTGAAGACTTCTGTCAGTTCCATTTTCTGCTTACAGGGAGAAAGCACACTTAAAAACACCTTCTGAGACACCTCCACCCCCTTTTTTTTTTTTTTACCCCCCCTTTATTTTCCTCCCTTTAGGTGAATTACTTGGAATTTTTATTCCACAAAAGATGTGAGAGCTTTACTTATCCTGAAACACAACTGAACATTTTTTCGTAGGATGAAAATTCCAATATTTGGCCAGCCTGAATCAAAACTTCTGGAAACTTGAGACCAGATATTTGGCTTGTCCAAACTGGCTAGTTCCATTGTGTTTAGTCCACAGAGGATTTGGCCCTAGTTAATTAATGGTTCACCCGAGGTCATGCAGTGAGTTGATTTTTAAAGCTGAGGACTGAATCCAGAGCTGTTATTATTAAATCCTGTCATATATCTTGAAGTTTACTGCACAACATTGTATTTTTCTTAGACAAGCTGGATTAATAAAAGCCAGAATCCATGAGGCTCTGATTGCAACTTTTCTTAAAAATCATATTCTGAAAAATATATTCAATTGTGAACTTACTAGAAAAGAGAGTAAATATGTTGTAATTAGTGCATAGATGACACTGACTACCGAGGGAGAGAGAGGCCTGAAAAACTGCTTTTGTTATTTAAACCTTTCTTTCAAAGCACAAAAGCATTTGATTGGCACTTCACTGATTTAATAGTCCATTTGTAATGCAGGAAGAACATTACAGAAGATTTTAGCATTATTTTAAATCTCATCATTTAATCTGTAGGTGTTTTTAAAAATCCTCATTTCTGGCAGAATAAAACTTTCTGATAGAATGTAGAACCTGTGACTAGTTAGTTAAAGATACAGGTGCCTTTTGTCTTCCATAATGAAATGATTTATAAGTCTTAAAATGTAGCTTGTTTGTTGTGTTAGCACACACACACACATACACACAAAATACAACCCTTCTGGCCAAGTATTTTGTGCTTGCTGTTACTGTGTTGTAATGTTAGGAATGGAATCCTAAACCCCTGCTTTAAAATCAGGGTCGCTACGATTCAAGCTAAAGAGGAGAGAGCAGTTCAGATCCCGTGCGGCGGCAATGCCAGATGTACAAGATACCAGCTAGCTCATTCAATAGTCTGAATTTACCGAGGTTGTCTTTCACCTGTACTTGCATAAAGATGCTTTGTGAAGGTTGAAATTTTTTTTGAGTTTTTTCTGTTTTATCCATGGAGGAGATACAAAGGCAAGAAATCCAAACAGATCAGGGTGCACATTTTTGTTTCTCCCCCACCCTACCCCTTGCCTCTGTGTCTCTGATTTTGATGGGTAAAGAAGATTTTCATAAAGTTCATGAAGGCTCATCTTTGCCTTCCAAATGTTTGAGGAGTGACCTCATTGCTAAAATATTAAATGCTAGAAAGACCCTGAATTAAACAGCACTGGAATGACTTCTCAATGTCAGAGAGCCGTCAGTGACAGTCTGAACAGACCTTCTGCTGCCCAGGCCACAGCTGCACCTATTGGCTTCATTGTCCCATCCCTCCTACGCACATGCATGCCTGGCATTGTTTTGGAAATACAGCAGAAACTTGATAATTCAAACATGACTCGGAGAGGCACTTGTGGAATTAATTTATTGGGTACATTAGTGACTAGATATGCAGGCAGATTTAAAAAAAAAATGCTGTGTCATAGTGTATGATTTGTTCTGTTACCTCAAACAGTGTGGCTTAATTGTCACTGCACTAATTGACTCTCCTGGAAAATATTTTCTTTGGTGTTTAAAAAGTAAAGTCTTAAAAGATCTCAGGATGGTTCAATCCTTGTTATTTAAATCTGTGACGGGAATTGGGTTTTCAGCTCTTCAATAAGGAGTTATAATTTGGGATTAGAAATTAATCCATAGCACCTATTTTATGGCACAGGATTTATAGCAAGCCTCAGAGGTTAAACCATAGCCCTAGTATACTGGTGTGTGCTGTAGGCTTATTTGATTTCAGCAGGACTGCCTGCCTAAGACAAATAGGATTTGATCCTTGCTGGGTAACCTTGGTCAAATTCCAGGTGACCCTCAAGACTTACTATTTCCATCTTGGTATTAGAAAATAAATGTGTCCTTTTTGTTTATTTTTCACAGGGCCTCAGTATTGTTCAGTATAGTTTGTCATGTGAGGCTGTAAATCTCTTCAAGTGAGGTGGGATTTTAGATTTGCAATGTGTTCTCAAATGATCCCATGTGTATCATGAAGGAAAAGGCTGTCCTCTGGCCAAGTATGGACAGAACTTACGAAGCTAGTGACTGCAGACATTGATGTAGAAGATGCTATGGGGAAAAATAATTATTTTTATTTTGTTCAAAGTACCAAATTCATGTTAAGTAAGCAGAATTCTTCTGTAATTGCATACATAGTACCCCAAGAAATCTCACCAGAAGTTTAAACTCTCTGAAGAGGCCACCTATTGCAGAAAGTGTGCACAAATCTTTACGGTATTGAAAAACAAAACACAAACATTATAGTTTCTCAAAATGGGAGCTTTTAGTAAACTTTGTTTACCCTTCCGTAGTCATGCTGACCCTTGATCTTTGGTATCAGAGCAACACAAACAAAACAAAATTCAGTTCTTTAATTTTCATGAGCAGTATACACTGAGATGAATCATTGGGCATTTCTGAAGCAAAATAAAATAGTTCCCATTGACAGGTTTCAACAACCAGAGGTGATTTTGGAAGGTCTGTATTACTTTACAGCCTGAGGAGGCTGAGCAGAACAAAAAAAGATTTCAGTATGTAGATTATTTTGTGCTTACAGTTATTAGTAGGTCTCAGATTCTACTCTGATTTTCCCAGGTATTCATGACAGGTGCCTCAAGGACTACCAAAATGCAACACTCTGTATTCAAATTTCCTGGTAATATCAGGGAAAGTTCTGAGTCCAATTCTTTTACTATTTATCTGTTTATTCCAAGAAATAATTAGTCCTTCACCGTTCTTTTTTTTTTTTTTTTCCCATCAAATATGGGGTCCAACCCAGTTACTGCTTCTGGTATTTTCATTAAAGCATACTGAAGACTGAATACTTTTTTACTGGTTTTGGTTCCTGGCTTAAGACTTGGGACTTGTGAAGCTCTCTGCTCTGCCACAAATAGCATATTTGACTTTAGGGAAAATTGCTCAGCCTTTGTTTCCTATCCGCGTAACGGGAATAATACCATGTGCTGTCATCATAAATATTTGCAAAGGTATGTACATGGAGAACTCTGAAGTGCTGCTGTTACAGTTACGTATAATATCTCAAGTAATAATTTCAAATAGTAGGTGCCAATTATTCTATTGGCTGTTTGGTTTGACAATAAATCCCAATGTCAGTAGCTTTATAAACTTTGGTGTAGTTATTCTGGGTTTGCATCAGAAAACAGAACACAGCTTAGACATGAATTTCCTCTTTGAAATAACTGAAGTGACATCAGTGGAATTATACAGGGATGATTTTGGCATGGATACTACTGAAAGACATAGCGCTGTGTGAGTGCTTTGGCCTCATACAAAGTGAGCTGTATTGGTAAAATAGGAGTTCAAAGCTTCTTTGGAACTGTGGTATCCTCCTCAGCATTTTAAGTTTTCAAGTACTGCAACTAGCACATAGTGTTTCTGGAAGAACTTGCAGGATTCAAAAATGTGCATGTCTCACACTCAGAACTAATTATACACATAAATGTCTTAATCCCCCACACAACCTTGAGCACATCTACTTGACTAAAGCTTAAGAACTTCAAACTTTTAAAGAACTTTTGTGACAAACTCTGCTTAGAAATCTAGGCTTTTATTTCTTGTACGTAATGATTTCTATTTCCAGACATTGTAAATATTTGCCTTTGGAAAAATCTTTGTGTGATGTTTACCCACATCACTTTATGGAAGATGAAGAAAGTAGAAAATAACCACTGTTTCAAAAATTGGTGACAATGTTAACTGCTTATATTTTTGCATGTCTCTTTTCAGACCCTGAGGCTTTATTTTCACCACCAGCACTACTAGTTCTGTGTATTTCTCTCTCCCACTGATGGCAGTTGTAACTTGCAGTCATTAAGCATAGCTACCTCAAGTTAGATACCGAACACCCTCAAAACTAATGTAGAAGTTATGGCTTTTAGACATACTGAAACAAGGGCAAAGTTCTTTGGAACAGATTGGGAAGAGTGCCTGAAGTCTGGTGTTTGGGCCACTGGAAAAGTTGTTGTTCTTCAGTATTTTTAAGTGTAACAGAATGAAATTAGGGATTGAAATAGCAGGTGCTGCTCTTCTTCTGTAGAAGCAATATCTGTTTTGTTAAGCAACTTCCTGTTTCATAGCTGTAAAGTAAACAAATAAAATCTTTGTGCTATTTAGTTCGAATTTAAAGGTTGGGTCCAATTTCTCTCCAAAATATTCATGGGACTTCTCCCCTATTGTAGTGTGTGAATAACATCCACTGAACTCAATGTGAGTTGTTTTTTTTTATCATGTGGCTGAAAAGAAGAGTCCCTATTTATAGCCTTCAAACATTGGCAGGTGCAAGACTGCTGAGAAACTTTAGTCTCACACATACAAGCTAGTTGTTTAGCAGAGTCTTCTACATGGTGGTAGCAGCTCTTAGCTGGGCCGCTAGAACCAACAGCGTTGCTCAGTGGCTGTCTTCTTCTTGAGATCAATCAGCTTGTATTTCCAGGAGGGTGTGTAATGAAGAAGGGCCTGATGGTCCTGATTGCAGTAATATACTTAGCTATGGCAGCTTTAGCTATTATTTATAGAAGTGCTAATTATATCAATAGAAATAGCAATATTAATACTGTTAAGTGTCAGAATCCATGCTTGACAGCATGAACCAAACGCAGCTACTGTGAAACAAAGCAGCCAGCTTGTCTCCCTTGTCAAACCACCGATATGCATTTCAGGAAGAGTACACACCCACCTTAATTGCTTGGGGTCTCACCATTTTTGCTCATCTTGTTATATCACTATCATTTCAAGCTGAAAACTCACAAGACCGGCTGTTCCCGTGAAATGTAAACTGTATCCAAAGTCAGTCTGGAAAATTCAAACTGTGACTAAAAGTGTAACAGTGGATTCCAGTTTAAAGCTGTCATCCTACAATGCTGGAAACTGAAAATTGTCTCAAAGTTCAGAATCTGACCCAAACTTCTTTTTTTGAGTCTGTATTCTACCACTTCTTGTTTACAAAATAGTTGGTGAAAACTCACATAGATTTCAATACCCACAGTTACGTGCGGTCTACGTTATAACCAGCCTTAATTGGCATCTTTTAAAGGGCAGAAATCATATTACCAAAAAATAAACAAAACTAAAAGAAAACAAGAGCATATTGAGACTCATTTTCTGGCTGCTTTTTTAACATTTAAAATGTGCTTGATTTCCTGTCACAGCTCTTGTTACTTCTGCCTACCTCTTGTGACAGTGTTTTAGACTGACTTCCCACAGGAGCTTACAAATCAAGCAGGTTAATGTCTTCATTAAAACTGAATAACAGTTTACTTTGGGAAAAAACATATTAAATATTTCAGGATATTGAACACCAAACTACTATTAAGCTTTAACTAATGCATTTACTTTGCTGACACTTGCTCTCCGATGGGACATGTAGCTCAAGTTAATGTCAGTAGAAGTGATGTTTAAGACTTCATGAGAAAGTGTTTCCAACCCCTTCTAGACGATTTTACTCTAATTCTATCACTCTGTACTTGAGAAAAAGTTTTAAATAAGTTATTTCAGCAACTTGCCATCCTTATTTTGGAAATGTACTGGGTATAAATGTCTCCTTTAGAGTTTTAAATAATCCTTTCTGTGTCCTAGATATATGTGGTACACAGTGTAAAGAAAGTGACAGTCTGCTGGCCTCCGGACATATGAAGAATGTCCTTAGCATACTTTGCCTTTGGGAGGAGAATACAAGGATTGTCACAAACAGAAGAGGCTGGGTTTCTGTCACCCATGGCTGCGAATGTGCTTTAAGGTGTGACTGATTTAGTGGATCAGCAGAACAGAAATGGAGGCATGTGGCCAGTCGGTCAAGGTTTCTCAGCTGGCAGATGGTGGTATTCTGCGTGGGTTGCTGCTACTGCAAAACTGTGTGCTTGTGTCTTTCTCACTCTCTGAGAATCCATTTGCAATGATGCCATGTGGGACACAGGGGCATCCCATCAGTAATAGGAATGGGGTTTGTTTGGGTTTCTTTTGTTTGTGTTGCACTGCAAATTCTGTTGGTGTAATTTGCTTTATCAGCTCTTCTTTTTTTTTTTTTTTTTTTTTTTTAATCTCTTCATTTGGCAATCCTATGGTTTACTTATCTATTATCAGAGCCATGTCAGACTGTGATGCGTCATTCTTTCTGGGTCCAACAGCAGCAGCAGGCCAGTACATGATGCAATCAAACAACATTCCTCCACTGGCAGATTTAGACCAATCCCTTTGAAGTTTGTTAATTTATCCAAAATCAAAGCCAGTTTCAGCCCTATGCTGTAATAATACTGATATTTTGTTATAACCTTTCTCATCATGGGTCTATGATAATCCTGGAACTCTTCTGACATCTCTTTAAACTCTGTGAACAGGTGATCTGTGAGTAAATCTCCCTGAGGAGTTAAAAACTTTCTTGAATTATTTACATCTGCTGTAGGAATTCTGGCTTGTATCGCATAGTGGGTTGGTTGCATAGATGGTACAAATTGGATGATGCAGAAAGAAACAGAGAATGTGCTTAGCACATGAAGATATGCATTAGTTGTGTGAATATATTTAATATATTTAATCAAAAATAACTCCTACTGTATTGCTGCTGGCTTTAGCTGAGTTAACTTGAGGAAAAAAAATTGCCCACAAAAGTTAGGTTCTTAGTTATAGCCATAAAGAGATGGTTGAAAGAGATGAATGGCTTAGAGCAGGGTGTCAAACTCATTTTCACCGGGTGCTACATCAGCCTCACAGTTTCCTTCAAAGGGCCCAATGTAATTTTAGGACTGTATAAATAAATTTAGGACAGCATAAATGTAGGAGTAGTTACATTTAACTTTAATACATTTAACATTTAATACATTTAATGTAGGAGTAGTTACATTTATACAGTCCTAAATTACATTGGGCCCTTTGAAGGAAACCGCGAGGCTGATGTGGCCCCCGGTGAAATTAAGTTTGACACCCCCCTGCTTAGAAAATAATTTATGCAATAGGACAAAAGTAAAAAGCTGTGTTTAACTACTAGTGGGTATCTGATAGACTTCATCTCTCAGTGGTGGTGTTCTGGAATATAATGAGCCCTATCCCCATCTATTTTGGCAAACTTGGTAAGTCATGGTAGGGTAGTAGGTAATTAATGAGTGTACGCGGTATATTAATTCTTTTTTATGTTTACTCATGATCACACTGCATTTAAGATGAGTAGAGTAGAAAAAATAATTGTCAGTTTTATTTGAATAATTCTGTGGGGAACTCCACTTTTTGAATAAGCAAATACAGATCAATATTTCCTTGAATTCACTTGTCATGCACATTTATTCACTATATTGTCATTCTTGCCCTTTAAGTGGTTCCACATGTCACATTTTTGAGAATTTTACATTTGTCATTTGAAAATAAAAATTGTCTGGCCTAGTCCTGACTTGCAAGATAAATAAGATAAAACTGCTTGTGATTTTTTAACATAGTGGCTGAGTACTTGTACTCTTGTGGTGCAAATGCATACTCAGGTTCATTATTTGTTTTCTGAACAGCCTCATGGACCTTTGTGTAGGTTTTGCTTTTTGTTCCAGTAAAGTGTAACACTTCAGTCGAAGAATGTAGACTTATGTGGTACAGGCTGGCCTCAAGTGACATTACCAGAAATTGGAGGTTGAGATGAAGACGGTTAGTAATCCCCCTTTGCAATGAATGGGTCATCATCCTGGTGCCACGTGGGAGACATTTACCCCATCTTGCTGTCCTGCACATGTTCTGTGGATGCCCTTCTCTTGGGCTGGTAATCTGGCACTTTTTATCAATGCCGTGCTGCTCCTAGAGAGCACGATAACCTGGGTTTTGGGGAAATAGTTTACATTAATACTCTCCAGATTCCAAATCAGTATTTAAGTTATGTGCATGTATATATTCTAACAGAAACTAGAAGTCCCAGATGAGATCAGTTCTCCATGCACTAGTGCGGGGTACTTAACCTACTGTAAAACAGAGGCACTGTTTAAGGACGCTTGTAGTTAAATAGGTGGGGGAAACAAAATATTAGAATTCCCACTATAGTGGTTGCAGGCCAAGACACAGAAAGATTTAGTGACATGATCGGGATAATCCAGGGAAAGGAAAGAGAGGTTTTCAGAGGCAACTAACTCCCACTAAAGCAAGCATGGGAGTGATGTGCCAACCTGCCATTTGTGCCTTTGAAAATTTCCCCAGGGAGTCTATTGTAGAGCCAAGCATTGAACTCTGATCTTCAATCCCCTACCAGACAACCGTTCCTTTCTGCTTTAAGTATTTTTAATTGAAAAATACCATCTGAACAGTGTCTGTAAAGAATTACTTTTCCTCAGAACCTCCCAAAGAAAAGCAAAATGATGTGCTGCAGCAATAAATTAACCAGTGATCAAAATCAAAACCACAGTCTTGTTATGAAAACCAGAACTGGTGCGTAAATACTGTGAATTTCTGACACCACTGAAAAAATCTACTGTGGTAAATGTTAATACTTTTAGAACTAAAGATTTTTGGTTTAATTATTAAACTACTCAAATCTCTTCTAAACAGACTTTACATGCAAAAGCAACAAATTGTTTAAGAAAACAAGCAGAAGTTCACCTCTTGCTTTTCTGCAGGCACTATTTATATCTGTGTCGGTGTTTGTTTCAGTGAAGAGAATAAAACTGAAGCCTGCATGACCCTATCTTACTCTCCCCAAACAGCAGTAACACATTTGCTTTTTTATAGAGTTGTATGTGTGTTAACTCACATATTCTCATCACATCATGAGGAGGTGGACTCTCTTCCCATTTTGCAGTTTGGGAAACAGTGGCAGAACTCAAGGTTATACAAGTCCGGAGAAATTTTTAGAGTCAGATTACGCTGCTGGAGTGACCCATGTTCAGGCCACTCCAACACGTCCCCTAATAATATTTTACAAGCCTGAACCATCTGTGTGTGATGAGATCAGAAGTAAGGAAGTCTGTAGTTGCCAAGAGAATTTTAGCTTGCAGAATTGTACAACTACAAAGAAATCCTACGGCGTCAACAAAGGAAGCTCAGAGAAATATTCACACTGAGAGCTCTTTTGGACTATTTTAATTGGAGACTATTTGCTTTTGTAAAATGTTAAGGGTTCATTCTTCCTTTTGCCCACTTTATTGTTACTGACAGTATTGTAAGCTTTGCATACATGATTAGTAGTCTCCAAAGTGGCCAATCCTATATTTTGCAAAAGCAAGAATATACTATTTCTGCTGCACGTCTCTGTGCACTGGTAGGGGTAGCCAACCTTTTTGACTTGGCTGAATCCCAATCAATGTCTTGCCTTCCTTCCCCTTACAGACAAGCTCAGAAGTAACCCAAACAAGACCCGTCCCCCCCAAGAATTCTGTCCTCTTCGGACCCACAGAGTTCTTGCCATGTGGGGACCTCAGAGGTATGATGGGCTTATTACTTATGTCTTCCTGCTTTTGTTTTAAGAAGTACCTCACAAAAACAAATAAATACAAAGGACAGGCTTTTCAAAAGCTCTCAGCATCAGTCTAGCTCTTCTCCCTTTGAAGACAACTGGGACTTGAGTTGACTTGAGATGAAATTAAGCCAATACTAAGCATTTTCAACACTTCCAGTCATAGCCTCTCCCCAGAGAATTTATCATCCTAGAGAAAGGATTGATTAACACTGAAGTTGACCAATGGATTTGAATCTTTAGCTCTCAAGAACAGCTCTGATTTTGGAACAGAAAGTCTCTTGAGTTTTTGTTTTGGTCACGATGGGTTAAATTCTATTAGAATTTCTCCCCGTTTGTTTTATTAGAAAATGGTATTTATTTGACTGCGGTATGCTACCTAAAATTGTTATAATTTGATTCTTTATTTCCATAAACATGACTGTGTTTATTTTGGAAGGGTGGTGACTTAACAAAAAAAAAGACAAATTAAGCTTAAAAATATATTGGTTATCTCCCATATCTAATTTGCTCTTGTAATCAGTGTATATAATTTTCCTATAGCACCAATTTAAACAAAAAAAAAAAAAAGAAGGGAGAGGGAAGAGAGACATTAGAATCTATTTTCAGGATGGCATATCAGACCACACGCACTTATGGGGTAGAGTAGATTTGTTATTTTGGGCGGTACTGTGGAACTTATGAGAAGCTTTCTTTTTTTATACAAAGTTAGTTCAGAGTAGATTAAAGTTTATTTCAAACTCAGCATATTTGACCTCAAGCATCATAAGAGTCATGTAGAATTGGCTCATGCTATTAAATTCCTACAGTGAACTCCATAATAATGATTAATTTCTTTCATAAACTCTCTTCATAATTAATACAGGTTTCATTGTGGGCACTGCTATTCTCATATTGATTATCTCTACAATTTAGATTGGACTCATAAAACGATGTCTTTGTTTACTCTAATGACCAGACATTTATTTTATTTGGATAACTCTCATCATTTGCAAACTGAACTGGGGATACCGCTACCATAGAAATTACAAATATTTCAGAGCTCTTTCATGCAAGAGCAGGGATAATTTTTGGGCACCTGAGATTAATAATACTTTGGTGTTCTCTGATGCCTCTCTTCTGAGAATCTGAGTTCTTTATGAACATCAATTAATTAAGCTTTAAGACACCCTCCTGAAATAGGGAAACATTAGTAGCCTCTTGCACTGATGGATAAACTCAGATTTAGACATGTTGACTGACCTGGTCAAAGTCACCTGCCAAGTTATCATGAATATAATCCAGATTTGTTGATTACCAATCTTGTCCTTCAGTCGTGAGGAGTTTCTTTTTTCTGGCATGGTAACTTTCGATGTGGCATAGTTCCTTTTGATAAAATGTGGCTTTTAAAAAGTTATAATGCTTAGGAATGCTTTATCTGCTCACAGGAGTATGGACATTTCTTGTTGCTTGTTTCTTCTAAAAAATAATTTCATTTTATTTCCAGGGTTCTCTTATAAGCTGCAGTAAACTTTTAAGGCTCTAATAATCTCTTTTGGAGAATAAAAAAAAAAAAAAAAGATAATTTCACATTTCTGACAGACTTCAAAAGAAGCAGCTTTAGTGAGAAAAGCAGAACATAATGAATGATGAGACTGAGGTTTGAGTGTATTGAAGGAAAAGAGCCACGAACCAGCTTCTGTACACTTTAAACAATGTTATGCAACAGGTGAACCTTCTTCTTGGTCAGTCCTGTGTATAAACAACACAAATCAACCTTATTACGATATTAAAAAAAACCCTTCTCCTATAGCTCCAGTCCTGAGAGCTCAAGAATGGGGACAGTATATTTTGTTTCGTTCAGTTGCTCAGACACTGAAGGATCCCATGGGAGCTGCTGAGCTCTCCTTGTTTTATTAAGTTCAGAGGGTGCTGGGGGAAGTTGCAGTGACTGGCAGCAGGCAATCCTTAGAAAACCTTGGAGACAAACAGGAATTCCATTTTTTTGAGCTGCATTCAGCCATCCTGTTGTTGTCAAACCTCCAAATAGGGAGGGGGAGATGTGGATGTCATAAGCGGCACGTATAACCTTACTAATACTTGCAGTACAACATCCCCCATGCCTGAGGACAGTAAGTGCAACTGAGGACATAGTGGAGTTTACAAGAGTACCTCACATGTTGAGATGCTTTATAGTTCCCCCCTGTGAATAGCCTAGTGAAAACCATATGTGAAATATAAATATACTGGGACTTAAAAATGGAGCTGCATTCCAGCCTTTTAAGTTAATTTTGTAACATGCTGCATCTGAGGGTTTAATGTGTGTTGTATCCAATGCTAGCTGAATAGTGCAGAGCCTAATAAATGTGGTATGTACTGGAGACACTAAAGTGTCTGCTGGAAGATGCAAAAGCAGAACAAGATGATGGTGGAATTATCACATTTTAGTGAAAGAACAAATCCAGTTTGAACCAACTGGCTGCTTGCTTCCTTTGGTCTGAAGGCAACAATGAACTCCTGTTGTCATGCTGAGTCAGTTGGCAGTGACTCACTTTATCGGTCTCAAAATTGTCCGGCATTTCATTAGAACTGGATTACGCAATGGGTTGTTCCCTTTTCCCCTTTTTTCCCAATACACTTGTAATATTAATAGGCACGTAAATCATCTGATGTTAACATGTTTCCTCATTAACTTTTACTTTTTTTAATTATAAGATTAGTAATGATACAACTTCCCAAAGAGGGAAATACAGTAATCCCAAATCTGACTTGAAATTCTAAGGCACAAACTTTCTTAGTTATGCACTTCTCTCAGTTAAAAATAAGTTGAAGCCTTTTGTTACTTTCCACAGGATATTGGCATAGCTAACATATGCTCACAATTGTTCAGCTGAGGTATGCGTTCTCTGTTGGGTGTGGAAAGAAAATTTGTATGTGGAAGCAGCAGCCAATGTATCGGAGCTGAATTTTTCTCCCTAGCATGACTTTTTTGGTTATGTCTGTAAAAGGCCACTCAAATGTAGTATTTTATCCACTGAAACAGTGCACACATGTGATGCAATTTATTTTATGGGCATATTTATTCCTTAAACACAAAAAGACACATTATCTAAAATGTGAAGTATGTGATTCTGTAATTAAAAAATAAGAACATGCTCATGGTCGCTGTAGTCTGTGAAAAAAAATTAGGTCTATGAGGCTTTATATCTAACTCTGCATGATAGTGCACTTCACCAGATTCTTTTATTTTAGCACCTACATTCTAACACAGTTTCAAAGTGATATGAATAAACTAAAAATGTGTAAAAAGTGATGCTGAGTTGGCTGGACAGCAATGCATCTGTTCTAAAATCCAGCATTTCTAAGTTCAACCATCTTGTCTGCCTTAATTTAACATCTGTATTTTCCACCTGCATGATTAAATTAATTGTGTTCAATAAAATCCATTTTGCATTACATATTTAGGGCAAAAATATGGATCTTCAGTTCTTAATCTTAGAAGACTTGATATATTTGGAATATGTTCTGTGCCTGTCCCAATCTTGACATCCTGTCCTGGGTTTCATCTTGTCTGTCTGTGTTTGGAATCAGTCCTGGTGGCTATGAAATGGAAAGCTTCCAAGCATCTTTGAATAATTTTTAATTTTTTTTCTTCGGTGGTTCTAGTTCTTTGTTGTTAATTAGATCAAACCACATTTCCACTGAGGCTGTAACAGTAGTGTCATCAACCTGTAATCTGTTAAATCCCTCTGAAACCTTCTTCAACTGCTTTTGTAAATTTAGTACCTCTCTGTAAAGCTCCTTGCAGAGTAAAGTGTGCTATTTTTTGATCAAAGTTCTTCTTGTTCTCAGTGCAAATTTCAAGACACTTGTTGAAGCAAACGTAAAGGCACGTGTTCCCAAGAGCAACACTAAGTGTCTCTGGGAGCCAGGGACATCAGTCTTCCTTTTTCATTCAAGTCAGCCAGGCTGCTGGTGATAGCAGAGTGATTTTTGTCTCTAATCTGTACAGTGCAGTTTTGGGAAAATTTGGTTTCTACTTCTTCACTCAGTGTGGCTGAAATACAGCACCGAGTAGCCATGTATCAGAAGCAGAATAAAGTTTTAAACATTCTTGTTTCAATTTTGGTTTCGTTGTCTAACCAAATAGTAAAGATATCTTTCTGGTGGTTTTTTTTCATTGTTTTAGGATGGTATCTCCAGCAATATTTGTGGTTTTCATTTTGGTACAGAATTAATAGCAGCATACAAGGACATACATTTCATTGTCTGTATGCTTGTGGCCATTAGGAGGTCATTTGTCATGTTCATGTAGCCAGCCTGCACTGATGTCACTGTTCAATGCTGTTACTTTTTCTTTTATTTTGCCCCGTTTCTTGACTTGGAGATTCTTGCATTGGACAGCTGAATTTACAAGTCTCTAAAATAAATGTTTCAATCATTGCTATCAATTGCTCATTTTGTGTTCCATTGAAGGCAATATCATTAAGATAAAATAAGGTTGCATCTGTCTTGTTAAGCAGAGCTTTTCTTTATAGCATAATCAACTAATAAGCTTATTTCTGAGTCTTCAAGGCACAAAGGTGTCTAATGTCGAAGAGCATCTAGGAGGTTTGGAACACAGATTTAAATTGTCATTGCAGCTACATTTAATAATTATAATGATAGCACTAAAAACATCTCACTTTCAGGATCATCAAACTCATCAGAGTTCTGCTTCAGTAGTTTCACTTAAAGAACATCTCATCTTGAAGGGTCTGCAGAAATGAATTGTCTGCACTTTTTGAAATGGATGTGAATTCATCCTAACTTTTTCTTGAACAATTTCTGACAATGCCTACACTGTACTGTTCAAGAATTAACTTGGATTTTGTATTACTTTGGTATATGCATACACTTGTTTCCTGTTGCTTTCTTCAACTTCTCTTTAAGTCAAATAAATTAGTATTCTTCTGTGTGTTAAGCATTAAGCTCTAGTTTGTAACAGTGATATGTTTAGTATTAACAGTAGAGCAAGAAACCTGATGTCTGGATTTAAGTTAGGATTGAAAACCTTAGTGAGATACCTAGCTTTCATTAGACCCTTGTTTATAGAATACTCAGACTACTTAGTGGCAGTTTTTAGATCCTAAAAATTCTGTAAACTCGTTTTCAAAACTTGTTCCATTTATTAGTGTCTTTTTAGCATCTGATGACAAATGATTCCATCAGCTAGCAGCATCTCTTTAATCAGGCCCTGAAAGCATTGCTTATTCTCCATGTAAGTAGGTAGGCAAAAGTGTAAATTTTTTGCTGTCTTTTATGAGGGACAGAAATCTTTGTACTCTTGTCACTTCCCTTTTCAGTTTTAGAGTGTTTAATTTTTTTCAGCTGCAGATTGAAATGAGAGCCTATTTTTTTTAAGGATTGCATGTTCCTATTCTTTGTTATTTTCATATTATTGTTTCTAAGTGGCAAATCCTGAATGGTCAGCACTAATAGAGAAATGCCACTGGATAGTTCCGTATCTGACATTGTAAATGTAGATGTCGTGACTCATGGACTCCTGGCCAAACTAGATATAAGCAACAGAAGCAAAATGCAATAACATCTCCCTTGGGACCATTGTGAAGGACTGAGGACAGTTATACTGTAACTTGGGTTACAGCAGAAGCAGACCTGACATCTTGGGCCAAATGTATTTCTGCTTGTAAAACCACCTGTAGATTTCTCTGTTGGGGCTCTGTCTCATCAGTCACATACATGTGAGTTTTGCTTTGATGTTTAAAGAGGAGGATGTGAGGAACACCTCTCTAAAAGACAGTCAGTGTTCCTCAGATGGTTTCAGTTGCTGAAAACACAGAAATATGCTAGTTTACCAGTGCTATAAAATTCATGCTGCTTTTGTTCATATTTGTCACTGGCATATTTAGTGTTCCTCTATAGTTTATTGCCTTCTTTTTTTTTTTTCAATCTCTCTTGTGTCCGAAAAATAGTATGCATGTATGTGGGTACACATACTGCTTTTAAGAGTGAGAAGGATTTATCAGGTACTTCAGGATGTCCCAAGAAGCCTTCTGTGGGTTGAGAGCCTGGCCACAGTGGGAGAACGTGTGGGATGGTAACTCTGGTAACTCTGTGAGATGGTTCATTCTTCATCCACCAGATACTTCCTTGTCCACATGGGGAATGCCTCAGGTCCAGAGCTTCTCTCAGAAATTGCCAAGGCTTGATCTAGTCCTGAGTGCACACGAGACAGCTGAGTACTGAAAGGCCAAGTTCGCAGGAGGGAGTAGGAATATGAAGGTACACTTAGAGGAGCGGGGTTAAAGCTTGAAGCAACCAGGGGGTTTACTGTAGCTTTTTTCATTATGTGCCATAATCAACAGCTCTTCCCAGACATAGGCAGTTACCTATGATAAGCCTAAAGACTGCAGCTATAGGAAATTCTTTTTTAGCCACAGCAGAGTTGGCTAGGAGCTTTTTGGAGCTGAAGAGACTTCAGTTCAAACTCAAGTCCATGAAGATAGAGGTGCTTAGGGCTACTACTAAAACACTGGAGTGCTTCCTAGGCATTTAATTGTGACAAAGGAGTAATTCAAGTTATCATGTATTACTTCCAGCCTCATGGTTTGCCTTTGCCACAATTTTCAACATGCTTCCTAGTCTTTAATCTACACATCTTTCAGCTGTTAGAAGACAAATTGGAATTTTTTTTACTCTTCTTTTACTCTTGTAGGGAGCTTTTTTTTTACACTCCTTGAGGGGAATGAGATAACTTTATGCACTTTTCCTTTATTTTATTCCCTGTTTTGCCTGTCTGTTCCTTGATGGCTTTCATTCTTTGATCAATTCCATCAATTTTAATTGGAATTTTTTCTCCCATCTTCTCTTGTGATAAAAAGATATTTTCACGTAATCTGTTTCTTTGGGCCCAACGGTAACAGGGCTGTCTTTGGGAATTCGGACATCTATTTTCCATTAAAATGAATGGAATACACTGTTAGTATCTTGTAGGGATTTGAACACCTTTGAGCTATTGTGAAGCAAATATTCTTGTTCCTCTGAAAGAGAGCTCTTGCCATAGATAGAGATGGGCAATCTTGAGCTTTGAGACTTGTGGATAGTGCTGAGAGCCCGTAAGTCAACTTTTTGGTTTCATTTGTCTTGCACATAACTTTTCTTTTCTCGGAGGATTGGCCTGTAAAGTAATCTCAAAGAACTTCCAACACGACTAAATACCTAACACCAAAAACTCCTAGAAATTGTTACGTTGTGGCTTCTCCAGAAAATGATATAATTTCTGTCTATATTTTGAGAGAGGTGTCAGACTGAGCTGACTTTTAGCAGTATAGTAAACTGGTGCTTTATTTCCCTGGTGATTGACTTCTTGTGCTCGAAAACTACAGCTTTAATTTAGGAGGTAAAAAGCTTGTAGCCTGCTTGACTCTGAGGTTCTAATTAAAGATTGCACTAGATGTGAGATGACACTTGGTTATTTGCAGTCACTCTCCTAATAGAAGAAGTCTTGGATGTTTGAAGCAGTGTTGACTCTGAAGACTTTTGACATTCATTTAAATGTTAAAACGGTTTACTGGTTTACTGTTTGTGGTTTTGTGGTTTTCTTGTTTTGTTTTTGTTTTTATTTATTTTTATTTTATTTTATTTTAAGAAATAAGGCAGGAAAAGAGATAATCCTGTTATGGAGACCTTGAGCATTGTTGTCCCATTTTGATACCTTGAGCCTAGAGCAGTGTTTAGATTGAAACAACGGTTTGGGAGAGTAATGCCCCATAAATTCTTTTCGTTATAACCCTGTGACTACCTTTTTCATACCTATTTTTAAACTGTGAATGATTATCAGCACTAGATGCATCCATGAGCTGGATGTGGTGCCTGAACAGCCAGTCCCAGCTCTTTTGACTGAGCACTGTACCTAGCAGCCATTAACGGGGCACTCCCAATTTCATCCCATAAGACCATATCTGATAATCCCCAGTGAATTTTTATGGTGTATTACAGTTTTACTTTATGTATCCTGAGGAATTCCAGATTGAAACTCGTTTTTACTTAGTTGGATGGATGCATGATGTATAGCTTGATATTTATGTGAGATTTCTATCAGACATGATTTTTGTCTCTTGCTTGGTGCCTGGCCCACAAATGGTCTACTAAAGCTAGTTGAGACTTTCATTTAGCTGTAGTGGTAGTACCTTTGTTTCTGAAACAGAAAGCTTTAAGGTATACTGTCAATTATGATTCTACCATCTGTGATGTTATCACAGTGTGGTAAAAACAAATGTTGAGTTATTCCAAGACCACAACAGAGAGTACTTAAAGTCATATTTGTATCCTGATTCTTACCGATAATTTGTTGGCCTCAGGACAACTCAATAAATGCAACAGCAGGACAGCAAAGTATCAGTTAATATAAAGTTATCTTTATTTTAACTTCTGTTTATTTTGTGGTTCTTGTTGCTCTTGTTGCATGCTATCAAATGGTTTCACGATGTGACCTCTGATTTTGAAACAAAACACATTAAATGTTAGTTAGTACCAATGAGTGCAATATTGTCATTGATTCTTTATTTACTCAAAAATCAGGAAATTAAAGTTCCCCTGACAAACTTGATTATGCCTAATTGCACAGATATTACAAAGGGGATATCTTATTACATAATCACAGATGATCTTGGTAGCAATACCAAATATTACAGTCCTAGCTAATAATTGAAAATAAAGTTATAGAAAAGGAGCCCTTTAACCATAAAATGATATCTAACTCGAACTTTTTACAAAACCTGACTGAAGAGTAGCATTGAAGTTGGTGCACTTCGTTTCCATTGTATCATTTTGAAAGTATTATGTCACCTTGTTCCGTATGTTCTAGTTCTGTAATGAAAGACCCTTCTGTTCAAATACAGGTAAAAAATATAATTGTTTGTGTGTAGGATACCCAAGCTCATTTTTGTAACCAGTAACCTCACCAGATCTTCCAATTTTTGATAGGTCTGATTGAAATAAAGGCTCTTGTCTCTATTCTTGTGTAAAATAAGTCCTGAGGCTTAATTTTCAGCTGATACAACTTTTTGCTTTTAATTTCTTTGGCTTTAAATAATAATAAACTCTTTCATCTTTTCTTTTAAAAATGAATTTAAATTAATATTTCAGGAAAAGAAATGCACCTCTAAATGTGTCCTTTAAAACAGCTGAGCAAACTGTGTTCAGATTATCCAAAAATATTCTCCTTTAGGCTAAAACAAAAGGACTAATTTGAACCAGTCTTGCTTGGTTTTTAACCTTATATAAAGTAAAAAACCATTCAGACCAGGACATTCCTTTTCTTTATTACATCTAGTACATCTAGTTTTTTATTCTTCAGAAACATCTCTGACTAAAAGTCTCAGAGATGATGAATCCTGTTCACCAACACACGAAAATAATCTCCCTGAGGTTGTCTACGGACAGTCAAGGTTTGTGAAAATGAAAACCTTTATGTTTAATTTTGGTGGTGTTAGTGCTTGTAAAATGGTTGCATTCTTAGTAGTGTTTCCTGTGGATTTGATACAGAGATCAGCAGTTTTTTTCTTGGAGTGAGCTTCTCAGACTAACCAGGATAAAACTTTGTTTGATGTTTTACTCATTTCCATACTCCATGGTCTCTGTAATATTTAGTTTACCCCAAACAGAATCAGGCACTTTTATATACTCTCAGGTCAGAGACAGTTGAACTAAACACACCCAGGTCCTTGTGCCTGATATTTTCTGTTAGCTGGCTGTGGGATTTTAAGGGCATATATTCAGAAACACTAAGCATGGGGACTTAGCAGGAATTTGGGCCATCTGAATCTGGGTCCTAGGGTGAAATTTTGTGCTGAGCTGCTTTAAAGTATCATACAAGCCACACAGTTCTGAGAAAAAGTCCAGCCTTTTCAGTAACTTACAACTCCAGCCTACCTGGTAAATGCATTGGTTTCTCCTTGCTTAGAATACATGGAGAAAAATCTTATACAGAAACTTTCAGAGAGTGCCTGTATTTGAGGAAAATATTCCTACATCAGCTGAAGAGATTTCATGGTGAAGTACTACATGAGTAATGACACTTAGTGTCGCTCCTTTCAAATATTACAGCATTATTGTACATAGTGTGATTTGTGTGTGTATGTGTGTGTTAGTCATATAGCCTTAGATTTAAGAAAATAAAAAAATAAATTTATGGTTTTTGTAAATATATAGAAAAGCTTAAAAGGTACTTGGGAGATAACAGAGATTAAAAAAATCCCTGGTCTTTAAGACAATCATGTAACTTTTAGAGCCTAGTCAAGATTTTTTGGATGTTTGAAGTTTCAGTACTGTTTGTATCTTTTCTGTAGAGGTGTTTTTTGCCCACTTCATGTATAGTCAATCAAATAAAAGTTAAAGTATGGAGTTTCTGTCTTTGTACATCTGATACACTTAAATTGCATTTTTGTTTCTATTTTTTTCCAGAAGGGGCTATTCATTTGGGGGGGCAATCCTCTCAGATATGATACTCTAAACTAGAAGATAATTAGCTGTTGAAAGAGTAGCATATTTGAAAATGCTGACATAAATATTTTCCAGGTAGAATGGATTCATGCTTATAAGCTTGTGAAAATATTCAGTTGCATTCAAAGGGTAAAATAACAGCTTCCAAAATATTGCTAGTGATGCCTCTTGCTTTTTTTCCCCACCTAGATCAGATCTTCATTCATGATCAGCTTGGTGCATCTCAACTAATATGACAATCACTAGAGTTGCAGAAGTTTGTTTTGGTTTGTTGTGGATTTTTTTTCTACTATTTAAAAAGCGGGTAAAATTAAAGTGATGGCCACCTAGAGCTTCAGCTTTTTCACTGTGGTTTATATCATAACTGTGTGTAATTATTATGACAGCAATCAAATCCTCCTGCATGCTCCCTAACTTTCTGTGACAAAAATAGAAATCTTTGACAGTCATCCTAGTTATCTGCTACAAGAGAGTGATGGATGTGCATCCTGACTTGTTTGTTACTGTAGCTCCTTTCAGATGGCAAAACTACTTTTTACAATTTGTTGTTCAGTTTAGGATGGATTCAGTATGGATTTCCATAAGTGAATCATCAAAATTCTAGTCCTTAAATGTTGACCGAACTGCAACATGACTCTTTATAACCACATCATAGGTAACCTTTGGGAACAGTATAGTTATATAATAGTGGGTGCACCACACAATGCAGTAGGCTATGTAACAAGATTCGATTCCATTGTAACTCCACAGCTTGGGCGAGGGCCTTGCACATTAGCTCAACAGCTAAATTGGTCACAAATGGCCTGCCGATGGAAATAAAGGTAATATCCTATCACTCTCTAAGGGGAGAGGATGAACACATACATAGCCGAGACCACATACATAACTGCAAGTTGTTAGGTGTTAAATAATTACGACACAATCTGCACATTCAGGACAGAGCTAACACATGAACATCCCGAGTGTCTGTACATTTATGTGTAATGAGGAGATGGAGATAAAGCATGTGGGAGTCTGAGGACTTTTTATGTAGTTTTGGTTTGTGAAATGGAAAACGGTATGTTGGTATGATATTGGTCTTCTGGAGTGTTTTATGAGGACTCTCAGTCCCTGTAGGTGGTGATTGATACACACCTGTGTCGATGGGTATAAAAGTAAATGGATTGGCTTTGTTGGGACAAAATTTATTATATTGCATAGATCTCACTGTTACAATTTACTGATGCTACAGCAATATTTAGCCAATGCAATACTAGAGTAATGCAGTACTGTTGTATCTGACATGGGATTTTTACGCAGTGGAAACACCATTTTGCAGCCTTTGTGCAAAGTGGCTTAAGGGCTTTGTGCATACAGTCATTGTGCAAAGTGTTCCTTTACTGAAGCGCTGGTAGTGTCATTCTAAAAGAAAGTAGGCATTTATGGTACTTGATACATATTACTTGCAGACAGATTTTCACAAATCCATTGAAACTGTTGGAGACATATCAGTTTTACATCTGATCTATTATTCAGGACATTCTGGGATGGAAAAAAGAACAACAAGCAACATTAGAAAAGCCAGTTCTGGTTCAGCAAGTGCGCTTCAGTCTTGCCAATCAATTGGGCTGTCTGAGAGCCTGATCCATAGAGGCAGCATAGCCTGAACTTCTTATCAGGAAAGCCTGACATCCCAATCTTACTTCTGTTCTCTACAGAGCATTTAACTCTTTCCATTTAGTTTTTACTATTTGTAAAATGGGAATGACAGTAGCTTTTGGCCAAAGGAAGTTGTGAGATTTGATTTGTTAATAGTATGTGCAACTGAACTATGGAATAACAGATCAAAGTTACGAAATTAAAGGAAAGTATTACTTATTTGGAGGTCTGGCACTAAGTAATGACTGCTGAGATGGGAGAACAATTGAGATTCTTTGCATATTGAAAGACACCAGAACCGCACTGTATTTCTCTCTTTTGGTCCTCAGCATCTTCACCACTAAATCTGCAGAGATAAAGTGCTTTTGTGTGGGTCTGTGTTTTTGTTGACCCCTGCTGATGTAAATCAAACATACTGTCCTCCTGTTATCTTCAGGTTTAGAAAACCTATTTTTAATCACTTCATACAGGTATCTAATTTGAATCAGCCTGCCACACTGCAGGACTCTTGTGCTTTTTTAATTGGCATCTTTCTCATTACATTTGAACAAAGTTGCAGGGACACTGCAGGACACCAGTAGAGACATCCGAATCACCAGTCCTATTGGGCTGGCAACATGATGGTGTGATATACCAAGGGAGTCTAGGAGATCTGCGTATGTGCTGAAGGGGACTAAGTGGAAGCAATCAAGTTCAGACATGTTGCTGTGAGCGTTTCTAGGTCCTGCCTATACCAGAGAGAGAATTGCGACAGAAATTTGCCTGGGATTTTTTAACACCAGTATAGTGTTAAACCAGCCTGCTTTCTAAGAGCAGTTCCTGGGATTCTAGTAAAGCAGAGTTCCCTGAAGGCATTGATGGAACTGTTGCAGGGCAGGTATGTGGAATACATCAAAACCAGTATGTTAACCCACCACAAGGATGGGCAGGATACCCAACCAGTTTATGGAATCAGTCCCACTTGCATGTCTTCAGAATTTGAAAAGTAGCCCTTAGATAACTGCTAAGAGGCCATCTGGTTTGGGTTTTTTTTCAAAGGAAGTAGCTTTTAGCCTCAGATATGGTTATATGATGCTATGACTCCAAGATATATCTAAACTCAGCAAGTTGATGCACTTGGCAATACAAAGAAGAGAGACCAGAGCAGTATAGAATATGTTATTTGGCACCAAAGCACCTTACTTCCCTCTCGGTCCGTCATCCAGAATCTCGTCATTTGCAGCAGAATTTCACAGTTCTGATGGGCAGTTTGATTTTTCCCATGTCCCCTTTACTACTGAAGATCAGTGTGTTCTTAGGGCTCTGCATCTCCCTGGGAGAACTGTAGATGTGGCCTCTGCTGAGCCAAGCACCAGAACTTTCCACCTACTATAGTGCTAATGGTTTTTTCATTATTTTCAAGGCTCTGCTAGAGGGGTTGGGGCTCCTTTGCCTCCCTAATGGCAGTGTCTACTGATTAACTCTGAACTAAGAAGACAAGTTTACAGGAAAAGAAAAATAGGAGTATCATCTACTGGGTAGATCAGCATTGCCTGTTCTCGTGTTCAGGATGGATAATGCAGCTTTTTACTGAGGCGCCTGAGACCCTCTGTTCCAGCTTCTTTCTCATGGAGTGAGCCCATGTGTGGCATAACCAAAATCTGGTGTCTCTGCCGTGGGAGAGGTACATTCCTGGGCACGTGGCAGGATTTTCCTTGGCTGTCCTGCTGCGTGGCCAAGCGTAGGCCAGCCATGTGACAGCCATGTAGGCCCTCACTATCACATGGCAGGTGCGTGTCTAGTCCTGTGACTGGGCTGAAAGCTGTCAGCAGTTACATGCCCTCTTTCCTCTTCCTGCAAGTGAACCAAGCACGTAGCCCTCGACCTGCTCACGTAATGGAGAGGAGGAATTCCAGGCCCACAGGAATGCAGCATGACGGAGAGCCGCCTCTCGTCAAGCATTTTGAATCAAGCACACAGGAAAACAAATTTTATGTTGGCGAAACATTCAATGGGGATTCTCTGGTCAGTTGCACCACTCAGGATTTTTTTACACTCTTTTTGTATGGTTTAGGTAGACTGAATGATTTATAAGACAGCAGAGAATCAGACCATTGATGGTTTAGATCCATTTTGAAAGACTTGCAGACAAGGAACCAGTTGTGCAGATGACATCTTTTGGGGTTTTCATTCAGGTCAGATATTCTGATTTTATAAAGATTACAGCTAATTGGATTAATTTCTGATTGAGGGCCAAAACTAGCTTAAGTTGGAATCTACTTCATATTTGCTTTCAAACAATCTTGAGGTTTGAAAGTGCTTGGTTTAATTCTGCAGTTCTGCATGTACACAAACTCCATGCAACTTTGGAAGGGGTGGCTTTGTGTTCCAGTTTGGGTCTGGTTCTAAGCATTGACGTAACTGGACGGAACTGGGTTCAGTTCTAATGTACTTACTGAGATGCACGCTTCCTCAAAATATGAGCAAATTTGGCCTGTGATCCTAGTTCAGATACATATATGATATTCCAGGAAGTAAAGACCTAGATGCCTCCCAACGTACAGTTTTTGGATCTGGATCAATTGCAAATCTGAACTTTTTTCAACCTTAACTGTTTCTGACTTAGTACTTGGATTTCAACCTGAATGTCTGTTAAATTTGAAGGGTTCAAGTCCGTATTTTATCCAAACTTGGTACATTTTGAATCTCTTCAGATTTGTATGTATCAGGTAGGTGGGACTGAGGAATGAATGTTATTTTGGGGTCAAATGTTCCAGACAACTAGGAACTTATTACATCTGATATCCTCATTTTGGTGTAGATCTAGTTTTTAAACTTTAAATTAAAAGAGTATTCCTATTATTAGAATTTAATAGTCGTATATAAAATCTTGTGGTTTTTGTCAACTGGCTCTATTACACATCCCCTTGATAAGGTATATTTTTCCCATCATATTCTCTATCATAAAGCTCTGAGAGATGCCAGGCTGAGATATGAAGACAAAGTACTTCATATATTTATGGTACCATCTGCTCATGGAACTACAGTTGAGTCCATTTTACAGGTGGAAAACCTGAGGCTGGGCATGGTCAGTTGGTACATAACCAGCCAGATTGAGTTACCAGTTAGAAGCAAAGTCTCCAAACGTGCTTTCTGCTTTCCTGACCTTACATACCCTTCAATAAGGTGAATATGGTCATGGAGTCCAGAGAAGCGAATATGTAATAGGGCTACATTTTTGCAATATATATTTGGAGTAACTTGTAGAGCTGTTTCTACATATGCCAGGTGTGTATGTAGCTAAATATTACAGGAGTTGAACTGAGTCACCTAATAGAGCTTTTTGCTCTTTATATTTTACTGTAAGGTAAGAAAGGCTGTGTTTTGATGAAAACATCAGTGAAAATGAACCTTTTGAAAAAAAGAAAAATATTTAATCCTTCTGTATTTAACGTACATCTGTATGAAAACAGAATGTTTACAAGTAAAATACAAAAATTTGGAGCAGCTACCAGTGAACAAAACAAATCAAATTCACCAGTCACCAGGCTGGTTAAAACTATAAAGGCTGTGTATCATGAATATCCAGCCAGCCTGAGGGTACAAATCCATGAGTCTAGGGAGTTTACCTGTCTCTTTTAGTCACCAGGCTATCCCTTTTCGATCACTGCAAGTTAGGCATATATTGCCTAATAATAAATGGCAATAATAAAAATATGTTTTGGGAAGCCGGGTGTTGTAATAGAGCTTTAGATCAAAAGTGAGATTCATTTTACTTAATTTTAGCCAACTATGAGCTAGCTGCTGCACCTAATCTAGTTGTGTAGGCTCTGTTCTCAGTGGAGAGAGAAAGCTGGGATGAATGGCTTTTGGGAGGTGCTTGTCTCCCCACTGACAATAGAGGGAGCCTCCACTACTGGCTTAGATGGGACACTTTTAGGTGGGTATGAGTTAATCCACACAAATCATGTGTTAAGCATCAGGAGAGTTTGGGTTCTTGTCTGTTTCCCCACTGATTTACAGCATAACATTGGGAATGTCACTTAACCTTTTAAAATTTTTTTCTTGGACCCAGTTTCTCCATCTAAAAATACCCTGCAGATAAAGTTCTTGGAGAAGCTGTGTCCAAAGATGCAATACTGTTACAAGATCTTGCTTCCCTGCTTGTGCTACTTTCACATGCCTGTAGTTGTCATTAAAATCAACAAAATGTTTGTGGTAGCATAAGTTTACATGTGATGAGAAGCAGGGCTGAGTAAAAATTATTTTAGAAGCAGCATATATTGTCTTCAAATATGACAGAATATTGCTAAAGGAAAAATCTAGTAACTGATTACCTGTATTGATTTTCCCATCTTTGCCTTCCCTTTACACCTTCCCTCGAGCCCCCTCCCCCAGCCAAAAAATATAGGGAGTGGGGAGAACATTCTTCGAATTAAACCTGTATTGTAAATAACCTTGGCCTGTTTGCAACTGGGAAGATGTGGGGTGGATTTTTTTGTTTGTTAGGTTTTTTTTCTTTTTCCTTTCTTTTTTTTTTCCCCTTACTTGAGAGATTTATTTCTGTCCTTGTAACACCATGTACTATATGCATTGCACCTGTTCAGACATAAGCACAGCACATTATTATAGCTGTAGGGGTAGAAGCTTCCCAATATATATTTTTGAAAGGAGGGAATGCTGGGGAGAAGAGCCCTCTCTTTTCAATTGTTTACCGAGCAGTCTCTTATGAAGACTTCTTCCTCATCCAGATCAATTTTCCCTGCTCCCCTATTGTCTGGGGAAACCTATCTTCAGGAGCGCCTTTCTTGAAAGATCTCATGACTTTAAAATCATCAGTGGGCTTTGTGTAGCATGCCTGTCAAAAGAGATATGTTTACACCTTCCCTGCATGTGTTAAAGCTATAAGGTTACGGAGCAGAATGGCTGATACGTTTCAGCGCTTCACGCTAATATGCACCAAAAAAAAAAAAAAAAAAAAAAATTATGATAATTACGTGGACTGTCTGAAACAATGCATTCCAACATCCTGTAACATAAATAAGAAAGGTGGAGCCAGCCGGCACGAAAAACTGTTTATTTGCCAGCGATCCCGCTCAGCACCCGTCTACCTTTTCTCGGCTGCCTCAGCCTGGCGGTATTGAACCTGTTGCTGCATTAGCCGAGTTGTATTTTGCTGGAGAGGGGAAGGAGGGTTGTCTGCTGTCTGGTAGGAGGGCTTTGTCTGTGCGCCTTTCTCTCCCTCTCTCTCTCCCTGCCTGTCTCTCGCACTCTCGCTGGCTCTCGCTCGCTCTCTCTCGCTCGCTCTCCCTTTCCCGTCTCTGTGGTTTGTAAGGTAGGTTGCAGTGTGTGTATATACACAACATCAAGAGCAGGAAAATGGACTCATTAGGGAGGCAGGCAGTCATTACCACTCACACTGTACTTCCAGGGAGACAGCGACTATGAGGAGACAAACTGAGGACTGGGGAACAAGGTAGGCCAGTCAACTTTTATAAAAAATAAAAGAATAAAGCCTCTACTCTCCTTAAACCACCGGCACTTCTTTATTTCCCTCCTCCCTCCCCCCCCCGGCTTGATTTTTAATTTAGAGATGTAAGTTTGCCAGACCTATTTGCTAGCTTAAAATTCGGAACATCTATAGAAGGCCTTACCCTCTACAAATGTTTTTTTCCCCTTCTACTTATTTAAGGGTGTGCCCCCTTATGATTCACTTTAATTACTTTTTTTTTTTAATTACAAAGGAAACAAATACGTTTGTTTTCCAACACTAGTTCCAAGTGAATCAATATCTTTCACTCTTTTAAAACAGCCCTCTCCCTGTGTTTGTGGGTCGCTCTGCTTTTTCTTTTCTGTTTATGCAGTTCCATCTGTCCCTCCATATATCATGTTCTCCCTATTTACTGCTAAATGGGGTTTTATTAGTATTTGCCAATGACTTTTAACTGTAATGCCGGTGACCAGGGTTAACGGTGACTCTCGTTCTTTGTTTTATATATATATGCACACTGTAAGTTTAAAGTCCATGCTTGGCATACAGTAAATGAAAGCAGGTTCCACTCCTCCTGACAGGATTTTTATTCGGAGATTTTGCTGTTTGTCTGTTTTGATGTGGGGGCGGATGGGGTTAATTTTGGTTATTGTACATGTACTTTTTCCTCCTGGATATTTTTAACGTCTATCTTTCACTATTAGTATTTTTCCAGTTTCCTTTACTGGGAAGAAAGGAGATGTATATTCCAACTTTTATGTTGCTGATCTAATGTAACATTATGGAGGCATCGCTGAGTTAATAGGAATTCAAACTTTCTCAGAGGGAGTTTGTATCCTTGGCTGCCCCCCACCCTCCCACTTTATGCATGGTTATGCTTGTGTTTCCGTGTGTACTGCCGGCAAAGGGAGGGGGGAAGGGAATAGATATTTTTTACAGTGGTGGCAAATTATGAAATCTATCGAGCCATTTTGTCCAGAAATAGTAACTATTTATTTACCATTTTTAATTCCACAAATATGCTGCTTATTTGTAATTTCAACATTGAAGCTTTTCTCTGATTTTTTTTTTCCTTTTTTTTTTTTTTTCTTTTTCTGGGGAGGGATTTGTGATGCATTTCATAGCCCATTTAACATTGTCGAGTTTTTGGAGCTCAGATTTATCATGGGTTCTAAAGACTGCTTAAATTCATCCATTTGAAATGGTCTTTTTATCTGAGCTTCTGTCATTTCTGTTAGAGACTCGAACTACTACTCTGCTGGTAACAAAAAAAAAGAAAAGAAAGAAAAGAAATATTGGAAGTGAGTTACATAAAATGTTCTGGAGAATCCTAAGTAATTATATAAAATGGACGCTGATCAGTGGAGGTCTCTCAACAATAACAAACGCCTTTTTTAATAGAAAATTATTTATTTAATAGCAAGAGGCGGACTTCTTAAAAACATGCATTAGGCCTTCCTCTTAGCACAAAGAAGTCCATAATGCAATATTCCCAACCCACCTGGGACTGCCTAGGAGGTTCTCCAAAACCTTCAAATCCTTTGAAATGTTTCTTAAAAATCCATTATTTTACAGCCAGGGAGAACTTTTACTGCCAGCAGGTTTTTTTTGCTGTTGTTTGGGGCTTTTTTTTCAGCTGTCCTTTAACTTACGACTCCCCAGTTTCGACAGAAGTGCCTCCTCGCTGAACAAATTAAGTTAATTGAAATCCAAAGCAGCAAATCTATTCACTGGCACTTCAACTACAGAAACTACTTGCTCCGTTTTATTAGCAGCTTTATTTCCAGAACTTGAGCAAAACTTTTTGAGGTTTTATATATCGGTGTGCCAAGAATTGGTGGCTCATCTTGTAGCTGGGGAATGGCATTGATTGCTTCCTATTTTTTTTTCCCTCCTCCTTTTTATTCAAGCTTCTAAATTAATATTTTGTTGGTAGACTTTAAATGTGTTTATTGCTTCAAAGGACCTGTTAACTGTAGCAAAGTGTTTCCTCATGTCTTAAAGTTTGAATCTCAAGTTTTGCAACTCAGATTTGAGTGTAAAGGGGATGCTGAATTTATGCCAAAAATGTAGAGGTCTTAAATGTGGAGTCGCTGATGCCTTTGGATGGTGATCAGTCTGCAGTGGTGCATCTGAAGCACTGACAGCCGTCCCCCTGCTGGGGTGGGTGGGTTTTCAGGCACCTGTCATTTTCTCCTAAACCTGTGTGGATGTACCTTCCTCAACAGCCCGGGTTTTTTGTAGGGAGACAGGTGAACCTGTCCTCGGGATTCTTACGCGTACATTTAGCAGAAGCCCAGCCTCATCTTAACATTTTTGAAAAAGTTTAAAAATGGCTAGGAGCTGCCTCTTGATTTTATGAAAACCCCAGGCAAGAAGAATTAGAGCAGAGAAAGAGAGCCGGAGTAAGAGAAACATTTTTCATCAGCCAGTAAGATCTTTTTTCAATCTTAAAAACTTTTTCACTAGCAGGATTTAATTTTCTTTGAACCCCAAGTATTTTCTAGAAAAAAAAAAAAAAATCTTAGCCTTTTCAATAGCACAAAGTCTGTTTGCAATCTGACTAGAGCAGCAAAGGGTAAAGTATGCCTAAGTAAACTTAAATCCGGCATATGATGCTGTAGCTGGAACTCGTGGAGCGTCGAATCTGTTGGCCAGGGGAGAAGGAGCGAGTTTGGCCGAGCGGCGTGTGCAGGGCAGCAAGGGGTGCTCGGGGTTCCTGTGCCCACAGCCCGGGCAGCTGTGCAGAGCAGGGCTCACCGGGTTGATCGGGTCACGGTGCGCTTTATTTTAGCGTTGGAGCAGACAGTTATCTAACACACCCACATGAGGAAGTGCTCTGGAGCAGTTATTTCATGCTTTGCCATGCCCTGTAGCTAGAGTAATTTTGGGCTGAGTGGCGTGCGTATGTGCCTCTTTCACTCCCGTGAAACGAAAAGCAATGCTGTTGGGGTTTATTTTGTGTATATGTTTTTGTGTTGTGTTGGGGTGGGTTTTTGTTTGATGTTGCCTTTTTTTTTTAACAGAACCAAAAATGGGATATAAAACAAATCCAAATACCAAGTCAAATTAATTTTAATAGCAGAGGATTTTGCTTTTCTCTTAAAGCAGGAAAAAAAATATCACTTGTTTATTTTGATAAAGACAGTTGTAGCAATTTCCTGAGTTGGACGTATCTTTATTATAAATATTACTCACAGTTTTAATATTTTCACATTTTCTTCATAGGCCCAGCTTATTCATAAGGGAAAACAGCTGCAGAAAATTTTTCAAAAAGTAATATTATTTATATAAAACTTTGATGTAAATAGAGAACAGTGTCCCCTGCTAGAGAATTCTGTGGCATGGCTTACAAATCCTGTACAAGAAAGATTACAGTCTTAGATAAATTGTTATTTAAATTATTTCAAGAAAACCCTGCTCGTTTTTGCAGACCATATGAGGTTTTAAGTAGAATGATTTGAATAGGCGTTCTGTTTAGAAACTGATGGCATGCTGTGGCCTTATAGATTTCAGTTGGTTTCACTCCTGTCTCTTTTTATAAGACTTTTTTACACTGTGATCCGTATGGTGAAGAGCTTCTGCTGAAAAAGATTCATAAATGTTAATGGAAAATTAAACATTGAAATTTAACTTTGTTACTTTGATTTTTTTTTAAGCAAAACTTTTAGTTGTTGTTTTTGGTTGTTCTTTTTTTAATGAAACAGTGCACCAGAGTTGTTTTTAAAGAATAACTTGTTCTCTCTTTAGGGTCTTCAGTTCAAACTGTGTGGCAAAGGGAAAATGATGGCAAATCAGAGTGAAAGAGACTTCACTGATTTTGTTAGTTTGGCCCAAGAAAATTCAGAAAGTAAACAAGCTATCTGTTGTGAAAAATAAATTGGATTTTTAATGCAATGTCAATAATCCAGGTTGCTCTTGCTAAAGAGTTATGTTTAACCACGCTCCAAATTTTTAGATACTTTTGTAATACCTGTGCAACATTAACTTGAGCATATTCTCACAGATCTAGCAAATTTTCGGTGAGGAGGGAATGAAAGCGAAGGCTTTTATCCAGGATGGTTTTTACTTTGACGATGTTACCTAGATTCCTGGTTATTATTTATCTTAAAAGTTAATATTTAGTTCTAACGGCACTGATCCAATTCTTCTCTAATAGGAAACTGGCATTTCAGAATGATTACTGTCTAGGTCTAATGTGTTTTCATATGTTTTTGTACTTAGTCCTTCAGTACCATCATGTACTATGACGGCATTTTGACCGCCCAGCGCTGGCGGGAGTTCTGTTTGCGGACGGGTCTTGTAAAATGGTCACTGGAGGCACAGGGACGTGTGCCACCTCCATCTTCCACAGCCGCAGGGGCAGCCGGTGCCACGGGGCAGGTTACTATGCATCCCAGGAGTTTGCAAGAAGGATAAAGTTCAGCTTTTCTCATATATAGTGAAAACTATCTATCTTGAAGTGGTTAAAATACAGGAATGGGAAATCAGGGAAATGGGATAAAGCTGTCTTTAAATAAAAAAATACTGCTTCTTTGACAGCTGGGGTTTGGCTCTGGCGAAGTCAATGTGGGGGGTTCCAGCATGTTTCTGATGGGGCAGATGTTCACCTCGCAGAGGAGTGAGCTCCTGGCCAGGTTGGCGCTGGGAGGCACTATGTGAAGAAAGGCTAGGGGAGCCCAAAGGCTGAAATCCTCTCATGGCAAGTGGTCACTTCCCATCAGGGACAGCTTGCCCCGCTAGCCCCATGGAGGGCAGTTTTGTAGCCTGTGCTGTACTTGTTCTTATCAGATACTGTTCCTCAACATCTATGAAAGACAGGTGTTCTAACAGAAACCTGTCCTACCTAATTCAGACACTGGCAGTGTCTTTAGGACTTTATTCTGTGTCATATGCCTTTCCTTGTGCTTTTCTCAAGTGGGTGGACACAAACCCCTAGGTGACATTTTATGTCCATTTTGCACAAGTGTAAATGACAGTTCAAAGGGTGAACGAAAACCCATATGGTGTTCCTGGATGTTTGAGTTAGTATCAAATCAGTGGTTATACAAGTCTGTATTAAAACCAGTTGGTAACTACAGCAAAGAGGAAAGGAAACCTGAATGGGCAGTGCTCCCAACCTTCTGCAAAGCACCGATGGGAAACCCTTTGCAGGACAGAAGTGGTGCCATTCTATCAGTTACACCTGTAGATGACCATTTAATGTTATGCTTCCATAATAGGTTTGTCTTGGGATTGTGGTAAGGCTAAAAATTAAGGCAAGCATGGTGTGCCACTTGATTCTGAGGCAAATAGATCATAGCACGTACTCTACTGATGGTTTGGGTTTTTTTCCCAACTAAAAGGCAAGCTTCCTAATATCTTGCTTCTAAAATCATCAATAGCTGGAAGTGCGATCAACCCCTTGATGATACAAAAGTAGGACTGGGAAAGTTGCCTTATGGACTTCAGAGTTGTCCTTTTAGCTGACTGAAAGTTAATTATTGATTTCTCTTTCCTCCCTAGAGATCCATATGCCTTTCTTTCTGGCTAGAAATTTAGTGGTCACAGTGCAGGAATTTGAGAGCAATCGTCGTGTGGCAACGCAAGATTTCATGGGGAGGATGTCAGGAACGGGTAAGATGGAGGTTGATATGGGGTGAGACGAAAGAAAGACAACTAGGTAAAAGCTTATGTGCACTATCGTTTTATGTGGGGTGGACATGCAGCCCATTATTCTCCATGGCTTTGGCTCCTAAACTCCTAGCAATTTGATAGCTGAGTCACAGCTATTAGTGACAGAGGGGAATGCTGAGAATGAAAACAAAACAACAACAACAGAAAAACAACCAAAAAATGTCATTGTTTAGGCACAAACACAAGAAAACCGTGTTTAATTGCTAATGTGCTCCCTCTGCTGGTTCTCTAAAGCTGACGAATGCTATTCCCAGGACACCGGGCCACACCCTCTGGGACAGTGCCTTACAAAAATTGTGTCTAAATGAATGACTTTGAGCTCTCTTACAACGAGCAGTATTAACAGGAAAAGAAGTCTTCCGACAAAGTATGTTAAAGCCTTATAAACCAGGCATGCCTGCTGAGAAAAGTCCTCAAATGTCCAGTCCTGAAATTCAGCCTTTTTTGCTTTGTTTTCAGTCTGTCTTAAATTTGACATGCATTTCTTTTTCTATCATTGCCCAAAGTTTGTCATTTCTATTTTGCTGCTGCTGCTCCTAGGATTTTTCCTGTCTGAAGGAGTTTTAACAAATGTTCTCGGTGCTTTTAGTTTCAATTTTAGTGCAAGTAGTATCTGAAGAAGCCCCGGTGTAGCTTAGGCTTTGGCAGCTTCCTATTATTTCTATCACTGTCAGTTAAATTTGCTTGTCAACTTTATATTGTTGTGCCCACTTCATCCTGTCCTTTGGCTTCAGTACTGGGTGTTTTTTCAGGATACTCTTGAACATCCTTCCTCATTGCGATGAATCTGTATTTCTTTTCCGAACACAGACTGAATTGTTTAAGATGTTCCCTACACAGCACATTTCCCCAGTAGACAAGATTTTAAAATCCAGTATTTTGTACTTTCATGCTATGAAAAATGTCTAAGAAGTCCTGGATATGACCGAGTATTGGAGAAAAATCCTGAAGAATGCTTTATTAATTCCCATAGAGTATTTGGAATGTGTGGAAGATTTCTGACATGGTAATTATGTCATGAAAGATTGTCCTGTATTTTCTGTGTTTTCCACCTACGTGGACTGTCATGATAAAGAGCCTGATTTTGCAGGCTTTGACACATCAATGGGAATCAGCTGTGCAAAGCTGTTGCAGGACTGGGCTCAAGTTTTCCGTGTAGAGTAGTGAAAAGTTTCCTTTCTGCAAGTCTCATGCTTCCCATCTAGGTGACTGCTTATTAAATCTTTATCCAGCGGGGACAATAAACCAAATAGCCTGGTGGGTAGCTAATTGGCTGGAGTGACTCAAGCCACATATAAATCTCATTTGTACTCAGTACGTCGACTCTCTCTGGCCTCGTCGCTTTCTCTAGTATTCGTTCATTTTGAGACAGCTTGAATATAATGCAAAGAAAATAATCCCTGGTTCTTTCTCAAAGTGTCTGGGAGGATACTTGTAGGATGCTTCTGCATTATTTCCCTTTCATAAGCCCTGCATTTTAGGAACTCGTCCTCCTAACATGTAGCACAGGGAACTGGCCCCTCTGTGGGCAGTCACATCACAGTCATCAGGAAACCGGTACAACACTGAGACCACATCACCCTCCTGTCACCAGGTCCTTGGACATGAGGAGTCATAGCAGGGGTTGTTATCTCTATGATAGCTTGCCCTCCTGCTGTAACCGCTTTGAGAATAAACAGGGAATTCAGCGCCTGAGGGTACCAATCTGGCACCTTTTGCTAGTGCTAAACTAATACAAGTGATTAGAAGCGACACGAACTCCCAGCGAAGGCCCAGCCCGTCCTGGCTCATAGGTGGACCATTTGAAGTCCGAGCCGTGTTTTGTAATTTCCAGCATTTCATAAAAATACTGCTTTTATTTTCCTCTCTGAGCCACGGCCAAGTTTTGAAAGCTTCATAACTTGCTCCAATTGGATAGAAAAAGTGTGTTTTCAAGATAGTGACATTTTCTAAATGAGCTGGTTCCTTCTGAGCTGTACCAACTTCATAGCATTTATCCACTAAGTTAGTCAGGCTCAGCCTGAAACATTTCACTGCTGTGAAAGCAGCTGCTCCTGAATGAGGTTAAAAGCCAGTTGTGCTTTTGCAGTACATTCCGCTATGCTGTACTTTGTGCTGGACAAGGGAAAGCTCAGTATTTTTCCCTGGTGCTGGGCATTTCTGGATGCTGGAATTAACTTTCTGCTAATCTCTGAGTCTCTTTTTACAGGGAACTGGAACCCATTCAAATCCTTTCTTAAACACTTTTTTAGACAAAGCTGTGGTGCAGTATCAGAAGCTGTACCTGCTTCTGGTTGCAGTGCAGTCACTACTGTCATCTCTGCAAGTAAATAGGTACTGCCCAGGATAAGCGACTGATTAGGGAAACAGGATTAATTGTTTCTTTCTAGCTTTCTATGTAACTTTCCACAAGTCACTTAATTTTTCAATGTCTGAGTTACTGGTCTTCAAGATAGGGATAATGAAGTTTGTCAGTTTCTGAGAGCAGTTGGGAAACATGGTTACAGCTATGTTAGCTGATTTTATCTTTATCTCTCAATTTTGTGCATTGCAATCTCTTTTTTTATCCTAATGGGTTTGCTTTAGCCTCCTAGTGAAGTTTTTGAATACTTGTGGTCTTTCTCTGGCATGTCAGAATAGAACTGACACCTGAGGTCTTGTTTTCGGGCTGTGGGGCTTTTTTGGAGGAAGTTTTCACCTCATGGAGATTAAGAGCTAGCATTTACATAGCTAGTTTAGATGGCAGTAACTGTTCCACCCTGATCATGCAGACTGTATTATGTTGGATCTCGGGTGGATTTTGTGTATGGTTTGAGCCATGCATTTTCACTGCATTCAGCCCTAGGCTGTCTTGACCAAACTGCTGTTAATAACTGAGCTAGGTCAGTTGAAGTTGTCTCTATGGTGGAGTGAGAGCCCTCTTGTCTGGATCACATCCATATCCGGCTCCGTGATAATTCAGTCTCTTACCAGAATTACTTTCATTTTCATTCTACATATTTTTCAGGTGAAAAAAAGTACAAAACAAAAATGAAGTGAGTTAAAGTGAGCTTTTCTGGAGTTTCCTGGTTATGACTGGTTGTGCAGGAGCACAATTTAGTTGACTGCAAGCTGTTTTGAAGAGTTACTAAAATCTAGCTGAGTAATGTTACTATGGAACTTCAACGTGGCAGAAGGATCCAAATGGAGCATTTGGGAGGGATGTTTGGGAAGAACATGAGAAGCTAGAAGAAATAAATGCTGAGATGCAGGCAGGGGGCAGAGCTGTTCAAAGAAAATGAGGACAAAAAGTCTGAACTGCATGCAAAAAGAGGGGCTAACTTGGTCCCACTGGCAGGAGAAGGAGGAAATTTTTGTGGAATAATTGTCTTCAGAGGACAATGCTCTTGGGCTAAGAAGTTCCATGTTAAATTTCTGGATGTCCGTGTCTGTGCTAGAATGTTTATGGGTCATATTTTACCCTAAGTTACGTTTGTACGAAAGTGGACCGATTGCATGAAATTTAGAAGAATCAACATTCAACTGAGAGCTGAATTTAGCTTTGTATTTCTAGCCTACTGGCTACAGCTGGCATACATCTGAAGCAGTAAAGATGATACACGGTACTCCACAAGTGATTTGTGACCAGGAGACAGTTTTCTTTAGGACAGTGCTGCTGAATTTGACCTCATTTTTGCTGTGAGACTGTCTCCCTTGTGGCAACATACATAGGTGTATTAATAAGATTCTTACCAGATCTCTCCTTGAAATCTGAGCTTGTGGAGCTGATGAAAAGGCTTGCTTTTAGGAGGTGTTGGTGATTATTCTTGTAATGCTCAGGCAAGCCTGCAAAGAATTTAACATCCAAAAAGATGCCTTTTTTGTTGTTGTTGCTCATCTGCAAAGGTTTAATCCTAAAACCTTGTGTGATTTTTTGTTTTGTTTTGTTTTGTTTTGCTTTATTCTCATTACCCAAAGAAGAGAAGTGCCAGTTCTGTCTAAGTCTTTTCTGGGCTTTTTTAGATGGAGTGACACACGTACTTCAAAACAGAGAGCAGTTATCAGCCGAGTTCAGCTGGAGAAGGGAATGCTCACAAAAGGTTACAGGACAGTTTAGCCAGAGATAGCTGCTGATATGAATAAATAGCACTCTGCATTTCTGAAGAAACTTATTCAAATATCTTAAAGCATTTAATGAAAGTAGTTAATTTAGTTTTGCTTAACTCCAGTAGCTGAATCAACATTATTATTTCCACTTTTTAATCAGGAACAATCAAGGCACAGAGAGAAAGAGGAAGTGGTGCCTGCATTTCTTCCTTCCTCAGTGTATTGTACATGCAGATGGGACTTGGAAAAGTAAAGACCATGTTCTATGGGCAAAGGAAGCTCAGATGTTTCTTGACTATATTAAAGATCGTTGGCTTTTTTTACACTGTTATGGTGTTGTAACACACATGCAACTTATTCGCCATTAAAATCTTATTTCTCCTTTCAAAATGAGATAAAAAGACCCTGCAGTAACTGAAAATTGAGGCCAAACATATTTAACGTACCAACATGTCAACAGTCTTTTTTTTTAATAGCAGAATTTAAAAAATATATTTTGGTGTTGTGTTTATCATTTATAATTACTGTCTTAACTTATTTAATATAACTTCAAAGACTTGTAAGCACATTTTTTTTCTCTGGTTGGATTTCCCACAGCTGGACAAGTCCCAGTGAGTGCCAGTGTTAGCTTTGTCGGAGAAGTAGATGTTCGAAAATCAAACCAGTCTGTCCCCTCTCTTAATAATCATACGTGGCTGAAATAAATAGTGGTGATGTTTGCTTCACGAGATAAGTCATCAAAAGAATACAGAAGCTCCCTATCACATGTAAAGACAAAAGTGCCTTCAAATAGTTACATTGTTCTGGACTGCTTATATGTATGATTGCATGTATGTATGACTGCTGTTAACCTCTATGAGAGCTTCAATATGTAAAGGAGAAAATAGCCCCTGAGGATACTTTGGACACAAGCATTTAAAGAGGATTGTTACTTGTCTGTTTAAACTGTTAGTGGAGACAAAAGCACATGCAAGTAATAATGGCAGCTTGCTAGAACTGGGTTTGGGCAGAGCACAGATGTATTCCGGCCGAGGCATCTGTCAGAGAATGAACAGTAGGAGGAACTGAGTTGTTTGTACATTCAACCTGAAAACTGTACAATGAGTAGCTGCATTTAAGTTTTTGTTACTTGAGAATGAGGATCAGATCCTCATTCTTGAAAACTTGCAAACAAGTTTTGGGTTTGTACTGCTTTCTAATATCTTTTCATTTCCCAGGAGCCAGTTTTAAAGTCTGTTGATGCTTGGAAGACCAGATTGGAAGGACAGCAACAGAAAATTTTATTAGCTTGTACAATTACTGCTTTCATCTTTGAGAGCCAAATTCATCTAGCATAGAATGTTTACAAAAGAAAAGGCTGGAATGCACGATAAGGTTTTCCCTTTATCAGAGACATATGGCCTCACCATCACTGGATATATTTGTGAGACACTATAATAAAGAACACTCCTCAGGCATATCTCACATTTCAAGGATCGAAGGGCAAACTGGATGCATGTCCCTGCTAGGAAATGGATGAACCAGCTTTTTCATATGCAGTCTCCAATTTTGGTAATCCCTGAGAAGCATTTAAAAGCCAGGATGGAGTCAGTAAAACCTTGTCTTATTAACCTCCAAAAGGACACAAAGGGGTTTGGATCACAAAGCTGGTCTGCGTGCCAAATGCACCTCTGAAGTACTTTCATACTGTCTCAGCCTGCTTTAACTTTGGGTAGACACAGTACAATAAAGTTCATGAAGCAGATTAAAACAGTAGATGAAGAGACCAGGTTTACTGGGAAAATTCCCACCTGAGAAATGCAAGTCAAGCTTCTTTGTACAGGAGAGCTAATAAATGTCTTTCCCCACTCCATGCCTCCTAAGTAGAGATTTTTCCCTTGTTCCCCTTTCACATACACATAATCGCCTATTCCATAGATGGAAGGGTCTCTGAGATTCATTTGTCTCTGGTGATAAGCGTTGGTCCTGTGAAAGGTTCTCAAGTCAATTGTATTTGAGTCTTCTTTCTTTCTAGGACACTCATATCCACTCTTACATGCTGAACTCGGACATCAGGGAGTTCTGCAGAAGTTCCCTGTTACACAGTTGTCTGCCTGCTATTGTGGTAATAAAAAATGGCAACTTTTTTCCGTCACTAAGCATCTCCACTGTTATGCATTTCCTTAAATAAATGAGCTTCTGGGTTTGTTTTTTAATTTACTGAGGTACAACTTTTGCTGTATATAATTAGAATGCATGAAATCTTCAGAACTGCAAATGACTGTTTTATAGGACACACGACTTTTGCTTCTGGGTGCATATCTCTATATGGGTTTTAGGGAAAGATGGATTAAATACTCAAAAACTATGTAGGCCTTAAGTCAGCAAAGGTAGTGGATACTTATTTCTTAACCATTTCACTGATTCACATCTTTTTGCCTCTTTCTTTGGTTTTAATGGGGATCACTGATGTGTTTAGGGAGAAATTCTCCTTGCCTCTCTTGTTTTCTCAAGTTTCAAATGTGCCTGGAGATCAGTGAGGTGAGAGCGCAGCTGGGAGCTTTGGATCTGGAAGAATGACTGGCCAGGGATTTCTCTGAGCTTTTTGGGAAGGCTGAGTGACTGAGCTGAACTTCTGGCTGCACTGCTGTTAACCAGCATTGGTGAGGCTCCTTGCCTTGCCAAAGAGAATCTTGCTTCCCCTCAGAGCACTTCTTCTGGAAAAGGCCAGGAAGGAAGTAATTCTGCGTGATTCAAGAGAGACTTTAAAGGTGTAGGCTCTATTTTTTAGGAAACAGGCAGGCGAAGAGCCTACTTTGTCGTATACATGAAACTGGAAAACTTCAGGTTTTTATTGCTTCTTACTTTACAGAGTTTTTACTTTGCTGTATCTTTACTCTCAATGCCTGTATATTTAACCTTAACAAAAGAAGCACAGTAAGATGAGCAAATGGAGTGGTATTCAATTTGCTTACTTATTTTCTGCCTGAGCAGGCCATGTACCCGCTCCTTGTGGCAGAAGGGGCCATGTGCCATGGTTGCTCCTCTATAGTATGACCAAATCTGTTGCGTGTGTACAGAAAAACTGAGCTCTGCAGAATTTGGTCCAGGTGCAGCAAGCTTACCGCTTGCGTGCAATACAACTGTAATAATGTCCATGCCCAGGAGCTCCAGAGTTTCCTGGAATCACTAGGTTTACTGTGAACACGCCATAGCTAATTGGGATATTTGAAGTATACCTGACATGTCCCAGAGTTGCTTGACTGCATTCATGGTAGTTCTCTCAGCAGCTGTGCTGGGCTTGTGTGGGAGTAGGACCTTCCAGATGAGCATTGTCAGGAGAAGGTCATGAGTGAGATAAACAGAAGTTAAGCATCCAGAGCACAGTCCTCAAAAACTGATTTTTTTTTTTTTTTAATTCAGGTACTGTTTAAAATGACCTTAGGGCTTGTGTAAGAAGAGAAGATGTGAGAAATGTAAATAAGAGGACTTTTTGGGTATGCTGCATACATTACTGATCTGGGTGCTTCAACTTCATGTCTCTGCTCTTCTATTCTGTAGCAGTAAAATGAAGTGATGAGGGTAAATTCTGCATGCCTTGAAGCTTTTTTGAACATTATTTGAAGTGTTCAGAAATCTTTAGGTGAAAAAGGCTGGGTTAAAAACAGCAATTATTGCCACATTTACCTTCTCTTGATCTGAGAGGAGCGAGCAGAAAATGCAAATGATTGTGTTACCATGAGAAATCAAAATGTGTTCATTTCAAAAATTTTCCCAATAAGATAGCCTTTCATGCCATCTGGAAATTTCTCCAGAAAACTGTCTTCTGAGGCTTTCATCCTTTCCCTCCTTATAGTGTTTTGCCCGATCGCATCATCAGTGGAAGAAAACAGAATTGAAACAAAGGGTGGCGGTGCTGAAAGGCAAATGTTGATTCTTCAAAACCTTGTATTCTATTGATGTCAGTGAAAGTTTTAATTCCAGTTGAGGGTTGCAGTTAGTTCTGAGGATGACCAGGGGTGCGTATTTGGATAGAGAGGAAAATGACTAGCAAGTGTCCACCTGGATTCTGCAAAGACTTGCAGTTTGGAGACTAATCCCTCAGAGATGAAGAAACGTGGCTTGGGCATGATGAGCAATGCTGATGTGTTTATATCTTAACCCCTGGCAGAGTGAGGTCTTCAGGAGGATGGGACTCAGAAGTAGGACAGAGGTGAATCTAAATTAGGGAAAAAGGGTGAAAAAGAAGAGGAAGGTGCAGTTTGACAGCAATAACTGTCTGGATGCCTGTGTTTTTTCTGGAGTTTGTGGTGGAGCTGAGTCTCACCAGCAGTAGCGCTGCCTGTAGGGTGCTCAGCATAAACAGAATCCATAAATAGTTTTGTAGAGAGTCAGGATTTTATTTTGCTTCTGAAATCGGACCTTCTGTGACTCTTGGCTCTGCCATTTCTTACCTTATTGGCGGGATAAAGTTGATATTGCTTAGCCGAAATTCACATATATGAATACACTTTCATATCTTTCTCTGTTGCTTTGTTTATCAGTCTCCGTCTATCTCTCTGTGCGCCTGCTGCTTGTCTGCCTGCCAGTTTTTTCTTTGTCTCTATCACTTCATCATTGAACCCATCTGTGTAGAAAATGGGATATTTGGCTGTCTTGTATTTTTTTAATTTTTTTTTTTTTATTTGTGTCATTTTGTTCCCTGAGACTTATGAGGATAAAACTCGCACTCCTGGGGGTGCCAGGCATTTCAGATCTTGCATTTAGGAGGAGCCGTGATGCTTTTTGCGTCTGTTTGTCTGTCCATCTGTCTGCTGGTCTATAATAAGCTGTGCAGCGAGACAGCAGCTCACTATCTGTGTGTGTGAAATTAGCTAATTGGTGTTAGCAGCAATATTTTCGCATGTTTTATAAGCAAAGTGCAGCAAGGTATATAAATGTAGATATGATCCAGAGACACACACACATACACACACGCGCGCACGCAAGCCTGTCGCTGCTCATGCATAGACGCTCAGAAGTAATTAATGTTAATAAGATTTTAATGTGCTTGTGAGATCATAATGAGGAGAAATGAATGCTCTGATTAGAAAAAGGTAACTGTGTGTGTGTTTTGGCTTCAAACAAGATTCCCCGTCTTTTTTATAAATCACAATTTCAAAACTTGTTTGTGATTGCATCAGTCGGTTTTTATTTTCAAATTAGAGGTCTGTTTAGCCGTTTGAATGATTAGCCAAATAAATGGGTAAAACCCAGATCATAAGGAATGGTGCAGATTTTTTTTTTTCCTCTTAGAAAGCAATGCTACTATATGAGAGGGCTGGGCAGCTTCATCCTTCTAGCATTACATTTTTTTGATGCTGCTTTTAAAGCCTCATCAGAAACGGCTCTCGGAGACAGTGCTCATTTTTTACAAATAGAGATGTTTATCTATAGGTGTCTGCAATGCATAATCAACCACTGAAACTATTGTGCCAAGGCACATTCCTATTCATCAATAATGATGAATCCTCAGAGTCCAGATGATCACATGATACCTTGATAATATTTTGAAATAATGAGTTTAAGAAAGCAGAAATGTATACATGTATTTTTTTCTTTTAATCAGTTGGTTTCCACATAAGAGAGGAGGGAAAGTGTTTGCAGGAAATATTTTCCAAGCTAAGATATTTTTCATCCTAGGTGCTGTGTAGTCACCAGACCCCAGCTTGGCTACAATCCAGCTGGACACTAGGGGTCCTTCTCTCCAGCAAATCAGTGAAAACGTTGTCCAGAGGGCTTTGCTTTCATTTGCATAGTTATTATTGTTATTATTTTGAGTAATAAAATATATCAAAATATTAAAAAGTTCTTTCTTGATAGTGCTACACAAATCACTTTGGGATTGGGATTTTATTTTTAATCGACACTGAGACATTAAATATTCAAAACCATCTAGAATTAAAAATGTAAGTTTAAAAGTTAATGCTCCGGTGCATGCCACGTTGCATACTACCCACTTATTTATTTTGGTGGCACCTGACTTGAGTGGTGTTTTAAAGTGTTAGATCTATGTTTGAATTCAATGAATATGGTTCACTTCCATAAAGTGCTGAGGTACCACAACAGTGGTTGCAATGAGAAACGGTAGAACATGGTGCTAAGATTGCAATTTCCAAATCATGCTGAACAAAAACCAGTGTCAGTAGATACAGCTTTGGCATGATTTGGAGTCTCTAAAGATAAGAATGTGACAGTTTGTTTATAATGAATGGATTTCTTTTAGGGAAAGGAAGCATCATGCATTATGTGTATTTGTTTATTCCTCTAGACACTCCTTTCAGCCAGCTGCTATACAGTAAGGCCTCTAACTCTAGTTTATCATTCCGATATTTCAATCAATGAACTTTATACAGGAACTTTAATTTTCTGAAGTAGCTTGGGATATTATTTGCACATGTGTGTGCTTGAGCGTGTCTGTGCAAGCACACTCAAAGCGGCACTGGAATCCAAACATCCACGCAGTAAGGCCAAAACAAACTATTGCCCAACTGCTGCCATTTTCCAGAGGGGTTTTAATGACCCTGGAAGGAAAAAGAACACCTTTACTTCTCCTAAGTGCTTATAGTTTGAGAAGTCTTTTAAATTTTGACTTAAACAAAAAAGTACTCTGAGCTCTCACTGTAAGGAAGCAACTCATTTGCTTTAAAAATAATTGACCTCAGTAATGTTTATAAATATATAAAGGGTGAGTGTCAGGAGGATGAAGCCAGGCTCTTCTCGGTGAGAACCAATGGTAAGACAAAGGATAATGGGTTCAAACTGGAACACAAAAGGTTCCACTTAAATATGAGAAGAAACTTCTTCTCAGTGAGGGTGCCCAGGGGGGTTGTGGAGTCTCCTTCTCTGGAGACATTCAAAACCCGCCTGGACACATTCCTGTGTAACCTCATCTAGGTGTTCCTGCTCCGGTGGGGGGATTGGACTAGATGATCTTTTGAGGTCCCTTCCAATCCCTAACATTCTGTGATACTTTCTATAGATAATTTTATTAGAATCTTTTGAAAAATACCAATCCCAGTTTAGCATTAGTATTGAATTCAATTAGTATTGACTTCACAAAATAGGATTCATTTCCAGAAAGGGCTGAGGTAGCGCAACAGTGCTTGCAATGAGAAATGGTAAAGCATGGCAATATTATTGCCATTTCCAAGTCATTATGAACAAAACCAGTGTCAGTAGATACAACTTTGGTGATTTTAAGTCTCTAAAGAAGATGATGTGACAGTTCAAATCGTGCTTCAGGGTTAGTATCTTCTTGCATTTTCTTCATTGCCTTTTTCTGCTTGTTGCCTGTGTGTTACCCTGCCAGTTCCCAAGACTAGCTTCCGTGAAATCAGAGAGAAAGTAGGTGCAAGACAATGGTAAACTCCAAAACCTCTGGATTTTCACCTTGGAGCAGGAAGCAGCTAAGCAATGTGGGGACTTTCTCTTCAGTTTTTCTGTGCTCTAGATGGAAAATGTTGAAGAAAACACTCGGTTTGATGTTCTCAACGTTAGAGATGAAGTAGCCAAGCTCCCTTTAGCTGTAGGCTGAAAACTCCTTAAGGCTTGGGGAACTCGGGGGGAGCTGAGGCAAACTGGCTAAATGCGTGAAGTCAGGACACAAAAATGAGTTGTGCTGAATCCTTGGAGGACTACTTTAATTCAGGAGTAAATTAGTCTTAGACCAATGTAGCTTAACTAAATAAGGAGCTACAGGGAGCTTTGTGGTTGAATTAGAGCATCTACTCACTGCTTCAAGACAATTAAATGTGTGCATATTGATGTCAGACCTTCAGTTTATTTGTCTTGTCTTTCTCAATGTCCCCATGCAGACTTGGTTTAAGAGACAGATAAACTGTCCCAAGCAATTCATTCTGTAGCAGGGGTCCAGAACAAAACAAATTCCAATAGCTTCTTTGCTTTGAGGAAAATATCGTAACACCTACTATTGCTCTGTTCTTGGCAGACTACTGGTTGCCCTGCTTCTCCTTGGGCACCATTGTTTCCCTGTGAAGTTGTTGGAGGATCCACAGATAATAAAGATGGCTTTCTGTTACAGTCTGTTTGTACATACATAAGTTCCAATATTTGGGAATAAAACAAGCCAAAGGTAGATGTACCATGTATTTGCAATGTCTTCTAGAATTATTACATGAAAAGCAAGTGTATTCATATTCACAAGTTCTCTTTCTGCTTGGTAACCAGTTGCTTTACTTACATTTGGCTACTTTCATGTAGCGGTAGTTCAAAGGTGAGAAACAGGGTTTTGGGTGGGTTTTTTTTTGGTTGTGATGGCAGAACAGAATATGGTGGGTGCACAGTAAAGACAAGTTACCTTGGGAGAAACTCATTTTCTCTTAAAGAGGCCTGTGCACAGTATGAAAACAGTATCTCCTAATTGTGTGTTGAGATTGTGCTCTGAAGAATGTTTTAGAGTACCTTTGCCAGCCTTACTCATATTACACTTGTTTAATTTGACTTTGTTCCTAAGTACACATATAAGGTTAAAATGCTATTAATTCATGAAGTTTGTAATTGACAAACAGATTGTGAGTTAGCTGATAGAATCTCCATGCTGAACAGCATTGGATTTGCACATTGAACACCCTCTGCATAAGGATGGATTTTAGAAATAGTTGTAGGTCCTAGCTCTGCCGAGCCAGCAGAGGAAGTAAGCGATCAACCTGAAAGCTTCATAGGCGATAGTCCCCTGCTAGACTCAAAGAGGAGGATTTTGTTCAAGTGTACTAACCGATATCATCTTTTTTCACATGATCTGGAGAAAGAAAGCATACATCCTAAAAATGTCAAGCATTAAGCTTTAAAAAAACTGATTATCTCATCTTACTTGCCCAGTTCCCTATTTATGCTTTGAAATAAGTAGCTTCTTTTTCCAAAGTGCTTAATGTCCAGAAACATCTGCTGAAGCTGCTGGATGCAGAGAACTTCTAGCAGCATGTGGATTTAGAAAAACAGTTTTTGATACTGGTTTTGAAAATGTTGGCCAGAAGGCTCTTAGGTCTAGATGAGCTTAGAAATTCCGGATAACTGCTGTGACATTTCTGCCAAAAATGTTGTTTTAAAAAGTTGTATAATTGCTGTGTGTGGTATTTACATTATAGGAAAAAATATTACTATCTCTAGGAAGACAGGAACTGTTAAAGAAATCAGGTAAGTTCACATAGTTCAGTCATCTCTGCTTCTGAAAGTGTCAAAAACTTCTGAGATGGGTAAGGAAAGACTTCTCATGAACAAGTATGGGAATACTTAGCCATGGTGGAAGTGCCTGCCTTACTCTGCCATGGGATAACTGGCCACGTCGTGTGGGTGTAGGTTTTCTACTTGCTTAGAGTTCTGTTTGACTTAGTGATGCATATTCACACTGGTCATATGAAAGTTCTGTTTTTTAATAAGCTCTTGGTGTCAGTGTTCCTTTGCAGCAGATATGCGATCTACAGGTTGATTCACACATGAAAGGAAATGGCTTAGTTTTTCTGAAGTTTTGTGTGTGGATATTAGGAAAGCTGTTTGGATATTTGAGGTTTCAAGTAATGTAGAAGCAGACAGCACTGAGCAACTAGATGAAGTCAGAAACTTGGATCGCTATGGCATAAATTTGCTTCCTGGTGTCTCAGTTTTGTTATCTGGTGGCCATGTGTGTGCTGTCATTAGCGGAACTCCAGTGGCTTCAGGATTAGCTTCAGTCACCACAGAACTATACAACATAGTTTATGTATGTGCTAACTCCTGCGCTTATGCTTGTGTTTCCAGGTAGTGCATTTGGAAAGAGTCTGAATGTATAAGAAATGTATGAGTAAGGAGTTTGGGTAATGGTTTGATTTATTTGGAAAATGTTTTTCTCATTCCCCAAACTGACCTGCTGCTGACGTTATGTGTAGGCCTTTTTACCTATGCCTGTATTAGTGATTCAAGAAAAATTGCAAACTTCCTGTGCTTCCCAAGGCATGGTATTAAGGATCTGTTGCCTCAATTTACCTATTGTTAAGATACGATTGATATTTTACAAGACTTTGTCAAGCAGGTGGAACTAATTGATGGGAAAAACCTTTGCATTCTTTTATATGAAGGCCTTTCAGATCTGCTTTTGGTCACTCTCTGCATTATGCTTTTCAGCCATGCTGTTTGCAATGCACATGTTGGCAAGTGCAGTGCAGCAGCACCTCCTCTGCTCTGGGATTCCATATTCGAGATGCATCAGACCACCCTGCTGGCCAGCTGTGTCTTCTGTGTGTGATCCTGGGAATCAGATGGAGGTCGTGGTGCTTAACAGTGTCTGCAGGGCTTTATGCCTCCAAGTGAGGTCCTGAGCTTAACTACATCTGCCAGCAGGATTTTTTTCTGGAGTGACAGTGTAGGTAATGTAAACTGCTGTGTGAAGTCTTATGCATTGGGCCATCTGAGGTGCCTGTCTTCTGGACAGGCAAAAAGCTGTGAAATCTGGCTTGAGAAGTAATGTCTCTGCAGTCTTCGTTTTGTGATATGTGCCACAGACTGGAGTAATCCATTGAGGTACTTGAGCCAGTGAAACAGCTGGAAGGTCCCAGCCCTGCCTACGTGGAAATTTTCATCTGACCACGTGATAAACATCCTTCCTTGGATAATGCCCTGATCATCCGAACAGCACTTAAGGAAAGTCCTGTGGCAGGTGGTGACTTGTTTCTGTCAGTGGTGGTAACCCAGCCTGCTCTGCTCCCACCGTCCACATCAGGATCTGCACTTTGGCTTTGAGACTGGGGAGGAAGGGAACATGGGACAGGGATCCCAGGGGAGGTGAGCAGAGAGTGAGGTAAAGGAGTGAGAGGATGGAGTTAGACACTGGTTTTGTGGAGCTGCAGAAGGCAGAGAAGGAACGAAGCAGGGAACTGTGCCATGGGGTGGGCCATGGCAGAAGGGCATGGACAGTGAATTATGTAGATAGGTGGTTGAAACAGAATCTGCGTTCAAGGATGGAAAGGTCAGAGTCTGTTCTGGAGGGAAAGAAGAAACAGTACAGACATACCTTCACCTCTGCACATCAGGGGTTCATCACAGCTGGGAGATGTACCAGAAGAACCTTCTTTGCTTTTGGAAAAGCTTGTAAACATTAAAAACAAGTATAGTTGAGGCCCGCTACTCATTAAATTTTTCTTCTCTCTTAATACACTTTTCTGGTCTCGATAAAGGTGTTTTTAACAAAATCATGCTTAAATACTGTGCCTTGGGTGCAATTGATGTACAGCATGCCACCTTTGCTGCTTCTTTCAAGGTGTTTCTACCTTTTTCTTTCCCTGTTAGTGAGCAGTTGATGAAAAATTGTGAAATTTGCTGCTGCTACTTTGCTGCAACTTGTTGCTACTATCAGACCAGTTGAAAAGCCTTAACAGGTACTTGCTTTTATTCTAAAGATTCTCTGTGAGTCTCTGGACTTGATTGATTTATTTGGAAGCATCTGATATATATTGAAACTTAAAGAATTGACAGTCCTGCTGTAATGAGGCTATCTTGAAGGATTGTAAGAGGCACTCTCAGTTACTTCTGGCCTAGGTTACTTGTATAAACATGTATCTTGTTGAAATCCAAGCACAAAGATGGTCCCTTTCTGGGTTGAAATTTTCTCTTCCTAAGGTACATGATTATTTTGTGGAGGATAAACTGTATTTTTTGTTATTCCTGACAAGTAATTGTCCAAACTGTTAAGCTGCGAGTCCCACTTTAAGTGATCTATTCTAATACATCGTTATCTTTGCCATTAAAAATATTTTCCTTTTGCCTAACTTGAGTCGTCCTTGCTGCAGTTTAGTTCCATTACTTCTTTGGCAATTAATTGCATTCCCGTTGCAACAGCGTTTTATGTACTGGAAATCTGGGTAACGTAGTCATTTTTGGCAGTTTTTCCACACTGTTTATGGCCATTATGATCATTCTTGCTTTTTTCTGGATATTCTTCAGCTGCTTCACATCTTCTTGAAATGTACTGCCCATAATTTGACAGTTTACATCTTGAAACTTCCCCAAACTGAATATAGCTGAAAGATTACTTCCCATGTCCTTGTGGCTGCATGTCTGTTTTTATAAACCCCAAAACGACAACTGACTTCTTGCTTCGCCAAGATATTGCTAACTTACATCAAGCTTATAATTCACAATAACCCTAGGTCCTTTTCTGAAATACTTCTACCTGCTCAGTTATCTACATCTTATATTTGTGTGATTAATTATTTTGCCCAGGTACATTACCCATATTCCTGTTGAATATCATCCAGTGCCTCTGGACAATTTTTTTTTTATTTGCCAAGGTCATTTTAGATTTTATTAAGTTATTCAGTGCCCTCCTAGGTTCATGCTGTCTTCAAGTTCAATAAATGTTTTCTATTCCATCATCTAGGCTATTAATGAAAAAATCAAATAGGACAAAACTCAGGGCAGAAATCCAGTTGATGTAGTTTTGTATCTTGATAATTACCATGTAGATTTCCTTAACCACATAGTTTTGCATCTGTGTAATACCATGGCTATGCTTGTTTTGTTCCTAGCTTTCTGATAAGAATATTATGTAAGATTGTCAAAGGCCAAAATAAAGTCAAGGTACATGACATTTGCTCCCTATGAGGTTTTATTCTGTTGCAGAAGGAAATTATGTTCCTTTGACATAATTTGTTCTTAAATTAATGTTGATTGCTACTCATCTTTTATATTTAGGTGCTTGCAAGCTAGTTCGATTCATTGTTCAAGAGTTTTTATAGGAATTAAACTTAAATTGCCTGGTCTAGAATTCTCTTGTTCTTTCTTTAGTCTTGTTTCTCTGCCTTTTTATGGTCGGTACTAGATTTATTCTTCCAGTCTTTTATTGTCTTCTACAAAGTCTCAAAGTCTGTTTGGCACAGTTGTTGAAGGATACGAGGGTGAAATTCATAAATAAATGACTTGAAAAATACCTAGCTTATCTAAATACTCTCTAATCTGCTTGCTCTTTCTTCTGGAATGAGACCATACCCCTCCCTCTTCATGAGTATTAAGTGAGTTATCTGTGTCTCTCCACTTGAAATTTTGAATGAAAAGTGGTACAAAGAAAGGTGTTAAGCACTCAGCCTACTCACGTCATCTTGTCAGTTGATCTTCCTCTTCATTGATGAACCAATCCACATTTCCCCTCATAGATCTAAATGTACTAACAGAATGGTTTCTCGTTACTCTTGATATTCCTTGTTAACTTTGTACTTTGACCATTATGATTTTGTCCCTACATGTTTGTACAATTTTCAGACTAATTCTCATGTATTCTGATATCATTCTGCTTTCTGCAGGCTTTTTTCTTATGTTGGTAGCAGTTAAGAGCTCATAATTTAGTGATGTTAAACCCCTGCTATTTTCCTTTCCTCTTTTTTGGGATAGCTTGTGCTTATGATATTATAATTTCTTGGAAGAGCAGTTAAGCCTCTTTTACTTCTTTTTTCCATAAACTCACAGGGGATTTTTACCTTCTAGTTCTCCAAGGTCATTGCTATGTATTATACATTTCTAGAAGTCCAGTGATTTTATTTTGGTTTTCTCCCTCTTACTTTTCTGAAGAATTGTGAATTGATGACTGTCTGTCTTGCACCCTCACCCACTCAGTCTGTTCATCCATACAGGCTAGAGCCCAGGCTAGAAGAAATGTCCTTTTGGTCTTTACTTTCTGATTAAAAAAGAAAAAAACAAACCAAACCAAAACAAAACATCTCACATGCATTCCGTGAAGGTGCTGGAAAGCTCTGATGTGCTGTGTTCTTTGCTCCACAGAATATGTGCAATTATTCTCCTTCATGCAAATGCATTGGCTTGCTTCACTAATTGTGGCTTTTCCCCATCATGGCAGAGCTGGTTTCTTTTGCCTTTAATCACTACCTGTAGTTTTTCAGCAGGTTTGATGCTTGATACAGTCTGGACCTCAGAGCATGCTTGTGCAGTCTATCCGGGGCAGCACTTGTTTCCTTTTTCCCTCTTCTATATCCTACTCACAAAGGTCACATACCCTTTTATATTTCCGTTGCAGTTGTGTGAGTCAGACCGCCAGATTTCTGTCATACTATTTAAGTCACAATCTGATGATGTGTTAAGATTTCTAGTTTATTTTTTCTATTCCCCAAACTTGTTGCATGATCTAGACGCAGGAGATGCTTATCTGATTGACATTTCATCCCTCTGTTTTGTTTTCTTTTCCCCTCTAGCAAACTATTTTCTGTCTTGCTCACCTCCTCTTTGAAGGTCCCAACCAAGTTACTGTTGTGTATACTTAACTGTTAGGTTTTTCCACTTTCCCATTTTATTCCTTGTTAAAAGACTTTCCAGTAGGTTAGCAAGTTAGTGCTCAGCAATCGTACTGCTTTTGTGTGAGGTGAATGTCCTCTTGTCCTTAGAAGCATTTCCCATGTTCAACAAAGTAAAATCTTTCCTTACTGTCACCATCTGTATCTGTGTGTAACACAGTTACCTCTAGCATTTGTGCTTAAAAGCCACTTAATTCCATTGTAATTTGAATTTACTGATTTTAAAGTTGGTTTATAGTATCAATATACTGTATTTCTTTTCCTATACTTCTGGTTTCTGTTTCTTTTTTTATTTTTAATTTTACCGCCCTCTTTCTTTTCTTTATAAAAATTAGTTCTTCCTCTTAGCTTGCAAGTTCCTGTGGGAAGAGTTTGTCTTCTCTCATGTCAGATATGTCTTAAGAGACTTGCTGTTCCTCTCTCAGTTTCAATTGCACGTAATTTTCTTTTCTTGGTAGCATTTTTGGAAGTTTTCCAGATCAGTGCCATTGCAACTGTATGGTTCCCTATCATTGTCCTCTAAAATTAAAGTGTTCGTCCAATTTCTGTCCCAACTTTGTGTGAATGTTCTCTGTTGACCATCTTTGTTCATGCTTGTTTGTTGTTTCAGCCTATTGTGAAACAGATGAAGGTTGAATGCTCTTTCCCAAACCTTACTTAGTCAATAGCCATTTCAGAGCATTTGAACCCTACATCTTAAGGAAATGACGGATTTCTGTTGTACTGAAACTGTCATGTTGCCACCAATGTTTGTGTGGAAATCTTCCACACAAGCGGATATTCAATAGTCATTGGTTTAGTACTTGGAAAGATGGGAGGACATCTGAATGTGTATCTGTAGGTTTTTCCTTTTGTTTGTTTTCTGTTTAGTTTTAATACTAAATCATTGGAAAATTCTAGAGAATATAATATTTAAAGTGACTGCACAATCTGTTTTCTTACATGAATTTCTTCAGAGACCACCATTTAAAAATGATGTTTGGATACAGGTTACTTAACTGGGGTTTCCTTTAAGATGACTGAAGTTAAGACAGCCATTTAGGCTCCCTCTGTTATCAGTGGAGAGGAAGAGAAATTCCTCTAGAGAGCTATTCATCCTAAATATATTGCAGTTTTAGGATGGGATTAATGGCTCTCTGGAGATGATTATGGTGGCTTCCGTTAGATACCTAACTTTAACAAAGATAATGAATGTATTATATGCATCTTAATCCCATGCCTGATCAGATTTATCGGAAAAATACTTCTACTGTCCAGATATACAACACAGGATGCTACCATGCTTTGTCTTATTTTGTAGAGATTTTGTATATTAGAGAGTTTTCCAGAGTCTAGAAGAATTGTATTTATTTTAAAATATTTATTTTTTTAAACCTTGCTTTGTCTCCTTACCTTCTTGATTGTAACGTGCTCTTTAATTAGGTTTGTGGTGAAGAAACTGTTTGTATTCTTTGTTTTTGATGCGCCTGCTTTTCGATGGGTTGCATTGAGATATCCTTTCAGCCATTTGCTCTCCAGTGTTGGAGGTAAATACTGTTCAATGTTACCTTCCTCACAGTTGACATGAAGATGAATTAAACACAGTTTCAAGTATATTGAACTATAAGCTGTTATTTTTAGGTGAATATTTCATCTTGTATTTTAGAGCATTTCATGATGCAGCCACTAAAAATAAGTGATCCTGGACAACAGATTAGACATATTTGTTGTTTTTTGGGGAAAAGCTAATGTCATTTTGGTGTTGCACAAGTTTCCCTCTTTATCTCTGTGTAGCCGTAAGGTGTCCATGACACTATTATTCTGGCCACTTTGTTGCCAAAAAATTGTCAAGAAATTAGTGGAGATTTCAGAGAAGAGCAACAGAAGTTAGGAGGCTGAAGAGACTGAAATATGAGCAAAGATTACAAGATTTTAATGTGTACAGTTTGGACTAAATGATGACTAAGACATATGAGAGCAATCTACAAGTATTTGAAGAGTGTAAAATATTAAGACAAAAAAAGGAATTATTTTAAGATATTCAAAGGGGTAAAGCTCAGCAAGGAAAAATTTCAATGTGAATCACAAAAACTTCCTGAGAATTGAACGTGCCTGAGTCATGAAGCAGATTCTGCAAGAGGGTGGTAAAAAGGCTCCAGTTTCATGTAGGCTGGAGATCACACCCAGGTGTGCACCAGCAGCACACGGGTCTCGTGCCATCCATCTCCGAGTAGCTACCGAGACCAAGCAATGCCTCAGCAGAGGCCACTGGGCTCTGTGCGGTCTGGCTGGACGGCCAGGTTGGCCTGTCCCAAATCAGGCTTTCCTGAGGGCTCCTGCAGAATGAGCTGCAGCACAGAGCATTCATTCTGGTAGCAGCAAACTGTCTTCCAGCTGCTGTTGGTATGTAGAAGCCCTTTTCAATCATATGGCTGTACATGCACCCATTCATTTGCTAAGCGTAGGCAGAATCAAGCTGTCACCAGCAGAATATAGGCAGAAAACTCAAGAAAATGTAATGGAGAATTTTACAATATCCTGGTAAAAGACTGATATGACTTCAGGTGCTTTCTTTCTCCTTTTACCCTCTTCTTTCATCTCTGTAAGTTCGTGCAATTACATCAAAAACTGTTTTTCAGTAGACTTTTTCCTCACAACGTAAGAGTCCTCAACACCTGTTTATGCATTCTGGAAAAGTCTGCAGATTAACACTGTAGGTTTGGTTAGTTAGGGGCTCCTTTATTATCTTAGTGAACTGCAGTGGACTGATTTAAGTCTAAAATATTTATATGTCGTGACCACTGTTTAATCGAGATAGTATTTTTCCTTAATAGGGACATCTTTACTGTTTATGGCTGGTTTTGCACTCATAACAGATACAGACAGAAGGAGTGCAGACGATAGTTCTTGCTTCCTTCTCTGCCCTCTGATCCTCAATTTTATTTTTTTGTGTGCAAAACCATCATGCATGCCAGCTTGGGGAGCTGGCATCCTTCCTGCTAAGAGCAAACTTGCTCTCTGTTGCAGTATAAATAGAGCTTTTTTCCAACTTTAGAGCAGTATTCTAGTGTTGCATGCATACTCTAGCTCACTGGGAAGCAATAGCTGTATTAAAGGGTTTTCCATGTGTAAGAAGGGTTTTGTACTTGTGGCTTTGAATTCACTGGACGACTCTGAGCACACATCTGGGGATAGGCCTTTAAGCTTGGATGATATTAGGTTACTGGAATATTTCAGTTCTGGAGTGGCTTCATTTAAGAAGTTCTTACTTCACTGGTATGTACAGGAGAAAGCAAACCAAATGTCATTCTTTATAGTACTCCAAATATAAAGCTGGGAGCACGCCCAACTTTGGTAATCCTACGTTATCTGTAAACCACTGGAAGCGGAGGGGGAAATTACACCAGGTGAGACAGATATGTTTGAAATGTCATTTATTTTGCTAGATTGGAGCTTTTGATTTGATAAAAGCACCTTGTTCTGCTTTGTAAAAGTACTTGGCTGGGCACAACAAGAGACCGTTTGGTCAGACAGAGGCCACAGAGGAGAGTGTCTGAGGGAGTCTTGAGAGATGGGCCACTTTTTATTATAGAAGAGGCAACTTCAGCAAAACCACTACAGTCTTTGCTGACAGCACATGAAGTTTCACCATGACCTAATTAGTCCTTATACTCTTGAACAATGTCCTCTGAAAGTTACCTGATAGAAAGCAGTCGCTGTCTTCCCTAGACTCACTAGAACTGATATCTTCCCAGTTGAAAATGCTGAGCTGTCTGTCCCAGTCATGCTCTTGGGAAGACCCTTTCCCATCCTTGCTTCTCTGGCACATGTGGCCAGCTACAAGATAAACCCTGAAGAATAAGAATTATTTTCTCCCCCGTCTGCATGTTTTATTTTTTGAGTGTGGATGATCTGCTTCTGCACCATCAGCCATCGTTTAGCTTCAGCCTGGATGCACTAGCGCAAGTGTTGCAGGGAGGGATTCTGGGTTTTAGGGTTACGCTGTGTTGCTACAGATCATGTCACCTCAGTGGGTAAACAGTCCAAAAATAAAACCAGCAAATGATACAAAAAGGAATCCAGTTATATTTTTATATCTCATTCAGTTTTGCTCCTCCTTCTGGTTTTATTGGCAGAGACATTAGGGGAGTGTACGTCTTCATCTGAGAAGAGGTGAAAAGATTTGTAGTGGTTGTGTGGGTGGACACCTTTTTTTATTTTTTTTTTTGCTATGGGGATTAAGTGGGAAGGGGTTTAGGATCTCCCACAACTGTCTCATTTGAGGGAATCCTTATTTTATCAGGTATAGAAAACAGCTGCTGATTTAAGATTTGTTACTAGTATCCTGCCTAGGGGTTCTTCATTTAGGTACTCAGCTCAAAGAGCTGCTGTCATTTAACCCAGAGGATTGCTTAATATTGCTGTGAGCCAAAAGTATGGTTGAGTGGACTCTCTTTTGAACCCTGAACTTGCCCTGCATGGTAGTGACAGATGAGTAGGGGTGGAAAAAAGGTGAAATTCTGCCAGCCTAGGCTTTGGGGTCAACACTGGTCTGTCCCCAGAGCTCTGCATGACTTTGATTTATGACTGCAGAATACTGAGCAAGAGCCTGTCCTCTTCAAGCCCCCACGGTTCAATGTGAGATTAATAATTAATCAATACTGTTATCTTCTATTATTTTGGGGAGTCTTCGACTGCCTACCTGTACTTCACAGGGGATAGCAAAGACGTGGCTGCATGATTGTGTTGGAACTTGACCTGCATTCTCTATCCAAGCACATAGTGCAGCCCAAATTAGGATAGACGGTGGGAAAGAATACCACATGCCTTTGGTTTTAGTACACCTAGGTCCACTGAGCAACTCCTTACCAAGGGTTTTGTTTGTTTTGTTTTTTCCTAGCTTTGTGCTGAGGTCTTCCAGTATGCTCAGTGCCTATGTAGTTAATGGCTTTTCTGGAAAGGAATTATGGCTGCCAGGATTGCTAAGGCCCTTATTCCAGATATGCTTCCACATCACATTTATGCTCAGATTATGGTCCAGTCAGCTTTTCTGGCTTTGAGTAGGAATGGAAAACCTTTCTGTGTCAGATTTTGATCTTGAAAAAAGTTGTTTTTCAGACCGGAGCTATGGGTTTGATAGAATAAGGGTTATTATGACTCTTTTTATAGCTATAATCTTCTGCTGTAAGAATTCAGTTTGTCTCATGTCCCCTACTTAGGATTTCTCTGTAGTTATTTATACCATACTTACTGGACCTGGGATGCATGCGGTAAGGGGCATGACTCCTCAGTGTGGATCTGCAACCATGACAATGCATGGAAAACTTCAGTTAGTATTTAATGAACTTCTTCTTATATTCTATATGAGGACATTGCTGAGAATACGAGCCTTGGCAAGTAGAAAGTAGAAGTCTCTTTTTTTTTTTTTTTTTTTTAAATTTTAAATACTTAAAGCACTGAACTTAAGCACACTTCAACTCAGGAGCTAGAGAAAAACATGTGATTTTCCTTAAGTCACTTCTGTAAGCCTTGTAAAGGCCAAAGAATGAGGTATTCCCAGTGAGTTAAAAAAATCTTAATTACAAAAATCCTTTAGTAGGTACAAGTTGTGACTATTCTTTCTCTGAAAACACCAGCATTTCTGTCACTTCACTGGGGGTCTCTTTGTGCAGTAGACAAAAACGCATAAGGAAAACAAAACACATTGCATCTAGGAATTAAAAAAGAGTATTTTCTTTGTTCCAAGTAACGTATACTGGTAATTCTGAAAATTAAATAGAATATTTTTCTAAAAACTTAGTATGCAGCTCAAGCATTTCCATGGAATGTCCTTAACTATTCACTGACTCATTCCCTATTCATTTATAACTAATATATGGCACTTCTATTGTGGTTTCTAAAGCATGGAGGTTATGTGAGTCAGATGCAATTTAGAATAGAGCTTATCTTTAAATAATCAAAACCATACTTTGCCAAAAATACTAAAAAAAAGGAAAGAAAGTATTCAGTGTTATCAAAATATGAAGTGCTTTCTAAAAACAACCTTTTTTTCAATAAATATGGGGGGAGAAGTGTTACGTAAAGTAAGTGTTTAGCAGACATTCGTTTACTTCCTTCAAGGAGACAAGGGGTTTTCAGATTTTCAGAGCTCATGAGAAAGGCACATCCTTAAGTACTTGCACCAAGGACATGATGGAAACATTTTTCCTTGAAAACTTTTAGCCGTAAGACATAAGGTTAGAGGTGGCATGAATGATAACTTTCTTGAAGACTGCAATCAAGGACGTTTTGGAGAATGTGAGGGTTTGGATCTCTCCTTCAAAAAGGGGGAGGGCAGAATCAACAACCAAATACCTCCCTGCCTACCCTTTTTTTTTTTTCTTCCTAATTCTTCCTTGTCCTTCTTAAGCTGATTCTGGTTCTCATGAAGTTTTTTGTTAATGATACAGTGTTAGTAAGGGCATTTTTTTTTTTCCCCATGACTTTGAAGTTCCTTTGTTGTGACAGCTGCTAGGCTGGCATTTCCTGGACATCAGTGGGATATGATGATAGCTTGCCTGCTTCCCTTCTTTCTGATGGATTTTCTCAGGAAGGGTAGCTAACTGGCAGACTCAGATTCACGTATTAAAAAGCAGAAGATGGATTGTAGTGGGCTAGATTTGAGAGAAATGCAGAGAACTGAAGAATTATCAACTTTTTTGTAACATAGTCAGCAGCATGATCTAGAGACAGAATCGAGAAGGTCTCAAAGGTAGGAACACATATTCATCCTTCCACTCATATATTTTTTTTTTCCTTTTTAGTCCCCCTTTATTTTTTAAGAGTTTGTTGCAGCAACAAATGGTTCTGACCTGTCAACCTGTACCAACCTCAGTAAAGGCCATAGAATAATGTGTATTTTTGCTATCGAAAGATAACATACTGATGGCTTAAAAAATCCCTAACAGCCATGCACAGAAGCATTTTCAACAATATATTAAGCCTCATATTTTTCATTTACAACATAGCTTTTTTTCCTCTGCTGATCTTTAATAACCAAAGGAGCAAATATGTTTTGGTTTTGAGCTTTAATGTGGTGCCTTATGTACTCTGATGACCTCCTAATGACACTCTTCATGACATGTCAATCTACTGCTATGGAAGGTGGGTGATTTGGGCTGTCATGGAAGTGTTGATAGGCTCATATGTCCTGTGCACTCAGGACAGGGGAGTTCAAAGAAATGCATTAACCAAAGGAATGAAATGGTATGAGAACCCATAATTCAGCTACTGGGTGTTCCTTTCCCAGTTCATGAGTGGTTCTTTATCTGTATTGTGACTTTAAATGTGAGCACCAGGTGTGAAGATTTCTGTTTATTTTTATTTAAGCAAAAACAAACACAAATTTCAGAGCTGATGCAGATGATGAAATGTAAAGATGTGAGATGGATTTAGTAAATAATCAGGGTGCATATGTCTAAACAAAGGAGGAGATTGTAGAATGTGGTTTTAGTTTATAATGCTCTACTTTCATTACTATATAACCATCTGCCTCTCTGGCATCTTCCTTAAAATCTGGTGATCTTACACTTCAGTCTGTAACCTTCAATGTTATACTGGTTTTTCCTCTGCTGAGCTAATGGAATCATTGAGATGACAAGGTAAATGCTGTCAATATCTACAGTTTTATTCTTTGTAAAAGCTAAAAGACAGGACTGACCTTTACTATCTTCTCAATTATTATATCTTCACAAATGAAGAGACCAGTCTAGTATGCAATTTTGAGAGACATCATGTGAATGTGAGTCGAGGGGGAAAGGATCTGCTCCTCTTGGCACTGACAGGACTTCTTCTGTGGTCTTAAATGCGATACCCAACTGTTTTGCCAGAAATTTCCCATTTGTAATGGGTAGATAAAGTGCCTCCCTGGTGAAGGTTATGACGCTTAGTTAATGTTTGTAAATTCTGTGAAAATGCTAAGTGTTGCAAATAAATAAATAAATAAATGTATAAAATTATGTGTCACCATGAAATTGAAGACTAAGTGAACACTTTCACCTTCAGAGTCCAGGACCTTTTATGCTTTTGTTCAATGAGCTGGGCATAGATTTATGATACTGCGGAATTGTCCTTGTTTGAGGAAGGCGTGGTCCAACATCTTAAATATACTTTTCTGTTTTTTCCTGAGAAACACCATCATCACTTAAAACTTATTTCTGAACCTTTCTTCTGAAAGTCTTTTCTAAGGTTTTCCTTCAGCTTTTCAGTTTCAGCAAATAACTAAGATATATGTATTTCTAGATCTGCATCTCAATCCACCCTTGACTTGCTGGAAATCCTGGAGCAAGTTAATTTGTTTACTGTGTGCTGAATCTTGACAGATCTCCTTGGATCTGCCCAATGCTCTACTGAATACTGTGGTGAAGAAAGCAGAAGACTTGTTCATGGACACAGACTTTAGGCCTTAAAATTACCATTCCACTTTTTTTCATCTGTAAATTAGCTACAAGGATGAAAACAGATTCATGATCTGATATGTACTTGTAAAAGATGCAAACATGACATGCCTCGGTTAATATATTTTGTTGGGTTTAAGAATGGTGAATGTTTCTTTTTTGATGCATGGTCTTAGGCAAAGGGTTAAAAGATCCGGAAGGCCAAACTCAGGTTAGTGGTTCTCTTGTTTTTTTATTATGTATGTTTTTGGAAGAAAAGGAACTTGAAGCTCCTTGCCTGGGCTGTTCTTTAGTTGTGGTGTAGATGCTTTGAGGGTATAAACCACAGAGGAAGTTGGGATAAAATAGCTACTTAAAAAGAGATTAAGGGATTTGCTTCAGTGCCTCTATGGGCTGTGATTTAAAGGGAGAAGAGCCTAATTTTTCATATTGCAGCTACTTCTATTAGCTACAGGTTTTAACTTCTTGGAAAGATTCTCATGTCTTTCTATGAGCCAATTTTGGGAGTTAATCCAGACCAGTCAACAGAACTGCATGTTGCACTTGATTTCTTGGTAATTTTAAAAGCTTTTCAGTGTCTAATCTGTCCAGTATAACTCCCTAGTCCTTTGCCACAGATGGTATTGATCAGCAAGAATGCTAGATAACTATACTTAAACTCCATTTTCCAGAGGTTAAAAAAAAAAAAAGATACATTGAAAGTTGAGGTATAGAGGGAAGAAGGCATTACATAAACCAGAATTGAATAAAGAATGGTGACTCCAGGTGAGAAGACTCTTGAAACTTCTCCTTGTGGACACTTAATTTTTTTTTTGTCCTATAGAGTTATATTAGGGACAGGTTAGAGACAGGACCTGAGATTTGTCTTCCAGCTTCCTTTGGCAGCAATGATCAGTGGGGACACAGCTTTGTCAATCTTTGAGTTTGCTGGCACCCTCGGAATTTTACAACCACAGTTCTCAATAGTTCTTGATCATCTTTACTGGAAACTAGTTTCTATGTGACAGATGAAATGAGGATGGCATGATATGGGGCAGTTGAGATGGAAAGCTCAGTACTGTTATCATGTTCAGTAAGTGGAGGGTTTTTTTCAGTAATCCCAGAAGAACAAAATTGTATGCCGAGTAGTAGATGTTAGCATTTAAAAGTGTTATCTCAGGTGGTTCGTATTCAGTTATATCTGCCTATCCTGTATGAAAACCACCTTGAACCTCCTTAAATTTTCTGTCGCAAAAGCTTGACTCTAGAATTGTTCTCCATTTGTATACATTTATTTTGTCTTTTTCAAATGTCAGTTCAGTATTTCAATAATAGATTTAATCATGGCTGAAGTTCTTACAATCAGTTTTCAGTAGCGGATCATCCAGTTAGGAGATAATGCCCTCTGCATTTTTGTGATGCTTGATTTGTCTTATGATCAGACATATCCATAGTCACTTTAGAAAATGAGTTGTAGATGCTAAAGTAACTTCAGTCAAAGTTTGGAAATTGTATACTGTGAGTGATTTGTTCTCCTAAATGGAAGAGGGCCAAGAGGTGAGTTTGAGCACCTGGCTCCTGCTCATCTATGCAGTTCATGTGTTAGCTTTCCCTGTACTTTGTGCTTTCTCAAGTAATTCTGTTCAAGACAAGTCTGCTGTAGGGATATTTAGCTCTGAGCAGTGTGGATATGCGCTAGTCTCAGCCACATGGGCTTAGGAGTTTGGATTGCTCTCAGCTTTAAAACTGTTTTATGTCACCATATAGACATTTTGTGACCAGGAACCAATTGCCTGAGGCAAAAGAGGGAGACAGTCCCACTGTCTTCTGTAGTTTCACTTAAGAAAAGGGTTGACACCAAAGATCCTGTTAAAGTGAAGCAGTGGTTCTTTTCCGTGCCCCATGTGAATTGAGAATTGTCTCTGCTATGCATTGTTTGTAGGTGTGTTCTTTCATCAAGAACGAAGCAGTGGATCTTATTTATTTGAAAGATTCCTCTGACCACATTCACTTTGATGCTATTGAGGCACTCTGCTACTGCTTGGGGATCCTCAGTGGAGGTTAAATGAAGGGTGTACTTAGGGTGTACTAAAGGGTGTACTGAGCTAGTGAGTTTGTGGGCAAAAGGAAGCTCTACTTTGTGAATTCTCTGCTTCCAGCATTAGTCAGTACAAAGTAGATGGCCAAATAATCACATGTTTGCTGTCATTCTACCTCCATTGTCTGTGATGATTTATGCTTGCTCAGAGTCTGTTTGGTAAGGCTGAATCAAAATGTCAGGTTTCTGTGCTGGCCATGCACAAAACTTCTGTTTGTATGCACTTGGGCACCTCTTTGTCTTGCCTGTGAAAAGGATAAGAGAATTTGATTTTTCTTGTGAACATTGTTGCTTTCTTTCCTCATTGAGATATTTCTGTTTCTTAGACTAGGTTGAGTGTTCATTAGTGGGTTCCTCTGGCAGGCATTCAGTGGTAAAAATGTTTTCTTTCATGGGAAGTGTTTAATAAATATGAATAAAAATCCAAGACAATCCAACTCCCAGTGGTTTCACTCATTTAACATTTTCTTATTTCTTAAATTTCATTCTAGTTGCTTTTAAGCAAAACCAGCCAGTTTTAAGTCTGCATTAGGCCCACACTAAGGTCTAAGCTTGTGTTTTTGGTCTAGAGTTTGGAAACATGAGTGTCTGATGCCCAGAGAAATGTATAATTTAATATTTTTTCTGCGTAAATTAAACCTGACTTGATGGATTACATGGGGTTTTTTAAGGTATTATATATGGGATAGTAGTGGTAATGGAAAACAAGTGAAAAGGACAAAGGCTTTGGATTCAGGTTGGCAGACTATATCCTAGAGGTCTTAATGTACTATTTTAAACCTCTGGAAGGTTTGAGCTTGAATATTAGGGCTCAAAAGTGCAAAGAAGCAAATATATTGAGAAATATTTCAGGTTGAATCTTTTCAGCCTGGTTTTCTCCATGCTGCTTTCCAGCATGTGCTTTCCTTAAAAGCCTTTTCTACTTTCAGAAACTGTTTAAATTCTTATTTTATAACTAGCATAATATTCAAAGTTTTCCAGCTTTTGGGGCACTGGAAGGAATGGTATGCCCTTCACTGAAGTTCCCTAAAAGTCTGAGGGAGAGGCACAGATGAGAAATATAGCTTCTGTGCCTTTGTCCAGTATGCCATAAATATCATCCCAAACCACTGTTGGCCATTGTCACTGAAAGCCCTATAAGCTAGGCTTAAAAATAGTTGTTCAGTCTTCAGTAACAGGGAACAATACCCCTCTTACCCACATATTTACTAATGAAACTTTAATTTAGTTTGTTGTGCAGTGCTGATGGAGAGGTAGAACTATTATTTTCATTTCTTAGATGAATTGAAGCATGGTGAGATGCCACTTGCCAAAGTAATGGCATATGTGCCATTACTGGGTGAACCTCATGCTCCACAGCCTGTGGCTGGTGCCCTGGAGTATTGATTATTGTTGTTTTATGAGGAAATATTAGTACATATGACATGTGCCAGGCTATTGTGGAGAGATCTATCACAGCCACTTAGAAAGTCTTTTTAATACTATTCTCGCACTCTTAGGGAAAAAAGAACAACATCTTAAGTCATCTGCATTGAAGTGAAGTTTCTGCGTTTATACATTAAAATGCATCCTGTTAATGTAGTGGAACTTAAGAAGAGATCTAATATTTACAAAGATTTGAACTTCACAGATCTGTTTCGTACCTTTACAGCATCCCTTTCAACCATAGAGATTCTAGAGTCAAAATACATCATGAACTCACTGTGAAAGGGAACAGATGGAGATTAGGAACAGTAATTTCCTGCCCAGGTGACACCTGGAGGGCAATTTAGGGGTACAGTCAGGCACAGTTCTTGCAAGCACTTTTTAGCTGTGAAAGAAGAGAGGAGACAGGAAACTGAAACTTTTCTTCTTAGAACCTTTTATGAAATGAAAATACTGGAAATCAGAAAGACATCACCAACTGTGAGTGCAAAAGTCATGGCAGGATGCAGATTACTGGAGGCCCCTAGTACCCTCATAGTCATTGCCCAGGTGCCCTCCAAGGTGTGACACACAATGGGAATTCAAAGTGCAAGCTCTTGATTTTTTTCCACCTTCCCTTTTCATCCTCAGGCTTTTATTTTCAAGAAGCCAAAAAGGATCTGAGATTGCAACTGTATTGTTTGAAGGCTAAATCAAAGGACTTGATCTATGATTTGCTCTACTATGTCCCTCTGAAATGAACATATGTGGAAAAAATTGGATCTGGTGGAAACGCACCTGTGCAGCAATTTTAAGTCGGTCAAGGGCTGACTCTGCAACTGCTGAGTTTGGTCAGCAGTTTCTGAATTATCTTTAAGAGCATTGGGCCCAATATGAACCTTTATAATACTTCTGAGATACCTAGAAGTCCTATGATGAGTTGTTGTGACAGCTGGTTCCTCCATGTCTCCTGTCATGTCCCCTCTGCTTAAATCGCCCTGTGTTTACAGAGATGCTGGAGAAAGCCAGGGCAAACTCCTGGGCTACCTGAAGGTCTGTTTGGACCTCTCTCTTCCCCCTTCGCTGTTTGAAAGAAAATTCCACTCCCATTAAAATTTCCTCAACTTGCCAGTGAAGCTTGGTAACCAGAAGAAGGTCTTGCAAACAAGTGTGTGCAAATACACTTGCAGAGAAAGTCATCACCTCAGAGAAATTGATATTTAATCATTATAGATGATAATATTGACATTAGTGTAGATTACATTTGGTTTCAGTGTTTCTGAGGGGTTTTACCAGATTTTATAATGATTTCCTGGGGTTTATAGCATTCTTCAAAAAACAAGCCTTGTCAAAGTACCAGAAACTTTGAGAATCCATTTAGAATAGTCAGTTGCCTTATGGTCGAGTTACTTTACCTGAAATGGGGAACAACCAAGGTGAAGTCCTGTTTTTGAATAAGACAGCAAGGTCTTGTCCCTGAGCCTCACATGTGTCAGATAAAGTCTCTTATCTTTCTTATTGTTTTCATGAAAGACTAAAGAGAACATGGTTCTCTTCTGATCCGTAATGGGAAAAAATTACACTGTAAAGTCTCTTGGAACAGGAGGAGAATTCTATTTTGGTCTAGAAGATGCTGAATCAGTGATTTCAGTATTAAAGCAAAAAACGTTTCATATAATTACTACATTTTGAAACAAGAAAGAGAATCCCAGCTTTTACTATACTGCTCATGAGGAGCATAGTCAAAGTTCTTTAAAAACCAAAATTGTAGTAGGGTTTCTATTTCCTCAATACTGTTAGGAGGACCTACTAAACAAGAGACAAAATAGCTGAGCCCTCAAGCTTACAGAAGTTTCTGAATGCCAGTGTCTAGAGAACTGGAATTATTTCAGTTGAGTTGTGTATGAGTGGAAGATGTGAAGAGACAGGCCTGCTCACAGGATGGGGACCTCCTGACTTCATGGGCCAGCAGTGAATGTTTTTATTACTCAAGCTGTGAAGTGCACATACATGCACTGGAAATTGGATAACTTTTTCTCCCACTAATATCTTTCAATTCTGTTACTTTTAACCATGTTAAGTGCAAAAAACTGCAAACAAATGGTTGTTGGTTTTGTGGTTTCTTTTTTTGAGTGGAAGACTTTTTTTGTGAGAGGTTTTCACTGATGTTAATAATCTACTTCTTAAATATCATTCTGCTTGTGAGCATTCTTTGGGCTGAGAAGGTGGCAGTGTGGTCCTCCCATAGGGAATTTTACCAATAGGTTCATTTTCCATAGCTTACCATCCACTGTGCTTACTTCCTGCCCTGAAGTATGTGATAGGATTGTGCTTTTTGTTTGTTTGCAGTCATGGTCAAAGCAGAAGGTCTGTCAAGTAAGATCCTGTATGAGGTACAAAGGGAGGAAAATATTACTGAATAGTGAGGAGGCATTTACATACTTCAGAACAGATCTGAATCTTACTCCATTTTCTTTTTATAATGTCCATTTTGTAATGACTACAAGGAAAGGCACAGTTATGCTTCTTCAGTGACGCCTATTTAATCCTGGTTAAGTAGGGATTTTAAGAATTTTCCTTGAAATGACTATCTGCACCAGAAGAACATGAATTTGGAAAGAGGTATGAAATAATACAAAAATATCTGTTGACCTTACCGAAATAGAAGGAAGCCCATCTAGGCGCCGTTACATGCTTTTTTGCTTTGCTAAGGTGTGCTTATGATCCATTCAAAAATACAAGTAAGGGGTTATTAGAATTGCACAGAGAACTATTCAGAATTTAGGGACTGGAGAAGTCAAGACTGAACATTTTGCTGCCAAGGGGAGGCTGGCAGCCTAAAACTATTGCTTTTCTCTTTTACTGTTGTTAGTTGTGTGTAGTGCTTTTACAGCTGAATGCTGAAGAAAAAAAAAATCTGTATTTTTTGTACATTTGATAGACCTTCAGTAGAGGCAGTTTGTGTCCCTGGTCTATATATTTTACATTGTACATTGATGTCTCACACGGCAATAGAAAAAGAGAAAAGCAATAAGAAAACTGCTAAAATATATATTGTGGAGGGAAAAAATAAAGACATGTTTGTAAAACTCTGAACATTCATAGAGCGTCTCAGGAGAAACAGTAAACCCCAGATCTTTGTCTAGCTAATTTTATAAAAAGGGCCTGGATTTCACATGGTTTGTACATCAGGTAGTTGTATGGCATGACCTAAATGGATGTTGGGGGCAGTGCAGGATACTTGTAATGGTAGAGCAGCATATGTTACACCTTCTATTTTCTGCACATGCTAGTATCTTTTGTCATAGGTATCGAATTTATCTTGGCTGACCCACACTTTTTAAATAATGATGCCACTGTGAGTTTTTGCCCTTAGAAACAAAATTGCATTTTTAATTAAAATATATTGATCTGCCACCCAGCATTTTTTTAGATTCAGAAAAATCAAACCTTGAATTAAAAATAAAATACGTATAAGTAGTCTACTGGTAAACCTTCAGAGCTCTATTTTGTCTTATGAGTGCACAAGGCATCTGTAGCAGTGGCAGTTCTGCAGAAAGCCCCACAACTTCCCCCTGAGTGGGCATGGAGCGTCTTATGAGGAAACCAGGGCATAGGGGAGAAAGGGGAGAAAGAGAAGGAAGGCTGGTGCATGTTCACTTTGGTTTGGGAATTGAGTGTTTGCTTAGGAGTTGTGGTGCAGAGCTGGGACCTCTGCCCCTCACTCTAGCTCCTGTCTCTGTGGCCTGGGAAAACCTGCCCTCCCCTCTCTGACACCAGCTTTGGGAGTGAGCCAGCGTGAAGAAGAGCATCTTCTAGTACATCATCTAATATGGAGAGAAGACAGCTAATCATTGGTCCTGTTCTCCTCAAGACAGTGACAGAATAGCCATTACCTTCGACAGAACCCAGGGCCTAGCCCTACGCATGGTCCTACTTGGTGCTCATTTGCCTTTCTCCGAGCACCGATGCGGGGAGATCTCCTCTGTACCGTGCCTCTGCAGCGTGGTACAGCTTTCGGCATCTACCTTCCACCTCAATCTGCTCACTTCACTACTACCCCAAAAACCAAAAACTTAATTTTGTTAGTAGTATTGAGCGGGTAGTTTATTATTATGTAGACTTTTTTGTCTGAGAGCCTGTTATTCATTCTGGGTGGAGGTGTTTGGCTTCATTCACGTCTGTGTCCACATTTCAAGGATTTCCATGGTATTGACATTTCCATTGCAGGAATTTGAAGAATGTTCAATTATATGCAGGCCATGAAACATTTTTTTCTTCTGTTTGCCAGTTGTTCCCTGCCAAATTTTAAACTGGGCTACTATGACTCTAAGATTTTTTCTTTTTTTTTTTTTTTACATACCTGCTATATTGTAATATATGCACATAGTGCACACACAAATAAAGCTCATACTGTAGCATTAGAAGACAGCACCAGATTTTATCTGGAGGATTATCGTGGGCCTTTTTCTAATTTATATAATGTTTTTGTTAATAGTGGTACCTCTTTTAAATGCCCAATAAAATACTGTAGCATTAATTTAAGTAGAAATTTCAGTCATTTTAGGTATCCCGCCGTTAGAACAGGTCAGGCTTTTAACAAATGTCTCAATAATTTTGCTATTAACAGGAATATTTCCTGAATTAAAATCAGGCCTCTTTGTCTCTGTCACTCATTGAAATGACCTACATATTTGGCAGATGGAGAGGACTTGCTTGTGCATTAGTACTGATTGGGTAGAGTTTTTTCAGTTGTGTATTTTTGGAGGAGAGAGAAAGATTTAACAGAAGTTAACACTGTTTATTTTTTATTAATACTATACTTCAGTTGCCTTTTACAGAAAAATCATATTAGGCACATCTTACCTTTTAAGCATAGAGAACGTCTAGGACGTTTCTCCTGGGCAACAGACTTCCGTCTTAATGTAAACCTTTCAGTGAAGCAGTGGACAACTTTTTTGCAATAACTCAGTTGCTGCAGAGGTTCTGGATGAAATCTCCTCTGGAGACCTGAGCTTTTCCAAGCCTTTCTGGGCACTGATGTTTTTCTGCTTAAGTGTCTTCATTCCTTTTCCTGGCTTAGCGAGAGTTTTTCAGCATTATACTAAGGGTCTCGCTTAAAATGACTCGCTGACATGTTGTTATGTCAGCACGTCTCTCTATTCTTTGAATTATCGAAAAAGACCTCTCAAGTTGAAGATTTCATTGGCTCTCATGATGACAGCAGAGCCTGAATCCTGCTGAGAAGAGGGAAACTGAGAGAGATTTAGTTGTAGATGTGGTCTGTTTATCTACTGCAAAATCACTCTTTGGTGTCTTGTGCACTGGTGCAGGTAGAAATGATTGCATATCATTTTTGTTGTAAGTTTGATTGGAATGTAACTAATTACACAAGGAAGTAGAAAAGCTCCATACATAAATGTGCTGCCTGAGGAAGCAATATATCCCACAGTCATTAGTCAACAGATGAAGAACACAGTGGGACTGAGTGAAGTTACTTAAGGGATACATTTGACCCGCTATCTTTGTTTTTACTCTATGTACGCTGAAGGTCTAAGTCAAGGAGAGATACTAAGTTTCTCAGTTTCCATTGACAGCAGAGAGAGCTGCAAGATCTTAACATTTCTTCAAATCAGACCGTTTGAAGTCAAGTATATCAGTAGTGTCTGATCAAATTTAATTACATATGTCCAACAAGTTCTCGGAATAGCAAAATGGGTAGTTATGGCCACTACAATGGGATTGTATTGCTGAAGATTTTCCTTGTTTGTAAGGGAGTTTAACTTTTCCTACCCAATGAGAATAGCCTACTGATCAGTTGACAGCCGGGACTGCTTTCCCAGTCATCTCTCAAACCATAAGGATGTTCCAGGGATTGAAGAGGCAAATTGGAAAAGGCCTTATATTATGCTAAGCTTGTCCTTTACAGAATTCCCTAGTGTTCCCCTGGTCTACACTCTAGGACTCTGAGTGAGGATATAAGTGAAGTAGTTATGTGATGATGAGGATAATGAGAATAATTAAAAAAAAAAAAAATAAATATATATATATATAAATAAAACAAATTTCAACTCTTAACTAAACTAGTTGCTTAGCATAATGTGAATAAATTCATATAAGGGATTTGGTTTCCCTTCTTGGAGCTGTAGGTCTTGTTTTATACTTAATTCAAGTAGAAGCAGAAGTCTTTATGGAGGGACGGCCTCGTTTATTTGAACTCTTAAGACTTACTGTTAGCATGAGCTTCCAGGGATAGAGGAACTGCCATCATTCCACTTGGCCTGCTCTGTTATATTTTGCACCTGTGTGCTATCAGAGGAAAGTGACTAAGAGAATGCATCCACCTTTTCAGAGGAAAACGACAATTCTTGAGGTAAAAACATTGAATCATTGGGCTAATCATAATCTTACTGGCTACCAGTGTTCTCTCTTGAACAGGAAAGGAGGTTTTTAATTTATTAGAAGTTCTCCTGTAACAGGGACTGGAAACACAGTCCCATAGAATACCACCGGATGTTTATAATTTGTGTGTCTAAGCCAAAAAAAAAAGAAGCAGTGATGCCCTTTTAACATTATCTTCTAACTCTATTCTTGCACGAAGAATGATTGTAAGGAGTGAGAAAGACACTTAGAGACAACAGGGGAAAGGAGGTGGTGCGTCCTGTGCCCATTAACACTGTCAATTAGCACCATTTATCTTGAAATTTGTCCAGCTTGGAACACAAAGTACGTACATCAGGGTTTGGGCCAGACAGAAACATAGAAAATGATGGTATTTGTGGAGACACTGGCCAATGTGGGAGAGAGAGCAAAGGCACACAGTAATTCTAAAAAGAGCTGCATTTTTTGTGTGCAAAAATTTGATTATAAGATGATTCTTTCAACATAAACACAATTCTCTAAGGACTTATTAATGCTTCAGTAGCATAGTGGAAAGACTCTAGTGCAGTCCGCTTTAATAGCTTTCTGGCTTGAACCCCAATACATAATGTTCTAGTAATAGTTTATGGGTGACTGCAATAAATTGGTAGCAAGTGTTTTCCATTTTTTGGCTCTTCTTATCAGATCTGCTGGTGGAACATTTTGTTCTGAGAATATTGCAAAGGCAATTGATCTGCTTTGGATGTGTGCACAAGAGTTTTGTGTCTTTTAAAATATATGTATATGTGAGCTCTCTTGCCATGTTCGGAGATGTACAGTGTAAAGCTGGGGGCTAGTAGAATCTAAAGGGGGTTCGGAGCAGTTGGTTAGGCCCAGCAGGACTCCACCTACTCTAACTAATATTATGAAAGTACTGCCAAAAAGGCAGAGCTTTCCCCCGCCGCCACCCCTTCCCTTCCCAATACTTTCATTGTTCTAGTCTTTTCATGCACTAGTGGAAAATTTGTTCCTGTCCATGCAGGAATAAAGATCTTTCACACGGGTTCATTTTAAACCCAAATGGCTTTTTGAAATAGAAAGAGACGTGGAATATTTTGCACTTAGTGGTGAGGGAAAGAGCCACTTTTGATTAGAGATGGGCCTGATATGGTCACCTTTGATTTCTTATTGGATTTGGAGCTGAACTTAACTGTAATTACAGAGTGAGATTCCATGGCCTCTATTATGCAGAACTGTCCCTCTTGGTCTTCAAATCAATTAATTCACAGCTCCAGATTGTCTCTATAGCCAGCCTAATTGAAACAGCCTGCTTTCATCTCCAATCCCACAACCAGAAGAAGAGTTTGGTAGCTGAACCCAGATTGGAAATGTCTAGCTGCTTTCTGTGTTTATGAGGCCAAACAAAAACGATCAGCCTCATTGCCTCTGGATTTTAATCCCCTGGATATGATAAATAAAGTCAGAGGTACTAAGTATCGGAGAGTAAGCCAGTGAACATCCCATGCTTGTTCCTTGGCTCCATTTTGTTTCTTTAAACAGCTAGTGTGCTGGCTCTTTGCACAATCAGCCAACATAGCTTGTAGATTAGATTCAAAATGAAATGGGTACATTTCTCCAAGCTAACATTAAACACATGTAAAATTAAAGGACAACTGAATACCTCCTTCATTCCTTTAATCTTCTGCATGTACTGGAACATTTGTTTTATATAAAGGTTATGTTACAAAAATACTGGACTTGGGGCAAAAATCAAATCTTGAAGAATGTAAACTGAAGTCTGGAGATCTCTAAAGCACAGAGTGAATAGACACTTGAGAAATATTTGAAGTAACAGAATGTGGACTTTGCCCAGTTAATGTTAAAAGTATCCCAAATGACAGCAGGGGAGTCAGTTTGGTTGTCATACAAAGCTGCAGAGAGAGCTGGAGATGAACAGAAAGTACTGAAAATCTGGCCCTGAGACAATAAATGGAAGTGCTAAGTGGATGAGAGTGAGAACTGACGAAGGAAGTTAGAAACGGAGAAGTGCAAAATAAGGGTTGTCATACCAGCACCACTTCTAATGGTGTTTACACTCTCATAAGCCTAACAAACGTGGATATTTCTTCTCTGATGCATGCTAGCCATATTATAGAAGCGTGCTAGGGACTCGTAGAAGGAGAAGAGCATCTGAATAAAAGTATGCAGCTGACTTGACCACAGAGATTCAGTGATACTTTTAGGCAGTTCCCATCCTGCAGCTCTTGTCTCCTTTCACTGCCTGTTTTGAACAGGGATCTTTTTTCCTTGTTTACTTATTTAAGCAAGTGATTAAGATAATACTATCAACTACTTGGAAGTGCTACCTTAAACAGTTTGATTTTCTTCTTTTCCAGGGGAAAACCAAACCCAACCCATGTTCAGATACAGTTGTGGGAATCTGTTGCATATTGCATTCATATATTATAGGAGCTGAAGTTTTCCATCCTGTGTAACAGAAGACAGTTCTCAAGCACGGCTGCTAATGATGCACTAGACTGGCTCTTTCTGTCCACAAATAGAAATTTGTCCCATATCCTGCTAAGGATTCTGGGCAGGGTTGTCCAGTAGGTAATTTCCTGTAGTAAACATTACAATAATTAGAGTTATCGTTCCATAGCACTGAACTTTCAGTATCTTTTATTACTGCATCACAGAAATCATACAAGAATCAGCCACAGTCAGACACAGCTATTGTTATTAATTTCAGTTGTGCTAAAGCAAATATACCATATGAAAAATACAGAAATTAGATGGTCCTGGATTTCTAACCATTTATATTATTAACATGCCCTTGAAATATATGTGCAACAAAAAGCATGCAACTGAAGACCAAAAATTGTATTCCAAGAAGAATAGCTAAAAACTAATTTCCAAAAAAATCCCACTGCTTTCTTATGCTTCTATTATTTATGAAGTAGTTTATTTATTTTTACTAAGGAGCAGGTTTATATGTATGTTTTTAGGAAACTACTCACATGACAGACAATCAGTAAAGTCTAGTGTAATAGATAATATTAGAATGAATATAATGTTTAAATTGGCAAAATTCAGAAACGTGGTGATGTTGAGAATGCAAAATGAGCAGCCCTGCAAGAAGACTCAGTGAGATTTGGTTCAAGTCATCTTGCCTGGTTTATAGATGGAAATATTTTCCTGATTTTTTTTTTTTTTCTGATAGATCAGAAGCAGAGAATTTGAGGGAGAATGTTCTATTAAAAATCAGTGAAAGGAGGAAAAGAAATTCGTGAGGTGTGTTCCTTTTATGTTTACCGTATTCCTTCGCTGTATAAAGTGGTCTACTTACAGTGCCATGATATGTTTGGAATAAACAGTAGAGTGCTATATTTCACTGTAAGGTCTGTCTATAGAAAGTGCTGGCTCTCAGATCAGCTGTTTACATTTTTTTGAAAAAGCTCCCATCTGTTACATCAAACTTGTTAATATAGGTCTACAGGATACAATAACATTAATGCTTTGCGTATCCAAATGAAATGTCAGAGTCCAGTTGCAGACACCGAATTCGCATGTGGCAGTGTCCTGAATCCACCTCTTCAACTAACAGGCCATTTAATAATCCATGTAAGTATCTATAGATGTCTAAGTCTTTGAAGGTCTGTGAGGGGCCAGATGTACAAATGCAGTTACAACATCAAATCCTCACAAAAGCCTTTCCACCACGCTAGCATGACCACATAAAATTTGGCCTCGTTTTTTTTGGCTCCGCAGCTACAGCACCGTCAAGACCTATTTAGAGTGAAAATAGGCTTGGTAAGGGTAGTCTCTGAGCTTCATGCTGTTCTCACTGAAGTTAAAGGCAAAGTGATCACGTAAATAGAGATATACCTCATTTCCATGTGTATTTTGCCCCTCTTTTGAAAGAAAAAAAAAGAAACCAAACCAAAAAAACCACAGACTTTATGGGTTGTTTTGTTTATGTTTTGTTATGGTTTGCTTTGTTTCCATTTCAAACATAACTGAGTCCTTGATATTTTTATTTCTTCTATGAGCTACTATAATTTATTATTATAGTAGCCATCTGACTAGAATGAAGATGTATGCCCCTGTTTTGATCCTTGTAATGATGGAGGGTGAAATGTAAGTTTGTTATATTACCTTTCTTGTTTCTACTCTTTTGTATCCATGGTTTTTTAATTTACATTGCATTGTGAATGAAAACCCTTATCTTCTGTTATGTTTTTTTCCTGCCACTCAGATTTTACATCGACACAAAAGGTTTGTTCTTCAGTTCGTGTTCAGTATTTGGTCACGTTCATTATGAGATGTATCTAGAATACACAGATCACATATTATACATAAAATAGCATTTCTCACTGCATTTTCCTTGATATCTTATTATTAAGGGCTATTTTTTCATGGATAGAAACCTAGTCTATGCATAAAACTGCATTCAGATGAGGTTTGCACATCTAATCATATCTATTTTTATTACGAAATGCTTGATGATCAACAGTAATTTGAAGTACAATGGTTATAAATCATATTACTTGTAAACACAATGAAGCTGGTTAAATAGGACTATGCAGAGGGTTAATAGTCCAATAATAATTAAAATAATCCTCTTCAATTCAGTAATAACTTAGGCCACCTGCCTTCATCCAGCCCCCAACACCACCCTCAGTACTCCTTAAAAATATTCACATTACAGACAATCTTGTGTAACAGATTATCATAACGTATCCGGAGCATTACTCAGATTTTTGGGCAGTGGCATTCTGAACATGTTCATAAGTTAAGCTTTCTTTTCTTCACAGCATCCTGCTGTTAACTCTTGACTTTTTTTAGTTGTCGCGGCTCGACACAATGGGGAAGCGCTGCCTATGGTGTCACAGGGAGGGCTATCTAAGTTTGTGCATCGGAGGGACTCTGCTGAACAGAAATGCTCAGTGTTTTAAGGGGCTCACACAGATAAACTCAATAGTGTAAGGACTGAAATTTTACACTCAATTTTAGCTTTAAACGGCCGTGATACCTTTTACTCAGGATAGCAGATTACACAAATATGGATCCATAGGTAGATATGCAAGAGAGACTTTAAAAATGCAGGGTTTTTTTTTTCTTTAGAAAAGAAGATGTAATGTCCGTGGGTCAAAAACAGTAACATTATAATCTAACACAAGACTGGAAGTTAGGAAGCCTTTTGTTTTCTTCTTCTGTTCTTTATCTCACTCTGACTCATTTTTTGGGTAGGTTTTTCTTACTTGTAAAGTAGGAGTTGTGCCAGTGAGATTTGTGATGAGAAGTGTTTGGAGCACCAGTTATTATTGTTGAAGTATGATACAGTCTTTTATTTATGGTCCTTTTTTTTTTTTTAGGTGACCAGACCTAGAAACAAAATAACTCTTTGCTATAAATGAGATTTAACATATAAGACCCATATTTTTGGTAACAGATTTCATCTTATCTGTTGGTAAAATAATTGGCCTCTGTAAAGAATCAGTAAGCAAACAGCCGAGCAATTTTTGCTAGTACATATCGTAATTCCCATTTTAAAAATTACTTAATAAAGATTGCCTTTTAAATAGAGCTATTTGGGTATATCAGGGGCATGTTGTACTAAATAAAAAGAGGAAGAAAAAATGCCTCTGTCTTTTGAAAGAGACCATTTAGCCTCTGAACATATTTGCTCCTCACTAAATAATAGATGTTATTCTCAGATAAATAGAACATAGTTTGTATCCTTCTGTTGGAAACTGTTTTGTTTTGTCTGAATACTTCACCCACTCCATCTACCTGCCTCCAAAACAACAAGCAGATTTGGCTAGTATGTGTTGTAAGTAAATTTTAGGAGTGTCATATAAATTATTAATGTAATAAAGTTAATATTTAAATAAGCTTTTAATCATTAACAGAAGTGGAAAGTTCAGAGTTAAGATATTCTTTTTCCTCCCCATAAAAATAAACATTAACAAATCAGTCTCATTCCTATGCATAATGCTGGTTGCTCTGGTTTGAAAAGTTAACGGTAGTAGATGGATATGAAGATATTACTCTGGCAAAGTATTAACATTACTTTCATGCCCTAAAAAAAATGTCCAAAAGTGTTCTTGACATGTTAGTACCCGCAGTAAAAATTATTAGCATTAGCATTATTAGCATTTGGATATTTGCATCACTGAGTTAACGGAGAGCTTTTCCATTTGTTTTCTCATCCTCTTACCTGGAGAAAGAGTTGAGGCCGCTGTGTTTTTTTGATAGCTCTTGTTTGTTAAGCATAGCTGTCTTTGGAACAGGCAGTTCAAGTAGATAAATTGTGCATTTATGGAAGAAGGTGGTTAAGATTTGCAATGCAAATTTATTCCTGGGAAAAGCCACTCCGCTACTTTTGCTCAGGAAGATCCTTCTGCTCTTTGATAAATGAGCTGGTCAGCTGCTGCTGTGCTTCTCGTGGCAGGATCTGCGATCGCAGTCCTGCTCTGTAGTGTCCCTCTCCCTTCCCTCAACCACCAAACACTGAAAGCTTGATCTTTAGCCACTGCATTAGGCATTGATTCTTTTCTGTTGGTAACAGATAACCATTTATAATTGTGATACAAATACTGGTTGGAGAACTGTTAGCATATTACTTTCATTTTAAACAAATCACCTTGCTAAATCTGAGAAGCATGAGCATGATAGCAGAGTTTTTAGCTGTTGGCTCAGTGCTCGCTGGTGGGCTTGTGATAAGCATGTATGATTCAGGCTTGTTCGCTACACAGCGATGCCTTGTTTTGAAGCAAGACTTCGGTGCTTTTACTGTTGCCTAATGTGTGCTTTTTGCCAGTAACTGAAGAAAGAGGAGAAGCTTGAATTTGCAAAATCTGAGCTTGAGATAGCTTTTTCATTCCCTTTAGGACTTGGAAAGTGATTGAGTGAAAGTGCTGGTATTTTTTCCTGTGACTCCATTGTTGTCCTTGTCCTGTGATACTGTGATTTCTTTAGAGAACTCCTTCCCAGGTTTTATTTGGCAAAACCACTGAAATACATTACTTAACCTTCTACGAATAGAATGGAAGCTGTTAGTCTAAGTCAGTCTTCCATGGGAGAGACAAGACAATGTATCTTTCATTATGGTTTTCTGTTTTAATGTTCCAAGAGGCATCACTTTAATTTTGCGTTAACCAGTTTTCATTTTGGAAGAGCTATTTGCAGTAGCTATACTACTGTACAGTTACTTCAGAGCTTCAAGATCGTACCATGTAGTACAGTGCGAGGCTTCTCTGATGTGTGCAAATATACATAGAAAAGTCAGGCATTTTTGGGCCCCCAAATCTGATGTTTGGGTTGACAGAGAAAATGGTAGAAGCATTTCTGCTTTTTTAAAGTTATTTCAGCCACAGACAGGTTCATTTTCACTGGGATTCCAGAGGTATTGCCTTTTCTGAAAAGAAGAACGTGTGATCAAAGTCTGACAGCAGACTTTTATCTCCTTCCTTGGAAAAAATCTCATTTTGATGTGAGTTTTATTTATAACCGTTATTTATATTGTGACAGTATCTTGAGTATTCCTACTGGCTTTCCACTCTGGGCTAAGAGCAACACAAATCTCAGCTAGCCCTAGCAACTCATGGCCATTTGTTTGGCCTGCCAGTAGCTCAGGAAATGGTGGTCAACTGTTAGGCTTCCCAGGCTCTAAGAAGCAACGAGTTCTGTCAGTCTCATTTGTCAGTGCACTAATGGGCCTAACTTTCCTAACTTTCTGTGTGTGTGTGCTGACTAGTCAGCACGTACAGACCTTGGCCAGTCGCCGTTTTGCCTCTTAGAAATGATATCAAGGGAGCACTGAAGAGAGATCTGCTTTCTGATAGGATAGGAATATACATCTCAATGATCTAAACATGAGTCATATAGTCTTGGCATCTAGGCTGGATGGAAGGAATAGGAAGAAGAAAGGGAGAACCTTCTCTGGTGATTGACTTAGCCTCGTATTTGAGAAGCAAAGGAATCACCCTCTCAAGATGCTCACTCTGTTCCAGTGGTGAAAGAAGCAGCCTAGACAACAGTGTCTTTTAGATGGTCAAAATTAGGTGAGATGACTTTGCCCTTAATGCCTCTATGTTTTTATTTTACTACTTGCAAATTGAGGATAATCGAGTTCTATTTGGTTTTGCTTTGAAATTCTTTGCGATTCTTAGAGTTACGCAAATGCAAAGTAGCATGATGTTTGGAATTGCTAAGTTAATGAGGCAGTTGTAATACTGTTTTTTTTTCAGAGTGGACTTTATATTAATTAATAGAGAGGAAGGAAGCCTTTGTTGTTAAAGCAGTGGAGTGTAACTTGAGATAAAAGTTCAGCACTGTGTGCTGTCTCAGATTTCCTGAGTAACTCCAAACTGTGTGTCCCATCTCATCTGAAAAAGTAGTTCCTGCTCTTTCACTCTTTGGCTGGCATATCTAAAAAGATTTTTTCTAGTGACAACTGTCTCCCAGTCTGTGTTACCGCAGTGCCCAATATGTCGATCTCACTGCAATCTCAAAACTCTACTGCGATATAAATAATTTATTACTCAAAACCATAGTTTTGTTCTATATATTTCAGAAACTTTGTTTTCTTTCATTTAACATAAGAGGGCAAAAACCTGGATAATCCTTGAAAAATTGAGGTAATTTTGTGCAAGTTTGAGGAAAGTGTAGATTAAAGTTATATATGTAGGTCATATTAGAACAATAATATCAAGTGGATCACCTGTTTTGAGGGGTGTCACCTCCAGAAACAGATTTTACTACATGAAGTATTTGTACTAAAGTGTTCTTACTTTTAAAATCTCAGTACTGTATAGTAAGCAGTGAGTTAAAGTCATCCTTGAATCTCATTGATTTTGGTAAGATTACAGCAAAGGTTAGTTTGATCCAGAACTATCCGTTCACGGCTGGTGAATTTTCAGCTGAAATGGTAGAGTCCCCTTTGGAAGCTTTCCTTCACTTCTTAATCTGTACAAACTTTGTTCTATAAAATATGAGGCATTCTTGTAATAGAGATATGTACTAGCTTGCAATGTAGCTCCTAATGTGGTTTTAAAACAAATGCTATATATTGATGTATCTCGGCTAAGGTTTTTACTAAATCAACTGTCCTCATGTCCTTAAAGCAGGATGAATGTTAGAACTAAAAATGTCTTACTGATCTGAATATCCCAGTCCTCATGCTGATTAATATAATAGTTATTTTTGTAATAATATAAAATTTTAATTAGACCCTTTCTTTTTACTTGCTTTCTATGTACCAATTTTTACATATTAATCATTATAAAAATAAATACTTTATCTGTAATGAATGAAATAAATTATAGGAAAATAAGGGGAAAAAGTGATGTCAGGATCAGAGCTGTATTGTGGGTGTCATTTAGTACTCTTTCAAGTTTGTACTTCTAGTCCCCCTTATGTTTAGTCTAGAGGAGCGTATTGTAGCATGAAGGAACTGTTTTGTGTCCAAAAGTCATTGCAAAGTGGCAAATACTGAATTTTTAATGTCCCCCACTGAATATGACTGGGGAAAGACACATTTTCTAAGAGGTTTTGTAGGTTGTTTTGTTTTGTGGGCTTTTTCCTAGAGGAAATGCAAACTGAATTTCTCTATTGCAAGGCATTTTAGGGTATGTCATGTAAGAGTTGTACACATTTTGGGGTAATTTTGAAAAAAACAGTAAAGTATGAGAATAAAAAGAATGTGAAATGGGCTCGATTTTGTTTTATTTTTTGTTTTTCAAAATAAAAATGGTTTTGAATGTCATTTGATGAAACATCAACTGAAGATACCGAGAAAAGCTTTGGAACTGATATTTTGTCAGGGATTGCAATAAACAGTAAGGGTCCTTTGTAATAATACTGAAAATGCTTCACAAGTAGAAAAAGATGCTTTTGCTGAGATCATACATTTTTCCAGAAATCAAGGTTAGTATTTACTTAAGTCTTAGCATCTATCTTAGCTACCTCATTACATAAGTTTTTACAGATGCATTGATAAATTACAGAGCAGAATATAAAAAACTAAACCATATTGATAACAAACAAGATTCTTTGCTTTTTGATGGACTTTTCCTTCTTAAATGGGATCTCATGGGCTTCAGAGGCAACTGGAGACAATTTGTCCAGGAAAGTTATCATCATTCCTTCACCTGTCAGATGATCTCAAAAAAGCGTATTCCTGGTAAGTGTGAATGATTTGCTTGTTAGAGATCAAGGGCTGTCAGGGTTAAGGTATAAGCCTTTTTTATCCCCCAGGAAAAGTTACTATACCTACTTGTTTGAAGGGTATATGGTAAAATGAGTCACTTGTGTCTAATATGACTGAAATTATTTGAAAGTTAAGAAGGATCTGGCTGAAGTGAATAAGCTAAAGCCCTTCTTCTACCCTTCCAAGGTGGTAAGAATTGCACCAGAACTGCTTATGGGTCTTTTCACATAGGCCTGATTCTGATGAGGCTGAAGGATTTTCCCTTATCTGGCCCTTACAAATGCCTGCTGATGTAGCTTTGATTCACTTTGTAAAGAGGAGGGACATGACAAACAGTATACTTTTCCTCCTAAGTGCTAAACTCAAAATCTCCTTTCTAAGGGTAATTATTTGTAATTATGCAGTGAGAAAATTAAAAGGGCCAAAGCTCAACTAGAGCTTAATGTGGCTACTGCTGTAAAAGGGAACAAAAAATGCTTCTATAAAACCATCAGCAACAAAAGGAGGGCTAAGGAGAATCTTCACCCTCTGGTGGATGCATGGAGGAACGTAGTGACAGAGGATGAGGGAAAGGCTGAAGTGCTAATAGCACTTTGCCTCAGTCTTTAATAGTGAGACCATTTGTGCTCCAGGTACCCATCCCCTGAGCCAGAAGACAGGGACGGGAAACAGAATGAAGCCCCAGTAATGCAAGGGAAAACAGTTGGTGACCTGCTAGATCATTTAGACATACACAAGTATATGGGCCAGATGGGGTACACCCAAGGGTGCTGAGGGACCTGGCAGAGGTGATCACCAAGGCACTTTGAACTATTTATCAGCAGTCCTGGCTAACCGGGGAGATCCCAGTTGACTGGAAGTTGGTGAACGTGATGCTCATCTACAGGAAGGGCCAGAAGGAGGATCCCGAGAATTACAGGCCTGTCAGTCTGACCTCGGTGCCAGGGAAGGTCATGGAGCAAATCATCCTGAGTGCCATCTTGCAGCATATACAAGACAACCAGGTGATCAGCCCCAGTCAGCATGGGTTTATGAAAGGCAGGTCCTGCTTGACCAACCCGATCTCCTTCTATGACAAGGTGACCTGCTTAGTGGATGAGGGGAAGGCTATGGATGTTGTGTACTTAGACTTCAGTAAAGCCTTTGACACCATTTTCCACAGCATTGTCCTGGAGAAACTGGCAGCTCATGGCCTGGACAGGCAAACTCTTTGCTGGGTAAAGAACCAGCTGGATGGTCAGACCCAAGGAGTTATGGTGAATGGAGTCAAATCCAGTTGGTGTCTGGTCACGAGTGGTGTTCCACAGGGCTCGGTTTTGGGGCCCGTTCTGTTTAATCTCTTTACCAAAGATCTCGATGAGGGGATTGAGTGCACCCTTAGTGAGTTTGTAGCTGACACCAAATTGGGTGGGAGTGTTGATCTGCTGGAGAGTAGGAAGGCCATACAGAGGGATCTGGACCAGCTAGATCACTGGGCTGAGGCCAATTGTATGAGCTGTAACAGGGCCAACTGCCGGGTCCTGCACTTGGGTCACAACAACCCCAGGCAACACTACAGGCTTGGGGAAGAGTGGCTGGAAAGCTGCCTGACAGAAAAGGATCTGGAGGTGTTGGTTGACAGACGGTTGAATATGAGCCAGTAGTGTGCCCAGGTGGCCAAAAAGGCCAACAGCATCCTGGCTTGTATCAGGGAATAGTGTGGCCAGCAGGACTAGAGAAGTGGTTGTGCCATCGTACTCAGTGCTGGTGAAGCTGCACCTTGAATCTTGTGTTCAGTTTTGGGCCGCTCACAACAAGAAAGACACTGAGGTGCTGAGGAGAGTTCAGAGAAGGGCAATAAAGCTGGTGAGGGGCCTGGAGCACAAGTCTGATGAGGAGCGGCTGAGGGAACTGGGGCTATTTAGCCTGGAGAAAAGGAGGCTGAGGGGAGACCTTTTCACTGTCTACAACTACCTGAAAGGAGGTTGTAGCATCATGGAGGGTGTTGGTCTCTTCTCCCAAGTAACAAGTGATAGAACAAGAGGAAATGGCCTCAAGTTGCACCACGGCGGGGGTTAGATTGGATATTAGGAAAAACTTGTTCACAGAAAGGGTTGTGAAGCCTTGGAACAGGCTGCCCAGGGAAGTGGTGGAGTCACCATCCCTGGAGGTGTTTAAAAGACATGTAAATGAGATTCACAGGGATATGGTTTAGTGGCAGGTTAACAGTTGAACTCTATGATCTTGAGGGTCTCTTCCAACTAAAATGATTCGATGATTCTAATTTCTGAACATCCATACAAACAGAATGGCTATAGCTATAGCCGGATAACTGGGGTCCCTGGTCAGAGCTGCTCTCCAGCTCTTCCAGGAAAACTTGGATCTCATTTGGCTGAGTGATTCTTCCTTGGTACCACCTGCTGCTCATATGCACTGGGCATCCTTCCTGGGGCTTCCAGCTAGCATCGTGTAAGTACACACTGGAAAGGCTGCATAATTCATGAGGTCATAACTAACTTCATGAGGAATGTCCTGAAAGGACTCCTAAAATCAAAGAAAGATCTTACTTTGTCTTTTGGGTCTGGTAAAATACAAGCTTTGTTGCAGTCGTCTCTACCATGAGACTTCAGCAGTTAAGACAGTCACCTTTTCCTTCAGCTGGACATCTGCTATGGCTTCCAGAGGAAAATTTGAAATCAAAAGTTAAAGGGATGAGCATTATGCCTATATCCCAAATTTTGCCTTTTTGGTTTGCCAAAGTATGTATAAGATAGCCTTTAACTCCATCATACATTTTTGTAGTTTTTTCCTACATCTCTTCTGCTTATCCTTATTTTCTGTAGCATTAGGTTTGCTTAGAAATACATGTATTACTTATGCACTGTTCTTTATGTGTCAAACAGAATTTGTAAGTCATTTATGTGAGCAGTACACAGTAAACCGTTTTCACACAGTGTACTAAATATTAAATATACAGCATAACATGCTAATAAAATGTTGCTAACATAAGTAGGCCACCTAAATTAGAGCCTAAGCCAGCTCTCTGATTAACTGTCTCATCTCCTGAATTGCACCTTTGGAAGGCTTTAGTAGGGAAAAAAAAAAAAGTGTAGTACATAAATATTGACAAAATTGTTAAGATCTAAAACCAGGAAAAAAACCCAAATGATGTTGGACCATTATAGCAATTAAGAGTAAATTAATAAATGTTATCAGATATCACATTTGCAAGCATTTGTAGCAATGATGAGGGAATAGTAGAATGTGAATACCTTGTTAAATATTATCATAATGCTCTTGTGAAGACTTCTGCTTGTATGTGAAACTTTAGAGTAGATTTTTAGTGCTGCGTCTCATATGTGCAGCTTCAGCACATATGCATATGTCTTTATTAATCCAGGGCTTCAAAAGCAACATTACAGAATCATTTCCAAAGAAAAGCTAGTTAAGAAAAGTTCAGATTCATAACCACATTTCTTCTGTGATGATAATATAGCTTTTTTTCTGGATGGTAATGACTGTATGATGGCCTGAGGTTGCTGAGGAGGAAACAGCATTGTTTTACCCTACTGAATGCTGGAGACTTCAAAGGGTATGTGCTAACTTCAGCAGGTATAGAAATGTTGCTGGTTTATCCAGCAAGGAGCTTGGAACTTCCCTCATTTTCAGTATATCACCGGGAAAGTCTGTGACATATCAGCACTGGGTTTGGCCGGACAGTGTGTCAGAAGGAGGGAGAACGTAGAGATGGACTCAGCTGGAGTTCAGGCCTAGAACAGCACCCTGTCGGATTGTCAGGGACTGGTGGCATTGACCTTTTTTATTTCATATGCGGCACTGACAAGATTTACTTCAGATGGGTAGCTTAATTCAATTTAAAAAGTGGGATTGTACCTGGGACTATTTTATCCTTTATTGTAGAATTTGTGTCTAGTTCTCCCTCTGAATCTAGCATGTTCCTAGCAGATGTACAGAAACAGGAGAGGGTACATATGCCTCAGAAGAATCTCATTTTAGTTCAATTGCAAGTCAGAAACAGCCAGCTCATTCACTAGCAATCATGTGAATATGGGATCTTTATACTAAACTTTTATTTCTGTATTTAAAATTCCACCAGGGTTCAGTGAGCAAAAGGTATTTTGGGGTTAATAAGAAATGCATATTCTTCAAAACAACCCCACCTCCAAAAACAAAGTCCACAGCATTATAAAATGTCTGTTTTGTGTCCTAAAATAAAACATGTATTTCATGCTCTAAAAGTCTGAGGTTTGTACCTGAAAAAGATTAAGTAAATAATTCAGAGTTTGTTGTGTTTACCTGTTAATAATTAAGCAGGTTAGTCTGTGTACTTTTTATAGACATTGAGATTTATTTATTTATTTTTATTTACTGGGCTCATGTTCTGATTTTTAAATTTGAAGACGTTTCTGCCAAAGAAGAGATCACGAGAGAAAAATGCATCAAGGAGTTAAGTGTTGCACAGGAAGCAAAATCTGTAGGGATGCATAGTCTCTGGAGAGAATGGAGAACTGTCATCTCTTGCTTCCCTTCTGCATTCTTCCAGACTAGTCTCTAGTGCTTTGAGGGAATTAAATTTTAAAGGTGATAATGATTTTTCAGACAAAAGCAGCACCTTTGATTCCTACTTTGTGATGCCAGTGACCAGGGATAGAGGAGTCTGTCTTTATTACAAGGTGACATTTGGTTCATCTCAGTCAAAGGAAAGTTTCAGCCTTGTTCTTTTTCAGAAATAGAACAGAAATTTGAAGGAAAAAATCAAGTAACAAGACACATCCTGTATCTGTTTTCTTGTCATGTGAGCGAGTTACAGTCTAGTGAAAGGTTGAAAGCTGACAGCTGTAAAGTCTAAAATCTTTGTCGTTTGAGGAGGTGCAGAGAGGCCAACAGCAGCATGAGCTGCTCTCCCAGGCACCTTTAGATCTGTCTGTTGTGGGATTGCACCCTGCGGCCACTGAGGGTTTAGTCCAAGTGGGTCAGTCAGGGCATCTTTGCTTTTGGCGGTAATGAACAGGCCAATAGGTTCCCCTTGAATCTCAGTATCTGTCACTTGAGCAAAGAATGTGATGAGTAGCAAAATAATTCAGTGGTTTTGATCCAGTAATTGTTAGTTGCTGTTTACATAGTGTAGACCTGCGTATAGACTGAAACAGAGAATGGGAAGAGATTTGTGTTTAGGTTTGTTTTTTTACCACCTCCCTTGCCAGGCAGTGATCCACCCCACTGCTAATCACATTCCCTTCCTGCCTTAAGCAAAGTTGTTGCCCAATTTTTTTGAATGTTTGAACTGTTCCTTAGGTCTTGGCAGAGTGAGATACCATTTGATATTTTCACTCACCTTTTCCAGAGGGGAGAGAAAGCACAGGATAGTGAGAAAAGTCAGTTGAAATGTTTGGCATTAAAAGACAAAAGCTGCTGAAATGTTGAGAGTGATCTTTGGACTGTATATTAAAAATCAAAGATTTAAAAAGACTGTTTATGTGAGAATTAATAGCCTGATTTTGTTGACAGTTGAAGTCTTCATCTGTTACCATGGCATGTTTTAATTCACTGTCTGCATTGGTGTTTCCTGCTGAAGAAATACATGGGCTAGTTGCTAGTACCTCTAATATTAAAAATGCCATTTGCTTCTCATGTTCCCGAGGATGATTTCTGTTTATGTGAAGTTATGGTACATAAAGTTAAAAGGAGGTTAACCTGGTAGATAGTGTTACAGATGTTCCCATTTCTCCATCTTGTGACTGTTGCCATCAAAGGTCATTGTATCCTGGGCCTAGACAGTTAATCTAAGTCTTCCATGGAAATAAATATGGGCAGATAGTCCTTTTCAGATACAATTTAGAAGCACACAGGAAACTTACATTATTTTCTGAAAGACTTTTTCATGTGTTAAGAATGGTACTGTAACACTGCTGTTTCATTAAATTTTTTCCATACATGTGCAAAGCTTTGTTTCCTGCAAAAAAGCCAATTCATATACAGTTCATTAGCTTGTACTTGCAGGTCACGTCAGTGGTCTGCTTTGGGTGGTTGTTTTCAAAAATTCTCCAAAATCTTCCTTTATCATGGAGTTTCTTTTCTAATTTCTTGCCTTGTTTTTCTGCCAGTGGCTGTGGCAACTGGAAGAAAAATGTTCCTCATATCACAGAATCACAGAATGGTTGGGGTTGGAAGGGACCATTTAGTTCAATGATAGTAATTTGATTTATTCCTTCCCCTTGACCCCCACCCCTGACAGACAGGCTTGACTCATGAAACGAGTTAAAGAGATCTCTCCTCTAGTCCTCAGTGGACCAAAGTCCATATGACAAAAAACTTTACTATGATCAGTAGAAACTGGTCTGTGGTTGTAAGTCCAATGAAAGAGGTTGAACCAGCCGCAAAACCTGATCACTCAACATGGTTCCTCAGTTCAAGGCTGAGGGGCAATGATGAGCCTATTTGAGTCAATCTGTTCTGATGCTGAAAGTACTGTCCTGGAAATGAGAGGATTTCAAGCTTTAAGCCTGTCAGATTAGACTTTTCCATAAGCATTAAATTCATACACAAGTCTTTTTTTTTTTTTTTTTTTTAAAAAAAAAAAGAACATTGCTGTGCTGCATTGTCCATTTTGCTAAGGACATACTTTACCCAATGTTCGTGCCAGGTTGACTGAATCTCAAAAGAGACCAAGAGATTTACTGGTAGTCTCACAGTGAATCATTGTCTGAAGCCCTTTTGGCTCCTATATTCTTAGCATTAATCAACAGTGATTCCTTTCATCCACTTGCTACCAGAGTTTAGTTTGTATGTATGATGACTGTGTTTGGAAGGAGTTGAACTGGAGTGATGGTAATATAATTTATCTTTTTGAATTTTGTTCTTTAAATATAGAGTCTTAAAAAGAGAAGATTCTCACAGTTATCGTTCTATAATATTTTCTCGCCCTGCTGTGAAAGCTCCATAACCTTAAGAGAAAATGTAAATAAAATTGACACATACTTTAGGTGTTCTTGAATGGAATGTATTTATCTCTGTTTCACTTAATCTGATGATAATTCACTGAATAGCATTTTTTTCATTAGTCTCAAATGTCAAAAGGCCATGCAGCTTGCAAGGCATTAACATAAGGAAATGAACAAGTAGTATAGTTCTTTCTTGTTTGCATTTGAACAGCAGTACAGTATCCTGTTGTTACTGTACAAGTAACTGGCATAACAGAAGAGGCATTTTTAATTTAGGCCTGTTTAAGTTATCCATGTCTATATGTTTTATTTTTGTGGTAGATCTTGTTCTGGTTAGATGTTTCAAAGAGCAGAGCTAATAAGTGCACCTAATTTACTTCATCCTTGAAAGCACATTTTTCTAGGAAATTATCACAATCTACCTCAAGCCTCTCTGAGGATTGTGATAGATTTTGTGACTTTGAGGTCAGTAAGCCTATTGTGAGTCTGTGCTGTAAAGTACTGACCTTTGTTTAGTATGTTTGGTTTACTTTCAAGTGGACCAAAAGCAGTTTCCTGAGTCATGCACGTAGTTTTTCACTTCGTTGATGTCATATGGATTCATCAGATTTAGAGGGTATTACTTGGTATGATATAATTTGAATCACCAATAAGATGTTGATCCAAGTGAAACCATTAAATGTAAACATGTAACTTGGAATTGTAAACAAAATGAATGGCCTGTAACTTTAGATATGGTATGTTCTAGTAGCTGTCTTGGTCCGACAAATGACCATCTCCAGTGTAAGGCTTGATTAATTTAAATAATATATAAAAATAGTTTTAAAAACTATGTGGCAGAAATGTTGCCACTAATTAAACTCAGGCATTCAAATGTTTACAAAGGGTTGATTGATGGTGGTGAAAATAAAGAAAACTAACTTTAACAGTTATACAGACTCTTGTATACCACTTTCTTGTTAGAACCACAACTGCCAAAAGTATAGCTGTCTGTGTCATGGGCAGTTGTAAAAAATTTCAGGTGCCAGTAGGCCAGAGAAGAAAACTGAGACTTTTGACTTGGATTATAAGTGTTGCATGGCTTGAGGAGATAATGTCTAAGCACAGCCATGGGTCTGACTGATCAGTGGGTTTAAAATAGAAAATATTCTCTTTCACCTCGTGAACAATTTTTCCCATGCTTTTCCCCTACTTTTCATCTCTTCCAGGTTCCCCAGTGCCACCCTCTCTTACTGGCCTCAGCAGAGCCATCTCTCACTACAGCATGTTGTGTGCCAGCAAGTACAGAGTGGTTCAGTTGTTAGATGAGTTAGACATTAGGCAAACAGCACAGTTTCATACCTAGTAGTATCACTTAAATCAAACATATCGCCATGCAATACATCTAGCAGCATTTAAAGGTCAAAATCCTATCCTCATTACTCAATATTTTAGGCCTTCTGTTTTGCTTTACTTGTTGTCTGTGCAGAACTGACAGACTATTCCAGACCATGGTTGTGTAATGTTGGAATGTACTAACAGCTGCCGTCCAGCATGTCTATCCAGGCAACTGCAGACTTTATGAAAGCTGAAGCGTGTGCTATACAGCCTTAGCTCAAGCAAAAACATCCTTCTTCCCTGGAAACAGTGGAAGCTGCCATCGAACAGACTATGCTGCATATGCTTAGGACTGACCCATGTAGGTTGGGGGCTTGCTGTAAGGAAATTTCTGCAAATGCTGAAGCTGGGGCATCGTTTGATTGTGATGATCAAAGTTAGAAAGCACCCAGAAAACAGGAGGAAGGCTGCAGACCTGAAAATGAATTGGGAGCCTGTCTCTGAGAAAGCAACAGAAGCATCTCTATAGTAGCCAGGAACTGGTGGGAAGTCAGGCTTGGGAACACTGAGCCTGAAAACCTGCTGGTGTTTCATCTTCTTTACTTGAGAAAGCAACATCTTGTTTCCTTTCTTTCTAGATAAGTAAGGGTGCTCCAAAGAGCCGTCCTTTTCTGTTAAGTAATCTATTCTGACCTGTGGTCTCAGTGATTAAAATGTCTTTGTGGCTAGCTTTCAACACCAATGAAGGATTCAAGAATAGCAGTAGGCCTCGTTAGCCCAGTCTTGCTGTATCCAAGCTGGTATTAGATTTGAACACAGGTTCTTAGGCAGAAAGTCAGCGTTTGAGGGGAATGAACGGATCTCACTGCTCCTCTGAGGAAACACGAAGCCTGGCTGGTGTGGATTTGGGCACTGTAATCTAAGTGAACCTCTCAAATTGGGAACTGGAAGTTATGCCAGTCAGGCCCCTAAATTGTATTCTGAATTGGTGGAAGGAGAGTGCCCAAGTTTTGTTTTCAGACTTCAAAATACTCTTCCCTCAGCTGTTCAGCAGCCGGTTCTGAACATTTTGGTAATTGGTGGTGTATGGTACCGAGTCTGTTTTTTGTTCTTTTTTCAAAATACAGCTTATAAAGGGGTTTTCTGACCATATTAGTCATGAAAGTCATTTATAGTTGAAAGATAAGAAGACTTTATACACAGTTTTTTATTAAAAAAAAAAAGAACCTCTTCAAACTCTTGACCCATTAGAGTACTTACTTGTAACTTTTTCCACAAATGCATTTGAATGGCAAACGTGAGTGGCAAAACTCTGGTTGTGACACCCATTTGTTTCTATCTCAAACAGGAATGTTTTCTCTTTTAAGCATGGAGTCTTAAAAATCACTCCCTATTATTTTGGTATTCAATTGTGTAACTTTTCTCTCTGAAGGATGTGTGTAACATGACATTTTGGATACTGGTACATTTAGCTTTTGTTCATCACCTGTGCATGAAATGTGAATGTGTAGGACTTTGTTTTGTCTTCCTTCAGATAACTATATGTTTATATATGTTCACTATTCCACCCACTTCCCCCACTGAATGACTTATGAAAACTCAAAGTGTTGTGTGTGGAGATGTCTAAACATAAGCATTTTTTTTCTTTACAGCAGCATAAGAAAGAAGTGTTGAGAGCTGCTCTTAACCCTTTTGGAGTCCGAAGTCAAAAGGTAAAACCAAATGCCAGTTTTTGGGTTTCTGAGGGGTTGATACCGTAATCATCTCTAAATGCTACTTCCTTATCACATTTGAATTGAGATTTCCCCCAGGAGAAAAGCAGGAATACGGTAAGAAGACTCAGAATATTATTAGACCTCTTTAAGAGCACCAGCCTATCTGGGCATAAATTCTACAGGTAAGTCACAACTGGTAAACTGCAATTATCTATTTTACTTAATATGAAAACATTGGCGTTAAGAGTCAGTGGGACTTTCAGTAGGGTTTAATATTGCTAAGGATTTAATGATTTTTGTCTCACTATAACTTGATAGTTTTTATGATATATAAAGTTTTTTCAAATTACAGTAAGACAAATCCTGTAGCTCTTTTCTTAGGCAAGAGTCCCTCAATGGGAGTTTTGCCTGAGTGAGAACTGAATGAGGTCTAAATAATTAGCAATTAAAATATTCAGTTACTGTGCTACTGTATATAACAAAGCACTGGAGGTATTAAAAATTGCTAATCTCCTCCTTATTAAAATGTTAACTGCTGAACATAATACAGTTTTGCATTTTCTATCATTCATTTTTGCAGTTCATTAGTAGAGGCGAAATGTTTGTGACAAATAGTCATTTGAACTTTTAAGGGATTGACTTTGTTTTCCTGGCATTTTAGTTAATATTTCTGACTGAGTTAATTTCCAGGCGGAAGTGTTTGTGGAAGCTATGGATTTTAGTCAAAAACTAGGTAATGTAAAGAGAGTAACTTCTGATATAGCATTCATGAGTATTGACAGAAGAAACCAGATGGTAAGCTACTCATCAGGAGACAGAGCTGGGCAATTTACGTATCTGATTTGTGTGCTTTTTGATCAGCAGCTTCTTGAAACAAACTCCAGTAACAGGTTAAGAATTGCCCATAGAGTTTACTGGGCAAATAATTTCCAGTAAGACACAAACATGTGAACAGTTCAGCAAGAGGTTAAGAAGCAAAGTTGGTGAAATTGTTTAGTTGTGCACCCAGCTTTGTTAATTAGCACGTAGAGCTGTTTATTACTACCCTAGTTCATATAAGGGCCACACTGTGCTCACATCCTGCTTCACTGCACAAAAGAATAGGGAGGAATAAGGTGCATCTCCTGTCTCCTTTGTCATGTAGCAGCAGGATGTGTGGAAAGGGAGAATGGGATTTGATGAGTGAGAACAGAGTGGTAAGTGAAGGTGATAACTGGTAGAGGAAGAAGGTGAATTACTGGAAGGATTTGGTGACAGGTGAATTTCTGAAGGGAAGGCTACTCCCTCAATACCTTTTCTCCCATAGCCACTCCCTGGAGTAAATTTTGTCACTTATTATGCCTAAAGGTTTTTTTCCTAATCTTTCTGAAGAGCCCTTCTAGACCTCGGCATTTAATTGTGCCATATAATGCTGTTGGCAGTTCAGGCCATGATTCTGCAAGGATTTACGCATGTATTTCACTTCCAGCATTATGGGTAATCCAGTTGAAATAGATGAGATTAATTGCAGGACATAAAGTTAAGCATGTATATTATTCTTTGTAGTAAAAGAGGTGTATTTCAGTTTATTTATTTATTTTCAATGTGGGAAATTATTTTTAAAAATACACAAATACAAGGGATTTTCCACCAATTTTGTGGCAACTAAAGACAAGGTAGGTGGTAATGAAATAAGCTTTTCTGCTTGTTCCCCAAATCCACAATTTCATCAGGTTCTCAGCTGTAAAGTGTGAAAAAGAATAGGCTGCTATCATTTTCCTTTTTACATACATAGTTAAACCTCCAGCTAGAATGAGATGATCATATAATTTATTATAGAGGAGTGAACAGGACAGAAATCAAACAGGAAGGCATGTGTGCTTGTGTGGACTCTTGTTTATAATTTCATCAGATTGGTGCACACCTCAGACATTTTATTTAGTGATAAGATATGCAAATTGTTCTGGAGCCAGCAGCAATACTTTCACCTGAATGTCAAAACTGACATAGATTTTTAAATCAAACCTCAACAACAACTTGTATTTTAAATCAACTATTCGTAAGATACAACCAGCAACTACAGACAAGTAATTGCAGAATTGTTTTCCTGCTTTCCTTCATACTATTTTCCTTCCTTTCTCATTTACCTCCATGGAAGAACAGGGTTGCAGGCTTACCTGTAAATACTGGGTGTAACTATGGGCAACAGTGCAGAGGAGCTATAAATCTATATGGAAGTATGCACAAAGCACAAGAATGCAAATTGAAAGTTGAGGGACTTATGAAATAAGATTTACCAGAGAAGATATCTTCTGGTTTTCCAGATGCATACATCACACCTACCATATCTGTGGAGGAATGGGTAGGGCAAACTCTTCAACTGTTTTTTCTCTCTTTTGTTTTATTTCTATTATGTTTGTGCCCTTAAATCAGAATGTGGTAGTAGAAGCCTGTGGATACAATGGAAAGTTTGGACAATAGCTTTTTTATTGCAATTGAGAATTGAAGTTCCTCAAGGCTGTGGAAGTTTAGCTTCTCGGGTTTTGGTTTTGAGTGTTCATACAGCTATGGGAGAAAGGGTGTCTCTGAAAATACAGCTTGGAATTTAAATGTTAGATGTGTTTATTTTTGGAATCCTTGCTCAAGTCAGTGCCCGCTGCCTATAAAGTGATAATCTTGTCTATTTTCCCCAGATTCAGTTCCTTCTCTTCCTTCTGTGAATGTCTGCATATAAGTATGTCCAAACATTTCCATCTGAGGTTTTCCTGGGGCTTTTTGGGGCTTGTTTTCTCCTTCTTTTTCTTTTTAGTGTGTGTACCTATTAATTAGAAAGATATCTGGGCTCAAAACATTTAACAAAGGGTAACAACTGAGTATTCCTGTATCTGTGCATGAGTATATGTATGTGTGTGTGAGAGAGAGAGCTGTGATTAGAGAGATAATGAAAGATTGTTTGGTTTGATTTTTTTTAATGACATGCCTAGCTGCGTGTGTTTTTCTGGCTCTCTGTATTCCCTTCTACTCACTTGGTCGTTGTGTTGTAATAAATCTTCCTGTATGACAGATTAAAATTTCTCGTCAATTTCTTTAGTTGGTAACAGCCTCTTGCAGGTGGGGTTTTTTGCTTTCCACATTTAAATAAGAGCAACATTTTTGTTTTCCTACAAAATGAGAAAAAGGATCTATATGTGTTTACAATTAGAAAGGTATGACCTGTTCATACAATAAAAGTCCCACAATACTTGCTCATGAAGCTGTGTCCCATAGCTTTCAGGGTCCCAAGAAGTACTCTTTGTGGAAAAGGACTTCCAAAATACTCAAGGCTTACTACTTGTGCAGATTTAGGCCACAGCAGAATATTTTGTTTACAACAGCTAATTCTAGGACCTACTTTGCTGTTGTGGATACTTAACTCCTACTTACTCAGAGACACTTCAAAATAATTAAAGCAAATGAATAATCCACACACGGAGCAAAGCCTTTCAGAGGGAAAGCGGGTTTATTGAAAGAAAGAATTCGCTTTTTTTGTTTTTTGCTAAATAGCTCTTTCAAGGTCTTCTTAAATAAGCAGCAAATGCTTTTGTTGGAAAATAAAAAAAATAAAACTGAATCTTTGATTGTCATTTCTGTCATGGCTGATGAAGTTAAATCATTGAAAGCTAGCAAAAATCAGATGTAATTTGTTTTTTTCAAGCTGAAGTCCAGGCAACAGTGTATTACCTCTCTGTAAAATGTTGAGGCAGCACAGAGAGAAGTAAAGGAGGTTTTGTGGTATGTTCACCTTTAATGCACTAGCCTTAAAAGAATTTGGAAGGTTTGAAAGAATTTCTGGTGTTTGCTGGGGACTGCAGGGTGAAAGCACCAAAGGACGAGGAACACCCATGATGACTTTGATTTTTCCCTCACTGGCTGTAGGGATACTCATGGCTTAGTCTTTCACCTAAATGGATGCACTTTGACCATCTGCTCCAGTACTAACACCATGGCTGTAGCGATCAATGTTGATCCTTGCCAGTTGCCATTAGAGTTGTTTGCTTGCTGCTTTATAGGCAATAATTGCCTATAGCTGATACCAATATTATTAATCTTACCGAAACTTATGCATACATATTTGATAGATGGCAATATTAGAATCTATCATATTCTTTCAACGTCAAGCTTAACACAAAATCTCTGCTGCTGCATTTCTTCCTCACGTGCGAACTCCATAAGGGGAGATTCAACTTCTTTCTTATGTTGACATTACATTCACTGTTTTTTCTGTGCTGAGTTTGATTCCAGGCATCTAGCAGCATTCCAGGAGGAGAGGTGACCAGCATCACAGCCTGCACTGCTGTTGCTCTACTTGTCATGAATAATAGCCCACTGGGCTAGTTAATCATTACACTAACTTTTCCCTATTCCTTCATAGCTGATTGCTGCCCAGGGGACTTGGGATACTGCAGTCTGGCTGCCAACACAAAGTTCAGTCTTGTGTTTGTGTGTGTATGCTTACCTGCATGCATATGCATTGTGTTGTTCAGCAGATATTCTACTATAGTAAAACTAACAGTGCAAGACCAGTCAGCCAATTTTTCTATATAAAAGGTAAAAGTGGGAAAGCTAATGTTTTACCCTCCCCTCCTTTACCATTTTTGAAAATGAATGTGAAAGTCTCTTTATTCAACACACCGGCACAACAAATTCACAACATTCAGTGCCTTAAGAGTGGAGTTTCAGGATGCTGAAATTTTCTTTCTTAAGGCAGGCGTTTGAATCATATGGCCAGTGATTCACGTTGATTTGCCAGTGGCCATGATCTGACACCTCCTCTATGAAAAAGACATCCCTCTCCACTGGGAGTGAAAAAGTATGGGCAAGGAATAGATGTCAGTGAAGTCTTTTGAGATTCAGAAGAAGGTATTTAACCTCTATGGGTTTTGCTCAGATATATGTAGCTGTACTGATTGCCAGGGTGAAAGCCAAGAAGCAACTTTCAGTCATTCTGATTTTTTTCTTCACCTGAAGTGCAGGTCATCTTGTAATAGCTGGAGGATGTGGCGCAGGTGACACCTGGCATTTTTGCCACATGGAACAAAATTTGGTATTAAATTCTTTCTTTGCCAGTGAGTTGGTTTACTTTCATTAGAAAGAGTAAATAGCAATTTTGCTTTCCAGATGTCAATATTCAGGTGGCCAGACAGATTAAAGAACTGATCTTTAATATCTCTGGTGTTTGTTTTGTGAAAGTTAATTTTCTTCAATGGATAGCTCAGGACACTGAATTTTTTTGCTCATCCTCCTGGTCAGATTTCTAATCCGTTGCCTTTTTAAAGCCAAATAGGCACTTGGCTTCTATGGTTTTCCATAGAAGTAGAATTAGGGTTAACAAGGAACTAATTGTAAAAAGGAAGGTTAAATCCTCCATCTGGTGGTACAAGATTTTAACTTCAAAACATTATTGTGTCCTGCAAAATTCAATAGATATATCTTTCCCTGAATAGTACTCTGAAATCCTTTTCCCTTTTTCTCTCTCCATCCCTCTCTCTTTCCCTCCCTTTATTTCTCTTTCTCTCTCTTTTTCTCTGTCTCAGTATCTCTGTCTTTCTCTCTCTGCCTGATCTTTCTATAGATGGATATATGTTTTCCTGTTAGAGCTGAATCAGGCATTTGTGTGGTGACTCCACTGAACACCTTCCATGTGCCTCGTTCATTTTGTAAACCTTCCAGTCAAAGCCACCCTTAAGTTATGCAAAAGCATGATTGGCAGAGTAGTGTTGCTGCACAACTCAGTGTTATCAGTAATGCAGGTCATTGAAAGACCAACCCTCTCTTCGTCCTGTACCAGAAAATGAAAGAGCAGACAACAAAATGAGAGAGAGCAAGATGTCAGCAGCAGTGTGAGCTGGATCATTTACATGGCAGCAGCACATTTTAGTGCCATGTGGATGAGGTAGACCATTCTGACTCTGATAAACAGCTTTGAGGCCATTTTAGCCATTCTCTTTGGTTGTTTCGAATCAAACCTGTATCATTCTTACTGATATTAACAGGACTTTGGGGATTATACAAGTCTCTTTGCCTTCAGAAGGCATATCTTCAGGATGGCAGAGAGAATTCATGAAGGTAGTCAGAGGCTCTTCTGAGAGACAAGCAGCTGAAAACTTGTATTTTTTTCCTGGCAATAAATCAATATTGAAGAAAACAATAAAGAAGCAAGAAACATTGCTACTCAGCCATTCATAGAGCATTTTAATTAAATAAGGAATTCTCCTTTAATTTTTTAAAACATCTGAATTGTCATTTGCAGAACTTTGGGAACTGTTTCCTTCCTTTGAATTACAATATCTTTACAATACCATTTATTGGCACATTTAAATGTTCTTTATGAGATGGGATTGCCCCAAGATCTCAGTATCCGGGTCTGAGAGTTCTCTTTTAAGTTACGTTCTAAGTTTGATTGGTGTGTGGCTAAAACATAATGTTCCAGTCCATCTGCTTGGCTAGGCTATAAACATGAAACAAGCCATTTCGGTATAAGCTTTAAGCCTCCTTGAGATTCTGGAGGCCACCAAACTCTATGTCTCTCAGGTAATCTTCACCAAGACTGGAGACTCTCATTGTTACTTCAGAGGTCATCAAGGGAGAGTGTCTTTCTCTTTGCTGGGACACTATACTGCAGTAGGGATTCACTCAATTTAGGGGTGATTGAACCTCCCTAGATCTTGGAGAAAGACTAATTTTTACTGAAGCAAACCCTGGACATTTGAGAAATAGCTTTCCTTTGGTTATTCTGCAATTAGTTTTAAAAATCTTTAGCCTGCTGAAGTTCCTTCATTATGATTAGTGAATCTGAGCAGAGAGATTTGTGGAGGCAACACTGGAATGGCAAAAACCTAGTTGTTACAAAGGCTGATGCAAGTAAGCCTTCCTCCCAGGCTTTTCAGAAAGGTGTGGAGGTTTTTTTTGAACCAGGTGTCTGGGGAGGGGAGCTGCACAGATTTTCATAGTAATGCCCACATCCCTCTTTCTCTCAGGGAGATCTGCTTCCCATAGTTTGGAGATCTGCCTGTGGATTTTTGAGGAGACAGTTACACGTGTATGTACACTGAACATCAGTGGCCTGCAGGTAATCCCATTGTCTCTTAACTCCAGGACTGTACTTTAGTAAAATAGGTTAATGTTCAGTTACCCAAGCTTTTTTATGGCAATAGCTGAAAGGCAGCAGCAGCTGGGAATAAACTTGAATATACCTTCTCTTGGTGTTGGCCAGATGTACCAAATGCTGTTTTCCTTCTCCAGTTAGATTTTCCATAATGTATCCTTGAAATGAGTTGTTTTAATTTTCCAGATCCTTAGAGTCATTCTGTAGTGTTTTAAGTCATTAAATTAAGCTAGCTGCTAGATCTTGTATTCAAGAAGTGACCCTTCCTACTTCTGCACCCTTATTGGATACAAAACCTCGCCAATTTTCCAGTAATGTGGTTGTTAGGGGTGGTTGGTACATCGTAGAAATAATATATATAAGCCTTAACAATGAGACTTGAGCTTAGATTTTGAAACCTGTACAGTCAAAACACGTTGATCTGGATACGGCTTCCAGAATTACAGAGTTTAACCTTTAAATAAAATCTTACTTTAGTACCTGTTACTTTGACAATCAAGTAATTGAGTGGTTTTTAAAAACAAAAAGCATGATCTAGCTGAAGGTTTTCCCTCTTTTTTGAACAATTTTCTAACCAGAGATTTTTGCTTGAAGTCTTGCCACTGGCAAAACAGGGAAGGAACGTGTGGACTCATGCAGCATGCTCACTAGGGCAAAAAAAAGAAAATGAAAAAAAAAAACAACAGCCCTAAGTTATGTCTGAGCAAACGTCACATTTTCCCGATATGAATGAAATGCAGAACTCACTTCTTACTGCTTTGGAAAATGAAATGAATTGACCTCTCCATTTACCAAACAATTTCTGTGTGTGTTCCACTTTCGTTTCTTATTAGAAATCAAACAGCTTTGTTTTTTAGCACTTCTGCAAACTTAGTCCCTCATGCACACACACAAAAACCCCTAAATCCATGCATCCCAGGGAATCAAAGATTTAGGAAGGTATATTTTTCATAGATGGTTATAAATATGTATTACAAATTTCCCATTGCATGAACTTCCTAAGGGGATAATACATGAAATCAGAAAGGAAAATGCTATGGCAAAAAGTAATGAAGTATATTCAAATTTAGATTTTCCTTTTAGGAAGATGCAGACTGAAGTAACAACATGGCACAGATCCTAAAAACAGAGCAGTTGAAGCAGAACTGGTTTTGGATCTGAGATTTTGCTTTTGACCTTTTACTAATAGAGAGTTAGAAGGCAACCTTGGAGTTGTCTTCACTTGACTCTAGAATCTTTTTAGTTGTAGAAGATACCTGCTCATGAAATATGAGTAAGACAAGGAGTCTTCATTCTTTTGTTTAACTTCAGGGTATTAATTGTTAGCACAGCTTTTGATGAACTGAAATAACACAGTAACTCCTACAGGAAAAATTCTTGAGGCTGATCCCTGCAAGCTTGGAACAAATGCCGTATTTTAATATATATATTTTTTAAAGAGGAGGGGCTTGGGGAATGTCTGTTATTTTTTTTTCTCGTTTCTCTAGTGCACTGCATACACTAAAATACCAGACGGTGAAACTTTCTCCTTACACAAAGCTGTCATTGTTTTAAGGCCATTCTGCTCTCTCTGAACTTGTGTTGAAACAGGTGCCTCACTTGCTTGGCGCTCCTGTAGCCGTTTTCCGGATTAAAGCACCACACGTACCCTGCACAGTGGCACTATTAACAGTGCGGAATGAGGCTGGGAGTGAAACTCATATAGGAGCTACACACCTAGGTGCAGTTAGTAAACAGAGGCAGTTACCCTCATTAAGCATAATTAAACCTAATATTGACTGTAAACTGTTACTTACCTTAAACTTCTTTGCAGACATTGTGGGGAAGGGATTAACCTAGCAGATAGGTACACTAATTACTACCTTCTTCACATAAAAGTTACCGTAAGGAAGGCCTATATTCATAAATAAAACATAGTAGGGGACAAGAGACTGAGAAATATGTAAATTCATTTGCAGAAAAAAAGACCAAATTAAAAAAAGAAAGTTGAGTGATGCTACTGGAAGCAAAATGGCACTCTAGCTAATTACCATGAAAAGTATGATAAATCATGGACGTGTATCCTTGACTTCTGACTGATAGAGCCTGCAGAGTGCAATCTCTCATGCGTAGCTGCATCTGACTGATTTAAACCCATACCACTATCGGGTTTGATGGGAAAGCACAAAAGTGTGTTATTTTATTTCCTTGGGTATTGTTGCTACCTCTTTCTCCTAGAAATGACTTGCAATTATTGTAAAAATACAGTCTGATTTCTTGTCTGCAGAATTGTTGTTTGATGCAATTGACAAACAAAGGCTCCAAAGATGGTCTAGTTATGGTTTAATAGCTGTACTTTCAAATGCAATTGATCTGGTATATTGAGACAATTATAGAAATATAATAAAATGTCAAGGGAGGGGTTGCTTTTGCTTTGGTATATTTATTCTCATGGGAGACATCTTATGTCCCACAGACACGATCAAAAGTCAGAAACAGTTTTATTCATGGATTTCTATTTGTTTTCTGTAGAATTTTAAGTTAGGCACATAGCTGCTGTGTGCTTCAGCTTTTTGGTTTGTTTCCTCACAAATCTCATAGTTTTCTGCACTCTACAATCCCTGCAAGGGGCTGCAGACACTTAGGAGTTAAGCTGCTGAAGATGAGCGAGGTTTACAGGATGAGGCCATACTTCGTGTTATGGTGTCAGTGCTGTTACTGCTTAATACTGTAAACACTGTATGTTTGAATACATAGTAATGATATGATTGCTGTTTGTGGGGTATTTTCTGTTTTCCTTATATATCTGTCCAGAGTACTTTTTGGTTGAGCATTATCAGAATAAAAGTCTTTTCTGCTGAGCTAGCTCACGGCAGAATAATGAGAGGACAGACTTACCCTGAGCTTCCTGAGCAGGGCATTGCCTAAGCCACAGAAATAGAAGCTTGACTACCCTAGTTAACACTCAAGGCGGAAATTTACCAGCACAGTGGTATTCTTATTATGTGGATACTTTAACATAAGATTATTATTGGCTTCTAGTGAGTATTATCCTTTAACTTTGTATGAACGTCCATCGCTGAGCACAGCAGAGAAGAAATCTAATATTTGTAAGGCTCATAGTATAGCATTTTGCTGAAAGAAGGAGTGGAAAAAGTGAGGTTGCTAGTTGAACATCTGCAGATACTACCTAGTGAGTACCTTTGCTTTGTTTGCTTCTTTTCTCTTTTTGGTTTCTGTTTTCTTCTAGAGAGATTTACCCCTGTCGTATTGGTGTGATGTACAGGTAGGAATGGGTAGTTGCCAGGTACAGGTGTTATGTTTCAAGAAATAATGCTAAGTAATTAACAGTGTTTTCCTGCTCTGGTAGCCCTTATTCTTTCTCTGCAGCTTTTTGTGTACCCAGCTGCAGTGTTTATAGATGTTGTCTTCATATCTTTTTCACAGTTTCCCTGAGTTTTGACAGCATAGGATTTTAAGAAATATATGAGAATTGTTTCAGAGCTGCAAATCACTTTCAAGATTTACATGGCCAAACTCTGCAGTGACATACACACCATAACAGATTGTTAGCAAAACAAAGAGATGTCCTCTGAGCAACATTCCAAAATTATCACTAGCTAGCAAAATCACAGGTTAAAGAAGGAACTATTTGCTGGAGTAAATACACATTTAGAGGCAAGGTTGTTCCAGCATAGAGAATATCTGCATCCCTTCTCTTGTTTAGGACTACAGAACTGCAGCAAGGAGCTTTCACCTGGGATTCACTTTTAAGGAGCTGTTTGTTCTGTCTGCTTCTTCAGGGAGATTTAGAACAACTCTGTTACAGGCTTGTTGCTTTTTTTCCTGGTTCCCTTTCACATCTTTCCAAAGGGAAGGAGGGGTCAATAGAGAGGAAATGGAGCAGCAGACTTGAGACATGGAAGTTGAGGCTGCATAGCCTGTAGATTTCTGTTTATTATGAAGGTGCCTAGCCAGATTTCCCCAGAGCTGTCAGCTAGATGTCATGGGAAGTCTTAAGTCATGTTGCATCTGTAACAATGGACAGTCTAAATCCCGGGCATGCATTTCAGTGTTTGGCCTGTTAGTACCAGTTGCATGCTTCTCCTAATAAGAAATTGAAATTGGGTATATCAGCTTCCTAGGGAAACACTGAAAACAAGTATTTTTCATAAATAATAAATATTAGGAAATCTCTGTTACATAAGGAATGGGAATATAAATGCCAACCATTATTTTTGGGAAGAAAGAAATTATTCTGCTTTACATGTTATCACCCTAAAAATAAAATGGATTAATTTCCATCTTCCACCCATCCGGCTGCTGCCCACTGGATGCTTTATGTCCACCAGACACAATAATAAGTGATCTCTTTGATGTCTTGTCAAACTCATTCCCTTCAGTTCTTCTAAGAGTGCATCTGAGATTCTAGCAAAACAATTATCTAAGTAATAATACACTTGAATCCCAGTCATCTCTGCAAAGCATAGGCCAAATCCTATGAATCCAAACTGAGGCAAAATTTCCACTGAAGTCAAAATTAGAAGCTTTGTCACTTGCAGGATTTCTGTCAGGCAGAAATTCCCTACTTACTTTCTTCCTCTGTAGTAAGGATGACTAAACACATTTATGGATTTTTATAATATCTGGACACAGAGAATCTTTTTCTTTTTTTTTTTTTTAAGTAAGGCGGATATTTTTATGAGCTTTTTTTTTTTTTTTTGGTGAAGGGAGTATCTCATTTAAGCAGTAATATTTCTTAAATAATAGTTAAATGAAGTATTTGAAGATGAAATTTTCATTTTCATCAGTATCAGAACAGCTGGATCCTAAGACTGACTTAAGACAAAATAACTGAATGTGGACATATTTCTGCCAAGTATAATATTTGAAAATGGGAGGCCAAGCTTTTAAAGATGGATGATACTCTTCATGTTAGTTTGAGACATATTCTTAATCAACTGGTTTAATTTTATTTGAGTTAGGTAGAATGTGCCTGTTTAAAACTCTATTACATTTCTGCTGGGTGTGTAATATGTTTAAAACATTTTTGCGGTGTGGATCTTATCTGCCACATTCGGATACATTCAGCTCTGACAGAAACTCCGTAATTCTTTTCCTTATGTGAAGTTATTCCTCATGCAACACTCTCTAGAATGACAGTAGTAGAGTTTCCATCATTTTCCTCTATTTATAATATCAGAACATAATAGCAAATGTGTGAGGCCGTGAAGAAATCTCATCATGGTGGGATTTTTTGAAAAGAATTTGGGGTCACTTCACCAGCATCCTGGCATCTTCCTGATATGTAAACAGACAGCATCAAGGAAATTTGGCTTTAACATGACTCCTTACTTCTTGGTTGTAAATTTTGCTCACCAGTGGGTCAATTCAACAGTCTTCTGATCTAAATTCCTTGCTGAGCTGGGGCCTGAGAGAGAGAGGGCCTGTTGTTGCTTTTTCCATTACTAGCAAGGGAAAAAAATGTTTCCTTCTCATTGGCAAACTGTTTTGCTGAGAGCTACAGGGGAAGTCAAGAGATGAATACAGGTGGAGGAAGAGTGTGGGAAAAAGTTGGAGACTGCCATGTGGTATGAATGAAGAGAGGCACAAAAACTCCCTCAAAACAGAACAGCTTTTCCTGGTTAATATAAGTAGATTTAGTTACTTATCTTTTGTCATGTTAAATACTACTATATATTGAGCACAGAAACTTGCAGTCAATCCTGTAAATGCTTTAAGAAATCAATATGTGTCCAGTGCTTCTCCTGTTTCCTATTCATCCCCTTACATTTTCCTGTTTACTCCTACCATTCCCCCATATGTTATCTTCTCTAATGCTTCCTTCTCTGTTTTCATTCCTTTTTTTGTTTCCTGTTTCTTGGTAGCTCTGCTCTTTTGTGGCTAAAGCCCTGAATTTCATGGTCTGTCCTTACACAAGCAAAACACCTGTTGAAGTCAGTCAAACCTGGGTTTATCTTACCGTGTTTTGGCCTTTGGTTGTTATCAGGTACTTACATTATATCCATAGCAAACTATCTGCATTTTGGGACATATGCTTCAGCCAACCTAAGGCCATTTATTTTACATTTACTTGTAGAATGAGTCTGCTTACTTCCAATCCCCCATTTGGAAGCTTGTTAGGAATGCGCATGCTGCTATAACATGCAAATTCTAATGAGTAGGTGGGGAATAACTATTTTTCTTGTCTGATAGGTTAGTACTTTTATTTTACCCATTTAAAGACAAGAATGGGAATCTGCTTGTTTAATGTTCAGTAAGATCTCAGTGTTGAGTGTCCAGGGGGTATGAAGTGCCTAAAACAAAATAACTTAGGAGGTGAGGAGATAATTATATATGAAAGGAAGTACTGGGAAGGGCAGGGAATGCAAATGAAGGCAGGCCAAAATAGATTCAGTACCACAGAATAACTCCCCATTTACCCCTCCCACAAACACACAGACAATAACCCTCAATAACCTACTTGAGTTAATGAACATTTTGCTGCATCTAAAATGTTGATGCAAGTGATCATTAGTTTTACAGGATGTCTGCGTATCTGAGCCCACCCTTGTTCTTTGGAGTCCCAACCTCCACTTTTTTGTGTAGGGTAGAAAGTAGGAAATGTTATTCCACTGGAGAAGAAGGGTTTGTTTTGGGTGTTAAGATTTTCCTGTTAAGGTTATTTCCTTCTGCAGTGAAATGGAACATATGGGCTTTTTACACGAAGAGTATAAACTATGAGTGTCAGGTCATTGTAAGATAGTCCAAATCAATGTGCAGTTATCCATAATGAGTCCTGTGCTCCATTTCTCCCTTTGCTGAACGAAAAAATGACCACCTTTGCTATTAGAAGATCATAAACTGGCGAATGTCTGTGTCTGAGGGAAGGTTCTCAGTGTGCTGTCAGAAATCCAAAGACTCTATTCCAACTGGCTATTGAAATATAGCCAGTTAGCTCTACAGTGCAGGGTGGCCTATCAGAAAACACAGCCAAAACCAACAACAACAACAAAACCCTAAAACAACAACCCTCACAACAACAAAACCCAAGCAGGAAGCAAAAATATGAATACAGAAAGACTAAGCTAATGTTCTGAGTTCTGTGACCACTGTCCCTCTGGACCTTGGAAGGATGACTGCCTTCCATTTTCTGATTCCTCTGCATCCTGCATTGGAGAAAGATGGTACATAGTTATCACTGTAAAGCTCTTCCTAACAGTTAAGAATAAACGTACAGGTATATTTTGACTTGCAGCTAGAACCTGAAGGATTTTTCAGTTTGCATCCCTGATGTGCTGTTAGTCTGCAGCAGAATGCTCACAGATGAAGGTTGAACTTACCCTCTTTCCCTCAGCACCACTGCTGGTAGTGGGACTCAGCCTTCTCAGTTAAATGAATTTTTGTCTGCCCCAGTTTACCTATTCTGCATATCAGATCCATTGCATTTTCAATGCAATAGCTTGTTGTGCTTTAAGGAGGTAGCATAGTTACTACACGCCTTTGAGGTAACAAATTTAAAGTATATAGATCACATAGGAAAATGAGAAATGGTTTCTCCTGTGTTTGGAATGACTAGTAGCTTTACAGCCATCAAATTGAGCTTGGAATGCCAATTGACCCTTCCACTTTGTATATTAACTGGTGACTATAAATGAGAAGTCTTTCCACCCTTGCTATGAGGTTCTGAGGCATGGCTATGTAATAATTAATGCCACTGTATCATTTTTTAACTGCTACAGAAATATAATATCAGATGCTCAGATGGCATCAATTGGCTTAGCTCCACTGAAGGCAACAAAATGCGATGCCAACTTATACCAGCTGAGGATCTGGCCCACAGTTAAAAGGAAAAAAGGGACAGGCTGCCAATATGGCAGGGAACATATTGAGATTTATAGTAGTGACTTAATCAGTAAAAAGTTCTGTTTGAAGTGGTTGTCTCTCTGCACATTCACATTAGTCACTTGAGCTGAAGACATTTGAATCTCTAACACAACCTGCATGGGCACATTCCTGCTCCTTGACTCTGTTCCGCACACTGTGCTCTCACGTATCTGAAGGGCATCCCACCTCATCCCCCTTCTTCTAGTTGGCAATCTCTCCTTACAGGTCTACTACAGATTCAGGGCCATACATTTTTTTTTTTTTTTAACATAATTTTAATTTGGATGACCATATTTTTCCCTTTTGCTAATATTTCTGGTGTTGCTTTCTTAATTGTACCTAAAATAGGGGGAATTTCACACATTGCTCTTGTAACTCTTATCAGGAAGTCCTTTTTGCATGCAAGTATTATATTAATCTTGATAAGAATAAGAAAATCCTGTTTGCTGCCTTTCATTCAAATATGTACATATTTTTTTTTACTTGGAGATAAGGTGATTGTAGCTAACTTAATACTTGTAAATTTTTATCTATCTGCTATAAGTATGATTGAATAACTTGATGGATAGAAATTCTTTTCTCTGTATTACAGTTAGTGAATGAAATACTTATTGAAGATGAAATGGCTGTAGAATCTCCTCAGCTTGGCTCTTCTTCAGTAATATAACTATTGTAACATTTGGTATATAATGAGTGCTGTCTCTAAACTTGCGAGTCATCCCCAGTTCTGATACCTTGTTTTTGATTGATAATAATGTCCAGAGAAAATAATCTTCTGGGCTTCGCAGTTTCCACGCTTGGTCTCATCTGTAATGTTGATTGTTTGAGAAACTCTGTGATCTGTTCTTGTTAGGTGAAGTTGAAGAAACAGCTCTCTTCTGCACTAAAATACCTGCCTTAAGAAACAAAACTAACTGATTGATGACCTGGAATTTGACCTACAATATGTACGTCCAGGCACTTTTGGATTACACCTTACAAGCAGATATTTAAGCAGTATAAACTTGTAGAAGTATTTAAATATCTAAAGCCGGCAAAGTATGTTGAGTTTTAAACATGTAATGAATTTGCTCTTCTGTGCTCTTAAAGTACAGAAAAATAAACTAATCATTAAAACATCTCTAGATACAAAGCTCAGCTGCAGTTGTTAGGAAGTTTCAAAGGATGCTTTGAATGACACTTAGTCTCTTACCATGATGTATTTTCCTGCACTTCAAAGTAAGAGTGAGTCTTCTGTGGCATCTGTATCATGTAGGTGCGGAAAACAATGTCGAAGAGGGCAGGACACTATGTTCATTTCTTTTTCTTTTAGTTTCCTAATTATGGTATGTTTCAAAGAATGTAGTGCTACCTCAGCTGGAGGACTGTTGCCTGTCTTAGGAAAAAATACAGGACCCAGTCCATCTCTTCTCGAGGTCCATGAAAAGATTTGTGTTTCAACTAAGAGCTGGATGTTTAAACTTAAAGCATGTAGTATCTTCAAATCAAGTATGCTAGAGGTATGGTAACTGTAGCTGATTCACTTAAACAGTACATCTAAACACTTGAGAATGTTGTAAAGTACTTATAAGAAAGGTATGACTTGTATTAAAAAATTGCAACAAACGTTTAAAACAATAATTATTCCTATATTCTCAGTTCTTTTTAGAAATTCCAGTGCATTTTGCAAGTTTCCAAATGATAATATATTTTTTAAAGAACATTAGAGTGGTTTTACAAAGTATCATTATCACCATTTGATAGATGGATGAACTGAAACACAGAACAGTTAAGTAACTTTCTCAAGGTTTTAGCATAATTCACTGCTGGCATTGAGTGTTTCCTGCACTATTCCACTCCTCCTCTGTATTAAAGAATGCTACAGTGCCTTTATGATACAGTTTAAAGAAGAAACTCAACTAGTGGTCTCATGTTTACAAGTCTCTTGAAAAGCCCTTCTTTAGATGAACATCTTCACTTGCTATCCTGACCTTGTATCAATTTTTTTTATACACACATAGCACACACAATAAAGAGAAAAACTGAACACCATCTTTGACTTGCCTGAGATTACAGTCAAAAACAGAGGGCAGAATCTGGCTAACAAGTGTTGAGTTGAAATTCTTATAAATGTACTTCAACACTCCAAATACTGTTTCCTGTATATTGGACCAGAACAGAAGGTTAGTAGGAGATGGATGTCCCTAGTTATAAATAATTGTGATAACAACTAGCAGTACAGTGCACTTGAAAGAACAGTTAAGTCTTGCTGCAAAATGCATCCTAACTACAAAAATGACAGCCTGCACATTGCTGTGGATGGAGGGCAGCTTGCAGTGCTACTCAGAATAATAATATTTGCTTGTATATCTGCTTAGAATATCCCAGATTTTTGTAAATATCTCCTAGAAAGTAATCTGATGTTTCTTATTCTGGTATTATTTAGGAGTGCAGGAAGTTGTAGTTTATCAGAAATCTGAAGTCGGGTTATAGCACTTCTGGGCCAGGATGTATAATTGATATTCTTTTAAAATTACAATAGCTTTTACCTTACAGCAGAGTGTTGATGGTATGCTTTGCGGTCTGGCTGGCACCAGTGAAGACTGTGGTTAGTCCAGTTTTTTATTTTACAGAAGCCACTGCAGAAAAGAATACATTCTTCTTTCAGAGTCCTCTAAGTTTTGCTGAGGTGCATACAACTTGATATAATTTGAAGGAAAGTTTCAATTTACAGAGTGGGTAACTTCACTATAAGATTGTTGCCAGAATAGTGAGTTCTGGCCTGTTCCACAGTGTCTATGATCCTTACTTTGACTTAAAGGGATTTTTTTGAATCATAGTTGTCATTAAACTCCACTGTATACACTGTGTACTTTCTGTTCTTGGACAACCTGAGAAATGTCTTTGCCTGACACGTAGTCACTGGCAAGTACGGAGACAAATCTGAGCTGCGTTTACCTTAGAGTCCTTCCTAAATGCTCTCACCATTCTTGTGCCAGTGCTAGCCTTAAGGGAGACATTCTCCAGCAAAAGAGAAGACAACAGTCTCTCCTACCAATGGGGGCTGTATTATTACTCCCTGGTGACAGGTAACATTACGTGTATATATTCCTAGGGTTACTTGTTGCCTTTAGTCCTCCAAGCTGAATATATCTGCATATTGAACAATGCAATGAATAGATTGTGTCTTTCAAGATTTTAATTCTCATTTAGATAGGATAAGTTTCTGTTGTCACCATCTCTTTACCAGAGGGTCATGCTTATTTGCCAGGTAATGGGATTCACTGGGTATTGTCAGTACAATTCTTGTACAGTGTTGTCAATGGGCGCTTCATAGTTCCACATCTGCAAACTGGAGGTGTATTAAGGGGAATCAAAAGCTTGTCCATATCTGTCAGCTGCGGATGCTGTATTATCTGAGGCACAGAGAGGAAAGGATGCATAGAGAAACATGAAGTAACTTGTGTTGCTGTCTCAAGATCTTGGAACAAATCACACAATGAAAGCTGAAGTGGTAGCCAGTAAAATGGCGTCTGGGAGCTTCATTAATGTATATGCTTTCTAAAGTCTACGCAGAAAAACTAGGTTAAATGCTTTACAGCCATTTTGACATTTTTTGCTGAAAGAATTGATCTGTCAACTCAAGAAGATAGTACCTTAAAAAAAGCTGAGAAATGAGCCTGTCTTGAACATTTTGATAGAATTTATAGCCTTTTACTCTGCAGCCGCTTGTCTTTACTAGAACTGTCCATCATTTATCCGATGGGAAGTAAACTTAAGTCCTAGTTCATGAACTAGTTTTCTAGTCGAGCACCTTATACTCTTACTATTGAGGCACAGCTCTGACAGTAGCTGAACCAAAACTCAACCATGTTGGTCTTTTTCTGCTGGGGCAATTTTAGCATTGATGAGAGATTATTTGGGTTATTTAGTGCCCTTTCCACTATAGCCCCAACAACATGCAGGACACTGTAATTACACTTTGCTGGAGAAGCTCTAATGGTTTGGGATGCTACATCCATCACTTCTAGGAGATTCTGGGTCAAAAGATCTAGTGGATTACAGTGTAAGGTGAGATAGCATCTGAAAGCTTGTTATACAGAGTCTACATTTCTGGCTTGTAGTTTTGCAGGTGTCATTGGATCACCAAATGACAAAAGCATTATAATTAATAATTCCAGTTCAGGTTTAGATGAGAACATCAAACCAGTAAATGCTGGATAAGACACCTCTAGACTTTACAATATTCAACAAGTGCCTAACCCATGGCAATACTAGCCTCAATCATTACATGTTACCAACAGCTATCTTGAGGATCCCTTTAGGAAGACAGCAGTTGCTTTGCCCAGGGAAATTTAGATTAGATGCAAAACTGGATTTTTCATAAGGCCTTGTTTTTACCTAGCTATGAATGTTTCCTTAGCACAAGTGAAAACTTTACACATTTTAGCTCAAACTGTACTCTACTAAGCCTCCCACATTTATACCCATCTTCTTGGCAGTCATCCCAAAATATGTTTGGGTTGAGGCATTACACATTACATTTGGTGAAGCTTTAGCATTCCCTGTTGCTCACATCAATCCTTATTTCTGTTTGCTCTTGTAATTTACAGTTAATGAAAATTCTAAGTTTACCTTTGTTTTTGTTGGCATCTGTACAAGAGAACCTTTTAGCCTTTTCAGCCTCCCATCCAAATGGAAAGCCGAATCCAAAAGGGAAGGTAAAAACCTATCTGAGCAGTTCCATTTTAGACAGAAGCCCTTAGCATACGTGTCAGCATTGTAGCATTTCTGAACAAACAGCGGAAGAGCCTTGCTCAAGGTTTGACCCAGGCCTGCTCTTGTGAGTAGGCTTGTAAGTAGCAGGTAGACACCAGACTAGTAGTTGATCATAACATCAGAGTGCCAGATCTTAATGGCCATCTGGTTGATGGCCTTAACCAGTTCCTGTTCCCTTCCAATTCAGGCAAGATTCTGCCTGAAATTAACAGGAATTTGCCGGATTACCAATGTGGGAACGCGGCTAGTAACAAACTCATGCTGATGACCTTAACACAGTGTAGGCAATATTGACAAAACAAACCATTCTGGAGTTAGCGCAGTCTTTTCAAACGAGCCTGTTAAAAATTGCCTCACAGATTTTCCGTTCAGGAGATGCTTTTTCTGTCTACCTATGCACTGAGCTGTGTATGTACAAGATTAGAATGTTAAGCAATGGGCTGTAAACAGATGGTACATACATAATTTCTGGACATACACACAATTACATAATTGTGTGATTAATATTATGCTTATAAAACATTTATTTGACAGACAATTTTGAGTATTAACAATTCTTATACAACTACAGAATTATTTTTAAAGTAAGCTTTAAAACACACCCTCTTCATTTATTTTTGGTGCTCATTATGCATTCTAAATCATTGCATGTTCTGAAACATTACCTCTTACATTAACAAAATATTTTGCAGGTGAGAAATACTGACAAATTTAGAAAAATGTGTAACCCAGAAGTATAATACAGTTGCATATTTCTGAAAAACAGCAGGTCTTCATGAAGGCAAACCTGACCAAGCTTTCCCGCATCTGCATATAGAGCTACACACAAGCTGTTTTTCTTATGTCATAAAAGCGTCGCTTTATCAGTAGCAACTCGCCTTTTGAAAGTTCATTAGTTGCTTTCTGGTTCTTCTTGCGTTGCCATTGCAGAGGCTGTGCAGGCTGGCATACTGGAGGACAAGGCATAGGAGAAAAGCACTGTTTGCACCTGTTTAAAATCTCCAGTGCTTTGTGTGGTTCCTGGGCAACAGGCAAGAATCCTGAAAAGCTAGGCTGCACTTGCTCAATTGTTGCTGGCAGCTGTGACTTTGAGAGAGCACATAGCAGCTCGTTAGCAGGTTGCTTGTGTTATGTGACATGCACTGAGCATGGCAAACTCCGAGCTGAGCTCTCTGCCTTTGCTGCCTACAACTGAGGCTGAGTTGCCTGCGGTTGCAGTCTTGGCCAAGGAAAGCGTTACTGAGATGTAAGGTGAGTTCCTCATTGGCAAAGGGGCAGGGAGGTGAGGCAAGTAGATGTGAATCAGTGTTTTCTGTTTAGAAAAGGGGAACAGTAGCATAGGTTCTCTGCACCAATGGGTACTATTTTGCTCTAGCAATCACATTTTTTCGAAGTATATTTGCAGTGGTACGACATACAAATGCAGGGGATAATGCAAATTTGAGTATGAATGTGCGTGTATGTGTGCATACGTGATATGTGCATTGCAGCGTGGAAATATAAGGAGACTTCATGGGATAAACCTAAATTTTATTAGGAGCTTTGATTTCTGGGTCTTGTGTGCTTTGAGAGATCAGAATCAGATCTATCTTTGCAACCTTGATCTTGGCCTATTTAGGCAGCATCCAAGCAGCAGATGCAGTCATGCTGCAAGTCTGACTGGCAAATTCAGACCATGTCACCTTCATATCTACTCAGTTTGTGCCTCTTGGCTCAGATTAAACATCTCTTGGCTCTTGTGAAAGGGAGTTAGTATGTTGTAAATCTATTTAAACAAACTGCAAAGCTACAGCATTGTTATGATCTGTTGAAATCTTCATCATCAGACAGGAACAGATCTGCCATTGTCTTAAGATCTGTTTACACTCTACACTGCTTTAGCCCAGGAGAAGTGATATATAGACCAGTCTGTTCCTTGTATTTGTATCAGAGATCTCTTTTCTGCGGTTCCAGAAAACATTCTTTAGACACATGATACAAGTATCTACAGTAGATGTCATTAACCCAAAAATGAAGAAAAAGCAGAAGGACATCTGCCTACTAAGCAAATTAGATTCACTCTTGAAAGAAAAGTCCATCAAAGGCTGTCTAACACAAAGATATGAACGTAACCACTTGCTCAGGAAATCCCTAGCCAGTAGTTTGCCAGCAGCTGGAAAGGTTTTGTGGAGGGCAACAAGCCTCCTGATGGGCACTGCCCACAGATGCAGTAAATAACTGCCCTGGCTGGTGTCGGGGAGATGCTGTTGAGCTTGTGCAGCTGCCTGTACGGTCTGCAATGGGACGTGATGTGGACATGGTAGATTTTCAGTTGAACAGTGCTCCAGATACATGCTCTGGTGCTTATCTATTGTTGTTTATTCCTTAAGCTGAGAAAAAGAAAGCACTAGTTGTCAGGCACTGAGGGTAAATGCGATAAAATGAATAGATGCCAGAGTATGACATAATCTTGTATGTTCAGCATGAGTCCCTTGATTTATTTTTGTGTTCTAGACCAGGGCTTTTTGTTTCCTCATCTAGAAAATGAGGATAATTGGTGTTTGTATCTCACATTGCTATATAAAACCAATATATTGTAGACTTTCTTTTCATTGTCATCCTGTATTTATATGCTGTCACTTCCTTTTCTGTCTTAAACTAGGGTTATAGTCTATCTGACTGTGGAGGGCCTTCTGAATTCATTATCTGATATTATTTTGGCTATCAAGTAATAGAAGAGAATAAACTGATATATGTGTGTAGGTCTATGTGAATTTTTGCTCTCTTTTGTCATGCAAGCTGGAAACAGGACCACACAACTTGTGAGTTGACATCACTTTAGTCAGGACTCTCAGTTTCTATTTGAGAACCATATACATAGGGTATTATGCTATAGGAAAATACATGTGATCCCTTTGGTTGGCTGTTCTTGATACCATCTCCTCATTGCAGTAATAGAACTGCAGGTTTCTTCTTCCTCTGCAGGTACAATGGACAGAGAAATTTCACAAATTCCTCTTAATCCTTCTCCACTGTTTTTAAAACTCACAAAAATTATATCTGTAGGACTTTTTATGTTTGTTTAGAACAGGTTGTTAGCTGGTAATAACAACTGTGCTGCACAACACACACAAGCCATGGGCTGGATGTTTACAGAACATGGTAATAGGTGTTGCATTTTTATGTGCTGATTCATTTTATGTAGACTGTATAGCACCAAAAACACCCACTCACAAATAAAGTGCAATAGAAAAATGTCATTGAAATGTTAAGGGTGTATGACTTAAAATCTTGCAACTAAGGACAATAAAATAGAGAGACTCATTCTGTTTATAAGTCATACTGTTGTCTTGGGTATTCCAGCTCACGTAGTTGAAAGGACAGACCCCACTAAGAGGACTGAGCTGCTATGTGTAGATACAGTAAGATGAATACAGTAGCCTCAAATTTTAGTGGAGATATGTTTGACAGAAGTCTCTCTTCAGTTTCGAACTTGGGCCCCTCATGGTTTAATTCATTCTGTAAATTACTGTCACGTTTTTAACATCCCCAGGTGCTGACAGTCTGCAAAATAAAAAGTCCCCTATCTCAGAATGGTATACTTGCTTTGTTACTATAGAGTATATCTGCATTCACATGCCATACCAGACCTTTCACCATTTTCCTATGAATAGGATTGTAGAAGGAAGATGTGCTTCTGTGGGAACCTTGGTATGCAAGAACAGTGTGTATTATTTGGAAGTATCAGCCAATCTCCTTTCCCATAGGCTCCCTGGTCAGAATTCAGGGCTACCAGGTACACCTTGAACAAGTTAATGTGACAATAGACCACTCTGAAGCAGTTGCATTATCAACTGAAGAACCTGAATAATTTTAGTGACTTTAACATGGGTCACATCTGAACACCATTTTAGAGGGAGGAGAGGAAAGAAAAAGAAGTTTGCCTCTGGAGATGTGAGCATGGGTAGAGCCAGCCCTTTCACCCTGCAGTCTCTTGTCTTTTTTTTTTTGGGGGGGGGGCTTGTTTTCCACACTGCAGCTTCTACATGACTAGATAGTGAAATGTAATGACACTTCAGAGGCTAGTGTTCCTTCTATCTCTAGTTTTATCATTGCAGCAGGTAGTTAGTGTCACCTGTCATACTTGTGGTCCTTAAGATTACACAGAACCTAGTGAAAGTCTACCATAGCACTTGGTTACAATGCCAGCCATCTTTGACTTTTACCTTTTGGAGTGGTTTGTTATACTATATCTCAAATAGAGGAAAAGGAAAAGCAGAGAGGCCAAACAAAGACGTATGTTAATTCTTTAATAAAGCTACCTTGATAGATGATCTAAAACTAAAAAATCAAATAGAAGCTGAACTTTCCTTCTAAACTGCACAGTCCTCCCTTGCCAGGCTTCCCAAGTAGCCACCCTGTTTCACCATTGGACTTCTTGTCAGTGTTTCAGAGCATGTGTAGCATGGGAAAGCATTATTGCTCCTCTCTTCAGTGTATGTAAGTTATAGGTTGTCTATTCTGCCTAGTCAGTGATGGGTCATGTCTTCAAAAATCCATCAAGTGTGCCTAACTGCACTAAAAGAGCTTTAAAAGAGAGCACAGTTCAAAGACACATCTGGGCACTAAAATTTCTGTTAGAAGAATGATACAATGATGGTGTCTGGGCTAAATTTACTGGTGTTTGCTGCTGTTGTCCTCCTGCATGTTGTTGTTCTGTTACTAATCTCCAGAGAAACTTCATAGTTACAAGTTCTGCTAAGAAACAAGACCCCTTGAATACAAATTTACATGAGGTAATTTTCTTCTTCGATAATTGGAGATTACCTTGCCCAATCTGCTTGTGGCTTCAGCTTGCTCTTTTTATCCAAATTCTTTTTGGTGTCAGCTCAACTAAATTGACACTTATCCCAGAGACAGTGAGACTAATTGTCCTAATTAATACAAGTGGGCCCAGGTGGGGATAGTTAGAGCTGGAGACCAGTCAGGTGGTATGGGCAAAAAGCCCTCTGGCATTTGAGAACTAGTACCATAATGGAGAAGGTGGTTGTACCTAAGACTGTAATGTTCTTGCGGTAGGTTTTAGTTATTTTATTTCTGCTTGAGTTGTTGCGTAATGTTTGTTTGATGTATGGATTTTCATGTATTAGAGGTGGTGTTTGTGGGAGGAGGGTTATATTAAAGAAAAAGTTTCCTTTTAAAGAAAAAGTATTGTCTGGTTATTCTAGCCTTGTAGCTTTTGTTGATCCTGAAACAGTCCATAGTGTATTTCTTGCTGTGTCAGGATGTACTAGATTCGTCTAGCAGCTGGAGGTGTATAGGTTGGCTACCAAGTGAAGAAGTATTTACAAGAATAAGTGCACAATTGTGTCGTGTTTCTGCTATGCTGTAGCTCTAAAATGAAAGCTACGATAATACTAACAAAGTGTATGAAGGGAAATCTTTTTTTTAATTGGAATTTTTCATGGAAATGGTTAAAGCAAACTTCTAATCTTTGAAGGTGTAGTTTTTGTGTAGGGGATGGTAGAATCTTATGCTCTTCTAACAAGCATCTATCATTTCATCACTGTTTACTTTGCTTCTTGATCATCCCACTCCATTTCTGAGCTACCTTTATGTCAGTAGCTGTCACTGAAGACTTCTACTTGCTCCCTTGCATCTGACAAAGATTCTAAACAGGGCAAATTCTGCTTGTTGACTTTGAGAGTAGATTTTTAGCCCAATTTACATAGATAAGATTTGGCGTATTATCCTATCCCAAGTGTCTGTTCAGTGAAAAACATGCAGTTCTCTGTGTCTCCTCTCATTTTGTTTGCCAGCAACCTGGCAAGCGAAACTCTTTTCAAGTCTTGACCTGGCTGATGGCTATTTGAGAGCACAGAAAAAGAGAAAATAAATAGCAGTTACAGTAGTCCAGAAAACAGTAATTGGGAAGGATTTAGACTAATATCCTGCAGTTCATTATCACCTTCAAGAATCCCATTGAACTGTAGTTCTAACCACTGCACCTTTTTGTTTTGTTTTGTTTTATACCTTTGGGGTAAAGGTCACAATCTTCATTTTTGACTGTAGAGAAAATAACTTTCCCAAGCCAAGCAATAATATTGTTAAAAAACATGGGAGCAGCCAGTGCTTGCTCTGATCCCGTAGCCACAAGACAATCTTTCCCTTCATAGCAGTTTGGCTGCAGTATTGTTGTATGTAACCCATGCCGATGCTAAAAGCAGTATGAATTGTATACGTCTTGCACATCAGTTTCACTGTCTTAAAAATGAAGAGTTTTTTTTCTTTTTCCCCTTCCTTTGAAGTTTTAAAGCAGAACTTGCTGGTGACCCACTTTTGCTAACAGTTCTCTTAACTAACCCCTGTACTCGCTTATACTTTTTTTTTTCTTCCCTCTTCCACCCACTGTCTGTCTAGCCTGGTTTAAAATTTTTATATATGTACTTTTAAAAAATTGATTAGTTGGAGAGCTGCCCGTTCTTCTGCGCTGTATAATAAGGATTTAAAAACTGCACACTGAATTCTGTATAGTGTAATTAAAACTGACCCAGATTTGGACCTGAGAACACCAGGACTTAGCCAAACTTGCCATGAGCTGAGTTCTGATGGCAGATGGGAGCTAATGAGGACACGCTACACTCCAGAATTTCCCAGCTGCTTGGCCCCTTTTTGTACAAACAAGGTTTGGAGTGAAGTCCCAATCCCAAGAGCATGTTCAAGCAAATGTACTGCACCCAGTGTTCTGGGAAACACAGCAGTGCTGCTGTCAGGCTGCTTCAGGAAATTTTTGAGGCATTATTTCCAAAGGGCTTTTACCGTGTGTCTCAGTGTCGTGCATATGCTGTTTCCCAGCTTCCATCTTATCCTAGACTGTGATGATGTGCTTCAGACCCTGCCTGAATGTCCTCCCCCAGTTTCAGTTGGAGAACTCCCACCTTAATTTAATGGAGTGTTAAAATCCCAAAGTACTGGTTCTCCCTTCGACCTGTGGTTCCCTTTGGTGGATTCAATGTCCTGGGACTATTCAGGCAGATGTAATTGAATCAGTTTGAAGCAGCTGTAGCTGGCATGTGGTCTCTCAGATTGCTAGCACCTGCTTGGTGGTTTGGCTTTTTTTGTTGTTTTGTTTTTGTTTTTAACTCACTAGAGTGAAAATAGTGCCAAACCCAGCACTGGTCTTGGAGCTGATAAAGCACTTTCGGTCCTCTATCCCTTTCCCTTTCTAGCCTAGCCACCTCATTACTGGTGCCTGCAATAATGTTGTTGGTAGCGAGCAGAAACAGGTTTATGCTTCTCCTCCAACTGCCTCCCTCTCTGTCCAGCCAGTGCACTGCCAATACCGACTCTCTTCTTCATAAGCTGTGAGACTTAATTGTGCTCAGGTGTGCGGAGCGTCTGTGCCTTCCTTAGAAAATTGGGCAGCCCATGGTTTGCTGTATCAGATGCCCACACCGAGTTTATCTATTGCCGTGCCAGCAGATAGACTGTTAGAGCAAAGTGGCTGTGTCTGACAAATGACCAAGCAATACTGAGATGTTCTGTTCAATGCTTCTGACCCCTTCCTCTGGTGTAGTGTACATAGATTTTGGTTACTGCGTTCCTACTACAGTGTAAGTTTTAATAGAGTAAGATTTCAGAAGGGACTGTGAGTCATTTGGTTGCCTCCCTGTGTCGTGTGATTTATTGTAATCAAAGTTCAAATTGAACACAACAGTGCACTTGGCCAAATACAGTAACAGCACATGATGTAGTTTTCAATGTGATATTACAAAATGACATACTGAAACATTATTTTTTTAATATATCCCTCCACTGAATTCCCCTTACTCTGCACATAAAGTTTATATGCCTCCCTTTTTTGTCCCTCCCTGCCCCAGAGGCAAAAGCTCTATCTGGAGTCTTAATTCCAGCTATTTTTACCTTGGTGCTACTTTAGGTTCTGTTTCACAGACCACAGTTTTCACCTTTGTCTTGAACGATGCCACTCTACTTTAGGATCCTGATAGTGAGGAAGAGTGAGACAAGAGTAACTGTGAGCTCTTATTTTTTTTCTTTGGCTTTAAATATTTGGGTAGGCTTCTCTGTTGCAGAAATTCCTATATTAGCCTATTCCAGTGCTGCTTTTTTTTTTAATTTTCCCCTCTTTCCCCTCATTTGTTGGATGTTACCGTATATTTCTAAGGCCGAGAGGGCCTTGTCCTCAGCTGATGTACAGGGGCTTTCTTATTTCCTGCCAAACCTTTAAAAAATGCTGTTGCAGGCAATTAGAAGTCATTTCCACAAAGTGTTCCAGGCAATTCTGAAGCAGTTTCTTTCTCTCCTTTTAACCTATATCTCTTATTTATATCACATATTAAAAGATTATGTGATTTGCCTGTAGATATTTGTGATGTAAGCAAAGTCATTCCTCCTGTGGAATATTCCATTGCTTCTCTAGCCAATGTGCCAGTCTGAAGCTCTCAGCATTTTGTTGAGCTCAGGCATTTGCACAGTGTTGTTGAAGGCAACTTCTCTAGGGTCTAAAGTACACTTTCGATTCACTGGAACTGAAATGCCAGTTGATGTGTATAGAATGAATTTCTGCTTTTTCAAGGGGTGCAGTGTAAAGTAGATGCTTCCCTTTATTTATTTGTTTTTACAGTAAAGAAGGCTACTATTTCTACCTTTAAGTTGCATTAAGTGTGCCTAGGTACAAGTAAAACAAGGTAGTTTATCAGAGTGTCTGTGAAAGTGATGCAGCTAAAGGTTTTTATAACTGTCTAATGGAAATACAAAGGAAGACGAAAACAGGAATTCCAATTAAGCCAGAATTGTTTTTACTAATCCAGAAAGGTGATGTCACCACTTGATTTTTCTCTTGTCCTGTTGTGATTTGTAGTGTTTTGTTTGTTTGTGGGCTTTTTTCTTTTTTTCTTTCCATCCACGCTCCCACTTTCCTACTCCTTTCTGGTTAGTCTTTCAAAATGTCTACCAATAAAAACATCAATTTGTAATGATAGCATTTGCAGCTCTTTGTCGTCTGGAAGTGCTACAGCTACAAATATAATCCACTGAATAAAATGTCAGCCACCAGTTCTAAGAGGGGACGGTACGAAGGCTTAAATTAAGAAATGGCAAAGGACTACAGCTCTCAATTTGTAGTGATATTGTTGCAAAGCGGTTTTGCTATAAGCAGCAACACTCGTTATGAATTAAATAATGGAGAATAAATATGGAATATGTATCTGTTTCAGATGTTTCGGCTAGCCAAGATACATGTTGAGATCAATAGAAATATGGAAGGGAAACTGTACTTGAGACCACAATGAATATAGCACCCATGGATATCTAAAAGAGAAAATCAGAAAGTGGTGTTTGTATGCAAAAATACTTGTTATTGGTGAGGGGGGGGAACAAGCAAAGAGTAAGTATGCAAGTGTCTATCTTAGGATTTCTTGATGCCATTTGTAGCGAGCCGGAACAAGAAAGCATCTGCCACCCTTATGGTTGTCTTGAAAATAAATATAGTTTTAGGTCAGCAGCAACTGCTAGCTGACATCTTTTATTCCTAGATTGTTTTTTCTTGTACTAAAGTTTACTTTAGAAATGTAGGCACTAAATAAGTGTGAATTCTACGCTAAGTACAAGAAGTAGTAGAAAACCAACAGGATTTATGTTCTTAAGAAGGCTATGTGGCATAAGTGAAAAAGATATAGATGTTCTTTTCAGTCTGCTAGCATCCTGACTATATGAGTTGTGAATTAAGTAGTGTTTATAGAGCTGAACCATCCCTTTTATACATTTAATTTTAAGGTATCAGTTTAGAGACTCTATACATCTTTTACTTGGATACAGCTGACCAATTTTATGTGGAGTATTCTGGCTTTTTGTGCACATGGAATAGAGCACTTCCCAAACTGAGCTATAGTAGTGACTAGCACAGGAGTGTGACAGCAAGGACGCAAAGGAAGTTAATAAATTGATAATGAAGTGGGATTATAGAGGATTGAGCATGGATATTAGAACCATTTCACACATACTTTTTAATCACTACCACTCTGCTCTGATTCTGCCTAGTGATTCCACCCTGAAGTGTATTGTTGGGTATTTGGAAAAAGACCATTTAACTTGTAGGTTATTGGCAAGCATGTCTGCATCCCTGACAGAGGCAAAGAGGTTAAATGAATGATAGAGATGCGATTCTTCTGTTTGCCATGCAGTTGGTCCCTCTAGAAGAGCCTTCAAAGAAGTTGACAAAAATATTTGGAAAACTTGCAGTACTGTCTCTGTCTATGACTAAAACTTTTATTTTCTGGGCTTTTTCATTCCATCACTGAGTTCATAAATATAAAATATCAAGAAATCAGTGACCAATTTAACACTAAAGTGAATATAAAACATGCTGCATTGTGCTTTTAAGTAATAAATAAAACTATGCAAGGGAATCAAACTAATAGAAAGTATAGAGGAGGAAATGCTAAGACAAATGGAATCAGCTCTTAATTTTGGAGTTTTTTCAAGAAGAAATCCCTGCGTAGTTCTTTCACAGAATCACAGAATGTTAGGGATTGGAAGGGACCTCGAAAGCTCATCTAGTCCAATCCCCCTGCTGCAGCAGGAACACCTAGATGAGGTTACACAGGAATGTGTCCAGGCAGGTTTTGAATGTCTCCAGAGAAGGAGACTCCACAACCTCCCTGGGCAGCCTGTTCCAGTGCTCTGGCACCCTCACTGAGAAGAAGTTTCTTCTCAAATTGAAGTGGAACCTCCTGTGTTCCAGTTTGTACCCATTGCCCTGTGTCCTATAACTGATCGTCACCGAGAAGAGCCTGGCTCCATCCTCGTGACGCTCGGCCTTTACATACTTACAAACATGAATGAGGTCACCCCTCAGTCTCCTCTCCTCCCAGCTAAAGAGCCCCAGTTCCCTCAGCCTTTCCTCATAAGGGAGATTTATGTTAGCCAGGCAATTTATTGAAAGAAGTGAGTTGTCTTGTGTGGTGCACATAACCCCCAGCCGCTTCCTGAAGCTTCAGTTTTCACTTTTCCCGAAATTCCATGCTTGACAACTGGACAGAAGGCTACACTGAATTAAATTTTATTATTCTGGAGTTCTCCATCCATTTGCAATGCACATAATCAGGAATTCAGCTGTGTCTCAAGAAACCTGTTTAACCTAACAAGAGCAAATGGCAATGGGTGTTTCTTACTCGGGACAGCAGTGCCAATGTTTCTGCTTAATTGGGGCATATTTGGCTGGTTCCAGTACTTCAAGTGGTTTTTAAACAGGTGTTTAATGGGTGTGGAATTCTGAACTCTGGCCTTTTGATACAGAAGTTGCCAAATAAAGATTAACAGAAATCTAAAGATCTAATGCAGAACAAATAATTTTTATCTTTGTATATTTATTCAGCATAATTTTTACTTTAACTTTTAAGTTGCGGGCAGGTGGGGAGATGTTTCTTCTCATAATTGAGAAAGTCCATTAAACAGGAACAACAGGATGTCTAACAAGGTGTCCTAATTAAAATTACCCTGTAATTTGAACAAAACATTCATTTATATGTAGCTAAGGTTGACCTAAAACCCATCTAAATCAGTAGAAATTATTATACAAATTTTTTTCCTGCTGAAAATGAAACTTAGCATTCTGCCAACAAACAGCATGATCCTGTTATTATACAGTATTTAAGAGTAAGGATTTTCTCTTCAGCATTAAAAAAATAATGTTTTGAGAATATTTTAAAAAGATTTCTCTCCTACCTCCACCCTTTGATAGCACTCATTCATGGTTGCATTTCAGCGATATTTTGACAGCTGAGACTGTGTTGTTCTGTGCACACTGTAAGCCCATCTGAAGCCTTTGGTGGTGGCCAGTGTACTAGTGAACTAATAAGCAACTGAGATAGCAGCTGCTTAGCAGGACTGGTTGGCTCAGACTTGACTTTGGTATCTGCAGCTACACAGTTTCCTACTGGCTTGGAGTGCAAGCTGAGTAATTTTGTTATCTCGGGGAGCATGGGCCTGCATACATCATCTAGGCTGTATACACAACTAGGTAGATTTTACTTTTGTGTGTAAAAATGACATACTCGTGTTCTAGCTGTCATGCTTTAAAATGCTGGTAGAGGCAAATAGTGTTTAATTTAATTTATTAAATCAAAGTGAATGTTTGAAAGAATTTGTTACCTTCAGAAATATTGTTTGTATCTAGAAGGGAATTCTCAATATCTTTAACTTGGCTGAACTGCACAAGCTGCAACTTGTAGATGTTGTTTTCCAGACACAAGGTGGTGGAATTTTGTTTCCACCTGCTTTCTGGGCAGGTTGGGAGAGCTTTTCAAAAGCTCTCAAAGCTGGCCTGAATGTGCTGCTGGTGTATTCAACTTAGAATCATAGAATCGTAGCATTGTCTCAGTTGGAAGAGACCCTCAGGATCATCAAGTCCAACTATAACCTAACTCTAGTACTAAACCATGTCCCTAAGAAACTTGTCTAAATGCCTTTTAAACAGTTCCAGGGATGATGACTCCACCACTTCCCCAAGCAGCCTGTTCCAATGCCTGACAACCCTTCCTGGGAAGAATTTTTTCCTAATATCCAATTTAAACCTCTCCTGTCACAACTTGAGGCCATTTCTTCTTGTCCTATCACTTGCTACTTGGGAGAGGAGACCAACACCCTCAAGATCATAGAGTCCAACTGTTAACCTGCCACTAAACCACGTTCCTATGAATCTCATTTACATGACTTTTAAACACCTCCAGGGATGGTGACTCCACCACTTCCCTGGGCAGCCTGCTCCAAGGCTTCACAACCCTTTCCATAAACAAGTTTTTCCTAATATCCAATCCAAACCTCCCCTGGTGCAACCTGAGGCCATTTCCTCTCATCCTATCACTTGCTACTTGGGAGAAGAGACCAACACCCTCCATGCTACAACCTCCTTTCAGGTAGTTGTAGACAGTGATCAGGTATCCCCTCAGCTTCCTTTTCTCCAGGCTAAACAGCCCCGGTTCTCTCAGCCGCTCCTTATCAGACTTGTGCTCCAAACTTGAACTACTTCACTATGATATGAGCAAATAGAGAACCACACTCTTTTTTTGATAATCCCACCCATAATGTCTAATACAAAGTGTGATGAGCCAGATATGTACAAAAAGTGGAACTTCATAAATGCCAAAATTTAATAAGGTGCAAGAGGAGCTACTTTCCACCAACTTTCACCCTTGAGGCCTGGTTATAACTCAGGTATAAAAATTCTGACTGCAGTCTGGAAAAGGTGGGTGTTGGTTGTTGACCTGATGAAAGTGGATGAAGATCAGGTGTCCACAGTGATTCTTTCAGTTCTCTCAGTTACTGTAATTTCTGAAGATGATGAATCATCTGTGGATGATAACTGGCTAGTGAAGCTGTTCCTTAGTGACTCCTTCTCCTGAAGAAATTGTATATAACGCTACTGGTGATGCCTTATTGCCACAGGATCTCTCTCACATAGGGTTTAAAATGTTTCAGTTTTTGAAGATCTCACATTTGAACTGTGGAGCAGGCAAGCTAAAAGAAGAGACTTGGACCACAGTGTCTACCATATTCAGCTGAAATCCAGAAACACATCTCACAGCGTCTTGCACAAATGTTTGGGCAGACTTTAGATATCCTGATGGTTCGAAAGCTGAGTTTCCAGTCAGGAGGGAATTAATGCCTGTGCTTTGGAAAAGTAGCAAAAGAAATACTGAGTACTGTAACTGTAGAGGTGTAAAAGAAAATCCCTGCTCTTTATTTCCAGTTGTATTTTCTGAAGTCCTTGAAAGATTTTTCAGGAGCTTTTGGATGTCCTGGTAACGGTGGTTCTTAATCATGAGCTTTATCATTTGCCTTTGGCAAGAAAGCTCGATTCTTTCCTTTTGAATGTGGGACCTTGCCTTATTGCCTCAGGGAAGTATTACTGTAATGCGTGTCACTTGAGGCTAATTCAACCTGCCACTTGGAAATTGCCCCTGGTGCAGATTGTAGCGATGAACCATTATCTCAAGCTATTTTTCATCAGAAGCACACTGCATCTGTTCTGTATGATCTGCATAGCCCGCTAGTTTATTTCAGGTTAGCATGTGAGGTGGGGGCTTTTTTGCCTATAAAGCCATGATTGGTTTGGCTTCCAGCTATGTGACTGGAGCCTTCCTTCTATGTCATATACCAAAGCAGCCCTAGATATCTTAAGATGTAGGTCCACAGCAGCTTAAACTGATCAGTGCTGAGGCTGCTCTGTTGCTGTTTCTCCACCTGCAGAGTTTTGCTGCCTCTTTAACTCTGACCCCTGAGTTTCATACCTGGATGTTGAGCTGTGACTGGGGCTTGATTTGGATGAAAACAATGGAAAAGAAGTTTTCATTCAGCTGAAATCTCCCTCAACCATACAGTTACCCTGTAAGGTATGGGCTCAAGGATGGGCTCAGGGACATGTGGCCAGGAGAGAAAAGAGGTGAGGGAAGCCTGGGATTGGGGCAGCTCCAATTAAAATCAGCTTATATCATAGTGCAGCCACACTCTTAAGGTTCTGGAAATAATAACCCATTGATTTCAGCAAGATATAGCTGTGCACTTAGGATATGATAGTTAAAGGTACTTTAGCTTAGGAATTTACTTTCTGTACTGTTTGCAAAAACCTGCGTTTTGGTATGCATCAGAAACTCCAAAGATCACACACCTCAACCTTTCCATCCTTTTTTCCATCCTTGAAAAGGGGAAATGAGATGAAGGCTTGATTAATTTCTTTTATGAGGTTTGGTTGCTATATGTCATTAGAAGCAAATCAGGCAGGGAAAAAAAAAAGAAAACATTTTTGTAAGCAGTAGGGAATTTTCCCCTTTGAAAAAGAGCTAAAACTTCATTAACATTTCAGCCAGCTTTAAATTAAAATTTGTGTCTGAAAATAATCTGTAATGTATTTTGAGTTCCAGTGAGGCATGTCAGGGCAGTATCAGCACAATTTTCTTCCATATGCAGCTTGTGATGTGGCTCCTGTATCTTCTGTCCCACTGTTACTGTGCCACACATGCTGGTGTGAGTCTGCCCCTCAAATTAACCCTTGGCCTTCTGCTGATCATATGAAGCTGGTGGACCACAAACCAGGGCAAAGTGAACGGAGCAGATGACTCCTGGATCCTAAATACTACACCTGCTTTGTACACAACCTAACTTGACCTAATTATTTTTACCATGTGTAGTCCCGTTCCCTCAGGGTGCAGTGTGTCTGCTTACACTAGACAAGGTTGCACTTGTCATGTTTCTGTAGGACAGGCCCTTATAACATACCATCAGAGTGACCGGGTTGTCTTTCTCCCCTCCCTGCGCCGCTGAATGTTGGTACTTTGCTTTTTCCAAACCAGGCAGTACTTGGTCTGCCCCACTGAGCAAAAGTCACTGAGTGTGATGCTGGGAAGGGGAGAGTTTGAAAGTGAAGCCAGCAGCAATGCTGTGTAGGTAGTGACAAATGGCAGACCGTTCTGCTTCACTGGATTTTGCACATTTGAGGAGAGGTGAAGATGTGCAACATGCAGCCTGAAATCATACTTTTTTTTTTTTTCTTTCCCTGCAAGGTTTTTATGTCAAGTCTGCATGGCTTAGGTTTGCAGCTGTCCTCTGCAGTCGGTACTCCCACTGCAAAGCCTTTGGAGTAAAACCCTTTGCTGATGTGTCTTGCTTTTGGTAGGGCCTGTACGGGAGTTTTTGCCAACTGTTTATAAAGGTTTTTTTGCTTCATGTGAGATCTTAAAGATAATTTTGTTCTTTTCTTTTAGGGAAGTAGAGGGTTCGACACATCCCTTACATCCTGCGTTTACTCTGACCACAGTCCATCCCTGTTCTCACAAGCGGAGCTCAGCCCTGCTTCCCTTCCTGTTGATTCCCAGTCAGATACATGGTAAGTTTGCATTATCTCCAGACTTGTTGCCACAAGGTAAAATTCTGGCAGACGCTCTCTGAAATCCATTAGCACTGGGCATTGAGGGCAGAGTACTTCATGCCCATCAAAGATCGTTCAGTTGTATTCCAGGCTGACTGCAAGGAGAGGAAGATAGTATTGAATTAACATTGGAGCTGAACTTCAGCATAGAATGTTATAGGAATAAAATATGAAGTAAAATATGTGACAGAATTAAATCCATCAGTTCTAATAAAGGAAACAGAAGAAAGCAAAGAAATCTTGGACCCCTAAATCCCATTAACCAGGCCAGAGAGAGAATGTGTTAAAAGGGAGCTGCACTGTATCTTTTTTCATTGTTTGATGAAATAATCTTTTTCACCCTTTAAGTGGTGTGTTTAAAAATCCTGGTATTTCTGAAACAAAGAGAATACACAGCCACCGAGCTAGCTGGTTTTTATACCTTCCTTTTCTTAGCATTGTCCTTCAGTACAATACAGAGCCATTTCTTTGTTCTCACAAGCTAGCAGCTAAATTGTATGTAAATGTATGCAAATTAGATGCTGTCTAATAAAGAGAGTCATTAGATGGAAGAAATATTTAGTTTAGGGGGAAAAAAGAAAAGAAAGCAGGTGTATTTTGCAATAGAAAAACGTAAGATTGCAAAAACCCCTCAAACTTTGGGTGAGGGATTTTTATAAAGCCATTAAAATATTTTCTAAAAGACTTGCCCTGCTCTTGGTCCTTTTTTCTGCCCCCTTTTTGTGTATATATATATGTACACTTCCGTAATTTTTTCTTCAAACTCACCTTGCCTGTGCTGTGTATACATACTTGAACAGGTGTGTAAATATTGTAATAATAAATATTTGATTTCTTTAAATCATATAGCTATGAAGTTACACATATGTACCTTGTATTAGGGTGTGTTTTTTGCTTACCGAGTATATACAGGTGGAATCCATGTGGTAAATTTTACTTTTATGGGTTGATTTATTTATCATATGTTCTGACTGGATACCTTCTGCTCACTACATCGTCTTCCTCCATTTTATTAACCCCCTCCTCAAGAATTTTAAAGCTTGGTTTTTTTTTCATTCCCATTTTATTTGTTCACTAAGCCTCGGCACCAGTTACGTTTCCATTCTTGCGCTTGCATTTTCCACCAAGTAATCCCTTTTGAGGTATGTACCTGATTTAAGCTTGAAGCAGCAGTGACCTTTTTAAACACGATGAAGTCACAGCTTTACTGTCAGGTGTCAGAGTGCTAAGATGCTGGGAATGTGCAGCTTTTTGTTGTCCAAAGCTGGAGATTTCTATGCCTGTGGATGCAGCACTCTGCATCCATCTAGGCTCTGAAAGATTTAAAATTGATGAACCTTATGTTCTTGCCACTTCTAAGGAGATAAAATTTAAGACTTTAATCTCTCTACTTTAGAATCTGTAGTCTCGCTCTTTGAGCTCCTCTGTTTGGGTGGATTAGTATACATAGATGACATGGCTCAATTATTTTAAAGTCATTGTTGCATTTTGTTTCTAATGGTCAGTTATCATGGCTCAGGCAGGTGAGCTGATAGCTGTACATCGACTTGGCATATTTTTCCATTGCAGTTTTGCAAGTCTGGAAGTCTAAAGACATATATGTATATGTGTATAAAATATATGTATATAAAACTAATGTTGTTTAAATATTTACATATAAAGCCAAGGGATTGGCTTCCTTCCCAGAATTACTGGAACTACCTTCCCCAGGAACATTTGGACTTGAAAAATCTCTACAGCAACACTTTTCTTCTGGAACTAAACAACTTGTGAAATGAGTGACTGGCTCTGCACCCTTTGCTGTTCATATGTGTTCTTTTGCTTGGGGCGGTGAAGAGGCCTCTGTGCATGGGTGATACACTTCCAGTTAATTACGATAAGCTTATTTTTTATTGCTCTTTCCCCCCTCCTGGTTTCTCATTGGCTTATTTTATGAGAGAGCGTTTATGAGAGAAACTCTAGCACAGTGGGAATATTTTTGTCAGTGTTCTAGGACAGGTCCATGCAATGTGCCACATCTGGGGCACGTGCAGTCTGGAGGCAGCAATTCCTGCCTGGACAGCTGCAGAGCAGGCAAACCGATCATGTAGAATGAACTGACTCCCCAGCTGCCCAGTGTCCCAACCATACTGGCTGAGCAGGCAGCAGAGAAACTATAATTTGTGTCTGCTACCTGATGGGAAATGTAGGCAGGGTCATTGTAAGGAGGTGGTAGAATGTCAGCAGTGAATACTTGGGTTGCTTTTAAAGGTATAATAGAAGATGTATGGTGAATATTGCTCTGTGGGAAATGCAGGGAAAATGTGAGCTATAAGGATGCTAGAGAGAGATGAGGTTGATAAAGTGAGGAGAAACACAGGGTATGGTGGTGAGTATGAGGGATGAGGCCACACTAGTGAAGAGAAAATGTTAGTGGTTTACCCACTCACTTGGGGCACCACTCTTCTAGGTGGTCGGGTATCAAATGTCCAAAGAGAGCTGAGTCACTAGTGATGCAGACATTTAATATAGATGTTTTCATACAGGTGGTTTCTAATGCTGAAACCCTAGTTGGGAGATTTACACTAGAGGTGGGACAGGCTAGCAAACAAAATGAGTATCTTCTGTCTCTCACATTCTTGAGCAGGATGCAAAACATACATGCAGATAGGAATGATGCTCAAATGGAGGAAGAGTGCTGCAGGCGTAGGGGCAGAAATCTGATTAATTCAGTTTTCCTCTCCAGACTTCCTGTGGTCTGGAGTAATTGTTCAGGGTGGGAGAAAATTCAGCACCTACGTACTTTTGAGGATATATGTGTTACTACCTTGCCCATCTTGAGAATAATGAGAATACAGCCTTCCTACCCTTGAAGTACAATCCTGAGGATGTATGCATTAAAGGATGTGAGGCCTCTGTGTCCTGTGATAATGAATCCAAAAGCAGTACTGTAGACAGGTGTGAGACCAGTGGTCTACCTGGTCAGGCATAATCCTGTTCAAAGTCTTTAGTTGCAGCAGAGGGAGGCACAAGAAATCCTAAGTCATAATAGTGAAACAATCAATATTTTCACTAGTTATCTTGAAAGTAAATGAGAATTTTTAAACTTGTATTTCTCAGGAGCTTGTGCATCTTTAAGAAATAGTTTTAAGAAATAAAATATGCCACACTAAACTAATCCTAGAGCTAACAAATAGGCATTGGGACTAGCAGCTTTTGCTATTACCTACTGCTTATTATTGTTATTATTATTATTTCTTTTTAATTATGCAAAGTGCTAATCAGTTTGATTATGCACAGTGCTAATCAGGTTAATTATGCAAAGTGCTAATCAGTTGTTCTCTAAGCACACAAGGAGAGCAGAGGTGCTGGCAGTGAATGGTGGTTCTAGATGGGGGTAGTCACGGCAGTCATTCCTTGTTAAAAGAGGAGTAGGTGAGATGACAGGGGTTTTTGCTTCCATTAGAAAGTAAATTAAAAAAAAAGGCAAGCCATGAGGGTGATAGTTCTGGTGGGATAATGTCTTCTTTCACAGCAAGGCAGACTTTTTACCAAGCCAGCTCATGCTGTTGGATAATTTCTGTAGGAGTTTTGAGTGCGCTGATTGGCAAATACATTACAGAGAGGTCTTGTAATGGGTGGGGTACAAGTTGCCCCCACTTGGTAAATTGGTATGCATAACTAGAAAATCACAAATTAGGCGAATTTGCTCAATCTGAAGTAGAGTCGCCCTTTAAGCACTGGCAAGTAGGATATTGATAATGCAACATGAATAGCAGTTGATCATATGTTTGTATGGTTGAAGGTACGGCATGAGCATACAAAATGTGTATCATTCAGTGTAATGCCCTTACAAGCTGTAAGAACGTAGGGTGCCTTATCAGTGGGACGTACATTAGGCTGTTTCCTTTTCCTCTTTAGCACTACATTATAAACTAGAATTTTGTGTTCCTGTGAAACAGGATCTGTTTTCAGTAAGCTATGTTCTCCTGACAATTACTGAAGATTCAGTGTGTCTTTCTTACTGTATTCAGCGTCTAATATCTAACCAGTATTCCTTATTTGATTATGTTTCAACTGTTGGTGTGGGATACATAAAGATTACTTTTTTCAGTTAGTAATGGGGATAACACTCCCAGAGCAGAGAGCTACTTGCTCATAAAAGTCTTGGGTAAAGGATCTTAAGAGATTTTTGAAGTCATTAAAGCAAAAGACTGCTCCTACATGAGGCCATCAATACTAGAAGGTTACTGCACCAACAATGCAAGAGAAATTTTCATTGAAAAATTAATATTGAAGGTACTCACTTATGGGGAATTGGGGCAAACTTTCAAGTATATTTAAGGTAGGAAGTGAAACAAAGCACCAGTAATCTATGTCTTGAACCATAGCCTGAAAATTAGTAATATTGCTGCCTTGGCTTTGTGACTACTCCACAAGACACTGACCCATGAGACAAGTTTACTACCAGGTGTGTGGTCACAAATACTCATCTATTCTTATACATTCATTCCAGTGTTAGAAACACAAACATGCCAATGGTCCACCATCAAGCCTGTTGCCTTAGATCTGGAGTATGGGAGTATGTGATGCAAATATTCTAAGCAAGAGGGAGATAACAACAGACACCAGAGGCTTCGAATGCTTTCCTGTCTGATCAGAATGCTCTGAAGTCAATGTGCATCTTCCCATAAACTGATGGTGGACCAGGTCACTGTTACCTCTGGGTGCTGCTCCATAAGAACTTGGTCTGTTCACCTCAGACCTGAACTTGACTTGAAGAGTCCAGCCCACAACCAGACTACTTCCATAGTTTTACTAATTTGTTTTCACTTATTGTCAGTGTCTCTTTCAGTGCACTCCACTTCTCCCTTATCAGCTCCTTGAGATGCAATAGGAGAGCGTGTATGATCTACCAACATAGGGAAAACTCCAGCTTCTTCATGTAATCCCATCACACAGCCTTGCAGGAAGCAGATGCTTACTTATTGTTTGCAAAAAAAGTGGAAGTCACACATGTTCTGGATTATATCTCTATGTTTTGGAAGCTGGACTTACATAATATCAGAAGGGAATCAGTGTGAAAGTTATTGTGATGCTTTAGGTATGTTCTTTGCTATCATCCACACCTTTTCAAAGGGGAGCTTAATCCTGTGGAAAGAAAACCTCAAAGTTTTTGTGTTCCTGTGAGTTCAAGGGTCAGAGGAGCCTTGAAAGGCCAATAGCATAAACCACACACTGATAGTATTTGCATGTTAGAAATATCTGTCTACCTGAGGGATAACCATAACCTCTATTGAATCTCACCATCTCTGATGGCTGGCCTTCTGATGAACTCAGGAGCTAGAAAGTCAAAACTCTCATTCTGTTCCCATTTCTACAGCTTTCTTTGTAACTCTGCTAAATTGTGTTACCTTGCTCTGCTTTGGCTTCTCTTGACAGTACGGTATGTATAACAATATGGACCTAATGCAGGGGCATGGTTTGTAAGGCAAATGTATTGTTTGCAAGTGCTGTGGTGTCTCTGGATTAAAGGGTTTGTAGAAGTGCAGTATACTATGGGAAGTTATCCGAGTTATTAAGAAGCATCACCAAGTCTTGTGATATTGTGTAAATTGGTGCAAGATAGCTACCGAAGTAGTGAAGTGAAATAAGTGGATGGAGAAAACTCAGTTGCCTTGACATTAGGCTCATGGGTTAGCAACAAATGAAGAAAGCCCAATAAAGAAATCTCTGCCTCCGGTGCTTTAAGAAGCAGTTCTCAAGAGAACAGAGCATTCTTTTGCTTGTGTGGCAGCAAGTCATTGCTTCAAAACTCCTCTTGCATCTTCTTGAGGACACGATGGTCTTCAGAGGTGCCGGCCAACTGCTGCTCAGCTCTGTAGCAGCTGAGTCTGCTCATTGGCATTCACAGAACCGGGAGCTGGCGGGGAATTAATAACAAAAAGATTTTAAACGTTCAGCCTGACCTTTTAAAGTTACCAACCTGCGTTCAGGTTACAAATACATGGCAATTTCCTCTTGAGCTGCAAAGACTCTAAATGTTAAATCAGTAACTCAATCAGACTAGCAACCCCTCTCCTCTCTGTTGTCTCGTGCCCAGCTGCCATGACTGGAGTAAAGAAACAAGAAAACTATCTAAACACATGCATAGCTTACTGTGACACAAGTACTTGGAAGAAACCCCACTGACATAAACTAACACAAAGTGACACTTTGTTTAAAAAGTTGTTTTGAATGTCTTCTCCCATTGATCTTTTGCAAGGGAGATAAATAAACACTGTGTGTGGTGCAGCCAGGCTGAGTATTTTTGCTCCTGCGAGTGTTTATACATTCTCTGGTGGTTGTTTGTATTGCTGTTTGTTGACTGTAAATTCCAGACCTGTATGTTTGTAATGTATACATTTAGAGGAGTGGTGCAGTTTTGGGAGTATGGTCAGGGTAGTGCTTTTTATGAACACAACCAGATGAATAATGGGTAGGGTTTGGTTTGTTGTTTGATTGGGTTGGTTTTTTTTTGGTTGGTTGAGTTTTTTCCCCTCCTTGCAAAATAGTGAATTAGTCTTTGTGCTCCCAGTGAAAGAGAAGGCTGCGGTGACATGAGCTTTAGCTAAGCAGGACCTTCTGTGCTCACATTAATGCAGGTAGGTGAACAGGGAAAGCCACGTAGTATTTGCCTGGTAGGAATCAAGTTAGTTTAGCTTTTCATCCAATTAAGAAACAGGTCTGTTAGGCTTCCAGTTTGTTTGGTAATGATGAGGATGATGCATGTTTTCTCTCAGGAGGGAGGGACTGACGTTGTTACAGAAGACAAAGTTTCTGGTGGCAGAGACCCCTCCTGCCCCTCAGTTCCTGTTTCACAGTTCTCTCCTTTGTCTTTGGACAAAATCTTCACTTTTTTGCTTACCGTTTTGTCAGCATCTCAATCCCTAGGACAGTGGGAGTGTGTAGAAGATTTTGGGGAACTGATGCAGGCACTTCTTCATCCACCAAACAGAATGGGTGTGACATCCTGAACATGTTTTGTGCAGGAACACTTTGGCTTAATCAGTCACCATTTCTCCTGTTAGGTGGAGTTTTACTTGAACCTGTTTTTCTGTCATGTTGGTGCTAGTTAAACTGACACGTTTCTGATGTTGCAAATTATTTAAAGCCTGTCTAGTGTTTTCTTTTTTGCTCTCTCATTCATTCACATTATGTACATTTATTAGATACATATTGCACTTTCTTGCAGCTACCCTTACAACAACCTCTCTTGTTTCCTTATACCCTTGTAGTTAGTTTTATGTTAAACATAATTTTTTGGGAGAGCTGCTTCTGCTGCAGGTCTGCTGCTTACAAATCTAATGCTAGAGGAGAATGTTTGGTTTTGCCCATGCTAACATATTCTGAAAACATTTTCTAAGAGTTCTTGTGTCTTCAAGGTGTGGAATGATGCTTTGAAAAGAATTAGCTGAATGACCTTTGTGTCAGGGAGGTATTTTTTCCTTTTCTTTTTGACACTTGTGCATCTCACTGCCCTGACAATTAGCTGTTCCATGAAAATAAGGAGCACCTACGACCATTGTCAACTTCTTAATTAACTCAAGAGGCAGAAGTCTGTCTGATGGCCCTGAAGGCTGCGATACTGTTGGTGGCCACAACGCACTGATACGTCGATGTGTAGCAGATTCTCTTTTTCACTTGGCTATTTGAAAATCCAGGGAATTAAATATACTAAAAAAAAGTGAAAGAATATTTCATTTATCTAAAGTCTAACCTGTGAATACTAGAATTAAAGATTACAGAGCAGCCTTAGTTCAACTTCCCTGTTCTTTTCCAGTTTTTAATTACGTGATCACATGCTGTTTTCTGTGGGAACCAGTCTTCTCATTGTACACCTAGTAGACCTGGTCTGAGGTTGAAGAGAGGTTCTTTAGTAAGAGGCTGTTTTCTTTAAGATCAGTTGCCTCACTTACTGCAAACACTGGAAAATGTTTGATATATGAGGCAGGAGACAGCAGAAAAAGAAAGGTTGCTCTTATTCTCAAGATTATGATGAGAGCACACATGTGCTTAAAGCAAAAAATGTGCTTGAGTTGCTTGTAAAATCGGACATCTTTAGGTGGATTACAACGTAAGCTAGTCTTTCTGCTTTCCCTTACCAGTTCTCTTACTCCTTTTAACCCTTCACTATTTCTACCTTTTAAAACATTATACTCCTTTTCCTTCAAAGAAAGAAGAAAGTCAATACCAGTAGTAACAGCCCACCCTGGTCTCTTTCTCATCACTTTACTGGTACACGAAAGACACTTTTTTTCCTCCCACCCATAAAATAGCAATTTCCGGGATTTTGACTTTCAGTTCATAGGAAATGCACTATGTTCCACATTACTCACTGACAAAAGTGCACACAACTCTTCCTGACGCTTTGACAGTTTAGTTGGAGATGCTGCTGTAAGTAGAATGTGTCTGTCTGTAGCCAGGTCTGTTTTCTAAGCGTTGGGAATTCAGCTGTTTCCTTGTGAATTCATCTTTTCATATTTTATTACTATGAAGAGAACACAAAGAGTGCTTGTTTCTTTCTTTCTCCCCTTCTCTTTTTTTTTTCCCTCCAGTTGACACAATCAGTATTATTTGAAGGAAAAAATTACACACAGAATGGGAAATAGGGTGGGAAAATGTAATAGGATCTGCAAATCTTTTCTGTCTTGTCTGAGTAAATGAGAGCTGATGAGAGATGCAGCACAATGAGGGCTAGGGAATGCTAGCTGAACTGGTATATAAAGATTGATTCATTTTGCTTCATTTCATTTTACTGTATTGAATTTGAAAGGGAAAATTGCAGCGGACATGAAAGTCTGCTGTGGAAACACCTGAAGTTGCCATACCCTTGACATGAACCTGGGCAAACATGAAAAGGAATGTTAATTAAAGTGGTGTATGAAATGTGGAGGTGTGCTTCTGGAGCTACTTTTTGAAGAGTGCCCTTTCACAAAGAATGACCCTGTCTCTGGGATTGTTCTGCTGCTTCTGTTTTTAATCTCTTTTATTGTCCACTTAAGTTACCAGTTTGAGGTGTCACTGTGTGGTGGGTTTTTCTTGTGGTTTAGGGTTTGTGGTGTTTTTGTTTGTTTGGGGTTTTTTTGAGTCTAAACCATATGATTTTCAGGCAATACATTTCGCAGGATTATTTGACGGCATCATTTTTGCATGCAGACTTTCAAGAAGACTTTCCCCTGTTTATGCCCACCCTAAAGGATCACTCGCCTTTTCAAATGGGTATAACACAGGCTAGGATAAAACTTAAGGGAACTTGTTCCTACGCAGGGTTATACTACAGGAATGCACTTGTCAGTAGATAATTTTACCTTGTATGTTACAAGCTGTAGGGCCTGTATACAACTGGAGTGACTGTACATCACTTGCTGAAAGGAGGAGCTGTAGTTAAAAATCAGATGTGAGTCTCTTTAATCTGAAAAGTTGATTTTTGCAGGTTATTATGATAGGCATGGATAATTCCCCCCAAATGGGGAAGATAGGATTTTTTTTTTTCCTAAGTCAAAGTCAGAAATGTAGGTCTGAAATAATGCAGCATGAACAGCAAACACTTCTGCATACAGTGTCTGACAACACAGATTGTAAGATGTGAAACTCCTATAGGAGTCACTACTCTTGGGAGATATCTTTGATGATAAAACTTATAAATATTACACTTTTTTTCTAACCTAAATAAGCAGATTTTGATGTTCAGAAGTAAGATTCAACATCCTGTCTTCAGAGTCCAGCTGGTGGGACCCTAAGGCAGGTTCATATCATGAGCAGGTTTTAGACTCTTCTCTTGGGAAAGTGTTTTAATTTTTGGATTTTTATAAGATAGGCATGCCTGGCAAGCATTTACCTGGCAAGCAGTTTGCTTTGTACACTCATTCCCTTACCAAATTCCCTGAGACTGAAGAGGCTGGGGTAGGGTTGGTGGACATGGGAAGAAAAAAAAATGGGGATGGTTTTGCTTTCCTCCAATCAAAAGGATGATTTAATGGCATTGTCTAATACAGCTCTTCTGCCACTCTGAGAGCCAGGGAGAGACTGGGTCATTTTTTAATTGCCTCACCCCCAGTCATTGCTGGAGAACATCTTCCCCTCTTAACAGAGATCTAGCAAGTGCAAGGGCATCTCTGGATGCGACTCATTCCCAAGAGCATCTCTTGAGCTCAGTACCTAAAATTGGGGTGTCACTAAGTGCCAAGGATCCTTTTTTTTTTTTTTCCCTGGCTGTGATCTTGGAGGTGGAAGGGATCCTCACTTCTCCCGGCCCCCCAAAAGTAAACCTTGGATAACTGAAGAAAAGTGAAGAATTCTTCCCTTTCTGGCAGTGGGTAGCACATGCAAGAGGGAGACAGTGTTCCCTGTCTGATAAGCAGATATAATGGCTACACAGCCTTAAGAACAGACATGAGAATTTAAAAGGCAGTTGAAATCCAGAATGGGTTGGGGGTTTGGGAGGCAGGGTAAGGAACAGTTCCGTATAGCAACCAATCTTTTCTGCAAATTATTTTAGCCAAAGTCTTCATGCTGTGCAGTCTGAATAGCTATCCTATCTCATATACAATAGTAATTCAAGGAATATTCTTTTTAGCAGAATAAACAAATTTTTGCTGCTTGACATGTGAAATGCTTGTACTAGTAAATTCCATAGACAGCTTCTTCCCCCAATATTGTTTTGTCTGATTATACAGCCTTGAAAGTTTAAAATTGACTGGTTTACTGTAAGAAGCATTAAGTAAATGCAGTCTCTCTATTTTTAATAACAGTAGCTCAAATTTCATGTGAGATCACACTAGTCCTCCAGTGTAATTAAGTTTATGGTTTTCTTATGCACTTCAAATGCCTGTGATGTGTAGTTAATAGTATTTTTCAGACAAGTATTAGGACACCTCGGCAGCGATGCCAATGTGGGCTGGTGTCTATCAGCAGTGCAGACACCAGAAAGTAATGGAAATTGCAAGACATTCTACTATAATTTGTTTAAAAATATGCACAACAGCCATGCTCTTTTATCTGAGTTTAGAAAGTGATAAGGCTCTGAATTAGAGTGAAGGTTCATAAATGAATCTGGCGCGAAACAAGGTTTTCAAGTTTGGCTCTAAGTCCAGTGTCCGTTGAGAGTGAAGTATGGCTGAATATCTAAAATCTTCTGCATCTTGGATTTTGTATCATGCCTGTACCTCCAGTCTGGTTTCCACTACATAAATTTTAACTGTAAACTGATAGAATGCTGTATAGGGAGTTTTAGAGAAAAGCTTTGGATGAACTTTTCATCAGTGTACATATATGAATACACATAGTTTGTTTAAAGGAATTGTGATTATTCAGTACAAGAGCATTCTTTTTTATTATTTCTAAGGAAAGAAAATTATACTAAAGATGCCAATGAATTCCAACGAAATGGCTTGAAATTATTGAATCAAAATATTTCATTTAATTTAAACTGGTGGAGATTTTTTGTTTATTTCTAAGAAGTTTTGATTTTCAAATGTTTTGAAGATGAAGGCCAAAACTTTGCATTCATGAGGAGGAGGAATGTTTCTGACTTGGCTCCATCCAACATGATTGTTGAACACTACAAGTTACAACTATACTTAGCTTGGTTTGCATGTAGAGCTGGATATGCACTCACAGTGTGTGTCATAGCTTTGTAAATCACAAGATGATGAGATTATTCTGATATCTTGGAATGTCTGTTCCTGAGTCAAGATTCTGGGAGTCTTGAGGTTCAGCTTGGTTGTGTATTGAAGTGTTGGAATTGAGCCCATAATCCCTTTCTGAAACAATTCCCTCTGATAGCACGTGGAAAATCCTCTCCTCCTCTAGAGAGCCAAGTACAGCTTGCTTTATGTGAGTGTTTAGGGACACAGTGAACACCAATAGGTAATATGTGAGACAACCTCTCAGTGACCTTTTTAGCTCATGAGCTCCTGTGCAATGCTTAGCTGTGGTGCGGGGACAGCAGATCTGGAAAAATCTCTGGCAGGTAGCCCTAAACTAGCCCTTCCCTCCTTTTCTTAAAACAACATAGGTAAATGATAACCAACTGTTGATTTTGTTCATGCAAATTTTTGCCCATGCAAATGTAGGCTGCAGGTTTTCTTTGTTACACATAAAGAGGTTGGAACGTGCTTTTGAGTGGGAAATAATATCAGGAATAGTTTAGTAGCACCGTCTTCTTTTCTGTTTTCTCCTCAATCAAATGAGCATCACACAGACTTCAGCGAGACTGTTGCATCAGTAGAGGACTACAGGATTTGGCCCCACAGGTATTAAATGGTGTCGGTCCTTTGGGGAGCTTTCTTTGCCCGCTTTCTGCCGTTTTGGGGGGACCAATGGGGCCAGGAAACAGAGTGGTTGGGACAGGCTGTGGGACAACCTGCCATGGCATCAGCTGTCCATCTCTGGCCGGGAACTGCTAGTTGGCATTTGAGAGAACGTGCTTTATATGAAGAAGTGATGAGTGAATGGAAATTAAAACAAAGGGATTGAAAATAGAGCTGTAATCAGTCTAGCCTGCTATCTCAATAAACCGGGGACATTTTTTCACAGTGAATTTGGGGTAGATACTGCAGCAAGTGCCACAATAGCGGGGTCTTCCCCTCACTTCCTCCTCCCCTTCCATTAAATCTACATTTGGAAGGTGGATGGTGCTGACTCATAAATTAAATTGGAGTAATACATACAGTGTATATATATTTCTGTCACTTTGTCTCAAATTAAACACGAACCTTCTCCCCTGACAAGATGATAGAAAAGTTAATTGCTCGCCTTGGCTTTAAATTGGAATTTGAATTTGCAAAATGCTAAAGGTTTATGAGATCTAAATCATGAGGAGCTTAAATTACATTCCTGTGATAAAATATTAATAAATCAATTAAAACATAAGCCGAGTATAATATTACTTTTTTTTGTAGGAACCTTGAACACAATAATTCATTAGAGTGTGCAGTAACAATTATTGTATCTTTTTTAATTTTCTTTTTTATTAGTTTTGTGTTTGGTTTTTTTTTTTTTAAACTGGGGAAAAGGCAGCATCAGATGGGAGCACACTACATAATGGTGGAATATTATCCTGGTACCAGATCTAGTAATCTCCTAGTAATGATGCACATACATACAAAAGCATCTGAGCACCCCTGACTGCACACATCACATTGTGGCTCCAGTATGACAAGATGCATTCCCTGACAGCTGGGGGCTGTTTCCCCATTTTCCACCATGGGAAAGAAGGACAGTAGCACAGGAAGAAGGGAGGAAATCTTACTGCTATTGAGGAGTTTTTTTTGGTTGTGTGTGGTTTTTGCTTTGTGTGTTGTTTGGATTTTTTTGGTGTGTGGTTTTTTTTTGGTGGGTTTTGTTGTTGTGTTATTTTTTTTTTTTTCCCTCCAGCCTCTTCCTATGCCATTTCATTATTTCCTTATTCTCCTTTCCATTTCTGGGTACAAGATTGGTATGATTTCAGTGTCAAAACCATCAAAAATTCACAGATCTTTCTGCAAAGTGGCCTGAGTTTTGTGTTGGGGAAACCTAGGCTAGAATTGGATTTTGTTACTAGATTTTCAGTTATGTTGTGAACAACTCTCACAGCTCTAATCTTTACATAACCCATTTCTGTGTACTATATAAAGAGCACTTCAGGCACAGTATGAAACTTAGTTATTTTTTGAGGAAGGAGGTGTTATGCTAGCTCAGCATGGATTTCTTATATGCAAACATTAATACACAGGGAATGCAATTACTACATATACCCGCATACCTCTAATGCCTGTGAAGGTGTGGATTCCTTTGTCAAGTGCTTTTTACCTTCTGTGAAATGACTGGACTGCATGTCTGATACAGCTACACTTGGTAAAGGCTCTAATTGCTATTATTACATTATTTGTGTTGAATTCTTGAAACATTATTTAGTACAAATTACACGTTAGTGCCAAATTGGCAGCTCTGGGGACTGAAGTCTGCTGTACGTATCCATAGCATAGGTACCACAGCTGAGGATGCTCTGCCCACCCTCCCCGGCACCCCAGGGTCTTGCACAGTCTTTGCTCCTGTGAGTGGTAGAGCTTCTGTTGCCTACTCTTATTTTTGCTGGTTGCAGGCAAGACAATGGCTCCTTGTGCCCTCTCCTCCTGTGGGTCATCTGTGCTGCAACCGAGGGTTTTTTGACTAAACTAGAGAGTTTAAACAGAAGCCCAAGTTGAGTCCCCCTTTTTGGACATGCGTGGCCAGCAGAGGAGAGGGCTGTGTGCAGTAGGCAGTAGGGAAGAGGGGGGCAGCTGCTGCTCCCCCCTCTGCCTGTGAGCAGCCTGCAGCCATCTCGCTCGCAGCCGTTCGGGACAGCTGCCGTGGCCAGCTGAAAGCAGTCAGGGCCAGAGTCAGCTGGGGAAATCAGTGAGAAGAGATCCAGGAGCAGGTGGTGGGTTGTGCTTCTAACCACTTGTCTGAGTGACGCTTTCCTTCAGTGCCCAGAAGCTATGGCAGGCTCCAGTGTTCCCTGGCTCTGGGATCCTTCACGGTGCGACCGTAGCTGGTGGATTCAAGGATCTTGCTTTACTGTGCTCCTGGCTGTCCTAACATGGGAGTGACTTCAACTTGCAATTACATTTCAGTTTCCGCTGGCTTTTCCATTTGCCATCCCTCTGCTGATGAGACCAGTCAAGGTCTGTTGTGGTGATGCAGAATACGATAAGACTTTGTGCTTCTAAGCACAAGTACCATGTCAGTACTGCTAAGCTCTTCATGAGTATTAAAGAATCAGTTGTTAGTTTTTACATGCATTACTTTCATTATCCTTTTTTTAAGAAGGGAGATGTGGGAAAAGTCACTTTCCACCAGCTCTTGGAGTCATGCAGCAAGCTAGTGGCGGAGATTCAAGTAGACCACATTTTCCAACAGCCCAGCCTTGCACTGAACCTCGTGAGGAGGACTGAAGAAACACCAAAGGCAATGACTTTTTGTTGGGAAGTAGAAGGTGATCATTGAGCTTGTTTTATGCAGACTGAGAAGTTGCTGTCAGATGTGATTTGCTTCTTGTGACTGCCAAACCGAGCTAGCATTTAACCAACAAGCTAAAACAGGCGGCTTCGTATCACCAGGGCAGTCTAATCTTCCTTTATTACGATTTTTATAGAGATAGATTGTTAAGGGTTGACCAGTGCTGTTTATTCCTGGCACTTGATAATTTCAGTCACTCAATAGATTCCATACTTCACAAATTCTGGTTTAGATTGTGACAAAATCATTGTGAGCGTTCCTACAAAACAGTTTTAAAAATTGGATTAGTTGAAGTTTGTGTGTGAAGTAAGGTATTCCAGATTTTTCTTGTGTACAGGGATGATTTCCAGCAGAAGTCAAGAAAACTTTTAATGCCAAGTTCTTTGTCAGTGGTACCTTTCTGCAAATCGTAGGAGTTACGCTAGGGAAGTGCTTTCTCTATGGCATACTGTCCTTGCTTTGAGGAAAAGTAGACTCTATTCACAAGAGTGTCGTTGCCTCCTGTTCCTGCCCTCCCCAGAGCTGGAAATTTGTTTTAGCCCTGGATGACATCAAATGCTTGAGGTAGTGAATTGAGGCTGGTATATCAGCTCATGGAAATGGAGAGGAGGGCATGTACTAGCCAGGGCCAGTACAGGTGGTACCCTGCAGCTTTGAGGATCATCTTATCCAAAACCTTCCTTCCCTGTTCTGCACGGGGATTGCCATCACTTCTTTACCCCTGCCACAGAGAGGCAGCCTGCAGGCAGATGGATGGATGGACAGACAGCCGCTGTGGTAAGGACTCCCATGCCTGTTGGGGGCACTGAGGTTCTTGCCGACAATGGTAAACATGATTTGGCTCCCGTGTTCTCCTAATCAGGCTTACTTGCACTGAAACAGAGATTGCTCTATCACAGTGCCAGGCCTCCGGCAATACCAACTGTTAAATAATAAACAGGCCCTGGTTGTTGGCAGCGGCTCCCCGGCCTCCCCTCCCTGCTCCCCACCAGCGCGGAGTACCCATTTTCTGGGCTTACCTGCCCGCCTGTACTCTGAAACACAGACCAGTGCCCATGTTCGGTGGAGGTGGAAGCAGCACAGAGACATCAGTCTCTGTCTAATCTGCTTAGTTTATTATTCTCTGAGGACCTGGGGTGATATAGCAAACATGCAGTGCTTTGGCAGCACTAACAATGGCCATGCTGTCATTCTAGATATTATTACAGACTTTTGCCTAATGCATGGGATATTTTTCTCCTCTGTTCATCTGCCCGTTCTTTAAGGTATTCTTCTTTTCTCCTTTTTTTCTTTTTTTTTTTTCCTGTGAGGGTTGGGGTAGCTACAAGGAGGGACTAGTTCCTCCTTAATCAGCTTTGTTTTTCCTTCCTGGTAGAAGATTGGTATTTATTGTTTGATAGCATTAAACAGTATTACCAAGCCTTTTTCTTGTAGTGCATGATTAGATTGGGCATTGGGATGACGAACTTCTTTTTTTGTTTTAATTGAATGAAGGGACTTTTTAATAGAAGTCACTCCACCAATGGGAAAAAAATACTGCAGCAAATAAATAAGCACCTCTTCTTATCTTCATTTTGGCCACTTCTTTAATTTTTGTTTGATTTCCTTATAACCATGTACACTGTACACATGTGGAAAACTGTATGTTCTGGTTTATGCAGAAGTGAAGTTCAAGAGCTTGGAGATAAGTCAGGAAAAATACTGTGATATTGTGTAGAAGAAGAGATTGTACTGCAGAGTTAAAATGTAACTGCATGAATAGATTGGAGCCTACCTATTAATTTCTCTCTGATTCTCTAAAACCTTGTGTGGAACATAAGCCAGAATTTTCGCTTGGTGGGATAATGCCTTTTTTTTTTTTTTTTTTTTTTTTTTTTTTTAAAAACCCATATACAAAATAATTTTTTAAAAAGATTTTTTTTTCTCCATTCCATACAATTAAAAAGTTCTAAACTAAACTTTGCACAGTATAGACCGTTTTTGTTCATATGTGAGGGAATTTCCTGAGCTCTGGGTTAACCATGGCATGGATGCTAAGAAAAAAATCTTTGTGTTTTCAGCAGACATTCCACTATAAAAAGAGTGGTGTTTTCCAATGATCTGGGGGGAATTCTATCAAAAAATTTCCTATCCAGTCTACTTGAAACTCCACCCTTCATAATAATTATGGCAGGTGCAAATATAAGGAAGCAAATGTAATTACTAATCAGACCTGGGAGCACTGCCCTGCCGCTTGTTTTTCATTTCCTCTATGCAGCTTTGCTGTTACAAGTCTGAGAACTCTTTTAAAGCCCTCACATGATTAGCGTTCAGTGTCTAAACTAAGAAACACAAAATGGTGAGGTCTGAGGCTCACTGATGCTGTTGCGTAATATATATATGTATCTATCCTTTTTCAATGAGTGAGGCAAATTAAATACTTCAGAATAAGGTGGGAAACTTGAGTTTGTATAAATCCTTAGGCCAAATCTCATCATATGGGATTTTCAAAACATCTAGATGACGTCAGGAGAGCAGCACTCTGTGCTTCCCATGGCATTTGTTTTCCCAGCATACTTAAGCACTTCTGAAAATTCTTGTGTGTTTTTTTAATCATCCCTGAAGGCTTTGGCCTGAACAAGCATCTGGCATTTGACGCAGTCTGTGTTGAGACTGCAGCAATGACTTCTTCCCCTGTTTGTCATTTACTGGAGTAGATCTCTACAGACGGTCTTTTGATTTATTCTCAACGGGAACAAGTTGGGAGTTCAATGCTTCTGAAGGTCTTCAAAATATGGGAGAAGTATCAGACAATGAGCTCTTCCGTTAACATGTTCTTTCTGAAAGTTGTAGAATTTACATGGTTTAATATGTCTTTTTATTATTTTGTAAGAATGTTGAAGCAATGCCAACCGATAATTTTCAGGAGGCTGGAACAGGGCAGCTACAGGTATGCAAGAAGAGGCAGTGTACTCCGGAGATTAATGAAGTGCCTTTGAAGCTGCTATTGTAGAAGCTGGAAACCTTGTTTCATTAAGCAGAAAAATAAACTACAGAAACAGAAGACTCCCTCTCCTTGTTTCTAACAGTGTTTCCTTTCTTAAAATGCACATTTTAAATCCAGTGGGAAGAGTCTTTTCTTACTGCTGACATACTCCTGAAATCATATTGTTTTCAGGCAGCAGGTAGAGTGTGTAGATGAGTGACATTTGCTTGTAACTGTATCTAAAACATAGTTTTAGTGACATCAAAAAAATTATTGCATTTATAAGCTGAACCATTTACAGCAGGTAGAAGGAAAATTCAAACCTAGAGTTAGCAATGGAAAACATTTCTCATCTTTTTCAGTGCCTGCAGCTGGGGTGTGATTTATTTACCCAAGAGTTGTCTGGTCAGTAGTTGGTCAAGTGAATCACTAGGAAGAACTGGAGGGAGCTGTGGGAGCGATTCAGTAGATGGTGCTGTTCCCTTGAAGGCAGCTCTGATGCTGTGCCCAGCAGGATATTTAGAGGGTATTTATTTCTACAGCTGTAGCTTTCAGGTAGGACTTGAAAACCTAGCTGTTTGTTGCCATAAAAATCTTGTTAATACTTCTTGTCAGCTGCAGCAGTATTCTTAGATACATACTTGAACTTTTGGGAGCATGGGAGTGGGAAATACAGTAGAGTAGGAAACATAATGGCTTCAGAGTCATCTCATATACTTAAACCCAAAGCTTAAAGAAAATTTCAGGATCTATGAAGAAACTGGAAGAAAAAAACCTGTGGCAACAAGCAGGCAGATTTTTCCTTGCTGTGTGGATAGCATTCCTCCAGGTAGCACCAGACCTGGCTTCCAGCACAAGGCAAGGTTGAATCCAGAAGCAGACCCAGAGAGGACTGCAAACATTCCAGTGCAGGGAGTTGCTTGAACGTGAGCTCTCGGTGATGGCTCTCCACTGAGCTGCGCTCTGGTGAAATACAGTCACTTAAATAAAAAACAAAGCAATGCATTTTTTCAGAGGATGTGAGCAGTGTCTTTCCAAGCTGTCTCCACACTCCAGAATTCTCAGTATCTTCAGAAGCAGCCCAACCTGTTGCACTGTGCTGGGCATATGTGCATCTTTTGTGAGAGGACTGCTTGTTGCAGTCACTCAGAAGGAAGAACATTCTATTCAATTCTGCAGGCCGCATAAAATATAACATCAGAAGTTTCCTTTCGTATGCTGTGAGGTCAGAAAGGACTGTTAGATCATTTACTTTCACCTTCTGTGTGTCACTAGCTGTTAGATTTGTCCAGTCATCTGTGTTTTGAACCCAGTTATGCACAGACAGCATCTCACCATCTTGAAACCATCAAGAGGCTAGAGCTCCCCCTTCCATTGATAGTTTTGTTCCAATCGATAATTCCCTTGCTGTTTAAAAATGTGGGATTTGTTTCTGGTTTGATTTGACTCTTCTCTCTTTCTTTCTTGGCTTCATGTTCCAGATTTTGGTTCTTGTTATGCCTTTCTTCACCCAACTGAAGATCCTTGTAAAAACAATGCAATAAGGAAAAGTTAAAATGCCTTCCCAAGCCTACTACCCATTACGTCCTGTTTATGCCTCCAGGGATTGCATTAGCCAGCTTTGTGACATTGCACTAGGCATTCATCTTCAGTTGTTTGTTTGTTGTAACATCAAAATCCTTTTCAGAATCGCTGTATTCTGGGCTGTAGCACACCCTACACACCCCTGTGCCCAATGCTGTTAATACAGCACGTTTCTTTTTCTTAAAGGTATGCCATACTAGAATGTTCTATTTGAATAAATAGAAGCTTGTGCAAATGCCTGATTCTCCGCATCTTTTGCTACCCTCATGTCCTGATCTTATATCAGTCATTGTGTCACCTAGAAATTTGTATCAGCAGTGGTTTTGTAACTTAGAAGTAATTTATCTTAATGCTTAATAGTGTCAGGATTATTACTGATTTTACCTGTGTCTTACTAAAACCACCTGTGTTTGAAGACCCCCTAGGTTTTTCAACATGTGCTTTCATTGACAGAACTGGAATACAGTGTAGTATTACTAAGTCGGATGCTTATAAAACTGTAATTGGATATGCTTGTATGCTTAGAAAATTTATATACTTACCAACGAATGAAATCAGGTTTGTTTGACAAGACCTACTTTGCATAAAACCTTGTTGACAAGCATTAATTTTATTCCTATCCTTTAGTTCTTTATCAATAAATTCAGTCTTGGCATAAAGGGGGTGCAACTTTACTGGTGTCAGTAGAATTGTACATCTTGCTCACTTACAGTGTTTTAATGAGCCCATATTACTTTAAAAAATAAGAATAAAGCAAAAATCAAGGCTAAGGGTACGGAAATGTCAGCAAGAGTATTTTGATATTTGGAGAACGAGTCTGTAACTTCTCTGTGTGGCTGTCGACGGAATGCGCTGGTAGTCCTGATGGCAGAGTACTCCCACAATCTTCTCCTGCTTTAATAAAGCACGAAGAAAAGCTTGGTTTTCCTCAGCTGGTCTCTTCTTTCATTTTCTAAAGTTCACAAAGGCAATCTAGTGGGAAAATCCTCAAAGCACCACAGAGTTGTAGGTGCTGATGAGATGGTTATGAAGCAGACGTGCTGCTGTGGAGGCAGGAGGTTGATGACTCCTGTAAATATCTCTGTGTTCCTTTCAGACAGCTTGAGATACGATTTTCTTTTCTATCAGGTCTTGAGATGTTTTGTGCCTTAAACACCCTATTTCGGCTAGTAAGCCTGAAATATTTACCATTTACATTAGTCTTGCAAATGAAAAATCTTGAAGGGCTCTGCCAATAAGATTCATGGACTCCTGCTTTTGACTCTGTGTAGCGTGCAGAAATTTGCAAGATGTGAATGAGACTTGTGTGTATAGAAATATTTTAATCTTGTATAAAATAAATATGTGGATTTTATTTCGTCTCCAGGGCATGGAGATTTGGCCAAAATTGGACTGGCACTGATAGGAGAAAAAAAAATAAATCAGAGTATACAAGAATGACCTACTTAAAAAAATTAAATTGGAAAAAAGAGTAATGGCTTGTAGCTATGGGATAATGGAATTTGGGACACTGGTGACTATGCTTCATCCTAATCTTGCTTTTAATTGACAACAGATGTGTTTGTGCTTTATTGCGGAAGGACTCAGTGATCAATGTACCTTTGCATTAAACACTCATTGTTTTTATGGTGCTGTCCAGGATTCCAGTGTCCAGGTCCAGGATTTTCATTTGCATCCACTTGCACTATATTCTGAGGAAAGTTCACTCTGATAATTGGAAAACAAACAAACTCCACCCAGTCTCTTTCTTCCTCAGAAAATCCCCACTCTTTTTCTGAACGCTTAAACTTCTTCCTGTTTAAAGGATGACATAGTGAAAGGCAGTGTTTCCAATGAGCATTGGGTGGCAGATTAATGTTATCCCTGTTGAAAATACTTGGGCTAGGGACTCCCTCTTTCTGCATGGTGCAAAGGATTGTTGTTTCTGATCCAACTCTCTGGGCATTATTGTGATACAAATATTTTAATTATCATAATGTATGGATTGGAGAAGCTGAAACCGAATTTAAGTGATTTCCGCGTTTTAATGACGTAAAATTAATGAGACTCAAACCTATGCTTTCAGCACTAGACTTACTCAGTAGCTGTATTCTGAAACCTAATGAAAACATTCTGTTTTCAAGAGAATATTGTTTTACAAGGAAGTTCTTAGTGATAAACCATTTGAAATAGCATTTTTTAACTTACTGTACTCTTATTACCCTGAAGTTTATTATAATTTTCTCATTCTTTTTGATGAAAATGGCATTTTATGTCTTAGCAGTTTATCTATATGTACAGTCCATAAACCCCTTCACGTTCCAAGTTCATAGTAGATTTGGTGAGATACCATGTGCCTTGGGGAACCTGAACAATTTAGTAACATCTTCACCCTTCATCCCCTTCCAAATCCGACAGTCAGAATTCAAAGTGAGAATAATTACAGAGATGCAGTTACAGCAGTTCTGAAAGACAGGGTAATATGAAGACTCCAGAGGAAATGTTAACAATTCTAATAGTTTCTCATAAAAGACAGAGAGACACTGTCAAACCAGAGGTTCAAACAAAGAGTAGGTTAAAATTTAAAAAAAGCAAGCAAGATTTAAAGGCCAGCAAGGGTCAGTTGAGCCATAGTACTGAGGATAAGCAGCCAAAAACTTGTTGTCTTAAATACTGATATCTTTCTAGCAAAAACAGACACATCTATTATCTGCCCCACTAGATAAGTCACAGGGGGACACAGAGGAATGAAATAAATATCTTTCACTGCTACCCTCTGAAATACTAAATTAAGGTTAGTGGCTACGTTTGACAAAGTATTTCATCTGTGCTACACATAGTGAACTACTAGTGTGACTGCTGCATTTATACAAATTGAATGGCATGCTATTGTCCATCATCTTTTTCTTTTCCTTTTTTTATTCTCATTTTGAATAATTCATGGAAAAAATGATAACTTCATAATGCCACAAACTCACAGCAGGCAAAACTAATTTTACATGATATGAAAACAGATTTTTATTTATTTAAGAGTAATATTTAAAGAAAACAACAACTTTTTTGACACCAGCTGCTGGGAAATAAATAGAGTATTTTATGACAGAAAAAACTCCAAATGCGTTAAAAGCTGTTCCTGAGAGATGGATTAAAAAATAAAATATAGAGGTTGGGCAGATTAAATTTAAACTTGCTGGTCACTGATGTAACTCTACTCCGTAGGGGAGTGAAGGCTAGTTTTATGGAGGAAAGGAAACTTCAGAGTAGTGTGAAGCTGTGCACAAGAAGTTCTCTGAATAGCTGGTGTCTGTGACTGGGGACAACCTGGGTGACAGCTCCGCAAGACCTTTCACATCCTCTAGACCAGATGGTTTCTTCCCCTCAAGAGTCTGTTGTGTGAGAAGCAAGCCTCCTTTTTTTGCTAGTTTTTCCATATCCAACCTCAGCAATTTAGCAGGAGGAAACATGGAAGAGCTAGGATGCGGTGTTAAACTACAGCAGATATGTATATATATATATATGAAAAGATATATATTTTTATATATATATATATAATATATAGAATTATTTTTTTTCTTGAGGTGGCTTGATGAGTGCTGCAAGAGGTATTTTGGAGGGGGGAAAAATATATGTATATATAAAATAAAATATGTCTGTTAATGGTGCTGTGCACTGCTTTTCCTTTGCGTTCTGAAGCAAGAGGAGGGGGAGCTGCCCCTCAGCACAGGGGGAACTCAGGCGGGCAGTGCTCAGGGTGCAATCATCTCCCCTGGATACTGGCAGCTGGTGTGGGGCTGAGCTGGGGCCACCGGGCTTCCTCACAGCTGCCTGAGGCTCCCAGGAGCAAGGGGGTCTGTGCCCAGTTTGGGCAGGGTGGGGAGGAGAAGATGGAGAGCAGGAGGAAAGCTGCGTGGTCTTTTAGCATAAGAGCAGTTGGAACAAATGCCATCAGTAATATAAATGTTGTTTATTGCATTTTCATGTAAAATTGTTTAACTTAAAAACTCCTAGTGACAGAGGGAATGTAAATCTGAGGCTGAGAGCCTGAGTCACCAGCAGAAGTTTATTATTATCCCTGATAACAGCTGAATTCCAGCCTTCCTGTGTGCTATAAAATGGGGCAGTTTTGTCTATTATTGGCGCTGGGTGCACTGCTATAGTTAAGGGTTTGCCAACAGTTCAACTCTAAGCCCCTATTTTCATGGGTTTATAACTCTCCTGTTCAAAATTCACTCCAGGCTGAAACTTGGCATACGAGATGAAGGCTCTAGAAGTTATGGTGAAACTTAGGCTGTCCTCAGGCAGCTTCCTGATAGTGTTGAAAGACAAAGTGTGTGTATGGCTTCTTTCAAAAGACAAGAGAGAGAGCAAGAACAAGGACACTCAGCATTTTGTGCCTTTCCTTAAAAAAGACGTTGTGGTTGGATTCTGGCTTAGAAGGAGCACCCCGATACCCCTTGGTGTTCTTGCATGTCTTAAATTGGAAAGACTTTTATTTAAATTCTGCATAACTTATCTGTCATCTTCCTTATTAGTTTTCCATGGAGAAAAATCCATCAAGCCATTTGTATGTGTTTATTTAAATAGGAATTAAATGTGCTGTTATTTTGCTATGCTTTAATGGTTAAACACTATTTAAGATTTCCATTTAACTAGCTGCCATTAATCAGTTAATATTTGTTCAGAGTATGGACAATATAACATGCTTTAACTTTATGAAGTATATTTTTAAGACTTCTAGTAATATATTCCGAGAGATGGATTTGAAGGCCGCAATACAGTTGCAACTGCTGAGTAGTTGTAATGATACAACATTTGCTCTGGCCGAACATGATCTGGTACAAGGCATGCTAGAATCATATGAAGAGTGTGTGCCTCGGTGTATTTATACACTCTAGTTCATCAGGGTATGAGGATCATCACTTTTCTTTTTTGAAGGGACGTTCATTTTTCAAATTGCTTGGATGCTTTTATGGGATTGTCATCTTGAAAGTTATGCCATCAGGTTACTTTTGATTTTGTAGCTGGTTATGGTGATCAGGAAGTGCCTTTGCTGCTGTAGACTGGCTGGAATCCTTTAAAGAAAGGAAGGGAATAGTGGTGACTCTTCATGTGATTATGCAGATTTATAAGTAGATTGGCCCAGCTGTGAAATCTGATGCTGACCTCAGAAAATTAAGCTTTCTGTACATTAGAATCAAAAGCATGGGCAAAAAATTGCAAGATAGAAGGTCTGTTTGAGGTGTACCAAGAAGCAAAGTCTAAAAAAACCCCAAAGAAGTGGGTTAAAAATCATTCTCTGATATATATAGACAGACGGTGCTTGTCTTGTTATCCTTAATAAATATAAAGTATGTATTTGAAATAAATGTGTCTGTACTTAGCACATAGAATTTTGTTTAGATTTTTTCAGCACTTGACCAGTTAAGAATCTAATTCTTCGCTCATATCTGTTGATGAAAGAACAGCACTAGAAATGAAACTGACCCAGTGAAACAAACTCTCTTATGCAGTCATAAATCAGAAGTAACCCCAGATTTACAGGTGTCAGTATTCTGGATTTACACTAGCACATATCTAAAATAAAAATTTAGCTAGCTATCTAAAATTTGGGAGTTTCAGTTCGTGTCATGGGGTAGCAGTTGGTTGGCATAGGCCTCCTTTTGTTGAGGTCATCTGGTGTGTCTGCCAACAACCGCGCCTGCAAAAAAATGTCATTATCTTAATATCCAACATTCTTGATGGATGACTCTCATACCTAACCTTGATTATCTCTGGAGAAAATAGTTAAATACAGTCTTCTGGGATTTGCTACCAAATATTTAAACATCTTATTGCATTGGAAATAGTAAATCCATGCAAAGAATTGTTACTGGCAGTGGGGCTGAGTGCACCTTCTGGATCTAGCGTTTTGCTAAACTTTGTTCAAATTCAGGCACTGTTGGCAGAGCATGTGAAAGGGCTTGAGGTCAAGGGGGTTCTGTGTGATCAGTCTTTGAGGTCTCAGTTTAAAAAGCATCATTAACTCAGTGTTACCTTTCAGTGCCTTTCTAAAATCTTTCATTTTAGACGAGAGGCCTGCGTGCAGAATTTAAGAGGCTTATTCTCTAACACAGAAATAATGCTGCTAAGCTGCTAGAAATCTCAGCAGCTTAATATAAATGTTCAAATAAAAAAGTTAGTATTTTAACTGTATAACCTTCAAATATAATTAATAATGAAATCCTAAGCAGGAGCCTGGGGAAAGCGTTTGGATTCTTTCTATTTGTGGAATAGGTGCAGGTCTCTAGTGTACAGTTGAAAATAGGGACTAAATATTAGCTGATGATTTGGAAACCACTAATGTGTGCTGCTGAATACAGTCATAGTTTGGAATATAAAGTAGAGCACAAGAGAAAACGAAAACAGAGGGACCTGGGCCACCAGCTTCATGCTCAGATAAAATAACAAACTTGCATAATAGGTGGAGGTATTCAGATGCAGAGTTTTTTCATTTGACCTTAGGATTAAATTATGTTATCCTGCCAGTGCAGGAATTAGTATATTATTCTTTTCTTCCTTCCCTTACCAGTGCCACCCAAGTTATAATTTGGGAGCATAATTATGGGAAACAAAAATCACAGTAAGAAGGTGTGTCATGGCCACCTGTATGATGAACCTGTTAAGATTTCTTGCACAGCCAGATGCGTTCCAGAAACATTGCCTTCCAGAGAAATAAGATGATGTCAAGAGTTCATTCGAAGGTAGTGGTCATATTCTAAGTTGCAAAAAGCAGAAAGAAGCTGTCAAGGTAATTAAGGGCATTCTCAAAAGCTGCATATGTTCTCCAGCGTGGCTGGAATTTGTTGCTCTTTCTGTGCTCTACTCTTTTCAGAACCTTTGTACCACTGGGGTGCTTGAAGGATGAACAGGAAGGCCACCAGTTTGCTCCTTGATGTAGTGTGTAAGCTCTGCAGTAGTATTAGCTGTAAACAGGAACTCTCTGATTGTGATAGAATTTCAGCGTCAATAATGAAATACACAGGGAGGAAAACTGTCTGTGGGTACCTCAAGCATAAGGGATGTCCAGACAATACTCTTCCAGAGTGCAAGTAGAAAAGGCAGGAGCCCTGAAAATGACTGGTTGCTTCTTATTTTCCAGCTCTGTAAGCAGCTTGCAGCATGTGCTGCAGGTCTGGTTAAGGTATGAATGAGGGTCAGGTTGGGCGTTACTACATTAAAGTCATGATTGGGAAGAAAAAAAATATGCAAGTGGAAAATGAAGTTTGGTGTATGCAGTAGTCAGTATTTACACATCACTATCACACTGTGTGACCTAAGGTATTGCAGTTATTTCCTATGTAGATATCAGTTGCCACTTTACTGACAGTTTCTGGAAGAGTGATGGTATTGGCTAATGGAGCAATCATACTGCTTTTTAGAGAAGAAAAAAATATTTTTAGACTTGTCTTTTATAACAACACCCTGAAATGGTTGATGGTACCTAAAAGGAACAACATAGAAGTCAAACTGTTACTTCACATAGCCTGTTTTTCAAACAGGAAGAAGCAAAAATCTCATAGAATGTGGAAAAGGACACTCTGCATTCACTCCTCGTCTGCTCTTCTAGACCCCCGTCCCCACCATGGCAGCTACCAGGGCTGCATTTCAGTCCAGGACCAACTCTTGTGTTTCGGGCTATGTGGTGGAGTACCCTATCTGTTCTCTTACAGTGGCTCAGTCATCCCTCCTGGTGCTCTCAGCAGCAATAACTCTTCGCTGCAGGAGCCGTAACCTGGGTTTTTGTGACTGACTGTGGTGGTTCTAAGAGAATCTCTGTTCTGTGCTGCCTTCTCCTTGGAAAAAAAAAAAGACCAATTCATTAATGCTTTCAGATGATACCAAATCCTTCTCCCACCTTGAGCAACTGAATGACTATTTAGCAACCTCAGATTGCTTATGTAGTCTTGAAGTCTTTTATGTAACCCTTTGCGTCGTGTCTAAATGTGCCTTGCACAATTAACACAGATAACTTGTTTGCTGAAGCCAGAAGCTGACTGGTTTGACGTTGCAAAAATTGAAATAAAGCAGAAATTAACTTTTACCTTACTCTGGATTCAGAAGAATGTTCTGGATATCTTAAAGCATTAGCGGATGAAGATACCAGATTTCTAAAATATTAGCAGATTCCTCTAACAAGGTGTTTTAGAGTTTTGTTTGAGACCCTCATTTTGTTTAGCAATGTTTGTTAAACCTCATATCTCCATAGGACATACAAATTGTTCATATTAGCCAAAATCAGATATTAAGCACTTAATATATCTGGAATGCAGGTCTAGTCTTCAGGACTTATATAGCTGTCAATTACAAGCAGAAGACTTTTTAATCAGAGTGGTGGTTCTCGATCATATGTAGTTTTTCTTCCACTTGAAAAGTTAATGAGAAGACTTCTTGTCATAGGGTTCATTTTTATCAGCACTGCTGACGGTAGCAGAGAAGAATGCACTTCCAGTAATTTTCAAGAAATAATTCACTCAGTGAGCACTGGAATTCATGAATCTAGATTTTCTGTGGATTAGTGTTATGGCTGATTGACTTGCTGCTTAAGAAGGTATGACCTCTCATTGAAGTATTTTCTGTTTTTTGAGGTGTTTATAAATCCAGTTCTGTGGTGCTTAAGGTATGAACTTGTACTGTTGGCTCTGCCTGAAGGGAATTTATGGTGTCTCTCTCTACCCTTGCCTTTATTTGTGGAGCTTGTAGGAATCATCTTTTTTATTCAGGATTATACCCCTCTAGTAAATTTGGTTGAAATGGCTAAAGTGAAAGAGTATTAGGGAGAGGATGTGTCCAGACAGCACAGTTTTACCCTTAAGGAGACCAAGAGAAAAAACTGGTATCCAGAGACAGAATATTCTTAGTTATTCCAGGTTTAACCAATGATTTGCTCTATGACCTTTGGCAAACCACTTGTCTCTTTATGTAGTAAGAAAATATTGATTGATTGAATCGATCTCTGCATGGGATGAGGACCATTTTCAGATTCCTGATAGAGGATCTCAGGGTTCTTTATTGCCAAATACTGAGAAAGACGAAGGTAATGGTAAACAGGCTGTCAGTATTTTCTTAAGATATGCTGACATATGTCTTGGTAATGATTCATACTGAAAGGTTTGAGCAGGTTCTGCTGGTTGAATAGTGAGGTGAAAATGTTTCTCTGAATTGAGAGCAGTTATGGTATGGGCTGTACAGCCTGAAGAAAGGCGAGCTAAGAGCATTTATAGGTTTGAGCGGTTTACCTGACCATTATCATTAAGAAAAAGATCTCCCCAAAATTAGGAGAGATTTGTTTAACTCTGCATGTACTGTCTATGATTTATTGCCAATTGAAACTTGCCATAAGAGAAACAGACTGCATAAGTTTACTTGCTTGGGTTTTTTTGGTCATACACTGGCAAATCTCTGAAAAGTGAAGAATCAAGGCTTCTTTTTCATTCCTTCACCTGTCTGTAATGCATTCTAAAGCAAATTCCCTCCTTAGTTTCTTATTTGATCATGTGACATAACATGTGAGTCATGCAGTGGGAAGCTGGGTATCAGCATCACTTAGAACAAATGAGTGTCTGGAAGACTGGTAAGTTAGGCCAGCTTTAAGCTTAAAAGCAAATCTTTACATTAACAATACAAAAGCCAGTAGTTCTTAATCTCTATTCGTTATTATCACTGCATATTCAAACAGTTGATTCTTAACAATCCCATTCTACATTAGCTGTGAGTGTACAACAGCAGTGATGCCTTGTGGTTGTCCTGCAGTCCCAGGTGGTCTTAGTCACCAAGGTTGAGGTCATCAGTCAAGAGCTTTTTTGTATGAGGGAAGTGACTTCTATATTCTACATTTCATTTGCTCTTCTTTGAGGTTTTTATGTTTCTCATTCCTCTTCCCCCACCAAAAGAGGGATAATCTCATCTTCTCCCAACATTGTCTTAAAGACAAGCACTTGCCCTAGTTCTACCAGGCAGTTTTCCAGCTTAATTTTCAGGATTATTGTGGTTCCAGCAGATACCTTTCCTGCTTGTTCTGTGTCCTTTTTCTTATCCTGCAGATTTTAGTACTTCTCACATTTTTTCCTGTACCCCCTTTTCTGCAGCAATAACACAAGTATCCATTTGCCCTTTTGAGATCGTATGTTACTTACATACTGGTGCTTAGCTGTATTACAAAATGTTTCTGCTTTTTTGTCCAGTTATGGTGTTAGTATTATGATCTTACAAAATATTATACACTCATGTAAGTGACCAATTGCAGTGTACTTATGTTTGGGTTCAAGGCAAGCAAGTATCAATTACATCCAGCCTAGCGTACTTCTCCTTTACGTGTGCAACAGCCTCTGCTTTGGCCACACTGTGGGATTTCCAAAAAAAAAAGAACTTTCTGCTTGGGTCAAGCTCTTGCACAGAATTTGTTTGATTTCTCTGTGGTGCTGTGGGAATCTTCTACGATGCTCCTTAACTAGGCAGGGTAGTGAGAACAACAGGTAAAGCTCTGCGTAGAAGATTGCTGGCCTTTAGTTGGCTATTGTGTAACCTTCAAGAGCCCCACATGGTTCTGATTAACTGAGTTTGTTATCCCTGTGGTCCTTAAACTTTGATTACTTCATGTGCACAGAGTTTAAGCTGTCTGTCAGGCATGAGGCTGATCGTTTGATGTCATACATTTCACGTTTCTTGATTGTATAATGAAATAAATGGTTCATGTTCTCAGAATTTGTTATAGTACTTCATAAAAGAGGGTGTTTGGTGTTAGTTTTGGGGTGTTGTTTTTCAGTTGTGTTGTTGTTCTGTGGTATGGAAAGCTGAGATGAAACTGCTTCCTCTACAGGGGTCTGTGACGTTACCAAATTTTTCACAATTACTACTGCCACATATGGTTTTCTGTACTCTCTGGTCTACAAGTCTTTTTTTTTTTTTCTATTCTGTGGGGAGTCTTCAGTGAACATCAGCCAGCAGGCATAATGCAAGAAATCTCAGGGGTCATCAGTCAGAAGTTACATTACACTATGCCAAATTATATCTATTTATTTTATTACTTTATTTATTTTATTTTTTTTTTACTCAGGACCTTACTTTATTTTTACCAACAGTTATTAAAAGAGGGCCAACTTGTCCAAGTTGTGAAAAAATGACGAGAAACTGTGTGTGACAAAGACCACATTAGGATGTCTCTACAAATGAGATGGGAAATCTTGAGCTATGTAGCCCTTACATATAGCGGAGAAAAATAGAAGGTTTCTTCTGGGCATCTCTGTAGACAGGGCTGGGAGGTGGTGCTGTAACAGATTAGTTTATCACCGTGTTGTTCCCGTGGCGTTGCTTATGCAGTGTCGGTGTAGCATGACACCTTTCTCAAATACAGAATAAAGTACTGATTATGAAGAGTTGATTAAAAACTATACATGTTGTAGTTTGGAAGGGAGGATCCTAGATGTTCTCTGATGTCCTTATTTTGTTTAGACCAAGTAGAAAGGACTGCTGCTTTGATTCTCAATGTACAACCCAGCTGACATCGTGTGACAGCATGAAGAACCATGCTACTCATAAGAGGGATCTGCAATGATGATCCACTTCATCATGTTATTGCTTTCCTTCACCCTTGGCACTAACCATGTGGTGTATTGTTTTAGCTTTTAATCTTCCACTAATGGCATTGACATTCTAGGGTGAGTGATACTTAACAGACTTATCTGTAGGAGTTTCACTGGCAGTAGCACTCATTTAATTCTTCTTGGATAGATACAAGCTCAGTTTTGGATCTTTGCACTTCGGTCTCCTTTTGAGAGAGTTCAGTATGATCAGAAAAAAAAGGAACAGATTATCGCTCGCCTCAAAATACTTGTCCAGTCTGGTTTGTGTGTCTGTGCCTCTTTCTTTCAAGTAATGATGGTGACAGAAATTATTTTGCTCTACTTTACTAGAGGACTTCTTAAAATCCTTAGATGATTACACATAGTTGCAACTCTATATTGGAAGTTCAGTTGGTTCTTTTAGCAAGATATGTATTTTTCCAAGTATTACTTAATAACTTGCATTAAGAAATTTAACAAACAGTATTTTGAACACCTGGAAGAATAAACATCGCTTTTCTGCTTAATGACTCCAACTTTAATATTCACTATAATCACCCAATGTTCTGTAACCACCAATCCAGAAGTTGTCCACCATACCTTTCAAGAAAATAGCATTGTACCATTCAAAGTGCAAAGGGAAGTTACAACAAAAAAGAAATATAAGGAATCTTAAAAAGTAGTTTTTAGTAAAGGAAACTATGACAGCATTGTATTTATAACCTGAACTGTGTGGATTTTAAGTTGTCTTTTATGAGCTGTATCTGATTAAATGAAAACATGAAATTTACATAAAACGTGACAAAATTTGGGATTGTTACAAGTCATGTCCCTCAGAGATGCATGCAAGGTTATGAAAAGAACACTTGCATTTCTTTTATATATGTACATATGTATCTATGTGTGTGTAAATAAAAATCTTTCAAAGCAAAAGTGCAGACGTTTCTTTTTAGTCTCCTTCCTCCCCCATCCCTACCGTACTTAGGCTTCTTTTTTACAGAAAAAAGGCACAGATTTCAATTTTTAGGGTTGCAAACTATTTTTAAAGATCCCTTCCACTTTAATATTTCTGGCTTCTGGCTTTCAAACAATTGCCATTTTACCTAAAAGGGCAATGTGTTTACATATTGTGTGTGAAATAACTGTTTAGAGTAGTGTTTCCTGAATGTCTCTATTTTTAGCATGGTGATAGCTCAAAGCTAAAGAACCCTATTTGTAACGGTAGTGGTGAGAACTTAAAGATAGTGTTCTTAATCTTTTTCCTTATATAGACACATCTTAATGTGTGATGCATCTTAGGAAATCTGGACAATCCTCCTCTTATTAATGGTTGCAAGGCTTCTATCCCCTCCAGGTTGGAATTACGTAGTTTTCTCTTTGAGTACTAACTGTGGTTGCTTCCAGTACAAAGTTAAATGTTGAAAGTATTTTCAGCTGTCCTTTTTTTTTTAAATGCAATTTGGCAACTGGGAGTAGGGTGAGCCAAAGCAATGTGACTTTCTGCAGGCCATCAGCAAGAGCCTCACCAGTGGTATATGGACTGTCATGCTACTTGAAGAGGAATGATGGTAGTGCATGACTCTTCAGGAGTCCTACAGATAAACTCTGGCCTGGAATGTTTTGTTAGTATTTTAAGAAGAATAAGGAAACACAGATTTTATAGGCTAATGTGTTTAAGTGGCCTTGGTATCATCAACACGGTGGGATTTTCTGCAGCATGCAGAGGTAGGAAATAGCTCTGTACACGTTTACTGTGTAAGACTTCCTCCTTTTGGACTTAATGTGGCTTAGAACAAAGGAGAAACAACTTTTCACCTGTAATTCACCAGTGGAAGAATCTTTTTTAAAAACATTAGAGAGATCTTACTTTGTCTCTGTGAATATCAGGGCCCTGCTGTACTGGTTATTTTTTATTAATACAGACTTCCAGTCAATGAGGGCAGAAAGGAGATCGCTGACTACATAAAATTCCGGGCTGGTTTGAGTTATAGCTCAGGATATGAAAAGTTCCTCTTTTGCCCCAGATATGAGGTTCAGTCACAGTTAGGAAATAAAAGGCCATAGGGCATTGTTAAAGAGAGCTAAAAGAGAGAAAAGCATGAGGGAGAGTTGTGTCAGATGGCTGCAGCAGCAGATCTGGTGGCTGGATTTCTGAGTGCCCCTCTAGCATCTACAGGTCTGCTGGGGAAATAGTGTAGCTGGTGTTGGCATCATGGTATCTCTTCATGGAAAAGAAAGTGTGTTGCTAAATAATTTTGAGAGTGAAAGAGGAAAGGCTGAATATGTTTGGGAATTTCTGTCAAGGTACTTTACCAACTAATTACAGGGACATTTGAATACATGGAGTTGAAAGCAAACCTCCATTCAATTGATGTTAATTAATACAGAATTTTACATAATAGTCTTTGTTAGTACACACAGATGCATAATGAGAATGTATAGGTGTATATAAACCCTAGAATCTTTTTCTTGTAAACTGTTGCCCTAAAGTTTGGCTTCTTATTTTATATCTATCTATCTATATATATGGGGGTTTTTTTAGAGAAAATGGGTAACAGAGTGGGATAGCTGTTGCTTCCTGGCAGGCTTAATATATTTTGCGAGTGCCTTTACTGTGCAAGATGCAGGTTCAAGTTCTGTTCCTTATGCATTGGTTAGTATTGGGGTGGAGGAAGAATGAGATGGTGCTGGCCTTCATTATTGCAAAAAGAGTCCCTCAGAATACAAAAACAAACTAAGCAGCTTCCTTTGTGTGGTATTTGTAGAGAACATAACTCAAGAGTGCTGAGCTCTTTCTGAGGGAGGTGCAGAGGAGGGAAGGAGGAGGCTTTTAGATCTTCCCTGCAAATGACAGACAGGTTCATCTTTGATAAATGTACATGCATCTCAGTTGTGATGTCAAAAAGTCTTGAAGGATCTCTGCTTTTCAATCCATCGTGGCATATTGAAGAATTAAATAGTTTAGTTGTATAATATGTAAATGATCCTTTTTCTTATTTGTGAATATTATTTTCACTGTCTTAGGAATTGGGCCTGAAATATTTTTCTGGGCTTAGTGGCAACACAAAGGCATTAGATCAAGAATGTTCCAAGATTCAGATTGGCTGGTATTTGCTTATATCACCATGACTGAATGTTACCAGTTTCAAAATGCTTTTTTGTTGTTCAGGAAATTTTAAAACAGCTTTGATTTCAAACATGAAACTTGGCAAGTGACTGGTCCATAATGTGTTCTAATCACTTCTGGTATTTTGGAAAAGACTTGAAAAAGATTGAAGTTGTTATGTTATTAGAAATCTAGTTTAAAAATGCATATTTGAACTTCTCTTCTTTACCTGGAACATAATTAGCTTTGGTCTTGTAGTCCTTTGCCCAGGATGAGTGGTAATGTGATGGAATTTAATTTTGTATTTTGCTGTACACAGTTTGTGTTAGATTTTACTACTAAAAATATATATACCAGTTTCAATTCTGTAGTTGAGTTGACCACCAGGGGGGTGCATTTGTTGTCATTTGTTTTGTTTAAACATATGTTATGGAACCAGTTGAATACCTTATTTTCCCAATAATAATAATAATTTATTGTATATTAGGGGTGGTTTGGGTTTTGTAGTGCAAATGGAGCTAGAGTGAATTTTAGTCTTGGTACTTTGAACAATTCAATAATGCAGAAGCCCTACTAGCCTGAGCTCATACCTAGCATGTAATCTTCTTATGTATTTGAAGCAGAGAATAAATATTGCATAGATTTAAGTGTGTGCACAGTATAGTTCAGGGTCCCTGGAATAACCACAAATATTGTTTCTATTCGATCAGGTGGGCAGGATGCTGAGGTCTCTGAATCCAGTCCTGCAACATATTTAGATATAATTTGCCTCCAGCAAAAGTAGCAATTCTTTTTAAAAATCCATTTTAAACTTATCTAGTAAATATGCTGTTGCTTTATTAGCTAGATTTTGCAGGATGTGGCTGCAGTATTAAAACCTTTTTGTTGTTTTTACTAATATTGCAAGTAAATGGAAGATTTTTTTTCTCCTTTTTTCCCCCCTGATATTATTTCCTGTTCTGACGCAGTGATCAGTTTGAATTGTTGCTGATATATTCTCTTTTTCTGTATTGTTTCCGGGGGAAAAAATGACAATAGAGCTTTGCCAAATCATAATGCAGGACCTGAACTTCCCTGAACTTTTGTATAGTTCCACCTTGGACTGAATTTCACTTCTTGTAGGATGATGTCTAATTAAATGAGAATGATATATCTGGACTTTACTGGGAAATATTTGAGAGCTCACGTTGGTGTTACATTAAAAGTTTAAGCAGCAGATTTACAATAAAGTCCAAAGGTCTCAAAGTACTCTGGTATAAAATTTCCAAAGATTTCTGAGATGAATGAAATTATGGGGTGGCTGGTAGCTTTGTCCCTGTAATATTGAATCTCAATAGCCTGTACAATAAGATATTGTTCAGTATCCTCCTTGGGCCTTGAGCTTAATATGGCAGTTACATAAACTGAAAGAATGTGAAACTTCTGGGCATGATTTGTGCATGACATTGTGCAAGATGAAGCTGGTTTTGGACTTCAGGTTAATGGCCAACTGGCAAAAGAAAAATGTGCTTAAATAAAAGGACACATCCATTTGTGCATCTGCACATGGTAGGATAAGTTAAGTCCATGCATAATCTGGAAGAGTCCTGTTGCCATGTGAGATGTACCTCCTTATATGAGGTCCAAACTTAGGCTGTAGTCTTAACTTTACTTTCTGTTAACTGTACTTTCTCTTAAAATGTAGCATGTCCCTTCTTCCACATCAAAATCTCAAGTTCCTTCCAAGGTCCTGAGTAGGTCTGTAGAGGTAAGTTCCAAAGGAAGTGGACGAAAGGCCTTTTTAAAAACTGCTTTACTTGGATGAAGTAGGTGGCTCCCTGGGGTAGAAAAAGTGATGGAACTCCTGTCCATCTAGTGTGTTCTGGGACGCTGAAGCCACACTTGCTGCTGCTCCTCTGGAAGGCTGCAGGGGGTATTGCCACCCCTTGTTCTTTCCACTCTTCTGGCATCAACTAAAACTACAAATTTAGGCCTCTGTGCTGATGCTGCTTCCCACCTTGTCTTTTTCTTCTATGAGAGGTGTGCTACACCTTCATCCTAATCCCTTCTCTCTCTAAAGCAAAGGATGCATGTATGAACATGAGAAGGCAGATTCTTGCGGTGCAGTCGGGGGATGGAGATGTGTGTCAAGGAGGCGGGGTTAGGTTGCTTTATTATAGATCCCGGGACAAGATCAAAGGTCCCAAAAATGAAGATCACAAAAGGAGCTGAATTACTAGGTATAGTCTCCTGAAGTCAGATTGCAAGGCAATGGACCATTAATGAGAAGTCAAGAAAGAGTTGTGACAACTCTCCAAAGTTTCTTACACTGAAAACTTGCAGCCTTTACTTACTTGTTCAGTTTGCTTTTGCCATCTCAAGAAAGAGGACAATAAAAGTTATTTTGTCCTTATTCTTGGAGCAGCATGATTAAGCTGAGGCTGTGGTGCTGGGGATATGTTCTCTGTACAAGGAATAAGAAAGCCTCTGTCGTAGTAACAGAGAAAGGGGCAGGATATAGTGAACTTCCTATCTTGCTGATATTGCTAGTTTATTCCTGAAATATTCAACTTCCATGTTTAATTGCTCAACAATTAAAGTGATATTTAGAATTCAAAATAAAGATTTATCACTTTGCTCTTCTCTGCCATGTGTCCCGTGAAATGTGTGTGCATTGCAATATGGTTTTTCATTTCACCTCAATATATGGTTTTTCATCTAAAGGCCATATCATCAATATACGGCCTTTCATCTATACGACCTTCATCATATTGCCTTTCGTAGACTAGGGTTGGGTTGAACTTCTTCAGGGCAGATCTGCGAAGGAAGGAGAGAGGGGAGTACCCATTAAACTGCAGGTATTGCATGCACACAGTGGCTTTGTGGGGAGTACTCGGTGTCATCTCCTGTAGTAGTAATCAGCAGTGAAAAGGATTTAACTAATATCCTTGCTCCAAGAAAAGAAGCCACAGGATCTTCCCTGATGATAATAGCTGCAATTTTGATTTTAGTTTGCTTTACAAGGGACCAAATTTCACAACTAGACCATATTGCTGCAGAGTAACATGACGAAGTCATATACTCACATAGTGAAAACCTTGTGTTTCTGAGCTCAGAACCAAGTTCTATGTCAGTATTCAGTTAACTTTTTTTTACATTTTAAGATTGAAATACTACATTGTTTTGGCTCATGCTCATCTCTGTTATATGGGTTTCACAATTTTGATTCTTTTTGCATTTCTTATTTCTAAATCATCAGTTTTGAATGCTGTCAACATTTACATTCATTTTCTCATCCTTAATGAATCTGTTTAATGATAATAATCCTAGCACCTGTTGCTCAGCATTGGAGTAGATTCATCTTTCTATTCTTATCTAATACCATTGATTAATAACTCATTGCTTCCTATCTGTCAGACAGTTTTTATCCACCTTATTGTATTATATCCAGACCATAATTTTCTAGTCTCTCTATGAGCTTCCTGTGTGGTACTGTGTCAAAGGCCTTGCTAAAATCCAAACAAATGATATCTGCCACATCTCCTTTATCCTCCCAGTTTGTCACTGCGCTGAAATACCCATCACAATGAAAAATTTATTGATGTAAGTTTCTGTGTTAAACCAGAATAAATGTGAAGGTTCTGCTGTGATTATATGATAGAGCCTACTTCTTAACAGGTATTATCATTTTATGCACTAAAGATAATTTGAGCCATGGGAGATGATACCATTCAACAGGAGCAGTGAGGCTGTGAAGATCAAAGCATTATGAACCTTGAAAAGAAGTGGGAGAAGCTTATATGCTACAGTAACTTGTAAAAGGCATAAGCAAAGTCCTCAAGCTTATTCCAGGAGATACTCAGAGAGTATCAGCTGTAGAGCTGCTTCACAAGATAGAAAAAAACCTGTCTTCAGGGAAAGAATTGTTTGGGCAAGGCCTCGTGAAAGCTGCATGCTGTCACTGTTCCTGTTCCTTGGGAACATAAACAGGATCTGGGGACAGCTTGTACAAGAAAACAGTTGGAATAGGGAATATCATGGTTTTCAGCAGCCAACTTGATTACCATCATCGCCCCCGTGTAGGAGGAAAGCTTCAAGAAGTATTTAGAGGAATGCTGGGTCCCACCTGGCTATAGCAGAACTACCAGTTAAACTGCACTTTAGGAGTCCAGATCAGGTCTTAAGTGCAGTTGTAACAAGACTAACTCTTCAGTGGGTTGAGAAGTTCAGCTTCTACTGTGCTTTCACAGCTGGGCTTCTCAAATGCTTGTTGCTTACTCTGTTAACAGTAGGAATAAATGAGAGGGGTGGACCATGCTGTTAAGAGATCCAACACCTTTAACAGGTATGAGGGCCCTTGTGGTGAAATTCCATCCAGTACCTGTTTTGGAGTGACTGTTAGGGTGGATTGTGCATTGCAGCTTTTATTCGGTTGAGTGTCTCTAACTTCTTGAAACCCAGATTTCAAGGAGTGTTAGTCTTTGCCCATTTTTTTCATATTTAAATGAAAATAGTTCAAACACTATTGGGAGTGGGGTGGGGTGCATGAAAAGTAACCCAAAATACACCTTTTTCCTGACTAAAATGCTTCTCTAGCTGAAACAGCCATGGTTTGGAAATTACAATTTGTAATGGATACAGTCTTCACTGGAAAAGTAAACTCAAAAGGTGAATGCCATAAGGAAGACAAAGTCTCTGTGGGCACAGAGCTTTGTGGTGAACTAATAACAGATGGAGATTTACGATTTTGACCATGAAACCTTTGGTCTCCTGTTGTCCATTACTGCAATGGCAGGAACCCTCAATCCCAGCACAGTGCTGTAGGTTGTCCTCTGCTCCTGTTCTACTAAATCATGAAAACCCCTAGGTTTCTCCCATCAGCCACCCTGTGACCCCAGTTAGAGTCACAGTCCTGGGATTTGGAAGAAACCCAGTTCAGCACTGCTATACCATACAAATGGCTGCAAGTTCAAAGGCAGAACTGGAAATGACCACAACTCCTGTGTGCTTTTGAAAGTGTGTAAAGGGCTCCAATTCAGAAAGACATTCCGTTTTGGAAGGATTGTTTAGGCACAGGCATTTTTTTATTGTTGTTTTACATTCTGTCCCCTCAAGACAGGAAACCGGTGACAAACCTGCTTATAGAGAACTACTACCAACTAAAGTACGTTCACCCTAAAAAAGAAGTAGTAGCGTAACACTATATCCATGTTAATAAGGCTTGTTCTTTTGCATTACCAATGAGCCTAGACAGAGCATTGTGCTGATGTGTTTATACTGGTTGCAATTTCAAACTTTGCTTATTTTTTTGTTAAATGAGGAGCCTGTGCAGCATCGACCTTCCTCTCTGATTTCTGTGACATAATTAGTCCATGGCCCTGCTTATGTTTTCAAACATAAAATGCCAAAAAGTAATCTGGGTTATATCCTGTGTCATTATTTGGGTTCTGAAGTGGGAACAATGTCTCTTGACTGGCCTCTGAGCTTATTTGAAAATTCTCTTCAAAGTAATGGGCTTGATTTTTTTTAGTTGTTGTTATTTTTCTGTGTATGTGTATGGTGTTTGCTTGTTGTGATTTTTCTTTGTTTTGTTTGTTTGTTTTTGTTTTCTCCCCCTTTCCCTGGTTGTTGCAAAGGGCTTTCTTGATGTAATCAATTAGTTCCTGAGTAAGAGCATCAGTATTTTACTTTCTGTGAACAGTTGTTTGTTGTAGTTCCTTCATCAGTGATTTGCAGTTCCAGAAGTTAGAGCAATGATATGAGCAAGAACTTCGAAAGTGGTCAGTTGACTGATCTTGTAAATTCTATGTAGGAAATTCAAAAGACATCAGTGAGTTTTGTGCTATATTCTCTCCTAGCCTTCCCTTTCCTCATAACTGATCAAGTGTATATGATTCTTATTCACCTGCTTCAGCTGTCTTCAGGTATTCAAGGAAAATCAAACCTTCACAGATACAGAATTTCCTTATTGCTAAGAGGCTGCTGAAGGTTGACATCTTCTGAAATGTTTTCCAGTAACAAATGATGCTGTATTTTCTTCTCTTTGATTTTTAGATAGAATGATCGTGGTTCTTATGAAAGGCTCTGCATAAACTTTATGGCAAGCAAGAATCATAAGAAAGCAAAGTGAAAGCCATTTCCCTTCTGATATTTGTTTTTAAAGCTTTTATGGAGCGCTAACACTTGCTCTCCTGTTGGCACTCCACTCATGTATCTCTTCCCGGACCTGCCATACTCCTCATTCTTGCAATTCCAGTGCTTGTGCCTCTCTCAAGCAAAAGTTCACTGGCTGTTCTCCAGCCACATGTCTTGCTTTCCACTAAGGGGTTTGGGCACTTGGATGAGACAGCACTCTCCTGCCCCACACTGCTAAGCACGCTCACCCATGCACAGAAATGCAGGCATCGTGCTTAAGAAGCTGCCTCCGTTGCCACCTTTTGCTCCTACATACCTACCTAAATTGTTTCCTCTTGAGGTCACAAGTTTCTCAGTGGCAACAGCTAGTATTCTGAGCTTAATAAGGCTTTCTGTAGGTTTTGCTCTGGGTTTAACTCCAACTTGTAGCTAAAACAGCTCTTTAAGATGCGCTATCTGTGTGTGTTTTATGTCAGGTGCTCTGTTAACTATGGCCATTTAACTGAAGCTTTTCAAGATGGGAGCAAACATGCTGACACAGTGAGCTGCTTCTGAGGCTCCATTTCTTTTAATGGGTGAATTTAAGTTCTTGTTGAATGTCAGGAAGTAAACTGCAGTTGCATGGTACCATCTCCCATGGTTCAAATTATCTTTAGTGCATAAAATTATAATACCTATTAAGAAGTGTGCTCTATCATACAATCACATCAGAACCTTCACATTTATTCTGGTTTAACACAGAAATTTCAGTCAACCAGCATGTGCCGGTTAGACCTGCCTTGAGGAGACGGGCAGCTTCATCTGCAGGCACAGTGCTCCAGTGTTTAACTCCCAGAGAAACACTAGATGTTGCCTTTCCTCCTGTTTCTTTCCAGTCAGAAGAATGCATGGAGCAGGAAGGACTTCACATTAAAGCTACTAGGAAAATAAAGTGAAAAGCAGTTCTCAGAATGGTGCCCAGCATGGGAAGGGGATGCTGTATCTTTGTGCTTTGATAGGAGAGAGCTAAATGTTTCCTCATTCTCTACAATAAAATTGGGGTTTTGGACAAAATTCATTGTGATGAAGTCCATGCAGCGATTTATTCCTATTTAGGTCATCAGAATAGGGCTTCAGTCTGTATGCTGGCTCCCTATACAGGGATACATTTCACCCTGAGTGAATGCTCTTTGTTTTGTCGGTTGAGGTCAGTTTTTCATTGCATTCATTAAAAGAAATAGCTTTGGATTGCAAATACTGCTGCCCCTCTCCTTCCCTGCCAGCAAGCCAGCATTATAGTCCTGGAGATGTTAGAAAACGTGTAAATTTGGAAGGGAAAGGAAGGGGAAAAAATGGAAGTTCAGAGGATGAAGCTGTTATCACTTACTTGGCAGTTGTGCTGTTGCCTACTTCTGACAGGCTTACAATTTTTTGGCCTAGATTTCTACACTGTCCATCTATCTGACTAGATGCCAATCAGAAGAAGGCATATATATATATATATATATATATATATATATATATGCACACCTATATATATGTATCTTGATATACAGATTATCTAAAGGATGAGGAACACGTTTCTCAAATGGTTCCTTCAATAAAAGCTTCATCCAAGCCTATAAAGATTATCCTGTGGCAGCATCATCATAATGCCTCTGTCTGGGGACTCTTGTTCCTGTCATTCAAATGTTCTAGAATCGGCTCTGTGTAAGTTTTGATAATTCCTGCTGTGGTATCCTGTTCCCTTCCATGCTCTCTGCTTTTCCTCCTGCTTTTCAGTACCTCTTATCCTGACCAAGTGGAAATGCTCAGCCTGAAAATAAGTTCTGAGCTTGTTCCCGTTTGCGGTGTACATGTGTGTCTGGACATGTCTGTGTGACGGTGTATCATCTGATACAGTGCATTTCTTTTTAAACATCTGCAGGGACAGATTTGGAAGGCTCATATAGCACTGAGGTCTGAAGAACTGGATTTTTACTCATGGGAGAACAAAAGAAAGATTTCACTTAACAATTGCCCAAACCTGTGTGACATCCAAAATCAGTATTAGATTCACACCCGGGATTTATTTGCAGATCTCTGTCATTGTGCTGCTCGTGAAGAGAATGGCTTTGACTTAGAATGGGGTAAATTAGGCAAGTTCTGCTGTCACCTTTAAAAATAAAATGTAATCAAGTTTTGATTTGTTCCTTTAATGAATCATCACTACATTATATGTGTCTGTGTATATTGCTGTATGGTTTGTTATTATGAGGCCAAATCCTGACAACTTATTGCAAAATCGTTTTAATTTATTATTAATATTTTTTTGTTTTTCTCATTTCTTCTGATTTTGGAGCCTTTATAATTAGATATAATTAAAACCACAGGTTTTAAACTCCAGTCTAACATTTAAACTCATATTTATGGTGCAACCCCTGGAGTTTTATTGTCATTCCAACTGCATTTTGAGAAAAAAGAAATATTTTATTTTTCTTTTTTTTTGCATCTGTTCAAATGCTATGTCTACAGCTACCACTTTTTAATCATCCTTTTTGCACAGTAAAATGACATTTATTTTACATGATAAGAAACCGTGCAGTTTTATAGAATAGCTATTTCGTATCCCCTGTCAAAAGGGTGCAAGGGACCTTATGCCTTGTACGCTTTTTAAAAACAGCTTTCTTGTTTCTGAACTTGTCTTTCTCTGCTCCTCCGTCCAACAGTCTGAAAGTGCTACATGCTGTAGAACAAATTAGAAAAGTTGTTGGCTGGCATTATGTAAAACCATATTTTCCCTCTTGGTGCGTATGTTCCGGTCATAGCAATGTCCTTGTTTTGCTGAAATTAACATTTTTTCCCTCACAGTCGTTGGTATGTGATGGTGTTTTTCCATCTTCTTTAATTGTGAGGCTTTTTTTTTTTAATTAGTATAAGGTTGATTGTTAAAATTAAGTGGCAGAAGGCTTCTTTCCAAGTTATTCAGAGATCTTTTGCTGAAGAAATATATTTTGCTTCTCTCAATTGCCTTTTTCTCCTTATTCTTTCATTGCAAACTACTCTGGGAAGAGCTTCTTTTAACAAAAAAAAAAAAAAAAAGGCTACGCTTGACTGATAATGCATTGCTTTGGATGGTGAAACATTATGAAAGTTTAATTTTTAATTAAATCTGAAATACCAATTATAACTGAAAGAGATTTTAACCTGTTTCTTTTCAGACTGCCTGAAGTTACATTGTAGATGCTGAAATCACTGCACCTTAAAAACAAAAAGATTAAGCAGCACTGTATTCCTGTAAGTAAAAGCTTTTCTGGTACCTTTTGTCCGTATTTTTCCTCTCTATGCATCCAAAGTGTTAGCACAGTAGCTGGTCTCGGATAAAGGTCAGAGTCCCCTTGAATGGGATTTAGAAGTTCAAAGGATGTTTTATTTAAAAACTAAAACCGAACTTACATCTTGCAGATCTTTAATTTCAGGCCCCTGAATAGATCATTCTTTTCTGCTTTGTTTTGAATATTATTAGGAACAGTGAGCATCTCTGTGTCTGTTGACTTACAGTTCCTGTCGCTTTGTCAGTGAGGATTTCTGCACTTCGGTGCAAAGATAACAGGAAGTAGCAGAAGATTCCTTATAGCATAAGATATAGTTTATTCTCTTTTCATGATGTCATAACAAATTTTTCTCCTTTATACAAGAAAAAGCAAACAACTTTCTGATGACATCACAGGGGGCCTCAGCTGCTTTAGGATGTGGATGAAGGCAGAAATGCCTAATTCATCTGTGGTGTGACACAACAAAACAGTCAAAATAATGTCTTGTGTCTCTCAGCAAGAAACAAGTCCATTTCCAAGAGCATAGTTATTCCATAAATGCAACTCAGGCTGTACATCAGTCTGATCTACCCTTATTTAGAATCTGTTTCTTGAATGTATTTGGGACAATAATGAATATTTGGAACTTCAGTGGCTGAACAACAGACACGCAAAAGAAGATTGGAAAATATAGTAGATTCACATACTCTGAACTTAATGAAATAACATATGAATAAAATTCCAGGAGCTTATAGAGAGTAGGAAAAAAAAAATTATTTTAGCTGGACAGTACAAAGCTGTGGAATATTACAGAGCAAAGTCGGATTGTTTTCTTGTTTAAGATCAAAATGTGCAGTCTATAATGAAATACAGAGCCTTCTTCCAAAATGGTACTTTTGTATTTCAGTGTTAATATATTTTAACTGTTACACAGGTTTTTTTTTTCTTCCTTCTCCCCTCTCCCCTTTAAAGAAAAAAAAAGAGAAAAAAGTATTTTAATGATTTATTTTAAACTAGCTGAAGGGTACAGTACACTGTGGGCAGCTAATGTGTGCCCCTTCCAGCATGGAGCGCCAAGCATGACTCAGGCAGGCAGATTGTGCCATTCTGGCTCTGCTCCATTGTGTTTTTACATTACTGGCAAGGGCCGTGCCATTGTGTTGTTTAAATATTGTGTATTAACGGCAGGCTGTGGCCAGTGAATGGTATTTAACATTTTCTGCTCATCATTCCTGAACATGAGCGGCTTTCCTGGCCACCAGAAGTTAACCTTGCAATTACACTGGTGAGCTGAGTTGAACACACTTGTGGATTTGTTGGGTCCAGCGGCAATTTCAAGGGAGGTATTGGGGGGAGAGTGGGGAAACACTTCTGAATCTCTGGATACAGAATTTCAAAGTTGTCTTGCATTTTGTGTGAGCAACCAGGAGAACTGTTTTTCAGAAAGCAGAAGTAATTATCTTTCCAAAATGCAGCAGCAGAGTGAGGAGTAAATTAAGGAATGTTCTTTGAATCCTCAGGATCCAGATGGTCAGTAAGTCCTGCATGGACAGCCCTAAGGCAAAATACCAGGTAGCAATATATGAGCTGGCTGGAATGGGCCTTTTTTAGTTGTATGAGTCTCTAGGCTTTGGAGAGGAAATAAATACACAAGTACAAAATTTGTGTATAGGAAATATTTTTTGTTTTTATTTTTTTATCAAGGGTGGAAAGCACCCTTGCTCAGAGTCAGAGTAAATTAATAGTCACACTGGGAGTGGAGCGTGGGATCATGCCTCCCAAGCCTGTTCTGTTCTGCCTGGTTTGTCTTTCAGTTCCATGAAGCAAAGGTCCAAGTTTCTAATATTTGAATGTCTTGCGTCATTTACTTATAAAAAAAAAAAAATACCCCACCTGTAAACTTCTAGCCGCTCCTAAGTTCGGTAGCGTTGCCATATAGCCCATCTCTGGAATACAGAAGCACAAGGTGGAGGAACTTCATGTATGCGTGTGTGTACTGTAAAAGGAGGATGTGATCCTTGCTATACCTTGTGTCTATGTATCTAGTAACTTGGTACAATAAAAATGGGAGCACCTTTTTTATAGAAAGAAGTATTCTTTAAGGATTGCCTTTGTTTCCTGTGTGTGTTTGCTGTAATTGCATCTCTGTAATTGTAATCCCAAACATACTGTGATACTGTGAAAGTGGACTTCCCATTATGGTTTTCCTGTATTAACCCAAAAGCAGCAAGAAAAAAAGGCAAGCCATGCTTTCGTAGTTTTCTGTTGTGGTGGGTGTTGTGCATGTTTGGGTTTTTTTTGTTGGGTTGTTTGGTTTTGTTTGGTTGGCCTATGTGTGTGTTTTTTGTTGTTGAGGTTTTTTGGGGTTTTTTTCTCTTTGAATAGGATTTCTTTAATTGAAGCATGGCAACCTTGCTTTAGGGTAGGGATGTCCTGAAAGCAACTGATTAATATAAGATGGGCCAAATTTTCAGCTGATACAAAAATATGCCTGTCTTGATACATGGCATTAAAAGAAAATATAGATTCACAACATGTGAACATCTGGCAGAAAGCGGCATAGAAACACAACCTTCTAAATGCAATGCAGGCATGTTCTTAATGGGAGAGGTCTGTGGGCTGGATTCTGCCTATGTTAGATGCTCTGACTGAGTTTTGCTATATACTAAAGTTATGTGGATTGATAGGCAAGCAGATCCTTTGAGGTCCATGGGACTACTCAAATACTTAGCTTTAAGAATGTGGTTAAGTACTTCACTGTTTTCAACTAACCCCAAACAGGATTAAGTCTAATATGAGGAGCTACCTCTGCTCACGTTCAACATCTACTTTATTTTAGAAAGAGGCAGTGACAATGTATGGTGGGTGAAAGAAAAAGATTCTGCACACATAACCTGAAAATCTACACAACAGACACACTGGATGTGCTTTCAAAGCCATGGTGTTAGTTACATTGCCATCATCTAAGACCAATAAAGTATATGACACATTATTTTTTGTTAAAAGAGAGATTTGACAATGTTTCAGCCTTATGCAGCCTTGTGATCTGATTACTGACCGGTCTTGGCAGATGCTGGCTCATTGAGTGGTATGGGACAAGTAATTTAACCTCGCCGTGCCTTGTTCAGCAGATCACTTTTTCAGTCTGGTTCAAACTGATACAGCTCTGTGAATGTTATTGAGTTTGTGTTAGCAAAGCTCTTAGAGGAGAAATAGTAACCATTGTTATTATTAATAAGTATATTGTGTAAACAAATCACCAGGGATGGAGATACAGCCACTCACAGGGGTGATCTTTCATAACTCACTTGTGCCTTTGTTTAATTCCATCACTCAAAGGTATCAAGGCCAACTCCAATTTACAGAAGTATTTCTCATGTCACTCTCCCCACTGTTTAGTATTTTATTGTTCACGTTCTCTCTCTGTCTGTTTCTCTGCAACTTTCCTCCATGCTGAATTAACCTTGCATACCAAACTTTATTTCCCTTTTTTGTATTATACAGCAGAGACATTTGTGTAGCCTCCAAATTACAGAGAGCAAATTCATTTTGTCTAGTGCTTGTTTGCTGATGATGTATGAAACAGACAGAAGACAGTTTGAATTTTCATAAGTTCAATTGAGCTTGCAGGCATAAGGAAAGGAAGAGGCAGAACCCAAGCCAATGTGACACAGTAAGCTGGCATCCCAGAGTGCGTGCTGCATGTGTAGCGTCAGGATGTCAGGCCTGAGAAGGGCTTCGTCCGTCACTGTTGTGCTTTTAAATGAAGGAAGAGTTTTGAAGCAACAAACAAGCTACCCTGCTGTGTTCTTTACAGCACAAGAATCCTCATGGTTCCCAATGGATACGAGATCTGTCCTCCTCTCCTGTAACTTGCTGTTTTAACTAGAATTTAATGTCTAAGATGACCTCTGAGCCCTGCAAATTCCTAGCCCCTATTCCTCTGACAAAATGTAGACCCTCAATAGTTTGTAAAGGTATTTATGGGGGTTTTGTGGCTTGTTGAAACTCTGCTGGAGAAAACTTGTACAAATGTGAAATGAATACGGAACTGTGCTGTCTTTGAACAAAGATCAGTGTTTTGGGGCTGGCTGTCACTGGGGGATTGTGTTAGTACTAACAAAGAGAATTAATTTTGCCTTTTCCCCTTCCTATACCAAGGCATTAATCCAGAAACTCACGAGGATGAATTCTGCCCTGATTTCTACCTGTGGAATCCCAGTGGAAATGTGGAGAGGTCAAAAATGTTTGTCAAGGTGGAAATTGTTCTAGGGTTAAAATTGTTGAGAAGGCAGAAATCGGTTGATTGTTATCTAGCCCAGGGTCAAGAGGATACATAGGAGCCCGGCATGGCATTATATGCGTCTAAAGTGCTGCTTTTGTTGCGTGTTAAGGAGAACATGAAAAAAATATTCTAGTGAGTGAAAAGTTATAATCAGGAGCACAGTGATTAATTGTTCTTCATTTTCACTGAGAGAAAGACCTAAAGAAATCAGTTCACTGAGCAGTGAGAATTACCAAGTTGCATATGAAGAACCGTGTTCTGACTGTATTGGTTGTAAAACACTGGGATGCACAACCTGTGGGTGCTGTGGAAACAGGGGAGGTTTATTTTTTAAGGATTGGCTTGGAAAACCATCTCTTGGGGTGTGCCAGAACTCACCATAAGGCAGAAGACCAGCCTGGATGGGTTCTGTTGCTCCCTGGTGTTTCTCCGATTCAGCGTACCATTTGGGAATGTTGGTATGTGGCTAATACATTCCTGATTAATAAAGCTTAATGTTCCCAAAAGATCCCTAGGGTTCTCATTTTTCCATCCTCTTATAACTGAAACCATACTGTCTCTTCAAAGATTTTATTGGGCTGCCAGCATTCTGCTTTGACCCTTCTTTTTTTAGAGAAGGACAGGGCAGGGAGTCGTGTAGACACCAAAGGACAGATTTTCAGTCACTGTGACTCTGTGGTGTTTCCTTCCAGTCAGTGCACAAATGCTGATTTGTTTCAGTTACTAGCTTTTAGAATTTGGATGAATGGAGACACTCCAGGTATTGCCTCATACAAAGGCCTCTAACACAGATTGTGGAGACAGTTGAAAGTTGCAGATAGGATTGATGGTCAGAGCAAATACGTAATGGGGCTGGAGTAAAGCCTGCTACAGAAAGGTAAGTGTCTCAGGAGACTGGGAGCTTTGTGATTGTCTCCGTTTTCTGATTTTTCATGGAAACATCCTTGAAAGACATTTTCACTTAGTGAAACTGCAAATCTCAAAATGCAGTTGGCCAGCCTGAAAATTTTGTTAGTTCTCAGGTTGGTTTTAATCAGTCCCATTCACAACTTAGTAAAAAAAAGGAGTTGGGAATGATTGTCAGTTAAGTCTCTTATGCCTTTTTTTTTTGTTTTCTTGCACGTGTTTTAAGTTTAGGGTTTTTTGAGGGGCGGAAGGTTTGTGTGGGACTTTTTATTTGTTTTTGTAGGTGCGTATGCTAAGAGCATCAGTTGTAGGGTACAAATGGCTAGAATCCTGACCTTTTTTTCATAGGTGCCAGCTCTTGTTTTTGCAGAAGAGCAGCCACAGTAGATGCAGGTAGGAAAATGACCCTCCCGTGTGTGGTTGCTTTAGTATATGAAGGAGTATGGATTGTGATTCACTCATATTAAAAAGACATGGGAATCTTAGCATTGATTCCCTGAGTAGCACTGCTCGACTAAGTTGTAAAACACTTCAGCATTTCAACACCTGAAGATGTTACAGTGAAAGTGGAAAATCTTTCAGTCCATTTATCAAAGCTTTTGCTGGTCGACTTCAAGATAAAAGAAAAACTAAAATTATTGAGCAAGGAAAGTTATCTTAGACCAGAGATGTCACCAGATAAGCTAGAAATGGGAAAAAGGCAACACAGACTTGATGTTTTCCAAGCCTTGGTACTCTTATTTTGTCCTATCCAAAAGGAAATTCTTCATCTAAACCAGTGTATAATGGGAGGGACTCCACAGAAAGGCATTGTGGTTCTTCTATATTTATATCAGCGTCCCTGAGGACACTCTCACTGAATCATGTCAGATTCCAGAGTCTGATGTAGGGCAGTCTGATGAATGTAACTTACCCACACTTTCTGGTCTTTCTTCATTAGTGTAAATGGTCTAGTTCTGAATTTTACTGTAAAGGATCTGTTTTTTCTTATTGCCGTCTTTCCCATCATTACCTCTGCATCTAGATAATAGATGAGAAGATATTTCAATCTCAGTTGTGTCAAAATTGGTCTGTTGTTTTCAGCAGTTTCCACTGGCACGAGAGAGATCAGAATATATGCTTTATTTATTTATTTTTTAAAATAAATCATCTACAGAGCTCTGCTGCTGACACATCCATCACTTTGGTGCCAGTGCACGCTCTGCAAGGCCTTCAGAGGTCTGACAGAGAACGCTGTCCTTCAAATATGTATTTATTTTAACAGTCCTGTGTTTCCTCATGACAAAAGAATTTCAGCATCTTTTGTTCTGTGTGTGCATCATCATCCTATAGCATTTTCATTTAAAAGGACTTAATTCTTGCTTCTTGCTTCCTTCTCTTATACCTCTCTCCTTTAAGAGCCCACAGGAGCTGGAATCAAGTCAGCCAGATTGGAGATATTGAGGACTTGGCAGATCAGTCTGTGCCTTTAAAGGCCATTGGAAAAGTATTTGGCTTTGCAAGATGTTTTGGTGTCAGTAATAACCGAAGGCAACATTGAGTCAGAACCTGAATTAACAAATTTTTTTTAAACCATTGCTTTCCCTGTCAGATTTTTTTTTTTTTTTACTTGTCTTCATAATGTTTCCTTAAAAATTTCATTTTAGTTCTTGTAATGTTCTCACAGAAGTTTTGAATAATGAAAATCTTTTGTAAAATGGAAGAGAGTTATGGCTTTCAAGACCGGCAATAAGGAATCAAGAATCCTGTGATTTTAGCAGCGGAACATTTTCAAGGAATTTGGTATATATATATTTCCAGCAGCAATGATATAGTTGTGCACTAGAACACTGCATGTCTTCTCTGAATATGAACTGGTGCAGGTCATGATCATGCAGTTCCAGTTCATTTGGGTAGGTTATAGTGGCACAGTTCCAGTGTATATAGTTCGCAAGACCATCAATGGGAAAATCTGCCGAACATCAGAGTCTGAGCCAGAGGCAGATGAATTTTCATCTCTCCTCAGTTTCTTTTTCCATTCATTAGGGTTTCAAGCAAAGAGGGTAATCTGTTTTGTCATATCTCTTGCCCTGTTTTAATACACAACTAACCTTCTTATGTCTGAGCGGCTGTCACTTCTCCAGTACAAGTGATGGTGGATTCCTGAAGCAAACAACTATTAAATGATCACCCTTTGGGGCAGGCTTAGTGTGTGTACATGACAGCTTTTGCCTGGATGCAGTTAACAACTAGAGGGAAATTCCAGCGGTTGGGGCATCACACAAGCCTGAGGAATGCAGAGAGACAATGCTGAGGCACCCAGAAATCAGATGACCAAGAGTGTATAGAATTACATTAGTGTATCAACCTGACAGGAAAGATAGCGTGATCAGAAGTGAAAAATCCCTGAGTCAGTGGGCAAGATTGCCATAGGTAGTGACGCTTGTGAGTGGCACCAGAACCTAAGAGTTTTGATTGTTTCAATCCTACAGGAAGGAGAGGATTATGCTTTTTATTTTGTCAGGGTTTGTTGTTATTAAATTTGTTCTAGTGCCTCTTGGCCATGTGAAAATCACCCCAGAAATGATAATGTTTGCTGTTTCTTTCTGTGTCACAAGTTGACATATTACTACTTCTCAGCTTCTTTGTGTGTTTGTGTCTTAGAAAATACTGATCTTTACAACTACATCTGCCCTTATTCTGATCACGCTTGCCATTCATTCGTTTGCTGTGACAAACTCCTCTTTGCTTTACCAGTATGCTGTGGTCTTCTCACACCTGTGTGCTGATGCATGTGACTCTAGAACTGCTCTGAAGAAAACATTCAGTTATTAGTACAACTCTAGATATCTAGAAAATATTCCTTTCCTCGGGATACCAGTCATGGTCACCTCAAGTGCCCTGTCCAGGGAACTGTCCTTTAGCAAAAGTTCAGAAAAATTGTTAATGAAGTAACATAATCACAACTACAAACTGAAACAAATATAAAATCTTCTACATTAATTTGTATGTTTTCAAAGTAGTATCGAACCAAAGCCTTGGATTCAGATAGTCCCTGAACTTCTGGTATTCTCAAAATTTCATTCTTTCCTCATCTTTGAAGTCTGTTGCACAGATATGGAAATTTATGATGAAAGGCCACTTTGCTACCAGGTCCAAATCCTTTTTAGGGGCTTTAAAGCTAGATGCAGTAACACTTAGGTGCTTGACTCTGACTGGAATTTAAACCCCCGAGTCAGGGTCTTAATCCGATATTTGAGACAGAGTAAGGGCAAAGGGAAGAATCTTGTACAACCTAGATGCAGCCAGAGGGAAGCTCTAGAGGCTGGGTGATTCTTCCATGGACAGGATTTCTTACTAGTAAGGAACACAGAAAGGATCTTTTCCTTACTGTAACCATTAGTGTCCCAGAGAATTCCAAATGAGCCAGGTAAATTTTACTTCTCATGAGATTATCAGCTGTTGAAATATGTTTTGTATCCCCCTGTAGAATTTGCCTTTCAGTAACATGAGATAGGCATAGATTTCCTGTGCCTTATGATGGTGGAAAACATTCCTGATGTCCCTGCATTGTCAGACTGTCAGGGGCAGAGCTTTCTATGTGATTATCTTTATTATTATTTAATTACATTTAAAAGCATTTAATTTCTAAAAGTGTCTCACACTGTCTTCTGTCACAATGTTTAGAATGTATCTATACCATACAGTAGTTATTCTTTAAGCCTCCTTATACCTAGAAAAACCTTGTGAAAGAAATATACTGTATAGCAAAATAGATGTTCCTTATTTAATACTGAAGCTTAAAGCTGAATTGTGATTACTCATGGATGTACTGGTGAAAGTTTAGAAAGAGTAATAGACATTTCCTCCTGCTTTTTTCCTCTTGAGACGTTAGAAAGCCCAAGTATCCATATTGTGAAAAACTGAGTCTCACTTTTACTGCTGCCGGTACTTCAGCCCACTGTTCAAGTGGGGTAGGGCTTTGCCTATAATTCCCCCTGTTGCTTCCTAGAGCTGGCAACTCAGGGCTGTTGAACTCAGTGGGATTCGGGGCTGCAGGTGAGCGATGTGACAAAGCAAGTTTCTTTTGTAGGCCCTGGAGAGGTTATGCCAACATGGTATCGCCTGCAATCCCCACCAGAACCCTGCACACTATTTCTGCACTGAGTGCAGCTGCCTTCTGATCACTTCTTTTACAGATAGAGAGTGGAATCCTGGCTCGAATAAAGTCAGTGGGATTCTTCCACGTTCCTTTCAGTGGAGCCAGGATGTGTTGTAAATTTGTGAGCTTGAGCAGCTGCCCCTTGGAAAGGCATGGGTTATGGTGTGCCTGATGCATTTACATGTGTACATCTGTTCCCACCTCTCCAGCAGTGCTGCCGCTGCTGAGGGGCAGACACCGTCTGCTCTGTCTGCTCTCATGTCAGCCTCCAGGTACAGGAGGAGACACAGGATTTTCCTTAGCTGATGTAAGGGGAAAGGATTTACAGTAGGAAAGTAAATACATCGTGCTTTCTGTAGAGAGATTTTTTTTTTTTTTAAACAACTAGATTTACCCTGTTTTAAAAGTTGTCATATGCATGGTTTTGTCCAGTAGTGGTTCCATGAAGGTTTCTTTTGTTTTTATCTAATTTTAGGTGATTTGGAGTTCTTTTGTGAAAGTTTGCAAAGCTATACTGATTAGAAATCATTTCCCTCTCCCATTTTATCTAGCCCAATTTTAACACTAGCTTACAATACAGTCTGTGGAGCTGATGAAGAACTGAAAATATGGTATGTGGTTGAGGCAAACTGGTCCTCTGCTGGGCTGGGGTTGTGCTCTTGCTTGCACTGAAAGCAGGTGTAAAATTCCAAGTCTCTGTCTCACTTTGGCTTTTCTACTCCTCTGCAGCACCAATCTGCAATTGGAAACTCCTGTGCTGATCTTTTTCAGTGCTGAGAGCTTTCAAACCCCAGTCTGTATCTGGCCTGGATTTGTATAAATAAAGAGAAAAATAACAGGGCTTGTTCTGCAGATTTGAAATCCTAGTCTTCTCACTCAAAGCTAGCTAAAATATTATGTGTATTTGCAAGTCTAGCACTAATTCATGTGGCTAAATTGACAGTAATGGATGAATATTAAAGATGGATAGAATTGTTGCCCTTTAAGTAGGGCTTCCATTTACTTCAGGGTTTTTTTCACCAGTTTCGATGCTTGGAAGGTCAGGTTTTGTGTCTTTTGCCAATTTGCTAATATAGCACTATTCTTTAAATTCTTTCCCAGCTCATTCCCAGCAGCCACATGATCAGGACCTTAGGTTATAGTAAAATTTTGATGCTGTGGAGGACAGAAAATGGTATGAAGCTGAACAAGAAATCCTACCACAAATCTTGCCCAATGCAAATCTCACCTAACATAAATTACAGGAATTGGCATCACATATAATGGCATTCTTGATGTCTGCTCTGCTTACTGTGGCTGCTCAGTTTACTAGTCCAAACCAAATTTGCACTCCTCTGTCCAGTAGATTTAGACCAGTGGAGAGGAAAAAGGAATTGTGTCCCTTCACCTCCCTGCTCTCCCCACTTCATAACTACAATCCAAATTATCTTGTCAAAGAGAAGTTTTTTATGGGGAAAAAGGTAACGTATCACCACAATAACTTCTGAATATATCCCATGCCTCAGGACTTGATGTGGCACAGAAGGTCTTATTTTACCTCTAGGCCCTGTACAAATAGAAATACCTCGAACTGTGAGCCAGCAAAATGCGAAATTAAATAGGGGTAAAGTACATTTGGTGTATAGTCACATTAATCAAATGTATCATTTTTCTTCAGAAATGACTGTTTCAACAAAAGCAAAATTATAGCAATTAAAAATGTAAGGACGAAAACTAACACTGATATTTTAGGGTGTGTGGTTTTGTTATTTTTTGCATAATTTTGTGATGTGTAAGTAGTAACAGGTCTTACTGCACATCAGTCTGTTAGACTGCAAGAGACACTCATGTTTAGGAAAGGTGAAGGTTCAGTAAGTACTAAGCTAATGCTTAGTGACTTTTTGCATTGCACAAACCACTGCTGGTTTATCTACAGTGACGTGCAATAATGCAGATATAGAAATAGAAAAGAATGGAAGGGAGTTGTGGTTTAACCTGGCAGGCAGCTAAAGACCACATACAGCAGTTTGCTCACTTCCCCCCACCAAGTGGGATGGGGGAGAGAATTGGGGAAAAAAATTGTAAAACTTGTGGTTTAAGGTAAAGACAGTTTAATGGGACAGAAAGGGAAAATAATACTTATAGTAATAAAAGAATATATAAAACAAGTGATGCACAATGCTATTGCTCACCACCCTCTGACTGATACCCAGCTGGTTCCTGAGCACCGATCCCCTGGCTCACTTTTCCCCTAGTTTATATGCTGAGCATGATGTCATATCGTATGGAATATCCCTCTGGGCAGCTGGGGTCAGCTGTCCCAGCTGTGCTCCCTCCCAGCTTATTATGCACCCCAAATCCTTCCCCATCCTCCCTATCCCTGCCCCTGTTGGCAGGGCAGTACGAGAAGCTGAAAAGTCCTTGACTTAGTGAAAGCACTGCTTGGCAACAACTAAAATATCAGTGTGTTATCAACATTATGCTCCTACTAGATCCAAAACGCAGCACTATACCAGCTACTAGGAAGAAAATTAACTCTCTTCCAGGTGAAACCATGACAAAGGGCTTACTTGGAAATTCTAATACACAGAACTTTTAAAACTTTTTTTTTTTTTTTTTTAATTGTCTGGAAAGGTTCAGTATCACTTCTTTTTGAACTCTGGCTTTGAAAAGAAGCGAGAAGTCAAAATTTCTGACTTTACATGTAGCTCTAAAATGCCACAAAAGGCCTGGTAGCTCAACAGGAAAAGTAACAGATTGCCCTAAGTTTAAGCTCCTTGAGGCATAAGAAACAAGATCTGGGATCTGTTGCTTTTTGAAATTTTATAGGGATGAATTGTGTTCTCTTTGCAATGCTGCAGGCTGCAGCACTCCAACTTTCTCTCTAATTTTCCACCATCATTCTTGTGTCTAGGTACATCTAATTCTTTGTCTTCTCTTGGGTCTCTAATAGAAGAATTAAGGTGACAACCTCCCTTTTTTGCTGACAAAGGCTACTATAATAGATAGTTGAGTATTTGTTGTGAGTGCCAGGAGGAATGACTGTTTTGTGGACAGATATTGTAGTAGACAGAAGTATTGATTTGGTTTCATTGTAATAAACATTGCCAGATGTTTTCTCAGTGTGTACTGTTTGCATTAGTAAATAAATAAATCCTCCAGAGCACAATTATTCCCTATAATGTTTTTTCAAAAGTTTACTATTGTCTCCTTTTATATGTCTAAAGTGAGCTTCCTCTGCTTTCTGTGCAGCTTGAGAAACTAATGGGGACATGTGAAGCTAATTGTAAAATGCAAATCCTGCTCTAGGTTCAGATAACATGTCAAGGCCAAATCTGGCACGCGTATGTGATGGCATCTTCACTTCGGGTACTCTTTCTTCATCTGAGAATTTCTCCTGTAGGAAATATCTGAACAGTTTTGGTTGGTTTTTGTTTTGTTTTGTCTTGTTTTTTTCCACTGTTGTGTTACTGTCCATACTGGTGAATATCTTGTCATGGAAATGTCATGGTAAACGTCTGTGTACTTTGACTTTTGGTAAAGATTCTTAGCTTGTGGGTCGCTATGTCCACAAAATGATGATCAGATTCCAATGTATGTGTAGTCACTGAAAAATATGGTTAAATGCCAGTACTTGCAAACCCAATGTGTCAGTCATCCAGTAAGTTAAACCAGCTCTGAGTAAGGATCTAAGCTTCCACAGAGACCAAGAATCATAGGAGTCCAGATTCACCGATCAAACTATGAAAATCACATTACATCAATGTGAAAAGCAGCCAGGTGCTCAGCACATTATCATGGTGCTCAGCACATCGTTAAGGTGCTCAGGACATCACTGTGGACCTGTGTGCAGCTCCTGCATCTAAGCTTTGCTAGTGCTACCTTTTTCCTTGCAACAGGCATGGAAGATTGAGGCATAATTATGTTTTGAGTTCTCTTTGATCCCTGGTGTTATCAGCTCTCCTAAAAATACTGACCAAGTTTACAGGTGTTTTTTTTGAAGTGTAGTCAATGTCCATAGAAATGAATGGTAAATGAGAGCTGAAATTCTCTGCTGGGCATTCTGAAAATGATTTATTTTTATTTTCAGTGAAGCCATACCGGTTTCACTGAACTAGTGGTTCCTTGCCCTGCTGGACTAAACCATCTTGTAATTTATGATTTTGAGTCCTGTGTGTTGAACATTGGCTTCCACAGAGCTACAGGTTCCCTTGGCAAGTTGGGTCATTCTGGAGCCTCCCTAAAACTTAACAATTTTGTGGGTTTAGAAAGATGCAATGTGTATTTGAAGTGTCTGCCAGTGGGATCAGCTTTATTAACTTTATGATTCCTAAATTAAATCATCATTCTGTGTGTCACATCCAAATTTTAAGTTCATATAAAATGTCTTTTTTTTTCCCAAATTTGTAATAGTTTTTACTAGCTGTTGTTTGTCTGCTTCTTCCAGTTTAACAACTGAATTTAACTGCACTTATCTATTTAGCTACGTTTGGATTTTTTTATTCATTTTATTGGAACTTACTGTGATAGAAGCTTTTACAAGTTATATGTGTGTAAATATTTACAGGTATCCTTTTACAACTTGGAAGGCTACTGCTTCTCACAATTCTTATTTTGGACAAAGACTATCAAACCCATACTTGGTCATATTTCATTCAATAGTGTCTTCCCTTTTCTCTTATTTTTTATTGGCAAGTAAGGGAAAGAAGAAAAAATGAAAGAAAAGCAAAGGAAGGAGAAAGCACCTGACCTTGCTACCAAGTTTTCCTTGTTGTATATGTGAATACTTTCCTTCATGTCTCTTAAAACTTTGAAGACAACTACTTGCTTCCAAAAATCCCTATGTCAAATTAGGAATACTTGGCCATTAAAAATGCAGCTCTATTTCTCATTTCACTTCCTTTTGAATAGTCAAGTGCAAGGCCAAGCAACAGCCACCGAAGGAACAATTTCAAGTTGCATGCAAACATGGCTCATCGGATGTGCATTTTTTCCTGTTTCTAAGGAATAAAGATCACAAGTGTGAAATGAAACATAACAGAGAGGCACTGGAGTGCAGATCTGAAGGTGGAATTTGCATTGGCTGCACTTCAGCACAGATGGCGTAAAAACTTAAATCTACTCTTGCGCCCTGAGACCTTTACCCCCCTCAGGTTAGCAAACGTATATAAGGGAGGAAGCTGGAATAGCTGAATTCCCAAGTGATTTTAATGATTTATGCTTCCTAAAAGAAGGAGCCGTGGGAAATGTGCCTGAACATCACTATTTTGTTGGATGCTATAGGATATTTGTTTAGTGAAATAGCTTTGCTAATAGCTTTGGTAATCAGTTGTATCCCAAACAATATAGAAAGTGCAACACAGCCCTCCTCAGGTTTGGTCTTCTGCAAAATTAAGCACCTCATTTGTTGCTCTTATCTAGGCAGGAAAAGTACAGCAAAGAATGACCAAACTCTGCAGTTGCTCTGTCTGTAGCCCTTTTGATTTCTATGGGATAAGGAGTACATAGGCTTGCTGCTTCTTACCCAGGAGTTATGATGGAAAACCTTTATTACCTCCTCCTGCTCTCACTGTCTCTCAGCTCTGAAGTGAAACAGGGACACACCATAAGACACTTCTGGTTTTGAAGAAGGTTAGGACTACTGAAGTCTTGGAGAACCAGTTCACATTTCGGGTAAATGTTGCAGCACCTAGCTGATGTGACTAGAGGTGGCTTGGTTTGTTTTCTGTTTGGTAGATAGGTGTAAATACGTTCCCTTGTGCTTTCCATCTGCATGACCCAACCCTGTTTCTTCATGATCAGTTCTCAGGACGAGGTGGGAAGTCTGTCTCCAGGACTAGTTTGGTTTTTGGCATCTTCTCTGTTACTGTGTGCAGAAATGCCAGTTCATGCTCATTGAAGCAGTGGATTTGCGATTCTGGTTCTTGGCCTGAATTGGATTAAGATTCATAAAAAATAATCTCAAAAAGCCACCATGGGAGGCTTATAGCTTCTGTGGCTGTCTCAATTGGGCTAGATTTGAATCAGCAATCAGAAGGTGAATGGTTTTGTTCTTACCCCACTGCCAATTTCCTGAGCTAACGTCATCTAAGAGTGTGTGTGTTACAAAACTTTATTTTCCAGTTGAATGCATCCATCCTTTAAAAACAGGTTAAAAAAATAAGAGACAAAACGTAAAGGAAATTTAACATCCAGAAATACAGAACAGTGCTCAGGACTTTTAAATATATGTAAACATCAGTTCCTGCCAAGTTAGTCATTACTAAGAGTTAACAACACGGGGGATTGATTGAGAGAATGATTGTTGCTGTAGAATGATGATTTAATAAGAGAAAATCTGATAGATTTGACATGCTACATAAAATGTTCAGAACCATTATTCTTTGGTAAATTGCAACTTTCCTTTGTACCCCTTAGAGCTGTGTTTGTTTTGTGCCTTGCCATGCTCCCCTTTTTCCCTGCTATTCTCTTCCATTGCTAGAAATCCTTAGTATTCACCGTTGTTACACATTGCCCAGAAAAACATTTTCCTTCCCCATCTTGCCTTCTCTCACACCTTTGTGTTGTCTGTTCTCCTGTGAACACCTGTGGTGCTCAGTAGGGCTCTGCAAAATGTCCTGCTCCTTGTCTTGAAAAGATGGCTACCAAGAGCACTTTCTCCATATGCACCCACTCCTGGTTATTATTCATCCATTCTTAGTCCTAACAACATTCTTGGTGCTTTATAAGCCAGAAAATGAAAGCTATCTCAGCTGAAGGAAGTTGTACAGGACAAATAGATGAAACAGCCTGGCTATTGTTCCCATCATTACTGATGAGTTGTACTCGATCCTTCCATTTCTCAGCAGTAATTTATGAGAGCCTGTGGGTTTTTTTTCTTTTTCTAAATCTGAAATGCCCAGCAAAGATCCTGCAGCAAGTGTTGTCAGTGTGTTTGGTCTTCTGTAAAGCCTCGTGGTTCATGCAGGCCATGCCCAAGTAAAAGTAGTCACCTTGACCTAAGCTGTTGCTGGGCCCTTTGTTGCAGATAGGGTATACTGGTGTCAGAAGCTCGACTACAAATGGTTGTCTGCTTGCCTCAGAAAAATGTAGGGCTAGCCTTGGTTCTTGTACTCTATGAATAATAATAATAAAAAACAATCCTAGAGTCTGATTACAACAAATAAATTCCATAACACCCCCTGCACTATATCTGCTGTCGTGCCAAAGAGCATAACATAAAATGACTGAGAACAACAGCAATTCAAAACAACAGCACACAATAGTGTAATTGGACTCTTAGCACATAAAAATAATGTTTTAAAAGAAAGAAAAAAAAGCCAAAAATGGGACTGTGGACTGGCATCAGGGACAGTGTCATGAAACTGTGGTAAGATGCATGAGCCTAGTAGAAAGAAAAAGAGAAGGGGGTGGGGGGGGTGAGTTACTTATGAATCAGTACAACTGTGCTTTGTTCTGCATGAGTGTTTTAATAGAGCAAGTGTAATATAAGGATCAGGTGGGCTCGTGGGAATGGAACAAAAGGTTTTGTAAAATTAAAGCAAAATAATTATAGCTCTAGGTGTAGAGTGAGCACACTCCAGCAGTTGATAGCAGGAACCTGCTCAGAATGGAGAAAGGAGGAGGGAGGAAGATGCAGTTGGAAAGGTTTTTTTGAGTTTCTTTTTTAATATATACATGCATAGACATGCACATGTAGATACATACACGTGCATATATCATGTAAACAGCTTTGTATATGTACATTAACAAAGACTTTAAATCAGTGACAGTTGTACACAACTTTACAAGTGACTAATGTACCCACACATGAAAATGCATTAAAATGAAAATTTAAGGAAGAGTCTCAAATGAATTAATTAACAACAAAAAAATCACAGCAGAACATTGTATTTCTAATGGAATAAAGGACTAAAGTCTAAACCAGAGACCATCTTATGACATGGGATTCAAAGATGATATTGTAAAAGGCCAATGAGAAATACATGCAGAGTGCCCAGTACACTATTAAACCCAGCCTGAAGTTCCAGAAATAAATGTGATCTTCTGTGGATCACAAGAAATCTGTCAGCAATGTATTGTGTTACAGAATCTCCTACATTTGGGCAAAACATCCTGCTGTGCTCTCTTGCAGAAAAAGCTGTTTCCCACCTGAGTTTAAGAGTAGTTTTACCAGCAATATGAGAGCCTGGTTGATCACAAGGTGGCCTCCCCATATCTACTTGTGTTCTTTTTCTTTCCTTTACCATCACGAGGATGATGTGTGAAAGTGGGAGAGAAAAAAAACAAAACCAGAACAGTTTCCTGCGTGTACACCCATTTGCTCTCTGAGTTGCTGATTGTCCTCAAATATGCAACTAAAGAGGAGATGCCCAGGATCCAGGAATAGAGAAAGACTGAACTCAGGTGTGCGTCCTTCTCTTTCCAGGTATGTTGTGTTAGGTTCAAAATGTTCAGAGTCTGCTCCTGTTTTGGGCAATGACTTCCAAACAAATATGATATTTTTTATTTGTGTTGAAAAAGAAACTTTAACGCTAGCCCCATTAACTCCCCACAATACCCATGGGTTAGGATGGGTTTCCTTCTGCTTACACGCTCCTATATGGAATGTTGTAGGGAATATGAGCAACTACCTGCGATAAAATGGACCTAAAGCCGGAAACTGGTTTTGTTACAGGCCTCAAATTACTTCTCTCCAGGTTTCTGATGGGTGGGACGATTGCCACCTCATCGCGGTGCAGGATGTAGGCAGTCTGTGGAGCCCACAAACTGGAGTCTCAGGCACAGCTACTACAGATGGCTGACATGCGAGATAAGGCCTTGGCAAAGGAGGAGGGCGATTAGCCTGCCTCCCACCACATTTCCCCTTATTCTGTAGTCAGATTTCCCTTATTCATTCAGAGTTTGTTCGGGATAATTGTTCACAGACAATATATTTTTGTGCTCACGGTGCAATCGGAGGCTGTTCTCGCTTGAAGCAGAGCACATCTCTTAGGTAGTGCTTTTTGCCAGAATGTGGAGGCAGAGATCAGAGTGAAGCTTTATGAGCTCCATTTGGTGCTTTTTACTTCCGTCTTGTTTCTCTCTCTGCAGGGGATGTGAAACTAGATTTGTCCTGTTTCCACAGCAGGGTTTTGGTTTATTTTGTTTTTCCAAAGCATTTCATTCGGTGGCGCAAATCCAGAGGAGAGTGTGTTGCAGAGATGGATTTGAATGTCAGACAGAAAGAGTTCTGTTTAATAAACTCTTTGTTGTAAATTACAGAAACTAGAGAGCAGGAGCCCCCTGTTTAATACAAACACTCTGTGGTTAAATTATTGCTTTAAGTATTTACCCCTGAACATAAAGAGCAATGAGACAAGGTAACTTTGTTTAAGGGGTCTGAGCCTCAAGACTGAAATTCTTTAGTTCTGAATGTTCCTCTGAAACCCCTTTCACCTTCCATCTTTGGTATCTCTGAGAAAATGATATTATGTAAGTCACGCTGAAACTGAGTTCTTATATACTGTTTTTCTACCTATAAGAGGACGTATGGTGGTTTGGAACAACTCAAAATCCATCCTCCATGCCCTGCAGTGGTTCAGTATTGTGTCCCACTTGTACACCTGCTTTTGTCTTTTGCCTTGGAGGTAGCCACCTAATGAAACAGCGTGAAAGTATAGGAGTAGTTTAAAAAAACAAACCAGCAAAAACAAACAATATGATGCCTTACTTGAATATGATAGCCCAACAGACAAACAGTAAACAGTTGAACATGTAGCTCCCCTCATGTATGCTACTACTGCTCTCCTGTGCTCACCAGCTTTTGAAAACTCCTTTCTGTCTGTATTATAGCATGAGTTACGTATCTGTGTTGATCTAATTTCAAACTGGTTTGTTAACGTGAGCCTATTATGAAATTAAAGGTCAGTAACAGGCCAGACACTGAAAAGGGAGAGATCAAGAATAGCTAATTGCATCCCAAGTGTTCAGAGGTGCCTCATGCATTTTGTTGTTTAGGAGCAGAGATGCTGTAAATCTTCAGGGTCGAGTTCTCATTCACAGCAAGACACGATATGCCAGTATCTGTTGCATTCCAAGTCCTTGCAACGCTATTGAAGTCAGAGAATTCAAGTCACAGATTCTTGGCTTCTTTTGAGATCGACTCATTTTCTTCCTTGCCACTCCAGTAAATCCGACATACATACATGCACACGCATACTCTTATAGACATACTGACGTTTTCCAAAGCACGACGTTCAAAAAAGGAACAAAAGCATGGGGTTTTTTCCCTTGTCTTTTCATTTTCTGACAAAAAGTAACTTCATAAGTAGTTTATATTCCAGCTTTAGTTTCTTCCATTCACTTTTTGCTGAGAGCAAAGTCTAAAGGATTAAGACAAGAACAGACCCATATTATATCTCTATGTCATTATAAATTTGTATTATATATGTTATTTATGGAATAAAAACCTGTTCTACATTGTACTAAAAAAATACGGTGATGTTCCACTTTTGCTCAGAAAGAACCGATGGAACACTGCTCACGTTTGCCCGATTTCCTCTAGCCTTCCATTTATTTTGGAATTCAATGAGCAATAACATACAGGCATCAGTAAAGACTGCTGTCCCTCCCTCTGCTCTTTTGTCTGATTTTTTTTTTCTACTCTGTAGGAGAATGAATTTAGTCTGCCTAGAGACTTTGCACCCTGATTTTCTCATAAGGCATATGAAGTATTTTAGATAACAGTAGGGGCAATTTTTGGTCTTATTGAAGCCATTGGCAATTCTCCAGATGATTTGTTATGAGATTTGGCCTTGAGAAAAAGGATCAGTCACACTCATCTCCTTTTTATTCTGAACTAGAATAACCCGTATCACTACCCAGTGATGGCTGCCTAGGATACTAGCAGTGAATTTTTGGAAAATGATCAAAAGTTCAAATATATGCAAGAACGCATGAAACCCATGGTCTAAGAGACCAGAGAGAATGCAGTTGGCCGCAGCAAAATATGTGATTAAATAGAACTAAATAAAACTGAAAGCTTCTTATGAAAGATCATCTATGTCCATTTTATTTTCTATAAAATATCGTGTTAGATGAGACCTATAACAGTTCTCTCAAACCTAAACTTCTGTATATGTCTTTCCACACTCCCTAAAACCTTGTGGTTGCAGAGCAGTATAAATGGTGCAAAACGAAGTCTCCTTTCCAAGTTCCCTACAGTGAACAACTTAGGAGCTTTTAGTTTTAGCTTGTGTTAGGACTTCATGTCCTCAGAGGACAGATTCTGGCCTTTTGATCTCTAGATATAAAAATCACTGTTTCCCAGTGGCCACCAAAGATCACTGGGGACCCTGAGAAAACCCAGAAAGATGTGGGATGAGGACTTCACAGCTCCAGTCCATTCCCAGCATTGCTGCTGACTTCTTATATCATTAGGAAAAAAACAGTATTAGTGATCCCCTGTTATCCCTGTTTCTGAAAGGAATTTAAAAGTACTTATCTGACTTAACAGTGTGGATTAAGAAAGCAAAAAATGAAGAAATAGTCATAGTCTAACCTTAACATAACTTCTTTAATGTTTTTATGTGTGCAGGTAATTCACAAAGTAAAGTCACAGGCATGTGACTTTATAAGTCTGTATCTCATGCAGTGCCCCTTCCTATGGGAAAGGAGTTGATCAAAACCAGTACTTAAATCCATCAGTTTTCCTTGTCTTTTTGAGGGAAGGAGAAGTAGTGGGTCAAAGAGAATATAAGATTTCATTACAATGCAGTTATGTCTGCAGCTGAAAGCATTTCACTAACATGTTGCTATCCAGAGTTTTCACCATCAACGTTTCTTGTAGGAGGTGAATTTTCCAGTTGGTTTGACTTTGCTGTCAAAAAAGTCAAGCTGATTTTTTTTTTCTTTGATTAAGTGAATAAAATGTTAAGAGTAATTAAGCCAAGGAGAGTTTTAAATCTGGGTTGTTGGTTTTTGGTTTTTAATTTCTAACCTGGTAAACGAGCTGCTTGTATCCATCTTTATGGAAATATTTTAAAACTACTGTGCTGAAAGTATAGTATAAAAGCACCAGTTCTCACTTCAGAGACAAAAACACTTCGATGACCTTCAAAAACTCATATGTTAAACTCACAAGTAAAAATCATGTTTTTAATTATTCTTGTTACCTCAAGGTTACTTCAGGGCTAAGGTTTCCTGTGAAGATCAAATGAAGGTGGTTTTTTTTCTGTTTTGCACATCATCACTTATGCCCAGATTATGTCCACTGTGAAAATACTAAACCGCAAACTTTGTGGCCTTGGAGCTGAAGGGGAGGAATGCTCAGTGTTTTTAAGGCTCTGATCAGCAGACCAAGAGAGATCCGGCTTCTCCTCTCTAGCTCAGTAACCTTGGAAAAGTCACTAATATATTTGTGCCTACCGTTCCCCTCTGTAAAAGAAGGAGTTGCCATTTCCCTGCCGCACAGGTCCTTTGAAGATAAAGCTGCTCTCCAAAACAGATAATGAGTGATGGAAAATACACGCGTGGGTCAGGTTCTCAGCCTGTGCCCTAAGCAGGGTGTTTTTCCCTTGCAGGGTGCAGGGAGTGAACCTGCCCAGCCTGACATACTATGAATTTTTTGATCCCCTGTACAGGGTGAAAGTGGCTGTCGAGGAGCTGCAACGTAGCGATTCTTCTGAGATTTGTTATCGGCAAATGCTAGCATTCCCGATACGCTGCTTTTTTAAGTGTTTTGCCGAAGCCTTATTCACATAGGCTGATCATATGTGCCCCAGATACAAACAGGAAGACAAAGTTTCCAATTCCATCTGCTGCAGTCTAGAACAATTTTATCCACCATTCACTGGGGTAAGAAATTCTGATTTAAATGGCATGTAAGCTGTGTGTTATTAGTCTGACAAAGTAAAATATTAAGTTCTTTTTATTTTTTCTTTCCTGGTGGGTTTTTAAGTCTGAGCTGGAAATAAGTGCACTGCATTAACTGTTAAATGGAGATGTCTAAAACAAAGAAACAAAAATTTTGGAGATGTTAGAGGCTAGAACAGTGCATCAATAATGTCTGCTTAGCACCTGGATTGTTTATTAAAATCCCTTCTGAATGATTCTTCCACCAAAGTACCCCACCAAAATACTTCTCCAGCCACTTTCAGTAGAGGTAGACAGGAAACTCCATCAAAAACAGCCGAGAAAATGCAACTCCCTCATAGCCACCACTGTTTGGAAATGAGCAATTAACAAATGCAACCTCTTCACCAAGTCCCTAAATTCCTTTGTCACTTAGTAACAGCCTGTGCAAACTACGCCTCCGTACCTGACCTAAGTTATATCATAGTCATGTTGTGGAATAATCTATTGTTGAATGGGTATAGAGAATGATTTGTAAGATTTATTTAGTGAAAAAAAATAACTTCGACATAGAGACCAAAATAGAAAACAAGTCCACGTGCCACGCTCAGACTGAGACACATGTCACTGCGTACCTTCGTAGCTGCTTACTTCTGCTAGAAGGGAATAGCGATGGGGTTTATCTCTTCCAAGAAACCCTACCCGAAAAAGTGCTGGGCTGCAGCGGACCTTGCAGTTGCCAGTGGGGGTCTTTCCATTGCATGCTGTTTCAGACTGACTGCCTGGTCAGTCTTCCTTAAGGCATCACTGCTTTGGGGCAGGTGTGGGGCACAGTCACACCTTTGTAAATTTGTATTAGCAGTGTTGATTTTGGCAGAAGTAGCTGAGGTTTGTACTGGTGTTGCTGATGAGATGCTGGTCTGTTGTTTTTCAGTAGGAACTTACCTGGATAAAGATGTAACATGGAGCAGCTGAATTTTAGCTGTTCTGGATCAGTTGAATCCTTTATGTTACCTGGTTAATGTACTTAAGCGTGGGCTTAATTTGCTGGATTTTTTTCTCTTTTCTTCATAACTAACATTTTCTTTAAGTTTACCGTTTGGGTTTCTACTTCCTTCATTTTTAAGTAGCCAAGGATGCTGAGCTGTACCTAGTGTGTAGTGGGTGGTACATGTTACATAGAGAATGTGGAGAGTTAATTTAGTGGGGAGAAGGGATGGAGATGTTAGCACCAGCAGCCTTTGTGGGACAGAAAAAAGCACTGAGATGTTTCAAGAGCGATTTTTCTTGCTAGTCGTCACTGCAGAATGCCTGTCCGGCTTCGGAAAATAAAAATACCTTTGAAAGCGAAAGCAAAGAGGTGCTGCAAGCAGGGAGAAAACAAACGTGAGGTTAAAAAGTGGAGCGACCACATGCTCATTTTCCTGTTAATGGGATTTGGAAGGGATTCCTACCAAAATGTGCACATTTAGACACAGGCCCGTGTTCAGCCCCACTGCTAAAACACGTTGCCACGTGAGCAGTCGCTCGCCGGGCCGCGCAGAGAGGAGGGACGGCTGCGCTTGGCCGGCGTCCCTCAGGGAACGAATGCGAAGGAAGGAAGCAGATCACAGCCTACGAAGTCTGAGAAGTGACAGCGTTTTGCACCGAAGGCAGCTGCGTGAGGTTACCTGAGGACAATGTCTGGCTCTATGAGCCGAGTGCTTAAAGCATTTAAAAAAACCAAAACTCACACACACAAAAAACCAGTTAATGGGGGCACCTCCTAAGCAAACCAGATATCCCTTTTACCACGCAGTCCCTGTTGAGAAGAGCGTAATTTTACATTAATTACACTGGATAAGTAAGAATTTGTGATGCTCTGACTTTATCCAGTAAATTCCCATTTAACCCAGTTGTCTCTATTAAGTGTGTCAGCTTTTCTTGCAAAAGCTCTGCTGCGCAAAGACAAATTAGTATATTAATGTGAAAGTACGTAAAATTAGGGAAAAAACAAAATTAGGAAACGCTTATCCATTTTTTTTCAGAAAGAATTATTTATTACAGAATATTACAACAAACTCTGCTTGCTTACAGCTGTGTATAAAAATTACATTTATTTTTGTTCGTACTGTTTATTTTTCGCTTCTGAGCCTTAACAACAGAATTATACTTGTCACTTTCGTTTTCTTTAATGTACTTTAATTTTGTTTAAAGTTGATTTAAGTTTCCTGTTCAGATTCTCATTGAAATAGTGAAAATTTGACCTGAAAGTACCTTCTAAGACTCATCTACTCTTCTCTGTCCTCTACTTAAATTGTACATAACATATACTAGACAATTGTCAGATTTAATTCTAAAATGCTTTGTTTGTGTCACTTTAAGTCAAAGCCTAAGGGAAAACAATTAGTTTACCTTGCATACAATTAGTATGTAACTCGGTTTAACCAAGGCCTGGTGTATTTTTAAAGACTTTCCCTCACAGATGGTCATTGAAGAGCAGGTCCACCGCTGTCTTCTTGAAACCCTTGATAACTCTGTTGTTCAGATCAAAGGATACAGGACAGGCCCTGCCCAGGCACTTGGAAGTTCTCCTGTTTTGAAGGCACTTGTACAGCTGGATGTATTAGCCAGCAGGTGTAATTTTTTGTGCCCTGTTTTTAGAGCTTTCAGAGGAAAAGCAGATTTAGGGAAGAAAGGGGCAATGCACTCAAAGTGGGGTTTTCACCTTTCACATGCTGTTTCACATGCCCTGTACTATTTAGCTTTTGGAGAGTGCTGTCTTGTGTGGAAGAGATGGTTGGTACCCTTACAAAGTTCACAGATCTCCTTCTGTTACGTTGCTGTTTGATGGGGAGGGATTGGGAGGAAAGTTAAATCATTTTGAGCATGAACTAACAGTCAGTTTGGGCATATGGCACTGGAAGATATATGTGTTCAAGAATCCCAAAGATGACTGGGTTGTTTAGGCATGTTTCTAGCTTCTCTGCTTTTTAGCAGCTGATGTATAGGATATGCATAACATAAATGCATTTTATTAGGGATGTTTGATGTCTCTGATGCTGTTTGTGCCCAGAACACAGTATTTTAGAATGTGTATTTGTACACAAGGAATTATTATTACATTTTATCATCCTGTCATTTGAATTTGTGAAAATTCCATGGTTTTCTACAGTATTACGGCATCATATGAAATGCACACAGTCCTTCTAAATGCAGTAGAGTGTCCAGGATCTGATGTTAATTTTCAATTTTAGGCTCACAAGTTCTTTTCACCCATGTCAGATGTAGCTAGACCCACTGATTTTGACAGATGATGCATTTCTATCCTAAAATGGATTTAAATGGATTCTTTATCATACCATTCAATCCCAGGTGGGTCATTTTTTTCTTCTACTCCCTATTAGGGTGTTCCTGTTTTGTATTTCAGAACCTAGGTTTTCATTTAGCAATTAATGTGAGTGATTCAAGTCACTCCTTCTGTATTTTATTAATTTTTGCCAAATATAGTATTTCTCTGCCTACTGTTGATTGAGCAGAATGGAACTTGCCTACACAAAATTTCTTAGGAAATACAATTTGCACATCCAGATTTCTAACTACACCCACTCTCCCCATTATTGCAAGGTGTTAATCTAGTTGTATGATGCTGCCTGCCCAGATGCATACATACATACCCTCTTTAAAAACAGGTTATGTGCCTACATCCTTATTAGAGGGCTCAGATACTGAGTTTTTTCTGGGTTTGTGTGCTCACTGAATAGTTAGCCCTTGTGGTTACTGCAACAGAGTTTTTGCGAGGGCTTTTTCCATGTGTTTTGAAGGTGCTTTTAGTAAGTAGTTTAATCCTAAGTAACGATGGAGTTCTTTTTCAGCAAAAGCAGCTACTAATTTTAAAAGTAATTTTAAATTTACACATATCCATTTTAACAGTACTTCTGGTTTGAGCAGTGCTCTTCTAGAAATCTACCCTGGAGAAAATGTTTTTAATCAGGTTAAAATGGAGGCAAGATACGAAAAAAACGTTTGCTGTGGCTTGACTGCAGCAGTGCTAATGAGCTCTGCTCTAATACATGAAGTAACATATGGCCCCCATCTGAATACAAACTGGACACAAAGCAGTAATTCAGCTGTGATGTCCTGAATATTGTAAACTGGGTGAATGTGGTTGAAGGTGTTTATAAACGGTGGCTGAATCCCACACACTGACTCACTGCCTTCTAATGTCCGGGGCTCAAGGTGCTATTTGTAAGAGTATAGAAAATGACCAGTAGAGGGAATTCTTAATTAATGCTAACAAAATAGCAAACTGAAGTGTTGTGTTATGGAGAAAAGACTTCTTGTGCTTGTGACGCAGCAAGAGACGGATTATGGAGAGGGTGAGTTAGAAGAAAAATCACAGGACAAGCAAATTGAGTATTTACTGGCAAATAATTGCTCTCTTAAGCTGTGGCTCTCTTCCTAAATTCTTGGCATTCCTGAGCACTAGAACCATTTTCAAAAAATGCATCGTTGCAGAGTAGATGTAAAAAAAACTCTCAAGGGCTGATGGTACAGACTTGTGCAGGTAAGAATGTCCATATTACTGAATTTATTTCTTCTGAAGCTTTAGATTGTCCGTCGTTTACAGGATTGCTACTTTCTTTGTGTTTCTGAGAGAACTGATGTTTTGGTTTCACAGCTATATTTCATCTAACAGTTGGAGAAGTAGAGATAGTCTTCTAGGCTGTAGTGTATACTTTTCTATCAGCACAGATGTATCGATGTACACGAAAACAGAACAAGCTTGTGGGAGAAAGTATACAGCTCGTAATTATTTAGTTTAAATAGGTTCCAGCTTTTCTAGAAGTACCTCTAATAAAAAGCTATACATCAGCCTAATGTGGGGCAGGAACATATTGCCCCTATGTGCTTGCATTGCTATTAGGTCTAATTTCAGTGGAGGAATGCTTGTGAGATGCTGCAGGGAAGGAACTTTTTCTAAGCCACTCTTGGGGACTGCCTGCATCCCTAGGGCTTCCCTAGCGGGGGCTCCCCAGGGAAATGAGCTGTTGGGGAACCCACTCTGTTTGCTCCTGTGTACAGTTTGCCTACCTGCCTCCTGTTCCTTTCCTTTTTGAATTTGGCCACGTTCAGCCAAGTTCGATGGGTGAAAGTCTCCAAGATACCTAAGCTTCCACATGGCTTTTGGAAGCAGGCAGCTGGTTAAAGGGGAAAGGCTCTTTTAATGACCATGCTGAGGGAGAGGTTGCCTCACAGTTACACCCAAAATCGCACACCAGAGACCAAGCATGGACAGAAATCCATAAGAAAGGATGTGCGTTTGGATCTCTGTGAGCTGGCTCAAATTCACCAAGAATTTTATTTTTGTTTATTCCACATGCAAACTTCATTTTCTAATAGTAAAAAGTCTGTTAGGGTGTGAAGATGTATAGGTGGTTAAGAATACTCTGCCTCAAGATATGACTCTTATTCACATCTTAATCATCATATAACAAAACATTATCATTTTTTTCTCAAGCCCACAAAATGTTGTTCTTCATTTCTGCACCCCATTTCATCACGTGCATCAACAATCTTACTTTTCACAAGTAAATGAAAATTGCATGTACTCCTGAAAAGCAAAAACATGCTTTTGATTTTATAGAAATCTGCTTTTGGTTATACAGACCCTGTCAGGTCAGGTATCCATGCACACTCAATTGATGGGCATATACGAATTGCAGACAGCCCTCTAAAAAGCCACACAGTAAGCATCACAGAACCCAGTATCAGGTCTTTTGGAAAAAATGCTTGAGTTCCCAGTAAAGAGTAATGATGATTTAACCTTTCCCACAGGGGTAGTTTCTCCTTAACAGATATTAAATTGAAGTTGGCCTATGTCTTTAAACACAAGCAGTTTTCAGTCCTTGTACTTTATTGTACCATAATTGTGGATATTCTGTTTATTCAGTACTATGCTAATTATTTCTATAATTATAATATATTTACCATTATTATAATGGTTTGTATTATTGTTATTATTATTATTATGACAATAATTAGTCCTTTTTAAACTCATAAAATCTTGGCCCTTCTGATGTCTTGGGTACAGAGCACTGCAAGTTAATTATGTAGTATGTGGATGAAAAATAATAATCCTTGTATTGGTTTTAATATTCTGCCTTTTAGTTTTAATGACTGTCCCCTCTTCTCTTGGGAGGTCAGATTTATTTTATTTTCTCTGTGCAGTTACATTTATATCACTTCCACTATGTTCAGTCTGTTTCATTTTCTCTGTCAGTTTGAAGCTTTCTAAACTTTTCACATGTGGAAAGCTCTTGAGGGCTTTAATGAGTCTTTTTCCTCTCCGAACCCTTTTTGTTTCTTCTCCGTCCTATTTGAGACGATCAGGGTTGGCTGCAAAATCCGAAGCGATGGCATAACACCAACTTACGTAACTGCATTATAGTATTCTCAAAAGTGTTTCCTTTGGACCCCCGCATCCGCGTGAGGTGCTGAGCAGCCCCAGCAAATCCCTGCGTTTCCTTTCTCTGAGTTGGGTGCCATGAACTTGACACGCACTGAAAGATGGAAGCAGCGCAAATTGTTTCTTTATTTCTGGTAATGGAAAAGGGTAACTACAAAATCCTAGTGAAAGCTTTTGTTTTTTTTAAAAAGTCAAAAGAGAGATCTGTGGAGAAGGATCCTTGTACCTTGTGTGCAGCAAACTGGAAGGATTCCATAAGATGGGGATGGCTGACATGGGAAGGAAGTACAGCTTGTTCTGTGGCTTCTAGACCATCTGCAAATGACTTGCAAGAGATGAGAGGGTGCCAAACAAAAGCACAATTGTGATTTAATGGAAGCATGAATCAGTCAGTGGTCTACTCTTACTGGAAAAAACAGGCAAAGCCTGGGACTGTTCCTTGGGTGGCACTATGACACTTCATTCTTTTGAAAGATGTGTGTTTCAGGCACTAATTCAAGGCCAGCAGTCACTTTAAAATGTCTGAAAAAGCTTTTTGTTTTCAGTTTAGATTGTCAAATTCAATTTTTTTTATTTTCTGCAGATACATAGAGGCATGTTTTAGAAATATATAATATGAAGTCCACGAGTCCAAGTAGAGCATATCAAGTTGACTTTTGCTGGAGGCAGCTGAGTTTTATTCCCATTCCTCTTGTCTTGCTTCATCCCCCTTTCTCCCTTCTTTTGCTTCCTCTTCTTGCCCCTCTCTGCCTTCCCCCTGGAATTTTCTTCCTTAGTAAAAATTCTGCCTGGCCTGGTATATTTTACTACATTGTAAATGATCACTTTCAGCATTAAGGTGATAAAACATACTTTATGCCTTCTTGGTTGCCCAAGAGATAAAAAATAGATTTTGAAAAGCAGATGGTTGACTAGAGAGCCCTGAGGTATCGCAGAGCTAACTGGTGCAGCTCCCTATTCACGTTCTGCAATACAAAGAAATCCAGTTTCCCAGACAAACCAGGAAAAAAACAAACAAAAAGTAGCAGTGAAAAGATTAACTATATTTCTAATTTATATTTATGATCAGTGATGGTCTGTACACTGAAAGTAGCCATCCAGTGCAAAGAACAAGGTAAGCCTAGTGGCTAAAGCAGAGTGCTGGAAGGTGGTGGTCTGCACTGAATTCTGCCATGGCCATTGACTAGCTGGGTAACTTGCATGAGCTCCTTTTACGTCTGTTTTCCACACAAAAGCAAGACCAGTGTATCCTTCCACAGATCATTGTGAACGCTGCGTGGGAGAAGCTAAGGAAGGCAGAGTGTGTTACTATTGAAACACTAGATACTGAGGCATTTCAAAACATGTTGCAGAAGTGTGTAGATCGTTCAATACTTCAAGCAAAACAACACATGTAGGTAATTAGCAAAGAAAGAAAAATCATACCATTAGTGTTGCCTCTTTCTAGTTGTGTTTGTCCTATCTTAAAAGGTTTAATGTGGGGTAAAGTGTGTAGGCAGCCTTCCCGTGACTAGGGAACTGTGTCTACACTTCTTCAGTTCTTCACGTTTTGACAGAGCTTGGCTTCTTGTGAGCTAGTGATAACTTCAGATTGCAATTTATTCAGGGTTTTGTTCACACTGCTGTTAATCGCAATTCAGAATGAAAATGGCTGGAGAATGTAAATGCTTCATTATTAATAACAGCAATAAGCCCTAATTTTGTGATACTAAGCTTGTGCAGTCCAACAGAAATCTCTGGCATGTGCTTACTGAGTCAGGGCCCCGGTGCGGGGCTGAGAGCCCTTCATTGTCACAGGTGCTCTTAAGCATATTTGGTCTTTGGATATCAGAGAACTATGAAGTTGTGTAAACTTTCTGTAGAAATGAGAAGAGTTATCTCTGCAGAAGAAGGTGATTTATACAAGGCAACAAAATTACTTTCTGGGGTTGCTGAAGGTATCAAAAACAGCGATCCTAATTTCTAGCCTTCTGAGTGCTGAAGAATAGGGTCTTCTATGTCAGGGCAAAATGAAAGTAAAGGAAACCAAGAGGGTAACTAATCAGAATTTTAGCTAGCAGTGAGAAATTTGTAAAGGGCAAATAATGAGCATGTGTTTCACTGCCCAAGCAATAAATATTCAAGTCTTTAAATTCTAGATTGCAAGGGAAGTGTTTCAGTCTGTTTAGTCCTATTAGAGAACAAATTTGTAATAACCATAATCACATTTTAAAATCGATGAGTACAGGAATAAGAAGCTATTATAGATCGATAATCTTATGCAAAAGTTTTTCTAGGAGTTATGGAAGCTGGTACATCATACTCTCATTTTTTTCTGTAAAACAATTTTCCATTAGTCATCAGATTGGAACAAAGTTTATAAAAATTGGAAAAACAAGTCATAAGAGCTGTAAAACATTTTGAAAAGTTAAAATGAAAAAGATGAACAGGCTGGAAAACATTTTGAGCAGTTGGGAGAAAAGGAAGTAATGGGGAGATTTTTTTCCTGCTTTTATTTAAAAGATGAGGTCTTGATGGAGAGTTAAGCAGGGAGAATAGTGTAGCCAGCTGTGAATATATGATACCATTGGATGAATATATGGTACCGTTAGGAGAAAGATTGCACTCCTGTTCCTATTTTCAGACAAAGTGCCTTGGTGGTCCCAGTCCTTTGGTTCCACACAATTATCAGCTGAGCTGAAGGAGATCTCCCTATAGCTGTGAGCAGTAATGAGGCTTTAGCATTTCTTTGCACATTACTGCTAGAATGTGACCTCTCTGGCTAGAAGGCTCACCTTTTCATTATAAAGGTGTTACTTCTTTTCTGCATATTTAAAGCATCACTCAGGTTACTGTACAATCCCTTCACTCTGAAGCAGTAGGAAATTCAAACAAACAGAAGTTTCAGAGAGCTTCTTTAACCTGGAATGTGAAGGTTATCAGTGATGGAGGTTTCGGTATACCAGGGCAGGAGCTTTGAAGAGGAGCAAAGGAATGGTTATGTTTAGGATTCTACTTGAAATATTGTATAAATGATGCAGGAAACACAAAGAAAAGTCACAAACACATCCACGTATGCTGATGTCAGAGATGGAATGAGAGCTGCCATTCAAAACTGTGTTGACATCTGAAATGTAAATAGATGTAAGGCAGTGATAGTGTCCTTTTATGAAGCCATTTGTTCTTTCCATGATGATTTTCCCCCTCACACCAGTTCACGTGCTCTCCTGTGACACAGAATTGATGTGACTTCATGAAATTCTAAGAAGAATGGAAATCACACAAAATGGATATTTCTACACGGGGAAAATTACCCAGTCCCCTTAGAAGTAAAGGACATGGTGGAGGGAGTCAGTCCTCAGAAAATTATCCATGAGTTGAGATGGATAGAAGTTAGTTGGGCACAGAAGCTCTAAGTGGTGTGAGGAGGTGACACAGTGTGGCAGATTTACCCAGGGCTTTTCTGCTGGCAGGAGGGCAGGTTTTTGGGGCAGGAAGGCTTTTTATGATCAAGCAGTGTAGACAAAGCAGCATTGGTTTTATGTGTGTGAATGATAGACAGTGGTGAAACAGAGTACAGCAGAATCCTAAACCAGGTGATTGTGACTGGGCAAATTATAGGGGAATTTATGCTCAGCATCTATAGCTCAGATGATTGGCTATGCTTTTTCTTTTTGTCACCCTTTCCTCAATTTATTTTGTATTATATATCATGCCTATAATTGTGTTCTCTGTTGTTTCTCTCCTGACATGTTTAATCCCGCAACACAGTCTAGTCTTGATGTTTTCCTTCTCTTTCAAAGAGTCCCAAGAGAGAGAAGCAAGGCAGGTAGATGTATTTGACTTTGGAAAATGAGTTGATGCCAGCTGCAAAAGAAATGAAATATATCACAGGGGTCTGCTGCAAGGTGGGGAGTGAAAATATTGCTTGTTTGTGACAAAAGATTGCCTTGAAGACTGCTTCAGCTTGATCAGTCTGAAGCCCATGTCTTACTGTTTCCATTACAAAGGCTTTTATGTTCCTGTTTCTTTTGGAAAAGGACTTCATCTATTTTGAAATAAATCCAAGGCTCCCCAAATGTACTGTTTGCTTTCAGGCCCAGCACATGAGAGCTGTGAGTCGGGGGCACATTGCACAGGAGTTAGGAGACTATACATTATTTAGGTTGTGAGCCAGGACAGCCAAGCAGCCCGCATGTGACCAGCCCCACAGCAGCAGAGGAGCCACAGCGCTAGGCTGATGCAGTGTGGTTTAGTTCTGTGAGGACTTCGGGTGCGGGGACATCTGATCAGCGCAGGCGTGTTGCAGTACAGAGCCACGACTCCTCCTCAGCCCTCGCCCAAGGGATTGCAGGACGAGGGAGAAGCTAAAGCGCTCCCCTGTGCAGCTGGTGCAGTGCTGCAGTGGGCGGCTGCAGGGCTGGAACCGTGTCAGGGAATCTCAGCCTGAACCAGTGAAACTGGGACTTCAGGGGCTTGTATTATGCATGAAGGCAGAACAGTATTCATACGATGCCTTCTGGCTTTCAGGTCGGTAACTCACTGCTGATCATTTCTTCAGAGGATCTCAGTCTGGATATGTTCATTGGAGTTGATCATTACAGAGCTTTGGTACATTAATGCAAGTTCTCAGCAAACAGTGGCTCGATATCCTCACCAAGCTCCCTATGGCTTCCTGTCCTGAAGACATCGCTTTCTAAAATATTTTTTCTTTCCCTACTCCTGAGATATCCCTAATCTCTTCTGAGCATAAATCCCCATTTTTCAGCTTGCAACAGACAACTTTTTCAGTGCATACCTATGGAGCTCATTGCTAACCTATCATTTTGATATTAATAGTCTAACCTAGTGTTAAAATACTGCTACAGTCCAGATGCATAGAAAGAAGTAAAATGCACCCTCTGGAAAGGGATAGTACAGTCTTTAAATTAGTGGTGGCCATCTCTGGTGGTGTCCCTGGTGATGTGTTTTGAAGTTCAAGGTCTTTTTTTCTTCTTGTTTTTCTCTCTTTAACACGTTTCTCGATTTGCACCAACTGCTAATGCTTTTACCTTAGATATTTTTGTTTAGTAATCTTACAGGTTTTTTAAGAATTTATGTTCCTTGAATTCACCTTTTAAAAGAAATTATTAAAAAATAAAGAAAAAAAAAAAGAAAAACAAAGCAAGCAACTGTCCTGTAAGATTAGCTCAAGTGAGCTGCTGCCAGCTGGTAATTTCTTTGTACTGTAAGTGGACTTTATATTTCACATGGGCAAACCATCGTGGCCTGAGTCCATGAATCCAGAAAAGTACGAGTAAAGGTGACAAGGTGTTCACACTGGTAAGTTATTGATATGAGAAGATGCTCATTTCTAGGAGACCACTGTTCTCCTTCCTTGTTAGATTGAAAATGTCTGGTTTTAAGCAAGCTTGGCAGAAGGGTAGAGGCTGCAATGAAACCGAATTCCTACAGGTTTTTTGAAAACCAGAAGTGAGGCAGAGGCAGAAATTCCTCCTGCCCTGCTCGAGAGCCTGCAGCGAGCACTCCAGAGACCCAGGCAAGGGTGGTCCTGCCAGCAGGGCCAGGCAGCTCTCCCAGGCTGGCCTGGGCATCAGCTCCTGAGCTTCTTGCTCCTGAGCACTTGCAGGGTGCCTGGCCACTCACTATGGAGGAGGGAGCTGGGGGTGCTGTGAGCCTTGGCCAGAGGGAAGAGCAAAAGATCGTGGGAGGAAGAAATGCTAGAGCAGGAGAGGGCAGTCATAGCTGTGGATGTCATGGCCGGGATGTCGTAGAAGGGGAGAACCCAAATCCAGAGGAGGACAGGTCTCACTGATGCTGTTCCTTGTGGGATGAATTGCTCAAGGCAGATACCCTCTTGTCTGGCACCATATCCAGAGGTATTTTAACAAAGAAGCATTGCTTTGAGATTAAATACAGGAAATAGAGGGAAAAAGACACAAATTCTGGTCTTTAGATGATATGTGTGAACTTGACAAACTAATTATAACATCTCTGTCTCACATGCTTTATCTCTGAGAGAAGAATAAAAATACATGTGTGTTTCAGAGGGGAGCTGAGATACTTTATCCATTTAGAAATTATTTTTCTCCTTCAGGAGACAGATGCTTTACCTTTTCCATGAAAAGTTGTAAATGTTTCAGAAACAATTAATGAAGCTTCCTGACATCCTCTTGGGCAAGGAAATATGATTGCTGTGGGAAAACTGAGGCAAAAATCTGTCATGTGAATATTTTATTTTAATAGTTAATGAACAGGGAAAAAGAAGGTATTACTGTAGAACACATGGGCAAGATTGTGGAAAACATTGGCAGAGAAAAGTGCTCAGATAAATTCTGTCCTGACTGGCACCTCTTGAAGGTCAAAGTGTCTACCTAGTGTATAAGGCAGGATTTAAATTTGACTCATAGTGTAAATATAATCAGAAGTCTTGCCTCTTGGTATACTTAATGCACATACTGCATAAGGCAAGCTTGTTGAATAGAAGTAAATACTTTGGAAACTGGCTACAGGAAAAGATAAACTTCCTTTGGTTTCACGTCAGCAATAGTACCATTACTTTTTACATGAAAACCTCAGTACTTTGGGGTAAACAATACCTACTCTCCAGATTGCACCCCTCTTCAGTTGCTGGCAAAAGGACTCGATAAACATTCACCACACCATCTCAGAGTTGTACAATTAGCATTTCCTATTTAAGGATTTGGAAATCGAGACACAGAGAAATGAAGTAGGCCACACAGCAAATAAATAGGCAACTGAGGAAGAAAAAACAGATGCGCTGACCTTTTTCTCACTGTTTAAATCAGAAGATCCATAGCCCTTGGAAGCACGCATATGTCCTTATGGTGAAAGCAGATTTTTGTTCTTGCAGGCTGTGAGTTGCCCCAGATGGTTTGATTGTTTTGACTCTCTATCCCAAGACTCAGGTCATCAAATCAATAAACCCTAGGTAATGTCAGTTCTCCACTAGGGCAAGCCTCCCTTTTTTAATTCTCTAGTAGATCTCTAGAACACATGCCAAGCAACATTTTGAACTGCTTTCACATCATGTTACTGGCAAATTGTAATTCTATGGATATGTATGTCCCAGTGTGCATTGAATAGGTAACTGTAATATCTGTGGCAATCACTTGTCCTCCGTTAGACTTCTATACCTTTATATCAGTTCAGTATGTAACTGCATCTGTTAATCAAGCATATTATAAAAAAAGAAAAAAGAGAAGCTTCAGCTGGTAGGAAATAAAAAATTTATGGTAAGAAAAGACAGGACCACACGTAAGCATCAGATACCTGCTGACACTAAATGATTATTTTAGATTTCTTGGGGGTTTTTTAGGGTAAGCCTCTCAGAAGTCAGCAATGACTTAATATTTTAAGTCCACGGAAGTCAATGTGGGCTTTACCATACACTTAAGCTGAAGTAGACCAGTACTGCATATTGTGAAAATCTCATTCCTAAATAAAGCCAGGTTCATATGAAAATAAAAACAAATAACCCAGCAACAACTGAATAACTCATACCTACCTTTGCTTTTGTGTTCCTGAAGCAGATAAATGAAGACAGTAAACAGAAATGGGCATTATTTCATATCCAGGGAGAGCTGGTGCTTTCTAGCATACTAGCCTTATTTCAAAATTGCTGAGTATTTTGTCTTACAGCCCACCTCATCTGTGCATTCAGAGGGTTTTCCTCTGACCATAAAGGTCCATAACGTTGTTGAGTATACTAGACAAGAACCCTTTCTCTTTCTACATGCTTATGCTGTTCCTAACTGGTAACTCGAACAGAAATAAAAAGCTAATTCTGTGGGGTTATTCTAGGGGAGGAAGGTAGGTGAGGAGAGCACTCTCTTGCATTCTGAGGTCAGAAATCACGGACTAATTCCCCAGCAGAGTCACAAGGTTTGGACTGTTTGGTTCCTCTCCCTGGGCAAGGCCAGTGCTCTCCAGTTCTGAAGTTTTCTAGATGCCATATGTGCCTGATCCCTGATTAATGCGGTGTGGTTTTAGTTACAACACAGAAGAGCTATCCTGGTTTTACTTTATTTCTGTTGTTCAAAGTATGTTAAATGGCCGTAGTTCCCTCTGGCGCTCAAAAGCTGAATGATCCCTTATTTTGTAGACAAGAGAAAAGTCACTTACTGGTGGTGTTCATGACAGAAGTATGTGAACTGTCCACTTCTATTATGGCCGTACTGGAGTCTGGATTCTCTAATAACTATCAAAAGCAGGCTTAAGATGGAGGAGATTTGGCTGCCAACTGGTCTCTACTCGCCAGAAATAGACATTTGCATTCTTTGTATCCCTGAATTGGACAGTCCTCATTCTGAGTGCCATGCTTATTCTCAGCATGATATGTGTGGTGAAGAAGGCATTGAAAAGAAAGCATTACAGCTAGGATAACATCAAAGAAAATGCCTCAATTTTTATTCCACATTCCATGGTGGATTAATTAAAACAAAATGAAATGCCAGCTAACTTGAAAATAAAAGCAAATGTGTGTATGTATCCTATGACAGTTTATTCTAAAAATCAAAGTAAATTCTTCTCTTCCCCAAGCCACAGCTCTACTGATGGAATCTTTTACCTTGCTTTCTTTGACGTACATTCTCAAATTCACTGGCCAGCTCATGTGGCTGCTTTGAGAATTTTGATGTGCTGTGTCACTTGGTTGGCTTTCAGAGCTAAAACAGGTAATGCTGCTGGACCTAATATCTGCTGATATTACATTGCGCTTGGCACAGGATGTGAAGGGATGTTACTTTAGTGCACTAACCCTCTCACTAGGCTTTGAAATAGAAAGTTCACACAGGGTCCCCACTGAGCACTCAACACGCGTAGTGGTAGTGACTATAGGAAAATGGAAAGTAGCTTTTCAGACAGAAGGACTCTAGGTAGACAACCTCAGTCTGTGCCCTCCTTTGAATTAAGGTTGTATGGCACAGTATCCTTGCCATCCAAAAAACACTGTCTAATGCTTTTATTATTTTTTTTTCTCATAGCTTGGTGCTTTATTTTATTTTACAATGACTACACCCTGTATAACAACATCCTGCCCAGCACGCAGACATTGCTGCTGAATGCAATCCTAAGCTCCGCTAAACCATTCCCACAGTCCAGACAGGGCTGCCTCCTGCCTCAGGACACACCGAGATAGTCACAACATTGAATTTCATTCAGCTGGCACTACGAGATGCTTTTAATAATTGAAAAAAGTAAATCCGGAGACTAACTAAATGAGTTCTCAAGTAGCAGTCAAGGTAAAATATCTGTGAGTAAAAGGGGGAGTAAGAGTAAAATCCCAAGTATGTAATGTGGAGGCCAATTGTAATCAACAGCGTGCTTTCCACATATTCAATGAGGAAACATTTAATTGTTTTCCCAGCTTTATGAGGCAAGGTGCCTCATCGTGCATTTTTCCCATGCGTTGTGAGGCGAGTTGGGCTGCCAGCTGAAGCAGACGTTGTGCTGCTGACTTCCTCTCTAGTCTTGGGCAAGTTAGTGATTCTGTTTGGATTTTGTTGGCTCAAACAAGTGGTATGGGTTTCTGCCATAAACAGCTTGTGCAAGTTGTTGATATGTTAGGGGACCAAGCACATTGATCTGAGTAATATATTTGTCGGAATAAGTGCATCAGAATTCGGTACATTGTTATTAACACCTTTGTGTGCTCTTCTCCTTTTCTTTCTCAAAGACAATGTGCATGCATAGAAATAAACCTACATGTTCAACTTCTGTTTCAGTGGATGGACATGAGGACAGAGGAGAGACATCCTGTGGTACATATCTGCTAAATAGGTCCTCCATTATTAGTTTTTTTTGGACCCCACTGATTAGAGCATCACACATAGTTATTACTGAGGATATCAGCTGTAGGAAAGAAACACTCTCTCAGCTTTATACCGCATATCCCATTCTTTTGTCAGCTTACATTATAAATAAATAACAAAGCAATTTGACACATGCCCATTGATTAAAAATAAAAGTTGTCAGAGTGAGAGGAGAAAGACAAAAATATGAATTATTAATAACAATATTAAGCAATGCAAAAAAGATGCTTAACATGCAGGAAAGTCCCTGAAAAGTCACTTAGTGAAGGGGAAAGAAAGGACAGCCATGAAGGCCTTCTCTCCACTACAACTTTATGGTCTTTTCTTTGCTACTTGGGCCCTTGGAGGTTAGGACGACTGTGTGAAAGAGAAGGATGATTCTGTTTATTTATATAACCTTGTTTACCTCATCTCAGATATTTCTAACATGCACTACCTGCAATCATGGAGACAACACGCAGGGAATTAAGTCAATTTATGGCGATCACATTTCATCATGGTTGCCATTGGCCATTTTATGTTTTTGAGCAATCTTCCTGGCTGTGAGGTTTGAACAATCAGTTGACAACGCTGACACATCAGCTGGAGAAACTAAGCTGATTTATGCTCTTTCTAAATTTTGTATACTGCACACACTTGTGATTTAGTATGCAGATATTAAGGCATGCAAAAATGCTGGTAGTAGTTTGTGTTCCGTGTACTCTGTGATGCTCCAGTTGATAAAACCTAAACAGTACCCTAGTAGCTGGCATAATTATGCATTTCTTTTCCCACCTTCTGTCGCTTATTTTGGTTGCAACTATTTAAATGCTTTAATTTATCAGGCCAGTTTGAATGGCTGTTGGGTATATTGACCATCCTGGTGATACTTAATTTTCCATCTGTGAAAATCAAATTTCTTTTTTCACTGAGGAGGAAAGGAGGAAAAGGAATACTTGCAAAGGGCAAGAGACAACTGCACAATTTCCACAAAAGCTGTAGAAACTCCATCGAGTGATGGTCCTGCTGGCTGAGGAATGTTCTTGCTCTAAAGCAGGTCCAGTGTGTGCTATCACAACAGAAGAGCTAATCAGAAAGTTTTCTCGGTAGGGTGGCACCAAAGGTCCAATTGGGGTTAAAGTGATGATGTCTCCATTGGAGCATCCTATATTAGACTTCTTCGTGGCCATTCTGAACATTGTATTATTGTAGCTGGAAAGACAACATCATCTTTTTTTTAAAAAAAAAAAAAAAAAGACTGCAGAAGTGGTAAGGCTCCTACCCTGTGCTTATGATGTTAATGTTTCAAATTAACATGAATTAACAAACTGTTAATGAATTCACAACATGATCTCCCAATTATTGTGCCTTAACTCTGGAAAGCTCCTTTTTATGCATCTTTGGTTCAAGTAAGAGCTAAGCACTTGTAGCTTGTGTGGATTTCATTAGATGCCAGAAAGGCTCAGACCTTCTGAAAACCACAGTGAAAGGATCTTCTAACTGGCATTTAGTTGCATATACTGCAGGTACCTCCATCCTCATTTGGACTCCCAGTCACTTGGAGAATATTCAGCACTTCAAGGTGTGATTCACCCTATCAGAAGCAAAGGCATCTGAAATCAACCCTCATGCAAGGTCTTATGTCCCTTCATAGACTATAAGCCTGATTGAAGACTGTTAGGGAGTTGTGCTAGAAATGTTAGTCTTTGTTTTTCTATTTCTCTGTGTAAAATGGAGGCACTATGCTGCTTTGCAGCGTACAAGAAGATGGGCTTCCCTTACTTGGTACATAACTATAATGATGAGACTTCTTAATAGCTTCTAAATGCTAAGCATTTACATTTTATAAACTCTTTTTAATATCACGTATACTATGAGTAAAGATTAGCACTGAATGGATATGTCTGTTAGTCTCAGCCTGGGTACATTATGCTACTGCCAAATTTGTCTGTATATGAAATTATTGGTCTCTCTTAAATATTAATTGATGTAGCTTGACTCCCCTTAGTACTTATAATCTACTACATCTGATCCTCAGGGTTTTGGTGAACATTAATTTGTGCATTAAAAGACTGAATGTAAGATAATTTCTTTGGTTTGAAGAAGTTACACAAACCAGTAGTTTCTTGACAGAGCCCAAGCGAAGACCAAACCGAGTGAAACAGAATGGCTTCTGGGGCAGGACCAAGATGATGGAGAGGGAAACAGCTGCCCTTTCTCACATATACCCAGAACCATCAGCTGAAGTCAGATAAAGACATGTAAAAAGATCCTAGCATATTATGCCACTTTCTGTTGGGACTTGAAGGCAATCATTTAATAAATTGTTTTAGTCTACTGGTATCATATGTAGCCTTATTCTAAAATCCTGCACAAATGTCTGCAAGGAAATCTTCAGACGTTCAAAGAATTTTGTCCTTCGAAATAGAGATCCTTAAGAAAGTGCGTAGGCTTTAAAATTCAGCAAGGAGGGTTAAGAGAACCTTTGATAAGGGATTTAAAAAATCTGGGAGAAAGCACTTTAATAATACTGTTATAGTACTTTTCATCAGTCTTACTACACCCATGTGCAGTATTTCAGCTCTGTAAACTGAAGCATATTTATGTTAAATGATTTGCCCAATATCTTATCATGGGTAAGTGGCAGGCTAGAAATGGAACCCAGGAGTCCTAATTTGATTTCTTGTTGAATTCAGAGACAGCATACTGCCTCTGAAAGAAAAACACTCAAGAATTCAGCAGTAGCACTCTGCATGAGGAGTCTCCCATTTCAATAAATGTGTGGTTATAATATGTTTGTGCTCACTGACCGAGGTCCCTGAGGTTGCTTTCAGTCCAAACCCATGTCTCCTTTGTGGGTGCACATTGCACTACCAAATCTTTCAGTGCTCTAAACCAAGTGTCTTGTTCTTAATGGACACATTGGGGAAAATACAGCCATCAAGAAGTGCCACCACTGCCAGTAAAAAATGCAAGTATGGGTGAAATAAAAAGAAACTGTAGAGTCATAAGAATATAGGCTGCGGTTTGAATGCTTCTGCCAGTGTTGGGCTTCTTGGGCTTCTTTTTTTTAGACTAATGAAGATGAAACAGCAGATGATATTATTTATCTTAAAAACCCTGTCTAATAGTATTTACCATCTCAGTGAGATCTTGAATAAATATGGATAAGTCTCTGTGTTTTTAAATTCATGTTTTGAAATTGGGCAACGCACTGGGTGAGCTTTACAGGGAAGTATTTCTATTTTTTGAGAGAGTGTCTTCATGTCTGCTTGTCTTCCCAGCAGCTTTCACAGTGTGTGAAGAAGGAAGGTAAGAACAAGAGCAAACAATACCGTCCTTCGGCATCTGGGCAAACATTTGAAATCAATGGGTTAAGTGTATTGGCTGGTGTCAGAGACCAGCATAGACTCTGGATCTAGTCTGGAAAAGCCAATCTGATAATCTTGAAAGGAAAATTTAAGAGTCAGGGGAAATGCAGGCAAACGTGATTTGTTCCGTTAGGCCTTTGTTTGTGAATTCCTGTCAGGATTGAGCTTGGTGTATTTATAAAACGTAAAAGTGATGTTCTTTCTTAGAATTCTGGATTTCCCCTTGGTCAGAGAAAATTTTGCATGTGTTACAGCCAGTTTAATTTACACAGTATTAATTTCCTCAGCCAAGACATGAAGGGCATAAAGTGAAGGTTTGTGAGCAGATTTTTTTCATTAATATCTTACTTAGTGTTTGGCCAGAAAGAGAAGGAATTTGATTTTCTCTCATTTGTGCTGAGGATGAGAAAGTCTGAAAGCAATGAGTAGATGGGAAGCTACACATGCACTCTGTGGAAGGAGGGCTCAAACACAAGTATTTGGTACCATGTGAGATGCTGTAGGACACACCTCTTGGCCTTCAGCTGCTGTCCCAAGAGACAGGTATCTAAGAAGTGGTAAGTTGTATCAGCCAGCAATGTCCATATGTGCTTAAGCCCTAGGGCTATTCAGATGGCACTTAAAAGCTCTGTTTAAGCAAATGCCTTGAACCCTGAAAAACAAACTTTACATACTTGTAACTGCATTTAGCATATGATTTATTGATGGTAATCCTACCATATAGTACTTTAGGATAAATCCTTTTATAGCAGTTATTAGAGGTAATGTCTGACTCTGTTAAAATTGCGTATCATATAAAGAAGGGAGGCCAGATCTCAACCAGTTGATTTCATTAATGCTGATTTGATTACATCAATGATCCTGTGACAATTTAGATGAGCCCATAGACCAAGATTTTTATCTATAAATGCTCATTCTAATTGTACCATATCCTGGGGGTGTGATGGGCAGTTAAGAGTAATTAACATATAGTTTAACTGTTCATATACCTGACACATTATAAAAGACCCCTCAGCACATATACTGAATGGTCTGAATATGGCTTGAGTTCTCAGATTGCCATGCCTACCAATTGTAGAAAAATTTACTAAAAATTGAATTGTTGTGTTTAACTCTTCTATATTAATTGCAATACATATCAAAGTGAAAATCAGAATTTACATACATTACTGCAATTTGTGCAAATTAAAAAGAAGGAAGCATTAAATACCCAGTTCATTAAATTCTGCAATACAAAGGAAAAATATGTATTATCTGAAGTTACTCAGGGTGTATACCATATATTTTAAACAGTTGGCTTATAATTCTTGATAGTGTATAGCATGAGTTGATCATTTCCTGTTCTACGGGTACTGTTAATGACATTATTTCTTTTAAGCCGGTAAGAGAAGGTTACGTATCATGTCAGATATCAGCTAATCGGACATGATCACTCTGGTCTGCTGAATCCTTACTCTGAAGACATAATCCTTATTAGAAGCACCAGTGTGAAGTCTAACCCTTTTTCTTCCATTTCCTTCACTGATATTCTTTTAAAACTATTTTCTAGCATGAAAATAAGAATAATGTCATTTATAAACTCTCTTCTCAGCCTTTTGTCCAGAAAAGCTCCAACTTCAGTAAGCATTTTGCCTAAGTAGAAACCAAATCAAAAGTAAGCAAAGTGCTTCAGGATTTTGCGCTCTATTTAGAGGGACTTGAAAGGATAGATTTCTTTGATGATGAAATCTGAGGAGCTTCTGAATATTACCAGTCCTGTTTATACTTTTCCAGAAAGCAATCTATAGACAGTGTTCAGCAGAAACGTGTATTTTGTTGGTGATCAGCACTGAAGAGTTTAGTTTCATGAAACATCACCTAGAACCATACTTGAAGAATTGAAATTACCAAGATCAGTTTTTTTATTTTATTCACCAGTTTGTTATTCTTCCACACTGGACAGTGTCATTTGTTGCCTGGAAGCATAGCGTGGAAGAGAGAGACTGTAAAGCTGCCTAATGAGTGGAATAACATCCTGTTACTCTGTTGAACTTGGTGTTAATTTAGGAAATTGTAAATCATGCTTTTTCTTTTTTCCATTTTTGATATTTCTGTTTTTCATATGCTCTACCTTGGTAAAGGCAAAGATGACGACCTCTGCTTACTCTAACAAATTGATTTTGGTTGTGCTCAGTACTCAGTGAATTTGGGGAAGCCACCGTCACTCAGCTTCATTACTTGATGATTTGTCTTCTGGTTAAGACTTGGGATAATGAGATAAGAAGAGTGAGGATCACATCTCCCACTATCATCCAGGGTCACTGAGTGGACTCCAGCCAACCATTTCCAGTGCAGAGGTGGTGGTAGCGTTCATTAATTCATGATCACAAAGTGCTTTGGGCTCCTGGGATAAAAAGCAGTGCAAGAAGTGCAAAGTATTATTAATAGGATGAATGTTTGACATACGTAGTGTACGATATTAAATATCATTTGAGGATGGGTACATTATGAGAGTGTGAGTGACTCAACTGAACGTAATTATGGTTATGTCTCTAATTGAGGAAAACAGATTCTTAATCAGTTCATCACAGTTTCAGCCCTCATGATAACTTCCTGGTTTATGGATTGATTTAGTCCATCTGACTAACATATGGCCTAGGAACTGGATGCTGACAGCATATTCTGAGTTTGGGGAACATATGCAGTCACTTTTGGTATTGATGGCTGGGAATTACTCTTCCTCTTTTAGCTGGACTTATCCAAGCTTTCAGCTATGATTTAATTTTAAAAAGCGACATCATGCTGCAAGACCTATTTTCCCCTTTTCAAGGTGGTTGGAAATTTATAGTTCTTTGGGAACTCTGTTCTGCTTGTATTTACGCTGGGACAAATCTTGCTCAGTTGACAGTAACATGAAATTTGCCACTGTGTCCCCAAAGCCAGGAATTTGGCATTTTAGAGTCTGTTCCTATGTAGCAGGAAGCACTTGTTGATTGACCACTTTGTGAAATCACGCTTATGTTACAATATGCAGATTTTCTCCAGAGCAACTCACAACTACAGGGTTCTTTTTGTGGAATTTCAGTGTTTGCACATGATGTGAAAACCAGAGGGATATGCACACCTAGATGAACGTTTTACTTTGCTGGCAGTGGTTACAGTTTTACTGAAAGTTGCATAATAGCTGATGTTTTTCTTAAAGATTCTACTCTTGAAGTAAATAGATAATGTCAAGATCTTTGGGTTTTGTTTGTAAAGTAAGTTTGTAGTCCTCATAATCAGAAGGAAGACACTGCATTTATGATCAAAGCATGATACAGAGACTCAGAAATGAGAAAAAATATCGAAATAAAGGCTGGTACTTATGGGATTGGTTGATAATATTTTAAAAACATGTTAGAATTTTCAGAGGAAAAATGGGGGGAAATGGTGAAAAACAGGAGGCAAACAGCATGAGATCAGGAGCAGCAGTAGTTCATTTGTATTTTGTTTTCAGTTTGGTCTGAGGAATAGTTTAGTGGTCTGAATACTAGCTTTGAAATCCCTGTGCAAGCTGAATCCGTAGCTACAGTATCAGCAGCAGAACTAGGAATAAAATTCTCACCTTCACACCTCTACAAAGAACAAGCATAGCAGTGAGATTTTATTAGATATTTTGTTAGCCATTTAAACAGTGAAACTGTTCTGTCTGGTATTACTTATCTATGCCTTTATTGGTTGAACGGGAAATGCACTACTCATCATTCATCTGTATGACGTTTCTGTGCCTCTGCCTGTTCACTTATTACAACAAATTTCTAAGGAATTTTGTGATATTCTGCTGGTTTAACTCCTTAAATTAAGATTTTATGTGTTAGTAAAAGGTCTGTGCCCATTCAGACACTATTCATTAGAACTGCTGTCGGAATTACTGGGTTCTTTATTGTATGGGAATCAGACTGCATGATACTGAGGGTCTTCTATGGTTCTGAGAGCTGTGAAATAGCTTTCAAGGCTTAAAATGAATGGTTTTGAATAATTTGAGGGTTTTTTCCCTCTGTAAATTCAATTACAAAAATAACAATAAAACTGCAAATAAAATTGTTTGTTTGCCTAGGCAATTGTTTAGTTTGTTGTTTGGATTATAGTACTACCCAGTCCTCAAACAGAATTAGAGTTTGTTTCTAGTAAATGTTTGAGTAGTAGAAATTAAGAGATTGCCCCTGCTTTAGATCTTCATAATCTACATCAGAGATTCCTACAAATGAGAGGAGACTTTGCTACAGGCAAAATGTCGGAAGACATTTTGGAGATTATCCTGTTGTAGAGATGGGCCAAACTATTATAAATCATATCTGAATTGTTGTAGGCACAGGACTGTTCTGTGGATGAAACAAACCAGTGTAAATTATTACTTTCTTTTTTGAAGGCAAAAAATTTTAAAGGAACTCTGTGAGAATTGACTTTAGAGAGAATACTTTTGATTTTCAGCTGTTTTCCACAAAAATTCTTAATGTTTTCAGTAAAAGCATTTGTCTTGCAAAAATCCTGTTCAGCTGCAAATAAAATTTTTATTGATGTTTTCTTTTTCACAAATACATTTCTTTTTTTGTCAGTCTTGTTTGGGGAACAGTTAGAACCTAGTAATATCAGCCTGTGGCTCACCAGTTTTTGTGACTGCTGTGGCTTGAAAACTTGTTGAAAGGAACATAAAAATGTATATGGCTTCCTAAGGGCAAATGCCAAGTCACCCTCCATACAGTTTTGGAAGCTGTTGAGATTCTTGCTGGGTTATTCCCCATAGAGTCTAACCAGAAATGGCATTGTCTGCAACAGATTTTAGGCCGAGCGTATCTCAAGAATGTGAAGGTGGATCCTAACTCTGTTTTGTTGATGGGAGAGAGAAGTGATGTTCTTTCTCTTTTCTTGATTTTCCTGTTTCCTAAACATAATGACTAGTTGCAGAAGAAAGTAAAAAGAGATATCCATTGCTTCTCCCTGCCTCACTTCTGCTCTCAGATAATCTCCTCTATTGAGTAAATCAGCGCAGGTGCCGGGAATGCTGCTTCCCCAGCTAGCAGCATAAGGAAATTCTCTGGCTCTACAGAGCAAGTTTTCCCAGCTCTGTGTTTATTAACATTGTGAGGAGAAGCAGGAACATTGGAAGCTTTTTTGAAACTTAAAAACAAAGCAAAACAAACCGAAATACATCAGATGGCATTTGGTGTTAGGGATTTTATACAATGCTGACACCTAACCAAAACCTTGAGACTCTGTTTTTATGCAGTAAATTTTAGGAGCTCCTTGAAACTTGATTTCCTAGACCACTTTAGAGCAGTTATAAAGCTATTGTCTTTTAAAATTGTATTGTTCTGTTTCCCAAGATCAGGTATATTTTTTTGGACCCTGAAGAATAAAGGTAAAGCTACACAGAAAATTGCGAGTCTGTTCTGTAGATATGATGCAGTTCGGGATGGGGGCAGAGCTATGTTAACAAGTCGTAAACAGAAATCTCAGTACAGCCACAGAAAGACAAAGGACACCATAATATTTAAATCAATCTGAATTTCCTCCAGCTAAAAATAAAATAAAGGAAATGGTGCAACTTGGCAAATACATCTTGACCTCATCCTATTTTTACAAGTCAGACAGATGTGCAGCCACCAATAAGCTGGTACCCAGAACGAGCTATCAGATCAGAAATCTGTGGACTCACTCTTCAAATCCCAGCACTAATCGCAATGATAAAGAGCTACCTTTCGATTAATCCTGCCCTGGACTTTAGACGAAAGATACTGCAGTTTAATTACTGAGTGAAATCCACTTTGTCTGATCTGCCAGTCTGCACTGTAATGTCATAATATAATCAGCCTCAGCCCTGTCTGAAGCTCTAGGGCTGTGAAGTCCAAGGACTTGTTTGATTGGAAGAAATAAAACGATGTTCAAACAACCACCAGCCACAGTACTGTAATTACCAAAATCTTGTTTGCATCTGTCTGTCATTTTCACCATTGGTTTTTTATGACACGAAGAGGCAAGGAGAGATTGTGGTGGATAAGAACAGCAACCTGACAGGTGACAAATAAGATGTGGGAGGGTTTGCTTGTAGAAAATAATAATTGTAAAATATTCAGGCTAATTAAACTGGGTCTCTTTCTTACATATTTCCCATCGGCTTCAGTGACACATGCTGGTTCAAGCAAAGCCAGCCATCGGTACTGTCATCTCATAATTAAAACCTGTAACTGATCAGGGAGTGTCTCCACCAGAGGTTCCAGTGCAGGGACAGAGTCGTGTGAGTGTGAGAAATCATATTTCTACCCATGTGAGAGAGGCAGCAGGGCAGCCCAGTGTGAAATGTTCCTCCCCCCACCCCCTTAGGATGTATTAGCCACAATTCGGAGGGAGTATTTCTTCAGACAAAGGAAGAGATCCTGGCTTACTAAAATGCACTCCTTAATGTGCCTTGCACAGGTGTGTGGCTCAGTTCCCACAGCAGTGTGGAAGCTCATTGCAACAAGTCCCACTGAAAGCAAGGGGAGGATTTAGGATGCTCCTGATCTCTCAGTGTCAGGCTTTCTTTCTCCCTGACCTCCTTTGTTAAAGGTGAACCAGGGAGCGGCAGTAGCAATTTCTTTTCAATGTATCATGGAGACTTCTATTCTGGGGAAGTTCATTACCTTTTCCAAGCTCATCTCACAGAGCTCACTGCGTACCAGTGGCTTCCTGCCACCTCTGACCTCAGCAGAACAGGATCATTAACACGAGGTGAGATGATCCAAAGTTGCGAATACATGCTTTGTTTGGATATTTTTCTGGCCATGCCAGGGAGGTTGTAGTAGTGGTATAGAAAGAAGAATAGCTGACAAAGCCCTCAAAAATGGTTTGCTTTCGAGTTTTTGCAAGACGTAGATGATAATGACAAGGAAAGGAAACACCATTTTTATCTAGCTGCGGCTTTTAGAAAGGGCACTCCATCCTGTGCTCGTTGGGTGAAGTCTGGTTGAATTTGCTGTCATATTTTTCAAAGCTTAGGATTTCTTTCCCCAACAACCCCCCAAATCCTGATTTATCTCATCTTACTTTCTCATCATTCAATGTTCTCTGCTTTTTCCTTTGCATCTTTTAGGTCTTTCGACCCTTTCCAGAGAGACCCTCCTTTTCGTTCTTCTCACATAATGTATTCGGTACAACCCATACCATTTCAATTGCACTTTTGACTCTCTATTCCACCCTTTCAACATGGAGATCTTGTACTGTCACTCTTCTCCCCGCTTCTCTCCCTTAAAAGCCCTTGCAATTTCCATCAATATCCATCTGTTTTTGTAGAATGAGCTGGTAGACCGTTGTAGTGAATCAAAACCACAGTTTGATGATGCTCCCTGTGCTGCTTCCTCCTCACAGAATGGGCTTGTTCAGCACCTGTGACTAAAGACACTAAGTACGGGGTAAGACGAATACTCTCTAGGTATCATGGAGTTATAGCCTGTGGGTATACTTCTGTGCAAAGACCAGTTCTCCCTTGTATCGCAAAATCAGAGCAATGTCTTGGGGCAGAGACTGGGGATGAGGCAGAATATCAGACAGCAGTTGTTAGCAGTATGTGTCTGTGCCTTAAACTTGCAATGCATTTACTTTCTTCCTTTTCCTTTTGTACCCTGTAGCTGACAGCGGTGCCTAGCATTGCCTGTCAGCAGGAATGGCATGCAAGGTGTTTTGCAATGGAAATCTGGCTTTAAACCTAACTGGGTTTGTCACTAGTGTTTTAACTTCTGAATGGTATTTAAACATTACAGTCTGCAGACTCAGTTCCAGCAGGATCTATCCAGAGGAGTCTGTGTAGAGCATCTCCTCTGAACCAGCTTTGACCAGCAGCAATAGCCCTAGTGCTTTATTTGTACAGTATTTTTGCCCTCAGTCTAATCCTATGTTTTAGAAACAGAAATGTCAGAAGGAAGATGTGCACAGCTTCTTTTAAATCCCAGGAGTAGTTTTCAGCATGAAGGAGTCCATCTGCTTACATGGCCTTGCTAATACCAGTCCGCTGCACTGATGATCTTGCTTCCCGGGGGAAAAATGTCAGGGGAACAATAGTTGTATGGCCTGTTACTACAGAAATTATTTCTTTTCCAAATGCAAGGATATTGGAGGGCATAGGTTTGTGTATAATAGCACTTAAAAAGAAAGGAAGAAATTCGTGTATATTGATCAGAGTAAATTGTGTTCCTTTACAGCAGGAAAAGGATACATGCAGGTGGAGCAAAGGTTTAATGCGGGAAAGCCTTGTTGCAATGTCCAGTGACATGAGGTTCTCACCTTTCTAAAGACCTCAGTTCATACTCAGGTGTTCGATATGCTGACAAACATAAATATGAAACATTTTTAATGTAACGGCTGTCACATACTTTGATGTGTGAAGTTTCGTGTCCATGATGCTATACTGCAGCCCAGTGACAACTTTGGGGCTTTCTGCATAGATGTGGCACAGGTTCTGGGGTAGCTTAAAACTACCACCTCATTATTGGGACTGCCATAGGAACTTGTCAGAAGGCCCAACTCCAAGTGTTCGTGGCTGTATAGGTTATTTTAGCCTTTTATCTGCTCTGGGGAAATTAGTTTCTCTTCTCTCACTCAGTGACATTTATAGGTCCCAGTTGTCTTAGAATAGATGCCATGACATCTTCTAAGAAACTATGCTTAACTTAGCCCTAATATTGAGTGAGCTAAGGATTTTTGCTGTGCAAAATCAAAGCAGCAATGATCTGTAGTTAGAGGAAGTAGCACAGATAGGAGGAGGCTATAGAGAAAGAGGAAAAGGAAGCAGAGGAGTGATTTGATAGGAGAGGAAAAGTGGTAGGCTCAGATCCCATCCTTCATAGCCCACGATGTTGTCCTTGCTGGTCTTTCAGTATTTATTCCTTAGCTCCCATACTGTGTGCTCACTCATAGTCTTGTACCCATGCTCATATAAGCCTCAGAGTTTAGACTGAACTCCACATTCACGTGGCCCATGAGGTCATGTTTACAAATACATTGGTTTCAGCTTCCCAAATTAATGTGCGGTTACTGAGACATTTTTTTACTAATTTGGGGGCAGTTTTTTTCGTGGATTAATGAAAACAGATTTTGTTTTAGGTAGGTGACAAACTCAGAAGGGAATAAACCAACGAACCAAGCAAAAAAACACCCACCCCAATGAAATTAAATAATACAAAGTGTTATCAACAGATTCCTAGGCATAAACAAAATCTATCACAAGTAGAGAGATACTTATATATATTAGAAGCAGTTCCACTCAAATGTGTGAATCAAATAAAACTCATGTGGAATCAGGAGCAAGAACTGAATCTCAAGTCTGCTCCTCAGATGTGCACAAGTTACTGGAAAGTAACTAAGTTTCTAGTTGAAAATTTTGTCATGGTGTTATTGTATTAGAGCTGGTCAGACCACTATTGACAAGGTGCCATTTCATCATAATATTCCCTTTTTAGCACAAAGACTTTGATGAAGAGAACTTTCTAGTCACTTCCAGAGACAGAGAGATTATGAACCTTGGGTTTTTAGGTCTGAAGGCATTTTGCCAGTATGTTATTTTTTACAAGGTTCAAAACGTGTTATTTCTGTCCCAGTGAAGGAAACAAAGTTCTCATCCAGTGGCCAGCTTTAATTAAAATTACCCCCTCCCTAGCAACAAGCCTGATGGCAGTTCACTCTCTTTTTTGTCTAAGCACGTCACTTTGTGCACCAGGGAGAGATGCCGCGCTGAGCATCCCAAGGAAGGAGAAGAGCAGCCAAGTCCTCTGCCCACCATAGAGAAGGCAGAGCATTCCCTACAACAATGCAGGCTGACTCCTCATCCATTCACTAACAAGCAACCTGCTGACAGGCCGTGGCCATCGGCCAGGTCACCTTCGCATTCACCAGAAAGCAGGGCTATGTTTGTACTACTAGTGGCCATGCTTACCCCAGTTTTTGAATAGATGATGAATTGGAGCCCCCAAGATTCTGCCAGCACCAGAGGAGAGTTAATTTTTTTGGTCTCCGTTCCTCCCGATACTGCTAACAATGTTTTAAGGGCAGAAGGCAACTGCTAATTGTGATGTAACTTGAATGATTTCATCGCCTTACTCCTCTCACCCGATTGGGACATTCATCAACTCTTACTGGTCACTGTTGACCCAGGATGCCAGCAATCTGGCAATCTTGAATAGCAACTTAGCCAACCTGGAGTTGATTTATCCACTCTGGTCCATTTTTGTAGATGTTTTTCTTACCCAGAATATGTACAATATTCTCATGCTTAGCATTCTGTGGAGACTTATGATTTTGTTGTGGTTTATAATTTTTTTTTTTCAGACAAGTTAAACTATCATGTCAAGGATGAGGAGAAACCTCATTTTAACATCTTGGTGCCAATCCCCTACGCTACAGATTTTTCCCTAAGCCCGCTGCTCTTGTAAATCATAAAATACCATTTTTGGAATAGTTATCAGTTGTAGAATCTCTCTTCCCTTTAGCATGAAGAGTAGTTGAGAAACCAGGGGGGCAGATTACTTGACTGTCAGAGCCTCTATTGAATTCATCCACAGGTCTAGACAGATCCAAATTGTTTGAACTGACCCTTTCGGTTGCCAGTGTGAAGAAAAATCCCTTATGCTTTTTGCTTTCTTGTCATGTACCGTCTCTCTTTGTCAGTTCAGGTCCAAGGTCCCTGTTTTCATTTTTCGTAGGGATAGCAGGAACTCTAGCAATATCTGTCTTTATAAAGCCTGCTGAGAGAGAGCAAGAGACTGAGCAGCAGGGTGTGGGGAGAAGGGTAAAATATACTAGGTGATTGTCTGACCCTTGAGTACCTTACGCTGCCTCTGAGAACCACAGCCTTATCAAGAATCACAGTTGTGGCTTCTGTGGCAAAGGATGACAACGAAAGCAACTTTGCCCACTGCAATTATTATTCAGATTTGAGGCCTGGGTTTTAAAACAAATGCATTTGGAGCAGAGATGTGGAAAGGAGGAGAAACACAAGTGTTGCTTATTGGGGGCCCTGCAGACAGAAAATTATTGTGTTTCTAACGCTATTGATTTTTTGCAGCAGCTGATATTTCAATCTGGGTGCAGCGTGTCTGAGAGTCTACGCACACTGTCAAGAAGAAATATGATAGTGTCTTAAAAGATTAATAATATCGCTGGTCCTCAGGAGGCCTGTCTTAATTCACTGGCCTGTTCCTTGGCATGTACTGTAATTTATCTAGTCTGATTTGAATAGCAAATGGCAATCGGCTGCCATTAGGGAAATAGGCATCAGTCTTATTGATCCAGGATGGGCTGGATTTTATTTAAGGAGAGCTGCAAAATGTTATTAACTTCCGGATGAGAGGCTGGAGGTAGAGAATTTTTTTGCGGTGTTCCAAGGGGGGTGAATTGCACTGAATCTTAAAAGTCCTGAAAATAGATAGTAAGAGGGGGGAACCTAGGGAGGGGGTTCAACTGCTACCACTTTGTTTCCAAAGACACCAGTTATTTCCAGTGCAAGTGTTCTCTTTCCTGGGCTCTCTGTATGCCTGTGTCAATGATGTACTCAGTTGTCTTTGAGTGAACGCAAAGGTGCTTTGCATTTGAGGAAAAGAAAATTTGGTGGTTGATCTTCCTGTTGATTCAGATAAAGCTGGAGCTGACTCTTCACTGTGATGCATGAAGTGTTAGTTTTCCAGCCCTCCTCACTTGCTTAACAGGAGCTGTACAGTTTAGCTTCCAGGCATGATGGGGAAATGCAGTCCTTGCTCTGCTTGATGTGTGTTTGGAGCTGCCACCAGCGCTGCCTGGGGGAGAGGCTGATGTGACCAGAAGGGAGGTAATACTGCATTAGTTGTAAAGGTCCTGTCCTGGTTCATGCCAGTTCCCATCAGAAGTCCCTGTGGAGAATAAAACAATCTTTGGATAATCTTTAGGTACTGCAAATTGAGGTTTTTTCGGTTGACAGTGTTGTTCCGTATCATACAGAGCTATGGATGTGAGGAGGACTGGTGCAGTTACAGTCTCTACTAGCAGAGAAAAGAAATCTTACGGCAGTATTGGGGAGTCTGAAATCTAATGCCTGCTTAATAAAGCTAAACATAAAGAAGTAAAATTGCACCAAATACCCTGGGAAATTTCCAGTCCCATTACATGCCACTTTGGGAAGAGGTGGGACCCCAGTTATTTGGCACACTTTAAAGTTAGACTAGATAGAACATCAGAAAAAATAGTGTAAGGAATATCTCAGCTCAGGTGGGAGGATGGAGTGAATGATTAAATACCATAGGTCTTTCCAGCTTTAATTGCTGTAATTCTTTGATACATCAGACTCTCCCAGCAGGAACCACTAGAAAGAAAGATCCAAGAGTGCTGTCTATTAAAAAGCTTGTGGATACTTCCATTCCAGCAGGAGACCCTGTAAGGAACAGTTGAAGAGTGTTGTACGTAGGGGAGTTCAAAGCTGCCCTCTAGTCCCGCTCTCACTGGGAAGCCTGGTTTTCAGGGAATTGTGTGTGGGAATTGTGGCTCTGGGGAGCGCCCGGCTCCCTTCAGGAGGCACTGGGAGGCCTGGGCTGGGGTTGCTTTTGCAGGAGGTGGGAAGCATATGGTGGAGAAAGGGATGAGGAAGGGAAGGTGCCGGTCAGTGTTGACTTTTTGCCTTTGAGAAACTTCATCAGGCTCACAAGAGGATCTTACCTAATGTCTTTTTCCAACAGCATTCACAACAAGGAGAAAAAGGTGTGGAAACATTTAGAGAAGTACCTTCTTATTTCTTGCATTCCTTTTCATTTGCACCTAAAACATGGGGATAGAGAATAAAGTGCTACAGGAAATGGCTATGCACAAAAGCAATAAAATAAATTGAAACTGACTTTGGTATTTTTTTTTTAGCAGCGGTAATTGCTATACATTGTGATGTTTGCATAAGAAATTAGTTAATGTGTAGGAGAATGACATGTGATACATTTTATTTGCCTGATGACTCTAGTCTCTGAGTGAATGACTTATTAAGGTTAATAAAAAAAAATTTGCCTGTGACTTGTAATAATCCAATTGCCAGAATTTAACATCCCCTTATGCATAGTTGCCTAAAGGGGGGAAACTAAATTACACATACGTTCTAATGACCGACTGGCTATGCTTTTATTTATTTCTTAATAGCGGTTTGAGAACAAACAATGTGTTCTAAATTGTTGGTCTGTCTGTCTTTCTGCCTGCCTGGACAGGAACGTTATGGCTTTCTTAATTCTCCTGTGTGATTTATCATCCCCAATTCATTGTTTTGCATAACTCTGCTCAAAATGAAGAAATGTCATTATTTCACAGTGAAAAAGTTGTCATTTGCATAATGCCTGCCATTAATTATTGTGAGACTAATGCAGTTGTTGATATTTTTAGGGCACAGTGGTACATCCTGCACCTTGTATAATGTCATTCTGAAAACATGGGTAGTTAATAGGTGCCACAACACTGCACAAATGCAAGAAAGGAGGAGAAGAAGAAGAGGAAGGGCACATAATGGAACAGGCTGTGATCTTTATTCAGATTTTTCTTTTCCTGAAATACATAGTGAGAGACAACTATAAACAGAAGCAAAAGATAGAAAGCTGTGAGACCCAAGAGAATGAGGGAATGAAGAAACAGAAATGTTTCCTTCTGCATATGTTAGTCAAGATGGACCTAACTAATACTCTGTCATGCTGATGATCCCTTGAATTTGAGAAAAGTCATGGCAGTAGTTAGTGTCTGTTATCCTGTAGCTGGCATTTTTTCCCCCTCGGAGAAGTCATTTGTTATTTGTTTTAGTGGCTTATTTATTTTTACAATGGAGTTATGTTATGATCATTTTTCAAACGTATAAAGGGAAAATCCCTGCATATACATAAGAAATATTAGTTTATAATGTCCTTTGTATCTGTGAGGGGAGAATGTAACAAAGAGATCCGACCCCCACTGAGAATTTAATAATTGTAATTACTAAAGTATAGTTCTTGATCTCATCTTTGCGTCCAAAGTTCACTGCTATTTGAAAGGGTCACTTGATTCAAGCCACCAGTGGTTATGGAAAAATATCCTTGCCCAGTTAGGCTTGCACATTGCCAGTGAAAATATCTTTTTTTTGACTTCTCCATCCTAAAGGTAGTGGAAGTGGCCCACAGATATTAGAAGAGGGGAGAGAGAAGGGAGCCTACTATAATTCTATAAAATAAGAACATGGAACTGGACTTTTTTGCCTGCCTTTTCCAAGGACTTCCATTGCTCCCTGAGTAATTAAGAGCTCCTGTTCTCTGAATAACATGTGCACAACTATAAATCATAATAGTTGAGTGAAACACATTTTTGGGGTCCCAGGCTGACAGATTCCTTCTTTCCTATGTGTTTTGTGCAACTAATATTGCTACTGCAGGAGAGCCTTCATGCAGTAGCCTTTCTTCTACCCCATTGCTTTTTCAGGCCTTGGTAAGAGAATGGCAGTGAGCAGTTTCTGAGCCTGTAGTCATAACTGAATGCTAGTGGGAAGAAATTAGTTCAGAAGGCCATAAAACATCAACAGATCCTAAGGCTCTGGTATCTTTACAAGGAAATAAGAACCTCTACATCCCCTTGCCATTCGGCAGAACTACAAAGTCCTTTCTCTGTTTGCTGATGTATCTTAAAATGCCAGAAGGAGAAAACATGGCCATTTACTCTTCAGATCCTGAGATTCACTGCCTCCAGAGGGGTGTTGCTTCTTCTCCTGTTTTCTGCCATTAGAATTAAAACAACAACAGAGAAAATTAAACCACAAAAGTTCAAATAATGCTAAGAGTCTAACTGAAACCCACAAAGGGCAGGAAATTCATCTCCAAAGACTGCCAGTCTGTCCTCAGCTCACCCTATTGTCACAGAGAACTGAAAGTTGTTCCTACAGTGGGTGATCTTACAGACCACAAATGCTGCAATATGTAGGCACAACAGGAAGCACAATAGAAGAACAGAGACTGAGTTTTATTCTCAGTTTCTTGGATTTGGTAGGTGTGAGACAGACCCTTAAGGTCACAGTACATCAGGCTGATTTTTTTTGTGTATGTTTTTATGCACTTAGAGCACAAGTGCAGTGGATAAAGAGTATTTCATAAAATTGTAATTCATAGTTATGAACTACACCGCAACTACAAATTGCAACCTTTAACATTACAGAAACAGTCCATGTGTGAGTTGTTGATTTCTTACACACATACCACTGCCCCTGCTTGAGAATTTTTAGAAAAATATAATATAAAGCACCTCATATTGGCAAGAATCCTAGAGAACACAAATCTGAAGGAGAAATTTCTGCATAAGATTGTAACAACAAAATGTCATAACTTTGCCCTTTATCATGCTGATGATCTGAGTGTCTTCAAGGGCTTTGCAAATCTTGTGGCGGTGCCTCCTTAGAGCCGCTTTTCCCACTTCACAGGATTGCAGACACGGTGTGGCGGGGATGAGGTCCCTGTCCATGGTATCCCGCCCCTGCTGGAGACGTTTGTGCTGCAGACCTGCGGATCTGCTGGAAGAGCACTAGTCCTCGGAGTGCTCCTTCTGTAGGACAAGTTCAGGAGATGCTTGGCACCCCTTAGAATGAACAGAACTAAATTGGCTTCCTGTCTTTGATACAGACTTCCTGTGTGGTCATGAAGAAGACACATCATTTCTCTCATAATTTTCTTCAATGAGGGATTAAAATTATTCCAGACATCTGAGGGTACATTGTGAGGATTAATTCACCAAGATTATTGAGATATTCAGGCGCTATAGTGATGAGTTCCACAGAAAAGCCAGAAACAAAAAACCATCTTATTTCATGCAAGACTTGGATGCCACTCAGTAAACAAGGCTTGGGGCCACACACTGAACAGAGAGGATAAAAAAAGAGTATTTGAATTAGTCTCATTCCCTGGATGCCATCCATTATACAGAACACAAAATATACAATCATAACATGGAAGATTGTATTGTAACACTACAGCTGTTGTGACAGACTTCATTTTGATATTTTCATACTTTAGCGTGCTTTGCTTTGTGACCTTAATGTTTCTATGTAGTTTTTAAAAGGCATTTTTGAGTGTAACATGCACAATAAACTAACTGCAGCTCCCACAGAAATCACTCCATAGTCTGTATGTTGAACACCTATTAGAAGCAAAGGGGGTGTGTATCATCGCTGGTAACTACATAAGGTAGGTGGTTTTCATCTCGGCAATGAATATCACCTCTTGGAATCTCAGTCAGTTAGGATAACCAGCTCTATCTGTGTATACAAGTCTCCTGAAAGAATACCTTGTTCTCCAAACATTTCTCTGTTTCGCTCTTAACTCTTTGTCCTTAACATATACTTTAACTGTAGTTGTACCTGGGGAAGGATATTAATCAACGTTCAGTAGGTTGACAGTGCCATAGTACACCATCAGTTGCAGCCATAATCCATGTGCTCCATAAATTCATTTTAAAGCCAGAATTTCTGTGATCTATGTGTCAGCTGTGTTGAAGCTTAGCTGCCGTCTGATACACGTCAGATTGGTTCATTCTGCCCTTCAGAAATCTGCAGATGAGCCTTCCCATTTCTTAGTGTGGGGTAATGTTTTCTGCTTTTGCATCATGTTTAATAACCCCGGTAGAAAGGGCTATTAAAGCCCAAGCCTTCTTTTCTGACTTCATCCATTTGCTTTTTGAAACCATTTTTTTGCTTTTGGCATGAAAAACATCCCGTGCCAGAGAATTCCACAGTTTAATTACATACTGTGTGAAAACGTACTTCCTTTTGTTTGCTTTAAACCTGGTGCTTGATAACGTCTTTGAATGCTTCCTAGAAATATGTAATGAGAAACAGGGAGCAATTATTAACAGTTCACCTTGTCCTTGTTTAGTAGGATTTTATAAAACTCCTTTATATTGTTCTCAATTATTTATTTGCCAGGGCAAAGAAACCAACTTTTTTTTAAATCTTGCCTTGCACAGAAGTTGTTCCATGCTTTGGACATCTTTGTGCCCTTTTCTGCATCTTTTTTAGGCTGCTTATGTCCTCTTTTGCTTTGAGAGTTGAAACCCGCATATGGTATTCAGTATATGAGTCTACTATGTATTTATTAGAAGGATATAATTATGGGTTTAGTTTTATTTTTCTAGTTCTTTCATAATAATTCACAACTTTTTTTCCTTTATGATCGATGCTGAATATTGAGCCAGTGCCTTCATAGATATATCCACAAGGATTCCATGCTGGTTTTCCTGTGTAGTAATAGCTAAATTAAATCCTATTGTGTTGTATGAATATTTGAGTATTTCTTTTGTGTTATGGTAACTTTCTTTTAGAGTCTTCAGTTATAGTTTTAAGGTTTTTTTCTTTCTTTTCTTCCACCGCCCCCCGCCCCAAGTAATATTACTTGAATCTGTCACACATGTGCCATTAATTCCTTCAAAGAACTCTGGTAGGTTTGTGAATCAAAATTTCCCTCTGCAAAAAACTCACGTTGTACCTTCTTGTTTTATCTACCCAAGTGTTTCTTATTATTTATTATATTTTCTACAGTTTCTATGGCATAGAATATAGACCAGCTGATCTATGTGGGTCTTCCTAAAGCCCTTTTTTTACTATTGCTATTAAATCACTTTCCATTCTTTTGTTGCCCACCCTGATTAAGTGCAAGAGTTAATAGTTGAAATCTTTCACGTCTAAGTTTCTAAGTTGCTTTCTAAGTGTTAGATGGGAACCATTAATTCTTTTCATTACGTGCTTTCTCAGACTTGAGACCGTCCAGAGTAGAGGTTTCACTTGCAGACTTTCTAAACTTCTCTGTAGTGGACACAAGAACAAAGAATTCATTTGGGGTTTTTGTTCTTTGAACATTCTTTTTACAGCTTATATATTGGCAGAAACAGATTCTGTTTAAGGTGGTTAGAAAAGTTATTTATGGCTTTAAAATGTTATTCCTCAACATTTTCATGGACCTGCCTCAAACTGCATTTACTTTCTTAAAAAAAAAAAATATCATAAGAATTATCACCCTTTTCTGTTTTCTGCATTTAGATTCCTCTTTTGGATGGTGTCATTTTACTTCTAGAAATCCCTTCACTTTATTTTTTTCACGTGTGGTTATACATTTGTTCTGTGAGTTCTGAGTAATGAGCATAAATGAATTACTGGAGGACAACTCTAAAGGTTCCTGTTTCTAAAGGAACTGTGTCATGCTTTTCTTCTGGAGATTTCTGCCCTCTTGCAAAGGATTTTCATCTCAAGTGGCAACCAAATTATGACAGTTTACAACCTAGCATATTCAGGTAAATCAGACCTGTTTAGGGATTTCTTTAGTACCTCAGGCTGTAATTTGCTGTGTCTGCCAGACAAACTGTTGAGATGTTCCTCAACATGATTGAGGCAGACAACTTGGGGTCAGGATTATTACAGCTATTCCAAGGCTTTCCTGTTACATGTAAGAGACGTGAATGTCTGATAACATATCTCCTAACAGTAGAATCTTAAAGCATTTTACCCTTAGCTGCTGCTTTTTAATTTCCTTTTCCTATGTTCCTTATTTCAAATAGGATTTTTTTTTTCTAGATATTGCTGTAGTAGATTTTGTTGTTATTTTTTTCAGTCCTCTAGAGAACTGAATTTATGTTCATTATTACAAGGACATTATTAAAGTAGGTTTGGTGATCTTAGCACTAAAGAAAAGTTGCTCTTTCTTTCATAGCTTGACTAGCTGCTGCCTCTCAAGTCTTCCATTTCACATTTCATGGTCGCTGTCAGCATTTTGGTAGGTTTGTTGTGTAGAATGGTTCTAACACCACTCTCTTTCATTTTAGGCCTGGAATTAAAAAAACATGGAGATTTTATGATACTTAGGAATTTTCATTTATTCGTTTTATTTATATATGTTTTAATTCACAGCAGCAGTTGCTCACCTGTGCATTCTACTCTGTGATTATTATGAAACGCAACCTAGTAGTGCAACAAACAGCATCTTCTCCAGTTGCTGAAGTTGTGTCTTATGTAAAAGTCCTTTTCTCTGAAAAACAGGTGTGTATGGCACTTTTCTTAGTCCTTATGTTTTGTATTGAAGTGCTGACACATTTGACCTGGCTACCTGTTTAGATACTGTGCTTAAAGTGACAACAGACTTTGTCTGTTGAGGCAGTTCTTTTCTGAATTCATTACCTGAACATTATTTACTTATGTCCTATTATTTTTTACAAAGAGACAGAGTTCTCACGGCTTCACTCACAGATGATGCATCATTCTGGCCTGTGTACAGTTCTGTACCTCTAGCCTTAAAAATCTCTCAGTCTTTTTTAAGTCTCGTCTATTTTGCTCTAGTTGGAATAATTTCTCCTTTGTAGGATCCTTTGCATCCAAAGAATTCCTCAGCTGAACTTCTGTGAATAGTGAACCTTTGAATAGAGACTAGCCTCAAAAAAGAGCAAGTGTAATGTAATATCTGACTTACTAGCATTCTATTCAGACAATCAGTCACTCATTCAAACTAATATACTGCTGGGATTAGAAATTGTCAGATAGAGCTCAAGAAATAGTTTTGCTTTTGTGTTACGTATTGGCTGACACACTTTCCTGTCTTTTGGCTTGTCAAGAGTGCTGCCTCCCACAAGCTTGGGGATGCCTCTACCCCAGAGGACCTACAAGACCTGGAAGCTCTCCCAGTAATACACTGTAAAAAAATGCTTTAAATGGTTTTCAGAGTACATCAGAATCTCAATTATCTGAAGAACATGGGAAGAACACTGAATAAAGCTCGATAATCGCGTTTACCAGTAACCAAAATGCCCTGCATGCCCATGGATCTGTGGAAATAATTAGTAATAGAAGCAATTTACCATTTAATTAATAAATGACAAGGGGCAAAACCTTGTCTGCGTTCACTGGATTTGGATAATTGAGGCTCCACTGTATTTTAAAATCTGAAATATTAACCATTATTCTCTATGCTTGAGATAATAATCATTTTTAAATGTGCACGTAACAGGATCTCAGCCTAGTTGTATTATTTCTGTAAAACAAGGAAGAATTTCATAATATCCTACATGCAAAGATTTGCTCTACATGAAAAGATCAGCTTTTTTTTTTTTTTTTATAAGTGTCTGGAATCTTTGTCCGTAAATATATAGATCTGTGTCAGCTTTTAATCTATAACTACATCCAGGAGCCAGCGGAGAATTTCAGAGGGCAGTGAATAACCTTTCACTGAGAGGTATAAGAACCAGCGCAGCAGAACATCTTCAGACTGTCTCTGATCTCAGCTGCCCAGAAAGGAATCTGAGATTGATGGAGATAACTTAAACTTTATAATTTAATAAGAAAGAGACTAGAAGAATTGGGTCCACCATAAATAGCCATTTACAATACACTGTAGCAAGTGGATCATGGAAGGCTGGGATTGAAGACAGACATTTTTGGTTTATAGGATATTCCAATGGGTTTAGCTGCCAGAAAGCACTGGTTTGCTGCCTCTTCAGTTATAAGTCACTGAAAAAAGATTTCCAGACTTCTGCCTTCCTCTGCTTTGCATATGTCATGCCATCTTACACATTTAACAGCCCCTACCTCTGAGGCATTGAAGCAGTATAACTGAAGAACAAGGACTGAGCCCCTAAAAGGCATCACTCTTAAGCTGTCAAAACCCAAGATGATTCTTTTTTCTCTCTCATGTTGTTTGTTGCATTCTATCTTTTTGTCCCTCAAATCTCCTCCAGTCTGGCATGGTCAGAAGGGATGCTGCAGAAGACAGTAGGGGTGGTCTTGAATGAGACTCTGCCTTTGAATCGGAAAGTAAGGAGAATGGGATGAGTTTAATCTCCTTCAGAAGGGCTATCCACTGCTCAAAACCTGTTGCTGGGAACATTCTATTCCTGTACCCAACAGACTTACCATAAATCAGTTTACTTTGTACTGTCCTTTTCAAATATACAACAGTCATCAGAGGATAGGCAGCCCTTGCAAAAGTTTAATTCCAGGCCCACACAGATGTTTCATTTGTAAGGAACTGGAGGAATGAGCAATAAAACTGTGCTGTGAAGTTCTAGGTGTCAGAGCATTCTGTCTATTGCTTCCGAGGAGGGGAGTAAAAATAAAATCGGTCATTTCAATCAAGTCATTACTGTGCTCACATCAAAAGTATTACAGAAGTTGGTGCATACAGTTGTTTCTGCCCAAGGGAACCATTACCGGAAAAGCAGGGAGGGTTGCCTCAGAAGTGATGAGTTGGCACCATTGATGGTGGTAAGGGAAGCTTGGTTATGCAATGAGCCACATCCTGCTCTCCTGACTCTGTGAGTAGCTCTGTTGGAGTCAATAGTAATTACATCTATTAAGATCAGTGGAACCACTTGCATCAATAAGATAAGTAGGATTCGGCGCAAAGGTTGGTTAATATCAATGTTTTCAATCTCTCATTTTCATAAATGCTCTGTTCATTCAAGCAATGTAAAGTAAGGTGAATAAAGAACATTCTGTGCTTGCAATGTTTTGGCGTCATACACGGACAGGGCATGTGATTAATACCATATTGTTGGCTTTGTTCTTTGCTTTTCAGTTGTGGCTGGCAATGTCCTTTTTGTAATTGCTGGTATCCCCCCGAGCCTATATAATCACTCTCTCCAGCTTTTCTATGATGCCCTTAGATTTTTCCTGTACTCAATGTAATATGTTTCTGTATTCACTTACCCTCCCATCAGAACCATAATGTGTTTCTGATGTGCTACTCTGATGTGGTCAGAGCTGATGTGGGGCAATGTATTCACCTGACAATGTTTCCCAAACCAGATATGTTATCTGTGTTTTCTTGTGCATAACCATCACACTGCGGAATCATGCTTCGTAGTTGTCCTTCTGGGAAAACCTGTGGAACTGCAGCACGCTGGTTCAGTCGGTGGTGTTAGATAGGAAGTTGCGCTTGAATTTCAGATAGTATAGTTCACTTGGCTGCCTAAAATAATACAGTTAGGGGCTAAATAACAAAAAATGGACAATCCTGTTCGTGTCATAGATCTAGAAACATCGACTTCTTGTTGGAGCATGATAATCTTGACGTTTTCTACTGAAAAGAGTAAATACATGATATTACTGTTATAGCAGAAGTATGATTTCTGCAGAAACGTGAACCAGGAATGGAGTCACTGAAGTTGCACTCTAGTGTCAATGTTGATAAAATTGCATAGTTAGAGGTATAAACTTCGTTCTTTATATTTTTCAATAGGTAATATCTAGTGTGTTTGTTTCCTTCCAGTGAACTTCCTGACAGTATGTAACTTTGTGGATGGGCATGTGTTGTCACCAGGAAGCTTCTTTTGATAAAAAGACAGTAAGGACGGGTAGTTGTCTGTGCTATTTAGCGTGTGTCAATGAAGTGAAAGCCTTACTGAAATCAGAAAAGATTCGTTAATGTGCCATGAAATTCTGCAATGCCTTCTCACAAGAAATTTCCGTTTTGTTATGTTATCACTGATGTGACATTCAAGACCAGATTCTGCTTTCAATGTAATTTGAGGTCATTTGATTGACATTAAAGGATTTTTACTGATTTAACAGTAGAATGCATAATTTATGACTACACAAGGGTAAAGGGAGAGAAATATTGTCAATATTATAATTGTTACATAGATAAAACTTGCATGCATTCATAGTAGTAATCCATTCATTGATTAAGTTCTTTAAGGAGATTCACAACGTCCCCCTACATATATACTCCCTGTTGTTCCTTAGGGTGGAATTTCCTACAGGGTTTTGAAAATCTGAAGCCATACGGCTCCCCACTGATGCTGTGGGAGATGACGGTCTTGATGTCACTATGGGTGCAATTTGCTGGATGTTTGAGATATCTGCAGGTACTATGCAGGAGGGGGAGATAAGAGGGATGAGAAGGATTAATCCTTGTGAAAACAGAAGACTATTACTCAAGTCTTTTTCACAATGAAGTATTTTGTGTGTTTACAGGTACTGTAAATAACCTCCTTGCAAGTTCTTTCTTGCATTGTTTATCCAGCTGCACTTATATTGATGACAGACTTTATAAACAATTCATAAAGGTTTATATATGATTTATCAATGTTCTAAGAAGATTTTCATAATGGTAATAGGTATTACACTTTTTGTAAGCATATCACAGATCTGTCTATAGGTTATTATAAACATCAAGTGGGTTGTTCTGCTCAATCCTTTATAACACCTAGTAAGCATTTATTGAACCTTTTATTAATAATTTTCTAAATCTTCAAAGGTAGCCCTCATAAAAGTATGACCTTCTGTCCATATGAAGAATTTAAAGGTTCTGAGTTGAGAGTAAAAGATGGACAGTACAAATCCATATTCTTCTTATAACAGAATTGGTCAGTAATTATGAAAACTTTTTAAATTACACTACTGTTTAAGCATTTCTTCTAATCATTTGTTGTAGAGCATATCGCATCTTTTAGCGAGCACATCTGAAAAGATTCTCACTTGTAGATGCTTACAGAAATCCCAAGAAGGTAACTTAATTCTGAGCAGCTGAAAATTCAGTAGCACTGTGCCTTAGTAAAAGCTTGCAAAGACTGATATGCCTGAGAACACTGTATTTTAAAATTAGCATCTTTTGGACTCGTAGAAAAGCAAAAGGATTCTGACTCTGTTATTGTGTTTACCATTTAGTGCTTTTCCCCATATTTCTGAGGAGATCAGAAGAACAGAGGTTATGAGTGAGAGAGGAAACTGGCCTTTGCTATATTTCTTCTTGATTGCTTTGGCATGTTTGACTGATTTTAATTCTTAAGAATATAAGTAGCTCTATATGCATCCAACTGGGGCTCTCCAGATGTAGGTTTTCTAGTTGGGGTGGTTAGTATCTGCCTGTGTTTTTCTGGTTTTGAAACCTCAATGGAATGATTATCGCGTCATCTCTTTCTGGGCTGCAATTGCTGCAACTCTTTATAGTAAGAGCAATAATGGAAGGACATTCAAGACTTTTAGGAAATATGTCAGGATTTTATCTTGACTTGTAAATAATCATACTTTTTGGAAATTTAATTTATGGCAGGTAAGAGCTTGCAGGTTATTATTAATGACGTAAATCAGTTGTGTTGGATCTGTTCATTGACGTTAGAATTTCAAAAGTGTATGTTACCCTAGAAAAATATATCTGGTTGAATGTATACAGAAGATCATTACTTTTTTTCTTGGACATATTTACATCAGATGGATGAAAGAGTCTTTAGGCTCTGTTGAGATGCAGAATGAAGATTTGATTTCTAAAGCAAGGTGTCATGCAGAGACAGGGAAATCTGATGGTGTATGGATTACAGTGACCTAAGTCTCTATCAGTCTCCAGCAGCTGTCATAAACAAAGTGCCTTTTGCTGCTCCTGAAGGCATTATTAAAGCATACCGGTACTTCTACTGTCTTTTCTGTTAATCTTATGCAGCCTGGAGTCAAGCTTTATATTTCTGAGAAGAACGAAGTCCAATAAATCTATGCACAGGAATATATTTTAATATGTTTCGGTGTAGCTCCTAAATTCATATGTGAAGAGCAAATTTCACTGAACCATTGAGGTTAGAAGGGGTCAATGGAGATTGTCTATTCTAATCCTCCAGCTCAAAGCAGCGTCACCTGGAGCAGGTTACTCAGTGCTATGTCGAGTTAGTTTTTGAGTATCTCCAAGGATGGAGACTCCGCAGTCTCTCTGGGCAACCATTCTGCTGTTTGAGTACCCTCACCGTATTTTTTTTTCATGTTTGAATGGCATTTCCTGTATTTCCATTTGTGCCCATTCTGTGTTGTCCCTTCATGGGATAACACAGACAATAGCCTGGCTCAGTCTTTTTTACTGCCCCACATAAAGTATTTATATACATTGCTTAGGTTCCCACTAAGCCTTCAAGATAACTTCCCGGGATACTTATCTGCAAAAATCTTACTCAATAGCTTTTCAATGCTTGCTGCAGGGAGAAGACCTTTCATTGTGTAAGGAGATGTGATTTGCAACAGTTCTTCAGGAAACTGGGAAGATCAATTTAAGTTAATAGTGATATGACTAAGATAGTTGGTTCCTTATGTTTTTGCCAGCATTTTATTTGTTGAGGTAATTCATTATTTTGGTCAAGATGATCTACGGAGTTAAACTTTTTTTTTTCCTCAAGAATGTGTTTGTGCTGACTTCCAAGGAGGAATAAGGCTCTTTTCTGTGTTCAGAGAATCACAGAATATTTGAGGGTTATAAAGAAGTACGAACTCCTGAATAGACACATCAGACTCAGTGCTAAAGCCCTGAAGCATTGCCTTGCCATTTGGGAAGGTCCTTTATAATGTTTTAAAATTCATCTGTTGATATCTCAGTTTCAGGAGTGTATTTTGTTCTCAAGTCATCTATACTACTTGGAGTTGCTTTAAAAAAAAAAAAAAAAGAAATACTATGCATTGTGCTAAGCTAGGCATTCCTGCAGCATTCACATTTTAGTATAGCTCTATTGTTTCTGTTACTGACTTTTCTAAATCACACTTTCAGTCTTCTGTTACGGTTATGGGTAAAATTGTTTAAATAGTGGTGGAATAGCATATTTCAGAAAGCATACTGCCTAACCTGTTTCCAAATTTTAAGTGTTGTTGGCCATATGAGAGCTTCTGCTGCATAGAGAGATGGTGATGGTGCCAATTTGTACTTGTATATCTACAGTTAAAGTACTTGTTTGTTAGGAAGCAGCATTGATCAGTTGTTGCTGTTGGGATTTCAACCTGTTTTAAGAAAAGCTGCTGAACAGACTTGGTTGGTTTACAATGTCCATGTCATTCTTTGAATTTGTACCACTAAACCCAACAAAATAATTCCCTTTTATAATTTCTCATTACTGTTCGTTCAGAAAATGGACTAATATTTTGTTTTAATCTTTAAACGCTCATTGTTGGTCTCTGAAATTCTGATTCTACATGTTAGTGTGCAGCCCACATGGTTTACTTGCTTTAAGTCTGGCATATTTGGGGCAGTTTCAGTTTTACTAAGATTAATCAGGAAACGTGTCCATTGGAATGGACAGCTGCTCTTCACCATTTTGTCTTAGGACATCTCATAACTCTACTAAGACTTGGTATGTTTACAGACTTTATACTAATATAATTGTTTTGTTTGAAAGGATTAGTGTTTTTACTGCAGTAGTTACACTAGATCAACTTCATGCATGGATATAGTTATACTAATACAAGATTGAGTTATAAACCTATACAGTTGCATCAGCATAAAATGACATGAGGCTTTTGTTGAGGCAAAGATAGGGCTTAGGTTTTTATGTTTTAATTTGGAAGCAGAGGGTTACTTTATCGAATTTGGATTTTAACATAACATTAAATCTTCCTCAAGAAATAATAAAGTATGTTTAAGATCATAGATATCAGTTAGCCAATCTAAGAGAAGGATTCCTAAGGAGGGATAGATGTACATCAGATAGTAAGATATATTGACAGACAACGTGCCAAGAATTGAGAGGTATTTATGTATTAACATAGCTATTCTCCTTCAAGCAATATAAGATGTATTAGACGCTTGTCCTGGCCTATATTTTTTCAGTGCATTGTACACAAAGAAAAGGATGCATTTCTTGAACTCTAGTAATATTCACTCTCTTTGTCGTAAGAAAGGAGAGAGTTTGCATTAAACAGACTCCTTTTATGTTCTACCTACAGAATTTCAAAGAATGCCGAACAAATGAGGTAGGAGTTTGTACATTTGTGCATCAAAGAAATGCTTAAATAGTTTCTTATATGTATAAAGGTACATTGTAGGGCAGCCTCAAAGAGAAACTATATTCTGTAATCAATGTGTTGCCACCTGAATAATTAAATGATGCTTTTTCAATTTAGAAAAGCTCTTAAACACACTAAAACTATAAAATATCCTGCTGAGAAAAAAACCAAACTGGTTGCTAAATGGTCACTACTAAAGATAACATAAATGTAGAGTCATTACAGTTACCACAAAACTGTCATTTGTAGATGTATGGTAGTATTTTCATAACAGACCCCAGCAAATTGATAGTGTTCAGATAATGCAGAAGTCAACCAAAAATCCTTTCTCTTCCATCTTCCAAATTGGTATTTTATTTCTGGATGGCAAAAATCTTTAAGTAGGATGGACCACTTGTAATGATGTAAGTTGTGCTGAGCAGTTAAAAAATATTGTCAAAAGGATGGAATTATATTTTTTTTTAATTTTAAAATGGTTATATCAGCTACAGGGGGTAAGGGTTAACTTTAACAATGAGGAAAGCATGAAACGGAGTTTTGTTCAGTAGCTGCAGGTCAGTATAATGGTTGAGAAATGGGAATATTAAGACTAAAAAAATTAAATTAAGATATCTAGATAATCTGTCTACATGAGAAGTATATACATATTACAATTAAATACCTTATTTTCTGTAGATTTCAGAGAATTTTTTCAAATGGACCATCTAATACTAGATAAGCCTAAAATTACTACAGGAGCAGTTCCTCAGTATGATGAAGTGAATGAAAGAATTATCCTGAAATCTTTGATTTAGGAAGTAGTATTTCTGGTTTAGTTACCCAACATGATCTTGACACAAAGTTTCCTTAAGGTGTTGTTTGTAGTGTGTTGTTTTTTTTTTTCCTGACTTTCAGTTACATAACTTCTTCAAGGTTTTTAAATATACTATAATAATTTGTTTGTCCATTAAGTTACTAATTAATATGCTTATTACCTGGACTTCAGAGGAGGCTTTTTTTAGACTTAAGTATAGTTTTTTACTCCTATAAAATGCCAAGATATATTGTTTGGCCCCATTTTGAGTTTTGCAGAATTTTAAAAAGACAAGGCTTTTTCAACTGCCCTTGATACCCACTGGTCTTTGTATCTTATTTCTTTAGCCTATATATCCAGCATGTTTTTGCTTTGGGATTCCTGTTCTTTTCAGAAGAATCCAGAGGTCATGTATTGGATCAGCAGTTCATATTTACTGCCTTATGAGCAACTAGGAAGCCAAAATAGAGCCTCCACAATGAGGGGCACTAAAAAAAACCCCAGTGACTTTGTTGCCTAGCTTTGTTCTTGTGGCATCTCCTCCTTTAACACCACTTTGAGATGGCAGGTTTGTGAACGAACCGAGTACTGAATGAAGATCGTCCAGTGGAGACACGCTGTAATCTATTTGCTTTAGTGGCCTAATGCAGGCTTTCTCACATTACGGTACCATAGAGACCTTAGTGTCACAGGCTTCAGTTCTGTTGTCTCCTTTGGCAGTTCTGATAGACTTAAGACAAGCCTAGCAAGAAGAAAGGCTGAGGCAAGACCTAGCTCCATTCTAAGCCATGGGAGAGAATACCTGCAACTGTCTGGTGATACAGGCAAGTGTGACACGCTGGTTTCTCCTCATGTGAAGGTGAATACCCCAATTTATCCTATGGTAATTTGAGAAAATGTTTATTCTTAAGGCCTAGGGGCTTATTCTTAAGGCTTTTGGTCTTAAAATTGCCAGATTGACCTGGATCTGGAGTCACACCTAGTTCCTTTCCTCTAGGGGACTGCCTCCTGAACTGGTACAGGGTGGCTTAACTCTGCCCTTTTTAATGACTAGCCTGAGGGAAACTGCTAGTGGTACCAACAGGGAGTCAGTCTCCAGACAGGATGGCAGTGATTTCACAACTGTGCCAAGTAAGCTTATGCAGAAAAAAAACGCCAGGCAAAATAACAACAAAAAATTGGTACTTCTTGAAAGCTACAGCAGCAGAATAATGTAAAGGAAATGAACTGTATACAATCCTCTTGACTAGGCAGCCTGCCGAATAATAAACCTTCCTAAAGCCAACACGGCATATTCATGGTATTGTTTATTATTTTCTTTGTACATGTGTCTTCATTTATGTTGTGTATACTACATATGTTTATATTTATACAAATCTTACTGTTGAACAGAAGCCTACTGTAAGTATGCATATTCTTGGGTATGCTCGTATGTGTGTTTATATATGTCTGTATATTTGTCTGCATGCGCACGTGTGTATGTATATATGTCTGTGTGTATGAGAAACAGATGCACTGTAGGCAGATAGAGCAGATAAATATAGATTCAAATAGATACATAAGCCTCTAAATGTATACACTATACAGAGTGAAAGCAAGTGGATCATCAGAGTTTCATTATTACTTGCATTCTATATAATAAAAGAGTAGCTGACTCTGAAATGACTGAGGGGATGACACTGTTATCTCTCACCAAATGTAGTAAAAAGATAAGAAAACTTCTTTCCAATATGAGCACCAATTATGACAGAAGATTTGCTATTGCTAATCATTTGCTTAATATTATAGAAGTCATTGGATGTAAACAAAGCATAACATTTCTAATTTTACCTTAAATAAGTAAATAAAATAGAAATCCTGACCCACAGTCTGAGAAAGTGCAACCAATAGTTTTTATTTTACACTAAGCTTCACGCACTGCTTGTCAGCTTCTGCTTCTGCACAACAGATCTTCTGTGCTTCAGGTCCTAAAGTTTCTCCAAATGAACTTGGGTGGCAGAGTACTGGGAAGAAACATTTAAGTTTGTGAGAAAATTAACAATCAGAAATCATGTTGTGAGTGTGTTCATATGTGTAGCTTAGTCTTTTGTTTGCAAATCTCTGATGCCTGTTTTAACAGTCAGCTTTCTCTCTGTTGTAGCAATATAGCTTTAGCTAATCCATAGCTGTAATATAGGTAGATAAAGTCAACAAGGTCTTAATCTTACTAGATACAAAGAAAACACTGCATCTATTCAGGGTCAAATTTTTCTTGTACTGTAACACATTGATGATATTGTTCAGATAATTCAAGATTGCTGGAAAACATCAGAAATTTGTCAATATTTTGTTTTATTTTTCTTTGTATAATACAGGTAGTATTGAGGTGTTTACAGCAAGAGGCCAGCAGCTGAGAGTTTGGCATTCTCTTTACAGGTTGACCACTCACTTAGAGCGAGATCTTACACAGATTATTTAAAGTCTATGTACTTACTTCCCCATTTGTGAGTTGAATTGGTAATAATTATGTCACAGAGTTGGGTAATTGAGTTAATTTTGTTAATAGGTCTCATGATTTCACTGGAACTACTCATGGAGCAAGGTGTTCAATAAGAGTATATCTCTCACAAAGTGCTCTAACAGTCATGAGGAAAAACAAAGAACTACCAGTAGAAAATACTGTTGCTGATGTTCTGTATTGTGTTACAAACAGTTAACTTATTTTTAATTTATTTATTTGTTTTCAAAGTATCCCATTAGCTGATGAGTGGAACTCACAGCAAAGCGGGAGAAAGGTAAACACCAGCACGTATATATTCATACTCAGACCAACAGTACGCAATATGACAAAACATAATCAAAGAGAGGAAATTAAAATGTCACCTGGTGGAAGCCTTGCTGTAGTATTTAGGTCACAAAACACTAGTTTTCTTAAAATATCTAGTCTAAGCTAATATTCCTCTGCAGCTTGAAAGAGAAAGGCATCTCAGAATACCTGGGTTCTGATCCCGGACTCATTACATGGTTTGGTGCAAGCCGTTTTTTCTTCCATGTTCTTAATTTGATACCTGAAAATGAGCTCTTCCAGGTATATTTTAACATGTTTTTCAGGTTGGACTCCCATTTCCATTCACATAGGTGCTTTCTAAAAAATTCATCTTTAAGTCACGTGAAGTATCCTGTGAAGGTGCTTGTCTTTTGACTTTGTCAAGATAGCTGAATCAAACACAAAGAGCCTGAAGTGTATGAACAATAAGAAGCCGTGGGGAAATCTCTAACTGATACAGGAGGCGGTGGTGCTTTCATTTGTCCTTGAGCTAGTGAAAAAGTTTTATAAAACAGGGACATGCAGACTTTGCCGCGATGCTGCTGCTTGTGGGGACAGTAGTAGCAGCACATCTCCCCTCCCGGCTGGAGGATGCACTGAGCTCAGGGCACAGCTCTCGCCTGCCCCGCGGGGCTACCGTGCCCTCAGCATTTTGAGGACTCCACAGATATGCGAGTCTGGAGAAGTCTAAGAGGAGACCCCATCATGGTCTACAGCTTCCTCGCAAGGGGAGGAGGAGGGGCAGGTGCTGAACTCTCTTTTTTAGTGACCAATGACAGAACCTGAAGGAATGTCATGAAGATGTGCCAGGGGAGTTCAGGTTGGACATGAGGAAAAGGTTCTTCCCCCAGAGGGTGGTGGAGCACTGGAACAGGCTCCCCAGGGAGGTGTCACGGCCCCAAGCCTGACAGTGTTCAGAAAGAGACTGGACAGTGACCTCAGGCACATGGTGTGAACTGTGGGGTTGTCTTGTGCAGGGACAGGAGTTGGACTCAATGATCTTTGTGGGTCCTTCCAACTCAGAACATTCTATGATTCTATGATTTGTCTGAGTATCCCTCAGTTACTGGGACTCCACAGGATATGAAACCTGACTATGATAAATGACAGTACTTCAAAAATTAACAAGGCTATCCAGTAAATTCTTCCGAATTCCTCCTCATCTCATCTGAGTGCTGCATATTATAACAACCACACGAGCTTCAAAATAAGATTTTGCTTTTAGGGACCAAAATGAATATTAGGGTTTGTTGGACAAGGATTACACTGAGCCTCCAACTACTATAAAAATATGGTCTTTTCAGAGTCTCAGGGGACATCTGGAAGTTCCGCTGTCTCAGTATTCCCTGTGATTTCTGAATTTTGTTTTCTGCTTCCCTGCTCCTCTCTCTCCCTAATTCTGATAAATTAATAAATCCTTACTGGATTAAATTATAATGTTAGATTATATTTCCAGTAGGGGAAATACATTTAAAAAAAAAAAAAAAATTGCTCTTGATCTAAACCCTTGCATGTGTTGATTTCAGTCTGGATCAGATTATTGCAGCTGAGTTATAGTCTTGAAAACCAAGGTTTATTATGGAAACACTGACATAACCACAATTCTTTTGGTTCTGGCAGACATGTCAAAAATATCCAGAGATCTTTTTTTTTTCTGACTCGAAGTTCTTTGCTAGTCTCCTTGGACTTTGCTTTCTGAGTCTTTGCCAATTTTACTGCCATTCATTTTGACTAAAATCATCCTGGAAATATGTCAGTCTGCAAGAACTGTTAGGAAATAACACCATTACACATGTTCAGTAGGTTGGTTGAGGGGTGGGGAAAGTTTAGTAACTTCTGCTGAGTCATGGTCATTCCAAAATGGTGAGTCCAAAAGGTTCATGTGAACAAGAAGTCAGCAGGGGAAAAATAAAGGTAAATTGCCAAGAAAGCCATATTTGTTGTGAATTACTTTCAATGCAAGGAAAATCATGTTGCACAAGGTCTGCAAAAGGTTTACTGGTTCTTTAACTAGCAAGAAGAGCTGGCAAGCATCTCTAATGTATTTTTTGTTTCTATCATTTTAATAATTTTTATTATTCATTTTGCCATTAAAAGCCCATGGCAACCTAGCACTCTGCTTATCTCCTCCTACAGTCATTAAATAGACAAAAACTGTATTGAGAAACATTAAGCTTACATGCAAAATCATGAAATCCTAGAGTAATAACTTGTTTATAACCTTAGTCTCTCCCTTATGATACAGTCTTTACTGAAAAGGGGCATTGTTTTTCTGCAAATACAGAGCCATAGAATCTTTGATATGTGGCATCTACTATTAATGCATTTTGCTAATCAGAAAAACAAAAAACAAGCAACCAAAACAAAAATAAGGCCACACCAAGCCCCGAAGCAGCTGTCTAGCGTAGTGAAAAATTATGCTACTTTGTCTTATAGAGACAACATATATCAGGGAAGTTAAAGAATGTAACATACAGTAGCATACAAAAAGGGCATTTTGTTAGGACACTCAAAGGGGGTTTTTTTAGGATTTTCTGACCTAAGTGTGTATCCAAGATGCTCTTTGTAAAATATTTGGGAGGATTTTGTAGCTGTATAGACTTTGAAAAACTTCACCATTTTCATCATAGTAGAAAACTTTTTCTTGAAACATTAATCTAGCTAGTATTGACTTTATAAGCTATGAGTCTATTCATATTTTCAGTTGTTAATGCTTTTTACTATAGATGGCTTAATCTCTCTCTTTTTTTCCCTTTCTTTTAAATCTCTTGATGTTCTTTTTTTTCATATTCTTTATGTGAAAAAAACCTGAATTTTATTTATTCAAATTTTCATGAAATTTCATATAAGGGAAATATTAAGAATAGAAAATGTATAGAGTTTCCAAAAATGTTGAGTAATTGAAGGCAAGTTGATATCATGGAAACTTTTGTCTACTTCACTGGATAGCCCCTCAAGTACAACTTGAACTGAACACCCTAAATTGTCTCCCCACATTTTTGGGGAATTCAGATCTCTAGTGGAATCCAATAAGTACAATCCACAGCCAGTTGCTTATAATCTAACGTGCAAAGAAGTGCTTAAATATACATGTACTCTGGATGATCATAAGCATGGAAGTGTTGGAGCTGCTCTTATTGGTATCTGAGCTTGATTTCTCTTTGCTGGTACTTCTTTAGTGTCTCTCTGTAATCTCTTTTCATATAATGTCCTGTAAAACTAATACATTTTAAGCTTCTACAGTGCATCCCATAAGATGAGGACATACTAAACATCCAGACTAACTTTAAATGTATAAATGGAGCTGAAAAATATGTTCCTGTTCACATGGCAGTCTGTTCAGAAGAGTGCAGGTTTTTGTTGTTTGATAAACTGGTCCTATGGTCCAGTCTTCCTGAGACATTCATCTTGCATAGCGACAAAGTTTGATTGTGAAGCATCATTTCTGGTGATCGCATGACAGTGACATAGAGTTTGTGTCTTCATCTCATTTCTTTCTCTCAGTGTTCTCCTGGTCAACAAAGAAAACATGCCTGAGCATGTTTTGAGTTGGCTCAATCTGTATTAATGCGTGCTTAATCAAAATTGCATGCCTAGGTCACTCTTTAAGAACACCTTAATATTTTCTTTTAAGGATCAGTTTCATTTGAAGGAAAATCAGCATAGTTAGGCTGCATATAACTTTTTGGGTAAAACTTTTCTGGGGTAATTTCAGTGCAATTCCAGTTTTGTACAAACAAAATGAAGAAGCACATGCAAGGCAGTGAATTACTGTTTTCTCTTTCTACCATCCCAACAGAGATCCTGACTGCATGCTGGTTGGTAGCATCATAGTTAATGTGGCTAGATGTGGATCTGGGAAAACTAAAAAAAATCAGTAGAATAGTCAGAAACGTTGCATATCTGTGGAATTTCCTTAAAATAGTATTTACGTTTCTGACAACATGGAGTTTTATGTTTGCTTGCTTTGCTAATTTAGGACTTGTAAAAATGCCTTATGCCAGACCTATAAAGAAAAACATGTTGCCCGTTACACAGAATTTGAAGAACACAGGGTAGGGTATGCATGTCTTCCAGTAAAGATAATGAGAATAAAAGAAACTCTAAGAGAACTGAAAGCATTTTTTAATTTTTTTTTTTAATTGTGATGGGCATACTCAGTTTCATTTCTGATGCTAGGCTGGGTGTCTGCTGTGAGTTGTAATAAAGCTCCTTTTAGTCTTCAGTCTTCCAGCGTGCCTTAGAAACGATGTTGGCACACTTTGGAATCACCTTATTGACTCAATATGATTCCCATTTCAGAGCCAAGAGCTTGTCTATGTCTGAATTGAGGACTCCAGGTGTGTGCTTTTGTGCGACAGAGAACAGTGGGGACATTTTGGCAGGCCTAATGAGTGAGCAAAATAGGTCAAGTGTTCCTTGTTTCAAGTCTCTAATTCCTATATTCCTGTATCACCCTACCATCTGAAAAACTGCAGGGCTTTGTATTACATACCGTGCATAGTGCTTACGATTTCAGTGCTCCTACAAGCCTGTAGGTCCTGAAGGAGTAAGTCAAAAGTTGATGTATAGTATTGCTGAAGAAAGTTTTCTCTCAGGAACCTTAATGACCCTCATGGCTGAATATGAGCTTCCTATGCATCTTTATACATACCACAGGAAGTGCCACAGTGGCATTAATATGTGTTTTTCTGTGGTTTCTAATAGGATTCGGGTAGTGGGTGTGGGAGGGAAACCTTGCTTTTGGATGGAGGGGTTTGGTTAAGCATCCACTCTTCTGGCAAAGGGCACCAAAATGAAAAGGTTGGGAAAAGCATGTTTGGTTCAGAAAGGCATAATTCTGTTTCTAAACGCTTTGCTCCCCTCTTTCTGTTGCACCCCTCCTCATGCATACATTAAATCTGCATCTCACCCCTCTGCATTTCTTCGCCTGTGTCTCTCTCTTCGAGCTCTGAATTCATTTTATAGAGTAGAGTAAATCAATAGTAAATGCTAACCACCCACTCTCTACTCAGTTACGCAATATCACATACCGTGTACACAGAGACAAAAAGGGAAAAAGCACACACAGGCTTTACATTCAAAAGCTCTTGCATAATTTTGCTTTTCTACAGCCAAACGGGGGGAAAAAAAAAAAAAAAGGAAATAACAGATGGGGAGACTTGCAAGTTTTTTTTCCCTTTTCTCAGACTGCACAGAGGGGAGTGAGTTTAACATCCATGGTCACTTCTGATTGCCCTGTGCTGCAGATAAGCAAGCCAGACTTGCTTGTGCTTTAAAAATAAGACTTTCTTCCAGCTTCCATGATGTGGTGCACTGTTCAGGTAATACAAGAAAAACTATTATGAAGTGTTTAAGGCTGAATTGGTTATTTGTTTAGTCTTAATGGAAAAAGGAAAAGAAAAACCTCACTTTACTCGACACATGTTACAAAGCGAAAGAGGGACGACGAGTAGGGGAGGTTGGATTGAATTCTCTGGCGTGGTTTTGTGCTTCTTTCTTTCTTTTTTTTTTTTTTAATCTTTTTTCCTTTCTGAAAAGCAAAATATCTCTCAATGTAATATTTATGTTAAAAGCCAGTTATGTAACTCTCGCCTTTCTTTCGCTTTTGTTACCTCTCTGAACTGTACAGCTCTCGTGTTTTTCCTCACGACAGATTGTATTAAAACCTGCAAATCCTGATGAAAGGAAAGAACGACTGGGTGCCCACAGCACAGACTTTAATTTCGAGCCTTTTTAAGGGCTTAGGGCTGGAAGACAATGGATCTATTTAAGATCTGGTTTTGGCTGGAGGAATTCTTATTGAGTATTTTCCTGTCACAGTGTGCTCTGGAACATCCCTGGCTTCTGCACAGAGTTTCTGTCTCTCTCCTCCTCTCTCTTTCCCCTCTCCGTCAAACTTTGGATGTATACAATGGAAGCTTTTTCCCTTTCCTCTCCTGACCTTTAATGCAAGTGTCAGGTCGGTCTCTGTGTAACAAAAGCAACTACAGGAGTATAGAGAAATTTTAAGTTGCACTGAGCTTTATTTATTCATTTTTGTTTCGTTTAAGTGATTGATGACCATAGAGATCCAGAGATTCTTTTGATTAGGATTGGTTGGGATATTTTAATTGATTTCTGTCAAATACAAGTGAAAAATTCGATAACCCTGCTAAAAGAAGAAAAAATGTGGGATTTGAGGCGTTCCAAAAAGGGAAGAAAAGGGTCAATGCTAAGAAAACTTTGTACTTTTTGACCACAGGAAGAAAATATTCCTGTACGTATTGCAACTAATTTATTCCTAGTTGTATCCTCTGAGGATCTGACCTGTTTGTGGTTGCTAGCATTGTGTCAGGGTTTGTTTTCTTTTGCCCTTTACAAACCGTTCTTGTCTGCGTGCACATTCTTGGACAGATTCTTCCCTAGTGTAATGCTGCTAATTCTGTTGATATTATGTCAGGAGTCTATTAGTTCAATTACAAAGTTATAGGGCTTGATTCTCAGTTATTTTAAAGTGTTTTTCTGGCATTGGAAAGGAGTCATAAAATGAGCCTGAGCATGAATTATACCCACGTCTGGCATAATAGAAAAAATAGTTAAACTGACATATTTGAACTGTGATCCCTGAAAAAAAGCTTTAAATGAAATAGGGTTTTGTGAAAATGAGAAGTACTTTAGGCTCTATAAGTATATTATAAGCTGTATATTTCACCAAATTGCTGGGGAGTACATACATATTCAAAAGAGTATTGGAACACCTGGATTCCCTGCCTGATTCTGAAACCAGCCCTTGCTTTGGCTCTGGGCAACGAAAACTTCTTCTGTCTCCATTTCTGGCTCAGTACAGAATTTCTTAGGGATTACAGTAGTAGATACTTGGTTTATTGTGCCCTACAGAAATAAGCTAAAGCTATTTTATTAATGTTTATAAAGTGGGTTGAAATGCACAGGGAGAAGGTGTTGAAATAATTTGGAGAGGTTAAAAAATCATTTAAACCTCATGGTGGTGTTGCTTCAAAGACCAAATTGTGGGCACCAACCATACGTAAATGTTAGCTGGAAATCAGAAGATGACACTAGTCATCAGAAGATTCAATTCTGGAAGTCTATCCTATAGGAATTATAGGGTCTGGAAATCCACGTAATTCTAAGATGGGGCTGAATCAACATATCAATAGCAGTTTATAACATGGTTGCATGAAGAGGAGGAGAGTAATCTTCTGAAAATCCCTTATCCTGGTGTGCCTAATAGCTGTCGACACTTTATAAAATGCTTGGAAGATGTACACTGTATAGTTTTAAAGAGAATATGATAAATAATGATTCCAGTGTTTAACTTAATCAAAAGAGATGTCATATATCTTTGAATGAAAATTACTTTCTGCCCATCTTCTCAGAGTTTTAGTCTATAAGTTTTTTGCCTGCACTAATTACAATGGAAGACTTATTTGGAGTAGGTCTACAAAACCTGATAACCTTTCACAGTAGACAAGCTCATTTCCTTTTTAAAGGCATTTGTGTGCTCTTCAGTTACTGAGAAGTTTCTTTGCATGTCACTAGGTTACCTCTAACTCCTGAGTCTTCAGTCCCCTGCTTTGCTTTCAACACTTACGTGGAGTTGTAACAACACGCTAACCTTCCTTTATGGTCAAACGCATTTTCTGAGTATGCACGAATTAATCACGAAAAACATTGGAAATGCCTGCTGCTAAAAGTCTGGTTACAGATACACAGCTGAACAGCCAGCAGAATGATGGAATTTTGTGTTTTCTGCTGAATAGAAGCCTAATTTTAATTTATGGAGGAGAGGGTGATTTGACTTGACCAGATGCTAGACATGCAACCTGTGAAACTTCTGTCTTCCTGAATTCATAGGCAAAATAGGCAAAAGTGAGGGTTTGAACAGTTTCTTAAATGAGATGTTAATATTCAGTTTTAATGAATAAGCCTTCATTTCACAACTTAAAAAGACTCTGGTATTTTATTTTTAAACATAAGCTGTCTGAGTCCTGCCACTATGAAGCTCTGTGGCTTAGTTTTCTTAAATTCAAGTTTGTTATTTTAGAGAAAAGGTTAAATATGAACCCTAAAGGTTTAAAAACAACAGCAAGAATGAACAGAACTCTACATTAATTTTTATTTTTAAATTTAATTATTTTTCTTCCCTGACACATGCTTGAGGTTGGGTATATTGGAAAAAATAGCTAGCTAATATGATTTTGCTGTATCCAGCAATGTGCTGAATTAGCTACAGTAGTCTCTTTTTATCTAGTAATTATTCTGCAAGGTTCCCTCCCTCCCTCCCTTCCTCAGAACAGTTTTTTTTTGTAACTCGGATGCTTTGGTTGAAGTTTATAACAATTTTGTGACCTTCACTGTCAGTAATTCATGGCTAGTGCCTTCACTAGTTTCAAGGATATTTTTGACTTAGGGAAGTCTGTAAGAAATAAAGCAAGAAGACCTAGCTGCACTGCATGTTCCTGTGCTCCTCCTTTTCAAAATTACATTAACAGCAAACAAATCAGAGGATCCATTTCTCCTGTCTGAGTATCTGTATGTTCTAGTCTTTGCTGTTCAACCCGACGTCTGCAGGTGGGCCCCGGCGCCTGCAGGGAAGGATGGCTGCAGTCCAGCGGTGCAGAGGAGCTGTCGTGTGGGCTCAGTGCTTAGAGCAGGGCCGACACCTGGATATTCCTGGCTTTTTCTTCTGCACAGGGCTTAATATTTTCCTTTTGTCGGTAAATGAAGAGGGCTGTGTTTGGCTGGAATGCCTGCGTTGGTGTCAGGCCCACAAGAGGACACACGATGTCCTCCCTGCTTTGGGGAGGGAGCAGATCCTCCATTGCACATGGGTTTCTTTCCTTGAACGTCTGGTCTTGTCGCTGCCGATTACCGAATGCTGGTGGTTAGGGTGGGAAGGCTGGATAAACTCTCTTCACCTTATTGATGCGGAGGGTTAAAACCAAATCTTTAGGAGAAGAGCAGGAAACTAGACTTGATAATCTGGAAAGTGTGATTCAGGGTAAGTTCTTGTAAGGAAACGAACTGTAAACCGTTTCTATGGGGACTCGATTTGGGGTATTCATAATTTTGACTGAAGAAACCTCTGACTTGTTTGGCTTTTAGGATGCACGATGGAACTCACTCTTTAAGGGAAGTTCTGGCAGAGACAGGGTATGAGGAGAGCCCACTTGTGTGAGCAGCACAGAGGATTGTTTGCTCCTGAGTTTTTAGCGATTTGTTTGCGACTGTTTGCAGCAGAATAGCTGGGCTCACTACTTTGAGAGAAAAAGACACTTGGTTGATAATGTTTTAGCTCAAAACAAATAATAATGCTCTTCATGGAAAGATTTTAAGAGGACAGCGTGGAAAACATGTGAAACCATCTTTGCCCGTAGTTTTGACTATGTGTATTTCTTAAACTATTTTTTCTGCTTACAGTTTTTAGTAGATATCCTGGTTGCCTTAGGCCCCTTACATTACTTTAAATTAAAAAAAAAGTCAAATTTTCAGTGTTGTCTTCTGGGGTCCATCTAAATGTAGGTTTCTGATTAAAAAGTGTTGGTTGCTGCTGAGGCTGGAAATGGTCTGTTGTGCTGTGAGGAAGGGAGGGGCAGATCCGTAACGGTTGTTCGAGCTGTCGTGTTTCTGAGAATCAGCTGTTTTTTCTTTATACTGCGAAGATTAAACAAAGAATGTTAAACATTTCCCAATTTAGCATTTATAATGGAAAGCGGCTGTAGGGCCACAGCTCGCTTCTGCAAGGGCAGGCGTTCATATTAGGAGTCGTTTAAAAAAGGCTTTTATTTTCTTTGAAAGCCCATCCATCCCTCTCCCGGCCCAGCTGCTGTGCTTTGCAGTCAGGTGGAGGCAGCTTTAAATTTTTACTTTCATTTAAGCAGGAGCTAATTTACTTTTGGAAACAAAAGTTAAAGCAGCTCAGCCATCTGCAAAGTGGAGGAGGAGGCAGTGGGTTTCTTTAACTTTTAAAATCTCTACAATTCTATTTCACACCAACAGGCAAGCAAAAATTACCTTCCTGAGCTCCTGTTAGTAATAATATGTAGTATCAGTGATCTAATGTCTTCATCTTGGTTTCTAAAAGGTACCTGTTGGTTATGTTCAGTCTTCTTTATACTTGCATTCAGCTCAGGAGCTTTGAAGTAGAAAGTTGTAGTCTTGAGTGCAGCAGAACCACATTTTTTGACCTACTGACAGGACAACTTTTCCTGTAGCATTTCACTAGTGATTGCATGGAGCACTGTGACTTTCTGTTCCTCTTAGTAAAGGCAAAGAACACTTAAAGGTGTCAGGTAAATGGAAAAAAAAAGGGGGGGGGGAGGGCCAGCATTTTGATATCATGGTGTTATACATGCTTTTATTGTGGTTGTTTATCAGCCTTTCTTGTTTTTTAGTTCTACTTGAAGAGCCCATGGTGGAAAGAAATACATTATTCAAGCTTTGTTAGTTGAAGCTGAGGAGAATTTCAGTTTTATGCAAATATATATTTTATTCCCTATCTGAGTGAAATAAGCGTTAATACAGTTAGATTTTTTAACAGAGCAGCTAAAAATGTCCTGTGCCTGCCTCTCTATTTGCTAGTTTTCAGAAATTCAGTAGCTCTCTGTCATCACATAAGGACAAGATCTAAATATCATATATAATTAAAATATTTTCAGAAAAAAAAAAATCTGGTTTCTTGTATAAATTGTAAGCACTATAAAGAAATCAGATATCCATTTTCTTCCTTCTTCTGCATGGCTGCCTGCAAGTAGGTTTTTTCTAAACCAAATAGCCTGACACTGAAAGCTCACAAACACTTGTGTATTACGTAGGATCCACATGAGTAATTTTATTTACCTCCTATAGTAGCTTAAATATATTTGTAAATGCTTGCTCACCTTTATGTTTCTTAAGGGAAGCTTTTTACAATATCATTTTTTTGGAATAAGTCAAAGTTAGAGTTTAAAAAGTATTTCAATCTTCTTGTGATTGCATTTCTTGCAGAATGTTGGAATTTTTGGACTGTGCATCTGTTTAGGCACGTGGAGAAAGACAAGACTGAGATCATGTAAGTCATGAAACTGAGGGTGAATAAACCGTACTTTGTTCTCTCACCATTTTTACAATTTATATCCAGATGCAAGTAATAAACCAAAACAGGGGCGGGGGTGAAATCTAGTTAGCTTTTATTTTTAAAGTGATTAATGAAAAGCAAAGTTCAAATGAGGCCACAAATCCTGATGGTGCACAATGGGTTGATTGATTTTGTAAATAGACCATGGATAATTAACCATAAAACAAAACTTTTTTTTTTTTTTTAGAAACTTGCATAATGACACTGGTTTCTTTTAGTTGCTGTGAGTTTCACAGAGGGATAACGACTTATTCACAACTAGTTGCAACTGGTTACAGCCAAGAAAGGAAAAATCCCAGAGCAGCTAGAGGGGAAAGACTGTTAAAACACTGCTACACTTGCAGTTTTTTTAGTAAGGCATTTACTAATGGCTACAAAATAGGCAAAGCTGCCCTTGTACGACAGAGCAGATATGTACATACTCTGATGATGCTTGCCGTATTATCCCATGCTTTGGCTTAAAACCTGTAAGCAAAAGACAGCCCCTGCAGCTGGCCTTGTAGTCCACAATTTTGTATTGACTTCTAAATAGCATTAGTTTATGCTTGATTACAAGCTTCCATGATGCCTGTATCTTACTACTCTGGCATTGGGGGAAGTGTCCTCTGGATAGTCAAAATAGTCTGACTTGCTGCCAAGTCCTCTTGTGAGCCACAGCGTGATGGTAGTTTTTCAGATATGTGATATGAGAAAACTGCCTGCCCGATGTCCCCTGAATTTGTCTTTTCATATTGTACAGTAATCTGTGGAAGGGATCTCTGATGCCCAAGAAGAAGAAGGTCCAATTTGTTGTGAAAGTACATTCACTACTAATTAGAGCTACCAGCTGGGACTACAGCCCTGGAGACTGCTAATAAACTAGAGCATGAGATGTTCAGATGACAATATGGCCACTTTTGTGCTGGTTTATATTAGTTGCTTGTACTCAGATTTGCTCATCTCATGCCAGCTTATTAGAGTGAAGAGAGGGTTTATGTAGGTAACAGTCAAGATGCAAGAAATTGGGATTGCCATGCAGACACCATCTATATGGACCCCTTAGCTTGCTATCACATGTTGCAGTGGGCCTTAGAATATTTATGTGTATATCTATAAGGTCTGCAGTTCACATGAAGCTAAAATCTGATCATGCTGTGTTCATGTGAGAGCTGGCTATTGGTGCAGTTGTGCTGTGTTTCACAGACAGTGACTAAGATATTTGAAAAAAGCCCCTCTCATTCCCAGAGGTAGTGAGTAAAAATGCATAAAACCAGCCTAGTGTTACAGACTGATGTTGGTAAGGGTTCTCCGTCCTAAACTGATTTGTACACATGTCGTTTCTTCTGCAAATTTGGAGTTATTTATTTGCCAGCAACGTACTCCAGAGACTGGAGAGAGGAGGAGTAGATCCTTAATGTCACACCATTGCCTGCTGTCTGCACAAGCTTAGTGTAGATAACAGGGTGTAAGGGTTGTGCGTTTTTAGCTAGATCCCAGTTGCAAGACGGGGCCTTAGACCAATGCTTTAAACCCGTAACCAGAGAACTGCTGAGTTCCCACTGTGTTAGTGACACTAGTAACTACAACACATGGGCTGACACTTACAATCTTTTTTTAGGCCAAAGAGTCAAGTTAAAATAGCACTTAGTTTGAGCAAGAGGCTTCTGTTGTGGGTAGGAGTCATGCTGGGGGTAACATTAGCTTTGTACTTTCAGATGACATTGCAGTGAAGACAAGACCCCAAAAGTAAGTTAACTCTCCAAGTCTCACTCAATACAGTCTTTGGCTTCTCTTACAGTCCTGTTGGAAGAGAAGGCAGCCAGGGTCCACTGTGGTGGTGCTAACTGGATGCGTCTGTCCCATGGGGTTTCCCTTGAAACTGCTCTTTGTCAGGCTTTTGCTTCTGGGAAGTGTGGCAATGTATGGAATCTGTTGTGTACTGTTTACTAGTTAGAACTTGATTTTATTGGCTAACTGAATCCTTGTATCTTGTGACAATCTTTTACTGCGCTCTGCATCGTGCCGAAGAGACAGGGGAGTGGTGTTGGCATATCTTTGTATGAATAGGTCTGTCATTAAATATTTGAAATAGAAACATCTGAAATAGATCTTGCCTGAGAAGAACAATGGGGCAACTAGAGAAAGCCAGTTTTCTCCAAATTTGCTTTGGGGGCTAGAGTTTTAAGCAAACAGGAAAAAAAAAATAATAATAAAATAAAGAAAGAAGAAAAAAAAAAAATAGACAAGACCAGGTATTAGTTCAGGGGCTTAAAAACAACAAACCCGGGCAGGCATGAAGAGAGATACAAGTTGAGAGAAAAGAGGGTAGGGGTGCTTAGCAGAGGGAGGCTTTTTTTTTGTTTGGTTGGTTGTTTTAATACTTAAGACCAGCTAAGGGAGAAGGAAGCTGGTACAAAAGGACTGAATCCCTCATTTGGAAGAGGCACGGTGTTTAGGAAAGGGAAACGTTTTGCCTGTTGTGAATCTAAGCCCAAGGACCATTCACTGCTAGTGCTGAGGATGCTGAGGCATGGAGGTGCATTTGGGTGTTTTTTGTTTTCTCTGGTCTTTACGTTGGTATTTTTACTTTGTGAAGAGTGGGAGAGTCAATCATCTTCCTCAGGCAGTTAGGCTCTGAAATCTTATTGCTAGGAAGGGGTTGCAGACAGCCTTAGCTGAAGGCACATGCAAAATGAAGGAGCGTTCAGCTCCTGTCAGACTGTGGAAGGTGTCAGCACACGGGCCCAGTAAGCAGAACGCAGATTCAACACTCTGCTTGGTGTGCAGCAGGAAAAGCTCTGTTAGAGGTAATTGTAGTTCAGGCTTTTGAGCAAGCCTGTGTTTTTCTCTTGCGTGATAATAACCTATTTGTAAATACATGCGATCCAAACTCCTTTTATTTTAGCCAATCTATCTCTTCCAAAATACCCATCCCCAAACCTAATACATTAAAAAAAACCACGGGTGAGGTAATCTCACAGGTCTTCCCAAGATTTTTGATGTCTCTGCCTCATAAAGCATGGCATCTGGTGTTCTGCTAGATAGGTTCAAGTTCCTTTTAGAAAGTACTTTCATGGTGGGGACTTAGCAGTACAATTGTTTGAATCCTTGGACGTCTACTTCAAGCACTGTGTTCAGAAATTTGCTTTATAAGAAAGAATAATTACTTGATTCTTACAGAGATTCCATCCATGTTAGAAAAAACCCTTCACCAAATGGCGTGGGAAACAACAACTTCTCATAAGTATCTGAACGCTGAAATAGTCAGGGGTTGCCAATCATGGGAAATGATGTACTGTCATAGTTAAAGGCCTAGCTGTACTTTAGCTCTCCTTCTGGTCTTCCTAAGTAAATACTTTCATACATTGACACTCTTGCAGCTGCCTGATCTAGGTGAAATCCCTGAATTCTTCCCATTTTAGGCCAGGATTTGTCTTACAGCTTCAGCCAGGTTTCGCATGGCTTCGTGGTGTTTTGCATTTTATTCATTTGGAGAGGTATGAGCTGTGTTCAAGAGCCTTCTTAGCGGTTGGAGCAAATGGTTAAAGAAAGAGTAATTCTTAGATGTTAAACATCTTATTAATCTCAGCTGCTCTTATGTTTCTCTGCTGGTTAAGTTTAAGGTTACAGGGACAGAGCAGCAACAACTCGCAATCCCCTCACTTCTCACTCCAGATTCTTCTGGAGCAGTAGTCTGCTGCTTTAGACTGCTCAGAACTGGTTTTGATACTTCCCCAAATGGCAATAGTAATTAGAGGTCCTTGACCCAGCAAGGCGTGTGTGAGTTGTTACATAAATGTCTGAAAAAGCCTCTTACCTTTCATACGTCAGTAGGCGCCACTGGTTCTTGGGTAAGAACAACATACCAGCTGGATTATTAATAATAATTAGATTGTCACTGATATATTGATAGCATTGCAGATGTATTACAAGCTTCTGAGGCTCACTAAAGAGTACTGAAAGTGAGGACTAGAAGCACTAAAAAAAAAAATACCTAGTGTTATTCTCTTCTTGTGGAAATATTGGTTCATTAAAAAAAATACTTCAGTACTCTTATTTGTTTTCATTTTTCATACTTCCAGATGAAGCTTTGTGGCATTTATGGAGCAGAAATGCTTTGTTTCAAACTTTTCTTTCAAAAATGTATTTTATGTTCTAATATAAAATTTAAATCAAAACTGAAAGTAACAATCAAAACAAAATTATTTTGTCAAAACAAAACATTCAGCTGAGCGAAATGTGTTCTTTAAATTTTTGTTTCATGAGCAACTTCACAACACAGTGCTCAACTGTGAGACAAAAGAGAATTTCAGAGTCTGCCATTATCCTATAAAGCAGGAATGTTGGGTTGTGCTTGGGCTATTTTGGGTGGTGCTTGGAGGAAGACTTTGGAATTCTACTGTATCTGTTCTTTAAAAGTCTATTAAATCTGTCATATTCTGTTAAAACAACAAAAATTTCAAAAGTGTGAAGACCCTTAGACTATGCTGAGGTCTTGATGTTATAATGGGACTTTCTATTAATATCTCTGTAACAGTTAAGCAGAGTCTGTCTCTGCAACAATATGTAGATCTCCCCTCAAAAAATTTATATAGTATATATATACACATCAGGAAGTGTTTGATACCATTTCAGCTCTTCTGGCTTCCTTCTCTGTGGGCTGGTCATGGACAAAACCTTTCAAATTCTGAGTGCCTATCTTGGTACAATTGCTTGCAAAGTCAGCAAACAGTTGAATGTAATGATAGCGTGAGTCTAAAAAGCCTATACAGTTAATATTAGTGTGTTTGCTTCCATTTGTTGCTTCTTAGATTGGATTTAAAAGAGACCTTCCCTTAGTAGAGCGCTTTCTGGTTATTTCTTTGAGTCTTTCCTTTTCCTGTGTAACACCGAAAACATGATCTCTTTCTTCCTAATGTATTTGGTGTTTTTTCCTTTCTGTTTTCCTGTAGGATCTGTAAACTTAAACACTGTCATTTTTCTGACAGCAGTCTTATCCAGGACCACGATATGTTATGTGCCTTGAAGGCATATTACTTTAGATCATGGTTTTGGCTAAGTTCAAATATTCAGGATCGGCCTAAATCCATCTTAGTGGGAGCACCCTGCAAAAAAACCCCCACATTAATTTAAGGGGGGCTATTTTGAACAAGTAGAGAAAGTGTGAAGATTAAAAGCAAATAATATAGTTAAGGATCGCTCTGTTGCTGGAAAATGTAAAGCTCAACAGTGTCATGATCCTTACTTTTTGAACAAGGACTGAGATATTAATCCACTCACATGAAACCTTGGTTTTTCAGATCTGGTTTGCTTAAATTTGGATTGATACAACAATGTTGTATTCCTTAAGAATATCAGTGCTGCAGCTTTAGTAAGTTAGGGATAGAGCAGTCAACGTCTGATCACTCATTCAGACAGAATTGTGGCTCTGCAGACCTTGGAGTTCTCACTCTGGTTGGAGATAAATATAAGATAACCTAACCTTTTATTTCTTTCTTTTTTTCAGACATGGAAAGGGGTATTTTGTGATACAGAAAAGCTGCTTTTAAATAAATACAGATTGGGACAATAGTGGAGTTGGTTCTGTATTTCTCAGTTACAGGCCTGTGACAAGACAGGCAGGAAGATACCCTTTGTCCAACAGCTGCCTGCTGTATTCATCAGATTTTTTTTTACATGACTAAGCATGTGACCTGCTATATCAGTATAAATTGAATTTATTCTTAAGAAGGCTGATTTAATCAGAAGAATATATTTTGCACTCGTCTTGGATGTGAGGAGCTGGAATATTGATGCGTTTAGGCCTTAAAAGTATAAAAATAAAAACTTCCCCACCTCAGAGCCCTATAAATAAATAAATTAAAAAGTTTATGTTGTGGACACACAGTATTTCCTGCGTGCTGGTGGAGCAGCACACATCAAAAATACAATAATATAAGCAGTAAAATAGCCCAAGCAAACAGAAAGCATAGCTGGCTGGTATTATTGGGATGGTTGTTTTTAGCTTACCATGCCATTAATGCTTTGCAAATGTATATGTGCATGCTGAAGGCTGTCCAAGAGTTGAACTGTCTTGTTAATGGTTATATTTAGTTGCTGCATTGTCCTGGAATGCCTACAGACGTGTAAGAGGACAGGAAAGGTAGTCAAGAAACTATTAAACCATGCAGGATCTGGTCTACCAGCTCTACTCACAGGAGAACGTAGTGTACTATAAACAGGATGTAAAGAAACATTTATAAAGGTGTTTGGAGAAATCCAGGGATGTCACAAGTGTTTGTTAGCTCATGTCGCAGGATTGATAGCTTATGTCCCTTTTGTTGTGTTACTGCCTTTAAAAAAATAACACATTAAACTCAGAGATACAATTTAACTGTAAAGATTTGTATCACTAAAAAGTTCTCATAAATGTAAAGAGAAAGCTATTCTGTCTCCTCATTCAGTACCTTTTCTTTCCCTCACTATTTGTAATACTCAAGTACTGACACATCTCTCTAGGCCTTCACTTCTACCTCCACTTCACTTCTACCTTCACTTGCCAGCCTGTCTTCAGAAAGTCAAGGCCATTTCTGCAGGGTATAGGAGTGAAGATTCAGGGGTGTAAACAAGAGGTATGACTGTAAGGTTTTCAAATGAACTCTGTTTTGCTGTTGGTAGCACTTCTTGTAGAAAAGAGATGAAGTTTCCTTGGAACGCGCCTGATCTAAATTCCCTCCTTGGCTTTGACAGGCTGGGGATCAAGTCCGTATTGGAAATTCTCCATTCAAACTGCTGCTTGCAGTCAGAACCCGTGACTGTTGTTCAAGCTGTCGCAGCCTGTGCTGCCCTCAGCCCAGAATCAACGCTGGCAGTATGGCTGCTCTGACTGCAAATACAGAAATCAGAAAACTTCTGACATCAACTTGATATTAATTGTTACTTGAAGGAATGCCCTCTTGGAGGGTGAGTTTTCATACACAGGAGGTTTCCTGGTCTGCTTTTTTATCTTTCTTTACCATCTCTAGAGGTAAATGGGCCATTTTGCTGGAAAATTGAGATCGTAAGCATCAATCTGAAGTGCTTCCCAATAGAAGGATATTGGCAACACAGGTAGTAGAGTCCTACTAAGAAGGCAGAGACTCCCGTTCAAGAGTCAAATATCTTCAGGTCAAGAAGTCAGAAAGATTTTCCCAAACATTAATTTTGCATCAGTACATTGTGGATTGTAGCACTTGCAAAAGCATTATCATTCACAGATCCCAACAGTCTGATCTCACTAGAGATCCTACTGCACGTAGTGTTGCTTCCAGTGGTAGTTGGGCCAGGGGGACGAGTGTATCCCACCGTGGCTCCCACAAAACCATTAGCAGTACACCAGACATAGAATTGGCTCATCCTGTCCCTGCTCTGCATTCAGGGTAATTTTGGATTCCCATTTCAGATTCAACTATTTAATAGTGCTGCAGTGTGAGCTTCAGAAATTGCTGATTTCTGTCTCAAGGATGACAAATTTCACAGTGTATTCTTTAATTCCTATTTCTGTAGCAGTTCATAAAGCATCTTTACCTACAGTTTTCTAATATTCAGTAAAAAATAAATTTGGGAGTGGGGTCCTTCAGTAAGGAGCCTCTTGCAGAATTCCTTTGATCATTACCCTGTACAAGAAGTTAGGATTTTTATGATTGTAAGTTCTGATATAAATATGAGATTGCTGTATTTGGAGGAAAATCTTGATATGGTCTTGCTGTTTTGTGGGACACTTAAGAGATCCTGAAGTATCTTTAAAGATGAAACAATGGGAAGCTGCTTACCTCATGACAAAATAAGGCAAAATAAGGTCGTGAAAACATGAAAATAAGGTCATGGTAGCAACTCCAGCAATAGAGATGAATGCATTATTTGCAACAAATAATTTAGTTACCAAATATAGCTTTTCTTGTGTCATCAAACATCCATGAGTTGATAATTCTCTTTGATTCAAGAATCATTGGAATTTATTTGATGATTGCCTTCAAAACTTGTATTCTATGGACTCTCTGTAAATGGAGGTGAAAGAGGGATGGCTGTGGTTTTAATACTGTTTGCAAAAGTCTATTCTGTAATTTTCCTCTCTGGCATCCATCTTGTAAATTTGCATTACATGATCCCAGGCATTTAGGAGTCGAGAGTTTCGATGAAAGAGGGTAACGAGTTAACGTTCGTACAACAGGAGTTAATGTCTAGTGGACAGGAAGCATCACACAGGTTCCCAAATCCTCACACATCCTTCATGTTACATTTATTTTATTAACCCTATGACTGAAATGTTAAAACCTGGGAAACAAGAAAAGGGTAAAGGAGATCCTGATGCTGAATGGGTGAAGTGGGGAATGGGGTGTGATTATTTCATGAGTGCACTTATTCAGAAGATCAGCGTGAAGCTGGATCCTTCTGTTCACTGCACACAAGGGCAGAAACATGTCAGAAGTTGTTGCTGGTGGTGCTGCATTCATAAAAGGAGCGTGGCATTCACTTCACAGCCACCAGAGGGTAAAGGAAAGACAGACCCGCAGACATCTGTTATTGTGTTTGCTTACCTACCTCTGTTCCTGGAGGTTTTGAAGTAGAATTTGAAAAGCGCATATGACAGTAATTGTTTTTGACCATACTTAACAACGTCCTACTCAGGTTAAAGAGCCAAACTTCGGACCTCTGTAATGTAGCCAGCGATATACACAGGGCACTCTCAGTGAAAAGACTGGGAACAAAACTTAGTTCCTGGTTTCCTGCCTATTATTTATTACATATCTGATTTGAAATCTGTTTTCTGCATACCCTTGCGTGCATATTCCTTGGCACATGTACTTCTTGCCATTATGGGGCAGATCCCATAGATTTTCTGCGTCATTAGTAGAGAGAGCCAGTCATTAAAAAAAAAGCTTATTTGCCTGAGCCGTTAAGATTTTTTCTCACAGTTCTGCCTGTGGCGCCTGTCACTAGCAGTCAAATAAGGACAATTTTACCATTCTCTCCTGCTGCTCTAATTTTTTTTTCAGTGCCAGTACATGTATTTGTTATTCTTTATAACTCCCTTTGAAGTTGGGAATCCAAGGGGAATCTAAAACCGACCAGATGTTTCTGCTGCTGGAGACACAGAAGACAGCAAGGATTAAGTTTAACTGAAACTTAGTTCTCTACAAAACCTATTACAGTGAGAATTCTTCTTCAGATAGTTTTATTTATTATTTATATTTGCACTTGGTTAGGTGATACCTCAAGTCATCTTGCCTGGGAGGAAAATGGATGATTTATCCAAGTAAATAGTGTATCAGCAGCTGCCTGTGTTGATTTCCCTTATGGGGTTTCAGTTCCATTACACTGCATATTTCCCACCCACACTCTTTATACAGCATTTCATGTTGAGGAAAATCATTCCCATCTCTGTAACTTCAGAGGACAGATATGTGGAACCATCCAGAGGGAGGGCAGCGCAACTCGCACATGCATAAGGAGGCTGACGTACTGGAGAAGGTACTGGCCAGAAAGCAGTATGAGGTTTTAACTCCTTCTCCTGTCACGGTTAGAAGATGAGAGAAAGGAGTAGAAGCCAGCATGGGAGACTGGCTAAGGGAAAGAAGGGACGTGCCAGCCCCCTAAAAGTGGGGGCAGAAGAAGTTTCTCAGGTGGGGAAGGACAGGAAGAAATACTATTATTGACTTCTGGGTTCGAGTTAGATGCTTTTGAAAATGCAACACCAAAAAAAAAAAAAAAAGAACAAAAAAGGTTTTATAATAATCTGTGATATGAAGTACATTATGTAGTCCTGTGGGGTGTCCATGTCCAAATTCTGCGATGGGAGATCCTGCTGGCCTGCTTCTGCAGTCGTGCCTACAAGAGTAAATAGTGCACGGTCACACCTCACAGAGGTCCAAATGGGAAGGCAGCAAACAGAGCAAGGCCTTGGGCTCTCTCTACCTTAGGCAAAGCTTAAGCTAACATTTGGATCCACTTTCAGATTTTAAACATCCCAGATTTCTGAAGTAGTTGTTGCCAAGCTATCTCATCTAAGTTTATGGGACTGTCTGTCCCTGTGCCTGTCTGTCACACCCATACGTAGCTGTTGAGTGTGCCGATCGCTTTCAGCCAAGTCGAAAAGAACTGAAAAGATAATTTGTTTTCTACAAAATGGGTATTTAAGGAGAGGCGAAAAACTCAAATTAGTGCCCCTGCTGAGGGAAAGACAAGCAGAACGTATCAGCTAAGTGTGTTCAGCAGAGGACAGCTGGCTGGCCAGCACAGGCTTTGCTCCAGAAGAGCCGCAGCACATGCTGTCTTTTGCTCACCGAGAATTTTATCTTTGTTGTGGGAGAGGAGACCTACGACAATTGTACTCGTATTGTGCATGTAGTGCTCGCAGGCTCTGATCGCAAATCTGTGGGAAGACAGACTTTCTCAGTATTTATTTCATGTCTGAGCTGTTTTGTTTTCTTTAAAGTCCAACAGCCTTTCATGTTGGTAAGTCAAGGTACATCTCTGGTTGATAGTGTTTCCCCTTTCCTTTCTGCTGTGGGGTTAAAACGGCTTTTCCCTGTTTTTTTTCTCCCTATGGAATCACTTTATTGTTTCACACCAAATCTCACTGCTTCTCAACTCTGGATGTCACAGCCATCGTAATTGAGAAATAGTATCGGGCTCTGCCTAAGTTACTCTTTAATTGGTGAGATGGATCGCTAACGCCTTTGCTGAGGCACTGTCCTCCATCATTAGCTGTTGGAGTCGCCTCCTAATATTGTAAGGCCCTGCACACCACCCTAAATTGTTTTTAAACAGGAAAATCAAAACCTTGGTAATTATATAGAGGCTCCTAATAAACTTCAGGTAAAAATGCATGCATTGTAATGAGCTCTTTTCAGACAGCAAAAGGGAGTGGAGAAAATAATTTGCTAGTGCCTACACTTACTTAAAGCTGCTTTTCTGATTTTAAATAGAAGAAGAAATCAGGTCCTGGGAAGAGTGAGTGATTTTGGATGTTCTGTGAGGTTTTGAGGAAAGATAAAAAGAAAAGAAAGTAATCACATGTTTTTCATTTTATATTTGTAGGACCTGAATTTCTGAGCTTTATCTTAAAAAGAAACAGGTTAAAATCAGAGAGTTTTTGACTCGCATATTTTTTCCTCCTCCTTATTTTTTTGTCAAGGCATTGAGGCAGATGGTATGAAAAGCATTTATATTGGTCTCTCTGCTGATGGAGCTTAACCTAATAATCCAGCACTTGGAACTGGGTGCTTCGATAAAAACACTTTCTGAGAGATTTTTCCATTCAAAACACCAGGAGAAGTTTTTTAATTGACAACATCAGAAATTAGTATCCTGCCAGGACTACGTTTCTTTGCACCTTATTACTTAGAACAAAAGATTAATATATACTCATTCTGAGCATGAGAGTTTTCAATTTTTTTTTTCCTCAATTAAACCAAAGACAAAGTGAAATGGTTTACCACAGGATTGTGAGAGTGAAAACAGGGGGAAAGTCCCAGTTCCTTGTCAGTTATTACTTTGTCCTAGTTTAAGCACTTGACTCTCTTCTGGTGATTGCTCCATTTTCTTTTTTTTTTTTTTGTTTATAGTCTGCTAGATACTTTGAAATGTGCAGACTTAGCTCAGTCTTTGAAATGAAGAAATCTCAGCTCTGAAAATGCCAGATTAAACTGGGATTCTGAGCTTGCCTTAATTGTGAAGAAATTCACATACAGAAAAAGCAGCACTACAGCGTGGATCCCCTTCATTCAGCTTCAGCCTGAACTTCATCTCGTAACCCAATAATGGGGCAAACTGAAAGACCAAAGCCAACATATAAGAAGATAACATGGTTCACATCTAAAATTTGGAGCTCGGGTCTGTGTGGACCCCACCTGCATTCTTAGATTTTTGTATGTGTGTGTTCTTGAAACATTGCGTTTGAAATATATACAGGAAACTAAGCCTGGCTGAGAAAATTATAACATTTTCCTGTGTATGTTTCGATAGAATGGTATGGGGGCAGGGGATAGGGCTGTGGATTTAAAAAACATTTTTATGCTTTTGTATCACAATCCTCCATTTTAGACTTAGTTCTGATTAAACAAATATATTTACATGTGCTGTGGAAGTTAACAAATAATGAAACAGGTTCCTTAGCATTGTGACACCAACACTCCAAAGCAGCCTGACCAAATGGGACAGGATACACTCCACTTTCTTGGGTCACTTTGTGATTTATTTGTTTTTTCCCAGACGCTATACAGTGACTTTAGAGGTTACTTCTTGTGTCACCTACAGTTGTCTTCTTCCATATAGGAGCGCTACAGGGAACAGTGTGCAGCAGAAGAGGCCAGTTCTGCAAACAGCAGGTGCAAAGACATGGCTCACCTGTTGTCTGTAACATACTCTCATACAGCCAAACAGGAATCTTTCTTTTATCTCATGCAGTCTTGAGTATTAGAGTGTATAGGCAAGGCATCCAAACCAACAGGGAGCTGGAGGGTAGATTGCACATCTGACTGTGAAAGTCATCATCAGGCCAACTACTCCATCAGGCCAGTTGGAAAAGCATCTTGGTACTCAGAGGTAGGGCTGGATTTATGTTCTGCCCAGCATGATCATTTAGAGAGGGAGGATTAGATAGCCCATAATATAGCAGTTGATGCTCTTGAGCACCGAGGGTTTACCAATCCTTTCTGCTGTGCTCAGAGTAGCGAGCACGTGAATAGGGTAAGGACTTGGATGCAGCTCCAGTGACCCCAAACGGGCTGAGTTGTTCCAACGAAGCAGCATAGACCTCTGTGGGGCAAATTCTCTGCTGATTCTCATGCATTTATGTTCTGTTGGTCTTGGAAAACATCATGCCTCCTGTGATCACTTTATTAAACAATGCTCCTACTTCCCTCATGATTTAACAGCTGCCTTGCAGTTGTGGTTCTTAGATCTACCTTTCTTAGTTCTCCAGTTTGCCCCATGGCCTCTTTTATCTTCCTTTCCCAGGGTCCAGGACAGATTCTGAGCTTCCTGCTACCTTGCTGTTGCTTTGTATCTGCCCTCAGATTGCAGGTGCCGGTGTTCTGACAGTCTACCCAAATCTTTTGTTGCTCAGAGGAAATAATAACTCTCATTCAACTGCTTTCTTAGCATTTATTGTGACATCCATAGACAAATGCAAACTCATCTCTAGAATCATTATTCTCTTTGAAGAACAACGGATTGTCAGGGGAGACATTTTTTTCTGTGGATTTACTTAGAAGTTCTGTCCCCCAGTGTGGTTCTCCAGCTGCCCCTGTCATATCCTCCGTTGTTGTTTATCCAACTTTTAATAATTTCCTTTTCATGCTAGAAAGGGCCACATAATTTTCTCTCTGTGCGTGCATGTATTTGTATCTACTTCATGTTTTTTCATTTCTTTCAATTCAGAACACACAAAATATATAGGAAAGGCATCCATGGCACTAAATACATGCATTATTTATGCGAGTTTTGTATATGTTTTGGCCTAAATTTCATAAAATGTCTAGGGATTTTGTGTGTCTCCATTTTAAGTGCTCTGTTACAGTCTTTAGTACCTCTCAATCACCTCACATCATGATTAATTTTTGGAAGAGACATACTGATACATGTATAGTTCGGATACACCTACTTCTGTGGAGAAACGAACAGTGAGGGGACTTGTTCGGACTATTGAAGGAGAGGGAGGCTATGGATATTGTTCTACTTAATCAAAAGAAAGGACATCACTTAATCTATTACCAGTGGCATTGTTTCCCACACCTGGGTATCAGGTGTTTATGTTTTCTGGATCACCCAAATTACTTTGAGGTATCAGCATAAACCTTCAGTGGCTTTAGCTAAATGATTTTGATTTTGACTAATCTCCATTTCAGATGGGTAATCAGGTCTAGCCTGGAAACGCCCAAGGTGGCGTGAAATTCTGTAGCCTAATTTGCTCTGTTAACATAAGCTTTCACCTCAAAGTGTTAAGATGAGATCAGCACAAGGCTTGCCATTACAGCAAATGCACAAACATGAGGGTGGAAAATCGCTCAGAGAAACTGTCATTCAAGTTCTCTGGGTAAAGTAGGAATCTTGTTTATTCTTCTCAGAGTAACAGTGGCAACTTTACCTGTAGCAAAAGAAGCAGAAGGAAGAAGCAGGGAGAATGTGCTTATACCATCACTGGTGTGGACAAGGGACAGGGAGAAGGGGACAAAAATCAGAAGAGAGGATTAGAAAGTCCTTGTCCCAGTGGAAGGAGCAGGGTTTTCAGTGACTTTTTTTTATTTTCAGTTCTGTGTCCCTAAAAATGCCCTCACGGCAAGCATTTGAGAGATCAATTGGATGAGGAAGTTGTCACCTGAAACACATCATCCTTGGGCTGTTTTCCATGCTTTGCCCCTGCTCTCCCAGAGGAGCCTGGGGAAGCAGCTCTCTGCCTCCTGGGGAGCAAGGGGTGGAGGTTTTGAGGGTCAGGACGAGCTCAGGCACAATGATAACAGCAGCCTTTTGAGGAGGTTAGGTAGATACCCTGGTTCAATGTGGTGAATGATGTGAATTGAACTGAAGGTAGAAAGCGTGGATCTGTGGTGAAAATGGTTCCTCATACTGGAATCTGTTGTGTGTGCACCAGATATTTGCCTGGCTGTGAGCTGCTGCACAGCTTTTCTTTCTATGTTTCATTTAAAATTTCCACCAAAATGTTTGTAGTGTAACAGTGATTTTTCTTTCCTGCATTAAAACAAGTGTAATCTATATATTGTATTTCTAAAATGAGGATTTTACAGGCATGAAGGACATCCATCTGTGTTACATAAACATAGGTACTTTTTGGTTTCCTTTTCTTCCTCTTCCCATGTTTATCCTGCACAAAGAACTTATTAAAGCAGGCACAGTTATGGAGATTTTAGCTTTAATCTGCACAGGATTTTTAAAGCTTTTCTCACATCGTAACATACTTAACTGCTGCTTTAAAGGCAAGGAGGAATTCTGTGGCTGGGAGCAGAGGAATATGAAAGGTATAGTACCCTTCCTGTGAGAGGAATACGATAATATTCACTGACAGAGGAACTATGAAGAACAATTATCCCAAGTTGTGTCTTTCAGACAATGCTGTCAGATTTTCCAGTTCCATGAGCACAGCTGGGCATGTGGTGCCAGGGTGAGAAATTCCACAGCGGCTAGAGGCTGAGTACGTTGGGTGCCAGCCTGGCCAGCAGTGCTGGAAGTCAGGAGCTGAAACTGGAAAGAAAGGAAAGATGACTTTCTACAGCTTTGAGACTGTAAGAAAAAGCAGTTTGGGAAAGCAAGGAAGCAATCTTTGAAAGATGCTCCTTCTCAGACTGCTGCTCCTCAGAGGCTGAGTTTGATCTTGGGCTTGAGGTTCTTAACACAGCTGTACTGACTTTGCAAGACATTTGTTCCTCTGCCTCCAGCTAAGAATTTGGTCTTGCGCAAATCTGCATCTTACTTATATATATCTCTTGAAAACTTGGGGATCTATTTATTTATTTATTGAATTTTCTGTACCACTGGTACCTTACCTAGGGTTTTTTGTGTTTTAGGTTTCTTGTTGTGGTATGTATTTGGGGAGGGGCAGAGGGGACATTGATGGGATTATTTGGTAATCAAAATGCTTGCCCAATGTTAGCTAACTGAATCTCAGAGCTCTGAAGCATAAGGAAGTGGTGCAGGTCATATCCTGGTGAGCACTGAAGTCTGAGATCTGTTTAGATGCAGAGTTTCAGTCCTGCCTGGTTATGTTTGGGTCAGCCAAGGATATGACTCTCTGACTTAAATGTAGAAGAGTGTTTGTATTGGCTAGACTTCAAGCTGATAAAGTTGGTTGCAGCCAGAGAGGTGCAAAGAGGTGAAGAGGTTCTGAACAAGGAAGAAGGGAGACATTGAATTCCTCATTTCCGAGTGCTCCAAGTACTAGAGACTGTTTCGCTTTTATACAAAAGGTTTCATGCGTTGTTTGAATTATAAAATGGTATAGCCATATGTTACACCTTCTGATTTGAGCACTATGTGCTGTTCTTCATAACTTTTTGGGTTTCTAGTTGTTTAAAAATGGTTTACTAAATACTTGTGGTTCATAATCTTTGGACTCCATCAAAAAAATTACCATCTTAAATGATCATAGAGATTGCTGCTTACATCAGATTACCTTGACTTTTACCTACTGCTTTGTCTTAGTGCTTGGAAGGGATGGTCTCTTTTCTCATTCTTTGTATGAGTTGTTTCATAGAGCTGTTCCCTGGCCTACCTTTTTAATGTTTTCTAATTTCACTGTTGAAAACTTGGGAATTCTGAGTAATTCCCTAGTCAGGTAGACAGCTCAAATAACGGACCCCGAAATGTAGGCTGTTAATTATTTTCCAGTGCAATGGCAACGTAATGTGTGACAACGGACCTTTTTGATAACAAGTGAAATAATTTTGGACGTAGCGAAGACTAGAGTGATTAGCACTTAAGTAACACCACACTTCTGAGGATACCAAAACACTTCATAGCATTTAATGAAGAGGGCCTTCCTTACATACCCAAAGGATGTACTTCATCGCTGCTAGCTCTCTTCATAGGGAAGAGAGCAAAGTGGTTCAGGGAGAGGTGAGGGATGAGGCAATGTTACAATTAGTAGCTGGATTGTCTGATGGTGATCTCAGTCAAACAAAAACCAGAAGAGTCTGTGTTTTGGTCCTTTGTGTGAATCCCTGAGTGGCTCATGGTCAGGGTGGAATTCCTGCAGCAACTACTGTCTTACTGGGGCTCTCCATGACCTGACAGGAGGGTGGCCCCAGGAGGAGAAAGGCCTGCCAGGAGCTCATGTGATGGCTAAAAAGAAAAGGGAAAACATGAATGCCTTGTAGGACCGCGGGTAGATAGCTGGTTATGAAGGGATAGGCTGGAGGAATGCAAGAGCAAGGGACAAAGTAAATGAGATTGTGCATGTTTGAGGGGGCAGACTAGTGCATGTGTGAGCCCCAAAAATAATGGGTAAAGGAGAGAAGGATGTGGAATACGATCATGTTTGCTTTCAGCTACTGGAGCATAGAAACTCATTTCATTTCCTGTGTAGTCAGCACTGCAAAACTGAGCATTTTGTTGTTAATGCTCAGCTCTGAAAAAACAAGTTCCCTACCTGTGTTTTGCTACACTTTTGAACTGGACACAGATAATAAATATCACGATTTAGGATAACGATCATCTTGAATTTTTTAGCCCTTATGTGGAAAGGGATGAGGCTGTTGGCTTGTAGTTGTTCTGACTGATCTTTTTAGCAGTGTAAGAGTACTATACTACGAGAATCTTCCTTGTGTACTCAGCCTATCCATGAGATAAGGATAGCAGACCCCAGAGTCTATCTTGAATTCCTTTGTAAATGGGTACAGCCAGTTTGCTATTATTTTTTCCTCAGTAATTACAGTTAAAAGGTACTCTTAAGTTATATCAAGTCTTAGTGTGTTGGGTTTGTTTTGTGCTTTTGTTTGTTGTGGTTTGTTGGTTGGTTTTGTTTGGTTGGTTGGTTGGTTTGGGGTGTTGGTTTTGGTTTTTTTTTCCCTTTGTCTTCAGCAGTATTTATAAATCTGTGAAGTAGGGATTTGTTTTTAAATTTTAAGAGAAAACCCCTTAGGCATAGAAATACAGGAATAAATTTGCTTTCTGGGCATTAACTTAGCCTTAAATTGGGCAAAGTGCACATGGAGAGCGATAGCCATGCAGGACTCTCAGAACTGATTTTGCTGTATCAGACAAGCTACCTTTTAAATTCAGTGTTCTGGTCCTAGGAATGGCCACTGAGGAAGGCAGATACCTTCAGACATATATGTGTGTGACATTTTAAAATTGTATTACTTGAAAAATACCATCACTGTTACAATTTATTCACTGCTGAAGCATACGCACAGTCGAAAAAGGTCTATGCTGATTAATGAGACAATTATACACATTAATACCAGAGTAATCAGACCTCATACTTTTAAGACGCCAACAGAAAAGACACAAATACATTTTTGAAAACCATTATCCTATCTGTAGTTGTTACTGGCTAGTTTGGCTGAGACGTCCATAATGACTTCATAGTACTAAAGCACTCTCTCTCAAGACATGTCTTGCACATGACAAATTAAGAAAATGAAACACTGATGTTTTGAAAGACTTAACCAAGCCCATGAAGCAACTTTCTCTCTAGTGGGCAGCTGACACAGGAATGCTGCTGTTCAGACCCCAGGCCATGGGTTCTCAGCTGTGATCTCCTGGCTCCTGAAGAGGTGCAACATGAAATGATGGCTATAACCAAAAAATTCTATCCTGGCTGAGGGATCCATGTTTTGTAGCATACTGGATACACTTTCCTGCTCTTTATGAGAACTGTGGCTCTCATGCAGATGTATTTGACACTGGCATAAGATGGTGTTAAGGTGAAATAATGAAAGTTTTATCAGACAATCAGAGGTTACCAGAGGTTATCAGAGGTTTGGTTATGAGCAAACAAATATCCATTCAAGTCTCATTACTGCAGCAAAAGGGTGCCTCTGGAAGCTCACACATTTATTAGGTAAAACACATTTTTAGGCAGGATAACAACGTGTTTCTTTAATTCTTTCTGTGGTGGAAGGTGGTCCTTGGCCTAATTACATGTTGCCTCTGTGCTACAAAACTGATTAACCTTGAGCATGTAGCATTTGCAGCGGAGTTTGAAGGCAATCTCATTGAATGCTGAAGAGCAATACTGTTTCTCATCTGAGGGATTCTTGGCACAATAGTGTTGTGTTAGGTTTCGAATAGCGGGCTGCACCACCATTCTTCAGAGTTGGATTTAGCACACTTCCATGGTTCCTCACTGGCTCCAGAGAGGCCTTTTGGCTGTGTGTTTTATTATTTGTATTTACTATTTTCAGTCTTATTGCAGTTTTCTTTTTAAACAGCAGACAGAGCTGACTCACTGCTGTTGACTCCATGCCATGCTTTCCATTTCAACCCCCACCTGCTTAAAAAGTTTAGTAGTTGGCAGTATGTCTCCTGGGACTGATGTCTGAGCAACGGATCATTGAAAAGCAAAATTAAAGGTAAAACTCCTTTTGGCCTGTGCGACAGAATCTCTGGATCTGCAGGTGAACCCCTGCTTTGCTTATCACTGAACCCAGGGAAGGGAGGAAAGAGAGGAATCTCTTTCTAAGCAAAATGACCTACTGCAAGTCAAAAGCCCATCTTCCTGGCTGTATTAGCTAGTAAGAGTACAAGTGAAAAATAGCTTTTTTTGTTCTTCATATAAAATACATTGAAATGTCAGGAAGAAACTGAGTAGTTTCGTGAAGAGTGAGTGGTACAGGCTATGGATTTTATTTTGTTTTTATTATCAGCTCACGGTGTGACTTTGATCATGTGTCTTAGTTTTCCCCTGTATTAAGTGAAGGTTGGAAAAACATGTACTGTAGTTTTTGATGTTACACTTTATTTATATAGATCCCAAGAGACCCCGCAGTTTTTTAGGTACTGTTCGCCTATTATGGAAGTGCCATGTGGACATCAACAACTTACGGTTTAACTAAACTGCAACAAGTAGAAACTTCATTATGCTAACTTTCCCCATAGCCAACTTTTCCCGTCAAAGCAAACCTCTGCTTTAAGCCTCAGTGAAGTAACAGCACATTTCTGGATATCTGAAAAGGCTCAAATATAGCTGAATGAATTTATTAATGATGTATTCCCTCACAGCAAACAGATTTGTGCTCTCCCATAATTAAGCAAGACAGAAGTAGTACTTATCACCTTCCCTTTAGAGAAAGTGAAAATCAACACCCTACAATGTTAGACAGTTGTCTCCAAAATTCAATTTTTATTGTTGTTGAATCCCTGTAAGTCTTATATTAACAAAAACATATGTTTTATTTTCTTATGTGTTAATATAGTTTTTTTGTTTGCATTTAAATGTTCTCGTAGAGTGTTTATACCACTCTGAAGGAAAAGCATTGTTCACACATGAAAATCTGTAAATGAAACCAACTTGAAACAAAAGTAAAGCTAGCACATCTGTTTTAATATCTCAGAAAGTAAACCAGCTGTGTGTATATATAATATATACACGCTAGTTGTAGATGTTAAATTAGATTTTTAGAATTTGTTTCAGCCTAATAGCCTAAAATGTTATTAGTAACATAGATAAGGAAATTACTTAATAAAAAATATATGATTTTTAACCTGACAATGTCCCTCTTAATTAAGTTATGAGATCCTTAGATGAATGATATTATAAAAGTGCAGCGTGTAGCTTCTATTATTTATAAGAAAATGCCAAAGAGCTAGCTCAAACCAATTAAAGCAAGGAAAATCTCTTTGAAACTTACCATTCTGAGCAAGTGAATGGTGACTATTTCTAGAGAATTCATACAGCCTTAGCATCTCAAACATAGTACCTAGCTAGCTGTTTTTGATGCAGGAATTGCACATTTTGGGAAAATAATGATAAAGAAAATAAAATAATAAAAAGGATGATCTGGGCAGGTTCTGGAATAGGAACAAAAGGGAGAATTATTTCAGTTGTGGTGGCTGATGAATTTTAAATTAGAAGGCTGAGTATCTTCACCTACCTTACAAAGTCAGCCTTGAACTGATTTTTTTTTTTTTTTCCCTGAAATCCTCAAATATTACGCAGCTAACTGAGCTTCACTGTTAAAGACCCTTGTGGGGTCTATTTCTATGTGCTCCGAGCTGGCCCAGGTATATCTACCCTTTAGCACAGGAAGCAGTATAGACCCACAAACCTTTAACCTACAGGTCTCCTAACAGTGATCACAGAGATGTTTGGTTTTAGCTGTACCCAGGCGTGCAAGCACTTTGAGTTCAGCCGAGCCGCAGGGCTGAGGAGGGACGATGTGTGATGGACAGCAGGGCTGTGCTGGCACAGGGCACTGCCGAATCGTTTCCATCCCTCACTGGGGGTCCAGGGAGGCCAACATCAGCAGCTCACCCAGCACTCCAGCTGCAAGCTCAGCTCAGCCCAGCCCAGTTGTGCAGTAACACAGCAGGGCTCTTGAGAGAGTTTGTGATCTCCAGCCTGTGAGCTGCTTTTGGAAGCCCCATCCTGTGTTTCTTTGTCTGCAGAATGTGTCTTGTGGTTTTCAGCCCTAGGTTAGGTATGGTGCATGGCTTTAGAGGCAGGAAGGCTAGTTGCTCTTAATGCAAGAGAATTAAAAGGGTAAATATTGGTTTTGTTGGTGGTTAACTTAGTGAGCCCAGTTATTTTATCAATTGGGTACTTTAGTAATTAAGTTATCTGTAATTTCAGCAAATAAGAAAGCTGAAGGCCCAGCTATTTTGAAATCAATGGTAAATGCTTTCTTTCTGGGTCCGTGGTTTCATCCTAAATATCCACTCTCTTGAGGGCTATAAAAAATAGAAATGATATGAATTTTCGATCAAAATGTATGCAGCACAAGCAGGTTATAGAGGAGAACCTATAAAATATTTGAAACTCTTTTCTACTCTGCCTTCAGAAAACTCCTGAGCAACACAAGTAATGAAGTAGTTCATTTTAAAAGCTTGATTCTGGGAATCATGTTGAAGCAGTCAAAAGACCGAATTGCTAAGCACATCTTTGAGAAAATATATGTAATAACTTAACATGATTATAATTTTAAGCTAGTTTTCTACAGTAGTGCAAGCTATAACCCCTAGAACTGATAGAATATAATCAGGTCTTATGATGATCATGCTTGGCATGGAAAATGAACGTATGCAAGGCTTCAGCTTAGATTAACCATGCGCCACAGATGTGTTCAATGAGACTGTTTCCTGTTTTGCTTTATAAGCCCCCCCAATCCAATCCTTTAGAGACAATTTTATCTGCTAATAAGCATAATTACAGTCATTCCTGCTGTCATTTATAAAATTATAAGACATTTATTTAGTCAGTTGTAGTGTTTAAGACTGCTGAGTTTCCCTGACCAGAATCAAAGCTCTACTGGCAAATGCCTCTTTAAGAATGCAGTGGCACACCTGGTCTTGCCATTCTCTCTCTGATAGATCATTAGCCTGTGATGAACCATTTACTGCATAGAGGTTTTCACCAGATATGCAAAAGTTCTGGTTCTCTACCTCTATCCACTTCATAACATTTATGATTGCGTAAAGGACACTTGGTTTTCCTCCAAGTCTCACAGGTGTGAATCTAGACCTTGAAAGCTGGTGGGTTCCAGCTGTGGACATCTCGGTGAGACAAAATGCAGGTCCAAGGGGTTTAAAGCAGATAAATGTGGTGCACAATGTCTTGCAAATTGGGCAAGACGCTTCCAAAGGAGTAGAAGCCCCCTGAGCAGACTCTGCCCGAAGCGGCACATCCTGAAGGACCTCCAGAAAAAGGAGGCCTTTTTGCAGGCCTTCTGCTGCTAAAGGCACCTAACTGGGCTACATCTGTCTTCAGCCATCATTTCTCCTGTAAACCATTTTAAAACTCTGGGTTTTTTTTGCCTGCTCACATGTTTTTAAGCCGCAAATAATCAGCACAATTTGATTAATGCATCCGGAGACCGGAATTTCATTATATGTTCTGGTGTTACATACAAAGCGTGTGACACTCAGGCCTATCTCAAGAGTTGAGCGTATCTTTAAAAATCAATAGGTATTTTGCCCTTGACTTGAATTTAAATTGTTGAAAGCGCTCTTGTTTTTAGCGAAGATATTGAAAAGTTCCAGAATGAGCACATCTGTTAGCCAGACATGACTTCAAAATCCTGAGTTTAGTAGGAAGTTTTAAAGGCTTTGTGGGAAATAATGGGCTGTTCTGGGGAACTGCAGAGTATTCAGATTAATCATCTAGACAGAAGTTTGTGAATCTAGGGACTCTTCAGTGTAGAAATGCTGAAAACACAAGCAAAATTTTATGGTTGGTCACCCTGTTCTACTACAAAGAAATGCCATCCTTTTAACTTGTGAAATCCTACTGTCTAAAGGTGTCAGAGTAAAATAGTTCAGGCAGGGGCAGTATCAGTAAAAACTGTGGCTGTTACTAATTTCACCCTCACTGAAATTTATTCCATGCAACTGCTGTTTCCTCTTCCTAAGTCATATTATAGCTGAGGGTTTTTTGTTTATCCATATGAATAGACGAGCTCATGAAATGGTCTCAAGCAGCAAATGGCTTTGGAAGTCAGACAAAGTGAACTAATCTCCAGTTTATAAACGTATGGCGATGCTGAAAGAACAAATGCTTCAGCAAGCAACTTTAAAGAGGAATTGGGGTGTGGAGTTTCTGAAGGAAAGGAGTTGGAGGTGACAGAGCACAATACGGCCTGAGCACAATGACACACTGAGTAGAGAAATTTAATTATATAAAGAGGGATAATAGATGAAACAACGAGAAAAACAGACACCAGAGAGAGCAGGGAGAAAAGAAAAAGAAAAGAATCATTTGACCATAGGAAAACAAAATAAAGAGAACTTTGCAGTTTCCTACTAGCCAGCCTTTGAAACTGAAGACAGTATATGAAATTTTGAAAAACCCATTTGTTTCTTAGACTGCTGGGGAACGGAGACTGCAAGGAAAGAAGTAACTCTGCTGTGATATGGCTCAAACTGCTTCAAAGTTCTGCCCACTGTGATAAATAGTGCAAAGCCCTTTGTGATCTCTGGATGAAAGTCACGATAGTAGGTCCAAAAAATCATTCAAAGGCCAAGTCCAGCAATCCTCAGCCCTCATTCAGGCAAAACTGCCATTGTTTCACACATGAGTGTCTGGAAAACAGAGGATACAGAGGCATTGAGCCAACTGGCTTTTTTTGTTTGTTGGTTGGGGTGTATTTTTTCTTTTTTTTTTTTTTTTCTTTTTTTTTTTTATTTATTGCAGAAAAAAGCTGAACAGCTTTTTAGGGTGGAGGAAATTGTGAGAAAGGGAGGGGGCCACCCACTTGTAATTCAAGGCTGAGCAGATCCTCCACTGCTCTCTTTCCACCTGCCCCCGATTTGCCTTATACTTTGCATCGTTCATTTGAGGTCAGCCTTTCAGTCCGAAAGGAGAACTTTGCAGAAAGTTATGGGCAAACAGTCTGAATGGAAACTGTTCTGCAAACTTAATTATAGCATTTACAGTTAAATGCAAACTAGTTGCAAAAGCAGTGGAATAGCTGGGCATTCAGCAGAAGTGGCCAGGTACAAATGCTTTGATAGTTAGATGGATCCGAATTCTCACTAAATGCCTTTTTAGCATCTGAAAAGAAAGTGTCTCACCTCTGGTTCAGGTTATATTCCTTTTTTTTTTTTTTTTCCTCCCTTGCCTGTGCGTACAACGAAATCATAGTCAAAGCAAAGGAAGCAACTATGTTTGGTTCTCCTTAGGGCGATATTGAAATCAATGAAGCATCTTCATGATCTATTGTTCTTAAAAACATACACGCTGAGTCACTCCACCTCCAGTTTCAGAGATTGTTTAGGAGGCTGGGGGAGGATTGTGGCTGCTCTCCTTTTCCTTGCGAGTAAGCTTTCCTGATGCTGGTAACCTTTGCAATTGCTAAGTAATAAGAAAGGGAGTTATGTGAGTGCCATTCTTTTCAAGTGTTGAAGCCACTGCGAGTTTGGAAGAGCTGAGCAGAAAGCCTAACACATTGCAGAGACAGACTTCACGCTGTGCTTCACAGGCAATCTTAACTCAGGCAAACTCGCACCGGAGTCAGCTGAGGTTTTCCCCGAGTGAGAAATGAGTTAAAAACTGAGGCAAGATCTTGATATTCTACCCAGGCACAGCTCCAGCAACTTTAGAAGAGTTGCTTTTGACTTACAGCATTGTAACAGAGATCAGAATCTGGGCTTCAATTAGGACTTCGGCATTTGGCCCCACTCCTGTGTAGACCTTTATTAATTTATTTATTTTAAAAAATGGACAATTACGTTGACTTTAATAAACTTTACCTCAAAGTTCACTTGAAAGAAAATTAATAAGACTTTTTATTTAAAAGGGGAAAGGAAAAAAAAAAAAGGCACAAAAAACTAAAAATAAAAGTTTAGCTATGGTCAGCCAGGGTGGGAAATTCCATTGTGGCTGCAAGCCCATGGCAGGTAGAGTGGAATTTAATGAAGGAAACTGCTGTGTTTTTGTGTCTTTCTGTATGTTTTTCCTTTAAAACCAAGAGCTGGGCAGGCTTCCCATTTGACCTGATGTGACCCAAGCAAATTGCTTCTTATATAAAAACAACTGCAGACTTGGAGAATGTGAAAATGCACTGTATCCTTTTTCCAGCTCAGGGAAAATGAAAGCCTGAGAAACAGGACGGCCCTGTCAATACTCGTTGAGCAAAACTATCACTCAAGCCCGATAAAGAGAGATTAGAATAGGCTTCCTTATGCCAGAGGGATTCATTATAAGTTAGATCTCTTTATGTGGGTTTTTTTTGTTTGTTTTTTGTTTTTAACAGACACACTTACCGTCACCAAGAGAAAAATCCATTTTTCAGATAGCGTTTTTTTTTTTTGTGAAGGGAGGAGAAAAGAAGTGCTTATAAAGGAAGAAAGAGAAAGAGAGAGGGAGAGAGGGGAGAGAAGAGGTTTTAACTAATGCACCCAAACAAAAAGAAATAAATTGATAATTGTTAAAAAGTAGGCAGAAAGCCCAGCTTTTAGCTTTTGCTCTAACTTGGGAGAGCACAGGCACAGGGATTCAGGGTGTGTCTGCTGATATTGTATTCAGATGTGTTGCCTTGGCATGTGTACTGACGGATTTATTTAAAAAACAAAGCAAAAAAAAAAAAGCATTGTGTGCTCGTGAAATGACTTCATAAAATCCTTCCCTTTATGAATTATTTTGATCACAGGGCTTGTTGTTTAAATTTCTAAAGTACTGTGCTTTTTTTTTTTAATTGCCTTCTTTTCAGAACTGTCTGTTCTCAAGTTGGCACCTTCCGCATAGCAGCATGCAGAGATTAAAGGAGAGGGGAGGGAGGGGAGCTGCGGAGGCTTTCATCAGACCAAGGGGGTGATGTGGTACATAAGCAAACTCATATCTTCTGCAGGTCACCCCTGAAACGAGTCTTAAGCGCTCAGCCACTCTCCTCCCCTATAGCCATGCCTAAACTGCAGTACCTATGATGAGGAGAGGGAAGCAAACACTTGAACCATCACATGCTGCCATGTCTTCAGAGACAGAACAGACTTTCGTTTGCTGTGTCTCGCTTAAAATGGAGGTGAAAGGCTTCCTACTCAGAAAAGCAAGATGCTATAATGCTTTCCAGGTTCGGCAAGGCCTACCTTTCCAAAACATGGGTTTTGCTCATGCTCCACAGGCTTCTGACTATTGGTTGGGTATTTTTCATGCTGTGGCTCCTGGGTGCGGCTGATAGACACCATGAGCATTCCCAGCATTGCATGCTGAAAGGGAAAATGTTCAGAAGGAGGCTCTTTGGACAGTTTTGCTCCAAATGTTGTGTTAAGCACCTGCAAAGTTGGTATTAGTCACTTCCCTAAGTTCAACGTGCACCACCATCATCATCCAGATCCTGCATTTATCCAGAAGTTACAATGGTATTTTCAGACTAGGCATGAAAACTGGAATGTTTTACTAGGTGAAAACATGGTGCTAGGAATCAGGAAAGCTGCGCTTCAGTAGCTGCTTTATTTGCTGGGGACCATTCACAAGGTCCTTATACTTTTTGTTACTTGATAGGGTCTGAAGTAAGGTAGTACTTCTGACAGCCCTCTCCTTGTGCAAAGCAGGAGGTCAGAATAGTACATACCTGAAAAAGGCTGTGCGATTTTTATTTTGAGGTCGTATTTGGAGCATTAGGATTTCCAAAGGAAGGTGGTATTTCTGTCAGGAATGCTTGTAATTTTAGAAGGCGGTACACAGATTCATGAGCCTGGCACTGATTTGAGGACAGGAATAATAGTTTTATGTTATGTATATTGATTTATTTGGATCTCATCTCATTATCCTGTCTGCTGAGCAAAAGGATGGCAGCTGCACATCTGAAGTGGTGTAAGGTGACAGAAAACAATGATTCGGTGTTCTAGATTATGATGAAGAAGATGTTCATTCCCATGGAAGCCAAGAATTTTTGTTTGGCTGACTCAATGCAGTGTTAGAGCTTTGCCTTGGTTTTTAATTGTAAGACTAATTGTTCTTGGAGTACCCAGCCCACTGAGCTGGAAGACAAGGATGTGAGCAGAATTGAAGCCCCAGTAATCCAAGGGGAAGAGGGGGCGGAAGGGGGCTTTTGGGAACTACAGGTCTGTCAGTCTGACCTCAGTGCCAGGGAAGGTTGTGGAGCAGATCATCCTGAGTGCCATCACACAGCATGTACAGGACAACCAGGTGATCAGGCCCAGTCAGCATGGGTTTATGAAAGGCAGGCTCAGTATTGGGGCCAGCTTTGTTTAATCTCTGGATGAGGGGACTGAGTGCATCCTCAGTAAATTCGTAACTGACACCAAGCTGGGTGGCAATGTTGATCTGCTGGAGAGTAGGAAGGGCATATAGAGGGATCTGGACCAGCTAGATCATTGGGCTGAGGCCAGTTGTATGAGCTTCAACAAGGCCAAGTGCTGGGTCCTGCACTTGGGTCACAACAACCCCAGGCAGAGCTACAGGCTCAGGGAAGAGTGACTGGAAAGCTGCCTGGCGGAAAAGGACCTGAGGACCTGGGGGTGTTGGTTGACAGCCGGTTGAACATGAGCCAGCAGTGTGCCCAGGTGGCCAAAAAGGCCAAAAGTATCCTGGCTTGTATCAGGAACAGTGTGGCCAGCAGGACCAGGGAAGCAATCGTCCCCGCTGTGCTCAGCACTAGTGAGGGCCCACCTTGAATCCTCTGTTCAGTTTGGGGCCCCTCACTACAAGAAGGACATTGAGGTACTAGAGAAAGTGCAGAGAAGGGCAAGGAAGCTGGTGAGGGGTCTGGAGCACAAGTCTGATGAGGAGCGGCTGAGGGAGCTGGGGCTGTTCAGCCTGGAGAAAAAGAGGCTGAGGGGAGACCTTATTGCTATGTGCAACTACCTGACAGGAGGTTGTAGGATGGAGGGGATTGGTCTCTTCTCCCAAGTAGCAAGTGATAGGACAAGAGGAAGTGGCCTCAAGTTGTGCCAAGGGAGGTTTAGAATGGGTATTAGGAGAAAATTCTTCATGGAGGGGGTTGTCAAGCATTGGAACAGGCTGCCCAGGGAAGTGGTGGAGTCACCATCCCTGGAGGTGTTTGAAAGACATGTAGTTGTGGCACTTAGGGACAGGGTTTAGGGGTGGACTTGGTAGTGTTAGGTTTATGGTTGGACTCAATTATTTTAAGGGTCTTTTCCAGCCTAAATGGTTCCATGATTTTAAGGGTTTTTTTGCTGCATGGAATTTTTCTGCGGGTAGCATAGCTTCCAGGGCCTGGTAGGCTTGCTTTTAACTGAGTACAGGAAAGCTCCGAAGAGACAAACAGTGGAAACACTATTATCTTATTCTAGAGAATTTGCTTCAGAATTTAGAGATGCTTTGTTCCCAGAAACTCTTTCTCATAGCCTAATATATCTTCATTCTGATACAGAGAAATACAACTGTACGTAGAAATTTTCTGTTTACTTCAGACCCTTTCCCTCTGCAGATTAGACATCACTCTGATCTTCAGAACTGCACTTCAGGTGACGGGACGTGAGTGCCATTCAGTAAGCTGTCCTTGATGGCAGCTCTTATTGTACCTTAGCGAGGAGGATGTATTGGTTTTGACATTATGAAGTTTACATAGAACTATTCTGAGCTAAATGTGCTTTTTTACTTCCTATGTGTAAACGCTAGTATGACTTTGTGCATGGTCCATCACAGGCTGGAGACTAAGCCATCAACAGCCTGGGCTGTGTCTGTGGTGTCTAACGACAAGTGCAATATCCACATCCACAAGATGCTGGGACATCCTTGTGTAAACTTTGTGGGGAATTCTTACTTCAAGAGCTTGTTAGGACATGCAAACATTTCTTTGAAATATAGCTTTTCTTAAAGAAAATCAAATAAGGAATGCGCTCCAGTTTTAGGTTAGTCTTACTGTTCCTTATGAATGTTTAGAAGTATTTAATTTCAGCAGCAGAATGCAGTGCCTAGGATGATAAATCAGTCCTTATCAGTTTACAGGACAAATAATTTGGCAGAGTGAAGAGAGTAGTTTAGGTATATGGGTGTCTTTCTCAGATTTAAGAGTGAAGCACTGTAAGGTGTCTGAATTTTTGGCGATGGACTTCAGAACTGCTTTGAGTTCCAGCAAAAGGCTTAAGGAAATCCCTTAGAAGAGTTCCAAGGGCATTTGGCAGGTCATGGAAAAAATCCTATTGCCTGTCGGTTCTCCCAGTTTGGCCAGTGTCACAGGATGTGTCATCATGTGTCATCCCTTATTCAAGTTAGATAAATTCTCAGCTACTGTTTTAGTCCATACTCTTTTATTGATCTCAGAGGGAATTTCGCCCAAGAAACAAGGGAATAGTGCTTCTGGATTCAATGCTGGATTTTTACGTTCCTGGTCTTGACAATGTATGTGACCAGATTTCTGAGTGAAAGGCAGGACAAAATGAAGTTATTGTTCTATGAAAAGCAGAGGGAGGAATTTCTGGTGTAGAAATCCAAATTAACTTATCAGCAGGAGATTTGCAGTCTATTTAGAATATTTCTAATTTGTACAAGCCCATGTGGGCCTATTCCTTTCTCATTTAATGGCACACCTAGAACTTCTATTGGCTTCAGTGCAATTATTCTTGCAGCTCTGGGAACTTTCCCAATAAGCCTGCACCGAAGACCATTTAGCTAAGTAGGAATGCTTCCAGTAACATCTGAATGCCCTGGTCTGGGCTGTATATGCAGGTACTTCTGAGCTGAGTACTGTTGAAAACAGTCTATGCTCTCATTTAAAGGCTATAAACCAAATGAAATTCTCTGATCAATGGTGCTTTTTCAATGTCAAAAGTAGTAATAACAAAAAAAACCTACTGATAAAAATTATAGAAATTATATGATGCATTCTGCAATTTTCAATAGGTAATGGCTCGAAAACAAGATTCGTTCCTTCTGAAATTTGAGAACGTCACTGATTTTGAGACTTCTCCATTCTATTGGGAACTGCATTTGTAAATATTGCAGTTTTTAAATTGCATACAATTTTATGCTATATCTTTGTCATATTTTCAGAGCAGTGACAGTAATATAAAGACTGGTATTAGTATTTTGAATTTGGGTAGGTTTCTTTCCCTGAAAAAAATTCCACCGGAACTTATAAACTTAGGTCTTCCTCTTGTGAATACTTATCACTGCTTACTCTTTAAGTGCGTGACCAGTCCTGTAGGGCTAAAAATTCAGAGGAATAGCTAACCAGATATAAGCTGAGTAAATGAGCACATGTTTTCATAATCAGCATTTTAAATTTTTAAAGAAACTACCCAGGAACCTAATCATCTTCAAAAAAAACAGGACCACTTTTGGAATAAGAAACAAGAACATTATTCACTAACCTGAGGTACAGAGGGAGAAAACAGACTGTTGAATCTGCAAAACAGACTGAAATGAGAAAATTGTATTTACCCAGTTTGGAATCTGGCAAGCACACTTGAAATACTTTTCTTTCTTTCTTTCTGATTCACGAAGAGTTGCAGGATTTGAGTTAGGTCTAAAGTCAAAATAAACATGATACGTCACTCGAAAAGAACGTACCTTGTTTATTTAAGAATTCATATAAAGCATTCAACCAGGCTGAGTGGTATATTATTTGGTTAAATTAGGGTTTGAGGTTTGTAAAGTTTAAACTTGGTCCCCTTTTGAGAATGATTTAAGACAGGAATGCTATAATCATCTAGTTATATGAGGCTGAAGCAGGTGCAGGGTAAGGAAAAATGTTCTTTTCTCCTCCCATCTGTTCTCTGAAGAAGTGTTTAATTCTTGCAGGAATCTGTTAAAAGCTTTTCCTAAGGTTTCCCTGTAGCCAGACAATTCGCTGCAGAACCCCACAGGCAGTGTCTCTGGATGCACTGGGAGTAACTTGTGCATAGACTTTCTGCTTTTCCAGGTGGAATGAGAACAACAGTAAAGCACACGTAGGGGTCCTTACCTTTCTTCTGAGTACAGCAGAGATCGGACTGACTGAAAAATAGCATCACGATCCAGTTCTGGTAATGGGAGTAACATGACTTTCTGTTGTATTTAAAACAATGAATAGAGTTGGGTCGTTTTCCCTCCTATATGAGCATCTGTCAGTTATTCTGGTTTTGGTTTTTTTGAATATCCAAACAAATGATAAACGAAAGTGAAACCACCTTGAAAATGTTTCATTTGTAATGCTTTCTGCTTCTGAATCAAGGCAACTTGAGTTTATCAGGCTAGATGTCCCGTTGTTGGGAAAATAAGCTGTGCTGCATTCCTTACTTCTTTGTTTGTCTTTGTGACACGCGTCCTCAGATGTCTGAGCTTTGAATTTTTTTAAACTCAGGGCCCTATTCTGTTCTTAGTGCAGATTTCTTCACAACACTTCTGCTAATAGTAATGGGATTCATACATAAATCTCATTTGTAGATGTAGAGGGAGGGATCCCAAATATTTTGTTCTTCCCATCTGTATATTGGGAATGCCGTCAGATGGGAAGGAAGAAAAGAGTACCAGTTTACAGCAGAAAAGTATTAGAGGAATTCCCCTGATGCACACCTCCCCTGCAGCAAAACAGAAGTATGTGCGTACAGGAAAAGTCTGTCAAGTTTGGTGTGAGCTGGGATTTAAACTTCCTCCAAGCTCTAAAGTGCTTAAATCCAGCGTTTTGGTCCAACCCATTGCTACTTTGTGAGCTGACAGGGTCAAAATCAGGGCAAAGGGTAAAAATCCTTCCTGGTTAACCTTGAGAATCAGGAAATTAGAATTTTAGATTTTTCTCTAAAATGGGCCCTTCCAGAGCATGATTTATTCTCTTCCTGTAATGGTGGGACAAATTTCTCTTTACAGGTTCCTGTCTCTATCGACTGGTTAGCAAGGGTACCTGGCTAATGCAGACTTTACAGATAGCTAAAACAAGTGAGTTGAATTCTATTCAACATTGCCACATTTGGATGTGTTCAGAAAAATGACAGCAGGATGTCTTCATTTCTGTTTGAGCTTTCCTATTGGGTTTTCTGTGAGCTGACACTGATCGACTGAAATGGACCTTTAACTCACACAGTGATCAGGCTCATAGACGGCACAGTTTTGAATGCAGGAAAATCCTCCATATTTCCAGAGTGTTTTAAGTTTTTTGTCACCCTTCATTCCCAAAAGCCTTGGTATCTCAGAAGACGTTTAAGCAAAAGACACTAGGCTGTAGTAATGCATATGCATGTTGCCATTAGATATCACAGTACCAGTCTGGTCCTGCTATTGGGGAAGTTACTCCAGGAGAGATTAGAAAAACTGGGCACTACCTGCACAGTTCAGCACAGTGCAGAGAACCCAAGTTAGTGGTGAACAAATCACCTTGAGAAATGAGAAGTGGCATAGATATGACAGCACGGCACTCTACCCAAGCTAATAAAAGCCTTTTCAAAGTATGTATTTGTTCAGATGCACCATGATGCTGTTCTGCTTTTCTAGGTTTTTTCTAGGTTTGATCATATTTAATGTGTTGTGCTCTGCTGGTTGGTTATACAATCCTTTTCTGATTGACATTGGGGTTACCTGTGGAAATGAGAAATAGCACTGCCTCAATGAAACAGTTCAGTTAGGTATGCATAGCTTGTAAAGCAGTTTTTCAATATAACATAGCAATATATTTACAGTTGTTTTATTACTGCTTAGGGATATTGTTTCTGGTTTTGATTACTATCTTTACTGGTCTACTTTAACTCCACCTCCGGGTTTAATGGAACCCATGGTTTAGTTTTAGGTAGTTCTATGTGGAGGAGGGAGTTGCACTTGATGATCCTTATGAATTCCTTCAAACTGGAATTATTCTCTGATATAACCCCATCAATTTAAAAGCCCATCAACTAAATCACTGAAGGGAAGGAGAATATTTTGGGAAGGTATGACAAGAAGCTGCCTTTAGTTTTATACTTTTCCTTCTAGATGCATACTCTGGGTCTCCATTGGAGAGGGAGGACTGGGCTAAATGGAACATCTGCCCCCATATATCCCCATGTTATTCAGGAGACTTTATATATGTACACAAATATACACACACACACATATAAAGCCTTTCAGTCTCCCAGGTGCTGTGGGTAATTATTTTCATCCCTTTTCTAATAAATAGGTAACTGGAAACAGTGACTTGTCCTAATTCATGGGTAGCAGGTCCCAGGAACATATGGATTGAGAACCCAGAGCCTCTTGCTTCCTAGTTCAGGTCCTAGTTCAGTTCTTCTTACCTGCACACACATCCTTCCTGCGTGAACTCTTCAGTATACATCACAGGGGCAACTTGAACTGTGTAGCCAGGGGATGGAAAATGATAGTTCTTTCAAAGAAACCTTGCATGGGTTTATTTGGCCACCTTATGGAACTAGGCTGCTGTATGGGACTGTTAAGACATTAACATGTGAGGAGGGCATGTAATTGCTACTCGTCCTGCCCCGGTGGCAGGAGTTCTGTTTTCATGCTTTCCAGTTGTTCATTGCAAGTCCAGTAGAGAATGAGTTGAGCCAGTTCATGGAACGAGTCCCAAGTATGCAGTGCTGCTACCATTGTCAAATATGTTAGTCACTTTATATTGTGTGTGCATACGCAAATATCTGTAGATGTATATATTGTTTATGTGTAAGTATATGAAAGTAGACAGGTGTACTTACATGCAGCCAAGTGCAGCACTGCATTTAGCAGCTTCACTTCGAATGACCTGGGAGTTTAGGCTTGAAGATAATTTGAATATCCATAGCAGTCTGTCTTCTCTGTAAAAGGACCATGCATGCTGTATATCTGCCTTGCAAATTTGTTCTTTCCAGGCACTTTTGAATAATAGGACCAGGACTGTATTCGTCTTAAAGAAATGTGGGTGATCTGAGCAGTTATTTCTATGATAATGGAAGTATGTTTCAGATACAAGAAAGGGTTCTGCTGATCCTGGTGTCTCGTAGTGCTGTCTCTGACAATGTTTTCCTTCTGTGGCCTTGAGTAGATCACATCACCCCTTTGCCACTGTGTTCCCATCTCAAAGAGCCATTGTGAGCCTTGACTGAGCAACACTTGGAAGGATTTTTGGAAATGAAAACTAGTTGGGCAAATGCATGGATAGAAAAGCAAACAGTATGATCATAGACTGGTGTTTTCCATAGGTATTCTGGTGAACTTTATGTGAAACTTAGCTCTCTATCTCTGAGCTTTAGAAAGCAGAGATAATATCTGTAGTATCACATTTAGTTTTATTCATTAAAGAGATGTTTGAAACACATTATTCTGTTTAGTCAAGCAAGCCAGCCCCAAGTTAAGTGATGTGTTATGGACTCCTTCATGGGACGAAAGCACAACAGCAGAAAATATTCTATTTTCCTTTTCTAGTTTCTGCATTGTGACCTGACATTTATGTATATTGCATAAAGCACATTCTGAGCACTGCAGCTTCACTGACATGGGAGCTGATAAAGATTTTTTTTTTTTTCTTTTTTCTTGTTTTTTGTCATTTTCTAGGAAGTTAAACATATTGTACTGTGCAGTTCCTTGCAGATAGCTCAGAAAGGCTTGGTCATAGACTTTAGACAAGACTGCATTATAGCTCTTTGTTCATGTCCAGCATTTCAATACAAAAATAATGTGTACCTGAGTTCAACCAAAATGATTGTGTCTGCCTGATTATATCATCTGTAGAAGCCAAATAATCTAAAGTATGCATCGTTTGATAGACTAAGCATCCAACAAAAGCTTCCTTAAAATGAGTCATATCTTTGATTCAAGCGTCACATTAGTTGAAATGAATCAGTCTTCCTCTTGCTGGCACTGGGAAATTTAAGAAGAAAAGCAAAAAAATTGCTGCAGCATAACAATGCCATCCATTGTAAGGCAGTGCCAGCCAGGGATACCAGGCAGCAACCAGCCAGGCCAATCAGCACTTATTTGTTAATTCCAGGAATGTCTCAAATATTTGAGGGCAGTTTCCGGACAGGGCAGCGATAGCGGAGGGTTCTGGCATTACAGCTTGTTGAGGCGTGATGGATCTCATGTTTGGAAGTGTTCACATTAGGGCACTCATTTCATTACACTTCAAGTAATTGTCCTTCACACTGTTGCAGCAGAAAAGGCAAAAAAACTGCCTGGACAAATAAAGCAAGAAGCACTTATTTCAACATCCTGTCTGGAGGCTAAATTCATTTTTCCTTTCTCTCTTTTTGAAACTTAATTTTACATTGAGCAAGAGGTCAGAATTCAAGCATGATAGTTCAAATGTGTGCACTTAACATGTATGTATTATAGTTACTACGTCCTTGGTTGTTTTTAGGCATAAGGGAATTTTTCTGTCTTTCCTTATGCCCTTGCGGTCCTAGTGCTGTGTTCTCTGTATTTGCATTATATATTTATCAGGTCTTCTTTAAGTACCTCCACTCAGTGTGCAGACACCTACTCCTCCAAGTGTCTCTCTCCCTTCATTATATCTCCTTAACTGGCAGTTATTCTCCTATGCCAGGCTAAGCTCTCATTTCCTTGATGTCTCTCCTGTCTATGTTTTTTTCCTTCTGCTCTCACAGTTCAAAGAAATCTTTCACCTTATGGGTTGAATGCAGACATAACCAAGTGAAATTCTATGGTTTACATTACTTAGGAGGTAAAACAATATTACTTGGGCAGACTGTTTGAGCCGTAGATCTATTAATTTATTAATTTGGGGATTCCATGGAGAGTGTTTCCTTCTGGCTTCTGTGGTTGCATCCAGACTTTTGCATGAGTAATATTTGAGATTTCTTTGTACAAACAAGATGCGTATACATTGGTCAGTTCCAACCTTGGTAGCATAAATTCACACAGAAAAAACCCAAAAATCTAAAAGCAGTAAAATACAGAAAAAAAAATGCCTGAAAATAAAAAACAATCAGTTCTATTTTATAGATTATCATTCTGCATTCATAGTATTTGAGCATGTACCAAAAGTTCATTAAGCAATGCAGCTAATATCTGATGTGAATTTACAGTCTTATTTGGCTTTTGCTTTTCCTCATCCCAACCTATGGTACCCAACCTACACTCTGCATTTTTGTCACCATGCCTTTTCCAGTTCTGTTTCTGATCTGTCCTGTTAAGTCTCTTCTCTCAGCTGTTTTCCCTAATTTAGTGAATACGGGTCTAGCATGTTTCCTAGAGACAGGGTTCTCAATTCAGTAACCTTTCAGCCCTAGTATAAGCAATACTCTTTGTGTCTGCTTCTTGTATATTCAGGCCTGGTTTTAGGCCATACCCGTTGCTCTACAGAACTGAAGGAGCAATGCTCATTGTAGCCCATTCAGCTGCTGAAAAATTGCCTCCTGCTTATTTTTTCTCCAAAGGCTGATGGAATTTCTGGAGTTCCTGGTTTTGTACCCTGCTCCTAATGTTGGTCAAGGATGACTGTTTCTCACTTAACACTAGCCTGGGCTTGTCTGCTATACTTCTCCCTTTCAACCAAGAGGTGCAAAACAAGGTTGAGATTAAGTTCTTACCCAACAGCAGTCTGCATTGCCAAGCAAGATACCCGAGGTAAACGTCATTTCCTTCAGCTTCACAAACTGACCTGAAATTGGAGCCATACAGGTTTGCTGGGATCAGTTCTGACAGGGAAGGCAAATGCAGGGTGGCTGGAGAGCTGGCCAAAAATGGTCATTACAGCCTAACATGGAAAATATTCCCAGGAAAATCAGCTAAAACTGAGAGCAGCTATAGCTTAATATTTTGGGAGTGGTGGGGGAAACAATGGATATTCTTCATTATTAGAGTGCTGGCTCTTTCGGAATGTATACATAGGTCTCAGAATAGGCAGGCTTTCTTGTTCCCAGTCTTTTAATGTATTAACTCAGTTTGTAAGAAATTAAAACTGAGCAACAAGCAGCATTTGCTCTTTGCATCGGCTGTGAGAGGGTTTGTGTTCCTGGGGATATGCAGCTTTTATACCCTTTTCTGACCAGCAACATATAGTTACATCTTCAGTCAATTAATGTATGTGGTTTTAATATATATACACATGCACATATATATCATTTAAGTAAACAGCTGTGGAAAGGAGGATAAATAGTTACAAAAATAAGCATTCAGAACAACAAATGAGCTTAGTGTATAACTAAAGGCAACTTTGAAGAAACAGGCCTTCATGAAGGAATAACATTGTTGAAACCATATGCTTTCCATGTACCAGAAGACTGTTTGAATAGTTTACAAATGTATTTAACCACAGAAAATCTAAAATTATTCAGTGTTTTAAAGAGCTAAAGATTGACACAAGTCATTCCAGTCAGTAAAGGACTTCTTTTCATCCAGATCCAGTGAATAAACTTATGTGGCTGAGCAGGAGGAGGTGTTTGAGGGGACCAGTGTGTCTGCAGCTGATGATTAGAGTTGTACAAAATGTTGCTGGTAATTTGCAGTATCCATTTTCTTCAGGCATTGTGGCTGGTGGGAAGTATGGTGGCCTAGACCACAAATAACCTGAGTTCTGTCCCTGCTCTACTGCTGTTATGCTATATGATCTTGAACATGGCATTCATCCTTGTTGTACTAGTTCTCAGAAAACAAGGAATCCCTTTATAAACCACTTTGAGAACGGCTGATGGATGAAAGACGCTGGATAGGAGCTTTGTCAGTCTTTTCCCAAAGTTTGCTTGAATTTAGTAGTCTAAAGCAAAACTCAGGTGAGTTTTTAGGGCCTCCAGGGCTTGTGCTGAAGCTGTACAAAACCTAGAATAAGGCATGTTTTACATTTTAGTAGCTCCAGGGTTTGTCTGAGCTGGGCCCTCCATCATTAACAGGGATTGGGAACCTCAGGAAATCCTTCATCGTCTGATCTGAATTATGAATTGGCAATGAGGATCTTCTGTTGAGCAACAAAGGTTTTACGAGACTGTGCAACCCTGCCTCCACAAAAGCTTAGTTTTCTTTTGACAGTGCTCAAACAGCTCTGCTCTGCTGCACGCCCTGCTTATTCTCCTGTTCATCCTTAGATGAACTTCATCCCAGATGGCTTCATCCTGGCTTGATTTGGGACTGTGTATGTCCACAACTGCATAATGATGTTACCCTGTTCTGTGATATCACAGGCCTCTGCTGAACACGATCTGGATTGCTGCATCCATGGTACCGTGTTCTCAAATGCAACATAAGGTTGCACTTTGAGTCCAACTGGACATCTTCCTCATCACAACAGCTATTTTCATTGTGGTTTGAGCAACTTACAGAGAGAACTAAGTCACAGAGCTACCTGACAGTGCCAGAGTCACTGAAAAGTGAGTATACTTTCCAGATAACTACATAGTGGTTGCGTTCTTGCTTGACAGGTTTTCACCGCAGTGGCACTTGTCCTGGGTTTCAGGTCTGTAGGGAACTCATTTTTATTCTAGGCGTGCTCTATACGGCCGTGGGTAGGAGCAAATTTAAGAGAAGATATACCTAAAAGAGGGAGGAAAGTCTATAATAGGTAGGCCTGGTGCTTTAGCAGAAACTTTGACTGGATCTCTTTTTAATATTTTTTTTTCATAGCAAAACTGCATTAAGACAAACAAACGTGCAAGCAGGAAAATCTTAACAGACTTTTGCCGCTACTAGAAATCCTATCCATATCTTTTATTTAAACCATGGTCAAAATGTACCTAAGAAAAGGACCTGTATTAGCTCCTTTAATGAAGTACTCCTTTCAGTGTCTGTCAAAAATAGTCACATGGTAAACATTGAACAAAAATTCGAAATGTTAAAGGAATAAAACTCTTCAGGGAATAAATTATTTTTACAACTGGCCAATATAAAATAATACAGTACAAGTCTCTTAAAGTAGTAATTGATAAAGGAATAAAACTGCTAAAAGAGTATATTTTTCATTCTCTGGAGCTAACTGTGTAACAGCACTCAGCTGTTTTTAATCTCCAGGGGCCTATGGAACAAGCACAAAAATGAACGCAACTTAAAATTGACATGAGTGATCTTTCACGAGATCTCTGCTACCTGCTGCCTACTGTCAACAGCCATGTTCCTGCAGCAAGCCTACTCACTCAGCCCCACAGTACTTTGCCATTCCAAGCCTTCTTTTTCATCTGGATGTTAAGCCGATAATTCTCAAGGCATCTCTGTGAAGTGAACAAGAATGATTCTTCCAGCCATATACCAGGGGGAAACTGAAACAGAGAGAACGCCTGTGCCCAGGGTCATAATGTTTGTTCTACCATGTAATGTGGCTGTAATGGGCCTTGGTCCTTCCACAGCGTGCTGAATGCACACACTAGAAGAAAAAAATTTAGATGGTGGTTTCACTGCATATTGCAAAACAGGATTACTACTGTGTTGGAACCAAGTCCTTTGGCTTCTTTCCAGGCACACCTGAATCTCACTAAGGAAAAGAAGTATCAGTTTTATACTAGTGACCAGTTAATTAAAGAACTGTCTCCATATAGTATAGAGCTATGTGAATGGGCTTCAAAGGTGACCTCACATGGGCAAAAAAAGAGCATCCCAAGAGGGAGAAAATTATCCTGCTGGGTGGCTACAGTGTGACTCCTGTTTGCCTTGGAAGCAGTTCTGTCCCAGAAACTTCTTAAACATTCATTGAGGAAAAGAAGATAAATTTTTCTTTATGTAGATAACATTCACAGAGATTCTTGGTTGAGGAGAGGAGAAGGAAGGTGGAAAGGTGGAAGAATGCATACAAATAGTATTTCTTATGTGCTTGTTATTGTCTTGATGGGTCTTCAAGAGGCCAAGTGATTTGTAGCTCATGCAGGCTTCACCCCGTGACATTCTCTGCCTAGGGCCTCCTCCCAGTTTCCCATCCGCTGGTAAGACAATCTGTCCCTCAGAACTGGTTTATCTCTCTTGAGATCAGTCATTCTGAAGCAACTGTACAGCATTAGGCTTTCTGACTGCATCTGTTAACTAGTTTTGGCTTTGCTGGTGCTTCTCTCCCCTGCCTGTGATCTCGTTCTCCATGTATTTACTGAGAAGTAAAACCAAGAGCTTTTATCTGAATAGTCTCAAACTTGGGGTGTATTTTAAAACTGAATCCTTCTTTGTATCAAAGTTACCAAACTGCATTCTTGTCATAGCACTTTCTTATAAACCTATCAACCCAATGGTATTAAATTATAAAGATGTTTGAACTTCAGAATTGAATCTAAATTTTACAGCATTTCTGGGTTTGGTTCCCCTAAAAATAGAAATAACTCACTTTTTTTTTTTTTCCTTGCACTTTTTACTTTGTTTAGTTCTGGAGGAGGAGATGCAAGAAGCTTTCATGAGTGGGTAAAAATAGCAGAAGTAAAGGTGCCTTTGGACAGCAGTAGACTTTGCAAAGCTCCACTGTGTGCATACCCTGCACACTTGTGTCATGGAGTGTAGTGTCCTAGCCTATTCATTGTAAGCAGACTGCAGTAATTCGGAAATAGTAGCATGCTCTTATCAATAATACAGAGATTGCTTCCTTTTATAATCCACATTATTGGTTACAATTTTCTCCCATTAATTGTTTTAGGATAGAAATTGTTATACCTTGAGACCTGGAGTATGAAGTGTAGAAGAAAAAAAATTTAAAAATTAAACGAACAAACAAAAAAATACCTCCACCACCACTAAAGCTAGAAAAAAGCATTGGTTGGTTGGTTTTAATGTTGGTTTTAAGCATATAGAAATAAGTGAGGAAAGAGAGTGACAATAAATTGCAGTATTTCTAACATACCAAATAATATATTTGTTTCTGCCTCATGTCAAAATGACCTAAATGAATGTTATTTAAACTTCGTTTACTGTAGATACCCTTGAGAGCCTGGTAATAAATCAAATGCCAAACAAGTTAGTTCAGCAGTTTCAAAGTGGTGCGTATACGTATGTAGACTGAATATCACTTGTGCCTGAACCTCACTATTTTTCTCAGTTGAGATCTGTCTCCATTCTCATGGAAACCAGCCACTGATTGACAGTAATGCTGTGAACTTCACTTATTAGCTAATGCATTTTCACTGACTTTCATGAAAATAGGAGCGGAGCGAAGCACTATGGAATATTCATGGAACAAAATTCCAGAGAGAGGTCTCAGGGTCAGGAGGAGGGAGGGAATGGGAGACAGATGCCAGATTGCCTGTAGAGAGTCCAAGCATGTGTTTTTGTTTGTAGCAATGATGCACATGCCTTTTGCGGGTGCAATTATTGCTTCTGCCTTTGAAAGTTTCACCATAAATCTGTTTCTCAATATCCCTTCATTTTTTGACCCAAATTAACCTCTTCTCTCTACAGTTCTGTTACTTAACCTCAGTTTCTCTTGGGAGTATCTGTGCACCACCATACTGTAGGTGTTCTGTCCTGAATTTTAGTGATTACTCTGAATTCAAGTCTGTTTCTGGACGGATTTAATTTGTTAAGTATTTCTGTCTTCTCATGATCTTCATGCACTGGATTTTATATTTCACTGAGTCATTGCAATGAACAACACCACATGAGTGAAAGAAATCATTCGCCCTTTATTTTGGTCTCTGCCTACCATCCAGCTTTAAGCAAAGGCATACGATCTGTAAGTAGCTGAATACTGAGACCTGAAGTATTTGAATATCCATTTAACATATCGTGACACTTTCCTTTTAATCTATCAAATGCTTAAAAAATCTGATTTCTCTTGTTCTAGCGATAGCTTGTCTTATTTGAGTGACACCTCAGGTCTAATGAAGCTGACTGCAGGTGACTCACAGCTAACTGTGCAACAGATGTGGGGTGAAAGCTTTTAGCAGCCATGCACCTCCAAGTGGGAATTCCCAGCCTGTAGTATCTATGACATTGATACTGCACTATTTTCCCATGTCAGACTCAAGCTTTATTGTGGACCTGACAGGTTCAAAGTCACATAAGCTACATCTCATCGTAGAGTGTTTTAGAGAAGAGGGATTTAAGCGTATTAGCATTTATTAGTTTTATTTAGGAAATGAGCAAAAAAAATATGCATCTCAATATTCTTGTACTCTTAGGAAGCTTTGAGCCTTCCGTGAATTTTCTAACTTGGGCCTGATCCCTAGGCTGGGATGCTCACAAATGTGCTTCTGCTTGCTAAGTGAAGAGATTGCAGATAAATTCAACTGCTAGTTGTGTGGTATCCTACCGAACGTTTAAATGTAGTCTAAGTTACCATGAAGAGCTAAGTATCAGAACAGAGAGTCATATCACACTATGTACAAAGTCAGGAAATTTGTGTGCCCTCTCCTTCTGGAAAGAGATCTTCAGTAACTCAGGAGCTTGTTTTGGGGACAACTAGCATGTTGCCCATGGTTTTCCCCAAATGCTTGAGGTCCACCTCCTGTGGTACCTCCTGCAATGTACAGAGCTGATGCTAGGAGAGTAAGAGCTGTAGAACAGCTCACAAATGTGAGCCTTGCGGTGCTGGGTAAGTCAAGGAGGGTCAGATGGATTGGCAGAGTTTCACGCTTTTTGATGTGCTGCCCATAGTGGTTTGAAGTAACGGCAGCTTGCATCAGTTCTGCCAAAGCTGAGTGGTAGACTTCATCCCACATGGGATGCAACCAGCCAAATAGTGTCAGTCACTCAGGATAGCGGTTGTGTATGGATGCCCGTTGTCCTAAAGGCACTGTGAGCTTAGTGAGTTCCAGCCAAGAGCTCTCTGCAATGCCGTTTATCAAGAAAGCCGTACTTGTGAGCTTGAGGTGTGTGTCTGAGCCCTCAAAATAGAAGTAATTTAAATGCATATATATGTATTTTTATTTATTTTATTTTATATGGGGCGAAGTTGCCTGAAGCCTGTTTATTAGTTAATAACCCCCTCCAGGTTACCGTCTCTAATCTTGTAATGAAATTGAGTTAATAAATCCAAGATATTATTAAATAAAGTAAGTATTTAATATTACTTGTCCTCTTTGAATCCGAGTTGCAATACAACAGAATTTCATTTTATAAATAACACCTTTCGTGCTAGCACCACAGGGCATGATTCAAAAGAATCTAAATAGAACATGAATGCTGTAATCAAATGCAGACCCCAGGAAGGCAGATTAAAAAGGCATGTTGCTGGTTAGCGCAGCAGACAGGGTAAGTATAGCAGGTCACAGCAGAAAAGCTAGTTACAAAAACAAGGGCACAATCAAATGAAAATTGTTTGCTTGCCCACTCCAAACCATGACTGACTGCTTCTGTGTCCGTGACCTATTTTTTGAAATGAAGGAAGATTTTGAGAGGTTGTTACATTTTAATTGCTTTGTACTAGACAAGAAAACAACAAAAATCTCAGCTCTGTGTTTGCATCTGGAGGACACTAAGAGAATCTCTATTTATAGATAGAGACACTACATCTGGAGAAGACTTTTCCACCAGGTTTATCTCATCTCCCTCTGTTTATCTCATCTATTTGCACCCACTGCCAAAAGCTGTGTGTCTCCTCCTATAGAGAGGACCATACAGCAGAGGGGAAAGCGCAAGAAAGTGCCGTGAAGCTTTGCCTCCAGAGATCCTTCAAGTGTTTAGTGCTGAGGGAAGGATCGATCAGCGATAGCAAAGGAAACCAGTCTCCAGATCCCAGGAAGCCAAGGACCCAGAGGCAGCTCTGTCATGGTATGACTTCCCTGGTAGTGCTACACGGCCTTCCGCATGTGCCTGGCTCTCCTGCCCCTAGCATCTTGCTGTCTTTCCTCCTCAATGGTGTCACAAAGGTGGAGCAAGAGGTTAATGGAGCAAAAAGCAGAATTAACCTCCATGTGCTCATCTGCAGCTGCTTGTGAGTTCTGGTCACAGCGTTCTCAAAGACAAAGCCTCAGCTGCATGGAGGGGAGGAGAGAAAAGTCGGGGTCTCCAGGTGCTCTCCTGCCTCTGCTGGGTTTCTTCCCCACTTTCTTCGCTGAGGGAGAGCATCAGCCTCTTTGAGGTTTGTCCTCTCTAGACTGATACAAAGCAGGCAGAGAAAACATTAGGTCATACTGTTGTTTTGACAAGGATTCTGTTTAGCTCTGTATGTTGTGTGTGCGTATGTAGAACTGCAGCCAAATGCGTTTGGTCATCTAGTTCAGGGGCTAATAGCCAAGTCAAGAGGTAGAAATAAAACTCTGATGACTTTATAAATACATGTATGTGTACAGATGGATGCATTTATATTTATGTGCATGACGCTGTTACGAATATTACGAAATATTATATAGGGAAAGCACTTTTTAATTAGGTAGCACCTTCGAGACTCCCAGTTATTTGAATATAGGTCCCAAGAAGAAGGAACATTAGTACAGTTACCACACCAAGCTATGTAAACAATGAAAATATTTCTGTAGGAAGTCTATTGCTTTTACTTTAACAAGTAGGATCAAAAATAGTGAATTGCAAAAACTAGTCTGTAAACAGTATTGCAGAAAGAAAAACAAACAACAACACCAAAAACGAACCCTCCAGAATCGTCTGCTGTACTCAAGGTAAATGAAATATTTAGTGGTGGCAGCAGCAAAAAATGAAATATGAGATCTTGCATCCCAAGTTATTAGTGACCTGTTAAAAGACAGGCTGAAAAGTGCCTTTGCCAAATTAAAACTTTGAAAAAGGGCGCAAATGAGAAATGTCAAAATAAAAAATTGGAGGAAAAGGATTGTCCTCCTGGCTCTTATTTTGCAGTTCTGAGGCTGTGGCCACTGTTAACAGTAGTGAAACAAGAATGGCACAATTCAGTCTCCTGAAATCTGTAATGGAAATAGTCTGCGCTGACAGGCAGACAGTTGGAATTTACTGAGATTTCGATCACAATTGCGTGATTTGTTTGCTGCATGTGTTTTTTTGTTTAGTCTAATTCTCAGAAACTTTGTAGGTTTGTGGGTTTTTTTTAAATAGAAAATTTCATTTGATTCTCTACACTCTGTTTTTATAGTACACCCATCCCTAATGTTTAATGATACTAAATAATAAGAATGCCAGAGTGCTTAATTTAATGCCTGCTATTGATCTCTGGACTGTTTAGCAGATGACTTAGTAAACACAGAGGGCCATATACTGCCCTCACTTCCATCTATGTAAATCCTCTAAAAGCAGCTAAGGTATTGGGAACCTAAGGCCAGTTGATCAGCCTGCTAATTGTGTTGCCTGCTTAGAAATGTTGAAGGTTTTCCTCAGCATGGTCAGGAATTATTTTTTCAAATTCTAGTCCATTATCCTTTGTGTGCCACTCTGCTCTCTGAGCACCTGGCTCTCTGGACAATTCTCAGTAATAAGGTTTCACTTGAAAGTGCTCGAGTTTATTTCAGTTTTCTTAAGTATTTCTGGCAATGTCTAGTAGACGTACAAGTAGTGAGAGGTGAATGATGAGCTGATCCATAAATGAGCAAAGCAGTTCTTAGTGAGATCAGATCAGCCGATGGATTCTTTCTGTTGCCCACAGATCTTTCAGGCTTAGGACCTCTTTGGTATAAGCATGTATGAGCTAGATGGTCAGAATTTGCTGATTAGTCTGGTGTAATCAATTAGGCTCCCGTCTTTCCCACAGCTCCCCTGGTGCTCTGTTGGCGATGTCGCTTCTACTGCTCTGTCTTAAGAAGTCTCTTGGAAATGCTTCCTTTTTTATTTTATTATGATTACCTTGGTACTGCAGATCTAGAAGTGCTTTAACAATAGCTTTCCCAAAAGATCTGAACCTGAAGGATCTGTGATTTACTATAAATTTGGTATTAAAGGCTCTCAGCTATAATTTTCAATGATACTTCAACCTTAAGCTTGTCTCTGCCTCATCCACCTGCATCGTAAACGGATTGTTGCTAACAAGAGTCTATGACAGCGCTGCTTCGCCAGCAAGAGCATGCAGATGTAAAACTAATTAATTTTAAAAACATGTTTTCATTTTAGTGTTATGAATATGGCAGTCATCAGGAGTCCAGTGTAATAGGCAATTTTCTTTTTTGAGATTTGGAAAGCGGAGTTTTGTGGTGGGCATAATCACAGAATGTTAGTACAGGCATTTGACATTGCAACTCTGTTTCAAATGGAGAAGTCCCCTAGAAACAACATGCAGGTTGAGACTGCCAGGAATATCTTCAGCTATCTCATGATCTTTTAGTCTTTTGCTCCGCTTCTCCTCTGAAGTAGGTCCTCAGCTGCTGTACCCTGCTTTCCTAGTCATGATCCAAACCACGGTATGCCAAGTACCTTGGTTGTCATCCGCAATCTGCCATGTTCTAATGCTGTACATGCGAGGCAGGTTTAATAAGCTCCTTAATAATGACTTGTAGCATACTGGTTTCTTGTAGACTTGGGCCATCCCCCATTCTAGGTCTCCAAATGTGCTTGATCAATTATTTGAATTACTCTTTCAATTGCCATCTGTAGTCCCTCATAAAGAGGCTGCTATTTGCTGCGTGTTGTGCCAAATCATGCAATAGTTTTTTGCAAAGCTAGGGACTGCGCTGAAATCACCAAACTTGTGTCACTTGTGAACTGCAGTATGATAAAATGTTAGCTTTAAGTAAACTACATTTGCAGTCTTGTGAGATAAGAAAGCATTGGAACTCCAGCCCATAAATCTCAAAAATTCGGAGGAGGTATGGGAGAAGTTCATGTACCTTGGGTTTTTTTTAAATACAGGTATAAAAATATTATTATAGATATGCATCATAAAATGCATGAAATGTTCACATTGTGCATAAATAAATATACATAAATATACATATAGAGAGACACATATACTGTGCGCGTCTCCTCTTTCCCCTTGCCTTGAAGTTCGTCCCTGAATGTATCCTAATGGCAGAGTGATGATCAGATGAACAGAAATTTAGCACTGTGTGAAACCTTGGAATAGTGACATCTGTTGCATTTGGACAGTTTCGTTTATCTACTGGGAAATCGCATGAACTTCCCAATAGGTTGTTTTTGTTTTTGTTTTGTTTTGTTTGGGTTTTTTTCAGTTCTCGTTGCCCTTCTTCTCCTCCTCCTCCTCCTCCTCCTCCCCTCTTCCCCCCCAATAAGAGAGGGTAGTGTTAGGAGACATGGCTGCTGTCTTGCTTTCTGGTGTGGTGTAAAGTTTTCCGTCGAGAGACAATAATGTACATTCCTCTGGCAGGATGGGATGGATTTTTTTGTTTCTCTTGCTGTTGTTTATTTATAAGACATTTCCTCTTGCTTAGTGGAAGTTTGATCGTAAGAGGCTCCAGTGATTTTCCTTCCCACCTCTCCCCTCCCTAATTTCTCTGCCTCGGCACTCGCTCTGGAACAGAGCGAACTCAAAAAGCCCATCGGCGCAGGGCGCGCTTCGCAGCCAAGCCCTGCCACTCTCCAGAGACTCTGAGGTGATTCTCCTTCGTCACCGCTTGGACCAGGAACCACAGCCCTGGTGAGTGGTGAGCTCCCAGAATTTGATGTGTCAAGGCTTCTATTCTCGGGGCCGCCGCGGCGAAGCAGGAAATAAAGGTTTTTTTGTTGTGTTTTGCCCTCTCTTTTTTTTTTTTGGCTTGCCTTTTTTTTTTTTTTTTTTCTTCTTATATAAAAACAAAATCAGCAAGAAGCACAAGAGGAATACGGACGGAGCTGTGAGCGGAGGCTGCGGAGCTGAGGGCAGGGAGCTTGCTCGGCCTGGCCCGGGCAGTGGGGCTGTACCCGGCCTGGCCTCCCTGCCGCCGCCAGCGGGGGTCGGGCTCGCCTGCCGCGGCCGGCCCGGGGCGGGGGTGCAGGAGGATTTGGGGGGGGAAGCAAGACGGGGAAGGGGGGGGCATGGGCGAGGAGAGGGAGAAAAAGAAAATGTTAATCCTTCTCTTTGGAGTTTGTGTCTGGCAAGTTTTCATGCCTCCGTGTTCTGAGCATTTACATTATGCTCTGAATACCTGATTGCCCAGCCAAGCAGAAAAGAAACTCTACAGTGGATGCATAGTAAAAGAAAACGCTTCTATGGAAGCCACCTCTGGGAATAGGAAGAACTAGCTGGTTTATAGGCTGCTGGTCCATTTGATGGGGAGGGAAGGGTTGGATATTTTATTTTTTTAATATTTTTCTTCTTTTTTTTTAACTCTCTCGCTTCCCTTCTGTTCTCTTTGTGTCTGTATGGGGAACTAGCAATCAAGGAAAAAAAAAAGTGCTTTGGAGAACTTTATATACAAAATATTGGATGCTAAAGAATTAGGTGTTTCAGCCAACATCAAAGTAGTTACGCAGAGTTATTTCCAGCTGTTGGATAGGGAAAGCAGGGCAAGGAAAGCAGCAGCAATTTGCTCAAGGCCGCATAGGAGAGCTAGTGAAATAAAAAGATGTAGGATGTGCATCTCTAATTCCAGGCCCAGATTGCTCAGGGTGTCCTTTTGTCCTCTTCTGCCTAGCTGAATGTATCATTTCTGTTAATCTTTTGCTGCTATAGTGCTAAAGAAGGCCAGGGCAATGTGGGGGCTGTTCCTTTCATCCTTCATCATCTCCCACATTATCTGACTTGAAGAAATGAATCATTTCTTGACTAACATTTTCTACTCTTAAAAAAGTAGGCATATAAGAAACACAGGGTAGCAATCAAAATATTTGTATTTTGAGGTATTATCCTGTTCTTAGAAACATGTCCCTGGGAAAAGAACAAGATGTTTAACGGCATCGATGCACCTCACATGAGATGTTAACTAAGAACCATTCTTCTCACCCGTGTCTTGCCTTTGAGTTGGATTCATTCAGCAGGTGTATCAACAAGCATGTCCCTCTAACCCCCAAGGAGACAGCCCCTCTCCAAATGCTGCTGGTACAAGTCATGTATAAGTCATGAGGACAGTATGTAAAGGCTGGCACTGAATGATCTGTCACTGAAGGTATGGGAGGCTTTGACATTGACTTCAGAACTGAGCTCAATATTGATTCATATCCAGCCCAAATTAAAGTACTTGCTATTTCTTATAACCAGTAAGTAAAGTCATGCAAGTCTTGGTGGTTTTACTGCTGGGCAGTTTTTGCAAATATTTTCCTTGGTTGTGATCCATGTGGGGTTCTCAGTCCTTCCCCCTGCTTCAATTTCAGCCTGAAGTTTGACTAACTCCGAAAACTTCAAGTGAAAGATAGACAAAACCTCCAAGATTCTTATGGTTTTGTATTAGAACCATAAAGAACTGTGAACTCTTCTGTTTTCATATACAAAACCTTAAGTTGACTGTAGACGTTTTTCAGCACTGCACAGCGAGGGTTAGCTCTTTCTCTTTGTTCCCTGGTGCTGTGGGACCTCTCTCTGAACCTAAACTAAATTACCAGCTCTTAACAAAACCCACAATTAAGTTGGCCGATCCCCTCAGTAAAAAGTCTTACATACACATGGAAATAACCTTTACATACATCAAAGTACCAGTCCAAATGGTCCCAGCTTTTGACTAAATTGATGTTAAGATCCCGACTTGGCAGTTGCATCACCTTTCTGCAGTGTACTCAAAGCAGCTGACAGATCAGAACATCCCAAACTTTCAGGCAGTTCACATCACAGATAGAAACATAATGGGTTTTTTTCTTTTCTCTAAACGGCCTATACTGAACGCCCACACACACTTTTGGGTCTGATCTTTGAAGCTTATCTCTGATTTACTTTCTCCCTCCAGGCAGTATAAGTCTGAAAGACATTAGTACTTCTGAAATGGAAAGTTCTCAAAGCACAGTGCTAAATGTCTGAAACTTCAAACTTCTGCCTATATAACACTTGTTCTCTGGATATACTGAAGTCAAGGGCTGTCACTCTAGCAACTTTCACCAAGAAGGCAAAACAATGTTTAATCTCTTTTTTTAAGAGTCTCTGTGTTGCTCTAAACCTCTCGATGTTTAAATTATTTAATTAATGTATTTATTCTGCAAGTCTCTGCAGTAGCAAGGGGACTTGTCTTCACTGGTATTTATGTACATCAATGTGGAGAAAATAGTCAGTCTTTCTTGTTATGATATAAGCTGCTTATTGATTGTATTCCAAGGCTAGAATGGTTTGTCTATGGTCTAAAATCATTAGGGTGAAAATCTGCAATTTCAAATCATATTTTAACTGTCTTTTTAAGCACTCTGGGATGGTAAGATGGTAAATTATCTCATTAGTAGCAGCGTCTTTGTCTACTGTGTAATAGTTTACCATAGTTGCTTTAAAAATACCGATGAATACATACGGTTGTTCTTTTATAGATGCACCATTTGATTCTAGCAGTAACCATTTTAGCTACAGCATCCCTTCCAACTAGTAATCTCAAAATGCTTTACATGCACTGCTGAATTACACCTCCCTCTTTTACCCATAGATGCAGTGGGAAAGGTATCATCTCCTACCTAGCTCAAGCAAAGAGGAAATGGTAGTCTTTCACTAGTGTTCAAACCACTGGTTTATACTTTCGGGGAAGAGAATATATATTTATGTAGTAGAATCAAACCCACTGTTTTCTGCACAACAGTTTTGTTTGATGTGATATGCTTGTTGTTCTGTGATTGTTAACTGCATCAGACAAGAACAAAGCACAGAAAAGAATGTAACGATAAAGATACACAGATTCAGAAGTGCTGGGACACTTCAGAAGTACAAGAACTGGAGCTATATCCAGAGACAATCTTTGCAGTAAAAGTACATAAAAGCAACTGCCTCATTTTGAGTGCATTGCTCATTTTAAGATTGGTTTGGTTTTTTGTTTTTGGTTTGGTTTGGTGGGTTTTTTTTTTAGTGTTTTATATTCTAAGCCTATCTTTTCCATAAGTTAAACAGTAGCTTATTTTCCAGGGTTACAACGTTGAATTTCTCTTCCTGTAAATCAGAAAAGAAAGTAAAACTTGATTTTTAATTAAGTCATATGACAGGCAAATTACAAAAGTAAAAGAGATCTGCAAGTGACTGAGGTAAAGCAGCCACTAACCATACATCACTGATTATCAACTGCAGAGTTGTGTTGTGACATGGAACATTTGAACAATTAACTCGGCTAAAGGATAAAGAAATAGCAAGGCGCATGAATGGTAAAATGAAGGCTTCTCTTACTGTCCTGGGCTGGGAAAGGGGATGGGTGAATCATGTAATGAGAACAGAGGGAAATTGAATAGGCTTTATGAGACCTGAATCTGTATCCCAGATCCATCCCTCTGTGATCTTTACCTCTGTCTATGTCTCACTTACCCACCTGTAAAATGGAAATACTTTTTCCTGCCCTCACAGGGCTACAGAAGGGGAAAACTGTCACATTTAGCCAGGCTCAGGCATGCTTGGGAAAAAAAAAAGCCTATAAATACAGCGCGTAGATCCCCCCCATTGCTGCCTTGTTTGTTTTTTTCCTCTGTGCATGCTTCAAGTTTCTGGAACCGAGGCGAGTTCCAGAGCTAGCATGGGTCTGTGCTGCTGGCAAAACAAAGAAGGTGCAAATTATGGTGGAAATGAAATAGCTGGTGCTTTGAGGCGGTGGAGTGCCCAGTTCACCTCAGGGTATATGTCTGTGTTCACAAAACATGGCTATCACGCACACCCTGATTCATTAGATGTGTTATCCAGCAAACAAGAAGCCTAATCATATTTTAGCGGGAACATTCTTATGATAAACTCTGCTTTAGTGAAACTCCACGTATAGTGCAATTTCTCCCGGCCGCGTATATTACACGGTGAAGAAAAGCTACCCCGCTGCGTATCAGAAGGCTGTAATTTCATTTAGGGGTTCTATTGACATCGTAAACTGCAAGAGCAGAGCTCAAGTGGCTATTTAAGTCATAGGAACTTCAGACTGAAATTACTGCCTGGCAGTAAGTGGCCCTCCCCCCATGGGCCCCACGTACGTACTTCATGTTTTCATCCCTCTGCCTATAAATAATGAATCTCTTTGGTGGCTTTGGAAGAGAGCGGTTCCAAAATACTAGCGTTATCTGCCACCCTCGCTGTCAGTAGCACCTTCCCAACATACAGAGGAAGGAGCAGGAGCCCCAAAGCTGAGGTGGGACCATGCCTGGCAACAGCTGATGCTCCCGGGCTGACGCTCCGCTCTGGCTCCAGAGAAAGGTGAACACTCCCATGCTCGCTAGTGAGGCCGTTTGTTGCCATCATAGCTGACATACCTGACCTTTCCCACTCGTAAGCTGTAGATATCCACCCTGGTGCATGTGAAGATTAATGCGCTGTGCCACCTGCGATCCCCGTGGCTGCTGTGCCTCTCCTATTTATACTGCTGCCCGCTGAAATCGCCCCCCACAGCCCCAGGGCTGCCCTGCTGCTGGGAGAGGGGATGGATTTTTTATCTTAACATTCAAGTAATGCACAGAGCAGCAGCCACATTGACAAAGGTTCATATATTTCATCCATGTAGGCTTGTTTCAAGGGAAGAGTGAAGTCAGGGTGCATTTGCTTTTTCTCAGGGAAGTGAGGTTAACTATTCGTTAGAGATTGCCAGGAAACCTCAAATTTAAGCCAGGCACAAGAAGAGATTTTAAGTAGGACAATGGACAAGAATCATTAGTTTTGTGCTCTGTAGATACCCAGCACAGGCATTTCAAATCTGAAAACTAAAGCATCATGCACGTAAATGTTAATCTTTGTTTCCCTTCTCCTCATTTTTTGACAGATAGTGGAAAAGAAGTATTTTTTGTACTCAGTGTTTTTCCGAGACCTTGAGGTGCGAGATAGGTGTTAAATTACCAGTGGGAACAGAATTAATAGTTATTTGTTTTCTCTGAACCAGTTTGTCCCTTCTTACATTTCATTTAACAGAATGATGGTTCACCATGTTAAATTATAAAAAACAGTTATATTAATGGTATTTCCATTCTTTATAAAGGATACTTTATTTTGGTTTTGGACCTAGCGTTTTCCTGGAAAATCAATTAAATCTTTGCCTCTCCTTAAATGCCACCATCCTGTGATTCCTGAGACCGTGGAACGGCTTAAATGAAACAGCAGCTTTGAAATTAAATAAACAAGGTTTATATAGTTATTAGACATGGCAGTTTGCAGTAGCAGGGCAGACTTTTCTGGTCTAAAGGTAAGCTGTTCACGCTTGCGTTTCGTCCGACTTTGAGCAATAAACTACACTTCTCAGTCTGCATAGGCAGTTATCCTAGAGAATATGCATTCAATACTCTCCATGAATCCTTGAGAGCAGCTTACACACATGCGCACAGCACAAATGGGAGAAGTGAACTTGAACCTTGGTGTTGGTGATGGGGCTAGGGATGCAGGTATCAGCAGCATCTGTGCTCTATTTCTGTCCTAAAAAAGTTCTAGCTGGGTCTTTTTATCTTGTTCCTTATGTGATTCCCTCTGCTTTACGGACTTCTGAACCTTGTTATGACTGAAGTTACTGTATTGGCTCTGCGCATACTGCAAGTGAGAAAAAAAATGAAGTCCATAAACTGTGGATAACAGCAGATCCCACGATACAGTGAAATCAAAATAGGATGTTGCATGCCAAGACACAGAGTTCTCATGGTCCTTATCTCTGTATGGAATAACTGGAAGTGGATACAGTTTTCTTCATTTAGCATAACTGAATGTATCAAGGGCTGCATCTCTTTGGTGAGATATTGACTGCCTGATGGCATGCATCCTAATTTCAGGACGTGATGTCCTGGAATGAAGTAGGGTAGCCTTTTGTCCCGCTGAGTCTGAGTGCCTGAAATCTAAAGCTATGTTACTGTATTGGTGTCTGTCCAACAGAGATGTGTGTTCTACTTGTACCATGTGGAAAAATGAATAAAATATCTAAAGTTAAAAAACAATTCATAAACACCATATGCACATACATACTGCATGCACAACTTCTCCTTGAAAATATTACAATGGGACACCCTTCCAGATTCTGGTTGTAAAAGACTGTAACTTAATTTCTCCTACAGGTTTTTAGTCAAAAAATACTGCAACAGAGTCTGTTTTCTTTCAAATCAGCAAAAGTATAGCAGAACAGAGAGTGTTCCTTAAAATGAAATATTGATCTCTCTGTCTAACATGAAGAGCTTCTAAAGCCACCAACCTCTTAACTTGTAGGTGACAAAAACTAATTCACACTTGGGGACACTGGAGCAGAAATTGGTGAGGGAACTAATTTGACACCGTGCCCTGATGGAGTCTGTCTGAGTCCCCGGCCGTAGCTGCTTTGATTCACTTGCCAGAAGAGCTAGTGCAGCCTGGATGTGGAGCTGGGATTGGAGGGCTCTGCAGGTCCCTGTGTCACGTTGTGGGGATGAAGCTTGCTGCTGGGGAGCCAGAGCTTCTTAAAGCAATGACACCTGGCCCTAGGTGAGAAAAGGGGCTGTTCCCAGCTGTGGAGCACCAAACTGTTGTGGCATGCACCTCCTGGGGGAGGCATAGTTTCTGCTGAACGCCTGGCTCACCAAAAAACACAAGGAGAGGCTTGAGTCCTCTTTTGGTTCCATCTCCTGTTTGCTGCAGCAGTACCATCATTTGTTTTGCTGGCATAGCCTTGCAGTGTCTTTGTAAAACTGGAGAGAACCTGTGGTACTGGGTTGGAAATGAGATGGGTGACATTGCTGCAGCAGGGAAAGAACAGAGAATATCTGACGTGCACTTTCTTCCCAACCCTGAGATCTGCATCTGGGTTTAATATTAGATAGGATCACTGAGGATAATTGTGGTTGGCAATTTTTACTTTTTAATGACTTAAAATCACCTGTGATGTATTAGACTCAGCAGTGTCGCTCCATAGCATGACTTCATTGTGAGACTTCCCGCCTCCACCAGAATGAGGGGTGTTGATGGTACCACTACATCCATATTGCTTCTTTCTGCATGTGGTACCCTGCCATGTAGGGAGTGCTACAGCCGTTTTTACTTTAGAAGTATTAGTAGTCTGTCTGATACTATATCAATGGGACTTGCTGCTCCATAAAATTGACTGCTCTGTAGAGCAAAGACACAAGTACAAGGGCAGGCTGAGTCATTGGCTGTATTTGGATGTGTTTTCACATACTTTTCTGTGGAGAAGATGTATACTTGACAGGAGGAAGGCTAATTCTTCTCTGTCAGTCAGTGGAAGGCAGAAGGTTTAGTGAGAAGAGATCAGATGGGCTTGAATGAATTTTGTAATTCTGAACGTATCTAGGAAATAGAGCTGAATGATGTATAGAGAACTCCTCTGTCAGTGTGGAAAATTAGAGATTTGAACAAGATAAGTTTAATACTGAAATGAAACGAGAAGTTTATGATTAATAGGGTCTGGCAGAGACAGCACACTTATGTATAATTTTGGAGGCCTAGGAAATGATCTTTGGGTAGATGTGGGTCTGGGGGCTTAAGAGGGGAGGGCTAGCCTCACAGGGAACCCTACCTGGCTTGTCTCTTTCCAGTGAAAGACCCCAAAATTTTACACAGCAGGTGTAAAATGGAAGTGGTAAATCTTCAATTTCAGAAATTCAGAGCATCTTTTAAAATATTTTACAAGGTCTAAAAGATAAATTGGGAATAAGGTATCTATGGAGGTGAAACAGGCTTTTGGTTCATCTCATCTTTAGTCTGCTTCTGAAGCAGCTACCATCGGTTGTTTCAAGGCAGGACATTTTCCTTCTGGATACTGCATCTACCCAACTGAGCAATACTGAACACTGGACATGGAGGTCAGGTTTTCTGACCCCTGTGACGACCAACCTGCATCCTGAAACATCAGTTTGTTACATTAACTCATAAATGGCAAAATAGGCAGAGAGAGGAAATTTGCCTCATCTTACATGGCTACAGATGCATCTTATAATCATTAAAATTACTCATTGGCCTGTGAGGAAAACATAAAGAAAATTATTTTGTAGAAACTAACAGAAAAGGGTAAGATTCACAGCTCACTTGCTATCTTTATTCTAGGCAAATAATTAGCTGTTTTATTATGTTCTAAGGAACTTTAGAAATTTGGGTTATATTCTCCCCTCAGGACATGGTGAGGTTCTGTGTATTTTGCCTTGTGCACTTCTATTTTGAAATTTTCCTTCAGAGTGAGAGTTATTTCTCCTTTGAACACCTTTATATTTTTTCCCCGTGTAAGAGAAAAGCCATGTTCCCACACTGATGTTTTCCGACTTACAATTATCCATGTAAAGTCAGCAAACACAGAATAATTACTTCCCATTCAGAATTTGCAATAAGCAAGTTTTATTAAAAATGAGGAAAGTGCAGCTCTGGTCTTTGCCTGCCTCTCTCCAGGGTCCCATCCCCGTGCGCTTTCCTTTAGGTGGCACTCCCACATTAACTTGTCTACGACCCCAGCATCTGTTTGCGATCTGTCATCTGTGTCGTGATATATGATGGAGAGACTTAGAAATTATATTAATTGTGGTGTCCACATCCTTTCTTCATTAAAAGTTAAAAATGGCTGTTCAAATATTTCATAATCAAAAATTAATCCCAGTCTACCTGTTCCAAGTCATATATGACACCCTCTGGGAATGAATCCCAAATCCCTGTTACAATTTGGATGCTCTCTCCTCTGGGTATTGATTACAGATTTTGGTTATTGTTCATATACTTTGTCATAGGGGGAATTAATCTCAAGTTCCTGTCTACCGTTCTGGGACTGAAAGCTATCTATAATTAACGTGTTTCTATTAAATGGATATTGACGATGAGCTTTTCCATCTACTTTTTTGGGGGGTTATCTTCTGTCAGGGAAACACTGCCTCAGCTTTTGGAGAGATTCTTCATGCTGATTATTCTGACCACCAGTTTTCAGGCCACTGTGAGCACAGGAGTTTTGGAGGAGCCGATGGCATAGCTGGGGTGTTCTCTGATGCTGATGTTGGGTAAAAAGACGCGAACGTTTTCACAAGGACTCAGCAAAGTGGAGCAAATAGGACAGCTGAATAAAACCAGAAGTGTTGCATCAGAAATTGAGAGGAAGATGCAAGTGTGCAATTTAGCAATCATGAAGCGCCCTACAATTATAAACCAGTTGCCACACAAAATCATAACAATCTTAGTTATGTAGAAGGGAGGAATAATTTGTCCTCCTTTTCAGTGGTGGGTAGAATAAGAATGAAAATACTGTGGTGAGAGGTAGAAGTATAAAACCACCAGAGAGACCATGTACTTTTGATGTGTGAATCTGTGTTCTGTCTGATTAGTTTCAGCAACTTTGCCTACAAAAACAACTGCTATTATTTCCACATAGATACCGTCATTTTCCGTATAGCGTTGCAAAGCACAAATAATAAAAGTCTTCAGTTCCATAGCTATGTCTATCCCTGTTACTTCACGGGCGGAAAATTGGATCAGAACAGCCCTGAATTTTGGAGTAGCTGGAATCAGGACCTAGGTTTTCCTGTGTCAGCCCCACCGCTGCTGCTAATAGACATGGTGTTTCCAGTGGCAACAGTTGGCTCACGCATTATTTCACACTTCAGAAGAGATTCCCCATTTTCCTTTTTTTTTTTTCCCCTCTTCTTTAGCAGTGGGCAGCCTTGCAACCTTTTGATCATACCGACTTTGTACGTTACATGACTGAACTCAGCTACACCAAACATCCTTTTACAAAGTTTGACATTTGTGCCATTTGAAAAAAGAGAGGGAGAGAGAAGGAGAGGGGGAGAAGAATGAATCCTGGCAGCTTCCTCCTGCCCTTTTGATTAAGAGTGCGGTAAGTCAGCAGAAGAGGTGGGACTTTTAACAAGCAGGGGGGCATGCAAGCCGGTTGTGATCTGTGGTGTATGCACACAGATGCACACAGAGGAAAGGAAAGAAAAAGCTGGAAGGTAGACAACAGTAATCAGAAATTACTACAAGAAATTAATTAATTGATTGAAAGTATACAGTGACAATCAAAGAGGCTAAATGAGACAAAGGAAATGGCCTTTGATACTATCCTAAGCCACACGAAGGAGGTTGAACTCAAGAACTTCCAAGGTCCCTTTCAGACCTAAAAATTTCAGTTCTGTAATGCCTATGTTCCTGTTCATTCCCTTGCAATTGCTATTTTGTGTGCATATTCGATTTTATTCTATTCTATGACAGATTTTGTGTTACCATTCATTCTTGCAGTTCTTCCAGACTTTTGCCCACTTCTGTTATCCAGACTTGGAGATGGTGCAGAATTTATGGAACTGAAATGGCTGTTGTAACCTTGGCATGCAAATAGAGAAGGGACAAGATTTAGTTGTTCTAGTATTTACAAAAGAAGATGAGGAGAGAAGACTATTGCGTAACTTTCAACAAGTCGGAAGACTTTGTTGTGTCTTCTAACTCAGTCCCTTCATTTAGTTAAAATGCCAAAGGCTCATTGGAAAAAAAGTGTCCTAGCCCTACAGTGAGTTATAAATGTGCCCAGCTTGCTCCCTTCCCAATGTGCTCACTTGGAGTTTTGCTATGTTTTAGAAATCTTAGCTTCCTTTTTCTGTTCCTCCAGAAAAGAGACAAATCTCCCGAGAAAGTTTTGTTACTGGCTGCCCTGTGAGGTGGTCTTGGAGGAGACCGGGTTTGCATTGCCCGGGAATACACATCATGCTCCTGGGGAGGGATGTGTCAGGCGGGCTCTGCAACGAGTCTGTTGTGCCCTACCACGTACTCAGGACATGAAGTGACCCAAAGGAGAATAATTCTGTTGGTATTGCAGAGACTCCTAGTAATTGGTCCTTGTGAGGGACAACTCCATAGCTTGGCTATGTGGGTTTTTCTGTGTGCTTTGGGGATCATCCTACCTGGCGCTCAAGTTCAGTCTTTAAACTGAAGCCGATCTCTACTGGGGTAAAGGAGAAGGCTTTTGTAAAAGGGGAGCACTGAGGTTTTTTACAGCACAACCAGTGCTGGCCTCAGCTGAAGATGTGCTACTGGACTGAATGAATCATATGGTTAGTATTTTGTGATAGCTCCTCAGTTACTGTTTTTTCAAAAGAGAGAGAGGAAGAAAGAAGAAAGGAAAAGGGGCATGTGAGGAGAAATGGCAGGCCAGAGGAGCAGTAACATTAAACGGGCTCTTTAAGAGTCCTAAAGAAAAAGTACAGAGTGTTTTAGAGTAAGTTTGCAATGATGTGTAAAATAGTTCCCTGTGTGAAAATCTATATTGATTTTTTTTTCTTTGTGTAGAGACTGTTCTCAGAATAGAAAAGCTTTGACATTTTGCCTTCTCATGTACTTAATCAGTCATTTGTGTCATCCACTCCTGCACGCATGTGTGCTCTATCTTCTCTCTGGCTGTCGGCAGAGAATAACTGCTTGCTATTATGCTTCATCCAGATCATTTGTAGAGCTATGGCTAATAATGTTGGAGACCCTGCTGCAACTCTGGCAGACACAGGATGTGTGGTGGTAGGCAAGACATGCTTTGGGTGACCGACGAGTGGATAACACAAATAGCTGACTCTCATAGTCCATGATACAGCTGATTGCCACACGTGGCAACCTACAGAAGTATGTTGGCTTTTGAAACTCAAAGAATTATGTGTCGTCAGGAGCTGGAACTAAGCATCAGAGTCCTTGAACTTGTTTCCAATTTTTTCCAGTCAGAAAGGTAGCTTCATTTTTTGAAAAGGCAGAGGTAGTCACAAACAATCTAACAGACAAGATGATGTGAAAACAAGCTCCTCTTGATCATGGCTCATGCTGGTCCCTGTTCTTACAGTGCGATTCAATAGGTGCTCTGGTCAGCAAAGCCTCGTGTGGCCAGAGACAGAAAGAACTTAGCAGAACAGTTCTTAGCGAAGAATGTTCATCTTTCTGCAGCAAAAATGGGAGCAGAGAACTGCAGGGTCTTGCTATGCCATGGACAGGGTGTTGCTGCTTGGCTTTTCGTATGGCACTCCTTTTACTTGTCAGGATGCTCTCAGCCCCTCTGGATTTTCCAGCGGCAGGCCTGGCCATCGTGATGATGGCAGCCTCCCTTTCTCTGTCAGCACTGCCGGACAGCTGTGCCTTTGAGGGAGAAGGAGGCAGCCAGCCAGGAGCTGGGCACATTGGTGCTCGCCCCACTTGGTGTCGTTGCATTGAAGAGCAACCCTGTGAGACAGCTTGGGGACGGTGGGAGCAGTTGAGCCTTGCGGGAATCAGCGTCTGCGCCTCTGGGAACAAGGGAGCAAATGGCTCGTGGAGCCCTGCTTCCAAGTGGCTGTATGCAGAGGGGCTCACTGAAGCCGTATTTTTAACACAGTTGGGTATAAATGGCCTGTTTTTACCTCTGCATACATCATCTACATCATCCCTTCACTTCCTTCCTCTTTAAGTGATGTCTTATGCATAGATTTGTCATTTACGCTCCAACTGCATTTTGCATTATTACATTTTAATGATATTTGAAGTTCTTTCATACATATTTGAGTTCTCTGATATAAATGAAAAAGGAGAAATAATCAGCATACTTGGTTTATCTGATGGCATAAAAATGTTGTATCATAACTTTGGCAATTTCTTGGATAAGATCAAGCACAACATCAAATACTAAGAGAGGGTCCAAGTACAGCTGTCTATCTGAATGGCTCTAAAGCTAGGGTCATTCAAAGTCAATATCTGAACTTTGCAGTTTGGCCCCATTTGTACCTCAGATAAAAACCATTTAACCAATTCTACCCCTTAAGCTTTGTAACTCGTGGGTTTGGTTAAAATGAAGCTGATATCAGAGTGGCCCTTGACCCTCATTGTTGTTTTTTTTTTGTAAAAAGGAGCATCGCACATATTGGCCTTCTTTGAGGAAGCTCTGCATGATGTAGAGGATCTAACCTCCTCCACCCCATATCTCCCGCCGACTTACGGTCTGTTATAATCTATTAAGAATCTTGAGGCTTGAGGGCAGAATTTTGTGTAGGGATAAAAGGTGCTTTCATGTTGGTGCTGTGGGATATATTTTTTTTAATTCTTTCTCTCATTCTCTGTTTCATGAAAATTCATTAATCTGTGACATTTAAAGACTCTGTCTGAGAGGTGTCTGGAGCAGCGGCCGGCTGCATACATCAATAGTTTCTCAGAGTCTGGCACTCTGTCAATATTTGGGGGCCTCAGTAACAGCCCTTAAATGCACTGCCTGCCAGCCGTCACGCTCTTAGCATGTCTGTAAGAGTCTGAATGAGCGGATATTAGCACGTCAAGTCCTTTCACAACTGGCAACACTTTAGAGGCAAACTGCTTGGTAGGTATCTCTCCTCTTCCCTCCCCTCCTGTTTTCTGGCATGTCTTCTTTGTTTATCTGATGTGATTTATGTATTTACACACAAATATGCATCCTGCAAGGAGGCATCATAAATCCTGAGGCTAGAGGTGGTATTATGGCATAATCTATGTAACAATGGAAATGGGCTGAAGCTGGATTTGGACCCAGAACCAGATTAAGCTTGGGTTGACTCCTGGGCCAGTTGAATCAGGAACAGAGTTTTGTTTGGATTTCACGGTGCCAAAATCTTTAGAGTTTAGTTCCAAATAAATGAGAATCTTGGACAAAAAATTTACAGGAAGTGCTACTGTGGCAATATTTCAACCAGCTCCAAACCAGAAGTGGAAAACAAGCCATTTCAAGACTTGGATTGTATTCAAATCAAAACTGTTAGAGCAGGTTCAGAATCCAGACCTTCTGTTCCTTTTTTAATCCTATCCCACTGCATAAATTGGATTCACAGCTGAATATTACTCTAGGTTACCCATAAAACCTCCCTTTTCAGTGGAAAAAAAAAATGGGGAAGCAAAATACAGCTTTTTCTTCTTTCCTCTGCTGGAATAGGAAGTGTACAGTAACAGAAATCCAGATCAACAGATATCTATTTCTGTCCCCCCTCCTTTTATTTGGTTGAAATATTATGGCCAGAGAGCAATCAGTATCTTTTGTCATGCAGTCCTGTTTGTTTTCTCTTCACCCATTGTGCTTCATCTCTTGCTTATGTTGCTGGATCTATGGCTCTGAAACCAGGTTTTCTAGAGGAGCAAATGGCCACAGTGCCTGGAAGTTGAGGTTGACTTTTTAGAGCTGAATCCTAGGCAGAAAGCACACCATGAAACTCCATCTGAATGTTTCCATTTCTGAGTCTCTCTGGGATATTCTTTCTTTCATCCTATTTCGTGCCATATATACCAAAAGGAGATGAAGACGTGGGTGAGCCCTGCATTACTGAATTTTGGGAACAAATGCTTAGAAGAGTAAGTCTGAACTAAGTATGCCTCTGTAGCCACATTCTTATCATCCCTACTTCACAAGTCCAGGAACACCAGCCAGTGCCCCTCAGCCGTGACCTGCAGCACGTCCTGCAGTGCTGGCTCGAGTCAACAACTTCCTAATCCTTTTCCAATAGTATCCAGAAACTTTTTTTTTCAAGAAACTTCCCACCTTCCACTTGTCACACCTGCCAAAATGTTGCGTGATCACAAACTAGACAAAATTATTCTGCTGGAGCTACCTTGCAGGAGTAAGTCAGCAACAAAAATAGCAAACTACTCCTTCCCAATCATTTCTTTGCTCATTTTAACATTCTTTTCTGCCTTTATCTTGATTTTTCCCTTTCTTCAACTGCAGCTGCATCTGTATCTGATTTCCATTTTCCTGTTAGTGTCCCCAAAGCACCTGTAGTTATACAGTATTTTGTCACCTGTTGGGGGGAAAAAAAAAACAACCCTGTGAAAGTTTACAAATGTCTCTGCAGAGACAGTGAGTTACAAGGGCTGCATTTATCCCTGCAAGCAGCAAAAGGGAAAATAAACAGGCTGAAGGCTTCTGTGAATATCAGAGATGTGTCTGGCTAGATGGCAGCAATGGCCAGTAAGTACAGACAATTGGCAGAGAAGAGGTTTTATTTTTTAATTGTAATAATTGCTCCGTTAGCATGACGTGGGGGCAACCGTATGCAGAGGATGCTGCCCTTGGACAGAGCGTGATCACCTTGCCAGCGACAGAGGCAGCCTATATGCCCCTGGCAGTCCCCTCACAAGAGGTTGGGGCTGAGACACGGCCACAGGGGCTGTGAGATGGCAGCGGCATCTCCTAGAGCTGGGCAGCAGCCCCAAGGATGGAGACAGATAGTGTGGGGTAAGAGCTGCAGTGGGACCCTAGGATAGCTGGGGCACCCAGGATCAGGCCTGTGCGATGGGAATAATCACCCCCTATACTCTGCACTTGCTCTTTCTCAGTCTGTACTTTGTGCTGCCTTTTACCATCTCAGCAAAGTAACACACGAGCTTACCGTAACCCACGCACCTTTTGTACCCAGGGAGTACATCTCAAGACATAATGGGGCACATTTGCAGCTCTGTCCCCAGTGTTTTAAAAACGTGACTGACTTTATTTTCAGTGACAGCCATGTGTGCTCTGAAACCCCCACCCCCAGCCCCAAGAGTACATCAAAGTTGAAGAGCTCATAATGATGAATTAATTTCTATTTCTGTGCTGTTTATTTTCTAACAAGTCCTAGAGTCATCTTGTTATTAAGCAAGCTGGCCTTGTGAGATGCAACAGGTCTCCAAAACAGAGGCTGGCAGACCCCTTCCCTTCAGCCTCCCAGGCTGTTTCCACCTCTGTGCCACCGCTGGACTTGCATTTCCCATTCCGACCATTGGTAATTGTGTGCCTGAAGCTCTGCACAGAGAGTTTGGAGGTTGCTCGTGAGGCTTTCCACTAAGCAGCTCTTTCAGTCCAGCTACTTGTCCTTCCCTGGAGGGGTGACAGGATTTGTCCTCAAATAATGGGGGTACAAAAGTGCTGAGGGGATCTTGGGTTCCTGGCTCCATTCAGTACATGTCCCTGTTGGCTCCTGGTAGCTGTAAGCCTGATGCGTTCTTTGAGCGCTGAAATTGATGAAGCAGGAAAAATCTAGACTTGTCGTCCATTCATATTTTACCTCTATTAATAAGTAATTAATTAAAAAAGAACTGATGTTCCCATGATGGGCTGCTAAATATACACAAGTGAAACTATTGGCATTAAAAAGAGATTTGACTGCGGTGGAGCAGTTATTTATATTATAGTAAATCATATAGGCCCCAGCTGAGATGAGCAATCTATTGTGTTAGGCACTGCACAGACATGCTGTAGGAGGTGCATCTAACCCTGATGAGCTCAGAGATAGCAGAGACAAAGTGTGGACAGAGAGACAACCATAAGAAACAAAATAATAACTCACCTTGGATGCAAAGACAGGGACTGAACCAAGAACAGAATGCAGATCCCCTGCCTCCCTGCTCTTTCATTAAGGTGAGAGCTGGTCAACTCACAGTTCAGCCCTTAGATTTAGGAGCTGGGTAAAACCATTGAGTTAAATGTTTTACTTGCTGGAAACTGTTTGACTCAGATACAGGTTATCCAAAGCTAAGGAGGAAAAGAAATTGAGAAAAAATGTAAAAGAAATGTTTTGGAAAGACAAAGGTGTTGTTTTAATATTTCTCAACAAATTTTCTGGTTTTGTTCTGAAACAAAGTCTATTTTAATTGAAATGTATCAAACACAAAAAAATAGCCCATGTTGTTAAACACCTAGGTGGTGTGGGGGGGTGGTTTTGGTGGTGTTGGTTGGTTGGGGGCTTTTTGTGGTTTTGATTTTGTTTTGGTTTTTTTTCTGTTTCAATGTACTCAGTTTGGTCAGCTAGCCAAATAAATCTGTTATTTGCACTACTGTAGTTCTAATTAGAATGTAGGGCCCTGGGGACTTGGGCTATATATTTCAATACAGTACATATTTATAATACCAAGTACCCTGCCTGGTACCCCATATATAATAATAACAAGCAATCCAGTGCACTGAGGAGATGAGGGCACTGGGGAAGACCTAGTGCCTTTTAGCTCTTAATATTTTTATTTTCAGTTGTAGTACTATCTTGGAGGATATTGCTTACAAGAAAAATGTGCATTTATTTGAGCAACTCACAAATGGGATTCATTGCAAAGCTATCATTAAAGGGAAATAAAGCAGAAGAAGGAATAAAAGCTGCATTCTTAGCAAAGTCTGACATGTAGATGCTTTCAGAGATCCTTGTCGCCACAGGAAAAATGCCATCTTCTCACTCTACCACCACCCCCCAAAATCCTGAAAAACAGGCAAGTAAGCACAGGGGCTGTTCATAAAGTGCTGAGACTCAAACGCTGTTCAGCTGTATTGCTGGCTGTTTCCAGTGTTTCTGCCTCACAAACAATTTGTTCGTTTCTATGTGATCTTCCCTATCTTGAAGCAATTCCCTCTTGTTCCAGTTCAAAACCACACTGCGCCCTGGTCTGTGAATGACTTCCAAGGTGGATACTCTGGCATCAGGTGTTCCTGATGTGTTTCTTGCTTGTGTAGGCGTTGCCAGTTTTTGTAGGTACCTAGTAGGAACTGAAGGAGTCACTTCAAGGTTCTCTGTATGCTACTCTTCCACTTCTTGTTTTAACTGGTGTCATTTAGTGTTTGCTCCATTTATGTGTGTCCACAAGAAAGAAAACTGTGATGTTACAGTCACGGTGCTCCCTCCAGGTGATGGTTCTCTGCAGTGTGCAGGGATGATGCTGTTTTTGGTTTTGCCCCAGTCCCAGTTGAAAGACTCAGGTGTACATCCCATAGGATCTTTCTGTAATGAAACAGACTTCTTATGATGAACCCAACTGGCTTGGTGAGTTAGTGGTGGAGAAAGATGCCTGTAGAATTGCTGGACCTTGGCTGCTAAGTCCTTGAAGATTAGGACTAGACTTTGTCGTGGAGAACTCTTCAGTGTTCAGTTTCGTTGGCTGAAGAATCATAACTGTAGAAGGCAATAAAGCCAGTCTTGATCCAATAGTCTAGGTGCAGAATGACAACCAAATAGGGAGCCATGGATAAAATGTAAGAAATAAGACTTGACCAATCCCTCTCTGACTCACCACAGGTACTCTTTGGTGAGGGTAGTTTTGTGCACATTTTTGGAAATTTCTTTTGACATCTGTGAAGGCCTCATATCACTTTGTCCTTATCTCCAGAAGTGTGAGGCATTGCTGGACAAAGTGAGGGTCTGCTCCAAGCTGTCAGATTTCTTTCTCCCTTCCATTACCTCACAGCTACTCCATTTAATACTGCCTGATGGTAGGTTCCCATTCCGTGGTATTCCAGATAAGTGAAAATGTGGTAGGAAAAAAGGATAGATAAGATGGGTGAGACTGGAGACTTGACTAGGGGAGGTGAGAGTACTGTGAAGTATCTACCAGGATGGGCAGACATTTTTACTGAGTACATATGCATGTAGGGAGTATGGAGCTGCCTTCAATAGTCTTCATTTGTTCAGGATTTCTTCTTTTATATTTTGGTAGTCCTGGTACTCAACCCTAATGCTCACAATATTCATGTGAGATTACTTCGTGCCTGTGAGACTTGCAGCCCCAACAAGAGAGGTGCAGGAACACAGGTCCTCCTGCTGTTCCCACCAACATCCTGGCGTAGAAAATTGTGGAGAAGTGAAATTTTTACCTCTGGTAGTTGCTGCTTTCTTTGTGCACTGGCTGCTGCTGTACCAAGCAAAGGTTGTCTAGGCCAGAGCTCAGGGTTACTTGTTATCCTTATAATTCATTTCCTTTTGCCAACAGCAGTGGCTTCTGTGGATAAATCAGAAGGGAACGCTCACATCACGGGTAGCCTCTTTTCTATGATCTTCATTAAGCTTTGGACCATTAGCTCAAGACGCATGATTATTTTGTTTGTTCGAACAGCAAGACAAGCAGAGTCTCCTCTGAGTGTTTGTTTCAAGCAAACCACCATGACTGAAAACTGGGAGCTTGCCAGAAAACGTTACGTGAAATAGTAGTGGCAGGTTCATCTTAGTGTGGGCGGAGAGAGAGCTGTACCCTCTATTTTACTACTTCAAACATGCAGTGTCCATATGCCATAGTTGAGCTGGTTTATGGATGGAGTATGAAAACTACTACTTGATCTACTTCATGCAAACACTGTGCGAGTGCTGTGGACGTATAGTGTTATGAACAGGAGTATCAGCTGTTGTTGCAGTCCAGACACACAGCATTAATATTCAGCATGCTATAGACACTCCTGTTTCTCTTCTTTATATTTAGTGTTAGTACACAGAGCCAAATACTAAAAGGGGAGGGGGGGGTGTCACATGATTAAATTAATACCATTAATTATTTAGAAACAATCAAAGGAAATACAAGACATCTGGCTTTAAGCCCAAACAACTTATGGCACTGCTGTTGCCTTGTAACCTCATCAGCTCTTAGTCCAGTCATCGCTCTTCTTTCATTATGAACACAGGAGATCCCCCCCCTCCTTCTTTCCTGCTTTATTTCTGGCAGCTTGGAACGCAGATCACAAGACTGGACTGTAGAGTTGTCTGATTATGTGTGTATAAACTCTGATTAGTTCTGCGGTAAAAAAGCACCCCCGCCACATCCCCATTGCATACAATAGCATTTGATTAGCTGTGTGTTGCAGCCATAGGTTGCGTTTTTGTCTTTGCCTCAGTATTGAGAACTAGCTGCTGCGGGAGGGAAAAACACTGTTGTTAGTGCAGTGCTGAAAGGTGTTAAACACCTAAAAAAGGTGTTACAGAGGCTGCACATAGCGTATGCAGTGAGAGACGGTTCCTGCCATGAAGAGTTGGATGGTCCACGCAGGGAGAAAGGCTGGAGGAGAAATCATGTTGAGGAGAATGGAAGCGCTTTGCCCGTGATTGTGCAAGAGAGCTGTGGCAGACCCAGTCCACTGACCTTCACGTTCACCTTCCCCTGGCTGAGGCCAGTGGTCCTATCCTTTGTAGCCATGGCCAGGTGTTTTCCACTGGAGTGATTTTTCAGTGAAATCTCCTTTTCTTGAAATAAAAAATTTCCCTGGGAATAACTTTTACCCAAGAAAAGGCAAAACAAATATTTCTCAACTGCTGGTTCTGGAAGGCTCTTTAGTCTTTTTTTTTCCTCCTTTTTCTTGCTAGTTGATGGAAAAATTCTGTTTTGGTAATCTGAGAGTTGAATTTTTGTGGAAAAAAGACCCAGTTGACTTTTTTTAAAAAATTCCAACTCAGGAATAGAATATTTTGGGGCCCCTTTCCCACCAAGGGATTATATCTTCATGATAAGGTTGTTCCATTTTTTCTTCAGCTCAGTCTTTAATTAGTATAGATGATTTAATACAATCTAATCACGCAGTTCTTGTCTTCTGCAGGTAAATCAGTACATAGAAGTTCCTGAAATGGTTTTACAGTTATTGGGACAAAACAGAGTTTCTTGCTGATCGTTAGGATTCCACTTTTCTGTGCACTGGTGAATGTGGACCCATTTTGATTACTAGCAGATGTATTGAAGTCATTCTCATTACATCTACGTCTGTGGAGAGGCACTGACTTTCATTTTCTTACTTTAATCCGAAAAGCGTAGTTTCACTGGCTGTTCTCTTAATGGTTGCTGAGAGTTGCTTTGAAGAACTCTTATTTTATGAAAAGGCATTGAGAGTTCTGTCACAGTAAGGATCTCTAGACAGTCTTTACCTGCTCTTAACTACTATTTTGAAGATGCACATTCCCAATTATCTGTGAAAAAGTATCGAAATATGCTTCCTTGGTTCTGAAAGGCTTACTTTAGACTGCCGCTCTCTATTATTTGTAGTATTCCATAGCCTACACTTGTCCTCAGAGAATGATGGCATCAGTTGAACATATTGGGTGTGATTTTTCAAAGTATGCAGTTATCCGCATTTGGTTCCCACTGCATTCGATGTGTGTTAACACTACCTTCAACAAAGGCAGAGTTAGGCCCATGCAGAAGGCTTTAAACACAAAAAAACCCAAACCCCCCACTTGCACCCTGGGCTGTTTGCAGGCAAGAACATATGTTGTAAGTGCTTCTGCTGCTTTGCAGGGTGTTTCTTGAAAGGGCTTAGGCTGCTCTCTGAGTAACGGTGTAGTTCATTTTGATGCCATGATAGGTTTGTTTCTCTAATGTTGTCCCTTTAAGTTTATCATATGTTTTCAAAGTACTGTATCTCTTGGAATGAAATTTAAACAAAAATTCTCAGTATCCAATAAACTTAAAAAGAACCCTCTTGGATTACACTGTTCCAATGTTTTGTTTATTTGTGTCCTGATCCTAAAGCCAGTACTTTTTATTTTGTTGTCCTCAGATGTAGTCATTGTATACAGCTGCTTGTTTATGTAAAACTTATATTTTTCTTTCCTTTTTCTTCTCTCCCTTTACTTTGCCTTTTCCTAACATCTCCATCGTGTGCTGATGGCAAGAGCAGCAGTGGTTGGCAGTTTTCCTCAGCTGTGCAAGAGAGAGAGAGATTTGGTTGGAATGAAACCTTGCTCCCTGTACAGCCTGCTTGAGATGCAGCATTGAAAGGTACCGTCTCATTTTCTATCTTGAAACCAAAGATGAAAACCACAGACAGGTAGAAATCTCAAGTGCCAAACCACCTGTTGATTCACAGCCAAAAAGCCCTTGGCAATACATTTCTCACTGTATCCAGTTGGAGCGATTACATGGCTGATACCCACAGTATCTGTCTATACCTGCAAGTTTGGTAAAGAGGCTAATTCATTTGAGAAGATTTGGATTTACATTCAGGTATGGTTAGCAGAGCAGAGAATTTTCTGTTCTTAGTCTTGCTTTTTGCCTAGAGTGGTATACGTCACTCATATAGCTTGTTTCAGCATTAAACATACCAACCCTGAAGTCACACACTGTGCAGTATAGAGCAAAATATGATTTCTTGAAACAGCTGTGTGTGGAGAGTCCAAATCTGCAATTGCATAATAACCTGGAGGTCGGAATTGAGGCGAATGGATGAAACTGTGAAGACAAGAGTTGTGAAATACCCTACTAGTAGCATGAATACTTCATCTTTCGAGAGTATTACAATTGAAAAAATCACTTGAAATCAAGTTAAAATGCTACACTTGGACTGCTACACATACCCTCCCTGTGACATGTGCGTTACAGAAACAGCCACTGTGTGCTAATATGGCATTAAAATTTTGGACTCCACCCACAAAAATTAATAACATTATAGAAATAAGAGTGATGTAGGATGCTGACACATTTAGGTCCATATGTTCTTGGACATGTGTCCTCCAGTGCATGAGAGAACTAGAAATTCCCAGATACTCTTATTTTTCTCATTTCCTGTAAAGCTGTGCTGGGAAAGTAGGAGAATGTAAGTGATGACAGGCTGGCAGGCTTTGGCCTGTGAATAATGGTACAGTAGAGCCACATATTATGTTTTTACTTGTTCTTATCGATTTTATTCTGTTAGTGGTACTAGTTGACTTCCATGGATTTGCATAGGCATAATTTAGAGCAGATTTGGGCCACACTATTTATATTTGTGCAGATTGATTCATGTTTGTGAAACAGTTATTTCCTGTGGATCTGTAGCATTGTCCAGTGTTGTGCAATGCTTCCATATGTATATATGACTGGTTAAAGCACGAAATGTGTTTTGAAACAACATGACAAGGAACAGTAAAAGCTGCACAGTATTTCAGCTATACTTAGCTATCCATGTAATGTCCAATTAATGTGGTTGCTGCACTCTGAAGCATTTCCAAGGCTGCATAAGACATGCTGTGACCTCGTAAAAGGCACAGTTTGGTTTTTTTTTTCCCAAATTTTCTAAAGATTTCTGTTGCAGATGCTACAATGACATGAGGACACTGTAATCTGTATCTTTAGTAGCAGTAACAATGACGGGTGTGAAGTATATCCCCAAAACCTGAAGGTGTGAATTCTAACCCATCAGCGAGCTGTGTGTGAGAATTCTACACACTGAAACCTAATTCTGTGCTGAAGAGGAATACTGTGAACTCCCAACGTAAAATAAAAGATGTTCTGTTCTCTGCTGCACTATCTTGAGCCAAACTTGGGATCTAAAAGCCAAGCAAGGTTCTTTCATCACCAGTCATACAGATACTGTAAGTCAGATTGTCCCCTCAGGCTATACATTGACAATGTAGTAAATTGAGCTTTAGGAACTTTGTACCAGATCGAGAACTCTGTCACCTTGAGACACAAAGTGTGGATCCATTATAAATTTATTCTTTTGATGTAGTTTTAAAAATACATTCTGATGTGTTGACTTTTACCAGCAAGCTCCATGCCTTATCTGTTATCTTTTGTTCCCCGCTGCTGACGTTAACACATATAAGGGCTGGCAGAAATGTGATCTCATGCCCTCACGTGATCCAGATGAAATTTGTACTGTGAAGTTATCCATGAGCGCAGTCTGTTAATGTCATTAATGATCAAGCACCATCAACTTGGTTACTCCTCTGCATTTTGTTGTCTTCTTATTCTGCCCTTATTACTCAAGTCTACAATGGAAGGTGCACAGGCGTCAGGAAGAGCAAAATTTGATCTGTATTTCAAATGGGATCAGAAAATATGTTGGATTTTGTACATGTGTATTAACACTTCCAATTCAGTGAGCTGTGTTGAGAAGAGTGAAAAAAGCTAAGTCCTGTTTCTTGCACAAAATGAAACCAGAGTGGTACAGGAAAGTACACAGGCAAATTCCTTTTTGCGTAAACTCTAGAGAAGCTGATGAACAGGCAAAGCTTCAGAATTTTGATTTGAGGATGAGTTTGGCCAGTATTAAAATTTGTCTAAAGTTCTTATTGTTTTCTTTTGCCCTCCTCCCCTTTGCTTTTCTGTGTTGTATGATAAATGTATCATGCCCAGATTTTGCAATTGTAGCTTTGTGCTTAAAAGCCACATTGACACAATGAACGTCTTTACTAAATTATATTTCAGAATTCTTCTAGGGTGTCTGTAGCTTGGAAAGACAGAGCTGCTTGCAAAATTTTCTGTTTCAGAAATGTTGCGTACTTGAATCTATATGATTATCTTGATCTTGGTGGATCAAGATGATTCTCAATCTGATGATCTTGGTCTCCTGGGAAGAAGAATAGAGGAAGAGGAGGGAAGAACTTTACAGTGAGATTGTTGATACTGCTATGTTTAAAGCCCATTGTTTGCTGGAGTTTTGAGAAGTTTTTGATTTCTTTTCCTTCTCTCTCTGACCCAATTAATTTTATGGGATATCCCCAAGGACATAATTTATATGACAAATGAATTTCATTAAAAGTTGCTGTCATGGTATGAAACCCCTTGTTTATGGTAAATTAAATATGTTTCTCTATTCTTTCCCTCTTTAAACAGTGATCTACCACTGATAGTTTGTTTTCTTTAATTTCAGAAAATTTTGGGTGCATAGTAACTTATCATCAGTATTAAAAATACTAAAAAATATAAATGAAAAAGGAAAAGCAGTATTCAGCTGTTGTTAGGAAAAAGCTTCTGAAGTGGCACTAGCTGGGAGGTAGGGCTCTTTCCTTTGACTTTTTCTTCTATAAAAATGGATTTCTGTAGAAAAGACTCAAATAATAACAAGTATACGAGTCTACTCACCAGTTCTCGACTTACTGCAGAATAAAAGCCTTAGCCCTCAAGAAGGGAATTTTAGGAAGGAAAAGCACATGCAGTTTTCATTGCTGTGTTCAGGACTGTCCCATCTGCAGTGTTTGTATTAGTGAAGCTGTTTAACCTTTTGAGGCCCATGGATCTTTGTGCTGTCTTTTCATGCAGCCTTTTTTTTTAATATCCACACAACCTACTGACTTCAGTGAGATAATACACACATTAAAACGTTTACTTTGAGCTTCCAAGGCTGCACACACTTTTCTGAAGGACTGAAGAGATAAGAGGGATAATTGCTGCTCCTGGTAAAAGCAGTAGGCATTTTACTAAAACGAGAGCAAGAGCAAGCTTGCTGCAATTTTGGGCCAAAATACAAGTTTAGGATTTATTTGGATTCAAAAATTTTCCAGTAGCATTGCAACTAGGCGATTAATCTGAGGTCAAATAGTGACACTGTTTCCTTTTCCATAGAGAATGAAATGCAGAAAATAGCTGAAATGGGGATAAAACAAAGTACAGTGCATCTTTAACAATCTTTGTTTTGATTAGGTGGAATAATCCAAGGAAGGGAACTTCTTTTGTAAAAATGTACTTAATATAGCAATATATCCCAGCAGTAATTCAGCAAAATACCCAAGTTAAGCTCGTGGTTCAGTGCTGCACTGACGTGGAGTGACTGTGCCCTGGCACAGGCTTGTTGACCCGGCCGTGGCCAGGTCCCAGCGGCTCATCCACCCACCCACCCACACCCTGAGCAGGATTTCGGGAGGATCTCTTGTTAACTGTGAGGAGCTGCCGAGCTGGTAAATATGCCTAAGGGGATGACAGCAGGGAAAGGGTGTTGTGCTTATTTTGAAACACTGGATGCACTTTTTTTTAAGGTTTCTATTTCCATCCTGTGTTCCCGGCTTTTCTAAAGGACTCCTGAGTAATTTCAAAATTAAATGACTTCACTAGCAGTTTTGTGGCCCTCATAAATATGATGAAGACTGACTCTCTCTGTCTCACTTTTTCTTGAGGTGCTTAATAGTCTTATGGCATTTTAAAAATCTTCCTTCTACATCAAGACAGCATATTTCTTTAGTTAAAGGTTCAGAGGCAAATATAAAATAGTTATTTATGTTAGGTCTGCACTAACTCTGACTCTTTTATTTTTTCTTTTGGAGATGCTAGGATTTTTCCCTTCTTTAGATGGATTATAGAGAACGTAGTGCTGTTCCACAGTCTCCAGCTTCAGTTTGAAAATGGATCAAGTTCAGGTTCTGACATACTTGGCAGAGTACCATCGTTTTTCTACCCCTCCCTCAATCTGGGCCATAATTGTGGATATCCTGTGGATGGCAGCCCAGAGACTGCCAGTACTGGGAGCATACGGAAAGGAAGAGATGATGGCAATAGCTTTGTAGCTTGACCTGACATTTGCATTGTTTCTCAGTCGCTGAGTGTGATGAGGGGAGCAGAGGGTTTGGTGTGGACTGTAAGAAACTGGTCATGATTTGGAGGAGCAATCTCTCCTACCTGACTCGGATGTTATTGCTGGGCGCTGTTTGCACTTAAAAAATAAAATAATACAAATAAAGGGGTATTTTAAATAAAGAGAAAGAGAGCAAATAGATAAAGTCATGCTCTAGGTAATTCCAGTGCTTACAGTGAAGTTGCACTGGGGACAGATATTAACCCCATAAAATCCCTGGGTCACAGACAGCCTTATGACAAACCCTGATAGCTTTGTGGAGACAGATTATGTCAAGCCCTCGAATTTGGAAATGTAGCAATTCCTCTGTGGTAAGATTGCAAATGAACACCCATTCAGAGATTGCCAACATTATCACAGTTTGTCAGGGTGATCTCACAGCCCACAAACCGCCGTAAGAGATTGCTTTGCAAGTTCTGAAAGATTAGAGTGTTGAAGTATGTGACACCAGAATGATACTTTGATGCCTGGCTTTGTCAGTCAGCTAGACAAATACATAATATCCAGTGTTTTTAATAGTGTAAAGCATAACAGGTAATAGAAATGTATAGAGAAATGCTTTCTTGCCACCAATACATGGAGCACAGGAATGCAGACTAAAGGAAAACAGGTTATGTTAATGTCAGATCCTTCGAACAGGCTGTTGTACACCTGTGTGGGTCAGTAACTGAAGTGCAGCGCTTATTGCTATTTCAGCAGGTAGTAGTTTAAAGCATTAGCATTATCACGTGGCTAAATGAAACAGCAAAAAATAATTTGGCAATCTTGGGTTTTGATCATCTAGTGAAGCATGAAAATATATATTCTAGTACAATAAGGATGGAGTTTTGGCTAGCAAGGAGCAAAGGGCCTGGACTGCAGAAATCATGGGTTCCTCTCTTGGCTTGGGAGAGACAACAACGCAGGTGTGCAGTTAGGAAGTGTTACGGAAGTAAACAGTAGAAGAGTATAAAATCCAGCATTTCTTCCCTGGCAGGAAATGTGGAAAAGCTTTTGGGTAATATGGCATGCTCAGAGTTTTGTTATGTGTTTCAGGCACATAAGAGATCAATGTGAGAATAATCTACAAGCATGAAATTGGCATTTGGGACTTTCTGCAACAACCGATCTTTGTAGGGTACCTTTTTCTGTATTCTTTGACCATTCAGCCCAGATTTCCACAAAGGATGCATGGTCTGAAAACCAGTTGTGAAGCCTCAGATGAGACCATTTGCACTGGTAAAGAGTTCCAAACAAGGCAAATTTGTCAGTCTTTGTGCTTTGTTACAAAATATTGGTATGGTTTTGTATATACCAGAGTTCCACCGAAGATTAGCCATGGATCTGATTTATGTAAATTTTCAGCCTTTAAACTTCGTGGAACAGAAGATCTAAGGTGCATATCTGTTGCATTCCTCCATTCTTACTGAGCCGTTGAGTTATAGAAATGTAGGATCAGCTACAAACTCTGCATCTCTGATCCGCCTTTAGTTAGAAACCCATCATCTGCAGTTCTCTCCTACCTTGACACCAAATCACAATTTGTCCTTGACCTTGGAGATCTTTTGCCCCTATTTCTCCATCCTCATGAGCAGCAGAGTATGCACAAGTACCCAAGCATTAGTTGGTGATTGTTTATGCAAACCTGGAGAAGCTTGGATGAAAGACCCCGTGTAAGGGCATAGAAATATTATGACTGTTATTAACTGAATGTCTAAACCTAGACAATGTATTTGCACATGTAAGTAATTATGATGCACTTCAAGGCATTCTGTTTGTAATGCTTTGCTCTCCATTTCCTACAAATCAAATTACTGAGGGATAGATTTGATTTCCACATCATTTTGAAAATATTTTCTTTTTCTTTTTTTAATTTCCTTTGTATTATTTTTTTTCAAAGTTCAAAACACAACCAACTGTGACTAAATGCATAAAACCAAACAAAAAACCCCTAAAGTATAACAAAATTAAAGACAGCCTAAGATGATATGCAGCAAACAATATAAATCATACCTAACAAACATGGTTGTAATAATATACCTTATCCATGTCTGATCCACTAATAACAAATACTTATTCAGAGAACAAATAACTCATTCTTCTTAGTGAGAGAGGCAAGCCCCAAATTCAAATTATATCTTATAGTCTAAACAAATATGAAAAACCTGCCAAATCTTCTTATAGAAATCCCAACAATCTTGTATTTTCTTTGTATCCTTTGGGAATAATGAGATTGGGAGGAGGGGGGAAAAGGGCAGTTTTTACTGGAAACCTGTGGCCCGATCCTGTAGCTTTTCCCTGAGAAATCCTTGCTGCCTCCTCTTGAAAGGTTTCTGTTGCAGGTACTGGATTCAGACCAAAACTTGAAGGCACAGCCTGGGGTTGTTTTTGGTAATTACGGATTTTTACCCTCCCTTATGTGAAGTTTCTTCAGATGTGTTGGGTTGACAAGCAAATTACAAGAGATACCTTGGGTCAGTTTATAAAGATTGCTGCAAGAATAAAGGCTGTTACTAGAAATTAATGAATACTTTCCTCTCTGCATCATGTCAAAATAGGATTTTGCCATCTTCCCATTTCCTTTCTGGTTATAGAAGTATTTATTATTTGCTTAACAGAACAACATTGGGACAATGGTCACAGACCGAAGCACAGGAGGTTCCATCTGAATATAAGGAGAAAAGTCTTTACTTTGAGGGTGCCCAGAGCACTGGAACAGGTTGCCCAGAGAGGTTGTGTCTCCTTCTCTGGAGACATTCAGAACCCACCTGGACACGTTCCCGTGCAATCTGCTCTGGGTGAACCTGCTTTAGCAGGGAGGTTGGACTAGGTGATCTCCAGAGGTCCCTTCCAAACCCAACCAGTCTGTAATTCTATGATCTTCCCCAGGCCACTGCACCATTCCCTGGAGTCAGTCTGGTTTAGTTTCCTTCTGGGCCATGAGTTGCCATTGGTATGGTAGTTGGCACAAGTACTTCCCAAAGGGGAAGAAGGCAGATGTTCAGGTATATTGCAAGGCGTGGTACACCTGATGTGCTGCACAGTGCTAATTTGTTGTTAGTGACCAGGTCATGATTTGGTTGGCTGCAGTGCCAGCTTTGCTGCTTCCCTCTGTCCATGAGAGAGCAGTCCTGGCCTCAGTGCCTGCTGGTGAGAACTCATGTCTAATGACATTTAAAGAAACTGTAAAAAATATTTACCCTCTCTCATGTTAGAGCCTTCAGGGGCTTTCTTGTATATTCTCAAAATCTGTATGAATACCTGAATCATTTGGAATCTGCTATTCTCCTTGCCTAGTCTGGGAGGTTATGGTCATGAATTTTGCAGTTTCCATATGATACTTCTTGTCACGACTATTACTTGAAGTTTAAAAAGCACCATTAGCTGAGTCCAGATTGCCCACAGTCCAGTACATACAGATAGCATGAATACATAATGGTAACGAATGGGAGATGAGTAGGATCACTGGAGTGATGTAAGGTAAGGAAGTGTTTTTAGAGCTTCTCACATTGTATTTTGTGTCATGAAATTCAGTTTAAATGCTATCAACAGCAATTTTCATTTAAAACCAAAGCCAAAGAAATTTATCAACATCTTAGCTGAGAAACATGCCTTAAAAATATGAGCCAAGCATAGCTGGTACAATATCATGTCCTAGTGTGTAAGATCCCAGATTACTGCCAGTTAAATTGTTTTTTCGTTGAGGAATACCTGATTCCACTAACATGATTTCCAGCAAAGATGGTTTCTTCCCAGGCTAAAAATGAACCTTATTAGCTGGAATGTAAAATGTAAGAAAGAAATGGCTGTACCAGCTGTAGAAACAGAGATCTCAGATTCAGATAGAGACCAGTCTCCTAGCAGTGAGCAAACAGCCTTCACTCCATCCTGAGTACCAGGGAGAAGATGTATGTGTGTATTCTCTTTGGGGTTCTTATTAGACGTCAGATAACAGGCCTTTTTCCCCATGCGTTTATATAAAATCTTGACGGAGAAAAAAGGATTTGGGAAAAGGTAAGGACGTTTAAAGCCCAGGCTATGGAGGGCAAATTGACTTCTGTGGTAGATGGACTTGGGAACAAGTTGTTGGATCTTCCCTTTATAAGTTCCATTCATTTAGTCAGGGTGGAGATGGTGTCTCTGCTGGAGCCACACATGGCTTTTCATTTGCATCTGCTTCTTGAATTCTCAGAGGGAAGAAGTTGCGTGCATGCGTTTTGTTTAAGGAGGCTGCATTCATTTTCAGTAGGCACATCTGCTGTTGCACTGCGGTAGTGTGGACCAGTTAAGGTTGTATTTGTTCTGCAAGAGCTTAGTTCTGTAACTCCTACTGACAGGATGCCAGTGGGGTAGTCCGTGTAAGTGGGAAGGATTTACTTATGTGCTAGAGGACTGAGGTGATACAAGGCCTTAAGATGCAAGGCCTTCTCTACAGCACAGCCCACACAGCATATTGTCCCCAGAGGGTGGCCATAGCAGATGTTTGTGAAAGGCAAGACCAAGCCTGTGATATGATCAGGAAAATAATTCTCGGTGGAAATTTCACTTCATTGTGCTGAAGGGAAGTGAAGCACCATTTATCGATACGACTGAAGAGTTTTACACTCCATTGTGCTATGGATAGAGCAGAGTAGTAAAACAGCTTCCACTTAGCATGTTATCAGTGCATCCACCAATTACGGGGAATTCACCCCTGCACAATGCCTTCACACCAGGGAAAGTAAACTTCCACATTACCTGGCATAGTCATCAAACTCTCTGCATGCACATCTAATCTGTGCAACCATTTCCTGGGTTATGATCTAGTACGAATACAGGTACGCATCACTGCTTCCCATAATCTTGCCAGTGGACAGCAAGAATAGACATACAAAATCTTGGGAAGGTATGAAAACAAACGTGCAGATGTTCCCCATCTCTCTCTCTGTGCATTCACCATGTATCAAAAACCACATATATGATGATACATCGCATGTCAGGGGAAAAAAACAGACTACACCCCATGCGGCCATCACACCTTGAAAACAGACATAAAATGGTAAGTCAGAATGAATACACAGCTCCTAACAGCCTAATAGAGTAGATCACACCACAGCCAGGTACATCTGTTCTCAGCATTAACCATTATCATTAGCTTAAAACACTTAAAATCACTGAGCTTCCTCAGGTCTGGGGACAGATTATACCAAGAAGAATCTGCTAAATAGATTTAGCAATGTAGCAAGCAGGGACCTTGACTACATTAAAACAATACATTTTGCATCTCAAAGGCTGTAGGCTGTTTTTCAGAGGAACAGTCTGAATGAAGAATGACGCTAACACCAGATAGCAATTTCTTTATCCCTGTTTAAATATGGAACTTGAAACCCTACGACAACCAATTGTGCAGAAGTGGAAAACTGTGAAAAAGCAGGCTTGCCTTTTGTGATGAGCCATCCACCATCCTGTAGCACTCATTCTCGTCGGATTTGTGTGTGAGATGCAAAGACCTAACCGTGACTGGACTTCAGACTGTGTGGCTGACAAAAAAACAAAATCAAATATCTCTTATGTAGGAAAAGAAACAGAGAAGCAGAAGAAAGAGCAGATTTCCCCTTGTCTTTCTGTCTTCCTAGTCTGGTATCTGACTGCTGTCAAATGGAAGATACAGGTTCTTGCAGAGACCTTCAAGTCAGTCAAGTCATGAAAGCTTCAGAGAAGGTTTCAAAAGCAAACAAACAAAAAAGCAGTTTGATACACGTGCAGCAGTGACTGCTACGGCAGTACACCGCTGCTTATTTCAGGCTTGCTCTAAAGGAGTTGATGGAGAAGGTGTGTGACTGGTTCAGTGGGAGTAGAACTGCCTGTTTCTTTGAAAAAAGTGGAAATGGAGATAGGGCAAACTGACCACAATAAAATAAAAGTGTGAAATACTATTTTTGATGACTAAAAGTGTCTGAAAGATGCAGAAAAGAAGTGTATATGTTTTGCACGTTAGCGAAAAACAGGTTCTAGAAAATAGGCAAAGGTTTAGTTTGTATTCTCATACTTGTAAGGATAATAAAGGAAATAGTTTGAACTTTATGGATGGCTATGAAGGACAAATACCTCTGACAGAATTTCAGTATGAGGTTCTGTATATCTTTACTTAGGCTCAGAGTTCTTCAGGAACACTCCACTTCTCAAGAGAAAAAGCAATAGCAGGTACCCAAAGGGCACCCTATTTTAAAATCAAGTACACTCTTTTCTTTATCTTCAACAGAGGGCTGAGACCACATGCTTCCACAGCATCATCTTTTCCATATCTTCCCTTACCCTGTCTCATGCCCCAAATTTAAGAGGGATTAAGGCTGACCCAGTCATGAGGAGTTCTGTGGTTCCCCACAAGCGAGGCAGCTGGCTGTGCAGGCCTGATGCCAGCGTAGTAACCAACTTCAGCATTCTGACAGGGTGAAGTTTCTTTGCTGTTCACTGGTTTGACCTGCAGTTTGGTAAACTGCTTCCCCTGTGTCTGTATGGCCACATTATAACCTTCCTTTGCAGAGTCCCAAGAATGACTCTTGGTGAAGGAGGTCCTGCAGTGTTTGGCTTTGAAGGATGTATTTTTCAAGGAATCATCTTCTAACAGGAGGAGTTTGAACAGTTGCATTTTCAAGGCAGTGTGAGCACTTTTGTGGAAAGATCACTTATGCAAATAAGCAAAATGTAACTTCCCATCCATTTCCAGCAAGCTCAGCATTGTCCTTGTTCAAGACCTGCCTTTAATGCTGTACAATGGCAGCAAATAGAGTTTTTATATTCCTAGTTCTATCTTCCAGCTGTCAGTTCTCTGATATCTTTGAAAAGCATTTCTTCCAGTTACTCCTCCCTAAGTCCTGGTAGTCCACAGTGAAAATAAAAAGGACACTCATGTTGAAGGCACTTGATCCATAGTTTAGACATCTTTGTGAAGCAAAAGATAAGGTCTCACAAAGCCTCTCGGAGTACCTTTCTCTAACTTCTCCTGTATTGTCTATCTTATCATAATGGACAGTGCTTTCATCTTTGAGGTTCATGCCTTTTCTGCTGGAGTACAATGTAGTGTAGCTAGGCGTGAAAACTTCAGGACTTAGAAAGCTCTGTCTGGCAGAGAACACTGGATTGTATGTACTGGGGAGCACGAGTCACTGTAAAAATATTGGATGTCAGTACCACTTTCCCATAAATGTTAAATCAAATCCTTGCCTTCTAGCTTCCCACATAACCTGCACGTAATGCATGGAAGTCCCCAGAAAATGTCTGTGCACAACCATATTTTTCTGGCACAAGTAGTCTCTCTATGCTAAAGGACAATCTGTAATGTTCTCAGGAGACAATCTGAGCCCATGCAGCTAATTCCCTGAGGAACTTGTGCTTAGCGTGTACTGCACCACTCTGTGCTTCCCAGGGGAAGTGTATTTCTTTCATCATGTCTTCTTGAATATGAATACAGGGCATCAAGCACACTAAGAAGTCCTATCCAAACAGGACACCATATTGCACCCACTTCTCTCTCTGGAGAAAGTAGAAGGGAAGGAGTAATTCATGGTAGGTATGTCAGATGGAGTTCTCAAAGCATATCAGGATGATGCTCAGGTAGCGCAGCGGTGGTCAGGAACTCAGAACTTGAGTAGAATACGTGAATACCATGGACCCCAGCAGGAGGAAAGGTTAGCTTGTGGCAAGAAACAACCCACTGTGTATGCCTGTTCATTCAGCCCCAGAATGGGGATAGGTGGGATATAATCTTTGTAAGAAAAAACAACTAATGAAGTTGCCAAGAACAGATATTTTATAATCTGTGCTAAATCTCTGCTGGAAAACATGAACAGCAATGAAACTGAGAAGACACTAAAAGAAATTCGGGGCAAAGTGCCAGACGCCCAGACAGAAGCAGAATGTGGACCAAAAGCTTGCGACAATTGGGTAATTATGGTTTATGAATTTCAGCTTTAATCTGTAGTTCAGTGAGTCCTGATTAAATATCTGTTAAACACAATTAAAGTTTGTTTTTGTATTTCACCGTCTTGATCAGAATAATTAGAGACTGCGTGTTTCATGTCAAAAGTAGCAAGAGGAATTTTAGTGAATGAACATCGTTTTTAAAAGCCATTTGTAGCACCAGCTGTTGGCATTATTTTATATTTTAGTGTTATCAGCATAAAGACGGGTCCTCTCAGTGCTGAATGCTTTCCAGCAGGGCTAAGATTCTGGGAAAGGCATGATACAGCAGGAACCATGCCTGGCCACGGCGCTACGGAGGGAGCCCCGGCTGAGACTCTCAGACTACGATGTTCGACTGTGCACTTCAGCACTGGAGGGTGAGAAGTGCTGTGAACAGGTCACGTCACACCCAGCCTGTGCTTCTCAGCCAAAGATGTTTTAGATAGCGAGCGTGATGAGTGATAGGAAGGATCACTGGAAAGGGCGCGTGTCTGATGAGTTGAATTTGGATTCTCTCTTCACAGTGTCTTATCAGAAGGTCCGGGTGTCCCAAGGGTCAGGCGTCAGTGTTAGCTCAGAATGATAATTGTGGTAGCGTTACAAGTGCTCTTGGGAAGGAACCCTTAAACGGTGCTGATGGTGCCGTAGCAAAGGCAACAGGCTGCAGTGATGGTCCCGTGCAGATACTGAAAAGGATGGGTTTGCACATCCCAGTTGCTGCAAGGGCTATGTGTTTGTCTCCATTACTAGCACTTTCATTTCAGTGAGGAGTTGGGATAAGGTCTTCTAAGTTGTTTCTCTGAAGAATGGGAAATAAACAGTGTCATAGGGAAATGCAGGATAGTTTTAAATGAAGGAAAGGCATACTGAGATACAACTTCCATAGATGGAACTTAATTTTCTTTTTTTTCAAGGACTCAAAATGTATCTGAATGTCACCTGAACACAGTTAGGGTGTATAAATAAATCCTGCAGGGTGTGTGTGCACATATATGGCTGACCTGGTTTTAGCCTTCATCTGTCTCCTTATACCAGTGAAGATGAATCTTCAGTCGCATTTAGTGGTGCCTGAGGAGGGGGAATAAATCTCAAATATCATAAGCTGAAAATTGAAAATACCTACTAAAGAGACTTGAAAGACAGTGCCATTTTCTCCTCTTGAATAAGGGTTTTACTGCTCTATGTTTAGTTTCCTTCAAACAGTGTCATTCCTGTAGCCTTTTCAGCTTCAGCCTCTTTGATGAGCGTCCAAAGGAGGGGGAACACAAATGTCGTATGTAGGGGAGACTTAGTTTCAAGCACAGGACTGAGACAAGAGTCCTACTCAGAAGTCATCTATTAGTAACAGCTCTCAGTCACCAGTGGCCTCATGGAAGGTCTGCGTGGCTCATTATCATCCTGCAGAAGCACTTCATTTGCTGGCAGCTTAATGATTTGGTAAGAGAGTTGTGCAATAAGCACAATTCAAAACTCAAGAAAGGTATTAGCTTATCTGTAATTTCATTTTTTTTGCAAATGCTGGTCAGCTTTTTGCAGTTTCACCTACCTTTCCAGCAAAGAGGGGGAAAACAGTGCCAGAGAAAGCAAAATTTCTAAATTAGCCTTCCAAGAAAACTATAGAGCTATTAATTCCTAAGTGAAATCAAGGTTAATGGTGAAAGAGTTGAACAGAACTTAAAAATCAAAGATACTTTGGAAGACAACATCAAAGGCATATCAAAATATGGTGGTCTTTTTATAAGCTTCGAGCCCTGAAGAGATGGTGCCCCTAATAGAGCTGAGGGAGAAAGGATCAAAGCGATGATCACATGAGTCTTTAAAGCAGAAAGAATATCTGGAGTGAATCTATGAAGAGACAGGTTTGGGATGAAACTTTCATAGCACTGGGATCATTTATCAAGTCTTGAAGCCCAGGTACAGTACAAATGATCAGATTTCACCAGGGAAGGAGGGGAAGGTTATTTGATTCAGAACAGGAAAACTTAAGACCAAGTGTTGTCTATCCATGGAATAACAATATCAGTGTTTAAGTGTGTGTGTATTTACATATATATATGAACAAATACATTTTTAAAATTGATACTTTATTAATTTTAGCCATACTTCCTTTCTTCAAGAGGAATATGTTTTGGTGAAACAACAGTGGTCTTTGGTTGAGTGTGTGATTTTTTATTTTTGCTTCATAAATTTATGAGATGCAAAATGGAGTTAGGGCTTTTCTGTTATCTGCTGTTGCACTTCTGAATTACTCTGATTTTCCCTCGGAACCAGCTGCTTAAGTATATCTCATCAAATGGCTGAGCTTGTCCAAATCCACTACCCTTATGTCTGAGATAAAAAAAATCAGGACAATGCATTGGTCTCTTGAATACAAGCGCCTTTATATGGGGGTGGGGATGGAAATGGAAATACTGACATGTAATTCTGTATGTGTAGGCCTTTCACAACATGTATACAAGCCCAGTGAAAAAAAAGGAGCTATTTTTTCTTTTGGCAAAGGTGTACATAGTACTTCCACAGTTTTATACTATGCCTGAGGGTCATTTCTCTTTTAAAGAAGCACTGACAGCTGTGATGAATGGTGTTACCTGGAAAGAGGGAATATCTAGATGTTTAAACAGATCAGGTTTCTTCTTACAGAAGAGTAAACATTAGGTCACAAATCAGACTATTCTACTTTCATGGACAATCAGGATCAATTCTACACTACTTAAATGTGAACTGGAAAGGCTTAAGTGTAGCTGCATGCTGACGTTAACAGAGGAAGGTAGTTTATAACCTGTGTACATTGTCACAGCTATCCTTTTACATGAAGTCATGGATGAATGCCATGTGCCCACGTTGAGTTGCCTCCTTGTCAGCAGGCAAGATTGCCCGTCCATCACCATTATCTGCAACGAGGCTCATTACCTGCCAGCCAGTAAACATCTCACTCTCACCATCTGCAGTGAATTACAAAGTGACTGGAAGAATCAGGATCAGTTTGCCTTGCAGAATGATTGTCAAGTTCATTTTCATCTTTGGAGGCCCTTTGGAAATGGAAAAGATGGTGAGTGAGATAGGAAAAAAGATGATGTCCATTACCCTTAGGCGTACAAGCTGACTGACACTCTTCTTACATAACTTCCATTTTACCAAAAAGCAGGTGCCTTGAAATTTTCACAGCATGCAGATGAAATAATTTCTTTTATTCTCGACTGGCTGTATCATTTCTGATATATAGTGGTGCCATTTTCACATGAGTGGACAATGTGTCATCTCATTCAGGAAAGATTTTTTTAATGAAAATACTAATTGTACTCAGTACAAAGGTGCCTCCCATTGACAAAGTTGATGTCCAGCCCATCAGTGATCCATTTAGAAAGGAGGATAGTGTATTATAGTAATTTTTACTGCTAGCTTTTTGCCAGTCAGTGTTGTTTGTTTGGTTTTTTTTTTAAGCTACCAAGTAGCTTGACAATGATTGTAAACCTTGATGTCAGTGCATGGGCATACAGTGAATTCTGAGCATCTGCTTTAGGAAAGGCAAAATCTATTTTATATGTATTTTAGGCGAAAACATAAAGTAAGAGGGCAAATCAAGAATGTGTCAATACATTCTTGGTAGAAGGTCTGTTGGTGATGTACAGATAGGTTAGCTGTCCTACTGTTGGTAGTAGGAAGGCAGGCAGAGGGATGGGAGTGTTAGCAAAAAACAAAGGTGGTTCTTACGGCTCTTCTCTTTGGCCTTCACGATGCGCCAGCATAGTGCAGAACCTGGCCCTGGGCTTGGTTGTCTGTCACTTCTCTTTGGCCTCTCTGCCAACAAAATGCAGAGTTAAAAAAAAATTATAATAAAAAAAAAAACAGTGATAAGTGTTTGGTATGTCAGCCAATGGCCACATGTGCAGTGAGGAAATTTTCTCTGAGAGCTCCCAAAGCTCATCATCATTGTGCAAGACATAATTACACTCTTTAGAAATCCAGATCTGTCCACAGTAAGGGGAGGATGGGCGAGGATTTTAGCAAGTGTGTGTGTCTCCTTTCTGCAACAATTTTGGTCGTAAGTGCACTTGGCTAAATTCTCAGTTCTCCCCTGGGAAGGTTACTGGAGGGATTTCCAGGCTTTTCTGTCTGCCTGCAGCAGGCTCATGGGGAGCGAACACACTGACTACCATTCCTTGCACCTGCTGCAGAGCAGGGCAGCACGCACTCCCAGATGCTTGCCTCGGGGTGCCAGCGGGAACGGGGGAATAGGAGGAGGCTGGCATTGCTCTTCAACAGACAGTCTTTCCCCTCAGGAGTCACGAAATGCCGGTGGACACGCTGCACCGGGGACTTTTGAGCTGAGCAAGTGCTAATGACAGTGTTTTACCTGATCCTGGTCAGATAAAGAAAGAAGTTCAGAGGAGAAAGCTCTCCTGAACCTTTACTTCACTCTCATAATGCTTCAGGAATAGCTAGTATTTAGCTCCCTATAACAGAGGAGCTTTGTGCCAGTACTTCAGAGAGTGAAATAAAATTAAAGTGGAGAGCAACCCCTGCTTTCTAGCTGGTTTTAACCATTTGCTTATCTGACCTAATTGTTGTTTTTAGGCTTTGTCTTTTATTTTTGACGTGGAGAACCTCTTCAGACCCTTTGAGTTAAAAACATTATTTGCTAAAGGAAACTATTTTCTGAACAGTGATTCTTTTACCACAAAACAGAGCTTCAAAACGGCCTGCCATCCCAATCGTTGATGATGCCCAGACATCTGACTGACTGTTTCGTAATTCTCAGATTTGCTGTATGTTGAAAATGCCTTAACGCAAATAAACAATACCCTCTAAACCATTGAAGTGAGTGCCTGGAGCAAATAATGGCTGAAGCTTCACATAAACCCTCACTTCGTACATGAACAAAATAGGTTGCAGTTACTTCTGTAGCATGCGGGGATGATCAGATACCTAGAAAAAAGATAGTGGTACGCTGTGTGGTATACAGTGTAGCCTCTCTGGATCGTGCCTCAATATTGAGGATGAGAGGTGAATATCTGCCTTCTAGCAGTTTTTTGTATGTTGCGTTTGGCTACACGTGCATGCTGTTGTCACTTTTCCCATTTACAGAGACTCGCAATGGAGTTGGATGCCAAATTATCAGAAGCATTTAGGTGTTTAAAGATGCCGCTGTTTGCCTGAGGTATTTTAAAGAGCACGCTAGCAGGTTAGGGTCATTCCTTTGGCACTGAATGCCTCTTAAAATTCTGGTCGCTGCTTGCTGTTACGTTTGATTATAACAATTTCTCTAAAGATTTTTGTTGCCACTTCCAAGGCTTGCCAGCTCACACACCAGAACAGTTGGGAGTACCCACTAGGCTTCTTCCATATGAAGAGTGTGAAGGGGGTGATATGGCCCCAATCTGCTTCTTTCAAAGTATTGAGAAGTACACAAATATTGAGAAGAGGGTGTAAATAAGGGGGAACTAGAAAAACAGGAAATTACAGCTGACTTTGTGAAGGATAGAGAAAGCTTGTACAATGAGCGTTGCACTGAAAGCCAGAACACTACCAACGTTGTCATTGTGCTATATTTGCTGAGCAGGGAGGAGACGGATTTGAAGAATGGCAGACTTGGTGGGCTTCATGTTCACACTGACGTACCGAACAGACAAATCGGCTGCAATGTGAACTTCAGGCATTCAACAGTAAGCACAGCTTGGCTTGATAAACAACCTCTCAGAAGAAGATACCTACGTCACCAGTCCAAGTATAGAGAAAGCTCTCCTTTATGTTATGTTTTGACTATTATCTGCTTCCAAATGGTACATTTAGCGACACTGATAGAGAAGTATCAAGCAAGAAGGAAATGATACAATACCAAGCTGTTGAAATAGCATATCGACTAGCCAAAAGAATGTCTGGCCACATTTTTAGATATTGTAAAATTAGTACAATTGTTTAGATCTTAGTTAAAACATACTAAGTTATACTTGTAAAACATTCAGCCCTCTTTTTAGTAATAATTCATTTAAGTAAGAGCTTAAGTATTTCTATAGGGGTGCTGATATTCTGAAATTTCAAATATAGACTTTTAAAACAAATGAAATGGAAATGTCACTCCTAGTTACAGGCCTCATTCTTTGGGGCTTTTGGATTTTAAAACATCTAAACAAAAACCTGAAATGAATCTGAATCTACAATTTGCAAAGCCATAGGTGCCCTTTCTCCAGTGAATCATGCAAAAAGTCCAGAGATTTTCTAGCAAGGCCACTGCCAAATAGCAGAAGACCTAGTTGCAGTTACACAAGGAAGAATTCAACACACTTGACATTTTGTAGGAATTTGGGAATGTTTATAACTTGGGAAGTGTTTTGGAAGTGCTTTACATACCATACTGCAAGTAATAGATAAAAGTTGAAATAACATATCATGATTTAATAAATATCTTTTTTATTTAATGATATTTTCCAGAAGGACCACCTAAAATTCATGGGAGTTATTAGAGAAATTCTCACCAGTTCAGTGTACCTGGAGTCAGATTAATGGCAATTCAGCAACCCCACAAACAGCAAGAAAAAGGTTTTGGGAACCTTTCAGTTGAACAAGTGCAATGGCAACACAAGCATCGAATTACGTTTCTTCCTAGACTCTGTTTGACAGAGTTAGTCGGTCCAGTTCTCTGGCAACTGCCAATAATGTATTTTTTGGGGGGGAGAGGTGAAGGTGGTGTTCTATACAAAGTGTATGGTGGAGTGAATTATAAGAGGAGAAATTTGTGGGATTTTAGCCAGTAAAACACCTGCGAAAGGCTGCTTAGATGTTGCTTTAGAGAAGGACCTTAACTGAACTAAAGCTTTATTGGTTTAATGTTTTAAATAACTGTGGCACTGTTTGCAACTGCAACACTCATTAAGCTGATTGTGGGTTATTTTGTCATTTGCTTTCTTTCCTTTTTTTGCAATATACAAAGTTCAGCAGAGCTTGTATAAAGAAATGATGGTCCAGGGTCCTTAATAGCATTTATGTTATTAAGACTGAGATGACAGGAAGACTCCAATGTTTGGATCTTCCCATCTTTTCCTCAGTGAAATCTCCCCTTGACTTCACTACCTGGAAAGCATAAGTATGAGCTGCGAAACTGAGTTCTGATTACTTTTCACTTACAATTTCACAAGTGAAACAACTTGTTACAGTTTGTCACAGCTGGGAATTTGTTTGATTTTGTTAGTTTATTTTGGTGGACAAGTTTACAACATCCAGGCAGTTGAGGAATAAACAACATGCCTGTCAGTTGCCAAATCCTCCTCAAAAGATGTGTAGGACATGAAGAACAGCATTTTAATTGAAGTATCGCATTGCACAGCTGAACCAAAAAGGTCACACTGATGTATGGATGTGGTCGGATTTCACGGCAGAATCAGTGGTCATTTTGAAGCTTTTCTTGTAATTTTCTGTCTATGTATCTTGAACCAAATGGATATAAGATTATTTTTTCTCCCAATATTTCCACAGTATATTTTATTTTTCAAGAAAGATTGTTAGAGAATATTTTAGTGGTATCTGGATGGTAGTAGAGAACATGCACCTTCTGGTTATTTACAGTGGGAATTTGAATCCAATTTAAAATAATTCTACCCTTTTGTAAAGGATTTTTGAGACTTCATCTGCATGCATAGGAACAGGGACTGGTGACTGTGACGTAAGTTGATGATGTTATTTGAAAGCAGTGCCGGTCTGAGTCCAGTGGAGATTGCTGGGCAGCCTTCATTATCCAGAAGTTTTTCTGAGCATTTTACAGCAAAATCTGTGTTCTTTTGTACCCAAGCCAAGTAATTATAACCTTCCTTGCCTTTCTCTTTGCCGTATTGTCAAACATACGTTTTGTTGTCTATACAGTTCTAGAGCACAAAGATGTGATGTGTACAAATAATGATGCTGCAGAGATATAAATATATCCCAAGATGACTAAGAGAGGAGTTAAGTTGTAGGGTTGCCACACAAAGAGTTGCTGCTGGAAAGACAGTATCTGGCTGTTTGAATATGTAGGTTGGTACTGATGAGCACGGGAGGTTGTGGAAGGGGAAGGTAGGATCTTGTCAGCATTTGGGTCAGAGATTACCAGTGCAGGTAATTGTAGTAATATGTAATCTTTGCTGCATCATTATTGCTTGCAGGCCTTGGGTACAGCTGCTTTTAATGAAGGAGAGGTTTTCCTTCTCTTCAAGATGTAGCTATCCTGCCTTTGGGTCCTGATGCCTTGCGCTAAGATGAATTTTTCACAAGACGGGATAATCCTTCATTTGACATTTACTCACTCAATTACCTTCCTGCATTTTGTGCAGGCCACATCAGACTTCAAATTTTATTTGTTCTTGCCAGACCACATTTATTCATTAGCTGTATTTATTGTAGTTATGGTTGAGACAGCACTTTTATTGCAAGCCCCCTATCTTTGGTGGTTTATAACTTTCTGAAACAATTACCTTTTTGGCTGAAATTTCTCAAGCTTGTTCTGAGCTCAGAGGTGCATAATGTTTCAGTAAGTTTGAAAAAAATCCATTAAGCCATTTATGAGGACTAGACGTTCCAATAAACATAGGCACATTTATTTTTTGATGACCTACTTATTCCAATAAAGTACATCATTATTATTCTGTTTTCTCCTGTTTTAAATTATGTTATCTTTTAAAAGAGAATAAGGACATTTTATACTGGATTTTTAGATGGGCTTCAAGCGAGGTTTGTTCACATGCCATTTTGTGCAGGCAAGCACATTTTTTTGCTATAATACACTTAGCTCACAAACAGGACTGTTTAGGGGTGCAAAAGCTTTTGGGGTTCGGTATTGTGTTCTCTGCAGGAAAACAACAGCTCAATCTGTTGTGGTTGCAGGGGATGGTTGACAGTGTGCATATGGAAGTCTGTGCAAGGGTAGGTAGACAAAATGAGGCCATCTATTGAATATGTGTCCTTAGTTGTGCAATGATGTTAACTCAGGATGAAGATTCAGGTATTACTTTTGCAAAAGTAAAATGAATATACTTCTGCTGTCTTGCAGGCATGGGATACAATTTTTCATCACGCTGTCTTGGATTATGTGAAATGATTTGACAAATGATAAAGTCTCATGCAATTGAAAAGACAGTGCTTTTTTTCTTTTTTTTTTTTTTTTTTTGCATTGAACTTCTGCATAGACTGTGTAATTAAGTTCAACTGTGCTTTCTCTTATGTCTACAATGTGCTTTTTAGTATACATGTAGTGTTTTGTATTGTCTAGCTTGTGTGTTACATACATTGTGAGGAAGTTCCAGTGTTTAGGCACACCAATGTGGAGTCAACTTCTGCCTTTCTTATGATAGCATGACAGTAAATAATTCTGCTTAAAAATAAAGATCTTCTAAGTTTATGCCAGTGTAACTGAGAGCAGAATTTGGCCCAGTATAATTAAATGTACTGATGAACTTTGATGCTAAATTCCATAACCTTTGCACAATTAAAATCTCAACTTCAACATTGCATTAGCTTTTCATTTAATTATACATATTTGGTTGAAAGCTCCAAAAATGTTAATATTTTAAGTCTCTTCTCCTGTTTGTAATTGAACTTTTTTGTGTGATTGTTTTCTGCAGTAATCAAGAGGACATTAGCATGGACAGGAAATGAATCTGGAACTCTAGAGATTAATATTAATCTGCTAATGTCCTGTCCTGATGTTCTCAGGAATCCTTTCTTCTCTAGCACATTATGGTACTTTAGTAATCAGCAATTAGGGTAAGGTTTTCTCATGCCTGAACTATGTCCTCGTATGTCTTTCATTTTCTGATTGCTGTGGGAATGATGGTTCTTCCCCCCATGGAGTCAGAGCAAAATGTCACGTTTCTTCTTCAGGAGCCATACTGCTTAGACAAATGCACGGCTGGAGACTTAGCATATCATCAGGAGGGAGATCTGAGGGTTAGTTAGGGGAGTTTAACCTCAGGTTATATTTCTGTATGGTATCTGCCATGCCTCCATGTTTTGAAATACCTTTATCCTGGTGCTAGCTCTGCATAAACAGGCATGTGTTCAGTAATCGTGCTTTGTGAGACACAGAGCCAGCAGGCCCTGGTCTGCAACGGCACTTAGGAGCATGGGCCGTGCTGAAAACAATGTCAGGAGGCGCATTCTCACCCACTGGCTGTGTAGTCCGGGCAAGATTGTTTTGCAGATCCAGTCTTGCGGTCCCAGGCAAAAAGTCCAAGGGAGTATGTAAGCTCAGTGCATTTGTTCCCTTCTGCAAAGGACCTTGTTGTCCCAGCCCACAGCCGTGCTGATGCCACTGCTGAAATTGTTGTACCCCTAGGACTCCAGTAGACTCCATGGATACTGCTTAAGTCTCCATGTGTAGGATTTAGGCAGAAGGTCCTGTATACACAGCTCACTAAGCCATGCTATTTCTTCCCTGTTATTTCCCCTTCTTTCCACTCCCCAGATGGTCCTGAAACATTGCATCTCGGTGACATTTAGGAAATGCAGACCTATCTGTGTGTATTCCACTCTCATTTGCATAACAAAGCTGAACTGATTTTTATTTCTTTTAGGATGTGCACGAAACTAAGAATTATTTCAGGTTTTCAGAGCACTGTAGGTTTCTGTTGGTTGGTTGTGGGGGGTGATGTTGGCATGTGTGTTTTTTTCTTTTTCTGGCATAAATGCCCATGGGTTTGCTCCAAAATATTAATTGATCGTCCATTAAAAACTTACTACAGTTGGTCTGACTTCCACTTTTATTTTTAATTTCTATTGTGCAGTTCTATCTGAATAAAAATCCCTCTAGAAGGTGCAATATTGAGATGCAATATTGACTTGATTGTAGCAGATTATTCAATTTTTTTCCTAAAAAAACATTTCATTGAAATTGTTGTATTTTCAGTGTTTCACGTTTGATAAATCAGCATCTTCCAATAGCCATATGTTCTATTGGAAAAATCTCAAGTCATCCTAGTTGTATGCACCCAGATGATACTCAGTTTCATGATATGTTCCATCGTATGGTATTTAGTACAAAAAGAAGAAAACAAGAAAGTGATAGTGGAAACGCCACTGTGGCCTGTGCTTGCACTTCAGAATAACCAGTTTTGAGTCCAAGCATCACTCAAAGCTTTAAGTTGAGTAATTTTTATTTTCGCTTAGGATAGAGAATAATTTCCATTTGTCTCAGATTGGATTGTGTCCTTTATAGCCCGTTTGTTCCAATGAAAAATGCCTACATTATCTGAGCCTTTGGCCAAATACTTACTAATGGTTTTGCATGATATTCAAGTAACTGAGCTTCCACTGTTCTTAGCAGGTGAAGCAGATATTAAAGTTGATTTGACTTACTAGGAAATGGGAATCAAAATACCATTTTAGACCTCAGCCTTAGTTTTTCTTTGCCACCCTTTCCCACCTGTATGCACATCTCTCTAATTTATAAAGGGCGATTTAAAGATAATTTTGGCAAAAATGGAGAAGTCTTTCGTGTAGACTGTACAAGTACCTAAGAAGGTGAAGAGATTTAGCCCAGAATCTTAGCAGGGGTGACACGGAAGGAAGCCCAAGTTTCTATCTGTCTGTACAATTTCTGCAATGGCAGTGGGGTTCAAAGGGGAGAGATCCACTTCAGCTGAGGAGAAAACTAAGAATTTTGACTCATGAGCATGAACAGCTTGCACTGGTGTAGTAAACAATATTACCTGCCCAAGCTCACCACTCTACCTCAACTGTGCAAAAGTCTGGGCTTCCTCTGAAATATCTACCGTGACATTTTATTACAAACATTTTCAAGGAAACCATCACCACTTAAGATTTGCTTTATAGCCTTGGACTGTGAGCCATAGTATTTCAAAGTCTGCTTCATGAGTATTTCAGGCAGCATTGTAGTGGTGGTTGATAGAGAGCTGGACTGGCAGCAATATTTGACATCCCAATGGCTAGGATTGATTCTAAGTTGTACCAATTCCTTGTGCTCTAGCACTGAGGTCAGGTGCATCCTCCATCTGTGCTCCATCTGCTCAGCAGGAATGCTGATCTGGTGTACTGTACCTAATGCAGTGTATCTACCTTACTATTAGGTTTAAAAAAGACAAAAGGCTCTGAGGAGATCCATAATGTATAAGTATTTTTAAAGGCTTGGCTGGAAACATTTAAACTTCATGCCTCAGTGGTCAACAGGAGAGTTGCAGCAAGCAAGATTTCTTTATAAACTCCCTTCAGAGCCCTTTTTTTTCTATATTGATCCAGTTTTCCTTTTCCAAAGGATTAATGATTCTCAGAAATATGAGCAGAAGTTGTAGGAAAGCTCACTAGAGGCACGGCCTTTGTGCTGAGGCTCTCAGCATCTTGCTGAGATATCGACTGTATTAGGACTGGTGGAATTGAGAGTCTTCTCCCCTCTGAACTGTGTCATAGGGATCCAGGGCTTTTTCTTGTGACAATGACACATCATAATTTAAAAACTACAGTTTATTTGACAACTGAATTTATTCCCTAGTGGCAAGGGGAAACTGAGGCAGAAAATGACTTGATCATACAAGGGAGTGAGTATCAAAGCAGAGACTGAAATCCTATATTTAATACTGGCTTCCTGAAATCAAAGGCAAAGCTGACTTCCATAGGTCCAGTTTTTCTGAAGATAGCTCCAGATGCTTCATCCATTTTCCGTCCATTGACCTTCTGTGCAGGCACTTATAGCTAAAGGACTAGGAAAATCAGTTTAGTTAAGTCTACAGAATGGTAGGGACTCCTCTGAATGTTTATATTTCTGAGCAGGACTACAAGTTACTTAAGGACTGGGTTGAACAGAATCTTTTGTCACTTGGTGTCACAGGCCTAGCAAACGCATTGTATGTCTAAACAAGTTTTTTCAAAAGTTCGTTGTATGTATTTAGTCTTAAAGAGTTCAGTAGTTCCATCAGCACTTTTAAAGTCTGAAGAAGATTCAGGGTCCGAATATGCAACACTTACCAGAACAAAATGCTTGTTGCCTTTGTTGTTCATTCCCAAACTGGCATAGTTAAAGGATTAGTTACTCAGCAGCGTTCTGGGTAAAAGATCAGACTGGTTTGCATTTTTTTTTGCAAGCCAGTTCACTCTTCCCTGTGGCAGAAAAGGACAGTTGTATTTAAAGTGACAAGAACTGTAAAGCAAACTTGGAATAAATGTTGGCAGTGGCTCTTAATTATTTCTGGGAGCTGGGATCAGGTACGGCGTCCATTCTAAAAGGCTCTAAAGCTCTAAAAGGCCACAGAGAAATTTCCAAAAACTGAACAATGCACGTGTCCGTTTGCTGTGGGTTTCAGCTATCATAGGCTGCAGCCCACTGCTCAAACATCTGTTAAAGGAATGGGCCCATTAAAAGAACACAGCGTTGCTGTAGCATGGTGATGCATTTTAATGGACTCCTACTGTACCTTTTTCATGCTTTTTTAGTGCTGTAGAAAACCAAGCAACCAACCCGTTACAAGTGTTCATGTGAACTGACTTGCTCTGGGGTTCACTCTAAGTCCTCGTGAAAAAAGGAGGTTGCTGGTTAGGTGTTCTTGTTTCTTAGCAGTTTGTTCTAAACAAGGCTTGCAAAATGTCAGTTTTCTCCAGGATGCAGTGATGTGCGGAGTTTGGTGTTTGATGGTTGTTGATGGAGGGCTTAAAAGATTTTCCCTCTTTTTACTATCAGGCCAGTGGTACCAGATAGCCATGGCAGAATAATGGCTCTTGAGTAACTATTCACCTTGGGGCTGGTAGAATTTCATAATAATTTTGCAAAACCTCACTAGCCCCTAGACCGTGCTTCCTTCTCTATTTGTGTTTGAAGAGGTGGTTGTAAGTAAAGTGCTTGCGCATTCTATTGCAAACCATCATGTTTTCACAAGCATTTACAGATTTGAGTCACAGTTTTCCCATATCTGGCAGCAAATACTGATTTGAGAATGGAAGAGATATTGCTCCCTTGATCAAATTACAGTTTTTTCTTTGTACATTGCTCCAGCTGGAAATTACTCATTTTCCCAGCACAGCTCTGCTCTTCTACCCAGAAAGACACTTCCACACGTGCATAAAAGGTGAACTGAAGCTGGGGAAGCTGTACTTTTGGTTTATTATTATTATTATTTTATTTATTAAATGAAAGTGTGGATGTCATTCAATTTTTTACTGGTGAGAACACATTCTGAAATTTAAAATCTAGAAGCTTAGAATATGTGTGACTCCACATCATTATGATAAAGTGCAAAACACTACAACACTACTTCCTTGGAAGCTGATAGAAACCAAGAACCTTAGAGCCTTCTAGGAGCAGTTGTCCAACATCTTTTAAAGCAAGTTCTTCCTCTAGCTGCATGATGTGTATGGTTTTATACAACTGGAAAAGTAAAGCAAAGCATATTTCAGTCTCTTGTTTTGCTGATATTATTGCAGTAGCTTATATAGCTTAAATGTCCCAGTCCTCTTTTGGTATTGAACAAATCTTAAAGGGTGCTTTCCCTGATGCACGGTGTTTATAGGTTATAGATGACTTAAGTAAATAGTGATTTACCCTAGCATGTGTTTCCTGCTGTGGGAGAACCCTGAGAAGGGGTTCATTTAGCATGGACATTTTGTTTCATTGTCACTTTCCCTGGGGATTCTCAATCTGTTCTAAAGGTTTGGTCAGGATCAGTGGCCAAGCTCAGGCACAAGTACTGGTTTTTTGTAGCCCTCCCTTTGGGGATGATGATGGTGTGTTGCTTGTCGATTCCTAGATTAAAGCTATGGACACCAAGTGGTAGTTAAGCTCAGATCAGACCTTCCTCAGTCTGCATTGGTGGCCGTTTACAGTTGGGGCCTTCCAACAAACCCTTGGTCCAACCTTTGCTTTCGAGGAAATCAGAATGAAAACACTGAGTCCTCTGCAAGGCAGTGGCTCGGTGCCTTTGGGAGGGACGTCTCCTTGAAACCCAGAGCTTCAGCTCCTGACATGCAGGGACTTTAATCTAAACAAAAAGTCTAAAGAATAGCGCTGCGTGTGCCTGTATAAACAGTCTGTAAATCCGATTGTAATGAGACATTCCTGAGGTGATTTCTGAACTCCCTCGTCCCAGACAGGCAAATTCTCGCCAGGTTACACCCATGCTGCTTCACTGAAGGCGGTGGGGTAAAGCACAGATCATCGATGGTGTGTTTCTTAGGCCTTGTGGTTGCAGAACTGTGACTGAAAGAAACGTCTGCAGATGTCTGGGTTCTACAGGAGTTAAAAGAGGGAGTGATTTAGGCCACCAAATGTGGATAGTTTATTGCGGCCCTGTTGTAACTTTTCTTATATCATGAGGGATTTTATATCTTCTACTGATCGCACAGTCCTGGGACCTGCCTTGTGGCTGTGATTTATTTTTCCAGTTAAGTCATTGTTCATCATTATGAACTGAGATTATATTTCTGTGTAAATTTGACGGAGAAGCATTCTTGAACTTGCACACATTTTTAATTTTAAAAAAGCAACAGAACCCCCTTTGCCCTCCTATAATTATGATACTAAGCAATTAGAACTCTTCACCCTTTGGTCTTCACAGCATTCTTGTCAGGTTAGTACAGAGAGAGGCTTAAATCAGGGCACTGCCCTGAACCACCCCACCAGCTCTGGGATTTGAAGGGCTGTTTAAACCTGGATCCAGACACAATCTTGTCTGAACATTGAGAAGAAAACATGGAAACGTGCCAGGGAAGCAAGGCCATACAGTCACCAGATGCAGAAGTAATTTTGTTGTTGTTGCTAACGCTGAAATCTTAAGGGAACAAAACTTGATCAGGGAACCTGTTGAAGGGGAAAGAAGGAGGCCTGCTTGGTTGACCTTGGCAGATGTCAGATGAACGAGTGTGATTGACTCTTACGAAGACTTGGAAGATCACTTGGGCAAGCCAAGAGAGGGTGAGCAGGCCTTCCTGGCCACCCAAAATTTGGCATGAAGAGAGAAGCAGGTGTACCTTGAGTAGGTCAGAGGGTGTTCCACTTGGCCTTTGGAGAATTTCAAAGGAACAGGTACAAGGCAGGTCACACATCCTGATACTTTGCGGAGGGAAGGTTATAGGAAGTCGTGGAACTGTTGCTGCATGGAGTATCATGATGCTTTTCAGGGGGGAATAAGACATGTAGTGCTTGAAGAGTAGCAGGGAGTCCTTGCCTGGACACCTGAGACCTCCATTTTTGCCTTTTCAGTTGCAACGCAGCTCGCTGAGTAATCCTCTCTCTTACAATTTATGTTTTCCTATGCTTGCTTAGAATGTAATGATAGCCTCTTAGCCTAAAGCAAAGCTTGATGTTTCTTAGGTGGAAAAGAACTATCCAAAATCTCAGTTAGATATACAAGTATTTAATTGTCTTTCGCATTTTTCTGTTCCTGCTACTCAACAGTGTTTTGCTTACCACTCAATTCATCTCTTTGTCCTAGTTTAAAGTGTGTATTTTTCTGCCAAACCCAAAAGCTCCTTAACCTTTGTTGCTTCTTATTTGGGAGTCTTTGTGGATATATTTGTCTCTCTCTTCTCACTCACCCACCTCCTTCCCTTTCCTTTCCCTTTGCTATCGACATGTAAGTTCATGATTTTTACTATGGGTAAGGAAGCCCAGTTGTATGTACCTCAAATTTTGAGGTCTACTGAAAGGGGGCAGGGGTTGAAACTAGGTTGGAGTGAGTCATCTCTCTTGGCTCCTTTGCAAGCTGGAACCAACTTCAAAGGGAGTCACAACTTGGGGGCAGTTGCACAGATGAATCCCAAACCTTTGTACGTCCTTCCCTTTCCTCCTCCTCTCTCCTCATGTAGTCTGAACAGATTTGGCAATTTCAGCTTAGCACGTCTGTGCAGTTTTTTAAAATCCATTACATAAGTTTGTTAGTTTAAGACTCTCTTTTTCAACATATGAGCCTAAAGTGGCTTTGATTTAAAAATGGAACTTGGCAGAGAATTTGTTCATATGGTAAGATTTTTTTTTTTAGTTTAGTTTCGTTTATAATATGTTTTAATCATTTTTGATGTTTTCAAAACAAATGGTGAAATATGTTTTTTTCCTTCTATTTTTGGCTACCCTCCTCTGAAAGGCCTTATTTCTCCCTTGTGTGTTTAATTTGGTGCTTTAAGAAACTTTTTTAGATAGAGGGGCCTTATGCTGCAAAATTTAAACTTAAATATCCCAGTGAACAAGGAAGATTCAGACACAGATCCTGCTGGCCAAGACTTTGTATCTCAGGGCTCTCCTCTGGTAACAAGCAGAAGAGTCAATAACTGGGGCTCAGACTATGTACAAATATAGAAAATAAATGGCATACAAGGAGGAGAAAAAAGGGAAACAAGGGGAGACAACACTATTTCTCTATTTATGATCAGTACATCCCACTTATCTGGGCAATTATTATTTTAAGGACATTTTTTCACAGTCTGAGATGCAGCAAAGCAGATTGCTGCCAAGTGAAACTCTTTCTTCTCATCCCTAAACAGAGGGTCTCTGCGTTCCCTGATTGGCTCTAATTCCCCTGACTTTTCTTACAGAGGTTTTTCTTTATGATGTCCTTAGTGCATAGAATAACACATAGAAGATATTTTTGCCCTTTAGCAGGTAGTTCAAACCACACATTCTGTTAAAATCTGTACCATGGAATTGGTTCCTAATTCTTGGGATGATCTTCTCTTTGTATGCAAAGGTCCCAACTTTGTTGGGAGTGGGAAAGCACGATGAGTGAACGCTTACACCCCTGAGGCAGCTCTCTTCAGCTGAAACCTCAGAATAGATGCTTTTAAAAGAAGTGCAGGGCTGATCACCTAGACTACCAGTTGCACCCAGCCACGTAGGAGATCCCAGCTTGTGTTTGTACCCAGAGCAGCTGAAACAAAATGCATGTTGCTTTTGCAAGGGATAACAGCAGAGAAGAGCATCATTAACCTAAAGAGCACCTCCTTTTGGGGAAAGGGACAGGCCCTGGAAAAAAAAAAAATCAATTTGTCCTTTATGGGAAACCCAGTTGCCATCACTGACTCGATTCAGAATGAGAAAGAGGTAAACTCTGCGTGACTAAAGCAAAGGAAGAGATGATCCACCATAGGAAAGAATGGTAGAGGAGGAAAAAAAACTGAAACTGCACTTCATCCCAGTTAAGGCTGACATATGAGGTATAGGGAAAAATCTTTCAGGCTCAGAGATGGGCTTTAGCAGATCAGCCAGGAACAAACACACACGAAAACAAGAAAGCAGAAGACTTGGGTGGTTGTGGAGATTACTGCTGACATATGGAGCCTATCAGCTTGAAGTTACACGTTTATATCTGACCTAGGTCACTCATGCCCCAAAGTCATTACTGTTGAACAGCTGTTGGGTGGCCTCTGTGAAATGACTTGGGGGTCTGAGCCCAGTTTCTAGTGGCAGGTGTCCACATTACACAAAATCCATCTGTATTAGTTGGCCCCCTATATCTGGCAATCTCAGCAGAAAGACCCAGGACTAATGGTTCACCACATAGATTGAGCTGTCCTGTTTTAACGTGGGTGGCCCTTCAAGGAAGGGGCTGAAGGACTTTAGCAAAAGTAACATAAGAGAAGACAGCACAGCCCCTGGCCTCCTTGCTCTGTGGTTAAACTCAGGCCACCAGTTTTCAGATCTCTTGGACCAGCAGATTTCACTAATACTGCATTTACTCCAGAAATCAGCAGAAAGAAAGTATTTCGTAACTGATTGCCAGCGCAATGTAGAATATACATCCATTTGATTTCTGCTTTCGGATCATAATAATATAAACAGGAAAACTACATTTTAAATTCATTAAGTTCTTCCTCCGCTGTTTATAAAAGATAAAAACTTCTCTCTCTTTTTTTTTTTTTTATAAGGATTGATTGGTGTCATGTACATATTCGTTCACTTCTGTTTATGCAAGATAATAAGAGTATTAACATGGAGGTGGAATAATGGTGTTTATAATTCCATCACCACTGTTTATATAAGATAAAAACTGTTTAAAAAACACAGAAAAAAAAGAAAAATAGTGAGAGAACATTTGCAGTTATGTACATATATTATTTTTTCCACTTCTGTTTGTAAAGAATGTGAAAGAAAAAAACAAGTCTAGCAAGTTGAAGAGGACTTAATTCTGTTTATAACATTTCTGTGCTGTTCACCTAAGATAAATTAATTTAGAGTTGATGTAATGAGTAGCTTGGGAGAAGAGAACTGGGGTGAAAGAGGGACTGGTGGGGTTGTGCCTGATACTCTTAGTACCTTGTAATCCTTTCCTTTATTAAGAAACGTGAAAGATGTATACTGAATCTTTCCAGTGGGAATAAGATACCACTGGTGAGGCAGGGGACACATGGCGCTGTCATGCCAGCAAATACAGTGGCCGCTGCCAGAGGAGTCGGAGGCTTTCTCCAGGAAGAGAACTCTGAGAACAGAGAGGATGCTACAATAGTCTGAAAAGATCTCGTGAACGTTAAACCCCTTGGTATCATTGTCCATGGACTTAGTCCAATAATTGTGTGCCTGTATGACTCTGTTTTGTTCTGTAGCTTTGAAGTCTAATCCTAATTCCTTCAGGGAGAAAGGCTTGTAAAATGTCTGCGTTTCAGAGAGGCAGAGGAATACTACCTTTGATGCAAGCTCTATTGTCAGTCCTGTGCCATCCTTTCTGATTCACCCCTGCTCCTACCCCATGCACGGGCATATTGACAGATGAGGGAAGCTGGCAGATGTGAATATTTCTTTGAGATGAGCACCGATGCACTGTTTCTCAGTATCAACCAGAAAGGCCATTTATACCTAATAAAAGAACAACTGTGTGGACATTAACACACGCGCACACACACACACACACAAAGTCCATGAGTATTCGCTTACTTTTACAAATGAGTTTGCTCCGGCTGCAGTCACGCCCTTCATGTGTTTGCTTTGCGCAAACATTCGCGCCGGCAGGCTTTGCTCCAGTGAAAGCAAACAGCCCACTTCAAAAATCGCGTGCTCGTGTGCTTTCAGGTAGTGAACTGTCAGCTTACCTGTGCCTCGTAAGTACTGCAGAAGGTGGATGTGGACATGTTTCTCAGCTCCCTTGTGCAGTCAGAGGAGTCAGACCTTCTGCAAATGGTGATGGACATACATATACAGCATTTACATGTGCATAAAAGCAGTGAGAGAAAATCAAATTGAATCCCTAACCAGGGAGCTATAGAGTATCAATAGATCTAGTATTGCATAAAAAATCCTTTTTGCCTTCTAAAAGAAGTCACTGTCTTCTATAATTCCATAGTAACGTTTCTCTCCTCTCTAATCCTGAATGAATCCAAATCCCAATGATGTCTTCATCTCTTCTTCCCAGTTCCTACTTCAGCTCAATAAATTGTCTCTACAAAGCAAGCCGTTCAAGCACATGCATAAGTCCATTTCTGTTAAATAGAACCTAAAGTAAAGGTTAAATTTTAATTACATGCTTGAGTCCCATTGCATTCACACGTTTGAAGCTAAGCACAGGCTTGAGTACACAGTTTGAACGCACAAGGGTTTAACATTAACCCAGCCAGGAGGCAAAGCCAGTGTCTGTTATGTGGCGTGGTCTATTGCATTGCTTGATCCCACCTATGCACCCCTGCTCCAAATGTCAAGTACCTGAAGCAGACTGTATACGCTTGGTGAACAGCATTGCCCAAGGTAGATTAAAATAATAGGCAGCATTGAAAAAAAATTGTAGTCTGCTGGTGGACCTTCCAAAAGCAGACAAGGACATGAATTAGCCAAGGAAATGATTCCTTGAAAATTGCTCTCTGCTAATTGCCAGCCCCTTGTTCCCTTAATGCTGACATGGAAGTGGATGCAAAGAGTAGGGCTAGATCTGTCAGCAAGCTGGGAAGGAGTTTAAAGGAGCTTGAATCAAAAACTTTTGTTTTTCAGATGAATACAAATTGTCATGGGTACAAAATGTCATTTCCTGAAGCGAAGGCCGCTCTCATCCCTATCTCAGAGCATTCCAACGTACAATAATCTGTGTCTTAATTATGGTGTTTCAGCACAAAAGGCACAGAAATTTCACTTTTCAGAGTTGTATAATCAAGTTGCTCCACCTTGCTATTAGGCATGAATGGCAGCCAGTGCTCCAGGGAAGCCTGAAATTGAAAGAGCAGCGGGTGGGGAGCAGTGGGTCAGGATGGGTACGCATTTAGGAGAGCTGTGTGGGGAGTCCAGAACTAGAATAGCGGGAAGTGCTGTAAATTGGATTGAACACGTTGCTAGTGGACAGGGTGAAAGATTATACAGCATTTGTCTGTGTGACCGTAATGAGCTTTTTTCCCATAAAAGATTTGGGGAGAAAGTGCTGTGTATGAATAGGGTCCCTTTAAGAAGCACTTTTAAAAGAGCTCATTTTTGATTCCAATCATGTATATGCCTCAGCAAGACTGTAGCCAGATGCTTGTAGATCTGATGAAAACAGCCCAACCCTTTTCTTATCATCTACCAGAGATGACAGACTTTAAAAACTCAATGGCACTTTCGATAACTTCTAACAAGAACTGGGACTTGCCTGGCTCCATTTGTCTGGCCAAGGCTGTATTTCTGCAATTTATCCCGGGGAGAGCTTTAGCAGAACCTTACACTTAGTGTCTAAATTAATGATATTCCTTCCTTTTTGCCATGACAAAAACCACTCTGCACTATATACGTTATGCTAAAGTTTTTGTCATGGACATATTCTGTAAAAGCTTTTTCAGCTTCATCATTGTGACAAGCGATTCCATTAAATCCTTCCCAGTGATCACTTTTGTATTGTGCAGATGGGGGAGGTTGTTTGCTTGCCTGAGTTTCCCTTCTTTGAAGCTAGAAAACAGTGATCGTCTGCCAGGTTACATGGTGTATCTTACCACTGCCCTGTCCCCAGGAAAACATATTTTGAGGAAATGCATACATTTTCTGTATAGCTGTTGTAGTAAATAGAGTCTGCTCATTAGTTATGTCCTCAACTTTTCTTCAAGGCTCTTTTGGGAAGAGGACACGAGCTTACCTCATTAAGGAGGTAGGCTGGTCTGTCAGTGTCCATGTACATTAAAAAGCTCTGGAATACAGAAGACATTTCTCTCCTCAATATTTTTCACCATTTCACCTGCACTGAAATGAAAACTGTTGAGTGCTTTGAATATGGAAACACTCTAGTTATTCTCAAATACATGCTTACCTCAGAATCCTCCAATGAAGGTTCACTGTGGTGTTGTGATACCTTTGCCAGGTACCTTGCTCTACCAAAGGTACCAATGGGGTCTGGGCAAACAGCGCTTGCTCTGATCCTGCCATACTGCCTTGTGCTAGATGCTGCTGATAAAAGCTAGAGATGATAAATGATAGAGCTGATAATGAAAGAAAAGGATTCTTAATTTTTAAATACATCCCCTTACAACATACCTTCTGAGGAAGTGAGTTATTTTAATCTCAGTTTTATGGCACGAGGGAACTAGTTTTTTTTCACTGAAGCAGGAGGGGGAACCAGATCCCACAAAACCTGCCTTTGTCTTCAAGGAATGCTTTTTAACTGTAGTTGCTACAAATCAACATGGTACAGAGCTACCTCTTTGCTTCATTCTTAATGAAGCCAGTAGAACTTTTCATGCAGATCGTAGTGATGGGCATGGCCACTGGTCTTTTTGGGAAAACTGTCAGAGCAGAATAGCATTGTATACAGCCTGCTTTTGCATAAAAAGAAAAACATAATCTATCTCAGTAGGCTACCAATGGTATCAAAGCATCTTACATTCCTTTATTTATTTATACATGCCACAAACCAAAAGCAAATTTTAGAGCTCTGGGTTTTTTGCCACCTGCTAATAATGTTGCCATCCTTTCTTTTCCAGAGTGTTTGCACAGATCCTTGTATTTCTCAAGCTGACAGCTTCCTGATCCCCAAGACTGAATGGCTGGTTATCTCAGCTTCCCATCTTATGTGGAGTTTCTCTCCCTCATTTAAGATAGTAAAAGGACTGTCTGCGTGCACAGACCATTATCCTTGTGGGGTTGTTAAAGTTCCTGTAATGCTGACTTTATTTTCTGTAACAGTTCTGAACAAAATGTTTCCTTTGAAAGGTCTCAGACCTCTATCCTCCCAACTCCTAATCACAGTAATAACCAACCTCAAGGAGTCATTAGTGAAGACTCAAACAATATCCTGTAACAAGTCAGCTATGAAGAAATTGGCATAGTTTATCTCTTTGATTCATGTTGTTATGAAAATAATGGGTTGCAAAATAAAGCCAGCGTTGCTCTGATGCTATAGAGTATCCCTTGGATCTGAGTCTTTCCTTCCCCACCCACTTGTCTCCCAAACTAACATTAACTATATCTCTGCAATCACTTCTGAGACAGGGTCCAGCTATAGAAGTGACATGTTCTTAGACTGTAATGCCAGTTTATTGTGCTGCTTCTTAAACTAACCTGTAAACCTCTTTTTGATCATTGTAACTTGTTGCATTTTTAGATGAGCTGGGAAAACGGTATAATGATTATATTCGAATCCAACCTATAAAGAAGGGTTTACTCTTCTGAAGAGAATAGATGCAGCGAACTATGTAAACTGGTTCAGATAAGTTCTTGGAATTGTTTGCTTTTGGTTTTGTCTTTGTGAAATGGACACTTGCGCTTTGCAGGAAAGCTGATAAATAGCATAAACTATGGCTCACCACTAAGAGACTTTGTAAAATCTCTGTGTCTACTGTTTGGTTTGGCTTCAGCAATCAAAGGGATCAGCTTTTCTTCATTGAAAGGAGCATGCAGGTGGCTTTTCAGGTTTCTTTAAGCATTTTTCTTCTCATTTGATGTGGTTCAGGCTCTAAACTGTCAGTTGATTTCTCAGTTCTGCTTTGTATTGGATCAGCTTCAATATCAGTTTAGCTTTCTCTGCTTGCCTTTTTTCATTCTATAAAATGGGAATAAGAACAATTCCGCCTATAAAGCAGAAGGTAGTGTTCAGCTCATTGGTGGTTTTCATAAATAATAAAACTTGTTGAGACTATGCATAATGAACTGCAGAGCTTCAAGGCATGTTAAGTTTCTCTCTGGATGAGCTGTGTTGGTATGGATGAACTATACCCATTTGGGGAAAACAAGGAGGTTTGAAAAGCCCAAGAAATAATTCAGACAGTCATGAAGCCCATCCCTTCGTTCATTTATAAATATTATTTCCATTTGGTGACTGGGTCAGAAAAATTTAGTTCCCCTGAAACTCAGTTTTCGGGGCATATGTCACAAAACTAACAGCATGCTAGAGAGTACACTGTTCTCATACTGAATATAGAATGGAGAGTATTGTTCCCAGAAGCCATTGTTGTGGGTCTTTATAAGGTAGTTTTGATTTATTTTAATAGCTACAGAGTGAGAAGAAAGAGTGGACAAAAGAAATTCCAAAGTATTGATTATGACCTTTTGGGGAAAGAAAAAAAAAGTTGTTCCTCCTTCTGCAGAACTCAGAAAAAGCACATATTTAACCTGTTTTTGTACATGCTGAGGGCTTAACACTGCAGCTGCATAAGCTGCATAACCCTGGTGACTTCAGTGTGTCTTCAGGGGTTTAAAAGCAAGTGAAATACTTCTGTAATGCTTTTAGTCTCCTTCCAAGTGTTGCATACTCTCACAAGAACACAGTTCATGTTTGAAGCAGTACAAATTGTAAAATAATGAGCACAACCCCTATGGTACCTTACCTTTCAGGGATTTACTGCTCTTGTGTACAGTATCTGTCAGGTTAGCATTTTCCTATAGGTCCTCATATAGTCACACTGTGATTTCTTTACTGGATAGGCAGTCAGAAAAACATTCTGACATTTTCTTTAAATGATTGCAACATACTTACACTTTTCCTTAATGATCTTGCAGACACCCTCATATCCAAGTCCTAAACCACTCTGCTCTCACTAAAGAGAGACAACTGGATGTTTAAAGTCCAAAGTAAACCCACTCTTGGGCTTGCCAGAGTTCTGCTTTGCCCCCTCAGCACCCATGGGTGGTGAAGAACCCCACATCCCCGCGCAGCCCTCTGGTCCCCTTGCAGGTCAGGCTTAGCAGTGCCCCCACTCCAGCCCACCCCATGCTCAAGCCGTGTGGTGCTCACAAACTCAGGCAGTGCCCTTTAGTTCTGATCTGCTGTGCCTTCAGGGAAAAAATGATATATCGGAGTACTTATGTCCCAAATTGAATGTTAGTCAGATGTTAAGATGAAAGAAATATTATGGAGAGTCAGCACGTCTCACTTTGGAAATAAATTATGTAAAGTACACTGGAGTGTCATGGCTCTTGGGACCACATATGATCCAAAAATACCATTTACGAAGTGATCACAACACTGCTAGATTTATCAGATCATCCTGGAGGAACATTAATACCCAAAAAGAAAACAATAATTTTCAATAGAAAACTCCCAGCCTATAACTTGAACTCATTTTCCAGCATCACTTCCTCATATCAGTGACTTATTTGGATGTATCACTAGATTTTATAGCAATTATTTCCTTATTAATAGTAGCCAAGCTCCAGTAATAGTTTTTTATTAATACGGCTACGTTTAGCACCTAGTACCATACTTTCTCATCTTAACATTTTGGTTACTCAAGTTTAGTCTGCTTAAATAGTTCTGTGTTACTTGATTGTACTTTCTTGTGCTGTGTAGTCCAGTTCTGGCACTACTGAATTCAGGACAGGTCCTTGAGAGGGTGCAGGGAACATGGCCTGTGCTCTGGAGCTGCAAACCTCTGAGCAGGGAAGCAGAAGATACACTTCTGTGCTTCTCCAGCTTGTGGTAAGGAGAGCATGACTTGATGTGGCTGTGGTGTGAGGCAGCAGATCCAGTGCTGTGAGCTGCCAGTTCAGCCGCGCTGCCTCAGAACAGAAAATTCACCTACAGGCAGTAGCAGAGCCAAGACCTAACTTTTCGGGTAGGATCCTGAAAGACAGACAGATACATATCCTTGAATATTTAGGTATGTTTTCTCTTTTCTTGTATTTAAGGTTTCAAAGCTGAGTTCCAAATGCCAAGAGTAGCCACCACAAAATGTTTTATCAAATGGAAATGTCCAAGCTGTTTATGGATCACAAAGACAACTCATCTAGTCAACAGTTGACTTCTTTTTTTCCCTCTTTTCCAAGAGTGAACATTGAACAGGCTGTAAGCTGGATGAGAACGACTCAGCCACATCTCAAACACCATCTTTTCCAAAGCCATCTTTGCTCCTTCACTGTCTCTTGCAGGGAGCACACACAGCCACGCAGCGAGGGAATGGCAAGGGGGACACTGGGAAGATGACAGGCAAGAGCAGGCAGCTTCTGCCACTAGAGCAGTGAACCTGGCCTGAAGCACAGCCCCTTCAGGTAGCCAGATGTAGGTGATGCGAATTATTTTGGCAGCGACCGCCCCTTCCCAGGTATTCTATTCCCCACAATGAGTCCCCCAGCACTTGAGAAGCACAAGGGCTCCTTGTCCACGCAGCCCTGCGGGTGGTGGTGGGCAGCAGGGAAGGGAAGTGCTGTAGCCCTGGAAGGGTGGTGGTGGGCAACCTCCTCCTGCCCACCGGCCAAGTACCTGCCAACCACATGTCCTGGTTTGACATATTTTTACAAATTCCTAAAACATGTAGTCAGTGGTTAGAGTTACTGGAATTTAAAAGTAATACCATTTCAGGTCATCTTTTAAGTCAAGTTGCATGATCAAAATGCCACATTTGTTTATAAAACAATAATATATTTAACTTTTTTTTCCTCACTTTTTGCTGGTTTTACTCTCAGCCTGAGCCCTGTAAAGCAGCTGCTGCTGAAGCTGTAACGTGCTGTTGCTTCTAGAGAGCTCTCCTGCTCTTCTCCTAGAGATATTTTCCTCAGAGGTGCTTTGTGTAGAGACTTTTCTTCACTGAAGTTCTTCTCAGGGAGCTGGAGACCTCTGATGGATGGTAATTAGAGTTCAGTTTGCAGATGTAAGAGATTCCTTTTCTTATTTCATCTATCTCTTTGTTTTCACTGAGAACAGCTGGTAGGACTTTGGGCTGAGTTACCTGTGGAATGAGTCAGCTCCTTGACTTGATGTCTTTTTGAATTAACTTGCATGCACATGAAAGTCCAAATTTTGATTGGATTAATTTCTTTTGTCTTACCAAAACATAATCTTATCCAGTCTTCCTGGCAAGCAGTGTGTGCTGAGAAATCAATTCCATCAAGACTTTTCTCTTGTATTTTCTACTTAAAGGTTCATGAAGTTTCTGGTTTATAAAAGCATTTTTGTGTAACGCACATTTAAAGTCTCCTTTTCACACTACATATTTCTTAATATTCTTTTCAAAAAAAAGAAGACAAGGCTAACCTTTTAGCTAGTCTTAATTACAAACAGTAAAAACATCTCCTTTTACTACATTTTCTGGTCCAAATTTCACAATGATACTAAATAGTTACTTATGTACTAATTAAAGAAGACATAAGCTATAGCTATATCGCAAATCCTTTACACTATATGATGAGGTAAACTGCAAGGTTTTCTGTCTCCAAGTTTGAGAGAGAAAAAAAAGTAACCTTTTCTGTTATCATCTGTGGACTGTAGCCTCTAAACAAACTCTGTCCTTAGAAAACGAGTAATGGAAGTATTATCGATGCATTTTGATTCAAAATTGGTCTCAAGTCATTGTTGCGTTCTCTACAAACCCACAATTTGGCTATTTCATTTAAAAGAGCGTGCACACCTGTAGCTGAGTAGATTTTTTTCAAGTTCTTTAATGATACATAACCCTACCTCTCGTGTGACATCTGTGGCTAAGGCGTTGTCATATTTCTGGTATGCTAACAGAACATTTGACTGCCTCCCTCTGCATTCTTGTAATTAACTCCTAATATTAAAGCAGTTTCCATTTCTGGGTTCCTCAGCAAGCTGATTGAAAGGTGGTTTAATTGCACAGCATTGCCAAGAAACATGTTAGGTGATTGCTGGCTGTAGTAAGAGTTAATGTGAAGGTAATAGGAGATATCACAGGGACTAAGATTTTGCTGGCCATTAGCAGAGGTGACTTCAAAAAGCAAATGATAATTAGTGTAGATATCACTGAACCAAGTTTCCATCTGCTGCTAGTCACTGGGTTTTGAGCTGCTCTCCTATTAAAGATTTGCATGTGTTTTCCTGGATTCTTGATAGAAAGCACACTTAAGGGAAAGGGGTATAAATCAACAAATAACAATGTAACCTGCAGAAATATAAATCTATGTAGATTAATCCGTGTTTCCTAAATTGCATACTAGATTGTAATTCAATCAAAGGGTAGGGGTCTTGTGACGTTTATGAACATTTATGGGTAGTATGAGCGCTCAGATTAAATGTCAAACCTGGTATTCAGTTTAGAATCACGTATTATCGTTGTTCATTAATATATAAAAACAATTATATCCACTAAAATCCTCAATTTAATTTTGCTGTAATCTGTCTCTGCTGTGTCAGAGATGCAGTGCAGCTTCTCTGCCCCTTCAGATCATTTACAGGGCTCCACCGAATTTCAGCTGAGTCTCCTCTTTGTGTTCCCCCAGCATGGCACTTGCTCCATTTGGCCTGCTCTGAACTGAGGAATTCTCTAGTAGATGATTTTCTTTTTCTTCCTCTGCAGTTAAATTCTGGTTTTGATGCTGAGCGGGTATAGTGCATCCAGGAGGAGAGGAGTGACAAGACTCTCCATCTTAGATCCAATTCACTGCGTAGGTTACACATGATAAATCTGTGCCCTTCCCTGGTGCTGTATCAGTAAAGGGTGAAAATGTTTTGAGGCAAGAGCAGTCAGTTTATGATTATCTGAATCTGTTGCCAGCCCTCCCTGCTTAATGCAGTTCATCATTTGCCTGCTTTTTGCCAGTCTAGGGGCTGAAGGTGTAACATTTCTCACCTTGGGTAGTACATTTGCATCAGAGAGATCCTAAATCACTTTGCAAAAATGGAGCAGAATTGCTGTCCCAATGTACTGCTAAGAAAAAGGCACTTAAGTGTGTTAACTCAAACCATTTAGTAAATAAATTGTAAGAAGCAACTGAATGACAATTGCAAAAATGACTTTGGCACCTAAGATGTTAATTTCATTGTAAGTAAGTGGTGTTTAAGCTAACAAAGGTCCCCAGGTGATTTACAGCCAAAATTTCACAGACTTCCAGTGGGCTTCGACATGAACACCTAAGTCACATTTGAAAATTGTAGTTAGCCTCATAAATCAATTACCTGCTTATATAATGTAACTCATATAACTGCATTTCACCATCTTAGCTCCCCATAAGTAGAAATTCTTCACTGTTTAGGAGCCTTATTCTCATTAAACGCAGGAGCGAATAGGTTCCTAAATATCCATAACGTTTAGGCCTTGCTTGTCTCTTAGTCTTTGTGACTTAAATGAAATTTATTCGCAGAGCAAAGAAAGAGAAAGTGGGCAGAATCCGGCCACAATGAAGCAAGGGCAGGCTTAAGATTAGCCCCTGGCTATTCTGTCCAAGGGCCAAAACATCTTCCACGTAATAATGATTAATTAACACCAAGAATTCATTATGAAAAAGATCAGTGGATTCCCTTTGTCCACCCCGCCAAATAGAGCCATACTGGCTTGAAAACAAACGACAGAAATATAGATGAGTAATTACTCTGTTTATAACATCGAGACCTGGGGAAAACGGTCAGCTTTCTTAGACTTCATTTTTTAATGTTATTATATAATAGTATATCTTGAAGAAATCTACTGTGTTAATCTAACATAATTAGGTTAAGTATGTCTCTAGTGACAAACAGCGCCATATGATAAAAAGTTTCACCCCAGCATTTTAATGGTTCAGGTTCTGCTCATGGTTTCAATTAAGTCAGCACGATTGCACAGGGCAGTGAGAATAAGATTTGGCCCACTTCTGTCCCGCATACGTGTTCTGCAGTTATCTAACCTGGAGTGAATCATTGTTTCCTCAGACACATCTTGCTTTTCCAATACTTTACATGGAAAGTTTTGTTTTCATGTATTTTCTTTTGAACAAAGCGAGTAATCAAGTGTCCAGACCAATTGCAATCGTTTAAAAAATTAGGGCATTTCAGTTCTGGTGTTTTGCCATATTCTAGTTTGCAGCTTCTAGTATATTGCGCCTGTCTAAAATTACCCTACAGTTTTAATTAGGTACGACTATCTTGTTCACTTCTTTTAGCTAATTTGACGGCAACGTTGCTGTAAGTCGTTACTCAGCACCTCCAGAGTCTCAGGCCATAATTTGTAGAATTCTTTGGTATCCATGTCATCAAAGTTGCTTGATGCTTTCCCTTAAGAGAACTTGTTTTATGTCGCTTCTAACAGAGCCAGACTCTAACCACTCGGCCTAAAATTTTCCATTCTGGGTTTTTTTTTTCCCATGCTGGATGCCTACTGCTTCTTTTTTTCTTTTTTTAAACCCTGGAGCTCCAAGGCACTGTCTTTGGCTCAGACCTCATCTCAGGTTCTTCTATGGACCGCAGCTCACTGTCCCAGCTGCCCAAAACTCTGAAACAAATACTTCCCAACTGCTAGCCACTAACAGTCCTTCACATATAGTCTATTGCACATGAATTAGTGGGCTTCATGGTTACATCTTCAGGAGCAGTGTAAAAGGAAAATAAGAGAGACACGCTTAGCAAAGGATGTTTTTTTCACCAGAAGAACTTCCCTGTTAAAGTTCATCAGCGTAATGGATTCTTGAAAATAAGGTGAATAGTGACCTGCTTTCCACCAGCCTGATCTTTCACTTTATGGCACTTCAGCTTTTCATTCTGCGCAGAATCCAACCTATCATCTATCTCATGTGAATCTTCCTTACATGTGGTAACAATCAGCTTCTTTGAAGAGAAAGAGCTGTTAAACAGGGCCTCTCTGGGTGGCCTGTCCAGAGGATGCTATAAGCATCTTGTTTGCTGCTGCCCTGCAGTTTTTAGGATTTTCTCTGCCCTTTACTGTATTTCTTTCACCTCCCTTGTGGATGACCATCCATGAGATACACACATATGCTTTCTCTCACACCATTCTCTACCAGGCCCATACTTCCCACAAATAATAGCTACAACTCTGAACAAATTTTCTACCTGCCTTCCTCTCGTTCACTCCTGTGGCATCTCCACGCTTTTCCTTCACTGGCTCAACTTAGGTTTGTATTCCTCTGAATATGTTTAATTGTTTTGAGGAATTGTAGAGCTACTGGACAGGAAACAGTAAGTGAGGACCATGTCTTGATTTAAGTACTGGAGTACAACAAATGGATCCCATGGTCTTTGTCTACCATGCTCTTGGTCCCCTGGTAGCAATCTTTTGGAGAGCACTGTCTGGTCTGACTACCTGTATTTCTCTCAGCTTGGTGAAGGGGGGACAGGACTGATTTGTAGCTTTGCACATCCTGGGGGCACCTACCTGTTTTCTGTGTCCAACAGTTTATCTTCTTGTTACGATTCAGAGCATCGGGCTTTGATTCTTTTTGTCTATTATTTCATCTCAGGTTAATATCTTTTTGAAAAAGTTTGTAGTCCTTTAGCCATTCCTCTTTCATGCAGCCATTTTTTTTTTTTCTTAGGGGTCTCAGGGTAACAAATCTGTCAAGTCCAAAAGATACTGTGTTGACAGAAGAAACTGAGACAACACAATTTTTCTGTGCAGCTATCAGCCGTAATGTAAGCATCCTCAGCCCTAATAATTTGCCTAACCCCTCTTCTGTGAAGGTCAGGATCAAGAAGGCGAGTTCTGTTTCAGAGGCTTGTATCATCTGGCATGACTGCTAAGAAGGATGCCATTCAAATCTGGCAGTGTTTTTCTGATAAGAGCGTTTATCCATAGGAGCCACAAGCCTGTTTCACGGAGGCTGTTGAACAGCCACCAGAGGATATTTAGTCTCTGCTACCTTGGAATTATCCCAGGACTGAAAGGCTCTTCAGCCATTACCAGTTTTCTCAGCTGCATAGTTTTGGGGTCGGGTAATTTCAAAACTTCCAACATTATGCAGTTTGTGACTTTAAAGCACTTTTTTTCCTCTCTTATGGGAACTGCTACTATCTGTAAGTCTCCTCGATTGCTGTTTTATATTGGTATCGTTTAGTGTGTTTATTGTAACTTAATTTCCTTTTTTTGTTTCTCCCTTTTCTTCTCAGATCGCTCACGATCAGTTTGTGGCCTTCCTCTGAAGGAACCTTTCCTGTCTCTTGTGTAAGTATTTCTACCAAACATTTTCTGCTTTTCATGGAGATGAGTTGTGCATTTTGTTCAAGTTCCATCCAAGTCAGCCCAGAGCCCTTGTGAACTTCTCTGTTGCTCCCCATGGGCACAGGACTCAATACGGCGTTTTTATTCTCATGCAGCAGCCCAGGATTTTAATGCAGTGTGGGACTCAGTACAGTAACATTATGATTGATTGATCTGAATTTATACATGCATTTCTGGATGACAATATGGAAGATTTCTGTTATATTTGAGGATATACATGTTGCAATGGGCATTATGCTGTTGCACTCTGATTCAGAATAAAACACATAGTATTCCATGCTGTGCAAGCATAAAACGAGTATAGAAAACAGTCAACTAGCATTTCAACCTGTCCTTGCTGAAATCTGATCTTGTTGCCTGGGACCCTGCCTTACCCAGTCCTGTGTGCCCTCCTACATAATACTGACCTGCTCTTCTTACCTGAGTAGATTAAATATGCTGTATTCTTTTTGGCATCTAACAGTATTTGGATTAAAAAGCTGTGAGTGGATTCTTTGGAAAATGTTATGTAGGGTTTTTTTGTCACCTGGTCCAATTGCTTGAGTTTGACTGCTGCTATGTAGGTTGTCAATTTGGTGACCTTTTTAATTGAAGAAAATACTGTATAAATTTGGATAATTGTGTTTTAAGTCCTAGAACAGGAAGAACTGAAATTTTCATGGTTTAGGTTTTTCCTTTTTTGGGGGGATAGGGCTGGAACCTTTGGGAGAGTTTGTTATCATTTGAGTTTTAATTTTGCCAGCTTCTGACATATGACGATTTTGCGTATTTGGAAGAAAAGTTTGCATTTTGCTGGGATTCCTTCATACATATTGGCAGTGAAATCCAGTGTTTTTAAAACAGTGAGGCTTCTTGTTGTGATATAAAGGGAAATATAGCACTACTGCTTCATAATATTTACTATAGTTAAGTAAAGACAGACCAAAGTTTTCCAAATGTCCACCAGCATTTGAAGCCACTGTCTTGTGATGCCCAAGCTGGAGCTGTTTAGTGAATGCCAAAAATAATGAGGGCTTTCAAATTTAGGTTTAGAACTCCATGTCCAAATATGCCTAGACTTTGTGTTAATTTAGATCTCCATTTTGCAATTCAAGTTCATGTCTGCTGCTCATTCAGAGAGGAAAGTAGATGGCTCTTAACATGCTGCCTGGAAGTTTGGGGGATAGGGAAAGCATAGCACAGTAAAAAAAAAAATAGCTCTTTCATATTTGGGAGAGGAATTAAACCTGCAAATTTATGTTCAAGTTGTGTTTTGATTGTTGAAATTTTTCAAAGGGATGCTAAAGTGCCAATGGATATTCGTAATTCTTTCAGGTGCTTGCTGAAACAAAGAGCTTTTTTACTTTTTCCCTGAAACTAGAGCTAAGATATGTGAGTTTAAGATTTAAAGTTGACTCACTACTTTTGTGGTGCAGAAGGAAATGGCACACCTCCTTCTCCCCTGCCCTGTGGGCAGAAACACCAGATATGCTGCTGCAGTGACTGCAAAAGGTGATGTGACAATGCCAGCGACCAAGGAGATGTAATTGAGCTGACCTATCATGCCTCTGGTGTCCCCATATTTCTTTCCTTTCCCCTTTGCCTTTCATTATAAGGTGTCCCAAATCTGTAATTTACAACATGCTGTTCCAGTCTGCTCTGATATATTTGCTACAAATAAGTAGGAGTCTATGCGCATGCATAGCTCCCCATGGCGGTGTCAGGCCCGTGAGATGGGGGGAGCAGAGGCCCCCACAGAATGCAACATGGCTTATGTCTAATGTGACATTTATTTGACTCGGAAAGGCAATTGATTAAAGTCCCATCAGCCCTTTGCCGTCATGTGTTATGTATTTATCCAGCAGGGGCGGTTCATAAGGGCCCCTGACAAATCCTATTATTTTTGTTGTAGAACTTCATAATATCGCTAAAAAGTGTTAATGACACTCAGGGACATGAAGCACACACTGCTTGTGCTGAAACTTCCTGCAGCAGCGGCAAAATCATTTCTGTCTGTGGCAGGGACCGTGAGCCTTCAACATCTACACAAAGAGGCCAGTTTGTCGTTCTTCTACCTCTGCAGTGCAAGGCGGTTTAGGTTGGAAGCAGCGAGCTGGCTTCATGGTAGATAGGTAGGTATGTGGAAACCCTGAGCTGAAATCCCTGTCAGGCAGTGCTTTGCTGTGTGACTACGCATAAGTCGTTCCCCATCCGTCTGCCTTCATTTCTCGACCTGTAAAATTAGAGTCACGCACTTTTTTCCTTCTTTAAGTCAGGCTTATTCCACAGCCAAGGGCTTCTTTGTGCTCCTCTATTCCAAATTTAGCAAGCTACATAGGAGCCTCAGTTTATTTTAGTTTGTATCATTTGTACTGGTTCTCTTCTTTCTCTCTGGAAGATAAGTCCTTCAGGCCACTGATACTCTGTATTCTTTTGGGTAACAGAAAAAGTAGAATTGGGACATTTTTGCGTTAGAAGCTGTTAATGGTACCTGTCAAGCACGTATCTCATCTAGTGATAATTGATTTGTTCTGCCCTCTGCCTCAGTATCCAGAGCTGGGCTTTCTTCTCATATCCCTACCCACAACTTGCAATGATTCAGTCTTCTTCCTCCTCCTCCTCCTCCAGGTTACACGTGTCTGATTAGATGGCATCAAGGTGTTGGAGGTGGAAGGATTTCATGGATAGATTCCCCCACATGATATTCCCACTTAAGAGGAATACAATTAATCTCTGCTGCACTTGTATGTCCTCAAGAGTTTGAGAGAAGCAGGTGAATTCTTTGTCAAAAATCAACCTTTTCATGGAAGAAGAGTCTTCTAACCAGTCTCAAGCCTGTGGGAAACTGCAGCGGGTCTGTGGAATCCTTGACAGAAAATATGAGAGTAGAGATCAGCCTTGAGATATTAAGATTTACCCTTGAGGAGGATGGGAGTAAAGGAGTATCTGGAGAGAGGAGAGATGTACCCGTGAGAGAGAAGGGGATAGAAGAATAACATGGATGACAGCAAGTTTAACCAATGAGATGTTAGTGCTGTAACTTGTAACCAATAGTGAAAAGACACATGAACTGTCAGAATTGTATAAAAATGCACTTGTAGCAATAAATGGCATCTATTATTTTCATCTTGAAAGAATTTAGTCCATGTCGCTTGTCCGTCTCAACCGCGACACAAGCCTTTCGTATTATCAACAGCATTTGACAGTATCAGCAATACTAAGGTGCTCTACAGTAAGATAGGTCACTACAGTAGGATAAATAGCTACATTAGGACACTTCTTTTAGCTCCAGAGCACTTCTCGTTCAGGTGGAACCCATACAATATTGAAGAGTCATCCGCTGCTAGCTTTGGTGAGCACAAATCAGAAATGCAACAAAGTGATCCAGATACAAAGAAGTTGTGGGACATGTTAACCTAATTCCATGACCATCTGTCCATTTCCTTGAAATAGTTTCTGATGTAACCGGGTTGTACTGAACTCCAGCATCATTCCTATTAGATTCGGCACTGATTCTAATCCTTGTTATTTGACATTCTGTTAAAAAAAAAGTAGAAAATAAAAGTGTGTCATTTATTCTTCAGCTTTATGAAGACGTATTTGGTCAAGTAATGATGACCTAAGGGAAGCTGAGCAGCATCTTACTGATCTCATCATAGTTATGAGAACCATCCGTCATATGGTCAGTGATTTGTATGTCAAAAGACACCCAGCAGTATTACAGCCTGCCGGTTGCCAGTTTCTGAGGATACATATTCACTTTATCAAACATGATGATGCTCAAATAGCCTTTGCTATCTATATATGTGTCCCTGCTGTTGGTACTTGTTCAGCACCAAACTGTCATCTGTTAGCATTCTGAACCATCCTCGTGAAATAGCAACTAATTAGCACCGTCTGAATCCCTTTATTTGGTTGGTGTACTTCGTATTGTTTTGCAGATGAGGAACAGCAACAGTGATTGCTACATCAGGAACAGGGAGGAGGCATCTTTTCTCTTCTCCTGGTTTCTTAAGAAGCTCTCCATTACTTCAGAGAAAGATAATAACCTGCAGATCAAGCTTATTCATGAATCAAAAATGAACATTTGCAAAATGCCAAAAAAGTCTAGATGTAATAAGCCTTATGTTTACAACAGCTTTCAAGAGTTAGCATTTTTCAAGAATTATCATAATTAATGTAGTAAATAGACATGCAAATTATCCAGTAGAATCAGTTGATCCACTTCGGAAAAGAAGGAGTTCTTGGAAGGGAATGGTCACCTACACAGCAATCTGAGACAGGAAAGGGATATTATTTCCCCAGCTTTTATGTGTCTCCTGAAAGAAGGGAATGTTCCAAAAAGAGAGAACAACATGGGCAGAAGCCCTTTATTTGGCATTTCCAAATGAGAGAAATGGTGAAACAGGCTCAAAATAGCAGTGGAGCAGAAATTCTGCTGTCATGTGTTTATAGAAATCAAACTGTATAACTGGGAATGGACCTCAGAATGAACGTTCTTGAACAAATGCCACAACTTCAAGGTTTATTCTTTATCTGAAAACATAATCGTCATATGGACTTAAGCAATGTTTTTACATGAAAAAACCTTATTTAAAACAAATCTGACGAAGTTCATCATTTTGTTCTAAAGCATCTTTAATGAAAATAGACCCAATATCCAGAAAAACAGAGAAGTAGCCAGGTTTAAAAAAGGGCAAAATTTGATACTAGTTTTTCACTCAAGCATTAATTTAAGTGTTAATGTTCAAATGATTTAACAAATAATAATGGCCACCCATAGCTCTGACGCTGATGTGTGGATTACAACAGAAGCATGTAGGCAACCTGCTTTCTAATTGCAATACCTACAAGATATCCACTGAAGCTGGATGAGTTTGAATGGAAGACTGACTGGCATGACAGCTGAAAATGTCTTACCTTTCTGCCACTACGCTTAAAAGAGGTCTTTTTGTTCTGGGTTATTTTTCATCAATTAGCATAATACCGTGTATTGAGTGTTAGCTTTTTTTGAAATATAACAGATTACAGCAGAAGAAAATGGACTTAAAACTAGACAGTTAAAGAACATAATATTTTAGATTTAGCTAGAAAACAAGGGATAGAAAGCAAACACGCTTTTCTCCCACACTGGCATTATTTAATATATTTGGATGGAAGAGACCACCTTGCTGAATCAGTCGCAGCATTTCCTACATTAGTTTGAACACCAACAATCAAAATATTAAGACAGTCCAGTTTGTTAGGTTTGAAATCACTGAGCAAAATGGCACAACTACAGAGTGTAGCAGAGTTTTTCAGAATATTCCCCTTGTAGTTATAGTAAATTATCTTCCAACTTGGGCAAGCACATTGCTATCCTACAGTTACATTGCCAAATGTCTTTCTTTTCTGAAATGTATTGTCAGTCCTCTTCCTTATGCAGAAATCCTCTTTGATACACCTTGCTTTAGCTTCATGATTTATATCTGTCTTCATAAAATATACACACCAGATATAAGGTAAAAATGGTATCAAGAGCAAGTAGCACTGGAGGAGTGGTTTCTCTAAAACTGGATATCCAGAAATAGGTGGTTTCCCAAATGTCACCTCTTGATCAAAAGATCATAGATTTGACTATTGAAACTGGCACCAAAATACAAATACTCATAGAGGTCTAAATGCCTGACCATGTCTCCATGTTCATGCTGAATGTCCTATGTGCAGAACACTATGGTTGAAAATGAACTCTAAAGAGTATCATCTCCGTCTCCTTATTCTCTCCGCCTCTCTCACTTAAAAAGAAATGAAAGCCGGCTGCCATGTAGGTCAGCTGTGTGCCATTACACCTTGTATGTGTCGAAATGTGTGTGATTAGTTTTCAGGCCGTGCTTCATGAAGGCTGTTTTTCCTCTTGGTGTGAATGGGAACTCTTAGAAGATTCACAGTGTACTCAGAAATAATATTTTCTTCCTCTGAAGTTCTTGTTCACTGCTGCTTCTTTCCATCATTTTGGATAATATCATACTGAATATGGTTCACAAATTCAGCCCCCAGGTAGTGTTTTCATTTCATATGTTTGCATGCCCAAAATATTAGATTTTTGCACACCACTGAAAGCAAATGCTTTTGGATTTGAATAGATTTCACTCACATTCCATCATGTTGAGTTTTAAGTTTAATAGAATAGCTTTATCAGTTTTCTGAATGCTGTTTTCTAACGTTTTAGCTTCTTAAGCATGAGCTTAAGAGCTTGATTTTTCAGAGACAATATTGGAATCCCAACTTCAAATAGCATACAATTTAAAGGTATTTATGCTTCACTCGATCGCCCAAGTAAGGATCAGTTGCAACATTTGGACCTGGGTGTGTGCTTAAATTTCTTATTCATTTGTGTTCACTTATCCTGGATGTCTGTTAAAGGGATTAATTGCATTTCACTTTTTGCAGTAAATCCACTTTTACATAAAAGAATAAGATTGATGTGTTACCTTTTGGATACACTGCAATATACACTGAAGGTTGTGAAAGGAACCTACTCTGTGCGATCAGCATAATACCAACCCCAAAGAATGTTGTGTTTCAGAAACTGTTTTTCAATTTTTGCACTTAACAAATCCTTCAAGTTTTGGGGTTTAGTGCAAATTTCTTGTGTGAATGTCCAACACTTTTATAAGTCTTTTTGTTCACCAAGTATTTCTCCTCTGCATCTTATTCCAGCAGCATTTTGTCGGGAGGCAGGGTCCAGCATTCAAACGAGATCTAAGGCATTCAACAAGGAGATGAATGGGCATCCTGTTCTGGGAATAAGAATATTTTAAAAGCACAAAAGTGAACTACATGTTTAATTCAACTGTACAAGTAAACTGCTGAGAGAGTTGTAGCATCTTTGAACTTCCCAAAGGACAGAACCATAGAAATAACACAGAGACATTACAGGTGAATGAGGCCTAAGTATTGTTAGTGATTTATCGAAGTTGATTGATCCTTTTATGGCTGTTAAGCATGCTCCCACTTTTTCTTACTCTACACCCCCTTCATTTGAAGGGCCTCATAAAGAAATATTACCCATTCCCCTCAAATCTTATTTGCCAGAAAATGCTATTTTTTTAAAGTAAAAAATTGTGGAAAGGCAGACTTCACCTTGCCCAGTAATTCTTCTTTCACTACTGCCCCATCTCCCCTTCAGGTAACCATTTTCTCACCTTACAGTCCTTTTGCAAACCTTAACTCATCATCTGCCTCGTGATACTGTATCAAATGCTGTACTGATAGATTAAATTTACTGCATTTCCTTTGTCTGGATAATCAGTTATCTTATCAAAGAAAGTTATCTGGTTAGTCTACTACAATCTGCTTTGGCAAACTCATGTTGTGTTTTATCCCGTTTTCCATTTACCTGTGTGTCTCTTTCATTATTTTTCCCTTCAACACTTGCTGCACTCACGCTATTGAAGCTCCTGATGTTACATCAACATCAAACAGGTGTAAGTGAGATCAGAATCAGTTTCAATACGCTGTAGGACAGCCTTGCAAAAACCTATTCATTCTCACGCCTGCGAAGTGTTAAGCTCTCATCTGGCATACAAATAAAACATCATTTTTTATTTTTCATTGTCATTGTAGTAAAGGGCAGGTGAGCTGATTTTGAGCCTTGACTAGTGAATGTTCATGATGATTTGCAAAAGGGTTTCTAGAGATAGAATCAGAGACATCTACCTGCACATGAGAGTGCTTAGACACTTGCATTAGCAAAACCTTAATGTATGTATCAGTAATGAAAATCTTAATTAAGAACGCTGCATCATTGTCCATGAACACTCTTTCTTTCTCTGTGTATGAAGTCCTTTGTGTTTTGCAGCATCTACCTGGTCCAGACAGACAGAGCCCTTGAAGAGTGTGTCTGGCAGATCTTCTCTTGATTATTAACAACTAGAAAATGGCAAACTCTTACTCTTCTTTTGTCTTGACACTGACACTCAGATTAGTACAGCGTACAGTATGATTTGCAACTTGTTTAGACTTTTCCTATTGCTTTTTCCTCTTCTTTGTTATTTGTTGTGGGTTTCAAAATCCAGTAGCATTGATTGGAACTAAATTATGTAGCTCAGAGTTGCCAAAACATGCACAGACACCTATTTACCCAATAGTATATACCTTTTCCTTTAGAAACAACACACTTGCCTCAGCCATCTTCTGTAAGCACAAAATGTATGCTAATGGGATGTGAAGACTGAGATTCTAATCTCCCTAATCTCAGGAAATTTAGAGTTGAGGTTCCCACAGCAACCTTACTTCTGCCCCTTGCTTACAATAGGGTCTCTTACTGTATGATCCTTGGCTGTGGGCTTACCGAGGTGGATCCTACAGAGGGAAGACAGGGTGATGGGCAGGAACTGCTGAGTTTTTTCCCTGTAATTGTATTTCAGTGACTTTTATTTGTTAAGCACTGCCTGTATGTTTGTTGGGGTTTGAAAGACATTCAGAAAACCTCTCAAATTAATGGACATAGAACTAAGATACAGGTGTACTGAAAAAACCCACAGATAGTGTAAGGTGTGTGCACACACATATTTGTGTGAAAGCCCCTCAGAGTTGTATCTTTTGCTTTTAGATGAGTCAGACTGTCTTCTCAGATTCACTGTCATGTCACTGACACTGACAGTTTCTGTGGACTCACACCTGCACAGTGGGAAAAGCGAGAGCAGGAGGTACTGCTGTTTACTTTGAATGAGAAAAAGCTATCGAGTCTCTTCTTGTCCATTCAAATCAGCAGTTGAGCCCCACATAGAAATCTACACATGCAGTGACTTTGCTTTTGCAGAAATGTTGCATCTTTAGAAAGAGTTTCTCCGACCTGTTGGAAGAGTTCTTGCTGAGGCCAGTGGTTCATGCAATGTATAAAAACCATGTATGCCTTTATGCTGTCATACAAAAAAATAGTTCTGAGCGTGAAACCCATGTAAGCAAATAATTGATCAGACTGTAGCTCCTGTTTCAGCTCCCATATATATTCTCAAAACCAACACTTACTCCACTAAGACATCAAAACCTGCAACACTCCAGAGTAAATTAAGTTTCAAAGTAAGTAGCTGATTCCTACCTGCTTGGTATCATGTCAGTGCATTTCTGTCTAGACAGACTATAAGTGAGGAACCATCCTCAGTCTGTTTTAATGCCATTCTATACCAAAATGCAAAGATGCAATAATTAAAATTGTAAAAGTAGGCAACACTGAATTGAATTCATGATGTTTATGGAAAGCTACGGCCATCACAGCGGAGTGCCATGTGTTGTGGGCAGGAGGAAAGGACATAGTTGTCCTTGTTCCACCTTAGGTGCCAGTTCCAAGATTTTTAGAGAGTACATAGACCTAGGTCTGTACTAGTAGTTGACGCATGATCTTGAAAGCAGACCATGCCACCTACACGTTTTCTGACCTTATTGCCCAGCTATTAGCCTGCCAGCTGTTAAAACTCAGGGTAACCAGCCTGGGCTTGGAGAGAATGGCCTTGAGCAACCCCCGTGGCAGACAGGGCTGCTGAGTACCTGTGTCCAGCCCTTCCCACTCTCTCTTGAGTGCTTGAGGCCAAGCTGGGTCTTGTGAAAACACCAGGCGAGAGCTTTAGCCGTTCTCTGAGCTCCGCAGGAGTGCATGTGCGTGTGCCGAGTGCACCATAGGCAGGCCTGAGACTGGCAAGTCTGAGCCTACCCCACCATAAACCATGTCCCACAGTCCTCCCTGTTACCGCTCAGTCACAGATTACAAAAAGTAGTATCTTTTTTTTTTCTTTCTTTTTTTCTTCACTGGTCACTTACACAATCGAGTGTCTACAGTTAGAAAACTGTGGCTCAGTGTCTGGGAGAATCTTTAGGAAAATAAAGATATTTTAATATGGTAATAACCTGCTTATTTCAGGACCAAATGGTTTCAAACACAGCAGCGCTGCTACTTCTCTTTCAGGACTATGTACGTGTCAAGTTTGATGTTTTAAAACAAAGCTGTGTTATAATTATACAAGTGTGTTTAAGAAAAAAAAAAAAAAAGGCCTGTGGAAAACTTAACAGCTGGAAACTGTTTTTTACATACTTGGATGACTCAAAAACAGCTGAATGTTTTTTTGCAAAGCTTTACCAAAAATGTCATTTCTGGATTGAGACAAGGCATGAGAAATATCTGCTGAAAAGGTAATAGTTTCAGAAATGTATAAGCAAATATACACAAAGATTATTTAATTCATCGACTTCCACTGTAAGGTCATTAATGTAATTCTAAAACAAAATAAAATAATTCGTATTTATATAGTTTTTCAAAGACTTGAAAGATCTGTACTAGACTTTAAGGAACTAAGCTTTGTAGCTGTAGTTTAATCAAATATTAATATTTATATTTCGTTGGAATATCACATATTCAAACAGGAAAAACAAAGACATGGAGAAAAGTACAGGGCTTGCCAGAGTTCACACAGAAAGAGCGGATGACCACGGTGAGCACCGGCGCCTTGGGACGGCTCGGCTCGTGCAGCGTGGCTGTGCACTCGGGCACACTCGGCACCGGGCAGCCCCGCTTCAGGCACAGCTGGCTCGCATGTGAAGAGCCTCGCTCACACGCCTGCCCTGGGCTCAGGTACCCGGCTCATCCCTTCTCTCTGTCTCCCACTTCATTTCCAAAGGCAAAGTCTGCCAAATTCTGCTTGCTGTCATCCTGAAGCTTGACTATATTCAAGTATTGCCCCCAGTTACAAGCTACTTCTCCTTCTCCCACAGCACTCCTGAGTGCTGTCAAGGGGAGAGCTGTCACCGGAGACCGATTCTGAGGTCTTATTCAGGGCATGGTCCAATCTATAACTCAGTAACAATCATTTTACTGTTTGAAACCTCAGTCGGTGAATAAATACCATTTTACTGCTGCTTAGTTTGGATGGTGAGCCGTATTGGAGGAAACTGCTCTTCTTTCATACTGAATTTTGTTTCAGGGTGGTGTGTGTGAAAAATAACACAAATAGGAGTATTTTTGGATGATCATCCTGAACAGTCAGCAAGAAGAAAAGTACAGTATGGTGAAGGGAAATCTGTTTGTAGTAAAAGCAATATGGGCTTGTGGTTTGCTAGCGGGACCAAGACATGAATTTTCACTTTAACCCTAGCTGTAAAACTTCCTCCGATGCTGAGGAAATCACTTGATCTCCTGTCATTGCTCCTCAGTTTCTTCCTCTCTGTATTAGTGGCAGTCATGACCCAGCTCACCAGAATACTGTTCCTCCAGAAGTTCAGTTATTATCAGAGGTTTTGTAAAGATGCTTTTCTAACCTAACAAGTCCACTCCTTGACAGCGTTCAGAGTGTCGTTGTCTTACTTTCCCGATTAAACGAGCTTTTATGGATTTCACTCTTTATTATAATAGCTTGGCAGAACCACCAATTCTGGGAGGGAGAGCAAGACTCAGTGCTGCCTTGTGCATTATGCAGGAGATTTTCAGTAGCAACCTCAGGTTAAGAATTCAGTGCTGGTATTTCAGTGGGACATAAATATAATTTCATTTTCTAAGCATCACAGCTGATGTGAGCTCCTTGAGAAATGGTAATCATGAGACAGACTTCAGCTTGCCACTTTTGCAAGCACATTTGCAGTAGCCCCGGATTAAGGTAGATTGAATGTGTGCACCTAAACTGTGGATTTACATGAAGAAGAAACTTGAATTTAGCCAGCCAGGAGCATCTAACTCCACAAATCCCTTTGACACAGCAGGATGCCATTGATCTTTTCTCAGTTTTGGTTGTGTGTCCCACATATTGACCATCTTGCTCAGTAAGAACCTCAGTTTTGTTTTTCCTTTATCGTTTCCCTTTTGAGGCATCTAGTGTTGCCCACAGTTCTGACAAGAAGCTGTCCTTGTGCTCCTGCCAAAACCAGAATCATACCCTAAGCCAGCCTTTAACTGGGCATTAGAAGGGAATTATGCTTGTGTCATTTTTCTAGCAGCATCACTTCCTCAGCTTCACAAATAAGTTTCTGATCCAAAATTTCTCCACTTTTGCATCAAAGTGTTTTTCAATTCTCACACCTGAAACAATTCAAATGCTGAGCAGTGTTGTTGTGCATCTTTCTCCTTCTTGTAGATATATGTGCTATGCACCAGGTGCCATGTTTGTGGATCTTTTTATCAGAGCTCATAAGTTCTTTCTTTCCCGAATAATCTTTTGCATATTATCTGATAATTCTTGCTTACTCTGAAAAGCCAGTGGTCAGCTAGATATTTGGTAGATTGTCTCTCAGGTCAGGAAGTAATTTTGGTTTCCAAATTTCAAAGCCAAAATCTGTTTTAGTATTTCTTAAATGTCAAAACAGCCTTCTGACCTTGAAAATTACTTTCTCTGTATACTTTTTGTGCTTTTAAGTAGAAAACTGACAGTTTTCTTAGGGAAATATTGTAGCCCGTTAGTCATCAAATCTGAGAATTTAGAGAAGTGACATTATCTCATCTTTTCTTTCCCTTTGTCAGTGCAAGAATGGGTGTCATTCATATCAATGGCAGGTGGAGGGAAGACATGCTAACCTTTAACTGTGCTTCCAGTTTATATCCATAATGTACACTGTATCTTCTTGACTGCTCAGTCCTCCCTCTGGAACATTTCAGACCGCATAATAATAATAATAATAATACATGGGAGGACAAGTTTCTCTGCTGTGTATCCGATGAGACTTCCAGTGCCTCGATTTTGGACTGTCCCCTTCAAAGCATTGCAGGAAGGTAAAGGCCATATTTAAGGCAGCTGCCCAATTGCACACTTCTGTAGCTCAAACTGATGATTCCTGACCCTTAATATGATCAATTGAACTTAAATATGGCATTTGAGCAGCCTGTTTAGTTGACGTATCTCCAGTATTCTCTGTAAAGTCATTTTACCACTTCTCAATGTTTGGTGGTTTCCCTTCTGAAAATATGCCCTTCTTTCATCCCTTCTGCACGCACCTCTTCTCACTCTTAAGTTTACAAAGCGGACATGTGTGTGGTGCCCCTTTCCAGCGGAGCAGAAGCAGCCTGTGGTTCTCCCTGTGGAGGAGAAGTGGCACAGGGGGGCGCAGAACGAGGCCCCTGTCTCTCCCTTGACAGTGAGCACAGCACATCCCCACTTTTCCCGATTGCTGCTGCTCTGCACAAAAGCGAACTCAGATCCTTTTGGTTCTGATACGATGAACCTCAAAACTTCCTACAGTGTGAGCTCTGGGCCTCTTCTGCCTCGGTATCCACAGTATATAGTGTTACTGCATTCTCCAAGACTTTCTGCCCAAGGAGTTGTAATTACTATCTATTTTTTAATAAATTAACTTTCGCTGGATTTCTGTGAAGTAGGGAGGTCATATTTTCAGCACTTAGCTTCAGAGGAAACTGAGGCAAAAGATGAATCATGTCCTGGTTTGACAGAACACCTGAGCACAAATTTCTTCTAATTTAAGAGTTGTTTTAAGAGATATTCTGATAAATCATTTGAAATGTCTGCCTTGAGTAGTCTGCTGAAAAGCATCTTATCAAGAACTGTGTGGTCTTTATAGCAATCAATTAATTAGGTACCATTGTTAGCTCGAGATGGGGAAATCAAGGCATAGCATTTGCATAAGGTCATACAACCTGAGAGCTGGTGATCACAGAATAAAGCAGCTTCTTTTTCATAGTCTTTTGTGGTTACATTCCTTCCTTTCTCCCCATAGTTGATCATGTAAAAGATTGAACGAGGCTCTTTGGAGAAGAGATTAATTTTGAAGGTGTTAGCTGTAGTGTTCCAAGGTGATGGTTATTCAGCTAGTTTACAATGTAGCGTTATTAATTATTAAATATATTAAAATGTTAAAAAGTAATACCTGCTCAGTGATATGCCAACTTAATATAGAGCAAACACCTGCTACTGATCTGTAGTTAAATTATTTAATCTAGAACTAATCTACCGTTCAAACCAGTTTCAAAAATGAAATAGTTATATCACTGAAAATAATTAATTGTTCAAACCCATAGGGCCAAATCCAGTGGTGATCTAAATGATGGGAGTGAATTACATGTCGGACACAAGCGTGTGAGAAAATAAGTAACAAAATAATGTATGTTGCCCCAGTTCTCTCTCATCCCAAGCAGTATCACACACTTTTGTTGGTAGGAATTTTTGTTTTGCTGGCTTTGCCCCATGCCTCCTCCCTCCAGCATTCAAGTTCCAGCACTTTTACGACCATCTCACAGGGAAAGATGATAGAGGTTTGCATTTCTTTTTGCCCTGCATCCGCTTATGCCCATTCTGCGACCTGGCACAGGGCTGGTCCCGCTGAAGAGTTTGGCTGGGTAGGGCTGCCCCCACATCCAGGGAGGGGAGCTGCATGCCAGAGCACTCCCAGTGACCTCAGTGGAGTTGCTACTGATTCACCCTGATGTAAATACGAGCAGATCTCAGGCCAGTAGACCTTGGTGACAAAGTGTTTCCAGCATCTCATTTCAAGAAAAATAGCAAGCCCCTTTGAAGAAAAAAAAAAAAAAGACAAACTTTTTTTTCTTCTCTCTCACCAAATGCCTCCACCATACAACATGAGGGAAAGGAAGAGAAAAGCAAATATTCAACAGGGTATTTTTTTTCTTTAACCTTCTTGAAGGAAAAAAAATGCCCTCCCGACAAACTTAAACAACGTGGAGCCTTGGAGCCCCACCTGCTGACCTGAGGAAATGGAGAGAAGGAACAGACAATGCCTGGTCCTGTGCCAGACACTTGGCCCTGGGCTTGTAGCACTGTGATGTGGCACTTAAAGCTCTGGGGGACTTGGAGCCAATGTTACAAATGCAACGAAAACTCTCATGAAAACGAGCCTCTTGACAGCATATTGAGCTGGTCTGCCATGGCCTCAGGAAATCCCCCTGGCTAGACAGGGCCTTTTTATCCACTACATTGCTCTGACTCAAAGAGAAATCTCATGTAACCTCCTTGACCAGAAACTTAACGTGCGTTGAGTCTGCAGCATAAGGCTTTTCAATTTCCGTGTTTCTGGTTAATCCTTTCCCACCTCCCGCTCTGAAGAAGTCTTTGCTGTCTCACCACATGTAGGGCCCAGCACTGTAAGCACGTGGTGTGTCCTCGGGCTTCCCACTCTCCTTTCTTCATGGTCACATCCTTAGCTAATGTAAATTGGCCTAGGGCCATTGATTTCAGTGGAGATTTTAGCTGGTTGAACACTTGGCCCTTCAATTCCCAGAGAACTATTCGTTTTTAATAACATCACAACTGATGCTACTTGTTTTCAGGCTCAGGACCATCTACAAGCGAATGCTTGCGTATTAATTACAACAAAGAGCAGATCTACTTGACATTTGATTTTGTTTTTCTTGTTTCCTTGCAAGCTTGAAAATGAGCTGCTTTTGCCAAAAAAAAATCGAAATGCATTTCACACCTTTTTTTTTTTTTTTTTTAAACTTGAAATAGGCCCCTTGAAAAAAACTGACATGTTAAACACCAGCAAGAAAATGATTATTTGGACATATGGCTCCTCTTCCTGAACTTTGCAGAGAGGTTAGATAACGCTCTTTCACATCTTAAAAGACTAGACTCCTGCTACATTAGTAACATATTCTTATGTAATAATCCAGCACTGATGATGCTTTATCCAGTCCCAGTAATATAAGACTCGTTTATGGTTTCGTCAGTTATGAGGGATTTGTTTTTTCACAGATTTTCTTCTAATTTGTTCTTTTTCATTACTCTGTCCTGAAGCAAAACATAGAATAGACAAGAATAATACACAAAAATACCTTGTAGCTCTATCTTTTAGCAGGGTTTTGCACTGTATGGATTGTTTCTTTTCAACATTGCATGTTTAATAGAAAAGTAAAAACAAATTTTAAAACCCCGCTCTCAAATGAAGACCAACTCATCTGAACCCATGCACTTATTTCAGGCTGCTTCATAAAGCAAAAAAATGCAAGAATTAAAGTAAAGGTGTCAAACCATCTGAAATAATGAAATTTCATGGGAAGATTGTCATTAGCTTTGTCGCGACTGATGTTAGCAGTCATGTAAGGTCTACAGGTACTTGCAGAATGCATAGTCATGTAGGAGAGTTGGCCAGGAAACAGGAATGCCTTGTGGTGAAAATAATTGAAATTCTGGAGTATGAGAATAAAAACTTATGAAACTTTTTCATAAAGAAATGAGTTTTCAAAAGGCCCACCTCAGTAGAGCTAATGACTCAAGGGCCAGGATTCCTCAGGTTGGTGAGGGACATGGAAGTCTGTTCCCTTCTAGGTCTCCCTCATTGCCCTCTTAATAATCAGGCTCTAGGATCAGCCTCTTTCTCCAGCTTTGAACTAGAGTTTCTATCCTGGACACAAGAAACTTCCCTAATAATATTTTCATTAAAAGTTATGTTTACCACAAGTTGTTTCATGTTCAGTGGCAGAACTCTGCAATGGAAAATCATGGAATCACAGAACCCTGGAATAATAAAAATCAGAAAGGACTTTCTTAGGTCATGTGGATCCAACCCTCACTCCTGCTCAAAGCAGGGCCAGTGAGGATCAGGTTGTTTTTTCAACCAGCTTGATTGTGTGTGCATGTATGTCCTTCTGTGTACCCGTTTTATAAGTACTTACATCCTACTGCACATTTTTGCAATAACTGTGTTTCTGAAATGTGAGGTTTTTAGAATAATTTTAGATTCTCTCTTGATAAGCAGAAGCTCTCGGTCAGAATCCATCCTGCACAGGAATGAAGGTACAGCTGTACAGCAACTGCACCACACTCTTGCTGTGCCTGGTTCTGTCCTTTAAGTGCAAGACCACTTTGTTGAGTGGCAGTGGGTTGTAGGGGCTTATATTTGTCCCTGAAGTCATAAGGTAATGCTGTAACCAAGGACTTGCATTGACTATGCTTAGAACTAAACCTTGTTCGTGCACAAAGGGGCGACCTGAATTCTGCTACCCTGCATTTGTTGCTGCTCTCTGTTGCACACAGGATGTTCAGCTATATGGAGCAGTGGTCTAATCTGATATGGCAGCTCCTACATTTTTTGTCTTTTAAATGCTTTACTTACATGAATTAATTCTGAAAACACTCCTGTGATGTTAGTCATTGTTATGATTCCCATTTTAGAGACTCTGTGTCTAATTCCTAATTATACTAATTCTTCCTTATGCTGGTGAGGTTCCAGACCTGTGAAAGGGTCTCCCAACTCAGGGAGATGGATTGCAGAAATGTCCAGGGCAAAATGAGAGTTCATTGCCCTGTAGCAATTCTCTGTTTCTTTAAGGTCAGAGAGAAATATTAAAAGATGAGTATAAAAGAGGCTCTGTTGATTTGTACTAGAGACTAGGCAGGAGTTGCATAGCTCAAGCCTGTGAGAGGTGTTGTACTGGCCAAAATGAAATTATTGAGATTTTTGACACTTCTTTCACTGTGGCCACAGTCTCATCAAAAGGAAGTGAAAGCCAGCTCTGCAGCCCCTTCTTTTCCCTTTGTCAGAATACATTATTGGAGAATTGACACTGCACTCCCACCCCCCAACAAACCCAGAATGAGAGACAGTAAACCTGAAGGAGGGAGAGACTGAGGCTTGCCCAAGAATGAATAACAAGCCATTTAAAAAGTAGTCATTATGTGCTGAAACCAGAAGGGTCTTCTGTCTTTCTGTATGATAGAACTACCAGTGAAATGTATTGCAAGATAATTAGGAGCAAACAGGCAGGAAAAATGAGTGATGCACTACTCTTCATTTCCTGAGCTGGTCTTGTTCCAGCCACCTTGCAAACCGCAGCTGTGTCTGTGGAAAGGGTGGAGGTGGAGATCAACCCTATCTGTGTCTTCCTTCCTCACAGCTTCACCAGCCCAAAGACATGATGGACAATCATATCTGCTGCAGAAAAGAGACAGAACTCTACACCCTCCTCTAGCTCTTTGGCTTCCCACTCTATTTATATCCAAGTCTAAGAGAGAAAGTGGTATATGCGGAGAGAGGACCCTTGCAGCTGTCTCTCAGACAAAACTAATGGTTGGACGGAGAAGCCAGAGCCCCTCAGTGGATTATAGTACACTCATTATTAAAGATGAGATTGATGGTAACACTGATTTCATATGCTTATCCTGATGGGGAGCAAGAAATCTTAAAAAGTAAGATGGACCAATATAATGTCAGAAAACAGTGTCATTATTTTGGTAGGAATGTCACTATTTTGGCATGCTGAGGTTGTACAGCTCCCCAGACTGCTAGCAATACTGTTGTTCTTACAAAGGTTTCGTCCTGATTGAGCAATATGAAAATAATTACAATTTTTACTCAGCATTGAGCCTATGGAAAAGCCTACAGAAACAAGACATTTTAGATAAGAAAGACTGGAGGCAGAGGCACAATACCTGTCACCTCCAAATGCGGGAAATAAGATTTGTGAATGTGTGACAGGACCAAAGTCAGCAAGAGGGGATATATAGCATGTTTCACATCAGCATTTAGAACAGAAGTGGGGCAGACGTCCGCTTTAAAGTTCTTCAAATCAAAATTATAATTGTCTTCCCATGCAAGTATGAGAGAAAATTAAGCACCCTGAGATACTTCTGCTTCTTTCAAAAATTGTAGAATAAACTACAATAGAATAGAGAGAATAGAGTAGGCTGAATATAACACTTGATACTGTTTAAGTCATTTTAATTTTGGATCTGGGACACATGCATACAACAGTATGGATCATGATAGAGGGTAGAGAACGAGGTAGAGAGTTAATGTTTTCAGTGTTTAAAAGTCTTCTGATGCCTTCACAATAAGCATCCATATAAATGTACACAAAACATGTCGCCTGTGAAAGTCACCTCTTCATTTAGCTGCTTTTAAAACAGTGATCAGCTTTCCTTGTTTTTATTGTGAAAACACACTTTTGAAATGTTACTTTTCAACCCAATGCAGCTGAAGAGGAGCAGAGGCGAGATCCTGTCTTGCTCTTCTGGTTTCTTCTCATCCAGGATGTTTTACAGAGTTCCCCTAGGTTGCACTGTTGCTTTTCCAGTGAAGGCCAGGGGATTGCACTGGTGCCCGTGAGGGCATGGCTCACTTTTCAGCAGCTTATTGCTGGAAGTAATGTGCACAAAAAAAGAACAAAAACATGTCTCATAGTCCAGTTTGCAATATTTTCATTTTCTAAAAAAAGAGAGGCCCTTCCACAAGATAGGCCATTCTATTTGGATTGTCTAAGAGAGAAAAAATATGGAGCCCCTCTGATATTTCAATCTATATTTCCCTATTGCCAGCAAATCTCTGAAAGGAATTGCCTTGGGAACTGCACAGTGTCAGTACTAGGTGCTTTAGGAATCAATCCTGGACATTTGATACAGTTTTATATACAGGGGAACTAGTTCTGGTAATCCAAGCAATAGGAAATAAGCTGGTTTGTTTTGTCCCAGAAAATCAAATTGTGTATATGACAGAAATGAACTAGGTTAGATGCAAGGCATGACACCTCTCTTACCTGAGCATACAAAGGTATCTACCAAGCATAGTGGTGCAAGTTAGGAATGACTGTATACCCAAAAGATAAGTAGAGAGTAGATTTCTGTAATATATGGACTTTTCAGTCTTTTTTTTCTGATTTCTTATGTACAGAATGATAATAATATATTCACCCTCTCCAGCATGCTGTGCGGGTTTACATCTCTGAACAAGAAGCACAGACTCACAGCTGTTTATGAAGACAAGCCAATAAATCTAGAGGAATATATTTATATAACTTATCCTGAGATTAGATAGTTAAATGAGATTTTTTTCAGGTAGACAGAGCTCCTCCATTACAAAGGAACCAAATTCCTCTCTGTGCCACCCAGATCAGTTGCTTTTCCATTAATGTCAGCTCATGTCGGCTGTACAGAGTCCTACAAGTTGCACTGCAGAATGCTTTACATACATTAAAGGAGCAAGTACTCTGCCATTTCCAGGTCCTTCCCGGCCTGCTGTTGTTTTCTGGCCAGCTTTTGGCTGGCATTACTTGATGCGTGTAGAAGTCAGACAGTGAGGAACAGTTCTGGTGTCTTTTCATAAGTCCTGCTGTTTGCCAGTGGCAAATCCGAATATAATTCTCAAATATCTGTTTCAATTCCGTAGCCACACTTTCTTCCTATGGAGTGAGTATCATACACCAGAGCTTGAAAGCTTCTGCAGCAGTGATTGCCTTTTCCATAGCAAATGGCAAACTTTGTTCTAAAGTGATCAGTCTGAGCTTTCAGTTCTCGCTTTTTTGGCTAAACCTCCCTGATATGCACAATGATTTATATGATGGTAGAGCAAGCAAGACGGTGCAATGCAAAGAAAGAGATCATCATCACGTATCTAAATTAAAATCCACGATAAAGTCTCAGGAGGGGAAGATGTTGTACATTTTTTGTAGAAGCTCTTGGCCTTTTGCATTTAGACTCCAGGTCTGCTCTTGGTTGATATTCAGATAGAGATCGGGAGATCTTTGACCTGTGTAGCTTCTAGTAGGAGGAGACCTGCTGAGAGCAGGACTTAACAGTAGCACTTTCTACATTAAGCACTATTGGAGATTTGGGGATGACCATATCAGGAACACATGCTAATAAAATATGTGCCACATAGTAAAAACTCACCTGGGTGAAATGCTGCTCCTCCTGATATCAATGGAAATTTCCTTTTGACCAGGGGTTGCTATGGCAGCAAGCACTGGAAATGAGAACAAGGACATTTTGATATGTCTACACCGTGGATTGCAAATTATGATACCCGAGTTAGTTTTAAACAGTCTTGCAAGAAGCGGTCTAGTTAAGGCAGCCTGGAATGCCACGTGGCCTAATTTACCATGCTAAGCAGCTTGCTTTCCTCTGCACCCAGGGTCCATCCGCGCTTGGGGTAGAGGAGAGGTGAACAGGCATCTGAGGTGATGCTCATTTTAGGAAAACCGGATGAGGAACGGACTGTGACAAGGAGTAGTGTAGGGCAGGGGAAACAGCATGAGAAGGAGGAGCAATCTAGAAAGCAAGAGTCAACTGAATGGAGGGGATGGAAGCAAAACCAACAGTGACAGAAGAGATGCAGGTTTGAGGGGCCAGGGCCCAATTCCCATGGCAGCGCACTTTGCTTTGCTCCTTGGAAGTCAGCCTAGGGCTCCTGACTCTCAGCATTTCCATTGTCAGGAAGACACCATCAAACCCCTGGATGAAGCATCCTCACACTCTTCCAGCAGCTCTTAAGCGCGGTTTTACTCGTGCTGCCGATGACGCTGCCGGCTGAAGTGGTGAAGTTCTGTATTACAGCTCGGCAGGTGCTAACCCACCTCAGCATCAGCAGCAACACGGAACAGCATTTGATTTTTAAGTTGACTTTAAAAGAAAACCCTGAGAAATTATATTGAAAATGCATTACTGTAATGTTAATGTTACTAAGTCAAGCACTTAAAACTTAGGAAATGCCACATTTAATGTTGTCTGTGTAACCTTACTGAGGGCCCCTTGTACCATTACCATAGCCTGTAATTACATGACTGCACACTGTTTCTTCCACTGAACCCCTGCATCAAGTGGTCAGGTCCTCTGCATATTTCATTAGAAACAGAGCCCAGAGCTGTTTTGCACCCTGCTGGATTATTAGTTTGGGACTAAGCCAGGGAAGAAAAAACTACTTGTCTGTGTCACTGTGCTCTACAAAATCTCCACATCTGTAGGAAAGGAGTTGAGGCCATTGATGGCACCATATTTCTCTGAAATCTCCTTTTCCCTTCTTTGTTGGCATCTTACCTCCCATAATCCCATAATATTTCAAATGGGAGCAATTCATATTTTGGGGAGGCTGGGGAGACAACTCATAAATAGCATTTAACAGACCTCATTAAGTTCAATGTCCCATTTGCTTCTGCAGTGCATCCCTCTCCTATTGACCCTGGTTAGTTCTTCCTATAATCTGTGCTGAGTCAATGGGCCTCAGGCAGATAAGCAGATGGGACACAGCCACCCGCCAAGTGGCATTTTAAAAGGTGGAAAAGGGCAGGAACCCGCTTTTTCCCATAGCAGAGGGTGATAGAACGAATGAATAATACTGATACCTCCCATCATCTCTCTGTTAATGGCAAAGCACATAAAAACCGCTGCTAGCTTTTCCTGGGCATGTATGTAGAAAAGATGATGAAATTAATATAGAGAAGTTGCTAGAGCTTCTGTCTATCTTTTGTTTCTTCTTTCTTTAAGCATTTGTACCCAAGTGAGGGGGAAACCCAGCACTCCTCTCAAAGGCCAGCAGCCAGCCGTGCTGTGAATTCCTTCTCTACTTTCTTCCCATGCTTTTAAGAGATGCTTGCACGTTAGCCATGCCCATTTAGAAGTTTATATACAGTAGATGTTCACGGAGCTGATCAGAAATTACGGATTTACTGCTGTAGCTGCAGACCTATATGAAATACAGAGAATGTATTTGAAACGCAATAAATTCACATACACCCCCTTGCTGCCATTTGCTCAGGAGGGGACATCAGAACCCATGTGCCCTGAAACCCAGAGCAGGTCTCCAGTGTCTGACAAGGGAAAGTTCTGGCAGGGTAGCAGGTGTGAAGTCTGGAGGCTAAAGCTGCCGGCTGCTTCCTCTCACAGCAGCGTGTTACCTGCCGCCTTCCCTCTTGGGGGGAGAGGCTGCCTGCCCCACACCTTTTTAGAAGCAGACTTTGCAGAAGTGTCATAAATCTCTGCCTTGCCTGCCACGCAGCACTGCTGCTGCGCCGGTTATCGCGAGGACTCATCCGTTTGAACTGTACTTCATTTGTCGTCCCAGGGCAGAAGGGATAGATTGCTTCACAACCTATTTTGGGGTATAACTTCTCCTGCTCTCCAGGGCCTGGGACTTGTCTATCCCAATACCCAGCACTGCCTTTTTACAGCATCTCTGTATGCAGCAGGTACTCAGTTTGTCTGTGTCTGTGCAGACATCCATGGCAAGAGTGTGCTCTCAGTGCTTGTGTCGTTCCCAAATCATAACATTCTGGTGATCCATCAGGAAAATTCAAAGAAGGGCAGCACGGTCTCGCTTTAACCGAACCGAAGTAGCAGGCAAACCTGTGCTCCCTTCCCCTCCTCGCAGGACAGGTAATGTTTGAAGACAGCGGGAAGGTGCGGGTGTTTATTTCGGCGAGAGCTGTGGTGGTGTGTAAGAAATTGAGGGAAGGGATCTCCCAGCTTTTTGGAGAGGGCCTCTGTATAATGCTATTCGAATCCGTACTTTTTGTTTGGTGCTAAGTTTTAATAGTTATCCTTTGAGGATTTTCCCTGCGAGCTTATCTGAATACACCAACAGTCTTTTTTGTAATATTCGCATTTCCCCTTTGGTTCAGCCGAGCCCACTGACAGATCATTCAAATTCAATTGTTTTATGTCTAAGCCGAACAGCTAATTAAAGTAGGGATGATTAACCTGACTGGCAGTGTCGCTCTCTCTCCCTCGCTCTCTCGCTCCCTCCCTCCCTCCCTCCTGTTCCAATCAGTCTTTTTCTCACACTCTCCCTCTCTCTCTCTCTGTCTTTTGCTCTACTGTGTGTGTGTGTGTGTGTGGTGTGTTTTTTTCTTTCCTTTTTTTTTTCCTCTCTCCTAAACGTGGTCTGCTTGCTGATGGCAGAATGGCACTCGGAGATTTGTGCATTGTGTCTGGTTTCCTACGGGCAGGCTGACCCAGTGCCTCTAGGGACTTATCAATAGACCACTCAGAAGAGACAGAGACAGGAGAAAGGAGGAGGGGTGGGGGGGGTGGGGGGGGGAGAGAGAAAGAGAGAGGGAGAAAGAGAGAGAGAGAGAGAATCAATATCAAGAATAGAAGGAGCTCCGAAGCCATTTTTTTTTTTTTTTTAAAGAAGTATCAGGACTTGGGAAGAGGGTGACAAAGAAGGTTTTTCAAAGAGGCAGTGGAGGAGGTTCTAATAAATTTGGAAGGAAACAGTTCCCTGTCTTGGGAAAAAAGGAGAACTCCTGGCTGATTAGCATTCACACCAGGTATGAGATGTTCCCTACCCCTTATCACTGTCGCAACCGAGATGGAAAAGCTTTTTTTTTTCTTTTTCCCTCTTTTTTTTTTCTTCTTATTATTTTTTTTCCCCCCCTTCACCCCCCTTCCCCCCCCGCACCTCCTGCTCTTTAAGGAAACACGGAACGAGCGTTTATTTTGGGAGCGGGGGGTGGCAGTGGCCGGGGGAGCGGGAGCCGTGGGCATTTGTGTGCCGGGAGGAGGGAGAATGGAAGCAGGGCGGGGGGGCGGGGGGAGCGGAGCCGGAGTATGTTACTGTGTCTCCTCTTTGTGCACCCCTGGGGGGGTTACCCAAGTTCATTTCCAGCAGGTGGATTTAGACAGGGAGTTACTTAACGCTTGACCGCCAGTTTTGAAAAAAAGGAAAAAAAAAAAAGGGGGGGGAAAAAAAAAAAAGGACTTGCTTCCTATGTCTATTAAAGGAAGCTCCAATTTTTTCCCTCTCTCCCCTCTCTCTCTCTCTTTCCTCTCTTCCTAACCAGACAGCGGGAGGGTTTCTGGCTCCTCGCCAGCCCAAAAGCCTCTAAGTGTTTTGCACTTGTTTCAGGGAGCCCGGGGATTTTTTTCAGCATTTTCACTAGAGAACAAAGAGTTCTTTACAAAGGAAGGGGGAGAGCGAGCTTAACGCCTGAGATATGTTTTTCTATTTTTATTAGGGATTTTTTCGGCCCCCCCCCCTTCCTAAAAAGAAAGAGAGAGAAGCAAAGCACAGAATGTGTAGCAGCAACAAAATAGGTTGAAAGGAAATGCAGTTTCCTTACCTCCAGATTATAATTTGGAATTAATAAGAACAGGAATGGAAGGGGGACGAGACCGAGTGAGTTTGATATGTCGTTCTTTTCTCCCTCTTTTTTAACTCTCTCTTTAAATCCAATTGCTGTTTTGCCAACTTACCTAGCCTCTATTTTTTTTTCCTGTTTTTTTTTCCTGGTTTTTTTTTTTGGCATAGAAGTTGTACTGCGAACAGTTTCTGTTTACTTAAAAATTAAACAACAAATTCTTAGTGAGGGAAAAAAAGAGGCAAATGGGGTGGTTTCGGTGAAAAAGAAATAAAGGAGTGGGAAGAGAAATCTTTCACTTTCTGTCACTTAGAAAAAAAGTTGGTAATGGCTTGTTGAAGCTAGGATCTTAAAATACAGATGGGGCACTAACGTCTGTGTCCACGGACCCAGCTTTTCCCTAACCATCTGTCTAAAAGTCACCTCTCATTGGCAGCCCAAATGATTAGTTGGAGCTCAGGGATTTTTTTGTTTGTTTGTTTGTTTGCTTGTTCCTCCTGTTCAGTGGGACCCTCTCTCAAATGACTCCATTTCCCCTTCTGAGTTTAGTTCTCTAATCGAGACCCAAATTGAGGATTTCAGGGTAGACCTCCTTGCACCGTAGATTTTTTGTTCTTCTGAATGTATTTCTTATAGATCCACTCTTTGTCTATTTGTACGTGCAAGAGGCACACGTAATATAAAAGGGAATAATGCATCATATTTAACGAGATGTTTAGATGGGAATTTTATTGCATATAGTGTATAACATACAGGATATCTTCTCTACAGTGTCTCCTGTATAATGGTTAGGATGTTTGAGAATATATACTGTCACAAATTCAGTAGCTTAAGGAAGTGCTTTCTTTAGCCAAATTCTGCCTTCCTTCCTTTATTGATTTGTATTTTCCAGGCTTTGACAAATTACCAATCTGAAAACTGCATCATGTATCAGTGGTACAGAAAAAAAAGAGAGGAAGCTATATATTATATCCCCCCCTAAGAATCATAAGCACACAGTATATAGAACTAGATCAAATAATTGTAGAGTTACAACGATTGTTTCTGGATGCAGGGCATTATTACTACAATACCTTGATTTTTATATTCGTGCTGCAAGCTTCCCTCAGAAGAGGTTGTGTGTTACGGCTACATAGGTATCACATAGGTATCTGTGGCACCGTTTTTAAGCAACATCTATGCATCGTGTTAGTGTAGATTGAGAATTAGTCCATTTACATCTCCTCATATGATGAAGGGGGCAAAAAATTATCCTTGGGCTCTGCCTGCGCCGCTTTAGGAATACCACTACCCTATAGCAGCAAAAAGTCCTGCAGGATATAGCCCGTCCCTCGTGAAAGTGCAGGGAAATGGTCCACGACAAGTGAAATCGTCAGGTAAAACACAGTTGTTTTTGTACAAGTATTGAGACTGAGGGCTTGCACCCCTCCAGCTCCGTTAGCCAGGGCTGTTCCCTCTCCAAAGCTGCGGTGGCACAGCTTGCCCAGCAGAAGTTGGGGGTCGCGATGGGCTCAAGTCCCCCGCTCTGAGTCCAGGTACCTTCCCTGCAGGTAACCCAGGTGCTCTGCATTTCCATGGGGAGCAGCAATAGCGGTGTTGAGTCAGAAGGACTTTGCGGGCTCCCCAGTTTAATGCGAAATACTTGAGGGAGAGGGATGGACCACCAAAAAAAGCTGGTCGTTCTGTTGGCAAACATAATGAATAGAGGAACTTTTGGCGAATTACAAATGCGTTTCTTTTATTTTAAATCCTCGCTTTCCTCATTTCTCCGAAGAGTTTTCCCAACTCCCGGTGTTTTTCATGGTCTGACTGTTTTCTGTGACTTTCCTCTCTTGCTCTCTCACTCTCCAAAAAGGGAAAATATAAAAAATCACAGGAAAAGTAAACAAAAGAGCATAGAAATGGGACTTGGCCTTTGAAGTTTTCCGTAGGACAAGCAGTCTCATTTTTTTATTGCCTGCATCTCCCCCCCCCCTCTTTTTTTAATCTTTTAAAATGCTTTTGTGAGCATTTTGTATCTGCAACCATAGAGATGGTGACAGAAGAGGGAGAACATGACAGACCTGAAATCTAGATTTATCCCCCCTCATCTCAACTAGAAGGCATCTTCCAGCGGTTGTCACTGCTTCCAGAAGTAGGGAGAAAGATGATAGCTGTCTTTCGGGGACTTTGCAGACCTGACCTGAGAGTAGCACATTCACAGTACAGGAGAAAAGAGAGGGAGGGAAAAAAATTTAAAAAGGGAAAGAAAAGCTCTTTGAGCAGTAACACACTGGCTCTTTCTTCCTGTAGGCAATCCGCTCCAGCTCCTGGCGACGTGTCCTGCACTATCAGATATCATATGACTCTTTATTTGGACTCCCGTTAGCAGTATGGGCCTGTTAGGAGGCTGTTTGTTTTCTTTTCCTTTCATTTCCTTCTCCCCAGCTCCCCTCTATTTTATGTGTACCCATGTGAGCATATCCCTTTTATAATCTCTCTTTTTGTGCTGAAGCTTTATAGAAAAAAAAGAAAAAACAAACAACAAACCAAAACAAAACCAAAAACCCCACAAACCTTAATCATTTCCCAGGGCTCTTTTTAATCCTCTGCCAAAACCGAAGTTCGTTGTCAAGTTGAAAAAAAAAATAGCACCTTTCAGTTTTATTTATCTCTTTTACCTCTTCCTTCACCCTTTCTGGCACTTCTCGGTGTGTCCGTATGTACTCGTGCATGTCCCTCTGTCTCTCTTGCCTGAGCGCGTGAAGTTGGGATCCACCTGTGTCAGTGTAAGGAGAACAGAGCTGCCTGCTGCCGCCCCTGCTGCTCTGTGCTGTTCCTTTCACTTTCATAAACTTTCCTCTGTTTGTTTATTTCATTTGGACACCTTCTCTGCACTGAGTTTGAGAAGCTGTCAGGTAACGATCACCGTGCTGGGCTTTTCTGCATTTAGATGATCGAACGAGGAAAGTTAAGGCTGTAAGAAAATGAAATAATGTACTGAAGGAATAGGGGATGAAGTGTGAGGTGGAAATCAGACGTGCTTTGTGTGTGCCACCCCTAAAAGTTTCCCGTAGCAGAACGCTGATGCCTAATAATAGGATGGAGGGAGCCAGATAGCAGCTAGCAATCAGAAGTGTATAGCCAAGTAGCCTTATGGCAACAATGTTTCTGATACCAAGGCACATTTTAGTTAAAGGGGGTGACTTTTTTCACTATTTGTACTGTCTTTAGCAGTACATTTTTTGGATAAACGCCGCTGCAAACTTTTTGCCGGAAAATGCGAAGTCACTTCAACAGAAATGATGAATTGCTAACAAATGTATTAAATTGTTGCAAGAAAAAAAGGTCTGTCTTTCCATAAGAGAGGTAATGTTCTGTTTTGATACTTTCCTATGCAATGCTTTCATTTCTGTTTTTGAACTAAGGTTTTATTTTGACAATTGTTAAGAATTGATTTATAAACTAGAAGGGGGGGAAATCCTTAAAAACATTCCAAGACAAGAGGGTTTGAAGTGGGGAGATTTAGGTTGTCTAGGAGGAATTTAGAGTGTTTGGTTTTTTGTTTGTTTGCTTCGGTTTTGTGCATCCTGAATTGTAATACACTTTGGCAAGCAAACCAGAAAATGAGCTTTTTACACAACTTTGCTCCCTCTGTAATTACTGCCATATTTTTGTGGAACTCGGTGTTTTTTTCATCTGAATTTGGTAAGATCATCAAAGCTGAAATCCTGTTTGCGCTGTAGAGACACAAAGGAGTTACTGACACTTTCTGTCAGAGGTGGATGCTTTGGCTGGCCAGTCCTTCCACCAACTCGCACTGTTCAGCAGCCGGCGGTGCCCGGGCTGATCGCCACGCTCCAGGGGAAAGTACCGGCATCATTTGTATATGCGATTTATATACGTTTTGTGCTAATATTCCTATCAGCATAGCTGAAGGTCTATACGTTTTAGTGTTTCCTCTCTGGTGTATACTTAGACCAGTGTATAAAAGCAGGCTTGTGAGGCAAATACAGATTAGAGTAGTTTTTGTTATGAATCCAGAAACAACTGTGTTTTGGCCATTCTGTAGGTGTGTGCAACCACATCGAGGTCTCCCTGTGGGGTGGTGGTGTTTCTTATTTCTTATCTAGCTGAGACACCTTCCCACTGAATTCAGGGCAGGTTTTCCGGAGAAAGGGTTGATGAAAACCAGGGCTGGAACCTCAGGATTTAGGCTGATCCCCTTTAATCAGTGTTGGAAACCAGACACCCCAGGATGTGCTCCTGCGCGGCACAGCATCCCACTGTAGCACGCAGGGCTCACTCACTGTAGTGGAGATGCTGGAGCTGAGTTGACTCCTGCAGCCTGAAACTTTATTTGTATATGCCTCCAGTTCTATCTGAATATTACCAATATCTCTTCTTCACTCTCAACCGCAGACCATTTCTTTTTATTTAGTTTTATTTAGTTTTTGCCTGCCATCTCTTTGAACAGAGACAACATTTTGAGGCTTCTTTCGTTGTGTCTCTTCCTCTAGCAACTTGAAACCAGCTCTGTTTTAACATTTTGTGCTTACACACCTTCATGGTCCTGAGGAAGGAAATTTGGGGTTGAAATAAGTGTTATGAACATTTAAAAATTGCATGCTGTTCATGCACAGTACATGATGTTCCCTGTTACTCTGCGCACGCTCCAGTGCTCTGAGCAGTCCTAGCTGTGGCTATGTATTTATGTGTTCATTCTGGTAGCTGCCTGTGTATTTAAATAAACAGCTCAATGGTAAGGCTGAAGTTTGTGAGCGATGTAAGAGCGAGGTAGAAGGCCTCTCTCAAGTTTTTGACTATTTCAGTGGATTGTTGCTCAGCATCTTTATTTAAAGAAAAAAATGTTCTCCTCAAACTGCTTTGACTTCACCTCTCCGGAGTGGATTATTCTATTTCAAAGTTTTTATAAGCTCAAATAATGATAAAATACATATTGAGCCTACCTCATTAAATAAATATAGGGGAGAGCTGCAGAAAGCTGAAAGCCAAGCGCTGCAACTCATGTCTGTAAATGTGGCTCTGGGCTGGGCAGAAAAGGCCGGGCTCATTGCTGCTGAAGTTTTGTTAGCATCACTTGGACTCAGTGGAATTGCACCAAAGTTGTGTTTTGACTTGGCTTAATTTCCCTGCTTTCATCTGACTTTTTTTCTGAGCCAGCCCAATCCGGATCTATTCAGCGCTCGGGAGGGTGATAGCCAAGGGACAAAACAGCTTGTCTAACACATGTCTCTTTAGTGCACCAGTGTGCGGCTTGTGGGGCCTCAGACTGGATCACCACTGTCAAGAGAAATGCATTTTCCTACAGCGTAATAAGTCGTCCTGCTGCTTTCAGATGTCAGAGATCCCCCGTTCAGCACTTGGTGAAAAGGTCTGCTCTCAGAAGAGGTTTCCCTTCCATTTAACATTTCATTAGTGCACACAACTCATGTAAATGTGATGTGGCCAGTAGGAGGAACAAATTCTGGTTTATTTCTGCCAGGATGCATGTATTTATTCTGTGTCTATATTAATGTTATGGTGAGATGATATTTCAACCTAAACACCGATTTCAGTGGCTTACCGCTAAAAAATGAGCTGAGTTGAAATGTCAAGTAGTTGTTCCAAGCTTGGAGGTGAAGCTCATATTTTGGAAAGTATGAGGAAAGTCATGGTTACTTCTTTCCTTTTTTTTCTTTTTCTTTTCTTTTTTAATGTGTGTTGGGCAGTCACACTAAGACAGGAGCATTTTCTGATTAACTAATTACTGAAACCCATTAATTTTTCCATTCTCATTCTATTTTTAATTTTTCATGTTTCTTCAATACAAAATGAAAATTATAAAGAGCTAATTTCCTTAAACTAATTAGACTTACAATTTTAATCTCGCAAAACCCAGGAAATTCCAAGCGATGTTTTTTTGTAACTGTGCCATGTTGCACATGCCTCTCTCCTCTTTGAAACCCTTGTATTGGCCTTCAGAAAATCCTGGGAAAACACTCAACACTTGCCTGAGCCAGCCTTGTCGATCCAAACTCTCCTGAACTTCTGGCACTGTTAGGCATCCAGATCCAGATTTTGTGATTTGAGCTCATCTCTTTTGAAAATAACAACATGGAATTTCCAGACATTTCATTGTATGAACTTAAGATTAAAAAAAAAGAAATCAGAGTGATTATGTTTCCACTGAAGCCAGAAGAAGCAGAATCCACATCCTCTGGGTAAAATATTAATATCTTATGGCACTTCCCAAAACTTGATTTTTGCTCAGATGGCCTTTTGGTTTTGACCATCTGGAGAGCACTAAAGTTAGTTACAGAGAATATTCTTTAGGCAGTCCTTTGACTATGACTCCTAAAACTCTTTGACCTGTTAGTCTCAACTACATATCCCACAAAGCTTACGGAGCTAGCGTGAGAAATAATTTGCGTTCTCTCCTCCCAGAAAAAAAGGTTTAGTGGTGATTTCTTTGGCTGGAGGATCAGGAAATACCAGTGAAAACTCTGTGTAGGAAGATGCCAGAGTCTTCTGTCTTCTTCAGTGAGATCAGCTGGTTTTATACATATACTTTTTTTGTTTGTGTGACTTTTTTTATTCTGGCTTCTTGAAATATACCCCCACAGTCTTCAGAAGCCACAGAAAATGATCAGTGCCACAATAACCCTATAGAACTGGAGAGACTAAAACAGAGCTGATCTGCAGCAGCCTTCTACAAAAATGAGACAAGCCAGCAAGTTGGTTTCAGGCTTTAGTTTGTGCCATTGCATGTGTGTTGCTGAAGCACCAGAGTGTACCTTACAAGGAATCTTATAGAATCAGTAGTTAGCCATTTCGTCCCTTCTGGTCTAGTTCTCAAACTTCTATTTTCATTAAATTCTCACCGAAGTCAAGGAAAAATCTTTGTCTGGAAAGCATGGCAAAAATCAGCTCTCTCTGAGTAAAGTTAAAAATTCAATCCATCATTTGTAAAATAAGAAAAAAAAGAAAAGAAAAAAGTGGATGCATAGTGGGAAGCAAAAGGAGACATTTATTTTGCAGCCTATTCATTTTGCATTATGCTCATGTCAGACAGCGTAAGACTTCTGGTGCTTGCTTTGGAGGACCTTTGTGAAACTCTGTAGAGCTGCACAAAGCAAAGTCGGTGAGTGAGAAGCAATCTTGTTTCTGATCAAAATGAAGTAATGTGCCAACTAATGATGACAGAAACCTGGAGAGTTGTAGGTGCTCCCTTTTGTCAGAGATGTAAAATAGAGATTCAGACTGCTGTTAAAGATTGCATAATGTCCTGGCTAAATTTCAGTGAAGGTAATTATGTATTGGACTCCTTGAATTCCGTCTGAAGTGTCAGCTGAGTAGGGGAATATTCACATCGCGGCCTGAACCATACCATAAGGGTATGGAGCATGGTTAAGCAGCTGCCACCTTTTACTTCGGGGATGGCTGTAGTCACTCAGTGTTGAGCCAAGTAACCGCTCTGCAATTTGATCAATGGCTGAATAATGGCACCCGCAAGCACTGCTCTTCCATACCTTCATTTGTCTCAAAATGCTTATTATAAAAATAAACAGCTTGGACCTCTTCCCCTTGGCAGTCTGGTGGTATTTGTAAGAACTATCTCCATTTTGCAGATGAGGAAACTGAGGCACAGAGATTTTTGAGTGACTTTAGGTTCACACAGCGAGTCAGTGGCAGAGCCAGGGGGATAACCTGGGAATCCTGGATCCCAGTCCCGTGCTCTAGCCTCTAGGAAACACTACCGCTCTGAATGGAAGTTATTGTTATTAAGATGTGGTTTATCTTTCATGTGAGTCACCATCTGTTATATTGCCTACTTGCTATTAGTTACGAAAGCTATTCACATTTTAAACTGTTTTGCATTCTCACAGCTACTTAAGCCCACAGTAGACTTTTTGACAACAGTAACAGCACTTCTCATGTGAAAGAACTGGACAAATATTAACTCATGTTTTTTCAGTAAATTTTTGTGATGCCATAAACCCACAGTTTAGAATGAATTTAAACAGACCGTGAAAAGTCCACGTATTCGATGCTGGTTGATTCCATATCTGTCAGTTGTACCATAGTTAAGATATGACTGTATATTCTCATAGATATGATTAAGAAGATACATTTCCAAATGGTAATTTAAAGTAAATTGAGTCATTGATATCTTCATGTGTCTTGGTCCTAAGAGCGCTGTGGCTGCTAAGATCCTTCAAACAGGTAGTAGGAAAAAATGTATTAATCTTGAGCTCTTAGTGATGCTTCTGGGGACCTCAGTGAGCCAAGGAGAACTAGGTCAGTTTTATTGGAGGCAGTCTGGAAAAGCCCTGAGCAGAAGCTGGAGCAGGCACTGGAGCTGTAAAATGAGAAAAGGCTCTTGAAAAGTAAAAGTTCCTCTGTTTTTCTCCCTGTGTACAAATGGGCGGTAGGGTAATGCATTTGTTTAGATCCTCACAGTTACCATTTTTAAGGCAGCCACAAAGCCCCAGGAGGTGTCTCAAACTATTTGGCATCTACTAGCAGGTGGGAACAAGAGACTGCCAAGCAGAGTCAAAGACAAATTGGACACTGGTGCCTTTTCATTTCTGAAGATGGTCAAGCAGCGAGGGCCCTTCTGATAGTCCCATCTAGCTCCCGTCACATGGTAAAGCCTACTGAATTTCTTAAAGCTCCTATCTTCTGGTGAATTAGAACATAGCTTTTTCTTTCAGAAAGACAGGTAATCTTAAAGTCTTTAAATAAGGGAATGACCACGTATTTCAGAATCCTCACAGCTAAGTTGAGGAGGTGTGGTCTAGACAATAGAGTAGTGAGGTGGGTTGCAAACTGGCTTAAGGAGAGAAGCCAGAGAGTGGTAGTCAACGGTGCAGAGTCTAGTTGGAGGCCAGTATCTAGTGGAGTGCCTCAGGGGTCAGTACTAGGGCCAATATTATTCAGTATATTCATTAACGATTTGGACTATCAGCAAGTTTGCTGATGACACCAAGCTGGGAGGAGTGGCTGACACGCCAGAAGGCTGTGCTGCCATCCAGCGAGACCTGGACAAACTGGAGAGTTGGGCGGGGAATAACCTGATGAAATTTAACAAGGGAAAGTGTAGAGTCCTGCATCTGGGCAGGAACAACCCCAGGTTCCAGTATAGGTTGGGAAATTACATATTAGAGAGCAGTGTAGGGGAAAGGGACCTGGGGGTCCTGGTGGACAACAGGATGACCATGAGCCAGCACTGTGCCCTTGTGGCCAGGAAGGCCAATGGCATCCTGGGGTGTATTACAAGGGGGCTGGTTAGTAGGTCGAGAGAGGTCCTCCTTCCCCTCTACTCTGCCCTGGTGAGACCACATCTGGAATATGTCCAGTTCTGGGCCCCTCAGTTCCAGAAGGACAGGGAACTGCTGGAGAGGGTCCAGCGTAGGGCAACAAAGATGATTAAGGGAGTGGAGCATCTCCCTTATGAGGAAAGGCTGAGGGAGCTGGGTCTCTTTAGTTTGGAGAAGAGGAGACTGAGGGGTGACCTTATTAATGTTTATAAATATATAAAGGGTGAGTGCCACGAGGACGGAGCCAGGCTCTTCTTGGTCGCAAACAATGATAGGACAAGGAGTAATGGGATCAAGCTGGAACACAAGAGGTTCCACTTAAATTTGAGAAGAAACGTCTTCTCAGTAAGGGTGACAGAGCACTGGAACAGGCTGCCCAGGGAGGTTGTGGAGTCTCCTTCTCTGGAGACATTCAAAACCCGCCTGGACATGTTCCTGTGCGACCTCACCTAGGTGTTCCTGCTCCAGCAGGGGGATTGGACTAGATGATCTTTTGAGGTCCTTTCCAATCCCAAACATTCTGTGATACTGTGATTATTCTGAAGGTTTTAAAGTCCATTTCACTTCTTTTGAATCTGAATTTGTCTAACATTAGCTGTGCCTTTGTCTGATGTATTAAGGAGCCCTCTACTGTCAGAAATCTTCTCCCCATGCTTGGTATTAATAAACTTTGCTGATTGATGATGAATTTTTAACACCCAGAGTACAGTTTGAAGGTATGCGAAGGTGACTAGTGGAATTTGAAGTGAGATGTGAGGAATTACTGGTGGCAGAAAAAATGGGTGACTAGAGAAGAGCAGCAGTATGCAGAGACAGTGGATTTCTTTTCCTTCCCAAGTAGATGAGGCAGAAATGGACGAAGTATGTGGGTAAAAATGAAGATCCAGTTAGAGAAAGACAGAGGAATATAAGAGAAAAGGTCTAGAGAATAGACGCAGGGAGAAAAAATAGTGTGAAAAGAGAAGCATCATAAAGCTATTAAAGGACAGAAAAGAGAAAAAACGTAGTCTGCAGGGGCCCATAAGGTCAGGACAAATGGGGAAATAGATTAGGTTAAGAATGTAACTCAGAGTAGCAGTCATTCACCTTGGGTAGTATGGACTACAGCTTCTCAAGCAGTGGGTAGTTTCCTATCTCACAGGAGGCCAGCAGGCTTAGCTCATTATGACTTTGAAAATGTACTGCTTAATCTTCAGGTTGGAGAGGGGCTGGTACAGTTTTGAAAGGTCGGAACACATTCAGACTTCGTGAAAAAGACTGGCCAAATTTTCTGCCCAAGGCCCTTCTGTGCTCAGGATTAAAACTCCAGTGTTCAGGGCATAACGAAAGGGAGGCCTAATTAGGCAAGAAAAAAAATCCTCTGACACACATAGCTTTTTTTTCTACCGACAAAAGAACAAAGAACAGGGTAAAACTTTCCGAGGGTAAGTGTACTGTTAGTTTTCTCAAGTTGTTTCTCTTCCAGCCCTCTCTGGAGCGGTACCTCTCTCTGCTCTGGTAGCTGGAACATCGCAATTTGGACATGTTCCTCACCCGCTGCCCGCTCACGGTGCAGCCTGGGACTGGTCACTTAACCCTCTGGCTTCAAGTTATGCCAGACAGCTCTGGCCGATGGTTTCCTATCTCAGGGGCAGCTGAGAAGATGGGATCAACGTGGCTTGTAAAACACTACAAAATCATTAGGCGCAAGTGGCAGGGTTGCCTTTATCTTTGGGCTTGATACAGTTCAGTATGAAGTATTCTTGCATGTTCTCCTCAAATATTGTGTCATCTCTCTCCTGTCTTCCTTTACCTGTGAAATAACTCTGATAATGCTTGTCATTGATGCCACAAGACTACTGAGTACGGGGTAATGGGTTATTTGTGCTCTGAAGGTATTCGTGTTCTCCTCTTAAATATGGATAAAATTCTTTGGACAAGGTAAAATTCCAGTTGGTTTCTATTAAGAAAAACAAAAAGTATTTCTGAAGGACTTAGATTTTCTTTTCAAAACACATCACATGCCTAGTCCTAACCAGTCTAAGAAAATAGAGACAAAAGATAATTTCTGGGTTGCCATTGAAGACCAAGCACTGAAATGGTGCCAACCTGGACCAATAAGACTCACTTTTAAGAAGATATGCACTTATAAGAAGATAGGGAAAAAAAGAAAATGATAAAATAATAATTTAAAAAAGCCACCCCTTCAAACTGCTTTTGAGTGGCTGACTTGTCTCTGATTTGAATGAATTGCATGGAAGTGAATTTCATGATGCTCACTTTTTACTAGAAACGTTCTTGGTGACTGATGGATCACAGAGCGCTGTATTCCAACATCTTTCAAACAAGGCTATCCCCTTGCATTTGTGCAAGAAAAGAAAAATAAAATTACTCAGAAGGAGAAAAAAAGCAAGAACTGCTGGAAACATGAAAGTAATTTCTAAAGCCATTTCTGCCCATTGCTGGTATGAGAAGAATTTTCATTCTCTTTAAGGCTATTTAAAATATACTTTGGGGCTAAAATAACAGAGAATACAATCCAATCCATTCTCAGCCCTGAAACCACAATGGGTAACAGATCCTTGTTGCCACATCACATCCAATGAGATAGCTTACTGGAAGAATTGGTCAAAAAAACCTCATTATTGATTGCAAAAAAAGAAAAGTAAAAGAAAAGAAAATGTTCTCGTTCCCCTTCCTCTCATTCTTTTTTCAAGGCAGCGAAAAAATAAAAAGCAAAGCACTATTCTCATTGTTTAATTAAAAATAACTCCCTGTTTTTCAGTGATTTTAATTTCTGTGAATTTTAATTCTCCTTTTTTACATGAGGTGAAATACCAGAAAACTGTGAAAGCTGTTAAAATTTTCATTTATTTTTTTTTTTTCATTTTTAATTCCGTTTAAAAGATTATTCTCTCACTTTCTGCTGCCCTCCTGCCTCTCTTTTCCATATTCATGCAGACTCCTGGCTGACTCTGAATGGCACTTAACTGTTTCACTCATTAGAATGAGCAAGTAGCGGCCCCATAACTTTGTTAATTTAAGGTGAGATCATGGTAGGGACCACTCTGGATTCTGGAAATGACACAGCTTCTTGAAGATATTCTTTGTGAAGCAAGTAAGGAATATGATAGCATCACTTCTAATCAGGATGAATATCATTGCAGTCAGCAGTAGGTGTCACAAGCTATGTGGGTACATCGGGGGTCTGACATGAGAACACTTGTTTTTCATAATGTTTCTGTCACTTATTCAATGCACTATCTCTGACTTCTCTATTTTTGGCTTGTTTTCCACATTAGGGCAACGTGGCACAGGTAATAAACCTAAATGTCTTTCGTTTATTTTGAGGGATTACTTGAGGAGTTACCTATATGTATGGCAGCAGGATTTGGGGTTGTTCTTATTGAAAAGCCAGTGCTGCCGGCTTGATCTGAGCTGGCATTTATCTCCATGATGAAAGCATGTTTTTTTTCTTCCCAAAACATTGAATAATGGTGAAATTAGGATGCTCTGTGATGACGGAATTAAAACTCATAATCTTAGAATAGATGTTGGTACTGCTTTGCTGTCCACCTGTAGCACCCTTCATATTGAGCCAACAGAAATGGTAGTAGTATTAAGAAGGGAAACTTAAGTGGGCATTGGTGACCAGATGGGTGCAGCTGCTTTGTTACATTCCCACCATTTTGCATTTGAGCAGTTTATTTGCACTCTCTGGCTGTCAGTTATCACATGAATGAGAATTGAAAGACTCTTCCCCTGCTATGGGATCTATAGTCATAGGTCCCTCAGTCTCTCTGAGTTAGACTATTCTGTTTAATTCTGTCTTGTGTAGTTTGTGTCCTCTCCAGGTAGGGCTCTGCAGATTGGCATCCCAATTTAATCTACTTCCAAGAAATGCCAGACAAAAGAGAGGCAAAAATTTGTCCCATTAGGATTAGAGGAAACCTTGAGTGATTTGACCCAGTCAACAACTGTCAGGAAGCATTGCCACTTGAGGAAAAGTAAATGCTTCATTATTGCTGCTGGACAGACGCACCTCCATAAAACACCTGGAAGTGGTTCACAGACCACAGACGGAACGTCACTGAGATTGATTTTTTTTTTTCTAATGGGGAGAGAGAGCAGACCTCATATTTTTAGACATAAATTGATCATCAGCTAAGACGAGGAAGTAATCTATTGGATTTGAGTCTCATGGAGAAACCAAGTATGTGATTAGGTGATGTCCTTTTTGTCAGATGTTGACCACTGTAGGGGGAAGGACATCAGACTGCCTGAACCATTACTTTGAAGAGCTCTACAGGAGAGATATGTTACTTGTGGTGAGACTGAAGGTGAAAGAGGTAACCACAGAGTAAGCTGCTGAGGATGCGGATTGTGGGAAGCACTACTGATAGGTGGCAGATGGTTGGATTGATCAGGGCAGCATCAGGGACTAGTAGTTTTCTTTCACCATCCCATGGTGAAGTTAAACCTGCTGCTGATAGTAATGAAGAACAGCTAATACAGATCAGACTCTGCCAGAGTAACAGCATTGGCATCGACAGCAGAAAGTTTTTCAGATTTCTGTGTGTGTGCACTTGCTACTGGTGTTCCTGGTGGGTGGCTGAATCATCCTGATGGCATTCAACAGGAACCAGCTGCTGAGAATATTAAAATGCAAGCATTTATTCCTCTAGAGAGACAGTAGCATCTGCAAAGTTTTCCTGTCTTGATAGTACAGATAATCCCAGGGAGTATTCTCTAGTAGTTTTTAGCTCTCAATTCATTTACGCATATTTTTTTAAAGCTGTATGTGCTTTGTGTCTGCACAGAAAGGTGAGCCTAGTCTTAGATCTAAGGCCATGACTGTCCTAGGCAGGTAGTTTGCAAGCCCTCTGCTCAGGCTGAAGTACGTTATGTGAGGAAAAGGAAATTGGGCTTTGCCTCCTTCTCCCCCTAGCACCTTCTTATTTCCACCCTCTTCCTCTCAGGCAGAACTGCCTTGTAGGTTGATACGCCACCACACAGGAGTACTCTGCCGAGCCATGATTCTGTAAGTTCCATATCAGCATGAGCTTTCTCTTAAAATTCATGGTGGCAGCAATTGTAAGAAATGGTAAAAATGGCAAGAAAGCAATTTAATTATCTGATAGAATAGGATGTTGAACGTTCCCTTTATTGTTTGTATTCGTTACTCCCAAAGAGGGTAAGCAACACTCTCCGTCTCTGAACTGCTTATAGTCTATAGGGCACAACTCTAGAAAGGAAAGCGAGCGCTGGCAACTTTCATTAATCCGATTGGGAAGAAGGAACACTTGTCACCCACCAGAAGATGGCTCTTGGTCTGACATGGCCATAACACCAAACATCATAACCACACAGCTGAAGGAATTGGCAAAAGCAGATTGTAGCAACAAGGAGGCGGGGGAGCAGGGGGAGGAGAGGACAAGGCATCAGTTTCTTCTTTTAAGCCTTTTGCTCAGCTCTGCATATCTCTTTTGCTTTCCTACTTTCCTTAAAATGAGTTCTCATGCTAATAGCATGTGAATTCACATACTAAAGGTATTTGCAGGAAGGGAAAGGCAGGGAATCTGCCTGTGACATATGATGTGAGAGGGAGAAAAGGTGCAGGATTGTTTTAGGCAGAAAGAGAGTTATTTTGCAGAGTGGCTGAAATGTTGGCATGGAGGGGAGAAACAAGTTGTAGGCAGCCAGAGCTTTGTGGCAAAATAAAGGGTGAAGACTGTGATTTCATTTATAAGGGAGCATAATTCAGTGCGGTCATTGCAGTAACGTTTTGTTAAGGTATTTTATTCTTACCTAAATAGACTTGTGTAAATGCCTGCCTAATAGTTGCAAGGCTGTGAATAGTTTGGCTTCATTTTTCTAAGTTAGCATATTAACACATTGCGTCAAAAGAACAAACTCACCCAAGGCAGCAAACCTCTGTTCTTGCTTCCACCTTTTGTAATCTCCAGTCATCCTCAGACCCTGGCAGGGTGTGTCAACAAGTCACGGTTTTGACAGGATCTTACAGACACAAGCGAGACTGCAAACACCGCTCTACGAAGTTTATTGATGGCCTCTCATGATGTGACAGGCCAAGGAAGGCTGTTGCAGGAGAGGTGACAGCAGCGGCAGCACTTTGTAGACGTTCCTGATTTCAGCTTCTCCTTGGAAAGAGCTGCTGAAACCTCTCAGCGTTGTTAAACATATAGTTTAATCTCAGTGAGACATCACAGTGATGATGCATACATCAAAGACTCTGTTGTGCTTTCCCCTTTTTGTGTGAGTTATGTTTGCTCATTTGTTTAAAAAAATAGCATAATGATTTCAATTTTAAGAGGCTTAAGCCCAAAGCTTTGGAAAGTCTTAACAAAGAATGATTTAATGAACTGGCTATTGTGTTTATTGTTGTGCTCAGCTACTTAAGTATGTCATAGGCTCTGCAATACAAACAATTAATGGTCAAGCTTCTGAGCTCAAGTGCTAAGGTCTTCTGCTTTCAGAAAAGGAGAAGTAGCATTTGAGGTCTGTTCCCACTTAAGCAGCAGTGCAATAAAACTCCAGTGGATTTAGACTAAATGCTTTGGGATTGGATTTGTTGTTTGTTTGTCGATACAACAAAATAAAGCAGAACTTAATCCTGACTAAGAGCAGCACTGGAAAATTTCAGGAGAATGTTGAATAATGCTCAGACATTTTCACTCCAGCATTTCCTCTAAGGGCATACCTCTATGTGAAAACAGTCATAGGGAAGGAAAGATTCTTGAGCTTTGCTTTGATAATGCTGAGGTGTGAGTGAGCTTTGCACCAGGAGGGTCATGCCCACCAGGCTTAGAGATGGGCTGATCCTCATTGCATACCTTGAGAACCCGCTTTGTTAGACCACAGGGCATCAGATGGCTCTTCATGCAGCTCAACTGATAGTATGAGGTTGGTGTCCATCTCGAAAGCTACACAGCATGTACCCCAACAACTCCTGAGGACTTAGGTTCTCCAGTGCAATGTAGGCTATGAATAATCTGTAAAAAGGATCAAATTACTTTCTTCTTTTTTTTTTTTTTCCTGAAAATACTTCTGCTTTTTGGTTTTATGATTTCTAGTATGTTGGCTAACTTCAGCTCCAGGTAGAGTAGGCAGGAAGCATCACATTAATGCTTCTGTATTTTGTTACGGGTACTTCATGTCTTCTCTTTTCACTGCTTATCTACACTTTGTATTTGCCACTGCAAAATGATAGTGAGGAGATGGAGGTTAAAGAAAAATAATGAATTTTTAGAGCTGTTTATTGTCCTCAAACAGTATGATCCTCTAGGGCAATACCCCCCACCTAGTCTAAGCAGCCAGCAAAGAGACATTTGGACACAAATTCAGCCACTAAGAATGAAGTCAGAGCTCAGAGCTCAGAGCTATAATAATAAATTCCATCCTGAGAAGAAAGGAAAGACTGAAGCTGCCAGTGGAGCAACTGAGTATCTGTGGAGCTATGACTTGCTTCTCCCTTTGCCATCCCATGGCTGAAATCACACTATGTCTGTGAGTTATCAACTTCTCTAGCCACAGGATAACGCAAGCCTGAAAATCCCCTCAATGCTGTCCACATAGCAAGAGCTGCTACTTTTTCACTTCTGAATACTATGTCACACCTGAGTAGTAAACTACACCAACTCTGTCAGAAATGTGATAATCACGGTTAACTGCTGCATTTACTTTACTAAGAACGCTTTGTGCCACCATTTTGGTCAAGCCATCCACCTTTCTCCAGCCCAGTCCAGTCAGCGGATGCTTCCCCCAACTGTTGCCTTTTCAGTCAGCCCTGTAGTGTGGTAAATAAATGTGCCATCAGCATAACATGTGCTACCAACTTCTCTCTTCATCTCTAGTCTATTTACATTCAGTGTAGTTCTTTGACTGGCGCCAGCTCACTCGCAATGGTCTGTCCTCAGCCTTTTGTTCTTCAGCTTTCGCTCTGTGGGTGAAAGGAATAAACAGCAGCTGCTGGAACCCAGCAGCCGAAATAGCTGAGAGTTCACGTCTTTAAGAACAGAATCTGTGGGGATTTTTGCTCCTTTTTATTTGTTTTTTTTCCTCGAAGACTAGGAAAAGGTGCTATGCATGCATGCTCTGGTATGGCAAGTCTTTTTTTACACCTGAAACAGTAGTTGTTCATAGTGCTGTTTCTAAGAGAAAGCTTAGATTCAGCAAATATACCAGGGCCACAGAAGAAGAGCTGCGGTAGCCCACAGACTTCTCTGCAGCCTGTAACTCGCTTGACATTATTAAGGTTTTCTTAAAATTCCTTTATGCCATTCCCTTTCCACAGGGAGATTTCCTTCTGTTCTGAAACCTTGGAAGTTCCCTGTTTCAGGTGGTTACTCTCTCTCTAGCTGGGAAAAGGAAATGTAAAGCCATGGGTATACACAGTTGTATGAAAGTGGAAGCAAAGGGAAGGTGTATTCCCTGGGTGGGGATGCAAAGCCCTTGGATCATACAGAGAAGTGTGTTGTTAGAACTTCGTGTGCTCTTCCAAAAGAGAGCGGCAGGGTGATTTCAGTCGCCTCCGGGCCACGCTGAACAAATGCAATAGCAAAGCTGCTAGACTGTTAGTTCGGTGCTTTCCAAGGGGATTAAGCCCTGAGATGAATACCCACATAGCACAGGCTTGATAGCTTCTCTTCAAATTACATTAATAAGGCATCCTATCTTTTCATTGTATTTTATGAGAGAAAAAGACAAAGATGCAGCTGGAAGAAGAGTATTGCTCTCTAGTTTGTGGAGGAACATTGGTCTTTATGCCTTAGAAAAGACAGAACATTTTCTTACATTTTAAAAGGGGAAGAAAAGGTTATGAAGATAAACATTTTATACCCTGAAGCATATATTTCAAAAGTGACTTCTAGAATTCCTGGTTGTATCTTTAGAAATGTGGGATTTGGGAGCAACTCAAGTTCTGTCCTAGGCCCATGGGCGGTTTTATTCCAAATCTCTTTCTCTGAAACCTGGTTTTCAGCAAGTATTTGAAATTTGACATATTGGAATGAGACCCCTGTGAAAGTTTGTCAAAGCCCTACACAAGGGAGATATGGGGGGAGTACTGGAGTCCAGGACACAATATTTTGTCTGTCAATGGATGTTTTGGGGAAATCTGAGTTATCCTTTACAGAGATTTAGCAGAGGGCTAGAAAATCCAAGAGACATAGAACAGTCTTTGGCTTTTTGCAGCCTATGATGTCCAAGTACACAGAACATTGTGGAGAACAAATAACAAGTCAAAAAGGACATTTCTGCTCCCACATTTTCTCAGTCACCCTTATAGAGTAACTTCTCCGCTAGTAACTTTCAGTTCCAGCTACAGGCTACAGATGGATATTCATTCAAAGATGATGAAGCCTTCATTATTTTTAGAAAGTTCATCACAGCACATTTACTTGTACACTGTAAAGTATTTTCACAAATTAAACCTAAGCAGTTGTCAAAATAAATGAACAAAGTATGGTCTGTGATGTTTTATCCTTTATTTATTTATATTTTGTATTGTCTGTTCAAGTGTTCGTTAATTTGAAAAATTCAGTTATTTGTAATAGCTCAGCATCCTAACTATTAGCTTGAATTAGCAAGATTGTATTTTTTTTTTTTCTGACTAGGTATGTTCCTAATAGCAAAAGTATTAGCTGAAACACAATTACGTTTGGGCTGGAAGACTTGTGGTCACTACAGATAATCCAAAGGATTATTCTGTGATGGATTATCCGAGATGAAGGTTTTCCCAAACTGCCTGCTCTCTGAAAGGTCGCATCGCTTCTGTGCTAGACTCGGTGTCAAGCCACATTTTGGTGTTTGCAGGAGGAGGGATTCCAAAAGGAAGGGATGGAGGTGGCAGAACTGGGTGCCATGTGGTAGGCATGTCAGCGGAGGGAACGGCGTGCCACACACCTGCTTTGGGGCTCTGCTGTGCCACAAGTTAACATTTTGATGAGCAATTTCCATTCTGTTGTTTTCTCTCAACACATGGGGTTCAAAAAACAGTTAAAAGAAAACTGTACCCATTTGCTCATCCCAGAAGCCTGTGATTTCAGAAGACTCTGCCAGATGAATTTTCACATATGCAGTACTTCAGAGTTGAAACACACAGAGGACTACAGTTTATCTTTTGAGGTTGGAGTATGATGGCCAAAGAACAATAGGTGTGCATTGCTCTGTCTTCATGGGATGCTACTGACTGCCGGTTTATAAAGCTCAAGAAACCCTCTTTTGCTGTAATCAAAACTTGCAGAAGTTTCTTAAGTCTATATAATTATCATTAATACTAACCTCTACAGGGTTTTTTCCGGTGGCTGTATCCCCAAAAATAGAGAAATGCAACAATCTTTTAGCTGACTGCATATCTGCAAAGAATCTGCTTTCTATAATCACCCTATTTGAACTAGATTTCCTTTAAACCTGCACTAGAATGACAGAATATAATCTAATGATGTGCTACATTGAAACATTTTCTTTTTGTCCATACTAGCTCTGTAACATCTTCTTGCGGGGGGGCAGGGAACAGGACAAGAGGAGGGGTTGCAGGAGAAATGGTTGCAGAATTCCATTGGCATGACTGCAGAAGTGATGTGGGTCTCGCAGAAACACTGTTAGCACTACTATGTATTTTAGTCAGAAATAGGCTAGTCCTTTGCTAATTTACCCAGAGAAGTAACTGTTATGTGCTTGAGGAAAGAATTAGACTTGTATTTCCTGGTTAAACCTTTAATCTGATATCCATGTAGCTGATTTGGTCGTAAATTTTGGCTACTGAAAATTTTCTGTCTTGTGGTAGACCTGTATCTGTGTAATTGGAAAATAGAAGAGATTCTCTCACTTTATTCTGACGCTTATCTCCATCCTCCTTAACGCAGGAGAAAAGCCAAGGGATTTAGCATCTTCCTTCTTTTCTTGCAACCTACTGAGACTAACTATGGTTAGAAGCTGTTTTTGATGCATTTTATAGAAGGTTGTCCATGCTGCTAGAAACCTTCTGTTGCTGAAGTCTGAAGCATTAAATCATTCAATAACCCCTTATTTTTGTCTTCCGGGAGAGTGTCAGCTTGTAAAAAGTGACACGATCAACACAAAAGTCAGCCTCTGACATGCCCTTTCACCCACAGATCATGTTCATGCACTCCCTAGTAGAGCAGTTTAGAGGTTCCAGTAACCTTTTAATGGAGGTAATTTCACTGGTCCCTTTCAAGGGGTCCACTTGATTATATACCAGTAAAAGAGAGATGGTATTTGAGAATGCTTGATACACTCAACATTTTTTTAAGCAAAGACCTTGTCGAGTTCCTCCACAGTCAGTCTCCTTGGGCTAAAATTTCAACCTATTACATGGGGATTTAGCCACTCATTTCCTATAAACATCAATGGGAGTCATGTGGCTAAATCCCTGTGCAACGCATTGAAAATGTATTCCCTTATGTTTAAACTCATTTTGATGCAGATGCTTTCTTCTACAGGAAACAAGTGAAACGAAGAAGCCGTTTATTTCTTTCATTTGTCTGCCCCAGATCACCAAACCCCCAAATTATCTTCTCTCCTGCCTAGGTACCAGAGTGTCCCACAGGATTTGCTGAATCCGTGTGTGACATTAAGTCAGAGGCCAAGCTTCAAGACGTTAGGACAATGGATGCTAATTTGTATTTATTACCTACTCATGTGTGGGGAAAATTGGACAGATGACAGGCTGTCCCTTCACCCATGAGAACCAGATTGCTCATTTCTCTCAGTTCTCCTTCACCTGCTGTATCACTTATTGAAGGAGGGACCACATGCTGTTTTGAGTGGGTTTAACTAATGATCTTTGACTGCACGTTACAGTGTAGGACCAATACTTGGTTCTCAGTTGATTTGTGCTTCAGGATACTCTCCCACAAGGTTAATGGATCTGCTATGATCATGATACGGAGATTCTACTTCACTAACTTCCTTAGTGAGGAAAAGGGTCTTTAGACTAATTATTGGAGGGCGGGGAAATAAAAGACTATCAGGATGTAGGCACAAATGTGAATATCAAAATCATCGGGCATGATTTTCAATAATGGCATATGTGTGTTAAGATGCAATTTTGTGCCTGGAAAGAATTGTGTTCATTATAAATGGCAGGTGCTTTTAAAGTGTTTAAATATTGCATTTTCTATTTCCACCTGCGCACCAGGTAACTGGGTATTAATATGCTACTAGTTGAGCCCATGATTCATTGCAGGTGCAGTGCTTGGGAAATCAAGGATTGCATTGAGGTCCTGATGAAAATCATGCCCTCAGGCACATCTGAGCTCCATTTTGATCAACAAGCCAAAAATAAGACTTTTATTTCAATTACGGTTCGTCTGATTTTGAACTTAATGATGCAACTCGAAGTCTATTGGCTTAGCTTCTGAGACCCAGGAAGGAGGCTGTCTGGGACCTTGTCTATTCAGTGGAATAGAGGTTCCCATTAAATTCACTCTGATCTCATTACATGTCTTTTATTTGGTCAGAAGCTCTATTTTTGCTCTTCCTGGCCTTATTGAATCTGTTGTTGATTCATTGTGCAGACTTGGTATTAATGAAAAAGACTGCCTCACTCAGGTCTCTCCAGAGGGTGAGATTTTCCATGGCCTTGTGTCTGTACCACGCGTTGGAAGCACAGACTCCGATGGGCTGCCTTGTGAAACTAGATTCGAGCAGAGCTTTATTAATAGGCTGATGAGATGTATCAGCTTGGCGAGGCTGCCTGCCTCCATAATGAGCGAGGGCTGTATTTTACTTGCCTTAACGAACAGAAAAATCCTCAGTGATGCTTTTCCTGTCCCCCTGCTATCCCTGCTCCACATTCCTCTTTCAAAGACCTCTGTAAAGGTCTCTATTATCCCAGCTGCCTTTAGGTGTCACTCGAAGCTTTGGGTTCCTCCTGTTCATCTGGCCCTTTGTGTGCTGAGCCCTGCTCTCCCGTTCAGCTGCCCCAGAGTCTTGGCAGCCCACTGGTCACCCCCCAACTACTGCCTCCCTCGTTTCTTGTTGGCACCGGCTGTCCGCACAAGTTGCGCGTTGTTCCAGTTCAGTGTTTAAATAGCATTGAAGAAATGAAAGTAATTAATTTTGGTAGCTTTTCTCATTTTAAGCGAAGCTGGATGTCAAAGGCTGCACCTGCGTTACTGGATTGGAAGCTCTGGCACGGGAGAACACAGTTGTCCTAAAATATGTCATGGGCAGAAGACCTGTAGTTTTGAATTGCGTAAGAGTGAAAGGGCTGATGTCTATCCGATGTTGCCAAGGTGTCCTAGCTCCTTTTGCTACTAGACTTCAAGAAGTATAAATCTGGTCTTTTCTGTTTTGAGGTGGATCTGAACATTTTCAAGTGGGCCAAGTACTTTCTTGGCCTTCTGACTAAGCTTAGGTCGCTCATATGGTAAATCATTAATTTGGAGACTATATTCTGCCTTTGCTGGGAGTTAAGAGTGGTGTTCTAATAGCTTCCTTCCATCTGGAACAGTCATAAACCAGATGGATAAAGGATTGGCACCACTTATTTTGAGTCTTTACCCAATTCACCCTGTGTAAAGGGACCCTGCAATATTTCCCAGACAATTGTTGCATGTATCTAGAATCACAAGTGAAAAATATCAGGATCAGATGTGTGGGCTGCCACTTGGGGAGTTTTGGAGAGGTGAGCAATAAAAATTATACCTTCCTTTAGCAATATTATATTGGAGTCCATGATTAAGAAGCATATGTAAGATTGGTTTGTATCTAAGAATTATTTGAAAACAGAATTGTCTAGTTTGAATTCCAAAGTATATAGTGCCTTGGGTTAAGGCAATTCAATGCAGAATTTATTTCTTAAAAAGAATGGGAAGTTTTCAAGGATGTTGTGTATAAAGATCTTGGCATCTTGTGTTACTTGATCCATTGTCTTCTTCCCTGCTTTCAGGAAAATAAATTCATCACTCTGCATTTCAGTACATTCCTTTAATATGATTTAGTAAGAATGAGAAAATTGCCAGAAACTAGAAGTTGCCCCTATAGTTATTTATTTTGGTAAATTAGAAATATTAATATTTTCATTAGTGAATGGCTAGAAGGAAGAAGTCAAGCAGTTCTGGTGTGTTGCAAATAGCATTTATTATAGAGGGTGTTTTCATTTATAGCATGTCTTTAAAGAACTGCTCTTTGGCCCAGGCCATACTGTAGGCTTTAGGAGTTGCGTCAGAACACTTTTGGTGCTGCTGAATACCAGATCAGATAAGTAATGGTACCCTATTTTATTTTGGCTTAAAGAAAAAAAAAAAATCAAGAAAGACTATAAAATTCAGGTGAGAAAACGGAAAGGTTGAGAAAGGCTTCCTAAACATACCAGGAAAGTCGTGGAGGCATGGTATTACAAAGCACAAGAAGGAAAGGAGGAAAGTGAGTGTGCCTAAATAGGCAAAGGTGTAAGAGGTTGTTCAAGCCAAACAAACACTTTTCACGAAGTACAAGCCTAGGCCAAACAGAGCCATAAGAAAGGTATCTAAAACTCAGATAAAACTTACAGGAAAAACTGATGCAACAGTGGTTAAAAAAACCAAAGAGCAAACCCATAGAAAGACGCAGTTTCTGTACTTGAGCTTGAAAGTCTGTGTAGAGTCATGGATAGGGCCACTGGGAAAGAAGAGAAGAAACTTGTAAGGACAGGAATACTGCCATGTTGTAATGAATCTATTTTCATTTGCCGTTGTTGTATATATTGGAGGAGCCCTTTACCATTTTCAGCTGGGTAAGATCCTGGGCATATGGAAAAAGAAAAAAAAAATTAAATAGTGACATACTATCTAGAATCATGTTGCATATGAATCCTGGAGCATTCAGGGAACTGAGAAGAAGGCGTTGGTGCTCTTAGCCAAAAGCAATGCAATCTGTTCTTAGAATTAGCGGGAGAAATAGGGAGATTCAAAGGTTACTCTATTACTTGAAAAGACCAAATGGTCAACTTAAGAACGAATTTAGCAAACGTTGCTTCAGTAGTTTGTAAACTGTTTACCACTATAGTTAAAACCATAAACAAATTCTTGTAGGCTGATTGGTCCTCATTGGCTCTTTCCACCTGGTTGGAAGAATCTGTCTGTGCCTGAGTGCCTCAACACCTAATGCCTCCTGTCCTGAACAGGCGATCCCTCTGTTCCCAGGTATCATCTCTGCAGAAGGGCACCTTTTGAAGCACCAAATGCCAGGAGGTTCTGCCGCTTTCCGCTACCATCTAGGTGCTGGTCTGGGAAGCAGTAATTGGCAGCTAGTGTTGCGTATTGCATCCAGGATCTGTTTCGTAGGCTATCCACAAGGACAGAAGAGATGGGGCAAATGTTATCACTACAGAAGTTAATAATTCAGCCCAGTCTGTCTTTGTGGTTTCATGATAAGGACTGTACTAGAAGAGCCAGTTCCTTTTAGCAGTTTCTCCCTGAAATGTGCTGGAATGTGAAGTGTTCAGATGAAATCCTTTGTGCCAGCACCTCTCTCTCTTCATCTTCTGCTATTCCCAAATTGCAAATTTGTCTCAAAAAAAAGATGCTAAATTGAGGTATTGGGTCAAGAAATGTGTCCCTTAGAGTAACTCATTAGAAAACACTTAAAATACAGCTGTGCCTCTTCTTACAAAATCAAATTAAACTGAACTATAAAAAAAAAATATAAGTGAACCAAAGCACCGAAGTAATAAGCAGAAACATATTGGCATTCAACATTGGTTCACCTGACCCTCATAATATGGAAATACACAATTTAATCACTTACAAACTTCAGAAGAGAACACAGCCTGTTAACAGCATTAGTCCAGTTTCCCTATTGCCATGTTGGTAGTACCAGGACAAACCAGGAAGTAAAATTTAAACTTGCAACTAGTATTTGCTACTAACTCCTTAAATTGGTGCTGGATGAATGCCAAAAATTCTGCTCAAACAAGGGACCTGTAGGAAATTAGCAGCTTTTCTCTCTTGAAATGCCAGAGCTATAGAAGCTGAATACTTAGTACTGTGATTCTCAACTTTGTGAGGGCACACAAGCTGTTTTTCAGTAATTGTCCCAATCATTCACAGTATTAAAATTACATTAGTCTGGTGGCCATCTTGCCTTTTGCCATTTTGATTCAGTACATCTTCAGTCATCTCTTGTGAACTAAAAAACTTGGACACAAAAGGCCTGAGCAGGAGCTCAGACAGCCAGTGTCAGTGATGTCAGTGAGACTACCAAAATAAGAAAGGCCTGCGAGGATTAGGCTCTTGGTGCTCATACCATCTGAAAAATAGGTTGGGATCCCATTCAAATTGTCTGACAGTGGTGGCAGCTAGAGCTGCTTGGTTTTGACCTGACATCTTCTGACCTGCCTGTGTTAGAGGCACTTCTGTGGCTCTGTAGCAGTTTTCAAGTCCAGTATCTTCTTCCAGCACCAGTCCCAGATTATGATCCAGAAAAACAGACAATTCTGTCTGTCTGTCCTCAATGCAACAAACTAGTGCAGAAACACAGTCTTGCAGAATGATATCTGTTGTTCAGAGGAACAAAAGGCTGAACTGGGGAAGTAATCATTTTGGCTTTTCTTGCTTATGCTTGACTGATTTCTAACCTTAGTATTAACATAAAGCAGAGCTACTTTACTTATCTGTTTTCTGTGAGCGTTGGTATTATCTTTAAAGAATTGCTAATGCCTTACAAAAGTGTTTTCATAGCTCACCCTAATGACCAGTAAGTTGGAAACAGGGATCTTAAAATATGGATTACTGATGTGATCATTTGCCCCAGTTGCAGCCTTTCTAGATAATCTCTAATGCAACAGGCATTAAAAAATATAGCATGTGATAACAGGGGCTGCTTACTTGCTCCACAGCAGAGCTATGAAGAACTCTGTATTTTCACATTGCAAACCTTGGCAAAGATATAATGCTGTATATGCCAGATTTTCAGAAATGATGCAGTTTTGCTTTCATGCCCAGGAATAAAACAGGCTAAGGTAGCGAGCAATAGAAAATTTTATGGTGGGGGGAATACCCCGAGAGCCTTGGATGCTATTTTTTAATAGACTTTAGACATTAGCAAATATTTTTTAAAGACTATAGCAGGATGAAGAGTTCTCTGGACATTTTGCTCTGAAAACTACAAAAATAAGCATTGGACATTAAATACAGTAATAAAAGTACCTTCTCAAACTGTGTCCTGTTTTGACAAATCTTGACTGAAAGTAAATAAAATAGCTGAAATGCCAACCCCTGACAAAAAAAAAAAGAGAGATGTTAGAATGAAAAAATTTATCGTCTAGGTTAATAATTGCTCTCTCTATTATTAAAATTGAAAAGAATAGTTTGTTTACCCCTGGATCATTCAGCTATTGTCTTAATAGACCAATGCAGAAGTTTTGCAAATTTCTCTCAATTTTACAAAACACCAGTTCATTGCTGCAACCTAGAGTGAAGCTGTTTACAGCTCTGTGCTAAGTAGAAAGTTCAAATCAATTATTGTCCATTAGAGTTAGGTATAACTGATGAAATATCCCCAGAGGAGTATTGTAAATGTATCAAGATGTCCTCCCCCATTACAGAAATGGGGAGGCATGGTGAATTACTTACCTTCTCTCTTACACTTAATGTCTCTGAAATGCTGCCAGGCAGAAAAGGCTTATCTGGTCTCACTGGGTTTAAGAGAGGTCTGTGCTGTAGTCTGGCATACAGGGGAGGGAAAAAAGGCAGTAGTACTGAGGGCAGACCCACATTAAGCTTTATTCTCAGACAGGACCAAGAACAAAACAACAATGAAAAAAAGACAAAAACCAAACCAAACCAAACAAAACCAACAACAACAAAACCACAGCCAGACAAAAACAAACAAGCAAACAAACAAAAAACAGAGAAAAGCTACTCAGTAACCAGCAGTGCATTCAAAATACGTGGAGGAAATATCTGATCCAAAAATCAGTACTCGGGAGTTTTTCTTATAATGTAATTGAAATTTTAGTGCAGTGGGCGAGATAATAAATTCACTCATTAAAATGTACACTGAAATAGTGTTAGGGCAGAACATAGAACCAGTAGAAACCAAGAAATCCATGCTTAAGGATGTCTCCAAATGCCAAAGCACAGTGAGCGTGGTATCGAAAGTAGCCTAGTGCTCACTATTTGTCTCCATCAGGAAAAGAGCCTTCAGCCTACTTCTCACTTGCTATCCATCTGGTTCCTGGACAGTACTTGAAGATGTAAAGAAATAGGGAAAGACAAGGTTCTTTGCACCAAGCAATCATTATTTTGTATGTCCTTTGCTAGGGCTGTAATGAGGTTTGTGGCTGCCAGACATGCTTTACTTTTTATGATACCTGACTGAGATGTTCTCAGTCTCGTCTTGCTGCTGGCATACAGGATTGCTCAGTTTTGGGCTTTGAGTGACCTCAGCTGCATGTGACGGTCTGTGACAGCAAGCACAAGGCAGTAGAGATGAGGGGAAAACACACCATTGTGAGACCTCTTGAAGACTGGATGTAGCAGTAGAACACACTGGCTGAGAAGAGAGGAAAAGAGATACAGGGCTAGGCAACAGCCATGTTCCTAACTGGTCTGTGAAAGTGAATCTTGATTTAGCCAAACAGTTCAGGTTTATGAAAGATGCCCTGTGCTCTCTGAGTATCCAGAATGGAAATCAGAAGAAGTAAGAAGTATGCATCTCTCCATAACATCCCCAGAAGATGTTTCCATAGCAAATTATAGCCTATGCTGCCCACAGAGAAACTAGGCTCAAGCCTTGCACACTTCAAGCAGTTCGATGAAGAAAAGGGAGAAGGTAGGATCAAAAGTCTAAAAAACCTGCATGATGTTTTCTTGACTCTCGGGACTTACAACATAGCAGCTTCTGCTAATCTCAGTTGCAACAAGTGGACGCAGAAGGAATAGTTGTTTCAGGTAGCTGAGTTCCAAAGCCATGTGCTGTGTATCATGAATTTCACCCCCAAAATATACATGCATATTACAGGATACAAAGGGAAATTTACCTCAAACTTATGATTTCTTTACCTTACTTTTGACTTCCAGAACTTGAAAGGTTAGTATGCTTATTTTTTCCCTTTAGAAGAGCATCTGAGCAACTGAGCATCAAAAATGACTTCTCTTATTATCCATCCTTCTGAGAATTGTAGAAGAGAGGATATTAGAGAAGAAAAAGGGGAAAATTGAAGCAAAGATTGAAAGGGCCTGGGGGGAGGGAGAAGGGTGAATTTGAGAACCTAGTGGAAGCTAAGAACTGGGAAGGAAAGAAAGGAAGGTCAAAGAAATGGGGAATCTGGAGGTGTGGGCGACAGGAATAGTGAAAGTGGCTAGAAGGGGAAAAAGTATTCAAAATGAAATATTTTGAGAATAAAGGCACAGGACAAAATCTAGTGAGAAATAACAAAGCTTCAAGATCTGATGTAACGACATGAGAGGGCAGGAGGAAAAGGGCCTTAAAGGTCTTTAATCCTGAAGTATACAGCATGACTATTTTAATAGTTAAGTGACTGAATTGGAATTCTCCAGTGTGATTTTCAGATTTCTGCTTAATAGTTTCTTCTGTGACCCTTAGGCAAGTAACTTGACATCTCCAAGCTGGCACTTTGGAAATGCTGACACTTCAGTAATTGTGAGACCAAATATATTGAAGGTCTTGCAGTAAGCTGATGCTACAGCTGTGTGATTTGCTTAAGTATCTAGAAAAGAAAGAAATGTTTGGAATGCAGATCTATGGAGTGAGACCTAATTTGAGATCAGTGGAGTGTAGATTTGGTTGTACAAAATGCTTTCACCTCATAAAAGGCTGATGGTGAGATGTATGGTGAGGTCTAGCTCTCCCCCAGTCTTAAGTGTAATTTTCAAAGCTTTGTGCAAAGGAGTTAGTTTTGTGACTCATATCAGAATGCATTAATCACACAACTCTGTGTTGGAATCTGATGGATATCAAGCTACACACAAACTTCTCTTGATGTCAGTGGTACACGATCTCAGCACCTCTCATAATCAGAAGAAATAATTGCTGACAGCTTGGAGTTTATCTTCGACATTTTTCTCCGCTATTTTCCCTCCAAGCCACAGTGGCTAAGATAGCCACTGTCAAGAATGCCAGTCAACATGTTAGTGTGTAAGAAAACAGCCCGGTGGCTCCCCAGAACTAAGAAGAAACAAGTTCACGCGTGTGACGGGCATGGTGACGGATGCGGTGACGTGCCCCCAAGCAGAAACCTGCTCCCGAGGGCTCTGTCCGTGGTGCTGGGAGCCCGGCCCGGCCCGGCTGCACCCGCTGCCATCCTCCCTCTGGGCTGCTCCCCTGCGGCCTCCCCAGCTCCCGGGGAACAGCGGCTGTTTGCCAGCCCGACCCTTGACAGGCTGAGGGACTCCAGCACTGCTGAGCCTCAAGGCCACTTCTTGTAAGGACAAGGAATAATCATTTAATCTCCCTGCACTCCAAGATGCGCTTCTCTGCTGCAGCTACTGTCTCGTACCACTGCAGAAATCTTTTCTCTGGGAAGAGAGGGCTGTATGTCACTCACAACCAAGAGTCAGATTTGTTACCTCCGCTTCTCTCCTGCTCCTTCTGGATGGAGGAGGCTCAAGGACTTAAAGTGGGTTTGCCAGGAAACAACAAAATACAGCCACAGACTAGACTGAGTAATTAGTAGGAAGGTTTCTGTTCTCACTGCTGTGATGGGGCTAGAGGATGTTTAACACCTGACATAACTTCTTAAAGTTTGGGAGAGTCGCTTTCCTGGAAATCAAAAAGTTCTAAGATAAGTTAGTAACGTAAAACTTCCCATATGAATGTCATAAAGCCTTAATCCCACTCTTTGTCACTCTCTAATTCATGATATGCAGTTCTTCATAAAGTAAAACAATTTACAAAAGTGTTAGAGTTCTTTATCTCACCTATTTGTATTTTGAGTCTTTAATCTTAAGCCTGGCAAAAAAAGCCACAAAATGGCACCTCTGTGTATTTGTCCAGATTCGCTTTTATTCTGCCATATTTCTGTCCTAATGAATATTTCAGAAATGTTCAGGTGAAGCCTTTTGTGGTTTTGAGCACTTATGCATTATGTGGAATATATCATCCTGTTTGAAAAGTTTGTCATTCAGTTAAAAACAGGAAGCATATGACTTAGATGACCAGACTCACAGTATAAATAACGAATGGTAAAAAAAATTAATCCTTCATATATTGCCAAAGAGATATATACTGTTTATTCAGGCTGTTCAGCTCATCCAACTGAATAACAATATCACTTGAAAAATTAAGACTTGGGTGCCCAAAATAAAAAGGGGTTACATTTTTCCATTCTGAATCAGTTGTTCCATCAAGTCTACCAATCCCTTCTTGACCAACCCTAGAGGTAGGAAAGAGCTGTAAACATATTTTAGAATAATTTGGAAATTACTTATATGGCTTTTCTGTACATAGTGTTGCTATAAATAGAGTTGCTGATCTATTGGGACCTTACAAGTCGCTTCTGACCCTGTTCTGCCTATCATTTTTGAAAGTGGAAGGAATTGCCTTGCTTAGATATAGAATTCTCTTATTTCTTGTCATCATGAGTTGCAAAATTCACACCTTGTATTTGTCATTGCTCCAGGAATCAAAATTGCCATTCAAGAACTCTGGACCACTTCAGTTTATGATCAGATATTCCACATGTGGGGAAAGAAAAAAATATGTGCTGTTGTTAAAAACTAAATAGGGAAGGAAAGAGAAAGAGAAAGAGAAAGAGTGAAGGAAAAAGAGAGGGAGGAAGGAGGGAGAGAGGAAGGAAGGAAGGGAGGGAGGGAGGGAGGGAGGAAGGGAGGGAATAATTAGGGAGCAGGGGAAGAGTGTTTTCTTTGTAAGTGTTAAGAAGCTTGAGATACTAGAAATTGCAGTGTGGAGGAGAAGCTTGTGACCGAAGGCAGAAGAGTCAGTATCTGCTGCTCTCCTCTTATTGAGAGTGCTGTGGTAGAAATTACAGGCTTGTATTCCTGATATGATGCAGGCAGTTTTATTGCAGTGAGCTTGGGACAGTTGTGGTCTCTATTTCCAAGCAGTGCTGCTCAGCCTCCAAACATAGGAGGATGCAGGAAGAAGGTTTTTTTGTTCTTTAGTGATACATATATTACAGAAAAATATTTTAGGTATAATGGGTCTCACTTCTGTAATTACAGGGGTAATAGATTTTATCTCTTTATATTCAGCCAGATACTTCAGATATCAGAAAAGAGACAGCACAAAGCTTAGGAAGAAAGTATTTAACATGTGCAAAATGCTTACGTGTATGTGAGTATATGTATGTATAAGTCTGTATACAAGCATGCCTGAAAATATATATAGATATAAAACCAAGATTGAATAGTTGTTCACACGTATACATGCACAAATATGTATAATATTACTGGAGTTTGATGGGTGTGTGGCTGTGCAGATGTATGTTATATTTATATATTAAATATGGGAAATGTATTTATATAGTCACTAATTTCAGTCTAGTAACAGGGTCAAAAATGAGGATGACATGTCTGATTAAGAAACCTGCTCTCTTTTCCAGAGCAGTGACATTGCACTTCTTCTAAAGCAAAACAGAAATTGCACCTGAGTGTAAAGACAAAATTTTGGATAAAGACTGGACCTCAGGCTTCTGTGGTTCTGAGAAATATTATGTCTGAACAGAGAGGAAAAACCTGTTTCCTTATCTGAGAAGAAGGAGTTATTTGAAGGAACACAGGTTGGAGAATTGTTAATCTAATTCTTGGGAGGAAAGGTTAGCCAGCAGGAGATGCTAATGTAGGACACTTAAAATTACTCCTGTGAAAAATTAATTTAGAATACACATATATGATTCGTTACCTGCCTATCATTTTTACATATGCAACATACAGTGCTTTCTGAAACAGATAGTATTAAGATATTAAATTGTCTGACAGAAAAAGGTTGTGGCTTTACAGGTTTCATTCTAGCAGTTTTGAGCTTTGAATGCCATTAAACAAAAATCCTGAAAGATGCAGATCCCGTGTCTGCATCCATCAGGACATTACCCTTTGCAAGCAACTTATTTCTGGGTAAAATAGTAACTGTGGATACCATAATCCACTTGTCCTCCATCTTTTGGGCCTGGTATCATCCTGGGGCAGGTGGATTCTTGCTGTGATCATGACACAATAAATGCTCTTGCTGATGTATTTCATCAAAGCTTGCTCTAAACCATTCTGCTCCCTGTTGCCCTGGGAGATCTTCTTCACTGGAAGGAGGAGTTGAGTGAGCTATAGTTTTCCTGGCTTTGTGGTAAGTGTGAAAAGCCCCTTTCTGGGTGTTTGGAAGGGAGACTTGGTGTATCCTTGGGTCATCTCTGTACCATTATAAATAGGCTGCTGTAAACAAGAGGACAAATTGCTCTGACTTGTTCCAGACAGATATACAGTACGTGCAGATTAGCAGGCAGTTTTCTGAGTCACTGTATGCAAAACAAGCTTCCCGGGAGACTTTGCGATAAAAAAGAAGAAAGCAACTTGTTGTTATTTCAGTAATTGTGAGCCACTGAGCTGTGTAAACTAAGCCTGCCCATAGAGCCACCCATAACCTGGGAGAAGGACTGTCCATGGCTTCTGCTTTCTCTCAGATCATTAAGGGCACTGGGATTCCCAAGATTTGGTGAGCCATCTTGGTTTAGTCAGCTTTTGTGTTTGGATTGACTAGAAAGTGAGCTGTTAGAAGACAGGTCTGTCCTGTGAAGTCAAAGGAGACCTTAATCATTTTTGAGTCAGCTTCAGAGTCCAGACCAGCTGCTGCTGTGCATTCTCTTTGGATTACCTGGCTGCCAAAGCCTACTCGCCACTTACACAGCCATTGGAAATGCTGCCTGATGCCTTGCCTCTAAGCAAGGACCGGTCAGAAGTGCCTGAAGAGTTTGATCAGCACCAATAAGGGGCTCCAATTTGACTGTGTAGATAAAGGAACAAGCTTTGTCTATAAATCCACGATACAGCCATGCAGGATAGATGCACCCATGGAGGGGACTCAGTACCTGAAATTGCAGGAATCGTTTGAGAAAGTGGTCACACTGATAAATGTAATGAATATCCTTTTCTCTCTCTTTGTCATCTTGCCCATCCATACAAAACCATAGTTTATCTTTCTGTCCTCAGGAACAAGGAAGCTGCCAGGGAAAAATGGCAGAGCCCACACTAGCACCAAATGGAGCAAAATATTGTCCATCATCTGTACAGATCTGACCAGCCTGTATTTGAGTTTTGTCTCTGTGCAGGCACAAATGCAATTAGGAAACCTGTGATTCCTCCCAAGCCTTGCCAGTCTGACAGCTTGGGAGAAGGAAGTGAGGAGAATGCAGGGAGTCACTGGGCTAACAGTGTTCCGCAGCCACTCTCAGCATGTCTGTTCGGTCAAGGAAGGTGTACTGGGCACCGAGGTCTCACTTTACAAACTGCAGCATCTCGACACTTGCAGGCACTGTGCTCATTGTCAATCAATTTGCGATGGCCAGCACTGCCGCCACAAACACTTCATTCCCCTTCCTGCCTTTTCTGGAGTGGTAGGAACTGAAGAAGATAGGAAATCAGAGTTAGCGAAAGGCAAGAGTGTGAGAGGAGAGAGTTTGTCATAACAAATACGAGGTAAAGGTGAGCACATGAATTACAGCCTGGATACTGTGGTGGGATGGGACATTGATGGTGCCAGGAGGAACAGCAGGAAAAAGATGCACAGTGTATTTCAAAAAGATGGAGCCAGTTTGAAATTGCTATTTTTTGTATTTTTTCTCAGAAGCATGTATGGATGCATGTATGTGTTCCCTACATGCTATAGATAATTTACATAGATGAAGTTGCCTCAAATTGCCCATTCTAAGATGTTGGATCATTCACCAATTACTTTGCAGTGTTCATCCCATGGAAACTCTGTTCTGAACACATACGTGCTGTATTGTCTTGAATTTTACCACAGATTTGCTTTCAAAGTTGCATCTGTGCCATTCATGGAGACATAAAACAAAAATACTAATGCATTCTTTGAAGAAATGGTGATATAAAAGTATTTTTTGGGGGAGGCAAGGGGTTGGATGTGAATGAACAGGCCTATAACTTCCACAAGTAAAATGCTTACGAGAGAAGTGGCAGATGGAACCAGCTCAGCTCCCACTTTACTGAAAGGTTCATTAGAACTGAAAAGTAGAGTCTGATCAGACACTTCTCTAGAGCCCCCTAACCTGTCAATAGGAATAGCAAAATCTTTACAGTGACAGCAGAGTTTTGCTCATTGTATTGCATTTAGCAAGTACCATAACCATTGCTTCTTGTGCATGAATCCCATGCCAAGTGGATCAGTTGAGGCTTTAGGTACTGAGATATTCCTTTTTCATTTTACACAGATATCGATAATTGCATATGGTAATAAGCAGTGAAGCATGTGGGGTTTTTTAATGTCCTAAAGACTGCAGTGGACCCTCAGGCTGAAGCCTCTTGCTCCAAGTTTCAAAGGACAATGAAATGCAATAACAATTACACTCCTCAGAAATAGATGGTTTATTGTGTACAGCCAGGGCAGATGTTCACTTAGCTGTAACTGAGCTGCTAAAACAAAAGCTGTGTTTACCTGCTGCTGCCCAGCAGATCTGAAGTCTAACAGATCCGTGAGCCGCAATGCGAGAGGAGCCGTGTGCATGCTTGAGGTTTAATGGCACACCTCATGATGGGCCATGAAATACTGCTCTGGGAGGTGAAGAGAAGGTGAAAATACACTCCGCTCATCAAAAAAGCATCTCTGGAGCATGAAATACCCTTTGGATGGGAGAAGGTGCATCGGAAGAGTGTCAAAAGGAGAATTACAAGGGTCAGTAAAGACCCTGCCAGATTTAACAGAACATTAATTCAACATGCTAGGCTTTAAAACCAAGCTTTCCTTTAACTGATTTTGTGGGAATGTTAGTGAAGAATGTAAATTGGAACCCAGCTGATGAATCCGGGCGTTTGTGACGTGATTAATTTTTGTAAATGTAAATAGTAAAAGGACTGTTCAGTAAAGCTAACCTGTTATATTTTGCTTTAAAATAGCCCTTTTTAGAACCAGTTGCTTTTCTAACATATAACACATGGGTTTCCATTAGCATCATCAGGATGACTTCATGCATATCCTGGGGCAAGTTTTGGCCCCAAATGCTCTATAATTAAGTTCTAGTGGCTCACATGGCAAGCTTGTGTTTTGAATAACTTACTTAAGGCTGTTAGCATTTAAATGGCCACAACTGGGACTTTAATGTTAATGCCCCGTTAATCCCTCCACACTGGGAGTAAGGTTTTCCTGCTTTAACATCTGTTGCACCAGCAGTAGGTGCACCTACACCGACAGCATACAGGTGGTCAGATACACAGGGGAAGGTGTGCAGATCTCTACTAAAGGGACCATTCCAGCAGGACCATAGTTTGCATGGGTTAGAGCATCTTTAAAAGCATCTTTATGTACCCTCACCTGCCAGGCCTGATAATGGCTAAAGAGTTTCTTGAAATGTCCTAGCCTCCCATTTGGATCCACCAGCATCTCTAATTTTAGCAGGAGCTGAATCACACATAAATTAGAGATTAGGTATTCTAGTACCTAACACTTTATGAGCCAGGAGAAAAAAGTCCTAATGCACCTTTTGGATGTTAAGATACTTCTATGTGGAAATTATGACCTACTTGCATTTGACTGGTTTTTGTTGCTCTGGTCTCAGAAATCTTAGAAGACTTGTCAGGGATGTAGATGCATTCTGAATATAGAAGCACAGTGTTGTTTACATTAGTATTTGGTGGGGAATTGTAACAAGATCTTTCTCGTTGTGGATCTTACTATGATTATCTCTGTGGGGGACGGTTTGAAAACTTTAGCTCATATACAGAGCAAGTTCTTGCTCGCGTAGTATTTTTTCTCCCAAGGACTTTAATATATTTGCACTCTCTGAATGACAACAACTTCCAGGTCGTTCTCAAGCATAAACTGGGAGATGCTTTCTGACCTTTGAGGGGCTTTATGGGTCTAGGTCTCTTTCTTAAGAGCTGAATTATTTTGGTCAGCTCAGCTGTTGATTCTCTTGCATGCCTTGTCTCGCTGGTTACCACATTCATGTACCCTTCCACAGATGAAGTCAAAGATTGTTATATTTTAGGGGGTGAACCCTATTTATTTTCTCAGCCTTTGGGGACGAGGGAGAGTGTGCGAGGGAACTAAGTGGGAGGCTATGTAAACTGAGAAAATGAGGGCCAAGCTTGTTTCCATGAGCTGAGAGACCTTTTTTAATGTTGGTATAAGGCAAAGTCAGACTAGTCTTTGTATGTGATTTTAAATGTCAGTTTACATATACACATCAAACTTCTAGGTGGGCTCATTTTATAAATCTTAGCAAATTTTTAAAATCCCTTTATGCTTAAAGAAAGTTGTCCTAAGTATTGTCAAAATGATAAAAATCACACCATTTTGGGCAGTTTGAGTTGCTGGTGACTGCAAGGCTGTGCTTGGTGTTTAGAAAAGCTATCAGCTGTCAGTCACATCAGCAGTACCCATAAAGTTAGGACTGCTGGTTTGGACAGGCTGAAGGTAATTAGAGCATCCTATCTACAAGGACTTACAGTATTAACTTTAAATTTAGCTGGCACTTGGGGGAGTGAGCAGCATTGTATTTCCTCCTCATATTTAAAGTTATCCTAGTCAGAATGACTGTCAGAAGTGTTTTATCCATCAGCTGCTTGGAAGATCCTCTGTGACATACATGGGGTTTTAGGACACGGGGCCTATAGAAGCTGAGGTAAGCAATGAAACACTACACGGATCTTGTAAGTGTAGAGGTCAAGTTATCAATGTGCATCAGCTGGATACAAGACACACAGCCTGAAACCACCTTTGTCACTGGACTCCACGGCACCAAGCAGACACACTGTGGGCTTGTCTTCTGTCAGACTCAGCAGGGATTCCTTTCTGTTCTCTTGAAAGAAGCTATATTTGGCTCTGCAGCTGCACAGGTACATACAATCAGTTAGCAAGGAACTGCAGAAAGCTAATAAGGTGCACAGGCTGTGATTTGTCGATATATGGGCTTCAGGGACCAAACCAGTTGAACGTATTTCTCTCTTTGGCTGCTCAGAGTTGCCAACATGTTGCACAACTGCCCCACTCGTGCCAGCACAGCTGTTTGTAGAGTCAGGTGATGAACAGAGACAGCCAATCTTCCTTTAAATTACGGGTTTTTGCGAGGACCACGGAGTAACTTTTTGCAGTGGTCTGGGGAGTAATGAGAATACTTTATCTGATATTGCTTCTGAAATCACTGTTTCATTGGACCTTCAGCCTCAGGGCATGATTTGCAAAGTAGTCAGCACTGAATTTGTGTTTGCCATTTTGTGCAGGAAGCACCATTGCTGGTACAAACAGCTCCGCTTCTCCAAAAAATGTATTTGAATGCTGAATTTGAGGTTGTGCTCCCAAAGGTAAAGCAAAGGGAAAGAGTCTTCTAGATGTCACACTTGACCAGTAAGGAAGGTTATCAGAAGATTAACTCAGAGGCAAAGATAAACTTTGTCTAAAGTCACCTGAAACTTCCTGAGTTGTTTTTCCTCCACATCATGGAAGGACCCCCACAAGCAGCAGAACTATACTCATAAGACCAAAGACTGAGCTAGCAGTGTCAGGAAGGTGCTGCATTGTCAGGGCCACATGGCATCACCCAATCTGAAGTAGCCCCTATGATGTAAGGCCACAGGGCAGTTAAATCAGTTACTATGTCTGGTCCAAAGAGGGTTGTCTTTTTTCCCCCGGTTCCAAAAATATAAAAAGACTAATAGATGCCACTCACATGAATATACCACTAACCTATTTTTTCTCTTTGATAACACCACTGCTGTAAAGAGTTTGTCCTTGCTGAAAAACAAGTTGATTCCTTTGTCTCTACCTTCCCTTTGCTTCTCACCTGTAAGCTCTCTACTTTCCAATTTAAAAAGCTGAGGATTATTTCCAGTGCAGGCTGAAATTGGTCAGGATCTGATTTGCTTTATGTAATAACCTTTCTGTCTCAGGTTTAGCTGGTGGTTTTCCTGTCTGCACACCCTGCTGCTGGAGGGGTTATGAATGGGAAGTGACAGTAGCTTTTCATCTCATCATGTCCAGACTCCTGCGTTCCCTCCCCTGCAATCCCTTGCATGGCTCTGTGGTACATTTTGTCTGTTTATGCAGCTTTTTGCAATGTTTTAATACTCAAATAAGGGGAGTATTATTTTTTCTTTTATAGGCTTATATCCATGGTTCAATAGTATGGAAGACTGCAAGGCTCACTCTGTCATCATTGACTTTCTTTGGGTGCTTTATAGAGAGAATCTAGCTCCCTTTTTGCACAGTCAGGTTTCTGGATTTATGATGCAAGTATTTAAACATGCTGTAGACTAGCTGGTCAATTCATGCTTTAGGAGGTCACATATCCTTTAAAGTAATTTCACCAACTCCATTGTCACATCTTGTTGCCTGATCGATACATGCTGCTCTCTTTTTATGCAGTGGATTATCCTCTCTGCTGTGCGGCTGTTCCACATAGTGTCATCTGATGCTAAAAGAGCCTTTTCCTCAACTCACTAGGGTTTGCTCCTTGCTGTTTTACTCCTTTCTTCAAATAAAACTCTGTCTAATTCACAGAATTATCCAGTGAATACGAATTTAGTCTCCTTCTGGTTAATCATCATCTAACCTGCCAAAGTGTGTTTCATGGGTTTCCATATTTTTACGGATGGTTTTTAGGCCAGAAAAACACAGTGTACCTTGGAGTCATCAAGCTGGAAAAACAATCAAGACCTGCTCAGCCCATGTCTCCAGGGCCAATGAAGGATGGTTTGTGCATCACAGGTCTAGTGTTTTGTCTAGGGTAGTTCTAAATACACAGTCAACCTTCAGTTCCATCCCTAAGGAGACTACTCTTGAGGCTTATACTATTTGCTCGCTGGAATTTCAACTTTATGTTACTGGTCCTTAGTTCATCCATACACCATTTTATTAGTAGTTACCATGTCTTCTTTCTCTTTTTCTTGTTTTCTTGGTGGTTTGTTTCTTTGTTTGTTTTTGTTGGGGTTTTTTGTTTGGTTGTTGTTGTTTGATTGGTTTGGTTTGGTTTGGTTTGGTTTTTTTGGCATTTGCACCTTTCCATTATATTCAGCAGATAGGGCTCTTCATTTATTTACGTAACAGCTCAGTCTTTCCACCACCCTGGTCAGTTATGTTGCTTTTCTCTGAACTCTCTCCAATCAGTCTGATGAGGAGGTGCCCAGAAACAAATGTCACATTCCAGGTGATTTCACCTCAGAGCAGAGACAGAGAGACTATTGCTGTATCTTGCTGTTATGTGATGTGATTACTTAGCTTTTAGTGGTGCTGATTTGTCTTGACTTGTCTCTCTGTGTGTGTTCGGTCTAGACTGTGGCCATCATCTGTGGCTCTTGTAAGAGCCTCTTTAGCAGCCTGCAGGCCTGTTCCATTGATCTGAATTCATTCATTTTCCTTTTAGGCTCCTTCAAGCCCATTGCTCCCTCTTTAGCCTAAAGTGTAGGTGTCACAGAACTCAGTATAATCCTCTCATGGTACATGTGTTTTTGATACTGCAGTTAATACTTCAGGTTTTTGGAGCCAATCTGGTGGGCTGAGATTTTGAGGCTACTTGCTCCAATGTGTAGCAAATACTGACACTCACCTTCAGCTACCTAACATACAAGGCTTCTTTGAAAATGTTAGGGTAAGTGAATTGTATTTTCCTGTAATGAGTCTTCAGGAGACTAGGTTTTAAAGTAACATGGACCTGCAGCAAAATGCAGTCTGAGCACTCTTCTCCCCAGTCTTTGGGTGACTTGAACCCAGTTGTTTTACCTTTTGATGTTTATCCGTGCAACAATATAAAAAAAAATAACAAAAAGAAATACTATGTTGAGATACCTTGGAATTTTTGAAGGTATTTGTATTCCAGTAAAAATTTTGCTCTAGCCCTTACTGTCAACAGAATTGACATCAGGTTAAAGTAAACAAATAATCTGAGCAGCTTCTTAAAATGCATGAAATGTAAAAGGACAGACTTCGTTTCTCTCCACAGTGCTCACCATCAGGTAAACCTATTTTGTCCATGTGGCAATTAGATATTTGGATCACTGTTACACTTACAATAATTGTTTTTCTCATTCTTATGTTCTCATGTTGTTTGTTCCTTAAATATTTACTCCTGGTGTGCATCTATGGAGACAAAAAAAAATTTTGTACATTTCCATATGTCCCGAAATGCTTTGGGTTCATGCTTAGCTCCAGTGTGAAAACCCTTGGGTAGCTGTGCTGCTGTGACCTTTGTGCTAATTGCAGCTCAGTATTGAAAAGACAGAATTCGTGTTCTTGTTAGTGAAGCCTGTTCAGGATAAGATAAGAAAAAGATACATACCTTTCCTCTATCTGCTAACTTTGATAGTGCAAGATAAGAAAAATATGCAGAATACAGTGGAAGGCACCATATACTGTAAACAAGCAGCTATAAATATATTTGTGCTGAAATGTATATTGAATTCTCTCTATCCTATAGATGAGCGTGGTTGTGATAGTCCTTTTGAATTGGTAACATATCACTGCTTGAGTTTGGGGGTAGATTCTTAATATTCTTAATATTAATTAATTAATATTATTCTTAATATTAATATTCTTAATATTCTTAATCTGTAAGGTAATTCACATTTAGGCAGTTCCCTCTCCTGAGTTCTTTCTTTAGGACTAACTCCTACGAGAGACAAGAGTTGTGACAATGGTGGGTGCTACCAAAACATTGATGAACAGATTTGATTCTGCAGGTCTGACTTATGGCAGCTTGAAATCTTCTGTTTTCCATTCACATCTAAGTAAAATGGTTTGGAAAAGTTGTATCAAATCAAAATAATGTTGCTGTGTTTTTATAATTCTCTTAACTTTAGTGTTCTCATTTTGGATCTGTCTTTCTTCCTAAGCTAGTTTATGGATTTAGTCTATCAAGGGCTATTTCACCATATCTACTATTACAATACTCAAAAGTTTTAGAAATCCAGGTCCATTTTAAACACAAACAAGGCAGGCTGATGCCTATGGTTGGGGACTGGTAGAATAGAGAGACTGAATGTTTGGTCCCCAAAGTCTTATAGCAACAGTTGTGGCATCTTGACCGAATTGCTATGGGCAAGAGGCTGTGCACGTAGCCAGCCGTCCAAGTAGTCAGAACTTCTGCTCGTCTCTCTTTCCACCAGGCCAGTAGCACAGTGTTATTGCACTGGGAAGGGGTACATGCTTATGGTTTTGCAGCGTTGCGGTCCAGTGGGGAGCAAGGCTGAGCAAGTGCACAGCAAAGCCAGGGCTCCCTTGAAGCTTTAATCTTCCTTTGGAAATAAAATCCAAAAGAGGAAGTGATTTGTTCCTCTCCTGTGATTTCCGGGAGATGGTAAAAGTGAAGAATCTCTTTTTCAAGTGTTTCCCAAATCTTCAAATTCCTTTTTGTCTTTCCTTCCATATAACACTTTCTACATAAAGACCTCAAAGTGTTTTCTCAGCTCCCATGAATTAGCTTTATAAAGTGTCTGTGAAGTTGATCTGTTATTATCTTGATTGGCCTTACAGAGAGGCTGAAGCACAAAGCACTGAAATATCTTTCTTAAGGCCAAGCACAGATTCCCCAGAAGCAGTGTAACTAGGACCCAGATTTCCTGATTTCCTAGTGCTGTTCTTTAAAATAAATAAAATTCGCTTTTGACTTCCGAAGATGCTCTTTGATGGTGGTGATGGCAGCGTAGCAAGCCTTGCTTCATATTTGTAAAATTTTTCTTTTCCCTTTTGATCTCACATCCTTTAAACCTTAATATTATTATTATTATTATTATTATTATTATTATTGATGCCAGCTCTAATGTATTTCTATTTTTATTTTGGCAGCCATGAGTTTTCCATCAAATGGGTAGAACTGTCACTTACTAAACTTCTTCATAGTATTAAAATTGATGAGATTGAGTCAAGACTGCTTTTACTCTTTTTTATTTTAACATTTTTTTTTTCCTTTTAATAAAGGCAAATGAAACTGCAATGTTCCACATTTACACCTGTACCTTCTTTCACTTCGTATAATCTGATTGATGGCTCTGTTTCGTACTACTTCTTTTCTATGATCATGCGTATCCATTTGTAGTAAAATACCCAGCTATCTTCACTGTTGTATTTTCATACTCCAGTCGAAAAGCTCATTGCCTCTGAGGCACCAAGTGCAAACCTTTTCTTTTCCATCCTTTCCAGGGGACTTGTGTGGCAGCTCAGTCCTGCTGCAGACTAAAACCTTTGCCTCTTTTTTCCTTACTCATGCCATGAAGTCATAGCTGTCTGTGATACCACAATGGCTGCTATGGGAAATCGTGCAGTATGTGAAGGAGAAGATTATAACTAGGTTAACAAAGCCATGCCAGGACTGGAATGATAAAGGTGTTTATCATACCATAAAGCATCTCAGTAATTAGAAATTTAAGCACAGACGTTTCCTGGTTTTTGAGGGAGAGCTGGAATTTTATCTGCTTTTCTCTCATGTGCTTCGTCAAGGAAGTTCACATTTATAAAGCAAGAAGAATTGATACTGCACTTTGTTTTTCACACAGTAAAAGGGGAAGGGGAAAATGTGCAGGCAGGCTAGGTCTATAACATTGATTTGTAACCAACAAAGGAAATGTCTACTTATGAGACACAAATCAATGTAACCAGACTGTGAAAGTGCAAACAGAGATGTGAGAAAATTATTTGATCGTTAGTCTTCCTTTGGAAAAGACAGAGGGCCAAATTCTGCTCTTGTTTATGAAGATGCAACTTCCACAAAAACCAGAGGAGACTTGCCGGTGTAATTAGGAACAAAATTTCATATGGTGTCCTTTGGATGGCTGGAGGTGTAAGGCACTGGAGTCAGCAAGCAGGCTAGGTGGCAAAGGAGGCAGAGAAAGGATGCTGTAGAAAAGAGGATATGAAACAGGTTTTGCTATTAATGAATCATAGGTACAGAAAACTTATTGATGTTCCTTCCCATGCAGAGGTGACCTGTGTGAACTGTGCACCTGCTTAATTCAGCTGAAAAGTAAAACAGTTTTCATTAACCTGAGACACTGTTGCCACAGGCTGAGGTATTTTCTTGGAGGTGGGCTGGTCTCCTCAGAATAATATAGTCCTGCCAATTCTAGACTATGGGTTCCACTATCTAGGAAAACCCCATGTGGAAATGGACCCCTTTATTCTTACACGGGTAGTCTTTGCAAGGACGGTCTGTTTCTCAGGTGGGTGGGAGTATGTCTGCCCCAGAACTGATTGCACCCCCAGATTTACCCTCTAGATTGATAGAATTGGTTGTTTCCATGAAAACTCTCTGGGGCAAATGGTTTCTGAAGCTGTGGTTTGATGGCATGGTGGGTCTGGGTCATCATACCCTATCAAAAACACTGTAGCCATATAACACCAAGTGTTGATCTAGGATGAATTCACATACTGGTTTGAATGTTTTCAGAACAAATGAATTAACTTCATATGGCAGGTTTTATGCCAGATCAGATATCACCTGTCTGCGCCACTCTGACTTCAGGCTAGATTATATATCGTCTATTCTCTTGTAGTAACACAAACTCTTGCTAATTTGATAGCAACATGATCATGTGCTTGTGCCCAAACCAGGTTGGATCTATACTACTGAGTGATCCCGTGGTAGTGATTGTGGACTGATAGCCTGAGTCTGTTCATTAGCAGGGAAACTCATCTTGACTTTAGCGTCAAAAATCCACCAAAGAAGAGGCAAACTGCCTTCCTGTAGCTAGGCACCCTGCTTCGGTCTAGACTTCCATTCCCCTTTGCCTTCACTGGTTCCCTGAATTTGCATGGGTATTCAGCTTTCCCCATATGTCTCCATTCAATTCCATTAGTGCAGTCACTGGAAAGAGAAAGAGGCCAACACATACATACATACACAGTTTTAAAAGCTTGGGACCCATTTGGAGAGGTAGATATTTTTATTCTGGTTAAACTATTCTAATTCCTGTGGATATTGTTTTATTTATGCCACAATACAAGATTAAATCAGGCCATGGCTTCCCAACAGGCAAACAAAGCGAGTCTAAACAAATGATATTTTTAAAAGCTTTTGGGATAAGAATAATTTTGAATCTAAAATGCATTAAAGTGACATTAAATAACAACAAAAAGCTTACATTCACTACAAGTTAAACTCCCATGTACAGAAGGAGATGCAACAAGTTCTGTCATTTTACTTTGTAATCTGAAGAAAGTACTGGTTTTGATTTTTCTGTCTTCTGAACTGCACTCGGTCTTTTGAGATGGAGGCAAAACTCTCCCTGGCACTTGCCCCCAACTCCCACATATAGTGAATATTTCCCCTTGGGTGCTCTTTGTGTCGTGATATCTTAAAACAAGCATCTTTCTGTCAGGCATTGCACTTATATAATACATGTTGTCATCTGGAGTGAGGCACAGTTGTGCACATTTAGCTGGTTTACTTGGTAATGCGTCATTACAAGTGACCGAAAACATGGTACAGGAAGTTGTTTCTGTCCCTTTTTTCATTGCTTATGCAACTCCCAAGCAGAAAATGTTCTTGAGAGCAGATGGTACAGAACAGTCAATTGCAAGCTCCCATTTTCCAGATGCATAGATGTTTCATGTCTACTTGAAGCCAGTTCAGATGGCTTTGTAAACCTGAGTCCAACTTTTATTTAACCCTTTAGGAGGCCACCAGTGAAAGTGTTTCCTGCAGGAGTTTCAATCCTAATAAAAATAGTCTGAATGCAGAAGATCCATTGCGTTCTCAGATGCTTAGCCAGAATCTGGGACATAGTGTTATGATCAGCAATTAAAATATTAACACTGTTTTTCTAGAAGGAATGTTGCAAGTTCAGCAACTGATGCATGATCTATGATTTCCATTAGTTTCTCTCTGTCTTTCGAATTTCTAAACAGTATGTTGTAACACAGAGTAGTCACTATCTGAATTCTTACTGCTTGACAAGGGGATTACTAGATACTGAAGGCAAATTAATTTGACTTCCTACAGAAAAGGTAAGAACTTCTTACCCTAGGGCAGTAACACAGTCAGCTCATCATGACTGCATGATACTGATAAACTACAGTTTCCAACTCAGCAGGTTTCGTGTTTGATTTTTTTTTTCACTTGCTTGGGTGTTTGGACTTTTCACAGTAGGCTTGTTGCTGCTGAACCATAGGTTTTTATTTGATAACAAATAAAATTATCAGTCCATTTTTTTTTTCCCCTGTTGCACCCACAGAAATCTGTCTGAGATTGTATGAGTATTACGGACTAACTTAGTGGAGGGCATCTGTGAAACCCAGTCTGCAGTTGTTGGCCAGACTGGTCAATTTGTGAATTCAAACACAATTTGGATTTAATTCAGTTCTGACTTTACTGTAAGGTGATTTATGGATCCAGGGGCTCATAATAAGCAAGATGCTTGATCCAATAATAACAATACCAAATTGTCAGTTATTGCCCATAGATACTGAGATACTGACTGGTTATGCGGTATGCCTTGGTCAGAAGTAGGCATTAGAACCAGAATCTGACATCTGATCCACTAAGGTTTATTGTGTTCAAATACTTCCAGCGAACTTTCAAGAAAGATTATCTGAGCTGATAAAGATAATAGATTTAGAAATAAAAACTGAAGAACATTTTTTATTACGTCATCAGTTAAGTTTTTAACTGTTTATTACATTCCCACAATGTGAATAGATGAACCTAAACTGAACTCTCAGAACTGAACAAATCCAGAAGTCAAATTGACTTTCCAAATCCCTGGCTCAAATCCACCTCTTAAGCTGAGAGAATATAGACGTTTGGAATGGCTGAAGTCTGGCTCTTAAATTGGTAATACCATATAATCCAAGTATAGATGCCCAGGTAGGCTGATTGATGGTAAGAGAGGTCAGAAGGAACTGATTTCTTTGGAAACCCTTGTTGAAGAGTCTACAACCACTCTGTTTGCGAACAGGCTCCCCAGGGAATTGGTCAGGGCAACAAGCCTGTCAGTTCAAGGAGCACCTGGACAACAATCTTAGTCAAGTGATTTAGTTTCAGGTAGGCCTGTGAGGAGCAGCAAGTTGGGCTTGATAATCCTTATAGGTCTCGTCCAACTTGAGATGTTCTATGGTTCTATGATTCTCTCCCTTTGAAGAGTCTTGTGTTTGTTATTAACCAGAATCACAATACTAAAGTTGATGGACCTGATAGCATGTTTCTCTACAGCAAATTTTTGTCCCATTTGGCAAGAGGACAGACAGTTCAGCATCTCACAGAACAGCAGCAATATTAGCAGCAAGACTTTCTTCCTGGACCTACTGAATAAAAGTTCGCAATTTTTATGACACCATAGTAATCTTCAGAAACTCCTCCTTCCTGTGGACCACTCATGGGTTACAATATGAATAATATTTTCAGTTTACAAAGTTTAATTTGAAGATCTCAGTATTGATTTGCAGCATTATATCTATTAGCCTTGCAGTAATGAAGGACCTGCATATTGCCCTTTACTTTTCCAAGGGGGCAACTGAGGGGTGGTAAAAATAGGGGTTTGTCAGAACTGTGAGAAGTACCGACTTTGTCAAAATGTGGTACTTCTCTGCGAGACAGAAGGAGAGTTCACAGCTAGAAGGAGTCAAGCATTCAGGTCAGGATCCAACCATGGTCTTTGCCATTCAGTGCTCTCTCAAAACCAAACAGTGCTGTCGGATTTTCTTTTTGCTCCCTCTTGCTGCTTGGGCTGTGAAGCAAATTGCATGTACCGGCCTGGTTTCTCAAGGCAATAAGTGAAAAATGGCATTTTAAAATAATAGTTGCCAGGTCCTACAGCTCAGAACTGTCATATTGCATGTTAAAAGCTCACTCCTTCCCAGAAGTGAGGTGTAAAAAGTAATATGAATATGTGTGTGTGTGTGCATGTGTCTGGGTCTGGGACACAGACAGATTCCCTACCTGGAAATGCCTCGCTATTATTAGACATGCAGTTACCAGGGGTTATGTAAGACAATCGAAGCTCTGTTTTTTAACAGAGACATGATTCATGCTACGTGTAGTAACAGTAACCACCTCCAAACGAGACAGAAAGCAGACACAGACAAAAGCCTGAAGAAATCAATGCTGGCTGAACTCAGCCATCCTCCTGATACCTGCTGCCTCTCAAACACCAGCAGCATTATCAGCAGCGGAGGTTAATGCTAACTCTGAAGACTTCTGGAGTTACCGAGCCAGTCCATCTGCACCAGCAGCATTTGCAGGGAGCAGATGAGGCTGCAGGAGCTGTGAGGTGGGACAGCGCTGGGCACGCTTTGCCGTGTTCCCAGCAACGTCTCTGGTGTTCTGCAGGAGGCTGAGGGAGCTGTGAGCAGAACCAGCACTCCTACTCTATTTTCTCAGTTACTCCTGCTGGGAAAGGCTGGAACCAAAACAACTTTTGGCTCCTCTGCAGTTAGCACTTCTACAGTCATTTTTATAGTAATGTGGAGGGAGAGTCAAGACCTGGAGTAGCTTTGAACTTCTGCCAGCACTCTTCATTAGAGCAAATTGTGAGATCTGATTGAACTAGAATAGCTCTGGGCTTCCCTACAGCTAATATTCCTGATCTGTCTCCTATGGTCCTTCTTGCTGGTCATGGCAGAGATCAGAATATCTGCAAGCACCTTCATAATTTTGGTCATCTGGGCCATTTTCTTCTAAAAAATGTTGTTGGGAGATACCAGGAGTAAGGTAGCTGCCAGATTGTCTGCAGTCAAAGATCAAATCTCTTCTTCGCAGAATTTCTTTCCTGATAGGAAAAGGAGTTATGTTCAAAATACCAAAGTGAACACCAGTGGGGTGCTTATTTACAGAGTATCACCTTCCAGAAATAAAAGGTGGGGAAGTTGTTATCGGGTCCCATCAAGTCACTGCTATTCCTTACCATGTCTCCTCTTGGAAGACTGTAGATCTCCTGTAAAATTTCATTTCCGTGTCATCTAAACCATTCTGCGTAGTAACTTCTGCTGTCAAGTAAGAAGATGCTGAAGACTTGGAAATGGTCTTTTTAGCACTCAGGAGACAGCCCTCCTACGTTAGCAGAACTTCAACAATAACAGAGCCAACTGCTTCAGTTTCACTCAAGAAAGTTTTGAAATGACCAGAGAAGTAGCCTCTGAGAGCCACAGAAGAGAGCTGAATACTGAATTCAAATAAATCCCAAGAGTTTATCATCTGTTAATACTGGAGTAAGAATAATAATGTTATTTTCCTTAATGCATCATGCTGTATATACTGTACAGAGTAGAAATCACTTCAGCTACTATTAATGTTAGTTATCATTCTCCATCAGCCACACTGCATACAGTTTTAGGAGGAAAGTGAAAAATAACTCAGAGTGCCTTGAAAAATGGCATTGCAGTCATGTCCTGACTTCGTGCTTTCGTGGCACAGGGTATTTAAAACCCAGGTCTCAATGATGTAGCTGGTACTGACTTCTCTACACTTCAGGCACACTTAAGAAAGATCCTGTTTTGATGCAGATGATACATAACTTTAAAAATCAAATAATTATCAGAAATATACATCACACCTCAGGACACATTGCTGTCGATGGCTTGACATTTCAAATGATGAGTTTCACAAATATGCATAACTATCAGATTTGATTAACAATATTTTAGAATAATTCACGTGCTCATCTAGAACTTTTTTCGTTGTGTTTTGGCACTGAAGCATGAAACAGGAAATCTACAGTGGGTTTCTCTTTGCTTGTAAGGAAGCAAATGCTTTGATCAGTTCTACGTACTCAAGGCTGTAGTCAGTTATTCCTCAATGGATAATGAAACCAAAGCCCAGAGTGACTCTGTTTCTCTGTGGAACCTGTGTGATATTTTATATATAGTTTTTGACATAAATCAAACAAGCTTTCATTTGTACAGTTTGAGGCCAGAGGCAGCAAGCACATGGGAAGAATGGCATGGGAAAACATGTTCATGGTGCTTTTTACCTCGTTTTTTCACTGTGTTAGTTACTGACTCTTTAATGATTGACTTGCAAGGAAAATCTTCAGGGACAGGAGACAGTCATCCAAAACAAAGAAAAATATTCAAAATCATTTGAGTGTTTTTTTCTGACTGTCAGTAACATCATTGTTTAGCTCAGCATTCAGGCAGTGATGTTATGAATCTTAAAACTTAAGAAACAGATTCCTTGTCTCAGATCTTGCCCCTGAGAAAGCATGCAAACATGATTTTTAATATAAATCTTCCTCTAACAAAGGCAGGTAGAAATCTTGCAAGTTTCTTCCTTTCCTTATAAAACAAGTCACATAACTAAAGCTCAGTAACAGTGAAGAATTCCATCAAGATGATGCTAAGATTTTTGGGGAGGGGAAGGGTGTTGAATTTTTCTGTTTATCTATTTGATAACCTGGTTCCTGGTGCTTGAGAAAACCAGATATATGAATAAAGGCTTCATTTCCTAGTTTTCCTTGAGGGGGGTGGTTCTGTGACAAATAGATCAAATCCACTGAAATTTATAGATGGTGATAGTACATTGTCCTACATGGAATTATACTTTAAATGAATGTAAACAGTTGCCCATAGTTTCTGCAAGCAACAAGGCATGAAAAAACAGGATTTCATTACTTGGGTCGGTTGCTGTTTTGTGTCATCTTCCGTAGTCATGACAGTGCACTTCAGGCTTGTGATTGAGATCAGCTTTCAGTATGAGAAGGTACAAATTTGGTGGCCGGATTCTGATGCATCAAGTGCCATACCATAGTGACCAGGAGGGAAGGGCATATGGCAGAACCAGTGCCAATTGTGTAAATCTTCATTAAATTGTGTTAAATTGTGTTAATTGTTGAAATTATACAGTCCCTGCATCTAGGTAAAAATACCAGTTTGCAAACCTGGTTGCTGAACCATGGAGATCTGTTCTTTGAGGAGATTCAGTACTTTCTTCAATTCACCAAAACCTATGGGGCTAAGGGTTTCAGGGTTTATGCCAAAGTATTTGCAAGGACAGCATTCAATGAAATCAAAGCAATGTGTAGGGGAAGAGGAAAGAAACTCAGCTCATTCTCTTCTTATGCTTTCATTGTTTTTGTTCTTCCTGAAAAATAATGTCCTTTCAGATTTCGTTTGACATCTCCATGATGTTGAACAGATTCGGAGAAATCACCAATATTTTGACAGGGTTCCTTGGCAATGAAATGTTCATGAAGCTCATCTGTCATGAGCTAATCTGGCTCATCTAGCCAAAGCAGTAGCTTAGGCGGATATATTACTGTAACAATTTAATTTCTACACATTTTCTTCGTCTCTGGTGATTGCAGTGATGGCAACTCATATTTCAGTTGCAGAAACATTGGTAGTAATTGCAGCACAACTATGCCTTTGGTTTTGTGAGAACCTTGCTTAAGGCAGCAAGGCAGTGTAATGTTCACAGAATTACAGAATCACAGAATGTTAGGGATTGGAAGGGACCTCAGAAGATCATCTAGTCCAATCCCCCTGCTGGAGCAGGAACACCTAGATGAGGTTACACAGGAATGTGTCCAGGCGGGTTTTGAATGTCACCAGAGAAGGAGACTCCACAACTTTCATGGGCAGCCTGTTCCAGTGCTCTGTCACCCTTGCTGTGATGAAGTTTCTTCTCATATTTAAGTGGAACCTCCTGTGTTCCAGTTTGTATCCATTGCCTCTTGTCCTATCATTGGTTGTCACCGAGAAGAGCCTGGCTCCATCCTCGTGACACTCACCTTCCGCATATTTATAAACATTAATGAGGTCACCCCTCAGTCTCCTCTTCTCCAAGCTAAAGAGACCCAGCTCCCTCAGCCTTTCCTCATAAGGGAGATGCTCCACTCTCTTCATCATCTTTGTTGCCCTGTGCTGGACTCTCTCCAGCAGTTCCCTGTCCTTCTGGAACTGAGCGGCCCAGAACTGGACACAATATTCCAGATGTTGTCCAAGTGCTGCCTCCTTGGTAACAAGGCAATACTCTGATTGTGCTGGACATCTTCAGTGTGCATGGCTTCAGAGCCTTAACTTCTTGCCTTGTTCTCTTCTCACCAGCCTCTTGAATTTAGTTCAATAATGCTGATCTTCGTAGCTTAAAGCATCAGCCCATGAATGCCTGAGGCTGTCTATACTCTCAAACTGCTTCTATTAATACTAATTAATACTATTAATACTAGAAAACTAGCACTCAAGACTTCACAATGCTCGCAGTATACAAGCATGACCCACAAATCAGTCTGTTCCCTGGAAAGCTTATGTAGGTGTGTTTCCACTGAGCACAGATGATTTACTCTGTATTTGAAACCATCATCAATAAAATCATTACTCTATATATTTGCAGTGGTTACACTCCACTTCAGTGACTTGGTGTGGTTTCATTCAACATTCATACATGATTATGAAGGCTTCATAGTAAGAATATAGAGAATTCTGTGTTGTTATACCCAGTGGTATTTTTCCAGAATAAGATAATTTGAAAATAGTAATTGTGTATATAACCATACAGACATACATATATATATGGTTACCATATATGTATATGTCTATCTATATGTACAATACTGTTTCTTCTCTTTACGTCTGTGAAAAGATATGTCATGGTCTGACATGCTCTCATGGTTCAGGCTGGCATCATAGATTTTTGTATTTATTTGAATATCTAGCTGAATGTTACATCGGGGCTTTTGGTGATCTGCTTCTGCTCTGATAAAGCATACCAACTACTGACATTTAGCTGCCTCTTCCAGGTACCAGTTATCTTCATAATTTCAAATCAGGTGTGCAAAGTCCAAACAGATGCTTAACATCACCTAACATTGCTTTACCCTGCTCTGCCCAAAGCGAGGTGCAGCCAACAGACCAGCTTACAACTCTGCTTGGGCACCGTCTAACCCATTTATCTGCAAATGTGGGGTTTATACACCCAACACACTAAGCATGATGAGATCTTCATTAATGGAAAATATGCAGCACCCCAATTTATATCTTAAATGAGAGAGAACTTTTCCAAAAGTTCAGGATTGAGGCCTTGTACCACTGCTCAGGGCATGGGGAGTGGAAAGGAAAATCAGCAGAAGAGTTATCCTTTTGGACCTTAGCTCTCAGGTAGGATTAGCCGTTTCACTCAGAATACTACTTCCAAATAGAAGTATCAGAAGAATCAACAGTGAAAGTGAGAGCTAGAAAATGCCTAAGTGCCAAATTCAAACTTAGGAAAAGAAGTGCAGCTTAAGGAAAGTGAAATTTTATAGTATCAGATAAAAGGCAGTGAATGAAGGGGAAAGGAAACAGATACAGGCAGGTAATAGAGGGTTTGTGAGACAAGAAGTGGGAAGATAATGTAGACTTCACTACAAACTACATTGCTATTCCAGATTTCATTTAAATACCCCTGGGACTTCAGGGCGAGATTTTTTTCTCTAGTACTTTTGCAAAGATGTCCTTGTGGGAAATTGGCCTTTACCAGGCTAGAGCAGTCCAGCCTCTTTAAACAGTCTTTCTGCAAATGTCTAATCCATTAACAAATTAATTTCTGAATTTCAGGCCCAATTACTGATAGTGGACATACAGTGTTCCCAGTAGAATACAGAAATGAGCAGTTTCCTCTCCTAGATGAAGCCCTGACTATTGTGAAAAATTCATGCTATGGCCTTTTGATAGCATGTCCCGTGCTGCTAGGTTTTTATGTTTTCTCTGGCACAAGTTCTGGTCTCTGTTGGAAAGGTGTTTTTATATCACAGTCCATCTTGATCTGTAAGACAGTGTGGTTGGATATCTGCCCACAGGTAGCCAACAGCCTAACCTTCTTCATGTAATATAAATGCCACAGTCTACCCTAGTCAGGCGGCATACCTTCTTTTGAAAAAGAAATAGTAAAATACATCTGGAATAACCCACTTCATGCAGTAAGTTGACTCTCAAATCACATTTGTTGGTGGCGAACACGCCTTCTCTTCTTCTCCTTCTTGTTGCTGCTTTAAGAGTTTAACCCAAAATGCTACTCCTGGAGAAGTGACCAAAAAAGAATTACATTTAGCCTAGACAGCTCAGTCTGAAAATATATCATGATTGTGAAAGTGTCCTTTAAAACCAACCCCACCTTACTCAAGAGACCTGCACAATACATGGATTAAGATCAGACATTCTAACTTCTGTGGCACTAGCGAGTTCTTATTTTCCGGTGCCTCATGATAGACAGCACTGTACCAGCGCAGCAAATAAGAATAATCAGAAATAAGCTCACAAGAAGCTCTTCTTTTAATTTTTTCATTATTAGGGATCAGATGAAAGGCAGAAGGAAGCAGATTTCTGAAGAGATCAGGGAAAAGAGTATTGCAAGGATAAAATAAATAGCAATTAACTAAAAAATTGAGTCCCCTCAATCAGGAGTAACTAAGAGAAAGTACCACAAGACTATGGTACCAGGTCTCAAGCGAAGAGAAAGACATATTCTGCTGATTGTCTCTTGCTGGTCAAACATATGAATGCCCCTAACAAACAAGGAACATTGAAGGTGTTTGATGGTATCTCTGAGCAGAAAGAAGTACAGCCAGGGGGAAGAGACAGAAATGTCCTGTGGGGAACCAGCATATAAAACAAATTTCAGGACCAAGTAGCAGCAGGAAATTGGTGTTTATAATATTTAAGTAATGGGTAAAGGAAATATTGTGGTGTGTTGTGTGTAAATAGCAGAGTCAGACCAATGCATGCCTATGTGTGTTTTAACTAATGTGATATGACAGACCACATCAGATCAGTGGTGCTGATTAATGAACAGCTCTGGAAAGGTAGCTAACAAGAGATGAAAGGGTCAGGACAGAAATTCCAGGAGGGAGGAGAAGGAGGATCAGTGCATCAGAATATGGAGTTATGGTCCTGAAGCCCATTAATCATCACATTATTATGTAAAGTACTGCATTTTCTCCTGACTTTATGCCCACTGCAACTCCACCGTGATACTGGAAAATCGGCTAATTCAAGACACTTCTAAAACCAAAATTTCTGGTTTTAAAAGCAAGCATCACCTTTATTGATGAGCCGGCACACCCACAGGGATCGTTCTGCCTAGTGGGGGAACTAGTAAATTAGTAAATGCCTAAAATCTATGACCCTTATTCATATAGACTTATTTTATTACTAATTGCTGATTTTAGGTATCACTGAAGCCATTATAGAACTGACCTAAAGTGTACCTCTTAAATCATAATCTGTCATATATCACTGCTATCATAAAACGGACCTTCCTTAATAAAAACAGTAACAGGATTATTGTTTCTTACACCCTCTAAATTACCAGATAAAGCTTGGGAAGAGCAAGGTGGTATAAAAGTGAGCATATATAACATGCCCAAGTTACTATCATTAGTGGAAATATTTAAGTAATAAGAGCCTGCCTTTCTGGAATGCGTTCATGCAGAAAGTTTATCCTCCAAAATCTTAATTAAGCACACAGTACCTTGTGGAGCAGAAATGTTAATGCTTTCCTTTTCTGGGTAGAGAAGCCCAGGTAGAGAGAGGAGAAGTGACTTAACCCAATGTCACACATCCCATTCCTCTGTTGTCCTGCTTGTCTCTCTTTTCCCCCAACCTTCTTCTGGACAAAAATCCTTTTCCTCTATTTTTTTCCTAGCTAGATTAAGACTTCTAGAAAAATTTGGAGGTGTTGCTTTCTCTGTTGCACTCCCCATGTCTTCTGAAGCACCATCAGCTTTGTTGATTTTATGTATTTAAAATGTACCTGTCAGCTGCTGATGATCTCAGTGTTTTGTGCTCATCACACTGGAGGAAAAGAGATGTATCTTCCCAGGCCATAGCCAAAATTATGGAGAAAAAATAAGATCTTTTAAGTGTTGCCTTTTGTGGAGATTTTAGTGCCCAGATTTTTGTAGAAGACTTTGCACAGCCTCTCTCTAACAACTTCTCTGTCTGACCCTTGATGTCAAGCCAGATTGAGTGCTAGGCAGTGCTACGTTAGAGAAGCACTTGGATTGAGATACCAGAGATTGGAAGAGCAATAATAACACAAAAGCTGAGGTGACAAAATATGCAGGATTAGTACATTTAGTTCTTAGGCTTCTTTTTCATGAAATTCGGAGTTAAGTGAGCAAGTGCTGCTGAAGTAAAGACTAAAGACCTGATCCTGTGATTTTTCTGCTTCTAGTACAAGTTAAAAATGCACGTTAACTGAAATACTGGGCACTCTTTAAGGCACATGGGATTTATGCTTTAAAGAGGTGAGCAATAGCCAGATAAAAGACAGATTGATGTGTGTGAAGTGGATATAAGAAGCAAGGTCAGCATTAACAGAATGGATGGGGTGTATATGGAAGTGGGAAGAAGAGCTTGAAAGTAAGCCATGCTGAGTGTTAGCAAGGACTTCAATCTACAGAATCCTTAGGTGTTATTGCACCTTTGAAATTCAACCCTCGGTAGTGGTCAAAGGTGCCACTGTTTTATGTAATTCTTTTGAGCTAACCCGATGCTGGCATATGGTCCATCTCCCAAGCCCTGGTGAAACTCAGAAGTTCAGGCTGAGTTGAGGATTATTTTTTCATGTTTAAATTCACTCAATCTGCAATTCAAAGCAGACTTCAAGAGGGGAGAACCCGCAAAAACTGGAATCAAATAAAATATTTGCTCGAGCCTCTGTGAAGTGTAGCTGCCAGATTTCACGTAGCCTGTTGAAATCAATATGTAGCATATATCCCACTCACCAATGAACGTCATCATTACAAAATGTGTAAATTGAACATAAAACCAAATGTATATTTTGTGAAGTACATTATTACAGTGTCATCTAAAATCCTTCATTTTGTCTGCTGGCAATCATTCCAGTGCTCCTGCTGCACAAACAGTGGGGTTTTTTTATTGTGTTGCATTTACAGAAATAAATTCCGACTTGCAGAGTGACATTAACTACCTGTGAAATAACAATTACATCTCTTATCATTTTTTGTTCACCTTCTTGATTCCTTTGATAAGGCAAATACTTGCTTTGCTTGTCTGATCAGAGTAGGCAAAATCATTTTTTCATGGAAATAGCACCATTGACTTCACTGTGGGTAGGACTGAATATGCTGATGTCCCAGGAGTTCTTTGCATAAGTGAAGCGAGCAGGACTTAATTCTGTCCCTGGATGTTAACTTCAGACATACTTCCAACATCCACAATGAGCCACCCAAAGATCATAAGTTAGCAAAGGAGCAGTTCTGTTAGTCTAGAGAGGGATGCAAGTTCCCCAAAAATGTAAATACTCCCAAAAACTTAGGTCTGGGTGGTGAAATCACCCTCTAATAAATATTGGAGCTGAGGTTTTTTCTTTGGATCCCTTTCTGTATTAGTCCATTGAGTCCAACTTTCTCTTTAGCTCTGCTGCTGAGCTGAATCTTCCCTGAAAGGCTGACAATAAGTTATTTGACTGGTCTCACCGCAGTAGACCTGGTGGCTAATGGGAGATAAGTGGGGTTTCTGCTTTGATATGAACTGTTATTTTTGTGATGTAAAGAAGGCAAAAGAAGTGGAAGAGGATTTTGCCTTCCTTTTGCTGCCTTTCAGTCCTGAGGAAGTGTTTGTTGCTGCTCTGAACAGGACTAGCCTTGTTGTTCTGATGAGAAGCACTCGAGTGCCAAGTTTGTGCTAGCTCTCCATCACTGCTCCGTGCTCATGCCATTAGAGTGAGCAACTTCTCAGAATGAATCCTACTGATAGCACTTTGTTGCCTAATCCTTCCTCTCCTCCTCACTTCACCAGAATAGGTTGCATGGGGAGACTGGAGTAACTGGGGACTGACTCTGTTGTTGTTTGCAGCCAGTGCTGGAGGGATTGAAGTGGGAAGAATTTGGCCCTACCAGGCTGCAGCCAGCTGTACTGACAGTGGAGAATGCCAGTTAGCATCCAACAAGTTTTCTTGCTCTCAGTAAATTATTATTATTTCCCCCTGACCTTTCCTTTTTGGTTCTTTCTGGTACAGACACAGCCTCTCTCTGTTCCCTGCCCCAATGAACGTCTGCACTAGGTCCAAGGCTTGGAGTAATTTACCTGAAGAGTGATACCATTTGGAAACCACTGTAAGTATATTTTATCTCTTATAAAAGACTTCTTGTTTCAGCAAAAAAAAAAAGACATCTTTAAAAAACAAAAACAAACTGCAGCACCTGTGAGCATTACAGATGCGGGTAAGCTAACTTTTGCTTTTGAAATTTGCAAGAAACTGTGTGGGCAAAACAAATGTCAATAAAAAACTGTTAAATATTTAAGTCGTAGCCTCACAGCATAGTTCAGCAATGACTGGTTTGATCTACTTGTATCTTTTAGTTTGGCAGGTTCTCCCTACTTACTGCTCTAGTTCATGCTGTTCTAGTTGGTTCGTCCATGTTTGACTTCAGAGTGTTTATCTTCTTTTTTATTCATATGACTTTTTAATGAGATACCTTTCCTCTCATTGGTGTTTCATGCAATACAGATTGAATTTACTGCAACTCCTTAAAGATTTACGTTGTTTTTTTCCAGGCCTTGAGTAATTTATGATTTGGGCTGGTGTTTCTTAAGGCCATTACAATTTGGTAAATTTGGCTGTATTACATACGTCAAGTTGCCTGAGAGAACTTTGACTTTGTGTTGTGGTTTTATTATGCTTTGAACTTATCGACTGTGTATTATTTGCACTGTTTCCCCCCCCATAGAGCTCATAGTTTTTATATGTTCTGATCAATTCTCAGTGCTTGCCAGTATTGTCACAGTGTTGCCGTAGCTGAGATGCTCTAAGGTTGTAAGTCAGGCAAGCTTTGTAGGCAGGACCTACAAAGTCTCATGAACTTTCATTAGACTTGTGGTCTAGATGGAAAATAATTGACAAATTTGGGGGCATATAAGCCCCACTTCAGGTCTGAAACAGATCCAGCAAATTTCAATCTTAGTTTAACTTAATCTCTGAGTTTAACTTAATTATGTTAATCAGTCTCCTGTGAGGTATTTTGGAGTTTATTTTACTTTTTTTGCATTGATTAAGTTTTCCAGGCTTTTATTGCACAAGAACATTGGGCCTCTCTTGTTAGTTCTCTGTGCCTCCCATTCTTGCTCTTCAGTGTTCTGCTGGGATTTCTCTTTCATATTACATTTTACGGCGGTATTTTCAGGAGTTTGTGTTTTCCATTGTATGACACAAACTTGCAATCAGAGATTTTAAACAAACTGCCAGTCATGTAGCTGTAACAGCATGAAGATCAATGTGGCTGCAAAATCATCAGAGAAGCTGTGTGAATATTCAGGCAGTCAGCCTGTGCAGGACTTTTAACTACTGAAGCAACACTTCTGGCACAAAACCTGGGATGGCTCAAGTGGTTTAAAGCAAGCTCATCTTGGGAAGCTTCACCCTCAGCCTTGGCATTCTGTGTACCCTCAATTTTGAGGTGAGGTCTCTGGGCAGATTTCAGTGCTTTTTGCTGTTCTATCAGGATTGGGTTTTTTTGTTTTTCTTGGGTTTTTTTTATATTCAATGATTGTACGCGTCTCTCTCTCTTTCACTTCGTCAGTTTCTAAATATGTATTGTCAATGTCATGTCTGGAAGAGACACAACACTGGCAGTGATAAGCACTGATATCAGGAGCTGTGTTAGTCGTACACAGGCAGAGGAAGAATGTGCAGCAGAACGCTCAGGAAAAATATTGATTAAAATCAAATGTGAACTATTTTCACACTCTTATATTTTTAGGAACTCAAAAGCTAGGTTTTCTTTTTAATTATATACAGTCTCTGTGAATTACTAAGCTTACAGACAAACTGATCGTCAGTGAGTTAAGTGCAGTGCTTGGGCACTACAGGCATCTCTGACCTGAGGGCACTTACTAGAAGGTGATGCCATATCTATGAGAAGGAGAAATAATTCTGGGAACATGGGTGGGCAGACTCAGCCAGCAGCAGCACTTGTAACAACATCAGCAACCCTGTGGCATGTTCCCTCCGTGCTGTTTAGTATGCAACGAACAAAGGTCTGGTTGGTGACCCAGCCCTCCTTGTATTCAGAGGCTGAAAACTGCCTCATTATTGTTCATTATGTAGTATTATTCTCATACAGTCACATTATCATAGCTTCCCCTGAGAGTCGGGATGCTGCTGTGGGTTCTGCACAGCTACTCTGGCTCCTATACCTGAGCTAATGTGTTCATCACTAACCTGGTGCCTCCTCAGGACGGAGTGCTGTTCTCTGTGTAAGGGATGGTTCAAGCATTAGTTATAGCTGCTGTGGGAGAAGTACAACAACATACATTTCCTGGTTTTGACAAAGACTTGATTTGGTGGCCCAGCTGTAAGAACATGTTAATTCATTGTGGCAAAATTAATTCCAAACTCGAGTAATGGTTGTGAGGGAGATACATGCAAAGAAATAATGTGTGGAGAATGGATGAAGGGTTTGAGGAGTGAAGGATGTATGCATGAGTGGCAGCAAGAAGGAATAGGTGTAGAAGAGGCTTTATAGTAATTGGTTTCTAGATAGCTCTGATGTTAGGGCATCCAAAATACTATCCATTTTGCCTTCAAATTAAACATGAAGGAGCTATTCTGTTTTGCAGACAGTGCCCAGGTCATTGCAGTAGCTGCAGCACTGTGAGTTGTCCACTGTCAGAGACCTTTTTGTATGACAGTCTAGCATTAAGGTACATGGAAAGGAGAGGATGCCTCACTGCAATGAATATAGTGACAGAAGAGTTTCAGAAAACAAATAAAAAGATGGCAGTGATTGTAGGTCTTCTTCTACACATGAGCTGGAAAGTGCTAATACACACAGTTCAGTTCAGGGATGACAGTGGATGCAGTTAGCCTGATATTAGGTACCAGAGAGCCTACAATCGAGAAAGGAGACAATAGATTTTAAGTGGTGTAAATGAACTTAATGAAAGAATCACAATAAATATAAGGGAATGCTGAAAGTGAATACATACAAAAGAAAAGTACCTGGACATAGGACAGAAAGTTTAAAAGATGGAGTAGCTAGGATGTTTAGAAGCAGACTGGATAAATGTCCTATGAATCAGTAGTAAATATGAATTCTGCAGTGATTCTCAAGCCTTAGATTATTTTAGAAATGTCAGCATCACTTCTGTCCTCAATTTCTAGGAATCTGTGCATCAGGTCCATATATAGAAATGCTATTTCTTTGCTATATTGGCTTTCCGCTGTCCTTCACAAGAAGCAAACATGATGACAGCCCTCTGATAATTTTAAGAATGAGTGCAGTATTTGGAAGGACTTGGGGTACACCACAGGTTGTATGTGGAGAAGGAGCTCAAAGAAAACTGAGTATCAGACTAAAGCCCCTTGCACATTCCCAAGTCATTTGCAAATAAGTTGCAACTTCTATTGCCCTTAGCAAAAGTAAATAGCAAACTTCCTGTTTCCCAGATTAGTCTGTAGGGAGGAACATAATCACGTGAACCAAAGTAGCAAGGCAGACTGAGCCTCACAACTGAAATAATGACAGGACTGTCAGTCAGTGAAGTCCAGGGATGGTACATAAATAGGTTCCACAAACAATATATATTATTTGTTTCATTCTCACTCCTAGCCCTGTGCTTTCAGGGTTTTTGACATAACTAAGACAAGTCATAGTCTTCCACAGTTACTGTACCATTTTACCTTCTGGAACACTAAGGTATATTAGAGAGCTTGCTGATGGAAGTGTTCATAGAAGTGTGCAATCAGAAAAAAAAAAAAAAATAGGTTGTGAGGGTCCTCTGGAGGTCTCTAGTCCAATTCCCTGCTCAGAGCAGGCCTGACTTCCAAGTTGGATTAGGTTACTCAGGACCTTGTTCAATTAAGTTTTGAAAATCTCCAAGGATGGAGATGACACCACCTGGCTTGTCAGGCTAATCCAGTGCTTAACAACTCTCCCTGTGAAAACTATAGCAATGAGATAGCAATAGAGGTAGACTATGTAAGTGAATGTAAGAATATTTAATTAGACTATATAGGTGAAGAGTGCAGCAATAGAAGCTTTTTATATGGGCAATAAGGTAGAACAAAAGGATAGCACTATACTTACAGCAATAGGAGGATTTTCCTGGCTTTGCCCATTTTCCTTTGCTAGCAGCCCAGTATTGCAGACTGGAGAAGAACCTTGTTTGGCCGTCTTCATAGGTAGTTTTGACCACAGTGTCCCCAGGATTTTTCTTTCCTGAAAAGTATTTTTTTAGATCCTTAGCTGACTTGGCTGTTTCACTTACTCAGCCTTCCTCATGTGGAAGCCTGCATTCCTTTCAGGTGCTACTGAGATGCAGGGCATGTCTAAGCAGTGTAAGAGAAACTGGGAACTGCTGTGGAGAGGTATTATCTCTCGTGCCAGTCAGCACCATTGTTTTTCCTCCCATCCTACTGAGTGCAAATCACCAAGCTGCACGACTCTGATGTGGAAAAGCGATGATGCAAGAGCATCTTGATAACATAGTGTCAGCCTTAAGAGTGAAGTAGAAAATAAATGGGTTTGGAAAGGAAGAAGTGGAGAGTGCTATGCACAGCCTCGCTGGTGTCACTACCTGTTGCTAAAGTATTTTTTAACCCGTCCCTCTAACGAGTTTTGAAGGCCTAGGAAGCACACACAGGATCAACCACACGATGAAGCATCAGTGTTTGGTCTAACAAAACAACTGTGGCTGTGCTAGCAGCTGACAGGTTATGTTTACTCAGACTGAGCCCCTACCCTGCAAATAACAGCACCCTGTGCAGGGGAGGCTGCTTTCTGTGTGTATGGTTGGAGCTGGAAGTCAAAGTCTGTACTTCAAGCATGTAACTTGGGTTAACTCCGAGCTGAAAACAGACCTTCAATATAGCAGTTCAGTTTCCAGGCACAAGGGACTTCATTACCCCATACATCCAGTCTAACCCTATATACATCCTTTGCTGCCTGGACAATAAGCCATGCTATCTGAAAGCTTCTTGGGTAGCAATGCTGTAAAAAAACCCACTGGTTTGTACACAGATTCCCTACAGCCCCAGATGCATGCTGCTGGCACATGGGAAAGTCATGGGATCTGTAAATGAGGCGTATGAAGGTGTGCCAGAGTTCGTACGCCAAGGATTGATGCAGACTGTTACAAACAAAACATATGCAGTCCTTGTACTTTAAAATACATGTGCCCGTGTACAAGCTCCGTGTCTCATGCATCCTCATCCGTGTAGCAAGAGATGGATGCCGGTGACAGCATGGGGAACAGACGGAAGGATGCCCGAGCTTGGAGTGATGAGACACTCTGTTTACTCTTCAGGAAAAAAACCCCACACTTTTAAAAGGTTTGACTTTCCTTCCATTTAAAATGGAGATAATTAGTTCAGCCGTTTGCTATACCTCCACAACTTCAAGTAAGGTCCATTTAGTCATCTTCTATTGATTTAGATCAGATTAGACCTCAGCCTGGTATATTTTCAGCCTGTTGATTATACACACGGAAGACACAATGGCAGGACCCTATGCCTGTCCCCCAGCGTAGGGATTTTTAGCCCCAGCAATCCAAAACGCATCGGAGCGGGCAGCAGCCGCGGGGTTGTCAGCGTGACCCTCGAGCAGCGGTGGATCACCCACGGAGTTCCGCACCCTGAAGTCCCATCTGTCTGCGACCGAGCTCCTTTTTCTGCATTTTGGCCAGCCCAAGGCAGGTGCCAAGCGGCCAACTGGGCCCAGCACCTCCTGAGGGGCCTTTGTGCGGGGGCGGGAAGGATTTATTTCTGGTTTGGCCCACTTAACTTTTTTTTTTGTATTATAATTATAGTTTTTCCTCCCTTCTTTCGCGGAGCTTTCTCGTTGCGGCCGAGGCGGCAGCGCGCCGTGGCGCGGCAGGCAGGCAGGGCCGCTGCCCGGGCTGGGCGGCCGGGCCGGGCCGGGCCCAGGCGGCTGCTGCCCCCCGACGGCGGCCGCCGGGAAATGGCGTCGGGTCCCGGCCCTGCCCGCGGCCGGGCGCGCCGCCCTTATGTAACGCCCTTATGTAAGCGGCCGTGGGCTCTGCGCTCCCCTGCCGGGCGGCTGCCCCGCGCTGCTCCGCCTCGTCCCCTGCACCCCTCGGGAATGGAGCTTTTCTTGCTGTAAGATCGAGTCGTTTAAAAACTGAGAGGCCAGCCCGGTCCTCAAAAATCACGTTTTGGCATCTGAGCCGCAGGCTGTCCTCAGTGGGGTGCGGGTGGGCAGAGTGTGTGGGGAGAAGGGGCCGCGTCACCGGTGTTCCTGCATTGACCTTTCAGAGGGAGGGTCCGTCCCCGTTGAGAGGGTCTTGGCTGGGACCATGCATACAGGGCCTGGGCAGACGCAGGGCAGAGCCATCGTGGCTTCAGCAGCACCTCCGTGCTCCGGGACAGACCTCATTCAGGACACACTCTGCCCTGAAACCACGCTCGCCCAGCAGCGCAAGGTGCCGCCTGGAGAAGGACCTGCTCCCAGGGCAGCCTGCCACAGCTCGCGGCTCAGGTGCCGACAGGAGATAATGGCGTTGTATTTGGATGGCTTCAGCTACCGGGTGGTTACTAGGGCACCACAGCCATGTGCTGGGGCAGGGTGGCCATGTCCCCAGCTAGAGACTGCGGTCTGAGCTCGCTGGGTGTCTTCCTGCCTCGGGAACAGAGGGAGTGCCTTCCCCTGTGGTGAGGAAACAGTGGGCACTTGCTTCCCTGTACAGAGGGCTTGCTGCGCGATTCAAAGCCCACCACTTCTCTTTGTGCCTCAGTTTCTCTGCTTGTGAAATGAAGGTAGTGATTAACTACTTGCCTAACGTTGCTCTGAGGCTTAATTCTTTGCATTTACAAAATGCTCGGAAGTCCTGAATGGAGGGGGCCATTGAGAGCTCATATGCACTGTGCTCATAACCTGTTGTCAGAGGTTACAAATCTTCATGCTTAATTTACATGACCTCTGCATCTCAAAATTACTTCAGTGCTTTTCCCTACAAAAAGAGTCTCCATGCTGATTTGTTTTGAACTAGAAACTTGTATATTTGTTTGCTTTTGAGACAAATTTATTACATTTCTGTATAACTCTATTCAGAATGCTACAGACTTGGTTAATATTTGTCAAATGGAGCTCTGATTGTCTAAACCACTGGTGATAACCAAGTCCTTGAATACTGTTGTTAAAGCAGGCCTGTGTTTCATAATATCAACACTATACATCCTGTGTTTCTCAATAACAGCACTACACATCCTGTGTGCAACTGTAATTTTGCAATAGTTTAGTATATGCATTGCATCTCCTGGAGACAAGCAGGACTTCTCAGAAACTGTATGAATATTCATTGTTGTAATGTATATAACAAGTATGCTTTTCATCTTTGGTGTGCATGTTAAGAGGAGATATCCCCCATGCACCCAGCACTTCAATAAACCAATGTCAACTTTTAAAACTATCACTACATTTTGAGAGTTTTCTTGGTTACTGTTTCGGTAACACTGGAACAAGTTTTATTTTATATGTCATCAGTAGGGGCAGAATGAGGAGCTAGTTGGCCAGTTTGCTGTAACACAGTCTCAGGGCCGTTGCATCAGAGTCAAAACAAGGAGCAGCTTGTTTCCAAACAAGAAGCATGGAGGAAAGTCTCCTCTGCCTCCCTCCCTGTAAGGGAAAAGAGAGGAGAGAGGGAGGTGGCGGAGGGGGGAAGAAAGTTATCTTTAACAGATTCTAAAAATGCCTTTTCCCAAATATGCAGTCAGTCCCTTCAAAGGTCTCTTTGTTTATTTTCAGGAAGAAACCCAAGACAGCTGAAAACCAGAAGGCGTCTGAGGAGAATGAGATTACTCAGACGGGTGCATGCAGCGCCAAGCCGGGCCTTCCCTGCCTGAACCTTGAAGCTGTTCTGTCTCTGAGCCCGGCCCTCATCCACTCACCACATTCACCACCAAACCTGCACGCACACACAGGGTCATCTGATTGTGAGTACACCAACACGCTGCTGGGTTGCACCAGGGTTCTTGAAAACATGCTCCTTATTGCAGACCAGGTTTTCCAGTTGGATGCTCTTTCTGTAATGGCACAAGCAGGACTTCATCAGGGCTTACCTTTTCCCTTCTTCGGGAATTATCACTGAAACAGAGCGTTGAGGTCGTGGTAGTGCAATCAGCCAGAGGAAGCTGAGAGCATGTTGTTGGGTCAGGTTGCTACTTCTTATGCATTGAAAAGGGAAGACTCCTGAAGCATTTCTCTTCCCAGCTAGAGCTATAGTTATTCCTCTCCAGGTAGTCACATGCCTCTCGTTACCCAAGCATATCTACTGACTGGGGGTTTTCAGCCTGTGCTGTATTGCAGTAGGAGAAAACAAATGTCTGACTTTGACACCCAGGATTATAAAGGTTTTCCACCAAGAAATGGGAGAGTGTTTTGTGGAGAGGATCAGTCTGTGAGAGTCTGGAAAGTCTTTGTAGACCTGTGTGGTTGTACCAGTTTAAGGCCCTTGTTTTGAGTGCATTCACTTTCAGATTACTCAGTATGGGTTCACTGGCCTTTTGAAGGTGTTCTTTTCCATTTTGCCAAAAAATACAAAAATAAGGGAGGAAATGATTAAAACTGGATTTTGGAAAGTCAGAACTTACTCTGTCAGCTCCTCAAAACATTATCATTTCACAGCAGTCACTGCGTGGAAGTCTCTTGGGCAAGAATATGCAGGATGATGTGAACCTCATCATTCACTAGTTTTAGAATATATAGTTTACATCTTTAGCAGTAGTTTTAGGATGTTGTAAAGTTTACAAGGGAGAAAAAAGGAGAAAGAAAGATGATGACACCTGGTTTCAAGAGCTCAGAAGCCAACCAGACTTTGCAAGGGCCTATTAAAAAAAAAAAAAAAAAAAAGAGAGATTAAAAAGTATGTATATCCTTTTCTTTTTTTAATTTAAAAATCCTGCCTCAGGGCCAAGTTTGGAAGCAACTGGGTTATAGGGATCATCACAATCAAAATCACCTTAGCTGCAGTTCATTCCCGTTGGCTTCTGATTTTAGTCATTGTGAACTTATTCTTGATTTTAATAGAGCTGGTGAAAACATTGGGGAGACTTTCTTGAATCTCACCTGGTGATCTGGGGAGAAGAAAGAGATGTGAAACAATTGAGCAGCAGGCAGCACACAATTTAGTATATACAAGAATTCTCTTCAAATTGGAGATGCCAGGCTCCTTGTTAAAACCGGGGTACAGTTTTGTCTTGTGATGTTTTCTGAAAACAAAAAGCTTGTGAAAAGACACAAAAAATGAGCAGAAGAACAAGAAAAAATAATCCTTATTTTCAAACAAAGAATCTCTTTATCCCATTCACAAAGATGAAAGAGTTCATTAGTAAATGGGATTTGAAACCTCACACTGATGTTTTTTGACAGTACAAATGGAAACCCATGAAAGCAACCTTAGGATAGAGGCCAGCAGGGATTGTAGGGAACTTGGAGAATGAACTCCTGCCTTTGCTTTCTGAGGTGGCCGAGTTCAGGGGTGAGGAATATTGGCAGAGGGCAGTAAGGGGAGGTGGAGCCTGCAGCTCTTCATGCTCTACCTGTTCTGTGGACAAACAGAGTCTTTTAGACTCCGAAGTTTTTAATGTCCCCAAATCACCTTCCAGTCCTACCAAATTCACAGCACTGTTACGAACAAACGGCAAACCCAGGTTCAGTGCTCCTTTCACACTGATGTTTTTTTCAGAATAGAAGAAGTTTAATAATATCTTAAATATTAATATGGTCCTGTCTCAGGAATTGTTGCAGTTTAGTTCCCAAAATACAGTTGGGTCATGAAAAAAATCTAGAAATGGTACAACATCTTGTGGTGTTGATCTCTTAGCTGATTATGTGTACTTTGAAACCAATGGAAAAGCTCCCATTATTTATGACAGGTTATAACCTTTATCAGGCTGTATTTGTTTGGGGCGGTATGCACATAATTAGTGTTTGGCATGCCCTTGCAAAATGGTCATGCCAATTTCTCACATGAACTAGAAGTGAGATGTGATGAATATTTACTGCATATTTACCCATCTCCCATGTGATGTGGCATTATTTTTTAATATGGCCTCAATCCTTAGTGCTGGAACACATTCATTGACCCAAGAGATTAATATTTGTGGCTCCCAGCATTTAAAGATGTCATTACAAACTCCTTCTCCTTACGTCTTGCCTTCCCTGCCTTTTGGAGTGACCCTTTTCCCTCACCCTGGAACCCTTCCCTATGTCCTTCTCTTCCCCTCCTCACAAAGCTACATTGTCACATGTTTTTTTCCTCTCAACTTTTGGACCTGTGGTGATACTTTACTTCTTTGGGCCAGCAGCACTTCCAGTCCTTCTCTCTGCCCTCTGGACACCACAACATTGTTTCTTCTCTCTTGCCCAGACCACCTCACTGCCTCTGCCCCCACAAATGGGCACATTATATTTAATCTTCAAAGGACATTCTTCCTTCTCCTGGGGAGTTTTCTAGCAGATGGTAAATAATTTCAAAATACTTTAAAATTAGGATTAAACAGGAAGTTTGAGATGAATATTCATTGAAAACATCAGAAACACCCAGGAAGAGTCAGCATTGGTAGGGCTTATCAATTCTTGGAAAAATGTACTGATGTACAGATGGTTCTGTAAGCCATCATTCACCTATCTGGAAAAAAAGACTTGGATTTTATGGGCCACCTCTTCAAATCAGTTTGAAATCTTCACTGACCACTTTGCATGCACAGTCACTAGTGCTTGGCAGAAAATACCACCACATATTTATTATGAGAAATATTCAGAAGCCAATCTACTTTAAAAAATCAGGGTGCTTTTGGAATGATTCAGATCAAAATACTTTTTCCAAGCATAGGAAATAAAACCTCTGTGATAGCCATCTGCTCCTCAGCTGTAAAAGACAGAGGTGAAGAAAGCCTAAGCAATAGTCTAAATGCCAGTCTTACTGAAATAAGTACTTAGCAAAAAAATATGTGTAAACTCATATGTGATGCACAACTTAATTTATGCCCTAATTCTATAGTGTAGTGCATTCCACATGCTGTTTCTTGTGCCACTTATTCCCAATACAATTGCATTACTTCTGACCCTAGTAGGACTGTGTACTAGGTTTCTGGATTTGAACATTGTATTTCCAGCACAGATGAATCCTTGAAGCAAAATCCAGGACCTAGGATGCATTGTGTCTGGTTCCCATCTCTTTCAGTCTTGGGAAATGTTAGCTTACGCAATGCAATTGGAGAAACAAGGTAGAGGAAGGGGTGCTTCCTCAGGTAACTGTTTTCGTGTAAGGCTTGGCAAATAAAAAGCACCACTTTGAATTAATTTGGAATTAAGTCATAGAGTGAGCTGATAGAACTCCAAATGAGTTATACCTCTAGCTACTCAGCTGTCACAAGCAGATGTAGCTGATTACCCAGAAGAAAGGTGTTTCTGCAAAAAGCTACAAGGACAAGCATGGAGACACAGGTTCTGGCAAGGTTACAAAGAAGCAAAGGAAAGCATATGAGATTGGTGCTATTTGCAGTTTTCCACATACTTTCTTGCTTATGGATAGAGAATGCATAAAGTTGGTAGGGTCCTAGTTTGAAGGCTGAACTCCCTCAGGTAAGGCATCTACAGATTTTACTGAGACAGAAGGAAATGATCAGGACTTGGCTGTATTTAAACTGATTTGGTCTATATGGGCCACTCACTTCAGGAGTCCTTCAGAAAGCATCTATAACTATATATGTTTTGCAAGTGCCAAAAGATAAGATCATTTTGGCAGAAACTTTCACAAGTTCTCAGAGATGCAATCATACAAAAACTTCATTCAGGCTCTGATGTATCCATCTTAACAGATGTGTCCAGACTCAAAGGAATCTCACGGGAACAGTGCAACTGAATCTCTTTGTCTCTATTGATAGTTAAAGAGTTATTCTTAGATATTGGATGGTCCGTCTGTGAAGGAATTTGTTCCAGATAGGGGAAGAGCAACATCTTTCCAAAGAGTTTTCATGGGACTAAGAGACAGGTTGGACAATCATTGGAAAAATGCTGAAGCAATTTTTATTATTTTAGAGAACACAGAATTCTTGCAAAGACCTGAGATTCTGCTAGGGAATTAAAGTTGAAAAGAAAAGTGAGACATGGGTAATTTTTGAAAACTCCATGAAACAATCATTAACAAGATACTAAGATGCAGGAGGACTTTCTAAAGTTATGTTTTAGCAAGGAACTGGGAAGTTCTTGTGCATTGTATAGAATGCATTTTATAAATAGTGTCAGTGAATGACCACAGCTGAACCCTTTGTCCATACATTATCAAGTTATATGGCTGACTTGGTCCAATTCCAGCATTTTTTAGCTTTCATAGGATCAGAACTTTGATTCAGTCAAATCTAAATCAGTTCTAATTTTTGTAGCTTGATAGCCTTCCAGCATAATGGAGAAAGAGAAGGAATCTCACAAAGTTCGTGAACTCCACAAAGCATCAAGAGTGGATGTGGAAACTCTGAGTTTTCGTGTTCTTGAGCAGCTAGAGGGACCCACCATTCCCTTCCCTTGAATCAACAAGTTTCATTTGCCTGGAGCTAATATAGAGGTTACCTGGATCTGAAGTTGGTTTGGCTTTGTCTTTATGTTTTAGGTTTCCTGTGTTTCAATTTAAGGTTCTGTGGCAGGAAGAGAACAGTTATGTGCCCTTATGGTCTTCCCTCTGCCTCTGAAAATTTGTGGCTATGATTCCCTAGGAACTGCTCTGGAGCTTTCAAATGATCTCCACTCTCAGAGGGGAGGAGAGGGGCCCTGATTCTACCAGCTTCCTTGTTTTCAGAGGCTGACAGTATGTCAGTAGTAATTTCATCTGTGTTTTTGCTAGTCTATGTATAGAATGTGTTAGCTAATGCTGAATATTTTTACACTGGTTTTGGTGACCTAAGAAATAATGTATGTTTAGATACCTTTTTTAGATGATATAATAATAATGATACAGGCCTTTTCTGTAGCAAGCTAAATTGAAGGCAAGGACATCCATAGTTCTCAAATACCGATGTCACGGATTATAGGTTTGTCTTGCAGAGTATTTGAAATTTTATTTAGTAAATGCTTCTTTTCGTAATAGTCGTGAGTTTTATGTCCTGTAGGTTAATATTTTTGTTTGTAAAATTATCAAAGAAATATCAGTCAGGAATGACTTTTGTTTTCTTAGAAATAGATATATGTTGCTTGAATTTTGTAGCAACAGAAGTACAAGTACAGGTATGTTAAACTGTAAGCCAAGTTCACCCTGTTTCTGTTGAGAAAGCCATCACAATACACTGAAGAATTGGCAGTGTAAAATATTGTACTACTGATAGGAACTGGTCTCTATATTCCTAATCAGTACACTAAGTGAGTTTTGTCAGGTTGGTCTCCTGGGCTTTTCTTCTCATGAGAAATGACTAATAGCATATGGTACTTCAGTTATGAAGTCAGTGAGTATGTTTTCAGAAGCAACTGTGTGTCTTTGGAGCCTAAGTTTCACTGATGCATAAATCACTTACATTTATAACACATAGATGCTTTTGAAAATTTGTCTAATTATGCTAAATGTTGATTCTCTCATTTGATGACCCTGTAATGCTGGTTTGATGCTAGGTTGTCAATTCCTGTGGCATTCAGTGCTTTTCCTACTGCTCACTATTTAGGAAAATCTCAGTGATTACATGCATAGTTTCAGCTTTGGCTTAAAACAGCCATGCAAGTTTCCAGCTTTCATGATATCAAGGGAGAACTTGAAGGTATGTCCCCAGGCTATCTGTTCTTTCCAAGTAACAGGGAAAGGGATAAAAAGTCTTATTGCTCTTTACAATTCCATAGCCTCCATTCTTAAGATTTTGAGGTTAGTTGATAGTATTGTGAAATTTCTGTTTGTAAGTCATGCTGCAACCACTGAGACGTACTGTAACTGGCCAATAAGATACCTGCAGTCTGTTTCTGAGTTTACCTGTTCCTGTCTTTAGAATCTGCCCTTATAGATTTTTATTACCATTCTTTAAATTGTGAGTAATATATATGTATATGAGTGTTTCAACTGCTTCACTCATTAAATGATTAGTACTATACAACTATCTACCACTGTTCAATGTATTAAGATGTTCTAGTACTCTTTTGTTTTGGGGAATTTTTTGTTTGATTGGTTTTGTATGTGTTTGCGGTTTTTTAATAACGGTCTCCAGAACAGTGCTTTCCTCTTCTCCCCCTTGAGCTAGCTCACCTTCTCTATCATCCTCCATTCTGAAAATTAAAGCAATAATGTAATTTCTACTGGAGAATTTCTGTAACGTTTTTGATTACCTTTACTGCTTTCATAGATCAGTAGTCTAGCTAACCCGCTGAGTCTAGTACTTGCCTACTTAATCTGTCAATCCACATAATCTGTAGCGCTTCTGAGGTACTGGTCATTGCCCTGTAAGCTTTCTCTGTCTGATGTGTTTAAATAATGTTTTATTACAGTATATGTCTTTATAGCTTTAGCGTTTTTTTTTTTCTTTAGATTTCCTCTTCACCCTACCTAATCTTTGTTTTACATCTAGCTTGCTACAGTTCATGCCCAGTTCTATTAGTGTCAGTCAGGCATGATTTCCATGTTTGGAAGGACACATTTTCAGCTTTAATGAATTCTTATACCTTGATATTTAACCACTGCAGTGTTTTCTGCTGCCTTATTTTTTTCTTGTCCTTGGATATGCATACAGACTCCAAAAAAGTATTATTAATGCCACCTCCCTGCTGATCTTATGGATTTTTGTTCCTTTTCACTCTAGCCTGCCTGCCTGCCTGCCTGCCTTCCTTCCTTCCTTCCTTCCTTCCTTCCTTCCTTCCTTCCTTCTTTCCTTCCTTCCTCCCTCCCTCCCTCCCTCCCTTCTTCCCTCCCTTCCTCCCTCCCTTCCTTTCTTTTCTTTCCTTTCCTTTGTAGGAGTTGTTCCTCCTAAGTAAGTTTGGTAAGTTGCACATACCAAAACTGCCACTTGATATGATCTGCGTGAAGGATGTCAAACATAATCATGCCAATCATTGTTATTTCATCTCTTAACCATGCATGCTGCTGCTGTCGTCTCCTCTGTTCTGACTGGGTGAGCAGAGTAAACCAAATGTACCATTTCCCTAATACGGTCTGCAGAGGGACACTTAATGTAGCAGTCAAACATAAAAGATTTTCCAGTGTTTGGCAGGTGACTCTTACTTGAAGGAAACTAAAGCAACTACATCTGCACCTCGTTTTGTCCTACTGTGCGTTGTTAAGACCCTGCGTAACTCAACACTTGTATCTCTCTTGGTTAATCCTTTGGGTAATATAGAGACACTTTCCATGCTTGGAGAAAAAAACTTGTGCATCAGTTGCCCAGTGTGTTGCACCTACGCAACTCCAAAGCTATAGATGTAAAAACAGACTTGGTCACCTTCTGTTCCTTTTCACTACTGTGATCTGTCTAGCACTGAAGCTTTTTGCTCTTTTCATCTAAGCTTCCATAGTCACTTTCTCCTGTTTTCTCTTTTTTACCTGTGATGGTGTAGCCATGTAGCCTTTGCGCTGTGAGTCTGCTCAATAACTTTAGAACAAGGTAGGGCCAGAGCAGTAGTCATAGAATCATAGAATCATTTCAGTTGGAAGAGACTCTCAGGATCATCAAGTCCAGCCATAACCCAACTCTAGCACTAACCCATGTCCCTAAGAACCTCATCTAAATGCCTTTTAAACACCTCCAGGGATGGTGACTCCACCACTTCCCTGGGCAGCCCATTCCAGTGCCTGACAACCCTTTCCGTGAAGAATTTTTTCCTAATATCCATTCTAAACCTCCCCTGGTGCAACTTGAGACCATTTCTTCTTATCCTATCACTTGTTACTTGGGAGAAGAGACCAACACCCCCCATGCTACAACCTCCTTTCAGGTAGTTATAGACAGTGATAAGGTGTCCCCTCAGCCTCCTTTTCTCCAGGTTAAACAGCCGCAGTTCTCTCAGCCACTCCTCATCAAACTTGTGCTCCAGACCCCTCATCAGCTTCATTGTCCTCCTCTGCACTCTCTCTAGTACCTCAATGTCCTTCTTAGGATGAGGGGCCCAACACCAAACACAGGATTCAAGGTGCAGCCTCACCAGTGCAGAGTACAGTGGCACAAGTTAAATGAGGGAAAACCAAAACAATTCCTGTATTGTTCTCAGCTGAACAAAGACAGCTCTTTCATTCAAAACATTTTGAAGTGAAGCCTTAACATGGTACTGGGAGAGAACCTGAAACGTAAAACCAAGACACTGCTTAATACTACCTACTAATCTTTATGAAGTGTGCTGTGAGATGTTGTGGGAGGACATCATATTTCCACAGAAATGTGGTATTTGATCTACTCCATAGGTGAAAGTCAGCTGTAAGGCATCAGAGTGCCACAGAACTCCTTCATTTGCATCAGAGTATTTGCCTCGCAGCCTGATGCACGGCAGATCACAGTGACATGTTCTGGCTGGCTCTGTGCATTTGGGTTCCCCAGAACAACAATTATTATTGTTTTTAGAGGGAATGCCATTGCGCCATCTTTTCATTTACAGTTGTTGTACCCATTTTCATTGTCCATGGAGCCATTTACAAGGCTAAAATAACACGAGATCTCATCTTATGTATCCACTACTCAGGAACTGGAATACAAAGAGAATTCAAGATTTCTGGTTAATCTGTCATCACAAATATCTCCTTGAAGAATTAACTGTGCCTATGAAAAAAAGGATAAACAAATCCTAGAAGCCCCTACTCATCCCTGCTTTGTTGTGTTAAACACTGAAAGAAACTCTGCTCGGCTGGGATGCGCAATATATACTCTGTATCAATCCGTGACATGTGGTGAAATGCTGCTTCTTGAAAGCTCACAAGAGAGAAGTAGTATAAATTAAGCGTAATCTCACAACAGCTATGTTTGAGTTCTTAACCAGTGAAAATGTAAGTGTAGCAATATTGTGCATCTATTAAAACTCTTGAAAGGCTCTTTATAAGTAGATGATAGGAGTGATAACATATAATTTATTGATGTTACACAGATAGAGAAAAAAAACACAAAGTAGCAATCTTTGCGTAGAAAAGGGGTATGATAGAGGAAATAAAAACAGAGCAAGGGACTTCTCTCTACAGCTTCATGCCTGTGTGTGCAACCATGTCAACTTTAGCAAAAATACCTTGTGCTTTGTTCCTGTGCAGGATTTCAAAACAGGGTATATTCCCTGTATTCAGAAGTAAAAGTCCCAGATGCTATCTTTAATGTTTTTGGCTGAGTAGAGGGGTAGAATGTGCCTGGAGGCAGACCTGAGTAATAACTCTTATGCACTGTATTAGTATCACCTGTTGGTGTCTTATGCTTGTGTACACATGTAATTCCTGGACCTTTTCCATGTGGAGGAAAAAAAAAAGGCATTGGAACTGTCAATGTACATTTAATGCTACAGATCCATCTGATGATATCAAGCCACCCATGAATGCAGTGTTCTTGTTTATTGCCTTCATTTATTAGTTTAAAATGTTCTGCTGCTGTACATTTATTTTCCTATCAAAACTAAGTAGGTGATTTTGGAAATAAGTCTGCTTCCAGGGATTGCAGAGGTCTCTCTGAGGACAGAAATTTTCCCTGTGGCCTTCATCATCATTGACATAAGCATGTGCTTTTTCCTACTGATATTTAAGTCTGAATTATAAGCAGGCCTCATCCCGTAAATGCAATATAAAGAAGCCACAGTCTAAAACTGTATGAACATCTGTCTCACGATATCTCTAAGTTTAAATATTCACCAAAGCAGCCAGTTGTACTAGTTAACAATTACCCTTTCACTAATAAATTAAAAAAATAAATAAACTGAATAAAATCTAGCATTTTCATGTGATAGCTTTCCTCTACTCAAGGCTGATACGCAGCCACTGGAAGAGATAAAAGAATCCTTTTCCCAACCCTGAGGACTGGCATTTACTGCTTTTTGTCTGTTCCTTGTTTCTCTTATCAACTAGTAGTTCTGTGACCAGAGCAAAATCTCCCACACTGAAAAGTCTTTCTCTGGAAACATGGAGGGTATAAGTGGTGCTCTTCCACCAAAGGCAGTCATTTCTGACTGCACTGTTTTCCTAACAGACTGCTACAAACACTCCCTGAAGAGGATTCTAGCTTGAATAGATACCTTCTAAACAGGTAATTATCTTAAGAGGTTTTAATCTATATTTTACTTTTAACCAAAGCCCACAGGCTTTCAGGCATACTGTATTTAACCACACTCAAACTGATAAGCTTTTCTTCCTTGTCTTTCTGCTTGGGGGAAAAAAAAAAAACACCAACAATATAGGGAAAACAAGAAAGAGTTCATGGAATAGCAATTGTCTCTTTTGGAAGCTTGTTTTAATATATTTGCACCTATTACCCTTCTAAGTAATCCTTCCTCTAACCCCAGCCCCTTCTCCTCCCCAAACAGTGCTTCTGAGAGAGGATGTAAGTGTATGCAGTCCACCACAGCAAGATAACCAAAAGCAATCCCGGTTCACTTTCCTTACAAGTATTCAGTCTGAAATACACTATTAGGATTTATGCAAAAGCCCTTAAAGGCAGATGAAGGTATTCTTAGTGAATACAGTAAGCTTATAATCGGGACCATAGAATAGCAAAATCAATCACCTTGATTTCCTACATTTCCCAAAAAGTTTATTCTATTTTTTCCCACAAAGCGCTCCCCTATTCTTTGTCTGAGTGGGGAGTGCTCACACCATAACTTCATGGGCATCGCTGGCCCCTCTCACCTCTTCCCTGTTGTGTGGCTCTCTTGCTGCAGGGCAACTAGTGCAGCCTGCCCTCTGAGTAACAGCACCTGGCGCTGTGAAGGAAAAACGAGCAATAGATGCGCCTAGATTTTTAAAGAGCCAAACTGCCTTAAACTTATAGGCAGTTGAAACAGTTGGGCCTTGCTGGGGCTTGGCAAGATCGTGTGTGAGCTCTGTAGAAACAAGCAAGCCCGGTTGAAATGGTGTTCATGTAGAACGGGAAAATGTTCCCTACTGAACAGGGATGAGCACAGCCTGGTTCCTCTTCCTAGGAAATGGTGCCATCATGTGGCGATGTTGTTTTCTCTGTTTCCCATTACAAGAGGGCACTTGTACCAACCGTTTTCTCCCTTCACATTTTGAAAAACAGCATTAAATGCTGTTTGGTGATTTCATCTTTTGCTGACATAAATAGGTTACAGTTGGCTGGGGCAAAGGAATTAGCACCCCTGTAATATGGCCAGCCTGTTGAAATCCCCGTTAACGCAGCTGTGATGACAGCTTCGGTGGTTCTCCTGTTAATGTAGTATATGTTGCTTGGAGGTGTTGTAGATAGCTACAGGTATCATTGATGTAATCTCTGTCTATGCTAGGAGGATATGATGGAATGGCTATAGCAGCAGGGGGGTGCAAACAAGGGTGAAAAAGAGAGAAAAAGAGTTTGTGTATATGTGTGCTGGTGTTTACAGTGGATGTATATTGGACTGGGCCCCAAACATGTGCCTGGGAATAAAAACGGCTCTTGAGTATACTGTAAAGTATCTTTGGAGTTCCTAAAATAGCAAGAACACAAACTGAAGTGAAAGTGGAAAAAGTAAATACCCTGGCTAAAAATGGAATATTTCATTAATTTAAAAATACCTGAATGTGCTGTAACACTTTGAAACGTGTGGTCACCAAATTGCTGTGAATTGGAGCTAGATTTTACCTGGTGTTTTACAGTTGTAAGTATGATATTTATCATGAAGAGGTATAAAGCAATCAGGGCACTAGAGCAGCGTGAGAGGAAAACTTCGTTTTTGTAAGCCTGGAGAACAAAATCTGAAGAGACCTGTAGAGTTAATTCTTGATCTTTCTGTAGTGCTCTTTATCAAAATAATGCAGAAAAATTTCTTAAGACTAAGACAGGCAGTCCTTCTGGAGAATTGAGTGCGCGATGCTGTCCCTGTTCTACGTATGAAGCAAACAGGTACAGTCGTTGCCACCTTGCAGACTGTAGAGCCAACAGGATTGGTGCTGACCAACTCCTCCTGCAGACTTTCAGGCAAAGCATAGGAAGGTGATTCAGTACCCACTCCCCAAGTGTGTGAGCTGAAATAGAGGCTTTTATGTTTGACATTGGGGATTTATGCCTACTGGGTGTAGAATCAGTTTTATGTACAGAACACCTTATGGTTTAGTCTTCAGTTTTATGTAAAATGAGTATCTCATCATTAGGTAGATGCTAAAAAGGACAGGGCAATTAGCTGGATAAATCGTCCAAAGGAAATTTGCTGAACATTCTCTAGTCTGCAGAAAATGCCTATCTCCTGAACAAAGTCTAAGCAAACTCTTTCATATTAGAGCTTGCTCCTTGGAGATTAAAGTTGTGTTTGTGTGTGCATGCTTTTTGTCTTTCAAATAAACGTAGTTATTAGACTATGAAATTTAGAGAAGTTTGACAGCTTTCAGAACACAGTGATTCTTCCTTCCATAGAGTATATTACTGACACATTAATAGATGTTATGCTGGTAAAAATACAGTACTTCCTGTTAAATGTAGACTGCTACATATTTTGATTCTAACAACAATCTGGTAAGGTTAGGGCAATTCGTGTAGTGTCATCTGGTGTTTGTTTTGGATAGATATTATAGAAGGAGATACTGATTTTCAAGATGTTCAAGCAGATGATTGGGTGAAAACTCCAGCAAACCTTTAAAGCAACAGAAAGCAAGGGCTGCTCCTGGTCAGATCTCCTGCTGAGGATACAAATGTTCTTCTGTGTTCCTGAAACTCCATACAAGCTTTTCCACTTGCAGGCCCCTGTTCAGAATGAGGCCAAATATTCAGGAGAATCAGTCAGAGCAGGATTAGCTAATTCAGCCTCTCTGGTGTCATTGAGATGTACTGAGACGTCAGCCACTACCAGGTTTTCAGGATTTGTATTCAAGTCACTTCCTTGAGTGGAAAAAATGTTGCTCCACTAAATTTGGTCCCAGAGAGTTGGAACCTGATGCAGGACTAATTTTGTGTGTGGAAACATTAGATACAAATTTTTGCTCTGTTAATCCAGTTTTATTTTAGAGTAACTAACTTGAGAATAACAGAAAATAAAACTTCATCACTAGGGATAAATCAGGTCATTGGAGCTGAAGAAAGCACCCATGATTACAGTGCTAAGTTTGGAACAGGAGACACTAATGTATGGAAATGAGAAAACTTCCCATGGAAATTAAAGGGATATAGTAGCTTTCACATGTTGTGACAGAAATGCTGTATTTCCACTGAACTGTTATGTTTATGAAAGAGTTGAGATTTTCGTTCCAAATTAAGGATTCTTTACTGAAACATTCCTTTCTTAAGGAAAATTGTTACAATTTTATTTTGATAACAAGGCCCTGTTTGCTTGCATTTATTTATTCTGTAAGGTCTTTAAAGAGTATAATATATGAAGTATCTCAGGCAACTGTTTCATTCACCTCACTCAGGTAGAGTACTTTATCCACTTTAGGGCCCTGCATTTTAAGTGATAGAGGACAAACTAGACTGAAGATGGAAGAAGGTAAGAATGAGGAGAGTACATATAACCAGTGAGGGTGATTGGGAGACCTGAGTTTGAATTTTCTGGAAAAGATAGGTCTAAAGAAGAAAAGTGAGGCCCCTTCCAATATATGAGAGAGTGCTATAAAGAGGAAAGTGGTCAATAGTTCTCACTGTCTGCTGAAGGAAAGGATGAGTAACTGGTTTCAAAACTAAATACGAGGAAAACTTTCTTGCTATAAAGACAGTCGAGAGTCTGTCTGAGGAGGGACTGGAAATCTCCCACATTGTTATTTTTTGCAAGCATATTAGGCAAATTTCTGACGAGGTAGTGTACATAAATTGTTCTCACCACAAGGAAGAGGTAGACTAGATGACTGTCTGAAGAACCTGATGCATCCTTTTGGTATAACCAGGAGGCCATGGTCATCCAACGCTTGTTGTGGAGACCAAGGATTAGAGATTTCCAAAATTATGCATGGTAGAGTAAGAGTAAGGAGTAGATGATAGTGTTGGTCTCAAGCAGCAGCAGGTTACTTAGGTTTGTGGTGCTCCCTCGAACTAGTGGCTGGATTACAGATACACAGAGAAACAGCTCCAAAAGCAGAAAGAAAGCCTGTCAATCCTAATTTCCACATCTTTGTCTTATCTCAGGATGTTCTCCCACCTATGGAGGCACTTGTCATTTTGATTATAAGAATGTAAAGATACCATATTCTACATGAGATATAATGCCTCCAACTTTTCTACTGTCTCTCAAAATGTGTATTCTTCTCAGTGCGAGGCCCAAGAAGCTTGTCAGGAAGACAAACTAGGCAGCAATATCAAACTAGTTCTAAAGGCTACTGAAAAAAAAAAAAAAAAGAGGCAAAAACTCAATCTGTATCTGTCTCAGCAAGCCCACCAGTTCTCAAGAATGTAAGATGATTAGTCTCTTGGCCCTGTAACTAGGAAAGCAAGGCAGAGCTTTTGGGGTTCACTCTGCTAGTTATTAATGTGAAAGACCACACAGTAAGTTTCCAAAGAGAGCTTTGATTCCAGCATCCTAGGCAGTTTGCTTCAGGTGAAGACTATGCACTGAGCTACTGCTGAGTTACAGTAGCTGTGGTGGTTTCATCGTCACTGCATTTCTGGAAATGTTAGTTATTACTGTGCAATGAGCTTTGAGATACTGTGATTTTAAAGGACACTAGAGAAAATCAAATTCCCTGATATCTTTCAGTTATGAGCATTAGATATGTAAGCGTTGGCTTTGCAGAAAGGGACATCTAGCGGCTGCAGAAAAGAACCCTTAATAAATATATTTTTAAAAGTACAACATAGCCATTTGTGTGTGGCCTGCAGTCTTCAGTACTCCATACATCTTTATACCTCTACTGCATCTCGTGTTTGGCATGGATCATTTTCTGTGTTTTTGGCAAACAAAAGATCACCTTTGTGAGCCATACCTTTTTAGCATTATGTAGATCTTCATATGGTAGCTTTGGCAAATACAAAGCTACCCTCAAGCCATGCTTGATATGTCTCACTGCTGCACTTCCACATTCTCTGTCGCCTCTTCCAGGAGTCCGCTGCCTGCTGTTCCCTTCTGCCATTGCCTTCCCCACTGGTACTGTACTTGGAGAGGTTGTCATTGTTATTGTCATGGTAAAATCTGCCTTCTTTTGAATGCCCATAGCATAAAAGTCAGCAGGAGGGGTGGATGAGATTTAGGGAAACACTAATCTAAGCACTCAGTCATGTATTACACAACAAAAGTTTTTTCCTTTCCCATCCATGTTTTGCTCCTTCTTACTAGTTGAGGATGAATTCCATGCATGTTTCTGTGAATAGCCTGACAGTTTAATCGGTACATTTGCATATGGGCAAACGGAGCTTTTTTCAAAGTTGCACAGTAATATGTTTCACCTTTATGCCATGCCAGCTTCAAATTGCATCCCAGGAGGATTGCAAATGTGCATAATCTGTGCAGTTGTCTAGAGTTTTTTTCCGTTTCTTTTTTTCTGCCTTTTTTTTTTTAACTGGCAAACGCCTATTCATTGCCCATCTGGGTAAGAATGGCCTTTGCATTTTCACACCCATTCTTTCCTGTAAGGTTTGTGAATACCCCTCCAATCAGAACTTTCTTCACAGAAAGGGGACAAAACCATTTTACAGGAGTTTCTCAGAATAAGTCCATTGGGATCTCTACATCATGTTTACTGGATAAAAAAAAAGGGAGGGGAACGGCATTTTAACAAAGACCACTTGAATTTCACAGAAAGGTTCCCACTGTCTTGAATTTAAAAGAGTGGCAGGCCTGAGAAGAGCCTGAGACAGCAGTCTTTTTCCTGAGCCAGGCATTCTGTGCAGTGACAAGTAGGTGAGTGTGTGCATAGCTGGGTCTTGCTAAGAGCTGACACACTTTCTGGCTTGTCCAAGGCTCTAATAGTCTTTGTCAGAATGTGGCATTTACTTTAGCATCAAACCTGCATTGGCAAGTCCACCTTTTGTGGGGAACATCACCTTTGGACTTTCAGCTTGGAAGAGCTGACAGTAAGGGCAAGGGACAAGCACAAAACTTGGATCTGGACAGAGTTTCCTGCACAGAGGGAGAAGAGCTGCATAGGACGGTGATCCAGTGGTCTAGAAGAAACATCCTAAAAAGCTGTATTAGCTTTTTTAACCATTTATTATGTGTTTCTTCCACCCACCCATCTCATTTTATCCTTAAGTAGTGAATTTCAGTTGCTTCTCAGTTGAAGAAGTGGTAGATGTTCTCATTTCACTTGAAGAAGAGAAGAAATGAGAGGATTTTTTAAGAAAAAACTGTGTTATACCAGTGGCAACCAAAGTATACTCCATGCCTTTTTTGAAGTGACTCAATTGACTTTCAGAACAGTTCCTACACCTCAAGGTACATGCTAGATCACTTCCCATGGGAAAGCTATTCACATCACTCTGCTAAAGGCACACAAACCTCTTTTCTTTAGCCTTAATTAACCCCAGGTTGCTGTTTTGGTCATGTTAGCTATTGACCAAATACATTGTTGCTACACAACTCTCCGCACAGCCAGAACCTGAGAAAGGCTGCTGAAACTTAGACATGAACCTTGCCCTTTCTCCTTTCTATACAGGATCCATGGAGAATCAGAATCATAGAATAGTTTGGGTTGGAAGGGACCTTCAAAGCTCTTCTAGTCCAATCCCCCTGCAATGAGCAGGGACATCTTCAACTAGATCAGGTCACTCAGAGCCCCATCCAGTCTAGACTTGGATGTCTCCAGAGATGGGGCATCTCCCACCTCTCTGGGCAACCTGTGCCAGTGTTTCACCACCCTCATTGTCAAAAATTTCTTCTTTATGTCTAGCCTGAATCTCCCCTCCTTTGGTTTAAAACCATAAACCCTTGCCCTATCATAACAGGCCCTGCTAAAAGTGGCAGAATTCAATTTCCTCAGGACAGCATCCAGTCTCTTGGTACACATCACACCTTTCTGGAAAGGAATTGGTACTGAGGATGCATTTTTCACAGTTCCACTCACAAAATTCATTTTATCTGCCATGATGTATAGAAACAAAGTAGGTTTCTTTGCACAGACTCAAGTTGAGACCCATCCATAGCATCCCTGGTATGTGTGGAATATTCCACCCTGGGCATGTGCAAGGCAGTATATTTGGTTTATTGAGTTAGACTGCTGCATATTTCTTCTTGTTATCAAATACCTTATTTGACAAAGCAGAACATAAACTGGAGCTCATTCCCTTTTGCAGAAGCATATCTTAAAGGCATGTTTGTGAGAAAAGGGAACCCCAGGGTCAAACCACTTAGTCATCAATATTTATTGATGGAAAGATTTCTAGCACAATGATAGGCAACCACTCAAAGGGAGATGCAGATAAATAGGTAGTTATACAATCACTTGCCGTGGCCTACAGTAGGTCTCAAAAAGAGGTGTCATCTGTTAAGCATTAATTTTCTGCCCTTCTGTTTCCTCACCAGTACAAAGCTTTTACCAAGCTCTCTTCCTTTCAGATCAAGGATTATGTCTTTTTATGTAAATACATTTTGAATCCTTGTGTGATCTGACATGTTGGGCAAGGGAGGTATCTGGAACTGCCCTGGAGGCCTCTGGGGAATGACTCTATCTAGAAGGAGAAGGGAATACATCTCTTCTGTACATTATTTTGTGTAATAATATTTACAGTGGCCTTGAAGGAAGGTCTCTCAGCTTCTAAGATGTTTTTCCAATCCTATGGTCAGTCTCATCAGAGGAGGAAACTCATGTTTCCCAGCAGAACTTATAAACAAGACATATGTAACTCACAAATTCCATGATACTGTTAGTGGGTTTCTCCCTATTTCTGCTATGTGAGCATCCCCGCCCAGTGCTCTAATCTTATGTGGAAATTAGTACCCTTCTGATACTGTCTGGTTTACATCTGTTAGCATCAGACTTCAGACAGCCTGGCCCCATCAGGATTTCCAGTTCCTGACCTTTATGCTTCCCTTTTATCATTCAGCTCCTTCAGAGAACTGAAAACACACACACACACACACACACACACACAAACCAGCCAACCTGTGTCCAGGGTGTTTTCTTTTAGAACCACCAGAACAGAGGGTGTGAGATGTCAAGAGTGGGCAAATGAGGAGAAAAAGGCAGAGCATGGAAGGATGCCACATTTTCCTGCAAATTGCAGTGAGTAGTGTTCTACTCCCTGTGTATGAGATGTAAAGCACCCTTTAGGCTGGAGCAGAGGGACATTGCTGGGCTAAAAGACATGTATGAAACCCCTTTCAATGTCATTTATTTGCTCTATGTGCTTCTACTAAAACAGGCAATGACAGTAAGCTAGTGTAATTTACTCATGCTTCTCTACCAAATTTCACATTTGGATTCTCACACATTAACAAGTAGTTGTGGCAAGAGGGCTTGTAGCTTTGGTAGAAATATGCAAGATAAAATACCTGTAATACTAGTGGTGATTATGCATTACTTTTCTCTGTGTACTTTCCTGAGAACTGAGGTGATGCATGTACTGCAAATGCTGAGAGAAAGGAATTATTAATAATGTTTTATTTGTTTACCTCTCAAACGACAGTTGATTCTTCATAGTTAAAAGATGAACCGTAGTTTCTTCCCATCGAAATCTGAATAGATGAAAAATGAATAAAGAGTAGGGAAGGAAACAAAAAAGCATTAAAACTGAAGCAAACAAGATGGAGACAGGGAAAAGTGGACCAAGAGATTAAAAAGTTACTTTTTATTCACTTGTAGAAGTTCATTTTGAAGGATATGTTGATTCTGTACCCGAATTGGTTAGGTGCTTTTCTAAACTGTTCTCCACTTAGGTTATTCACCCAAACTAAGACAAAGTCTTCCTTAGAGTAAATGTCTGTAATTTTCCAGTTCCTGTCAAGTAAATAACAGCAGGAGAACATTTGTTTTTATATGATGGCATTCTAGTGCCAGTCAGAACTTGGGATATGCTAAAAATGAAGGGAACAGCTCAGCTTAACTTTTTGCTTTGGGTTCTTAGAGAGGACTGTTTTTCACTATTGGATAGCAAATGTTCTAAACCACAACCCCAGACAAAACTGTGCGTGGGATTTTAGGAACATTTACAGCTTAAATCTTGAACCAGATTTGGATTTTACAAAGTGACTGCCAGTTTTTTTGGTACAAGTAACTGTGCCGTAAAACACAGGATCCAAATTCATTAAAATACCAATCTAGACAGAAATCACATTTCATATAGATTCTTCGCGTTACCAACTTGGTGCAAAGGGTCATTAAAGTAAGAATCTGATCTTTTCTGGCATGGGTCCACATCCAAACAGCCTAAAATCCAGCTTTAATCCGTGTGCTCAGTGTTTACAATTGGCTGGCTCTAGGCTTTTTAAAGCCAGATAAACTGTTAGGAAGTCCAAGGCCCAGGAATGTGGTTGGAATTTAGGCCCAGCTACACCTGTCTTTGCCTGCTTTTGTCCAAAAATTTAGGACTTGAGCTTCATCAAATGAATAGCAAATTTTACTTCTAGCCTTACAGAGACAGTAGCTCCTTATTGGTGCCTTTGTATGTGATTTTTACAGTATAATCTGTTTGTTTACCACTGGGCAGGCACCTTTGCCAATGCCCTGGCTGTGGCTCTGCAGAGGACAAGACTCAAGCTGTTCTTTTTTGTTTTTTCTTTGTCACCTACTTTGCTACAGGTAACATCAGTTGCAAGGGGATGACAGAGCGCATTCATAGCATCAACCTTCACAACTTCAGCAATTCTGTGCTCGAGACCCTCAACGAGCAGCGCAACCGTGGCCACTTCTGTGACGTGACGGTCCGCATCCACGGGAGCATGCTACGCGCCCACCGTTGTGTGCTGGCGGCTGGCAGCCCCTTCTTCCAGGACAAGCTGCTGCTGGGCTACAGCGACATCGAGATCCCCTCAGTCGTGTCAGTCCAGTCTGTGCAAAAGCTCATTGACTTCATGTACAGCGGGGTGCTGCGGGTCTCACAGTCAGAGGCCCTCCAAATCCTCACAGCTGCCAGCATCCTGCAGATCAAGACTGTGATTGATGAGTGCACAAGGATTGTCTCACAAAACGTGGGAGAGGTCTACCCGGTGATTCAGGATTCTGGTCAGGAGACACCCAGGGGAACACCCGAATCAGGCACCTCGGGGCAGAGCACTGACACAGAATCTGGCTACCTGCAGAGCCATTCGCAGCACAGTGTGGACAGGATCTATTCAGCCCTCTATGCCTGTTCCATGCAAAATGGCAGCGGGGAGCGCTCCTTTTACAGTGGAGCTGTGGTCAGCCACCATGAAACAGCCCTGGGGCTCCCCAGGGACCATCACATGGAAGACCCCAGCTGGATTACCCGGATCCACGAACGGTCACAACAGATGGAGCGGTACCTCTCCACCACTCCAGAGACCACACACTGCCGCAAGCAACCACGCCCTGTCCGAATTCAAACCCTGATGGGCAACATCCATATTAAGCAGGAGATGGAGGATGACTATGACTACTATGGCCAACAGAGGGTGCAGATCCTTGAGCGCAATGAGTCCGAGGAATGCACTGAGGACACTGACCAAGCAGAAGGCACTGAGAGTGAGCCCAAAGGGGAGAGTTTTGACTCGGGAGTCAGTTCCTCCATTGGCACTGAGCCGGATTCTGTGGAGCAGCAGTTTATGGCTGGTCTGGGCCGGGATGGGCAGCAAGAACCTTCTCAAGCAGATCAAAACGATGTCCCCGCTGATGGCACTCAGCCACAGCAGCAGCAGCAGCATGTAGATGCCAACGCTTCCTCGCCAGAGAGAAGCAATGACGTTGAAATGGACAGCAAAGTGCTCGCAGTCAATAACAGCACCGAAAAGGGGGCTTTGCAGCCTTCTGTCAACACAACTGTTGCCCAACCATTGCCAACCACACAGATCTACTTACGCCAGACAGAAACCCTCACCAGCAATCTGAGGATGCCACTGACTCTGACCAGCAACACTCAGGTCATTGGCACAGCTGGCAACACCTACCTGCCTGCCCTTTTCACCACACAGTCTGCTGGCAGTGGCCCTAAGCCTTTTCTCTTCAGCCTGCCCCAGCCTTTAGCTGGCCAACAGACACAGTTTGTGACAGTGTCCCAGCCTGGCCTGTCAACCTTTACTGCCCAGCTGCCAGCCCCACAGCCCTTGGCCCCATCTGCGGGCCACAGCACAGCAGGTGGGCAAGGCGAGAAAAAGCCTTACGAGTGCACTCTCTGTAACAAGACTTTCACCGCCAAACAGAACTACGTCAAGCACATGTTTGTACACACAGGTAAGAGTACGTCACTTTGGCTTGTACATGAAGTCCTTGACAAACATGGACTTAGATTCTGTTTCCCAACCTGCCAGCCCCCAGCACAAGCAGGAGGGAGAAGTTATCCAGGGAGCTGGTATCACTGAACACTTTCCGGGTTTACTGCATTGAAGCTGAGCCCCTGCAGACACATATAGGTCCCCTATAGGGACCTAACTGTTCATGGTGCAGGAGAAAAGGTCGTTTTACTTGGAGTAAAATGTGTCCTGCACCCATCCAAGGAAATGGTAAGCACTTGTTGTCCCCTGCAAGGTGACCAGGCAACATTAAGTAGAAGTGGCATAAGGAAACTGTAATAAGGCATTAAAGGAAAACAATGTCTACTAAGAAAAGGCTTTTCTCTGTAAGTTTTACAGCTATGGAGGTTCAAGCTCAACTGATGACAATTGACATGAGCTCAGGGAAAGTTGATTCCTGGTGGAGCTGCAGCAGTAGGTCCAGGCCTGGGTGTTACACACACTGCCATACATTTTCTAAATCTCACATATTCCTATAAGAAAGTAAATTTGGAGTTTTTTTGAGAAAGTTTTTCTGTACTTCACCCAAACTGATTGCTGTAATCCCCTATTTCTTGTTAAGTCAGATGTTTCACTAGCCGTGAGTACAGAAACATGGAGCTCTATGAGAAAAATTGAAAATAATATATGTAGAACACATCAGCACCCCTTTTTGTTTAAAAATGTAACTGCTGTTGTACATGGTCTTTTGAGATTATGTACGTAGCCATATTTACAGCTGAGCCAGAACTGCCTTTTCTAACTTTATAAAGATACAAGACTTCAAAGCAAGGAGGTGTATGTGTCTTACATGGGCAACTTATCCTGGGTTCAGGACTGAATTTTGCTTGCTTTAGCCCTTGGCTCAGTCTGACGTTGGAGAGAAGTTCTAGTTTAGAGAAAGAGTAAATATTTCTCTCACTAAGCAGTGGTTTTGTTAATGTCAGATCTTAAAATAAAACTGGGTATGTGATACATGGAGCAGGTTCTGGAGAAGTTGCCCATGGTATGGGAGGAATGTAAGTCATTCCTTCTCATTGTATCCAATAAAGTCCTCTTCCATGTGCATATGTAAAATTTTAACTTCCGTTTATCTCTAATTATCACTTAAATGAAAAATTCCACTAGACGTCTCAGGCAGACATGTCCATATACATATTCATATACAAAAAGGTCAAATTCTCAGGACTGGTACAAAATGTATGATAGCAAGGATCCAGGATCCTGAATCCTAAGATTACCTCTTGTATCTATTGGTGTTCTCCATCTTTCTGTTGTGACTGAGTACCTATAATACTATGTAGACAGTATTGTATTGTTCAGAAAATTATCCCTTTCAGAACACAGTCAAATGTATCTGCCTGCATCCTTTTTCTAAAAGCTAGAAATGCTTTTTCACAAATGTCTTCACTGAGATTAGGTACTTTATGTCCCTTAACCCCAGCTGTGCACTGCATTTGGTATTTGGAATCCGATAAAGGATAATATTGGAAGACCTGACCTAAATATTCCTAGCTACTACACATGAAGTCAATGAAGGATGTTGATAGGCATCTTCAGTCATGAACTGATATCTTATTTTTGTGGGTCTGAGAATGCCTCAAAATAATGAACTTCAGTGACAAGCAGAGAATTGTGTAGATACATGATTTCCAAGTTGATTTAGGAGCTAACTGGCTGCTGGAGTATCTGGGAGAATAATTGCATCTTAACCAACAGGGGGCAGGGCTTCAGAAAATCCTTCTGAAAATAACCTTTCTAAGTACAGCCTGAGAGAAAGTATGACTATCTTGTCTAGCGCTGGACAGAATAATTATGAAAACTGAGAGGAGACAGCTGTTCCCACTGTCAGCATGATTTTCCTCAGCCCTGTTAAAAGCAGACAAGTGAAGTGGCTCAGGGAAAGATCCATGGAAAAAGAGAAAGGTCTGGGAGATAGAAATGTTTGAATTAGTCTTGCTTGGAGGGCTCACAAGAGAAGCCATGGAGGAGTCTGATCATAAACAAGAATTCAACAACCTGAAGGACTCCTAATCTCTGCACGTTTTCGTGCTTCCAAAAACTGCCCTCTAACATAGCTTCCCATGCAATGAAAGCACCACAATGTAGGCTCAAACCTACCTTTCTTTCTTCTTTCATGTGGACACAAACATACTAGAGATGGATATTTTTCCATGTTCCCTGCACACTGGCTTTAGTGTATCCCAGAGTGCTGTTCTCTGAGACGTGCAGTGTTGTGGAAGTACAGTGCTAGAATGCATGCAGGGTCCATGCACCTTATAAGCCATCATTTCCTTCTTTTACATATCATGTTGTGATTAATACTTGATAACTGTCCCACATTGCTGTCTAGAACCAGCCAAATATGAGACAAAGAGCCAAAAGGGGGAACATGCACATTTAATTCACTGAGCAATGTTTTCTCTGACTTCAAGATGAAGAGTCGTGGGAATTAAGAATCTGCCGTGCTTACTTAGGAAGCACATACATTTGCATACAAAAAAAGAAAACCTAAAAACTTTTGAGATTCTTAGGAGAGAAAAAATCTCAGGAAGGTTTTGAAGCTAAGACTAGAAAGTCAGAACCCAGTGTATCTTAGAAACATGCGCATGCAAAAATTAGGGTATTTTCATAGCATAACTGTATCAGGGTTTAGAGCAGAGGAGACTGACTTGTTACAAACTCTGGGACATACATTGCCTAAGGCAAAAATGAGTACTGTAAATAAAACTAGTCTCCTATAAGTTAATCAGACGTTATTGTAACTGACACACTATCATTTTCCACATAATACGTGTCGAGCATATTGGTCCGTCTACATTCAACGCACTACTGTGTTCAGCAAAGCCAGCAGGAAAGTAAAGACTTAATGTGTTTTGACCAAGTGTCTTTCACCAACTAGGGACAAACTCATCATTGGTGCAAGGAAGAGCAGTGTGTGGACTTCATTCACAGTTGTTACCTTCATACGTACAAACTGTGAAATAAAAAGAAACAGAGACTCAGGGGAGATAAAAAGTAGGTCCTTCCCATCCAATCCATATTAATTATCTCCTCTTAAAACAGAATATAAGCAGCATGTTGCAATCTCACTATACAAAGGGTAAATTCAATATTAACACAGGCATGTGATAGTCCCTGAAAATTGACTCTTCAGGATCTAAAACAGTGCCAGACAGATTGTAAAAAGGAGGAAGCAGGATGTCTGTGGAAAAAAAGGAAATAAAAGGATCTCTGCTAGAGGGGAAATTGCAGAATGACCAAAGGAAAATAATTTTTCAGTCGGTGAAACAGAGGATCATTTTGATTATTACAGAGCTCTGGTACCATCTCCCTGATAGCTTTGGGGATGATGAATTACTACACCTGAAATATACCACAAGTAATTCAGAAAACAAATCAAAAAGCAGCTTTTGATGGGGTGTTCAGGGTGTTGGGTATTGTCTACATTATCAATACAGTGGCATATCATGAAATTGTTGCCTGATAAATGAACCGTGAGGCCATGGTGTTGTGTCCCAGAAGAAGTCTGAGCATGAGGAGGAATTAAGAGTAGTCTGGACAAACTGATTTTATGTGCTCAGCTAAACTATATTTTTTCAGTTTGTCCTTGTAGTCACTGGCTTGCCTAGATATGGTCAGAGTTCACTTACACAAGTTGCCAGAATGAGTTTTACAAGAACCCTGGGTACACAAGGCAATGTGATAGATGACAGAAGTATTTCATATCTCTGGTGTACCTGATAAGATTTTTTATTTAATTGGCAGTCAAATCATTTAAATTTCATGTCTGTTACACCAGAAGTTTATCTATTAGACTGCACTTTGCATGGTGCTGGCTGGACAAGGCAGTTCTGTGTATTGGGGTGCCCTCTCGAGTTTCTCTTATCCACCAAGCTTCAGCTATGAGATTTGACCAGAAAAAGGGACAACAAATGTAAATCTTTTATAGAGAGCTGGATTCTTTTGGTAGTCTCTTATGTTTCTCTTCTGAGAAAGTTAAAGCAATTTGACAAAAACAAGTGTGTTACAGGTCAGCCATCTAGTAATCACCAGCTTTATCCATAGCTTCATAGCATACAGATAGGGAGATGGAGGCACTGAAAGGTAAAGTAATGTAAGACCGATCTAGAAATGAGTGCAAGGGGTAAGGCAGGAGGATGAACAGGAGAGGTGATGTCACTGAAGCCGGAGGTAAAACATGGTGAACTTTTAATCTAGTCCTGTCTTGTCAGTGACATGTGCTATGTGAAAGTGAAGAAATCATCTGAGCTTCTTTTTACTCTATGTGGAATGGGAATACATACAGCCCCTTTGCAAAGCATTGTAAAACCTCTGGTCACAAAAGATTTTGGATATTGAAGCATGCTTATTGATAGAATTACAATTGATAGCACCTCTCCAACAACCTCTGTGAAACTTACCATTAATTTATTGCAAAGAGTCAGAAAGAGCTGATTTAATTTATGATTTTTTTTTTTTTTGTCTTTTTCTTTCTTTCTTTCTCTCTCTCTCATTGGTAATGAGCAGGTGAGAAACCCCACCAATGCAGCATCTGTTGGCGTTCCTTCTCGTTAAAGGATTACCTAATCAAACACATGGTGACGCACACTGGCGTGAGGGCCTACCAGTGCAGCATCTGCAACAAGCGCTTCACCCAGAAGAGCTCCCTGAATGTGCACATGCGCCTCCACCGCGGGGAGAAGTCCTACGAGTGCTACATCTGCAAGAAGAAGTTCTCCCACAAGACCCTGCTGGAGAGGCATGTGGCTCTGCACAGCGCCACCAACGGCACGCCTGGAGCCACCGGCACCGGCGCCAGGGCCGTCCCTGCCGGGGTGGTGGCCTGCACGGAGGGGACCACATACGTCTGCTCTGTCTGTCCAGCTAAGTTTGACCAAATCGAGCATTTCAACGACCACATGAGGATGCATGTGTCAGACGGATAAGTAGAATCTCTCTCTCTTTGTTATGAACAACAAAAAAATAGAAACAACAAAAAAAGCTATGGCACTAGAATTTAAGAAATGATTTTTGTTTCATTTTTACCTTTATTTTCCTCCTTTTTTTGGGTTCGTTTCATTTTGTTGTTTTTGTACTACATGAAGAACTGTTTTTTGCCTGCTGGTACATTACATTTCCGGAGGCTGGGTGAATAAGAATTTTCCTAACCTCCCTCGGATGGTGGCCTTAAGGCCAGGTAGTGCTTCATGAGCTCCACTGGTTGGATCTCTAGCTACTGGCCTCTAAATACAACCCTTCTTTACTACAAAAAAAACAAACAAACAAACAAACAAAAAAACACAAAAAAAATCAAAAAAACAGACAGAAAAAATAAAAAAAAATTCTCACTTGTGAAGAGCACTACAAAAAAAAAAAAGAAACAAAGCGAAATATATTACAAATCTACAAGGCCTACTGTCGTTATAAGTACACCGCTCGCAGTGTTTCAATGGACATAATTCACAATGCTGACCGCTTTTGGACTTCACAGTATCCAGTTAGAACTGTGGAATATTTTGCTTCTGGTTGAGCAGCAACCAGAGGAAACAAGGCCCTGCTGGTTTCCACCACGTGTCTGCTTTCTCACACACACGGCCATCCACAAACACACGAAAGGGCTGAGGGAAGCGCGAGGCAGTGTGGCTTGGATAGTGTGGAGTCCCTGCAGGGTGAGGAAAAAGAATCAGAGGTTCCTCACCTGGATTCTGCTCCATCCCATGCTCTCTGGTGCGCCCTCCCCGCTGCTTTTCCCATACCACCACCACCACCACCTTAAAGCAGAAACCAAGAAGATTCAAACAACGAGCTACGGTGGCTTTTTTGTAATTTATTCAGTGTCTTCGCTGAGCCCAGGGCCTCAGCACAATCAAGAGGGACTTTCACAGAAGGCAAAGAGAAACACAGAGGAAAATCAAAGATATCAGAGGTTGCAACCTATGGATCTAGGTACAAGAGAAGGGTTAGTTCCCACAATCTTTGCAAAAAAAAAAAAGTTGCATCAGGATTTATTCTTGTGGAAGAAAGAGGAATAGAGGGTGGGTGGGGAGGGGAATAACTAAAAAAAAAGAGTTCTTGGGACTTTTTTAATTCAAAATTTTATAGAGGGGCAAAAGTGACGTTTACCAGATAGAATGCTGATTTTTTTAATATATTTACAACAGTATTTGTGTAAAAAAAAAAACAAAAAAGTGAGATTGTTAAAAGTAATTTTTCTTTGTTTTCTTTTTTGTTTTGCGTACACTGCCACTAATATCTTCTCTTTTATTATATATATGAATATATAGATAAATATATATTTTATTTTAAATTGAGACTGTTAAGGTTAGCTAACCTGCTTCCAGATAGAGGGGGGGAGGGGAGATGATCTTGATTTTTATTTTAAAAAAGAGGAAGGATGTTTCTTAATTTTCTTTTCTAGTATTATTCTCTCTCTCTTTTCTAATGGAATCAAGAATTACCTGGGTCGATGAGGGGCTCTGTGAAGTCATCTGTGAGATTATCTACTAGAGTTTGTGCATCCTGCAGTATCATTTGAACTGCTACTTTGTTTTTGAATTATGTGGTTCTCTTTTTGGCTCTTACCAAGGTTCTGTTGTTTCCTTTTTTTATTTCCACCTCAGAATTTATTTCTGCTGAAGGGTGGTTCCTTTTGAGAAAGAGATTTTTCTAGCAATGTTCCCTTGGTTTGGGGGATTATAGAGTCTGTAGTCGTTTCTTTCTTCTTATTTTAAAGAGTAATGAAAGTTTTGGAAGTGTGTAATAACTAGGATTTCCCTTCTTTTTGGTCACTGGACAAGAATTAATCTGCTGTATTGTTCTCTCATCCCTGCCTTGCTCGCTAGAGAGCTTCCATATTTGTGTGGGAATCTGATCCTGCCCCTGGTAATTTGTGCTGATGCCAAAATAACTTAAAATGTTACCATTGCAAATTATCTTCCCTTCTTCATTTGCAAAAACGTCGAACTGAAGGGCCACGTCCCGCATTCTCTGCATATGCAAAGCTGTGCAGGGAATGTAGGATCAGAGTGAAAGATTGATTCCTGATCTGCATATATATGTTGGTGTTTTGTATTTTGTTTTACTGTGTTTGGGCTGGTGTTCTCCCTAGTCGTCTTCTGTGTATCTGCGTGAGGATTTCCCCCCCAAAGCCAACTCCCAAAGTACAGGGGTCCTGAGTTCAGCTGGATCAGTGTCTGACTCTTTGTCTTGCTTGAAATCCATAGCTAGGATTTGCACCAGCTGCACTCTGGACTTTATATTTTAGACAGAGAAGAAGCACCTAACAAAAATATGCAAAAAGAAGAAAAAAAAAAAAAAAAAGAAAATTTGCTAGTTTAGCTTTTACTTGTGTCTATATTTAAATTAAGCTTTCTTAAGTTTACAAAACTTTGCTTGTGAACACTGAGCATTTCACATGAGACATTTTTTTATGCTGGACAACTTTCTAGCTATTGACTTGATAGATCTCCGCATACAATTTTGCGTGTTCTTTACACCTGCGGCTTCTGTATCGGATGTCTGTGATTTAGCACGGGTAACCTCATTGCTGTGTTCTACACCTGTTCCATTACTGATTTATTTTGGGGAAAAAAAACCTGACAGGTGTTTCAGTCTCAGAATCTTTCTGTACCCTGCAAGATATTGTTCAGCAGATCCTAAACACTGAAGCCCTGATTCTCAGCTGCAGTAGGCAGCATAAAGAGACTTTCAGGCAAGTGCCAGGCCAAATGAGCCTCTTATATGGTAACGTCTTTTTTGTTAAGAGTTTGTTTGGGTAGTTCAAGGGGGCTGGAAAAGGAGCACAAGTTAGTTAATAAATACAATTCTCATAACCACATTGGTAAAAACAATGCTGGCAGGTAAACCAAGAATTGAAAAGACAATGCCTAGGAGACAGAGAGGAGGAACTAATATCTGCCATGTAAAGACACACTACGTATGTACAGAAAAAAAGGGTTCTAGAGAAAAGGGTGTGGAAGAAAATGGGTGAGGTGAACCTATACAAAAGGATTGAAGCTCATTCTCTGAAGAAAGGAGTTTTAGTATTAAGAAGTTTGGTGTTCTCCCATATTAGGAATTAATGAAGAATTTTACCCATCTTAAAAATCTGTAGCTGCTCATTTGTCATATGAGGCCTGGGGAAAAGCTGTTTAATTTACCATTGTTAAATCTGGTGAACTATAGTCGAGATGTAGCGTATTCTGGAATATGGTTCTGATGCCAGAAGAGATACGGCAGTACACAAGAAATAAGAATCAGGGTTTGCATCCACCTAAATCCGAATACTATGATGTTTAGAGAGAAAAATCCTACCTAAAATCTAAATCCTGTCCTATCTGTTCAACCTTACCTAAGTCAAAGCAGCAGCATCTTTGAAATACAAATTTGTTATGGGACCTAATAAATTTGAAGTGAATTAAAGATCACTTGCGAATGAAGGGTGCCAATTAAAAAAAAAAATAAACTTCTTAAAGTAGTAGCACACTAGATTGAATTCTGAATCACTTGTCAAACAGTTTAGACCAAGGTCTTTACAAATGGCTGCCTGAAATATAAACTGATTTTGTTGAACTTCTGGGCTCAAAAATTAGGGGCTTGATTTTGTAAAACATGAAGCAACTTGCAGCATGACTGCGAACGTAGCTGAAAGTGCTAATCAGTTCACTTACTTAGGTGCCTTTCTGTGAACTTAAAAGCTCAAACATAGACCCCTTTATCTTTTAAAATGTTAAATTCTTTTAAATAATGCTTCCTTCCACCTGTTGACATATTTATTTAGTACTTGGAAACTACTACAATATTTGAATATTACAGGTATCTTCAAGCTTCATGTATTGTTACAATATTCCTGTTAAAAAATACCTGTGCTACACTAGCAGGCCTAATGATTGACAAACTGCTGTTGACAGTGTTTGAGTGCATTCATCTCAGTATGCTTGAAAGGTTTCTTTCAAAACACCCAATGAAATGATATAGAGGAGAAAGAGCAGACTGTAGTGACGGAGCATGCAACATCCTGCATTCCTTGACCCTGATTCTCACTTTCCCTAAAGCTGGCTCTCTGTATGTTGCTTTGGCAATGGAAAAGGGCATTAGAAAGGACATAAGCATACAAATCCAGGCTTCTCTGCAAGGCAAAAGTGCAATAAAAGAAGCCTTAGAGTAAATGAGAGGTAAGTGCCTTCTCTTACTGCTGCTGAGGCTGATGATGTCAATTGAAAATGTAAGACTGACCAGAGCAGATCTGCCCTGTGGTCCACCTTGCCCAGTATTCTGTCTCTGACACGTGGCCAGTTACAGATGATTTGGATGAAGATGAAATACCCATGTTGGATAATTACAAAGTAATAAGCCTATGAGAGAAGATTTATTATAATCCTCATTAGCTATGTATCTGCTTATAACCTAAAGACATAGTAATTTATGGCCTTAACATTTTATCCCATATAAAAATTATATATTGTGGCAGATAATTCTCATTATCCTTTAAAGATCTAGCTTATTAATTGCTAGGTGGCCCCAGTGCTATCCTGCAGAAGTGAGTTCCTCAGGTTAATTACCACATTGTAATTATTCCTTTTCAGGTTAATTTTGTTGCTGTTCATTGAAACACCCTTGCTCTTTTATTATGTGTAATCATAAATCAGAGAACAAAACTTCTTTTACCCATTCGACTAAAGTCTGCCTCTCTCTTGGAAGTCTGAATCCACAAGAAATGCAGGACCACAACTTCAGTGTCTGCCGGACAGTAAGGAGAGAACAGCTACCAAGTGTGTGCGGCTGCGTGTGTGGAGTGTGTGCATTAGTGAGGTTCTCCTACAGGGATCTCTTGCAGAGGACTGGCAAGTACAACTCGTAAATAATAGGAACATTCCAGCAGAGTACACCAGTTAAGAAGTTGTAATATGATGTGAAATATCATATCTGGTCCCTCTTCTCACAAAACCCTTATAATAGTCTCTCATAAGGGAAATAGTTACAGATATTTTGCAGGAGCTGCTCTGGGGACGCTTTCTCAGCAACTGTCATGCTTCTGCTAGGCCCACTTCTGGCCCATGCTCTCTGTTGTTTTCCAAACCAGCTCAAATTCACAGTGAGCTAACAGAGAAGAGTGGCATTTAATTGACTTTCTAAAACAATGGAATTTCCCTTTGCTCTAAGATTAAAGAGGCCAAGTGGTACCCATTTTTCTTTCGACTTCTTTTTCATCCAAAGTAGAGTAATAACCCACATACCATCAGCCCCCTCACTTACCAACCCCAAACTGATTTCAGTTGAACTTCAGTTATGCAATTAATGCTGGATCATTCACATGATGGAGGAACAAATCTCTCACCTTTAGCGAGTATTATGCTAGCATGTCCTGCCTCTCTTAGTAATGAAGAGAAATCCCACAGGGAGAAGGTACAAAACATACTATTTGCAGGAGTGTTGAGTCCAATCCAAAATCCGAGCCACCCAAACCATTTCAAACATAACCAGACCTTCAGTATGCCTAGGACTGTAGACTGGTGACCCTTCTGACAGTCTTATGCTAAGAAAATCTTCCAGCTTTCACTGCCGAAGATGGCTTGCCACTCTAGAAGAAGTATAATGTCAAATTGGCACCTGGTGGCTGTTCTGTCAAGGACAGCTAGACCTTGGTAATCCAGCCCTTTCAATTCAGAATCCAGCTGCTCTGAGCCATTGAAATAAACCTGACAGAAATGAATCAGCAGGTAGCCTCACTGAAGCAGCACCTGATCAGCCTAAAGCAAAATAGCTGCTTTTTACATTCCTTGATTTGTTTTTATGCTGTGAAAATTTGTGAAGGAGGTGTAATGTGATGACAACTTGGCTCTGAAAGGTTTTGAGCCTCCTCTGCTCCCAGGAGGCTTGTCTCTCAGTAGGATCTGGCCTCTAAGTGATCACAGCTCTGCTGAAGAAAGGCTTATGAGATTAAATCTGGAGTCTTGAGTTTGTAAATGCAATTAAAACATTTCCCCGTGCTTGAGTGTCCCACTGACAGAAACGAAAATCAGGTAGGAAGGCCTTGCAGAGAGGCAGATACTGGAGATACCAAGTCTCTGCGGCATGTCCAGTAAGACAGCCAAGTGTATGAGGTGGCCTAAGGCTGTATTCATGTCCATCAGGGGCCTGTTCTGGCCAGGCCAAGTCAGTGTTCTTGCTGCTGTTAACCTTCTTATTTGTCCTGCTAGAAGTAAAAAGCTCTCAGCTGACTTCCTTTAAAGCTGTTCAGTGATCCATTTCATTTCAGCAGGAGCAAAGGAGTCCCCAGATTTTGACAAGTGACTAAGCTGTGAAATTTGGAGAGAATTTTAGCTATGTGTGTATTCTTCAAACTAACTCAGACAAAACAAAAAGACAGGTTATGTTTTCTTTAGTGTAGAACAGAGAGATTTGGTCCTCAAGGGAACACTGACAAAGAGATAACCTGTCTGAAAAATGAGAATGCTTTACTCTCTTAGACCTATTGTTGTGAAGCACAAGGGGAATCTTTGTTTCATTTTTCTAAGAAAATATGTAAATGAGAAACAAAATGTGTTAGGTAATAGTGTATATCCATCTAATTATTCCCAGTGCTGATAACTAATCAACTAGATTAGTGCCTCTAGGAGCAGAGAAAATGTTACGCACTCAGTGTTTCTATTTCTGATCCCCCTCTGCTATAGATCAGGAGTAACTATCAGAAGTAACTAAGATGAAAACAGATGACTTAGAGAAATGCAAAGTCTTGGTGAACAACATAATTATTTCCCTGCTTATGTCTGCCAGTATCTGGACAAATAGCTACTCTGAATTAATGTTTATAATTACTAGGCTACTGTTAGATATTTTTGGGTTAAAATTTGTGGTTTTAGTGAAAAAAATACAAAGCGAAATATTAATAGATACTTTTTCTTGATATGTTTAGCAACGGTGCTGGCTTGTTTTTGTATTTTAGCCTCTGCAGTAGTGCGTGATCCCCAGGCATTATGAGAGAGTCCAAGTGCAGGAGAAGCAGAGTTGGCTGCAATTAAAGTAAAAAAGTAAATTGAGCCCCTAATATGCTTTAAATCACTATTCGCATTGCAATTGGTTACTCAACTAAAGAGTTTCTGGGTTTATTTTCAAATGCGAGTCAAATTTATTCCAAACATAATTCTAGCAAAGTCACATCAGGAAAAGAATCAATAATGCCAGTTTCCCCAATAATTGTTCATTAAAAGTTTTTAAAATAATAAGAGGCCAATTCAAAATATGCATAACTGTACTACTTTAACATGTTTCTTCATGTTATACATGATCGCAGTTTTCACTACCATGACTAAGTCAACTTTATTAATTTAATTCCTTTCCCTGCAGTCAGTGAGCTGAGATTTTTGTGCACAACCACACCTGGCCAGAGAAAACTCATAATGTTTGCCTTAGGAAAAGGAGTGTAGCATTTAGGTAAGCAGACCAAGAACATCTTCCAAGCACTATCTTAGGTGTATTTTAACCTTCCAGTTTACACATTTGTCCTCAACTGTTTTTCAAAAAGCAAAGAGCGGTAAGATACTTCTTTGGGAAGCAAATACAATGCAGCCTTGAATACATTACGGCCTCGCATACAATTGCTGCCTTAAAACATAAATGTGTCTGAGCAGTATGGAGTGTACCGATGTTTTGTATCTGTAGCATAGTTTCATCTAAAACATTCCCTTCATACAAAAAGTCTTATATTGTGTTTTCCTGTTTGAGATGGTAGGGAAGAGGTAAAGAGGTATTAGTAAGGCATAGTCATTTCTTCATATTGGATGATGCTTCTCAACTGTTTCTTACCTTCAGTTACAGCTTCAGGCTGGACCCTCTTCTAAAGTGATCTCCTTTTGATTGGGGTGGTTGGCATCAGCTCCCTGTAGAACACTGGAGCGTAAATCCTCTTTATAAACCAAATGAATAATATGGGGATAAGGCTGTGTGATATGACTACTGACTCCAGCTTTGCCAATACCAGTGGAATTCCTGAAAGAGAAATCCAGTTAAAAGCTGCTTCCCAGTGACAAACTCAATTCTTAATTTCTATCAGCGCAACCTGTATTGGCACTTTTGGGATAACTGCATGTCACTGGAGATAAATGCAGGCCCTTTGATTGGTTTAGCTGTGATTTCTTTCAAGAAAAATGTACTCCAACAATATCCTTTTGCTGCAACAGTATCATTATACAAACAAAAAGAACCGCCAATATCCCATCATGTGTGAGAACTTTTATCCAGTTCAGCACATAAGGACATTCTTGTTTCTGTTCCTCATGCAAAATTTATTAGCACTTGAGCTCTCTTTGTGCTGCGAAGTTTCATGCACAGTCATGCAGCCACACCCCAAGCATCCTTTGTAAATGCTTTGTGTCAGGTTGGGCTTAGGTATTACAGTAGCCCAAAGGCTTTCATAAGGTCTCCACTGGGACTTACCCTGCTGACAAATCTGGTCAGTTTGGCAAAGCATTTCTTGCTTTGGGTATTTTCCAGTCAGAATTGCAGACTTCTACTGGGTGCACACTTCATATAGTTGACTTGTTGGTGGTTTTTTTGCCAGCTTCACAGTCCTATGACACTTGAGGAAAGTGCAGACCTTGGTTAGATACTTACTGTTGTGCTCTGTCCGACTCTGCAGTGACCAGTTCCTACAAAATTGACATAAATATTTCTGAGATCTATGCATTTAATTAGGCATCTTTCTATTTCACTTTTCTCCTTTTCTTTTTGCAACCTGGATATCGCCATGTTCTTTAGTGAACCTAATGAAGTCTCCTAAAGGATCAACTGCCGTGTTGAATATGCACAGTTCGACTAGAAAGGACCATCACATTCAGGAAGCAGGATTACATTCACCCAACTGCCCTGACATACATCACAACTTTCTTCCTCTCACTTTTTCCATGAAGTCCTTTGCTTTCATTTGTCACACAGTCTGTTGGTACCAATGGGGTCTTTGAGTAAAACTCAATTATATGACCTCTGTGCGTGTGTGCATGCAAATGTATGTGTGAGTATGCATGTGTATGTGTGCATGCATAGGTAGATAGCAAGCTATCTCTTTCTGGCTTTACAGACAGGTTGCTTATAGAGTGCGTGGGCATGCCTGGTTCAGGAAAGGGTTTAGATGGAACAACTGTTACAACATTAACTGGAGCATTGGCATGAGTCTATATTAATATGATGAAAAATAAATACACTACTTTTTCAGTATATATGCACACATATATTAATAAAGCACATTCTGTTGGCCAAATGCTCTTAACTGATATTTGCCCAAATAAGACGTTTGTCCTTATTCAAAACTTGACACCCAGATTTGGTCCAGTGTATTTTTGTGAGTACCCATTCTGAAGGGAAGGCTGGAGTGTGCCTCTCAGAGCCTTGTGTGGTCTTTCACCCACAAAATAAATAAAACTGGCCAGCTCAGGTGCCTTCACCAGCAGAGATGGGCTTCCATGGGGAGTGACAGCTCCGGAACAACTGTTGAGCTTAGTCACTCATTTCCATTGAATTTCAACATGTTCACCTGACAAAGGAATAAAATCAAAGCAAAATAATCTAACTTGCCTGTTTGCTCCCCTTAAAAAGAACAATAAAAAATTATCAAGTCTTTAAACAGTTAGCAACACAGGGTGTTGATAGGGTCTGACATGCTCCAGGTCTGGAGTCGGTAGTATCCAAAGCGCCATATCAAACAGCCCTTTCCCCACCTCACGTACTCTGAAACATGTTAACTCTGGATATATTTACAAGTAATGTGAGTAATCCATTCTAAATGTGCAGTCACTAACAATTAACAATTAACTTTCTCTCCCTTGGTCTTTGCCAAAGTCTTTTTGGGAATATGGTTAGTGTGTCTAGAAGACCAGTAGATTGTCAGGAGAAGAAATTGGTCAGTTAGAGTATTCAGTACGTAATCCATGAGAACTGCAGGATTTCTAGAACTCATTTTTCACCCATTTAGTTGGGGGTATGAATAAGTATGTTTAGCTACAGCTGCCTATTTTGGTATTGAAATGGCCCCAAAAGTAGCATTTCATTATTTTAACTCTTTTGCCCAGCTGGGGGATTGCCCTTGTCCAGGAAAGGATAACTGGAGACTTGGGTGGATTTTTTTTCTTTCATTTTTCATTCATAAAAGTTGAGTAAATGTTATTCCTCTTCTTAGATTGGTTGCATTTCCCTTCCCCTTTTGAATAAGATGATAAATGCAACAATTTTGGCTGGTTGATTTTGGGGTGTATTTTGGTTTGGGGTTTTCCTTTGGTTAATGTACATTGTCTCTCTATAGTCAAAATGTCTGTGACTGTAACAGTATGTATTTCTTTTACGGGAGAAAATAGACTTTTTGGTTTTTGTTAACAGTACTAGTGACTTTGTGGAAAATGACAAGTTGCTATTTAGATATGCTTAGTTAAGTACAGTACACTACAATACAGTATTTCTGAAAGCTAGAACATACAGTACACAATATATATAGCAATTCTATATCAATATATATACATAGTATAATCATTTAACTTTTGCATCTGCCTATGATCATAGAAGAATTATTTTTCACATGTATCATTCACAACCCAATCAACTGCTGCAGCTATTTGAAGCATTTAACAATCATTATTACAGCTCTAGTGTGCTTTTTCATGTTATTGGCTTCTTTGTTGTCTTTACAACTCTTTTTTCAGACTTTTAAAAATCTCTATGTAGCAAGATGTAGGAAAGTAAATTTTTTTAAGAAAAGGTAAAACAGTATTAGGCTCTACAAAAAGTTAGAGATTGTTCCCTGCTACCCTTTCATATCAGAACAACAATTAATCAAGACAATTAAGGTTATCTATTAGCTCTCTTCTAAGATGCCCTTTTATTTCATTTGTAAAAATGTATGTCAGGCTTTCCTCTTCCATTCCTAGCCTTGGAGAAAGATGCCACAAGTGGTCTTTCACTCTTTGCAAGTTCTGTTTCTTTAAAGTTTTAAGATTTCCTGAAATGATCCTCCACACTAATGTGGGGTAGAATAGATCTTATTCTCCATAAAGTTATGCTTAATGTGGCCAGTGGATTTTGCCAGGAATTGAATAAAAAATACTTCCATCCACCACTATCAATATGTTCAAATTGCATCTTTACTTATCCACTTGATCCCCGCCCCCCCTTTTTTCAAATGAAAAGAGCCTCTGCAAGTTTGAGTTTCAGTTGCAAAGTTTTCCAAGGTGAGTGCTGCCTTTATCATTGTCAGTCCACATTGCTGTTGGTTCTGAGATTCGGGTCAGTCCCACTAGATTTTAATTGTCACCACAGAGCTGCTGAAAAAATGTCACTAAGGATATGTCCATATCTAGATCCAAGTAGCCCTGAGGAAGCTGAGCAACACCCAAGCCGTGTGGCTTGGCGTGTCCTTTCTGTGTTCTCATCTTGCAACAGATGGCCCAGGCAGCAAGTCTCAATCCAAACTTCATAAGAGTGCAAACTTAACAAAAGCATTGATGTTTGCTTTTCTAATTCAGATACATCTAGGCTGACCCTCATTCCTTGTTGATAATATATCGTTCCTAAGTGAAACTGTGCAAAATCAAGTGGATGCGCTTTGTGGAGGAGGTATTCATTATATCTCATTTCTTCTAACTGTGAAGACTGGAAGAAATGAGAGATGGTCACATCAATTGCAAACTGTGTTTTTGCTGAGAATGAGGAAATCTGTGTCACTGCAAATCAATAAGCTTAAAAGTGACTTGAGAGTGGGAAGAGAGGGCAGGAATTACCTATGCCACATCTTGGGATAATAAAATGAGAACTTCAAGCATGGGAATCGTCAAGTGCTGGCATTCCTTACAGACTGCTGTCATCTGCCATTTGCACTTATGTGGAGGCCACTACCACATCCTTTTTCTTTCTACTTGCAGTTTAAGAGTTACGGTCTTCCAGCAGTGACCTGTAAGTCTGGCTTTTCTTTTCTTCTGCGTATACCTTTTTGTAAGGGAAGGAAGAGACTATTCCCTCAGTATGAATTACACAGGTAACAAAACTAATTACCCTACTACATAAAGGATGGGCTTTGTCCCATCAAGCCAAACAGGTGCCATTTCCCAAATTAATTCCAGTTAGCTGCTGCAACAGAGCGCTGATTCAGTGGTCCACATTTTCTGACCATGATCTTTGCCTCTTCCTTTGACTGAATGCTGAATCATACATATTTTCGTAGAGAGTGTTCTCGCTTCACTGAGAACGCCTGATCATTTAACGGGCTGCATACCCATTCCACGCTTCCCCTGCTAATCCTTTGTAAGGTTCAGTAATTCATTTAGGATAATTACTAGTTTAATGTGTTTCTTGATTTGACTTCTTCGTTGCCTTTTATTTTTTCCTAATGCTTTTTTAAACACCTCAGTTCATTTTGCATCTTATACAGTTTACAGTTTATATTTTTAGGCTAAGAAGTGGTTTTACAAGCAGGATGGTACCAAACAGGTAGATTATCCACACTAGAGATTGTACTTTTAGAATGCAGTGTGTACAGGTACAATTGCCTAAGGGAAAGTGAAACTAACAAAATAATCAGCTGGTGAACACTATTTTAACATATCTTTTACATAAAAGACAGTCAGTCATTTGTGAATCCAGAAATCTTGCCTTTTTTCAATATGTATCCTTTCTTTTTCATTCTCTGAAGAAATACTAATCTTGAGGATTGTGATGTTCTAAGAAACTCATTTCATATGTGTGTATTTTCTGCTTTTCTAAGGAGAGAGAAAACTGAAGGTGGTACTGGCTTTAGAGTTGTATAGATTCTTGCATTGGAGACTTTTCTGAACTGACAGAAATGTCAAGGGGAGACTCTGTCCAAATATTAGCTTTATTCTAGTATATTATTTTTGTTATTACTTTTGTTTCTCCAACTCCTCGTTGACCAAGTAGACTCCAGGGCTAATGCAAGCTGTGATCTTGTGTGTCTGTGGTCGACAGCTCCTTTTTGCACTTCTTTTCTGTGTTATACAGCTTTTGAGGAACACAACAGTTGAAGTAGGTAACACTGTCACCACGAGAGGGAGAACCTTGTTCTCTGAGAATGTTGCTCTATGCTACTGTACAGGGACTGAAAGGGATTTTAAAGCTTTTTGCTGCAAGGTTGAGTAAGAGGAGAGTCCCCCGCCTTGGGGGTGCTTGCACCAAAGACTGGGGGCCTCCCAGGAGAGAGAAACGCTTGATCTCCGTACAAGGGACTTGCTCTTCACCTGTGCCACTTAGAGAAAAAGACTGAATCTCCAGTGTCTGCTGCTGCTCTTTTTTAAATGTATGAATATGTTTTAAAAATGTTATAGTTCCTATTTATTGGTGGAAGAGGTGTCACTCTTTCATTTATTGGAGTCAGAACTACTTGTTCACAAGTATTTTCAACAGGTTTCATAGTCTTTTGAGATGCCCCTTTTCCTTTGTCCTAATGCCAGGTTGTAGAATGAACTGCCGTGAAACTCATAGGGATCCTTTAAATCTGGAATTTATTCCCAGTTTCGTATGTGCGGAGCATTCAGTCTCCTAGATACTTGCTCCAAAGTTCAGATTCAAAGAAATTCTTACAATGAAATGAAGCAGAAAATTGGTGTTTTCCCATAAACTCCACCCATAATGAGCTTTTGTTGTCAAACGTAAGATAAATAAGCTGCTCCATTCAGGCAGGATGTACTGTGTGACCTTTCTTGTCAGCATCAGTGAGGTCTGTACTTAATCCTCAAAACTGACTGGACCAGCTCTCTGTGGGCCAAACTCTGCAGGCAGGAGCCACGTGCTCTTCTGTTGACTTCAGTGTGTTTTCTCTGGAGAGAAGGAGTATGTAGTCCTACAGAAAGCTATGGTCCTACAAACAAGTTTCATACACACACTTCAGGGTATCACAGGACCGATCCCCATAATTTAGCATGTTTCTGCCCAGAGTTTCTGTTCTTCATAAAATTGTTTTAAGGTTTTATTTCACTCCAGTAGGCAGATTTTGCCTATGGTAATGGCTCTGTGATTAAATACTCCCTCCTTCTTGCTGGGAGGCTTGACTCAAAAGAACTATACAGGGCAGGACAGCTGCTTCACTTTGAACAAGGCATGGGACTTTTTCTGTCCAGAGAGTCATCAATAGCCTAGAGTCTTTCATTCTACAAGTATGTAGCCTCTTTGGGTTTGATTGGTAAGAGCGTGTTTGTCTGAAATGATTAAATAGTGAACCACAAGAGCGAATGTAGATACATGATACGCAGCAATCGCTTTTCTCTAACTTACACCCTTGCTGTGTCACTTTTCTATTGCCAGAACAATGTAAAAGCATTTGTGTATTTGGATATTTGGAGTTACTTCATTCTAGGTTTCTGACTGCTTTACCCAGAAGCACTCTGGCCATGCCTTTTCTGTAATGGTGAACACATGTTCGTGTGGGTGAAATAAAGTTCTTTCTTTGTAATATCTCATTATATAACCCCAAATTCAGACTATACATCAAACTTTCCTGAGGACTTTTTTTTTAAGAAGTGCTGCTGCACTGGGTACTCAGAGTGGATGGGAACCCACATAGTCTAGGGTGAACTTAGCATTTCAGCAAACAGGTAGAACACCCTCAAAGTACACAGAGATCAACAGCAAGAATATTTGTTGCTGTTGATTATACTGGCTATATTTATGTTTATAGATTTTACAGAAGACTTAGCAAGCTATATCCACTTTGTATCTCGTGTGCTCCGACTCTGCACCCAGAGAGACTGCATTTAGGTTCTGGCCCCTTGTCATGGCTAGTGATTCCATTATGCTCTCTTTATTTTTCATGATAGGCTCATTGGTGAAGATAAACAGCAGAAGTCCTTACGAACTGGCATTTTTCTGTGTTGGCAGATGTTATTCAGGATCCTTGCACCCTTATTTAGATTCTCTTAGGTTTTTCCATTATTTCTGTGCATGTGTAACGCTGTTCGTTTTTGTCTGCACTAGGATGAGGCAGAGTGTATCTGTGTGCCTGGAGGTGAGGGCATAGTTCTGTCTTTGCAAGAGAAAGAAAAAGAAGGAACCTGCTTCTTGGTTATCATTTGGTTTATTTGTTGGTATTTGCTTCTGTTTACATTCTGGGGGAGGTTGCCACCTTCAGCAAGGGACTGGGAGTGGGAGAAGAGGCTGAAGGTGTGAGGAAACATGTGCCTGAGCCTAAGCAAAGCAGCATCAATATTCCTCTATATACTGAGCAATTACAGTGAGATTAGTATAGCAGCAGCAGTGTTACCCTAATGTGTTCCTTTTTCCATACATTTCCCTTTCTTGCTCCTCCTTCCCTGTTGTGGCCTCTTACACTGTTTTGGTGGTTCCCTACACTCCTTTCTAGTAGTTATGAGGCTTAGATGGAGACTCTTGTGTCTCTCCAAACTGAAATTAATCTCCAAACCAGTGAGTACTCGCAAGTCTTTGTTGTGTTTTCCCAGGTGATATCTTAATGAGTGGCAAGCCGTGGCAGATGTTTTATATTGTTACGAGATAGGACAGGCTAGAGGAGGTCTGGGCTGATTGGGATTCAGTAACCTGCTGCCTTTGTTATTAGTGAGCTTTATTTTGTTTTTCTTATGTGTTTTCATTTTGAGGTACTTAAGAGCTTGTAAGCCTGTCATTAAAATTCCTGCTTTTCCCATCATAGCCCTAGAAGGGCTGTGAAAAAAATCCTTTTTATATACTCATGTATTTGCAGGATGGAGGAGGGATTTGTCCATGCACCTGCGCGTCTGTGTGAGAGGGAGAAAACTAAAGTTAGAGTTGATCTGTCCATTTGTTTTAGGGTGGCCATAGAGAGCTACCGCTTTGAAGAGTTGATTGCACTACAGAACCTTTGCTTGGGCACTGTTAAAATAAGGACTGTATATTGGGAACAGGGAAGCTTCTTAAGTTTTTTTATCCACACTTACACATGCCCTTTGCAAGGTGTGCCCTTGCAAAGTTTACGTCTGACAACTTTGTGTGAAACCACTACTGACCTTTTTGCTGTATCCATTTAGTTCTCTCTTATTTCTGCAGCCCCCAAACAATGGCTTGTCTCCGTTCAGTTTCTGTCATTTAACTTCTTATGTCTTCAAGAAAAGTCCCACCTGCTAAGGAGATCTCTGCATTGAGTGGGAGGAGAGAAAACGAGGCATGTGAAAGTGTGGCTGGGAGACTGCAAATCCCCCTTTGTTTTGGGGCATTAGTATGCATTTACTGAGAGCTGATTTCTTGGGGGCTAGGTGGGACGGGGAGGGAGTTTGTGCTTTTTTGGTCTGGATAAGGCTTTTTATTTTTGCACTAAGTATGACTGCACTGCACTGCATTGCACTACTGAAATGTATTTACATGTGGTGGGATTGGAAGGGGCCAATTAAGCAGGAAGAGAGAAGAGAAAGGGACAGGCACAGCAAACAGGATGTACCGTAAACCTAACCAGGCCGAAAGCACCGGGGTTACCTTTACTTTAAGCAACTAGTCAGACACTGAGATAACTGTATTGAATAGCTTCCATTTAAAAATAAATAAATAAATAAATAAAAGTATAAGAAAAATAAGCACTATAATAGAAACTAAAGAGTCATCACAGGTGTCAGGGTGCTAGAGATCTTTTTTCCCCCTTTTCCTAGAGAGAGTTCTTTGGGGCTGTGAGAGAGTTAAGAGAACTGCTCAGCATGAAAACCAACCTAAGGCTTCAACCTAAAGATACCAATTCCTTGTTCAGATGTCAAAACTTGCATTGTCAGATAGGATCTCTTCAGAGAGGTTCAGCTGTGATTAGCATCCCTTCAATATAAGCCTGATCTCTCAGCTCAAGAAGTGAAGCCACGAAGCCGGCTTACCAAAGGGGAAGGTCACTCAAAAAAAGCACTTCTTTCTGAGGCTGTTATGGGAACAGTGCAATAAACAGTCATCCTGAACACTCAATTAAATAAAGATGTTCCGGTCAAGTCTTTGGGGCAGAGAGAGCAGGAGGGACATGTAGACAAGAAAGGGTGACACGGAATTCAGTACAGTAAGGAATATTTCTACTTACGCAAAGAAGCTGTCTAGCATTTTAAGATCTTCAATCCGATTTCTCTCCTCAGATAGTCAAGCATTATGAAGGCTTTTGGATGGAACCAAATGGAATCCTAAGTTGGAAAGTATTTTTACAGTCAAGCTGTATGTTGGCCTATGCCTTGGTCATTAACCTTGTAACAAGCATAATATGAGAAAAAAGAAAACAGTAGTAATGTGCAGCAAGATCCAACTCTGCTGTAGCTCTTGGTGGTCTATAAACTCTCAAAAGTTTCTGTCAAATCTCTTCAGTAAGACTAATTACAACTTCAGCCAGAAGATAAAGCAGGATCATGAAAAATGCTCTGTATGGCAACTGGGAGAAGAATGTAAAACATGAGTGCGTCTGCTTTGCTCCCATAATGTAGGGACCGCCAGTCTAATGTACATAGAGGTTTCATGCAGAAAAAAGGGGCGGTAATGACCCAGTTGCTAAGGAAAGTCTAGAGTAATTGGGTGGTCAACAATTTACTCATGCCCTGAATTTCTTCTTAGACTTGAAGTTAAGACATTTTGGTTTCATTAGTACCAAGGAATGGGTTGTACAGACCTTACACAGAGCTGCACAATGCAAAGCGGATTGCTGCTAGTCAGTCTGTTGGGCTGCCTCAGTTGAGAAAAGTACCAAGAACTAGAGGAGGAGTAATATAGAAGAGGCAAGTCCTGAGTGGGAAGGAGAGAGTCTGTCTGGAGTGAAGAATGTTTTTTTCTGGCAAGCTCTGAGATTTCCACTCTTGGATTTCATCCATCCTGGCTTGAAAGGACTGGAAGAGAAGAACTGGAGTTATCTCCTGATCTAAGTTTAGATGAACTACTGAATGACTCTTCCCTTCAAAGCAGGCAGGACAGTAGAACATGCAGTGTCTTTCTGAGCCATCTGCAGGAATCCTATAAGACGAAGGCCACTGGAAGGTCATCTTCCAGTAATGAGGCAGTGGATGCCCAACAAAAGCACAGTTCATTTGAGAACCAGCATAATACAGTGGCAGGAGAGCCCCTTGAATTTGTAAAATGGCATTTGCTTCTGTGAGAGTAATGACAGCTACAGAGTCACAATATGGGAGGAAATGAAGTCTGTCTGCTGAAGTTAATTCAGGTTATGAGCTCATACTCCCATTTTTTGTCTAGGTGAGTTTTTGTTTTGTTTTTCTGTTTAAGGCAGCTGCATATATTGCTACTGTCAGAGTGGATTTGCATTGTCAAAGAGGAGTAGTGGACTGCTCCAGAAAAAAGTGAAGCTGAGGGTTTACTGAGCCTGCTGTGTCCAGAGTGCCTTTCCTGCTGTGGTAAAATAAAGAACTGTAGTTTGAGCTGTTCTGGCTGACTGATTGCTGCATATTCCTCCCTTGTGGTGTGACCTGATGGCAACCATGTTTGGACAAAGAGAGGAACACTGCATGCTTGCAATGCTGTGATAAGATGCCATTTGCACTAGTTTTTAAAAAGTACTGCAAACTGAAGTAGTGAGTTTGAATTCAGCCTCTTTAAACCTGATTCCAGCTGACTTAGTTTCAACAAAACCAGTCTAGTCCATGTAAACAGGAAATAAACCAGTTTTTAAAAGCCACATTCCAGGCTATGTTCCCACTTATTTACAGTGCTCGACCAGATCACATCCCAGACATAAATGTGATTGTATAATTTTAATGGCTTTTAAACAAGTTATTCCTTTTTACATGGTCAGCTTGAAACCAGTTTAACTGGAACTGCATTTAAATATAGCACAAACTCATCTTTTTTCAGCGTGGTACTAAAGCCCCATGTAGACAGTGCTTGACTGAGAAACCAAGGATAACTTGAGATTTATTTTAAGAAGCCAAAACATATGTTGCTGACTAGAGATGCCGCATAACTTAATGCCCTATTTTTTCTCGAGATGGAGAAACACTAAGTTCTATAATTCCCCTCCATTTGTCACCCTGCTTCATTGTTGCACCTTTTCTCTTAAATGAAAATCACTTTGGCCAGTGAGCTAGATCCAAAACAGAACTTCCCTGTACCATTTGGTCATCTGGTTTCTGTATGTTCCTTTCCTTGACATTGACAAGCACTACTGAGGATCAGCTTGAGTTTTTGCTGGCACTCTGTGGCATAGATATGGTTCAATAAGACACTAGTGATATTTTCAACATTATGGTAATTTTAGAGCTTACTCTTGAGGAAAATATTACGTTTCAGAAGTTCCACAGTAAAAATCAAAATGCCAGGAATCACGATGGAGCTTCAGTCCCATTGCTGTAGCCAAGTTTGTAGGGCACGCACTTCTGGTGCCTGGTGATGCTGACATTTACGAAGGCAATTCAAAAGCAGCAGAGAGCGTATGCTTTCTCATTTTTGCTGAACTAAGATAATTCGTACTAACAGCATGATCCCAGAGTATCCTGTCAGTGTCTGTCACTTTTTCCCTAGTGGAGGAGGCTAAGCAATCTGTCACATCACCTTAAACAGTCTGAATTTGCTTCAAGATTGCTTCCAAATGGCCTGCCAGCCAGGTGCCCTCCCTCATTGATTTGTCACATTGGCCAAGGTGACCAAGAGATAGCCTTGGCCCCAGCTAGGAGCCTTGTACCCTTTCCTTTCCTTTTGGTTTTGCATCGCATCAGGAGTACAATTAGTGGTGAATAGATGGCAGGTCAGCTGTTGCTCCAGATGATAAGAATGGCAAAGCCACATGGCAACTGAGCTACTGTTGTCCTCAAAGACACCAGTGAAGGCAAAAGACTACGCTCTGGTTGCTGGTGTTGTAAACCAGCAGCTTCTGCTGCTTGCCCCTCCAAAATTTGTTTTGGTCAACTGTGCTGTTGCCCTCAAATATGCTTTGTGTGTGGAAACCTGAATGCGGTTGTTCTCTTGTCTGTCTGTTTTTCTTCTGCATCACGGATGTGGCACCAACTTACTCTCACGACAAGCTTCAGTTTTGTTTTGCTGTTGTTATTAACATGTAATTCTACTGTAGACCAAAAAAAATATGAAAAGGAAAAAAGATCAGTTTCAAGACATAAAAGACCAGTGAGTGAAAGGTGAAAAAATTAGGAAGTGAAGGTGTGAGAGAAGCAGTGGTTAATTGTGTTGAGTTAGAAATCTCAGAATAGCCTTACCTGTTTCTTAACCAATGCTTACCAGTCATCCGGTAGTGGGGTTAGATAGCTTTCTTGGCTCATTCATACTTGTATCCTAATATATATGTATATATTTACATGTATATATATATATACACAAATATATATATATATATATAAAGTTTTTATTTCTTTGGTATTGCTGTTGCACATCATGTTGTCTTTTATAATGACTGATTTTTATTGTGTTGTACTTTATCAGTCTGGTTTGGTTTTGTTTTCCTTTGAAGGATGGGAAAAGTAATGTTTCCTTTTTGTTTTGAATTTTTGAGAAAAAAATGCACTGGAAGTAAACACAAACACATTTTGCCATTTGAAGAAAAGGAAAACACACAGCCACACAGTGAAAAAGGCCAAGAAAAAGCTCCTCTCTTCCTTATTATGGAAGCACCCTCTAAAAGATATGCTAGAAAGAAAACAATCAGTCTCAAACAAGAGAGAAGCCTCTCTGATCCTAGCTCTGCAGTCTGGAGTATTTTAGCACATTGTTTTGCAGGGTTGGGCTCCTAAATGGCCAACAGTCGTAAAATCCAGAACCATATGGGGCAAATTCATCCCTGGTGCAAGCAGGTGTAATTGCGATGAAGTCAAAGAAGGTACACAAAGGATGAATTTGGCCACGTGCGTGCAAGATACAGCTGCCTTACCCATAGTACTCGAGTCCCCACTGCTAGATTTTGTTGCTGTCAAAATAGTTGGTCTTTTGGCTGTGTTAATCGCATAATACCCCTTGAACATTGTTCAAGGTAGGCAAAACACTTTCCCGCTGAATAAATGAGTTCTGGATGCACCTTGGTGTGACACTTTTTGCCTATCAGCTTTCAGCTGTTACCCACTCCCAGCTGGGAGCTGATAACGATCTAACTCTGGCTGAAGAACCTGCCTTTGCCAGAAGAACGGACTTGACTATTAAGCATAGTAAAACTTTCTCGTATTTAATGACTATGATCCAGAAATGGCCCTTGCACTTTTAAGGCATATGGAAACATCCTCTCTGTCTTTCAAAATGGCAGCAGTTCTTTTGCGAGTAAAACACCACGTGCACCCAACATGCGATCCCTGGGCTCATCGCCCCAAATTCTTAGCAGATCTTACTGTGCCCGGCAGTGTCCTGTCTCCATAGTGCCTGGTCACTTGTGTACAGCGGGACAGAGACCTGTCTTGAAATAAATGCAAAGAGCGTATACATTTTAAAAGGCAGATGATTTTCCTGTTACGCCAGCATCTTTGAATCCCCCTGTCAGCTGATGGGTTTTCCTAGCCTGACAGCTTTCAATCAGTTGTTGAAACATTGGCTTTCTCTGTTTTGTTTTGGTTTTTTTGTTTTGTTTTCCTAAGGAGGGAATGTGGGGTGGGGAGATTAATGAGTTGTTGTTTGTAACTTCACAGTCCTGGTAGTTGGTTTGTATCTTCCATATTTTATGCAAAAACAGACATTATAAGTCAATAAATAATTGTGCCCTAGGTCGAAAGTTAAGTGTTCAGGAAAGGAAAAAAAAAAAAAAGGTTGGCATTTTTCTACATTTTTGTGAAAACTCTTTTGGAAAGGAAGGGTACATATTTTTGTTGTGTAGTATTTTCTATTTTTGAATGCATTTTCTTGGTACAAGACTGTTTTGTGGAATTTTTTTTTTCTTTTTGGTGAACACATTATTTAAAAAAAAAAAAAAAAAAAAAGAAAAGAAAGAAAAAAACTAATTGAAAAGTTTGCCCTTAAGGATATGCTGCAGCTTTGAGGTTAAAAAAAAAATTAAAAAATAAAAAAAAAATCAAGGCGCGTGTTAAAAGTTGGGGGATTGTATTGTTGGGAGTTTTTTTGTAATTGTTACAAGAAGAAGTTTGTAGCCACTGCTGTTTATTTTGTTTCAGATGAGTAAGTAAAGGGATTGTTCTTGTGTTATTCTTTTTTTTTTTTAGAAAAAAAAAGTTATTTATGAAATGTCACAAACACTGGACTGTGAGTTTGTGTGGAAGCATTTTACCACCCTGTGTCTTCATAGGGCTGTTGGTGATCCTACTTCTCATTACTCTGCCTTATGATTTCCTGAGCAAATTGGGGGAGGGGGGCGGGGAATGCAGGCAGAGAGAGAAACTAAATGCATTTTTGAGGCAGAGACTCGGGGGAAAAATGCAAAACAGTGTTTTTGAATCCCAAAGCCAGGCCATCAGCTCTGCTTCTCCTCCCATCCACCACAGGAATGAGAAAGGCTCCCAGTCACCCGTGGTACCAAGACATGGCGATGCACGAGGGGTTAAGTGACTGAGAGCCGCGGTGCTCATGCTGGCCTCTGTAAATGACATCCCAGTTTCTCAGTCAACAGCTCCCCTTGTTTGCCCATCATCCGGTGGCTTTTGTGACCAATTCACCAACCCAGGTGAAACCATGAGGATGGTTTGTGTTTTCAGTCGCCAATCAAGCCTTTTTGGCACCTCAACAGTGGAAGTGACTGGCAGGGAACACTACTCAGTTTAATCACTGATTCTGGATTTGAGGAGAAGTAGAGACTGAGTGCGACCAAAGAGGTGTGCCATGTTCTCGATTTTTGAAGAACGGGCTTAAAAAGACTAAAGCAGTGCTCCAGGCACTCATGGGACCAGAGAAAAGGGAAGGAGGAAGACACCAACAGCCATAACAAAAACTGGAGATATGTAACTGGGCTACGTTTGAGACCAACCAGACTCTTTTCCTTCCTGGATGATAATGCAGCCAAATCTTGAGACTGTCAAGTGGACAGAAAGCTGAATGTGGCCTTCATTTCTCCTGCCTTTCCTTTTTATTCTCCCTCTTCCTTTGCCCTGAGATTTCTTCTCAGTGAGCACCGCTCCACTGAGCACTTTTTGCCCTCCACCTAAAATGCCCTTGCTTTCAAAATGTGGGTTCAGTCAGGACTGAGTAAAATCATGTGCCTTCTTTTTCCCCTTTTGTAATTATACCAACCTCCTCCCTTTCCCCGACTTACACATGTGAAGGACACAGGAGGAGGCTCTTCAGAAGTGCTACTTGTCTATAGGTGTCCAGCAAAACAGTAAAGTGGTGGTGAGGGGGAAGGAGAGTGGAGAGATGCTATTAACTCCTTTCCCTTTCCACACGTAGCAGGTCTTCCCAAGGAGACACCCTCCACCACCACCTCCTCAGATGTTCCTCTCTCCTACAGAGCAGTCGTAGTGGGCATGGGGTGGCTCTTCTCTCCCGTTTCTGTCCCAGCTGAGTGATGCACTCACTCGATTTTCGATTCATGCCATTTGCAAGCGGTTACATTGACAAGACAAATGCAGTTTGTGGCCTTATTGAGATGACTTTTAAACCACTAAAAGAAAAAAAGGCAATTCATTTCCTGCCCAAGGTTTGTGTCACTTCTAAAAACCCAGTCCATAGCAGTTCAGGCACCTTTAATTTTAATCTCAGTGCATTTTAACTATGGTGGCTAAACAGATCAGCCTAGAGCTTAATTGCTAGACCCTCTGATCTCATGCTTTCTTTGCTATAACCCCTATTGTCTGCTTGCTTTTTCTACTTTCTGCTATATTCTCTGCTTTACGAGGCAGCCCTGCCCTTTGGTGATGGATGAGAGGAGCCAGTGAGATCCTGGCTCAAGGAAGGCAGTTAATGTATCCTTTTCAGTGTTTTAGCAGGAGAAGGATATACCAGCTGCTGTGCATGTTATGATGGGCTGGCTGCAGTATTTTTAGGGCCAATGAACCCCACCCAGTTACTGGAACATGGCTTGTTCCCAGGTCAAAACCCTGGCGAGAAAAGAGCGCATTGGCATAACAAAAAAGCAGCGTGCAATCCACAGCTGCTTGTGGGCAAAGACAGGGACCCAACCGCTGCCTGGCTTCTCTGCAGATTTGCCAGGTGCACAGTGCATGTCCCCAACTCCATGGAGGAGCCAGCTGCACTGTAGGGGCTTCTCTGATTTTAAGAATCAACTCAAAGCAGCCCCTGACTAGTGTCTGTCTCGCAGGCAGGCACGAGAGTGGGTGCCCACCCGTGCTGTTCCTCCACACAGCAGGGAGATCCGCATGGGCTTTCCAGGAACTTACCCTTTCCGAAATCCACCTGTAAAACCTGTAGCACCTGAGTGATGGAAATGAAAAGTCCCTTGAGCACTTCCATGAATGGTCCAGTAAATGAAAATGTTGTGGAGGAGGGACTGGAAATTTATTCTTTAGGCTGGGCTCTAGAGACAGGGAGGAGCAGCAGAGGAACACTGTAAGCATTTCCCCCTCCCAGTTAACAACCTGCATGTGTGCATGTATATACAAGAGAAGGGGTGTATTCCTACCTATCTTTGGTGCTGATGGACTTAAGACATTTGTCCAAGGCCTACTTTTGACACACTTAGAGAACATAAGAAGAAAACTCTATCACATGCAATATTTCCCCCAATAAAAGGAGTGAGGGGGAGGAGAGCAGTGTAGGCAGTGAGGATTGTTAGGGTTGGATTATTTTGCATCTTTCGTAAAACTGTAATTTCAGCAGTGCCTTATTCCTAATAGATGCTGGCACTTGGGACACACACACACACTATGAAAGACAGAACTAGGGAGAGTCAGGTGTACAGCCGTAAGACAGAAGTCATTAATCATCGTAGAGGAAGCTGTACTGGGAATGACACAGCTATGTCAGAATTGAAAACAGTTCTAATATTCAACCTCTAAAGCAATTTCCATTCCACCACCTCCTGCCTTCCCTCCTTGCCAATGGTGCTGCCCAAGAATAGCTGCCTACACCAAGGCCTGTCACTGCCCCATTTGCTTTTGGCGTTGTCAAGTCCAAGGAGTTCAGCATAGTCAAGCTTTCCACTGCTATCGTGTTTTCCATGGGGTATGTGAATGCCAGTTATTTTGCTTTAAATGCACTTTAAAAAAAAAAAAACAAAAAATCAAAGCTCCAGACTGTTTCAAATACATAGGGGAAGATAGTGCATATGTGTTTGAACCCAGTTCACTTTATCTCCAGTTAAAATGTACTCCATGCAGTGTGTATGTATAGAACAATGTGTATGCATACAAACACACATGTCAACCTTAAATATCAGCAGACTAACCTTTCTCCTTAAGCTCATGAAACCAGATGCTACACAAACACAGCAGCAGCAGAGGAATTACGGTTGGGCTCTTGAAACAGATCACAAAAAATAAAAACAACTACTTGGTCCTTTCTGTATGTTCAATAATTACAGAAGGAATTGGGTTGTAACCAGAATAAAAAGGAACGGTGCTAACTGAATGAACAGGGAAAAAAGAAAGACAAAAACAAAAAATCAGCCCAATAACGCAGTTTGACTTTTATGCTAATTCTCACATTGGGTTGGTTTGTTACTTTTTTTTTGGTTTATATGAAAAAAGAATGCATCTAGACTAATCCACCACAGTAACAACAACAACAACAAAAAGAAGCAAACAAAAATGCATCTTGCCCTGAGGAAGCTCTTGTTTATGGAGGATGTCAGAAGTCTCAAAACTCTTGGCCTTGCTCTCACGTACCACATGCTCAATCAGTCCTTTTTTAAAAATGTCTGAAACTGAAAAAAAGAAAAAAAAACCTTTTTGAAGCACCTTACGTGGCTTCCCATTCCAGGAGTGGGAGCCACCTTTTTTTCTTTGAGCACCTTACTGATGTGTTAATGCTATCTGCTGTCTTTTCGTTACCCGTGGGCCGAGCGGCGGCCGCCAGCACCTCCACACTAGCGCGTGGGGGGTGACGGCAAGGCCGGGTGGGTGCTGACCCTGCCCCACACGCGTGGGTCCGACGACCTTTCTGCAAAACGCTACAGACGCACACCCGAGCGTGCAGCCCCGCAGCGGTGGGGAGGGGGCGGCCAGCCGCCTGCCCGTTCCTCCCAGCACTGGCTTGAACCCAGGCGGAGAGTTGTTGGTCTTTGCTCTGTTTTGTGGAATGAAGAAGGGGAGAAGGGGGGAAGAAAAATATCTGAAGCTAAATGGTGGAGAGGAGAGCACCGCACTTGTGTGTGCGGATCAATGTTCTTCTTGGGGGTGAAGAAATTCCCAACAGTCATTGGATGGTGAGTGAATGGGAAACTGCACTCAGGACCAGATCCTGTGGTCTCGGTGCAGGTGACGGTGGCCACTCACCCCAGGGGCCATCGTGCCAGGACAGAGACTTCAGGATTTGGCCCCAGAGTGAAGATCCGCCTCAGGTGATGGGTCTCGGCCGGTACCGATGCGCGTTGCCCTGGTCGTATGTGTCGTTACACGCCCGCCCATCCGCACACCCACGCGTGTGCTGCCGCCTGCACACACACCCCCACACCCACACCCACCGCTGTACAGGCATCTCTGGAGAAACATGGTTTGTGACGATGTGAAGAGCAGGTCAAAAGTTTTGAGGGGTTAAGTTCCTTTTTTTTCTCTCATTATACTCTGTAAATGGTATGTCAGTTATCAAAAACAAGCAAATAGAAAATCATTAAAAAAAAAAAAATTACCTTGCATACGCCTTTTCTATCAAGTGCTTTAAAATATAGAATAAATACACACATCCTGCCAGTTTTTTCTTACAGTGAGAGTATCCTTACCTGCCATTTAATATTAGCCTCGTATTTTTCTCACGTATATTTACCTGTGACTTGTATTTGTTATTTAAAACAGGAAAAAAAAAATAAAAAAAGAAAATTAACTGTAGCGCTTCATTATACTATATTATTATTATTATTATTGTGACATTTTGGAATACTGTGAAGTTTTATCTCTTGCATATACTTTATACGGAAGTATTACGCCTTAAAAAAATACGGAAATAAATTTTACAAGGTTTCTGTTTTGTGTGGAAGAGTAATTGATGTTGCTAAGAATGATGTTTGTTTTTTGTTTTTTGTTTTTGTTTTTTTTTAATGTTACCAGCACTTTTTTTGTAAGTTTCACTTTCTGAGGTATTGTACAAGTTCACACTGTTTGTGAAGTTTGAATATGAAGGAATAATTAAAAAAAAAAAAAGAAAAAAAAAGACAAAAGAATGTGGCCGGTGTCTTTGTGTGTTTCTTTTTCTCTGGAGGACACGGAAGGTGGATGGTGAGTGTCTCGCCAACCCCACTTAGCTCGGATGCAGCGTGGTGTGAGTCCTGCTGGCAGCTCTCTGCAAGGGCAGCCAGAAACTTCGTCATGTTGGGATTAGTGTCAAGTCCGAACGTGAACAGTATTGAGGCCTTATCACTGTCTACAACTACCTGAACGGAGGTTGTAGCATGGAGGGTGTTGGTCCCTTCTCCCAAGTAGCAAGTGACAGGACGAGACAAAATGGCCTCAAGTTGCAGCAGGGAACATTTAGATTGGATATTAGGAGAAATTTCTTCACGGAAAGGGTTGTCAGGCATTGGAACAGGCTGCACAGGGAAGTGGTGGAGTCGCCATCCCTGGAGCTGTTCAAAAGACACATAGATGGGGTTCTTAGGAACATGCTCTAGTGCCAGAGTTAGGTTATGGTTGGACTCAATGACCTTGAGGGTCTTTACAACCAAAATGATTCTATAATTCTATGTGGAAGCCAGATGCCTGAAAGTCTGGAGTACTGGTATCTGAGATACTGCTCAGAGATAAAATCAGTGACTTCCCATTCTTCCAGTTTTTAGCAACTCTGCACTGTCTGTCTATAAAAGCAAGACATTTTGCTTGCTCAGCCCTTACCAGCCCTCTCCAAATTTCAGAAGCAGATTCTGCCTCTTGGTTGAGGCTCTGAAAGAGTGGGGTGCTCCTTGGGATCTGCACTCACTCTGAACAGTCTCATCTCTCCTGGATTTCCCCTTCTTGACAAGGACTAGTCCTCAGCCCTCTAGTTTCAGTAAAACCTTTTCCCTCAGTCATTACAAGAAGCTCATTAGAAAGACAGCCCCTAAAAGCTCCTCATTACTGTGTTGAACAGTGGCAAATAACACCTAATGGTTCCTGCTGTTCACTAATGTTTTTTCCTGCAGATCCAAAGTTGAAATGGCCAAAATCCCACAGGCACGGTGTGCAACAGAGGCATTGCTGAATGAAACAGGCACAGTGCTACACTTAAGCAACTTTTGAAAGCAAACTTTCAAAATGGAGCAAATTTTGTCAGCTATGGGATTTTAAAAGTTACCAAAGATGTAAGCAGTGCCACCTTTCAGCTTTGTCCTTTTGGCCTTGCCGTTTTCATAGTGGATGTCATTCTTAACTTTCTATACCTTCACTACGCTTTTCCCTCCAGTACCTATGCATCGTTGAGTTGCAATATCCTAAGTTGGATGACTTTCATTAAAAACATCAAGTAGTCAGGCCCACCAAACTCACTCTCAGGTTATGCTTGAGCCAATGCTGTAGAAATACAGAAGAGGTTCCTGCAAGTTACAGCAGATGTGATGTAAAAACCAGGGCACAGACATTCCCAAGATCAGGCTGCTAAGGCTGAGAATTAGAATTATTGTACAAACCAGAACTGGACACACAGACCTAAACTGAGCTCCTGCTCACTGCTCAAACACCGCTTCCACTTGATCAAAACCATATTTGATCTAGAAAAGCTCCTCATTTTGTTTCCAGGTCACCTATTACAAGCAGTTAGGTATAACCAGTTTTCTGCTTGGAGCAGAGTTGAGAGCCTGAAGGTGAGACCAAGGTACCCTATCTTAACTTTCTCCTTGTGAAAATTAGGACCATTTTGTCCTTTTGTTTCCAGCTGCTCGCACTGTGTGCAAAACAACTATCTTCCTCATTTTGCATAGTGGGATCAAGGACAATTGTCCCAACAGTCATCTAACCCATGAGTAGTAGAAAGGAAAGTCTCCTTCCACCTGGGAGAAACCATGTTGGATAAGCCACTCCATGAACAGCTCCTAGGGGCGTTTTAGCATGCAATTAAAATCCTGTTTCTCAGCCACCATCAGCAAAAATGCCGAGCTGTCTCACATCTAACAACTCACACCTCCCTCAAAGTTGGGTGGACAAACATGCAGAGATCAGCTCTGGACATGGTGGTTTGCTGGGCCATGGGTGGCCTAAGCCACAGCCTTCCTAGACATGTCCCCTACCCTTGAGGTAGGATGAGATGACAAGAAACCAAGCTTGGCCCTACCTGACCTCTTAGCTGAGAGGCTTTGCTGCCGCCATCATTCATGACATGTGGTGGTCTCTTGCCTTCTCACCCTCCCTGCAAGAAGGAGCCAGCCCTCCAATGGAGACCTCCACCAGTGTACCTTTCAGCCAGTCCCGCTGTAGTTTCATTCATTTCCACCAAACAGCTCCTTTTTGTGCACCTACAACACTTACCCAACCTCTGAACCTGCTTTTACAGACCTGAGAGGAGTCAGGGATCCCAAGATAGAACTGAGGTCAGGAACAACAGGGTTGACCTCATGTCCACACACTCTCCCCTCTCCACCTCTCCCTCCTTCACCAAATCAGCACATTTATATTGCAACGCTCACACTACTGATGTGGCTTTTATAGTGTAAGGCACGGAAATGTTCAGGTTCCGTGCACACTGGTACTCCAGGCTGATACTACTCCTTCCTCTGCTATAGTGTCTGGTCCCCTGGCATCTCTCAAAAGTACCCTCCATCGTATATATGGTATATATGGCAGTATGCGGATGGTGGTTGTTCTTTTCTACAAGGCAAACCAAGTTGTTACTTCTCAAACCAAATCATTCCACACCAGAGAAGACATCCACACACATACACCCGCACTCCCCCAGGACCACTGAAATAACCAAGTTTCCCCAGGCTGCTGGCAGGTCTGGTGCCAGGGTTTTAGTGAGTTTGGGCAATGTGTTTGTATGACCTAAGTGAGGGTCATAATGTCTCATGAGGAGATTTTGTGTGGGAGCTCAATGGAGGAATAAGGAGTAAACAGGGAATAGCAGTGATTTGAGGTGTGTCCCTGTACCAGTCCCACAGGCTGGAGCACTCCTTAGGGTGTCCCAGACTCAGCTGATGAGAGTGAAGCTCCTAGAGGAAATCTGTCCCCAGTCAAGGAAGAAATAAAGCCTCATGGGCTGTGCCCTCACCTTTGGTCTGTGAGGGAGAGGAAGGTCCCCTGTGGCATCTCTATGGGGTGGGGATGGAGCTGTAAAATACGCTGGCACACACAGACACACAAGATAAGCCTGAAATGAGGATCCTGACATGAGCCTCTCCTCAGAATTGCACCTGTAGTTGCTGGGAGTGGGAGAACTAGGAAATTGTTTAGAAACATGGCTCTGGGAAGCCATAGCATGTTTCTCAGTAAGCACCTGGAAGGACATGGGGACATCTCATGTAAACATACGTGGGCATGCACATGCAGATGTTCATTTCTACCATCATACAGCTCAGAAAGGTTTCCTCAACTCAAGCCCCAGGGAAGCTTTGAGTCATGGCCCCAGCTCAGCCATCCCAGGGAGTTGGACCTCGGGCCCCCAAAAGAATCAGAAAATGTGGGTGAACACAAAAGCACAAAATGAGGGTGGGTTCAAGACCCTCATTCAGATTTGCTGAGGTCAAAAACTTGGGCCCAGGTGATATTTGTTTTGGTTTGAAACACTCAAGCAAAACTTGCTGGCTGGGAAAAGCTCCAGCTGCCTGCCAAGAGCTGGGCTGGTGAGGTGCCACCCCAGGGAGAGCAGCCAGGACTCAGGTGCTTTCAGCCAGAGTCTGGGCAGGTTCCTTAGCCCAACACAAGGGCACACACAAGTGACCCCTCAGTATGGTAAGAACCGCATGGCTGCATGGTGCCTTTGTCTCCCATTCACGGGTCCATCCCTGGTCAGAGACAGGTGGCACATATTAGTGAGCCTTGCCTTGCTGTGTTAGTTCATGTTTATACTAATCACAGATGGCCTGGGCCATGGCCAGGGCTCTCCCTTACCTGCCAGGATGAAGTAGCAGCCCAAAGCTACCAGTGGTGTGTTTTCTTCCCCCTCTCCAGACTGCAGGACTGACAAAGGGAGTCCAACATCAGGTTCCTGAGCCAAACATGGTCCAAAAGTGCTCCTTGCAGGCCTTTCCTCCAATCCTCAGGCTCCTTACAGCTATGAAAATGGGCAGAGGATATTATTTGCAGCCCATCACCCCCAGCTCAGACACCTGGTAACCTCCATCTGAACACCTCCGGCCCCTTCTCTGCCTGGGACCAGACATTGCCTGACCACACAAGCCACCCACGGGCATCTCCATCCAGGCCTCTGTGCCCGTACACACAACAGAACGGATATATAGCTGAGCATATTGATTACGCAAGCTGTGTACATCAAACCATATAAGGCAGGAGCCACAGAAGCAAGCAACCCCCTCCAGAGCTGCCATAAACAGCCAACAGGCCTTCCTAGCTCACCCGCATAGAGCTGAAGCTTCACTGCTGGCTGGCAGACACGACTGCAGCCCTGTCAAGGTCAGCCTTAACTATTTGTTTAAAGACCCTTCACTGCAGGGGTTAATGGCTAAACTATCCCCACATGAAAATAATATATGTATATACATATATATACATATAAAAATGCACAAGTGTTCACAACACTAGCAAAGAAATGCAAGATTCATGGCTGGATATTTGTGGCCCAATGCTCAGGTTACAGTGCAGCTCCCAAATCAGAATTGTTCAGAAGTGTTTATTTAAAGCTTCACATTTGCATACTTCAGAGTATGGAAAGTGGAACATGTTTTCTTTTTTAAAAAAAACAGGAATCTCAAATTTTTTTCAGTCAGTTTTCTTTTAAAACAAGAAATGCCTCCTTCTGCCAAAATCGAAATGAATAATCCCCATTTCCCATGAAAATGTGCAAAGTTCAAGTAATTTTCGCTGAAAGTGTGACTTTTGCTACATGCTGGTAAAAAATTACAGTTGAATTTCATTAAAAATAGCTTGCTTTTTTCATAAAGGCTGCAGTCCTAATGTTCTCAATGGATACCCATGGGATGTAAGACAGTTGCAGACAATATCTCAGTGATTTCAGGGGCCCGAACAAATTTATGAGACACTTTAAGGCCAGGTCCATGAGGGCAATTCTGTGTCTCTCATATGGCTCTGTTTCAAAGGAGGCAAAGCATCGATGCAGCTCCTCAGAGCTGAGCCCCAGTCCCTTTTGAAAGCTTTCCTGCAATTTCCCATGGCTGACCCATTCACTGATGGGTCTGTGCACTGAAACCCAAGTCTGAAGCACAACAGGAGACTGAAAGATCATTTCACCTAAGGAATAAAAAATGTGATTTCCTTCAGGAGACACAGGAGGATGCCCTTATACAACTGCATGGAGACAGACCAGATGAATACTGCCATCATTGCCCCCATTGCACATCTTTCTGAGTATCAGGGATGCTCTCCCACAGCCCTGATGAAATGAGACCGACTGTGCTCCAAGACCTTGGCACAGGTGCTTCACTTTAGTAATCATCATCATCAATGACATCTCTGTGACACTCGTACAGGTACTGTGCAATGCATCTTGCAGACCAAATCATGTTAGGAGGGAGGGAAAGCATAAATATAATTAACCTAAGGAATTAAAAGTGTCTATGGAAATTCAGCTGTGCCAACAAAGCTCTCTGTGCCTATGAACCAGCAGACAATGGGCTTCAAAATCAAACCTGGGTGGATAAAAGTACTCAGCTTGCATGCCCCGTTGGATTAGTCCCCGCTGGGTGAGTCCCTGCCTGTACTCCTTGTGCCACCAGCAAATTGTAGGCAGCAAGGATTCAGCACTTTTTTCACACGTAGTGGCACAGGGGCCATCCTCGCGGTGCAGCACTCATGGACCCCACACTGATACAGCAGCTGAGCTTCTACTCAGTTTTAAATCCACAGGCTGTGTGCCACGGGGATTCCATGACACGCTGGCACAGTGTGTTGGGCCAAGCCAGAAGAAGTACACGATAACAGGACTTGCAGTATTACTGACCACAATCCCATCTAACTCATTTTGTCTCATTAAAATAAGCAAGCGAAGAAGAATCCAGCTATTCAGACAAGTTCTATTTTCCGTAAAGCCATGCTGCCCATCATCAATTAGTCTGATGAAAGAGACAGAGCCAGCTGTCTGGAAGGACTGAAAATGGAGCAATCAAATGCAAGAAAGAAAACAAACAAACAAGCAAGTAGTAGGAGCTCAACTTCCCCAGACAACAGCATAACCCTCCTTTTTTTTTTTCTAGCCTGATTTTGGAGGCCTGCAGCATGGAGGGAAGCACTAAGCAACAAAAGCTGCTTGGCCCCACTACAGATGAATGCCAGCATTTCAGACAAACCCCAAGATTTCCCATTCCCTGCCTGAACCCCAGGAAAGGCATCATATCCCAGCACACTCCAAGGACTGTACCTGAACCAGAGGGCATTGGAATGCTGGTTACACAGCAGCATAACCCCTTTGGCAGGAGCAGCCAAACCATGCTGACACCAAGCCATGAAACCTTCAGGTCACTTGCTTGGGAAATAGGCAGAGGAGCAGAAAGACAGCTTTGTAGAAAGCTTAAAGGGTAGGAGGGGAAAAGAAGGAAAGAAAAGATTAAACACTAGGGAGGAGAGTCATGACATAACCCAAACACAGTGGCTGCGGGAAGCAGCAGAGAGACACCTTCCAGCAACCTGTGTATTCAAGCCACACTGAAGCCCCAACTGCTCACCAGTGTTAACAGCTGCTGGGTTCCCTACCTATATGTAAGTAAGTAAAATACATGAATGTGATTGATAAGACAGCAAAGCCAGCAGTTCATGTGTAAGCGAGCCAGCTTTGAGACTGTAGCTGAAACGGGCAGGATCAGCCCGCAGGAAAGTGAAAGCAGCAGTATCATCCTGCTGAACCCTCTGGCCTGCCAGGCTGTTGTGTCCGAACTGTAGTCAAACCACAGGGGCAGGATGCTAGACCATATATAAGCACTGGAAGTCTGTTCCCTTTTGTAATAAGAAAGTGGTGCTTACATGGAGAGCAATACATGACACCAAGATGATGAATTTTGCAGCAAAATGCCTGCGTGAATAGCGGGGGTTATTGCAGGTTTGTATGTGTAGCTGCCACAGTTTAGCCCCAGCTGGCAACGATGTACCATTGTGGCCACTCAGTCCACTCACCTCTGTGGTGTGGGGAGGAGAATCAGAAAAAGAAAAAGAAAAAAGGGGAAAAAAAAAGTAAAACTCATGGATTGGGATAGAAACAGTTTAACAGGACAGCAAAGGAAGAGATGAACAAGAACAATAGTAACAATGAAAGAATATACAAGCAAGACATACTCAATGCAATTGCTCAGTACCAACCAATGCCCAGACCTCTCCCAAGCAGCAACTCCCTCCCCTGGCCAGGCCCCCCAGTTTATACAGTGAGCATGCAAGTTGAACATGAGCCAACAGTGTCCCTGGCAGCCAAGAGGGCCACCTGTGTCCTGGGTGCATCAAGCACAGCATTGCCAGCCAGGAGAGGGAGGTGCTTGTCCCATTCTGCTCTGCACTGGTGCAGCCCCACCTCACCTCACACCTCACTGTGTGCAGCTCTGGGCACCACGGGATAAAAATGATATAAAGCTGCTAGAGAGTGTCCAAAGGATAACCACAAAGTTGGTGAAGGGTTTGAAGGGGAAGCCATATGAGGAACAGCTAAAATCACTTGAATGTTCAACCTGGGGGAGACTGAAAGCAGATCTCATCGCGCCCTACAACTTCATAGAATCATTCTGGGTGGAAGAGGTGCTCAAAATCACCAAACCATGTCCCTAAGAACCTCCTCTATATGCCTTTCAAACACCTCCAGAACGGTGACTCCACCACTTCCCTGGGCAGCCTGTTCCAGTGCCTGACAACCCTTTCTGTAAAGAATTTTTTCCTAATATCCAATCTAAACCTTCCCTGGCACAACTTGAGGCCATTTCCTCTTGTCCTATCACTTGCTACTTGGGAGAAGGGACCAACACCCTCCATGCTGCAGCCTCCTGTCAGGTAGTTGCAGAGAGCGATCAGGTCTCCCCTCAGCCTCCTTTTCTCCAGGCTAAACAGCCCCGGTTCTCTCAACCGCTCCTCATCAGACTTGTGCTCCAGACCCCTCACCAGCTTCCTTGCCCTTCTCTGCACTCTCTCTAGCACCTCAATGTCCTTCTTGTCGTGAGGGGCCCCAAACTAAACAGAGGATTCAAGGTGGGGCCTCACTAGTGCTGAGCACAGGTGGACAATCGCTTCCCTGGTCCTGCTGGCCACACTATTCCTGATACAAGCCAGGATGCTCTTGGCCTTTTTGGCCACCTGGGCACACTGCTGGTTCATATTCAGCTGCTATCAATCAACACACCCAGATCTCCAGCCGCTCTTCCTGGAGCCTGTAGCTCTACCTGGGGTTGTTCTGACCCAAGTGCAGGACCTGGCATCTGGCCTTGTTAAGCCTCATACAACTGACCTTGGCCCATTAACACAGCTGGTCCAGATCCCTCTGTAAAGCCTTCCTACCCTGCAGCAGATTGACACTCCTGGTCAGCTTGGTGTCAGCTACAAACTTACTGAGAGTGCATTCAATTACCTCATCCAGATCATTGCTAAAGAGATTAAACAGAACTGGCCCCAATACTGAGCCCTGGGGAACGCCACTTGTTATTGGACGCCAATTGGATTTGATTCCATTCACCACAACTCTTTGGGCCCAACAAAGAGCATGCCTGTCCAGGCCATGAGCTGCCAGCTTCTCCAGGTGAATGCTGTGGGAAATGGTGTAAAAGGCTTTACTGAGGTCTAAGCACACAACATCCACAGCCTTTCCCTTATCCACTAAGTGGATCACCTTGTCATAGAAGGAGACAAGGTTGGTCAAACAGGACCTGCCTTTCAGAAACCCATGCTGACAGGGCCTGATCACTTGGTTGTCTTGTATATGTTGTGTGGTGCCACTCAGGATGATCATTTCCGTGACCTTCCCTGGCACCGAGGTCATATTAACCTTCCAGCGCTCCTCCTTCCAGCCCTTCTTGTAAATGGGCATCACGCTTGCCAACTTCCAGTCATCTGGGACCTCCCCTGTTAGTCAGGACTGCTCATGGATAATGGGAAGTGGCTTAGTGATCACCTCTGCCAGCTCCCTCAGCACCCGTGCATGTATCCCATCTGGCGCCATACACTTGTGGGTGTCTAAGTGGTGTAGCAATGTCTAAGTGGTCCTCACAAAGGGAGGAAGAATGGCAGGCACTGATCTCTTCTCTATGATGGCCAACGACAGAACCCAAGGGAATGTCAGGAAAATGTGCCAGGGAAAGTTTAGGGTGGACATTAGGAGAAGGTCAGGGAGGTGTCACGGCTCCAAGCCTGACAGTGTTCAAGAAGTGATTACACAATACCCTCAGACACATGGTGTGAATTTTGGGGTTGTCCTGTGCAGGGACAGGAGTTGGACTCAATGATCCCTGTGGATGCCATCCATCTCAGGGCATTCTATGATTCAGAAAGTGACTGCTGCCTTGGAAGAAGGGTTTGCCAGCTGCCAGCTCTCCACATTGGTCAAATGATGTTTCTTCCTCACTCCAACTCTTAACCTATGTCTCCTCTGGGGTATTGATCCCCTCATCCTGCCTCACAAGCTGCAGGACAGGCATGGTAAAATGCGGGTTGTTTTGGGGCACCTGTGCGCAGCTGTGACAGAGGTTTCTTTGGCCCTGCTGGCACATGCAGCCCATAGGGCTCGCACTGCTCACCACTTCCCCAGCTTAACAGCACGTCAAAACTTCACCTGCTCTTAACCTTTTTTCTCTTGCCTCCCCAAATGCTTTTTAAAACCAATCAGGCTGTCTCCAAGGGGATTTACTGTCCAGTGCGATGAAGTCAGTAGCTTGATTTTATGGCTGCTTGTGGCTTTCAGGATGCTTTGTGGCCTTTGCAAATGCAGTGGTGCAACAGCTGAAGGTTGCGGGTCTCCTCATTGCCCCTTGGCTCACAACTGCATTAGCGTCCTGAGCTGATCATAAATATAAGCTGCCCAATGTAAGATCTCATGTGCAAGTGGAACTTCAAGGTATTTTAATCCTATTTCCTTCCCCCTCATCCTCTAGATCTTACATGATGCCTACTGGAATCTATATATCTTCCCACCCATTTCTTTTCATCAGACACTTCTTTGGTCCATTTGCAATCTGCTTACATGGCTTTTGGGAAGATATTTTAGTGACTGTGTTTCATCACAGTGCCCAGGCTTATTTGGGTTTATGTCTTTGGACAGCCTCCAAAGGACTTTATCCAAGGGACTTAATTAGTCACTATTAATAAAGTGCATAAACAGCTGCTTAGGAGAAAAACAGATCATAAAACCACGTATTTTAAGGAGGCGGCTAGCCTGCAATTATATGTGAGACAGAAAAATGTTACCAGACTGTCCTGCACCAGCCTCGGGTGACATTTGAAAAAAATGACAAAGAAATTTAGATACTGGCATCCTTCTAAGTTCCTGGCAGCAGTGCTGGCGCTGCAGAGCAGCTGCACTCCTCAGTGCCCTCTGCACCTTCTCTCTTGGGTGTTTGGGAGTTAGGATGTCTTCAGGGATGTGAGGGTGGCAAGCATACATAAACCCCCTATAGACATGGTTCATAAGCTATGGACCCTGTAGGGGTGGATCCTGAAAGCATTTGTCCAAACAATATGACTATGTGAACATGCTCTTGAGCTCATTTTTTGGGAAAGGTCACCAGGAAACATCCCCCCCTTTTGTGCCTACACCTGAAGTGTTCTCCAGCCAAAGCACCTGCAGACCTATATGGTCAGACTTCAGCAGTGATATTTGTTTGATGTGCACATTGAACCCAGAGCTTTAATTCCCCAGTTGCCCACACAATGCATATGCTGGTTGGAAGTCTGGTAAAAGCCAGTAGGTTTCTCTTCCAGAAAAACAAAAAAAAAAACAAAACAGAACAAAAACCAAAAGCAAACCAAAAACAAAAGCAAGCAACCAACCAACCAACAAAACAAACAACAACAACAACAAATGAACAAACAAGCAAAACAAAACAAAACCCCAAACCAAACCAAACAAACAAACAAACAAAACACACAAAAAACAGGGCAGCAGCAAAGCACCATGAGCTCCAGACCAAGGGGCAACCGCCACCTTGAGCCAACTGGTGTGGCAAAGTCCAGCTAGCCTGGTGTGGTTCAAGAGGAGGTTCGGTGGATATGTTTTGTCATACCAGGTGTATCAGGTGTCTCAGCTCTAAGTGCTTCCAGCAAAAGTGGGTATGACCCACCTTTGAATATGCAATTTGATTGACAGGTCAGTTGGATGTTTCCAGAGCTTCTTCTCTCCCATTCTTGGCTCTTATGCCATCGCCTCTCTTATTTTCTCCCTCTTTTTGACACAAGCCCTCTCTGCCCCTGTGTCTTCTCCCTGCTAGAGGTCCTGTGTATCCTCACAGTCTTTCCCAGTTCCCTCCTCTGGCCAAGTTCCCCCAGCCCTTGCTATGCCCCTCTGAGCCACTGTGGTTCCCCTGAGGAATATCACCACAAGCACCTCAAGATGCCTCTTCCCTGACAGCTTCATCTACCCACCTGTTTGTTCCTTTTCCACTTGTCATGCTTGACTGATGCCTTTAAGGAGGCAATCTCACAACCTGCATCCTTCTTTACCTTCTTCTCTTGCCCTACCAACCAAACCACATTTTTTCATTTATCTTTACTCTCTGCTTTCTTCTCCTTCACCCCCCCGCCCCCCGACCCTCATCATTCCCTGGCCTTTCACCTTGCCTTCATTTCAGAAAAGGACTACAACAGTGAGTGGGAGTATCCACATGGGCCTCAGCAGACCATGGCCAAAGTCCATGGCTGCTCACGCTAAAAGAACAAGTAAGCAGAGCTCCATTCTAGAAAAACACCTGGGTCCTCCCTCAACATCCATCCAAAAGGTATTTTGTTATTGACAATCAAGAGAAACACAAGAGGCATGGTGAGGACTTAGTAGACACTGTCCTGATAGCCGCTGTCCTTTCTCTTCCATATTGCGCACAAGTGGTCCTGAACAGATCACCTGAACACATACACCTTAGTGCTTGTTAGTATATGAATGTGTGTGTGTAACAGCAGCCTGCTAAAAATTTGGTTTAAAAAGCATTTTCACTCTCGATAACATCTCACACTGAGTTTTGTTATATTTTTTCCTACGTTCTTCTTATCCTTTGAATTTGTTGCTAAGCCCCTACACCTCAAATATTCCTTAATATCTGTTTGTTTGCTACAAGTAAAATTCTACAGATCAGAAATACACTATTTGAACTAATCAAATATCTAGTCATAGAGAAGTTTCTACTTACAGACTCAAACGACAGAGTTTTTTTTCCATTTATGTTCCCTAATTTAGTACTGGTAGTTTGTGCGATGTTGAGAGATATTAAAACGCTCTTTCTACAAACTATTCAAATACTTCGCAGTTTTGAAGCTCTTAACTGAAAAGAAAATACAAATCCACAAGCCTTAACTGGAAAGAACAAACTGCTAGTGCACCTTATCTGGTCCTGGTTTTTCAAAAGAGAAGAAAATAATTGAAATGGATTTGTACCTGCCTTCTTATCCATGGATAAGAATAGGTTAGTACCTAACATTCTTATATTTGATATGTTTATCGAATACAACACCTGTGGTTTCTAAAAGTTCATGGTGAAATCTCCAAAGTAATGTCTCTCCTTTCCTGTCATGAGAAATCCACGTCAGCAAATGACTTGAGAGCACACTTTACTCCTGTGCACCAAGGCATGTATTTCCTTAATTGCAAACGTCCTTATTGTTGTAAGTTCTTGAAATAATTTAACTTTCCCTCTAATACATTGAAATACTTTCAGAATCCAGAGGGAGGCATAGAGACAGCAAGAACTTCTATGGAAATATGTAGCACCCCAAGGACAGTCAAGGCGAGGAATTCATTACACAAATATCGTACTATGGTTGGTCCACACTGATGAGCGCTGACCCACTGAGGCAACAGCAGCTGGTGAGCAAGGCAAATAACAGCAGTTTAGTTTCCTCCAGCCCACCCCAGAATGAGGGCAAGTCTCGCACAGTGCTGCAATAAACTCTGGGCACTTAAAAGTTTCATGTTGTTTTGTTTTTCTCCAGTGAGACACCACCAGCCTAGGCTGCAGAAAGCCCCTCAGTCCAGCTGCACCCCAGGTCTCCTGGCTTGATAGCACACCTGCATAGCACAGGTGCAAAAGCTGTGTCACGAGTGTGTCCCAGCACACATGACACACCGTGAAGTGTCTCTGACCCCTTCCCAGAAGACATATTGGAACAAAGTCACACATAGACAGCTCTAATGAGGGACTGAAAAGATTAGTTCTGCATTGAAAGAGCATAAGTTAGAAACAGCAACTAGTTTTTTTTTTTTCTCTCACTGCATTTGGTGTCTTACCTTACTTTTTTGGAGATATTTATAATTAATCAACGCTAAAGCTTATTTCTGCATACCTAAAAGTTTCCTTGCTTTGACTAACATGATCATTCCATAAATGTGAAACTCTTCAATACAAACACACTATAGCAAGTCCGCATCTTATCTGGAAGAGTAACATGCACCAGGCAAGGGGGAAGGCACCAATCCCGCATGAGCAGTGAGAGGAATTCGGTGAACTGAGTTGCTGACAGCCCAGAGTTGGCCTCAGAAACAATGATAGCAGCAACATGATTGTTTTCCTGTCTTTTGATATCAAGTACCGTCACATCCACATATCAAACAGGAGAAAGAATGGGCTCTCAAATTTTCCTACAATTACAGATCAATTACAATTAACGTGAAGATTAACTTTCCAAAGCAGAAGCACCCCACTTTTCACATTGGCAGAGGAAACCCTGAGACAGCTGGCTCAGCTGATCAGAGGTAGCCTCTGAAGAAAGAAGATCCTCTGGGACAATACTGCCAGCAAGGTGACAGCCCGTGCTGCATTCCAGAGAGCTGGTGAGTCCAGTGGGGAGTGCGCTGTGGCACTGGGGCACTGGCTCAGGAAGGGTCCAGACTGTGGATTGTCCAGTGTTACAGTGCAGAGACATTGCCTGTTCTCCTGGGCATCCCTATGGGGCCAAAAGCTTCAACGGAAGGAACTCCAGGCTAAAGTTTCAGTAGTTTAAGTTGAACCAATAACTGTGGACTTTGTAACAGCTAGTAAAATGTTATTTATTTGTGAACTTCTTTCTAGGACAGAAGACAGAATATTAGCAAACTCCCTTGGGTGTTCATTTTTTAATCTTTCTGGACATGGATGGGAGATGGGCCTCACAACATCAGGTCTTTGCTTTGGGCAGCATCATCTTGCAACCCAATAACAGAATAATCACAGCCAAGAACCGGCAGGTCAGTGATAGAAGTATGGATAATTTCACTATTACTCTCTTATGCTGGTCAGAACTGCTAGAGATCAGCTGGCTTTTTACTGATCAGTTTAACAAGCAGCACTTGACTTAATATCACTTTGTGTTTGTCCTATACTGAAGGTGAAAGCACACAGAACTAGCAATTTTATTTCCTTTTGGAATGAGACCATAATCATCCTGATACAGCGGATGCATTGAAATTGGACATGGGACTGCTTCTGGAGCTGTTTCAAGAGGGCAGAGCATCTTCCTCTAGCTGTGAGCTCCCTGGAGACCCCTCAGGGAAGATGCTGGCACAAGGAGAAGGTCTCCTGCTCCCACTGCTCCCTGTCACATGGACCAAAACATGTCCCAGTGGCTCTGCTGGAGGGTGTAGCAGCAGCCACCTCCTCACATGGAACATGGGACCTGGGGGGACAGTCTCTTTCCAATGTAAAGTGCAGGATTCAGGTGAACCGACTGAGCTAAGCTAAAACCTGAAGGGCATCTTGGAGCTTCACTTTAAAAAGCTTATGGATAGGAAGACCTGGCTGAGCTGCACACTGCTGGAGGACGTGGGGAGGACAAGCCTTTAGGATGATCAGCATGTGAGGTGCTCTTCAGGCACCTCGTGTTACAGACTGGGCTGGTTCTGCCAGCACCAAAAAACCGATAACATATAGCAGAGCCTAAGCACACTGAAAGTTTCTAAGTAGCCAAATGAAAGCAGGAATATGCATTATGGCAGTGAAAAGAGACCCCACATTCTGTAATCCAGCGATGATCTCTTAAAAGATTTGCATACAGATCCCATTCCTGAGGAGGAGTCTGTTCAAGGATATTTGGTGTCATTAATCTTCCCTCCTAAGAAGATAGTTGGAGAAATTAAAAGAGAGAACACTCAGTGCTGACATAGATTGTTTTTTAAACACCATAATTATCCTGTGTGACTCACTGCCACACCGTATCATTGCTATCAAGAGGATAGGCAGATTTAAAAAAAAAACCAAACCAAACTTAGTGTTTATATGAGCCAGGAGACTGCATCTGCTGTGTTAGGGAAAACAACGCAGGAAACCTCTCTCTTCTTATAGCATTGATCATGTGCAGGTTTATGAAGTTCGTCTGTAATTCTGCATTTTCTCTGAGTTTGCCCCCCACTAGCAGAGCCACCAGCGTGGGTGCTCGCCGTGTTCCCACCCAAAGGGCTGGGTTTTGGCTAAGGGCTGCTGCCAGGATGCTTCGGTGCCTTCAGCACAGGCTGCTCCCGGGAGCGCAGCCCCGGCCTGGGGCCGGCGCCGTTCGTGGGGCCGCGGGGCCGCGCTCGCTGGGGCCGGGGCTGCTCGGTCCCCCGCGGGGTCCCGGTTTACAGCCAGGGGCTGCAGCTTTGCTCACAGCCACCGGGTGTCCCACCGGGATCGGGCAGAGGTGCCGTTCCGTGGGGAGGAGGAAGTGGGGGGATGTTGCTCCAGTGCCACCAGCTGCTGTGGGACACGTCCAGCCTTGTCACTGGCAGGAGGGATGGAGACAGGGAGATGTACAGAGCACCTACTAGCTGAAAAGTTGCTTTCAAAACACATTTCCAGAGCTCATCAGGCCACCTCTGGAATAGTGAGTTCAAACTTGGTCCCTGCTATACAAAAAATATGTGGACAGGCTGGAGAGGGTCCAGAGAAAATCCACAAGTATGATCAAAGGACTAGGAAGCCTGACATGTGAGGAAAGGCTGAGATAACTGGGCTTGTTCAGACTTATCACCATGTTCCAGTATGTAAAGGGTGGCTACAGAGAAGATGGAGACTCCCTTTTTACAAGGTCACATGGAAAAGACAAAGGGCAATGGGTACAAGTCACTCCTGGGGAGATTCACGAAAGGGAAATTTTTCACAATGAGAACAATCAGCCATTGGAATAATCTCCCCAGCGAAGTGGTGGATTCCCCAACATTGGAGACTTTTAAGATTCAGCTGGACAGGGTGCTGGGCCATCATGGCTAGAGTGTGCTTTTGTCAAGAAAGGTTGGACCAGATGACCCTTGATGTCCCTTCCAACCTGGTATTCTATGATTCATTCTTCCTCCAGGTAGAAACACCTTGTCCCCTCGGATCCCACAGGCAGACCTGTGGGCTGCTGGGACTGCTCCCTGGCACATCACTACTCTGCCACTGCCACCCCCACATACCATGTGGCAGCCACCTGTGCCCCCCACCTCCCTCAACAGCCCGTCCACCATCAGGAGTCAAGGTTCTCTGGCTCCAGTTGCAGCCATCCCACACTGTAGGTCCTGCCTGCCTAGAGAGAAACAGCTTCCTCTTGTGATGGGTATCCCCAGTGCCCAGCTCAGGATGGTCTTTATCTCAGTTAGGCCCCCTAGATGCTGTAGTAATAAAAGTAATTAATCCTACTACTTTACAGGAGCTCAGCAGAGCCTGCACACCTTCAGAGCAGATATACTGGTTGGAGCACTCAGCCCCCAAATCTGTTCATGAGATGTTACCTGTATGTGCAACCTCAGCTCTGGATTGGGGTTCCTCAGACAAATCCCTACATGAGCAGGAGAGGGCACTTCCATAGCCCAGCAGCAATTCCCTGACAAATTTTGAACCTGAGCTGTAAACCACAGAAGACTTCAGTTTTAATAGGTGGGGTTTCATTAAAGGCAAACCAGCATTTTTTCCCTTGTGTTCTAGTTCTGGCTTAACACTAGCATTGAAAGTTGCTCTGAGTAGCACAGTTAAAAGAAGCAAAGAAGAAGGCCATATAGGAGGTCGTGTTGGGAAAGTGATCAGTAAGCATTGCTACAGGAGTACAGTGAAAGTATTGCAGGCTTTCAGATGTTAAACAAAATATCTGCTGTTCATCGGATCGAGCTTTTGGGCATTTTTCCATTATGAGGCATTTCCCCCAAAAAACCCACTTTGCTCTTTGTGACCAGCCACCAGTCACAATGAACCACTCACTGGCTTCATGGAGCTCTGTGTCCCTGCTCTGGGCCCTCAGCACTTGCTCTGCAACCCACTCACAGGAGAAAAAGGCCCCAAATTTGAACATCAGAGCATACTGAAAGTCCTGATTTCTGGCTCTCAGAGGCATGGTTTAATATAAATAAATAAATAAATTAGCCTGAAGCTCCATAAAACTTGTGTGACTGCAAGTGCCCTGCAGATGACTCTGATGAAGCTGCTAGTTGTTCCTTCAGGAAAAGCACTTAGTGCAAAGTTTTAAAACCTGAGCAGCATGCACATGGCAGTAAGATAGGAAAATGCCATTAAGAACAACATGTTAAACCGTTCCTTGTCTTCTCATGCACTTCAGGGATACAGAGTAGAAAACCCAGGGGGCAGCAGAAAATCTCACCATTTTCTGTCCTGGCAGACAGCTTAGAGTACAGGTTTACATGCAAAAGTTCACGTGGAACCATAGGTAAAGCAGAGTTCACTGAGGCGGGTGGATGAGTAGGACTCAGGCCAGGTATCTGAGAGGGGTGCAGGAGAGACAGAGGATGTCTGAGAGGAAGTTTGACTTTGATGCAGACGAGAAGTAGAGAAATTTTGGTTCACAATGGAGAAATATGTAAATGCTACATCCACTCCAGTAATTTTCACTTGAGGTCATTTCATGGTCTGCCTGTATATAACAGCTGAAGTACCTCCAAAAGCTATAATGAAAAGTACCAGAACATGGTCTAATTTCTTGGTTCACTGTTCGGGCTGCACTTTTGTCGGTCTTGCCTCAGCTCAATATTCTCAGTGTTTTTAAGTAAAAATGGTTCAGATGTTTTTAGCTTCATTGCTCTTTCAAGGAAACATGGTTTGTGCAATCACATCACCCTTCTGGCCCTTCACAAAGATTTTGAGCCCAGTGACCCAAGCCTGAGAGAGGGAGCAGCAGCAGTCCTAAAGAGGATGACACTACTGCAAGCCCCACACAAACTAGCAGCAAGGGGAGGACAAAGGCAGCAGACCAGGCTCAGCTGCTGCCGGCTCTCCCCAGTGTGCTGCTGTGCTTGCTTGGCGCAACTTTCCCACTCGGACAGGGAGTAAGAGGAGCAGCCGGGGTTATGGGGGTGGGAGAAAGGCAGAGGTCTCAAACCCATAGGAGGGCAGAGCCGCTCCTCCCACTGCTCCTGGAACAATTAATTTCTGGAAAAAAATAAAAAAAAATAAAAAAATATATATGTATATATATATATGGAGATATATATATATATATATATGTGGAATCTTCTGTTGTCTTTCTTAAAATAGAAACTAAATCTCCTGGAGCATTCTTGCTCTACTCATAGGCCAGCATGGCTCAGGGCTAGAAAGTCAAAATTTGTCAGAGGCAACACTCCTGCATGAGGCTTAAATGTTTGGTGTGTGTTGTGGGATACATGGGCATCTTAGCCAGAGATGATTAGGACACTCCAAGTCCATGTAGGAGCCATCATAACTCCCCACATCCTCCCCAGTGACAGGGGTGTCAGTCAGTCAGTCACACCACGGCCTGGAAAGGAGATGTGGCCAGAGCTGCTGCCTGGTGAAAACATCTATGGTGTGGCAGCATTGTGCCACCCAAAGTGAGGGGTAGCTCTAGGTGAACACTGGGGCCAGAGACCAGTCAGTGACAGGAGAGAGCCACAAACACCCCTTTCAACTCGCTTGCATGAACGTGTGTGTGCACGCAGCCTCTTACCTCAGGAAAAGAGGATTTTAAATTCCCACTAGCTGTGAGATGAGCGTATTGCTGTGACCAGCACTGAGAGAAACCAAGAGGTCAGAACATGAGCAGAAACACGCCAGAGCCATGGGTGCCAGACAGCTGGGTTTGAGCTGGGATCCCAGGTGTAGGATGGAAAGCATCAGTACCGTTACTGATAATGCTGAGACCCCGAAAGCCCTTTAGTGTGGAGGCAGTGTGAGGGAAGAAGACGGACAAAGGCACTGCAGGAAGAGCTGATGCTGCGGCAGCCCTTTGCTGAGAAGGGATCCTGCTTGTTGAGGATCTTCAGGCTATCACAGAGGGAATGGGGAAAAAAAGGATACTGACTTGAGGAGCAAATGTAGCTTTAACATTTGAGTTTGGCTCATAGGACCGTTCCTCCAGTTCAAATTAAGCAACTGTTTCCGTAATGGGACCTGTCTCCAGCAGGGCTTTGCTCCCATCCAGTGATGGATAGTGGTCCCATGCAGAAGGGGCGATCATGCTACCCCAGGAAATCCCACATGTCCCTTGCTGTCTCCAGATGCAGCTGCAACAGGCACTGAGCAATAACCAGTCTTTCTGAGATGTAGGGCCACTTCAATAAATGGCTGGACAGCCCCAGCTGTTGAAATTCTGTGCCTCTCGAGAGGGCACAGTGAGAGCCACAGCAGCGTAGGCCATCATGGATGAGACAGGTCTATTTTCCAAGGTGGGAAGGAGTAATGATAACCTTGCATCTCCACGGCTTCTTTGTATGAAAATGTGAACAGTTTTCCCTGGAGAGCAAAACAGTACTTTGGAACACAAATGCCCTTTTTCTTGCGGATGCATTGGGCCTCTGGCATTTTTCCTCCTATATCTCCTGGGACCGCTCCACCCATGTGCACTCCGCGGTGCAGCATGAAGCCTGTGGTGAGGCACCGCAATACGAGGTGCAGCAGTATGGTCCCCTGGCCCCCTCCACAATCCTTCTTCTGTCAGATGTCCCTGCAGACGTGGCCATCCTCATTTTAAAAGGCCAATCTTCTCATAAACAGCACCGATTGCCTGAGACTAGATGCAGAATAAAACTGACTGCAGCAGGATCTGCCCTTTCATGGACACACTGCAAAACGTGTTCTAATATGACCAACATTTAATGAAAGGAAAGTAGGATCAAAACAGTAATTTTACAGAGGGTTTGGCAGAATGCTGTCCCGCCTTCATCCAATCAGACTGGAGACCCAGTTCTTCCTATTATTGGGAGCTCTTCTACTAATTATGCCTTAGGTGAGGCAGAAGAAGGATTTGGACCTGAAACTCCCAGCCTAATACCCAACACCGGATGAGAGAGTTGTTATGCTACCATCTACCCTTGCAGTAATATTATTTTGCTGTGTAAAATCCTCTGTGGATGGGATTTACATGACAAACATTCCCTGCAGGCTAAGCTCACATCACTCTGTGCTCTGCAGGTTTTGGGATGTGCCATCTCTTACCAGGTTGCCAGAAGAGGGAACAGAGAAGGGAAAGGCTGAGCAGAAGGGAACTAACATCGGCAGGATCTGAATCTCCTGTGAATCTTAAGTTGAAGTGAACTGTGTTAGCTTCCTCCCATTTCTCCAAGGAATCTGTACTGGTTCTGCAAGCTGCTGTGCATACATTCTCCTGAAGCTGCCTGAATTCCTTTTTTGGTCACTGCTGTGAAAATAAGTGAGTTTTGTAAAAAAATTAAAGTGACCAAGGCTGAATAGATGTATCCTATTTAGATGGTATGGCTATGAACTTAAGTTTCATCTGACTTTCAGAGGTTATGCCTGACAGGAAAGCTCTGTTTGCTTTGTATCCAGTGGGCAAGATTATTTTCATGGCAGCATAGGATAATTCAGGTTGGAAAGGGTCCCTCAGAGATATCTAGTCTGGCATCCGCCTCCAAATAGAGTCAACTATGAGCTCAGATTGGGGATTTATCCAGTCAGGTCTTGAAAAACTCCATAGATGCAGAGTATTTTAACAATATTCATTACCAGGAGCACATCCTGGCTTGCAAGATGAGTTATGGGAGGTTCATTCCACCCGAGTGGCACCTATTAGACACTGCACCTCAAACACTGGCTAGAGTGACAGCAACCATGGGCATTGAAGCACAACAAATAACATTTGCAAACAATCCTTTAAGCTTCAGGACTGCAGGGGACTAGCGATCCAGACAGAGAGGGCAAAGTGGAGAGTGAGGAGCATGGGCAGGAGCAGCTGTGGGAAATGACAAATAGTCTGGATGGAGCTGCCAGAGGTTTGGAAACTGAGTAAGAAGCTGAGAGAATGGCTGGAAACTATAAAAAAAAACCCACAAGTGTGGACTGGAGAGAGAGAGAGAGAGAGACAAGATACGGGCAGTGCACACTCTCTGGACAAAATTAGCACAGAGAAACACTGGGACTGAGGGGCAAGGAGATGGGGGAAAGTTGAGGGAACATTGAGACTTATCCAAGTTATTTGAAATCTTTATCAAAGAGCTTTGGAGACACATAAAGCAGATATAGGGAAGTAAGTGTTGGAGGTGGGGGCAGAGAAATGGGCTCTAGGGCATCCAGAGGGAAAATACCAGGTTTGGCAATGATGGCCCCTCTCTATTTTCTGCACATCGAGGCAGAAAGCCTGTCATGGTATTGGAGATCTAAGAGTTTGAGAAGTCTTTGCTCTTAGGATATGCACATGAAACCTGCTGGCACAGCCCCTCATTCGGAGGTTCCCACAAGTCACTACTGAGCTTTTTCTCTGCCATGCTCCGGTGATATCATGTTGTCACAGACTAGGGCTGCAACCTGTGCAGTGTATAACTGAGCCAAATATATGCCATATTCTTGCTTTTGAGCTAGGAAGAAGAAGGAGTTTATGAGAGAAACATTGCACTAGGCACTATAGTAAAGAAGTTGTAAAATTAAAAAAAAAAAAAAATCACTGCAAATATCACAATCGAGATTGCCTATGGAATTTTAATTCAACCCTGTATCTGCATGTGGTACAATCTAATCTAAATTAAATGATCACATGAATTATTATCCTGCTCTGCAAGACCTCTGCCACAGAGCAAAAAGCAAGAAAGTCATTAAGTCCCCACCCCAAAGAGCTTCCAGTCTCAAGAAAGCAAAACAAGGGGATGTGAAGGGAGCCATCCCAGGAAGGAGGTGGGGAGGGAGCATCAGTGACTACAAGTTCAAATAGAAACAGCAACATTCACAGCTAGAATTTTTCTCGAATCAGAGTAATATTAAGAAAATAAATCAAAATAAGTAAATCAAGAAACAAGTTTCACAGTCGCCTACTGTCCATCTGTCTCATTAATCTGAGTAGGTTGATGAGGGCAGGTTGCCGCAGACCTCTTGGGACCAGAGGAGGGTAAAGGACTGGGACATTTGCAATGGGCCCCTCGGAATGTGGGATAACACAGATTAAGGGGTGAGGAGGCTCCTGGGAGAGGTTCCACTGACACACAAGGCAAAGCGACAGAGAGCATTTCAACAGTGGAAGATGAAGATGTGAATCAGAACAACAGTGCTTTAGTGGGTTTCCCCTGCTGTATCCCCACTAGCTCAGAGGAGGGGGGCAGGTGCAAGGTCATGTCTCTTTATTGATCCTTGGTTAGCCATTACATTGAACAGAGGACATCAGTAAAGTGTATCGCAGTAGCACCTTGAGGTCCCAGCATACTAGAGCTTCTATGAAAACCTTGCTGGTCACAATCCTTTGGGAATCACCTACAAACAAACTGCATTTAAAAAAAAATGCTAAAATGAAGCTAAAATGCCTTCAGCTCTTTGCATCTCTCTAGCCCCACTGCAAGGAGCTGTGCTCACAGGCCATTCACACTCAGCCCACAACTCCCACAGCCCTCGCTAGACAGAACAAGCATCGGTGCATGTGCCTTTCCCTCCAGTTTTAATGACACTAGTATGGGTGTGTTGGACTCTTTCCAAGCTCACAGCTAAAAAGCCTCTGCTGGGCATGGGTGTGAGGGCTTTTCCCCTGCCTTGTCTGCTCCAGGCACAGTTAACATGTTTCCCTGAAGGTGAGCAGTATAGGATGGATGACAGCAGAGGTTCAACTGTACACATAAGATATAAGCACAGTGAATGCAGTCTACGTCACAGTGTCCTGGAGCTCCCAAGGGGACAAGGGGGCTGTAGAGTCCTTCATAGGTCATTTTGTATATAGTCTGGAAGCTATGTCCTCCACCAAGGACACCTGTGAATGTGTCACTTGCAGGGACTAGGCAGTGACTTATCCAGCAGCATCCACCAACCTGCCTCAGGGCAGTCACACAGCTTTGGTTAAAGGCAATTGGTGTCACTTATTACCCATCAAGTCCTGTATAGGCATTTCCACCATCTCCAGCCAGGCTAAAACTGGTATTCTGAGACCTCACAGGGATGAGTGGTATCCACAGCACTTCTCCCCACTAGAACCCTTACCCACAAAGAGATCATCTTGAATAGATGCAATCAGAAGAGATGAGATCCAGGCAGCCAGAGTCCCAAAGCATGCTTATCAAGGTAACTAATTTCTTAAAAATAAATAAATAAAATCTCATTTCCACAGTATCTCTTTCCCTTCTTGCCTACCTACAAGATAGACTGTGGACACCCTTACCATCAGGTGTATACAAGGGAAGAGCACTTTCCATCCTCCCTGCTGGGGCTGCAGCGCTGTTCCTGCAACTCTTGCACACCTGGAAAGGAAAACTTCGGCCCTGCAGCCGAGCTTGTAGGACCTCTGTGACAATCCTCAATGAGCCCCCGCTTGTGGTGCCAGAGTAGATGGTGAGGCCACCAGGATCATTCCTACCCTGCAGAGCCCCCACAGGAACCACAGTCTGAAGGGGAACTGGGCCGTGGAGACCTGGTCTCAGATCTCAAGGGAAACCACATCTCAGAGCCAGCGTTTTTGGTCATGCTTTAGCCATGGTAGGTGCAGTGTGCTGTGCCTACCGGGGGAGGACACTTCCCCAACAGCACCCTCTTTCCCAGCTTTCTCCTGAGCTGCCCGCCACTCTTTCATCTCAGGTTTAAGATAGCTTATTTAAATATTTCTTTAATTCTCTCCCTTTCAAAATCGCCTCTCCTTTGATCATTTTTTAACTACGAACTTTTTAAGCTTTAAGTGTGAACTTCTATCCCGAGCCACACACTCACAGCATCTTCAGAAGTGCTTTGCCTGTTGGTTTTCCATTCCAGCACAGACAGCTCCGGCCAAGACATCTCCCCCTGCTCCACCACAGCACGGGTGCAAGGCCCGGATTTGGGGTTCTCAGCTCTATACTTTGCCTCCCAGGCAGAAGCAAGTCAGTCCCGCAGCAAAGCACAACCTTGCAGCAGCCCCTGGCTCCGAAATTAGCCAAGACCCCTCTGTCAGGTCCTTTGGGAGAGGAGCAACCGCTGGGGCACCTGAGGACGGGAAAGCGTGAGCAGCCTCCGGCCCAGCTGCCCCCTCCCCGGGCACCGAGGGTCCCGGCCCGCCGCCGCCGGCGGGGCAGGGGCGGGGGGCGGGCGGGGAGGAGGTGGCCAGACCGGCCCCGCCCCGCGTCTCCGCACCGGGAGGGCGGCAGGAGGGAGCGGGTCGGGCCGGGAGGCGGCGGGACCGGCACCGCGACTCGGTGGCGGCGGCGGCAGTGGCGGTGCGACGGCGGCGGCGGCAGTGGCGGTGCGACGGCCCGGCGGGCCGGCGGGCCAGGGGTAAGTCCTGATTGCTGCTTTCCCGCTCCCCTCTTACCCTGTGCCGGCGGTCCCCTGCCCCGCAGCATCCCATTCCCGGGTTTCCCAAGCCTCTTTCGCCCTCCGCGACACCACCGGGGCGCACAGCAGCCGCGGACCGGGGGGTCATGGCGGGGAGGCGCTGAGCTGCCGCTGCCCTCAGGTGCGGGAGCGGCGGGCGCGGAGCAGCAGCCGGACCAGGACCCAAAGCTACGGCCACACCTGGACCCTGTGCTATGATCCCGGACCCCCCCCCCTGCACCCTGTACCCCACACCTGAACCCGCGCCCGGACCCTGCCATCTGCACCGAGACCTGCACCCGGACTCCTCCGAGTCTGAGACCTACTGGAGGAGCATCCCTCCCTTTCCCCTCCGTCTGCTCGTCCCCACGGCAGCGACCCTTGTCCCTGCCGCAGCTCACTGCCCAGGTGCCGGTGTTGAGTATCCCGGTACCCTGGTGTCCCGGTGTGCCTCTGCCCCTGCGTCCCGCCACCCCCGTATGTGGGTATCCTGGTGCCCTGGCACATCAGTAACCCGGTACCCTGTTATTTGCCAGGTTTGGCAGCAGTGTGGCCGCGGGCAGAGTGAACAGGTCCAGGGGGAGGGGTGGGGCACTCCAGGGCTGGGGGACCTGGCAGGGCCGGTGGTGGGGAGCTGGGAGGGATCCTGGTAGGGAAGACTGGCCCCCAGATGACAGTGGAAAATAGTGCTTTAGGGTGTAAGGGGCAGGAGACAGGTCAGGAAACCTGCAGGCAAACTGTGTAATGTGGTGTCTTAAGCCTTTTGGTTATATTGTGCATGATGTTTTTTTCATTCCCTGTCGTGGCTTTGCTTATCAGCTAGGCAGCTGCTTAATGTAGTTTTTTTCCAACACGACAGAACTAGCCTTTCATGGCCCCAGACAATAGAGATTTCCCAGAGAGGGAGCTGTTTCGGTGCAAGGGATGTTGCAAAATGAGTTGTCTTTGGGTGGCTGCAGCTGAACTGCTTTACGAATAAACAATCCTCAACTCAGGAGCAGTGCTCATGATATGAGAAATCCTTCAGATGCAGTGGAGGGCTTAACTTCTTGCTCAGGGGCAGGCAGAAGACAGATCAAGAAGGAAAGACAAGCACAGGCACCTTCAAACAAAACACATGCCATAAGGGATTGTTTCACCCCTGTCCTGTGGGATCTGAGTCCACAGGACAGAGGGAAGTTCAGTTTCCATCTCACTCAGCCCTTGTCCTCTCCCAACTACAAAGCAGGAGGGGCAAGTGACACGAGTTTTAAGGATCAGTATACACCAAGAAGCTGGAGCAATTTATACCTATTGCACAGCTACTCTTCCAGGAGTGTGTGCATCGTAGATGCTGCTGTTCCAGGAGTGAGGTGGAACAAAGAGAAATATTTATACCGTGGGCACTGCAACATTTTGTCCTTGCCTTTTGTACCTGTCACCCTGATGATGAGTTCAGCGATGGGAGCACTAGCAAAGAGAAAAGAAGAAAAAGGACACAAGTGATTAAATGTCACAGAACAACCCTGGGACAGCAAACTTCATATTCCTCAAAAAAATCATCCCCCTCCTAAATCAAGAAAGGGTAGGTTCCTGAGCACAATCACAAATCCATTGTAAGAAAAAGAAATGCGGAGTACCCTGCAAGCATCTTTCCATTATTTCATCCTGAATGACACGATGATTTGCTCTTCAACACAGTAAGCACGTCTTCTGGCCAGGCATGGAAAACATAGAGCACAATATGGATGAAATGAGGGCAGCACTGACAGTCAAGCTTTGGCAAGGCAGGCAGGGCAGAAGCAGAGCATTATTTGGACATAAGGCCTGGGACAGAAACATATTACATGTTGCAGGAAAAGAGAAATTCAGTAGGTGGTTCTTACTGTGAAGCAGCCAGGGTTCAAGAGGCTACTTGAGCATGCAGGTGTGGTCTCTCTGCCAGGCTGCTGAGCACTTGACTGTGTGAAGTTATTTAAGATATTTTTTGATGAGGGAGTGGGGAGGGTACTTCCCAGAAGAAAATATACTAGGTCCAAGCTTCTTGCCAAGCCCCAGTTTGCATAACTGTGTTGGGTCTTCCTCAGCACTCCAGATTGTTGTCTTTCAAACTGTGAGTTTGCCCAACCAATTTGTACTGTAGTGTGACTTTGGTGCATCTCAAAACCATTGCCACTTTCCACACAGCTGTGTTGGTTGGTAAGATGCACCTTTCAGATGCACACAGGAGGTGAAATCTTAGATTCTTTTCTTGGTTTATATTCAATGAAAAACAAAACAGGCCAAGAAAAACTTCAGGCAAAGCTCTGGGTATACCTGAGCAGAAAAAGAACACCTCTGTAATTGGCTTGAAGTAGCATTCATGAAGGAAGTATGAAAATCATACACCATCTACAAAAGTTACTGCTCTCCACAGTTACTGTAGAGCTCTGATTTTCAGTCATCTCTTTCTTTTTGCAGCTGCATCCCCATGGCCCTCTTCACAAGAACCAGCAGTCATCCCAACACCACCAACCCCCTTCCCTGTGGGGCAGACAACACTACAGAGTCTGACCTGCCACACTCACATGCCTACTACGCCCTCTGCTACTGCATCTTGATTTTGGCCATCATCTTTGGGAACGTGCTGGTCTGTTTAGCTGTGCTGAGGGAACGCACCTTGCAGACCACAACAAACTACCTTGTGGTGAGCCTGGCGGTGGCAGACTTGCTGGTGGCTACTTTGGTGATGCCATGGGTGGTGTATCTGGAGGTGAGTACGTCTTAGGAAAGATTAGCAGAATTTAGATGCAGTAAGAGTTCACCAGCATCAGTGCACACTGTCAGGATAGGCCAGCTCTGGTACAGATGAAGTCCTTCACATTTTAACCTCCCCGCTATTTCTAGAGTACTTATGGGGTGAGTGGCAGCCCACAATGTCGTACAGCTGGCTGTCGTAGGCTAGACACATGCCAGACAAACACACCACAGTCCCACCTGTCAGCAGGTACCCTGAGCCTTGCTCTTCCTGGCAGAGCACAGCCTCTTTGAGCTTGAAAGGCAGCTGGGCTACAGCCAGTAATGTAGATTCTGGTTCTGGTGTGCTAATATTACTTTCATCTGAGCATCCTTGAAGTTGACTCCACCCCCCAGAAGGGTGCCAGTGAGCACCACGATGATCCAGGAATGGCAGGGGGAGGCAATAAGGTGGAAATATCTTGTAGGAATTTGTCTTAGATCCCAGATCAATCCCCACTCCTGCTGGCCAGAAAACAAGTGAGGGCAGTCAAATCCTCTTCTCTCGTGGTGTTTAAGAGCCTCAACATCCGTGATGTTGGGTCAGCTCAAAGCAACATTCCTCAAGCATGCTGACAAAGAGATAAAGCTGAAGAAGATGCTCCAAAATCTTTTTAAGTCATGTGAACATTTTCAAAATAACTTCAAAGGACTCAGCAAGCCCTTGGGCTCTTATTCTCCATTTCCCTTATCTTTGCACATTGGACAATGTAAAAATATACTGGAATGACCATGCACAGTATGGACAATACCATTAGGTATAGGGCAGCAAAGATGAAAACCAAATTCCCCCACACCATAGCAAAATCCTGATTTACTGAAGCCAGTCCTGGGGCAAATATTTTTACTAAAGTAAGTACATGAAGGTATGCTACAGTTGACATTTTTTGTCTGTTCTCTTCAGCATTTTTACACTAATTCACAAAAATTGATAGGTCTAGAAAAATTAGCGTGAACATCTATCAGCCGTAAGCTTTCAGCTGAGCCCTGGTACCCTGTTTGCATGCTAACAGAGACAGAATAAGCCTCTGAGCCATGATCTCACTGAAGCCTCATGCTCTTTCTGTAAGGGGCAAGCTGGGATTGGGCTGAAGGGTAGGGTAAATATTCGGTTGGCAGCTGCCCACCTTTGGCTGACCTCTCTCCCGCAAAAACAAAGCAGAAGCAGAGAGAGATTTTGACTTGTGCATACGGATTGTGTACTGTAAGAGCAGAAAGTAGGACAAGACAGGACAGCACCAGCAAATGCCAGACCTACTGTGCGGGTCCAAGGAGATTTGATCAAGTAGTAGTGGCCTGCAGCCCTCCTCTGCCACCAGAGTGTGTTGGATAGGCAACATGGCTCTAAGCTTTGGCACCCAGCCTAGGCAATTCCCTTGTGCTAATCCAAGCCACCCTCCGCAGTCTCAGCAAGGCTACAATTAAAATAAATGAAGGGTTTGCTCTGTGTATAAGCATTATTAATAAGGACATCGATGATTAATTATTTATATATAGCATTGCTGTGGAGTGAAAGAACAAAGAGAGCACCATGATACCACACATGTCATCATGTTCCTAATGAACTCAGTAGCAACATTTAGACTAATCTGTGTGGAGCAGTCCTGGAGCTGACCTGCAGGATGCGTACAGCTCAGTTGTGTTACACCGAATGATTAAAAAGCAAGGAATAAGTGTGTGTAGGGGGAAGTCAACCCAGCAGAACAGAATTAGACTCTGTGATTTGATTGCAACTAAAAATATTATTAAAAGTCAAATTTTATTTCAGACTGAAACAGTCCATCACCTCAAGTATATTCCAGTCTTTAAGGACATCACAATATGCTTTGCATCAGAAAAGACCACTCACTCTTGCCGTGGACAGGCTGGGACTGAGGCACACCTGTGAAGCAGCCTCTGCCCCCATGCAGTGTTGTGGTCATGATTTGTGAGCATGACCCTAGGTCCGTTCCATAGCAGTGTTTATAGACCCATCCAAGATTATTTTCCATCTATGGAGCTTGGATAATCCAAGTAGCTAATACAACAGTCACCCAAACAACAGAGAGAAGAACCCACACACATCCCAAGTGCAGTCTACCACTCCCAGCATTGTACAGTATCTCCTGGAGAACTAGGCTGTAGGACTCCAGCAAGACTAAGTTTTAAGAACAGTTCAAACAGCCCCAAAGTCATTTAGATGTTTGCTGCTGTTTATGGATCAGCGATGCTACCAATGAAGTGAAAATGGCATCATGCTTCAGTACACCATGGGTCTCAAAATTGCCAAGAAATCACTCAGTCCCCAAAAAACATGTACAATAACTATTAATCTACTGAACGTTTGCCAAACCAGACATCTGAGACCTGGCCATTATTTATGGAGAAGATAAAGGTGGACGAATATCTCAGATTTAAATGCCAGTTGTGAACTTTGTACTTTCCACTCAATTTTTAGAGCCATCTGTGGCCTGGTCCTTCTCCATGAAATTTATCATTTTATCAGTTATGCAGACCAGAACTGTCTCTTTCTGAGAAGTCTTTTTGGAAAGCTATGACAGAGAAAAAATAGGAACATTTTATTAAAAAATCCTCATCTCCACCTAATGAAGATTCTGTCACAAAATGCTCTTCAGCACTGCATCTAGCAATTTTCTGGGGTCGACTGGTAGGTCTAATTTACCAGCACTACTACCCGAGTTCTTTACTGATCTCTGATGCTGTGGCTGCTGCATCTACTGAAGGCCGCCAAGGTTTCTAAGACAGTGGCATTAAGTTATCCTGCCCACTGGAGTCTAATGGTAATAAATACCATCATGCCTTATAGTTATTGTACAAATGGAGTAGAACATGTAGCAGCATGGCCTGGAGCATCCTTCTCAGTCTTCTCACAACATCCAGTTCTACCTCCAAAGGGAAAAAAGCTTCAGAAGATGATCATAACTGAGGTCCAGTCTGCAGTTCAGTTCAAAACTTCAGAGTAATGCTGTCTCATCTTCTTGTGGTGCCCACACTGAAGCAGTGAGACCTACAACTCCTGTTGGAGCTCAGGGAGCTTGCCAGACCACTGTCAAAGGAAGGACAACAGAGTCACTGCAGTCCAGCAGTTGCCTACTTGTCAGCAGACCTGATCAACCGCATGCTCTTAGTTACTCCCACTGCGCAAAAACATAAGCAGCCATTTCACAGCCGCAGAGAACTAACAGCACCCCAAGAAGAATGCTCTCTTAAATGCAAAAATCTTAAGTGAACATGCTTAGATGTACCGCTAATTACATCTCTGATGCAACTTTGTGTTCATACTTTCTCATCCGTTACTCCTCAATACAACATCATCATACATATCTGATTTACAGAGATTCTTTTGTTTATTTTTAGGGATTCAGGGGAGTGATGGTTTTGCGTAAGTTTATGAATGCACAATGGTTTTTGGTGTGTTTTTTTTGTTTGGTTCGTTGGCGTTTGTTTAGTTTTTGTTTTGTTTTGTTTTGGTTTTTTACTGTAAGGCTTCCTATAGGGTTGGAAAGTTAAAAATAATAATAACGCAATTTTGTGGATAAAGCAGACTGGTCATCAAGCAAGATGGGGTGAGAACCTGACCTGAATAGTCTATAGGGAGCTTTAGACTGTCTTTGACAGAGCCAGGATTTCATCCTGGACTCTATTCCCACTTCTGCCGCATAGGCACTGAGTGGTAATGAGAGATTTTATCAACTCATCTCTTTGTGGTTTGCTCTCATCAGCTGTAAGAGAATAATATTTGACCATGCACCTCACCCAGGCGGTTGTGAGGATTCATTCAGTTAGTACTTTTGATGTGCTTTGAGATTCCTGGATAAAAGGCACCAGATGGATAAAGAACAGGTACTCTGCCAGCACATGGAAACCAGAAATGCACACTAGCATGTTCTAGCTGCTGTAGCAAAGACTGAGCAGAGCAGAACAGAACAATAAAAGGAAGAGCAGAAATAGAATTTTTTAAATTGTGAATGAGGCCTATAATATAAAGGCTCTTCTTCATTGTTAAATTCTGGAATAAATTCTGGGTTTGCATACCCCACAGGAAAATATTAATGACTTTACTGACTTCAGCAGAGCTGCTTCCCATTTTAGAAGTTGTGGTTTGTGGAAGTGAAGATGAGTTTTAAGCCCTAATGTTTTGATCTATCAAGCATCCTCTTAATACAAGCTTAACACAAACTACAGCTTAGTATGGTGTGATCTGAATGTGTCATCCTGAGAGGGTTCACTTCAGAGACATTTCCACCACCACCTTCTTCAGTTTTAATGGTTCGAATTCTTGGGTTTAGCATTTTAATGTGCACAGGACCTTGGAAACTCCCTCAGTTAAGTGCTTGCACATCTGCCAGGCTAGTGGCAGCTGGCTTTCATGTGAACACCTGGCACTAGCTCCTGGAGAAATATTCTTCTTAGTCCATGAATCACACAGTTGCTGCATTGCATTTTGTCTCAGACTACAGTAACACCCCCTTCCTGAGTCCCACTTCAAAGGCTTCCAGCATGTATTTTTTTCTAATATTTTGGGGTGGTCAAGTAGATCTCAAAATCTGCAACTAAAGCAGAAACAGTGTGGGGTGTCTTGGAAAACTGAACCTACATATTAAGGTCTCTAATATCAGAAGGGCAACCTTCCGTTTGCACATCTTGTAGCCCACCTAATCGTGCAGAAAAGCTCTAAGGGGTTTTGTTTATTTTTCTGTTTGTTTTTTTTGCTTGATATTTTAAAAAGAAAGCCAGGGATCCCCACATATATTAGAGAAGATGAAAGCACAGTTCCCTACTGCATTTTGCAAGCCAATTCCAATTTGTCTCCCCTGCATTCATTCAGCGTTGGGGGGGTCTAATGGCAGACTGCCTTGTTCAGTACCTGACTTCGGACACGTAGCAGCTGGGTCCAGCAGAAAACGCCCTAAAGACACAGCTCACCTCAGCCAGTTTCTGTGCCCATTTGCAGAAATGCTGACACAATCAAAACCATTTACATTTTGCAGTATTGTTTCTTAAACAGTTCTGAAAACAACTCACACAGAGTGAATTCTGTATTTATACAAGTGTTTCTCTCTACTGGGAGCCACATCCTTCCCAGGCACCAACATGTGCTGCAGGGTTGACCCACTGCCTTTGAAGCCAAGCTTGCTTGTGGCACCCTCTCCAACCTGTTCTGGGGTGGTTACTTTTGAGAGGATCTTGAAAACCTTCAAGGATGGAGCTTGCACAGACTCACCAAGCAACTGTCCCTGCTGCCTCCCTGTCATCATGGTCAGAAAGTTTACCTTCATAACCAGTTTGCACCTTTCTTCTTTCAACTTACACCTGTTGATTGTTGTTCTCCCATCATGCGCTGTTGCAAAAAACCTGGCTCCATCTTGTAAGTAACCTGTCTCCAACTGTCTTATTAATAATAACACCCCACTAGGCACTAGAGGGCTGCTGTGAGTCCCCTCCCAAAGCCACCTCTCCTCCAGGCTAAACAAGCTCTGTTTCCTTAGTTGCTCCTCAAACAAACTCCAGCCGCCAGGGACTGCCTTGGTAGCCCTCTGCTGGACTCACTCCAATTTACCAAGGTTTTTCCTGTACTGGGGCCCCAAGACAAGATGCAGTACTCCAGATGTGGTCTAAATGTAAGCAGAGAGATCAAGAAATAGTGCCAGTTCCCAATAGCTTCCCAGGATCCAACTGAACCAGCAGGATTGATTGGGTTGAAAGCTAAAATCCAGGCTCTCTCCAAGCAAGGACCTTCCTCCTTCTTTCTGTCCTACCCCTCTTCTCCAACCAGCACAGCATTAGATTCATTAGATTTGTTTGCTCTACTCATCCAATGGGGTCATCGGTTGGCGAGCAGGCTACCTCCTTGTTCTTCTCCTGCAAGGAGCAGGTGCTGAGGCAGACTGTCATCCCAGCCCCGAGGAGACCACTGCCACACAGTACGTGGAGCTTATTGTTGTCAACCAAAAAGGTCATTCTCAAGAACTTGACAGCTGGACCAAAAAATGCACTTCTCTATCACAAAGACTGGCCACCGCTAAGCTTTCATGATTACACACTTCAGATTGAAAATTCAAAACCACCTGAAAAAAGGTCGGCATGGTAGCAAACCAAAACCCTTTATCCAAAAAGCTTGTGAGTTCTCAGATCTAATAATCAAAATCTGTAACTGAGATAAGAATTCAAGTAAGGTTTTAGAAAAGCCTTGGGTGTCAGGTCTCTGTTTCATACATAAATGCATAAAATTTTCAGCATTTTTGCAGCTCACTGCCTGCAAGAGAATTCCAGCAGCTAAGCTGAGAAACACTTTCAGCCCTTAGATTTTCTCAGATAATCCTTAATCAGAGGTTATATATGGTGATATCAAATTTAAATCAATTTATCATACTAAGCCTTAAGGGAAGGGACAGTTGCCATCTCTTTCTTCTCTTTGCCTCCCTCTGTAAGAGCAACTAAAACACTGAAATCAAGGTGCATGTCCTTCTCCATGACCTACCACTATGTCATTTTGCACACAACATAGGTGCCTTAGTTTCCCTCTGCACATCACAGTGGACAGGAACTCATCTAGCTGTTGAGATACTTGGAGGATGAGCACCTCTTTATACATAACTTATCAGGACTTGGTGCAGAACAAAGCTGACAGTTTTGTGGTTGCTGGTGCAGGTAACCGGAGGAGTCTGGACTTTCAGCCGCATCTGTTGTGATATCTTCGTCACCATGGATGTAATGATGTGCACAGCCAGCATTTTAAACCTCTGTGCTATCAGCATTGACAGGTGAGAGCCAACAGGCTGGAGATGGGGGTCCATCAGTCCTCTTTCCCAGGTTGGCAGGGACAAGGAGTGGGGTTCGCACAGGCAGCATTGGTGTCTTCAGGAACACGAACCTCCCTGCAAGTCTGTCGCTACCTCTGCTGCTATTAATAATATCACAGAATCACAGAATGTTAGGCATTGAAAGGGACCTCAGAAGACCATCTAGTCCAATCCCCCCGCCGGAGCAGGAACACCTAGATGAGGCTACACAGGAATGTGTCCAGGTGGGTTTTGAATGTCTCCAGAGAAGGAGACTCCACAACCCCCCTGGGCAGCCTGTTCCAGTGCTCTGGCACCCTCACTGAGAAGAAGTTTCTTCTCAAATTTAAGTGGAACCTCTTGTGTTCCAGTTAGTATCCATTGCCCCTTGTCCTATGATTGGTTGTCACCGAGAAGAGCCTGGCTCCATCCTCATGATACTCACCCTTTACATATTTATAAACACGAATGAGGTCACCCCTCAGTCTCCTCTTCTCCAAGCTAAAGAGCCCCAGCTCCCTCAGCCTTTCCTCATAAGGGAGGTGCTCCACTCCCTTCATCATCTTTGTTGCCCTGCGCTGGACTCTCTCCAGCAGTTCCCTGTCCTTCTTGAACTGAGGGGCCCAGAACTGGACACAATATTCCAGATGGGGTCTCACCAGGGCAGAGTAGAGGGGAAGGAGAACCTCTCTGACCTACTGACCACCCCCCTTCTAATACACCCCAGGATGCCATTGGCCTTCCTGGCCACAAGGGCATAGTGCAGGGTCATGGTCATCCTGCTGTCCACCAGGACCCCCAGGTCCCTTTCCCCTATGCTGCTCTCTAATAGGTCATTCCCCAACCTATATTGGAACCTGGGGTTATTCCTACCCAGATACAAGACTCTACACTTGCCCTTGTTATATTTCATTAATTTTTTCCCCTCCCAACTCTCCAGCCTGTCCAGGTCTCGCTGGATGGCAGCACAGCCTTCTGGCGTGTCAGCCGCTCCTCCCAGTTTGATGTAATCAGCAAATTTGCTGACAGTGCACTCTGTTCCCTCATCCAAGTCACTGATGAATATATTGAATAGTACTGGTCCCAGTACTGACCCTTGAGGCACTCCACTAGATACAGGCCTCCAACTAGACTCTGCCCCGTTGACCACAAGTCTCTGGCTTCTTTCCTTCAGCCAGTTGAAGCCATATATCTCTGTCCATCATGTATTAGAAGATGTCTGCACTTAAGGGCAGAGAGGCACAAGCAATAAAACATCACCAGTAGGTAGTCAACCATACCCTCATGCTTTTTGAAGGCAGGAGTCAGAACTGGTCATCTAATTCCCACTGACTCTCAAAGAGGGTTTCTCCTTCTGGAGATCTCACTTGTAAAGCTTTAATAAATAAAATCCTGCCCTATACATAGGGAGGGGTGAAAATTATTGCTGTGTAATCTTCAACCTTGCCCTGATTTTCAGCATCTTAAAACTGAGCCTATTTTAAGCAGTGCTAAGGGCTGGGAGCCAAGATCTCAGCACACGTGGTGCTATCAGGATGAAGGAGTGGGGGAAGGAAAAAACACTGCATGCTGTACCTTTCTAATATGAGGTTCAAGGGTAATCGTATGAATCAGCATAATCAGCACTGGGTTGGTTTGGTGTTTGTCCATGGGAATCTTTATCCCTGTTTCATTTTGGCTCTGTCTGCAAGCAGCAGCCCCCAGGTGATCCTCAAGGTGAGACTCCTGTGCCTTCCAAATCCTACCTTTGCTGAGCTGCATCCCCTGGGGCACCCCAGCATCCACTGGCTCTGGACATCCACCTTTGAGCAATTCTCTGGCTGTCAGTGGGGCTGACACCAGAGTGGGCAGCTGAGGCACAGAGTGCAGCAAGCTGTGGTTGCTCCAGAGACTGCTCTGTCCTGGCAGTGAACATATGACCTTAGAGGCTTGAGGGGTGGGTGGTTCCTGGTTTCTAGGTTCATCTGATATCTCAGACCTTGTAGTTCTGCATAGCGTTTCTCTGCAGTGTTTCTAACTAACTCTGATTTCCTCTGTTCCTCCCTCCAATGCTCCACTTACCATTTCTACAAATTGCCGATCCCATCATCTGATCTTCTCTCCTTTCCTCTTCCATCTCTTCACCACGTTCACCATCATGTTCCCTACGTGGTTTTCATTTCTCCTTTTAAAACCTGGTCCCTTCCTCCCTCCATTCTTACCTCTCCTCTTTCTGGAGCTGGTTTGGTCCGCAGATACACTGCAGTGGTCAAACCAGTTCAGTACCAGTACAGCACTGGGCAGAGTTCCTGCAGGAGGGTCTCTCTCATGATCGTGATAGTCTGGATGCTGGCCTTCGCAGTGTCGTGCCCTCTCCTTTTTGGCTTCAATACGACAGGTAGGTGATGTCCCAAATGGTAGCATGCAGGAAGGGGTTGGAAATGGAGCTGCCCCGTGTATGGCCAGATCATGGGCACTGCAGACTTTCCAAGTTGCAGGAAATTTTAGGCAACTGGAAAACACACTACAAAGGGTCAGAAAAACTTCCAGTGCTGGAGAGCAGAAGTGCTTTTGTCTATAAACTTGCCATTTGCTCAAGCAGCCACTGGCTATTGCTCTGAGGACACATCTGCCTGCTTTTCTGCCAAATCAATGCTCATCAAAGTGTCCAGGGCTACAGATCCCCCCAAACAATCTGTGCACACAGAACAATTCTCCAGACATGCAGCACGTCCAACACACACACACACACACACATCAGACTTGCTGCATCTTGCCAGTATCAACAGGTCCAGACACACAGTTTTAAATCTGAATCAGGACACATTTCTAAACAGCACGGACTGCACATCAACTCTGCTTGTGAGAAACCTCCTTGCCATCCAACTGGCTGTCTGCCTCCTCACCTAATTCCTTGAGGAGAGCAAACAATTTAGCCTGCTCCTTGGAAGCAAGCTGTTTTTTCTCCTTGCCGTCACCTAGGGCAGCCCATTCTCCCTTCAGGCAGAAGGACAGGAGTGCCTTCTGCCCTGTGAGCCATAGGCAGAGGTTCTCTGCTCCCCATCCATCCTCTGTGCCGTGCTTGAGGTGAGGAGGGGATGGGGGAGGGAAGTGCAGCTGTCCTCCACTGCCTGGTCCAGACAGATGAGGCTGAAGTCACACTTCTGCCTCTAGACAGCTCAGAGGCTGTCAGAGGAATAGAAGAAAGTACAAAAGGAAAAAGTATCCTCTGAGAAAGGATGGGAGTAGATGTGAGAGGAGAGGACAGAGGTGTTGGCCAGAAAAGCAGGCGTGATTGGTCATGCTAGATGACCCTAGGTAGAGTCCATTTTAAGCATTGGTTAGGTGAGTATATAGGCCACAGTATAATTTGCAACAACAGAGACAGGAGATAGTCACACTCCTTGGACTGCCTTTGTCCCCCAGGCCACCTTTCAACTTGCTTTGCCAATGCACCAGAGCATCCCTGTACTAAACTGAAGCACCTCAGCCGCTCCTCTCTCTTTCTCTCTTCTCCTTCCCAGGGGATCCCAGTGTCTGTTCCATATCCAATCCTATTTTCGTCATCTACTCCTCTTTGGTGTCCTTCTACCTCCCCTTCATGGTGACCCTGCTGCTCTATGTCCGGATTTACCTCGTGCTAAGACAAAGACAAAAGAAGCGAACCCTCACGCGACAGGGCAGCCACAGCGCCAGCACCAAACTGTGCTATGCACACAAAGTAAGATCTACACAAACAACACAGAAGCTGTCAAAAAGGACAGTGCATGCATCATTTCTTCTCCTCAAAGGGTCAAAGCACAGAACAGAGAGCATAAAGAAGGGACATGGCATGTTTTCATCCCATCCCTCACTCATACTCCATGATATTTGAGATGTAGAAGTTCTAGTTCAATCCTTTTCAGCTCTCTAGAAAGAGGATACTCCCTGTGTATCTCTGCTCTCTGGAACCGGGCAACTAGCATAGGAGCACAGCCTATTCCAATATTTCTTCAGAGCAGGGCTTTCTCAGCCATGCAGAAGTCTGGCTAATTTCTCCATTTATTGATTTTAATGCCTTCATTTATTGATTTTTGCTCTATGAAGCTTTGTTCTCAGGGCTTCACAGGCTTTAACCTAGATTGTTTAAAAACAAACAAACAAACAAACAAAAACAACAACAGAAAACCACAACCTCTTCATCTGAATGAATTAAGAAATGACAATGCTCATGGTGCACCGAGTATTTGTTCTACTGGCCTTTCTAGATTAAATATCTGCAATCATGGGAACGAGCACAATGGTTTGAAAGGGATCGCCTGGTCATGCATATTTGCTTGTTTCACCCATTTTCTCACATTCAAGCTACATTTAAAAAGGGTGGGGCTGTAGAGGGGAGAAAAGTCAACACAAATGATACAAGTGAAAGGTTAGCAGAGCGGGTGTTTCTCTTCTTGTTCTCATACTTCTCCTTGGTGGGATGGAGGCAGAGATTTGTCAGGTGCTGGTCTACCCCTCTGATAAGCCAAGGTCAGTCCAGAGGATATGGTGCAAAACTAAGAAGCAAGTGGAACTAAGGATGACTTACACAACTTTCCTCATCATCCTTTGACCCAATGAACAGTTTGGACGGTTCCCAGTTCCTCTGTGGCATCCTCTTTTGCAGGAACACATGGAGACAAAAGCTTTGCCAAACAGATGCCAAGGCACCTCTTCCCCCTGTCTCCCACTCAAATGCTCAGGCCAGGAGACATCTACCAAAAGGAAGCTGCTGACTGTCTTCAGCCTACAGCGGTACTGCAGCTTCTGCCACGAGGCAACACTCACCAAGGCACCAGGGACTGCACAACACAGCAGGCTGGAAGAGAGGAGAAAGAGCATGAAGCCAGGACTGGAGGTACGGAGGCTCAGCAATGGCAGAACCATGAGCTCTTTGAAGCTAGCACACCAGCAGCCCCGGCTGATCCAGCTTCGGGAGAGGAAGGCTACACAGATGCTAGCTATTGTCCTGGGTAAGTGAGACCCATTCTGTGTAGTGAGATGCGAGGGGTGGTGGTTTGGAACTTGCCAGAGCAAGGAATCTCCTAGTACTGTAGTAAGATTAAAAAAATGCAAGCCAGGCTCAGACTTCAACTATAACTGCTCCACAAACTCAGGAGAGAAAACGGTGGGACATTTAGAGATCTAAGGTAGAATCACACAGAATAGCTGGGGTTGGAAGGGACCTTCAAAGGCCATCTAGTCCAACTCCTTTCAATGAGCAGAGACATCTTCAACTAGATCAGGTTGCTCAGAGCTTCGTCCAGCCTGGCCTGGAATGTCTCCAGGGATGGGGCATCTACCACCTCTGTGGAAAACCTGATCCAGTGTTTTACCACCTTCATTGTAAAAAATTTCTTCCTCATGCCTAGTCTGAATCTCCGCACCTTTGGTTTAATACCATTACCTCTTGTCCTATCACAACAGGCCCTACTAAAATGTCTGTCCCCATCTTTCTTATAGGCTCCTTTTAAGTACTGAAAGGCCACAATAAGGTCTCCTCGAATCCTTCTCCAAGCTGAACAACCCTAATTCTCTCAGCCTATCCTCATACGAGAGGTATTCCAATCATCTTGGTGGCCTCCTCTGGACCCTCTCCAACAGGTCCATGTTTTTTCTGTACTGAGGGCTACTGAGCTGGATGCAGAACTCCAGATTGGGTCTCACAGAGCAGAAGGGTTGTGCTCTCAAATGCTGAGAGCCAAGTATGTTAGTGTTTTATTCACTATATTTTGTCACCCTCTTGTTTTAAATCAGTGGCCAACACACCCTGCTAGAGGGAGCAACAACCAACATCTTTGCTTTCCCTTTTCCTTTATTTTAAGATTATGATGATGAATGTAAAGTTGGAATAATCCTAAGTTTCCATACATGCAGCAGCTCTTAGGTCCAATTACAGAGGGGGAAACTGAGGTAAGGAGCAGAAGAAGAACCAGCCCATTGAGCTGGACAGAAGTCCACCCTGGTCATCTGCCGCGGTCACCAGATGCACTGCTTCCTCTCATTAACTTACTAGTAGCAGGGAAATAATGCAGCCCTTGTCATAACTGATTAAATCAACTAAGGCAGCAGTATTTCCCTCTAAGTTGTGGCCACTTGCTTTTGTCTGTCACCAGGCCACTTCTGAAACCCCATCCATTCACACAACTGGTCCCAACGAGCCTGAGTTTTTGCCAAATCCCCCTGTATCAGGAATAAACATCACTTTCAGCATTTACTAAAAGCAGATACATGCACAGAAATAGTGAGAGGATGGAGGTAGAGGGCACAGGTGCAGTTCCCTTTCCAAGTAGTTGTTTCTCTAAAGTCATTGATTGTTTTCTCCCTCTCTTCAAACCCAGGCGCATTCATAGTCTGCTGGCTGCCCTTCTTCTTGATTCACATCCTCAACACCCACTGCCCATCCTGCCACGTGTCCCCAGGGCTTTACAGCGCCAGCACCTGGCTTGGCTACGTCAACAGCGCTCTCAACCCCATCATCTACACAACCTTCAACACGGATTTCCGCAAAGCCTTCCTCAAGATCCTCTGCTGCTGACCACAGGGCTGGCACCAGGCTGCATGGGCTGCGGTTTGCAGCAGACTGCAGGGCTGGGGACAAGGCAAGGGGCCCTTCCCTCCCTCTGCTTTATACACTGCGGGGAGTGATGTGCCCCCCTCGGCTGTGAGCGGTGGTGTTTGGCACAACACGAACACTGCCGACAGCCAGAAAACTTCTGTACCAGAGTGAAGAGCAGGAGTGTGCCCCACCTGCACGCAACCTTCACACACCCAGCCTCAACGCTCCTGCTTAACAGAGTACAAGTGCTTCCCACTTCTGAGGAGGGAGGAGAAGACACAGAGGCAAACCAGTGAGTCCCTAAGTGTTGGGCACAGCAGCAGAGAGAGCCAGACCCAGGCGTGCAGTGGAAGATCAGCCACTGCAGCGTCCCGCTCTGGGAGCTGCGGGCAGGATCCTGCCCAAGTGGGTAGGATCTCTCATCTCCCCCATCAACAAGCTAGGAATGCATTTGCTCTCCAATTGCTGGAGGCTCAGCCTGCAGAAAGCACCCAGCTTATGCACAGCAGTCCTAATAAGAGGGCAGAACATGACCTCTTTGATAAGGATCTTGATCACTTCAATCAGGAGCCAAGAGCAAAATTTTGGCAAGAAAACTTCGAAATGGAGCACTGATGGAGAAAAAGTGATGTTTCTGTTGTCTTTGTCAAAAGCTTTGCCCATAAAACTGGGTCAGTCTCAGTGCCTGAGAAAATTGCTCCAGTTGCAAATGAAACCATCTCCTGTGCTGCCAGCGTGTATTTTACTGCTCCTTGCAAGGTAAAGAGGTGGCTGCCATCCCTCTGGTAGGTCAGATCACATGAGAAGTGCAAGATTATCACAGTGTCCCCATTCTTCCTAACCCAAGGACCAGAGATAGATTTGCCACTACTTAACTACCACACACCCAGTCATCTACAGTGGCCACTAAATAATGAACAAGGCCCAGGATAGCTCCAGTCTTGCCTGCAATAGATTCAAAGCTGTTTTTTCACCTGGATCAGGTTGCATGCACCCTGTCTCAAAACTTGTTCGTAGTCTCCTTGGAACCGATCTCCCTTCCTGCTTGTCTCCCTGTCAGGAGCACTGCTAGATTAAGGGGTTGTCCCATCTGACTGCTGTGGTAACTCCTGTACAGCCCATGCCTGGGGGAGAGCTATTTCAGTAACATCCTTCTCAGTAAGAAAGGGCATGTGCCTCAGGATCAGATTGAGGACCCTCACTGGCTCCCCTCACCCATATACCTGGCAGCACACAGGGCATCCATATGTTCCAGCTTCCAGGAGATGGCCAAACACAGCCCTGCCATGGTCTCCTTTTTCAGTAGGATTCTACACAGCCATCTCTAGTAGTTCCTGGATGAAAACATCAGACAAGCCCTGCCATCTCATGTAAGCTGGTCTCATGTCAGGGTGCTCTAGTGCTCTTCTCCGTATATAGCCAAACCTGGCCTGGGAGAGCCTCAACACGTTTCTCTCATTTCCCCCCGCCTCGCTGTACCAGATCAGAGGCTCCGACTCTCCCTCCCTAGACCAGGCTTAGCCATGCTGTTAGCTGCACTCGTTTGCAGCTTTGGGCCTAACTGTGCGTGCTGTCTCTGCCTATGTCCATGCCACAGCTCCTCCACCTGGGAAAGGCTTCCTCTCTTTCCTAATATAAACCCGAATCCATTGTCCTCCATCTCTGGAGCACATAGCAGAGCTCTAGCTTCTTTGTCTGGCTTTGGAGAGGAGATGCTCATGGACAGCATGTGGTGTTTGCCTGGGGAGGTACCCTCCATACTGCATTGTAACTACATTAATTTAATAAAACAAGAATGTAATCAGAAGTTTTGGTACCTTTGTGGTGAATGTAGCCCTTCCACAAGCCTTTTTGCACCTGTTGTCATCTGAACATTCTCCCTGTACAAAATTATCATCTACCTGGACACCCACAAGAGGCCTTTAGTATTACTTGCATTTTACTTGCAAGTGGGAAAGAAATCATTGAGTGCTGTAAGCACTTCCAGTAGATGAATTCTGAAAATATGGCCAATTAGTTTCGCAGCTACGCGAGGCAGGCATGCAGTAGTGTTACTCCATCTGCTTAAACGTGCTGGACAGCATGGGAGGTACTCGGCACACAGGATATTGAGACTATAAATCAAGTGAATCAGCCTCTGGAGAGATTGCTTCTCAAATAATTTTCATTAAGGTGCTTCATAACACAGATCACCAGGGATCAGTTTTGGTTGCTTTATATGAAGTTACCAGAAAGGTGGAAACAAGGAAAAATATATTTTTAAGTGTGACTATGTCCATTTCAAGCCCAGGCCTAGCATCTCTCAGGTGTCATGTTCAGTTTGAACTTCCTTGAATTTGAACCTGTTCTTCAAGCAGTGATACCCAGTGCAATTCAGGATAGAGGGGAGGAATAGGAGGTGTGGCAGAAGACCAAGCAGTATTTTTGTAGCCACACAGCTATGAGCGATGGGGAAAGTTCTGTATCTAAAAATATGGTCCTTTATTTAATAGTTAGGATTGGAACTATCAGATCACAGAACTGATCTCTTGAACTATAACCTGCTATGGGGGGGGTAAAAAAAAGTGCACCATAAAATCCACCCACAATTATAAAATCTCAGCTCCAAAAAACCCAGTCTCCCCACTCCCTTAAGTAACGCTGGAGCTCCATGCCAAGTTTTACTGTGGCAATATGAACACAGGTGGCCTCACAGGAAAGGCCAAGGAACAGAAGCGATCAAAGGAGCAACCAGTTGATGCGCCCCAACCTTCCCCAGCAAGCCAGAGGGACAGCTGAGGAGCCCCCAGGACCTGTGCTTTACAAACCCCCACTCATTATTTGCAGTAGAATAATCCACACTCCCTCATTTTTTAACTGAAATACCTCCTCCTAACCTTCATTTTCTACAGCATTTTAATCTTTGCTGTTATTTTCCCATGGCTCTGCAAGTGTCTGGAAGAGGAGAGGTGAGCCGTGACTCTCTGCTCTGCTGAAGAACCACAGGGTTTCATTTACATGCTGATATCCACATTAGAAGAGCCTTTGGAGAATGCAGAAAGCCCCTTTCCCACAGAGAGAAAGAGGGAGCTCAGAGACCGCCGCAGGCTGTAGATAATTCCCAGTGTCAGGAGACCTGCTCTGACGGCATGGCTGGGCAGATGTGCATACACAGCGAGGGACCCTGCAGCTTGTGCTCCCCTTCCTTCTGCCTCCGTCAGGCAGCAGGAAGGGGGCACCTAAGGTCCCCTAAGCTGGATGCCAGCAGGCAAGATAGCCAGGAAGCATCTCCACTGTAGCTGAGGGCAGTTAAGACCCTTCTGTGATGATGGAGAGCTGGCAAAACCCACTGGGAACAGCAGCCCTCCTCTCAAAGGTACAAGGCAGTCATCCAAAGTACTGCCTGTCTAGACACAATTACAGCACGTCTGAGAGATGGACTGAAAAACACCATTTATCCCCTGCCTCCGCGGTTTCTCCATGCAGACGTGTCTCGGCTTGCAGAGCTGTAGGCTCTGGCTGAGCTGCTGGAGCCTGAATGAACGAGCCGCTGGGCCTGTGTACCCCCACGGCTGCCTCAGCAGGCTCATGGTGAATAACGCTCACTCCGGTTAGCAAGAGCATTGAGCACCACACACCTTGGCAAAGCCACAGAGACCCCGATCTCCTCTGCATGTAACTGGGGTACATCTGTGACAGGTGTGCCACATGTTGCCTGCATCAAGCTTGCTGCTCCCACCTGTGATGCTGCTCTGTGGAGGCTCCTCTCTGAGGAGGATCAGAGTGACCTGGGGACCTAATTCCCCAGGCTGGTCCCATGTCCACAGCTGGGGTCACCACAACCTGCTCAGGCTAGCAGCAACTCTGGAAGGGGCAGCCTGACACAAGAAGTAGCTTGGCTTAAGCTTATTGCAAAGCAAAGCCCTGTCTTAGTCAGTGTTACTGATGTGACGGTTTGTGAAGAACATATAATCAATGCCAGCATTTTGAGGAAGGATCAACAGGCTGCAGGCTGCTGATATGGTGATGCTCAGAAAACTACAAACAGGAATTACGGACACCCAGAGGATGCTGGTACCAATCTCATTAGTTTCAGCCAAGTGTGTGATGTTTTGCTTACAAAGTGATGACAGTTTCTGGCAGCCTTCAGTCTGCAAAATGCTCCTGGTTGTGAGGTGTCTCATGTCCCAAAGAGAATGAGCACATCAGTTCTTTCTCAGACCAATGCGGGTACTCCAAATCTATATTAGTCTTGGAGTGAACCATTGAAGTGAACTTTTCCTTATCTAATGGTAATTGTGAATTAACATAGTTGTCATCTCCTGCTGGTATCTTACCACCTGACCTGCTGCCTTCAGAGCAAAGGAAGGCTCACAAGGCTGCAGGCAATTCAAGGTGTGAGGGATTCAAAGCAGTACTTCTTCAAAGCCAGCATCAGCTGCTACATACATACATCTTGCTGAATGACATTGAACAGGAGGTAGAATATGTATCCCAGACCAATCTTGCCTTTCAAACTCAAATGTCATTGATCCAGCTGTGCTCTATTACTCTCCAAACAGCCAATCTCAACTCAAGACAGAGTGGCGACCTTTCTTGTTCTGCTTTTCTGGCATCACTCATGCCAACCTTCCTTCGCTTCATACCACCTACAGCACCAGAACGGGAGTCCATCAGCTCTGAGGCCAATCACACCTTTCTCCAACAGGGATGATCTTTCTCCCAGACCCAGGCAAGGAATTCTCTTGAGTCTCCTTCATGATTCTGGCCACACATCAGTTAATCTCCTCCTGCCAGACACTGGTCTCATCTCATCCCTGAATGCCTCTGGAAATGTGAGGCAAGGAAAAAGAAAACCCCTAGAGCCAAAGAAGAAAACTAACATAATTAAAAATTAATTTCAGTATAATGATTTATGCATCTCAGCGAGACAAGCACCAGGCTGCTGTATGTTTGGCAATGTGGGGAAGACCCTTCTGGTTCCCTGCCCTGGCAACTCTTGCCAGTTTTAGCAAGTTTTACCCTGCAGCTTTGAGCACGGCAAACTGAACAGCAGAAGTAAAGGCTACTTTTCAAAGGGCAGAACCACACTTACTTCGGGACCTTACATTTCTTTCTGTCACCCTGTGCCATGGCAGAAGGGCTGTGATGCAGGGGGACTACTCGCCTTGCTATGCCTCAGCTGGGAGGCAGCAGCATTTCTGTCCATCCCTGAGGGACAGGCAGAGGGAGATGGGTAAATTGGTAATGCTGTAGGACTCCCTTGAATATTTATGATGGCACCAGCTGCAGGGAAGAGGTGAGCCACGTATCAGGGGTGATTCAAGCACCCAATCGCCCCTCAGCCTCAGGTCGAAAGGCCACCAGCATTACTTTGAAGCCTTTTGCCTCAGTGAGCTGGAGTGCAGTAGCCATTGCTAAACTTCCTGAATGACAACAGAACACTCCTTCCTCCTCAAGACTTGTGCAAAACAAGGGATATAAAAAGGCACATGCCAGTGTCTCCTGCAGCTTGGTGTTGGCAATGCTACATGTGGACATACTGCACAGCTCCCACTCCTTTCTTTGCTGGCCTTGCCAAATCCTAATCATCCTGTTTGCCTGTGCTCCTTCCTCCCAGATGCTCCATCTCCTGCTCCCTTCCTTGAAGATGCTGCCTCTCTCTGAAGGTTTTGGCTGCCTGCCAGTCTCTGTTTTCTCCCATCCCAGTTCATGCAGCTTCTGAGGAAAGTATCTGGCTTTCCTAAGGGTTGGTTTCCTCAGCTGTTTTTCAGCACATTGTAGCATTAAATTTGACATTTCATTGTAGACGGTTCCATTCTAGTCTTGGAAGGACAATATAAAAAGCTCAGGACAGATTTGTAGCCTTTGCTGACTTCCTGCAAGATGTTGCTGACATCACTTCAATACCTCCCCTGATTAACTCATCAAAAGGCAACTCAGCCGTTTGCCTGTGGAAGGAGGGAGCAGCAAACACAAAGCATTGCTACAAAGCCACCTTCATGTCATGCTTTGAAGTACCTGTCCAGTACCTCAGAAAGGCAGGCAACTCAAGGGCAGAAGTTATCACACACTGCAACAGCTCCAGGAACTCTGGCCACAGACTTTGAAACCACTCTGTTATTCTGTGAAAATCTATGCTGGGCCATTACATCTAAGGGCCATAGTTTTCAGCTCTTTTCTTGAGCACCGATCTGCAAATCAGCCTGCTCTGTAAGTATGGATGGGTGAGATGCACCTTGCCCTGTAGAACCACAGGCATGAACCATAGCCTTTGCCTTTCTCAGCACACCGGCCATACCCTTGAGCAGAAAAAGCTTTACACAGCAGCAGAGGGATAAGGAAGACAGGAATTGGCTAATCCTGAGCTTTCTGGCAGATCAGGTGCCTCTAATTATAATTTCTTTACTTATGGCCCCTGTCCTTGCTACATAGCTTCTTAAATTTTCAGGCCAAAGTTTGAAATAACCCTGGTTAACCAGATAACCCTTTCTTATCCAAACCTGCTTCCCAAAGAGCTCTGCAAGATGTTCAGGCACACAAAGCACTGGCAAAGAGAGCAGGCTGTCTCTGAAGTTTTTGACATGACAGGGAGTGAGCAAGGCCAGGAGCTGGAGAAGGTACATCTGAAGCATGACAGAGCATCACACTGTGTTGCACCTTCACCTGACCAATCTAATTAAATCATATAGACGACAGATGTAGAAGTAACCAGGAAGTTCATCATCACCTCCTTGTGAGGAAGGGAAGGTACTGCCTTTACCAGCCAATATGTCACCAGAGAGGTGACTGTGTGCTCTGACAGATGCCATTCACACTGGCAACATCGACAGAGAAACAAGAATATTTTGCTGCAGGAAGATGTTAACCACTTTTGCACCAGCACCAGCTTTGCCAACCTAGATCCAGCTTCTCAGAGGGATTTAACTTCATTCTCTTTTTGTTCGAAAAGTCCTATCATTCCTACAGAATGTGCCTAAGGAAGGATGGTAACATATGCTTAAAAACATCTTTAATACTCTGAAGAAGTGAGTGCTGCATTACCAAAAAAAGATATGAGATCTCTAGTGAAATATGTAAATCACCCCAGAGTACTACAAAAAAGGACCATTAAACTGTTCTGTACCACCATCTCTTTTGTGTATGCCTTCCATATCACTGAGGAAACCTCTCTGAAATTACTGAGACGGTTTAAACATTTTAGTGGGGCCCCTTGCCTGACAACTAAGGTTACAAATCAAAAATCAACAGGGTTCAGGAAGGAAAAAACCAAACAACCTACCCAATGCTTTAAAGTACTTCTGCAACATACCTGGAAGCGATTTTTCTATTAATAAAAACCTCATGATCTGGAAGCCCTCTGGACCTAAGAGATGTAGAAATAAATTGAATACCCTGCTGGAACACTTCCAGTCTTGGGCAGCTCCTGCAATCCCGTAGAGCCACAGAAGAGCAGACTTAGAAACCATCAGCCAAAGCTTGATAGAACCTGTCACAGACACCGTGTCCTAGTCATTTAGAGGATGGATGGGGTGGGTGAATGTGTAGGGGAAGTAATTATGTACCTGAAGGAAAGGAGAGTATATTTTTGTGATAAACCATTTCTACCTCTTTTTCCTTAACACATGTTAAAGCATACCTTTGAAACTGCTAAAGAGTCTGCAATATTAAAATAGCTCTGAAAGGAGTAAGTTACTGAGCAGAATACTGATGAAGCGGTCAGAAAGGCACAGGACTTAGCACTTAACATGTGGCCCTGCCAGTTATTCTCATCAGAAAGAGAAGAGCATGAAAGATTTTTCTTCTTCAAGGGGAATGTTAGCCTGAAAGTTGCTAAGGGAAAGATGTTAAAGGCTCTAATGTTTTTGGAACACACCATCTCTTTTGTGTTCTGCTCTGCTCTTTTGTACTCTGCCATTTGGGGATGGATGGCAGTCAGGGATGTTTTTGCAGTCTTCTGTGCTAAGTAAATTTAATTTGGCAGAGAAAATTTTCCACTCTTTATTCAATTTTCACTTCTCCATGAAAAGTTTAGTTTTGTTAATGTAGTTTTCTTCCCTGTATTAGGGCAAGAGTTCTGTTTTTGAAATAAATTAGGTCTCTGCTTGGAAACAAAACTACAAATTTTCTAAGTTAGCATGAAAAATGTTGCTTAATTTTTACAATGTGAATGAGGAGGACCAACAGACAGATTGAAAACTTGTGTAAATACAACATATTAAGGTTGTTTCGGGCTAGTGCAGTTCATAACTGTGTTTGTTAGATAATGAGTAGATACAGCTGGTCAAATTTTGCCAAACAGGCAATTTTTCGCTTTGTGCACCTCTGGTACACAGAGAACAAACTAAGCAGAGAACTGTAACAGGAAAACCCAATCAGTATGACTGGAAAATGCACAGTAACACGGTAGCGTGGGAAGACTGGAAGGTCAAAAGGGTTGTTGAGAATGGCACATTATTGGCACTCACCTTAGCAGGTCACTAAGATCCCAGTACAGCCATGTGCAGCTTCTCAGGACACCCAGGTTGGAAGAAAAATAAATCCTAACGATTCACAGAGGTTGGGCAGGAATGGGGAGACTGATCACAGCTAGCTCCCAAAGGGTACAAAATAGCCCTTCCAAAACTAGCAGTAAGGTTACCAACCTGAGGGTGACAGAGCACTGGAACAGGCTGCCCAGGGAGGTTGTGGAGCCTCCTACTCTGGAGACATTCAAAACCTGCATGGACGCCTTCCTGTGTAACCTCATCTGGGTGTTCCAGCTCTGGCAGGGTGATTGAACTCAATGATCTTTTGAGGTTCCTTCCAATCCCTAACATTCTGTGATTCTGTAATGTGAGGAGGTCACAATAGCTAGCATCACTTATACTCTATGTCTTCACAGAGGATCCCTGACAGACCTCTTGGACACAAGCATCTTGGCGCCTGAGTGCTGGGCTGACTCATGCACTTTGGTGATTGTATGTGGGCATGAAAGTGTCAGCGAATGAGAAGATTTAAAACAGTCACCATCCCCTAGGGTTTTGCATTGACACTTGCAACACTGTAGAAACAGACACTGCAGAAACAAGCATTGCAAGGGCCCAACACCACCACAGTATCTTGCATTCTTCTTGAAGGAAGCATGAAACACATCTGTTTCATTAGAATTCCCAGACGTTCAAGACAGTCAGATCTTCTACCTCATGCAGCATAGGCAGGACCCTGTCTCCAAGTTTCCCAGTGCTGCAACAACATTAGCAATCATAGGGTACTTCTTGGAGTAAGGACTTTAGTCCTGTATTTTATGTAGTTTCTGTGGCTGAATCATTCCCCATAATGCCTGTTTAAAGACAACAGTAAAGCAGCCTTTGCACCATTTCTTGAGGATCCTGTGGAACAGAAATGTAGTTAGAGTCCTTACTACCATTCCAGCCTTATCCACTACGTTGCACTGACACCAATCCGTAGCTGCCCAAGGAGACTGGGATGCACAGGTAATGCTGACGGGGAAGCTAAAAACTCCTTATACTCCATAGTAAAGTCATTCCAATGTGAGTTATTAAAAACTTAAAACATTAAAGAAGTGGTGAAGAAGAGCAAACCACAGAGTAATCCTTAATTGCTTTAACGCCAGCAACTTTTAACTGTAGTATTTCTTTAAACTTAATTCAGGTAATAGAGTTCTTATGGGGAGACATATAGATGGGTGTCTTTTAACATTTCCAGGTCTATTATGGAACTGTTTTGGAGCAAATTATTTGGACCCCTGCTCTGTGACAGGATCCTGTTACTAGATGAGTCACTGTCCTCCATCAGGCTGATAGGTCAAGTTTCCAGGAGACATCTTCCTCAGCACTGCACTCAGGCTCTCTGGTACACCACCTCTGTCACACATTGAGGAGCCAGTGTAATGAATAATAAAACTTTTTATTGTTGCTTTGCAAGGTAAAATTAATAAATCCATGATTCCAAAGTAAGGAGCATTAAAAAAAATTAAGAAGAGGAATGTGACATAACTAAGTCATATTTTAAAACAAGGAGCCACAAGAATCTTTGTAAAATGCCTTTTCCTACAACACATCTCTTCTACATCTCCATCTCACATTGACATTTGCGTAGCCTGCTATTTGACCAGTGCTTGGACAGTTGGAAAGAGTTGTACATTCATTATCATCCACATGCTAGTGTGGGAGTGAAATCTTAGTCCATACAGCTGAAAGGGTACAAAGTCAAAAAAACCCTCTATAGCAGGACATGGATTAAACATTTTCTCTTCTTTCTGGCTCTAATGTCAGAGACTGGAAGCCCTGAGGCAGGGGTTTTCAAGGCCAGGCCAAGGCAGAGGGCCTCCTCCTGGCCCAGGGAACATTCTGCACTGCAGGCGGCCAGAGGGGGAAGTACACACACAGTCTCTTGTGCCACCGAACACAGCAGTATTTCCAGTCAGTCCTTCTCAGGGACATAGATGTTGGCAATGGCCACAAGGAAAAGTGTGTTAGACTGAGCTGGGATCTCTCATCAAGAAGCTGCATGATAGGACAAACAAATCACTAGGATTTTCTGGAAAAAATAATTACCTGTAAGATCCACTGGGTATGGAATGAGAGTCCAAAACAGCTGCTGAGCCTCTAGGAAGATGCATCAATTTTAAGTGTATGCCCTGATTCTTCAATCACAAGTTCAATAATTCTGTCATTCCATATGGAACACTAACAGTGAGTAACTGAAAACAAAGTAACTGAAAACAATACTGGTCTTGTGACATGTTCAGGCTCTTCCGTACCATAAGAACGCACCAAGCCGATTAACCAAAAGGGATATTTGAATGAGGTCTTCCTTCCCCACCAGGAAGCAAGACCTTCTTCAAATGTCCCTTTCAATTCCCTCCAGGAAGCAAGGCATTTTACTACTAACAGCTCCAGGTGACCCTGCTGGCAGTCTACCTTACACAGTCCTGCTGGATAAGGACATAGCCTGCAACCTCCTCTATCCTCTCCGTATTCACTGGCCTGGCTTCATATTTGCTGGGCCTTGAAGTGCCTGTCTGAAGACAAGCTTCTTCAGCTGATCCAGTTTATTGTCTCTTAAGGCATCCTGTATGGCACTGAAGAAACTGAAGTAGTGCTGGAAGTTGTGCATCATGAGCAGGACACCCGCCAAGAGCTCCTTGGTCATGAGGAGGTGATGGATGTAGGCACGAGTGTGTCTCTGACAACAGTAACAGGTGCATCCTTCCAGCAAAGGACCAAAATCATCTTGGTACCTAAGAAGGAAGCAAAGTTGGATAACAAAGGTTAAGAAGACCAATTCAAGCAATAAAGTTTATCCAGTTACTACAAGGCCTTTTGTAGGGACCTGAGCCTTGAAGTCCTGAGAGCCTGAATCCAGCTGCTGTAAAATGTGTTGACATTCAAGACTAGCAGCACTGGCACAAAGGACTTCAGATATCATGCCAGAACTCATTACAAGGCCAAAAGGCCACACATCTAAGTCAGAGGATAACTTTGACTACATCACAGCTAACAGCAGAGAGAGGCCTTAGCTGTGCCTTCCCTGACAAAGAGGCTGCAGTGCAAGATGCCTCACTAGCTATCACAGAATCTACAAAGGAGGAAGCTATCAGAAACAAGGATATACTGATTAACAGTACTGCCCTCTGAAGTAAGATGCACCATTCGCACAAAGTAGAGAGAGGATTGAGCAAAGCAACACACTTGTCTATTCAGACAGCCTAGTGGCAGCTGTGGAAAAGAGAAGGAAGGACAGACAGCAACACTGGCCAAAGTTTTTGTGAAGTATCCAGAAACTGCAGAATTGCTCTGCAGCTGCCCAAACTAAGTCAGGAAGTGGAGGCTCTTCACAGTTTAAATAAAAGCTAGCATCTCAAGATGATCCAAGTTAGATGCAAAAGACCAAAATGATCCCCTGACAACCTCTGTGAACCTACTGTCTTTCAGGTGGAACATAGTTATGACCACAGTATGTCTGCTGGGATAAATAACCAGAAAATCCCTGACTTGAGGACAGGCAAAAGACAGTGCTTTCATACATACACTGTTGCCTGACGACAAGCTAGAACACTTGTCCATTGCCCTCCATTCAATGTCCAGAAGTACCGTTTTCAACACCTTCATGTTTTATGAAGCCTACCCTCCAGCTACTGACCACATGCAATCAAATACAGAGGACAAAAGCATTATATGTAGTGATACAGCTGCACAAGCCCTCCTCACAAATTCACGTACCTTTTGTCTTTCAGAAATATCTCAAATGGTGTCATTTCTGGATCAGCTTTGGAGATTTCATCCTGGTTTTCTTCGGCGCCATTCTCCTCCAGGTCCTGGGCCCCATTTTGCTTTAAAACTTTTAAATAAAAGACAACAGCCCTTCGTGAACAGACAGCAAGGGCAGAGGAAGCATAGCAACCTTACAGCAGGTGTTTCTGCTACTCTCTTGTCACATTAAAACTCCTGCCTCAAGTTTCCACCTCCTGCCTATAGTAAGCAACTACTTTTCTTTAATTGTCATAGGTTAGTTAACACAAACACAATTTCAGATGATCAAAACAGCAAGAATCAAGTGAAAACTCATCTGCTAAACCTAATGAAGAGTTAGAGCTAAAACAACTGTGTAACTTTTTGCTGCTCTGCTGAGCTGAATTCTTGATAAAATGTCAAAAATATTTTCAGTCTGAACTGCATGCTGAACAGAAGGCAATCACCTGAACAAATTGATTTTATTGAGATTTTGTTAGAGTAGACAGGCAACTCATCTGCATTCAATCATTCTACTTTTAATGCTGTCATCAGGCTCAGAGATTTAGATACTTCTATTTTTTTTGTCTTTTTTTTAAACAATTGGAATCAAAAGAGACTGGTAGCGCTACTGCAGATGTAGATTCCACATCTGCTTTTTCAACAGTCTATCTTAAAAATAAAACATCACACTGTAATTTTTTAGGTTTGCATTTTTAGGGTTGTTCTTAAGCAGGAGATGTATCTGGAAACATCAATATTAATGTTTGCACGATCCATGTACCAAGTGTTAAACAGACACAGAAAAAAAGAGATTGTCCTTACCTAGAATATTATGATTTAAGAATAAGGTGAGACAAGGTAAAGAACAATAAATGAAGAGAAGGGTTAAAAAGCCAGCAGCAAGCACAAAGAAACAAGATGTTCTGTTCTATTCAGCTGGTTTTGAATTAGCCAGGCATGAAAAGTGCTAGGTTCTACCCAGGAGGAAAAATGTAAAATGTTTTTCTGTATTAAAGCATTTAATAGGCCAAAACAAAACGGCTGCATGAAACACATTTGATAGATGATTTAATGGGTGATACACATGCTCTCATCTCACAGCGTAATGAGGAAATGAGTTATGAACATCTTTTTGTTTTGATATGAACCGGTGAATACAAGGACAGAGAGGAAAGCTGCCAAAAAAATGGGATCCCTAGCTTTTGTCAGCTAGAAAGAAAGGACTTCAAAAATACATTACTAAAACAGACACATATTCGGTTAATTCTACTGAATGGGTATCATAGATCTCCACTTAATATTGTAAGTCCAGCCTTAACTGCTAATGGTAACAGAAAATTTGTCAATGGTGTTGAACCAAAACCCCTGTAGTCAATAAGTGTTTACAAAATACTTGAACATATTTTGGCTAATCAGGCATTCAGATCCTGGATTGAGGCCTCAAGTTCACCTAAACAGGTTTAAAACCAAAATACCCTACCTTCAAAAGCAACATTTGACTGTGGAATCTCAGTTTTTCCAGTGGTTACTGCACTTATTTAAGGAACGAAAACCTCAAATATAGATTCCTCCAAAGCATGAGTTATGCTTGCCACAATACCGGAAGATGCAGTAAAAATTATAATGACCATCAAGAAGCCTACCTGCTGCTTCAGGACCTGAATGGCAGTCGTAACTGAAAACCAAGGCACAGCCTCGCTCTGTCACTTGGAAAGGAAAGAAACTCTCGAAAATGTCCACTCCCCTTTCAATGCACTCAAGCACCTCATCTGGTTTGCCTACGCCATGGATGATTCTGTAAGATACACACAAGAAGACAAACCCAGAATACTCTGAGTAGAATCAGGTAGTTACCTGAAGGAAAAGACACATGCATGTAACTTATCCCTGCAACTGCTAACCAAAATGCAAGTGGGTACGACAGTCATCATTCAGAATCCTATGTGCTTCCATTTCCCTACCTCTGACCTATCCAGTACATGACAGGCTTTTATTTATCTGCCACTTAGAAGACAGCAATAATCCCTCATTTACTGCAGGAAAACCTCATTCTGTTCATTACGTTTGAAGTGATTTGATTTCTTTCACATACGCACATAAATGCACTTAGATTCAAAATTTCATCTAACATCTCTGCTGTAAAACAGATATTTGCCTTAGACATGTTTGTGCCCCAGGGAACTACCAATTTCCAGACACGTGGACCCCTTTGCTTGGTGACTGTTTAGGAGACAGTCTAAGAAGACTTGATCAAGAGCAGCAGAGACAGCAGTAGATGGCTGGTCAAAGATCCAAGCCTCCAGGTGACGGACACACCATAGAGCACTTGGAGAACTGCCTGGAGGGGAATGCACTAATGAGAAATGTCATAGCAAGTAGTTCCTTGCTTTATTCGTCCCTCCTCTTTACACTCTACCTGCTCAAGTGATATAACAAAAAAACCTCAGCTGTAACAGCCCTTGGGACATGGCACTGAGAGCCAGGAAGAGCCCAGCTGGATTGCCATCAATGGTAATAGAGATCTTGCTGTTAGCCAAATTTATCTGGCAGCTTCCCTGAGGGTGGGTGAAGCAGAAGAAAACAGAGCAGTGCCTGCTCTCCTGCAGGTGTGTGGCTGGGCTGACAGCAGTTGAAACTAATGTAGGGCAATGATCTAAACAGATAATTAGGAAAATACACAGGGGCTGATAAATGAAGTCACAAGGTGCCATTTTTAGTTGCTTTCCTAAGTGTTCCAATTAAATTGATGAGTACAGAATAAGGATGGGAGAAGTTTATACCATAAGTGTCACGTTTCAGGCTCTCAGGGCAGGGAGAAAATTATTCTCAATAGTTAAAACAGTAGCTCTGCATATATGATCAAAACCTTTGCTAAAACTTAACTTTGCACAAGTTAAGGACAAACATTTGCTCTTGCAAGGGTTCTAACGCTATTGAAAAGGAAAATAAATTTTACCAGAAGACCAGCACCTCCAAGTGCACGGAGGTACTTTAAAGAGTACATTTGCAAGATCATTTCACTATCACAGAAAAAGTCGTTTCTGGGGTGAAGCACAGAAAGTGTTTGTCTTCTCGAGAATTTCATATTGAAGAACACTGCTCTAAAACAACTTTTCCAGCCAGAATGGCAAGGGTGATTCAAGAAAGCAGGATTGTCTGAAATTCACTTGAGGTAATTACAAGACCCCCGAGGGCTAACCAGCTTTCTTCCTACAAAGAGGTCAGAAACACTTGTCTTAACCAGGCAAGCAAATAATTTGATAGATGCAGCAGATGCACTTGTAGCTACTAAGGTTAGCTCAGCAGACTGGACTCTAATGCTCCCAGGGGATCTTCATAAGTACCTCAACCAGACAGGACGGCAACAACACAGCTAGGCGCCTAATTGTCAGGAAAATTCAAACCCTGGGCATCGCTAAGCACGAACAAGCTGCAACACCAGACACATGCTTTCGCATTTTATTTCCTTTTGAACACCATGAGGTCAGAGCAATGTTCAGCTAGCAGAGGGCAGCACAGCTACAGAAAAAAAATGGGGCCTGAGTCACTCTCTTCAGGAAACGATGAAAAGGGCACCTATACGAGAGCAGTATCAACAGAAGTAGCATGAGCAACCCATGCAAAAGCCAACAAACTCAACCCAATGCTAAGAAGCCGCTCCAGTTCTGAACCACTAGCAAATATTAGCACACACTTTCTGGAAGTCTTTAGTTAGTTAGTCATTTATAAATAAGAGCCAAGAATGCCACCACTCCTGTCCCAGTCTCTGACATGGATCCGATGGGCATAACCCATACCTCAGAACGTACAACAGTCCCTAAACTATGCCAGTTTAAGCAGAGAATACACGTTTTGAGCCAGGCTGTACCATCTCTGGTAGTTCACAGGCTCAGTGCCTCAGGTAACTAGGTCAGACCTTGCTGCCATAAGATCGTATAAGCACTGGTGGGTTCCCTCAGCACTCCTTTCTGCTCTCCTCCAGTTCAGACCAGAGAGATGTGGAACATAACAGTTTTTCTCAGAAGAGGTCCCTGTAAAATAGGTGGATAACAACATTCTTGTTTGAGCTGAAGTTGAAGTAAACCATGGATGGCCTTGGAGGCCAAATGCAAGAAGCCCAGACATGTCCTACCTGTGATTTTTCCTAAAAAAGAAAGACTACTTGAACTAAAATCTTGATTATTCTCCAAATGTGGGGAATACCTAAACCCACAATGTGAGCTCAGCTTGGTGCCAGTCGCAGTTAAAAACTGAACCAAGGGTTGAAGACAAAGTGGTAGAATTTATGCAGCCTGGCACACACACTGTGCAATACAGTTATTTCCTACAGTGATATTGCACAGCAGCCTGCAGACACTCCTCATAATAGGACAGACGGATTTCTTGGGATGTTACCCATACAACTTACCTTGGTTTATCCTCTGGCAGCTCTGCTGTGACAGCAGCTATCAGTTTCAACTTGGTCTCCTTGGCCATGGCACGTCCCTGGAAGCCATCTAGCAGAAAGCCACCCACAGGTCGCTTGGCAGTCTCCCTGGCTGATCTGAGCCTCTCTTCCAAGATATCTCCACCTTCAATTGCCCCAAACATTACACTTCCTTGTAGTTCCTGGCCCAGGAGAAAGCTACAAGTGTTAGAGTGTACTCTGCCAAAGACACGCAAGACATCTCACAGCCCAGGTGCCTGCTACTTAAATCCTGCATTCCCGGGAATTTGCCAGAGCAAATCCCACTGTGAAGTCCAAGTGTAAAGTAGAAATAGGATTAGGAGAGACAAAATTCTGCTCCTTACCTTGAAAGTACCTCACTGACAATTTTGGTACCATTCTTCCCACCACCCTACAGAAGGCAATAACCACAGATCACTTTGTACACAGCTTTTTATAGAAGGCCCCTCAGCACTACATGTGTCACTGCAGAATACAAAATGGGTGCCATTATCCTGTCTGTCAGACACTAGATCTCGCAACCTTTCAAGGGATACCAATATTAGCTCCTGTCACCCATTTTCCTTTGTAATACAGACTCAGATAATATGTCACCAAAAGGGAAGTTTTAAACCTGCTGGGGGAAATAAAGAATAGCACTGGCAAACCCTAGCAAGTGCTCCCTCACCTGGGACTGAGGGGACTTCAGAGCAAGAAGATGGGTTTTCTTAATCTGAATGAGAAGATCCTAGTCTGCCCGTGTATGTAGCATGGAGGTAGCAAAAGAAATGCAACAGTCCAAAAGTGGAATAAAATGAAAAAACATGAATTCTCCACAACTAGTAGAGATAAGTATCCTGAAACAGGAGGCAAGTTATTAAGAGGGTGGCAAAAGGAAAACCCACTGCACTACTGGTGACAACTCCTCCAGGACTGTCACCGGTGCATTCTCTGATAAATATGTATGACACAATTTCCTACTAAATCACATCCTAGGACTGGCCTGGGATGCAGCACAGATCAAAAAGCAGCCGCAGTGCTTTTGCATCAATATTTTTAGGACCTTACCGGTGACTTCTCTAGCAGCTGAAGGCACACATCTAGGAAGGAAAGTGACCTATCCACAGACTTCTTGGCTCTTTTTCTACCAGCTTCCCCAGAAATGGTGTCTCCATCAGAGATGCACTGAAACCAGTCTGGCTGGATGGCCCGCTGTATGTCCATGAACTTAGAAGCTGTCATTTCCATGCGTCCCGAGTTTCCCCACAGGGACACTGTCTGTCAAGGAAGAACAGGTATGAATGTTAGTTGCGAAGGTTAACAGATCCTACAAGTCAAAGGAGGGAAGGGATCGATCTGGTGAAATATCAGACACTGGAATCATACTTAATAAATAGGCTGTCCAGGAGCACAGCTCAGATAAGCAGCTGCCCTTGGCACAAGTGAAAGAAGATAAATGACCGAATTGGGATATCTGAGAGTCTTTGATGAAACCATCACACACACTCAACATGTTTGAAAATCTCCAAGATAGAGCAGCTGACCTATCATCACACAAATCAGTGGCAGAATTGGAAGAAATGTTGAAGAGAAGATTTAAATTTCCAAATGTATGTTGTCATCTCATGAAAAGCAGCAGAGGTTGCAATGGGAAATACAGTTCACTAATTTTCTGTACACAGTGCAAAACCAACAAACTCATTTCCTCTTCCGAGCAGAGAATCAACACTGCACATGTGAATATACATGTTTATGTAAACCACACAGACACACTGGAAAGAATACAAAACGTTAGGCAATTTAATCTTAGAATCCAATGCTATTTTAGGTCCCAAATCCAGGCACTTAAGAAGGGACTGAAATATCAAGTGCAAAAGAAACATAGAGCTTTCAAAGTGAACATAAGAAACGGCAGGTACTCATCAGGACTACACACAGCCTTCTCAGTCCCTACACATGCTTTCCATTCTGAGTGAGCACACAGGCCCCCATCATCCATCATTACTCCACAACAGCCTTAAAAGATTTAAAAGCAAAACAAAAACATCTGCACAAAGAGGTTATGTTACCTGAACACCTCTAGGCTAGCAGATGTCACCACTCAATTAGCTACACATTCATTTTCACAAAAATGTTACCACAGCCACTACAACTATGCACACTACCATGTCTCATCCTATTCTGTCATTAACTGTAATTAATCTGTAATTAACCTGTGAGTGCAACTTGGCAGTTGCTTTCATTGTACTATTGTTAGACTTGAGGCACTGCTGCTCCAAATTTTTAAAAAGGTGCTTAGGTAGGTTAAGTATTGGGCTTGAACCCTTAAAAGAGGGTAGGTTCTTTTCATATGCAACCCCATTAGTGCTTTTTTAAATGAGGAACTGTCTTCAGCTATCAGAAATGGCTTACAGCTCGAAGCGTTATGGGGACTTTTTTAGGCTTGAGAGTTTAAACACATTCTCCGAGTCTATGCCAGACAGACAGATTAAGCAGTGCAGTTCTCATGCATACTGATTTAGAAAGTGAATTTGGATGCAAAAAAATGTGAGCAGAACATTATTTTTGCCTCGTCTCAACAGAAAAACAAGAGGACTGTGCAAATACACGTCTGTTGTCTGTCTATCCATCTCTCCTAATCACTTTTGGCCTCATCAGCCAATTTCACCAAATTTGAGTAACAAAGAAACAGAGAAAAGTCTTTAAAGTAATAACATTTTTGTAAATTTCCCATTAAAATAAATAAAAAAGCAACTCCAAAGGAAGGAGTCCCCAAATTAGTACCTGCAGAATAACTAGAATGCAACATCTGTATGTTGTTCTGCAACAGCATGTTGGCCAGTTAGTACCTGCTGCCTTTTATGTGAGAGCATCAAGAAACAGCTGGTGAAGGCAGGTGGACAAAAATCAGAAGTGTTTGAGCCAAAGAGCAGAGAGCGTAATCAAGTCTGGTTACCTTCATTCTGTTCTCCAGAGGAAAAAAGCCGCTTTCATAAATAAAATAGCCATGCAGCTTAGAGAACAGAGCGTTACGCCATGATTATTTAAATCCAGGCCTATGCCAGGCTTTCTGGCACAGAATCCAGAGCTTTCTGCCCCACTGCTTTCAAAAAGTTTTAATAAGTATTTGTCAGTGCAGACCCAGCTCCAGAAGGCCTTGCAACAAAGTGCCAAAATCCTCACAGCTTCAAAAAAGGAAAAAGAGGAATGAAACCTGCAACACCCAGGCTTAAATCGCTGCTGTCACCTCACAGCTGCACAATGGAGAGACACACTTCAGGTAATTCCTTCCCCTCAGAGGGACAGGAATAGTGGTTCCCAGGAACAAAGAATATATACCAACAGCCAGATGGCAGTGGCTATCCTCTGTCATTCAGTGACCTTTCACCAAATGTGACCATAACCAAACAAGCCTTGGGACTGACTACATGGGAGCAGGTGCCAGGAGTTGTCCCTTCAGGCCAAAGCGTCGTCAGGCAGCGGGTGGCGCATGGGGTGGAATGGGCAAACATCTACAAGAGCACACACTCCTGGATCACTAAGCCACCTTCCTGCAGAAGTACTAATTTCTTCCCCGCTGTGGGCCTGTAGCAAACTATAACCACACACACAGGGTTTCCAGTTTATTGCTCATCAGTGGCATCACCATAAGCTTGTTCAGCATACAGGCTAAAACACATGTATTTTCTTTTATTACCATGTTAACCACAACAGCATGAGAGCCTAGAGCTCTCCCTTCTATCCAAATTGCCACCTAATGTTCAGAGAACACACTGCCAAGTAAGAAAACGTCCAGTTTTATTTACTCAAAGGCAGGAGCATGTAAATGACATTCCTCTTTGTGCAGACACTTATTTTGCTATAAAGCATAAAAAAACATCTGGTTGTCTAAGCGTACCTACACCGATGAGGTGAGGACTGGCAGCTTTCTTTTGGGAACTTTAAGCGGATTCTTGCAAGTCTTTACAGTTACTGTACCTTGTTAGTGTTGTAGCCAGAGGGACAGGGAATGACTGGGTCATGAAGGGAACAGTATAGCACTGTGTCTGGCATACCTGCAAACAGAGAGAGTTTTTTGATTGAATAGAGTTTCATGAACCAAAACCAAGCCAATGTAAATACACGGCTTGTAAACTTGCAAAAGGGGACAGGGTATTCTCCCATACGCAAGCACATCCAATCTGACTAAGAAAAAAAAAAACAACTTTGTTCATTTGTTCTCTCAGCAACAAAGGTAACAGACTTTTTCCCAGTTTTAGTAGCTGCAATGCAGAGAGCACAGCATCAGGACAAACTTTCAAATAACACCCCTTGGTTCTGCAACCTACACAGCTCTTTCGAGATTTATTTATGTTTCTTCTTGATTAATACTCCTTCTACTAAAATTGACTGACTCACTTGACCACTCAACTGACACACTGGAGATATCTGAGATTTGACACAATCTAAACCAAGCAACAGCCTCAAGCCTGAAACATTTAAGGAAGGACAACATATACTGAGAGAACAGATCAGCTACAGAAATGATAAATTTATCATCCCTGCCAGACTCAAGGTTTCAAATGTCCAGAAAGCTAGATAGTGTGTCTCAATGATGTACAGTTTTCTATTTACAGATAGTCAGTGAAACTGGTCAAGCCTCTAAAAAGTTTCAGATAAAAGGGATTTTCAATCTCTTTTTTTGTCCCAAGGCAGTCGAAGTTTATTGAAAGTTGGGTGCAAACTTCCTTTGGAAATTCAAGCCAAAACTTTGCTTGTGTCAAAATGTTAATGTGTTTGTAAAAAAGTGCTTGGCCCAAGTATACAGGACAAAAATTCTGGAACATTTAAAAAAATATAATAATTTACATTATTGTATATACTAATAATATATGTACAACTGGCACATACAAAACACTCATGAAAATACCTCAGTTTTGATAAAAGTTTTAGCAGATCAGAAGCTTTTTTTCTTGCAAAGTCTGCTAGATTCCATACATAAAGAACTGTCTGTGTATTATAGAAATTAAACAGACATGCCATCACTTCAGTAAGATTGACTCTAAACCCCTTGTAGCCTGAGATATGCAGACAAAGCATCCAGAGAAGAACCTTGTTGATTTGGCTGATCATCCTCCAGTTCTCTGAACTACCTCCCCAGATATAAATCCAGGCTATGATACAGATATTCACACCAGATGCTAACTCCGCATTCATTGTGCACTCAGGTTGCTTCACCACATGAGGCCAACAACAGTGATCCTGGCTGCACACTGCATGTGGTCAGGCCTTTACTCATCTGTTATGAGAACCAGAGGAAAAAGCCAGGACAGTGACAAACACAGGAACTGCTGCTTTACTCATTCTTATCACCAAGGTGTTAAGAAAAAGATTTCCTTCATTAACAGGTCCAAGAATGGAGTACAGGAACTGATGAAGATCACAAAGGTTTGGCGCAGCAGCTGACAGCTATGGCAACATTGACTGTTTTGCATTTGACTATCCATAAAGTTGAGTATATTCCTAAAATTGACTATTTAACATGGAAAAATTGAAGGAGAATCCAGGGAGAAAGTACAGTCTGACCACTAAACTCACAAGAATAAAAAACAGAGAAAAAATGAGCTTCTCCACCTGCTTCTTGAGCTCCTCAAAGCTCCTGCAAATCCAACATTGATCCCCTGTCATCTTCTCAGAATAGGAATAGCTCAGAGGCAGAAGCATTCACCAGCCGAGACTGATTTGATGTGGGGTACTTTAACTGTTTATTCTTCATACTGGACAAAGATTTCCCATGGGAAATCTTCAGATGAAACCAACTGTTTTATGAGAATCCAAAAAGACAGCTTCAGCAGAAAGATACTGCCTGGAAACATATTTGGACAGCTGCATGGGGAAAGCCATTTTCACAACAACTTCTAATTCTCCTCATCAAAAGAAGTTAGAAATTGCATTTAGCAAGATCCACTTGCAGCAGTGACTAGGGGCTACAGTACAACTCCTCTCAGTTCTAGTCTCAACTTTTGGGTTAAGCGCATCCCACTTAGTTCTGAAGCCACCAAGGAGAAGGCTAGGTGCAGAAAAAGAGACATAAAGCAAAATCACATATTTTTGTAGCCTGTTTGAAGGATTACTGACAACATATTACTTCAAGTCTTCCTTAGTGCCACTTTGGGTTAGAAAATGCCTAAACGTGGAAAGCCTATGCCTACAACTTTCTGCCCACTGTACTGCCTAAAAATGCATCAGTTGGATCTACCTGTGTTATTTCTCCAGACACACAAGCAAACACACGCACTTTACCTATAAATTTTGCAGCTCCTTCTTTATATTCTTCCAAGACATCATGAAGTTCTACCCTACATGAAATACAGAAACACAGTGATCTTTTTGACAGCCATTTACTTAGTTAGTGGTTCCATAACTAAGGCTTCCATTTCCATACTTATGTGTAACTTGGATTGATTTAAGCACCGATAGAGCTGTAAGAAGCCACTGAAGGAGGAATGTTGTTTTTACAAAACTGGGGACCTAACACCTGACCACAGCAGGGGGGAAGGACTGAGAGACATCAGACTATGAATCCTTAATGTAAAACAAAGTCTGTTCAACCTAATCCCGGAATGTATACTGATACCTGTATTTACAAATGTTAATCTAGGGGGAAAGGTAGTCGAAGAGCCAGTAACCCACATTTTAAATAGATCAATAATGGGAAGGGGATTGTTAGGGTTAATTAAATATATAAACTGAGGCAGGCATCGGGTAGTCTGTAAACCCTGGAGCAGCCAACCAATGGGGAATAGGCGAGGGAATTCGCAGCCAGGATTTGGAGAGCATATAAGCAGTGGCTTTTTGCCCTGTTCCATGTGCCCACCTTTAGGGAGAACACCTGGTCTTGCAAAATGGTTAATAAAATTTGCCTTGCCGAGAGATCCTGCCTGGGTCTATTATATTGGCAAGGTAATAATTTTCTACAGAGCCTAAGAATCACATCTTACAAACCAGGGCACTCATAATTCTGTGGCAAAAAGTCAGAGCTTTTACCCACACTGACCAGTGACCACTGACTTTCTGGAGCACACAGGGTCACATTGTGACTTTCTGGGCACCGTTACTAACACGCATCACTCAACAACTACACAAACTAGGGTCGGAAGAGCTTCTAATGAGCTTCATGATGTTAATCTTCCCTTTCAGCCGCCACCGTAAGAACAAGCTTTGAGAGCTGGCTGCTTCTAAAGCTGGTTATTCTGCTGGGAAGATGATTGTGAAGTCGCTAAGAGGGGGTTGGCCAAAACACGCTCAAAAACTGTGCAGCCCTCTGGGTCACTTACCTCCACGTGCTTCCTACTAACTCCCTGCACTTCCCTTCGAAAGGGAAGCAACAAAGGGGCGACCGACTCCGACATTTTGCCTTGCACCCCGGGAAGCGAGAATCCTGGGTAACCCCGGGTAACCCCAGCGAACCTCCCTCGCCCCTCCCCGGCACTCACACGGTCGGCAGGGTCAGCTGGGCCACGGCGGGGACGCCGCCCACCTCCTGCAGCGTGTCCTGGGTGAGGTGCGGCGCCGAGCCGGTCCGCGTGTACAGCAAGCAGCCCGGCAGCGCCAGGGCGGCGGCCCCGCTCCGGCCCAGCTCCACCAGCGTCCCGAGCCGCCCGCCGCCCGCTCCGCACAACTTCAGCTTCATCGCCGGCCCCAAAGCGCCGTTAACCGGCGTGGGCCTCCCTGCTGCCCCGCCCCAATCGCCTCACGCGGCATCATCAGCGTGCGCCGGCGGGGAGATCTCGCCCTTCCGCCCGCCGTCCAGGGGGAGCGGCGTTGCCATGGCGAAGCCGCTTCCGCCGCGGTGCGCCGTAGGACAGGCTGAGAGGGGCGAGCGGCTGGCGAGGGTGCCCGGCGTGGCCATGGCCCTCCCGGAGCACAAGCCGCAGCTGTACCGTTGGCGGCGCCTCACTCCTGGGGCCCGGCCGAAGGTAACGGGGCCTGACGGGCCGCGGGGCGGCGGGGAACGGCGCGGAGAAAGCGCTAGGGGGCGCCAGGGGGAGGCCTGTGGGGCGCTGTCCAATCAGGACGCGCCTTCTCTGGTGAGAGGCCGCGGGCGGTTGCCACGCCCCCAGCGGCTTTAACGGTGGCGGGAAGGGCAGGATGCGCTCCGCCGAGGGGGCTGCGTGGGTTGTGCACACGCGAAGCGGCCTCCGTGGGTCCCCGCCGCGTTTAGGAGCAGAATCGGGCTCAGGAAAGAGGTGTCGCAGGTGTCGGAGAGCGCTGCGGCAGCGGCTGGCGGGACGGGCAGTCCCCACTGCGTTCGAGTGAATGGCGCTAAACTTGGAAGCGTTAAACTCTGGTTAAAAAAAAAAAAAAAAAAAAGAAAAAAAAGAAAAAAAAAAAGTCAGGTGGTTGCAATACCTTTTGTTGTTGTTGTTTTTTTTTTTCCCTCTCCAGACAAGGTTTGACTCTGATAACTTGGGACACTGGATCAAGGTGAAGTAACTTGCACAGTAACTCACTTAACAGTAAGGTACCTTGTTGGCTATGCATAAAACTCACGGGTCACACACAAAACTTAATGTTGAGCAGGACTGCAGGTTGTATGTATGGGCATGAATACAAGAGATTTATCCCAAAGCACCATCTCTTGCGTCTACAGCCACCTGAGATCAAGGAAAACTAATTCTAGGGTGAACTTCCCTTTGTTTTGCTTCCTTGGGCAACCTCATGCTCCTACCCTCAGCCTGCTTCTTATGGCAGATAGGAGTGTGTATCTGCCTCTTCAAGCAGTCTTCTTGACCTCTGGCAGCTGCTTGTTCTGGTTGTCTTAGCACAAAGGGAGGAAGCTCTGCAGAAATGTGGGCTGTCTGGGCTACAGGTGTTACATGTGAAAACACAGTGACATGTCAGGACCATTTACACCTCAGAGAAGAATATGGGACAGAAAATCACTCAGATTATTGACAGAGTGGCTAGCCCAGTTGTGACAAAATGCTGATAGCAAATTTCATAGTTGGTGGTTGCTGGGGACGAGCTCGGCAAGTCTCCATCCATCCCCCAGGGGCTGAGTGTTTGCATTCTCCATACACGTTCTCCAATCACTATGATTGGCACTAATTGCCAGATGAATGCTTATTGCTTAATCATTTCTAAGTCCTATTTCCCCAGACATTTGGAGAAATGTGTTTCAAAATAAATCTGTTTCTTGTAACAGCCATGCTGTCTTGTGTGACATTCCCACTGATGTTTGCTCTCTTTGGAGGAGAAACCTGGATACCAGGTATAGGAAGTTTAAAAATGAATATCCAGCAATCCTTAGAAATGTGTTTTCCTTTCTTTAATTTAAAGAGAGTGCACCAAGCCTCTGAGTATGCTGTCTCTGAAGCTTTTTCCCTTGAAAAGTCAAGGTATCCACAGGGGCCTTGTGGTCCTATGACACGTTTGGAAACTGTGGAACAGCTGCAAGATCATGATGATGCCTATGAGGAAGGTGAGCTGAGATACTGCTTGCACAAGCTGCGTAAAATGAACTGTTCTTGATCCAGCATTGTGGTTCTGGTCTGAACAGGCTCTTGCAAAGCTTGAGACCAAAATAAACAGCTGTTAGTAAGATGTCTTTCATCTAACAGAAAGGCATAAGAAGAATCAATTGCTGGAGTTCAAGGTAGATCTTACTGAGCATACCTAAAAGAGGGATAAACTCTGTCTCCTGGACACAGGTCAAGACAAGGATGAATACTGCTCTTGAAGACACATTGTATGGTCAAATACAAGTTAGTGGGCTGTAGGAAACCGGATGAAATTACCTGACGTATTTTTGATAGCAGGCCAGATGTGAAAATAGAGTTGCTCTGTGTAACTTACACATGTACAAATAATTGTGTGGCTTTGCTTTGATTCCATGCAAAATTTTCCTCACTAATTAGCTAATAAAATATTCCTTTTGTAATGCCTGCAGCCACAAGTGCTTATCGAAATTTGAAAATAAAACTGCAGTACTTTAAAAAAAAAAGAGAGAGAAATTATCTCCCGTCAAGTGCTTGAAGTACATCTGCAGTGTAATAAGCTGATAGGAGACAAGACTTTTAAAAATGAGTTAACCATTCTTTTAAGACTCAAAAGTGTGCCTTACAGAATGGTATGAAGACACGTCTCACGAGCATCCACTTCAATACAAGTCAGCTTTTATACTTGTAATTATCATGGCTTCTACTGATAGGAGGGAATATACCTCTCTGCTTACAGTGCACTGTCTGAATGCATTAGACAGCATAGGGGCTCAAAAGGAGCTGTCTTTGCAGATGATGAAAAGTTGCTTGCTTTGCTTGTGTGTCTTTATTATTTTGGTTTGCCCTTCTCAGCTAGGGTTATCCTTTTTATAGCTACCAATCCCTCAGAATTGTTCCTAGTTCAACTGAAAACCTTTTATCTGGAAACCATTATTAGAATACTTAATGGTATTAAGTACACGTAGTGCACTTTGCAAAGAAAGGTATTGGGAAGTGCCAGAACTGTTTTAGTCCAGTTATGAGGAGCTCACATTTCCCAGTCAAAAAAGTAACCCTTCTCTGAGTGAGAAGCTATTTTTCTATCATCTTCTTTCTGTTATCAGATATATTTCCTTGTTCCTGAGTTGGCCTGAGAGATTATAAAAGAGAACAAAAGTGATTTGAAGGACAATAAACATGAGATTCATGTTTTCTTCAGAAAAAAAACTGTTCCTTTTTAAGGAAGTTTTAAAAAGGCTTTGTTGCCTTAGAAATACCAGGACTCAATGGGAGCATCTTCACTTTGTGTCAGAAATGGAGATTTGGAGCAGCTGCTCCCTCCTGGGTGTCTTCTTTGTGCCTTTACAGGGCATGACTTGCACTGCAGGGGCTGCTGAGGTCCCTGCTCTTTGCCCATCCTCACCGCACAGATAGCTCAAGATGGCTCTGCTTTTTGTGGGGCTGCTCCTGATGCCTTGCAGTTTACAGCCCTGCGTTCTGCTTCAGGAACAGCTTGGCCACCCATGCAGTGAGACCAGGTGGTTTGTTGAGGCAGCAGCCACGTTAGCTGTCTTGGCTTTTGAGTAAGAACTCTGAAACAGGATTTTTTGTGTTTTTCTACAGAAAAGCGGAGATGCAAATAAAGTCCATAGGAGGACTTTATATGCAGTTGTTCATTAAGCACTTGAGCTCACTGAAGCATATCAAATCCATCATGGGTGCATTCCTGTAGTTGCAGTCTTAATTCTGAGTACAGGTAGTGCCTGGTGAGGCTTACCACCTGACACATTTGTAATCTAGACTTACCAGTTATTCCTGGAGCTGTGGTACTTGCAAGGGTACCTGTACACATGAAGCAAACATTTGTCCAAACAGAGGTTCTTTTTTGTATTTAACATGTGACAACCGTGGCTGTACATGTGGAAAATACCTAAGCACCTGCAAGTGCAGTGGTAAAACATATGAATTCTGAGTTATAAATTACCTCATGTGAATTCCATCTTGATAAATTATACTATAATCACACAAGTGATCTAAATGTCCACAGAATTTTGTAGGGAAATGGAGTGAAGAACAATTTGTTTGTGACATATGTGATAGGGAAAGAGTTTGCCACCTTCTCTTCCTGTTCTTTTATAGATCAAGAAGATTAAAACAGAACTATTAGCCTTTTTCCGTTTTGTGTTGCAGATCAGTTTTCAGTCATTTTAGACAGCCTTCCCAGCATGCGATATGACTCTTCCAGAGATGGAGTCTTGCTAGTTTACACTTACCCATATATGTTTTAAGCAAGTTAGGTCATCAGTCTCTTTCCTTGTGATAGCCCAAGAGCTGCTCAGTAACTGGATGAAGTCCAAACTGCAACTGGAGCTGAAGAGTGATGGAGAAGAGGAAGCTGACTGTGTCCTCCTGGAAAAGCCTTCTGCAGCCCCTCTGAAGGATGAGTGCTTTGATGGTGAGAGCACAACAAAGCAGTTCCTGGCTTCCTTTCTGAGAATGTGCTGGGGAAGGGAGCCATGTCTCATGGCTTGTCAGACTGAGAGGTAAAAGTTGCGTTGAGGCCAAGATAGTGGGATCAGTAGAAACAAGATTAGAGGTGATGATTTTTATCCCCCAGCTCTTACAGCAGCTTGCTGTGGAGCTGCACAAATGCACCTCATAAACATTCATTGTCTCCCTTTGTAAAAGAGAAATTATATTTATTTTATGTACGGGTATTTATGACACCTGTCAAATTTACACAGCTATTTGAGATGCTCAGAGGCAAGGCAGTAAAAAATGGGCAAAATGTTGTTACTGCTCTAGCGTGTTCAATGCGAGACTGATTAAGACTCTGGAGATAAATGGTGTGCAGTCAGTGTGTCTGCTTTCATCAGAAATGCATTCACAGTCTGGGAAAGTGATCCCTTTAATTACGTTAGGCTCTGTGATCTGAGACAGAGGGGTTTATTCATTTCAGACTAGGCTGAATTAATCTGAATTCCTCATTTCAGACTTGTGCAGCTATCTGGAACATGAACTGGAAAGTTCTTCTGTCCAAGCATACCTACAGCATCTTTTGCAGAGTGAAGTTGTGAACTATGGGATAGTGAAAAGACTTAGACTTCAAGACAGCAAAGAAAAACAAGAAATTGTAGATCCTCGAATAACCATGGAGCTCAGGCATAAGCAGGTGAGCAGGCAAGGCTGCGCAGTTAAAAGGAATAAGATGTAGCATTATAGGATGAGAGTGAGTAAAAGCTCAGTGATACTTCCCCAGTATTCTCTCCCACCCTTCAATAATCTCTGATTTGGAGGCATATACCTCAGGATACTCTTCCACAGTATGGCTGAAACGTTACTGTGTTTCTGCATGCACATTGGCCATTTACAGTAGCTTGCAGAGTTAACTTTCACTACACCTCTTCAAGGTTTTCCCTCTTTTTGACGACTGACAGGAAAAGCCACCATGGCAGTCAGTTCTGAGTTTGTGCCCATCAAATAATACTGGTTTAATCTCACTCTCATGACTGGAGTTTTTTGCTGGTCTGAGAGCAGAACCAGTCCAGTCAGTGCCATCTACAGGTAAGATTGCTTGCTTCATGTGTAAGGTGGACCGTGACCCACCCTGTCAGTGGATCATGAACCTCAAATTCTTCAGCCTTTGGTGACCGATTTGACTCTTACTGATTTCCTCCTGCCCAGGTGAAAGAAAACCGGATGAGGCGTCAGAAGGCATTAGAGCTTCAGAGACAAGAAAAGTCCCTGAAGAAATCACTTCTGTCTGAGGCCAAGCTCCAAGCACAGGAGGAGGACAGAAGGAAGGCTCTGAAGGCCAAGAAGGAGGAGGAAGAGATCCAGAGGGAAATGGTGAAGCTGCGAAAGGAAATGGCTGAGAAGAGGCACATCATGGCAGAAGCATGGAGAATGTAAGAGGGAGGGGTGGGGCCTGGAAAGAACCATATGAAGAACAGTTCTCAGCTCCTTTAGCTAAATGTGAGAGAACTGGTGGTCCCAAAGGAAACATCTGCTATTCCTCTGTCTACAGACTCTCCCAAAACCTTTTATTCCTTTGTTACCAACTTCAATGGCAAAGTTTATCATTAGTGGGAAGATGGACTGAAGATCCTGTTAGCCCCTCAGCCATTACCAGCACGTACACTGAATCACACAGTAGGAGCATCTTTGTACTACCGTGCATTCGCTTCATCGACTGTGTGGCCACATTCAGCCTTGTTAGCATCTAATGCAGCATGAAAGCCAGTACACACACACGCAAAAATAGAATTAATCGCTAGCCTGCCTAGAATAGTCGTTGTTAAAAGTCTAGCACTTATGATACTTCCTGTGCTGTGAGAGAATTAAGAGCATTCTTGGCTGAGAATTCTGTAGAGACATAAATTTTGCTTCTGCTGAGCTTGGATTGTCACAGAGATGTGACTTGTAGGGATGCCATTTCTTAGGCAGCCCTGAAATCCCAAATCTTCTCATGCAAGTGCTTTACTGAAATCTTACCATTTTCTTCTGCCTGCTGTATTTTGGAAATGCTCCAGACTGTTTAATCTCTGGGACTCCAAACTGTGACAGAGGCTGTTTTCTAAAAAGTCTAAGTTAAATAATCAGCAGCTTTCTAAGCTGTAAAGGTGATTCTCTTAGCATTGGCCAGGAGGAGGGTGAAATCCGTGCTACACTACCTTCCTCATTGTATTAGATCTGTATGTTTGTTCGCTTTCCAGGGAAAGGAAGAGACAAGAAAAAGGTCAGAAGCTGTCAATGCAGGAGGCATCTATTACTACATCACAACCCTTGGTCCTGAAGAAAGAAGAGCAAGGAGAAGAGAAACAAAAAAAGGCTCAGGAGCTGTTGCGCAGGATTCAGACCAATAAGCAGAGAGTGAGCAATTACTCTTCTTTATCTGAGGCGCTGAGCTACCGGCCCTCAGCTACCATTTGCAAAACTTAAGTAAAAAGCCCTAGTTATCAGAATTTTTTACTTCTTCCAAATCCTTTTCCTGATACCAAGCAAGTTGAAGAGCAGGCAGAAAAGTATCTTGTAAGACTAGGAGCAAGAAATCCTGGGCCTCCACATCCCCAGTGTTTCTGTGCCTTAAGTGTACTCAGTGGGAGGTTTCACTGAGAATTGTAGATAAGATGCAGCGCTCAGTAGTGAACATAAAGGCTTCTGCAGTTGAGAAATTGGCAGTTGTACACAGAAGACAGCAGAGCAAGATTTGTTTTCCCTTGAGGAAAGAAGTTAAAAGCAGGGCAAAGTGGCACAAAAAGGCCTGAGAAGTCCTTATTGTGTTTATGGGGAGATACTTTAAAGATTGCTTTGCAGACCCTGGTGCAGGAGCAGAGAGTAGAAAGAGAAGTGCCGAGGCCTGGGATGAAGTTTGTGCTGGTTCTCCAATAGCTGCAGTATGCCAGCACATTCACAGTAACGGGTTTTTCAGGGATCCACTCCCACTGGGTGCAGCAGGATATTCTGTGATACTGCAACAGCTCTTTTGAGGCAAATCTGTAAACTTTAATAATTCCTAGTAGGAACCTGTTTCTTTTACCCTTATTTTTCTGATACCATGACCAGCTCTGGGTTAAACACCTAGTTGTATCAAATACTTGCAATTAATGAGCAATCTTTTTGTACTGAATAATTTTATATGGGCAGTCACAGCAAAGGAAATAAATTTCCGCAAGTGCAGGTATGAATGCCATCTATCAGGTAACGTTTTAAATTAATAGAACGGTCATCATCATTAATGTCTACTTACCTATATCTGGATTTTTTTTAATAGAAGAATTCTATGGCTTTTATGGTGATTCTCCCCATGGTTCACTTCATCTGCCTGCTAGATTTGAGTTTGGCTACTGTATAGCAGCACACAACCTCTCTCCAGCACAATCTAAGCTATGAAGATAAGCCTGAATAAAGCCACAGAACAATTTAGGGCTGGCATAATGTGAGAAGCCATGGCTTAGCTGAACTAAGCAATAGCGACACTGATTATTTTCATAAAGCAGAAAGAAATAGCTAATGCATTGACATTTTATCCTTCTCATAAGTCTCCATTTGGAGATTTCAGTGACTGAGAGGAATGCAATTTAAACAAGGCATTATGACAAGGGGAACAGCAGAGTCCTGTAAGCTGACCTGCTTGGAGAATCAAAATGAACAGTGTCTGGTCTGACAGGGCTAGAATTATGGGTTAGATTAGATAGCAAATTCCTGTTCTGTACAATGTATCTCACTCTCAGAGGCAGTGAGTCTAATTACACAATAGGGGAATCGTTTGCCTTCCTACTGGCCCAAGGGTGAGCTTAGGTCATGTCATAAATTCATGCTAGGAAGCATCTTGATTTTTGTCCAAGTTAAAAAAAAAAACCACAAGTGGTCCATGGAGGTATTTGTGAACTGTTCTCCACAGAAGTGTTCTTACCTGTAGCATCTTAGACATTTTCTAGATTTTGAAACATCTTTCCTGTCTCTAGAAATTCTGTGTTCTTTCACCCATTTTATTCCTTTACACATGGTGAACTGTGTTTCACTCAAAAGCATAGAACCCCATGATGTTATCTTTCTAGTCCCTTTTGCTTTTTGTAGAAGACCTGCACGTGCTCTGTTTTATTTTTTTTTAATCCCTCAAAGTAATTGTGGAAAGTGAGGATTCTAAAATGAATCTCAAAAACGAAAGTCACATAAGGGGAAAGGTGGAGAGGATCAGCAATTGTGTGATGGGCTACATCTTGCTCATTGGTTTTCTGAAACTCTCCCATGCAGTGCATGCAGCGACATTTCTCTGCTTGGCTGAAAGTCCTTCTGGAGCACAGAATTAAAATGGAAAAAGCCAGAGCCCTTGCTGACTGGAAATGCCAACTGAAGGCCCTACGAGCCTGGAGAAACTATACTTGGGCCCAGAAGATAGAGCAGGAGGCACAGCAATTGGAAGTTCATCTCCAGGATCAAAACAGGTAGTGTCCCTACACTGTTGAATTCCTCCTCCTGCAGCAATACTCAGGCAGTGCAATAATTAGGGACTGTAAAAGGGACTTGCCAGTTAGCCAGCAGGAGGAAAACAGCAGCTTTTTGAGAAAATTACTACATTGCCTGCAGTCTGCCAGAGGTGTTGAGGCACAGATGAAAAGGAGAACAGAGATAAATAAGAGCTTTAGCATTGTCCAACAAGCCTTCATCTAGTTCTCTCTGTAGGTATCTTTCCTGGAAATCTCACCCTGGCTTGTTCTAGACCTCAGAGAATATGAGGTGCTATATTTATTCCTGATTAATAATTTCCTATTTCAGCAGTAGTATACAGAGATCATTTTGGCCAGTGCCTGTCATTAAAGAGTCTGTTGGATTAATTCCCTGCCAGCCAGTGAAAATTTTGCTCTCGCAGGTGTCAGCCGCTGCTTCCCCCTCTGCAGCTTGCAAGGGAACAGGATACCTCTTTTGCACCTACCCTGCTGCCCAAGGATGACACAGGAAATTGCAAAATGGGAACTAGGGAATCTTACTTCAAAGTAACAGACATCCTTCTCCCCTCCCACTCTTCCTTGGAGAAACACTTCACAGCTTTGGAGGCCCTTCAGAATTAAGTGACAAAAGGACTTGGGAAGTTATGGGGCCTGGTGCCGTGACCTGGACTGTTGTACTTGATACAGTTGTTGCAGGCAGGCCTGGGCAGAAGCCTCACTTCTGTCATAACACAAGTGCTTTCTCATTCAGGAAAAAACAGCTGTCTGTGGAGCATAACCAACGACGGCTTTTGCGCAGCTGCTTTCTGGCATGGCAGCGCTGGAGCCGAGCAGAGACAGAAAAGCGAAAGCTGCAGATCCAGAGGGAGGAGACAAAGAGAAAGATGGCACAGCTGCTGGAGGCCATGTCACTGGGGAAGGGTGGTCTGGACAGGCCACTGGAGGTTAAGAAGCCTGGGACAGCAGAAGTAAAGCATTGTCAAGATTTGCAGCAGAACAAGGTAAATCCTTCCCACATAGTTATGTCTACTGGCATCTCAATACTCTTACAAAGTACTTTGTGTGTGCAGTCTCAAATAAAGAGAACATTGTCCCAGAGGAAGGCTTATTTTCCAGGGTGACCCTAAATACCTGCCTGCAACTGTTCTGGAGAGAAGGCTTTAAAAAACAGAGGCAAACATGAAAAACACCGAATGAGTTTTTAAAACAATCTCTCATGCTGCCAGAGAACAACCCTTCGTGTACTGTGGATCGCAGTGAGCATCCCACCTCCAGCTCACTTTTGCTCAGAGATTAGTTACATCTTTGATGCCTGCTTAGACTGAAAAAGAATAACGCTTGATGGCATGAGGAGATTTTGTCATGCCACTGCAGCTCTCTGGCTTCTAAGTATGGGGAAAAAATGTTGTCACTGTCTATTTCAAGATAATGCACATCAGAAAGGCATAGGAGAGGAGAATCAAAGGTTGCTTCCTTATATTATCACTTGTCAGGTCAGAGCCTGCCCTTCCTTTCTGTCTATGCAACCTGTACCACAGCAGTGTCCAGATCCCAGCATGAGAGCTCACATACACATACTACAGGTCAAGCTTTTCATTTGCTTAAGTGTCAGCAAGAGTTGATTTCGTACAGTGGTTATATCATCCTAGTAGGCCCTTATTTTTCTTCAGATGCACTGGTAAAATTTTTGCTGGAAGGACGGGACTCAGTTTGGGGTTTGACTTAGGAATCCGAAAGCAGACCTTACATCTGATGCCTTTTCAGGGAAACACCAAGTGTCAGAAAAGGTGCAGCCTCATTCCCCACTGTGCACCAGTTTCATGGTGATGTTTATTAAAGCTGTAGAAGAGGCATGAGAAAACAGCACCTTGTGGACTTCTCTTCCATCTGAAAAGGGACTGTCCAGTAGATTAACCACGTAGATCACATTAACAACTGTTTTTTTCCTTTATTCTCCATTTGAGCGCTAAGTGGAGACAACACAGTCCAAAAGGGAGTGTGCTAATCCCTGAGAAATCAGCTGTCCTGAGCTGTGTTCCCTAACAAAATAGTCAGGATACATTCCCAACAGAGCTCTTGGAAATTCAGGCTAGACATGAGGAAGAAATTTTTTACAATAAGGGTGGTGAAACACTGGCACAGGTTGCCCAGAGAGGTGGTGGATGATATTCCAGGCCAGGCTGGATGAGGCTCTGAGCAGCCTGATCTAGTTGAAGATGTCGCTTCTCATTGCAGGGAGATTGGACTAGATGACCTTTGAAGGTCCCTTCCAACCCAAACTATGCTATGATAATCAGGATTTATTCCTTCCAGGGAAATGGCACACAGCTCCTTAACAGTTCTTTCCCACAGCCTCCCATTTTGTGCATATCAGGGCCCTTCTGTCCTGGCTAGGAATTGGATAAAGATTGCATAGCTGAGATTACCCTACTTTTCAGGCATTTCACTAGATTTACACTAAAGAAACACTTACTGTGTAGCAAGGGAAGAAGATTGCTTGGTTTTAATCAATGCCAGGTTTTCCTAATTTTTTTTTTTTTTTCCTTAGCCAACTGAAACTTGCCTCATACAGAAAGAACCTGGCCAGACCCAAGGCCGCTCTTGTTGGGATGCTGCTCACACATCTCATTCATACAGAAAACCCAGACATGCCTGGGAAATTACACTAAAACATGCAGCCCCAAGTGCCCAGGACCAGGCTGTGTACAGGAATCGAACAGCCGCTCTCCCCCAGCAGTTTCAGGCACCTGGTCCAAAGACAGCTCCTGCTTACGGCAGCCGTTTTGAGCACCGTCATGCTTTCCAGCAACGTCTGATTGAGGAACAGAGACGGCAGCTTCAGAAACAGCAAGAGCTGATCCTCGAACTGCAGGAAAATCAGAGGCTGAGCAGAGCTAAAGAAGAGGCAGCACAAGCCACGGCTATAACCCAGCAGCTTAACAACTCTGCTTCACAAACCAGGGAGGAAAAACAATCCAAATGCAAGAATACAACCCATTTGAGGTATACACCCTCGATAAAGCAGGCTCAGTTAGTCAGCTTGTCTCATTCCTACTCATGTTGAGCCACAATTTGCCAGGCATACTTCAGTCATGCTGGCATTATCTGCTCTTCTTCTCACCTATGACTTTGCCTCAAGGGTAGTATCAGGCTGCCCACAGTTCTCCATCCTTCTCTCTTTTTGCAATGGCTCGACACAATGTGATCCATACAGGATCCACTTAAAAACAGCAACACTAGTGTCACACATAGTAGCAGCAGGGATTTGTTTAGTTGGAAAGAGAGTGTCATCCTCAGTATTTCAGAATGTGCAGCAGCCCTGGGTACTCAGCTCCTTTGCAAGGGTGCATCACTAATCCCATTTCAAGTGTGTATCAGGGATTCAGAATGGAAATACAGCACAATGAAGAATAGAAACCACAAGGCATGTTTCTCAGCCGTAGGTGGTAGAATTGAGACATCATTTGACCACATTCATTAACTAATTTCTTTACTCTCTCCTTTCATAGTCCACCTGTTTCTCATGGGCCAGAAAACACAAGGGCAGTGTTGCAAGACAGGAGGGCCTCCAGCCAGCTGACCTCACCTCATCCCATACTGAAAGGTATTGTTCTAGATAGCAAAGACCATTCCAGGTCTCTTTACTCAACAGCTTGTCTGGAAACCTCTCTTTCTTCACCTCAGCCTTGCTGGTTGATGACAGTATGCAAACAAACCTCAGCACTCTTTCCCAGCCTGACCAGTGCTGTGAGAGGGTGAGCCGTTTTCATGCCCAAGTCAGGCATCTGTAAAACCCGAGCCACTGCCAGCCCCTCAAGTCCATGCTCTGGTAGTGGTTACTCCTAACATTTGTGATTGTTTCTGCTGTGACAAGACTCAAAAAAGAAGCTCTACAGGCTTTTTCATTGTCAGTCTTGTTTCCTTCATTGTGCATTCAAGTAACACTTGAACTGACCAGTCATTTTCATCTAACTTTGACAGAGGTAGTGAGATTTCAAAGGGAATTAAGTGCCTAGCTAGATCAGTAAAGGAGCTCCAGATCCCTGCTTTCTGTGAAGGATCTCCCCTTCTCTGGCCACACTAGAACAGCATATACACGTTAAACATGCAGCGCATCCTTTTAATGAAGTAAATTAAGATCAGATTCTGTTATATCCCTGGGTCGTGTTCTTCCATATCAACTGGGTGGTGGTTACAATCTGCATGAAAGGTTGTCTGGAATATGATCATCGTGATTTTTGACAGTTTTGGGATCACCAGAGCTTTTTGGCCATGATGGCTGGGCATTAATAGTTACCTTTCATTAACTGACTGTGTTCAGCTCCAATGCTACCTAGTCCAAGCCATCACTCACTCTGATTTGCCTGACCTCTGCACACCTTAGAGACAGTAAACTTACTTTCAGAGCACTCAGTGCTTTTGTTTGAAGATCTCAAAAACATTCGGTGAATAAGTTATTACTGGATGATTTTCCTTTGGCAGAGAATCCTGGGACAGCTGAGAGGAGAAAGGAGTCTGAGGAAACCTATCGTGGTCAAAACACTTAAATACTCACCAGTTATTGATTGTTCCAGCTTGTGTTTCATTTGCAAATTCAGAAGAAGGGAGCACAGGTTCTCAGCTCCACTGCATCTTCTGTGTAGTCACATCAGCACTGTAACACCTTTGCTGATAGCCAGCAAGATCACCGCATTGCAATTTATCTCCCAAAAGAAGCATGAGGCAGCAGTTTCTCACTAGTGGAGCCAAGTACCTATGTGTCACTGTGGCAGAGATGCTTTCCATCATGAAGCTGCTATTTAAGTAAACAATTGGAGCTTACCAGAGACATTTTAGCAATTGCTGCTAAATCAGGTGCCCTGAGCCTCAGCACTCCATCAGGGAAGACAGGGATAAAACATCTGAACACAGCTCCTTTCATAACTGAGCCTTCATGGCTCTGACTGTCAACCAAGGAGGGTTCAGTGAATCTAACTGAGGTAGTTCTGAGTCATCTCAAATGTTCATGGGTTCCTTGTTCATGACACTGCCAGCCTTAAGAGGCAACAGAAAGTAAGTCCCTTTGTGCTGGCACTGGCAGGTCAATGGGGGCTTGGCAGTAGGGTGTAGTGGTCATGCTTATTCACCAAATTTCTGCCATTATCATATAGCTCATTTTTACTAAGCCTTATGTCCTCTGTTTCTGTAGCTATGGAGGAGAGAGCAACTCAGCGGGCAGAACGGAGGAGGAAACTAGAAGAAGCCAAACAACGAAGGGAAGAGGAAAAACTGGTAAGGGAAATGGAAAATGAAATCAAGTGTCTTTCACACCATTCCAGTTACAAGAAATGCTCTTTTTAACCCAAAAGTGAGGGACCAATCAAAGGCACTTTATCCAAAACAGGAGTTTTATAGTTTGTGAGAAAGCAGATGTCCAGCACATATCAAAAGAAGTCGTTATTGCTACAGTGACAGCACTAACCCTGCCATATCACAAGCAGACACTTTATGTTGCTGCAGTTGCAGTTCTACAAGCAGCCTCCACTAGACCCCCCTACACTTCTTTCACACCTGCCCCATGACCATAACTTGTCCTTGCTGAGGATGGGAAGGGTGGAAGTGCCTGCAGAGATCCACTTGACTGCACCCAGCAATGGTGAGTTTCGCTTTCACTGCCTTTCCTGTCTGGTTAGGTGCAGCTTGAGGATGTGCAGTCAAACCTAGTAAAAATCCTGCCTCTTTCTAGCAAATCTCTGCTGAAGAGAGAAGATACTGACAATGTTTGTAAAGTTAGTACACAAATTCTGTGACACACATCCAACAGAGAAGCCTTATTAGGTTCAGGGCATTAAGCTGTTACTGAAAACATCCTAATGCAACTTACTGTCAATAAGAAAGCTCAGAACTGGGGTCCTAAAACAACCAGCATTTTTTTCTTCCCCAAGACACACTCACATAAGCAGGAAGCTGAAATGAGCCTTAGAGGACACTTTAACCATAGAGTGGACAGACAAGCATCAGGTTAGGTTTCCTCAGCTGCAGTTTCCACAATTGTACCGATCAAGAAGCACAGTCATAGTAATGATATCTGATAGATGGTTTGGGTTTTAGGCCTTTGACGCATACATTAAGAGCAAAAGCTCTGTGAAATGAGAGCAGAGTGGGTTTTGCAAGGGGAGTAAATAAACATTCAGAGAAGGATACTGTGTCAAGTATGACCAGTACTGAAGTAAAAAAAAAAACTTCTTTCATGTTCAGTGTTTGGGGAAAGAACTGCGTGGGTACCTGTAACGCTGCTTTGCATGTAGAAATAAAACTTCAGAACAGAGCCCAGTGATTCAGAACTGACTTCAGCAATAAGGTTATCAATAAATAACTTGGTGTATGGTTTATATTTTTTAGGGGAAGAGTGGGCAAATACTATAACTTAGGGCAAAGAAAGATACATATAGGTATATATGCAGTTCATTCATCAGCACAGATCATGTGGAGTATGTGACAAAGTCTGCTTCCTCCTGAAGTTTCAGGTGCTGTTCAATACTAGAGGAATACTGGGAAAGCTTAGAGGTTCATATTCTTTAAAATGTCACGTGCCAAATTAATTTTTACCTTTGTCCATTTTCTACATTTCAAGGCCCAGATGAAGGCTGAAGAGGAAGCACGACAAAGGAAGGAGGCCGAGGAGAAGGAAGCTCAGCGGGAAAAACAACGGGAGGAGAGAAGGCAGCAGAAGCTGGTGATCAAACACCTCACCTGTTTCCCCCCCTTTAGCAGAGATAGGGAAGAAGAACCATTACCCACGAGCACTCACTCAGCAGCCAGAGTAATGTGAACTGAAGGTCTTCATTAGTAGAGCAGAGTTCTACAGCACAGCACCTGCTATATAGACCCACCACTATCCCCCTTTTTGGCAGTGTTAGGAGAACAGCTATGGATGAAATGCACTGTGAAGTATATACTGTCTCTGTCTCATCAGCAGGAGTAAAGGCTGCAGGTGCTGGATGTTCACTGCTGAGGTATAGCCACATAAGCCCCCACAGTGGCAGCATGTTCAGCCTGCTTCTGTAGTGCTCCTTACACTTGTATCCCCCTCCAGCACACACAATGATACCAGTCACAAATACGCAATTTAAAAGTAAACAAGCCTGACAGATATATCGAGGGCAACTTTCTACCTGAAGAACAGAAGCATCATCTCCTTGGAGCTAGCCTAGGAATAGCCCCACTTCATTATTTTTACTTGGAAATGAGCTGTCCTAATAACCCAAATAGCACATTTGAAACCCTGTGGGAATTTGACCCACAACTACTATTCTACTTGGACTGTTTCAGGATGTTTAACCTTCATCCCTGAGTCTCAGTCAAAAGTAATATTGTACAGTTATATAATACCCACATCACTTCCCTACTATTTAGTGCTCGATTAAATGGTAGGGCCCATGCGTAAACTCAGAATCATTTTTGGACATGGTTTCAATCTCTAGTTTTATAAAGGTAGAAAGCTGCTCTCCTCGAGCTCACCAAAGCACCCCTCCCCACACTGATGAAGGCCCATCAAAAGGAGGTTCCTGCTATATCAGCACTGCTGATAGCCACAGATTATATGTCTGCTACAGTAACACCAGACTGCAGTGCTGAGGAAAGGCCAAATGTTGATAAATGGCCCAAGGAAATGCCCAGAAATACCATCATCTTCCCTGAGAATTTTCAAGATGGTTTGCTCTGCTTTCTACCACAGGTTCTAGTATATGGGGTCAGGTCTGGTCTGCACTGCTCACAATGATGTAGATCCCCATTTCCTGTCATGTCAGGACCTCTAGGTCAGATATGACAATCTGTTGTCATTGCTTCACATCCTCTTTAACCAGAGTGAATTAGAACTATTGCTTTTTGTATTGCAGAAAGAGCTGGAGAAGCAGAGGAGGCTGGAGAAAGAACAGCAGCTCCTCAAAAAGGCCAGAGATCACTATGAGAAGGTCCTGCTCAGAAAGCGTGGAATAGTACCATGGAAAAGGCTGAGGGAGCTAGCCAAGGAAAACCTGGTGGTAAGTGCTGAGGATAAAGGACTGGTGCCATGGGAGGAAGGGAAAAGGAATGGATGCAGCACTCAGCAGAAACCTTAATAGGCTCTTAAGCCAGGTACAGATGGGAAAAGCAAAAATTCTCCCTGTGCACCCAGCCCTATATTATAATAGGTTTTTAAAATCAGCCCATCTGACAATAATCATGAAAGGTCATAAAAAAACCACAAAGGGTGGCATCCTCTTTTATACCCGATTAAACAGGAACCAAAAGGACACAGAAAGGAACCAATTTCAATCTAATGAGAAGTCATCTTTTGTTAGCCTCCGCTTGTCTGCAGTACTAACTGCCACATGCCAATAAGACAGTGGGAGTTAGTTTAGTATGATACAGCCAAAAATAAATTGAAGTTATATGACATGAGCCTGTAAATCCTCTTGCCCCACAGCAAAGTGAATCAGTAAGACACTGCCAAGCCACTGTTGTTACAGTGGTTAACCGCATCCCATCTCTAGGGCTTACCTTCTCTCTGGAGTTGGTGCTGGTGCAGTGTTGGCCACTTGTAGAAGTGGGACACCACAGGTGATAATCCAGCACTCCATTTGAACATGGCCATATCCTCAGTTCAGAACAGCAAGTGGTAGTTCCTGAGACTTTGACACATAAATGAAACATTTCTGTATATGACTGGATTGGCCTGCCTTATCAGAGGTGGACTAATAACACTCAGCAGTATCCTGAAGATTTAGCTAGAGCCCAGGGCTAAGTTGGCAAGCTTTAATTTAAGTCACTGGAACTGCAGCTACTTAAAGTATTTGACCAAATGTACATAGGCTTCCAGCTGGGAGAATCAGAGGGATAGCAGCTGTTCCATAAGTCCACCCTGCTGGTCAGCATTATGGACAGACTTGGAGTAAATTGTTATAGGCCATGCCTCTGCTCAACTCACAATCAGTTAAACTCAGTGTCTAATTCAGAAGGATATTCCCTAGAAGTAATGCAACAGCAGCCGGACAGAGAGACTGGTCTTATTCCTTATGCTGACCTCTTTTTGTGGGAACCTATCCTGTAAGTTATTCCAGCTGTCAGATATCTGCATTTTCTGTTGTCCCCAGTTTTCTGTAGCTTTATGCTTATGTAGTCACTCATCCGAATAACTAGCTGTTGTCTCTGCTGTCTTTACTCAGGTGGCACAAAGGCATCACTGCTTGGGCCTGCAGAGGAAATGCCTGATGACTTGGCTCCAGGACACCCAGGGGAGCCTCATGGAGAAGGCGTCTCAGGCTGAGGACTTCTATTCCCATATGTTGCTGAGACGGGGCTTCAGGAACTGGCTAAAGGTTTTCCCACAGCACAGTGGAGAAATGATACCAAGCAAGGCAGTTGCTGCCGTGCTTTCCCCTCACCACACTGCCGCTTCACACACCTGCAGCCCAACCTTTGCTGAGTTACATGGTCACCATCCCAGCAACATCATTCCTTCCTTAAGAGATCTTCTTTCAGCTCTCCACTCTCCATCATTCTTCTTCACCCAGGACACTCTCCTCCACCTTTGCACTCTGTCACCCTGCTCCCTGCTGATTTTCCTCCGCTTCTGTCCCCATTACGCTTCACGGATGCAGCTTCAGCACCATTCTGTTCCTGCTTATTGGGCTGGGGGGTGGGAGAAAGAAGCCATTCTCACCTTTTTCTCTGTCCTTCTTCTCTAGTACAAGGATTATCTCTCCACTCTGGAGGAGACAGTGAGTAACATCCACTCAGCCTGCCTCATGAGGAAGTGCTTCTGGGCATGGTTTGACCTGACCATGGAGGAAAAAAGTATCTTATGGGAGAAGCTGAAGGTTGCTACTGAACACAGTAACAAGTAAGTGCACTCCCTTGCCAGCAGTTCTTTTTACTTAGATTTAATATACCCTATAGATTATTTTAGAGACTACTTATGACCTTTCAATTATCTACTCCCCAAGAACATGTGAAACAGGTTCTTTACTGCTGGTATTTTGCTTCTGTGTCATACACAGACAATATTAGCAGAAGTTTATGGTAAGAATTTTCCATGCAGCCTCGAAGAGGAAATTTACTGGTACCCTTCACAGGACTTTTAAATCTGCTGAAAGAGAATACAGTGAAAGCAGATAAGTCACTGAAACTTTCTAAGCTGATTAGCAGATCCAGCCATGCAGCTTCTGCTAAAAGCTGCTTTTGGAAAACCTTTAAGTACAATTATAGCAAGCTAAATGTTGTGCAGGAATTACACTGTATTGTTTTGTCCACAGCAGATGATTTAGTTCACAAATCCAAAGCTGATCAACTAGAAACCCTACTTAAGGAATCTTTCAGTTTATGCCATTGTCAGCCACACAGTTCTACCAGTCATGACTGGAGCTGGACGCACCCAGTTCGCTCATTATCCCATAACTGCATTAGCTGTTGATTTTAACAGGAAGAAAAAACTATTGTCAAAGTTCAGCAGAAAACAGAAGCATGTTCACCTGTCTCACAATGAAAGCATGTTAGCTGCATGCAGTCATGAATAGGCTGCACTTGTGCATAGCCCAAACAGGATCTGCAGCACCTTCAAGGAAGAATGAAATTAAATTCTCCTCTTAGGTGGTAGAGCAAACATGTTCTAGCTTGATCTGTAAGAGCAAAACAGTACATGATTTAACCCAACAAGCCAGCAAACTGCAAGAATTGGGAAAAATTTAGACCCAGGAAGAGACTGGATTTATTCTATGTATGACCTCATATTAGGAGCATAATGACCTGTCACTCATCATTACCTCTCATGGCACTGACTGTTCAGTTCAGACTTTGACATAGCAACCTATTCTTTAGACAGGACTGTCACTTCCTATTGCCCATATGGGAACCCAGGCTAAGGCACCTGTAGTGGATGGTTAAAATCAGGTAAGAACTGGAGCCCAGCTGCCTGTGCTCCTAAGTGGCTGGTCTAGACCAAGCAAACCTGCATTTTCCTTAATAAACTGCTTTCAAAGACCTTGTTTATTCTTCAAGAAACATCTTTCATCTTCAGAGTGCTAAAGCAAAAACCAAGTAATGAATCCTGTCAGAGAAAGGAGTGAAATTCTTGGGGGAGGGGAATGGAGAAGGGCAATGTATAATTTTTCCCTGGTATGATTGACATATTAATAGAGTGGTCTGAGTGCAGATGTTTAATATATCACAGCCCTGACTAGCAGCAGAAAGGGCAAATCCCACAGCTATTTTACAGGAGTTCTCCCCTCAAATAGGAGTCATCTTTTGATTACCTGTTATGTTTTAGAAACATCTTCATGTTGTCACTTTGTTCTTTGTGTCCCCAATTTCTTCAAGGAGACTCATGCTGAATGCACTCAAGACATGGAAGCAGTACCCATTGCTGATGAAAAAGGAAAGAGAGAGAGAAGAAAGGAGAAACCAGCTACGCAGGATAGTAGCTGAAATTCTCCCCAACTTCCAAACATGACAGAAGAGAGTCAAAGGCAACAAAAAGACAGATTCTGTTCAGTGCTATCTTCCTACTGCCTGAAACAAATCCAAGGGGAAGTCTTGTCCAGTGCAAAGGGTCTTAACAGCCAAAGGAAGCTCCTTGGGGTCACTGCTGTTGTAAACTAAGTATGTATGGAAACTTATCTGACAGTCTCACTTTGCATTTCAGGAGGTTATTCCCCACAAGGCCCTCCTCATGTGAAGTCTCCATAGGGATGTCTTGGCTGGTGGCAGAGAGGCCTAGGTAACCAAAGGCTAGGGTAAGTTTCCGGCCAAGACCATTTCCAGAGCTGCAGCACTGCCATGAATCCTCCTCCATCACAGGCAGCACAGAACTGAACTGCACCTATATTTTGTTAAGCAGTTACCTGGTGCTTTTCTCTTGCCAGTACCCTGTAGGGTGACACAACCTGATCAGAGAGTGAACAGACCTGACTGTCACCTGACTCCTAACCACTACTGTGAACCTGGCCACCCAGAGAGCAGTTTCTAGTTAACTGTGCCAGGAAATTTGGATAGGAGGAGGAGAGGAAAGAGCTATTTATGCAGATCATATTTGCTAGTGACCCTGATCACAGTACTGCATATGGACAATCTAAAACCTGGATTCTTTTTCAAGAGACTTCCCAGTTTGCTGCACTGGCCAGGTCACAACCATAGAGCTTTGATTTTGGTGGCAAGAGGTGATTCTAAGTTTGTAACCCTCTATTTTCTTATCATTTAAACATTTTCCAAGCTGTTTAACCATAGTATTTAAGGATGTATTGTACAAGTCTGTCTGGGCTTTTTCACTTGATCCAACACTTTAAAAAAAAATCTAAGAAAAAAAGGCAGACTGTATTTTTACATAAGCTAAAGCTGGCATGATTAAAATGAAAGTTTCTTATCACTGTTTAACCTTAACCTGCACCATAGTGTAGCTAGGGTAATGCCATTAAGGTACAGTATGTCTTGTCTTAGCAACAACATAAGGCAAGAATCTGGAATCACTTCCCCCTCACAAGAAGACAGGCAAAGTTGTCTCCAAAAGCACTTGGCAGTACATGAAGCACTTGGGTTACACCAGAAAGAAGACAATTTATTGTTATCCGTTGTATCAGATAATTTTTAAAACCTGTATATGCACTGAAAGTTTCCAATAAACCCCAATCTTAAATGAACACAGCTGAGTTGTCAGTGCAAATTTTGTCAGAAGCTGGCTGAATGGCACTAGACATAAGTCCAGGGTCACGGACTGAGGCCAGCACTAAGCACAGCAGATCAAATGGTATAGGACAGGTCAGGTGCCCAAGCCCAGCAGCGGGCTCCAGAGCTTTAGCACCAGAAGTTTGTCCATGCAGAAAGCTCACAGGATGTGGTCAGAGCCTCCCGGCCCACACAAGCCAGGCTGTTAAGTGGACTCTCAGTGCATGTCTGAAGACAACTGTCACTCCCAGGTTACTTCCCCCAGCCAGCCTCTACAATGTATTAATATTTACTGTCTTCCAAAGGCTGATTACAGACCTGACCACTGACAGGTCGGATGAGCGCGTGATCCAAGCGCAGGGAGCTGAAGGTGCCTGCGTGGAGTGTGGGCGAGTACAGACCATCTGGCTGCATTAAAAGGCAGATTGTGAGAGGAAGCGACAAGCTGAGAGAGGGCTGAATAACTTGGCTTGTGCAGAAGGATGGGCACTGAAGAAGGGTAGCACCTACTGCAGAGGACTGAGCCAAAGAGGCGGGGAGGAGCAGAGCTAGGGGCTGAGCTGCCAAACATGCCCCAGTGCAGCCAGCAGCCATGCTTGGTGCTAACAGCAGCAAGCTGTGGCAGCACAGCAGCAGCAATCTGCTTTCTCTTAGTACACTCTCCCTGCTTGGAAGCCTCCCCTGTGCAACACCTAACAAGCTCCTGGAACACCTCCCAGCCAGCCCTCATGCTCCCATGTTACTGGCGGCCTTTTCCAAGGCAGACTTCCTCCTTACCAGGGCTTGGCAATGAACACAGCAGGGAAGTCTCCAACCCACCCTCCATCTGGATTCATGGCATAAGAAGGATCAGAACCCAGAGGATGAAAGGTAAGGACACAAGGGTATTCTCAGCTAAAGAGAAGGTAGTGTTACGGGCACCTGCAGGTGGGCCACACCACAGCTGTAAGGGGAGCAGCAGAAGTATGGAGCAGTAGGGTGGATGAGCCAACATGGAGCCTGGTCTTGACCCCAGCAACAGCCTGAGCAGGGGTTGAATCTACATCTCTGACACACTGAAAGGGTGCCCCAACCCACTGGCTACTCAGGGTTACCTCATGTTTACTGAACTGTAAGTTCTTCCCCCAGCAATGCCACACTTGCACATTTTGTCTTCAAGGCCCACAGCTCCCACTCGTCCCAGTGCCCACTCACCATCCATGAAAATAATGCTGCTTATGTAAAGCACAGCTTCCCCCACCCAGAACTTGAAGTACACTCAACACTTACTTTTGAAACTGGCCTTTGTTTCCAATACGCTTACATTTTAGGGTTTTATTCTGTTCTCAGCAGCTTTAGAATAGATTCTCTTGGTAAGATGTTCCTTGGCTGGACAGTTCCAACAGCAGGGAGATGTGGATCCAGGAGGAGCTGTGCTTTGGCACCCCTTTGCCCTTGCCTACTGCTCATTTCCATGCTATCACGGAGCTGAAGCCTCAGCTGGATCCAGCTAAGGGGTAGGGATGATGTTGGGGGATCAGGCGCATTCGTACTGAAAGTGGTCTGAATCAAGGGGGAGATGAGAAGCCCCTTAATTTCCCCATTTGATCCACACCTGGCTGAAACAATTCATACCTCCTTGGCAGAAGCAAGGCTTTGCCCAATGATGCTGTTGAGACACTGCACAGGACACCCCTAAAATCCCTGGCATGATGTGTTTTGCAAATTAAAGCTCCAGCAAACATTTCCCAGCAGGAGGGTGTCACACAAGAAAGCTTGTCAGACCAAGGAAACAGCTTCAGCCTGCAGCTGTGCTAAAGCATCCCTCCTGCTCCAGCACTTGGTTAGATGCAGATGTCAGTGCCTTGATACTGATCATCAGCCCATGCTCACAGCTCAGGCACACTCCCGCCTGTCAGCTCCTTGCTTTTCTTAGCAAAAGAGGGAGGTGGCTGCACAGTCAGACTTTCCTTCTCCTGAGCAAGGGGAGGGCAGGATTTGCACTTTGTTACTACAGCAAATGCAGAACCCTGAAGTGATTGCACACTTCCCTTCTCCCCAACTCCATCCTGTTGACACCTGCCCTCCAGAGTTCTTACATGCTCTCCCAAAAACCTAGACCACAGAAATATATTCCTCCTGGTAAATCTGTGCAGCAGCCTCTTTGAAGTCTCCTAGGCCCAGCTCCAACTGGATTTGCAACAGTGTCCAAAGTATTAAACAAATTTCCTCTGCTCCCCTCAGGCAAATGAGACTGTAGCTGGGGACAGTAGTCAGCCTGGGGAGGGTCCATGAACCACTGCAGTCTGATCCACAGTTCATGTCTTTGCAGACCTGTTACGTATGATGGACACCAGCTGCAGTGGTGCACCTTGGCCTGCCATGGCACATGAGTTGCCACTCCAGACAAGCTCCTGTTGTGCAGGGGCAACATGGCAAGCCATAGGCACGAAAAAAAATAATGGCCAGGGAATTACAGTAGTCTCATTTGTCCCCATCACCAGCACTGGAGTTAATGAAGCTGGTGGCTGTCAGGGTATCAGAAGTCTGACACCCTTCTGCACATATCAGTCTCACCCAACTACAAACCTGGTTCACTGCTAGTACAAGGTCCTTGTTGTCAGTGAGTGCAAAATAATCTTCAAAGAGAAATAGCTGAACAGCAGAGAGAAGTGCCACCTAAGAAATCAAAGCAGAGCTCCAGGAACAATCAAAGGCACCTGTGATTCTACTCATTAAGAGTCATCCTGCCTTTCAGCAGATATCCCAAGATACCAACAGAATCAAAGGCTGTATCTCTTCCCAGTATCTGCACAGAGAATATCCATGTCATTTCCAAACATGCCTTAGAAGAGGGTTTAAAGAAAGAGACTGCTTGTTTTCAAGGTTTTGGAGGTATTGCATGGGCAGGTGTAGGAGGAAAGGCAAAACACTGAACAAAAAGGCTAGGAACCTGATCAGATACTGATAATGGATTGTTTATAGGACACAAGATCCAGGTTCAAATCCCCACTGCAGGGGAATATCCCTAGTTTCCACAGTGGTGAAAACTGCCAGCAAGTTTCTGTTTCATCCCAACACCAACAAACCCAGAGGTCAATTTCTGCAGAACTGGACAACACTTGTTTCCTAGTTTCTCCTTAGTTTGTTGCTCCCTTATTCCCAAGTCCAACTCACAGCCAAATAGCCATGAGATGATGGCAGCCTTTGGTCATTTGACCTGGCTGAGTGTGCTGGCACAAATCAACAGTCCACTCCACAGATCATCTCTATGAATTTATTTTGATTCATAATGGCATCCATTTGGAAACACTGAATACAATGCAAAATGGACACAAACACGCACACACACACCACTCATTTCAAAACTCACAAATTCGTTTCACAAAGTTTCTTCCTAAAACTTAGGGTGAAGAAGGAAGACAATTCTTTCAGAGCCCATCATTCTTCACATTATCACTAGAGGAGTTCCATAATGACAAGATCTTGAGAGGCTGAATTCCTGCATTTCAGGAAGAACCTCACCTGTCCACAGAAAGATTTTCGCTGTACAAACATCCTGATAGTGGAAGAAAATATTAGGAAACAGTAGAGCTCTTCACCGAAAGAAATACAGAAAAACACATCCATAATCACACACACTTCCTGCCCTAGTGAGGCAATATACATTCATATAGAAGGAAAAAACCAAGCACATTATTAAGACATTTGGCAGTGAGGCAGCATCCATTTTATCTTCAGAAGAAATTTTACAGCAAATGGTTTCATTAAGACACTTAAAAGCAACCTACTTTGAAGAAAAAAAAGCACCATCATAGCATGAAGGCTGAAACGTGATTAGGAGTCACAAGCAGCACCGACTCAGGCTCACCAGTACAAGTTAAATGGAGGAACAGTCGATGTGGGGACTTGTGACTTGCCTTCAAAAAAGCATGATGTAAGAAGACACAGTTAAAGAGTGCCAAGCCACCATTTACAGGGTGTATCTGAAGGTGCACAGTTCTTAGTATAGTCACCAAAAAAGTAGGGTGCTGGCATCTGGACATGGAGGGTTCAACACTACAACAGCAGCAACATCAGAACCCTGGCCCCTTAAGAGTTGCCCTGGTCTGCAGAAGTCCACACTATTTGTGAAACAAAAAATGGCTCTTAAAAGGTCATGGTTAAAGCAGGCTAAACCCGTTTCCATGTGTGGGTGGAGAGACATCGACGCTAGCTATTACCAAAATCCTTCCCTGCTTCTGACCAGCTCTGAGTCCTCCTTACACAGGGAAAACTTCCCAAGGGCCAGCAGAGTACTGTATTCTGCACTGCCAGGTAGGTGCCTACAGTTTTACAGGTGAGACACTGGTCCTTGCCTCAAGGCCACACAGACCATCAAGTCACCTGTCAAATGCAGCCTGCTCCCGCTGCTCCAACACCCAGGCAGCTACTAACACAGCGAGCCTGAAGACTGACTCTTACACTTTGGTTTTAACATTTTTCTACCAGCATGGCCAATTACAAGCTCAGCAGTAAAATACACAGAAAAGAAACTGTCCTTTAGTGCAGAAGAGAACACAATAATCTGCACTTGCTATAAGTGCAAAAGGGAGTGTTACCCTTCAAGAGTTTCTGGATAATTCTCTGGGCTATTAAAAGGAGAACTCCAAAGAATGCATCTGATGCTCACTACTCTTCCGACGTTTCAGATACCTTTTGGGTATCCTGTTACTTTATGCTTCCCATCTCCCAAGGCATTCACAAGGTATATCCTCTCAGGAAGAAGCCAGGACGGTAAACAAAAGCCATGTCCTTAAAGAAGTCACCATTGCTAGGCAGATTACAGCCACATTAACTTCCTGTTCACTGGGGAATCAGCACTGCATTCTCCTCCTAAAAAAGACCCAGCCTTGCAACCCTTTCAGTGTCCTGAATGGTTCCAGTTCCCTCTGGAGTAAGTGTAAAAATAAAACTTATTTTAGTATTTTACCCCCGCTATACTGGAGCAGGCTTGATCAAGGTATGGAATGGTTACATTAATCCAAAGTCCTTTATTTCTAATCTGCATTCCAAAGTCCACAGAGTCTCAGTGTAAGCAGTTCAAATGAAACCTCCTGTGCCAGAGCTCACTAAGAGACAAGGAACAAGGCTGTATGGACAGACAGGTTGCAAAGTGGTAACCAAACTCTGCCTGCGAGAGAAAGTGAGCATAATGGCATCAGGCACTGCCAGAAAAAAAATCTGCGATCTGCTCTGCTCTCTCACAGCCAGGAGTAGCAGGACTCTGAGAAACCACTTATCTCCAAGCTATAAATGCTCCCAGAGTTCGTTCAGCTCATGGGTGCAAAATTGATTTCTACATATGTAACTCACAGGTACAGAGGGGTTGGCTACCTCCACTGCAGGGGTTTTGTTTAGCCTAGGAGGTCATTCTGCCTTATCTTCCCAAGCATGAGCAGGATGAGATCCGAGAAGATGACGAACCTGCTAGCCCAACACCATCCCTGCCTCCAGGGTTGCCAAGCTCCAATTAATCTCAGCAGGCGCCACCAAAGAGTATGTGACATGGAAACATTTACAGACAACTCATGTGGAAGCAAGGTCTCTGTATCAATTTCAACTCCTGTGGTCAGGCTCCAAGCTCCAAACAGTCAGGTCATAGAGGAACAGTTAGCACAGTCCAGCTGGGTGCCTTTTTCTTCACATTAGGACCAGGAAAGTGGTCATAAACCTTGGTGTGTCTGGTTAGATGCAGGAAGCAAGAGAGGTGTCCCCTTTACCTCCTTATAAAAGATTGCTCACAGAGTAAAAAAGGGTAAGAGGGACACTCAGTAAGTCAGTAACTCTTTCTGCACAGCCATATTCCAAGTGCAACTGCTCCTCAATTATCTGCTGGTTACACAAGGGAACAATGCAAAGAGGGATGTGGTCTTCACCTTAAACTAGGACATGTAATCAGGAGCACACACACCAAATATGGCAGGGATCTCAAGGGACACCCCCAACACTACCTTTTGGCACCATGCACCATCCATCCATTCTTCAGAGATAATGCACTCGGCCATCATCCCTCAGCTGCCTGCCACACAACTGGAATCAGGCATAGGTATGATCTGTGCATGCTGCACACACATCTAAAATCATCAGCAGCTGTGAAAAGGTTCTTCCCTCTGCTTCTGCATCTTAGGTGGAAACGAGACAAGTCCTCAGACCAACGCAGACCAAGCTTGCAGAAAAAATTACAAGATCAAAGGTAACAGTGCCTTCTTACTCAGTTGGACTAGAGAGGGATGCTGTAAGGAGGTGAATGGGTCTTACAAAGCCCTACAGGAATGTTGCTCACAAAGGCACTTAATAAAAGCATGTGTGCAGCTAGATTGAATAGAAAAAAAGAAAAACAAAACAAAACAACAATGCACCATAAAGGAGGGAGCTACTCAGCGGCTGCCTAGACAGCCTCTTTTAGCCAAAAATCCTGGCTTCTGCAGTGGTCCATTTATTATATGTATCAAAAGCTCACCCTCCTGACATCTCTAAAGTGTCACACATGGGTACGAGCCAGTTATTCCTTAGCCTTTGCAAGAATCAGTGCACCCTGTGAAGTCCAGCAGTGAGTTCTCGATGCCAGAGTTCACACCTAATGAAAACTCAAGTTCTCAAAACCATGTGCTTGCTCTTCTTCCTGCTGGACTGAGCTGCACAAAGTTCTGCACAGTGGAAAAAGGCATCAGGCTCCTTCTCTCCAGGTTTATGCATATGGCTTACTGCTTTCTGCATCCCATTGCTGGCGGACAGCACAGGAAGAACCATTCTGTCTGGGAGAGCTTCTGATGAGGTCATTGATGGGATAGGCAGTCCACACACTGACCACAAAGAAAGGGTGTGGGAGGAGGGAGTCCTAGTGGAAGGGACCGTTCCCCTCCAAAAGAAAGTCAGTCAACATCATCTGCAGAAAGAAGGGTGTCACACGATGTCTTCAGCAGAGTGCTGTGGAGGAGAAGATCCCAGGCTCAGGAAATGGCCCCAGTTGCGTAAGAAACCCCTGTTATACTGGCCAGTGTCTATCACTAACCCACCCAGGAGCCTGCGCCCAGTGTTGTCCCGCAGAGCCAGCCGAGCTTCCCTCTCGGTCATGTTGTAGCTGATGTTCAACAGCTGGATAACGAGGATGTATCCCATGCCAGCTGTTACAATGGCACAGTACCACACACAGGTGAACGACAGAGCAGAGCTGGCAGCAGGGAAAAAGATGGGAAGGAAGCCATTTAGTTTTGGAGCAGCTGCTTTACAGTGACTTTCCCTGGTAATCACTCTCCTTTCAAATTCCTGTCTACATCTGTCACAGTGATCTCACTTTGCTGCTTTCATCAGATAATCCTCAAAGGCTTCCTCAAAATTAAAGCTGTAGGGCTTACTTAATGAGAGCTTTTGGCGCTACCAGAGCTACTCTTGCACATTGCTATCGCGCTATCTAGCTTCTTACTGTTGTAAAAGTACTCAGTCCTTATTTAAGGACATGATACTCCCATTTGATAGATGGTGAAATGGAGTACAGCAGGTAGAGTCACTTGTGCTAGTGTACTCTGCACACGGGTGGTAGCGCCAGTCTCTGAACTCATGTCCAACACTTCTCACCACCCTCCCTGCCAGACAAGGCATATCAACACTGTCTGTTCTAAGCAAGATAATTCAGAGGGACAGTCACTAGATAAACAGTGAGGGACGAGAGAAAGAGACAGCACACGGATTTCAAAATGTCACAACGTTACCTGCAGCCGGAGGGCAAACATATTTAAGGGTGTATATGTATAGGACACAATAAATAAAGACTTCATATCTCAGCTCCTCCAACAACTTTTTCCAAATAAATGGTGTGCTCTCTCCAAGTCTCAGGCTCCCCACCTTGACAGAGCAGTAATATATCCTGCTTTCCAGAACTTTTAGTGAGTGCTTTTTGGTCAGGTTTGACAGTCAACAGCACTGGCCTAAAGCACAGAATGAAAAAGAAGAGCTAAGCTGCCTGACCAAGCCCATTCCCACCCCACCTCTCTCCCAGACAGACATCTCACCTGTAGTCAGAATAGGCCCCAGGGCAGTAGAACAATGCCACAAATGGAGTTCGGCCCCTGCAGATGGTGTGCAGGGTCAATGTTATCCCATAAACAGAGGTGAGCATGAAGAAGGAGAGTGCAAGGATGAACGCTTGGTGGTTCTGCTCCCCTACACAGCTGTTAATCCTCCAAAAGGAAAGAAGATATTATTTTGCTTAAAAAGAAAAGAAGCTCGCTTACCCTGTCTCCTCCCCCCAGCAGCCAAAAGAGAACCTAATTTTCAAGGTCCTTCTATACAACACAGGCTCATAACTTTGAAACACATTCAAAGAAGCTGTATAGCTTTTTTATAGGAAGGTTACAGGCACAAGTGAATAGACTAGTAAGGTAATGGTGGTGGACCGTTTACCTCAAAGTTTACCAAGTGTAATATCCTTTACTGAGACATATCTATACCCTACTGCTCCTTGGTTCCAGTACTGCATGACCACAGGCAGCTCTGGGTTCCCTTGCCCCAGGAGAGCACTAATGCAAGCTAACTGCAGAATTGCTAGTGCTCCACAGACCAAGTCTTAAAAGCAAACCAAAAACAACCACCACCAAAACAAAAAAAAAAAAAAAAACCACAACAACAAACAACAAAAAACCAAAAACCACCACACACACACAAAAAACCCCCAATAAAAGCCACACAAACAAACAAACACACAAAAAATCCCAGTAGAGAACCAGAGGCAATTTTGAAGTACGTTGTAGAAGTTATCAGGTCATCTCACTTAACAAAAAACAATTTTGTCTATTTTAAGTGGGATACCATTCTTTAAAAAATGCAGCAACCCTGTTTGACAGCTAACTTAAAAGACAGACAAAAAAAAGAAAAAAGAAGGGAATACATGTAGCCTTCGCAGTCCAAAACTTACCAGACACAGTGATGGTCCAGTCTCCTTACACACCTGCCACAAAGCCGGCAGTGCCCTGCTCGGGCTGGTCTGACCAGCTGGCATTTAGCACACCAATCCTTTTTCACACCTTCCAGCTCCTCAGCTGACATCCTGGAATAGCCTTTGGCCTCCCCATTCACAGCACGGTTGCTGGCAGGTCCTGAGGTGGTGACGCCATGGAGCCCATTGCAGCTTCCTCTAACACTCTTGGGTAAATCCTGGTGTGATGACTTATCGCTGCTTGCTGGGATGGGAATGTAGCCGGGGTCTTTCTTAGCTCGAGACAGGGCTGCAAGCATAAGAATTAACCCACAGGTGAGAGCGACCACTTGGGAAAACCCCACGTGGCCTCGAGGAACCACCTCCTGGAGAAACACGTAGTACATGTAGCCCAAGGAGAAGAGCCCCAGGCTCAAGAAAAAGAGAGTCCGTTCCTTCCTCCTGTGGGTGAGGTAGTAATACCAGAGCACCACCACGGGCAGCGATGTCAAGATGATGAGCCCCAGAAGGAAGTGCAGGGCGGCAACGTGGAGGAAGACGGGCAGCAGAACCAGCGGCGGCACGAGGCTGACGTTGATCTTCACGGCCCCGGCGAACCACGGGACCCGCAGCCGGTCCGCCACGGTGTCGGCGATTCTCCCCAGCGCTCCCGGGGGCAAGGATCTGCATGTCAGCCACCTGTTTTCGGGGGGGAAGCACACACGCGGACTGGCACCCGAGGCCCTTCCCCTGCCTCGTCCCGCTCCTGCAGCCCGTCCCGGGGCGGCCCCCGCCCGCCTCCCCCTTCCCTCTCTTCCGTCCAGCTTCCCGAGAAGCGGCGTGCGGATCTTCTCCCCTCAGGGGGCAACGGCTGTTCGCGAGGGGCAACGGCTGTTCTCGAGGAGCAACGGCTGTTCGCGAGGGGCAACGGCTGTTCGCGAGGGGCAACGGCTGTTCGCGAGGGGCAACGGCTGTTCGCGAGGGGCAACGGCTGCCCACGGGGCTTCACGCGAGGCGAGGGGACGCCCAGAGCCCCCGCTGGGAAGGCGTCAGGCAGCCAGGCGGTGCTGAAGGAGGCCGGGGGCCCGGCGGGGCTGGGGTCGCGGAGCCCTTACCTCTCGCAGCCCTCGTCCAGGTCCTCGCAGTCGCAGCAGCACGCCGCGAGGTGGTTCCTCTCGCCCCGCCGGTCCACGTACTCGCAGCAGCAGAGAGGCTCGTCCATCGCCGCCCACCCCGCCGCGCCCTTCCCCGCCAGCCTCCCTCAGCCGCCGCCGGGCCGGGGACGCGGCTCGCACGGCAGCGCCGCCGCGGCTGCCGCCCCGCCCCGCCCCTTTCCCAGCTGCAGGTGCCTCGCACCCGCCACCGCCTCCTCCACAGCGGCCCCGCCCTCTCCGTGCAGAGCCCGGCCGCCATTGGCCGCCCGCGCTCCGAGCGTCTCCCGAAAGCGGAGGTGTGCGAGTGAGGGACACCCCCTCCCGCCCCGGGCACATCCACCTGACGGCGGAATGGCCCAATGCCTGCCCGGGAGGGGCGGGGCTGGCTGTGACGCGGTAGCACCTGGCTTAAAGGGCCAGCGCAACAGGTGGCGGCTGCATGAGGCAGCGAGGGACAGCGCATTGAGGGGGTAGGTCCCACCAACACCACCTTCCGCAGCCGGGAAGAGACCTCGACCCAGCCCCGCCGACCCCTCCGCAGGCAGGGGAAACAAGGCTGTGGACATGCATAGCTGGGGAAAAGTTTCCCACCTAGCACAAACAGCCACCAACCCTATGTGGGGTGTCACCCCAGGACCCTGCCTTTCAGGACTCTGGCCCCCTCCTCCTCACCTACCCTACCTTGGGCTGCAGAGAGAGCAGCCGGGCTGTTTGCACAATACCAGCCATGGTCTGAGCCCATAAGGAAGCTGCAGTTTCCCCTGCTTTCAATTTTTGTTCGTCTGCCTAGAAAACGCTTGAAGGCAGAAGAAAAGGGGTTTCATCGTCAGCGGGCACACCCTGGTAAAGAACTGTAGAGCAGCTCTTGATGGAGGGAAAATACTGAGGGCTGAAATTTCTCTGGGAGAGCTAGAAACATATGACAGAAGGCAGTCTGCCAAAGCTCACAGTGTGTGAGAGATTTAGCAAAGAGGTAGCAAGCATTTTTCCTCTTCAGTTAATTAATCTTAAAAATAGTCATCCTTAAAGACAGTGACTTGTTTTACAAGGTCCGCATAGCTAAAAAAAAACCCACGCATGTAAAATTCTTGTGGCTTTGAAACCACTACCTGTTGTTTTTTTTTTCTTCAAAATGCTCTTCACTGATGGTCATTTAAGTGAACATAAAAAGCTGAGATTTCATTAAAGACAAGCCCAGCTCTCTGCTGAGGGTGTTCTCCCCTCCTCTGAAATGTGCAGATCTACTTCTCAACAGTACCACTGACTTCCCTCACTCACCACAGGATCCGAGACCTCCACACTGCTCATAAGCCAGCCTCCCCAGGAATCTGTGCTGACAGCAGAGACAGATCTCCAAGTTACGGGAATGCAGAACCCAGCTTACTTCTTTCAGAAACCTTTATTCTGTGTAGCTTTTAAGCCAAATAGTAAAGAGTCCGAAGGTGACAGGCACAATCCCTACTCCACAAGTCCTCACACACAAATCTTTTCTTCTGACATTCTGATGTGGGTATTAACTCTCCGTCTTGCTGCTCTGTGTCCTGTTCAAGTGGTCAAAGCTTCTTTGCAGCATGGAAAGGGACATCTTCAGCTGTAAAGATATAACCATCGTACCCTCCTAATTATTTAAGTTAGTGTGCTGCATAGGTGAGTGATATGAGGAAAATAACATTTCCCTCCTCTTTTTCTTTTAAAGAGTTCATGCAATTTCCACCTCCCTGTTTCTATAAACAGTTGCCTTACTGTGTTCTCCTAACAACGATATTCAGTACAGTTTCTAATTGCCAACAGTTGAGGATGACAGAGTCTTAATTCCATGCCAGACAATAGTGCAGAAGATAAGCCACCCCAGTCATTTTTAGTCACAGTTAACATAGCAAATACGCTAAGGAACATGCCAGCAAAGCATGAATTTTATTTTAATACCTGGCCCTCCCAGCACATTTTGGTGCACAAAGTGTATTTATATTATTGACAACCCTCAGAAAACACAAGATAACAGGCACTAAGATGTGTCATGACTTCCAGACAAAAGTGTTGAGAAGAAAAAGGTGGCTGAATTATCACTTTTTTTTTTTTTTTAAACACTGTTCAGAAGGCAGTTTAACACCTCAGAATTGTGATTTTTTTGGGTAGTAAGCAGAGAAACTGAAAAGGGCATGGAAACCAGGAAATTCCTTTCTAGAGGGAAATTTCCAGCACTTAAGCTTTTTCAAGTTGTGATCAAAGTGGTTAATAGATTAATAAAAATTTTGTGTGCAGAGACACCTCTGAATGAGAAGTATCAAAAATGGCTTCTTTTTCTACTCTCCTTTACTGCGTGGGAGAACACAGAGCAAACTGGTGATGGATAAAGGTACATGTGAACTCCCCCACAGCTTTCCTAATCTAATAATTTCTTCTGTCACATTTTAAGATTTAATAACAGAATTTAAAAATCAGAACATTCATAGGCTGTAAGTAAAAAAAAACCCAACAAAGTATGAATTTACTGTCCCTCCCTTACTGAATTGAAATTTCAGCCTAGGGGTTTGCCAGTCCTGGACTTCCAGATTAGAGGGACACAACAGCATTCAACTACCTCATTTTTTTAAATATAGTGTTTGTAGTATCTAAGAACCAGGAAGTGTAAATTACTGGGAAGGAGGAAGATTAACTCCATAGCTACAAAGCTGCTCAGAAACATACAATCTGTAGATTTTATTTTTTTACTGGAGATTGGGTGGCTCATTGATACCAAGGTGTCCCTGTTTTGTTAAAAACAAGACCAGCTTCTCTTTTAGTGAATTTTCCTTTCAGCTAAGTTCTTCTAAGTAACTGCACTTTCCTGAATTTTTGCCTGCATGTTTTTCAGATACTGTACTCCGAAGACTGATAAGATGACCAATGCAGTGCTGAAGAAGCTCATGTTTAGATTTCTTGCTATGACAGCCAAGAATTCTGATAACATCCCATAACTGAGAGGGGCATGTTTGAGGAGGGGCAGACAGAATAGATGACTAAAACTTACAAACTGAGTATTCCATCTCATAAACGTCACACACCCTATATAAGAGAGAGATCACAAGGGTCTCACTCTCTTTGACCATGGCCAGCATCTAGAGAGGACCCTTCTTGTCTGCCTGCAACCTTAGGTCTGAGACCCTGCATTCCTGCATCCAGTTTCTGGTTTGCTGTGAAGTCCCACCAGGACTTCTGGGTGCCTGCCCTGCAGCTGCTGGAGCCACATCAGCTCCTAGCTCTGCCATCTGCCATAGTTTATTTTTGCCTTGCAGTAAACCTTGACACAAAGCTAAGCGAAGCTCTCACCAATATCTAGAAGACTAATGGGGAGGAAAAGCCAGGGTAAGTCTGAATGAAGAAACCCCATAACGAGGTGGGCAAATACTTCGCTATGTTTTGAGTCTTCTTAGAAGAGAGGATCTGTTTTGTATTACTCCAGTCTTTGCTTTGTCACAATTCAGAACTGTAGCAGCACATCTCATCAATAAAGGTACTTGACAGGTTTAAGAAAATTGACATGAATATTTAATCTTAGTCCCCCCCCCCCAAAAAAAAACCAAACACCCCAACCCAAAACATCAGAAACATGAACATTACCTATGTACCAAATTCAAGCCTAGTACAAAACAGGTCAAAAAGTCATGAAAACTTCAGTTAGCACTAGAAGGCTTCAAACAAAAGCTATGATGTCCTAAGGGAGAAAAACTGAATTGCTGAGAAACACAAATATCACCGGGAAAGACTAGCAAACTTACCTGCTCAAGCATTTCAATTGAGTCTCTCAAAACTCCCTTCACGTGTTTAACCTGTTCCTTATTATACTGAGGGATCTCCTCTTTTGATACCATTTCTGGGGATATACTGAAAGAGATTGAGGTTACATCAGAAACCTGAAACAAGTACCTCCATGTCTTTTCTAAAAGCAACTGCTATCTGCCACCATTGCTCTGCCATTGCCAAAAGCATCCTTTTCCAAAAGCCACATAAAAAGCTGCCTGCAGTTGAATTTCATTTCCTGTTGCCTTGCAAATACTGCCTTGGACCTCTGTAGACAATGGCTGCCACAGACAAATGAGCTTACATGATGCCTACAATGTAAGTTCTCACACTTCAGAGGGCAACATCCTTCTTATGAAGAGAGTTACTCTAATCAGTTCCAAGGTGATCACTATGGGAGGTCACCACACAAGCTTCCACACTCAAGATCAGGTTATGGTTTGTAACTTGTTTGCCAATACCATATTCAAGAGAGGAAGCAACATCTGAGCCTCTTCCATGTGTCTGAATACAAAAGGCACTTAACATGGAAGTTTGAGGGAGAGAGAAGTTTTAGTAGCAGACTCACAGAAAGAGGCTAAAAAGCTAATTTCATCTTTAACATTACATCTGAGACCACACTGGTTCACATAGGATGCAGCAAGCACTTGGGGTCTGTGATCAGCACTATGATATTCATAGAAGATGAGTTACAGCAGGGTGATAAATGCCAGCTAAGGTTAACGCTCCCTCAAAAAACAGCTTATCAAAGGACAAATTTATTACTGCAAGATGCAGACACATCACTGGATATCAGCATAGACCACAGAAGACCAGCTAGCCTCAGCAGCTTTTGAAAACTTACCATTGAGAGCTTCACTGTTCAAAATTTATTTATTTAGATCAGATTCTCACATAAGGTGAGGAAGAAAGAATGCAAAGATTGTGAATTCAACTTACTTCAAAGAGCTTTCTTCTTGAAGCTGGACATGATAGAGAGACTGAGCCGCATGCTCTATCTTTGACAGTTTGAGAAACAGTGTTATATTCAGCAAGACCAAGAGCAGCAAACTGTAAAGAGAAGAGAACAAAAATCAAGTCCTGTAACAGTTTTGGTTGCAATGCTACAGAAACAACATCTGGGATAAAAATAGCTAAGAAAACAGAATCCTTCTGGGAGGAAAAAGGTGCTATACTGAAAAAGATTTATTCAAACATTTCTTAGTAGCTAGTATTAAGCTGTGCAATAGCAACATATAGGAATGACAACAGTGTCTCCTCTTGGAACTTTTAAAATGAGGAAAGAGTAAATTCTAGACTTTTTAATAGGATCAGGCCTAAGTAAACCTGCAAGGTAGACTGGTTTGGCAAGTCAGCATTTTCATTCCATGTGTCACTAAGTCAATCCATTCCCCTCCTATACCCAAGTGCTCCATTCAAACTAAGTTAGGATCTATCATCCTACATGCAATGTTAACATGCAAGTGAGGTACAAATACAGATGAAAACCAAGATGAGCTTGAGTCAAGCCACATTTTAATGCAAGTGAGTACTTACAAGACACTCATTACTACAATGATGGTGGTGGTCCTACTTACAGCATCTCTTTTCCTTCCTATAGGGCATGGAAGAGAAGGAGGTTAAAAAGTACTGAAGAACATTCCTAAAGGATGCCTGCAGATACATGCCAGTGCCCAGCATTTCAGACAGAATAGTTCAACAGCTTCTGATGGAAAAAAATAACAGATCATGTGGGTGCACGAGATCATCTCCAACATTCACCAAGGCATTTTTGCAGTCATCTTGGACAGCTGGACAGTCAGGCTCTTCCGTCAGGAGCAGGATTCCCCATACCCCAGTATGCTGGGTAAAACACAGCACTGGAGCACACTCACATTAAACCTAGATAGCATGAGTAGGCTACAGTGCATCCAAACACTCATTCAAAGCATACACTGCTAATCACACACAAGCAGACACAGGCTATATAGTGGTTCTCTTCTGCTTGTTCTTCTGCCCACATCAGTCTTTCTGACACACAATGTCAAATCAAGTTCTCCTGTAACTTGTCTCATCCTTACTGGCTGAAGACCTGAAGCCAGTCTTCCAAAAGAATATCTGCTAGTCCTCAGACAACAGGGACCAGACACTAGTGAGGGAGAGGAGGTGTGAATATCTTCTCCAAACTGAGCAGCAGTCACCTTCTACTATGGACAGTCTGATCTTTAAATAATAATTACCTGTTCTCCTATAATGGTTCCTTACATTCACATTTCCCACCCTGGACAAAGGCCATGCATGAAAACTACAGAGACAGACACGCTCACCTGAGAAGGTGGAGCAGCGGTAGCAAAATTAAGTGATCAGGAAGTAATCTCAGTTAGGTAAAGGGTCCATTACACATGCTGTTGATCCAAATAATCTGTGTTGCCTTCCCCTTTAGGAAAGAGCACTTTCTTCCTACTTTAGTGTTTACAATTCAACTTGTGTCACAAAATCCACCATTCTCTGGTACACATTAGTGCGTGTTCCTCATCACTGCAGGTGTACCTAATATTCCATATGCCAGTGTCCAAGTCTGCCATGCCTAGTGGCAGTGGAACTGCAAGAAATGCTTCAGTGATGCAGAAATTACAGAAGCAGACAGGAAATGGACTCTTTAATATATTAAAAAAAAAAAAAACACAATCAAATAAGAGATGATAGGATCAAGAGGCAAGTGACAGTTTAAGTTAAATCAACTCATGAGTTGCATGTTCAGTTATTTGAAGAAATAAAGCATTTTCTCAACAACTTCACAAAGATTAAATTTCTTTCTGATTCTACTTAATTTTCAATCCTATGCAGGCACAGTGTCTTGGTTTTTGTTTGCTTTAAAAACAGAGTGTGAGATTAGGTTTGATTTAATGAGATACTCATGGTAAAAGTGACTATGCATGCTCCAAATGTATTTTATGCAAGCCTAAACACACCAAAGCATTTGCTGTCACACCAATTAAAGACAATGAGAGTAATATACACACAAGTGTTACTTTTGCACTATTTTACAAGTTAAACTTTTTTCAACACATGTTTTGGAAAACACTTCATATAAAAGCTCCTACCTATTATACTGCCCTGGGACTCTACTCCCATGTCACTAGAGGAGTGTTGGGAAGAACGTTTGGGAAGCGATTCTGCCAGACTCCGGTGTAAAGTACGTCGCCTTCGTCTCAGGGCAACTAATTTACCAGAGTCTTCTATGGACTGATTAAGTGCATACTCCTCCATTAAGAGATCTGATTCTGCATTGAAAAAAAAAAAAAAAATGTTACTGAAGTTTCAAAAGGAAAACTGAAAAGCCTTGGCACTGAAGACTTAAACTGTGAGATATGGAGCATGGCAGTGAGAGGAATAAGTGCACCTTCTACGAAGTGAAGTAGGTAATTAACATAAACTACACCCTGACCTATAGTACCTGTCCTATTTGCTAGACAGCACTTAGTACACTTTTCAGATACAGTGTACGTTCAGCCTACGCAGGATTGTTTAATGCTACATCAGACAGCAGTTGTAGGAGCACTTCACGACACTGTTAGACTGAGACTAGGAACTGTGTTAGACTGCGAGCCTGCAGCCATGACTGGGCAGGCTGGTAACAGACACAGCCAGGGAGCCTGCCAAGTGCCACTCCATCTCTTCTCATTCTCACAGTCAAGGAAATACTTAAAGACAGGCACATGTAGTTGAGGGTAACAGCTTCCCTGCTGCTCCTCATGGTTCATTCAAAAACCAGTTATGACAAGGCATACAAGAGCTCCTTGTTAGCATTAAGTTACAAGGCTTCTTTTACATCCTGGAACTGACAGATATATTGATGACAGGAACTTCTGACTTGGAGATTCCTTTGGTGTTGCCTTCCTTTCAAACCATTCTTTAAGGAATCAAGTCTGACAGACACTAAAACATACACAGGAAAGGACTCCTCCTTACTCTACCAAAGAAGAAAATGCCTCACCAAGTTGTTGGAAGTTTTCCTGTATTCCTCCCCAAGTATTCTTCTCAATTACAGACTTGACAAGACCCCAAGGCTGTTTTTTGTACCTCACTTCTGCAGAAACCCTGAAAACCAGAATGCAATAGTGAAAGAGTGCTTTTCTAGGTAGCACAGTGATAGCAGAAATCATTTATCAGAAGCAGGCCTCTATCTTATGTTCATAATCTAAAATACCAACTGGAACTGCCTTGGCTTTCCAACTGGATAGCACTGACACTGAAGCAAGGCAAGAGACAGACAGCAGCAAAAAAAACATCTAGCTAAAGCTTCAGGAGATCCGAATGTTCAAATTATGGAAAACATTTTCAATTTTTTCCTTCAGACTCAGACTAGGAGAGGACTTCTCTCCTCTGAAGTGTTCTCATTTTGATGTATATTTAAAATAGGTTTCAGACCTTCAGATTATAAAGTCCTGCTTTTTACTCTGTGTGTACACATGATGTATTACATGGGCACCACAAAGACAGCAGGTGAAATTCACTACCACCGCTCACACCAAGTGCTCTTTCGACCCTGACTAGAAAGAAATTAAAATGTCTTTCTGTGAGCATGGCAGAAGGGAAGTAACATTCCTACCTTGCAATTACACAGGTCAAGCTAATCAATAATGCTTCCAGAATAGAAATTATTTTGAGTAGAATATTCCAGAGCGCTGCTTTTAACAACTGAATGAATCCCAAAGCTCTTAAAGGACAAAAGGATAGCCTGTGATTTTTATTTGTTTAAGTCAAGAACACTGACTGTCCTAGAAAACTTTTTTCAACATTTCCAAATAATCACCCAAATCAAAGTCCACTGTGCTTCTAGTCTAACAAAGCAGCATCTTTCAAATAGAGTTTTGGAGCCATTTTAAACACAATATAATAAAGCCAGCTGTAACACTAGTATGTGCCTTCTGTTCTCTTACATGTATGCTCTGTACACCACATTGAAACCTAGATTTTTACTCTTACCCTAGGGCTGCCATGTGTCTCAGATAAAATAAATACAGCCCTCAAAGAGAAAAAATGACTCACTCAAAGAAAAATCATCCAGAACAGTTGTTCCAAGACCTTTCTTCCCTTCTCCTCTGAGAAGAGTGGGAGTCTTCAGCACTCTATAAAAAGCCTGAGATAAGCCAGAATAAAATCTGGGCTTGCTTACCTTTCTTTGGTACTGGTGGAAGCCTGAAGACAGCACAAAAACTACCAAGGATTACATAGTCAGAAAGTCATGCAAATGCGCTGACCATGGAACTTGATTGCTTCAGGCATTTTCAACAAACAGGAGAGGAAAGGGAAATGCCTTTTAAGACTCCTCTACCTAGGCAGAGTTTAATAATGAAGACTGATTCACTTGAGTACTCTCCCTGCAAGCGTACATATGTTCTATCTTTTCTGCCCCCTCCTGTGAAACCATCCTCCTCTGCAGGGCCTTAGCAAGGACACCTGGGAAACTCTGGAACTACCTGAGATGTTTTATTACAATTTATCCCGCTCACACAGCTGCACTTGAAAACACAGGGCTGGTGAGAACCCAGTTGAGTCTTGGAGATAAGCTCTATACCTCAGAGTCAACACAAGAGTTTGTTTCTCACTGAATTAATGAGATCCAAATATAGCACACATGTGACAAGAGATAAACAAAGCTTATTTTTCAGAAGTCCTCAGCTTCAAGAAAAACTGACCCTCTCTATGCTGTTGGCAGATCTTTTGATAAGCACACTTAAGCAACCTGTAACACACGTGCCTTGGCTTCTCCCCTCCCACTCTGCACCCCTCATGCTCACCGTAATCGACACTTGTGACTGGATGTGCGGCTGATGCAGTATCTGTTCACAGTGTAGAAATAATCATGGTAGGGGACATCATGGGTCAGTATCTCAGCATCAACCTGATAAGACTGACCTTTCTGGCTCTGCTTATGCAGGATCTACCATAAAAGAAAATAAAAATAAGGAGGTATATTCACAGTACCTGATTTTTTTTTTTTTTTTTTAATCTTTCAGCCCAAATTCCTTAGGCTAGGATCAACCAACTTCAAGTGAACAGGAGCATGCCACTGACTCATGACCACAGCTCTTCTTTGAGACTGACCTGTGAGACCTTTCCCAAAGCAGAATTACAGAATGGCTGAGATTGGAAGGCACCTCTGGTGGTCACCATGTCCAACCTGCTCAAGCAGGGCCATCTAGAGCTGGTTCCCAGGACCATATTCAGATAGCTTTACAGTATCTCCAAGGATGCAAACTCCACAGCCTCCTTGGGCAACATGTTCCAGTGGTCCATCACCCTCACAATAAAGAAGCGTTTCCTGATGTTCAGAGTGAACCTCCTGTATTTCAGTTTGTGCCTATCGCTTCTGGTCCTTTCACTGGGCACCACTGAAAGATGTGGCCTCTGGAGGTGAAGGCCTGGCTCAGTCTTCTTTGCACCCTTCCTTCAGATACTTATATACATTGTAAGAGCCCCTCCCAAGCCATCTCTTCTCCAGGCTGAACAGTCCCAGCTCTCAGCTGTTTCTCACATTAGAAGCTCCAGTCCTTTCATCATCTCAGTGGCCCTTTACTGGGCTCTCTCCATCTCTCTCTCTTATACTGGGGAGCCCAGAAGAAGACACAAAGCATTTCACTGAATCTTTTCACCCACCAATTCATAAAAGATGTTTATAATTTTCCCCACAGACTTTGTGGGAGAAGTTTACAACCATCTGTAAAGACAGAAAGCCTCTTGGATTTCATCACTATTTGCTCACTAATGATGAGAGGGGCAGCAAGCTACCCTTAGAGATACTACATTTAAACTGCAGATCCACATTCATCTCAGTAAACTCTAATCCATGGTCAGATCTGACAGATCATAGAGTCGACTTCTGCCTTGCTTTGAAGGGCACCAAACACAGACACATGCACACAGTACCTGCTTTTCAGTTGCAGTTGTGAACTTCCCACAAAGTGGATTGTTAATTGTTACAGTGTACGTCAAAGTCCTCAACTGATTGCCACTGGAATCTCTATTCCAAGGGGTTGATACAGCATCTAGATGAGAAATCATATAAAATTATGTAAAATCTCATATGCAGACTATCTAAAAGGCATTATCTCTACCCTTTAATACCTTAACAGTTTAAGAACAGTAGTGGGGAGACAGACGGAAAAAGGATTCCAAATGGTTGCAGTTTTTGCAGGAAAGGGGGAAACTAGTTCACTGACCAACAAAGGCGAGGTACTAAGTAACTGAACCTGAGTCTACTGAAAGAGACTTGAAGGTGGGGAAAAGAATAAGCAATTAAATGAAATAATGTCATTTCCCATTTGTTTAAAGTTGAATAGATTCATTTAACATTATCAAAAGCTTTTGTCACTTTGCCTTCCTTGACTTAATTTTCTGTTCTTATGATCTCAGTGAACAAAATTTACTCATCCAGAAAATTAAAGCTCGTGAGTATCATTTAGGAGGATGCAATGATTTTGCCTGTGTGCCAGCCATACACATTTCACTATTTCTGGGACACAATGCCATCAGAAATATACCACAGCATGCATCGACTTAACAGCCTACCCAAAATTCAGGCATTAAGGTGCAGTTTTGTAGTGCCATGAAACAATGCTTTTACTCTGAAACCTGACTGATCTACAGAAGAAACAGGCTAGCTCTAAATATCCTCTCTCATAATGGAACTTTAAAGCTTCAACATTCTTTCAAAGCAAGGAGAAATTCAAAATTCAACTTAGCCCTATTTAATATTTCTCAGAGGCTAAAATTTTCAGGATACTTTGCAACAAGGACAGAAGGGAGAAGAATATATTACCTACTATACTCCTGGAATTGAAAAACCTCTGCATGAAGTGAGAATTGGTAAAAAGGATTTCAAACATCTTCTCTGCAGTGATGTGGAAAACTCTGTTTATAAAAAGTTTCCCATAGAGATCATTCTCAGAGACAGTCTCCTTCACTGCTAAGGAAAGGCAGAGAAATCAGGTTAAGAAAAGAGCACTATTATGAAGAAACTTTATAATATTCCAAGCTTTATTACAGGTCAATTCCTTCCCCAGCTTGCATCAGCATTTGTTTCTCATTCTCAGAAAACCAGCAATAATTAGTAGGTAGGTTGTCTTCAGGAGCGAAGTCCAGAGTTTATTTTCTAGCCCCCCACCGCATTTCCCTGTGCAAACAAACTGATAAGTCAACATCATAAGGTCCCATCCCTTTAGTTTTGCTTTCAGTATTCTACTCATCCTTTAGGAAACACCAGGCAAGACAAAAAGTTATTGTAGTCTTCATTAATACGTATGCCTACTGTACAAAGAACACATGCATAGCAAGCAGGACAATGAATCCATACTAGCCTTCTTCTTACTTTCGCCTAGTTTCAGAATTCTGCTTTCGACATCTGATTCCAAAGTCTAACAGACCAGGCACAGACTCCCAAACAGTTCCTCGAACTGCTCCTATTATAAATAGGTATGGCGGGAGGAATCCAAGAGGTACTCAGCTCCATTTTGCAGTCCTGAAAAGTGCACCAAGATGCTTAATCGCTATTCTCTATTTCAAAACCACCAACAAGCACCCCAGTGATGTTCTGTGGCTGCAGCACTGATCTTCGCTATTTCTGCTTCTTGTTGGCTGCTGGCATGACTCAGCTTTGTGGTTGTCTCAGCCACTCTTGCAAGAGATAAGGGACAGAATTATAATCCTGGAGGGCAAGCAGTTTCCTACACCAACCTCAACTCAATCTGCTTATGCTTCAGAAGCAAGTCCACCCTAAGCTATGATTACTGAAAACACAAACAAGACTCCCTCACCCCCACACATCACTAAAATGAAACAAAAAGCCTGAAAGCAAATCTTATGGAAGCAAGACTGAAGTCAGGACGTCTAACCTTTCAACTGATACAAATGAATGCTCAGAGCTAGCAAAGGTCAGTGCCAGCCACCAATGCAAAGGTACCCTGAATATCAAGCTATAGGTCACAAGCTGCCGAGAGGCTAAGGTTACTGCACTTAAAACATTACTGCTTGGTAGCAGTCAGTATTGATAAATGCAAATACAGAAACTAAACACCACAACAGTCCCTAATGAAATCCAATTCTGATTGAGCAGACTTCTACTCTAGTGCTGCTTCTAGCCTGCTCGAAGTCCCCGTTATACCTCTGCCTACAAAAATGTGAAGCATGAGTGCCACATTTTTGTGCTCACACAAGAGATGGACTTCCTTCCCACATCATGTTCTGCTTATGCAATTTTAAGTCCACACAATTGTGAGGTGGGACAGAAAGCAAGCATGTGTTTTAAGAGGCCTATTTAACCAGCCAAGATGCAGTCATTACATGTCAGAACACAGATTCTGCTGTGCTGAAACATTCTACAGGAAGCCAGAAATTCAGCCTGTTTTTTCAGCTTATATTCACTGTATTTCCTCTCAGAGCTGAACCTAAATCCAGCAAAATGCAGTCCAAGTGAACTGTAAGTTTGACCTCAGCTAACCAGACCTCAACATGACAGACCTCTCCTTTCAGAGTGCCCTCCCTACCTCCTCTCTTTTGCTCAGAGACAAGAAGCTTCAGATATTGATGTTGGCATCTCCTTTGCCTACTACACATCAGCTAACATGCGTGGAACATAAATTACCAAGTGATTCGAAGCTAGTTACTCTGGTTGAGTCTTACTCAGCTGGATCTTGACGTGCCCAAGGAATCTGCTACCACTTAAAAAAAATACAAAGGGCATGATCACATGATCAAGTCATCAGGTAAGCTTTGACAGCTATTTATATGTATCTCAGCAAATACAAGATAATACAAGCTACCTTTGCCTTGGTGACACTTAGCTAAATGACAACTTTATGTTCACCTGAAACACCTGAGGACAGCTACGATGTTGCTGCTGATGTGAGGTCATTTGGTAAGCTACAGCAACTTATGATATATGCACAAAGCCCTGAAGGTGCAGACTTTGCTGCTGCGATATTTTACTCTTCAAGTATGAAGTCTGTCCTCCTCATACTGAATCTTAAGCGAGAATGCCCATGAGTCTATATGAAACTTTGTTAGTTACTTTACCCACACTATTTCTGTCTAGTCATTCCTCTAACAAGGAAAAGTCAAAGTGCCAGGTCCAGGAGAGTATCTATTGATAAACAAGTCCGTTCCCTCCCCCACTATTGCCTTGCACTTCATAAGGTCATTTTCATCACTGCAAGGCAAGCTGTGATATAATGTTGGAATATAATACCATTATGCAGCAGTGATTACAAAGGTTTGCAAACATCTACAGTGCAAGAAGAGACAAAACTGGAGGGGGAGGAACGGGAGCAGGAAAGCATTATTATTAAAATTTCCGTTAACAACCAATAGCTCAAAGCTTAACACAAACCACAAGCAAATTAAGAAAGCTGAACTGACAAGAGCAGAGGCTATCAAACAAACTAATAAGATGACTGATTTTTCCCCTCCATGGAGTTGGAGAGGATCAGAAGAAGAAAAATATATACAAATCTTGGCACTGTTGAGGATTTCTGTGCAACTGCAGATGGGGAAAAATTGCACACTGCATGAAGAATAAGCAGGTAGGAACCTTTAACCAGACACACCTGAAATCAAGTCAATAAAACCAGTTCCTAGAGTGAACACGTTCCAGACAGCATCTATTTAAAGACTGCATCACCAACATTAACCATTATAAAAGAGCTCCCCTGTAATTTAAAAGACAGAGTACAAAATTAACTTGGGGAGGTACTGAGTAAGTACTGTGACAATGTTACCTTTTTCCAGTTCACGGGACAAAAAACTTAATGCCTTTTGTCTTTAGATAACTCAAACATGTATCCTACAAATCCCAAAGCAACAAATAATTGGTATATAATCAACAAAATCGGTATTTTTACTAAAATGCTAACAAGATAACAGGGCTACTCTTCCTTACATACATTTTATATCCAAAATTTAATAACTTGATGAAAAAAAGGAGGAAAAAAAAACACACAGCACACACAAACAGAGCTGAACTAACAACAACCCCGTACTTCAAACATTTTCTACCCCATATATCCCTATCGCAAGAAAAGTCCAGTCACCACTGTACCAATCTCACAGCACAGTGCAAGCAGTGCTGCCCTCCTGCAGACCACACACTGATGGTGGCTATTAGCACAAATAGAAACAATACAGTAAATCTGTCAAGTTATGTGAGGATATCAGGAATTTATGATGTCCCTGTATACAGTAAAGCTTTCTAACAGAAAATACTGTTTTCAGTTTCCTGGTTCCCCCTTCTTTCTTTGAAGTATTCTATGCTGCTGAACATTGTTGATGCATATAGAAATCCTACATACAAGAGTCATTTGAAGAAACTCAAAAATCTCCTGGCTCTAATTTGGAAATGTTTATTCTGTGCTTGAACTAAAATTTGTTTTCTGAAATTCAGAACTAAGACCACAGATATTAATTTTTAGCTTAGCCAAAAATTCTTCATGGCTTGAGATTTTTATTTCCATTTACGAAAACAAACAAAGGCACCAAGATGTAGGTCAATAGGCCAGTAGTGCAGAGTGAGATGCACACCCCCTCATCCCCCCATAAGTGCTGTGAGAATTGCTTAGAGCGAGGGAACTATTGTTGCCATGGCTCTGGAATTCCAGATTTGGGTGTCAGGTGGACCCAGAGCCAGAGAACAACAGTCTTGAGCCTGCCCCTCACCTTATTTGCTAGGACACCTCCATGGGCAGCCTGAGTGAGCCAGAGGACACAAGAGAGATTAATCGCATGGGTAAACCTTTGCCATGTGGGAAAGCTAGTTTTGTTTGCATGAAGGAATTCACCTTGTAACAGTATGGGGCAACTGCAATAGAAAACAGACAGAGAAACAGAGGAAAAATATATTCTAAGTATGAAGAAGGCAATCAGAGAAAATATTAATGTTGTGGGACTAGAAAAACCTGCTCTGAATAAAGCCAGACTAGTCTTGGGGAAAGGAGGAGAAATTAAAAAAGCAGCATGAAGTCAGTTCTCTTTTAAAGAGACATCTCCAGTTTAACATTCTCTATCTACTCAATATCACCAATGCAGCCATAACAGGGAGTATTTACTGCTACCATTTAGGCAAACAGCAGCATGAAAGACAAGAGGACTATTTTCAATCAGTTTCACTGGAGATTTTGCCATAAAAAAATAAAATCCTGACACAGAAGACAGATGTGATACAAAGACAACAAGAAAACTGGAAGATAACTAAAACATCTGAAGGCCAAAACTTTCTGTTGCTCTAAAACAAACTGGTGATGGAATAGACAATTACTTTGTGAAGCTTTTTAAGTGTGTAGGAGTATGGCATAAACAGCAGCCTGTTCAAGTAGGTGTATTCACAAAAATGATACAACCTGACATGCACTGAGTTGAATCCGCACGCAAGCAGAGGAGCAGTGTGGGTGAACAAAAGGAAAGTTAGTTAAATATAAGTATATCCTCAGACAACAACCACAGCTTGCAGGCAGCCAGTTCAATCCATGACTTTGAAAGCTTTCCTGGACACCTCAGCAATCCCAGCATAATGACACCTGCAAGCAGCTTCAGCTGCAAACTCTGAAAAGACGAGATGCAAAGTTTCTCAGCCAAATTAAGAACCAGCTTCAGTTAACTGAACTGTTCTATTACCACCAACAGGTGATTACATTAAGTTCTCTTTGCATATGAAAGAAATATTCAGCTGCTACTGAGCACACTGCTACTGTTGAGCTTTTCTGACCTTTATTTGCACACCACCATACAACTTTGGAACCGATCCAGACTGTGCACACCTTGTTTTAAAGGCATCTACAGAGTCTGAGATTGGGATTGCAGAATCATAAGATATCCTGAGTCGGAAGGGACCCACAAGGATCAGAGTCCAACTCCTATCCCTGCACAGGACAACCCCACAGTTCACACCATGTGTCTGAGGGCACTGTCCAGTCTCTTCTTGAACACTGTCAAGCTTGGGGCCGTGACACCTCCCTGAGGAGTCTGTTCCAGTGCTCCACTACCCTCTGGGGGAAGAACCTTCTCCTAATGTCCAACCTAAACCTCCATGGCACATCTTCCTGCCATTCCCTCAGGTTCTGTCATTGGTCACTAGAGAGAAGAGACCAGCACCTGCCCTTCCTCTTCCCCTTGTGAGGAAGCTGTAGCTGCCATGAGGTCTCCCACAGTCTCCTCTTTAACATAACATCCACCACAACTTCAGTGAGCTGTTTGAACAACTGCCGCCCTTTGGCACAGAAAAGTTCCCCACAGTAATCGAAAAGCTCAACTTAAAAGAGTGAGAACTTGTCAGCTGTGGGACCACACAACAAGCACCCACAGACCTCAGCACAAGTCTCACTGCCATCCAGCCTGGGCAGAAGGCATGCTCTGGCCTTACTCTCTCCCCAGGATGTAGCAGAAACACTCATACCCAAACCAGTATGGAACATAACAGCTGTGCTTCTCTCTCCTACAGTGAGAAGAAGAAAGGAAGCACATAATAGCCAAGTTACAATCTCTGTACTACTGTGGTATCCAAGTTTCTTCTCAGGTTGTACTGGGTAATGAGGTATGAGTTATGAGGATGGTATATTAGGATCCATTAATATACTAACTTTGTTGGCACATGAAGTATAAGCTACTCCAAGATACACATTAAGGTGTTTTTATTTTCAGATCAGATTCAAAATATGCACAATACACTTCTGAAAACTGGGAAGTTGTCTTGTTTGGACCTTCAGTGAGTTCCTCAGCTTACTCCACCAATAACATTAAAGCCCATATGGCTTAAAAAAGTAGAAGTGTAAAGAAGGGGAAGGCGGGGGGGGGGGGGGGTAATCTTTCAGAAACTGGAGAACAGTATGAAATATTTCCCCTCAGTTCCTAAGAGTGAAAACAAAGAAAAGAAAAATATTTGAAATACCTGTGAGAGCATAGAAAGTGAACAAACACCACTGCATTGTTGAGAAACTTTTTTTAGTTTAAGCTGTTAGCAACTCTTTACCCACCAAATGAGAAAAAGCAAAACCACAATTTGTTTTCATTCTAAACACCCCCAATATTTTTTTTTTTCCTCCCTAGAAACTAAGTAAGATATAAAGATATTTTCGCTGCAATTCTGTGAAGCAGATGAGCAAATAAGTTTCATAAGATCAGAAAGTTCTCTAACGTGCTCCACAAGTGAGATGGAACACCAGAGTCAGGTTGTCTTACAGACCACAATTGTTAAGAAATTTACCTTCTTCACTGTCTGAGGCACTGCTCTTCTCTGGGAGATTTTCATTCTCATTCAGGTCCAAAGACTTTTCTAGAGACCTGCTCCTGACTAGCTTAACAGGTTTCCTTTCTGAAGATGGAAGAGGGCTCCTCTTTATTTTCTTCTCACTTATGGATTCCTCCATCTGAAACAACCAAGAGGGGGGAGGGAAAAAAAAAAAAAGCATCCATAATCACAGACCATTTAAGAGAAGGGAAAGATACTGTCGAAGAAAGGAATATAAAGGAAGCCACAAGTTCTATCTGCTCAATTACCACACAGTCTAGCACTAATCTCTCCCTCATTCCCCTACCCCAACCTTCCTTTCTCTTTATTTCAAACTTTCACTTTATGTGGTAACAAGTGACATACTTGGTCATCTGTACCGTCATACATAGAGCTGCCTTAAAAGGGATAGTTTAGTCCCCATCCACTGACCAGCACAAGCTGGTCCCCCTCTCTGCATCAACACTAGCATTTATAAATTCATTAACACAGATTATTTACTTTTTATTGATCAAGCTAGTTTTTTCTTGCCAGTTTAGCAAGGGGTCCAACAATCCTGAGGGGAAGCACAATGAAATACACAGGGCCTCCCTTTTTTCCAGCAAGATTAGATCATACCAATTATATAGTTGAAAGGTGTTCTTAATTTGTAGGGCACCATAATACCCTTTGACAAAAATGAAAAAGTTTTAAAACACTGTCTACAGCCATTCTACCTATAAAATGTTGCTTCTCAGGAACAAAGCAATGGAATATCATTTGCCATCTCCAATATAACATCCTCCAAAATATCAGTCACTGAATCAACAATGCAGCTCTTGACCCTAAACTATAATAACTGGTGGCTAAGCTTACATGCCATTGCACAATTCAAAAAGTTATTTCTAGTAAGACTGTATGCCCAAGGTTTGTACATCTCAAAACAGCACTCAAGAAGCTTGGCTACTAACTGTGAATCATAGTTTCCATTCTAAACCTCTGCTCAAATCTCCCATTGCCTCCAGCAGAACAGCTGGTAGTACAGCCCCCCCATATGCAGTTGTACACAGACAATAACAAATAAGATTAGGCCTTCTCAACTGAGTAGTTCAAATTCATCTGCAATACCATCATCCCTAAAGATTATTCAGCACCGATTCAAAAAAGCAAGAGCATCCGCTACTTGAACAGTCATAATGTACTTCCTGTACTCCTTGCCTTTTTTCAAAATAAAGACCATCTGCTTTTTTGTGTAACCAATGGCCATTAGTACAAGGTGGGTGGATAGAAAACAGACAGGCATAAATTTGACTGCAGTATAGGTAGGCAAAAATACTCCCTCAAGGTCAAAAAAAAAAGACTGCATCAGGAAAGCAGATCAATTAACAAATGCTTCTATTGAAAGGAGCAACCATGCCTACGGTTATATTCAGTCACACAATAGGAATAGTACAGACCCAACATTTCAATATCAAAAATATTCTACCAAAACATAAAGAAGACTGAAGGGAACTAGTTGTGGTTAAACAGTCTAAGAACTGACACAGATCCAGCACAAATCCAAGGAACTCTCATTGCACCTTGAAGAACTGGTGAAGATCTAGCGAACAGGTGGAGCTCTCACCAGCAGTACAAAAGCAGTCCCACTATGCCATGGGCAGAGCAGAAAAGTCAGGCTCAAGTCAGAAGACCAGAGCAACAGCTCCTATAAAGAAAGCCTTTTGTGATGTTAGGGACAAGTAAATTCATACCGAAACTTTTGAAATAATTGATCAACTCAAACGTAGTTTCCTCACTTCTATTTTTTTATTTTTTTCCTAAAGAGTAATGATTTTATGATCTGTCAGCTGGAATTAAAGGTGTATGATTTCTTCCTTATGTACATTTATCTCCTGAGCTAGCCAAGTACCACTAAGGTCTGTGCCAAGGCTTTTCAGCTTTTTAACCTGGGAACAGAAGGCCCCAGGACTGGGAGACTCTAAGGTCTCCCTGCATGAGGTGGAGGGAAGATGGTTGATTCAGACAGTCAATAAGGTGAATCCTACATTGTGAACACACATGCCATGACTGGTGTTGCACACAGACTTTCTTTAATCAACTACAGACAGCTATCAACAATATTTTTTCCAAGACAGGACACGCAACTCTAGCCAACACCTCCACCATTTCACGTCTCCCCCTGTAGAGAGCTTTGAGACTTACTTTGCCTATGACAGCAAGAAAAGAAGGGGTCAAGTCTCTTTCTCCCCAGTCTTTGGAAGATGATTCAACATGTTTTGTATCATCAATGCCATCATTTTTGATAAATGCATTCTCAGCACTACTGCATCCTTCTATTGCCCCTTGTGCTTCTACAGCATTTGCTGTGATCCTGGGCTTGTACAGAATATGTCGATATTCCTGAGAAGTGCCAAGTGACACACACAGCTGTACACAAGCATTATGTATTTTAGTTACACTGAAACAGTAATCTAAACAGTTTAGTTATACATTTATCAAGACTGCATTTTTACACTATGATTAAAGGACTTTTTAAAAGCCATTTATTCAAGGGAGAATCCTAGAAGTTTTTCCCTGTGTAAAAACCAAATCCCAAGGCATTACTGCTTACCAACACACTCAATTAGGTTTAGCACCTGTAAGAGACACCTCTGGGTGTGGCACTCAGTATGGTAAACAAAACTTCTTTTTCAGGAAGAGCAATTATTTTTACATGACATGGTCTTTTCCAAATAAGACTTATAAGTCCAAACCAAGACTACCTGGATAGATTTTTAGTTATCATAAAGAGCCCAAATTCCACCAGCATCCACAGACCTCTCTCACAGCTCTCTAAAAATCTTGTTTTATACTGCTAGGATTTCCATGAGGGATATGCATCATCTGATTCACCAAGTTTTTCACATCTGACAAACAAATGCCAGTGCTGTTTGCTGGGTATGAGTCTCCAGCCATTAACTTGGATTTTGGCAAAACTATTTAAAGCCTCTTAACCTCCAGATCATTTTCAGCAAGTGACAAAAACCTAGAATATTTATATGGGAGTAAAAACTATTACAAGTACCCCCTTTTTTCCACCTCCAATTTTTCCAAAGCAGAAACAGTAATTAGGTACCCAAACCTAGTGAATTTTACAAGAAACGCTTAAGCACTTTATTTGCTTTTTCAAGATACTTCCCTTGGAGTATCTATTAATCACAAGAAAATGTCCATAGCCTTTCAGGACCACCCAAGTACACCCAGCACACCTCATACCGCTACTAATGTGCTTGCCCTCCCGACCAGCTAAATACCTTCATAAATTCATACAATATCATGAGTGAAACACCCATGCTTGCTCAGTTGCATTAATCCAAGGCATTAAGGGAAAACACATCTTCACTATATCCAAGTGTGGGTTTTTTCACTCTTTCTTCTGAAATATTTCCACAAATCTAAGTTTCAAAAAGGTTTCATGTACTGACAGCAGCAGACTGACCTTTTGACATGGCTGAAACTCACACCAACAATGTTCTCTTATACGAAAGTTTGTTAATTTCCAAATTGAAGAGATATTATTGAAACCTGAAGATATTAATCCCAAATTTCTGACTATCTTCTAGACTACCATGAATTCTTACAGGCTTCTTCAGATTATGTTCCACATGCATTACAGATATGTGCTCACAGATATACAAGTTAAGCATATATACTTATCCGTTACAAACAGTAAGAAAGGCTGTGTCAGCACTTACTCCTGGCAACGTGCGGCTATTGAGCGATTCTCCTTCTGTCTGAAGCGTGGGTTCCCGAACTAAACCAATCATTTTAGGCAGTTTTTCATCCCTTTCTCCAGAATCATCACAAATGGTGGATCTGTCCAAAGCAAAAAGGAAGATTAGCTTTGGAGATAGCTTCTCATGTGTGATTTTTGCATTCAAACCATGGCTGTTCAGCTTATATTAAAAACTACCAACTCATTCTTCCTACATCTGGCTCATTCTCTCCAGCTGTTCTCCTCCCACTAGCTACCTCTCAGAAGATAAGGCTTCTGACCATGAAGTTAGTAAAACCAAGCACTGGTGCAGAGAGAAGTGAGTGCTGTTGGAAAAGAGGAAACGGAGATACCTTAGAACAAATTTGGAAACAAAATGTTTCAAGAAAATTGACGACAATTTTTTTTCCTGCATCACTTACTCCAGAGTTGCAAAGCAGTGCATTTTTTTCATTTTTTTTAATAGGACATTCCCCCCCCCCCAAAGTATTTAATAGGACATCTTTTGCAACTTGCAGCAAACTGTAGATTCTTTTTTCTAACAAACATACTCAGATAACACAGGATTGAACAGAGACATAAATTACATTGTTCAGTTTTGTAGAGCCATACTTATTTACATACATATAGACAAATTAAAGCCCCATTATTAGATTGACACTGGCAGTTCATAGGTAAGTTCACATTTCTTACAAAAAAATCAAGGCAAATATTTTTTTTTAAATCCACATACCATTACGTTATACCAGCTTCCTAATTGAAGCTGAGGACAATACAAAAATAAGCTAAGACCTCAGATATCAGGAGAACAAAGCAAAACGCAAGTGTTGCAGTCTCCATAGAGGAGGGGAAACAGTGTCTGAACATTATATATAGCTCCATGCCATTCAGTCCTTCCATATTGTTGAAGGGTGTACAGATCCTAACTAGACACCATCATGATAAAACATTGCTATATAAGCCATCCTGCTGATATCCCCAAGCAGATCCAGGGAGAACAAGGTCCTCCTATCTCCTTCTTCTAAGGGGCCTCAGCTGTGCTCCTACTCTTTTAGGCAACGAACACAATGAGGTTTTTATACACGCTCAGTTTATGTAGTTCAGTTCTTTGCATTCTCTAACTACAGGATTAAACTTTCTAGTAAGGCTACAGCAGCACTTTGGGAAAAGAATTTTTAAGAGGGCACTGCTTCTCCCCAAGTATTTCATAAAGCTTTATAGCCTCCCCTTACCGAGGCTGCCCGTTGTCCTCAGATGATGAGTGGAAGCTCTCCATCTCCTCACTGTTCAAGCCCAGCTCAGAGCCATAGCTCTGGTGCACCAACTGCCAGAATTCCTGCTTGGTCAGCTTCTGAAAGAAAGCAAGCTAGTCAAGAGCTACTGTACAGGACAGTAAGGCACAAGAAGTAAAACAGTAAGAAGTTTTAATTACGCCACAGCCTTTAACCTCAATTCTGACAAGGACTGAAAGCAGTTAGATATCACATTTCAAGATTGGATTTCAGCATTTTGGGGTACTGTACTCCTGTCTACTCCATATTCCCAACCAATTGCTGTTTAACCAATAATATCAGACATGAGAAAAATTGTTATTTCAAGAAAACACACTTGTAGCCACCACTTGCTTCTTCATACACCTCCAATGTTTTCACAGATATCTTCAAGGTAGCCACCTTGAATTTCAGTTGATGCAGCAGAAAATCAGTAACTGGTAGCCAGCCAGGGACTCCCTCTTTGATCTTTGGCAAACAGCTTAATAGATACTTGCCCGTTTCCTCAGGATGCTCAGAGTGCTTTACAAACGGTGAGAGGCTAACATTTCAGTCACTACAGACAGTGATGTCTAGGTCAGCCAACTAACCCTTTTGCCAAGGTGAGACAGGAGGCCCTTGCTTTTGGAGTAACAGCAAAACACCTTTTACATAAAATAGTTGCTTTTACTCAGTAACTGTGTTACCTTGATTCCTCACTAACTCTTCTCTTTCTCTATAATATCTCTGCCCTGCTCCATGAATCCTGACAGTTACTGGGATATATTTAAGTTTGCTCAGATCATGAGAAAAGTCAGGAAGTGGAGGTAGTATGACAAACTCTTATCAGTAATGTAAGCAAATAGTTTCAAAGTCCACTTCAGCTGTAAAGGCTTAAAAAAAAACAAAAAAAAAAAAAGAGAAAGGAAATAAGGTTCTGGGATTTAGTAGAGCTCTGACAGCAATACTAGCAATCTTAAGAAAGAGACACGACACTGGAAAATGTGCCTCAGCCACAATCCATATTGATCAAGGGAACAGACCTGTGCTAATGAGGCAGTAACACAAGTGCTGCTTACTATTTGCATGAAAATATCACATTAAATACCCATACATTATTTAAAGAGCTTTTAAATGATCCCCTCCACCTCCTTGCTCCACCTGTAGAGCGTTACACTACTTGCAATCTTAGACAGACATAAAACATCTGACCCACAAGCAGGAATGCAAATGCACAACCATACGCACCCTCACTGCTCTCCCCTCGGGACCGCCGGCACCTACCCACCCGCCTCCTCTCTCCCACTCCCCGCGCTGTGTCCCGCCCAGAGGGCCCCTGTCGCCCCGCATCGCGACAAACCTGCCGTTTCCCGCCGGGCAGCGCCGCTCCCGGGACACCCCGGGCCCCGCCGGCCGCCGCCGCCGCACTCCCACTTCCTGCTCGGCGGCGGGGCCCGGCCGGGGCCGCCCTCCCGCTCCCCCGGCGGCGGCTCCCGCCAGCGGGACCATGGCAGCGCCTTCCCCGGCAGCCCCTACCCTCCGCTCGGCCGGGGCGCCGCCGGCCCCCGGTGACGGCCCCAGGGGGAGCGGGGCACTCGAGGGCATCGCCACGGCGCCCGTCCCCGTCGCCAGGACAGCCACGGGTGTCCCTCTGCTCCCGCGCACTCGGTGCGGGACCCCCGCGTTGCATCGCAAGGGAGCCTCTCCCCCGCCAAAGAGGGGTAAAGCGTGCGAGGGTCAGGGCAAACCCAGCCCAGTTCACGTTATTCCCTCAGCTATTTTCCAGCAGAACAAGGTTTCAGGCTTTTCAGAAGGTGGCTGGCACAAGCATCCTATTGGTAGAGATCAGTTTCAAGGTATTTAATCCTACCGAGGGCAAAGTAAACATTAAAACACAAAACACACATAATAAAGCAAGGGTCGTAACAGCTAATACCAGCCTCCCTCTGCTATGGGGGTTTGTTCTACAAAGCAATGTAGTGCTAAAAACACATGCATCAACATACAGCTGCCTTGCTTTCCGCAGGCATGCTGTCTTTTGGAGCTGTAAACTCATAACCGCAACCAACTGCCTACAGCTGTTTGCATTAATGGCTAAAACATGAGAAGGCATTACATGGTTTCAAAATATGATTGAGGTGTATGTATCTTTAGACAGCACACCTTTCAAACAGAAATTAAAGGACAGAAACAAAGCCACTTTCACTTCCGTGGCTCAGCATTGCTAGTGCCTTTATTTCCAACCATAATAAAATAACTGGGAAATAGCTGAAGTCGCTAATTAAATTCACCAGCATGTTCTGCACCAGTCTGTGGGCAAATCAGACTGCCCTTGCACAGAGAGCTCGACAGCTTGAAGGAAAGCAGAGAAACTTCAAGCTATGCATTTTAGGAATCTATAAAGCTGTTTCCTGTGGTTTTATGAATCGATGTTACCAACTTCTGCTTCTAAAACAGGATTCTTGCACTCTGCTCAATTATTCCTACCTCAGCTAGACATAATTAGTTGTTAATGGTCACAGCCCAAGATCAAACCAGACTTGCTTTATTGTATCAGAAAGGATTAGTTCTGAAGGCAAAGGAAGGCACAAATTTTCTGGGTCAGACTTCTGCTTCTGAGAGGATGGTTTCAGAAGCTCTGAAGCTTGAAAGGCTGAATCTAAACATGAATTACTTTGCCCACTCAAGCTGATTGTCTACACCATCTTTTTCCCGCTCAGTTCTCTTTGTATACAAAAGTAAAGGCTACAAGAAGCAGCCAGGATACATTTTTGTGTTTTCAATAACACATCATAAAACATCAATACTTGGTTTCATGCTAGACGAAGTAGTGGCATGGCACAAGCAGTACTACAGAATAGTACCAACATAAGCAAAGACACTGATTTTTACCCCCTATGGACAGATGCAGAAATAAGAACAAGACACTCTGTACAGGTTTACTCCAGAGACAACCCCCCAGACACACACCAGACACCCACCAGGCAATTCCGATGTGGCAGTCTGTCTGATCGCTTGTTCCCAAGGGAAAACATCAAGCTCCGCTCTAACTGCCCAACAACTCAAGCCGCCTTTGACCGGTAAAACAACCCTCCATTGCACACAAAGGTGCAAATAAACATCTCCTTTTCACAAACTTCCCCGAGAAGCTGCCAGGGAAGGCCAAATTGCTGTCCTGGTTTCACGTTTGTCACAAGAAACACAGCTCATCGGAAATTCTGGTTCCTTCTCACACCTCTAGACTTACCTGCTAAAATGTCTCTGGAGACAGGTGCAAATCTCTACCCAGCAAAGCATAAGAACAACAACAGGAAAATAAATCCAACTCCAAGGAAGAGGACTCATGGGAATTGAGACCAATTAAGTTAAGATCTCGTTCCACTAGAAATAAGGAGCACTGTGTTTGTTCAGGATTTGAATGACCTGCCTAATTAGATTTTAATTTGTTCCTTCTCCCTTAAACTGAAAGGATATTTGACACCTATAATCTTTAGAAGAATAAAGCAAAAGTATAAATGTAATTCCTTTTACTGTCAATAGCAGCGATCAGTAAACTTGTTTCACCAATCTGAAAAGTCTGTTACAAAACAGGAATTTTGGCTGATTTTATAAACTGATGTATTATTGAAAGCCTTAGTGGATGTGGAAGCAGCTATCTGTTTTATCAAGACTGGTATCATGTCTCTTCCAGACCCACATTAATGACTCCTTATTTTCCATGATGCTTCCCCTTTGACCAGGACCATTTAAAAAACAATGGCAAAGTAAAAGCCTAAGAGACTCTGAGCACATTTTGTAATAGGAAAAAAAAAAAAAAAGTAGAATTTTCCTTTAAAGAAAAAGTATTTACATGGATATTTTGAAAAACATAGCTTAAGAAAGGACCATCATAAGAGGAAGGTACTCACTGATTCCCAGAGGATCCAAAGTTGAAGGGCACCAAATGCACAGTACTGTACTCTGAGGAAGATCTGAAGCAGCAGCTATGAGCTAGAAAATTACAACTCAGATAAGTGGACCAGGAGTCCTATCAGAACAGTGGCTCCAACCTGAGGGAGAGCATCCTCAAGGCCTAAGTAGGTTTAGGCATGGAATAGCATATAACCATTTACTGTTCTCCCTTACACAACACAAAGTAAACAGCAAGTAATTTCTGACAGAAAGGCAGACTTTCCAGAAGACTCCTTGCTCAGCTGTTTAGGGCACGCAACACTTAAGAGGTACAAGGCAGAATGGCCACAAGATGGAGATCTGGGAAAGGGCATGCTGACCCTACTGAGAGGTTCTGCAGAGGACCAAAGCTTCAGGTATATCAGGTAAAGAAGGTAGGTCACTCTTCAGAGGTGAGACTTCATAACATGAAATCTCTGCCCAGGAAGCACTGAAGAGGCTAGAGCCTGAAAGCAACCTCTGCACAAACATGATCTGAAGCAAGTGCAAATACAATACCTTGGATCCAAATTCTGCAAATTGGGGATTATTTACCTTAAGGTTGCACAAACCATCACTATTGGCAGCTGCACTCAAGAGTTTTACTTCTGACAACACCAGAATTACTATATTTCATAATATAACAGTTGGATGTCATCTCCGGGTCTAGCAGATACACTCCAAATAAAAACTAAGTTATCCATAGGCTTTAAAATATTTAGCTATCCGCAGAGGAAACATTAAAACCAGCTCCTTGTGGAACTGGTTCCAGAGTGAGATTTGGGTTTTTTTGTCACAAGTCTTACAAATTCTGAAAGGATCATTTTGACCACTGAAGGTTTCATATACTCAGGGTATTGCACACCATGCCAGAGCCTCAAGATGTTCGAGATCTCTTTCAAATGTATACTGTCCCTGCCATAGTGGGAGGTGGCAAGAAAGCCACAAAACTGTTTGGATGCACCAACTGCTTTGTTTTGGCAACAGGTGAGTGGACAGCTGTCATTCTAGCAGAGTCAGTGGATCCAGCTGTAACAGCTTCAGATTCTACTTTCACCTCCTCAGTGTCCCCCTATAGCTTGATGTAGTTTGGTTAAAGAAGGGAGAATCATAGAATGCATTTTGAGTCACCTGTCAGTCTAACAAAGAATCAGACATCACTAATACATTGGGAAAGCAGGAATTCAACCCAAGAGGAATCCTGTTCTAAGAAGCAGCTCCAAACATATCACATCAAAAAAAACAAACTAAACCAACCAACCAAACAAAAAAACCCCAGAATACCAACTACATATACTTCATGGTAATACTCTATTTTACAACTGAGAAGTCCAAGTAGATGTTCACATAACAGACTCGCCTTTCAGCATACTTCAGCGAGGATATAAGAAAGCTAATAGCAAGATTGGATAGAAAGAATGATGAGAATTCCAAAACTACACAGATGCACCGGTCCCTAAAACCTGCTGGCTTAATTTCATTTTACATGCAGTCCAAACCTTCTACTTTCATATCTATCCTGTAGTTACTGCTCTAAAGTGAGTAATTGTTCCTAACGTGACATTCATTTCCATGGCAAAGAGTAGAAATGCACACAAAAAACCTAACACTGAACAGCACAGAAGCTTGTTGCCTGTGTTCCAGACACATGGATAGGCTTGTAGACCTGAATGGCCATACATTCACTCTCCAGCACCACAAAGTAACCAAAGTCAATTAGCATTCCTGATAAAGTTGCCTAACAAAAGAAAAGAAGGTCACATAGCTAGTACACTGTGGTTTTTTTGCAGTGCTACTGCTGGGTTCAAGACAAGATGGTTATGATCTTACAGTTAAATAATATTATATTTGATGGGGGACAAGAGGTTTGCAGGAAACATTGGTTTTGCCTTAAATGGCACTTTCCTTTATTTTCAGTTTTTGTTTGACAAAAAGTGTCTCTATTCTGCCCTAAAATTTATCTAACAAAAAACCCATGTGGGTACTATTAATACATAAGTAGTACAACAGCTTTAACCTTTAGAGACTACTGTAGTGCAGTTATATATGGATATTTCAGTGTTCAATTGCAACTGTGTTGAAATATTTAAACAAGAGTCATAAACAGGAAGAAATTGGTTTACAAAAACTGCATTACTTACAGTGATGTTCTGCAAAAGTGTTGGTACATTTTTAGAAAGAAGATTAGCTTAAGTGTCCACAAATTGGAATATAAATCAAGCTAACTAGCAGAAGTTGCCAAAATGCACTTCCATATCATACAGCCTGCCTTTATTGCATTTATTCAAGGTCAGGGGAGTTGTAATGAGTTGGTTGGCAAAGGTTCAGCTAGCTTATCTGGGAAGGTGACTTTCAGCTTTTCCCTTGAAAAAAGCTTTCACTGAAAAGCCTCTTGCCTTTTTGATCACAAATTAGCCATAGAAAATGTGAAGCAAATGCATGCCAATTTAGTAACATCTGCTTGAGTTGGTAGTGAAGAGAAGCATGCAACCTGACTTCAAAGAGAAAATTCTCCATCAACAGCAAAGTTGTAGAGGGCAGCATGAGAAGGAAAGGATGTGAAGGTTATCTAGGATCTTAAGTACAAGGAGCTGAAGGAGAAAATTAAATTAGATTTCTGTGTCAGAAAGAAAAAGCTAATTTCCTAAGGGTAGTCTCCTAACCTCCAAAGACACATCTGCTTACATTAGAAAAAGATTATTTTGTTACTTAACCAGAGATACCAGCACTTACAAGCCTACCTTATCCAGCAACACATTCTGCCATAAGCGGAAGATACTGAGGTAGCTTCTGTCTCTTGCACTGAATGATGTGAAAAAAAACTGCAGGAAAAACAAAGTGCAAAAAGCTCATTTGTCAGTATTTTCAAGATACCTTGAATGTCCTAATGATTTCAGCAATGGCATGCTTCTCTTGCATTCAACAAACCTGGGTTCATATTCCTCACACTCCACACATTTTATCTCTTTTAGTAAGTAAGCGTTAGCTTCCCCAATATTCACATTGTTTATAATGACAATTGCTCTTCTGGGCATCCAGTTGCAATCATTGGTACCTTTGGTATACAGGAAGAGCTTGCCCTTAACTAACTACAGTGTTACATCTTTCTCCCACTTCCAAATAGGAGGTGGGGAGAAGGAAAAAGGGAGGAAGGGAAAGGGGGAGAGCAAAAAAAAACCCAAACATAAGCCTATTTCTTCCAAGCCACAGCCCTTTCCATCTTTCCACTACATATTCCTTTACTAATCTTTTCACATGAGAAGATGTGAAATTAAAATAACTAAAATAGGAGATCAAATTAGATGCATCATATGCAGTATTAAAATCTTCCCCATTTGAAAGTTTGCCTAGCAGAGAAAGAAGTTTATCTTCCTTGATGATGAAAGTTAATATTTAATAAATTGAGAGGGAATAGTCAAATACAAGGAATCACAATCTGATCACAAAGAACAGTTTCACATTCACCCTTGGAAACCTATTCTTTCTATTCAGTTAAGAATTATTATTTTCAAGGCATTCACATATGTATCATGACGTGTGTTGCATATAAGAACATTCTGCATCACACTTTTCAGTTTTTCAAAGTACACACCCAAAAACTACACCTCCCAGAATACAAAATTGAATGTTCTGTGGATAGATTTCTCCATGACTCGAAATCCATGATATCGCAGCCCTTTTGTTTCCAGTAGTTTTCTTCCAGGTGCACTTCAAATCCAGCAAGATCGCAAAAATATCGAACTCAAGAACATAAGTTCTGAACTAATGCCCTGAACTTTTAGTTTTCAAACGGCTTTCCTTTGAGTATCAGTGGGACAAAATCTTCCTTACTTTCTCATTACTGCATCAACACTACTAGAGGATTCTGCCACTAAAGATCAACTGTCGAGCCAACATGCAGAGGGACCAAAACACCAAATGCATCTTCTAATCCTAATCACACTTAAAGGTTTGACAGGGAAGTTGCTTATACAAACCTAAAACTACAAGTGCTCTGTGTCCCAGACATTATCATTAAAAAAAACCCAACACAACACAAAACCCCACAACACCAAACCAAACTAACAAACAAAAAAACCACCAAACCCCCCACAAAACAAAACAAACAAAAAAACAAAAAAACAAAAAAAACCCCACCACAAACAAACCCCAAAACAAACAACTACAAAAACAACAACAAAAAAAAACCACAAAAAACCACACAAACAAACCCCCCCCAACATTTAAATACAGGTTTTCACCTTCTCTCCTTTTGTTGCTATTTGTATGGCATTTGGAATAAGTCGAGCAGTCTTCTCCTTTGTCATGAAAGTGATATCCTTCAAGGCAATAGAAATCTATGTAGAAAAAGATTTTAAGACATATTAAAAATAACTGTTAAGACTAAAAATCTACAAAATCACAGAGCAAGCAATAGGAACTCTAACCCCAAACCCTGGGATGCAATTCAGTTGAGATCAAAAAGGCAATTACTGTCTCTACTTGCTAACCTTAACAGCAAACATTCCAAAGTAGAAGCAAGTTAAGACGACTTAAGAGTAACCTTTTCTTTCACACTAGGATCAGGGAAGCAAGTAGCTTACTCTTCTTCCCTTGCGCTCCTCCAGCAACACTTTAGGATTAAGGGCACAATCCCAACCTCATATAAACCACAGATCTGAAAGCCGGTCCCAGCTGGTACACTATACATAAGACAGGACAGAGATCAGATAACAGACTATCTTGGCTATGCCATCTCTCAAAAGTTTGCAATCTAGTCCATTTTCACAAAGGTTTATTTGCAATCCATATATTGCAAGGAAATCTTCCTACTTAGGTGCATTTGCCTTGCATATTAGTTCTTGGAACATTCCTGTTTAGAAGAGTATGGTGTGACTGGCTGCAATGACCCATTTCCATTCAGACTTGCTCCTTTCCCTGAAGATAAGGCTGTGCTGCTGGTCAGCTTAGAGAAAGAAAGAACATCTAGTTGGATCTTGCTTTGTCCTGTGAGTGTGGAAGGTCCTCCACTTACTCTCTCTGTCTGTATCAAGATAGCCTGCTAAGGAGATCCCAAAACTTGGCTCTACCATTGTAACTGATGAGCTCAGATTGCCTTAACATTTTGCTCAAGATGTCACTCTGCTGGACAAGCAGGAACAAGCTACCAGGACATATGCTGTTTAGGCTGAAAAAAAAGAAATCAGTCTTTGCACAGTTTATATATTCAAGGGTGTATTTTTTTAAATCTCATCTCTACAAGAAACATTCAATCATCAAATCCATCTGATGAAATTAAGCTCAGTTTTCAGTTAAAGCATTTCTACACCCTGCCTTTGTCTAAAGAACATGAGCTATTTGTTGTCTGTCCTGTGAACTTCAGAGCACATGACAAAGAATTTAAGAGATTAACTTAAGGTTTGAGCAGTATCACAGCTGCAGAACATTTTGACACATCTCCATTACCTATTAAGTAGGTTACCTTCCCTCTCCCATTCATTGCCTCATGCTATTTCTAGGGCAGATGCAACAACTGCTCGAATCAAAAATTTAAACTCATTCATCTAATTTGACAGAAATGGAGGGCCAACATGTCACCAATATCTACTTTTGCTCATACTGTTCAAAAGCTATAGACCACAACATGAGAACTTGCAGAGGTCATTTATATATTCTTTTCAGCTCTTCTTAGATGCTGATATTTACATGCAAGACTAAACCAAGTCAGGGTTCAATATTGGAGAGTTTTTGAACAGGGCAACACCATATACTGTATCATGCTCCTGCTCTTATGGGAGAACATTATATGGTACAATCCTTTATAGAGCAACTCTCCATGGCAAGGAGAGGCCAACCATTATGCAGAAATGTAAAGGATAAGCTTCAGTGTAACTCCTGACCTCCTTCCTATGCTGAATGACTGACTGAGCAGGCTTACTTCAGCGTTCAGATGTCTCCAGTGCTACTCACATTTTACAGAGCAACAGATCTGCATTTCCACCAGGGATGCAGGCTCATTCTTTTCAGTGCAAAGTTACTAGCATGAGATTGATAGGGCAGAATTTGTTTGAGGGACTCTCATATCCTGATAGTCCAGGACAAAAAATAAGCGGAATCCAATTGAGCTAAGAGATCTTACTGTGGTCTCCCATCGGAAAATGTTGCTGTGGAAACAGAGCCAGTTTTCAGAGAGATACAAACGTCCTTGCAGCAGAATATCCTTCTGGAGTGCACAGGCATAATCTATGTATAGAGAGCAAGGGCAAGTTTAATTACTTATTGCAGCTCAGTTGACCCAAACCTGTTAACTTAAAATGAGAACACAAATCAAAAAAACAAAATACAAACAAACAAAACCAAACACACATTTCTTTCAGTCTTCAAGTCTGTGAAGGCAGACTTGTACTGGGTTGCATCCAACCCAGACCACTGTTCTGGGAACTCCCCAGTGCCAGAGCTGATGGAAACATCTGTGTGAGGACAGCACTTCCTATATCAACCCCTTGTGCATTACCCATATTTTCAGAGAAGAGGTATCAGGCAAGATCAGGAGTAGATGGGAGAAGTATTCATAAGTCAAATTTCAAAGCACCCAAACTACAGAATACACAAATGTTTTATACCATAACAGATTATACTGTCAACTCTTACATAACAGTAGTTCATATGCTGCAGTAAGAATTTTCCACTAAACAGGTCTTATCACTAGCTAAAAGTACCTGCAGACTGAGACACTAAATGGCACCTTGAAGCTATCCAGTTCTTCAGGCATAGCATAGTTTCAGAAACTGAATGTCATTTTTATTATGATACTGCCTCTGGCTGAAACATCCCAACTGACAAACATATTTCATCTAGAATGCAATTACCCATCATCAGATACCTGCTAATTAAGAACAAGAGCAGATTATTTGGTTACACTTCATAAAAACCTCTTTGAGGGAACTTCCATAATTTCAAAGCTTGAATATTCAATCAAAAGGAATTTTCAGAAGTACTACTGCTAGAAAGAAAGACAGACCCCTTTTGGAAACACCAACCTAAAGAACGTAACTTTATGTATAGAAAATACCCAGGAGGCACCTATTCATACAGTATAGTAATGATTTTAGCTTCAGAAATATCGAAGTGTTTTGTTATTTTGAAAAGCTTTGTACCTGGTATTGTCTGAGCCAGAACTTTGATTTTACGTACAAGATCACCAATACAGTTCTTGTTCAAGTACCAAGAGGTTCAAAAGTCCCTCACCATCCTAACTTCAAGGCAGGCCTGCATCTGCAGAATTTTTTATTATTTTTAAAATTCTCTTGGGTTTTCCCCTCAAATAATCAAGTGGAAATTAAGTTTATTGCAACAATCAATGAGGCATGTATACAAGTCCTTGGAGACATGACTGCAAATGAAATTACATGAACTAAAAGAAATCAAAACAAATAAGCTGTAAATGCATGTTTAAAGAGAAGTCAGATACCAAAATGCTGGGAGAGCAGGGAGAAGGAAAGCAGCAAGAGTTTGAGGTTAAGGACTTGAGGAAAGCATTACCAATGAAATAAATAACTTACGCTTTTTCTATGGATAAACAACGTTTAATCCATTTCCTTGTGTTCCGTAAAAACGTGTTCATTAGAGCATAAGCAAAACAGCGCTGGGTGCGCGGGGGATTCGCTCCGCCCAACACGCACACTTTTAACAATAAGAAGTGTGCTTAAATACAGTATGGTATTACATATTCATAATGACCCCAGAAACGCCTATACATATTCATGACCTTTCCCGCTTTTTATGAAAATGAGTCTCAGATAACCATTTACATATTCCCCTCCTTGACCCTCCCCTGTTGCGCCTGCGCAATGTCACTTGGTGAATTTGAGGAAGGGTCTTTAGGGGTCTTTGGATGAAGGCTCCTTCAGCTTCGTCACAGTGGACTTTTTACCTTTGGCTCATTAGGAGGAACTGGCTGGAACCCAAGCTACCAAACCAACTGAAACCAGACTGGCGCCCCCTTTTTGCTGTAAATCTTGGCTATCTTGTCTCCTCAAGGTTGCAGCTGGTGCTGTAGAATTTCTTATCTCGGCATTTAATGAAGTCCTGCTTTTTTTAGCACAATTAGTTACATACAGCTCTAAACTAGATATTAATAATGTGGTTTAAAATGTTAGCTTGTTAGTAGGCCCTTATTATATAGTTGCTTAACCCTTAAAGTGTTAGTTCCCTCTATCAATATAACTTCCTAAACAAGTTTCATAACTTTTTACATAGAACTTAACCACCTTTCCCTTTCTCCAGGTTCAGAGTCCGTGCCTCATTTGGTTATACCTGTAAACATTAAACATCTTAGCAGGAATCACAACTGCATTTTTCACACCAAGAAGCCTGCATTCAACTTTCATGTTTGGGAGAGAGAGAAGGATTCAAATTTATAAATACTGGAGTACTGGGCAAATGATGAGCAACACCACCATGACCCACCCACACAAAAGAGAATATCAAAACAAAGGCAGAGATTAGCATTTCTCCTTCTAAGTTTTCAGATCCAGTAACCTAAGATGCTGCTTGTAAACAACATTTTCAGACAAATTAAAGTTAGTGGCACTCCTTTAAACTCCCAATTTGAAAGCCTAAGCAATTGTTCTTTCATTATAAGAAAAGATTTCTATTTCCTATAATCTTTATATACTGTGCTCATTACAGTGGAATAGTAGCTTTTTTTTAATAGCCAAGTTAACAACTGGAGCAGTTACAGCTTTTTGATGAACAGCAGCAAGTAATTGCTTCTTTGAGCACTGTAGAGCCTGTGATAAGCTTCCCTGCATCAAGCAAAGGAAAAGCTCTTTGCTTGGAGGATGCAAAAAGTCCTTCCAAAGGAGCACTGGTTTTTATAGAGTAAAAAAAATATGTATATAAATAATGACTTAGCTTACAAAGGAGCAGGTGCTACATTGTTGAGATTAATCCATCACTAAATCTTTCTCCAAGTCCTAGGCAGTCTGTTCATCAAAACTGTGCTTCAGAGCTTGCTCAGTGGCTTTCAACATCAATCATGTGTAAGGGAAAAACATCAAAACAACGCTTTGAAGTAATATCCTTTTGTTCTGTTTTACTTCTGTACTGAACTTAAGTATTTTAAAAATGCAGAAGGCATTTCAGAGGATAACTGCCTTCTTCTGCAGCTGGAAAAGGACACCGGGATTTAACTGTTTCTGTGCAAGTGAAAGCTCTAACTTCTCTTCCATTAACCTGGAAAGAACTTAACATGCTGCAAGCATATACTGACAGGCTCTTACTATTCACTTCCTGAAAGGTTATATAAGATGAGAGGTGAACTTTAAACAGTCACAATGCCACTTTCGTATAAAAACAACATCCAGTTCTTGGACAGTGTATTTGTTACACAATGCTCAGGCAGCGCAGGCAGGCCTACCTGCAAAGCAAGTGATAAAAGAGGGTATAAGGCTCATCACCACATGCAAATAAGATAGGGTTATATGCTTCTCTTATTTGGATTTTGCAGTGGGGCAAAATGGAGTCAGAGCTCAAAAGGAACATTTCAGTGCCAAGAAGTTATGCACCACAGTTTGATATTCTCTGCCACCTGCTTCTGTCCCCTCCCATCTCATGCACTTCTCACCACCACTGCTCTTCCAGCTGAGCATTACTTCTATGCCTGCACTCATGTCATCAGCCTATGGATAAGCTAAGCTGGTACGCTGGGCTGTGAAAAACCACTGCTCAAGGCATGAACAAACACAGAACTATCAGATTCACACAGCACAGCACCAGATAACATACTTCATGGTCAGCACTAGCCTGGGCAGTAACTACCACTGCACAAACCAGTATGGGGCATAAAACCTTTTTATCTACCCTCAGTATAGCATGTTGACAAATCTATCCAAGTGCACTGCACTATAAGTCAGGATAAAAATGAAGATTAGTTTGTGTTTTTCAATGATCTCCTATGATAGCTGATGGGAATGACAAACTTAAATACTGAGTTTTGTGTCCTCATACTACACAGCCAGCATTGTCTCTGAAAAGAGTCTTTTAGATTACCAACACCCACTGTGTTACTCAGCCCCAGAAGTCACATTAATCAAGGTGCCTACGGCAAGGGTCTAGGCTTAGTTCCAGGGAGAAAGGGAGAAGCTTCTGCTAAGGATGATCAACTTAATGGAGTCACTGAAGAAACACCTCTTACTTTTGTAGCCAATTACCAAACCATTACAACTGTGGAATCATTCCCTCCTGCACCAACATCTGTGGTAACTGACTCAGTCATAACTAGTTGCCTCTTTAAAGTAAAAGAGAGGACTCAGACACCCGCAGGATAGAAAATAAGTGGTTATGCCATTGCAAGAGGTACACCAAGTTGGTTGTTTACACTGGAAAGAACATAAATTTGATGCTCTCAGGATTTAACTCTGCCTCTGTTCTCACACTTGCATTGCACAAGCCCATCAATACACGTATGTTGAGTTTATGTGCTCAGTGCTCACCCTGGCCCTGCATGGTGACCTTTCCTGCTTGTCAGCTAACAGCTGTCGGTGGCGTCTCTGCTGCTGCCAGGTAGGGTTTTATCTAAAAACACACTAAGAAGTAGTGGCAGCAAAAGATATTAAGAGGCTCCCATCCTGTATCCTCTCCTTCACTTCTCAACCCCCAAAAGAAATCTGTCTTTTTTTCACAGACCAGGCAGTACAGGAGCAGAGTATGGACCTGACTTTCCTGAAGGTATTTGATGCTAGGTCAGAGGCAAGAGAATAGGAAGGTATCAGCTGTAGTTAGAATTCACCATTAAAAAAACCAAAAAACAAAAAAACAAACCCAAAAAAACAACAAACAACAACAACAAAAAAAACACCACAAAAAAAAAAAATCCACCACCCTAGCCCTACATCTTACCTACTATGAGTCTCTCCGATTCTGGCAGATGAGAAAACTGTCTCTTGAATTCCTCACTCCTATATTTGTAAGTAGAACTTGAGAGCTGCAACGAAGAATGGTAGAAGGTTAAGCAAACAGATTTATTTTCAGCCATCAACTGTCTTCATACTGGATGTGTAATTTTATCTTGAAGAACAAATGAACATCAAAAGAGCAATAAAGAATAACTGGTATCTAAATGTGATCATCACTGTAACTTTATCCTTGCTTATGTAAGAGTGTGCTTCTAGTATTCAGGGCAGCATGAACAAAGTTATTCCCTGTATCAGGCCAGATGCCAATTACAAGGCATTGCAGCTATATGATGGCAACCTGCTCCACTCATAGACACAAGAGCCCCTTTCAGGCCTAAGGCTTCTAGCGCAGACTAAAGGAAGAGGCAGGAAGGCCACAACATAGAAGGTGACAAAGCAGATCAAGCCCTCCTGCAGACCACTAGCTGGACAAAAGGACGCAACCTAAAATACCTATTTCTAACTGAAGTATCATTTCAGGAATATTACAATGCAATGGATTTTTTTCCCCTCAGTTACTATAATTAGACCTGTAGGAATAAAGGCCAAAGTTTCTTCCAGGAAACATAAATAGCAGCACCACCATCACCTCTTGATTTCCTGACGTGTTCTGCATTTCACTCTTTATTTAAAAATATCACTGTTTATGGTTCATTTAAGATTCAAATTGAGTGGTAAACTCACACCAAAGAAGATTAATCCTGATGGACTTTAATTCATTCTTATAAATGAATACCCCTGCTCCCATTCAAATAAAGACCTTCAGCATAAGCAATTATGCTATAAAATCCCTATTTTTCACCTTGCAGTAATAACAAGGCTATATTTTTTTCTTAACAGATGTTGGCCACTTATTTTAGGGGCCATCCTATCTAAATGCTGTATAAGGCAATGACTTAGCTGGACTATAGCTAATAGAGGAAGAAGTCACTTTCAAGCGTTACCAAAACCAGGTATAAATAAAATTTAAAAAAAAAAAAAAGGTGAAAAAGGTGTAAAAGAGGCTTTTATAGTATAAGTTTTGTAAAGACCTTAAACATGGCTGCTGCTCTCTCCTTGAGTACCCCTTTACTCCAAAACTTAACATTCACCATTAAACCCATGTCTACCATAAGATTAGTGGCTATTTACATTTTGGGTGGGGGGAGAAAGAAGAAAGGAGTCAAAGAACCCCTTTTGACTCTAGGACCTTGAAGCACATTACCTAAAAAAACCCACCCAGTTTTAGCACACTCCTGCAACATGTTAGTTGGTCACTATCCTTTCATTATGTCTGTGTTTGTTGTCAAAACAATCCCAGAACAAAGACAGACTTATTTTCAGCTTGAGGGTCTTTTAATAAACGAGCACAAAGAGTGATGCCACCTCATCAAGATTCCTATATTTTGCTATTTCCCACAGAAGAGATTCCCACTTCTCACAGTTCAAAAGTTCCCTGAACACTACTCTACACACATTTTATGATGGTCAGTCATCTGCCTATACTTGAAAATCAAGCTCTTTGGCCACAAGAACAGAAGTGCTACTTTGAGGTCAGTTGTAAGTGCATATAACACAGGTGAGAGTGAAGTCACCCTGACACAGTTCAGCTTTAAAAAAAACCCCAAAAAGTTAATGTTACCTTCTATTACCACCAATAAAATAAAGTCTTTATGTCTGACCACTAGTGAGTACATGTTTGCCACCCACTAATATTCTGAGCATTGCAATGCAAACAGTCAGTGAGGGAGGGAGACAAAAAATACATCCACCTCTTCCCTTCTGAGAAAAGTAAGCATGAAAGCTTTAGGTGCAACTATCAAAGCAACATATTAGACATGTCCTCTAAGCTGTATGCTTCCAGTTATATTTCAGCTATTTCTGAGCTTATGAAAACAACATTCTTGGAGAGGATGTCATCTACTACTGTAGATAGGCTATGGTTTCTTGTCCCTGCCATATCATGCCCCAAAATGCATACTACTAATTGATCATCTGAAACAGGTATCAAATGACTGTACCACTTGGAAGAAATTGAGTTCTTTGCAATTACTCTGGAAAGGGGGATAGGAAAAATTAAAAGTTACTTCAGATCTGTGAAGTTTCCACCAGTAGTTCCAGAGACCCTACAGTTTATGCAATCATACCTCAATTGACTGAAGTCTCAGCTTGTGATGACAATGCTAACATACAAGGAGAAAAACGACCTGGTCTGCCATGAGAGCAGAAGAAAGTTCACAGTTTGATGTACAAACCCCAAGATTTAAGAAGTCATGCTTTTAAGGAAAGAAGTAGTTTCTCAAACATACTGTATACAAAAGATAAGAGCTACACTGAAGTTAGCATTTTTGTGGTTATAAGACAAAAGGAATCAGGAAGAGGAAAATAAGAATATTACAGTATCACAGACACATTTATATTAGGGCCTGAATCAGCCAGTTCAACAGTTCCACAAATCAAGACTCAAGATATTTTGAGTTTTACTCAGAAATTGAACTTTTCTAAGCATAAAACCTGCTATAGCTTGTCTGAGAAACCCTTGCTGGCATTTAAAAGTGTTCTTTGTCATGAGTGACTAACAGGCTACAAGAAATCCTCTTATTAATTGTAGATTTCTACTGAGGTCTTAGGACATTTATGGAGAGCCTGCTCTGCTGCTCTGAATTCTTATCTAATCAGTAGAAAAAAGTAAGCATACTGAAAGTTTTTAACCTTATCTCTTCCTTACTTTGTATGAAAACTAGGTCACTTAAATCTGCAGCTATTTTGTATTCAGTGTGTGGCTTGATGATCAAGAGATCACTCAAGGGACTTGGGAAACAACCAGGGCAATTCTAACACTACTGGCACTATCAATTTCTTTAAAGTGAAGAAAATGAGACATTTCCATTCGTCTGAATACAGCATCTCTCATAATCACTGTTATGATACCCAAGATGTGGCAGCATTTGAGGCAAGTTGACACACTTACGGGTTACAAAACTCACCACCAAATATTAAAAGAAGGAAGGCATAAATTAGGCTGTAGAATGTCATTTAAGAGATGAAAACAGTAACTCATTTTTAGCACATGCATATTTCTAAGTTTAATTATAAGTCAACAGGCAAATGCTTTGCCTGAGGATAATCTTAGGCATTTATGGGTATGCTATATTTAATCACCAAGAAAACTATTAAGTCCAGCCAACAACATATTAGCATTCTTTATCTGAAGCCACAGAATATACCAGAAATCTGTAAAATAGCATAAGCAGAAAAACTTCAGTGTCATCCAGAAAGTTTCACAGAATCGTTATGTAAGAACCAGGTACTACTTGAAGACAAATAACCACGTGATTCTCATACCTTGTTTAGAAATGGACCAGAGTCCAACTATATAAAGTCATGTTCCAAAATAAAAAAGTTAACCTAAATAAGGCTAAGCTGAGTTATTTATATGATAGAAGCCTGATGAAACACAGCTTCCCTTCACATTTACATCTTCAAAGTGTGGACACTGCAAATAATTTGAGCCATTTAGCAAACTGCAGAGGAAAGTTAAGCTACACCTTCTCCCAGGAGTACATCAAAATGCTAATCATTAGGAAATTATTTGATTGCACATATCACTAAGCATGCAAATAGTCAATCAACCTCAGCAGAAGAGTGTGTACGTTTTTTAACATTTGCTAACGACCATAATAATTTTGCATTTGCTTTGTTAGTGCTTTCCCCATGTTTTGAGGCACCACAAAACCCACAGGTTACTTGATAATTTGCATTCTATAGTTTTGACATGCAGCTACGAAAACAAACAGCTGAGAGTGCACATAAGTTGACCTCATCACTAGAGTAATACAGCTCTGATATTATCTCATTTTAAGAGATATACACAAGCCTCTCACTGAACTTCAGTCTCTGTATCAGTTACCACCAAACAAGTGGGGCCTCAGAATCAAACAAGCCTATAAGCAAGCTGCCCAACCTACTCCCCTTTTTACGTTCAGAATCCTCACTTAACCATCAAAATATGGCAAATTAGACTCATGGTTTTGCTCCTTTGTCTACAAGGCAAGCAAATCCATGCCACTATCTCTACATCCCACTTAAAGACCACCTGATGTGCTATTCCACAAAGACAGAAGAGCTTGACCTCTACTTTCCTATGAAGTTCCTAGACATGGTCGAAAACAAATTTGGAGATATTAGTGAGTTGAGAGTTAAAATACTTTTTAATAATACACTAGCACATTTAAACAAACATTAAATATCCTGGCAAAAAAAGATTGCATTTCTAGTGAAGAATGCATTTTTTTCTGCCCTCTTCACATTCATCTAAAGTCAATTTTATACGAAAAGACTACTTTAGACTACAAGTATTCTTGAAACTTATGTGGTAAGGGAGAAATGAAAACAAAAAAAAAAAAAAAAAGGGAAAAAACACCCCACCACACACAAAAACAGAAAACCAAAACAGACACTCAATTTTCAAAGAGTCTAAAGCCTCACTAGGCTAGGAAAGAGCTAAGTTAACAGCCCTGAACAAAAGCCTCATGTAGCAAACTTCAGACTTCACATACTCCAGAACAGATTCAGGCAGACTTATCCACAAACACAAGAGCAACTCCCATGGCACTTTGAGAAGATGGTCTCTCTACTGAGGCTACCTGTAAAGTGTGACAAGTCTGACAAACCTTTCCATCAGAGAAATGTTCAGCCCATGGCAGCCATTCCTTCAGTCCAGAAAAGTTCATTATGACCGTCCAATCTAATCTATAACATACAAGCCACGGCTATCACACAGGTTAGCTTCCACTTTCAAACCAGAGCAGCAATGACCGAATTGGGAAATTAAAAAAAATGCTTTACCTTCTTAAATTAAAAGTTATTCCTAACAGACAAATCTTCTAGTGGTCTGTTTGTTAATCTTACATTCATTTTGTGAATTATTTTCAGATTGTGAGCAAGTTACCCTGTATTTTCTATTGGGGTAGGAATTAAGTTTCTCAAGTCTGTCAGCAAAAATATTTTTCCAGATTCACTCTCATGGCTCTCCTGAATGCCCTCCTATTTTCAATGTGCTGTTGAGAGCTGGGTGTAGCTTTGCAGGAGTCACTACAAACACACATAAATCTGACTCACATTTGCTTTAAGGCATGGAATCACAGTGGAAGCTCATGTTCACATGACTACCAGTCTCCCTTTTCACAGTTCTAGGGCACAGCTTTCCATTTCTTCTGAAAACAAGCACAAGGATGTATTTTGAAAGTGTCAGACTTGTTCTCTGTTTACCCTGTCACCAACAAACACTCTGTATCCACTCCGTTACAGTGATCTAGTTCACTAACCATTTCTTGACAGAATCACAGAAAAAAATTCAGTTAGAAAAAACTTTTAATTATTGAGTACTCATAAGCTTTGCTAACAGTAACATAATGTTCTTTTCTTTCTTTTGAAGCACAAAACCACTAAACTTGCACCTGGAAAGAGTCACTCACAGAACCTGAAAAGCAACAGCACCTTACTTAGGGTGACTTACTGTGCTGTGTACAGTACACTGTGCACTTTGGGACTGGATGTGTACAAAGTGTCCACGTCTGTTTTGTTTTGTTTTTTAAATAAGGAGCTAGTTGATAACACCTGATTATCCACATGGTGGTATTTAATTCATAGGTCATACAAGGCATGTCAAGCAATACAAAAAAGAAAGAAGAACAAGCGACTCTTGCCAGGGTTGGCTCAGCCATTTTATTCCCTAGGAGCCTGCTTTTGGAAAGCTCTCAAGGAAATGGAAACAACCTCATAGCCGCAGTGGGAGGGGGATGAGTTTAAGGAGCCAGGACTATTTTACTTACATTCATTATATGCTCTTCTTCATTAACCCTTAACTTCTCTGGAGAGTGGAGTCTCATAAGCACAGGGCACTCTTCCATTGAGCCACAGGGATGCACAGGGCTGTGCACTAAGGTCATTACATCCCCGTGGCCCAGCCCCCCTCTTAATTGCAGAGGCTGAAGGAGAAACAGATTTTAACATTTCCTAGTGACTGAGCAGGAAACAAACCAATGGCAGTTCTCCTTTAGGCGCATCTGTGTACAGGCAGAGCCGCACCCGGTAAGCTTTTTGGTGCAACTATGTCTTTCTTCTGTTGGAAACACAGCATGTAAAGTTTCAAGGAAGGAATATTAAAATACAGGTCATGAGCAAATAGTCAAGCTACTGTATTTTCTAGAGGTTTGATTGGTTGTTTTTTTGTTGGTTTTGTTTTACATCCTGTAAGATCCCATAAACAAGGCTAATGACAGAGTTCCTAGTGCCCCCCAAATTGAGCATTACCATAAACTAGTTCTCATAGATGCATGGATATGCACACTAAAAATGTTAGACAGACTATCATTTACCACTAACACTGAAAGCTTCAAAAAAATCCATGTAGGAAGAAACTCTCAGAACTATTTCATTATGGAGAGCTTCTGAAATATTGGGTACCCACTTACAAAGTATCTAACTCCCAGTGTCGTGAAACTGATTGAATTAGGTACCTCTGAAAGTGAGGGTACTCCTATTTATTTTAAAGACTTGGTCTAGTGCATTAAAAGCACTGTGTCCTAGAGCTCCTCAACAGTAGTCCAGCCTTCACCAGCTCCACTGCAGACATCAGCCTCACCAAGCCATCATTGACCTGACACATAAGATTCTGCTTTTCTGAAAAGCAGCTCTGGTTGACTACTGACCAAGAGACCTGCATCACAACTGTTTACCCCACAGTGTGACGTGAACTCAGCTGGACTGCAATTCCATTCACAAAAAGGCCTCAGCATCTCATGCACCTCACCAGCCACCTCATCCTTCTGAGAGGTCTCATACTTGAGGTCTCATATCTTTGCCTATGTAAGTACAAATATTAAGTCATATTGGAGCACAGTTTGGGAAACATCCTACAAAATCCACAAAGAAAGTTGTTGCAATTATGATTTTGACAGACAAGAAAATTTAGCATCATATGAAATAGTGGAAACTGTGCTGCTAATATTAGGTTATATAATTAGAAATAGAACAAAAGTACAACTTTTGTGAATAATTTTAAAATTTGGTGTCCTTCCCAAGCAGAAAGAAAATTCTGACTTTATGTTTAAAAGATGAGAGATGTAAAGGTATTTATTTTGAGAACTTAAAGTTGCACAACCAGTTAAAGCTTTTTTGTTTTGGTTTGTCTGGTTAGTGTGTAGGTTGTTTTGGTTTTGGCTTTTTTTAATGTTTTTTTTAAGAAAAAAAAATAGTAGAAAAGATCTAGAAAACTTTTGTAACAAAGTATTTCAGTTTAAAAAATGAGTACCGAAAAGAATTAGCTCAGTTTCATAAGCCTTACATTTCACTGAAACAGGGTTCAGCTGAAGCTATTCCAGCAAGGTCCTTGGGAAACAAGCTCATAACCTTCTTATCAATGATAAGAAAGCCTCTTGTCATTTGTAGTATTATAGACTTTTCTCTGAAAAAAGTAAAAAATGTAGCTTGGATTGAGAACATCCCCTGCATATTCTAAAGCAATTGCTTTGTAGTAGTATTATTCTGAAGCAATTGCTGTGTAGTATTCAGTACTTCCTTACTGCAAATAAGCATTCTAAAGCATTTTTGTTCGTGAAGCCAATGTACTTTGTAACAACTTTGATTTGAATACAAAAATCTCAAGTTTGACATGTACAGTGAAGAGCTAAGCATATGCTCCATTTCAGAAATAAAACTGAGGCGTGAAGCTAACAGAGTCAGAAGACACACACCCCCTACACACGCCTCCTCCTCTAGCTGCCTGCAGTCTGTTCAAACTCATGCAAATCCTTGGCCAATACTCCAGCAGCCTCTACGGCAGCTCCTTCTCTCACCCACTCGCTCAGAGCCGGTGCTGGACACGATCCAGCTGAGCTCACTAGCATGCCAGCTTGGAAAACGGGCTGAAACACACTAGCCTTGCAAAACATGCACACCAATGCTGCAGCAAGTGGTCAAAGAAAACTTAGAGGTGGGTGGGGAATAGAGCTGCCCAGCTCCAATCTAAAATCACTATCCTCTAAATGGATTTTGGGAGGCAGACTGCAGTCACATAGGTCATTTCAAGTCCACAAAAGTCCCAAAAGGAAAGGAAGAGGGAAGTACCATCACCAGAGAAACACCAGCTTGGAAAGGAGCACTCAATGCCCACTACTCCTCTTCTCTGCATCACTGAAGGCAACACCCCATGCACCGACTGTGCACCACTCTTAAAGACAGAGTACACCTACACCTGGTAACTCAGTGTGGACCCAGATCTACTTTTGAAGAAGACGTGGCCTCTTTGTAAGTCAAACCCTTGCTAAGAGACCTCCTCAGTCTGAGCAGGTAGAGAAGATCAGGGCATGCTCCATGCACATCCAAGCTGCTAAAATCAGTATACTACTATCCACCCCTCACCTGCTGCCCAGAACCCAGTTCTTCATAAGCAAGGAACAGACACAGTGAAGCAAGGGATATAGGGCTCTGCATACCTGTCAGAAGACCTCTCTGCCTGCTCTGGAAGGGGAACAGCACATCTATTCTGCTTTCTTTGTGCTGTCCAACCCTTTTTGACTCTTACCTAGGACCTGTCTGCTGCATTTCTGTGAGGAACTATATGAAGTCAGGCTCTGCTGTCTGTGCAGGGAGCCATTCTGGAAGTGAGGAGGATTTAATCGGAAACAGTGGGCTACAAATAAGCTTCACCCGTCACAGACCATGAGCCACTACAGCAGCGAGGAGCTGTGGAGCCCCGTCTTTGCTTCATGGCACCACCCCACCATTGCCAGCTGGAACACTGGGTGGTCCCTAGAAGCTATCACGACACAGATACAGTTTCAGAGCTAAAGAGGACAGTGTCTCTGTACTGCAACCACGTGGCTCACTGAATGCCCAGCCTCCTACACATCCCATCATATGGGCATATGGCTGAAAATACAGCTAATGACTCGCCCAACAGCAGGGAAAAGAGGTCCCTCTCCTAGCACAGCCCTACCGAGGAAGCTGAAGGAAGAAACAAAAATGCATTTCAAGGCATTTTAATCACAGTTAAATATAAATGCTGGAAAGGAGAAAATAATTGAACACAGTGGGGCCATTTTCCCAGCCACTTTCCCAGCCACAGCTGTTTGCTAGGATTAAGCAGTTGTCTCTGTGCACCTTAGGTGGGTGGTGGCACTTTAGATGGCACGCAGATCTGTTGTCAAAATCAGCTACATATGTAAACAGCAGGAACTGGTTTCACCAGAAAAACGAGGCAACGCTTCTGCCTTTCCAGAGCAAAGTTAGGATACGTCACAGGGAATCTCTGTGTGCTGAAAGAGCATCAAGATATTGGGAGGCAAATCTATACAGAAAAACATTAATTGACCATTTATTTCCAAGAGAAAGACAGTAAGAGGACTCAAATTGATCTCAGAAAGACCCTGCCAAAGCCTGGGTACCAATATGACTCAAGCCTCAGAAGCAGCAGGAGTATAAAGTGATTCAAGTGCACTTCCTGTTTATAAGATAACACCAATGTCAGCTGATTAAACAGCTGAGTCTGGAAGTTTGCAATTAGCAAGAAGGCTGATAATTTCAGTTTCAAAGAGAATCATTTATATAACTGCTGCCAAGTATACCTAAGTTTGTTTGAAACAAACATTTAAATTTTAAATAAAGCTAAGCAAGAAGTTAAAGAGATCTAGACACCTCCATTGAAAAACATCTTCCCCAACTCTGGATCAGAAACTAAAGTGCTTTTAGCTCTTCCAAGAGGCAAGATGCTCTAATCTCAGATTTACTCAGCATACTCATCAATATCATCCATAGCTGGCAATAACTTCTTTAGACCTTGTAGTAAAATTATGTCTATAATGCCTCTACCAGGGCCTGTATTTCACACTGCCTCATCAAGACACTAGTACAAGCAAGGATCACAAGTGTCTTAAGTGCCTAACTCCTTTTCATTTTAAGAAAAATAAAAGTGGATCTGTACCTACTTTCCTGACTTCAAAGATGCAGCATTTGATTATTTTTTTTTTTTTCACCAATTTTATCAAAAGGTTTGGTGATAAAATTACTAAAAGGAAAGAAACAAAAACCAAACACTGAAACCACTACACCCAAACTTACTTTTTTCTTTTGTTTAAGGATGTCAAAGGATTAGGAAAAAAAAACAAAACAAAACAACAAAACCTTATAATACATCAAGTTCTAACAGAAACTTAATACAAATAAACCAAGTGTGTTTGTACAAACTCTGCAGTTACTATTTTAACATTGTTTAATTGAAATGAGTTTGTCATGCTCACAACACCAAGTTATCTTTTAGCTCAGATAATTTGTCCACTCCCAGTTTAATTTCAAGTCTTGTAACTACATTGCCCAGGTTCCAACAGCCATAAGTGTGCTAACATAATGCAACTGCAATTAAAAGCTCAAGATGATTTCCTTTTGAATAAAAAAATAGATTCCTTTCTGAACAGCAGTTTCATCTGACTCATATTTCTTCCTACAGCACATGTGCAAAACAATTAGCCAATGTTATTTGTTAAGAGCATCTGTTCCTTCACCTGATCTTTCACTGCAGGCTGCCTAAATAATGCAAAAATTAAGACTGCTTATCCTTAGACTTATTTGATCTATCTACTAAGTAGGGGGAAAAAAATCCATACTGGGGGACACACACACACAACAATAACCTCATACAATACAATAACTAAAAGACACTACTTCTGAATTCATATATTCCTTATCTGCAACCAAGATTACTTACTACAAAATTAGCTATATACGGAAGTAAAAGAACAGCATACCTCCATTGCACTTTTCTTTCCTTACTCTCCCAGAACTGGACTCTGGTATCTCTGATCTGCATTTAAGTTTAGTAACAGCCCCCCAAAATACTGGTCAGATAAAAGGTCATGAAGGAAACAAACAATCCCCTTGGCAGTAAAAATTATAGCAAGACATATTTTGATATTTGGAAAGGGGCGGAGGGAGAAGACTTCTCAGAAGATACATTCCGCTTTCACTTAGCACTTCAGATGTAATAACTGATCTGTGCCATTCGCTTTTCAGCAGCTCACAGAATGATAAATAGTTTGGATCGGGACTACAGTGAAAACCAGTAGTAGCATATTTGACAAGCTATAACAGTAGTTACCTAGTTAATGCAGTAGTGACTGCAGCCAACTAGTGAACTGTGTTGGTATAAGTTACACCAGTCATCTCACCAAGCCTACAAGTAGTTCTACTGCATTTGAAGTTACATGAAAAATAGCAGTCACCAAGCAATTGCCCCCAAACTATTTTTCTTGTGAAATATCTGATTTGAGGACTCCCTTTTCTACCTTAAAAACGAAATGCAGAATTTACTCTTAGTCATTTCTATATTAAGAGCTGCCACCAGATTTGATTGAACGATTCTTAGCAAAGACAGACCATACATAATTTTTCTTCAACTTTATATAAAAATGGAATGCAAAGGGTCAGCTATTGGGAAACTTGTATCAGTTTGAGCTGATCAGAGCTGCATACACACCACAGTTCATAATTACATGCCTCCCCTCATTCTGAGAAAGGGGTGATTTCAAGTCCTGGTAGGCAGGCATAGCTGAAAACAGAAAGAGAAGTTGTATGAGCAAGCTTAAGTCCTGAATGACTTTATCCGCCATTTCCATACAGGCTTTAGGGAGGTGCAGTATAGCAGAAAAGACATATGCTCTTGTCTAGAATGCTCTTGTTTTGGACAGGTAAGTACACATCCCAAATAATCTCAAACTTGACAAAAGATTTCAGAAGTAGTTTCTTTTTTTTTTTTTTTTTTTTTTTTTTTTAAACATCTCCTGGAGTATTTTCTACTCTTAGCTGCTGCTAATGACTTCATTAAATGTATCACCAAACAATCACATCCTGTAGAGTTTTGTTAACCTGTCTTTTTTCCTTCTAAAGGGATGCAAGTAGCTCACCTGTAGCAGACTTGAAAAAGACAATGTTACACCACTGCTTGTTTGCAGAAATACCAAGCAAAGCTGCAAGCAAGCCAAAGACCAAAAAAAGAGCTTAATTTCCATGTCTTACATTTGTCTTTTAAAGTTTTCATTCCATAAGCTATGAACTCCACTCTCATTAAACAGATACTATCATTCAACCAACTCGGATTTTCCGAACTATAGTGCATTTCTGATGGTTTTGCTCTCAGTGACTTACAAAATAAGTAAACCACATTAATCTGAAGTACTTTCTTCCTCATCTATTAAACTTAACCTGCAGATTTTAGACCAATTATTTAGGTGTGTGTAATAATAATTCATATTACATAGAACTTCCCACTGCTGCAGCTGAGGAGAGCTTATTTAGACCAGGCACAACTAACTGCAAGCCTGTTCAGAACAGGCTTAAACTTGACAGCAGTCAGACCTACCCAGTGCTCAGTTTGGAGCTGCATCCACAGCAATAAAGAGATTCCCAGGGTGAAAATAAGTGACAAAACCACTTCAGACTCATCAACCATATTCAATGGCTAATCAGAACTACAGTTTATCTTCTCTTTTTAACATTTTGCTTCTCTATAGTCACTACTATCACAGGGCTAAAAAAAAAAAAAAAAGCACCTATTCCAGAGACTCCAGATAGGTAAACAAACAATGTACCAGCACTACAAGTACAGCAAAAGCTACATATACTCAAGTTATACCATCTCCAAAAAAAAAAAAAACCCACAGTGTTAAGTCTCAAAGACATACAGCATTTATCCAATGCTCATACTTCTTAGCAGACTGCTTCATACTGGCAAATAAAAAGGAGCTAAAAAGCCGTCTCCAGTGTCACAGGCCACAATGTCTTTCCTTCACAACCCAAGCATTTGAAGGCACAGATGAGAAGAAAAGCTTTCTTCAGAAGTAATGCACCAAGTGTACAACACAGAGGAGATGAAGCAATTATCAGAGGGACTTAAATACCAGCCTGCCAAAACATAGTTGCTGATTTAACAAGCCCAGTAAACTATTCCCAGAGCAAACATGAGTGTTCAGAGAAAGGTAGAAGGAACATTCAGACAAATAGAGATGCAAGAAATATTTCATCTAACCCTTACTAGTATTGGGCCCTAAAGTACATCAATTTGTGTTGCAATCTGTGTTGCAATAAATTATCCCCTGTAGTGTATACCTGCATCCCTCCTGTGCAGGTGTGAGTCATGTATGTTTATCGTATTCTTGGCATACATACTCTCACACACTCCCACAAACTAGCTCTTCCTCATAGAAACCAAATCCATCTTTGCCAAAATTAAAAGTCTTCTTCCAAATCTTGTGCAACCTCACTTGTTGTTTTACAAGAAATAAAAGGTTTATTTTAACTCCTCACCATATCATTTGTTTGCTTCTATCTTCATCCTCCTTCTCACCGACCAACTGCTAAAACTGACATTACATTGCAATCAAACTGTCTTTTTTAAGCTTGTTTATTATTTTCTTTCCAATACCTCCTTGGCACCTCATTTCCAAATTCTTAAACAAGCAGTTTTCTGAGAGATGCTCATTTGATTTCAACTCTTTCCACCTACCTTTTCATTGCAAGGGAAAGACTTACTTTTTTGTTCTTTCTTTCCATAGGCATTCTTCTTACTGTAGACATATATGAACTTTCTTTGACTGTTTATTAATAGAAACTAGAGTCCCCAGAACACCCTCACTTTTGATGTAAGGATCCTCTTCATTAGCTTCCTCATTCACCTTTACCTTCTTCATTACAGCAGGAGAACACTTAAGACTTTCATGGGTTTCTTCTTCCAAGGACATTAAATAGAATTATATTTCAGAATGAAGAGGATAAAAAGTTAATTTAGAATCTTGAGATAGGGCTTCCAGATGCAACTTAATTTCCAAAGCATCTTTGACCGCCATCATTTCTATTTGCAGTTGCCAAAACTGGAACCATTTAATCAAAAATAGATGCAAGCTTTATAGGTTGCAATAAAGAGGTAAAGGCCTGAGATTAAGTCCGCAAGTAAGCTTTTTTCTTCCTCCAGTGAGGTTATAAAAGTCAAGCTTTGTCCACCTCCAGGGAACAGTCTTCAAAAAAACAAAAAAACCCCTCCAAAAATAATAATAATTAAAAAAAAAAAAAAAAGAAGAAGAAAAACTGCACAACACGCCACCAAACCAAAAAAACACCCACCTTAAAAACAGCAGTTAGTGGCACTATTATTTTTTTTCAGAGTTAGGAAAGGTCATGGATAGTAGGATTCTCTTCTTCCTTCCCTGCAAATTCTTCTCCCTGTTCACCATAGTCAGGAAATAGATTATATGCCAGAGGCTCCCAGCCCAGGTTTGCTGCTAATGATGTGCTCACAGCACCTACTGAGCATTCATGATACCTGGCCTGACTTCCAGAGGCATGGCACAACTGCCTACTCCCACTCAAATCCATGAAAAATTGAAGTCAAACCAGTCAGGCTCTGCTATCCACATTTGGTTTCCATCATCAGAGAAGCAAGAGTACATATATTAGAAGAAATGAATCCTTGGAGCAAACCAAAGTTGTCAAAAACATGCAGCCTCTCAAAGCAAATAACCCAGGCAACCAAAGCTGATCCCTGGATGCTACCACAGGCTAGCCTTGTTGCTAGTTCTACTGACTTGAGAGTTGGCACGAGCATAACAAATCCACACCTGCCACAGTACACCAAGACCATCCTTTGTAAAACGTTAGGGACACATACTTCGCACACTGTAACATGCTGCCTTATGTGTTATCACCTAGACATCTACTGTGACTCAGTATTTAGGGAGTTTCAGCAATTTGTCTATATACTCAGCAGCTGATCATCAAGCATGCAAGTTAGTAAAACACATTTTCTGTCTAGAAGAGCAGAGAAAGATACCAATGACATTGTGTTTTAATTAGAACGCCTTAATTTTTTGCCTTGAATTTGTGACTTCCTGCCTCTTGCTACTTCTAAATTTAGTCTCCTTGAGGCTGAGAAAATGGGTACCATGGTCTCCTATAACCGTACTGATAAAGGTTTTGAAAACCGATCAGTAATGTAAATGGTATAGCTCTTTACAAGCCACAGCGCTATCTTACACAAGGCAAGTATTTACACAATTCCTTTGTTTCAGTGGCAAGGTCGTATTTGCAGAACCAGATAAATACTAACTTCAAACACATACTGAGGTCATGAAGTTATAAATCATAGACAGAAGTCAACCATTCAGTCATACTGGAGAATACTTCACACCCTGTTAGCGGCTGCAGCTGCACTGAAGAATTCCACTACCCTGAAGTTACAGCCATGTGTTACTATGAGAAGAACACAGTAGCACTATAAGGACACACAATATCCTCACTATACATGCCTAAAGTCCTGTTCAAATAAACTTCTAACCTTCAGCATGCACCTCAAATGTAAAAATATGAAGCCCATAGCACAGTTATATCCTTCACATACTATACTTTAGTGACTTTTAAGTTGCCATGCTTATCAAGGAAAGACTGAGTTACTAAGTACAAGTCAAACAAACTGACCCCAAGACCTAAACAGGTTTCTTCCTCACATAAAATGTTAACTGCATTAACAGTTGTATACAAACCATCAAGAGTTAGTTTACACAATCTGATTTGCCATCTAGTGAGAGCATTGCTGGCAGCTACGACATCCCCGCAGCCCGATTTGCTATTGACTCAAGCACAGTATTATAGCAAGGCACAGGCAGAACAGACCTGTACTGCCTTTGTCACTGTAGGAACAGCGGAAAAAATACTGAACCATCCAAGCACTCACTCTCTGGCAACACAATTCTACGATCTGCCAGGATTCATTCACCCTGTCTCTTTTCCTTTGGCACCAGACTGTTGCTCAGTTTCAAAGTACACATGCATTTAGGGGGAATTTTATGCTAGGGCCTGAGATGCAAAATAAATGTTCTGACCATCTCCTTACTTCGAACAGGAGGGATGAAAAGACATACAGGCTAGGTTTATAAATAAAGAGGTAGGAAATCTGATCCCCTGGTTCTTCTTACACCTCTGCCACAGATTCGCTATGGCGTTTGCTAATTACTTAATCTTTTACCTTCTGAGCACAGTGAACATTCTGATGACCTCACCAGAACAAGGACACAGTAGTCCAGATGATGTTCCTATGCACAAGCTGAAGCACACCAATTTACTGAGGCCACCTGATGCAGAACCTGAGTCAGACTGTCAGAGCTGTGAGGAAGGGAATCCAGGTCTCTCACAAGGCCAGGTATTACCCTGCCTGAGGCTGCATGCACAATTGTTCCCCTTCTCTATCTAACAGCAGCAACCCATTCACCAAACTAACAATAAAACATATGCTCTAAGGTTTACCTTCTCTTGTAGCATCTAAAAAAATATCAAAAGCATGAGAATAGTGTTAAAGACAGCATTTATTATTACACCTTCTGCTTTCAGCGAGGGATCTCCCTGGAGAGGGGCAAAATTTGACCCCTCCTTTTTACCCTTCTTATTCACAAATCCCATTCTTTACACAGAACACAGGAAGCTTATTTATTCTCATGGAAAACAAATGTGTTCACTTGACAAAAAAAAAGACAATAGGAAAGCATATCAGAAGAACACTGAGAATCCAAATTCAACCCTTGCTGTTAAAAAGCATAAACAATGTCTTTCTAAAGGCATAAAGAGACATTGCATAGGTTAATGAGCCATTCAAGGAACTAGGAGACAGGACTGGGCACAGAAGCCAGAAGTCCTGTCACTAACTTGATATGTGACATCAGGCAAACAACTTCACCCTCCCTCAGTCTCAGCTTACACTTTACTAAGCTAATAATGATAAAATTACCTATCTCACTACATGGGTGGAGAGCAGTTTACTAATTCATGACTACAAAGCAACTTGAGAACTGTGGATATAAAGCTAGTACGTATACACAAATATATACATTAAAATATACATGAATTATAAATAAAAGACAAGATAGAAGAAAAACACATTACCCAAAAGCTCCAGTCAGCACTCCAGCTGTATTGAGCAGGACCCTGCATTTTCTCTGTACACGAACTAAGAGTCTCCTCTGAATCAGCAAGCAGCTGGCTAACAAGACCATGATCCACTTCATGAACTTCCTGTGAACAAAGAAGCCAGGTATGTAATTCAACAACAGAGAAAGGTGAAATAAGAACATGGTTAATCCATTTAATGACTATATATTGAACAAAACTTGACATGCTAGTTTCACCAAGGCGAGTGTCATGTAGACAGTTGTCCACCAACAGGCTTTTCACTGATTTTACATTTTTTCCAGAGTATACTATACTCAATTATTACTTACATTTTTATCAGAGTATTTTATTTTTGCAGCAGCTCCTCAACTTGCACATTGAACCTGCACAGACATTTAGAGCTAGAGTAACATCAACATGAGATATCAGTGCATAACACGCAGCACATCTCCAGAATCTGTGGGAACTTCCAAAACTTGAGAAAGGTCACGCAGGTGTGGCATTTACCAGAGGACTGACATATATTATTACAATACAAATACATCAAATATTTATACTTAATACTAGTTGAACTATAAATTCCATGTGTTGTCATATACAAATACAAGCGCAACACTTCATAGGCAAATAGTTCTACTCATATCGTTTATACAGATAAGCACTCTTCTGTAGCTATCTCCCTTGATATCAATATTCTTCACTTGAGAGGTCAGTTTTACTTTATGAAGGGAAACAATCAAAGAAGGACACTTGTCCCACACCACCTAACAAACTGGGACAAAACCAGTCCAGGGCCCTAAACAATAACTTACACCACCTGTACTACTGGATCCATCAATGATATAGAAAGCTGGGTTTTGAGTCCAGAGCAACTCAAAACTGGACTGATGATAGGCACACATGCATGCCCACGGCTAGTCAGGGGTGCAAACACCCCGTGCCAGCAGGCCAGTGCTCCTCCCAGGCTTCAGCCAAGTCTATGGCCCAGGCTGAGGGTACGCTTGAGAGATGACAAGGGGAGAAAACAGAGACATCCCAGGCTGTGTAGTGTGAGAGAAGGGGCTGTTCTCCAGAGGCTTTTCACACAAACACACAGACTCACTGCAACTTCCACCAGTTGCTGCTCACCACCCCAGTTTATAGAATCATAGAATGGATGGAACAGACCCTTAAAATCATCAACACCAACCATAACCTAACTCTAGCACTAAACCATGTCCCTAAGAACTTAATCCATACATCTTTTAAACATCTCCAGGGATGGTGACTCTACCACTTCCCTGGGCAGCATGTTCCAGAGCTTTACAACCCTCTCCATTAAGAATTTTTTTCTAATATCCATTGCGAGCCTTCCCTGGCACAACTTGAGGCCATTTCCTCTCATCCTATCATTTGCTACTCAGGAGACCAACACCCTCCATGCTACAAACTCCTTTCAGGTAGTTGTGGAGAGCTAAATCGCCCCTCAGCCTCCTTTTCTATAGACAGACGCTTTCATACCACGGGAGGGACGCTCTCGACCCACCAAATCATCGGAGTTAAGCGAGTGCCACAGCAGCGCCAAAGCCACCCCGCAGCACCGCGGCTGGGTCTCTCACCCGGCGGCTCTGGACACCCGGGAGCCCAGACCCTCCCTCCGCGGCCCACAGCAACCCCGCGGGGCGCCGCCCGCACCTCCTCACCGGGAGCCCACGGCGCCGGCGCTTCGCGGGCCCAGAGGGCCGCTGCCACCCCACCCCGGCCGCGCCTGCCTTGCCCCAAAAAACTTTCGGGGAGGAAGGTGGTAGCAGCGGGGCTGACCGCGGCCGCCCCACACCCCAGGGCGGTGCTTCCAGCGCTGGCCGCGGGGCCACCCGGCCCCCGGGACAGCCCCGCGGCCTCGGCCCGCCCGTCCCGACCCCCGGGTGAAGGAGCGGGGCTTCCCGCCTCCCGCACCTACCTGCGCAGCCCGCCGCCAGCGGCCGGCTCGCCGGGGGGTCGGTGAGGCGGCAGCCCGCGGCGGGGCAGCAGCCGGGGGCATGGAGCCCACCGGAGGGGCGGGCGAGGAGCACGCAGACCGCGGCGCTTACCATGGAAAGAGGCGAGGGCGGCGCGGCGCCCGCTAACTGCCTCAGCGGGGCGCACGTCGGGGCCGCGGCCGCCATTTAAAGGGGCAGGCGCCGGCCGGGCCGCGGGGCGCCGACTCGAGGCGGTTGCCAAGGGCGAGCGGTGCCGCTGCTTCTGAGGAGGGGAAGCCGTGAGGGGGGACGGGGAGGACCGCGGCGCCTCTGATCGCCTCCTCGGACAGCTCAAGAAGCGCCTCGGCGGTTTCCAAAAGGGTTAGCTACGAAGCTTCAGAGCCGGTGGAAAGTTTGAGGACTTGTAGCAGGAAAAACTCCTGGATACGGGTCTGGGGCGGGGGGGCGCGGCGGCGTTATCTGCCTCCCTCCTGAGGGAAAGCCCCCCGCCCCGCCGCCCTCTCCCTGCGCACAGCCCCGGCAGCGGGTTAAACAGCGTCCGGGCAGAAGAAGCGGTTCCTAAATCTGACGAGGGGTGTTTGGGGTGCAGTGGAAAATGCCGGCGAGCGGCCGCTCCAGGGGGACACCTAGGGGGAGAGATGGGAAGAGAAGCCCGCCCGCCCGCCCTCCGCTCCGCGCTCCTGGGGCGCCCCGGGCCTGCCAACACTGCCGCCGCGCCGCCCTGCAGGGGGAAGTCGCGGCCTGAGGGGCCGGCCAAACCCCGCGGCCGCGCCGCACCGCACGGACGGGCCGCCCTGCCCCGCGGGTGCGCGCAGGGGCGCAGGCGGCGGCCTCTGCCCCGCTGCGGTGCGGGCCGAACAGGGGAAACGTTGAAATAGCGGAAGTCAGCGGTGAGGCTGTCACCTCCGGGAACGCAGGCTCCGGCTTTCAGAGCTGCTGAGCAGCGCCAAGGGGGGGGGTGATGAAGCTGGTGAGGGGTCTGGAGCACAAGTCTGATGAGAAGCGGCTGAGCGAGCTGGGGCTGTTTAACCTGGAGAAAAGGAGGCTGAGGGGAGACCTTATCGCTGTCTACAACTACCTGAAAGGAGGTTGTAGCGTGAAAGGTGTTGGTCTCTTCTCCCAAGTAACAGGCAATAGGATGAGAGGGAACGGCCTCAAATTGTGCCAGGAAAGGTTCAGATTGGATATTAGGAAAAATTTATTCATGGAAGAAGATCATCAAGTGTTGGAAGATGCTGCCCAGGGAAGTGGTGGAGTCACCATCCCTGGAGGTGCTTAAAAGACATGTAGACGAGGTTCTTAGGGACATGGTTTAGTGACAGTGTCTGGTTAATGTTTGGACTTGATGATCTCGAGGGTCTTTTCCAACCAAAAAGATTCTATGATTCTAAGCGTTTTCTGCCCAAGCTGTGAGCAACCAGGGGTGTGAAAAGTTGGGCTCCAAGTTAGATGGCACAAAACGGTGCCCCTCAAATCAGGGGATCCAACTGGAACAATGATGGCTTGCAGATTTGTGCCCTCAGGACACCTTGCAGAAAAAAAAAAAAAAAAAAAAAAGCAAGCCCTGTGACATTAAAAGAAACCTCTACCTTGCTGAGTGGCTGTCTGATAGACAACGAAAAGGGATGGATGGCTGGATAGCCAGGGGAAGGTGGAGTAGAAGCAGTCTGGTGTGGCAGTGCTGTTTCTTCCTAATTCCCCTTTTCTCTCACCACTTCCCCAGAAAATGGGAGTAGGCTCTTCCTGAATGGACATCTCTGAGCCCTGTGATGCCCGCCTGCTGATACATTAGCAAAGGTGCCAGAAGTCCCTGGGGCTGGTGTCGCCTTCTAGCCAACAGCCCAGACATGACAGCTGTAACACCACCCTCTCAAAAATTTACAGGAAAGTGTAAAAACAAATGCGTGTTTTACTTCATTTTTATTGCTTGCTTTCTTGATTTGGACCTCTGAAACTCAAATTTTTCAGGCTTTTCTCAACAACACTCCAGGGACTAGTTTACTTTTTTTTTTTTTTTTTTGTCCAAAAGTTGAGAATCTCTCTGAATCTTACTGGATTATTCAAGTGGGAGAAACTTCATGTTCAGCTGCTGTCTGCCAGCAACACTAAAACTCCTTTATATTCCCTCAGTTAAAAGCTGTCTGACCTGGCAGTTTTGCTCAGGCGAGTCCTATTCAGTGCAGGGTTCACAAGATATTTGCTATTACAGGATGAAATGAACATAAACAGCATTTGCTGGAACAATGGCAGTATTTCCATCACAACACACTTGAAGGTCTTTTTAGAAACACATCAAATATGTGAGTTAAAAACAGACACTGTTTGGAATGCCTTTGGTCCAGCTCCACCTTCCCACTCTGACTTCTTTGACATGCGGTTGTGGCCAGTACTGTAAAGCCAGTAACTTGGTCCCAGGTCCTCTTGATCTGCCAGGTGCCTTTGACTTTACTGGTTATTCCCTTTTCAAACTCCTTACTGTTTTTGACGTTTCTCCTTTAATAGATACTTTGGTTTTGCTCACACTTTGGCAATACTTCCTTCAGAAGATCCTCACAATCGACTTTTCAGCTTTCTACTGAAGTGCTGTGTTGCTCTGCACTTGGTCCCAGTTCCATTCTCAATATATAATTTGGAGTGATTCCTGCCTGATAATCCCAGGTCTCCCTACTCTCCCTGCTCATTTCAGAAAATATATATTTGCCTTTTAGGTTCCTTTAGCTATACTCCCTGTAGCGTGTCCTGCTTTCACTGATAGCGGTGGTACCACATCAAAGCCAGAGCAATAAGTGGTCACTCAAGGAATGGGTTGTTCCTCTTGGCATTGTTTGTTCAGCAGAGTTTTGCAAATCAGATGTGGAATTTCTTGAAACAGTTATTGTGGAGCATCCACATGCAAAGATGTAGATCACAGAATGTATTAAAATCACATTCAAGAAAGCCATATGACAGTAGCATGATGACAGATTTCCTCGTGGTGTGATGGGGCTTTTTGGGGGTCCTTTTTGCTTTTGAATACCAAAAAAAAAAAAAAGAAAGAAAGAAAGAAAAAAGGGCCTAAATGCTTGTGCCTCTCTCAGCTGAATTGTGCATTATGTTTTAACAAATGTGGAATTGAGTCTTTACTGGATACTTAAGTACAATTCCATTATCTGAAGAGTCATAAAGATAAGCAAAATTGTTCGATAAGGTCTGCTGTAATCCCTAATCCCCTATCTGAGGGGAATGGAGTTGGCCAGCCAGGGAGAGTGGCAGGTGCTTGGTACAGCGTTAGCACAGCCGGCAGGGCTGGATGCCACAGGTGAGGGCTTGGGGCTGCGGGAGCTCTTCCCACAGTGCAGTGCTGCCTGTGTATGTGCCTTTGCGTAAACCCAGACTTTCTGTGCCAGAGCACACCTGGTAATTCTGCTGACAGGCCACCAGCTTCAGCAGTTTCCCCCTCCCCCTGGTGGCATAGATGAATTTTACTTAATGGAGTCTAAGTAATTGGCTTTTGGCAAATAAGGAATGCACTAAAAAAATACTTTGGGGAATACATTTTACCTATAAATACCATATGCATATAACCACAAAGATACTCAATACCTGTAAGTTCCTTTCATGGCGCATAAGGATGATAAGGGTCCAGCTGCTCAGAAAATTAAGCCAATGCTCTTTCCCTTTTCACCTTCTCTAGGGAGGGCTCAATCAGAAGAGAGATCTCCTTTTGAATATCTGCATATTCTGTACTCAGACCAGAGTTCTGGATTATACAAGGCCTAAGCAAAAAATAATGGATTATCTTTGGTCTTCCCTCAAAGTGTTTTCAGCATCTTCTCTGGGAGAGATCAAAACAGCCCCCGGGAAGTCATTGTTGTCACTTCAAACGTGGCTGTCATCCAGGCAGCAGGCAGAGCTCGAAGCTGTGGTAACTTTAGTAAGTGTGACATTCACTGGGCAGAATGCAATGTCCTGTTGCAATAACACACACATATTTTTTTGTCTGTACTACTGGAGGGAGAGACGGTGAGACCTTATACTTCAGCAACTATGAGCCAGCACATTGAGAAGCTCTATAGATCTGCAGTGTCTTCATTCATCCTCTACTTGCTGGTGGGTGAGTACTAAACCACCTTCCTTAATTAGAAGAAATATAGCTTATTCCTAGAGCCTGGCTTAAGAGGTTTTTTCATTGTTTTTCAAAAAGCAACTTTCCACTGAGGGCTTCCTTAGGATGCAGGAAAACTGTATGTAGGATTGTGCACTGCACTAAAGCATACTTTTCTTTGTAGGTACATTCCTATTTAGTTAATAAAAATGTTCAGAAAGTGTATATTTGCCTATCATTTTCAAGAAGAAGGGCTGTGTATCATCACTGCTAGAAGCTTCATTTCTATTTTGGTTCTCTGATGTATTAGCAACCAGTTATCATCACAAGGTGGTTATTCACATCCATTTGTGAAAGCCAACCTCAGCCCAGGGCAAAAGTCATATGAATTAAGTTGAGCAACGTGCACTCATTGATCATTTAGTCATAGATGACTGGGAACTGGATACAGCTTGTAGAAGACCCTCATGGCACCAGCTGAGTGTGAAGCTGAGCTCTAAAGCAAATAAAACCATCTGAAAGACAGTCATTCTAGCATGAGAGGATTTTTATGTGGGTTGTAAATTGGGTCCTATTTGCCCTCAACCTCCCCTCCATCTATTGAGTGTGAATAAAGGAGCCTCAATGAGGCTCAACAAGAAAGGTCAAATTTTGCACTGACCTCCACCTACCATTTTGGTTCCCCAATGCTGTTGGCAGCTGGCAGAAGCAGCTTGCAAGGCTGCTTGGGTTTGCTCCATCACCAAAGAGTGAGTTAGAGGCTCCAGGACTGGAGGAAAGCACAGGTATATTTTATTCTTTCCGTTTGTTACCACTCCTCCTCTAGTCTGTCTTGTGTATTGTTCACAGCCAATGATATGGCCTTACATGGGAAAGTATCAACCTGCAGATTACGTACACGGAAAGCTGGTAGCTTAGTAGGTGTCCTATTAGTACTGCCAAATGTGGAGCACATTTTCACATTACAGGGAGTCCCAGAGAGCTTTCTCCCCTCATGGCTGAAAACTGGCCATGAACTACCGACTTCATATGACAATGACCTATTAGATCATCTAATCATTTTTCCAGTTCAAGACAAGGTCAGCCATGCTTTATTTCTCTGTACTCTGTCTATCTCGAGTGTTTTCACCAAAAAGCTCTGCATTCCTCTCCATCGGGGACTGAGCCCAAGAGCCCACATGAGAGGGGACCTACACATCACTCTGCTAATGAAGCGATTGACATAAAAAGAGCTTTGAAGCAGAGTCAACAAGGCATTTGGCATGGTATGCTCCCAGATGCCAATATGATAAGAGCATTGTGTATTTGAATACCAGTGAACTAGTATGTTCCAGTTTTGCAACCTTACAAAAGAAAAAGAAAGGAAGAATGGAAAATAGGGGCTGTGCTGTGGCCTTTCCAGTGAAACCCCCCAAACAGAGCTGGGTGAAACGGTACAGCTTACTCCTCTTCCATTTTGGTTTTCCTAATTAGCTGTAAGTTACATGGTATGTATTTAATCAAAGATATGGGATAACACAGGTTAAAAGACTGGCTATTTAATGATAGGAAATGCAAATAAAACATGCAAATAAATGATACCTTTTACATCACTAAATGGAGCAAAAATTACAATTTTGTTGCAGGTGTCTGAGACTGGAATAGCTATAGTGGAGAAGAAATTCTGTGGCTGTTCCTCAAAAACAAGATAGCAGTAGCACATACTGTTCTAGCTAAAGCAGCAGTATGCAGTGGAGATAATGGTTAATGAACAGAGATTTTAAGAGAGTGCTCATGAAAAAACTGCTAAAATTCACTCTAATGAATAACCAAATCTATCACTTCAGAATATTTGATGCACAAAGGCTGTAATACATCAAGTTACCATCAGCTTTGTCAGGTATTTCAGCTATACTTTGTACTTCATCAAAGTACCTTGTCAAGATACTTCAACCTTTATGACTACTGCATCAAAATAGTGTTTTCTAACTGGAAAGGGAAAAACTTGACCTCAGCTTCCCTCACATAGCTCCAGTGGGCTCATCGGTAAGATTATGTATGAACATGAGGATAATATTTCAAGGGACTGGATCCAGAACTACAATAATATTTAGGTCTGAAATTCTCAGGCACCCAATGCCCATGGATCAATATTCCAGTTATGAGACTAAAATTTTTACTTTGAGGTAAAAACACAGAGCACCAAACAGCTCTGAAGGGTTTTCACATGCTTTGTTGTTGCCTAGTTTCATAGCTGGCTTGTATTGTCTATATTTTTGCATCCGTGAGTTATCTCTCATCTGATATTTAAACTGTAAGCTCTGCACCCCATCCTTTTATAAAGCGCTTAGAACAACAGAGCCGTGCTGTCTGACAGAAATTGTCAGTGCTACTCCCATACGAGTCATAAATAATAATAAATGTGAATACAACTGTCATTTTATGCACAAGCATGCCTAGAGGAGCCATTCAAATAACTCTCAGACTCTCTTCAAGGGGTTGGTTTTCCATTGCCTTGAGACATTTGTGCCTGAGCATTCAGGCCATTGTCATTGTGAATCTTTACCAGACCCAGACAATTGCATTTCACACCCTTGGGATGGCAAAGACAGACTCAAAACTATGGAAAATCAAGACCTTCACCGTGGGATGGTCTGCAGTCCATGGGAAGGTACCAACTAGCATGAAGGAGGACTATTTCACTTGAAGAAAATAAAAAAAGAAACAGAAGAAACCTTAAAAAAAATAGTTTGAACTCTTTCTTGGTGACAGCTGTTGGCTTATTTTTAAGAGTTTGTTTTCCCCTCTTTGTGTTCCAGCCGGGGATTTGAGACACCAGCTCTTCCTCTCATCTTCCAAGCCCAGGCTTGTTTCCAGAAATGAGATCCACGCACACTACCCTTAGCTCGAGGCTGTTTGATACTATGATTAGCAGCTGCATGGGAAAAGGCAGCTTTGAATCTCTACTACAGGCGTGTTGTCCATATTTTTCTAACAAAGAGTAGCAGGACAATGTGGTCCCTTCACAGAGAATAGATGTCACCCGGTGTACTGTCAAGAGGCCTCTTGATTTTAAACATAGTAGTATAACAGTGTCTTCAGGTGCATCTTCCATGTCCTGTGGGATGCTGGTTGTCAAAATGGGGTTGGCTATTTCATATGCTGAGTGTTTTCACAACAACTCTGAAATTATCAAAACTCCCATGTCGAAACTCACAGCAACTCAAAGTTATCAAAAAACAGTTACAGAAAGTGGCCTGCCCAGGCAGAATGACTTGACTAACTTTCTGCTAGGCAAACAGAAAATCAAATGTCATCTTTGTACTTTCCCATTCTATTTGTAAAGCAGATGTGTGAGAAACTTCAGCCAGTGCCTCTCACCATGAGCTTCCCTTGGTACACGAATTTCTGCATTATAAAATCTCTTTTTGTCTTTCATGAGCAGAGTGTTATCATGCTAGGGAAACTCACTGGTGCCTGTGTGCGCAGTATCAACAGCCACAGAATGCTGAGATGCCATCCCACAGGTTGCTAACAGCATCGGTTGGCAATGGAGATGCTTCCCACAGTTTCAAAACATTCTATCCTGAAACTGGAAGTGCATACCAGAACTTCTAAGAAGTTCACGTTATGTTTTGGGATGCAGGCAAGTGCATTAGGATGCACACATATACACTATATATGTCAGAACAGAGCTGCCTGCATGTAAGGTTAAATGCATTTTTTGCTTTGCCTCAAAAGCAGTTGAAACAGGAACATCAAGCCCTGAGACCTTTTGGGCTGGGAAGAAAGAGGTTGGTGTGCCAGGTGGAAATGTGGCTGAATGGACTCTAAGTTTCACCCAAATCCACAGGACAATGGCAATTATCTTCCTCTAGTATACCAGTAGAAAGGATCTGAGGATCAGGAAAGTGTGTCTGGTGAACATAATCTAGGCAGGAAAAACATCCCTATCAGCATAATAGTGACTACGCTCAAGTCTTAATTCCAGGGGTGTTCTTTGCACAGATTACAGGTCAGGGGCAGCCAGAAAGTTTATCATTCGATCACCCTCAACCCTCCTCTTCTTTCTCTTTCCTGGTACAGATGTTGCTGTTAGTGTTGGAAATGTGAGCAAGGAGAATGCAGCTGTAACTCATATAATTGCCCAGCCTTCATTTTTGACAACATCTGAGCCATGGCACCTTTCCGTGGCTCAAATACCAGCCAAGGAAAAAGCCAAAGAGGGTGAAACTGTGATCTTAAATTGCCACGTCAACAGTCCACGACATCCCTCCCTCGCTGACCTGACAGTGAAGTGGTACAAAGAAGATGAAAATGGGAAGATGGACCTGCTAGAAAACAATGTGACCGTCTTGCCAAATAACTCCAGGGTTTTCATGAGTGGAGACTTGTCCCATGGGGATGCTTCCCTGGTGATACTCAATGTGACAACCAGTGACCATGGTATTTATTTCTGTGAGGTTACACTTCCAGATGGGAAGGTGGTGACAGGAGATGGCACAAAACTCAGGATCAGGAGGTCTCTGGGTAATATTTGATGTTCTTTACTTCTTTTCTCCCTCTGTCTCCTCCAAAGCTGGTCTACACACTTGCAGAAAGAGGGAAGTTGGCCCATTTGGCCTCTAGCAGGTAGGGCCTGGTGTCACGGAGCATAACTGCTCTGTAGCATTTCTCATTGTTTTCATTAGGCTAGCTAACTTTGATTGGCTTGCCTCTATAAACAGTCACACAGGTATTATTATAAGGAGGGGCATTTACAACCAAAAAAAGAAGGAATAATTTTATCACAAAAAAGAAAGTCAGTGCCAAGAATGAAACAGCCAGACAAGTTCTCTTATACTCACAGCTCTATTTGGCAGAACCCCCATGAGTGACAGGTGTCAACATTCTGTCTTGGGCAACAGCTTCAGACTCCTTTCTTTCTGACATTATTTCTCTCCAACTCACTATCTTGCATATTCGTACCTTAAATCTAGGTGACAGAAGTAATCCCACCATAAACATGAGGTTCACATTATATAATTTCTGCTTAACTTCATTCACATTAAAATCAAAGTTGCATTAAAAGTCCCATGCTGTGTTTTCATAGCCTCACAAATAGACACTCGGCCATATTAAGTAAGGATACAATTCACTTTGCCTTTACCAGCTGGAAACGTCAAAGCAGCCTTCCTTTTTATGCAGGCTAAACACATTTCAGTCCCAACAAATCAACACATCAGAAAGGTTTATTATCTTATTATCTAATTAACAAAAAATAGCACTTTCTGTGTCAAGAGTAAATTACTCAAGTGTAGTTCCCCCCCTATTCATTATCAAAGCTTCTAGCTCATAGAGGTTCACTGAGCCTTTGCCATTTTGAGCCCAAGTTCTTCCATTACTAATTTTTATACAACTACTCAGTTTAAACCATGGCACTAACAAGGCAAGAAAACTCTGCTCCCTTCAATGTCTTGGTCATATGTCTGATGAGGTCTCATGTTGGCTTGGTCTCATAGTCTCAGTAGTGCAGGTTACTCTTGCAATGTCTGCACCCTGGCCAGTGTAATTGCCTTTCTGTGTTCCTGAGATGACATATGTAATTTCTTCACTATGCCTGAATTAAAGGGACAAGAGAATAGGAGAAATACAATTCATAAAGAAATGTGAAGTGCCACAGATCCAGACTGTCCAAAAGCTTATCTAAAATGCCTCTTCCTGAATCATCTTTCAGTCCTGACAAATTAAAAAGCCATAATGCTGATGTGCTCTTATCTAAAAGAAAATGGGATTATTCCACCTTTGCCGTGTCACACTCCCAAAGAGTGTCAAATCATAGAAAGGACTTGCATGGAGCTCTGCCCACCCACTGGTTCTGTCTCCTTTGGAGGTAGACAGGGACACTGGTGACTTTCTCAAAATTGTCAAAGTATTTTTTTCCGTTTTAAAATTCATCATACAGGCATGAGGCCCATTCATTCAGGCAGCAGCATCTTTTGCCATCCCAATAGCATCCAGTTGTTAAGAGCGATTACTAGGGACATGGGGTTGTCCTATCCCTAAATCCTGAGAAAGTATAGCAGCTTCCTACAAAGGAATTTAAAAAATCAATAATTCCACAGAGCTATACACTCTCTCCCATGTAGAATCCCATGCCTGCATGTCAGACAAGACATCAGCACAATCGGTATCTTAGTAAGTAGCTTCCTCTGCAGCCACTGCAGAAAATGTGCTGGCTGCAGTGTGTATGCTTGCCTGGACAACATTTTATGTTACTCCACCTTCTCTTCTCCCGCAGGCTTGTTTGGTATAGAAGAATCCATTGGAACCATCATTGGGGTTGTGGCAGCTGGTATTGGAGGTGTAGTGGTTCTGATCATTGTTTTAACCCCACAGCTGAGGAAGTGCATCCTCTGCATGAGACAAAGCTCTCGCCAAGGTAAGGAACACAACCCCAAATCTGGAATCCCTTGCTAGAAAGATGAACCCAATTGCCTACTTCCAAAGGTACTTGTTTGTTTGTTTGTTTTTAACTGAAGGAAGAATTAGCCATTTACTTACTTCTGGTCACACAAGGCATCTGGTTCAGGAAATAAGCAGCGTGGATGAAACTCTAACAAGGCTGGCTCTATATTCTGTCTGTTTTTCAAATAGTTCTTCGGTTATGTTGGATAGAGCTCCATGCAAGGGCCTAATGAGTTACCTATAAACAAAACAATAGGATCTTCTTTGATTTCCACTTTTGGCAAAGAGTTGTTCAATTAGATGCTGCTTCTTCTGTTAACAAAGTCCTGAGTCTCCTTTGGTTCTTTTAGATTTATGATGAACGATGGTTCTTCCTCCCACCAACTACATGTTTGTATCTGTATCGTAATGTTCATGTACAGAAAGCCTGTGGTGGCCTAAGTGTATATTTGAGGTGTAGTTTGTAAAGCCAAGTAATATCTTTTATTAGATCAGCTGATCAGGTTGGAAAAACTTGATGTTTTCGTCACACATGAGCCAAAGTAATGACCTGAGAAGAGCCTGATGTACCTGAAAACTTGCCTGTTTTTTCCACCTATGTCAGCTGGTCTAGCCAGACTGGCACCGAAGGCTGGACTTAGAAACAAGTTCAGTTCCCATTCCGTGCAATCCAAGATGTGGTCTGTGCTTCAGACCGACCTCAGCTGACTTTTTGCTTTCAGTGGGAAGTCGTGTGATTTGCACCTCTTCTCCCGGCACTCAAAAATCTTGTCCGGCTGAAAACAAATCCCCATCCCTGAAGGAAAGAGGGAAGAGTCGCTCCTGTCGTGCACTGGAGTGCTGCCGCCACCTGATGGCCAGCCTGGAAGGGACAGGGACATGGCCGGGAGCTCTGCCCCGCGTACCGGGGAGGGTCTTCCAGCCCGTGGTGAGAAGGGCACTCGCACCCCTAGGCTTATGCTGCCCATGCAGCATCATCCCTTTGCAAACCCTCTGCCTGAACAGAGCTCACAACTTCTTTACTTGCCAGAAAGCCTTGGAAGAGTTCATTGTGTTGCCCTCTCTCCTTTCTCGCTCAGCATAGCTTGAGGCGCAGCGTTACACGAGTTGCTGGAAGATGCAAAGCCTGCAAGTGCAACGCCTTCTGATGCCCTGGAAGCCAGAAGTGGAGCTCTAGATTGAATAAAAACTTTCAACTCTGTACATGTTGTCTTCAACTGTTTTTTTTTTTTCAGTCTGATTCTTTTTCTCTGCAGCTTTGTCAGCCACAGTACCATATTCATCATCCTCCTGCACCATGAGGCAAAACAGCCTTTTGTAAAGGAATTTATATTATCATCTGCCAAAACCCCACTTAGTTTGGCCACGTATCTCTGAATCTAGACTCTGATAAGGTACCTTGGGTCTTTCCCTGCCATTACTTCTTATTTTTAAGGTGTCAGCTGTGCTTCAGAAGAGACAGAAGGAGCCAGGCCTCTTGGCCCCCTAACCCACCTGAGGAAATGGAATGCATTTCTTCTGGGGGTGCAACCACAGCTTGCATCTGTCTGTGCCTCTCAGTACTTAAGCTCTTGTAATGTTGGGTTGCTCCAGCCTACAGGCTCGTAACGAAGAGGCAAAGAAGGCCCACTTGAACATATCTAGCCCTGGCTGAAAGAATGGCATCTTGTTTTACTCTTGCCAGAGGGAAATGTGGTGTTTCAATTTAAACCCCTAATACTTTAAAAAAAAGAAAAAGGAAAGACAAAAGATTTGCTTACATGACTGGTGTTATCCACAGCCCGAATTTCCTGGCATGACAGTAACTGCTTCCCAGGTGGTCAGAGACCTGGGGTTATGCCAATACTTGGTTAGGAGAGTAGCATGTCAGCTCTGAACTGTGTGTGTCAGGTAAACAATATATTCTTTCTCAAAGTATGAGTGTGCCAACTAGCGAAAGTCAGAAACCCTTGCTGGCCTTGCAATGGCAATAGCCCACTGTAACTCTGCTTACTTTTGAATGTGCCTCAGAAGTGTCCCCAGTGCTGTGAGGCAGGAACATAAAGGACAAGACAGCTGGCTACATAAGCTAAGAAAAACACACCAACACCCCACAAGAAAGGATGGAGCCCTCCCCTGGGCCAGACTCTGCTTTTTCTTTTGGTAGAAGGCAGAACTCCTCCAAGCACAAATAAGGAATAAGGAGGCATCCATCCTCCCTCACTCTTCCTGCAGGTCCAGAAAAATAAAGTGGGTCACTTTGCTTCCAGACTAGCATGCTCTGGGCCTTTGAAGGCCAGTGTATCTTTCCAGAGAGATGGGTATTTTATTTTTTTACAAACTAGTCCAGCAGAAGTCCCTACATATTTTACAGATCATGTGCAAATGTGTGGAAGCTGAAGGTCAGGCAATGTGAAAAGGCAAAGAAGTCATTTGGTGTCAGGTAATGTGTTCTTACTGCACTTGCAGACCAAACGTTCTGTTTCTACAAAGGCAGTGATCAGAGCTGGATCTTAACCTTATTTCAGCATATGTTTTACAATGTATCTCCTCTCCATAAACCCTGGCCTGATAGAAATTCTCTCACACTAGTGTTAGCTCTGGTAAAATAAGTAAAATTTTATTCCAGCACCTTCAGATTTGAAGGGTTAGAAGAAAGGTCCAAAAAAGACTATTCTGGTCCCCCATATCTGAAATGGCAGGTGGGATGAGTCTGTCCACATAAAAAGTCTGGCCAGAGGATGAAGTGTGGGTTGTATGGGGCTGCTCCCCAACACCTGGCTGCTTCTTGATCACACAGGCATGCCATTTTTTCACATCGATCTGTCAGGTTATCTGCAAAAGAAAATGTGAGTGGAGGATAAGACATTCTGTATTGGACAAAGGCGAGAAACAATTTTAAGAGGAACAATTCCCTGATAAAGCAACTCTTAGGGAACAGAGGCTGTGGGAGAAGGAATGGAAGGAAGAATGGAGGAAGGCCAACATGTCTGACCTTAACAGTGACCAAGAGCATCAGAAAGTAGCAGCTAAATGCAAATTGACAATATTTATAAAAATTTGCACAAAGCAGAGTACTCCCCACTTCTAGAGCTGTGTGAACAATGGGGACTTAGTGCAGTGGCCAAAGATAAAAAAGAAAATTATTTTAGCTTAGCCTGGTCTAAAAACATTCAATTTTCCCTCAGTCAGTCAACTTCCCTTTTAACTCCTCGCTCTGCACATCAGACCAATTTTAAAAGAAAAAAATGCTGCTTTGAAAGGAAGAGTCTCCCAGAGGGACATTTGGAAACTTGTGGACACAGAAGCATCCACTGGGCTTCCTTCACTTGTGCTCCGTGAGTTGCTCTTACATCTCTCTGATCACAGCAGAGGAGCCAAGGAATGGCGCAGCAGGGCCAGGTACCTGATTTTTATGAGTCATCAGATAACAAAGCTGATCAAAATTCTATGTATGGAACTATTTATAATACAATTATATGGCTACATGACTAGGTAAGGACTATAAGGAACATCAAAGCAACTAGCTCAGGTGGCTACATTGCAAATGACTGACTTGGGGTTAATAAACCTTATTCCATCTTTGGCGGTTATAATGCAGCCCTTGGGCTAATATTATGTCAAAATATAGTGCCTTGTTTATTTGAGGCTGCTATTACAGATTATCTAAATCAAACCACTGCACTAGGCAAAGTTGAAAGTGTGACTTCATGCCGATGGACATGGGATTAGCTCCAAAACCAACTGCAAAGAGTACAGGAATCTTTCCAGATTTCACTGGACTTTGCTGGATCAGCCCTGTATCTGATGAATAAGAAAAGCCCATATGTATTACGCTTTTCTGAAGAGAATCACATGTTTACCAGTAAAAAGTGTTTCACAGGTCTCACTGATGAGGACTCAGCACAATGTCCATTTTTTTCTTAGCTACCAGTCCTGCCTGGTTTTCTCCCTGCCCTCTGCTCCTTGAGTCCTTCCTATGCTGTGTGAACCACTGTCAGTCTAATGTGAATACAAGAGTCTGGCTTGGCAGACATTTCTGTTAGAGCAGAATTCTCTTTTTTGACCAGCACTCACAATTTACGGCCTTTTCTATATTCCAGATATTTATTGAATGGAATTCGCCTACATGTGATGGCACGTCTGAACTGAAAAATACGGTTTTGCCATTTTTTTTCATTCCACGAACAAAACTGCCCGGCATTTGCGAAAGGAAGAGAAGTCTGAGGTAAAAATGAGTTTCTGTTTTATTTACCTGAAAATATCTGTGTTTATGGTACAGTACCAGGCAACAGGCTTTTACTTCCTCTTGCATAAAAAGGAAAGGACACTGCAAGCAGATCTGCTTCTAATGTTTCTGGACATCATTACCCTAGGCCCGGAAAGCACGCCTGGAAATCTAATTCTTTACCTCTTTTGTTTGAATGAGAGCAGACATTATATCTTCGCACCTCAGTAAAACCTGCTGTGGGTAGGAAATTTGCCTTCAGAGTGCATTTCTACTGTTTGTCCCCACAGGGGATGTCAGGGGAAGCAAAGCCTGCTGAGGGCTTGTGGAGACTGGTTGGTGGATGCTTCTCAGGCCTTGCCTGGACATCAGTTAAGGAATTAATGGCATTTGATTAACTAATGTTTGTTACCCAGGTTGCAGCAACAGCAGCCCTGTGCACTCTCGCGGGACATACTTTGCACACGTCTCATAGACTCGATAATGCGTCTTAAATCAGCAACTAGGACTGTTACTTCATAGCAAAATGAAACAGGATTTCTTTTTGAATATACAAATAGCTAGCAGAAAATATCAGCCAGTTGTGGGAATATGGGTAAGTGGGAGGGAGAGCTGCTATACGTTAAAGCAACACATTCCTTTGCCAGCACTTCCTATTTAATAGGATGTTCTGGCACTTGGAAAAGAGCAACTGCAGATGTGTTGTGCCACATCCTGGATCTGCTGACACATTTTCAGCTGCTGGAGAGGCTGATGATTACACCAGTAGAACATGGTCTTCTGACAAGGTAGAAAGAGTTTTTTAATGTTCCAGCAAGCAGCTTTGATGCTATGGGGACAGTTTTACTCTCGCATGTTTCTTTTCAAACTTTTCAAGCATTCTACCATGGATTTTACCATTAGGGACATTTTTGAGACTTAGAAATAGAAGTGACAGATTCTATGACTCAAGTCATCTGGTGTATGTCAAAACAAACTGGTGCGAGCCACTGATGGGCTGTGACTGTGCAATTCAAGACCTTGACTGGGTATCAGCTGTAGGGCTGAGCACAGCCTACACCCGCTGGATGCCTGCGACACTCAGGAGCATTCAGTTCTGCAAGCTTCAGAATCCCTGCTGGAGCCCTAGGGCAGAGGTAGATATGCAGGATGATGCCCTAATTAACCTTTCTTGCAGCCATGCATAACAGCATGGCCCTTCTCTAGTCGTACATAATGGTCGAATCATAGAATGGTCTGAGCTGTAAGGGACCCACAAGGATCATTGAGTCCAACTCCTATTCTTGCATATGACAACCCTCATATTTTCCCCATGTGTCTGAGAGTGTTGTCCAATTGCTTCTTGAACACTGTCAGGCTTGGGGCCATGACACCTCCCTGGGAAGCCTGTTCCAGTGCTCCACCACCCTCCGGGTGAAGAACCTTTTCCTAATGTCCAACCTGAACCTCCCCTGGCACATCTTCCTGCCATTCTCTTGGGTTATGTCATTGGTGACAAAAGAGAAGAGATCAGCGCCTGCCCCAACTCCTCCCCTTGTGAGGAAGCTGTAGCTGCCATGAGGTCTCCTCGCAGACTCCTCCTGTCCAGGCTGAACAAACCAAGTGACTTTAGCTGCTCCTCATATGGTTTCCTCTCCAAACTCTTCACCAACTTTGTAGCCCTCTTCTGGACGTTCTCCAGCAGCTTTATATCCTTTTTATCCTGTGGCGCCCAGAGCTGCACACAGTGCTCCAGGTGAGGCCGCACCAGTGCAGAGCAGAGCAGGACAATCACCTCCCTCGCCCAGCTGGCAATGCTGAGCTTGGTGCACCTCAGGACATGGGTGGCCCTCTTGGATGCCAGGGACACTGTTGGTTCATGTTCAACTTGTCATTGACCAGAACCCCCAGATCCCGGTTGTCCTTCTTGAAGATTGGGATGTTTTCCAGGTTCCAGTCAACTGGCACCTCTCCATATTCCCAAGAGTGTTGAAAAATCATGGAGACAGGTCTCGCTACGACATCAGCCAGCTCTCAGTACCCTCAGATGAATCCCATCAGGGATTTTTACATATGGTAAGTAAAAAAGTGAACAGTTCTGCTGGAGGGAGGGCCAAAACTGCCAGGGGAGGACCACCTCTGCAGACCATTGCACAGCTGTGGGAAGGTGACTGTGAGGAACAGGCAATATGGGTGGGCAGAGAGCCTCCAGAGAGTCATCTGCATCCTTGCCAAACAGAGATGATTTGTCAGCTCCATGGCCCCCACTCCCACGCTTCAGACTGGAGAGGACTCATTACCTGGAAAGAGTGATACTGAGGCTACAGCATTCCTCCCAGCTCCAGGTCAGAACTCTAGGCAAGCCTAGTGTTCCTGACAAGGGATGGGAAGAGAGCTCAGAGAACAGTCGCTCCCTAAAGCAGCTTTAAAAACAGCTCAGCATACACAGACCTACCTCTGAGAGCCACAAAACTCTTCAGTCAGCCTAGCCAGCGGAGGAGGGAGCAAAACAAACCCGACGCGAGCCAGCGTTTCCTTACCACACCGCACAGCGTTCTGCTCACACTCCCACTGGTACCGCTGAACCTTGGGGTTGCAGCCTTCCTTCTCTGCCTTGTCGTAGCAGCAGTCGTGCCTGTGGCAGCACCTGCGAGAGAATAAAAGGGGAAGTTTGGGCACCCTCCTGCACGTTTTGCTCAGGGGTGTTTGCACGTACTCCAGGAGTGCTTCACTCATGCCCCAGTCATAGCAGCAATGTTTGCCTCAGCCTGTCAGTAAATTGTCTGTAGAGGAACCAAGCATCTTGGCATCTCCATGAAAGCTCACATGGCTCAGGACCTCATTAATGCCTTATTTGCTCCCATGACCATTGTGCTTCTTTCTCCAAGCTTTTGCCCTCAGAAAGGCAGGTGTGGACAGTACATGGTAACCCCACAGAAAGGGAGCTGAAATTTTCCTACGAGGTACATGATTGTGGGTCATCAGCTTAGGCTTAGACCAATCTCAGAATTTGGAGTCAGGATGGTTTTTGCTTTGTTCAGCATCACCAAGCAGCTTCATCTTTTCAGTTCACCTGGACCTGCCGTGTGCCCTTTGGCCCATCCAGTTTCTGAGGCTACAAACCCATCAGCCTCAAAGTTAACTTCAGATCCCTAAATGTAAACATCTACATTTAAGGCGTTTCTCTATAATGCTTTTAGGCATGTTTGGGGCACAGTTCACATTGTCAGACTGAAGAGAGCTAACATAGGTGAAAAACATTGCATGTGAATGTGCAATTACTTTCCATTGACCATAGAGGGAATTGAGGGTGACTAGCTTAGCTGACGATATCCACCCTGCAGACTAGTCAGTGAGATAATTTACACAATTGAGTATTTCTGGATTTATAGGAAAACCTGACCACACTTGAATTTTATTCTGGTAGTTTAGTGACTCAAAATATGTCAAGAAAAGATTCAGCACATCCTCTGCCTGATAAAAAAGGGTGTTTGAGCAAAAATGCAAGGTCAGAAGCTGGATCCAGAGAGGAGTAATCTGCATTTCCAGAAGCTGCCCCTGAAAGATCACAGGGACATTATAGAGAAACAGCTCTACTAAGTGGGAAGCATTGAGGCAGGCTGATCTTAGGGATAAATGAAGAGCCCACAGCTTTTAGAGAAGTTCTTGAGTCTTAGATGGGAATGTTTTCAAGAGTTTGATGAGCTTATCAAAAGGGAGCATGGCTGTGCTGGCTGCCCATGAATTACTAAATCCAGTTGAAGACCTTGATTGTTAGCTTCAAGGCCTGAGGCCAGCGTACCTGAAAAGCCAATAGAAGTCTGGGATGCATTGTTATATCCCTCTGGAAAAGTGAAACAATCCTATAAGAAGGATAAAGGTTCCTTGTGCAGGAAGTGAGGCTTCTCTGGTGACCCATCAGGAGCTGTCAGTACCTTATCTGAGAGCTCAGGAACATCACAATCTTCATTACCTTCTGCTGCAGGAGGATTTTGTCCTTTTAGAAATTGGTTTACAGATATGAGGCTGGTGAGTTGTGTGATAAAACCCTGGAAAAAAAAAATTGAAGTGCAAAGAAGATCTACCAGTGACTCAAATTCTAATAGAGTGACTGGAACTAAATCAGGTAAATCATGTGAAAGATAAAACAGAATCAGACCAGTCAGATCAAATTCAGCCTTCAAGTAGCCTTTGTGATAACATACAGGCTGAATTTAGTCCAGTGTGCTTTCCCTACTCATTGGGCTCCTGATTAAGTAGTTAAAGTAGCAATTTAATCCCACAGATGAGTCTGCAAACTAGATGCCATTTTTTTCTTGGCTTGCAAAGATGAAACCTGTGTGATGATTACAACCAAACTATTCACTGCATTATGAAACCTAGAAATACAAGTTAGCAGTAGCAGACTAGTGTCACCCTACATGCTGCCTCCACAAAGGACCTCAGGATGGGAATAAGCCCTATGGGTTATACATAGCTTGAAGCTTTCCCAGAAGGAGTTACAGCAATTGCTATAATTGAGTAGAGTTTATTCAGCCAAGCTGCTTTTGTTGGGTACAATGGCAGTAACAGGCCGTGAGTCAGATTTCTTGTTGGTCTGGTAATGCCTCCCTCCTCAGCTTGTCCTGAAGAGGCTGGAAGAGAAAGGAGAGAAGAAATTGCAGGCTTGTGGACGGTGTGAAAGTCTCAACTTTCTCCAATGTTTGTGCAATGTGTCGTAAGATATGACAGAGATGGACTATGGCACTGAGCTACAACTGGGGTGTGTGTCATCTGGAAGAGCTGCTGTAGCCCAGGGCATCCTGGCTGACGTACCTGAAGCTGCAGAGCAGGCCCATCATTGGTGTCCCGTATATGGGACAAGAGGGCATGGTGGAGAGCCACAAATCAAGCTGAGCTGAGGCAGAGTGCCAGCTGTGGAAACAGCAGGGTCTGTGAGGTCTGGAGAGTGAATCAGTAGTCAAATTAGTAACGCTAGTGTTAGTGATGGAGGAGTGTGGGGAGGAGGAACAATATGAAGGTAGATGGACAAAGGGAGGAGTTAGGACCCTGTGTGCCAAGGGAATGAAATTGCTCTTCATGGAGAGACAGAGGGAACAAACAGAAAAAGAGGTAGAAGAAGTGAGAACAGATATTGGGGGAGGCAAAAGATAGTCTGTGAATCAGGCAAGGACAAGTAAATGAGCTCTGGAGAGGTGTGCTAGCGAGCTGTGAGAACTCACTGCTCCTTAGCTGGCTTGGCAAAATCAGGGGGATTGCATAAATTCTGCAGGACCACAGGTTCTCGGGCACAGTTCTGCTTCTCCTTACCCCAGTTCCTCCTGATGATATCCATAACTGTAGCAGGACGACATGTAGCTTACACCAAGACAAAGCAAGAAGACTTTGGCTCGTATTTTACAAATACCTCTTTCGGACACGCTGAAAGAAGTGCCAGGGTGTGAAGGCTGAGGAAACCTATCGTTGTCCTTTGCCACCTTCACATGGTCCCCTCCTGTCTGCAAATACCCTTTCCTGCACCTGGGTCAGCGCATGGTGTCCAGCTTTTTAATAAGCTGCTAACATTAAGTTAGACCCACGCAAACAGAGCTGGCCAACACTATGGCAGAGCACCCATCAACAGGTATGGAAAACAAATAAAACTCTGTCTTCTAGTTAGTAAGCAACATATTCATCACGTCTGGGCTACTAGATGGCCCTAATGGCTACAGACAGCTCAGCTGGCCTGCCAGGATCCTCTGCCCAGACCCCTGCCGTTTAGCAAATGTCATTAAGGTAAGAATTTGTCACATTGCGTTTGTCACGTTAACAGCACAGTCACCACTGTGTGTCCTTTTGTTTTGCTTTGACTCAGGAACTGAGAGGAAATCTTAGTCTTCCCTATGAGTTTGCCAGGACTTAGACGAACTATGTATGCCACCCTGCCTTTCACAACATTCGGTATTTTCAGGGAGATGCTGAGTGCCTTCAGGTCCTGCTTTAATAAATGGGAGCTGCAGCAATCCAGGGGAAAAGAAAGGGGAAGGAGAAACAAACCTATTGACTTTATGCGGAAAAGATACCACTATGTCTTGAAGTGATAGGACTGTGAGAGCAGAACAAAAAGGAAAAGGTAATTACTGAAAATGCCACATCAAAGTCAGTCTGTGGAATAAACCTCATAAAAGGATTACCCACTCAATGGCTTCTTTTCTTTTCCTATGAAAGAGAGGTGCTTACAAGCACTCTAGCCCTGTCTAGACAGATTGACTGAATTAGTCAGAAGAAAATTACTCCTTTTGTAAGGGTCTCAGTAACAAACCTAAAAGTGTCAACGTGAGTAATTTCAAACAGTGTTTGTCACTCGCAGCCATTAGTTTTGCCACTCCACTTATTTCTTTTTTAGAATGGCAAATATGGAAAATAATACAGTCACTTTGGCAGGCACGGGGAACTCAGCCAGACTGATTTTTGCAGTAGTTCTCAGAAACAGATATCAAAAGATTTCTCTAGCAAAAATAAAGTGGAAATTTTTAGGGCTAAATCTAGTGGGGCATTACCTATTCTCCCTAGCTGAGAACCTAACTTAAAACATTTCTGGTTTTTTGTGTGTGGGGATTTTTTTGTTGGTTTTGGTTTTTTTTCAGCCAAGTATTGCAGCTAAAGAACAATTATGAATGCACTTAAAGGATCAAGCTTCTGTTTTACAAACTATCCGGTATTTTGAGGCATTTACAGTTGCAGAGTCCATTTTCTGCCATGAGGATTAAATCCATGTCCCATGGAAATCATACAGTGACAAAAACACTAGATGATAAACACATGGCCATATTTTACTCTCCCTGTCTGTTTTTCAGAAGTGCTGACCACTTGCATCTCCCAGAGCGGCTTAAACTTGAGGGTCACTCAACCTATGTGGAAAACAGCTTTTAGGTGACTCCACTGAACACTTCGGTAAAAGAAGCACTGCAGATTAGTGAAGTCATGTTTTACTTTAAAGGCCTGATTATGAGAACTTGTAAAAGGCTAACAAAAATAATAGCCACCTTACAGATGCTGTTGTAGATGGTGATAATCAGGTCAAGAGATAATACTGGAAAATAAAACAAATCTCTGTGCTGAAATCTCTACACTTTGTAGGTAGTTACTCATCATTTGTAAGTCCCATATTGACTGTTTCATAGATGGAATATTTCATAGGTGCAAAACAGGGACATGAACAAGAGGGAATTGGCAGTGAAATGTCTCACTCTGCTAGTTTTAAAGACTTGCTCTTCATGCCCACAGAGGAGTTGGTCTTTAACTTTGCATCTTCCTTTTTTTCCCTTTTCCTGTCCTATCAATTCAGCAAAGTTTGGTTTTGTAGCAATGTGAAATGTCTCCAACAGCTGGGCATTCTGGAAATTTGGGTCCAGAGAAGAGCAACAAGACTGGTGAAGAGACTTGAACACAAGACCTATGGGGAGAGGCTGAGGGAGCTGGGGTTGTTTAGTCTGGAGAAGAGGAGGCTTAGAGGTGACCTCATCACTCTCTATAACTACCTGAAGGGAAGTTATAGCCAGGTGGGGATTGGTCTCTTCTCCCAGGCAGTCAGCAACAGGACAAGGGGGCATGGGCTTAAACTCTGCCAGGGGAAATTTAGGCTGGATATCAGAAAGAAATTCTTTACAGAGAGAGTGGTCAGGCATTGGAATGGCCTGCCCAGGGAGGTGGTGGACTCACCGTCCCTGGAGGTTTTTAAACTGAGATTGGACATGGCACTAAGTGCCATGATCTAGTAAATGGACTGGAGTTGGACCAAGGGTTGGACTCGATGATCTCTGAGGTCTTTTCCAACCCAGTCGATTCTGTGATTCTGTGAAAGCTCAGTTTCCTTCCCAGTGAGCAGTACAGTGCCTTCACCCTAATTAAATTCAGTGTTTGCTTATCAGTAACACCAGGAAAGTAGACTGTAGTAAAAGACAGACTTGTGTGCTCTGTCTTTGAGGTTTAGAATGAGACAAGATTGCAAATAACAGGCTCAGAGCACACAAGAGTCCTCCATGCTCAAGGTTTACATGTATGCTAATTGCAAAGTACAAGAAAGAAACCTGTGATTGCAACACCTTCTAGATTCATTGCACTTAGCCTTGGGAATAACAAGTACAGGATATTCCCCACTAACACAAAAAGGGGAAATAACACCCTGCTCTCCCATGGTGGAATTCTTCCTTGGTTCAGTGTGAGCTAACAGACAATGAAGGCAACAGGTTTGGTTAATCCTTGCAATGATCTGTACTGTTTCCCAGAGTTTAAACAATAATATTCCCATCACTGCGATTTTCAGGAACTGGATGAAATAATCTTCCAAATACCTTGATCACTCCTCTTTATTCAGGCAGGGCTTGCTCTCTATGAATAAACATGCAGCTCTTTCAGGAAATCATATCCTGCTTTCTCCTTTGCTGTCCACCCCACATAGTAAAAAGTGCCAAGAGCTTTGGTCTCATCCAGAAAGTGGCTAAACCCTCCTTCAAACCCCAAGAGACATGTGAGTCCGCACTCACAATTCCTCAGTGCTGTTCATATATACTAAGAAGTTGCCTCTCCATAAGGCAGCAACCAGTCTGTGGAGTCACGGTAGTACAAACAGGGAGGAAATCTGCACTGCTTCTGGACACATAGTTGAGGTTCTTCTTACCAGTCTGTTTTATCTTTAGGCCAGCCTCGTCCTCCCAGTCCACAGTAGCACCCATAGCCAATATATGCCAAGGGAGACCGTCCCGTGCCACACGATATAGCTCCTGCCAATTCAATGATTCCTCGGGTGTGCAGTGAATGGGATTTTCCTAGAGCATCTTTCCAAACTACAAAGACAGAACATGGATTAAACAAAGAGACATGAATTAAACATGCCTGATGCTGATTTTCTTAAAATCCTTAAAGGGGAAATTTTTTTGGTCCTGACTGGTTGGTAGGGTGCAGCCTTGACAGTCTAATTAGCCTTTATTAGACATTCACCCTACAAAGGGGACTCTGCAGGGGCCTTATCTGAGGGCTGGGCTATCCAGGAGGTGGATGCTCAGGGAGTTCAGTTCATGGAACACTTACTAGCTCTGCTCTGCCAGTGTGTGATTGCAGCTATATTGCATCTGGGAGCAGAGTGCACAGTTTTTGCACATCACGGAGCCCATGCTGTTAAGCGTTGCAGGGCCTGTGCCAGCACCATGCAGAGCCAGCTGGGCTTTGCTGTACCCCAGAGCTCCCAAACCTGGGAAAGCTTGCTAGCTACACTGTGATCCCAAATGGGACGGGGAATAGCAGACAAAAAGCACACAGTCAGTCCTAACCTGGGCTCTACAGAAAAAAGCAATTTCTATTTTGCCCAAGATGTCTTATATTGACTGAGTTTCATCTCCTATTTACGATATTTTAACCCATTTTCCAGATGGCAAAGAGCTAACAGTACTATGAATTTTCATACAGGGATGGCTACAAGTCCCTGAGCCCATAAGGTATTCTTTGTCAAGGATCAAGTGCCTACATTAGCCTAGATATATGTATATTTGCTTTCTTTTGAGCATTTGAAAGTGTTGGCAACACTTACATCCACTTCCGCTTTCACATTCCATTTAAGCTGTAACATTAAGTTGGCTGCATTAATTTGGAAAAAAAAAATAAAAGGAGCTTTGTGTCAGCTGAAGTGTGCGGGTAGCCACCCAAGTCAGCCTGGACTTTTTTGAGTTACAAGTCTTTTAAACAGTGTTGTGATTTCACATGTTAATTCTCAACTTTTTTAAAAACCACAGACTCTACCTTGCAGTAACTGTTATGGAAACCATGAGTACCCTGCCCTTAATACTCAAACCACTATGATGCTCAGCTGCGAACACTGATGCTTATCATGCTAATGATAGCAACAGATAGGAGTATTTACTACACAGGTTTACTGTGAAGGACCAAGTGTGCTTTGCGCTGTTCTATCATGCATGGCAAATGCTCACCAGTAGCATCAAACCCCTCAGACTGACTACCTAACTCATCTGCTCATCCCACCCATGCAGAGGCACCCCAAAAATAAAAGCCTGCTGAAATGGGGGGACTTTGCAGCATGGTTGGATGGAGGGGGAGGTGGCACCTGGGAGCTGGGAACCCACCACTGAAGTTGCTTTGCTGCCTACCCCCATCTATTGCAGCACACTTGACCTCTTCAAAATGCTGTGCAAACACAGATAATTAATCCCCTAAACCACCCAAGGACTCAATACTATTATTAAAACAGTTGCTTTCCTTTTAAATCTTGCCTCTAATCCCCTTGCTTGGGTCCCTCCCTGAATCTCCTGGGCTGGCTCACCCTCCCAGCCTGATCCAAACTCCCACTGAGGACAAGGAGGGTTTCTCCCCGTGAAGGACAAGGGAGGGCTTTGCTCCCTCTCTGCAGCCTGAGCTCTCAGCAGGAACAAGTGCTGCCCTCCACCATTTTTGCCTCTGTGGTCAGTGTGTCAGGCAGTCCCATCATGGGGTTTTACACAGCCTCCTTATGTTTCCCAGAGCATTCCTTAGGGATTAAATGCACATTCCTGAAAAAGTAACTGCTCTGCTCACCTAAACACTGCTTGAGTGTTTGGGATTCGTGCTAAAAACACATTAGACAGGTGTTATTTGAGACTAAAGAGACGAGCTATTTCCCTTGTCTAAACAGTGGGGGCTCCAGAGTTAGAAGTGGGCTCAGCTCTCAGGCACCCCATGGGAAATTACAAGCAGTGAGCTGCTCTGGATTTTAGGTTAAAAATCATGCTTTTTCAACCTGTTGCAGTTTGCAGACTCTGAAAATGTTCCAATGGAGACAAAATCTTCTTTGTAGGCATTCAGGCCTCCTGATGAGCAGCTTGCATTTCTTTTTGCTGTCTTTTGTTGACCTCTTAAGCCAGATCCACTGGACTTGGTCTGTTGGCTGCTGGCTGAAAAAAGCTGAGGCTGGTGTAAGGTAACTGCACCTCACCCAAAAGAAGAAAGGCCATTCTTCTCTTGGGGATATCTCTGAGGATCAAGGAACTGTAATTACAGTGTAGAGTTGCTCATGAAAGCGGAGAGAAAGCCCCAAGGGGAACTGAGCCCAAATGACGGTGCTTAGGGCTGCGTGCTCTGCAAGAGCTTGAAATAACGTGGGCACCCAGGCAGCCTCTGATGTCCCTGTTTCATTCCTTGAAAGCTGGCTGGGTTTTGAGCCAGTGGTGGGTCATTGCAGCTGAGAGGTCACCTCCAGCCAAGTATGTTTCAATATTCAGGTACACAGCTAATAACTTGACTGTGAACTGAAATTGCCTTTTCTGTGCTAGGCAGACAAGCCAACGCAGCTGGGAAAACCTTGAAAAAATCTAAGCCTCGATAGCACTTAGCCACATCTCTCATTTGGAGCATGTCCAGTCATTAGTTTTACTACTGATGGGACATCTTAGCAGAGAACATACCTGCAGGGAGGTGAGTGGAGGTGGGTCTGACAGCTTACACTTTCTATTTCCTGCTTAAACAGGCAGCCTTTGCTGTAGATTAAGGCAAGGTTTGGGGTTTCATTTTAAAGCTGTACTGCAGATACAACCTCAGACCTGTCAATTTAGTGTCGTGTTGCCCCTGTGTGTAGGGGCTTTATGTTAGCAGACACTTATGGCTTCTTTAAACAGGCTTTTAAAAGTGAATTTAAATTCAGATGAATTAAAAACTGCTTATGCCACAGTCAGTGGTATAAAAAGAGGGTCTTTCTTTGAAGAAACACAGACGCCAGCAACTTTGGAGCAGAAAAGACACAAAGAACTAGCCTAAAAGAAAAAGACCCATGTTTATACAGCCCCAGCTATGTAAACCACCAGGGAAGCAAAGCGAGCAGGCAGCTCAATTACTTACACAGCCCCTCACTGTAAGGTTGAAAAGAGTCAAGCAACCCTTTTTTTTTTTCTCAGTTGGCCAAACCCCACCAAGGTGCCTGCTGAGAAGCAGGCAAAGCTGATGGCATGGGGGGGAGGCTGTCCCGGTATGAGGGGAGGCACGGGGAGCGAGAGGGACCCAGAGGTGGTACTCACCTCCCTGAAGCAGCATCAGCATCAGCAGCAGGCGAGAGCCCATGGGCAGGTCACTCCTGTGCTCCTCTACACCGCCGGAGGTTCAGCCGCCGGGACGGCCAGCAGCACTTTGCCGCGTTTCCAAATGAGCTGAGGTCTGGGTGTGCTTAACAGTCCTCTGAGTTGCTGCTGCTCCAGGGTTTATATAGACATGGCTCTGTGCCCGTCTGAAGTGAAACACCCTCTTCTGCCACCTCCCTGAGCCCCAGCCGGGGTCCAGACTGTCCCCACAGCTGGCTCCTTGCTGCTCGGGGAGAGGGTGAGGGGTGGCTCTGTTTGCCCAGCATCGCCTTTGGGAGGGAGGGGCTGCTGGAAGGGCATTAGGCTGGTGGCCCCGGAGACAGCCCGAGACACCCAGGCACTAAGCTGGGCTCCTTCTTTAAGCTGTTTGCTTACAGACCCTGGTTAACCTCTGAGTAGCTGTGGAAAAGGGAAGCCTGAAACCAGGCTTTCTGCGGCTTGGGCTTGTTGCTGTGGCATCCACTTGGCAAGGATTTTCTCTTTTTATAGATCACTCTTTCCAGGGTAATTTTTAAAAAAATTATATTATTTTGAGACTGATTATTTTTCATGTTTAAAAAAGAAGAGACAAAACTATAAAAATCCAACAGAAAGAATACTGTTAGATGCAAGTATCTAATTATAAACAGACCAACAGAGCTAATTCTGTGCCACTCCTGAAGGAAAAATACCTTCTCAGCCTGCTGCTGCACCTGACCAAGACCAATTAATTTCCTGAAAACGCACCAATATGTGAGTTACTGCAACATATCAGCAGCTGGGGACAGTCCTCTGGGGCCAGCCATGCCCTGGTCACACCAGGCAGCCAGGTTGGCCAGGTGGCCTCCCCATCACACAACCTCTGCTTGTCTGGTGTAGCGGGCAAGTCAAGTGGGAGGGATGACCATGGCTGGTTTGCCTTCAGGGTTGAAACAGCTTCATCCAGCCCTTCACGGCCTTAAAACTTCTGCCTTGCTTGGTATAGCAGCCAGATATCTGCCTTGTTGGGGTCTAAGCGTCTCCCCCTTCTCTGGCGTGGGCACAGAGGGCAGGGCCAGCTGCTCTGCTGGGAGGGAGAGGAGGGGAAGAAGGCTGTTTGCCTCTTCCTCTGCACAGCCTGGGCCCTTCTCAGCAGTGCTCCTGGCCTGAGTTTCCCATGGTAAAGCTGTGCTTCCCTTCTTAATGGCATGGTTTTAAATATTTGCTTGCCAAATATTGATACTCGAATCAAAAGTCATTTACGGGGCTGCCTTCTGCTGAGACCAGCCCTACCACAGCAGCTGGCACTCTTTGCTGGGCATGTTTTCAAGATGTGATATGTATCGGGTGCCTTTGATACATGGCAAACAATACGGCAGGCTTGGGTAAATCTCATGACAACAGTGAGCCTGAGATTCCCTGCCCATCTCCGTCCATGTGATGGGCTGTGTGCTGGCAGTGGGAGAGGGGGAAGTGAGCCCCTGCTCCTCTGACACATCTGAGGGGGCCAGGAGGAGCTGCACAGTTTACACCCCCTTCCTCAGAAACTCCCTTCAGTATTTATATATTTACTCAAGTAATAATGCCAAATCCTATATATGTGAGCCCTCGTTGGCTAATATTTAACCTAAAGAATATAACTTTGCGGAAGGAGGATGCTGAAGGGCAAGTGCGCTGTATTTGAGGGCTCTATGGATGCAGGTCCTCAAAATGGGAAGTGCAAAGAAGTCATTAGGCTTTGAAGCACCGTGTAGGGCCTGGCTGGACAAGACATCCTGCTCAAGAAAGCTCCATCCCTGATGGGGCCCCATACCTGGGGGGCCCCATTCTTAAGTGAGGACCAAGGGGAAGGTGTGAGGAACCTCTGCAGATGCTTTATGGGATTCATGGGGTGCCTAAGCCCAGGGAACTGCCTTCAGGTGCCAAAAGTGTCTACTCTATAACTTGGATTTATCAGAGTCATTTGGGTTTAGGAACCTACATTGTTCTTCCAAAGCCTTCCCGAATTACAAACCTGATCAAAAAAGGCATTATAAATTTCCAGACCACAAGTTAATTCTCTTATTCTCTTTCTCACAGCCCCCTAACCCCCCAAAATAGGTTGGTTTTTTGGCCCCACATTCAGCAATAAGTACAAAATAAAGAAATACAGACTCATTTGATACCCAAATTTATCTGCAGTGTTTGAAGAAGACTTCCGCGGGATATCAGGGCGGGAAGTCCAAATTCAACCTTAAAATGGAAAGCAAAATTAATGTATTGTTTACTTATGATTGTTTCAAACTGCTGTCTGGTCAAGTTTGCTATTTATCTGTGCAGTTGCTGATTACTGTTGCCTAAATCAGCATATTTTTTAAATTGCATTAAGTGCTAATTGTGGTGTTACTACATTATGGCAAGTGCACTGGTATCATGAGGGCATTTTTATTGCTGTTCAGGGAAGCGAAATTAATTCCCCGATCCCACTCCCTTATGTGCGTTTTGCACATTACCTGCTTGAGCTTCATTTCTCACTGGTAGCAAGACACAGCACACAAGGGTGTTAGACATTGTTTCAGCAAAATCAGCTATACAGACCACCAGCTGTTTGAAACTACACATGCAATAAACTTACTTTGAGCCTTATGTCACTTGTGTGGGGCAATCAATCTGTACAGTTGGAGGGCTATTTCTTCAGATGAACCAGCTCTGTTGTAAACAGAGTTCCCTTGGTTTGCACCACCAAAGCAGCGGGCCCTCAGGAATGATACAACTTCATGCTCTGTGGCTTCATGTTGTTGAAAGACACTACTAAGTAAAAGTCTTTGGTTGAAAGAGAGAAGAATTTATAAGGACTTCACAGTTTTTAACAATGTTTACCCAATGAGGTTAAAGATGTCAGATATTCTTGCAGAAGCTGGGCTGTCCTTTATCCCATAGAGGCTGTACTTCCTCAAATGAAATACCCAGCCATCTCTGTGGCTGTCATCCCTAACCAGACGAAGAGGTCTCTGCTCAGCACCAGTGGGTTCAGTTATGCTTTTGCTGCCCAGGCCAAAGGGTTTTCCTGTGAGGAGCAGGGGAAACTTTCTTGCATGGGCATTAGACGTTCCCTAAAGGAACTGCCCCCCCTGAATGGTTTATAGGAAGATGACTAAAGAGACTCATGGATACAGAATGACAGTTTGAGTACTGGGAGTTAGGAGAGAAAATGCGTTCTAAACAGAAACAAATTCTACACTACCTGTCCACAGGGAAAAAAAAATCTAAGACTGCCACATGATTTGTGGTGACATAACCAGTTAGAGGAGTAATAGAGTTAATATAGCAACATAAGTAAACAGTCTTATTTGATATCATCTTGCACGGAAGGTCTGTCTGTGCTTTAGTGATGATACAGCCTAGTTGAACTTTCATGAGAAAAGACAACATTATTATTATTGTTTCCAGTTTGTAACTCAGCCTTGAAAGAAAGTTTTAAAAGTGGCTCCTGGTTTGAGGGTGTCCAGTAGGCATCTCACACAGTATCACAGTATGTTTGGGATTGGAAGGGACCTCAAAAGATCATCTAGTCCAATCCCCCTGCTGGAGCAGGAGCGCCTAGGTGAGGTCGCACAGGAACATGTCCAGGCGGGTTTTGAATGTCTCCAGAGAAGGAGACTCCACAACCCCCCTGGGCAGCCTGTTCCAGTGCTCAGTCACCCTCACTGAGAAGAAGTTTCTTCTCAAATTTAAGTGGAACCTCTTGTGTTCCAGCTTGATCCCATTACCCCTTTTCTTATCATTGTTTGCCACCAAGAAGAGCCTGGCTCCATCCTCATGGCACTCACCCTTTATATATTTATAAATATTAATAAGGTCACCCCTCAGTCTCCTCTTCTCCAAACTAAAGAGACCCAGCTCCCTCAGCCTTTCCTCATAAGCGAGATGCTCCACTCCCTTAATCATCTTTGTTGCCCTGCGCTGGACTCTCTCCAGCAGTTCCCTGTCCTTCTGGAACTGAGGGGCCCAGAACTGGACACAATATTCCAGATGTGGTCTCACCAGGGCGGAGTAGAGGGGAAGGAGGACCTCTCTCGATATACTAACCACCCCCCTTCTAATACACCCCAGGATGCCATTGACCTTCCTGGCCACAAGGGCACAGTGCTGGCTCATGGTCATCCTGTTGTCCACCAGGACCCCCAGGTCCCTTTCCCCTACACTGCTCTCTAATATGTGATTTCCCAACCTATACTGGAACCTGGGGTTGTTCCTGCCCAGATGCAGGACTCTCCTTGAACTTCACTGCTGCACATCTCGATGGTGGCGTTTCTGGATAGTGAAGCTGGATGGCTCTAGCATGCAGCACCCTCTCAAAGTCAGTGCCTACTTTTTGTCTATAGTGAGTCATGCACATAAATCCCAGGTGATGAAGAAGTAAGGTCACTTCTCTCAGGCTTTTGCTGTCATAGTTTCCTTCCAGCACAGTCTCAGAAGATGCTGTGTCCTGAGCTGACTGTGGGGGACCTTCTCCTCTGAAGTTGTTTCTACATAAAATGTTCCCCTGCTACACACTTGCTTGTTGTCCTGCCATGAAAGATTTTACCTCATGGTCTGCACATATAAGGGTGCTGGAAGGAAGGCAGGCAGAGATGACACGAGTCCTATGCCCAGGATAAAGGAAATGATGGATAGTTGAAGCAGGGGGTAGATCTGAGGTGCTGATGGAGCAGCAGCTTTTTCCTTATTAGCACTGCTGGATGTGAGGTAAACATTGTGCTAGGGAAGAGTTACACCACTGCAGGGGGCTCCTTTCCCTCCTCCTGGCTGCCTCCAGCCCTTGTGAGGATCTGTTACCATTCAAACTCTGTTCATAACACACAAAACCCAGAGTTATATCCCTCCACATATCCCTTCCCAAGTCATGGGAAGAGGAGACACAAGCCATGGAAGGGAGGTGGAGTGCATGTGTTCCCTGGTTGTCCTCCTGCTTTCTCATTAGGTGGAGACAGGCTGTGAGGGAATGCAGTCACTGCAGTGGGGACAGGCCCAGCTGCCTTGTTCTCTCGTCACCACAACTGTCAAGGCTTTCTTGACTTTAACAGTCTTCTTATCCTAAGTGTTAGTGACACTATATTTTATGCCGAAGCCTTCAGAAATATCCATTTCCTAGTTTGGTCTGTCCCTTCTGCTGCAGCGCCAGCAGTCGTCCTGCGCCTGTGGGACAGGCCCGCTCGGTAAGAGAGAGCCTCTCATGTCCTCCAGAAACCATCAGGATTCGGTGGACATCACATAACCTGTTGCATCTGTCAGGGCAGTGAGGCCATGACTCCAGAAGATTTTCGTGTCACAGGTACCCAGGACATCAGAAACACAGCATGGCCTGGCATGAGGAACCTGCAGCCATCATCACCTGGAGACATTGCCATGGGTCCAAGCCAGGGAGAAGGGCATCTCTTTGGAGCCACGCTAGGCACTGCCTGTAGTGGCTCCAAAGAGATGGCTGAAAAGAGGAATCCCTTATCAACTGAGCACTTTTAGCCAGCTGGCTCTAGTTTTAGAGCCTTAGTGACATGTCCCACTTAAAACGGTGGAAATATAACCAGCATTAAAGTACATCTACAACAGGAACAGGCCGAATAGAGGTATCTTATTTAAATACTGTTAGCACCTCAGGTTGCTTAGTTTATGAGATCCACCAAGAGGCTGGGCTGCTTCATCTAATAGGAGGCCCAGGGAACACACAAACATGGACATGAACATACACTCTGAAATTCAACACAAGTCCCTGAAATTTCTCTGAGTTCTCTGAAAAGAAATGGCTAAAATAAATGTCTCTGTCCATTTAACAGGTACCCCTCTCAGAGACAAAGCTGGAAGATCCATTATACCAGCTCATACCAATGACACCAAGATTCATGATATTCATGCAGACTCTGAAGCCCACTGAAGTACTTGCATTGACAAGTCAGTGTTTTGAAATCTGTTGTTTAAATTCATAGGCAGTCCTCAACAGAGCAAAATTACATTTTTCTTTTCTGGTTGTAAAGATAATGTAAACAGAGGTGTGTTCACAGCTCCTGCCATGAGACAGAGAAAAGGATGACCTGGGTGGGGAAGGCGTAATACAGATTAGGAGCACATAAAATTCTTATTCCACCTTTGCAAGTACCTTTCAACCCTGATTACTCTACCATTCTCTCTCAGCTTTGCCAGTATATTCCAGTGTTGCCTATCTATGTAGTCTGCTATGCACTGAGCCATCTCCTCCAAATGCTGTCTACTTTGGCTTCTTATTTCCCCCTTATTCAGTTTTCATTTCCCCTCCCCCTATTTTTTTTTCCCACGTGCTAAAAGTTTTGCTGCTTCTGCCCTTGCCATCTCACATCTCTCTCCTTCTACCTTTTGTCTTAACTTGCCATTTTCACCTACAACATCATTAATACCTTGGACTCACACTGGTACTGTCTTAAGACTCAGGTACCAACAGAGACAGAAAAGTGCTTTTTTATTTAAGGCCTCCATTTATAACAGCAGTCAGTCCTGTCTAGGTTATGAAGCACTTGGGAGCTCTGAATCTTCCACTGTTTTAAGAGGATGGGCAATTAGAGACTTCTTGAAGAAAAGAGGATATATGTTACACTACCTCCTCTCTATCATCCAGATTGCTTTATTGGGATGCACCTAGTATACAGCCTAGTGTCTTTTATGTTTGATACCTGAGTATATAAAGAGAAAGCCAATAACGGGGTAACGTTTCCTACAAAATATGAGAAATCAAGCATTCCCTTGAAAGTGCCACTATGATGATTCACAATCTGCTCTCCTGTAGTACTGTTGAAGGCTGGCCATGAGCTCAAGGTTACTGCTGCCGATTTATCATGAGGGGCACCGGAGAACAAGGATTTAGCTGCTCTATTTTCTTGACATCAACCAGCACTGTATATGGCAAGTTTTCAAGTGTTCCTGGAATCCTTCTGCTGTTAGTTAAGCCAGGGTTTTGTTAACACAGAGAGACACACATGACTAAGCTTATATTGATTAAAGTACCCAACTGGGAAATTCTTCTTTACTATTTCCCCAATCACAACTAGAATTATTAAGCCCAAGTTTGAATACTGTACTCTGCTTACATAGTTAATATAATTTCACAGGGCCTTCAAAACCTCTCTCTCTCTGTACATGTATACACCTCAGCACCAATATTTGTGTTTCCCACTGCGACCTTGTTTTTGTTTCATGACTCATCACCTCTTCACTGTTGTGGAAGTTGTTGTCTTCTGGGTTTCATACTTGGTATATAAATAGGTTTGGAAAAAAAAAATGAAAAGGAAAAAACATCATGACAGTTAAAAAAGCTCCACCTGTCAGGAGGAGAAGAGTAGATGGCTCTGCAATTTATTCTGCTGGGGAAGCAATGCTCACGCTGGTCGCTGTGGTCACCTAGTTGGTTTGTGCTTCTTTCCTGTCTGACCACTTCCCAGCTGAGGGCACATGCTGTGTGTACTACATCTCATCTTCAGGCTTTGTACTTGTGGCGGGTAACCGATCACTTCTCCAGTCTCAGTGCCAGTCCTTTTCTCCCTTACATGACAAGGATTTATCTGATCAAAGCCTGCACCTTTGCGCCTGGGGACAGGTAAGGTGAAGGCTGGATGCTGTTGTGGTCTGAATGCTGAATATCCCAGTGCCTCATGCAACCAACAGCCCTCAAGCCACAGCGAGGAGCTGCAACATGGGAAGCTCCCAGGCTCACAGAGATCTCCTTCATTGCCAGTCAAACTGCCTCTTTTACATTGAGCAAACAATCGTGAGGAGGAACTTCAGTTATGATGTCATGTATTCTTTTGATCACAAGTATAGGAAAATCTCAACATTTACCTGCCTGTTTCTCTATACCATTCCCAATACTTACAGTAAAATTAAGACCACACTAAAGGACATAGATAGTGTAATTATAATTTTACATGCTAATTTTTCATTAGAATGTTGGTGGTGGTGGTGTGGTGGAATGAGATAGCAGGCTGTGCCTGCTGAGATGCCTTATCACTTCAGGGATGCCAGTCACCGCTTGGGAGTTCAGGAGTTCACCCAGTTCCCAGCACATCAAGAAACTGCCACAATAAAAATACTTGTATACTTGGCAGAAAAAGATCTGCAATGATAAAAAAGCGTGTAAATTCATGTAGGGTATCTTGCCCTCTAGGCTGGGCAGCAAAAAGTAGGTCAGCTCTGTATAGCCCTAGCTAAAATTGCTAAATTCAACTTCAGTGTGTTTTCCCACAGTTAAGCGACTCATCCTTCACACTTTGCTCCATTGTATGTTTGGAAGTTGTGCATTTTCATTGTCTCTTTTTGCATTTTGGTGCCATACATAAATACCATTGGACATCAAGTCCCTTGCAGCTATCAGTTATATTTGCACATTAAGCAGTGTATGTCTCTGCCTGAAAACATTATTCTCATTCCAAACAGCTCTGATACATCTTGCAACCAGTTCCTGAACTCTCTGACATAAGATCTATGAAGGTTTCATTCTCTTAATAAGTGGTGCTATATTGGACACTCAATCCATAGTGATATTTTGGGACACATGAGAAAAAGATGAGGCTTCGCTTTCCTCCAGTCAGAAGAACAAGTGTGAACACTTGTAAAGCTTGTGCCACTTCTTTGCCTACTCACAGTTTCTTCTTGGTTCGTGCCTGGAAATTAGCTCACAGGTGGGTTGACTGATATTTACTCCTACTTCTATTAGACTGAGGACACAGATTTGTTTGGTTGTCAGCTTTTCCTGTTGGGCAGGCAGCGTATTACAATATGACAAGAGCTGCAGATGTGGGCTTTTTGTGGTGACTTTTCCAGACTTGTGTCACAGACCCTGGTGATGAGCAGGTCTGCCATGTACGATGCTGCACTTATTCCTCAGTTTTGCTTCATTGGCTCCTTCTAGGAGACACAAGAATCATTCAGCCAGTTGTCCTCACAGTCATACAGATTTCCACAATAGATGACATTCTAATATCACAGCTACTGTGCTGTGAGGATTCATATATTCCCTAAATCAGGTCCCTAGGAGCATTCTCAACCTCTCCATCCTGTTAATAGTGTTCTTAACATGGTAAGGGACCACTCTATCCAAATTGCTGATAGTAATTTTTGGCACCAAACTGTAAAATTAATGTGGCTTTTTCCTGAATCAGGTCATATTTCTTTCGTTGCATGCATCCAACAATCGACTCTTTAGGGCATTTTGTTTAAACTGGTTGGGCCTAGGCAAAGGTCCACCTTGGCTGAGTTTCCTAGGGCTATCAGAGCTGGTCACCTGGCTTTATGTACTTCAGGACAAGAATTCTGTCTATATTTGCTTAATTTCTTCCATTTAGTTGGAAATTCAGATTTATTTATTTTTTTCAGTAAGTACTCCATAAAGTTCTGCTGAAGTGAATGACAGAAGCAGTCTACTTCTTGGAGTAACTTATTCAGATGTTACTTGTTTTCTTTCCAAAACACTGATTTTTTTTTTTGAAGCTTCGTTACAGAAAAGTCAAAATCGCATGCATACTCTTCCAGTTGCACTTGTTCGTAGATCTGCTGAGGGCGGCATTTCTCACTGGTTTACTAAGTTTAACTGTAAATAAATCAAAATGTATTTCTCCATAATCTCTGTGTTTTCTGTTATTTTAACCTTTATGTTTTTCCTTTGTATTGCAGTTTAGCTTTCCCTGGTGGAGTGATAGTTAGGCCACTGCCTAGTTTAAATTTGGCTTGACAAGTTTGCTACCCTCTCTTGCACAGCGCTGAGCACGTCTTCACACATGCAACTACTGCCAAATGGCACGTTTGGTGCTTTGTTTCCTCTTTGTACAGGGAGCATTTTTTTTTTTCTGAGACTACTACTGAATTAATTTTCGCTTGTCTGCACTATGTTAATGCCAGATATGATCAAAACCTTGTTTTCTGAGTCAATGCTTACTTTCTATAAAAAAAGGTTTTTCTTTCATTTTCTTCTCTGCGTACCTTTTCTGGCTACAATTAGTGTACTTGGCTAGTAAAAGAACATTTCTGAATTTGTATTTCTTCATTCCTACATGTGGAATTGTGGAGATCGCATCAAGTCTGAGGTTTTGCTCACTGCTGTCGTTCTGTACATGTGCATTTATTTTTCATTGTATACTCAAGGCTCCCTTGTGTTATTTGCTGATCTCTGTACCATCACACAGAGCTATAACTGGAAGCCTGATTTCAACAGGCTAACAAAAGTATGCATTGTGAAAAAGTAAGGATTAGAAATGTTCAATTGGTTGACACTTTCCCTTCACCAATATTTTCATAAGTTTTCATAGGGTAAAGCCTCAGACAAGGTAATTTGTCAGCCTCAATGCACTCTGACAGTGTACAAAGCAATGTAATCCTAGATATTAAATGTGCAGTGGTCCCTGAGGAGACATTTCTCCTGCTTAGAACCAAACACTAGGACTTGCTTTGCCTCAAAACCAACCAAAAACTCAAAACAAAACAAACCCAATAAGCTGAAAAACCACAACACAGTTTCAAAACAAATTTCCTATACCACTGATTCTAGGTAAGCAACAAGTTTCTTCTTATTCTTCTGCAAGCCTCAGGGAAAGATTTTGAAACAAAATTAACATCTGCAACTAAAACCTTTAATTTATATTTAAAGCCCTTAAATGTGTGAGTATGTCATATCAGAGTCAAACTCACAGCATTTCCTTGTAACTTCTGAATATGAAAGCTACTGCATCAGCTTCATATGCTTCAGGTACCCACAAAGAACATAAAGTACCCACCACCATAGCATTAAGATGTTAGCAACTCACTTCAAATTTCATTATTTCTAGTTGGATCTGGCTCTTCTGTTTGGGCTTAACTGCTCATGGCTTTAATGCACTCACCTCTTCATTACCCTTTCTCTTCTTGTTTGTTAAGTTTTGTCACTATGAGAAGATTTGTGCCATGTTCGATAACATGAATGAGAGAGAGTTCAGAGATCTCATCTGAGATAAGCCATTCGTATGTGGAAAGAACCTTAGATAAAAAAGAACAAAGAGAACAAAGAAGAACTCAAGACTGGAGTGATGATAGGACACAATGAATTGAGATAGAGCAGAATCTACTGATAGAAAGTGAATATGATGAGAAACAAATTATTTCCTATTTGAAAGGTAATTAATTCTGCCTCAGAAATCAGTAACAATGAAGAAATCTTGCTTAACTAACCTCATTTTCAGAGGCAAATTTCAAAGATGTTTTTAGGGAACCAGCTGACAAGTGCTTCTGTGTGAACAACTCAAGTAAAATATTATCTCAGAACAGATATTAATATATCACTACCATGAAGCTACTTTCTTTCCTGCAAGGCCAGAAGGAATATCAGCTTTATTATTTGCAGTTCAGACTTATTTTCCAAACCTTGCTTTTGTCAAGTTCTCTGTCATCTCTTATTTCTCATGCTTTCCCTTGATCACTTTCATTTCAGTCTGACTCAGTAGAACAAACATCAAAAAGAAGTCTCATTGCATATCAAACATTTGCTCTTATTCTCCTATTTATGATATTTTTTTAATGTCACTCCATATGAACTAATTCATCAGTGCCTAAAAGAAAGCAATTCTGTGCTACAAACAATAGGTACGTGTGTTCTCATTTCACCCCTACAGGAAATGCTATAAATGGGACAGGAGTCTAATGTGAGATATATTGTGAAAAGTGAATCAGTAGGTGAGATTCTTCATTACACTAAGTGACTGGCTTCCTTAAAATGCTGCATCGAGGTTCAAAACTGTTAGATATCTATGTGACTGTGAATTTTACAGGTCAAATCTGCATGGCATCACTCAAGCATCTGCAGGATTTCAATGCTAGTCTTCTGTTTGTTCTAAAACCAGGAGAAGCAAGTCCCAGTGCACTTCATTCAGCCCTAGAAAAATCACCTAAAGAAGTAACAATACATAACACCTCTCATTCACTGTGTAACACTGGTATCAATGATTTTAAAAAAGGGTAAGATGATCATGAACTGTAATCTAGACAAAGGACTATTCTGTCTAGCAAGCACTCAGATGGTGATGCTTCCTTCAGTGGAAGCACTAAGAGAGTCCCTGTCCTCTATGAGGCCTCTTTGCAGGAAACTTGTAAGAAACAGTATTTCAGCAAATCTCGCTTGATCTGGCCAATAAATTCTGAAGAGGAAGGAAGGACAATAATCATGAATACATAGACATCGCAGTTTCCTCAGGCTTGTCTCACTTAGAAACGAGATTAAATAAACCCCAAGCTAAACACACCTCAAACAAATACAATAAATGGGTTTTAGGAAAGTCTACATGAATGACCTTTTGGAACACATCTTGAGCCAGTGCCTCAGGTAAAACAAGTAGATGGATCACCACTGAATTTCGCAACAGTCATGTGAGTGTCCATGCTCAATTGCCTTTTCCAGTATTTGTATTTCATAAATTCTATGACAGAATTAGCCAAGAAAGTTCCTCAGAAATTGTATCTCTTGATAACATGCCGCAGATCAGCCCTTGGGTAGATGGAATGCTTCCTGAAGATGGTTTGAACAATGAATATAACAGCATAGGGCTGGAAGGATCAGGCATGCCTAGACCAAGATTTTGTTCTCTGTCCACCACTTTAACTCTCCTTTACTATAAACTAAACTGGTTAACTCTTGTCCTGTCAGCAGTGGATGTGGACAACTACTAGCCATTGTCTGCATCAATTCCTTTTGTAAAAAGCATTACTTGCCCCACCAAAAGAGTCCCTCCTTTCCATAATAGCTCCACCGCTCCCTATCCTGTAGGTTATGGTTTCTAAACCTTCTAGAGGTGCTGTTCACTTCTCTCAGGATAGCTGCAACTGCCTACAACTTCAAGACACAACATCAGCTAAGGCTGAACACGGTCAAATGAAGAACAACTATTTCCTGCATCTTTTACGCATCTCCCAAGTTACTACATCCCAGAACAGAAAACCTCCAGACAACATCACCTTTGCCTGAAATTAATCTTCCTGAATCATCATGGTTGGAGACTGTTGGTTGGTAACTCTCAGGATTTTGACTTGGGTTAAGGAGCTTGAAATTAGTGACATCTTTGTTGAAAATCTTATATTTTCAATGAGAAGAAAAAGGTGACCCACGTAGTTTTTAGAAACTCTAGCAGTTAATCTAAAAGTTAATGACAATAATGGAAAAACCTGAGCTGAATATGTGATACAGCACCTGAAAAAATAGGAGGAAAATAATTCCCACAAATTGTCATTACCTGTAGACCAGAATCTTTGTATTGTGCATGATGGCACCATGGGGGTTTTCTTTACTGCTCCATCAGCTGATCCATGTTTCCTTGCCTGCTTGTGGAACATGAACAATGCTCAAATATCAAGAAACTGTCAGTTCCCTACCGGCCATCTCCTGGGGTGAAGATGACCCGGGGTAGGGAGCATAACAGAAGCAGACAGCTGGCAGGAAAAAGAGCTCCTTTAGCCCCGACTGTGCTACATAAATCTTTTACTGCAAGGTAAGGTCTGATTTCTCATTCTGTAAACACTGGACACAGATAATTTAAAGCATAAATTGAATGCCTGGCAGAGTAGAGCCAACAGCATCCAGGCCACGTTAGGAAGGGTGCCAGTGCTTTAAAGGGATTCTGGGGCACAGCTACATGCCCTAACAAATGCTCCTGTGCCCAGCTTTTCCAATTAGCTGGCTTCAGGCTTCCAGACACACCCAACTGGGTGCATAACAGGATTGCGGACAGACTTAAGGTCCTCTGAGTACAACCCAACATGCCTCTAAAGTGTGTAGCTTTTTTTATTAATTGTGGTAAAAGAGGCTATGAAAGAGAGAGAATGGAGAGGGGAGAATCAGTGCAGGAGCTGGGAGAAGGAAGCGAGGAGACACAGAAGGGGAAGAACATGTCTTGCCTGGATGATGACACTCCTGTCAGCTCACAAAGGTGGCTGGAGGTAAAACACATCTGTCTGCTCCATAACAGGTTTGGCTTCCTTTTCCCCATAACGCTACACACTTCCTTGTGCTCTCTGCAGGGGACAGGCCTCGCTGCTGCAGCCTCCTCTTCAACCCCAGGCCTGCAGGGGAAATCACTGTGTATTTTCCACACTGTCTCTCGCACGGCTGACGCAGTTGTGCAAGTGCTTTTCCCAGGCAGGCCTGCAGTGGCTCAAGCAGAACAGCGAAGCTGCTTCAGAACCCATGACCCGCTCTCAGAGACTGTTCACGTCCCACTGCACCTGCCAGGTCCTCCTGCCTCATCTCCCAGTTCAGCAGTGGGAGGCAGGGGTGACTGCTCCAGGAGCATCTCACTACTGACACCATCTGTGATATCCTCAGTTGTGAATGGTTTTATCACTTCCCAGAACGCAAAGATCTTCAGTGAACACAAGCAGTTCTAGCACTGGACAAACACTATGGTTTTATACCTCTGCTGCTGTTGTGTGGAAGTAAATATCAAAATGCCAATCACTTAAATGGGTCACTTGAGTGCATGACAAAGGCTTTTGTTTGCAAAAGAAACTCCTTCAACAGCCTCAGAAGGCACTCGGAAAGCAGAGCTTATTTCTGGTGAAGTCGAAACCAACCCTTTCTCAACCAAAGCAATTTAATGAAGGTTGAGGAAATTACTCGAGTAAAGTCACAGGGATCACAAAATCACCCACACAGTTTCTTCAAATGAAGGGATCAGCAGTGGTAAGGGAGCCCAGTACAGTGTAGGGCTGAGACCCAGGAAGGATTTGGAGAGGCCATGGAACCAGTTCTCCAGAATCTGCTATCGAGATGGCTCGCAGGCAGGAAGGCTCTGGCAGAGCTGAGGCATCACAGAAAAAGGGCACCTGCTGTGTGCTGCCATGCTTCAGCTCACTCCTGCTCTCATCCAGCCAGCACTCCAAAATGCACCACATCAGTTTGGTGATTAACTGTTACATTCAATCAATTATTATGTCACCATCAGTGTAAACATATCGGATGGTCAGCTTCGCTGCTCTTTACATGTGTGTCTGTCACAGGCAAATCATTTGAGGACTGAGGGAGGTTTCTCAGTGAATTTACATAGAAACCATTTAACGTAAAAAGGTACTGCTGTGGCACTTGGCCAACAGCATCAGCTATCAGACTCGGGAGAGTAATCTCCCAGATAATCAAATTACCTAAAGGTACAAGCTGCACTTGGCCTCAGAGGATGGAAAACCCCCAACATTCAATGCAGTATTGATTTTATAGCTTAGCCCAAGAGCGTACTCATGGCACATCACAGTTGGACACTGCTGGGAAAGGCTCTAATCACCCTCAACTGACACAGTGTGAAGGACACGCTGACACTTACAGGTAACACGAGTCTCCGCAGTCAACATGATGGGTATGGAAACATGATGGGGAACTGGCAGAGCAGGACTCCCTCTATCAGGAAGTCTGTCTGCATTCTTCCAGGCAGATAGCTAACAGAGGATGGGTCTTCCACAAAGAGACCACGTGCTGCTGCTTCATAGGGCTTTTCCATCTTTCTAAGAATAGCAGCATCGTATTGCAACCCTTTTATCATGAGGATGTTGAAAGGGGAAGTTACAACAAGGAATGGTCCTCAGCCACGGCTCAATCAAGTTAATATGCAGCAAAATAGGCTCATGCATCCAGCCATGGAAGCTGAGTAAAAAAAAGGACAGATTGTAAAGGTCCAGACACATGGTAGTTCATAGCATGGGACAGAAGGAGTCTTTGTTAACAAAGAGTTCTGGAAACACTTCTGCATTTTTTAGTTTTTTTAAAGACTATTAAGGATGTTTAGATCAATCTTATTTTTAGTAGGTACTCCAAATTAAAAAAAAATGCATGTCTGATATCAAGAACTAGCCCAAATTACAGATGTAATGCGTACCTCCATTAAAAAGTTACATATATGAGGATTTCCTCTTCTGAGATAGTGATACATAATACGGTAGTAGATTGTCTTCTTTGCAAACATCAATCTGAAAAAAATATTCTAAAACAATTTAATGTAAGAGAAAATTAAAGAGGCAGATCGAAGGCTTGAGAAAGCTGGAAAAATAAAAAAGGCTATTTAAAAAAATCACTAACTTGGGGGTTTTTTTGGAGAGTTTTGATTAAGTAATAATTAATTTTAACTAAACAATTATTTTAGTTTTCTTTAAATTTTTCAGCCTTCACCTTAGAAAACCCAAATGTAGAGAGATGCTTGGATCCTCTGCAAAAATCAATTATCATCTTCACCCTTGTCCGTACACAGAAAGCATGGAGCACACAGATATCTGACACTCAATGCTCTAACCTGATCAATAAATAAAACATTGTCCCTATGGTTATTTTTAAAAGCAGTAAGTTTAGAAGGGAGGAGGAGCGAGAGGAGTGGGATACATTATCACTGTCTCATTTTTTTCAGTGGTCGTCAGTTTGTATGAAGGTTTGGCATGTATCAGCAGGCAGACAGGTGCTTGTTAGGTGTAATTTTGCACATGGCCATTATTGCCATATCCAGATACCTATACAGTCTTCCAGTTACAGAGCATCCATTCTTCCACTGTCATAGATCTGAACTGTAACTTGAACAAAGTTTGCACTCTGTAGTTTTGAAAGCTGTAGTTTAAAAATATAGGGCAAGAATAATATTCTACAGGAGCAGAATATTATCTCGAGGAGTAAACACTAAAACTTTTGATCCTTTCTAATTAAAAAACAGGTTATAAAAAAGCTCTATAGCACAAATATCTAGCTATTCCTGAGGAAATAGGAAAAAAAACCCTAAAGCTGCTTCAAGATGTTATCCTCTTTCTGTTGAGATACACCATCTACTCAAGCAGGAAATACACACAGATAGAGGTGGACAATCAGCCCGAGATATAACGATAACAAGCTGCTGACATTTAAGATTTTCTCTTTGAACAGCAGGCGCTGGCTGAATACACACAACACTAGTGAGCAGGAAAGACCTTTTCAGAAGTCATTGCCTTGAATCACTGAACTATGACAGCACTGTAAGAGACAGACTGCGAGCTGGTACATAACTTGGTGCCAACTGTAAGTGACAAAGAACAGAAAAAATATAAAAAAACTCCAAACACTTTTCTCAAAATACACTTCAGAGGACTTTAGATTAGGGGAGAGGAGACATTCATTATCACCGTAGCAAAAAGACTGCAACAGATCTTCCACGAGGAAAAGTCCACCTGGCCAGCACACAGTCCAGAAGGAAAAGTAGGCCATTGCACATAGCTTCTTGGGTTGTCTGTGACTCCGCTATCACTTGTGCCCATGACATATAATTCCTTTCCTAAGTGATGAACCGTTCCCTTTACCCAAGGTTTTTTTGTGTGTCTGCTCTATACCGCTTTTTTATTCAAGTAAGGAAACAGGATCGTCTATTCTCCTGTTTTCAGCAATCTCTCCTGATACCAGTGGGAGCTGTATTTACAGCCACAACAATAAAACCCCTCTTCACAGACTCATTGACCAGCCCCTTCTCAGAATTGTTTGGGGTGGGAGGAAAGAACAGTGCAAATGCCACTTCAAAGAAAAAATAAGAAGCTGCTACCTAAACTGAACACTGTACTGCTCTGTGCAGCTTTCTGCTAGTCCTGCTTTCCTAGAGGTTGTGTAGCGTTGGCAGGAAAACAAGCCCAAGCCTGTGAATATTCTTCTTCATTGTCATCCAGGGGCACATTTGAAGGACGACAGAACCTTTATGGGCTTCTCATTAGAGGAGAGTTCACCCATTTGCTTATGCTGCCACTGTGATAGTGCTGTGGGTGGGCAGGAAGGTGGTGGTGGTGGTGGAGGAGTGGAGGTTGGCCTTTGCTGTGCTGCCTACATAGCACTACACCAGGACTTCACGCTGGAGTCCTGGAAGCTTGCTCCAGTGCAGTGTCAAGAGTCCTTGGTTGTCACACTCAGTCTAATGGGATTCTTCCTTCTCTTTTGTTTATCTTCGTCCTTTGATATGCCTTCACTTTCACCAGCCCATATGAGTGTTACAGATGGGTGCCATTTCCCCTGAGCACACAGACACACAAGGACATTGTTTTTTCATCTATTTTGATCTCACTATGTTTATCTGCCTCATCCATACCTCCAACATTAAACCAGTACCAGTAAACATCTCTCACAGTCAGACATAAATCAGCCTTCGATCTCGCCACTGTCTTCCAGAGCTGGAGCACTCTTCACTTTCTTGAGCAAGGGTGTCTGCATTTGCATATACATATGTGACCACAAACACACGTACAAGCCTCAAACTTCTCTTGAATGCAGCCAACCTCTGAATGTGGCATGAGGATCTGCCAGTATGAAGGCCTGTACCATACATCCTGTGTCAAGATTTGCCTCATTATTGCGCTTAATCATTTTTTAAATGAAATTACTACATCCTCAGTGTCTACTCACTTTTTTCTCTCCTCCTTCAACGCCATTTAGCAGACCCAAGGTAGCAGTCCAAGAACTCTTCTTGCTCCCTTTACACCTTGGGCAAAGGAGTTCCAAAGCAAGATAGCTATATGAAGATCCAACACCCCAGACAACAGAGAGGGGTGGTTCTCATTCTGTATGAAATTTGCCTGTCACTGAAATCCATTCTGATGAAAAAATTTCTACACAAGTGAAGCAAAAATACCCCAAAACTGAAAGGCAACACTCATTTTAGTTAAATGTTCCAAATCAAGGACCAACTAAAGCCTGTTTTGTTCATTTCAGAGCCAAGAAAACCAGCAGCATTTATCTGAGGCAGACCAAAGCAAGCAATCTTGTTTTTGCTGATACTTAAAATGATCAAGAAAGGACTGACAGCACCTCTAACATTTCATTTTCTCTCCATAAAAATATTTCGTTTGGAAACAAGAATGTTAATGTTTAAAAACTGAGATTTACACTTCAGAAAAATAAGCACTGATACCAGAGGAGAGAGCAAGCACACAGGATTCCCATTGTTCAGATTAAAATCACAGAATATGATTTTTCTGGCAGCTCCAGAAAAAAGGAAAAATTTCACCCAAGCTGTACTAGATGAATTAACCCGTAGTGTTTCCTCTCAAAGTGCAGAATAGCACCTTCCAGTCCTTTTGACCTGAGCTGAGGCTTGCATGCCCTACTATATCTGACAAATGAGGAACCAGACAAGCGGAGCAGTTAGGCCTTATCTACCTATGTCAGAGATAACCAATAACTCTGAAAAAGCACCATACCAATAACATATCAGTGGCACAGATTTTCACTGTCTCAGTGCACAAAAGTACCACATCCCCTCTCACAGGGTTAAAATTGGCCCAGACATTGTAGAGAGGGGAAAAGCTGTTTTAGGTGGAAAGGTGAAAAATTACTCAACAGCAGGAGAAAGAGGATTATCTCGAACAGTCCACGGCTGCTTTATCAGTGATCCTGGTTTCCTTCAGCATCCTTGTTCCATTTTGTAAAGATCTCAATGATGATAATAACAGGAGAAGTAGGTTGATCCCTATCACGTACATAATAAAAAAATGACACTAGCAGATATCCCTCATCTTCAGGGAACTCGTGACCAGGCCTGTTTGCTGACCCAGCAAACACAGCCTGAGTAGAAGTACCTACTGAAAAAAAACCTCACAAATCAAAATTTAAAAAAAAAAAATAAAAATGCCTATTTCTGTGCCATTCTTATAAAAACTATCTCTCAGAATCCTTGCCATCACAGACTTATTCTTTTTGTCAGGATTTATTTCTTCTAAGACCTACTTCTTATATTAAGCATGGAGTAAGGAAATGAGAGGAGTTAAGGCCTCAGAATTAAACAATTCAGTCTTGGAACATTGTTTTCTAGAAAAGACATACTACCCAGTCTGGCTAGAGTTGCAGTGATTTACAAGAAATATGTGCAGAAGTTATGAACTTATTAGAAATTATGGGGTGTTGTGTCCCCAATGATGAGCAGAAGAAAATTAAGTTTACAGAAGTCCAAGAGTTTCATTTAAATAAAAAAAAAAAAAGAGGCTTCTTTGTTTCTGGTGAGATTTCCCTGAAAACAGAGAACAATCTAGATATTGGCTTTTCTTTCCCCTAGTAAAATTAACTTCAGACCATTCCCTCACCCTCCCATCAGATTCATACAATGCAAAAAATTTCTGAGCTTTTTATTATTATTATAATTATTTCATTTAAACAATAGGTTTGGGGCAAGATGGGAAAAGAGCAGCACCTTTTAAAAAAAACCCTGTTGGGTGCTATGTAGGATAAATAGGTGAGCTTTTAAAAAAAAAAAGTTAAGTTTATATATGTACATATACACACATACACTAAACCAAAGATTTGTGAGGAGTTGTTTTCAACACAAGAGAGGGGAAAGCCTTATTTCACAGCAAGCCAAAGCACCACAAGTTAAGATTTAGAGTGCACAACCACACGTAGTGCAGATACCAAAGTAGCCGGGGTGCTGGAAGCAGTGTAGCTAGAGCAGCACAAAGCTCCACATGGGCCAACTCATCCCGCTCCTTGGCAAATGGAAGCACAGAGTTTGCTTTGGGGATGCTGTGCTCTACAGGCCCTCCCACAGCTGGTTGCTCTGCCTGCATCAGTTTCGGCAGAAGCCAGAAAAAATAGCAAACTAGTGAGAGTAAGAGACCCAAAATGAAGCTATAGGACTGATTTAGCTACAGTTATTTCCACAACAGAGTTTTCCAGGCTTCCCAATGTTTCTGAAGTGCCCTCTGTAGGTATTGCCTGCTTGGGTCACACAGCAGACAGCTCATGATTCTTTATTATTTGTGCACAGAGGTTCCCACTCTTGCCTCTTTCCTATCTCTCTTCCACCCCACAAAACCATTCCTATTTCCTCCAGGCTAACAGGGTAATAAAATTAGGCATGTACATCTAACTAAGGGGATATTCAACAACAAAATGAAGCTTAAAAAATTATAATAATATTATTAAAAAAACAAAACAACAATTTAAAAACTTGTTCAATTTATGCAGACTTCTGGCAGAGTTTGGTCATTTAGCCCAGAGGTCTTTGTCTTCAGGGCCTGCAGGCTAAATTGTCTCAACTGGCAAGAAGCATGCAGTACAAGGTAAAATTCTGACTAAAAGAAAAAAGTAGTAAAGGCTAGGGGAGAAGAGGCTATAACATAGAAATCCCATACTTCCCTAGCAGCACTTATGCTACACGATACGCTTTCAAGAGAGTAAATTCCTTTCTGTTGGTGCGAGCTGCCCAGATGAAAAGAGCAGCTGCCATAAACTGCAAAGGTGCTGAGACACAGGCAAGGCAGAAGGACCAGCCGAATTCACCCTTCACATCATCAGGCAGGGGCAGCTTCTTATGCAGCAGCTCAATCCCAGCAACGTAGCAGCCAACCAGGCCCAGTGTACAAAGCCCTGCGGGAGGAAGCAGAAAAAGCACAATGAGCTCACCTCTGAAGTGCTCTGGTTCTCACTGTGAGCTTCTGGAGGGCGGGAGAGGGGGTAACTGATAGATGGCAGTAGACCCACCTGCTAGGAAATGGAGGACTCCAGTAGCAATGGCTGGGTAAAGGCTGCGACAGGCACAAGCACAGAGCCCAATCAGAGCCCCAAAGCACATGAGACCAAGGCTGACAAAGGGCAGCAGGAACTGCAATCGCCAGAGATCTGCACATGAAACAAACACACAAGTTTGTTGAAAATGTGTTAGAAACTGATCTTCTCCCACCATCTTACATTCCCTTCTACCCACGCTGCTTATGCTCCATCAGACATTCTGCATGCATAGCTAAAAAGGACCAACGGCTCCACTAAAGTAGGTAGAACTTCATTTCTTAACTCTCAAATTCCTGTACTGCATTCACAGGCAAAACCTTTGCTAACACATCTAAGTTTTGCTTTTAAACTTTGACCTACTGCCTGCACTACTGTAAAAACACAATAAATGCAAGACACAGATGCTTTCCTCACTAGTGACTGTATTTGAGAAACATCTGGTTTTTCTTAATCTTAATCCACTTTTTAATCCACTTCACCTCTCAGAAGTGGAAGACACTTACAAGTCCGATTCAAATCCGTGCCACTATTGTGATTTCCAGGCTCTATGTACTTTTCCATAAACTGATCAGAGAGGGAAAAACTGATGCAGTTTGTAGTCAAGTCAGTTTCTGGGGTAAAAAAGAAAAAATTACCATTAGTCGACTGCCTCCCATCCCTCCACCCTCCAATTCCTCCTTTCCCAACCATTTAAGCTGAGAAGCTTCTCAAGAGTCCCATTTTAGAGAAAAAATTACCTCTCAAAACAAATTTGTAGGATGCCTTGTCATAACGTAGTTAGCATAGCATGTGAGGGACAGCATTCAAACATGAACAATCTTCAAGTTTACCTGGGTTATCCAGAGAACTGTGCCATGCTTGACAGATCAGGAAAGAAATGTGGCACATGATGCTCAACTATGTTGTTACGTATCCCTGTACTCAGAGTCCCTTAACTAAGCTGCGCTTATCTCCATGTGCAGCATGTATCATACTAAATGCTTCATTCAAAAAATGGGATAGAAAGGACTATTTAAAGAGCAAAAAATATTTGCTTCTTTACACTAAATTTCTGCCCTTTTACACCTTAGTTAGATTTTTGCTTTGAGAATACTGTTGAGGAGAGCTGGCATAAGTGTCTTCCAAGCTAAGTATTTTCATCAGAGGAAAAAAAAGAAAAGTATTTCATGTAATATCTTTCCTCCAGAAGAAGTGTTTGAAAGTACATTTTTAAGCAGGTTCAAAATGAATGGCTTCACACACACAATATGTGTCCAAAATCTACTTTGAAGCAACTACAATAATTGCACACCACACTTTTTTAGGCCCCAACCACTGTGAACAAGAATACAAATATTTCATTCTCTATCCAATACTACAGTACAAGGAGGTCAAATGTGCTGACAGTGGGACATTTGTGACAAGTGAGCAAAATGAATGACTAGCTAAAAGAAGTAAGTGCCCCCTCGATAAAGTAATATCTTTATTTCACTGCTGGATCCCAGGACCTCTCCTAGAAAGACAGTGACTGGCAGAGCAACTATAATAGTACCCCCAGTTGGACAGCAGATACAAAAGAAAAATGAAGAAACACCAGACTAAATTTAGATCAAGTATCATGTGTCAAATCTAGAGCCTGTAGCACTGTCAGCCACAGACCATTTTGCCTTTCACTTCTTTAAAATTTTAGACTGCCTTTATTAAAAATCAAAACCAAACAAAACCCCATAAGCTAGAAATAGGTCTTCTGGAGGAACAAAGTGGCATGAATATGTTATGAGGAGTTAGGACATACCACCCCAGGCAAGCTAGGGAAGTATTAATTGCTCTGGAGATACCTGGTGGGCTGTACCAGTGAGAGTTTTTGGGTACAGTGATACACCTCCGCCACAATCCAACCGTGCCGTTGCACCGGAAGAGCGCATCTGTATAGGTCTTCTCGTCTGCTTCTTCACTGACAAATTCCTCCCAGATGCTCCTACCAGCTTCACTAATATTCTCAGCTGGGGACAGGGTGTGGTATTCGTACCAAAAGTCAGTGCCAATGGAAGCTGCCATATAGATGGTGGAGATGAGGCTGAGAACACAGGCAATTACTAGTGCTGTAGCAAAACGGTTATCCATCATGACGTCCTTGCTGCTGTAAGGAAAGAGAGGGCCAAGTGAGTAAATCCTCTGACAGTAAACACAAAGTTATCCTATCAGCATCAAACCGTGACATCATTCCTCTTACACAATGTCCCCTCAGGATACATGCGTGTCTTCCTTTTCCGACATCCTGGAATCAAATGAATACTGAACAAGTCTACAGTACTAGTCAGCATCCGCTGGATCTTCCAAGTTCAAGGCACAGATATCGCCCTTCTCCCAGCCATGCTGCGCTATCTCTGAGACAGCAATTGACAGAGCAACAGCAACTCCATCCCCAAAGCAGATGGCACAGCTCACTGCCATTTGTGATCTTGATTGTAGGGAACTGCACAGAATCCATCCACAGTGCCCAGGCAGAAGACTTATCTTTCCTTATGAGATTACCAAGGGCAGAAGTTATTTTTAGCCTGCCACCCCATACGGCTTTCACAGCTTGTGTTTACAGCAAAGACAAGAACCACAAGCATACCAAAAAAGCTCTTCCAGATTGTTCACAAAGGGCAGCCATGCCAAGGTGCTGGAATGCCTTTAGGGAAGCAGAGAAATGTGTCTAGGCACTAAAGACAGGACACGAAGGAAGCACTGAAAGACAAATTTGGAAATTATGGTAAATGCAATAATGCCAAAATACATACAGCGGCGTTTCTGAAGAACTAGAACAATGCAAGGGGCGTGCCCTGTTCCATGGGAACAAGATGGCAAGAGCTTCCAAAACTGAAAGGCCTTCACATGCTGGCATAAGGACCTTACTCTGGTTTCTCATATTAGGAGGTCACTTATGCCATCCTTTGGAGGGTCATACTCACAAATCACATAAATTCAGGGTCAAAGGAAGCATGTGAAAATACAGATGCCACACACACTTATGAAAATACTGTGACTTTAATGAGGAATTGATTGCTAATACATGGAATGTTTTGTGAATAGTGCAATACGTCAGAGGATTCTCAGATGCCTGTTGTGCTCATGTGTTTTCTGTACCTGATTAAATTTATGGATTATGGTGAATCAGGCTTGATACACTTGCCAAAAAAAAAAAAAGAAATCAACTGAAGTTAACTCAGCAGCTAGAGCCACTCTGGCGACACCAGCTACTATCTAATCAGCTCTTGTCTATTGCTTGTTCTACCTCCCTTCTCCCACATACTTGGATCAAAATATTTTGGTTTAGGTTCTTTGCAGCTGAATGAACCACAAGTGCAAACAGCAAATGCCTTAAACCACAATATGCACAAGGAAAAATATGAGTGCTCAAGTCAGACCTGCCAGTAAGAAATTCTGAACTATGAAAAAAAAGGTGCAAATTAAAGTAGGGAGTTTCAAAGGCACCGACAGGTATTTGTTGCTAACAATGTCATTCTTATTTTCCCTCACATCTGTTCGTGTATTTGGTTGAAAGTGGCTAACAGCGCTGGGGAAGAGAAATGATGTGTACCCATATCATTCCCCATGCTTATTTTCCATATTCAAGGAGGAATATTACAGAGAGTATGAGTCATTTAACTGCAGACTTAGCAATGAGCATGATTATAAGCGATTTTTGGTGAACTGACAAGCAGCACCCATTTAAAATGCAGCAAACTTTGCATACCACACCTGTACTGAAATAATAATCCACAATCTGTGGACTTTTGTAAGTTAGGTCAAATACTGAGAGGGCTTCATATCTGGACTTATTTATCTAGAAGACATTGAAGCAAATCTAGACTTGAAAGCAAACACTCTGTGCAGTGTTTAATTCCTGGTTATGTACTTTCATTCTCCTTTGATATCCCAGCATCTAGCCCAAGGTCCAGAGGACACTGAATGAGCAGAATAGGGAGAGAGCAAGTTGCTGAATAGGGCTGACCTCACTATTCATTCCCACTGCGTTTGCGGAGGGATCCCTTCCCTTTCACAAACTTCTCACAAAGCAACTGGGGCAAGTGGAGTCTCTAGGGCCAATGCTGTGTTGCACGGCTCCCTGCCCAGCTGAGCTCAGAGCTGAGCTGAGCAGATCCTCTGGGAACTCAGTCTCAGGGCAAGCAGCAGAACAGGCTGGTGAGCAGGCTGGTCTGGATTTTCCAGTATACTGCAGTCACATTCACTGCAAGAGGAACCCTCTGCAACAGACTCCTCTCTTTAGAGAGGGCTCTCTCTGGAAGGAGAAATCATAAGAACCTACAAGCTCCATCCTCAGAATAGTGTCTGGTGAAAAAGAACATAACCAGGGCATTATTAAACCATCGCTTTCCTGACACCGCGTTTTAATGTAAATGCTTACAATAGCAGCCATTTGTTATTGTAACAAATGTATCAACTTTGTACCTAACATACAGAAAGAAAACAACTGGCTCAAAAATCTAACTTTCAGATCCAACATCACTGCTGCAAATGCAGAATACTGGTGCTGGAAATAATCCTATCAGAGCATCACTAAAACACAACCACACACTTCTGGTCAGCCTTCATACATACAGTGGACTGGGCAGAGTTGATTTCAGCAGGCAACCAACAGCAGTTCACAAGCAAATTTAAGGGTTAAACATGAAACTGTAAATTAAAGCACTGTCCATTGTTCATTACCTACTTGGTAAAAGAGACATGTCTACCTACTGACGTTCAATCCTCGTAATACACAGCTCTAGGGATAGGTAGAAAACAGCTGAGGTGTTTACGGTCCCCCAAATCTGGCAAGTGCCTTTGTGTATCATTTGTCCCAGAAGGGACACACATGGATTTTCAGTATGGACAAAACAGTGCCAGGGCAAGAGCACACCCCCAATTCCTTATAATAAAGGTCTCCTCATGCTTCTGTCTAACACTTCAACCAACTACTTACAGAAGAGATTAAGAACTTTATGGCACTTTAGGCAAATTTTGAACTAGAAGTTCTTCCTGCCACAGTGTACTAGGCTTGACTACCCTGCCTGTTCACTGTGTATATCCAATGCATCTTCATTTACAGTGGACACGCCCCCACTTAAATGAGGTGTTCTTTGCTGTTTAAGAAAGAACCATCGTTCCAGCCCCAGGCAGAGCTCAATGGGAGTAGTAAGCTTAGTCAGGAAGATATAGTTACAAAAGAAGACCATGAAGAAATACACTGCATGTTTACGAGCTTATGCCGCACTTTGCAAAAGGTTCTCCGCAGAATATATTGGAGGTGCCTTAGAATAAGCTTACTTACCAAAAAATAACATTACTACTATCAAAAGTGACATTAATTATAAAGACAGAAAGATTGATAACAAATAGAAATGCTTTGTCTCTATAGGCTGTCAGCAAGAACCATGATTGTTTTTATAAAAGGTTTGTTCATATGGCACTGCCACTACATTTTATTCCAACAATAGAAGTTATTTCAAACAAGTTATGGCTGAAACTATGCTATGTAATAATATAAGACAACACAAGGCAGTAGTAAACAGGCACTCAAGCAGACATGTTCCACAGGACATTGTAATTACACTCATTTTTGAAAGAAGTGAGACATACAAAAATTTCAAAGCATCAGCTCACAAAAGAGAGGGCAAAAGTCAAACTAGCGGCAACGTTCAAAGGAATGACTAGATGCATGTACTTCATAGAAGGGGAAAAAAATGGCAAACCAGTAGAGCTGAATAAGCAGAACAGCACAAAAGCAAGTATTCTGGCCAAAAATCAACTCTAAGACTGGAGAGCTGATAAGCATTTTAGAAAGTTACTGTACCATGGCAGAAGGGAATAAGAGAATATGTATATTTTTATCTTACTATAATGATCACTCCCTTCAGCCAACAGCTCACCACCACATTTAAGAAACTGCTTTTACTTGACATCACAAGAGAGTAAGATGGCATTTTCTCAAAAAACACGCTTGAACCTGACTGCTCTTTGGGAAAGCAGAATAGGCAGAAGGCCTAAAAGAAGGTGTAAACATGGGGAGAGGGCTGGCGACACTACCAAACTTTTAATACTCAGGCCAAGGGAGGGTTAGGAAAGAACGCTATCAGACACTTCTTTACCTTCAGAGGTCCTCAGATCCCCCAAGACACACAGCTCCAATGATTCCAAGTCACTTCAGAGACTGTGTTGTTTGTGTCTTATGGCAAGTGGAGAGCGTGAAATGCAAACTTCCTATCTGCCCTAACTGTTCCATTCATTCAGTTTCTTCAACACCGCCAGTTCACAGAAACGTGATCTAGAAGTAGAAAGCAAACCAAACAGATTGAGATCATTGCTTCATTTGAGATCATTGCTTCATTTTAATTTTTTTTTATCAGAAATATCCCAGTGTTACCCATTAGGAAAAAAAATATTAAAAAGTACGGGGTCTGGGGGGGGAAACCGGCTGAAAGAGCCCTCAGGCAAACAGCACCGTGCCCCACCAGGATCGATCCCGGACACGGGCAGACAGGCAGCGCCAGCAGCCGCCAGGGTAAGCGACCGTCCGAACGGCTCTCGCCCCGCAGCCCATGGGCTCCTCGGGCCGCGCTCCGGCACCAGCCGCAGCCGCCGGAGCGGTGCCGACACGCTTCACCCCCGCCGCCACGACGAGGTACGGGCCAGGCCGACCTCGTTCCAACACCCCCGGCTCCGGCCTCTCAGGAGACAGCCCAGCGAGGGGGGGGATCGGCCCGGCGGGGCCGTTGGCAGGGGACAAACCCGAGGAGAGCGCCTCAACCCCTTACCCCCTCCCACACTCAGCAACCGTCCCCTTCAACGGCTGTAACCACCCCGGCCCCGCGAGACGCGGCGCATCACCCACTGCCCATCGCCGCTTCGCACCACCGGCCCCGCCGCGCCGCTTCCGCCGTGCCCAGGGCCAGCGCAGCGTCCGCCCCTGCCCGCCCCGCGGGGCACTCTGGGGGATGTAGTTCTCGCCGTCTCTTCCGCAGCGGCCATGACTCACAGGCCGCGCGGCCCCACGGGAGCTGTAGTTCTCCGCTTCGCCCCGCCCCTGCGCCGCCGCCGCGATGCCGGCTGGGAGTTGTAGTCATCCGCCCGCCCGCCAGGCACCCCCGGGAAGGCCAAGCCCACTGGCTTGCCCAGCGGCCGCCGCCGGGCAACCAACCTCCCTTGCAGGCCTTAAAGCAGCGTGAGGCAGGGTGTCAATTAATGACTACATTGAGTACCTGCTAGATACGGGTGCTTGGGAATCTGGAGTCATGATGCCAAGGTCCTGTACCTGCTGAAACAGCCGCGAGTTTTTACAGAAACATTAAAAAACACTTTGCAAACTCTCATTGCAGCAATTTCGACTACTTGGTTTCACCCTGCGGCTATAAGGTTCATGTTTCTTCCTTTTTCGCTTGATTGCATGTTAAAACGGCATCAGGATATCCTGATGGAACAACTTGGGAACACCAAGTAAGGAAAAAATAGACATTGGCTCCAGACCCCAAACTGGACATTCACCCCCATCCCTGGTACTCATACCCAAGCAAATTACAAGGGGACTCTTAAAAGTCGTTAACAACTTCCCTGCTGAGTGACCACCACACCCAGTTTTGATTTTACCAACCTCCGAATTAGCAAACAAATACTTGGAAAAAAACAGAATCACACCTGAGGTTTTCACATCTCTGAGGACTTCAGGGGAGCAGTCCTGTCCAATTACTCATTTCGAGCCGCCAGGAAACATTTTTGCAGCAAGGTAGCAAGCTAGGATGGCAAAAGTGAAAGCAGCGATGTAAGAAACTTCTCCAACTTGGTGCAACAACATCAACTTGTTTATTAAAACAAAACAAACCAACACCACGATTAAGAAACCTTAGCCTACACACCTCACCTTCCCAGACCATGGAACCGTCTCACCAACACCTCATAATGTAACGGTGTGCAAGGACATATTTTGGGGACTGATCGGGATTTATGCTAGACTCTGAAATATTTAACATCCTTATCGATGGTCTGGAAGAAAGCAGAGCATCACTGATAAACTTCACAGATGACACGAAGCCTGATGGAAGGGTAAATAATGAACAGAGAGGGCACTGGTACAGGGTGACCTGATCATCGGTGGCCAGGGGCAAGCAAACATGCATTTCAATAAGGTCATCAATGAGCTCATTCATTTAAGAGCAAAGAGTGGAGGCTAGACTTAACCTGACATAACTTTATCCTGGGAAGCACAAAATGAAAAGGACAAATGGGTCACGGTTGATTGCCAACTGGCAAGATGGTGCTGTGGCCAAAAAAACCAACTTCCCTGGAACCTCAGATGTATAAACATGAGGAAGAAAAATGTTATATCACATCTGGAGTTGCTGCTGCCTGCTGAAATAGCATGTCTTGTTTTGATGTCCTGATAAGGTAGAAAGAAACCTGAAAAGGGACATGAAAATCACTGAGGAATGAGAAAAACTCTCTCAAAGAAACACATCACAGAAGGTCAGTCAATTTAATTTATTGAAGAGAGAGCTAAGGAGTTGCAAAACCATAAGATCTATGCAAATAGGAAGACCTATGCAATAGGAAACAAAAAAATCAGTAACAGTTTTTTTCAGTACACTTGGCAAAACTAGCAGAAGTTGAAGCTAGAAAATATTTTTGTTTGGTTTTTTTTGTTGTTGTTGTTTTGTTCTTGTTGTTATTTTGTTTTTTGTTTGCTTGTTTTTTAAAAAGGGCAAAACAACCCCCAAACTTCTGTATTCTAAGCCATGGGATAAGGAGAATTGGAATAATTTGTTGTAAATTGTAGTGAATTATCTAACACTGGCAAGTTTACAGGTTTTTCTCCTAAAAGATCTGGTCTCATAAAAATGAGAATCAATTCTGGAAAATTTTGCAGCCATTGCTACTTTCATTATTGAATTAGACTGCAGTGACCTCTTCTTCATAATCTGCCCTGATCAATACAATGTGTGCAGCTGCTTGAAAACAGCCAGAGGGAAGACGTGTTTTCGTTTTATTTACTTAATTTCAAATTTTCTCTACAGATTTCAGCTGGATTCTTTTCTTTTTTTTTTTTTCCTGGAAAAATACCCCTCTGTATAATAAGCATAACCCAATAACAACACTACAAACCAAGGCAGAGAGCCATTAATTCCTAACACCTATTTTTTTTTTTTTTGTTTTCTCTTCTTTTTCCACCTCCTCATTGTGCTTCAACAGAACCACTGGTTGATCAGTTCAGCCACTAACCAGGATCATTTTGGGAAGTTTTCAAAGTAAAAGTTTGCTTTAGAAACCGCGGCAGTTTGCACATGAAAGCACAAAGGAACTAACGCTGATGGGTACAGCTTAGAAGCTGTTCCTGCTTGTTACAGAAGTGAAGTTTCTTAGATAGCAGACCTGGATCATGTGCAAGATTAGCCAGTAGCTCTAACAGAAATTTTCAGGCACTGACAAGAGAATTAAACAGCAGTGCTGCAAATGAGAAACAAGCAAACAAAATCCTCGTATGTTGCGAATCTTCATAGAAAATTTGTGTCATTTCTAGCTCTTGCAGTCTAAGGAAATACGTAAACACTTCCAGGAGGCAGCACTATCTGTATTAAAAGAAGTTGGTAGAGTATGAGGAATGAAAAAACCTCCATGCGTCCCACTCACTTTATGAGTTATTGATTCAAACCTGAAAAAGATGCTCAAAAGTCCGCATGTTTCTTCCAATACTACTAGATATTTACTACGAGATATTGCCTCTCCCAACAAATATTACCTCTGTAACGACAAAAAGAGCAGTTTTAGTTTTTGTGTTTCAGGCACCATCTGTGAGAATTTCATATAGCCAGAAAGCAGCAGAAAATCCCATGGATTCCCCTCAGATGTCTTTATCCAGTCTCCCTGTTTTTATTTCTGCCCTCTGTATTTTTTTAATCTGTGGCACAGAACATGGCACACTAAGAAAACCTTACCAAAATTATAAGTTTCACAGAAAGAAGACCTTTTAGGTGTACTTCTTCCAAATACAATAAATAGCACAGGTTCACTTTAATGATAACCACTTGTCCTCTTAAGTCAGGGGTCTCCAAGCCTCTTTATCATGCACTCCATCAGTAAAAACTTTCTGAGCATGCATCCCATTACATGTATAATTTTAAATTATATGACAAAAATATAAACTAAAAAAGGATCAGATAAAGAGGATACATTTTCGTTTATTTATTTAAATATTTATTTTATTGAGTGTACCAAAAAAGTTTACTTCTCACAGCCCACTTTGAAGATCACTGCTCTCAGTATGAAACTATTTCAGCCTATCCCAATGCATTGGTTCAGTGCCCGCAATTTTACATGAATCAGTTCTGCCTTCTCCCCTCTTTGTTCGGGGGTGAAACTTCTGTTGGTTAGCATTCATATGGTTACTTCTGAGCCTGCCTTCACCCAGGTTATGGCATAGTAGCACAGTTTCAGCCAATTTGATGGGTTTTTTTCATTGTTTTTTATCTAAGTAGGTCTGCAAATCTCTATTCCCCACAGGTGGTTTTTGAAGCACAATCATTTAGAAAGTACTACACTTTCTTTTACAGCCAAATGAACCTCTGTCCTTCTCAGCATTTAGCATCATCAATAATTTACAGAGAAGTAGCTTAATTTACCTAGCTGCCTGTGCTTCTATAACTCATGTGTACAAGTTCAAATAAGACCACATTTAAACTACCAGTAAAACAAAGAATGTGAAAAAAATTAGAAAAAACCAAAACCTACACCTTGCTACCAGAAATGCTTCAACGGCAGAAATGTGTAAGGGGAGCATGTGTGTGTGTGTGTGTGTGTGTGTGTGTGTGTAACAAACACCACCAATGACCCTGCACACTTCCTGTGCAGTTCGTTCTACTGCATGTCTGTTTTACTGATTTTGCCACAAAATTAGAAGGCTGCCATAATATGTGTGTCACAAGCATTACAGAACTGTGAAAAAAGGTATGAAATCTTTTCCCTTGCTACTGTTGGAAACACCTTGGTATTTCCTATGAGGAAGAGTTAAGGAATGACACAAACACAAACATGACAAACTTCGTAAGTGCACTTAAGAAAGGCAGGACTATCAGAGAAACATACAAACATTTTTTTTTCTTCTATAAAGCAGAACTGGCCAAATGCACAGCCATGATTAGAGTCGTGAGTGCGTGGTTACAGAAGCTTCAGGTTCACTCTCATGTTCAAAACTACTCAGCACCCTGCAGCTGCCCTTTTTCAGAGCTGCATCAAGGGCTGGAAAGGTGGGCACCCTGAAGGAAAGAACATACACCCAAACCAAGCCAGAAGCTGTGGCTTCAGCAGAAAATTTATTCAGGAAAAGGGTTCATGTGTGTCTGGCAAGGTCTGGGAAGAAAAAAGTGCCAGGGAAATCTAGGACGTGGGTGAGGAGAGGGTAAAGGCTGTCCTCCTGGTGACAAAACATCTCACTACATCACTTGGATCTTAGTACATCACATGCTGAGCTTTCTGAAATATCTGTGCAGAAGGGCTATAAGGCAAATTTCCATGTGCTGGGTGTTTTTGAGAGCTTGGCTATACATCGGGGAAATGAGCTCTGGGAAGAGACAGACCCTAAAAGAAGGCCTAAGTGAATCAAACGCGTATAAAAAAACACAGGGCTTACAGACTACCAACAAATACGCCTGCTGCTGCTTTGCTGGGATAAATACAGATTGCTTCATTACTCATGACAATGCCTTGTACTATCTTTGCAAATCTTCTGTCTAGATAAGGAAGTGTCCCATTTTTAATTTGGCAACACACAGTGATATCCACAAGTCTATTTAGAGCATTCAAGAAATGCAGAGCATATTCAAGAGAACAGAGTTGATCCCTGTTGGGAAAGCCTTACTATCTAATTTTTTATGTTAGTAAGTAAGGCTATTAAACTACAGGGAGACAACAAAGTGAGGAACTGCTAACACAAGAATATATGGACATATGCTTATCTTTATGATTCCATTAAGCCTTTTTGAAAGTTACTAATTTTTTTGTCTGCTCTAGGATGGGGAGAGGGAAGGAGTGAATTTCAAGAAGGAACATGTAGCTGTATGAGATGGAGGGAAAGAAGTTTGTGCCTGATTTCTAAAGCTTGCAACTGTATGTAAGCTGTTAGGATCCAAATGCAGAGTAAAACAACATGTAGATCCATCTCTGCAAGTGGGGCAGAACTATTGTGCCACATACCGTAGGGTTCAGCTGATCTTCTACTCTAGTACTGATGGAAAGAGAATGCCTCTATTTCCCAGTGCTTCTAGAAGTAAAAAAACAAACCTGAACTACAATCCTTCAAGCAGAAATAAGCAAAGATGACACCAAACTCACCTCTGCGCTGAGTCTATAAAAAAGTCATTTCTGTAAACTGTTAAGACACTTGGGCATTTTTACACAACTCTTAACTGAAAAGTACATATATGTTTTGTGATCTTCAAAGGGCGAGAAGATTATTTTTAGCCTGTGCTTCCTTACAGCTTCAAACTTGCATTGGTGGCATACAAATTGGTAATCTAAACCAGGGTGTTTTTAAACACCTTGATCTTTTTTTCACAGTTTGTGATGGCTGAATTATACTTATTGAGATAATTAAATCCTCACACATTCCATGAAAAGCAGTCAGCTAGAGTCCACCAGTGCCCTACTGATAGGAAAGCAGTTGTATATAATGCATTCCTTATTAGACATCAGCAAATTACACAAGAAAGTGTGCCCACTTAAATATCCCTAGATCCAGCAGCTACCCATTTAATAGGAGCTCATTGCTCTTCCAGGTGCCTGAAGTTCTACCAGGTACCTGCTGCACAGGAATACATAACCTGAGCATAGGCAGAGTGAATCTAAGTGCATCCAGAGTGCACTAGAGGGACTAATTTGCTGTGCATGCAACTTGGAGTTGCTCTTTGCGTGTGTAGACACACACAGATGTGATCTATCTGCCTGGGGCTCGAATGTACTCTGATAAACAATTTGCTCAAAGCTTTGAGAATCCTGAAGGTGAGCCTGGTCTGTGAACATGCAAGCAGGAGAGAGGGGAAGGAGAAAATGAATTTATCTGCAGAAGAGAGGAAGGATGATGAAGACCAGTAGCAGAAGTTTCAAATTAGAATGCACTGACAAAGCTGTAATGAATTCAGGAGTTTAAAAAGTGAGAACTTTAATTTGATTTACGCAACCCTGAAAGAATTGTCTGTAAGGTAAGCCACAGCTAGAGACATATTGATAATGCAAACGAAAGATGAAAGAAATCACAGTTCTTTAAGAGAAGTAAGCACGGTACATCACAACGACTCAACAGCCATGTGGGCTGTGCAGTCAGAAGAAGAAGAAACAAACCACTGCTTTGGAGACCAGGACTGTGGCTGATAAGGAAACCTGTGTGGAGCTAGGAACATCAAGTCAAATTTCAAATTGCAGAAGAATGTACAACATGCTGGAAACTGTCCTGTAAGTTTCTAACACATTAATAAAGCCGAGTGTGAGGAACCCAGGGCTAGGGAAAGTGGAGGGGCTGCAGGGCGAGAAGGGGGCACTGGCCTGGGAGGACCTGGGACTGATACAGAACAAATAACCACACGGCAGAAAAGAGACAGTAGTTTTAAACATTTTTCCCTAAATATTTTCATATGAGATGTTTACTCTCAAAAGAAAACAATCATAAATAGACAAAGAAAGTAAGAACCTCCAAGCCTCAGAAAAGTTGAACTTGAGCCAATAAACAATTTACACAAAACATTTTGAGAAAAGGTAAAGGATTCACTGTCCTCTGACTTCTGCTGAGCTGGTACAATCTTGAATATCTGCAAACTAGTGATATCCTGTCCCAAGAAAGTTCAGAATCTTGAAAACTACCTCCCCTCCCCCCAAAATAAAAGCAAACCCCAAACTTGGTTTACTTATACAGGCAAATACAAAATGAAGATAAAATCAGTAAAACTAAACCTGATTTTAAAAAAAGAAGCAAGTGTTTATTCTGAAGACAGGGTTTTGACTAATCAGAGACTCTCATTGCTTGTCTGTTGCCTCTGTGATTGGCTAAAAGTATATGAATTACTCCCCCCAAACCACTTTTCTCCTCCTCCCTCCCGTCACTCCTCCCCACATCACTCACTAACATGTTTTTTAAGAAGACCTTGAGGGGAAGGGTTGGGGGAGCTCAGAGCCTTCCTCAGAGCAGGGATGGGGACAGCTTGGCCAGAAATGGAACTCACTCAGCTTTCAGCTGTGACTACAGTCACTTTCAACTATGACGACTACTACTACTATGATGACAACTGCCAGTATCAGCACCTGCAACATATGTCTACTTTTCTCCCTATTCTGTATGCTGCTGTGTTCCTGGTGGGCATCGTCGGCAACTCCGTCCTGATAGTAGCACTGGCCTTCAAGCAACGGGTCCAGAGGCTGATTGACATCTTTATCATCAACCTCGCTGCATCTGACTTCATCTTTCTCATCACATTGCCATTCTGGGTGGACAAGGAGGCATCAGACGGGAGCTGGAGGGTAGGATCTTTCCTCTGTAAATCTAGTTCCTATGTAATCTCAGTCAACATGTACTGCAGCATCCTCCTCCTCACTTGTATGAGCGCTGACCGGTACCTTGCTATCATGCATCCCTCTATCGCTAGACGAGTCAGAACAAGATCCTATTCCAGTGGACTCTGCATCTGTGTCTGGTTATTATCCTGCTGCTTAGGGATGCCAACCCTTTTGTCCAGAGAACTGAAAAAGCAATATGGAAAGACTTACTGTACAGACAAAGCTGTGACAGAAGCCAAACAGATCATGTCACTGGTGCTTTTAATCCTGGCCTTCTTCTTCCCACTGTTGAGTATCTTAACCTTTTACTACTCCATCACCAGGAGACTCTGTGTGCATTATCAAAGAGCGGGGAAACATGATAAGAAACTGAGGAAATCCATCAAGATTGTCTTCATTGTAGTGGCAGCTTTTGTTATCTCCTGGGTTCCCTTCAATCTTTTCAAGCTTATGGCCATCCTTTCAGGACTCCTGAAGCAGCCCGACTGTTTTCCCAACATGGTTGCCCAGCTGGGCATGAAGGTGAGCAGTCCTTTTGCTTTTGCCAATAGCTGTGCCAACCCTTTCATCTACTATTGCTTTGACAACTACATTCGCAGAGCCATGCTCCGGTGCCTCTGCCCGTGGGTGAAGATCAGCAGCAGTGGCAGCACCTCTGATACTCTGGACACTCGCCTGAGCCACTCCTTATCCAATTTTGTTGTGGGCGAATATGCCACTAGGAAGAGGAAGCGCTCTGTGTCCCTCTGACTGTGAGCCGGGAATGTGGAGAAAGGAACTTCTCTCTCCAAAGACAGCAGGAAAAGAATAAAGTGAGAGAAGCTGAAAAAAGAGACAAGTGACAGAGGTGCCAGTGTAACGCAGCCAGGTGGGAGGAACGCTGCTTCCCTTTATACGCAGACAGATGGAATAGGAAACCTTAACCACAGAATTACAGTTCACCGTGATCGCTGTGTCACTGCACGGCGTAAATCTGAAACCATCGTACTGAGAAATATCCACAAATGCTTACACTGGAACCCCAGTATGAATGCTACAAACTACAGAACAGAATCAGGTGATTCAGTGAAACCCGCTCTAAAGCAAGCTTTGAACTTAAATGTATATATGTTTTTATTCCGCATAGAGCAAGAAAAACACCACAAGTGTTTCTCTTTGGTTCCTCGCTTACCCACAAACATGTCGCAATGTCCTCAAACCAACCCAATCAATTCTGGTTTTTTGGAAGTTTTATGAATTTAGATATGCAGTATTTTAATTAATTCGTATGTTACTAGTTCTCATAACTTGAGTCTTGTGCATTCTTTTTTGGAAGTCTCAGCTTCTTGATTATGGCATTAAATCTTCATTTTGATCACAATAATTAGTTTCTAGCCCCTGTTATTTCTGGAAAAAACAAACAAACAAACAACTTGAAGGCAGAGAAACCCAAAGACAATAAAAAGAAATCTTGCATTTAACCTTTTTCCTGTATCAAACACACAAACAAACTCCGCTCATTCTTTTTAAGACTTTTGGGGGGTTCTGACACAATTTCTGACTGCTTCAGTTGTGGTATAACGTGTATAATAGTACAAGATTGTGTGCCATTCAAAGCCCAGGTCTGCCTTGTTTAGCTGAACCCGGTTTATATTAAGACAGATGCTGTATGGCTACCTTCTCCCACTGGAGTCACAGTCAAATGCAAATGTCCCCAACAAGCAAAGTTAGCCAGGGAATAATGGAGAACGCTGAGAAACCTTGTGTGCAGGAATGCTCAAAGAAAGGGAATTTAAAAGGACCAATGTTTCAGTTAAAGAGTTGAACTCTGTAAATAAGACAGTTCTTTTAGTTTGTTTATAGAGTTGAACTCTGGAAAGAAAACAGCTCTATAAACCTGGGTCATCAGCAATCTTTGGGAAATGCAGAGATCTGGCATTTAATATGCTGTGGGGAAGACACCAGCTGCCCAATTGGTGTCAAGTGTGACAGCAAATGAGGTGGGGGAACAGAAAAAGCTCTGTATTTTTAACAGCTGAAGTACCTCCTAGATTTACAGGCTTTAGTGGAACAAAGAGTTAAGCAGCTCATTGAAAAACTTGTACTGGACTTTTATAAAGGTGAATGACATCTATTTTATTAAATCTTTCATTTCCCACTAAATGCCAAGGGTTGATAGAAATGGTTGCTTAAAACAAAGAAACCAGGTTACAATGTTTTAAAGTGCAGAGTTAAAATAAGAGTGAAACTTCTAACTGCACTTGGATACTTTGTCTATGTTGCAACATCTCATATTCTGTTATATTTCTTGTTAAATGTTTAGCCTAATATAATACTGCTTGTCACAAATGTAATAAATCAGTATCAAAAAGCATCCAGGATATGTAATGTGACTAAGACAAAAGACTGTTAGAAGCTTTCCTTTTGTATTTCCTGATTTTTAGAGATTTTTATCTCTGTTCTCTTTTTCACTTAGCCTTTTGAAGCTCTTGAATTAGCTTTCACAAAACCCACAAAGGTGTTGACTAGAGGCAGAAGTCATCTTATCACTAAATGATAAAACAAAATACACGGAAACAAAACCTGAATTGCAAAAAGCAAAAGGTTTTAAAGGTATTTACAGCCCTGTAAGATAAAGCAAATTCAACTCTGCCAGTGAAAGAGTCAGCAAATATACATCTTTGAGTCTACTTTTTAAGAAGCAAAATAAGCCTGGAACAACTTGCATGCAAACTCTTATACAGCAAATCCCATATAATTATAATGTGCTGCAGTGTTTCAAGAGTCTGGTTCTGTGTTACCTTCTCCCAGCTTTCCCAGGGAAGGAATAATCTGGCACACAAATCCATACTGTAGCTCACCAGGACAAGGCTGTCATAAACAAAAAGATTTGCAGCAATAGTCCCTGCGTCACTTTAAACATCAGAGAAGAGAGAGACTTTTACATTTTATTTAAGCTAGGAATTGTTTTTTAGGCTATCAGATGCAGAGGATTATTCCTAGAAAAAGAATGAGTCACTTTGCAAATCTATGGAAAGTTACTTTTATTTAACTAGGGAGCAGTCTAACTAACTAGACTAACTTCTTCTAACTAACTAGACTGCTTCTTACTGAAGAAGAGGACACAGTGAGTTTTATGGTGAACAGTTACATCCATGCAGACCTGTTACAAAGCTTGAAAGGGAAGACAGCTACATCAGCTAACATAATTCACAAAAAAAAAAAAAAAAAAAAAAAAAGAGATAAATTGGCAAAGCCTGAGGACCTGAGTACTGTCTGGATATCAGGGGAAAAAAATTGTAAACAGAAGAGGTATCCCTTTGAGAAGAAACTTCTTCTCAGTGAGGATGCCAGAGCACTGGAACAGGCTGCCCAGGGGGTTTGTGGAGTCTCCTTCTCTGGAGACATTCAAAACCCGCCTGGACACATTCCTGTGTAACCTCATCCAGGTGTTCCTGCTCCGGCAGGGGAATTGGACTAGATGATCTTGCGAGGTCCCTTCCAATCCCTAACATTCTGTGATTCTGTGATGTAAGTGCAGTGCGAGTACATTCACTATAGCTCTTTCTTTCACACCTTTGTATTTTCTAAAGATCTGTAAAGGGGGATGACTATTTTGGGTGTTAGAAATAAATCCTGCTATTTGCATTTTTTATTGAACCTTGCGGTTGTGCTGTTTAACGTAGGCAGAGAAACAAAACGTACCTCACCCATGGGCGGCACAAACCTAGAAACCCAGGCACGAACATCTTGCCAAGCTCCCCAGCCTCTATTTGCAGAGCCCAAGTGAGGACGCGTCCCTGGAGCAGCTGGAGAGCTGGCACCACAGGGTCAGCAGAGCCAAAAGCATCTTTCAGCAATTGCTGGGGACACTGTGTGCTGGCTGGCACATGGGTAGTGGGATCTGTGCCTGAGCTACAAGGGGGCCAGCACAGAGACGCACACAAGCTTTTTGCTCTCCCTTCACTGCACGCTTTTTTCCCCCCTCCCCCACTACCTCTTCTAAAATATTTTGTTTTTCTTCCTTCACGTGACAGACTTTTCTCCCCACATCAAATGGCCAAACTCCTTTTTCAGGCTTACAAATGCATGAAGAGCATCGACTATATTTTCAGACCTTCCAGTGTCTGAAAATCAGAAGACAGTCAGTTCAAATTTTAATCTTATTAATTACTGTCTCAATAGTCTCTTCTCAATCTCTTATCCTCCCTCTACCTTCACTCATACGTAACAAGAAAATTATTTTTTTCAATTACAAAAAGAAGCCTAAGACTTGCATTTCAACTAACCTATGATTTGTATTGTAGAAAAAAATCACATCTTACTAAGTCAGACTCATTCATTATTTCTTCAATTCCCACCCAAAGCAGAATAGTATTTTTGGAATATAATCAATCTTCAAGACTTTAAACAATTTTAAGTTAGGGCTGCTGGATTCTTTTGTGTTTTGGTATTTTTTTTTTAGTACTTCAAAATACCAGATCAAATGATGAAAGAAATCTACCAAGATCTCCTTCCATTGCCTAAAGCTTTACTACTGGCATTTGGAAAAAGCAAATAAACTTGCTAAATATTGCAAGGCTTGAAAACGGTCACATATAAATGCCACAGCAAATGTTCCACATGAGCAAAAAGAATACAAAAGAGATAACTAATTCAACAAAACAAAACTCTCTGGATTCTTTCAGGCTTCTATACAAAAGACCATACCCTATGAAGGTGCTTATTTTACTCTTGTAAACTGAAGATCTATTTTACATTTTCACAACAGTGTATACATTATTTTCAATTATTTCTTTCAAAGAAAAGGCAATCTATGCTCGAACAAACTTCTGGAATTTTGACTATTCTTTGTCAATATTCTTTGTTCATTTGTTAGCACTAATATAGCTTAGAATGACACAAAAATTATTATGATGTAACAGGATGCCCATTTTATTTGTGTTAAAATAACATAATGACTACAAAGTGGTTTGCTATCTGAAATGTAAATGATGCGATTACAATATGACACCTGTCAAAGACCTTGGTAAGTAATTTGGACTGTTGTTTGTTGTTGTTGTTTTTTTTCCCCACTTTTATTATTTTAAAATAAACCCAATATGATTGCAGCTAAGAAATACGGTTTGGTTTTTTGCAATCCAACTTCTTTTGTTGTCATGAAAAGGTGGCAAAGTGGCAAATATCTGTCAGCAGATCTGGATGGGAACATACATCTGCCCATCCCACAAACCTTTTGATGATTTCGGAGGTGCTTTTTTACTGCCTTGGAATGAAATCAAGACTTTTTGAGGTTTTTCATGAAAACAGCTATACCACCAGCACCACCCTCAACAATCTAGAGGTTGCTGCACTTCCCTGAGAAGTGCATAATCAAGTTGAAATGCCTCTGCTTCTTGATATGAATCAAGACCTGGTTAGATGCATGTCTTGGTCTCCATTTGGCTTCAATGAATCAGCATTTTTCAGAAACAAATTCTTTCATCTCAGCACAAAGAAAAATTGTACCCAGATCTGATGCTTACTTAGATAGGCAAAGAATTTTTGGAGCCTTCATTTCAGTGCTAACAACAGTGACAGCTGCACCACTGCTAAGTAGTACTTCAAGTTGCAGAGGACTGAGGAGAGATTCACGCTGGGAATAGCTTCAAATCCAAATTGAGCAGGGCCAACTTAATACCTTCAAGCAAGTAAGGTAAGTGGTGGTGTTACTCCACTGGACTGATGCTCCATGAGCACTGCAGCAAAGGTTGGCTCTTGGAAGCTAAGAGGAAAGCTTACACTGACTGAGGAGCATCAAGATTTCATCTGCAAGTCTTGTCCTGGCTCTGTCAGACTCATGGGATGAAAAACTCCTCACAGCATGTCTCAGCGGTGCCTCAGGTTTCAAAGAGACTGAATTACAATAAGAACATTTCCTGACTTCGCAAAGATATCAAAAGTATACATTTGTTGAGCACTGCACAGGAACAGTAAGGTCATTGACAAAAGAAGGGGATTTCTCTGTTGCTTGTAAGGCATACAGTACAAAGAGATGTCAACTCACAGGTGGGCACACTTGTGTTCACTTTTAGCAGTTACACACTACTGGAATACTAATTCGTTATCCTTTTGTCATCACTTACACTCATGAGGTCAACAGAGATGAATTCCAAAGTTTCTAACTGAAAGCCAGTTCCGGTTCTTCTCTTGTTTAAAAGGCTTTGCCCTGTTAAGGAGCACATTTCATGGCAAGTGAAGAACAGGAAGCAGTGAGCATAAATGGTCTAAGGACAATCCTGCAATGGGAAGTTCATTTACTCAGGCTACTTACCAAATATGTCACCAGAGAAAGGGAGATCAATTAATAAACAGAAACAAAGAAAGAGCTACCTGAATTCATAGCCGATGGAAACACGCACTGGTAATGCATTAAATGGACTCGGAAGTAATTACAAAGCTACCAAATGTCACACACTGAGGTGGCTGGGTAGCCCTAGAAAACCAGAAAAAGCCCATAACATCTCATATAACATTTTAATACTATACCACAAAGCTGGCAAATAGTGTACTCTACGTTTCAATAACAACCCAAGCACCTGCTCAGTTTGCAGATGTGTATTTTCACTATCCTGCTGGAGTCATGCTGCAAGTGACAAGAGGCTTTGGAGTACCCCACTCTTGGTAAAAGCCAGAGAGAGTTTGGCCCCAAACACCCAGACATCTAAGGATCAACAGGAGTTCATAATAAAGTAAAAGAATGCAAACTATGGGAGATGAGAAAGTGAAATGAGTTGGAAACCAACAGCCTTCAAGAAGAAAGGCAGACTTCCACATATGACATGAAAAAAGCCCTGACAAAGGCCAGGCTGGTTGGGCTGATATTTATTTTAAAATATGAATTGAATTGTACATTTCATTTTCCCAATCCTACGTTTTTGCAAGAGATTTCAGAGGCTTTGGAATAGAGGTCACGTGTTATGGTTTGCAAGCACGCAACATGATCAATATCAATCATCTAAATAATGCATTGTGACCAAAATACATCTTTTCAAACTTCAAAACAGTTTCCTTATTAGTAAGAGAACATATTCTTAGTCAGAAGCTCCCACTAAGTCTAGTTAGTGAACACACTTCCTCTACTGTTTACTTTTTGCATTTTCTAGAGTACATGGAGTTTTACAAGAGGCATCCCAGCAACAGATCTAAGAAAAGAAGAGATCACTGTTTCTCTTTAAATTTGCATTGCATTTCACTGCTTGAGGGACTAGATATGGGCACAGGAGGTAAGGTAAGAACGTGTGTTCAAAGAAAATGCTTCCCACAAAGTGATTACTGAATTCAATGGCTTTCATTTGTAAATGCCTAGCTTCAGATCCTTTGCAAAGCACTGATTTCCAGAACAGGCTGAGTACTCACTTTCTAAACAGCAGGTCCTTCAAAAATTAATGAATTAGATAATATCAGGAAATAACTGGATGTGTCCAAAATTCACTAGTCAATTCTGGAAAAAAACCCACTTCTTACTGTGCAACAGAGATCCCAGAATCTGATGCCTTCTTTCTTTCTATACTGATAAAACTAGTTAATATGAATATAGAAGAACAGCTGTTATGCAAAGGATCAAATGATGCCCTTTCTTTTACCCTGAATTTGAGGCACAGAAAACCAAGACTATGAAACTGTGTGGCACTCTGCTCAGTTAGAGAATGAAACTTGGTCAGTGGTTTTTAAATCAATTCAAATTCTCAGCCTAGCTTTAAAACGGGTACGCAAAACAATCTGAAAGTCAGACTTAAAATGCAAAGAGCAGTTTTTCCACCAAGGAACACCATATATAACTATACACACAGCAAATATTTGCCCTGTATAGTACCATGCACCTGACTTGACCACTCACTTGACCTCCCTCTATGCACTGCCTAAACACCTGCATGACCACATCACCCCCACTCCTCACCCTCCCTCCTCTGGGAACCACGGAAACATCTACCCATGCTTCACACACAGCAAAACATTCAAACCATTACACAAAGACAACAACAACAACAACAACAAGGTGCATATTCGGTTTTGCAAATCTTTGAATCTGTGGGAGTTACCCGCCATACATACGATCTCGCCACCTAAGGACATGTTACAGGTAAGAGTAGAAGCTTGATAGCTTTCAAGAAGTACATATATGTATATAAACTTCTGCTCTTCTCATAACTAATGAGGAAATCATGGTTAGAGAGGTTCTAAGTAGCAAAAAGAGGGCAGAAAAACACACTGAAAAGTGCAGTGGCGTGCCCAAGATCTCACACCAGCTCAGCTGTAGATAAGGTGCCAGATATTCTGATTTGTAGTCAAAGAACATTGTACTTGAGACCACTTATGAACACTTAAGTAACTGAAAAGCCCTTGTGGTTGTCTTGCCAGGAGAGAGAAAAAGGGTCAGGGAAAACTCAAGAGAATAAAAGTGAGGAGAGTTCTGGAGAGCACTCTCTTTTTTTTTTCCAAGAGCAGTACAGGATATATGGCAGATAAGAAATGTGCTAAAACAAGGTACCCATAAAAAACTAAGCTGGCACTTGAGAGAATATTTCAGACCAGAGCTGCTGCACACAAAAAGGACTAGATCTAGCTAGAGAAAAGGAGATAACAGACCTTGAACAGGCTTTATAATCCAATAGCTTCTAGGGCTAACATTTTGGCAGCATGAATGGATGGTACTGTGGCACACTAACATTTGCACACCCACTTTAGAAGCTGCAGCCACTCTAAAGCTGTCAAAAATATCTGAAATCCTTGCTGATTCATGAAAGTAGATGTAACCGTCTTATTATTCTCATTTTAAGAACTCATGCAACTAGACTAATGATGCTTATAGGTCCTTACCTTCACTGTCACCCAAATACCAATTAAAGTCAATGGGGAAACTGCTGGTTTTGTTGAAATCAACTGGAGTTTTATACGATTAACTTCAAGAGAGTTGACGTTTGGCTAAATGAAATGTCCAAAAGCCTAACTCACAGACCACCGACCCAGCAGTGAACCCAGCTGGATTAGTGTGCCCTCTTTCAGAGATCACGCTAATGATTCATCTCCAAAAGGCTTGAGAATCCATGAAACTCCTCTAAGTATACGGCCTCACAGATCTATGTAGAAGAGTGATCTGAACAGATACTCCCAGCTGTGCTGCTGGACTACATTTCCTGATACTATTAGCTGCACCTTCCTTAAATTGCCTTTAAGCAACTTGGATAAAGTGTAGAGTGAGATTGTGACAATTTAGACACCTGTGTTCTCTGCTAAGGTGGAGCACTGGAACAGGCTCCCCAGGGACAGTATTCAAGAAGCAATTGGGCAATATCCTCAGATACACGGTGTGAATTTTGGGGTTGTCCTATGCAGGGACAAGAGTTGGACTCAATCCTTGTGGAATGTCCTTACCACTCAGGACATTCTATGACTCTAAGAAGGTGAGCCAGCACTGCCAGGGAGCAACACTAGGCACAGGATCTCTCCCAGGCAAGCACTGCAAGTCCCTCTGCAGTTTGTGCCTGGTTTAGATCTCATTTGCACCACAGCTTGCACCGGCAAATGCAACAGCAGAAGCTGTGAACCTGCTCACCCAAATGCAGCGATCACAGGCCAAGGGCAGCAAAGATGTCATGACAGGACTATCAACACAGGATGGACAAGCCTCAGGGGCACTGGGAGTGTATGTTTGGGTTGCGAGCTGACACAGAAGTGCATGCTGGCATTTCTTCATCTAAACCAACCCTGTGAACTCGTCAAATGAAAGCAGCCACCCTTCCCCAGCAGCATCTCCATCCCCGCACACCCAGCCCTCCCAGAGCAGCCAACCACCAGCCCGGCTCTCCAGACCCCTGACACTGGCAACAGGCAGCTCCGTGACAGCCGATGTGCTGCTCTACCCCTAGATGCCCCCCTAGGCCATGGCACCCAGACAATGCCCCCTACAGCCATATTTGAAAGTCAGAGGTGGGGAGTGAGGCTAAGTGGCTCAAAAAAATAAAATAAATAATAAATAAAAAGCTGTATTTGCCTTCAGCCCAGATAGAAAAGCATGTGCCCTAAGTCAAGTCTTGTGAAAAGGTCCAGAGGAAGTGAAAAAGGAAGATTACAATATAAACAGGATTTCCAAAACGCTGCACATAGTGAACAAGGACCAAAGTATATGTTTTCAGTCTTAAACTAAAACAACAACAAAAAACAATATCAGTCCATCTTATGCTGAATTCAGCTTCTACATGGAAGTGTCCACATTTTTATCAAATAGAAAACAAACCAAGGGCTCCTGTCACACAATGGGTGGGATACAGATAAAGAGTGAAGGTCATAAATTGTAGTGTGAATTTGTGAAATGCTGAGGTGTCTGCTAACAGCTGTAGAATACTACCGGTCTTTGACATAGTGTTTCATGTTCACAGAGAGGACAAATAGTCATCTTCCTTTTTATTTTAAGAAAACAAACTTGTATTCTGACTCATGCTTTAACACAAGTGGCATTAGCAGCGCAGCACAACTTGAGGAGATCTCAGACAATCATCTAGTTCACTAAGAGCAAATACACATAGATTATCCTTGATATGTCAAAAAACATAAGTGTAGGACATCATTATCCTCAGAATTCACAAAAGTCGCTGAAAATAATGAGATGCCATGTAAATATATTCAGAAGATCATTTTAATTGCTTTTGAACTTGTAGGTTTACCCTTTAACAACGTGCTTTCTTTGCAAACAGGAGGGAAAACAAACTTCATTTAAAGAGAAAGCCAAGAGGCTTTGAGGACATAACCAGCTGATAGCATCACCAAATTGTCTGTTCACAGAGGGACGGGACAGGCTCCCATGTACCAGCTTAGGTACTTCAAAAACATTTCTTAATTTACTCAGCTGTGTAAGTCAGGTCTGTGATTTACTCGGTCAAGGGAGTCAATCATAAACCCTGTTACCCTGTGGGAGCAAGCGCTTGTGGAGTACTGAAGAACTTTCTGATTCATGCTCCATATTTTGCTTTTATGCTTTATGACATAATATGAGTTAGCAATGTCTGCATTACCTGCCAGCCGTCTAGGGTGGCTGGCTGCCAGTGAGATGCCCAAAGACTTGTAACAGCGTCTAGTATGCTTGTATTTTGCCTTTTGCGACAAGCATTTTTCTCCAGGTTAACAGGTGACAATTGCCCATGGTGTATTTCTAACACTGCACATGAGCTGGCAAAAATTACTGACCTATATTGAGTCAGTTCAATACAGAAGTACTTCTTTTCCTCCCTTACTTACTTACTTACTCAGCCACCAAGCACACCCTCCACGGTAATACATGATGGAGCTAAAGGTGTTTACGATTGAAGTGGAAAATTTGTAAATCTAATTGCTAATAAGAAGTCCTCAGAAAAAGGACAGATTTTATACGGACAAGGACATTTTTACAAATACAGAATTTGTTCAGATGAATGACTGTTCAGGATAAAGCACTGCTTCTCAATAAATATTGAAGTATTACATGTCTTGTATGTGTGTATTGATTTTATATAGTAGATCTTTGTTTTTCTGAGGTATCAAAGTAGTCTTTGGGAAAATGGGTAACTCCAAATAAAATTAGCATTCTCTCCCTCCAGAAATATCCACCAGAGTTATTTTTACAAAATACGACTTCTATCGAGTCAACATTATTATTAGAGTAATAAAAACTCCTTTTAAATCTAAAGGTCACCACAAGCTTTTACCTTCCAAAAAAGACTTAATGAGTTACTTAAATTGCTAAAGTAACTGCATAGGTTTGTAACTCAAACAATTTTTGATACCCAAAAAGGAGAAATAGAGACTTCACACTTTCACGCCCAGTAAAGCATCTCAGAAGCAGGGGAAACCTAAAACGCTGAATTAGCTGACAGCTACAGTGGCAGTTCAACTGACAAAAGACAGCATAAACTAAGGATACAACAGCCCGTAGCTATTAACAAGGTTTGCTTTGTCTGTGTTTTTTTTTTCTTTTTAAAGAAAAAGAACTTTACGCTTTACTGACCACAACTGAAAACATCTTAGTCCTGCAGATCATGCAGCCGCACCGGCTGTTTCACAGCTCTGCGCTCTCCGGGAGGCAAAGCCGATTCGAGCACGCTGCTTTGAAGACATGTCTGCAGGGAAGGTTACCTGGCAGGGTCCATATCCACCGGCAGGACTTTTATCATCATCACCCCGCAGAAAGGCAAGGGACGATGGAGCCTCTGGAGAGAAGATAAAATGTTACAATTAGGGAAAAGAAAACAAAAAATCTTGAAGCGGTTGTTCTAAGCAGTGAGTTTAATCCACTTGTTTGCAGACACTGAGTTGCATGTTTTCTCTTGCACCTGCCGCTTTTGTCTCTCAAGTGGACTCTCTGAATAAAGCAATCTCAAACCCAGTATCTGAACCCACTTAACGGGGACGCTGCTGTAAACCTGCAGATAGGAAGCTGTGAAAATAAAAGATCTGTGCTCTTCACTGATATATGTCACAGCTGTACTTGTAAATATTTATTGTGCTGTTAAGATCTTAAGTAACCAGTGCAACTCGGAGTTCATACCAACTTCTTTTACAGAGCATTTCCAGATGCACTCCCAGTGCAGCACTAAGCAGGTTAGTGCACCCACAAGTCATGGATGGTACCTGTTGCTGTGGCGCACACTGAAATGCCACCACATTTATGGGTATCTTTAATAAAGCAGTTTTATCACAGCTGCTGTCAAGACATCTTGCACTTGTGCTGCATTTTTTAATGTTTTTGAATAGGAAAACCGGAAGTGTTTCTTAAAGCATTTTTTGAGAATTGACCTAGCCGCATATCACCCCCCAATCTAAGCGCAAAGAGGAATTCTGTAATTTGGGATAATTTGGTTTGGTGTACCCTGCCTCCCACCTGAAAAATGAGGGTCTGCAAAGCATGGCATAGTCATTATACACTCAAATGATGGGAACTCCCATCTCACTGGCAAGCATGCAGGTAAGCAGGCAAACGTATGTGAAAAACGGTCTTTCCGCACGTTACGGAAACAACATTCAAACCCTCCCCACCCGACACCATCCCAGCTGCCGCCTCTCAACCCCAACTCGGCCCATGCCAAAACACCCTTCCACAGGTGGGCCCTCACTGGCTAGGAGGGAGTGAGTTACCCGTCCCAGCTGCAACAGAACCTGAGTTTACTGCTATAAAGCTGCTCCTCCCTTGCCCCCGGGCACTCTCGACCCCTAGAGCAGGCCCAGCTTGGGGCTGCGGATCCGCTTGGCCTTCCCGGAGAGGGTTACGGTGTCTGGCTGCTGCTGGGAGGCTGGGGCTGGTCCAACACCGCGGAGGCTGCCCAAGCCCCCCGATGTGTGCCTGACAGAGGGGGAGCTTGGGGTACCGCAGCCTCCTAAAAAAATAACAGCCCCCCCCCACCCCGCAATATTGAATAAATATGTGAGAGTCTGTGTGTGTCTGTGCCGGGCAGGAGGCGCCGTAGCAGCCGCCCGCCTCTCCCCAGCGCTCCCGCTGCCCGAGCCTACCTGCGCCTCCGGGCCGCTCCCGGCCGCGCTGCCGCCCGGGACCCCGGTCGGGGCGGGAGTGCGACGGCCGGGAGCGGGGCGGGGGTGTCGGTGGGGGAGGCCGGCGGCATCGCGTGCGAAGCCGGCCGCGGCGGGAGTGCCGCTCTGAGTCAGCGCTCGCCGCGGCGGCGGGGGGACCGCGGGCTGTGAGCGAAACGGAGAGTGGTGCTGACTGATCTCTGCCGCCCGACGCCGGGCCGCCTGGCACGCAAGGCTTGCTGTCACCCGCCCGCGCAGCGTTGGGACGGCGCAGCTCTCCGGCCGGCCCCGCTTAGTGCCCTCGCCCCAGCCTGAAGCGCTTCTCTTGCCGCCGCGGGCGGTGGCCGGTAGTCCCGTCCATCCGCGCTGCTGGACGCCGGCAGACGCGTTCCGCGGCGCCGGCCCGGGACCCCTGGCCACCGCCTTCTCCTTCGACTGCCCCTGGAGCCACCTGTGTTCTCTGGGTGCCAGTTTTCATTAGTGACATCTCACATATGCACACCGTCCGGGATTTTTGTGCTTACTTTTAAAATTTGTAAAAACTTTTTTTCTTTCTTTATATATATATATTTTTTTAAAAATTTATTTAGTTTTTTTTTTTTTTTTTTTTTTTGACAAAAAGCCTGTGGAGAGCACAGAACCACCAGAAAATAAAAAGGCCGTGTCAGCTCTGCACCTCACCAGCTGTCTTTGCTCACTCCCTCATGGCGGCTGTGACGGTCACGCTGCTCCGGCCCTGCCCACACAGCTGTGCACTGACATCGCCAGCGGAGGAGAAATACAGGGTGTTTCAAAAAGATTGAGCCAATCTCAAAGATATAGTGATTTCAAATTGGGTCTGTCTTTTCAGAACAACCTGTATAATGCCTTTTAGATGGAAGTGCGAGTGTGGAGGGGAGATCACCACATGGGTCTTCAAGTGCCAGCCATAAATTTCAGATATTGTATGTGACTTTTTCCAGCCTTCATCATCTCTCCTTGGCAGGAGAAAACACCTCACCTTCAGGTTTCTACTGCCAAAGGGCTGTTTGTTGCCATCAACAGGGAGAGCTGCCACTGCTGACAGTGGTGAAGAGCCCCAGGCATTCATTCGTTAGCATCAATTTGTGATTTTTCCAAGTGTTAAAAGTAAAAGGGGAATGTGAGTAAAAGTAAAAGGGGATATGTGAGGGGAACTCGGAGGGGCAAAAGCCAAACAGTTCTGTGACATCAACACTCTGAGCCACTGAAAATGGTGTAAAGTATTCAGCATAGCAGATATTTTTTGAGAAAGGATGTTTTTGCAGAAATCGGGAATGCATGAGATGTTACTCCTCCATCTCAGAAACAACAGAAAACTGACATTTCACAAGATTTCATTTCAGTGGACTCATTTGAACCAGTTACACCACAAGCTTTCCCGATGCTGGTAAGTGATGATTATTCACAAAGAAAGTTTCTGTGACATGAATCTCACTGAAATGAATGCTTCCCTTACAAAGCCCCTCCAAGAATCTTGAAGCACTCAGTGAACTTTCACAGACATCACTGGGGAAGTGATTTCCATTCCTATTTTACAAAGAAATTACAGATTAAGCTCTTTATTCCTACTGAAAAGTGGAAGAAGATGTGAGATATTTTAACTCTCAGGACAAAACATGGCCTCCTCATTACCTGTCCCATGAATTTGCCCCAGGATTCCTCTAGGGATAAAATGCTCACCTCCCCTGTTTTTTCCTCCCCCTACCTGATCCCAGCCTGAACACTGTCTCTCAGCTGCTAGTTTCTGCCTTTAAGGAACTTACCAAAGGGTGATGCCAGTAACATCAGGGGCAGAAGTGGCAGTGTGAGGTTTTCTACTTTGCTTTTGGTAGCTTGCCCTACACTGTAGATTGTATGGTAGATTAACTCTCTGGAAGGTTTTCTGTTTACTTCTTTTAAAGCATACAAATGCATAGACAACTACACGATCAAGATATTCAGTATAAACAAATACATCTATGCGATGATTCAGATTTGCCCATATGCTACAATCAGTCAGATCTCAAACAGGTAATCAGAATGTGGCTGGCTTGGATCTTCTGCAGGTTACATTGCAGAAGAACAAATGGGTTATAATTAAGTACATTTAATAAAATATCAAAACTTTGTTATGTTTTAGCATGGAATTCCTACCAGGTACTGCTCTGCTCCAGCTGTGCAGTGATGAAATACAGAAATGTCACCGGGTTGCATTGATGAAGTCACACAATGGGCTTGAAATGCAACATGAACCACCTATACTTTCCAAACATTTTCCTGTCCTTTTTGGCAGTGCATGAAAGTAGATTGAAAAGTCCAAAGCAATGATTTCCAGGACACCAGGCTCCACGGGCACATTAAGGCTCTTTCATATGACTCATGACTTTTACTCTTCAAGAAAGAAATACTTCTGAAATGCCAAAAGACAAGCTCTATCCTGAGAAAGCTCACAACGCGTAACGCTTCCCTGAGGCAGGATGGGATTTAAGCTGCAGAGCTTTTCATACAAGGGCTACGTTTGGGGGATAAAAAAAAGAGAGAGAGAGGAAGACTGAGCAGACACGTGAAAAACAAGCAGGTAGGAAATAATTTCTGTAGCAGAAAGAGCTGGCTTTTTCATGTGGTAAACACTCTTATCAGCCCAAACTCTGCTTTTCTAAACCTTCCTCTAAATATTGATGCATTTACATAATACCTACGTGGGTGCACATTCATACATGACCAGGGAGGCACAGACAGTCTAAGCAAAACAGGCAGCAATAAAGAAATCTGCAAAAGAGCTCTGCAGAGGTGGTGAAGCAGCCAGAGACGGAAGAACTTGCTGCGCTGCCTGGGGACACTGATTTCATTTCAACTGCGTGTGGTACCAAGCAGCTGCTGAGACACAGAAAATGTGAAATGAGATTTCTTTATTCCATACAAACGGGTAAGTGCAAGTTTATATTGATAGCTGATCTGATTGATAATAACAAAAACGAAACAATAAAAAAACCAGCCCCCAAACATAGGGGACTAGTTTCTCCCATATTATTGATAGCCTACCACATTGCTCCAACAGGACAACAGCTGCAACATGTTCAAGTTTGTGCCAAAGCAAACTCCTCTCAGAAGCAAAGATCTTGAGAGAAAAAATTCAGAGTAGGGCAGTGGAAGCTTTGGAGAATCAGATACTGCCGACAGTCTTTCTGATCACTGAGAAAGAAAGTGGACACGCACATTTTCAGTATTCAGCACCTTGGGTTGGAGAAACAGGCTTACTGTTAGCTTAGGACATTTTGCCCCTAGTGCTGCCCAAGCAATAGAAATATTGAAGCCTGACAATGGGAAAGCCTGGTCTCCTGAGATGGGCTAATACTGTTGTAAAATGTGAAGAACAGGTTAAAATAAAGGCCTGGAACTGTGTATGTAGGGTCAGGGCAGTTCTTCCACCAATGATAGTGGGAGGCTGACACAAAGAAACCAGATGGAATATAGCTTTCATCTATTAATTAGCTTTTTGTCAGCTATTTGAGTTAATTTCCATAGTCACACCCAGCAGAGGGAAGGGTTAGCCTTGAGGGAATACATTCAGCTTTTAGAGCAATCACTTCTGATTCTTTTTCTACCTTCAATCTCTGTTGCTTCCGTCTCCTCCTTGTGACCCTTCATCTCTCCCCATGCACTCTTGCACACTCCCATGGGAAAGGCCAGACACTGACATCTCCTAATTCCTCCATGGGCTTTTCTGCTTTTCCTGCTTTGTCTACTCAGTTGTTGATTACCTGGTAATCTAGAAATAGTGTCAGGGAGCAGCAAGAGCTGGGATATTCCAAGAAGGAGGACAAGCCAGGAGCCAGCAGAGACCACAGCACAGGTAGAATCACAAAATCACAGAATGTTAGGGATTGGAAGGGACCTCAAGAGGTCATCTAGTCCAATCCCCCTGCCAGAGCAGGAACATTGAGATGAGGTTGCACAGGAACATGTCCAGGCGGGTCTGGAATGTCTCCAGAGAAGGAGACTCCACAACCCCCCTGGGCAGCCTGTTCCAGTGCTCTGTCACCCTCACTGAGAAGAAGTTTCTTCCCAAATTTAAGTGGAACCTTTTGTGTTCCAGTTTGAACCCATTACCCCTTGTCCTATCATTGGTTGTCACCGAGAAGAGCCTGGATCTATCCTCGTGGCACTCACCCTTTACATATATATAAACATTAATGAGGTCACCCCTCAGTCTCCTCCAAGCTAAAGAGCTCCAGCTCCCTCAGCCTTTCTGCATAAGGGAGATGCTCCACTCCCTTAACCATTAGAGTCCACAGCCAGGGCATGGTCCCACTGTACCCAAGCAGAGGCAAGGCGGCAACTGTGACAGGATCCTTCAGCAGCCCCAGGCAAGGTAAGGTAGCAAACTGTGACAGGGAGCTCACTGAGGATGGCAGCAGGCAGAGCTGGAGGCAAGGCTATGGCATAGCTCCAAGGTCCACCCAGGAAGCACAAACAGGGATGGGACAAGGTTGCCTACAACACAGGTCCAGCACCCATGCAAGAAAGTCAGAACCACCAGTAAGCCAGAACAGCAGGGACCAGGCACAGGTCTGAGTGCTCAGAGCTTGAGTTTAGATATGGCTCCTGAGTCCAAAGGCAGGGTGCGTGGATGAGGGTCTCAGGTAGGGGCCATTATTGCTGTTCTCAAGCCCTGACAGATGGTTAAAATGTAATGCTGAAGCAGAGTTTTAAGTTTAAGACCCCGGTGAGGGGAAAGTAAACAGAGGTGTGCCTTAAAAGACAGTAGCACTGCTTTGCAGTTATTAGGCAAATCTCTTTTTTTCCAGTTGTAGCAATGCTCTCCCTCTTAAGCAGTAGCTCTGCCCAAGCACGTGTGACTCCTAGATCTCAGGCTAGCAGGGTTTTGTTTTAGGCTCTGCTGCAGCCTCCCAGTGTGATTTCAGACAAATTGCCTAATTGTTTCTGATTGCATGGAGGTAGATTAATGTCTTTATCCAGTGTGGGCATCTGAGTTGAGGCAGTTACACAGAGCTGACAAGGACAGTCCTGGGCATAGGTAACCCTCTCATAAACTGATCACTCTCCATCTTGAAGACAGTGAGAAATTTTTCCTCCTACTAAACAGACTTTCAGTAGCCTCACTCATTGGCTGATGAAACATACTTTCAAAGTCCTGCTCAGATTGATGGACAGTTCAGTTTACTAGCACTTGGTTTCCAAAATGATCTGAAATCTTCAAACACTTGGTACAGGTGCACCTACCTGCTTCTTACCTAACCAAGGAGCACAGTCAGCAGGACCTCAACATTTTGTGGCCTTTCCTGATGTGAGGTTACAGTTGCCATGTTGTGGCTACCCCAAAAGATGTTCAGGTAGTGCCCCCCACCCACCTGAGAAGAACCTGAGCTTAGTTAAATGTGCCTGAATGGTCAGGATTTGTTAGCATTGCCTGCAACAACTTGTGAATCACAGCTGCATTCTGGGCAGAATGGATGCCAAGGAGGATGTAATTTTGTAACAGTTAATGCTAATAGGAAACTTAAGGAAGTGTAACAACCAACATTTCTTTTATTAGAGGGGCAATGGCCAAGCCATTCAGGAGGAATTAATTTTCAGGATTTGGCTACAGAAGAGCTTGACAATCTCATTGTCTTCCCCATGCCCAGCAGATGTTTCTTTTTGGGGGAGACTTCAGCGAATTCTTTCCATCCTTTGGTCTTTGAAGCTGGGTTTCCTCTAGTGGCATTAAGAGGAGCATCGATTCTGTCTTATTGACTGATCTTGGTCCATAGTAGCGGCAGGGGGAAAAAGGACATCGTGAGGTGCTACCAGCTCCCATCAGGAAACAGTGACTTGTCTTCATCTGGCTAGTAGCCTACGACTTTTGTATACCACAGGTTCTTTAGTTTTTCCATCACCTGTTCAGCCAGTATACTGAGTTTAGTTGTTTCTTTGATGATGAAGTTCCTGCAGGAGATGAGTGTGTGTGTTAAGATACGCAATACGTGAGGGCAATCTCTATCTGCTGTTGTTATCACATTGCCTGTCACTGAGAGTGGAAACTTCCTCAGCAGTCCTGGAGAGGCTTTCCTCAGCAGACAGGGATTGCCATGAACCTGTTTCTCTTGAGTCATAAAGCTCTTCCTTTTGGGAGGAAACCCCTTCCCATTTTTTGAGGAATCTGTATTTAGAGCTGGAGCAAATTCTGTGTTCTGTGTTGAATGACAGCAGTGTTTCCTGGCACCTTCACCACTCAGCCCCTCACAGACAGCACCACAGCACCTGCCCAGCCCTTTCCAGAACAGCTGATCCCCAAGTAGCCAGTGGCCCCTCCCTCACCACCTGTGTATAAAGAGTAGTGACTGCTGCCCCCACGAGCATCATCATGTTCAGTGTGCACCCCTGGAAAGAGGTTGCACTTTCATATGAAACCATATCCCACTGTCCCACCTGCCAGAACCCTGCTCCCATCGCAGTCACGTCAGACTTTGGTTGCCAATTCATTTCCTATTGGGTCTCCCATATAGATACTTTATTAATCTGTTCTTTCTCCCACTCTTCCCTTTCCTTTTCCACCTATAGCTATTGCAGCACTAGTGCAGAAGATTTTTCCATACCTGGTCACAACAACTGGTTGAGTCTGGGCAGCATCCGCCAAGAACTGAGCAACTCTAGGGGACACCTTGTTCACAGCTTCATGGATGTAAGCTGCGATCGCGTCGGGAATGACCATCCAGTCACGACGGTCTTTTTCAAAGATGGCCTTTGAGTGCACTTCTGAGAAAGAGGAGGCAAAAAACCATGAGGCTTTTCCAGTCACTTGTGTCTCTGACACCTTCCCGCAGGCATAGTGGGAAGACAGTTGAAATTCCGCAATTCAAAGCCTCCCTCCGAATTCACCCTAGCAGCATCCAGCAGCACCTCATCACTCATTTTTGGGCATCTAGGCCATAGGCCTTACATGGCAGAGTGTTTTCAGCAGGTGCTGCAAATTTTCATGCTGGGCCCCTGCTGACTTGTTTCATGCTGCCAAGCACCACGTATTCATAGTCATGAACCGTGTTATTTGGCTTCAGTCCTACTTTATGGATGGTTCAGACTTCTTTAAGGCAAGTAAGGACCTGTAGAGCTGAGCCTTGTTTCAGGCAGACAGAAAAACTTTTCAGACTTACCGGGGACAGTGGTGCTAAAGAGCAGAATCAGAGCTATCAGCAGTGCCCTGGATTGCAGCATGGTTTGCAGTACGGGTTCCGCTCTCTACACCAAGAGACCTGCTGGAGTCAGGATATAATATTTTGTTTGTTTTCAGAGAAATAGAACATATCAGTTAAACACCAGATTTTTGCAACAAACCTAACCAATAAATGAAGAAAAGAACAGGAAAATCATGGTGCTTTTCCTCTGAAGAAGGAAAAATAGTATAAAAATGAAAGTGTACTTTTATGTATATATTCTCAAATATCCACGATGAATAATAGCTTTTAGACATCCAGGAAATATATGACAATTAAAGTTACTTCTTTTGTATGAAAGCTAAAATTCCTTTTTTCAGCATAAGAGCAAATCACTAAAACTAGCAGAGGTTGGGTTTCCTCCACAGACAGTTGCAACCAAAAAATAGATAATGCGGTTTTGTTTGTTTGTTTTTTGTAAATTGCTCTAAAGAACATTGTGCTAGTGAGTGCATCACATACAATGATCATCTCAGTGATCTGAGTATTTTGTCTTGCTGTAGTTGAGGAAACATCCAGCTAGGTTCTCATCTTTTCTACACTGGGATTAACAAAGCAGACGGTAAAGCAGATAGTAGCCCAGGCAGAACAAGTGCTCAAAAGGGAATAATTCTAAACTTAACCTCCTTTATTCTGTCTATTTAAAAAGCCAGAATTAGAGGAACTCTTGAGATGTTGGTACTTGGTATGTTGAAAAGATAACATTACATCTAAATAAGCCTTTCAAACACACTACACTTAAAAATATGATTAGGAGTTAAACTTGATTTATGGCCTGCATTAGAGGGCTGCATCACCCAGAGTAACATGAAGAAAACATTGCCATGCTAGGAATAGTAATGTCAAAAACACTGCAATGTCTATTACATGTATCTGCTTTTCTAAATCCTGTTCTAGGTAGCTACGAGCCAGTGCTCCTTCTTATTGCACAGTAAGGGAATGTCCATCTGTTCTTATTTGCTTCTGTGTACAGATTACCTCCAAGAGCTACCACTCCATCTTCACTAGACATTTGCTGACGAGCAGCAGTTGTTCCCTTACCACCCTTCCTTGATTTTTAATCCTAGAGCCAGTTTCTCCCTTTGTAGACAAAAGGTATACATTTGCTCCCCAATGGCATAAAGAGAGGATCTTACCTGCTTTAGAGCCTGTAGTTCCTGTGGTGAAGGTAGCTAAGAAGAAGTTAGATGTCTTCCAGCACTGAAAGTCTGCAATCCCTACTACAGACTTGACCCTCCTGAGTGACTTCTAGAGCTTCCATCACTCAGCTTCAATCTAGGTCACCTCAAGCACTCCCACCCTCCTCCTCTGTTTCAGCAATATTCCTGGTTATGGAGCATGAGAAGGGCTCACACTTTTGCTTGCAGTAAGAAATGGGGCAGAATAGAAGACCACCTCCACTCACCTCTGTATGTCCTAGATACACCAGTCACAAAGTCTATACCATCCAAAACAGAGAGTTCAGCTCTTACCTGTCCTGCTTTCCCTTTCTTTCTCGGGCCAAAGCTGAGGTAGATGCTCATCTGAGACACCAGCATTTATGCAGAGCTAATATAGTGATAGTAAGGGGTCAAAGGTCCTGCTTTGTTTCCTCATTTGCTCTTTTGCAAGAAGATCCAGCTCAATGGGACAGGCAAGAAGCCGTGGAGGACTCTGAACCTGTTATTGAGATTTGGTAATGGAGGGTCAGCCTGACCTGAGCCCAAGAGATGTGGAAGGCAGCTCCTGGGTCACTGAGTCCCCTATTTTTGCAGGCAACCATGTCATAGAGACCCCTTTCATAAGCTGACCAAATTCCACATTAACAATAGCAAGAGCTGGGCTGAATTTTGTTCCCACTGTTCCTGTGGGAAGGCCGGTGCCGTAACCCCGCTGCTCTGACAGCTGGAATTTATTTGTGGCTATCATGTCCATTTGTATTTCACCCTCCATTTCCAACAAATGCATTGTGCACAAGGGTAAGTGTGCACCCCTCTCGTATCTCCTCTTTCCCCATGTCCAAGCCTTTTTGCACAGGCTGACAAGATGAGTGTACATCTGAGTCAGCTGTCAAAACTTGCCCAGGTAAACATCCAGCTCTGGGGCCACCAGCACAAGAAAGACATGGACCTCTTAGAGCAGGTCCAGAGGAGGGCCATGAAAATGGTCAGAGGGCTGGAACACCTCTCCTGTGGAGAAAGGCTGAGAGAGATGGGGTTGTTCAGCCTGGAGAAGGCTTCAGGGAGACCTTATTGCAGCCTTTCAGTACTTACAGGGGGCTTATAAACAAAGACAGAGAAAGACTTTTTATCAAGGCCTGTAGTTACAGGATGAAGAGAAACAGCTTTAAACTGAAAGAGGGGTGATTTAGATTGGACATAAGGAAGAAATTTTTTACAATGAGAGTGGTGAGACACTGGAACAGGTTGCCCCAAGAAGTTGTGTACACCCTATCACTGGAAGAGGTCAAGGTCAGGTTGGATGGGACTTTAAGCAACCTAATCTAGTGAATGTTATCCCTGGACAAAGCAGGGTAGGGTAGATGAGATGATCTTTAAAGGTCCCTTCCAACCCAAATCATTCTATTGTAACTTCTCCCTAGGCTACCTGAGGGCCTGGTCCCAGTCAAAAAGTGACCACATTGCTGCTATAGGACATGTTTTCCCACAACTCAAGTTCCAAGTGCCCACTGGGTATTTAGGTCAGGCCAACCATCTGTATTCATCACATGCAACCATTGAGCGAGGGGAAAGAGACACAAAGGCTGTTAGCTAAGGGAAATGGGAAGGACATGAGGCATAAATTAAGTTTACTGTGTAAGACCCAACACACTTCCATTCTTATGTCAGCCACTTCTTTATTAGGTGACTGTCATATGTGGAAAGTGTGAAAAACTCAACCAGTATCTTCATTTATCAACCAAACAAAATTTTCTAGAGGACTCTTCTTCTCATAGAGCTCAAAATACTTTACACCCAAACAGTAGCTGTTCTTGTTTTATGGACATGGCAGCCAAGTCAGGGAAAGCTGCAGTGGTTCACATGATTAAAGAGGGCTGCCAATGGTTTCCCAGACATTTTTTCTACTCTCTTGGTGAATTAATTATTCAAACTATCCCTCATACAAGCAAACCGTTTTGCATTTTTGTCCAAAAAATAACTATACGTTCTTACTAACGTATAAAAAGGTTCATTTCAAGAAGTAGGAACAGAGAATTTTCAGTTCCACTTCTGGTGCAAAAACTTAAAAGCAATTAACGATCTAGGAAAAACACGTAAGAGCAACTGGTTGAAAGTTCTCTTATATTTTAATCATACATTTGACAGTCATTGAAGAGCATCTACACATTTACCATCTGCTTTTACAGCTGGAATAATATTCAGAAGACCAGTAAAAGGCACATTATAGGCATTAAACTTAGCAGAAAGAGCAATGAACAGTCATTACTTGTGGGGGTTAATTTAATATAACCTCAAGTGCCATTTCTCTCTTACATGAGGTCGACAAATGGAAGTCTCTATATTGAGTGAGTATTTTAAACTGATGTGCTGCTGGAGCTAGTAACACAGAGGGGACTTAGCTGCCTACATAGTAATACATGCTGCTGAAGAGCTTTGCATTTTGGTTGTTATCACACAAGGTAACTTCCCATCCCACCAAAGTCAGCCTAACTTTAGCTCATGCTATCATGAATACAATCCCAGAGATAGCAACTGGGCATTTCAGCACTTTCTACTGCCAAACAGGCACTTGCCAAGACCAGATCAATGATTGCACAAGAATCAGCCCTTGCCCTCCATTCCTGGAACGGCATTCCAGAATGGCAGGGCGCTCTGCAAATAAGCAAGAAAGCCAGATATTGCAAGTCCTTCCTTAATCAAAGAAAAACTACATGTTTTTTTATCTCTCTTATGAATCTCTGGTCTGAGGTGGAAAGCAACTGACAGCAGCAGCATGGGCATCCTTATCTGCCCCATGTGGCATGGTTACTTACTCATTACATTATTACTATTGTAAGTTAGGGTAACTCCAGTGGCTATCAAGGCACTTAAACTGAGACAGAAAAATACATTATTGGGGGTAAGGTGTGTTCCTTCATCTGCAAGACAGGGAGAACAAAAGTCTAGAATGGCGATAACTCACAAACGTGAAACATATTCAACTTTTTTCATTACAAATGGGCTGACGTACAAACATCAGCTCTTTGGAATGGCTGAAAAATTAAGCATTAATAATTACAGCCTAGAAAGAGTGAGGCTAGGCTATTTCCTACTGTTATTTCTTTCACTGTGCATTATTTGAGCTGCTCGATTCTCTCTCTCTTTTTAAAAGTCAAAGACCCTGTAATATTACTGGAAAAGAGTCCACATAGTCTTGCACAGTGCTGTCATAATGGCTTTAATTTATAGCCAATTAAAAATAGAAATAAGTATTCGAAGCAGAGCCTATTTCCTTCCCACTTTTCTGTCTGCTTGCAGTTGTAAAGCACGCATATATAGATTTCCTTTGTAATTATTTCACAGCCCACCAGCTGGTGTTTTATGAACCGCAATGGTCTACGGACCAGTAAACTTGGTACCATTTCTGCTTCCCTGCTGGATAACCTAATCTACTTCTGTCACAATTTAGGAAGTTACAGAATTAAGACTGAGACACAGTCTTTCCAGAAGAGTTTTGTTTAATGTTTCCATAAATATGAACAAAGTGACTGAAGAGGAGCTCAAGTATGATGAAGATAAAACTCTTCAGGCTTCACACAGCACAAACTGTGTAAATTTGCACAATCTACAATTAGTCACCCTAGCTCAATTATGGAGACTAGAGGAACAAATAAAGATGCAGGGCTCCTTCACAGGATTTAGACAAAAAAGCACAACCTCTGCAGTTAGTGTGCTCATACCACAGCAGCAAGCTTCAACAGCTGCTACTGTTACACAACGTCATCTGGATTTTCTTGCTGTGTGAGGGGGTTCTTGCTCTTGGGAAAACTTGCTGGACCCATGTTGGTTTACAGACACTGAACGTGAAGGAGAGTGAACTTTCACCCATGCTACCATCTTGGGATCCCAAGTGATGTCTCAACAGCTTCTACACTTGATGGAGAAGGGGTAGCCCTTTCCTGAAACCCAGATATTTGGGCTGTGTTGAAATGACATTAAGAAGTTGTCCTACATGATGTATGGACCTACTGGAAGCATAAGGAAAGAGTGAAATTCCAATTCAGCTTCCAAGGGGAGAACCTGCAGAGCCCTGGGTACCTGCCACTAATCACCAGAGGGCAATGCTGAAGTCAAAACAGGATTCTAGTTTTGGAAGAAGGCCCATATTATTTTGTAATTGTAGTCACCATAAAGTAATCTTAATGAAAAATAAATAGTAGCCCATAATAGAAGAGGGGATGCATAAATCCCTCACCATGCCACTAAAAGTAAAATTATTCACATCCAGTGACTGAGAACCAGATTCAAGAGTGATACTGGCTTTGCAAGTTCTACAAACACACTTAATTCCTGCTATTCCAGGTGTAGCTTGTGGGTCAGTTCACATTATTCACAGTTTGGGTCTAATGCAGACAAGGATTACACTTAATGCAGCCTGCCTTTCTTGAATTCAAACTTTGGAATTGGTCTTTTAGCTCTTCTAGCTCTGTTTTGTGCTAGCCATCGACTGCTGGTGAACAGCCCCTCTGTCTTCAAAAAGCAGGCCTCTGGTTCTGAAACAAAGTCAACCAGAGAAGATAGTGGGTCCTCTTCCTTTGTGTCCATACACAGGAATTAGAAATAAGCAGTCAGCCGAGAAGCTGTAGGAAAATGAGCACTCTCTGTAGTAGCCTTTAGTTGACCAGCAACTGCATTGGACATCCAGCTGGGAATATTTGCTCCAAGTGCGATGTTTCCCATCATTGTCCAAACAAAAAAGAAAAAAGGAAGTGGGCAAAGTGAAAAACTCTGCAAGTCAGTCTTCCAAGAGAAAGCATAAGCATATCAGTAACTGGAACATTAAAGAACAAATAGTAGCAAGTATCCCAAGTGGCACTGGTTGGGAAATAAGCCAGGCAATACAGTCATTGATACTGGCCAATCTCTAGTGCCTCTGGGTAACAAAATAATTCACAAGATGCTCCAAAAGCTCCTTGCCAACAGTTGAGTCTCTTGAATCCAAGAAGTGACTTTGGCAAGCCAGTTTCCTGTGCAAGCAGCCAGCATCCAGACAACAACTCTTTTTCCAGCACATCTTAAATGAAAACAGTGGATGAATCATACCAAGGAGAAATGGCACGTTTTTCTCCTTTGCAACTTGTCTCAGAGTGTGCAGAAATTCTGCATTCTAGCTGCAAGGTAAGAGATAAGAAAACCTTGCAATCTAGTGACAGATCAGATGTACCACATAGGCAGAGTTGGTATAAATGTCAGGGTAAATATCAAGGACAATAATAAAAATGGTGACAGGGCACAGAGAGAAAAGGGAGACTATAAAATGCATGGAAAAGACTACATGGCTTAGGAAAGATATATCCACCAAAATCATGCTTCCTAGAGTTGAAATAAATTCTGGTGCATGGTGTGAGGGACAGTAATCATAACTTGCTCAGTCTGTAAGGATGGCCAAACCTTGGTAAATTTAGCCCTTAAAGGTTACAAATAAATTCAAGTCTGGGTTAAAGGCTAGAACAAGAATCTTTTAAGGCACGAAGGTCCAAGCTTAAAGTAGGGCAGGTTGTTTCAGTCAGTATAGGGCAGATAAGCTGGCAATTTGCAGACGTGCTGGTGAGCCCTTATTAAGGCAGTCAAACATCCTCCCAACACTGTCATCCTTCCATTTGAGAGAGAGGCTTAGTGGGACAAAAGGAAGTAACTGCCACAACTGTGCTGAGTAGACAGGCAGAAGCAGCAAACATCATACTTTGTGAAGTACCACAGAGGGCCTCAGAAAGGAGATGTTGTGCCCCCCTACACCAAACACCCATGGGACCATATCAGATGACTTCCAGAGGTCTCTTCCAACCTAAATTATTCTACTGCCCTGTGACTTTACAACTCTGATTGTCACAGCCATTCTTCAGTAACTGGCATGCAAAGGATCAGCATTATATGGACTGGGCTCCTTGCAGTGCCAGGGCATCTAAAAAGGACAACTGGTACCTCCCTTTAAAGATTGGGAATACACCATTTACTAAAAATATCTGCTGTTTCCAATAGAATGTCTTCAGTGGACGGCAAGAATAAAAAGGAGTTACGTATTGCTTTCACGGTCAGTAGACAGAGATTCTTCAGTATTACAAGTCTAAGAGGAAGCTGCTTTATCTGTTTTTTTGCTGGTTGTCAGTTCAATCAAAAGCAGCCATCCCAACCTACATAGTAGAAAAGCTAAGAGGAGTCTAGGGGGAATCTTAGTTCTTTCAGGACTGGCATTAAATGACTATGCTTCTTCCACTGTAGGAACTTCCTCTGTCCTGTAAGAGAAAATAAGAGGTTCAGGAACAAGGAAGGACGAATGGAAATCATGTCTTCCTACCTGCTCTGAGTACCATAACAAAACCATTCATACATACACATATCCCAGCGGGGACTAGAACTGCACTTCCTTCCAAAACTCAGAAGGGAAAATGGTAATGTCCAAAATGCAACCCTTTAAGAAGACTCCCACTTGGTAAAATTCTGTATATATGTGATAAGGGACATGTAGGGGTTTTTTTATTTTCAAAAAAACTTAATTATTTAAGGGGGAAATACACTGTCTAACTTGGAGACTAGCAATTGGATGTGAAGTTTTTACACTTAAATCACCAGCTGTAGTCTAATCCCAGTGTAAACTGACAAGATGAGCTGTGAACAATAGCTGTTCACTGCCCAAATAATCCATGTTCAGTTCTCAAGAGTCTCAACAAGTGAGTCATCCTCTTCCACCTAGCCTGAAGGATCACACACTTCTCCCCACCCATGATCTTAAAGCCTATTTCATATAGCTTTAGGCATCTTATCGGGGTGCTTTCTCATATGAACCATTTTTAAAATATTACCAAGATACTACAAAAATTAAATGTTGGAGATCAGCAATAGGAGAATCATGCACATGTTAAAAGAAATCAGAAGTAAACTAACACCAGAGAGGGTTGCAGAGGGATACTCAGTACTGCTGCCTACTCTAGAAGTACACTCTCCCCATGCAATGCTAGGAGAACAGCTATTCTAACACCTACATATAGCCCCAAATGCCTCTTGGTGGGGACAGGAATGAGAGCATATAACATGTCACCTGACGTGGGATGTTATAGGGGACCTACTGCCCACTTTGTCCCTGAACACACTATGCACCACGCAACACATGTCTGAAGGCAGGGAACTCAGTAGCCTCTTCATAACCAAGCTGTGCAGGGCACTCAGTGCTCCTTGCCCTCTGTTTAAAAGACAACAGGTTGCAGAAAGTAACAATCACTCTCACTTCTCAAAACCCACCTCTTCCCTTAGATGGGAAAACCAAAAGGCAGTTGACTCACCGAGCGTGGCCCTGCATGCTTCTTGTTCTTCTTGTCACCCTTGTCCTTCTTGTCATCCTTGTCCTTCTTGTCCTGACCTGGGATGATGTCTAATGAGCGGTAACTGGGGGGTTTATCTTCTGGCCATTCCCGAGACCGGTGCCGTCGCCTGCGGTTTGTCACTGGGACACGGACTTGCTCTTCTGAGGAGCTCCATGACCCCCGTCGAGAAGGAGGAGAGTAGCTGTGCCGCCTCTGACCTGAGTTGTTGCTCCTCCCGGTGTAGTGCTGGTAGTCTCGCCTCCCTGCGGGGTCATCTCTCCAGCCACGATGGTGGCTGGAGCGCTCCTTGGCCTCCTCTGGATAGAAACTGGAGCTGCTGCTGCTGCTCTTGCCCCTCTCATCCTGGCGTGGAGGAGACACATCCCGTCTGTAGTGCTGGGGCCTGCCATTGTAGCCACCTGTCCTCTGCCTCTGAGGATGGTCCTCTCGCTGCCTGTCCCAGGGCTCCTGACTGTAGCTGGAATGAGAATCCCCACTGGAAGGCACAGGCCACCTCCGGTTTTCCCTCCTGTCCTCTGCTGCAGAGTCCCCAGGTCTGGGGGTGTGGGCAGCTCTCTGTGGCCGTGAGGAGTTGCTGCTCCCGTGGATAGAGGAGACATGATCAGCAAGAGGAGGTGGCATGATGTCGGAGCCCAGGGAGGACAGCAAGCTGGGCTGCACAGCCTGCCGCTGGTGGGAGGGTGGCCGGAGCTGTGACGTGTTAAGGTTTTGGATTTCAGACTCCAGATAGTCCAAAACACCCTTGTTAGGGGCAAGCTGAGCTTGTGGCTGCACCAGTGGAAGACTGTTCTGCAGAGACACATCTAAGGATAAAAGCACAGGAGAACGCAGCAAATTAAGGGGAAACAACAAAGATAGGGCCCTTCTGCACTTATGATCCTGGCCGAGTCCCTTTTGAGCCTCTCTCCTTCTGCTCCTCCTCACTGCAAGAGCTGCACAAATCTCAAGCACCACAACCAGCACATCCAGACCACAGGAGGTATAGTGCAAGGAGTAGTAACTAGTAAGTGGCAGCATGATCTGTGTTTTGGGCAGCATGGAGGTAAGAAAGTCATCCAGCACACCTGGAAATATAGTTGATGGATTTAGAGAGAGGAACATTTCTTTCCTACAGCATTGGTACCAAATTTTATTTAAAAAAAATAAGAGAGAGTTAATAGTGTTTCCTCTTATATTTGGAAGAAATATGAAGCAATACTGCAGAAGAAAAAGAACTTTACATATGCACATATACACACACATGTATGTACAGATATAAGTAGCAAATGGAGAAGTTTCTTCACTAGGAGACTGGTCCAGCTCTGGAACAGTTACCTGAAGAAGTCATGGAATCTCTATCCTTGCAGGTGACCAAGACTTGGCTGGACAAAATCACAGCTAATATGACTGAGGCTGGTGACAGTCCTGCTTTGAGCAAGAGCTAGGACTACATGACCTTAGAGGTCCCTTCTATCCAGCATCCCTAAAAAGCTGACTTGAAACAAATTTCAGTGAAACAAGCACAGGAGATTCAAGGACTGTGAATACACAGGCTAAGAAACTGTCTAAGGAACTTACTTGCCCACTTTCTGCCAGCATGCACATAGATTTCCTTGAGGAGCCTCAGCGTATTCTGTATTAAATCATGGTGGCTCAGTCACCAGATCTTCCTAAAGAGAACTGGTGCCCTGGCTAGGAATCATGGTAACTGTAGAATTAACTAGCAGGCTAAAAAAGGAAATACTCAAACATCTCTAATCTAACATTTAAGATGTTTGCAGACAATTTTTTCAAACAACAGTTAAGACTTATGAGACTCAGAGTATATCTGTGACTGCTGTATAATGATGAAAAGCTAATTTCAGAAGAAAAATATGTTATATTTATTTGAGAAGTCATTATGTTGAATTCCCCTGTTTTCCTTGGGTGTTTAAATAATATTACTGGTAACAGGTTATTTTATTACTTATTTCTTTCTCTAGGACTTCAGAGACTCCATCTTTCCTCCTTCATTAAAGTTACATATAAATACCATTAAAAAAAGCAATTTTGGGGCAGAACAAGTGGAAAATTCTTCCTGGTTCATTAAAGAGTCCTTCATGCTACACGCAGGCTAGATCTACTGTACAGAAGGCAATTTGCCCTTAATCATTTGAAGACTAGACATTTGGTAAGCGCTCAAACAAAGTGCACCTCACTTGTCACGTCAGTTCTAGCTATAAGGAGTTGACCGTGACCAGCACAGCAGAACAAAGAGACAGTACCCTCCTCCACCACATGAAGCGAGATAAGCCGGGTATATTTACCCTGCAGTTGCTGGGTTGTAGCACAGATATACCTCAGTTAGTGTTAAACTACTTCAACCAGCACTGCACCTAGCAAGACACTTAAGACAGATAGGCTGGATTTATCCACCCAGGCAAGCCCATAGGATGCTGCAGACATACCAGAGTTGTCATGCTAGGACATGCAGTCAGGCTAGGAACATTCTTCTCTCTTTCACAGTAGAGAGGCTAAAGCCTCACTGCTGAACCTCCCTGAGAAGTTACCTGTTTCTCATCCTGATTTCCCTCTGAAATGAGGGGCATGGTCTCACCTCGTTGCAGTAGAGGGTTCAGCTGGTAAGAGGAAAGTTGCGAGTTCCTGTCACCACCTCCGTAGAGCACGTTGGGTGACATCCAAGGTGCAAGTGCCTGAGCCTGCTTCATGAACCGATACCGTTTCAGTGCTGTAAAAGTAGAAGAAGGAAGCTTACAGCAGCTATCCAGAGAGCAAAGCTTGCAGACCACATACCATTTTGCTTGATAGACTGTGATCAGATATAGGAAATTCACATAATAAAAAGCTCTCTCCACCCTATTACAAAGGTAAACAGAGCACGGGAAATTCAAATACAAGTTGTACAGCTTCAGAAAGATACCTAAAACAGAAGAAAAGAGTTACTGCCTGACGTTCAGGGTACAGTTCCAGCAGCTGGGAACAAATGGCACTGTGATTAAGTACACAGCATGTAATAAAATGCAAGACTTATACCTGCCCTGTCATTATCAATACAGTTGCAAAAAGGTGGGAAATAATGTTTCATACAGCAAGACATACCACACTGTTTTATCTCTCTTTGAACTCTTTCCTCTCATCATTGGTCCTTTCCCCTTTAGGCTTTGATTTACAGCTAAGCAAGACTTTTTTGCCACTTTCATGTAGGCTCTGCCCAGACCATGTTTTCCACACCATACTCCATCATTTCCTATCTTTTCCACAAATAGGGCACTCAGAGATGCATTGTCCAGCTTCTCCACTTCTGTTGTCTCTGTAATTTACCTCAGCATGACTACTAAAATTAAATCCCTGAGGACACCATGGTCAAACTGGTGACCAAACAAAATTTCCTGTTCTCAACATCAATGTCCATTGTACCAAAAGAGCAAACTCAGTGGAAATTTCTCTCCCTCACTGCTTTTCTACCACTGCTAACTTCAGATCCCTACTTGTGGGGACAGGCTCCAATTCCATTTCACTTTTTTTCAGCACTTGCGTCTCACCTCCTCCACACAGACAACCTCATCATCCCCATCTTCAGAATCATCACTCATTGCAGCTTCTTTTTCGAGAATACCTAAAAGCATCTCACAGAAACTTACTTCTTCCACCACAGACAATCAAAACTCAAGATTACAAGCAAGAAAACTCTGCAAGCCTCAGACCTTACAAAGCCTGACTCTGCATGGTCTGTCTGTCATTACTTGATGAAGCTTTTCTGCAATGGGGCCTTGGCAAAATTTCTCTTATATGGCTTTCTCTGGAGTTTCAGAAGTGGCAGGCTTTTACTGCAGCCTCTGCTCTGGTCAGGCATGAACAGAACATTCCTGAATATACAGTTCAGGAGACATAGGAACCTAATTGCCTTTGAGACTTTCACTCCTCTGATAAATCTGGTTGAAGCTGGCTGATGAAATTAAAAGCTATTGGAGGGAAAGAGATAGGGGACAGACAGTCAGGTTGACTGCATAAGCCTTGATTCTTCAAGAAACCAGGTTGCAGCTAAGCTCAAATTAATTCTGTCTCTTGGGTTGGCCTGCAGCAGGCAGCATTTACCCTGCATGCTCTGTGGGACTGAGCTCTCAATTTCAGGTAGCACTGCAGTTACTAAACATGTCCCCCTTTAGCTGTTCTACTGAATTTAGACAGAGCACCACCTGCAGCAAAACAGGAACTGACCATGCCTCTCAACACATCCTTCTCTTTCCCTACAGTTCATACAGCTCCACTTTGTTCTCCACTCCAAACTCCTTCCCACTCCCCAGCCTGGCTCCAACCAGAGTGAACTACAAAGCTGGAAACTTCAGGGTTTTTAATCCTAATAGTCTGTTTTTTCTTCAAAGCTGTGTGGCTTGAGGTAGCAGATTTCAAACATACTATGTCAAACTTGCTTCATTATTTTTTTTCCCCGAGGAATTTTCCTTCAGTTCAGGTTTTAAACTTGGAGAAAGAGAGAAAGAAGAAAGGATAAAAAGAAGGGAAAGGGCTTATCTGTTCCTTTCCCATTCCTCCAGTTATCACCCTGAGAATGTCCTAGAACCTGCTGACTGCATATCCCTCGGTTTTGACCAGTCTTTGCCTGAGGAGCGAAAGTCCCAGCAGCTGTGGGTATATCTGCTTAGGGTTCCCCTTCTTAGGGTATGAAGGCAGTCGCTAGAACCAAAGTCATCCTGTCCCTGTAATTCTGTAGTCTCCCCCTACAGCTGAACAAATGCAGAATTACCCTTGGATTTCCTTCCATACGCTCACTCTCTCTTCCTTCCCCAGGGAATTTGCCTTCCAGTTTGAAAACAATATATATATATACAACACTGAACTCGGTACTCTGGTTCCCCACCTGCAAAATGGAAGTAAGGTTACACATCTCTTTTTAAAGAGAGCATATTTATCTGAGGCAGGTCAGATTCACCCTAATTGCAAAATTCATACCTGCTATAAAACTTTAGCAGGATGTCATGTTGTTATCTCCACTTACTCCCTGCTGAGAAAGGTTATTTACCTCTGACAGACTTTACAGCTGCTAGGCCAATTATCCAATTATTTGGGGGAAAAAAAAAAAACCAAACCAAACCAAAACAAAAATCCAATCTAGTCAGACCTAGGTGCAGGAATATTCCATTTTGCACTGATTCATTAGTGGAAGAAGTCCATAGTAGAAAAGGAACTAATAGAAACAGAAAGAGGTCACGTGTCTATTTACCCTTGTGGGCTTTTTGCAGAGCTTTCCTTGGGGAATGTAATTGGCTTGTTCCTGGGGCATGCGTAATATTTCTGTACACCAATTCTGAATTACTCAAACAATGCACGTCTTTTATTACTAGGTTCATAGCCACGTTAGTTAATGACCCGACTTAAAACATCCAGTATCACCTTGCTTCAGTGGCATCGATTCCCGTTCAGCAGATCTAGGCTACCCTCTAGTGGCCATGATTGGGAAGAAATTGCCCATACCCGGCTCTCTCTGTAACTGCTAAAACTTGGTTAAGGATTTCTGACTTCTTTTCAGCTGTGTGGAACTGTTATTTCTTAGGACTACTTTTTAAGATGCCCCCTGGATCTATCTTCTTGTGGTTTTTAAGTCCTCCAGTTCATTTCTTGCAGTCCAAAAAAGTAAATCAGAGGCAGAATGAAGTGAAGAGAAGGCGCATTAGAGGGGAGCAAGCACAAGGATGCCTTGCAAAGTGGATGGAGGGCAGGTAGCTGGGATAGAAATTACAGCCACAGAATCCAGTACCCAGTTGAGGAGGCTGGACTCATCTGTACCTTCTGTTATGAGCAGGGAGAGGTTTTGGGAACACCACAAGAATCCCTTCTACCTATCCTCAACAGGAGGCAAGAAAAACAACAGCAGCAGTCTGGAGTGTGCTGTCATCTCCTACAGCACAGAAAACAACAACAAAAAAGAAATCGCAGATATTCTGAATCCCTTTTTTGATGAGAATTAGGAAGTGTGGAGGTGTGAGTCTTTCATCCCTATCACCTCTCCCTTGCTTCATGGAAACTAATTTTTCTGCCAAGTTTCCATAGGCTCCTCAACACCACACATTTTACTTGACAGCTTGTAAAACCTCCAGAAAGTGCTTTGTTTTGTTTTGCTTTTAGCAAATGTGAGGGATGCTCTGTTTGGTCTCTGCAAGGGCTAAGTAAACTAAGCTTAAATCTATGATGAGTAAGACTGGCAAACTGGTAACAACAGACGAGGAGAAGGCTGAGGTACTCAACAACATTTTTGCCTCAGTCTTCACCAGCAAGCTCACTTCCCACACCTCTTGAGTGGATAGATGGCAAGGCAGGAACTGACAGAGCAAAGTCTCTCTCACTGCAAGAGAAGATCAGGTTCATGACAACCTGAGGAACCTGAATATACGTAAGTATATGGGACCTGAGGAGATGCAACCCAGAGTCCTGAGGCAATTGATGTTGTTGACAAGCCACTCTCCATGATATCTGAGAAGTCCTGGCAGTCAGGTGAAGTCCATGGTGACTGGAAAAAGGGAAACACTATGCATACTTTTAGAGTAGAAAGGAGGACCTGGGGAACTAGCATTCTGTCAGGCTCATGTCTGTGCCTGGGAAGATCATGGAACAGATCCTACTAGAAGCTGTGCTAAGGCACATGGAGGACAGGGAGGTGATAGACAGCCAGCATGGCTACACCAAGGGTAAGTTCCGCCTGATCAGCCTAGTGGCCTTCTGTGATGGAGTGACTACATCAGTGGACAAGGGAAGAGCTACACAGATGTCATCTATCTGGACTTCTGTAAAGCGTCTGATATGGTACTTCACAACATCCTTCTCTCTAAATAGGAGAGATACGGATTTGATGGGTAGACTATTCAGTGGATGAGGAATTGGTTGGATGGTCATATCCAAAGGGTCAACAAGTCAATGTCCAGATGGAGACTGCTGACAAGTGGCGTCCCGAAGGGGTCCGTATTGGGACCACTACTGTTTAACATCTTATTCAATGACACAGCGTGACTGAGTGAAGACTCAGCAAGGCTGCAGAAAACACCAAACTAAATGGTGTGGTTGACATGCCTGAGGGACTGGATGCCATCCAGAGGGACCTGGACAAGCTCAAGAACTGGGTGCATGTGAACCTCAGGTTCAACAAGGCCAAGTGCAAGGTCCTGCACCTGGGTCGAGGCAACCCCCGATATCAATACAGGGTGGGGAATGAAAGGATTGAGAGCAGTCCTGTGGAGAAGGACTTGAGGATACTAGTAGACAAACAACTGAAAATGAGCCAGCAATGTGTACTTGCAGCCCAGAAATCCAAATAGATCCTGGGCTGCATCACAATGAGCATGGACCCGTTGGAGAGGGGCCAGAGGAGGCCACAAAAATGATCAGAGGGCTGGAACACCTCTCCTCTGAAGACAGGCTGAGGGAGTTGGGGTTGTTCAGCCTGGAGAGAGCTCTGAGGAGGCCTTATTATGGCCTTTCAGTACTTCAAAGGGCCTACAAGAAAAATGGGGACAGACTTTCTAGCAGGGCCTGTTGTGATAGGACAAGGCATAATGGTTGTAAACTAAAGGAGGGGAGATTCAGGCTGGACATGAGGAAGAAATTTTTTACAATGAGGGTGGTAAAACACTGGTACAGGTTACCCAGAGAGGTGGCAGATGCCCCATCCTTGGAGACATTGAAGTTTGAACTGGATGGGTCTCTGAGTAACCTGATCTAGTTGAAGATGTCCCTGCTTGTTGCAGGGGTTTGGACTAGATGATCTTTAAAGGTCCCTTCCAACTCAAATCATTCTATGATTCCATGATTCTAAAGCTCTCAGTTTATGAACACCCAAGGTCTACCAAACAGCTATTTGGCAAGTAAAAGGAAACAAGAAACACAGCTCCTTGTTCACAAATCCCCTTCTTGTAGCATCTGGGGAAGAATCTGACGATCTTAGTGATAATAAATGTAACTGTTGCATTTTGTTCCTTTCAGATTGTGTAAATTGCAGGGGGGGGTATTCCATATTGTGTCACTACTGAGTTTCAGTTACAGGAACGCAGAGGTTATATAACCTTAGTAGCCAAAATCAAATGCTGGCCTTATTAAGAGAACAGGGTCTGGCTGCAGAATCTTTACTACTGCTAAAAACTACACACAAAGTTTCTCTTGACCCTTTAAACCTCAGAACGCATTTGCTGGGCTGACCACCAAAAGAGACCATCTTTCTCTTTTCTTTCTCCTCATTTTCTTCCCCAAAGAAAACCAAATAAAACCTTCTTCTTGTAGAAGGAGCAGCTGTGAAAAGAATATGAAGATGGAAAATTCTAATTTTTACATGATTACCTCTCAGAGCAACACATTTAAAGCTTAGGCCAGATTAGAGAGTAGTTCCAAGGCATTTGCTAGCCTTCCTCACATGCACAGGCATATGAACAACAAGACAGAGAAGTTCTGAGATACTCACATAAGGGAACTGATCATGCCCTGGATAACATGAGAGAAGTTTGTAGCAAGGTGTGAGAAGAAATTTCTGAAAGCAAAAAACAGAGGAGCAAAATGGGCTCCATGTAACCTAGCCACCCTCCTCTAAACTCAAATAAGCTGGTCACGAAGGTCACATTGGCCAAAGGAATGTCTCAGTCTATATGGACGCTGAACTGGAGGGAGAAAGTAGAGTTCAGTAAGCTTCCAGTCAAGCTTTTGTCTTGACAGAAGCCATTAATAGATACACATTTGCTTGAATCTCACCTTCCTCATTACAGCAGCACCGGGTTGGACAGCAGACACATGGGATGTGGCAGCAGCAATACTGAGGGCAGCACTGGCACCAGCATACTCCAATCAGCAGAAGGAGGAGGAGGCCACCGAGAACAATTAGAAGTACTGTGAGCCAGTCTATAGGAAAAACAGAGAGACAAAGAGGATCCTGAGATATTTGGCCACAGTAAGGTACTGAGCACCTCTCCACTGCTGGAGACATCTTGGGGTTGGGAAGAAGAGAACAGGAGGACTTATCTGCCACCCAGGACTTACGGAGAACAATCAGCTTAACTTCTTTGTCTGCATCACCTGAGGTATCTCCCGGTGCTTCCACAGTGCAGTAGTACACACCATGGTCCCACCACATGACCTCACTGATGACAAGGTCTGCACCTGTGGGAGAGGGATTAAGAGGTCAGTGGGCTCTTTGGGACTGATAGACAAACTCTGCCTAGAGGTAACACATAGTACTACATCTCCTCTCTTCCCAAGCATGGCCATCACTTTCAAACAATCCAATTTGAGTCCACTGAGAATTGTAAATAGCTTCAGCTGCCAGTGCCCTTGATTTTGTATTGCTGGAGCAACGCTACTTAGAAGTGTGACTAGTTCTGTGTGAAGTGAAATAACCAGCATGCTGCTGGGTGCTGGATGTTAACGGATACCCATTGCTGCCAGTCCTACTCGTTTTGGAACACAGATCACTGTCCCTGTTAGGCCAGCCATCCCAATAACTCTTCTGGTTGAAAGTAGCAGCAGCTACAGCAGGGAGCACATATAATGCACCCAGAGAACCACACAGTACTTCTTAGAAGAAATAACTGTTTCCTAGCCTCTGGGTTCCTCAGCTTACTTTTGCACTCTTAAGCAAAATGCTCAGGCATCCTCAGCTCAGCCTTAGCTTGTAATGCCTCCCACACCCTCAAGGCAGCTGGGGACAGGGCCCTTCACAACTCTTATTTCATCGCCATGTCAAAGAATATGTAAGCTACGGATGACACTAGCCATGTTTATGCTTCTCTTCATTTGGCAGGCTCAGATATCAGATGACTACTGAGTTCACTCCCTGCCTGGGAGGCTAAGTCACTTACGGTTCTGGATGGTGATCTTTCGTTGCTGGTAGTCAACACCCAGCACAGGGTCCTTCTGCCCGTACTTCTGGATGACAATGCGCACCTGTCGCTGGCTGTCATTGCAGTCATCAGATGGGTCCTGGCCAAGAGCTAAACCAGCCTGGTATGCTACAAACACACATCATAAAATAAGATGCCAAAAGTTATTTCAAAGGACCAATTTCTATCCCCTTGTGAGCAGCAGAGAAACTCCTGAATAGATGTGAGCATTTGGTTTGGTAATACAAAGCATGGCTTCAAACCAGCAAGGACCAGTTACTTTGGAGTACTCAAAAGCAAACAGAGGTAGAGCCACAAGAATGGCAGAGATTTTGAGAATGCAAGAGTTGCAGAGGAGATGCGTCCTGTACTCAGAACTGAAAGATCAACAGTAGAAAGAAGCTAACGGGTGGTAGGCTGGAGAGCAGATCCCAGTACAAAGATAAACTGCAAGAAAAAAAAGTCATCGAACTCCCAGGAGTATTGGAACTAAAACAAAAGTGTGTTTATTTACCAAAAAAAATCTCTAGACATACATGAACCGCTGTAGAGATTGTCTCCCTTTCTCTCCTATATCCCATTAGATGTTGTGTATCTCATAAAGACAAAAAAGAATCCATCGTCTGATTCCAGCTAAGGATTATGTGTAATGAGGCCCATGAGAATTAATGGAAGGCTAGAGGCAATTTCTGTCCAATACATTTATGATGGACTCACAATATAAACTATTTTCCAGGTATTCAGGAGCTGAGATTTGGGGAGACAACTGATACAGACAGTCAGCATTGTCTGTAAAGGGCTTGCAATGAAGAGAGGAGAGGACAAAGCTTGTCAAAGGCTCCTCCATTGCTGTATCTACAATGGATCACGAACAGCAGATCCAACTAAGCAAACACCATGACCTTATGCTTTCTGTCCTTATTGGGGGCTATTAGCTTGAGCCTGGGCTCAAAGCACTCACATTATACTGGGATTAACAGAGCCAGTGACCCACCTGCTTGTGGACTATAGTGTAGATTACTTGGTAACGTGCCTACTTAACCAATCCAGACTGCATAAAGGAGAGTTTGGGCACTGAGACGTAAAAAAAGATCACCTATCTAGGAAGGCTGTTCCAGTGTTTGATCACCCTATCAGTAAATAAATACTTTCTAATGTCCAGTCTAAACCTCGCCTGGTGTAGCTTTGAATGATTCCCACATGTACTATTGCTGGATCCCAGGGAGAAGAGCTCAGCACCTCCTCTCCAACTTGAATCCTCAGGAAGCTCTAGAGAACTATGAGGTTGCCTCTCTGCCTCCTTTGCTCTAAACTAGACAAACCCAAAGTCTTCAGTCACTCGTCATAGGACATTCCTTCTAGCCCTGTCACCAGCTTTGTTGCCCTCCTCTGGAGGCATCCAAAGACCTTTGATCTGTCTTAAATTGTGGGGCATAGAACTGCACACAGTACTCGAGGTGAGGCACATCAATGCTTAATATAGCAAGATCATCACCTCTTTTGACCAGCTGTTTATATTGTGTTTGATGCACCCCAGGACACAGTTTGCACACCATCTTAAACCCTCCCGAATTAAGGCTGCACGCACCAGAATATCTGCATAGGAAGTTCTGCCACCAGTACTAAATGTTTTTACTAAGAAGTCATTCTGCCCTCCAAGATGCACGTGTTTCTTCTACCTCCCAAACTCAGTAACACCTGGTCACAGGTACCTAGCTCCAACTATGGAGTCCCCTATGGAATCATGAAGTCCATTTGTTGGACGGCCCTTGATTTCAAACAATGGGGCTGTCAAGACTGACATGTTTCAGACATGGTTGAGCTTCTCTGCCTCATCAACTCAGGTTGATGACAAGGAGGACAAATGAGCTGCATTGGCTGTGATTTCTACAAAATCATATCATAATGCCTTGACATTCCAAAAGAAATCACAGACACGACTTCTTTTTCCTCAGAGTGCAGGGAAATACCACCACCCAGCCTGGTTTGTGAACAGAAAGAGGTCAAAAGCCTGTATTCCTCACTAAGTCTACTTTCCTCTTCCTTTCTATTTGAAGAAGGATTCCTTGGAGGAGAAGCCTGACACTTACAGTATGAGTAGTAGTCAAAGATGGGGTCCTTGCAGAAGGATTTGAAGCGCCAGGTCACCACCACATCCTGCAGTTGTGCTGAGGTGCTATAGTCACACTTGAGGACAACAGTGGCAAATAAGGTGGTATAACGCTCAGTATCCTGCACTGTCACCAGGAGGGAGAGGCAACCTGCAAACGGGAACACAGAAAGCAGTCAGCCGGCAGGAACAGACCTCATGTCACAACTTCCACTCTATACCAGACTAGCATCCAAAGTACAGCTCCCTTGGCCTCATCCAGGACCTGCACATATGGATCTCACAAGCTCCTCTGGTGGCACCATCCAGAGTTATAAATCCTGGTTAGAATGCAGGTCCCATATTTCCCTGAGAGAAGGCAGCTTGAACAAGCTGCACAGGACCATTTTATGGACTGAATTATTTTCTGCAAGGCAACTATTACTAGCCATTATGTAGCACATCACACACTGCTTTCCTTCTGCATGGGAAAATTTTCCCATGGGACATAATTCACTGGGCCCAAAAGCACACAGGATGGGATTGCCTTGGCTTGTCATCCTAACCAGAAAAGTTCTGCAGCACCATTTTATCAAGGTTTCACGAAGACAGTAATCAGAAAGTTATCTATTGGAAAGCAGGATTAAGACAATACAACTTTTGGGCTGTAGCATCATAATTAAACTTAATCTGTTTATCGCCACTTCAGAACAGCACACGTCAATTACCCTTTTCTTTTTTGTGAAGCTATTGTTATGTACGTTTAGAACTCATCCGTATCAAACTCCACAGCATTTTCTATCCAAGCAGCTGCATCCACCGAGGAAGGTTTTACAAAGTTTCTCCTAAGCTATGTTTCATTTTAACTACACTCCAGAGACATCTCTATCTTATTTAAACTTTGATAATATAGCAAGTTGTGCTTGTCATTAACAATAGCGAAGTTATCACCAGTTGCCTTCGATAAGGCAATACAAATAGTACACAGTGAGTTTAAGATGCCCTATCTGGAATATACCCAGGAGAACAGGGCAGGGGCTGCAGTGCTATGCTAGTTGCTCCTTAACTGGGGAATACGACCACAGAAAAGAAGGGAAGGGGGAGGCCTCGAAGGTACCAAGTGAAAGGGTCACCATGAACCAGCACTTGATCTTTATCGCATATTCAAACATTTTCCCTCTACTCCAGTTTCAGGATGAGAACAAGGGAACAAGGCACTATGTATTAACATTTGTATCACAACTGCAAGCATCATTCTTTTAGTGTCCCCTTAAGCTGCACCTCCACAGTACATTCCAGGCAAATATAAGCTCACCCAGTTTCCACCAGGTGGAAAACATGTTGCAGAGGTGCAACACTGCCTCAACAAGTAATTCTGCAGTACGATATTGTCAATGCAGTACTTGCTTAGTTTCTTGTTTGAAACAGACTCCTGGTCAGCCAACTCAAAGTACAGGCAAAGCAAATTCATTTGCCTTAAAAATACCACACGAACACAGAGGACCATGGAACGCCCTGAGTCCAAGGCTTTTCTGAAAAATAAAATACACACAGATGCACTGAAACATAGAAATACTAGCAGCTGTGCAACCTGCTAGCAAAACCAAGGATCTCTAATTTTTACAATACTGTATGTAAGGTAAAGTCAAGATGGTGACGGGTAGTTAGAATGGCTCTTAGTTAACTACATTGTAATACATCTTCTTTTAGTTTTCATTGTGAAATACCTGATCCACAGAATCTTACTGCAGGAAATCACATAAACCCAATCCAAAACCCAGACTCTCAAGACTGGCAAAACCTTTATTTCATTGGTGATCAAATTAATTCCCATATTAATTCTGATCTCTTGAGGCTCAAGGAAACAGAACAAATTTTCCATGAGTTTCCTACAGCAGCATCTCTCAGGCGAGAGTAAAATACTCAAAATCACTACATGCTTTCCACTTACAGAAACCAAAGCTCTTTATAAAAGGGATCCTTTCTTATTACCTCTGTTCTGCAAAAGAGTCCAAGTTGAAATATAAGTTCTTTATTTCTGTAAAGATGTTAAAAGTCTACTGTTTCTATGGGAGAACAGTAATATTTCTCTGCACATCTGATGTTTCATACTAACCTCCTCCAAGAAAACAGAAAAGTTGTAAAATTAAGGCTGGTTCCTAAACTTCTACTGCATTACTCCACTGTGTGCTGCTGTCCTTCTTACTCTGGTTGGAAAGAACAAATCTGGACACTCTCAACCTCCTAAGTTAGCACTACTTCAGGCCTATGGCTTTGTATTGAAGACACTAACCTTCAAAGCCAGCAATGTCAAGTTTTAGCTAGAACATCATGCAGGAGTGTGGCTGTCAAGCAATACAATCAACAAGCATACCTCTATTTTTTTTTTTCTTCTTTTACCAATTCTGAAAAAACGAACTTTGATATTTAAAGCTAAATCACCAGCAAAGGCTGATGCATCCAAGAAGCAAAATGATCACTGTATTTCCTACAGGAGATCAGAAGCTGTCAGGCAACCTGCAAAGCTTGGCTGAAAAAACTCTGCTTGCTGAAGGCCACCTGTGGACATGGAGGCGATTTCCTGTTCTCCATATATCTAGCAGGTATGGAAGCACTGCAGCTACACCAGATCCCCAAAGGGGCTGGGGCTGATAAGCTAGCAGCAAAGGCTGGGGTGGGCTCTTGTGCCAGGCCAAAGGGGAACCCCTTCATGTTCGCATCCTGTGCTCAGGTCCAAACCAAGCTGGCCGCACACGACCGATACTGCAGACTGGCAGGAAGCGGGCGGCCACTTCCTTTTAGGAGAACAGGTGGCCGCACCTTTGGGGGACCGAAACTCCTCTCCACATGGCTTTCGCGCCGAGCCTGGGAAAGCCCCGCTCTTCCGCCCGGCGGGGAGGGCCACCAAGAGGTGAACAACACCCGCCCGGGCCAGGCCACCCCTTCCCTTCGCCGCAGGGCCGCCGCCATCGCTCCCCACCGCCGCACCACCTTAACCTAGGTCGAAACACGGGGGCACCTCCCGGGCTCCGACCCCTGTGCCACTCGGGTGGCCGGGACGGGCCCAGGACCCCGCCGCCGTCCCACTCACCGGCCGGCAGCCAGGCCAGCAGCAGAGCCCACCGGCAGCTCCCGTGCAGGGTCATGGCGCTGCCTCCTCCGCCCGCCCTGGGACGTCGCGCCGGGCCACCCCGCCGCGCCCACAGGCCCTCCCCTTCCCGTGGCACCTGTCCCAGGGCCGGCTGCAGTCCCCTCCCTCTGCGGCCCCCCGGCGCCCGCCCGCAGGTACGCCTCCCTGCCTCCCTCCTCCGCACCTGCGCCTTCCGCCTCAAAGCCAGACAGAATACCGGCCACCAGCCGCAGAAATGATTTTTGAAAAAATAATATATAGATATATATATATATGAATGAGCACACAGGTGTATGTGAAGATACGGAGTTTCGCCTGAGCTCTGCCTTTCTGGGGAAAACACGCCGTGACCGGCCGGCGCACGGGAGCGCCGGCGTCGTCTTGTGGGCAGAAACTTCAGGGAATTAATTTCATTTTCCCGCTGAGTTTTGAGAATACCGCAAAGGCGGCCAAAAGAGACGTTGCTTAAACACACAAACAAACAAACAAACGAGAAAAACACCCCCCACCCACCAACCCTCCTAATTTATGGCGGAATCGAGGCTGTGGTGCCTACCCCTCAGCCCTGTCCGTTACACCGGGCAACGGCCGTCAGCACGTGCCGCCGCCCGGCGGGCCCCCCCACCCGCCGCGGCCCGCGGGGCCGCGCATGCGCGCTCTCACTCCGAACTACAGCTCCCGGAGCGCGCCGCGCGCCGCGGGAGCGGTTGCCTGGAAACCGGTAACGCCGCCATGGAGGAGGCCCCAGGTACGGGGTGGTGGGGAGGGTCAGGGGCCCCTGCGGCCCCACACGGGCCCCTCAACGGGCCCGCAGGCCCCCGTGTGTTCCCGCGTCCCATGGACGTCCCCGGTAACCACCTCGGTCTTCATGCACCCGGCGCTGCTCACTGCTGGGGCATCCCCTCACTGTGCCCCTCTATGGCACTCTCCCCATGGCCCCGCAGAGGCTTCCTCCCCCGCACTCCCCGAGGAGCACCAGGTGTTCCCTGCCTGCCCCTCTGCAATCCACCCACCAAACAGCCTGTTATGGGGTGCTTCTGCCTTGCCATGACCTTTTCCTGGTGTCCAGGGGGTAGACAGCCTTGGAAGAGTGTCAGGCTGAGGCAGTGCGGGCCTGCACCTCTGTGCAAGGCCAGTGCCATCACCTTTGTGTGCTGAAGTCTGTGTGGGACCAATTTTCTTAGAAACAGGCTTTTGGAAAAGAGAAGGCTTTACTCTCATGTAGTTGCATAGCTTCAGAAAAGTGAAACAGGGATCCAGAGGGAACCAGACAAGCTTGAGAACTGGGCCCATGCAAACCTCATCCTGTGCCTGGGTCGGGGCAACCTTGGGTATCAATACAGGCTGGGGGATGAAGGGATTGAGAGCAGCCCTGCAGAGAAGGACTTGAGGGTACTGGTGGATGAAAAGCTTGGCATGAGCACGCAATGTGTACTTGGAGCCTAGAAATCCAGTTGTCTCTTGGGCTGCATCAAAGGAGCATGGACAGCAGGTTGAGGGAGGTGATTCTGGCCCTCTGCTCTGGCGAGACCCCACCTGCAGTTCTGCGTCCAGCTCTGGAGCCCTTAGTACAGGAAAGACATGGACCTGTTGGAGAGGGGCCAGAGGAGGCCACAGAAATGATCAGAGGGCTGGAACAGCTCTGCTGTGGGGATAGGCTGAGAGAGTTGGGTTTGTTAAGCCTGGAGAAGAGAAGGCTTCAGGGAGACCTTATTGTGGCCTTTTCAGTACTTAAAAAGGGTCTATGAGAAAGATGGGGAAAGACTTTTTAGCAGAGCCTGTTGCGACAGGACAAGGGGTAATGTTTTTAATGTAAAGGAGGCGAGATTCAGGCTGGACATGAGGAGGAAATTTTTTACAATGAGGGTGGTGAAACACTGGCACAGGTTGCCCAGAAAGGTGGGAGATGCCCCATCCCTGGAGACATTCCAGGCCAGGCTAGACAGGGCTCTGAGCAACCTGATCTATTTGAAGATGTCCCTGCTTATCGCAGAGGGTTTGGACTAGATGGCCTCTAAAGGTCCCTTCCAACTTAGACTACTCTATGATTCTATGATTCTGTGAATGTTCTGTAGCTCAGGTAGAGCATCTCATACTTCATTTGAAATGTGGGACATGTTGTTTTCACTTTACCATGTGTGAGTCAGTTAATTTTATTACCTGTTGCATTTGTAGCACTATTCTCATGTTCATTTTTACTATTTGCATTTATATTGTAAGTTAATAAGTAACTGGTGATGTCACCAGTTTCTGTGTAATAAAAACCTAGTAACCTTTATTCACAAGGCAGACTTTAAGAGACTTGAAACTTTTGGTTTCATGAGACAGAGCTAGGACGTCTAGATCATACAGAGGACTATTTTAGTTGTAAGGCTGGAAATTAGAGTTAGGTTTTATTTCTCCTAATTTTATAGGAAAATACTTTGAATGTGTGCAACATAGCAATAGTGAGGTTCTAAGCAGAGGTCTCCTCTCCACTTCTTTTATCTCTCTGACGAGAAGAAACAAAAGCGACAGTGGGGCTGTGATAAAGATGATGTGTCTAGATCCTGCTTTGTAGCTTCATCCTTGCTGTATCAGTCTCTGAGTAATAAATATTTTATATACTTAACTGCTGTGAGAATTGATATCTTCTGTTATTCTGCTTGCTCTCAAGTATTCTAGCTATTGTAAGACAGACAGCAATATTCTTTAATACAAAAAATTTCTTCCTTGGGATTTTGGATTGATTGCCTAAAACTTACTTTTATTACTAATTTTGTAGTAATTCTGACTGGTAATGATACGCAGACAGCACTGCACAGTTATGCCTGATTTACACTTGGATATTTTTCTTTGTGTCTATAAGCACTAAAAGACTTTAGATGTTTTCGAATGAAAGTAAGTTTTGCAAAACTCTGCTGCTTGCACTCATCAGCAGCCCGGTAAATTGCTGATGTACTCTGATGTGGTCTGAAGGCTAAAAGGAATGCTTAGGTAGTTGTTCAATGGTGTGCTAGTTTTCATAAAGAAATGGGAGACTCAGAGAAAACTGCTGAGGAGACTGTATCTGAAGATGAGTTAAACAAGCAGGCTTGGCAAACTGGAAGAAATCCAACACATCCAAAGCAGAGCTAGACCTGAAGAAGATGCCTCAGCCTGGGACAGACATCTCTCCCGACAGTCATATGTTGCAGTCTCTATTTTAGGGCAGTGTTACCCCCAGGCCTGAAAGACAGCAGAATGTAGCCTATAAGGCTCATAGTATGGTGCTAAGAGGAGTCAGGGTTGGAAGCAAGAAAGCAAACCAAAGTTCTGGGATGAACTGAGTTTCTTCATGTGAAATAACAACAAAGAAGAACATACTAGTCAATCTCTTCTGAAGAAAATAACAAGTTACTTTGTTTTTTCAAAGCCTACTGGTGGCCAAAGCTTTTCTACCAAAAATTACACATTTTGGAGTGAAAAAATAAAATCCTGCAGAAGTAGCACACTCTTGCTTATTACTGGTACTGATAGTACTGCAGTTATGTTCTGCAGTAATCGTTCCCTATTTCTGCATATCCTGAATCAGTGGACAAAACATTATCAGTCTTCTGTAGATATAAAAGCTGAGGTGAGATAGGTGATGTCTTTTAAGCACAGTCAGACGGTTAATGGTGAGGCAAAGACAGCTTAAAATAATAACTACTAGATATGTTCAGTTTCTAAAGTAAAACTATAGGCTGCATTTTGATCATTATTTAATTCAATGCATTTTGTGCAGCAGAAGTTTCAGTCATGGGTTTTATGAAGGCAAGCAATGCATTTATGAAGCTTGTACATTTAAACAACTTTTTTTTTTTTCTGAAAAGAGGGAAACTGTAGGAAGAGAAAATACAAAAAAAATTGTGTCATCTCATTGTATTTGTTTACATGTTACCAAATAAACATTATTTTGATTTAATTATCCTGTATTTTGAATAAATGAGACAATTGTCTGGAATGAGAAATCTCTCATTGTCCAAGTTTACTGAGAATTTTTAAGAAGCTTCTATATACAAGGATTCTGTGTGGCAGCAAAATTGCCAAGAAACATTTTTGTTTTGAAATAACTGAAAAAATATACCTGAATGAACACATTTCTCCATTCTGAGGTGAGCTGTGGATTTTGAGACCATAGCTAAGAGAAAGGCAATCTGAAAAAAAAATCGAGCTTTGCTGAAATTCACAGCTTATAGCACTGGCCACTGAACCAAAGAAAACCTGAATTCATTCCTGAGTGAGTTCTTAGAAAGCTAAATGGCAGAACTGATGTGGATCTGTATAGTGCTTCAGATCAGTATCTTGAATAACTAGGAGTAGGGAAAAAACAATATTAGTGTTCTGATCAGGCATACTGTATAATTCCAGCTGGGAAAATACGTCTGGTTGCCAACTTGCTTTTCTTTGGTCACTTCACACCAGTTCTAACTGCCACTATGTCAGTTTTCAGTATTAAAAGCCTTAATTCTAGCTTTTTTAGGAAAACTGTCTGAAAAAATATACAGGAAAAGAAAATCAGCGTTCAGAGAGACGCATACCTTTGTCACAGTGAACCTACACAAAAGTTTTCTGGATAAGTCAATCCATGAAACGGAGAATCTGCAACCAAAGTAGCCATGTTCCCCAAATGAGCCTCTTCTGAGTGCTTAAATTCAAAATTTGTTTTGGCACAGTGCTTGAACTCCATCACAGTAGCATGCACAATGAACATTGCGATAGCTTTCTTTAACTAGAACCTAGATATCAATGCAGGCGGAAATGTTCATAACCTCTTTCAGCCTAAAGCATTTTCCAGATAGGAATTAATTTATAATGAAAACTATGATAGTCTTAATTTTTAGAAGATAAATGATTGCTAATTAGTTACAATAATTTGAAATTTTATAGCACTTTTCTCTATGGATATCAAAATACTTTGCTAAGATGGGTAAGTATTATTATCTCATTTTTCACAAGAGATAACTGAGACAGCCAGAGGTGAAATGGCTGATACAAATTGTACACGTCATTACTAGGCCTGGAATTAGAATTCAGGTCTCTGAACACTCCACTATATATTTATGCAGCTAGTCTGCAACTATTTCTTCAACTTCAGGGATATCAGTTCTGTTACCCCATTAAAAACTCATGAATTTCATTTAAATATATTGAGATAAATTGCAATTGTTTTCTTTTGATTTGTTTTCTGAATTAAAAACTTTCTGCATGTCTGTTTTTACATTTTTCTCAGCACTCCTGAAGGATAAAAAGCTCATTTTAATTCTTAAGGGAAATTATGCAGGAGAGTCAGATGCTGGCAGAGGCTCAGAACCTTTGGATGAAGGTTGAGTAGGGCACGTTGACTATATACTAACATGAGTGATATGTCTACAATATTTCTTTGCCCTCATTGTTCTGATGGACAGCATTACGTTTGGACACTTTGCCTTTCCTAAAATGCCTGAAAAGTCTAAAATGCCTTATAAGATCTTTTCCTAAATGGGTTCTGACTCGAAGCCAGAAACAGGAAATACATTTGTAGCAACTTTTTCTTGGTATCAAAGCTACACTTACACATTAAAAGAGATTCATTTGCATCCTATATTTGTTATTCTGAATATTTAGGTTTCTTTACATTTAACTTCTGAATTTTCTGTTTTCTGATAGTATTTTACAGCTGTAGTATTTGTACAAAATTGCTCCAATGTTCATTTAAAGGTGTTTTGAGACCATGTTTGAAGTCAAAAGGCAGAACAAATTTAGCAGAAGAGTAATGCTTGTGCTTTTTTTTTGCTTCTTTCAGGGACATTTATATGAATGATCAAAGTGTTTGTTTTTTATATGGAAAAAGATTGGAGCTTTCTCACTCCAGAGGACAAGAGTAACTAGTTAAATTGTATTACTCTGAAAATGCTAGTCTGAAAGCTGAAAAATTGCTGGAGGGTTAGTTAAGCTGCTTAAAGCTTTTTAAATTGTGTTAGTTTTATTAATTCACTTTCCATGAATATAGAATGTTTTGAAGAAAGTCCTTTTTTCTTAACGATTCATCTCTCCTGCTTCTCCGTACAAGATATTAGATGGTCTCAGAATGTCTATCTCCTGATATTTTTTGTGAAGTCCACCAACAAATTTCTACCCAGTATATCAAAGAAAAGCCCCAAACATGTAAATCTCTCTTCAGCTTCTCCTGTTATGCAATATTTAGTCTTTCTATAGCAATATACTCAGAGCCTGAAGTTCTAAAACCTGAACCAATGAATTTGCCCTACAAATGAGGACATATCTTTGGGTTATCCATATTTGTGGAGTACAAGCAGAACACAAACATTCCCTTTGGGAATCTCAAAGCATTTGAGAGGAAATGAAAATGGCATAAATGGCAGATGAAGGCAAAAATTCTGAAAGTTCCTCTTCCCACCACCAGGTAAAGAGGACATGCCATCTCTTCCAAGGGAACAGGAGGGAGCTGATGAGAAGCCAGCAGAAGGTGCACAGGCAAATCACAGTGGTGCCCGTGGGTGTCTCCCACTGTTGTATAGTGATTTCAATACTGAACCTACAGTAGTTTCTGGCTTCTCCCACCACTCAGCCTTTCCTTACTAATAAGTGTTCATCTTCAGTTGCTGCCCTTGGTGTTGCCCAGTTTCATTTTGATTCTGGTCCAAGATGACCCATGCCAGTGAAGTTCTGTGCTGACCAATGTGTCTGGAATTCCCGCTGCCCCTCAGCACACAGTCTCTCTCCTTAAAATTTTTGCTGTTTAGACTTGACTTTTCTCTGTAGCTAGAACTGCAACCGATTCATTAACTCTGCCAGGGTCTTTCAGTCAGAGACCTGTATTTCTCTGTTTAACACCATTTTCATCTTGAAGTGCCTCTCCAGTGTGTATTTCAGAAGTTCTGCATGTCATCTAACACACTAGATCTAGGTAGCAGGGATAACAAAATCCACTAGTGAATCTACTGTGGTGCTTATATTGGTGCATTACATTTGGCTTTTGTTTGATTATATTTACTATTATACCTTTTTCCTGTTATAGGATGCGTTTCTTTCCTTTTCCTGGGTTTTAAAATATGTGGGTTTTCTTAAGAAACTTCTCCCTACACTTAATACTAAACAGCAGGAAGTCCATTGTTGGGCAGAAGGGATTTTTTTTACTACTACAGAACTGTGTATTTATTTAGCATGTCACGCATGAGCAAATTAGTCATAGGAATTAATACCTAGCACAGTAATCCCAATTGTCCTTTGCAGAAGAAAGAAAAACTAGTCTTCCAAAGGAATCATCAGCTGCAGAGGAACAGGAAGAAGAAGTGGAACAAGTGGAATCAGACATCGAGAAAGCTGGTGAGTATTATTTTCCACTGATGAGATGTTGGAACTACCTTAAAAATACCACTGCTTTCTAGTTTTTGTTTTTTTCACTGTTATTGTTATGAACAGCACCTCAGACCAGTGCCATCAAGTCACAGCGACTGAGTTTCTCTACTCCTTTTCAGTTGACTTACCTTGTGTACTTCATTTTGCTCTTTCCCATGCCTCGTCTCTGAATCCTTTTGTTGTTTTTCATAGAACGCCTAGGAGATTAAAATATCAAGACAGGCTGAATAGCTTACAAAAAAGGTAATAGGAATTTGACCTGAGGTATCAAACTGAAAAGTACTTTTAATAAGTGCTTATGACAAGCTGGAAGTCAAGTTAACAGTATTCTGCTTTGCAGTCCAGTGAAGAACTGCACTGGGTCACACATTAGCAGTATGACTTTTTGAGGACAATGGTGTCTAGTGGTGGACTGTTGTATCTGTTTTTACTAATTGTTTTCTATAATGATGTGCATTCAATAGCTACTGAAAAGAGGCACTTTAAATTTTATTTGGTTTCTAAAGCTGAGATCTAAACACCAAGCACAGCTGAACTGAACAGTTTTGGTAGCATTTGAGCTTTAAAATCAATGTTTGTAAAACAGCCTCAAAATTTTTCCTCTTCAAATTCTCCAGTTTTGAATATTTACAGTGAAGTTTTTAAAAGCCTGGGGTAGCACTTGTTAGAGACTGTTCCAGGACAAGTTATTACTAAGACATAGTACCCCTTTTCTGAGCTATGGAGTGTCCATTACTCTGCTGTAGGAGGCAAGGGATGTGTGAATCCTTCCCTTTTGCAGTTAGGTGGAAATATCAGCAAAGAGCCTAAGATTTATGGTGAATATAAATTTCACTTATGTTTCCACTTCTGAGATGCTGAAGACAATTTGGAAGAGGAAGATAACAGTGAAGTACCTTCAGAAGCACAAAAAAGGCCTGAGAAGGTAGAAAAGAAAATCTCAGAAACTTTCTTCTATAACTATGAAGATATATGTTCACGTCCATTTGTCACTGAAGACTCTGGGATACCAATTAACCTTCTTACTCTTAAGTATCCTTTCTGTTGAGGTTCTGCAAATTTAAAGCTAAGAATATTTAATATATCTTCTTAAAACTGTCCTTGTCTAATTTGGAGAAGCCTATGTGGCATTAGTGGGGTACCTTTGGTTGAGACACAGGTAAGAATTCTGACCAGCTATGGCTCTGGGTGAACCATCAGGCTTTTAGTGACCAGGTTCAGTGTTCTCATTTCAATTTTGGTTAAGTGTTTCCATCCACTTAGTAAACTTTTCTAGAAAGGCAGTGTCAAATCTTTTCCTTATTGAACTGTTGTAAGACATTCTTTTGGATATGACTGCACCAGAAGTGCAAACCTGATGGTGATGGATAGCCAAACACTGATGTATATAGCAGGCAACCAAGTGGTGCTCCTGGACCTGAAACCTAAATCTCAAAGATATCTCCGGAGCAGCGGTGGTGGTGGAATTGGGTTTATCACGGTATGGCTTTTGTTTTGTGTTTTAGGATGTTAGTCACTTTCTAGCAGTGAAATGTTCACTTGGCTGCTTGATGGGAGATTTCTACAGCTGCACATACATATGCATAAGAAAGTATAGTATTGATTAGGGGAACTTGTGGACCAGGCAGCATGGGCTACTCATCACATCAACATAAATGGCAGAGGACAAATATCTGCACACCCAAGTCCCAGGCTCAGGTACCTTAAGACACTCACAAGATTATTTTTTAGAACTATTACATTTTTATTTAAATATTTCAGCTCATTTAACTTTTTTTTTTTGAACACTCATCTCTCCTAGTCACAGCTAATATTAGTATAGTGTTTTACCTGCAGTTAAAATTTATAAAATCAAGTTCCTAGATAAATGAAGAGAAAAAGTATCTGGTTTCACTCTAGTAAACTCCTACGAAGAGCTTCAGCTCTCAAATGCTTCCTCTGGATTTGAAGCATCTTACTCTCTGAAGGGCTCTGCCATCTCTCAGTTGTATTTTACATGAGCAAGGCTTTCAGAACACCAGCCTCAGACTGTTCTGCTGCATTGTTAGCAGCCTTTTCTGGGGAATCACAGTACATCTCTATGTCTCCAGAACAATATCATTCAGGGTGGCTTTTCTGCAGCTGTCTGCTGAAGTAGATGGCTGCTGGCACAAATGCTGCTCATGGAAAGATCAGCTAGTAGGTTGAAAGAGGCAGGAATAGTAAAAGAATGCACAATAAAGCAAATTATTTCGCAGTTTGTTATGGTTCTGCGTTATATGTGTGATAAACCATTTTGTTTGCATAATGGTTTTATCATTTTGTGTGCATAGTGGCTTCTTTCTGATATTGAGCAAAAGGTGGGCAGTTGTTTAGAATAAACACATATAAAAAGGCAATCTACTATATCTTTTGACTAATGATTGAGTAAATTAAAAAAACCCAACTCAATAGCTAGCAGTATAGAGACAGAGGTGTCATTACAGCATGCAATGGGACTTTTGCTTTTTCAAGGCACACCCTACAAAGCAGTACTTTGCAGTAGGAGAAAAAGGAAAGAAGCCAAACATCGCCATCTATGATTACCCTTCACTGAGGCCCTACAGAATACTGCAAGGTAGTGTAAAAAGTTCTATTTTCATCTTACACAAATGGGCCTGGGTTTATAGATCCCAGAAAATGGAGTAGTGTGTCATTTTAAGTTTAGAAGGAAATATGACCTTTTGGTCCTTCACAGCAAAATAGAAAGCACTGATTTCAAGCTTTTTCATTATTGCATGGGAGGAAACTTTTATTTAGTAGAAATAGCCAACTGAGAGCTATTACCTAGTGAAAAAAATAATTGCAGTAAAAGTTGAGCTCCTTCTAAGTAGATTTTCCTGTTGTTTCTTCTGCTTTTCCATGTATGGGTGTATTTGGGCTTGCATGTTTCTTCAGGTGGCACAGAGGAAGCCTATGTTTTTGGTGATTTCAACCGTGCTGGCACTTTGTTGGCCAGTGTTGGGAGCAGCCCTGACTATATGCTTACTATCTGGGACTGGAAGCAAGAAAACATTGTGTTGAGATCAAAAGCTTTTTCACAGGATGTTTACAAGGTCACATTTTCTGCTGATAATGAAGAGCAACTAACTACATCTGGATCAGGACACATCAGGTAGTTTTAGTGATTAGAATTAATACATATAACTTCTAAAGTCATAATATATAGAAGATGACTAACAGGAATGTATCATTAACAAACATGGATCAATGAGGAATGCTGTTTTACCTGGCAATTACAGTTACAAAAAGGAGAATGTTCAAGTCCTTCGGCCAGTCAGCCAAGTCTTTTAACACCTTTGCTGTGCAAAAAGAAGGATGCTTGATGTTGAATGTCAGTATGACTGGCTGCATTCTTGTAATTTCAACAAGCATATATATATAAAAATGTATTCCAGCTGATAACATAACATATATGCCTCTTGTGCCTTCTGGCCTTTCTACCTTTGATTCCTTGAACTCATCTGCTGTTTGGGCAGCCATTAGAACTGGTCAAGTCATGGATCAGAAACCCTTTGATACCTCCACAAGCCTGCAAGGAATCCTTACAACATATATACTTCCATGCACTCACTTCTCTGGTAAATTCACGGATCCTTTTGTAATAAAAAATAAACTACAACTTTAAGCTCTTTGGAACAGGGATTAGCTTTGTCTTCTGTATTTATCCGGTGTTCAATGTTAATAGAGCAGTGACTTAAGATATGACTTAGGTACTATCATGATAGAAATTATACCTTTAAAAGTATAACACGTCTAAAGTTCTTTGATTTTTAACAAGGGAATCAGATAAAAATCTGAGATCTGCTCTGTAGTTTGTTTGCAAGGTGGGTCTGAAATAGAAAATGGCTTATTTAGACCTGGAAAAAATGTGGTTTAGAATATATTATTTATGGAAATCTGACAGAGCAAAAATCTCTTAGAATCTTTCAAGCTAAAATACTATGGATAAGCACTGACATAGCTTTTGTAACATGATAAACAGGATCTTTCACCCAAATGTGGTCTCCAGTTCCAATTTCCAATACCTGTCTCAAGTATAATGTGTTCTGCACAGACAGTGAACCATCCCTAATTGCAGATGTTAATTTTTCTGTAATGCAGTTATTTAAAGTTATGTTTTATACTGCTAAATTATAATTATTAAATAGAAATAGCTATGAAGATCTAGGATAAAACATTTGGCTTAGTGAAATTTTATCATCAAACTCAAGCCCATGTAGGTACTTGTATGAAATTCAGTGAAGATCTTAGTCCCTTGGATTTACAAAGTTGAGTATCATACACTGTAGACAGCAAGAGTAAAATAGGTATTCCTGACATTTTACACTTTTAAATATTGATGTAGTCTTCATTATGACCACTCTAAATCCTTTTGCTAGCTTTTTCTTAGGGGTAGTATAGGGAAATGTTTGTGTAGTTACGAAGCTTTATCTCATTTTAAAAAGAGAAACTCAATGTCTCCCGTGAAAAAGAATAATAAAGGAACAGCGCTAACCTCAGAGGCATCCCTGGTAAGATTATTATGTCTGAGAGAGACTGAAGAGTGTGTTGAGGAAATCTTGTATCAGACAGCAATGTTTTTTCTATACTCAGGTTCTGGAAGATGGCTCTCACATTCACTGGTCTCAAGTTACAAGGAGCTTTGGGCAGGTTTGGAAAAACGGCGGTGTCTGACATTATAGGCTATGTGGAGCTGCCTGATGGGAAGGTAAGTAAGAGGAAGTTTAATTGGTTTCATGTTTCCTCTTAGGTTTAGATATAAAGTCTACTGAGTAAGTTGGAGAGTTACTATTTGCTTCAAAGTGATTTGAATTAAATCCTCAATGCACTGCTCTGATAAGCTAATATTGACATTAATTTGCCAGAAATCTGGCTTGCTTTGTAATAATTGAAAAGTACAGTTAGTATTGTAATTCCCAGACAAAAGATCTCTGTTGGCTTAGAGCTGAGGCTCCTCAAATGGGATAGTGAGAATGTTAGTGTAAAAAACTACAAAGACTGTTAGCCTTGATCTTTAACCGTTTCAGTGCATGTAAATGTTGTTGCATTGCTAAAAAGTTGAATCTTCTCACCTTTTACACCTTCTTATGCAAATATCCATACATTGCTATGAATTTAATGCTTGCACTGAAGGAAGCCACAAACATTAACCAGATTCTTGCCAATATTTCTGCATGGTTAAGTGCAGGTGATTATGTGCATCTCTTCATTTGCATTGAAGGTTATCTCTGGGACTGAGTGGGGCAACTTGCTGCTTTGGGAAGGGGGCCTCATTAAAGTAGAGCTCTGTCGAGCTGGAAACAAGCCCTGTCACAGTGGCCCTATCAGCCAGTTAGTTCTGGAGGAAGGAGAACTTGTCACTGTTGGAAAAGATGGCTTCATTCGGGTGAGTTTTTCTTCTACTCTGCCTTTAGTTGGGCAAATTTGTGGTCAGCAGGTAAATGTTACATATTTTCTTTATTGTAGTTTATTTATGGAGGCAAGCTATAGTGCATTTGCTTTCCAAGAATGAATTTTTAGAACAAATAGAATAAGAGTACATCTCCACAGTGTATATGCTTGAATCAGGTAGTGTTCATGCAATGTTCTGTTTAATAGCAGTAAACAAATCACCTTTTACTTTCATAAATCAAAATAATTTTCAGTGATTCTCTAAAAGCTTTGGTCTTGCCTACAATCTAACATGTTTTTCCATGTTAGTTTTGGTTAATCTTCATATACGATTTTCAGGCCTGTTAATACATTCAGTATTATTTTAAACTATTGCAATATTTGAAATCAGTTTTCTGATTATTTGGATGCTCAGATTATTAATGTTAAAATGACATAGAAATTAACTAGTATCTTGGAGATACATGTGCTGAAATAGAGGAACAATTAAAAGAAAAGACATTGGACACCCTGAAGTTAACATACAATTCTATAAATTAAGGTCAAAACAGTTTCCTTATCCATACCACTAGTTTTTGGTCTCACCGGTCAATTAGAAATGATTTTGTAATTTTGTTTGCCTTCTTTTTAAGGGAAGACAAGATGTGTCTTCTGCTGGCATGTGAAAGACCTAGATAATCAACAGATAGTGGAGGGTTTCAAACACCTAATGTTTTGTTGGTGGTGGTGATGGTGGTGGTGTGTTTTATAAAATGATATTATCCTATTAGGAAAACTCACTTGGTTATAAATGTACCAACTGATGTCTTATCCTTATCGCATAGAGCAGAACATGAATATGTTAGATCTCCCAGTCTTTCTCTATACTGCCTCAGTACAAGCAAGGCAAATATAATTTACTCGCTATAGTTCTGAGGTTGCTATGTATAGCTCTGCCAGTGCCAGGGATGAATTTAAGCTACTGTTGTTTCAGAATTGGACAACGAAATTTTACATATACTTTGCATTGTACCCAAGTGTATCAGGTAGTAGTTGCTGATTGCCACTATTCTAGGTGATGTTCAAAACAGTGAGGCAGATGTGACAGGTTTCATAGGCTGCCTGTAGAATCTACACTCCACTGGTGTCTTATAATTTTGAATTTTCATATTAATCACGTATGAAACCATAACATGGCCTTATAAAAGCACTTTTTTCTTTTTTAATGCTTCCAATTGCTGTGAAGGTGTGGAACTTTGAGGTAATAGATGCTGCTGATTCTGTGGATGACACAGGGTTACTGGAGGTGGAGCCTATGAATGAACTTCAGATTGGCAAGAATGTCAGCTTGACTTTCATGTCAAAAATTAATGACAGTGGACAGCCTATTTGGTATGCTCAGGTAAGTTACACTCAAGTACATACATCTTTGTGGAGAAACACAGAATGAGGGAGGTGATGTTAAGCAACAGCAGGAGTCAATTACAAATCAATATGTTTCTTTTTTGTAGAATTCCATTTTCTTCTGGATATATATATAATCTTATTTTGTATATATAAATATATACATAAAAATATATAGATTTTCTTCTTCTTTCAAACATTGGAACAGGCTTCCTAGAGAGGTGCATGTTGCCCCAAGCCTGTCGGTGTTAAAGAGGCATTTGAACAATGCCCTTGATAAGATGCTTTAACTTTCAGTCAGCCCTAAAGTAGTCAGGCAGTTGGACTAGATGATTGTTGTAAGTTCCATCAAACTGAATTATTCCATTCCAATTTTTAGTGTGTAGTAACATGTGAGACTCTGGCTTTCAGAGCCAGAACTGCACAAGAACAGGAGGATGTCAAAAGGTAATGTGCAAGTTCTGTTATCCTGTACTGATGGATAGGACTGATAGGACCAACATCACCACATTTAGTCATTCCAGTTTCACAATTATAATCATTAAGGAAATTTTAAAAAGTCAGCTTGGGCAGTTTTATTTGCAAATTGAGTTTGAAAGTATTCAAGTGACATGTTTTGTTTTTTCTTCTTCAGGATGCCAATGGAGCAATGTGGAAGCTGGATTTGACTTTTTCAAATATGGTAGGTTTGTTTTCTTTTTCTTTCTTCTAATTTCTTCAATTCCTTTGCAATAACTTCCTTTAGCTATACTGGATGCATCTGCAATGAAGTTTGTGTTTTATGAAGGTACACAGTTAAAAATTTTAGCATTGAAACAGATTTTTCTTAAAATTTATTTTCATAATGTTATTTATTATGATGATTGTGGAGGATTATGAAAAGTAATTTTATTTTGGATTCTTGAAAATTTGGCTGCCAAATCCAAGTTACCTTAAAGGAGTTTTGTTCTCATAGACTGGTAATAAAAGTTGCATGGATGCAGGAAATGAGTTCAAGGATTTATGGATATATCCTTTCTAGATAGGTATTTGAAACAATCCTTACTGTTGTCTCTAAATGACATAAAGAACTAGGAAAAGCAAGGAGAAGATGAAATGCACTTCACATTTTTCCTAGTGGTTACTCGTGTTACTGCTGGAGATGTTTTTGATGGAGAAATAGGCGACACAGTTAAAATGGGGGCATTTAATTTTTGCTCCCTAATATATTACAGTAAATGGGAACAATCCCTTTGAGTGGAATAAAATTCTGTGGCAACAGATAAAATTATGTTCCAAGAATTTTATGGTGAAGAAAAGACATACAAAGCATACTATTAAAAGTAATGTAAAAAATGTATAGCAAGCCCTAGAATTCCTTGGATAATGAAATTATTTCCCAGGCAGCATAAGCCTGAGGCTTGAGAGCATTTTCTTTGCCTTCAGAGCAACAGCTCTTTGTTAAAAATACTGATTCCAAGCCTGAAACCACTTTATGAAAGGCATTCCTCTTTATTTTCACATAGAAAATGATGGTATTTTAAATGAACTTAATCTTTCTACACTAATTTTGCTCAAGATCTTCTTATGAACATTTAAATTTTAAAAAAGGGAGGGAATTGCTTCTAGGTACCTTATACATGCCAAATTTTGTTCATACAAACAGCACCTGTCTCTGTTTTTGAGATTGACTGTAGGTATGGCTGGTAATACCTCATAAGTGCAGCTCCAGAATGTAGCAGAACTTCTGTTCTTCTGTTTTGCACTGCAGACCCGTGATCCAGAGTGCCTGTGTACCTTTCACTCTGGAAGAATTGAAGCCATAAGTGTCTCTCCCATTACATACCTCCTGGCCACCACTGCTCTTGACCGTAAGTATGCTATTCCTTTCCTCTCATACCACTGTGACTGTTATTTTTGAAGAGTAATGGTACTTGGTTTGGAACTATTCCATTTTGAACTGAAGTTGTGCGTTTGCACTTTGGAAAAGTCAAATGTCACTTTATAGCCAATTGTTATTCCAGGGATCAGTACTTTAATAATTAAGACAAATCATTAATGTTTTGAAATAATGCAGTATGGCTGCTTCATCTTAAAAGCCTGGGATTTAAAATAAATGAGATAAGTTTTTAAAAGGAAGCTTTGTAAATTCTCTTCATTCTGAAGGAACTGGCTGAAAAGATGAGGCATTTGTTTTGAATAACAGCACTTGTATTCCAGACTCTAATAAGTGTTGGGATTTTTGTTTTGTAAGGGATTACATACATCTCTAGCATTGTGTAAGTCATTGTGAATATTAATATGTGTGGCTTTTTTAGCAAATACAATAGCTATCATGCTCCCAACAACACTTAACATGAAATAATAAACATATTTATTTAACTTTTATAAATATTGCCATTTAGGTCTCTCACAGTTAGCTGTATCATGCTTTGAACCAAGAACCACTGGCCAAAACATTCACAATGTCATTTACACTTCTCAGAAAATTCTACAAGGTTTTTAACTCAATTCTTGTCAGCAGTATCTTGTAATTTGTCTGTGTTATACAATGTACATGCTCTTCTAGCCTGAAGACAAACTCCTACCAGTTGAGCAAATGACAGGATATTTGCCAGCTGGAATGGAATTTTATGCAGACCAATATGTATGTCTATGAATCTGTTAATTTCATCTCTGTGAAACTGGCTTTTCTTTGGACAATCTCCCATTTTCATACATTTAAAATTTTCCTCCCTAGGCTAGTAGCGTGTCATCTTTTCCTATGTTGTCAGTACAGATTTTCCTTACAGTATGCCAAAGTTCTGTGATTACTCGAAAATTACACATGGTGGTCAGCATGCTGCTTATTACAACCCTCAGCCCTGACAACTCTTGGGAATGTTTCAGTTAAAGAGTGAACAAAACTTATGTTTTGTTCATGAGCACCATGCTAGCTGTGGTACTCTGTAACCATCAGGCATGTCTTTCCAGACGGGTATTTGATACTCGAAGAGAAAAACTAATAACTTTCTCTCCAGCTTTAAATAAATTCTCCATAAATCTTAAAATGTGACATTGCAAGAAATCAATTCTTACTGTCTCCTGTCCACACAGGATCAGTGCGTATCTATGATTTCATCAGCAACAGGCAACTGAGTGAAATGAAGTTTAAACAGGGAGGAACATCACTGATGTGGGCACCTCGTATTGTGAGTTTTTGTTAGTGTGTTACCAAAAATTCATAAGGGGCCTATGAGCCTGCCAACATCAAGTAAGTTGCTCACAGTACTAGAGCTTAAACAAGTCGCTGTTAGGCCATGGTAGAATTTACTGTAGTAGAATATATGTGTGAGTTCGTGGAGTGGCATGTATGTGTATAATATGTTTACAGTTTGGCTTTACTGTGGATTATCAGGTATCCTACTTTGTGTCTTCCTGAGATTTTAAAATCACATCTGTGTGCACTCCCAGGAAATAGTCTTAGTTTATAGACTAAAACAGCTTCTATTTAACCCACACAGACTAATTGTCAATTAACACGAGTTAGTTAACACATTTTGAAATGACAACCCAGACAATCTATAAACATTTGGAGACAAATCATAAAAAGCTGTTGCCAGAACTGATCATTTGTAGAGTGTGGAGTCTATCACTTTTTGACATATTTGCTAATTTTAATTAAAATAGTGTTTAGTTATGTTCTTGAGGAAACATAGCAAGCCTGGTGGGTTAATTATAAGCAAATTTATGGAGGAAAGTGTTTGAATTTTCAAGGACAGAGTAAAACTGGGATACTGCTCTTAGAACTATAATTCTGGCCATGCAGACTTTCAGGGATGCTGTTAGGTGATGACCTGTACATGCAAGAGGTAAGCTGACTGCCACAACAAATGGTACAGCATTACAAAACTGATTCAGTTCAGTTTCACAGAAGTTGTTGCTAAACAGAGTCTGAAAAATCAAGGGTCTTAGTCTTTCTAGCTGCATTTAAACCCCGTATGGATACTTACACATAGCTTAAAGTGATCAAAGGTTTTTGAAAATCTGTGCTCACAGAGCTCATGTATTCATCCATGTCTCTTCACACAGCAATTCTCCTTCTGGTCTTATTTCTGATGTGCATTAATATTGATCTGTGTCATGTCTGGAGCTGGTTCGACTTGTAAATCACTTCAAGACACTACCATATGTGGCTAATAACAGTTAAATCTGCAGGTCCAGCTAGATCCAGCTAAAACATGGGCCTGTTTCTGCTAATGCTCTCACAATTCAAACCTGTCTATGTTGTTGGCAACTGGTTTACCTACAGGGCCTGTGATAAAGGCTCCATAGCCTCAGTCAGTCAGATCCAAGTCTGTGCCCTCACCTCTTCAAAAATCATACTGACATTTGGTGCCAAATATTGTATTTAGAAAAATATAATAATTCCTTTTTTGAGTTCCAACTCTTCTCCTTAAGAAGAAGCTATTGATATATTTGTATATCAGTGCAAATTACCTCTTCCTCAGACATTACAACCACATCCTCATTAACATTCCCAGTCTCAATGGCATGTTAGCAATTAAAAAAAACTCCAAAAAAACCCAACAATCCAAACAAAAAAATAACCCCCAGTCCTCCCACTCCCTTTACAATAGCATATTAGAGAGAATAAACAACATTTCCCATGTATGAAATATTCTTTGTGCTTTAGCAACACTTCCATGTAAGTTAAGTTACAGGTTAACAGCAGAGCATGTGCTATACCGGTTCTTATTCAGAGCTTTCAGATGTACACTGTGATTTTTTTTTTCCTCATTCTTCCACTGAAAGGTAAATCCTAAAGGAGGTCTGATTGCTGTGGGGTTTGAAGACGGTGTTGTCCGCATAATTGAAGTTTATGATCCCAAGGGACTGCCCATATATGCAGGAATGTCCAATAGAGATAATGCGGATATAAATCTCAAACAAGCTTTCAAACCTCATTCTACTGCAGTTACAGCCTTGGCATATGAACAAAATGGAGAAGTGCTTGCCACAGGGGTATGTATAACTTCTTTTGGTTTTGTTCATTAAACCACAAAGACAGAGATTATTTAAAGACATAAGGTTAAGGTTGTTTATTGACAACACAGTTATACTCCTGTTACTGCTGTTGATCGCTTCTTGTAGTTCTTTGCAGTGCCGAGGGAAGAGAAGGATCTGTTTGCACTCACATTTGTTTTCTGAAGGAAAGCACCTGTGCAATTCATACAATTCATTTTGTGAACTACTGGACTGTTTAGTGTGAATACTGTAATCCCTTTTGCAGATGGATTTGGTTCATTTTGGAATTAGTTTAGTAATATATTGGAATTAGTAAAAGCAAGTCCATTCATATACCACCTGGGCAGCACTCCAGCTGCTACCCAGCACTGCCTTACAACAGGATCAACCAGTTGGTTTGTCAGCGTTCCTGCTAGTCTTTGAGATGATTTCCAGTCAATGTGGTCTCTCTTTTTAAATACTGGCCTTCAGCCACGGTCAGTGCATTTACGGTTACATGTTCCTTGAGCATCACCATGCATTTCACTTAATGCAGGATTTAAGCTGTTGTGCACCAGTTCTGGATTTTCTTGTTATCTGGAGAAATGAGCCTGTGCTATCTTATATGAACAAAATGGCCTGAGCTTTAAAGGAGCTCCTGAGGCAATGGGCAGAAAGCACATGGCTGGGGCTACCAGGTGAGCCCCATCAGGACAATTAAGGGCTGTGGGCGCCCTCAGGGCCCTGGAGTAAGGTGGGCAGGTTTTTTATTTCCTCCCTGTAATCATCATGGAAATCCAATTCTAAGTTTCAAGGCATGTTTAAGTCCCTCTGTTGAGCCACAAAACATTTGAAGTATGTATTTATGTCTCAAAGTACTTATAGTCTTTCTAAGATTTCATCAGCTTTGCTTTGATTCAGTCATGATTTTTTTTTCTTCTCAGAGTAAAGACAAAACTGTTTTCTTTTTTGCCGTTGAAGATAAATATGAGCCAATTGGATTCATCTGTGTCCCTGGGCCTGTGCAGGCATTACAATGGTCTCCACCTTCTCATGTGAGCAATGCATGTTTGTTTTCTTTCCTTCCTTACAGTGTTAAATGTCATTTTGAAAAGAAATTCCAATGAAAATTGATGAAGATTTGTGACCCTAGAGAATGACAGGTTCTGTGTAGCTGTATCTCCAGTTCAGTCACTTTGACATGTTTTGGACTTAAATAGCAGAAACATATGCAAACCACACAATTTCGCTCAGCTTTTTGAGTTTTTGCCTTGAAGAAACAAGTTACTTGACTATGATCGCCTGTGCCTCTTGCCCATCTTAGAACAGACTTTTGCAAACCTTTCAGACCACATTATGAAAGTTTTTGGGTGCTTCTTGGAATTCACAGTCTGTGTTTGAAGTGTGTCAGTGGCATATTCAGGTAGATTCTTGCTAATATTTCAGAAGTTTTATAAGGTTAGAGTAAAATCTGAAATTTTAGTTGGTCCAGTATTCTCATTTAGAAGGGAGATTGTTCATTATATTTCAATGCTGACAAAGTGGCCAGCAAGATATGTTATACTAGTGTACAGTGGCAAAGTGTAGCTATTATTGCTTATTCATGGGAACTGATAAAAACTGTGTTGGCAAAATAACTCTTGCTAGTATGAACTTTATCTTACTGCAGAAATGACAGATTTTGATCTGAGAGTTGCATTTTGAGTTATTTCCTTGAGGACAAGGTAGTCCTACTTACTAAAAAAGCACCCATCCTATCTTTGATATGTTAAGTTCCCTCTGAGTAATTTTATCTACTGCTATCAGGTCTCCACTGCTAGATATGAACACTTACTAAACACAGTACAAACATCCAAGTGTTATGCTACTTTTCTTCTCTTTAAAATAAATACCTTGGTCATTAAATACATCCATTTAATGAATGTATTTGTAAGGCTGAGGTTTTACAGACATAAGAACCATATCATTTCTAGTTAAGGTTTCCATAGCAACTCTAATATGGTCCCTTTGCACATTTTTAGTGGTGCGTCAGATAAAATAAGCCTCTCTCTATTCCCCAGATCACTTGAAAAATTGAAACTAAATAAAAATTTGCCTTTTCAAATCTCAAAACACTAAATAATTATTACCTTTACCTCACCTGTTCTTCCCAACTTTGCATTTTTAAAGAGCTGGCAGGGAGCAGCAGACCAAACTCAAAGCTATACAGCATTTGGCAAGATTCCAAGTCCAATCTTGAGGATATAAGGGATTTATTAGTATAAAAACATACAAACTTTCAAGAAATTATGAAAAGTAAACCTCAGCTCCTAACTTTTGGGTCAGGTCGATCCTTTAATTTAACAAAACTCCCAAAATATCATCATGCTGCTTCCAAGCTAGACACTGTCAGAATATCTGTTTTGAATATGGCAAGGATTTCTTCAGCTCCTTAGCTTTGGATACACAATATAAAATAAACTTGCTGATTTCTGATGTCCATTTAAAAGTGTCCATTTAAATAAGAGCACAGTTAGAGTTAATGCTTCCTGGCTGGAGTTTGGCCTATGGATCTTCTGCCTAACTCTTTCCCACTTCGCTCAATTCCATGTATTCATCTGCCCTGTACTTGTATTTTTTTGTTTTTGTACAGGCAAACAGCATGTTGCTCATCCTTTGTGAGAATGGCTTTGTTCTCCAGGTTCCTGCTCCTATCCCTGAGGAACACGATACATCATCCACCTATCACATAAAAAACCTGCCAACGCAGTACTTCCATTTCTATAGTATTAAATCCCGAATCAAGGTAAAGAACTCTCCTGTGGAGGAACTTCATGTTTTTCATGTGCCAGAGGACAAAACTATCCAAAAAGGTTTCTAGTCCCTATATTGCATCATAGGAATTTTGCTAAGCTTCTTGAAGGGGAAGGCCAGGTAGAATACCTTTGCGTCTGAATGTCAACATTTTGATTAGATTTAAAAGATAGCTTTAGTGAAAGGGAAAGGTAGTATAGCATGTTAGTTCTTCAAATATTTTCATTTTGGTAATTTTCAGAAAAAGCATATTTCTTGTGGTTGATGTTAGCCCTGTAAGAAATCCCTTTGAACAGTCATAATACACCTATGTGACCACTTTGAGGTAAACATGAAAGATCTTTTTTTTTTTGTCAGTAATATATTTCTGATTTTTTTAATGTTGTAACAACTTAGAAGACATGTTATTTATTTTTGAATGAGAACTAGCATTTTATAAGATATTTGGGGCCAAAGGAAATGAGTTATGCCAGCTCTCGGCTACTGTTAATTTTGTGAAATTAAAAAGCAAGCTGATGTGAGGCTCAGGAGCAGAGCTCCAGTGAGCACACTATCAGTCCCATGTTCAATCTGCCACAATCTGACAGCCTCTCTGATTCTGTTCTTAAGCTGTGATTTCTCTGCTTTGTCTATTAACTGCTCCTGTCTTTAACTGCTCAGTCTGTTAACTGAGTGGTGCGTTACTGAATGTCAGGCAAAGCCTCATTTCTTGGTAAAATTAGGAGGAAGTCAGCATTCAGGAGAAAGATTTCTTGGTGGTTTTCTCACAGGAAGAACCACAGGAATGATCACAAAGTTAGCATACATATATAAAGAAAGACTGAGAGAATGTGTGTGGATTTTGTTTTTTTTTTTTTTGTCAAAAGAGAAGAATATTGTTGGGAGACACTATCAATCTTTAAAAATAAAAAAGTATTCTACAGAGAGCAAAAACATTAATTGCTATATTTTTCCTTTAGGAGTAGACCAATAATTAATAATTTGCAACAAGGATGTTTTAGATAAGATGTAAGGAAAGATTTCTAACAGTAAGGGTGCTGAACCACTTAAATATTTTGCATAGGCTGCAGAGTCCCCATAGCAGATTTTAAAGGGTAGGTCAGACAAACATCAGCCAATAGTGTGTAAGGTTTAGCTGATTCTGCTTTTAGGCAAATGAATGCTCTTTTGAGATCTTCTCCAGACCTTTCTCTATGATTTGCTGTCTAATATCTTCTTAGGAAGATCCTGTTTTAGAGAATTTTTGATACCCATTTATGCTAAAATAGACTTGATTGGAAAGGGGATTTTAAAGGTTTTCTAAATCTACAAATGTCTTCCCTTTGTTGTTCAGAAGAGGTAAAGTCCATTACAGCTTCTCTTTTTACTCTACATCAATGTTGCAGTATAACTCAGGAATCTGAGTTCAGTTTTCCAGTGCTTTTCTTTCTTTTTGGCAGGCAGAGCACAGGGTTTAGGAATTCTGCAGTACTAGTATGCTAATAGTGGTTAATTTTGGAATAATATCTCTGAGGAAATGCTGAAGTCTGCTTCTAATGCAGAATGGTTTCTGTTTCAAAGAACCATGAGTTAAAGTACTTTGGAGGAGAGAAATGAGGGCATTTCCACTGGAGACTCCCATGAAGTCTCTTTGATCTCTGCTTAATTGAAGGATACTCTGTATATATAATGCCAGGACCACCTTGGATTTCATTTATGAGACTCTTTCAGTCAGTAATGCATGGAGTGGTTTCATGTCTCCATGTTTCTCTTCTTGTTGCAATAGCTGGAAGAAGAGATTGCACTGAGAGAGGAAAAAAAGCAGGAGAAGGAGAAAGCAAAGCTTGAATGGATAATGCAGCAACAGGCAATGGGAAAGGAGGTAGAAGAACCTGAAGAGGAACCTGAAGAAGAGCCATTGCCACCTCTCTACATACCAGAGGAGCCCAGTCCCATCCTCTGTGGGTTTTATTCAGCACCAGGAAAATTTTGGCTTTCCTTGGTAAATCAATTTTTATTTCATGTTGATGAGATTGCAAGATGTGGCAACCTTCCCTTCACATCTGGGTGCCTTTGAAAACTGATGATTTGAAACATGTTATCTCTAGGACATGGAATCTTCTTCATAATTGTGAAATAAATCAGTAGTGTCACTCCAGTTCAGATGGTTCAGTACATTTCCAATAGATACACTTCTTGGTGATGCCTGAATGGGCACAAAGAATAAGCTGTTCCCTCACAAGCAGAAAACAGAATCTTAACCTATTGGTACAATGGCTTGTAGTGCCAGTGATTAAGATAGATTTTTTACTGTGGGTAAATAGGATCTCTACATGTTTGGAAGTGACATTTTCTAACCTATAATAGATCCTTAATAAAGGAAGAATAATTCTGAAAATTTCATTTACCTGGCCAGCTGCTTCAGTGTTCTTTTGTTACCATTTCTTTCCTGTTCTTCTCCTCTTCAGGGTGGGTATGATTCAGGGTTCCTCTATCATTGCGAATTCTCCTCAAATGATCCCCAAGAAGACCCTGAAAACAGGCAAGATGAACCCTTTGAAGTGATTCCTATTGAGGGCACAGACAACAATCCCATCCACCGAATCTCCTTCTGGTAAAGTGTTGTAGTGTAAGAGTTAGCTTCATGATAAAGCATGACGAAATTGAACTTGGAAGGGAGGGGGGTACACTGCTTTGTCCCTTTTAGTTGTGGGTCAGCTGTGATATACAGGAACTCTCTCTGTTTCTCCTGGCACTGAGTTTCACTTAAAATTCCCAATAGACACAGTTGGGCACTGTGTCTGACAGAATAATTGTAAAAGCCCTTCAAATATGAAAATGTCTGATTTCTAATTAAGTACTGATTCGGACTCAAACATTCTAGATGGTAGATCTCCAGGACACTCATTAGAAGTCTCTGCAAACTGTGATCCTCAGAACAGCAGTTCTTCTTGGTAGTTAGCAAAGAGAGGCCACAGTTAGCCCTCAAGGAGAACATGGAGGGGTCAGTCCATCCCTCTTGTGCAAAGAACACATGACATTCTGTGAACTGTACAATGAAAAGGGTAAACTATTTTCAGACTCCCAAAATCAGGTTCCCCGTAAGGCTAGGCATGATCTGCATCTAAAGAAGCAGATTTAGTTCAGGCTTTAGTCTACAACTGGCTGCATTCACCACCATCTGTACCAGATGGAGAGCAGGGAGGGAAAGCTGTTTTTCTACGTTTGAGCTTGGTATTCGCTACCCTGCACAACTCAGGGCTGAGACTCGTTCCATGATACCCAGCAAGTGGCGGAACATTCCTGAGCAGCCAGTTAGCTGGAAAAAAGTTGGTAGTAGTATCATACATACTTTAAATGGTTCAAATACTTCACTCCCATCTTACAAACTTGTCAAGGCTAACTTTATTCAGATATTAGCTCTTCTAAAGAAGTATCACGTTTTGAGCTGTGGCCTTACTTGTTACAAGTACCTGTTACTACTATTTCTTGTTGCTTGACAGCACGAGCAGACTACTGATGTTCTGTGGGATGCAGAATGGTGCACTGCGTGTTTATCCTCTCCAAGAAAAAGAGCTCTCAGCGGATACCCTGAAGGAATACTGGTCCTTCAATATACATGATAATGATTATGGCCAAATCCAGGGGATCTGTTCTAGTTATGATGATAGGTTTCTGATTACCTGTGGTGGAGATGGAAACATTTTTACTTTCGACATCTTGTCTCCAGAGGATGTTCACAAAGAGCTAAAGGCCAAAATCCCCTCTCCTAGGGTAAGTTGCTACCATCTTTCACTGAATTAGGCCTATTTACAATGAAACTACTGCAGGTGGGCAAAATCCCATTCAAATACTGGGCATCATAGATCTCTCATAGCAAAAAGCTGAGGTTTCCCAAAGAATTTGGAAGAAGAGCTCTTGTGAAATGTTCCCTAACAGGTGCTGTGACTGCATTTTTCCTTCTCAATGTTTTGTGCCTTTCTCCAAATAAGCATATTATGTGTTGTTCATATGTAATATTCTGCTATTTTTTTCCCACTCAAGGGTGTAATCATGCACATTCCTAGAACGAAAGAACCACAAGGATTTGTCATACTTAATTACCTGTCTTGGATTTAATTCCAGTAAAGTATGATTCTACTCTGGATGTGGATTCTAGAAATAATGCTAGATAATGTAAAATGTATAGTTTCTCAGTGCATCTAGTATCATTCATATACAATTCACAAGTTGGCTTTTTAAAAAATTTGCAAAAGAGCACAGAATGATGCTGATCCTGTTGCTCTTTCACTCTTGGACGGCATTAGCAGTAAAGATTTTACAGGTGTCATGTAATCACTGCAGAGCTCATCACCTTTAGCATGTTTGAACAGATGACACTGGAACTGGATAACAGTTCTACTGATAATACACAAGAAGAGAGAGGTGTCAAGTCCCCCACTAAAAATGTTCAGAATTCATTGACTTGATCAAAATTAAACACATTTTTAAAATCTCTTGAGTGCCTGAATGAAACAAACATATCTTCAAAGAAGCAGTGAGACCTGTTGAGTAAAGAAGTGCTATCATGCACAATGAATTTTGGAGTAGATACATGTTCAGTACAGTTTAAAAGTCTTGAAAGTGTTAATATAAAACAAATTTAACTTCTAAATATTAGTTGGTAACTACATTTTGAAAGATGCTTGACAAGGGAGGGGGAGGAAATTATTATTTGGGTAATTTAGTTAAATTGTTCACAACTAGTTGGAATTCTTTACCAGTATCACAAGAATATATAGCACTTAGAACAGGCACAAAATTATTTTCTTAAACTATGTGAATGATTGGAAACTGAGATATCAGAGCCTTGCCAGCTCCAATATTACAAGTAGCAATTAATATACAATTATAAAGTATACATATAAAGTTTTATAATTTTGAGTATGTAAGTAGATCTATGTAAAGAACTTTATGGTCCATTTCTATTGTTCAGGCTAGCAATACTGCTTAATGACCATCCTAATAGAGTTTTTCCCTTATCAAAGTCTATCTTCATTAAGTATCTATTCTAGTTTTAAGTCATGTGGAAGATTTTAAAAATTCCATCTTCATTAAACTTAATGGGATTCTTAGAGAATCAAATACAAATCCTCTGAAACTAATTGAGTTAAATTACAGATCAATTTAATACAACTGTATTCCCTGTAAGGTGATAGGCCCCCCTCTTTTTTTAGAGCATGACTGCCTAGGGAAATGAGGCCTGTGTGACTGCAGTGTCCATTCATCAGTGATTTCACAGCTAATAATTGTGAACCCATTATGCAGTCAGCAGAAGCAAACTAGATGAATTACACATGTAACTTGGAATTAGCCCAGGATATGTTGTCTCTTGTCAACCTGGCAGTGAGGGGAGACAAGAGAATTGGGTTTGGGACAGAGCGAAATTAGGACAAGCAGTGATGTAATGGTTAACGTTGATTGGGAGGATATAGGATTTGTTTTCTCTGTAAACCAACTTAGTTGCCTTTTTTCTTTCTTGAAACATTAAAACCTGGTATTTAGGGCCTGTATAGCAATATTGATTATGAAGGTTTCTTTTGGTTTTGTGAGAAGCAATAGGAGCTATGTCCTAATGTTTGTAAAAGCTATATTGTCGGTTGAAACTATTATTGCTTGTTTAAAGGCAAGACAATATTTTTATTCCAGAGTGGTCTTGAGAAGGAAAAGGCTGCTGAGGACATTGAGGATCCCAATGCTGACAAGTAAGACATGCTTGGATAATGATGAAAGAGATTTTCAAGTGTCGGTAGCTCTTTTCTTCAGACCACAAATTTCTTTTTGCCTCCTAAGAGCAAGGAGAAGTTGATCACCCTGAATTTGGGTAATTTCCTTGTTACACACAAACTTTTTTCAGCCTTTCCCTCCATTTCATGTACTTTCCTATGGTAGTAACTCAAATATGGTGCTCCAAGACTTAGCTAACATCCAACTACAGAGACAACACAAGGTCAAGGTCAAAACCCCATGATAATAGGATTGTACAAATAGAGAATATTTCTAAGTTATGTTCAGAGCCATTGAGTTCACTGGGAGTTTAAAGCTGTCAAGGAAATCTATTAATAAAAGTTTATGTAAACTGTAACCTTGCTTCTCTTCCATTGAGCTAATACCATTTCCTTTTTCATGTATTTTCAGCATTGAGGAAGTCAAACAGAAAAAGGAGCATGAACGGATAATGAAGGAAGCTGAAGAAAAAAAAAGGAAGAAAAGAGATGAGTTAAACGCACTGAGGCAAAAGTTTCTTCTTCTTCTTCAAAAGAATCAGGAGTTGCCCAAGCACATGCAGCTGCACAGAGAGGTACCTCTGTTTTTTATAAGGATCATTTACCTTTAGAGGCATCTTTTTCTAAAATGTTGCTACTTGGCATGTTGAGGGCAAAGATGTCCAGCTCAGTGGATCAAGCTAGTTCTGGGACTTCTGAGTCACAGCTGATTATTTATGCAATTTAAGAAGCATGTGAGAAAAATGTGGTTCTCTGTGGAGATCTGAATAGGTGCTGAAATAAAGAATTGTGTAGATATGCATGGAACTCTGGCACCAAAATCTAGTAGCCAAGCTAATGTGATGCTGGGTTTTCTGTCTTTCTGCAGCAGTATGAGATAGACCATAGGTTCTTTGAGGAGCTGGATAGGCAGACAGCACAGAGAATCCAGTTAGTGCAAAAAGAGCTGGCTTGGGAGCATGAAAAATACTCGATTGGACTGCAGAAACTACGGAATCGGTAAGTACCACTTTTCTTCTACTTCTCCCTCTGACTTTCATGTGCCTTATTGTTTACGAAGTTGTACCTTCCACAAAGAAAAAGAATGTGGTTGGGTGGTTTTTTGGTTTGTTTGTGGTTTTTTTTTGTTTGTTTTGTTTTGTTTTTTCCCCTCATATAATCAGTGTTTCTTCTGTTATGATTCTGTTCTTATTTTGCTGGAAAAATACACAAGAGTATACATTGATGTTTAGGTGTACTTCTTTTGAATCTTTGGTAAAAATTAAAATATGCAAATCAAAGAAGTAACGTCATTCTGATTCACTTCTATGTGGAGGAAACTTGGGGTTTTTTTTGAGACTAAGTATCCTTGGCTTTTTGCCAGTAGGTTCAGTAAGAATTGAGAGCTCTTATTGGAACTGTGAAGAGCAACCTATGAAATGAACCTCTGTTGCATGTTCATCAGATATTTTAGTGTCATTGCTAACACAATGTTCCCTATATGGTTTGAAGGTATGAAATGAACTTATGAATTCTCTCAACAACACCAGTTTGAGCATGAGGTGCATTTTGGGTTGGTTTTCTAAAAACTAAGTATGTAGCATAATATTAATTCCTAAAAATAAATACACAATCAAAATAATACATAATAACAAAAACACCCTAGGCATACAGCGTGTCATTGGGAAAAATACTTTAATGAACATATTTTAATCAGTCCTTAGTGGAAGATGGAAGATATTCTCATGAAGAATATGGTGTAAGTTTCAATACTGAGAGAGGTGTTATTATGTTTATTCTTGAGCATCTTCATTCATAGATTAGATAACAGTCCATAGATAGTGTCAGATGTCATTGTGCTATTGCTTTACTAACTTGTGAATTTGCATGCAATGATTGTATGTGCAGTAAGTAAACTACATTATTCCTGTCCTTTTGGTCAAGGAAAAATGGTAGGTCATGCCTATTGACACATGACAGGTTTTTTCTTTGGCTTTTCAGGTTTCGGGACTCATTGGAATTTGACACTGTTGTTGTTCATGCTATTCAAAGCAATCATCAAATTTCCACCTACAGAATTCTAGCAATGTCTGACAAATACTACCAAGATATGGAACGTCCATCATGGAAGAGGACAGTACTTAAAAAGAGATGGAGACAAGCAGAAGAAAAGAAGATTGTTAGAGAGACAAAGCGTACGCATATGACTAATGATGATTATTTCAATCTTTTCAGTAATATGGTTTCTGTCTTTCATCTCAGTTTGTTTTCGTGGGTCCAAGCTAAAGAAATTATTATTTCTTTAGGTACAGGCAAAGAAATTCAACTGTGGTATGGGTTTTTTTAGTACCTACATACGTAGTAACACACATGCATAGTTTTCCATGTTTATATCAATGTCAGCAACTGTCTGTCAACCCTGTGGGCAGAATGTGTCCAAGAGTCAAGTCAAAGAACCTGAATACATTCAGAACACCCACTGCAGTGGAACTATATTGATTGATACTGGCTCTACAGGAGCCATCCCAGGTTGTTTCCAGTAATTGGGACTGTGCTGTGCTGCATGGTATTTACATCTTCACATAGTTATTTTTTGATGCAGATGCCACAGTTTTCAAGGGTGAGGCTGAAAAGCCGAAGACAGAGATCCGAAAGCCGACCACACGTTATATAGAAAGCAAACGTGAGCAAATCAGAAGAATTGTTGAGAAATCTGACAAGGTGAAAGCTAAGATCATGAAGAGAAAGGCAGAGTGGGATGAATTGTGAGTCTATTGACTCTGTAACCTTTTAGGTCTGCTTCTTGTCTAAGGCCACGTAGTGCTAATTATCTGTCACTTGTTACTACAATCTCTCTGCCTAGTTTTTTATATTCTTAATGGTTGTAATTAACATAGATGTGTTTTCATGTATCTCTGAGTCTCAAGAAAGCATTAAAATCTTTCGGTTAGTTTGTATGGTTCTTCTATATTATTAAACTTGGATTTGGCTAGGTAGCTGCGTCTTCAGATAGGGAGTGAAAACGTGTCTAAATCTATCATGACTGAGGGACACCTAGACTCTTACAGTCAACTCTCAGTTAACCCTATCAGCACCACATAGAGCAGATGCTGTAACAGCTGGATTGGGTCAATTGTGCTAACATCATGGCCATTATGTGAGTGTTTGTGATGTGCCTTCACACTCCATGCTGGTCTTTATCTTCAGAGGCAAGAAAGTGGGACAAGACATCTTCGAATGCTCATGGAAATACAGAAATTCTTCATGAAGAGATGAATGCCAGGAAATAGGACCAATGTAAAGTCAGAGTACAAGGTTTTTTAAGATTGTTAAGTGTTTAACAGTATAGACTAGGATCAGGTATTCTGTGCTGTGGGCTGGTGGAGCATTGACACACAGCTCCTGAAGACTGAGAGCAGCATGTACTTACTAAACCCAGAACTCAGTCCAAGTGTAGAGGTTTAACTTGTCCCATGGCGGAGCTATGTTGTAAGAGGTTTTGGGAAAAAAAATTAGTCTGAGGTTTTCATTCAGATATGCACGGATATTCTTCTCATAGTGGTCATTGATTTCTGAAAGAGGTGTGTGATTCTTGATCCCTACCTCCCGAGCCTTGTTGCAGAAATTGAAAGGAATGAAATAACCCTGTTTGTTCATCTGTATGCTTCTGTCTTAAAGTTCAGCTTTGTTTTGTACCTACCAGATACAAGAGCAAACCTAGTGATGACTATGAGAATCCCAAGGACGTTGAGGAAATCAGAGAAGCACGAGAAAATATGGGATATTATAATCTGAAGACTGCCGCTAACTACAGAGAACCTGAACACAACCATATGACCACTGAGAAGAGAGTGATGCAGCTTGCATCTCTGGAAGAGCTGGTATGTAAACTGATTTATAGTTTTGTATATTTCCCCATTTTTGGGAGAGAGAGGATAGTGTATTAGTCACCGAAGGATTTTTTTTAAAGGAAATCAAAGTAGATGTGGGAAGAGGCCTTGAAGGACAGACTGTCTTCGGTCAGCTTTAATTACAAATCAGCCCTTCTCTTGTGAACCGTTAGTGCTTCACCAAACTCAGATCTGAATCAATCCAGGATTGCTCTCAGCTGCATCTTTTTAAACATGAAAGAGAACTTACCTTTTCTAGTACTTCAGCAAGAACCTCTGTCTTTTTGAATTAATCAGAAAGTCTTACCATCTAGTAACTGGTGTTCTTTTCTTAAAATACTGAACTAAATAAGCCCTGCCATGAAAAACCCCTACAAAAATAGAGGTGTGAGCAAGGACGGATGTTTCTAGTGTGGCCTCTCCGTATTTGCACTTTGGCAATCACTGCTTCTGGTTACTAAGCTTTGGAATCTTCCTGGGAAATCAGGTTTTTTGGAGCCACCTTTCTGTGATATGACTCCTACAGCTACTACATGTCTTTGAACCACAAAGGCACAAGAAGCTCAACTGTTGTGCAGTATCTTTGTTGCTTTCCTTGTGACTTCTTTCCCCCCATCCTTCTTCTAATAGAAACTGTTTTTCATTTTATTTGGCTGGGCTGCAAAAGATTGACACATTTTTTTAGCTAAAAGAACAATGAAGAAATATCTCTTAAACTTGGAACTGTCTAGCTGCTTTTTGGTAGGCTTATTTCTTGCCCTGCTTACTGACAGAGAAGCCTTTTCACTGCATGGTTTATCTTTGTCTGGCAATGTGTAAATTATACTCTCAGTCTTCTCTAGTCTTATCTTCATTAACCAGTTGCCTAATCTCAGCCACCCTCTAGGCTGGGTCACTTTGATAGCAAGGTCTAAGCATTACAGAAGCAATGCTACAGTCTCAAGGGATTTGTTGCATCATTTTAATCTCATGCTTGGACCCCAGTACTTTGCTGTAGTGCTGATGTTACCAGATACCCAGTGATTAACTTAACTCTGTAGGACAAGCCAATACAAACAAAGGGAACAATTCCTGTTTTAAATTACAGGTTTATGCCGATGTAGAACTCCAGTTACTTCAGGTGGCTGATGTATAGGCTTGCTTGCTTTTATAATGATCAGAGAAGTTTCTGCCTAACATATTAATGTTAGATCACATTTGATTTTTATTTCATGTAAGTAAATTAATACAGCACCTCCTTATCACAGAATGATTGAAGTTGGAAGACACTTCTGATGGTAATCTAGTCCAAACCCTCTGCTCAAGGAGGGCCATCTAGATCAGGCTGCCCAGGGCCATGTCCAGACGGCTTAATATCTCCAAGGATGGAGACCCCACAACCTTACTGGGCAATCTATGCCAGTGCTCAGCATTCTCACAGTAGAAAAGTTTCCTGATGTTCAGAGGGAACCTCCTGTGTTTCAGTTTATGTCTGTCTCCTCTTTCCAGTCACTGGGCACCACTGAGAAGAGCCTGGGTCCATCCTCTTTGCACCTTCCCTTCAGGTATTTATATACATTGATGAGATCCTCACCTGAGCCTGCTCTTCTTCAGGCTGAACAGTCACAGGCCTTTAATCATAAAAGCAATGCTCTAGTCCCCTAATAATCTTAGTGCCCCTTCACTGGACTGTTTCCAGTAGTGCCATCTCTTTTACTGGGGAGCCCAGAAGTGGACACAGCATTCCAGATGTGACCTCGTCACTGCTGAGGAGCAATCACCTTTCTCGACCTGTGGCAACACTTCCTAATGCAGTCCAGGATGATCTTGGCCCTCTTTGCCACAAGTGCACATTGCTGGCTTATGGTCCACTTGGTGTCTGCGAAGACCCCCAGGTTCTGTTCTGCAAAATTGCTTTGCAGCTGGTCAGTCCCCAGCATGTACTGGTGCATGGGGTTGTTCTTTCCCAGATGCAGGACTTTGCACTTCCACTTGTTGAACTTCATGAGGTTTGCTGTCAGCCCATCTCTCCAGCCTCCTCCTCTGGATGGCAGTACAACCCTCTGGTGTATCAGCCAGTCCTTCCAGTTTTACATTATCAGCAGACTCGCTGAGGGTACATTTTACTCCATCATCCAGATAACTTATGATGTTTAATAGAATTATTATTACTGAATTCTGAATATAGAGTTATTACTGAGGTCTGCCTACAGGCCAAGCAAAATGCAAACAAGTTGTTACAGATCAGTTTTGCTGCACTTGGCTGTTTAATTCCCATCTCTGACATCTGTTATAAGTGTCACTTTTCAGATTAGTGGATATTCATCTTGAGCTGGAGAAAAAATTTTCAGCTGATGCCAAAGTTTTCTGAGTTGACTTCAGGACTCTGGATTGCTGGAAGGCCTGGAGAGAATTTGTTTTGGACATCTAGTGGCTTTTATGAAATCCAAAAGCATCCAGCAAATTGTCACTTTCTTGCTTTTAATATTACTATTGACTATACTTAGAAAATTCAGAACTTCTAACGACCTACAGTAGCTGTGATTTCAGCTTCATCATCATATACAAAAGACAAGAATCTAATCTGCCTTCCAGAACCTACATTTATGGAGGACTGTTTCAGTATCCTTGAGGTTATGTGAGATAATGGCTTTGTTTCAATGACTATGTCAAAGTCTGGGTTTCTGTACAGCTGTGCATTTAGTAGAGTGTTCAGTAAACGTCCTTTCAGGTATGTTTCTTTTGTCTTAAGGATGGAATCTTGTTTTAAAAAATACTAAAAGAAATCTGATTTTCTTTTTGTTAGTGTATTTTTTGTACTATATGCCTGAAAAAAGAGACATATATCAAAGCTGAGATACTTTCTGTGTTTACTGAGAGACAGCGCAAATGACAAATCCTCTACAGCCCACAGGTTATTTTCAAAGCCTCTGTCTGCTTTCTGTGTTACTTCAACATGTCATGTGAGGAAACTCACAGTCAAGTCAGGAACTGAGAGAATGGGGAAGCCTTGTTTCCCGTCTTACACCTTTGCTATTTTCTGTGAAGGAGAGGAAGAGAGGTGGTTCCAAAGATTTTAAAACCACAGACTGAAAGACAGCTGTTTAAAAATGCTAATGTGTGGTGATGGTACAGAAAAGAAAGCTAGTATGGAAAGAAGGAAAGTCAGTATGATAAGCTTCTTAACCATTACTTGTGTTGGGAAAGACTGCATACTATGTAAGCATCCCTGGGGAATCATACTAAAGATGTTTTTCCTTTGCAGATGCATAAGAAGAAAGTGAATATGAACAAAGAGATCATGTCTTTGCGGGATCTCAAGGTTTCTGTTATTGAGGAAATCAAGTGTTTAGTGCAAGAATTGAAATCCATACAGGCAGCCTTGGATTTATCAGAACGTCTCCCTCTTCCCCTGATCCCTCAGTTACACTCAGATGAGGTTCCTGAAAAAAGATTTGAGTATGACAGTGACATCCTGCTGAGGTTCAAAGAGGAGCAGGAGGCCAAAGCAAAGCTCCAGAAAGAACCGAAAGGGTCTCCCTCTTCTGGTGCATTGGAGCATGAGGTTCTTCGACCTCCTTCCATTAAAGAGAGTGACACCATGGTACAGGCTGGGGGTTCACACCCAATGAGAAGTGAATCATCTGTGGTCATAGATGAGCGAAAGGTTCTTGAAATTGAGAAGGCAGAGCCAACGGAAATGGAACTGGAAATTTTAAAGAGGGAGAAGATAAAAAATCTATACTTGCAGGAGACCTTGATTAAAAAGGTAGGAAGTCAAAATTTACCTTTGTCAGACTGAACAATCCCACAGCATCAGAAATAAAACCAAAAGCCCTCCTGTCTCAGGATTGCAGCTACTCTTGCTTTCCAAAGTTCAGGTGCAAATTTACAGTGTAAATCAGTATCAATCCCTAACTGTGAACTGTGTGCTGACTATAATCACTTGGAAAACAGATCTTAGCTTTCTTTTTGATTGTTCTGTGAAACTATGATCATAGTGGCCAAAAAAGGCAAGTAAAATGTTAGAAATTACTTGAAGAGTGACAAAGAGGAAAAAAAGAAGCATTATTACAAGTTTGTAGATTCATGATGTTTTCAGCTCTTAAATAACTGTAGTCCCAACCCTTTGGTCTCAAAAACAATTTTGTAGAATTAGAAAAGGTACAAAAGAGAGTAACCAAAATGCTTAGTCATAGAAAAACTTCTTTAAAAGGCACATCTAAATGGATAAAACATCTTTGTCCTGGATGAGGGAGGATGAAAGATATCAAATGAAACGGTCATGTGGAAAGCTTGAATCATGCAAATGGAAATAGTTTGCCTATCCAACAATAACTAAGCTTTGGAACTCAGTGTTAGGACGTGGGGGAAGCTACAGTTTGATAAAGTTTGAAGAAAAATCCATTCAAAGCTGTTGAGCACAAACATACTACTTCAAGCTCAGAGTATCTTTAAGTCAGAGTTTAGGAGGATACAGAGAGGAGCATGCTAGAGGTGTACCAGTGTTGACTTGTTTGCTCTGTTTCTTACCACCTTTTTTCTAACTTCTGCTATTGGCCATTGAGTCTTTGGTCTACCCCAACACAGACACCCTTGTGTTCATGTTTGTGAAGTTTTTGAGAGAATATCCAAATGCTGCTGTGACCATCACGTATCTATATAAGTTAATGTTGGCAGCTGCTAGTACTGATTTAACTGTAAATGTCTAAGGCAAGAGCTGGCAGGTATTATATTCTCTGAAGAGTAAAATATTTCTGGGGTGGAGCAGGACACAGTGAATTCTCCTACTATTGTGCTGAGAACAAAGACACATTTAGGGGGCTAACTTTGTCTTTCCAAATGCTTCAGTAGACCATAGTAAACAGCATGAATGGATTGTTGATTTGGCAGAGGGAATTTTTCCCCTCTGCTTGTTTCTCTCACTTCACAAGTTTAGCTCTACTCCTAATATTTTCCCTGTTTCTCACTTGACACTCATATGCTCCAGGTCAATGCACTGGTGATCAACTTTGATGCTGAACTTCGCTTTCTGCGGCACAAGAAACTGAAGCTGGATGTGCAGATGAAAAGTGCTGACCTGCACTACATCACATGGTATGAAGAGCTGCTTATCCTGAGGAACCTTGAGAAACATGAGTACCTTCTCCAGGAGCGTGTTAACGCCCTCACCTGCGAGGTGGAGGCCATGAAAGTAAGTAGGCCATGTGTCTCTGGATTTACCAGTACCGGTAATGCATGGCCTGAAACAAAAGCAAACCACAAAGTAAATAGTGGCATCTTTTTACTTCATTTTAGCACTGATCCAGTGTCTAGTGCTAAATTTTAAAAAGCAAGAAAGTCTTGATGATCAACCTAGGATGGCCACTTTTAGCTTTCAGTAGTTAATCTTTTAGTGATCTTAACAGTTTTATTTTAATAGGTACTTCATGATGTTGAATAAGTGACGAATCATATGCTTAAATTTAAGAACCTGCTTCTAGGTTTTGCTTGATCGAAGCACAGATCTAAAGAGAGGAAGACAAGCGTTACATTTCCAGGTCTTCACAGATACATCATATGTACACAGATGTGAGTTGTACTTTTTAACTGAAGTAGGTTTTTCGTTTGTTTAGCCAAAATATAACAGCTACCTTGCACAGCTGGAGGAAAGAAAGTGTGAGATTGTGAAGCTTCAGGAATGTGAGAAAGCTCTTTATGCCAACTTCCAAGCATCCCTTGGAGAAAACAATGAGTTTGCCAGTTTTCTGACCAAGGTTCTGAAGAAGAAAATAGACTACATGGGAAAAAAAGAAGTAGAAAGAGAAGCAGGTTGGAGATACCATTATTTTTGTTTTATGGATTTGTTACACATACTTCCATGTGGTCGAGTAAATGTCTCTCAATCTAGCTGGAGCCGTGGGTACATGCAACACTGAACTCAGTTCAAAAGAACATAGATCAGACCTACCCAGATTTGCTTGTATACCAGCCCATGTTCTGTGGCAGCCATCTTGAATGAAAACAATGATGTAATTCAGTCTCTAAAGTGATTACATTTGGTCTGATGACAGGTCCTGCAATTTACTTCCTGTAAGTCAGTATTGAGGACTGATAATTAGCATGAAGAATAGGCAAAGCTTTAAATAGGTACTTCCTATGCTGTACCAATGGGAGCTATAGATAAGAGATTAGTCTGCCACATTCATGACATTCTCCTTTAATCTGTCCATTGACTAATGAGAGATCTCAGACCTAATCTGCAATTGTCTATTAGTCACAGGACTAAACATATTATGAAAGGATTTCATTTATCTTTGTGACTCAGTTTTCAACTGTTCAGGCTAGGCAGTCTCACAGAGCTAAAATACTTGTGCTCTCTCTGCCTTGGTTTTTGATTTCAAGTGGGACATGATTAGCAAAAAGTGCAAACAACAGTGATGCTTTTGTGACAGTTTTGTGCCTTCGTATTTTCCTAGGTGGACTAATCTCTGTAGTATAATAGAATGGTAAACCCCCAAGGTTTCAGTTCCTAGCACATACAAAGAGAGGAAACATTTTTAAAGGAAGTCCCAAAAATGTGCCATTGGCACTACCAGGTGATCTTGCTCCCTCTTTTTTTTTTCTTTTTTTTTTCTTTCTGTGAAATTATTAGATCAATGCAGTGGGCACAAGGTGCCTGGGTTGGCATATTACCAAGATCATCTTTCATGGCTTATTGGGATGGTGTTCACCAGCACACTGGCATAATGCACAGCTAGTGGGCCTTGGGGTGTTCTGCAAACCAGCAGTACTGTCCTTTTCTTCCAGATGAAGAAGATGACAATGAAGAGGGGAGTGATAAAGAGTCCAGCTTGGGAGCTGATGAAGAAAATTCAGGATCTGAAGATGAAGTAGTTGATGATTCTGTTTGCCCAAAGAGTACCTAAGCCATCATTTTCTTGGGTTTGGCTAGTTGTTTAGCTTTAGGGGAAATATTGTGTATTTAAAAAGAAAACACTGAATTTTTCATTCTTCACTGCATATTAATGCCATTAAGGGCCAGCATGTGTGTACCCCTCCCAAGTGCAGCATTTCTCCCCAGGAAATCTCAGTGAAGATAATGAAATTGCTGCTAGTATAGGATACCCTAATTAAAAAGTTTGGAAAAATAAAATCTAGCTAAGCACTAAGAATTAATTATTTTGTGTAAAGAACCATTCACCATGTCACAGCTGCTTTCTGGAGAGAAAAGCTCCCCTCAGGAGTGGAGCTGTAGCTGCTCTCTATAAAGCTGCTGCCTGGCCTCGCTGAATCCCCGTTCAGGGACATTCTGCAGGGACCCGACCATGCTGTTAAATCAAGCTCTTTATTACCACCTTGTGGTTTTATGCAGCAATTGCCTGTTGCTGGGCTGCTCTCCTAAGGATACCTATAAAGTTAGAAGCTTTACTTTGCAAAATCATCTTGGCTTATTCAACAAATGCAAGCAACTTCCCTCCCCTTTTCTTCTCTATGAGTTCAACAAGTTTAGGGTGTTGGATTTTAAAAAAATCTTTCAGTGATATGTCAATGACTATGCAGCAGCACTGCTTTATTTTCAGCTAGAACCTACCAACAAATTACCTTATTGTATTTTTAAAATTGGATTTTAACATCCTTTCCACAAACTTAATTTTTCATTACCTCCTCATTCATCTCCTTTTTCAGTGAAATGCTGGGAAGAAAAATAGAGCTGTAAATGATCCCTACAGCAAGTTCATCATTTATAGCGAAGGGTGCTACGGATAAACAGCTATGAGTTCACATAATTGAAGATTATACTGTAACATGTATTACTTACTGGGACTGCATTACTTACAAAAGCTAACTTTTGAGTACTTGGCTTTAATACTGGGCTTTGCTGCATTTAGTCTTACTTCTGGAAACAAACTGTCTTGACTGAATGTAAAGGAAAAAGATCCATCTGAGACATTCTCTCCCTCATGGAGGAAGGTGGCCCATATGGTTTATGTGTGAGAAAGCTCTAGGGAGCCAAGAGCATGGTCTTAGGGGGAGCACTGGGCAATGTGTCTAGTGGGAGAAGCTAATAGCTCAAGCCTGTAACTCTAGTAGAGCCATAGAGAAACTAAGCTGTTCTTTGACTCTTTCCTTCTCAGACTGCAATGAAGCACTCTTCCGAAACACCCTCAAGCTGCGGCAGAAGCGGTTACACATTGAGAAAGCTTTAACAGAGGAGAAGAAAGTTGCTGCTAACCTCAGAAAGAAATACAATGCCTTTGCCAAAAAGGTATTGTAGTGTTTTCTACTCGGCAAGCATCAGCTGGCTCTAGTTCAATGAAAATATTGTGCTAGTGATTTTGGCTAAGACTTAAAAACAAATCCCAACCCCTTGAGAGACCTCAGTTTGGGTAGAGAGATCTGTGGTAGCCCAGAGGCAGGAGGCAGCTCACCATGGGTCACCTGTCCTCCTGAAAAGGGTAAATTAAGGTGGGCTGACCTTAGCTGTTATGAGGCTGGATCCAGCCTTTAGGTCGAGTTCCGTCCCAGCTGTCTAACCATCACACAGCAGCGGAAACAGGATTCTCTGGTTCCGATGAAACACTTGGTGTAGCCGGGCCTATTCTCTGTGCATGTGTACAGGGACAGAGAAATTAAAGAATACTTATCCTAAAACAAATGCAGGTTAAAACAAACACATCAAATTGCTGTTCTTCCATCTATTTCTTTTGCTTTTAGTTATTTTCTTTTGCTCTTTGTCATAGTAATCACTGAATAAACTTTCTTGGTGCAAGTTTTCCTTTTAGCTTTTTTGAGCGCCTGCATTCAGCAAGACATATGATTTATATTAATTCAAAAATATGTTAATTTGAAGGGCTATCTGGGATAGAGAGTTCTGCCAAAATAACATTATGCAAGTCTTGCTTTTATTGTGTCTCAAAAATGTTCCATCAAATATGCTTAACTTACAACATTTTTTGTTTAGTTTTTAAAGGCTTTCCTAAGTGCCAGCTGCCACATATTCACCCTGGGGTCCGACATTTGGGTCTGAATTGTTTCTTTCTCATGCAGAATCAATAAGGATTTCCAGGCATAACACAATAAAAAATATCTTGCAAGCTCTGTAGATCTAGAAGTGTTTTAGACACTAAACAAAGCAGCTGTCTCTTGATATGTACAGGCTTTCTCTGCTAAGGAGACATTTATGAGTGTAGATGTGCACAGAGGTATTCAGGACAGAATCTTGCTTGAATATGATGACCCTTGTGTTTGCCTATGAATCTTGTCTTTCATAGTACATATTAAAAAAAGACATTTTTTTCTATACTACTTTCCCTTTGGATCAGGAGCTCTAACACAGAACCTTGCTGCCTTACATATTTGAACACAACAGGATTTTTGTTTGTCCACAATCTGTCTTTCTGCAGATGAAAGCAGGGGAAACCAGTCTGGACACTGCAAAGAGGGAACTGGACACCTTTCAGTGGGAAAAACAGCAGAGACTGAATGAGCTATATGTAGTTGTACCTTTGAAACTCCATCAGGTAATTCAAGATGTTTTGCATCTGCAGGTGCAGAATGGCCTATGTACATCTAAACAATGGTGTTACTGTTCTTTGGGGCCCTTAGTTCCTGACTCACCATAGTCTCCTGGGAGTGAAGTGCCATTAATTGAACTCTGTGCTGCTGTTTCCTCTAGATTTTTTTCCTTCTCTTACACTGACAGAAAAGAGGTAAGGACAGGCAGGTCAGTCCATTGCTCAAATCTGCATAGTCTTCAGCTGTCTTATAGGTTTGGCATGGGATTTTCTTCAGGCCATACCTACTGATGTTGTTATGGGAAAAACAAGAATCAACCAAACCTAAAAAAAAAGCCAATAAGCTATTGAAGCTGATGGGAGTTTTGCCCAATTCAAGAATGCTGGATTGGATGCAATGCGTTCATCTACACAGCTGCTAGCACAGGGATGAGGAGTAGAAAATGAAGAGGAAAACTCAAGACAATACCGTTATTTCCTCTGGGCTGGATCTTGCCCTCAGAGAGAGAAGACAGGCCTCTGCCTGCTCTGACTAACATACCCCTGAGGCCCGCTCAGCTCTCTCCATTTGTTCTGTCTCCCTTCACGTAAAGGTTGATAACAAAGACAGAAGAGTCTGAGGTCAGACTATGCGATCCTGCAGCTCCTAGATCTTTCAAAAGCACCTTTGGTCCAGGTGCTATAGAAGGGTAGACAGCTTTATGTGTAGGTAGTCTTCACAGCTTTAGGTAGTCTTCGAGCTTTGCTGAGTGATAGTGACTCCCTGGCCCAAAATGTGATAGCTGTGCCTGTGCTTACCATTACCTTGCTCCTTAGTCCTCTAAGGCTCACACATTTGTTTTCCAGAGAGAGGACCAGCACCCACAATAAGTAAAGTGAGCCTTGTTTTTGGCTGTTTCTCACAGGTGGAGTATTTGGTTAATGGGGAGATGCCCAGTGACTTCTCTGAGGCTTTGGTATTTACCAACCAGTCCTTAGAGTATCTGCAGAAGAGAATTGTGGAACTGCGTAAGGAAAAGATAATGCAAAGAGAGACCTATAAGAAGGCCCAGGAGCAACATAAGCAGCTTATCCAGGACAAAAAGGAGATGAAGATAAAAATTCGACGTGAGTAACAAAGACTCTGAACAACACAGTATACCAGTGCTTATTCTGTCCCCCTTGCTGTCTTTACAGTCACCCAGCTGTCACAGCTGGGCACTGCAGAAAATAAAACAGAAATAGCAGATTGAGTGGACTGTTTGGATGAAGTACTGGTAGTTTGCCAGCACTGCAAAGTCATTAGGCTGTGTGAAATAATTTGGGAACTTAGTATAAGGAGAGTTGATGGACATGAGACACTGGAAGTCAGGACACATGATTGCTATTTCTGGCTATAAACCAGAACTGCTAGGGAAAAAGTGCTTTCCCCAAAACTATATAAGCTTTTTTTTGGCAATTTCCTCCTCTGTGTAACACAAGAAGAATGAGACAGGCTCTATTTGAAACACTTTCGCAAGGACCAAACCCAGAGATGTGTCTAGCACCACCAAACCTCTGGAGATCCTATATAGCCCAGTGTGGGAGTAGCATACTAGGACTGGCTTAGAGTGTGGCTTAGTGACCACACAGACATGGGCATGGGCAAGGACAAATGGCAATATGCAGTTGTGAGCTCTGTGTGGTTTTGTGTGAATTATTTATTACAGAGCAAATACCAAAGAGCTCAGACAAAAAATTGGGGGTAAGGCAGAAATTCTTATTAACCAGTGAAAGACAGTGCTGCCCTTTGTGCCATGCCTCTTCTGCTAGAACTAGAAGAAAAGTGCAATCACCTGATGATGAAGAAGTTTGGCCGGATGGTTGATTTTGAAGCAGTTCAAGCACACACTGTTAACATACGTGTGGAAGAGTTGGAAGTAGAAATAATGGAGAAAGAATACATGCAGTCCCAGGAGCTGAAAGAGTGGGAGGTAAGGAGCAGGAAAAGAAAGAAGTCATATGTGTTGCGATGATCTGTTATGGCTTTGTTTCTCTGGGACTGAAGAGTTACACCAAAATATTTTGTGAACTTTTTTTTTTAATACATCATTAATAGACTATAATGTCCAATCCCCTTTTCCTACCATCATTCCTACCTCTGCTCCAGTTGCTGATGCACATGCTATTCTCTTATGGAGCTAGCTAATGATTTTTCCTCAAATACATCTTTTTCCTTCGGTCCCCATGTTAAGTTCTTCCAGACTACGTTCCTTTGGTTTTCAGCTGACATTTGGCACTTACTTCCTCCTCCCACCGCCTTTGGTGACAAACTATTTGCTTACAGGGCAGCCCTGACTCCTGCCTGGGATGCTGGTCTGTGCAGTCTGAAGTTCATGTCTCTCTCTGGGTTGGGGCCTAAGGCTCAACTACTGTGGTGCAAACAGGCAACACGCTTATGCTGCTCTTACAGAGGGCACATATGGAAGTACTATGTACCTAATGGCTTTCTCTTTCCCACACTTTCGCCTAACTGCTTTACCTACTTAGGCATTTGCAATATTTAAAACAGATGATAGAATGCACTAAAGTTACTGTGGGAATCAGGTGGTGTATGCAGGATCAGTCTGTTGTTTACCCCTCTTCTGTGACACTTCTGTTGTGATTTGCACTTCTTCCCCACTTCACACATTTTGTCCTCTCTCACCCCAGCTCAACCTTTTATGTATTTCTAGGAAAGAATCTTACACCTGCAGCAGCAGCTAATGAAACTCACACAGGAAAACACCAGCAAGCTGCAGCAGCTGGAAAAGTTTTACTTTGAAACGCAGCAACTTGAAACTGAGCTGAATTCACTAAAGAATGATCTGGTAAGCCTTTTAGCGACCATAATACCTGCAGGTTTGGGACTGGTCAGAAATGGGCAGGGGATCATCTGGCCCTCACCAGCTCTCGGGTGTTGCATCCTGCTCTGCAGGTCACCAGTTCGGGCTAATATTGCAGAGTGGCACAGGCCGAATGGCTGCTCCAGATCTTGTAGACAGGGAGACGAATGAGCTGATCCTGAAGCAGGCCATAACTGAGTTTTTCCATAATTCTTGCTTAGCTGCTTTCTAATATTGGAACAAACTCATTTCTAATTAAAATAACATCTTGCAGCAAGTCAAAATTGTTGCTTTATTACATGGAAACAGCCAAATAACTTAAATGTTTTCTTTGCTCTGTGTTAGGGAATAAGGCAGCCACCTGTGGCAGTCTAAGTTAGTGGTCCCTCACTCTGACTTCCAAGTAGTTCTGACTGAAGAGTGGAGAAGTCACGAAGCTGTCTTGCCTTTTGGAAAGCTTCACTTTCCTGCGTGAAATGAAATAAATTTCCATTGTTCATTCTCCAACGTTTTACAGGAGAGATTTTTTTATTCTGCTTACAGGGAGCAGAATTTCATGGCCCCCAAACTACTGACATCAAAAGGAAGGCCAAGCTGCAGTCACGGGTCGAGCACATGGCTCATGACACGGCCCTCCTAAGAGCAGAAATCCATTTCCTAAATGGAACAGGTGAGTGCTTTAGAGGACAACTCCCTCCCCTTAGCAGAAACGATGAGTGCCTCTTTCTACGGTCAGCTTCAGCATCGCAGGACTCAGAGACAACAACAGCATCATTTCCTGCTCTTACACCAGAAAGAGTAATCGGCAGTCCAAGTCTCCCTTAAAAACAGACAAGGCTAACTGTGGTGGTAGTCATAACCAGAAGTGTGAAACGAATCGCTTTGGCTATACAGGGGTTTAGTTGTAAAGGGCTGTAATTGTTTCCCCTAACAAAATATGACTGTAGTGACACATACGGAATAAAAAAGTGCAAATACAACCAATAGAATGCTGTTATCTGTCCATTGCAGAGATTTGCACTGGGCAGAAGCCCTGTGTGTGTGCAGATATGTATGTCTGTTCTTCAGATGAGTGGCTGTTGAAAGCCGGATATGAGTTTCACACAGGCAAACGTAGCTTTCGTACCTGTGTTCTCAGAAATGGGAAGAGAGGTGTGCCTTCAAGGGTGCGCTTTGTTATTTCCTGAACGTCCTGGCAGCAACAGCACTTCTCTGCTAACTGAGCTAGTTAGAGTCAAGGGAAAAGTGCTGTTTGTTTGGAGAAAGCAAAGGCACATTTCTGCTCAGGGCCTACAGTGCTCAGGTGGGTATGGAGCCAATCAAATACTTTCGCACTTTGCCTCTGCTCTGTAGCAGTAGAAAGTGTAGCAAGTGCAAAGTCAGCCTGTAATTCCACTGGCTTGCACCTGCCTGATCAGAATGAGAGTGTGCCAGGTTCTGTATGTTTTCAGGTCTTCTTATTTTTTGCCCCTGGCATTTGGTACGGCAGCAGTGTGTGACTGTTTACAGCACTTACCCTGCCTTACTGTGGAAACTTCCTTCATACCTCAAGCAGAGGGGTCGTGTTGTGTTGCTCTTCCAGTGCAAAGCTTCTGGGGGTCCATGGGGAGGCTGTGGGTTTGTTGCTAAGGTTTAATTCAATCAACTGAACAACCTGCAGCTGCCCTTCCTCCCCACTCCCTGCCTTTTGCCAGTGCTCAGCCAGGACCCAACCAGAGCCCAAACACAATTGAATGCAGCTTTTTTTTTGGTGGGTTCCTATGAAGGTGCTGAGCATCCTCTGTTTCCTTATGGGGGAAAACCCCACCCTTACCTACAGGCATAGATGCTGAAAGCTTTCGAAGCTGGAAAACTACAGGATGGAGGGGTGGAAAATAAGGAAACAACATTTGCAGAGGTTTGGGTGTCTATCTGCTTCTCCCCCCATCACCAAACTCATGCAGCTGTCCTTGGAGATACATGAAAATTTCCTCTTGCTGTGCTCCTCACTGGCAGTTTTATGTCACTGAACTGACACAGGCAGCAGGTGTCCCTCTTCTCTTGAGCTCAGCCTTAAGAAGAATTATGTCAGTGGCCATCTGAAAAACTGAAACTGCAGGAAAAGATCACCTTTCCCCAGGTGTCCTGCTTGCTCTATGTCTGTAAGTAAAAAAAGAGTAGATACCTCTGTGGGAGGATTTAGCATATACAGCCAGCCACAGAAATGACTAAAGCCTTTATTTTAGATGTTAAAGCGTGGGTTTGTCTTTACAGATAAGCAGCTGCAGATGGCGTGTATGTGAAGGGTTGATGAGGCAGAGTGCATAACTCCAGTCCATTCACAGGAGTGTGTTCCTGGGACAAACCTTCCTGTGGGGGAGAAGAAAAGATCTTTTTGACAGCGGTGTCTTTCATGAAGGCCCCACTGCAAGAGGGTGGTGGCAGCTCTGTTTGGACCCATGTCCTGTGACGTCTCTTGTGCTGCTGTTTCAATCCCGTGATCTGATGAACAGTCCAGTGCCACGGATAGCTGCTGCCGTGTTTCTTGGGCCCTCCTGTGACCTTGTTGAGGATGCCTTCTGTCTCCATAGCATTATAAAAGGCACATATACATCTATATACAAGTGCATAAATATATAAATAGGGGTGTTATACAAAAATAAATACCCATTTTCTATTTCTCTTTAAAATATGTCTTTTGCAAAAGGCAGCTTGGTCACTAGCTGGTGGGAGAATGAGTCTCTAAGGGCCTCAGTGGTGGCGGGCTGCTGTTCAGATGTCTTGGTAGGTCCTGACCCAAAGATGCGATCACTGGGTTCTGGGGATGGAGATCTCCTCTGGATTGGCAGCAATCTAGTCTTTCTACCTCTTCAACTGGCACTAGGCCTAGGCAGCAAGGGCTTCCTGAAAGGGAAAGGAGCAAGAAACAATTACGATGCATCCAGACATGACAGATGCTGTGGTAGCTTTCTAGTTAACAGTCCACTTTATGATGACAGGTACATTCTGAAAGCTCCAGTGACATGGGAGTTTGATCCTACACTTGTGCACATCAAGTTTGATCCACACTACGTGGGTGGATCAGTGGATCAGGTCCTAGGGAGAGGGATTCACATAATTTTTCAGGGACCTTGTTGTTTTACTGGCGGTCTGGAAAATGGAAAATCTTAAGAAGGACTAAAGGAAAGCACCTCTGCACCTAGACGTGGGTATGTGCCCTTCCAGCAGCATACAGCTCAGGCTCCTGGAGAAATGAGAAATGTGTCCTCCAGAACCAAGGCAATTTACAGTCTCTAATTGCTAGCATGGCCTTTCCATGCTGCTGTTCTGTACAGCACTAAAACTGTCCTTGCACTGCAGAAGCACAGAGCCATCAGAAAGGCTCTACAATGAGATCTCCCTTCAAGATCAGCCTAAAAGGGTGAGATAAAGCAAGTAGGTAATTTTCCAGACCACTGACCTTGGTGGAACAGAGGATCCCGTCGAGCATCCAGGCTAGGGCCTCCCACTTTGCTGCCCATCACTGGATGATGGAGGCCAACAAAGTGCTCTTGAAGGTGAGGACAGTCATCTTGTGGCTGAAGAAGCTGGTGAGTGGAGTCATCTGGGAGACTGTAGAGGAAAGAGCTGTCTTCTGTTCTCGAGTTAGGCAATCTGGGAAGGCAAACAAAGAGGTTTAGCACTTTCAACAGATCTTTCCTCCTTGAAAAATATGGCCTATGTAACCATCTCAGCCAGCTGCATCAATGCAATGACACAGAGCATTCCAAAATGAGAAGAGCAGAAATGGGACGTCCTTTTGGGATGGGAATGAGGTGATGTGACGTGGTATCCATGATTCAATATCTAGTGAGTGCCACAGGAGGTGGGAGGAGTAGTGCCTCCTGGGGAGCATGGGAGTAATGACATCTGAACAGCGAGACAGAAAGCACCCACAATTCTGGGTGCAGCTGTTTATCAGCACCCAGTCATAGACATCAGCTTCTCTCATCCTACTTTTCAGTCTCCTACTTAGGCGCAGGGGGAGGGAAAGGGGGCAGGGGGAAGCAGGTCTTGGCCATCTCTACAATTAAGTTATCCCTCCCTCAAATCATAAGAAGAATGTGCTGTACAAAGATAATTTAGACCAAGAAGGCCTAGTACTGGCACATTGATTTGTTTCCTAAGTAAATCAGGACAGATGGGAGCATGGCAAGGGCAAGCTTTTGTGAACACGCAGTCTTGTGAGAGCCCCTGGATTGTGCCACCCTCCCCCTCCACAAGCCAGGACTAACCTGGAGGGCTGGTAGTCTTGCTGGGCATTCCCGTTGTGCAGCACTCTCGCCTGCAGCAAGGCGTTGGTCTCCTCGTGTGACTGGAAGGAAAGAGAAGGATTCTCAGCAGAGCAATGTCACACAGCAGCATTAAGAGGCAGGTGCTGATCTGGGAGCCAGAGCCACTGGGTAGACCAGTGAAACTCTTATGACAGAAGACAGAGAAAGCTGAAACTGTTTCTTTTGCTAGAGGACAGCGCAACTGAGCACTCAAAAGCACACGTCATGCTTACTGCTGAATCTTCAGGGATGATAACCAATTTATAGTCTCAGCTGTGGCACTGCCTTGGCCTGTGTTACTATGCACATACAGAGTCCTCAGCCCTGTCAGTCCCTGTGACCTTTGCTCAGGAGAAACAGGAACCATTGCCATAAGAGCAGCCTTTGCTCACTGCCTTCTCCTTACTTAGAGCCATTGCCCCAAGAAACCACCTCTTTAGTGTTTTGGAGACCTTTCTGTTCCTCCTGTGTCTCAGACTCCACTACAAATGGGAAATCTCTTTTAAGCCAGTCTTGCCACTCCTACATGCTGCCAAGGAGGCCAGCCACGTCTGGAGAAGTCCTCTCACTGCAACCATGGTCTCTAGTTCATGTCAAACCAAGTTTTAATGACAGGTGAGGACATACCTGCGGGACTTCATCTGGACTGTAATCTCGGGGCTTGGTGCTTGCATATCCCACTCCTGCAGAAGGGCAGATGCCATTCAGATGTGCCCCATTAGCATAGGGCTGCCCGTTAACATAGGGGTGGCCATTGGCACGAGGAGCAGAGATGCCCCTCAGAGGCACCATGGTGTACTGGCAGGACGATACCAGCAGCCCAGCTCCTGGGAAGCCCATGTCAATGGTTTGCTCTGCAGAGAAAAGAAAAAGCAAGTCTAAGGCTAAAATCTGAGGTAACGTTGAGCTTCTTGAATCTCAGCAGGAATAGCGTTAGGCAGTCCTATCAGGCAGCTACTTTGGTACCCAAAGCACCCTTGGAGACAAATGGTGGAAAGGTGCCCTATATGCAAGCAAAGGGGGTGCCCCTTTCCCTCTGGTCTAGTCCCAGAGTTTCTTCTAAACAAGGGACAAACAGTGGCCTTTGTCCTTATGGGGTTCCCCAGGAGATTTAAGACTCACCCTCTGCCCACCTCCTCCCTGTTTCCCACAAAATGCAGCCCTCACATTTTGGGTCTTTAACCCAACTACACCCAGGGTCATATCTAACCCACTAGGCAGAGCAGATCTTGTAAATCAGCCCTCAAGAAAGAACACTTACTCTGCTTGGACCAGGCTCTCCAAAGGCAAAAGGGGATGAAAGCCACAATGAGGAGTACGATAGAGCCCAGCACAACGCCTACAATCAAGTATGGCAGGTCGCTGGAACGGGCCACCATGGCTCCTGTCCCCAGGCCACTGTGCCCACCACTGAGTGGGGGACGCTGCTGGGGGGCCACTGTGGAGGGTGGAAGACGACCAGGCAAACCAAGAGTCTTCCGAGCTGCGAAGAGAACCGAGAGAGGGTTAGACACAGACATGGCCGGTGGAATAGCAGCCCACCCCAGGGATGTCTATGCTGCTATGGACTAGACAGACTTCGATGGTGGCTTTGAAGAAGTGCTCCTGGATGACAGAGGATTTCCTAGGCTGATGTATATTGGAGTAGAGACAAGTCCTCTGTGCTTAGCTTACATATCTGCCAGGTTCTCTGGCTGCTAAAGCAAAACGAAAAAGGAAACTCGCTTCTCCAAAACACACACTTGGACTTAATGCTGTTCCTACCACGACAGTGCAGCTGCTTAGAAGACAATACAGGACCTGCTTATAACCAAACACAGGAGTTTGGCACAGCAAGGGAAAGTTAGCCCTTCTGGTTTCAGCGACCATCTGTGTGATACTTAGGAAAACAAGAGGTAACTACTTCTCTGAGGGAAACGGTAGTGGACTTTGCATAAGGTGTCAGTGAGTACTGGTGCGTGTACCTACACATACTGATCAGCGGCATCAATAAATGTATGCATCTCTTCTCCCCAGTGCTGCCTCCCATCACCTTGCCTGAGCTTGGATGGTGCCTGCCTTGCTGTGCTCTGACAGCTGCAGGCAGGGAGGGCAGCAGGCTGCGCTCCCAGAGGTGCCCTGTGAAGCTGGTTACCTTTCGTTTCACAGATCATCACGTTGCTGAACTCGCTTTCACCACCCTCGTTGAAGCACTGCATCTTAATGTCATAGGAGGTTTCTGGCTGCAGGTGGCTGATGGAATGCCAGTACCGATCTCCTGAGGAGGGAACAAACACACGGGGCCGTTAGCTTCCCCGGGGAACACGCGGCTGGCCCAGCCTTGCAGCTAGTTAAAGCAGGCCTGGACAGCAGCAGCAGCCGCCCTTTGTGTACAGTGTCCCTTCTGGCTGTGTACTCTTCCAGGAGGTACCAGCAGCTGGGACCAGTATCTCCTACCTTCCACCACATCCTTCTTGTAGTCACTGTCGTTGTCACTGTCAGTGGGACGGTAGTAGATGTAAAAACCATGGATGGGAGTGTTGTTGTTGCTGGCTGGGATATACTGTGGAGAGGGAGAGCAGAAATTAGCAGAAATGTCTGTGCTCCATACTGTACAAGGTGAGGAGGAGCAGTGGGGATAAATGGGATGGATCAGGAGGAAGATCCAGCAGGGGAATCTTCCTTGTATTGCCACTGGTTTGCACAGTAAGGCCTTCCTTCCAAGAACTCAGTGCTATTGTATACTCTCACATCTTGCTGCTCTCAGGTAACAGACAAGCCATGAGTCTGGTCCTGTTCCCTCAAGCATCCAGTACTCTGTTCCCTCTCAGCCTCCACAGCCAGTGCTTCAGAGAAAAAATGCCTCAAACGACACAATTACACCTTCACCGCCACTCCAGTAGGCTCATGGCTTCCAGACAAACTGCATGTTACCATGAACCAGTGACCGGAGGAGTCTTGTGTTTCGGTTCCTCCCCCACCCAGGGCAGTATCATTCCAGCTCCATGTGTACGTACTGGTTTTCACCAGTATCTCCTCAGCTACTGTTTGCAAGTAAATAAACAGCAGTGCACATCCTGTCTTGTAGCAATTTCTGTCTAGAAGCAGCTAAGAGAGAAGAGGGCAATGCGTCCCTCTTGAATAAACTGAATAAGTGTTGGAAACACTTGGATCTGTGCTTGTGATCCAAAGATCCTGCCCACTTCTAAAAGTCCTCGGCGGTGGACTGCTGTAAATGATTATCAGCATCTAGGACTGCTACTCAGCAAACGAGAGTGAAGGACATACCAGTTGGAAACTACTGGGACACACAGAGGTGCTAATGGATTCCAGGAACTTGGCGAGGAGAGCAAGCAGCTGCCCTGTGTGCTGTTGAACTGTGTTTGTTGAACAAATGAGTGAAGACCCTGAGGTTATCCACTGAAATGTCTCCTGGCTACAATCTTGGATTCAGACAAAAAGGGTCTCCTAGGTGCTCTGACTTCACCCCAAGCCCAGTCCTCCTTTGCTGAAGGGAGCTATTGGATCCCAGATCCATTTCTGCTGGTGACAAGCTCCAGTGCAGTGACCTGGAAGATGTGTGAGCTGGGCAAGTAGCACCCACACACCTGCCTCCTGCACACTCAAGAGATCTCCACCCCTACAAACCTTACCATCCACTTCAGCATGATGGTGGTCTCATTGATGGCATCTGTGAAGGTGATGTATGGCCCGGCCACAGGGCGCTCGTAGACTCGGTTGCTGTACCCAGACACCACATATGGCCGAGACGCCGCACTGGGCTCACTCTCTCCCAGGATGTTCAGTGCTCGGACACGGAATTTGTAGGACATGCCTAGGGGGAAAACGGGAAATAAAAGAGTTACAGAGATGGGAGTCTTCCAAGACTTCTACTGTCAGCACAGACCTGGCTGTAGAGAGAGGGGCTACATCTTCTCCAGAAGGCAGAGAGCCTAGAGAGAGGTTTTGACTGAAGTACAAGCACTGAATAGCCAGATTTCAGCCATGTGCTAGATGCACCCTGCTTTTTTTGCCTTCCCCAATTCTTGTCCGGATGGTCTGGAGGCCAGGCAGCAGTTCTGGAAGGTGTGTGGTAGATTCAGAGATGCCTGAAAGGATGTTCTGACCCAAAAGCAGGTATGAGAAGGCATCCTTCCTCTACTACTACTAACTACACAAACATCAGTTAAAAGCTCAAAGCCTAAATAATTTTTACCAAAACATTGTTTAACTTGTCTTTAAGTTGAGGTAGATATGTTGCCTTTTTAAGCTGTCCAGCTCAGTGATGCTGTCTTTTCTCACGTGAAGTGCAATGGGAATTGTGTGCCCATCTGTCTTGCCTGTGGCTAAGGAAAGTTCTGGCCTGTCTAGTAAATGGCAAAAACAAATGCCTTTAGTAACTCTATCCTGTAAGACAGAAAATACAGCATGCACAAGCCTCCCTGAGGGAGGTCAAATCTATGCTGGTCTTTGCAGCTGGAGAAATTGGAGAAGCATCTGCAGCTTTTCCCCATGCACGTAAGGCTGGAGCTGGGGAGGCTTTGTTTTGCTCACACATGCCGGGGCTGAGCATGACGTGACAGATGGCTGACCATCCTACAGGGACCGCACAGCTTTCCTACAGACCTCCGGGAAGCAGGGAGGAGAACACCTGCCTACCTTTCTCCAGGCCTGGGATTTCAACAGAGAGGCGAGAGGGAGGAATATCACTGGTGGCCAGGACCCAGTCTCCCAGCTTCTTCAGTTTCTTATATTCCACACGGAAAGACTGGATGGGGAACCCGCCATTCCCACGGGGAATCCAAGTCACGTACACAGAAGTCTCTGATGCCACAGAGATTGTTGGACGGTCTGGTGCCTCTGGAGCTGCACAGGGTACAGAAGGACATAAGGAAATGAAACACACTCCTCTCATCCTCTTCCTTCTGTCTCTTCATTAGAGCTGGCACCCTCCTCACTCCTTTCAGTTTGTGCCCTGTAAACATCCTTTACTCGCTTCTTGCTCCATTTCCACTCCCAACTTAAGCAAGATGAGATAAGGTTTGAGGAGTGTACATCCAGAGCAGTAAGAGGTGTGGATGCAGGGCTGGAGACAGAGCGAAAGTCCTGGCTGATGTGGAAGCAGGGAGACTGACAACAGGGCCAGATGAGTGTAGGAGATGAAAACAGGAGAGAGTGAGAAGAACCAGCTGAGGGGGAAATAGGGAAAAGTTCTGAACTGTAGACATGTAATTTGATAGGAAAACAAAAGATGGGAGGGAAAGAGATGAATGGAGCTGTGGAGATGAAAGAAAATGCAACACATGAGTAAGTATGGGAGACTGAAGGGAGGGGACTTCACAGAAAGGATAAGGATCGAAGCAGAATTTAACAGAAAGAGGAATGCCACTGGTGAATAACAGTAGTGGCAGACATAAGGTGAGAAACAATGGATCGGATTAACCAGTAAGGAACCAAAGTTTCTCCAGTACAGCAAAATACCCAAATGAAGCACCCTGCACCCTTAGAGTGGGCACTAACTGCCCCTTGTCAGGGCTTGGCTGAGCGAGGAGGATGCCAGGACCTGCAGCGATTTGTCTCCCCTTTCTTCCTCACGTTCCCCCAGCTCCTGCTGGTGCACAGCAGCTTGTTCCTCCTGTGCACCGCACATGTGCAGACTCCAGGGCAGGGCCTTCTGAACCCTCCGTGTGAAACTCGGCAAAATACAGAGTTTCTGACAAGTTCTTGCATTAATGGTGGGGACAGGCAGCAGAATCAGCCTGCTCTCCTAAGACGGTCTGCCTGCCAAGTGCAGTGGCAGAGCTGAGAAGGACCTCTCCTCATCAGGAGTTAGAGACCACCCATCCAGCTTCGCACAGTCTTGCATTATCCAGCAGAGACTTCAACCCCAGCATGGTCTGGCCACTGCCATCAACAAGAGATGCAGCACCCCTCGCCCTCCCTCCTTGCCCAGTTCAGGGAGGGCCTTACGGGACAGACGGCTGTTGTCGGGCTGGTTACTGCTCTGAGTGCTCGTGCCTGGGTCGTCCCTCTGGATTTGCTGCTCTTTGCTGGCAACAATCTCTGGTTTTGGGCGCCGGCCTGTGCAGAAGGGAGAGTTGGAATTAGTGACACGGAGACACGGCCTAGAGTTAATTTTTGCTGTGATGAGCAAACCCAGCCATGATGCCGAGGTAAGTATTCTCTTCAAATGGCCTTAGGGGTTCAAAGCACTCCACCTGCAGGCAGGAACTAAACCTAAAGCAGCACGTTTGTTAAACTGTTAATAGGTCCCTCCTCATATTTAATTTTCTAAAACTTTTAATTGGTTTTCTTGAAATGTTACTAGATTTCTGCCTGAGAAGGTGATAATTAGCACAAGACTGGGGCCTGAGGGGAGATGTGAGCAAGCCCACCATCATAGGGAAGGTTGCTACAAAGGGAAAGCCATTCCCCACACCTGCTGGAGATGTGAAAAGCAGCTAGGGGACAGAGGGACTTAGTGTGGACATTTGGAACATCATTTTAGTGGCAAAGACAGCTTGGCACCAAGCAGACTGCATGGGAAAGTTTAAAGTTTCCTTTAGTGCAGGACAAGCTTTTAAGGACAGATTAGACAAACACCTGTTGGGAACAACCCCCACAGACTGATCCTGCCGCCAGGCACAGGATGGATTAAACAAGCTCCTGCCATCCCTATTTTCTTCAGTTCTGCAGGTGTCCAGCTGAGACACGGAGGGAGGAGGGGACTTAATCCAACCCAGGCACAGGGGAAGACCTGATTCCCCCCATCCCATTTCAACCGCACCCTCCACTTTTCCTTCTGACAAAGTCACTTAAAGCTGAGGGCAGGTGGGTTTCCAGACCCGAAACAGCCCCTTTGTCCTAAGGCTGGTGCCTGTGCCTCAGGGCTGGGTGGGACATCTCAGAGGGGCTCTCCCCTGACTGAGAGCAAAACACCCAGGGAAAGGTTTGACCTTTACCAGTCCGGAAGGTCACCATGGCTGTCTGTCCCTCGCCGGCACAGTTGTGAGCGGCCATCTCCACCTCGTAAAGGCTCCCAGGGTCCAGCCTGGTGAGGGTCAGGCGGTGCTGCGAGGCTGGGACGTCCCTCACTGCCCAGCTGTCCGAGGCGTTGGTGACCTGCTGAGAGACCAAGGCAGGCGTTGCAGAGCTGGGGGCAGGCTGGGCTTCTCGCCTGCATTGAGCTCAGAAGCCTCCATGACAGGTTGTGTATCAGCCAGGGCTACCCTCTCTGCCTGCAAAAGAAGGACATGTTTCCACCCTGATTTTGCAAAGCTGAGGAATTCAGTAATAAGCAAGACAAGTCACTAAGCACCAAGATGTTTTCTTGACCCCAGAGGTTTTTTCAGCCCTGTGCTGTCTGCAGGTCCCCTCAGATACCACAGTCCCTCAACACACATAAAGCTCTGGAGCAGGCGTGCCCACAAAAGGCAGCATTAGCCTGAGGCCTGAGCTGCTTTAGGAGCCCAGTCTCCCCTGCAGCCCAGATGCTGAGCTACTCATCCAGACACTGGCCATTGCCATGGGACAAGGTACCCTGGACCTAAATCATTTGACTAACAACAGCTTTTTATCCAGTTTTATCCAGCCACACTGCTGGTACGTTCTGGCTGAAATGAGGAACCATAATGTTTGAGCACAGGTTTCTCCAGAGAAGAGAGACCCTGTATGGCCATGGCCCCCAAAAAGGCTTGGAAATATGGTTCATTTTTCATTGATGCCCTATGAAGAGGGGGAGGGAAGGTGGGACCTTCCTCCTTCTCCCAGCTGCAAGCATAATATTTTTGCAGGCAAATAGGCAGGACACTGAAGTGACCCGGTGCCGAAAGGAGCATTAGCAATGCAGGCAACGCAGCAAAACGGAAATGCCAAGACTCTGCCGTATCATTCATCTTCTCCAAGAGTTTGACACTGACTGATTAATGCCTGCCTCGTTTTATTTTTATTCTCCAGTCTGCAGAGTTGTGAGGCCAGGGAGGGGAGCCCTGAAGAGTGCTAGTATCCAGGAAAGAAAAAGATAAATTCTTAAGAAACGAAGATAACAGTTGCATGGCATCTGTCTGCTTGCAGGCTGCTGAGATTTTAGAAGCAGCGGAAAAACAGGGGAAAAGAGACATCTGTAGATATTTTCCAGAGGAGAAGCAGACCCTTGCCCAGTGCAAATACATCGTACTTTCTTTATAGCCGTCCTTCACAAAGAGCTTTTTCATTTGTTGCTGAATTGATTCCTTCCCTCTCAGCACACAAGCTTTTCCAATTGGAGATGTCAAAACCAGATCATTATAGAACTTGATCCTAAGGTTCTCTGACAGAAAGAGACTCTCTCTAATCAAGTTTAAGGGTTATTTGGACTAATTCCTTTCCACACAATCCTTAAGCATCCTGAGAAAGAGTCTCCAGCTGAGAATTTGGACTACACTGAAAACATATTACTGCAAACTGCAGTGAGCCATGGTGACCTTCACTGCCCTACAGCCCCTCCCAGGTGAAGCGGTGAAAAACAAACAAAATATGGACAAACTCCAGCCTGCAAGTTAAGATTGTGTGCAGAATTGGTAGTTACATGATATGTCATTGGGGGACAAATCTCTTATTGTCAGGCAAACAGAGCCAATAGGCTGGTGATGCTTTTGGCATCTTTTGTTTTTTATTTAAGCTTGCCCTATTGTGTTCTTGTGTTGGCATCTCCTGCCTTTGTTTTAAAGAGCTCTTTAAAGAGACGGTTAGCTGAAATCCTCAGCTTAAGTTTTGTTTAGAAAGAAATCAAGGATGTGCAGGGATTATAACAGACTCCTATTATACCATATTTTCACAAAACTAAACAATTCCAGGAAAGTAGAGATATATATATTCACATATAATTGAAAACGGTGCCTTGCAGTGGCTGGGAATCCAAAACACGCCAGATCTGGAACATACTCAAACCTCAAAGCAAAACCTGCCTCTACTGCAACTCCCTGCCTTCCCAAAGGAAATACAAGCAGCGAACAGATAAATTTAAGCTCCTTTTTTCCCCACTTATCCCTAGCAAAATGGGAAGAGATGCTCTATACCTCAAAAGCGGAATTTTTACCTCAACAGTGCTGCTGTATTTAGAGAAATTGCCGGGCTACAGCTCTGCCTGCACTTTGCCTGTGGTGCTGAGATGCACTACAGAGGGCAGGGGCCCTTGGGCTCCGGCAAGGCTCGGCAGTGCACCCTGTGCTCATGCTGTGCCACCAGCTCAGAGACATGCTCAACAGCGCTGCCTTTCAGTTTCCAGAATAAAACCGGTGGTCGAGGACCTTCCTAGAGGATTTGGCATGGCCATGACAGCTCTCTGCCAGCTCCTCACAGTCACCAAGCGTGGGTACTTCAAAGCTGCTGAGCTGGTCAGGTACATGCAGCAGCGAGAGGCTGCCGCTCTGTGTCCTGCAGCCTGAGCCTTTCAAGGCAGAGATGTCCCAGTGGCTTGTGCTGAGACAAAAGCACTACAGAGCAAGGCACTCCACAATCTGCCCTTGGGACTTCCTACTTGTATAAGCACACAACTGGGAAATGGAAGCTCTTCAGACTGGAAATACCTGTGTGTGCACAGGCCCTCTGTGTGTTTAGGCAGAGGGGGACCACTATGGGCTCTTCTTGGACAGCTCGGCAAACCTCCTCTTGCAGCCTACACTCATCACAGCTCAACAGGCTGAGGCTGCAGCAGAAGAGGTCCCACCAACCAGTGCCACCAGTGAGCAATGGGTGCCCCCACCGCAACACACCTGCTCACGAGGTATGAAAACATGTGGTGAGGCCACAGGCCCGCCTGTGGAATGGCGCAGAGGAAAGATGGGAGCAGGGTGAAACAGCAATACCTTGCGATGCTTCACCACATAATAGAGGATGGGGGCTCTGCTGTCAGGCCGGGGTCTCCACACCAGATCGTAGCTGTCTGTCTTGGATGTCCGGGGAGAACTGAGGATGATGGGGGCCTCAGCTGGAGACACCAGCTCACCGTTGGCTGTACACTGTGCAGATGCTGCCAGCGGGGTTGTCCCAGGCTTTGGCAGTGCAGCTTTATCCAGAGGCAGCTTTAAGGCACTGTCCCTGGAAGGTGGTGTTGGAGGCTGAGCCGAGCCCAGCTGGGCATCTCGCCCAGGGTTGCGTGTAGCTCCTGAAAGACAAGGTATAGAGGCAAGGTGAGTGCCCATCCCAGCCTGCAGTGAAAGCAGAGCTCCTTAAACATCTCAGAAGACTGGTGCTACACACCCATTGCAGCACAGGTATCTCAGACATATCATGTCCCAGGCAGTGCTGCCGGCTGTGTCACTCAAGGAGGTGCTGGCAACAATCTCTCCTTCTCCTGCTGTAAACCTAACAAATCTCACCGGAGCCTCTCTGACAACAGCCCTTGGCCACATGGGGCATCCTCCCTCTCTGAAGCCCCTCTTACCCTGGGTAAGTTCAGCAGGGTCGAAGGAATCAGCTGGTACCTCTTCTACCCCAGGTGAATCCACCCGTATCAGTGTTTATGCTCTTGCTCAGTGCAAGCTCAGAGGCAGAGCTGAGTAAGCCCTGGGGCAAGGCACGACACCGAGATGGCCTCTCATGTAGAAGGAGCTCAAGTACTGCACTTAAAAGCAAAACCCCTACCATCTGTTCCTACAAGGAGATATGGAGACCCTACTCAAAAAAGTACTTAAAGTGTAGGGTAAAAGGGAGGGAAGAGCAAGGCAGCTCCAACACAAGCAGGGGGGGTTACACATCAACTTTCTTCTGCTGCTGCCTCTGCTCTTTCCCTGTATGTTTAGTTTCTGGGATGGAACGGTCACAAGCTTGGAGAGGGGGACCTACCTGGCCTGGCTGTCCTCAGTTGCACCATGGCTTGCGCGCTGCCGACCTCGTTCTCCGCCATGCACTGGTATATACCGTCATCCTCCGGCCCCACGCTGACCAGCCGCAGTGCCTTGCGGGACAGCCGCAGCCGATGGCTGGCGGAGAGGGGGACGGCGTTGCGCAGCCACATGACGGAGGGCTGGGGGTTCCCTCGCACCTCACAGGTGAACTTGGCGCTCTGGCCCCAGGGAATGATCTGCTGGGACAGCTCCATGGTGACCTCCGGTGGCTCTGTGCAGGGAAAAAGCAGGGCTGCTGAGTGTCACTTGGCAGGGAGGACAGCACGGTCATGGTTTTGTGCATTCCTCTCTGGAAGGGACGAGGACAGAGTGATGGGACTTCACCCCATCCCGAAGACCCACTCCCCTTGTGGGGGCCTGCAGGTATTTGCTTCATTGCACCTCCCCTTCAGCATTCACGTGAACTGCAAGGAGAGGTTGCCCAAGGCCATCTGCTCCTCTCAGATGACAGGAGCCACCTACAAGTCCACCTTTTCTGAGCTGAAAAGCTACTCCACAAAGATTGCGCTTGTGCCAAAACAACACATTGGCACCTGGATGAAATGCAACCCAATAAAACATAGGCTTGGCCTCCCTAATGCTTGTGAGAAGGGATAGGTTGCATGGTAGAAATATCAAAGGTGGAGTATCCCTTACATTTCCCACATCATAGAGAGCTTCCTGACAGAACAGAACAAAAAAGCAAGACGCTCTGATGTCTTCCTTATGCCAATGTCAAATATGACCAAGAAGCACCCAGTCCTCCACTAGAAAGCGTTAGAGCAAACCCAGTGCCACAAATGACAAGAGAAGAGCTTCTGCAGAGAAAGGGAGGATCCACCATCTCCAGCCCATGGTGGGAGCCAGGCGGGAGGAACTACCACCCTCAAGGAAGAATTTGTCCCATCTCCTAGAAACTGCAACCACAAGAAGAGGTTTGCATTACACTGTGGTTTGTCCAGGGAGAGGAAGAGTACAGCAGCACTAGTATTTTCTTCTGAAACCAGTAGAGAAAGTCCAAGCCCTTCCTGAAACAAGGGCGATGGTAGCACTCACCAAACACCTGCACGTTGTAGAAGATGAATGCAGCTCCAGCCTCTCCAACCCCGTTGTCGGCTGTGCAGCTGTAGGTGCCCGAGTCTTCCTCACTGGTGGGGTCAATCAGGAGGTTGCTGAGCAGGAAGCGCGTCTTGTTGTATGCAGAGACACTGGAGCCATCCTTGGCCCAGCTGACCCGGGGCGGGGGGATCCCGCTGGCCACACACTCTAGGATGAGGCTTTGGCCCTTGGTGACAATGATGGTCTGAGCTTCAGGGGGGTAGATTATCCGGGCTGCCTCTGCTGTGGAACCTGGTGAGGAGAGGAGGAGGAAGGAGGTGAGTGGGAAGGAAGGTGGCCAATGGGAAAGTGCCCTGTGCAGAGTGCAGGGAGGGGTAATGGTAGGGCTGGAGCGCTGCTCCCCTGTGCTGGGGCAGATAAACAGCAACATGGGCCAAGAGGCCTCAAGGGATGTGTGCACACAGCAACTGGTCTTGGAAAAGGGCCTTTGTTTGCCCATCACCAAGAACAAATCCTGAGGAATCAGAGCATCATTTTGGTTGGAAAAGACCTTTAAGATCATTGAGTCCAACTGTTAATGTGGCACTGTCAAGTCCACCTCTAAACCACCTCCCTAAGAACCTCATGTATGTGTCTTTTAAAGGTCTCCAAGGACGGTAACTCTACCGTTTCCCTGGGCAGCCTGTTCCAATGCCTGACAATCCTTTCCATGAAGAAATTTTTCCTGATATCCAATCTAACAGCAATCCCAGGAGCGTAAACTTGGGGGCTTCTGCTGCTGGAAAGCAGTTTTCTCAGCAACTGATAATGTTGGTTCCCACAGAAAACCAGCTGTGAAGGCACTCGTACATGCGCCCAGGGCTGGAAGCACTATGGAGAAGACATGCAGTGCAGGTAGAGCAGCTTACGTCTCACACGGAGCCTCTCACTGGAGACAGAGGTTTTCACCTCCTGCGTCACGGGGTTGTAGGCAGCACATTTGTAAGTCCCCTCATCCTCTTGGCTGGCATTGACGATCTGAAGGTTGCCGGATGGCATGATAAGGTAATTGTCTGTAGAAAGAGAAGAGGAGGTGGCACATGTTCACAAGATATACTTCTGTGCAGACTCCTGGAAGACATGCAGGACCGTGAAGAAAAGGTGGACAAGCAGGAAAGGAAGAAACAACGTGATAACACCAACAGCACTGAAATGACCCCTTTTGGTTCACATATCAGGGGAGAAATGATGCAATGATTGAGGGAATAGAGCTTCAGGTGAAGTTAGCTTGTCACAGGTACATGCAGTAGATGGAGTGAAGTCACAAAACTCAGACCCAAATTTAAAGATTTCCCCAAATTCAAAGTTGCCTTTATCCAGGCTGGGCTGGAAGAACACTTCACAAACATATGGAGATGCCCAACGAAGAGTGACACTGTGCATCACCAAATTCTGCTTCCTTTCACCTTACTGCAGGCTGGTGTTATGCATGGCTCCCCAGTACCAGGCAGAGGGGACATCAGGGAGACCTGTCAGAGACCCTAAACTCAGCTGTGCTCAGACCAGCAGCAAAGGGATAATGAGGAGGCAGCAGGCAGAGAAAGCTACTGCTAGTAGGGAAGGGTAAAAATGAGGGTCCTGGGAGGGGAGCCAGCAGGACAGACCCCTGTGACACTCACCTCGGGAGGCCTCTAGCCACTCCTGCTTCACACTGTAGCGGACCTGAGCCTTGGGGTGACTTTCGGGCAGGTCACAGGCGATCACAGCCGTATTCCCTTCATCCACCTCGATCACATGCTGGCCATCGAACTTGAAATCTTTGAGATCTGCAGAAAGAGTGATTGACAGGGCATCTCAGTGGCTGGCTCACCACTTTGGTGTCAGCTCATCCTCTCTCTGCAGACCCGGGGCTGTTTCATTGTGGTGCCGGCAGAGGACCGCCACGTCCCCAGCAGCTAGGGAAACTGGCCTGGTTTCAGAGCTTTATTTCTTTTTTCTCCTCCTCCTTCCTACAAATGGGTAACTTGAAACACAGCTTCTGTAGAAACTGCCTGCTCCACGGCTGAGAAACTGGGTGTGAAAAAACTTGGCCTGAGAGGAAAAAATGAGCCAAATTACTGCAGCAAAGGGCAGCCAAAAATGGTCCTTCTGCTGCCTGCTATTTCAAACATTGCTGCTGTCCTGCTACCAAGCATCTAACTGTAGTCATAGCTTGGGGAGCCCAGGCTGCTTCAAGGGTGTGCAGAAGCCAAGTGACATGGTGGGAGAAGGTGTGTGAATGCTGGATGCTCCCAGCACTGCCCTGAGCTCCTCCAGCGCCTGAGCAGCTGGCGTCTTTGCTCCAGGCATTCTCACTCCCATCAAATATCTCACGGCTGAGGGCTGGTTAAGCATGAGACCTTGCATGTGCCTCAGCAGTGCCTATACCCCAGCTTAAAGAACAGGGACTTGCAAGGAAAAGCAGCTCATCCTCTACAGGGCACAGCTGCCCCCACCCTAAAGCAGCTATGAAAACACCCCGTCCCAGCACATGTCCCTCTCTGAGGCTGTGATGTGAGTCGCTCCACCAGCAGGGCCGATGCAGGCAGCAGCATTGGAAGCACAGGGACGGGTGGAAGGAGCACTTGACTTTTTGTGTTCTTTTCCCTGTTTTTCAAAGCGCGAGCAGAGGACTGAGGTGAAACCCTGCACATCTGGCAAGGCAGGGAAAATGCCAGCCTGTCCCCACCAAACCTCCCAAGATGAAACCGGTCCCCCCTCTTCTTGGGCACGATGGCAAATCTTGCCGGGGCACTGCAAGCCCAGAGTTTGTCTGAGTCAATCTGTGCTGGGAGGGAGAAAGCTTTGTGCCAGAAAAAAAACCACCACATGAACATTTTTACAGTGCCATGCACCAGCCCAGGCGACCACTAGTGACAACTGCACGTCCTGCTGTCAGTCACAAATCCTGCTGTCACATCAAGGCTCAAGCCGGACCATCTTCCCTGGGACCCAGTGCTAACACACGTCTCCTGAGCGGCACACCACTAAATCTGGACAAGACCACATTTCCTTTTAAAAACCCCACGCTAAGGCAGCGCCTCGCATCCGTCAGCATGGCCACAGCCATGGGCTGTCAACAGCTCCCTCGCCCCTCGAAACCCATCCCGGGACGTGGCGCCCGTGACCTTGGGCAGTTTGGAGAGCTGGGGGGAGGCAGGAGGGCTGTCGGCGGGCGGACGGCAGGCAGCCTCCCTTGGCAGCCCTGGCCAGCAGAAAAATGTGGTTTTGTTCTCTGGGAAATGCAGCAGCGCTCCAGGAGCAAAAGACAACTCTGGCTCCAAGCTTCTCCCACCCACAGTCATGGAAAAGTGACATGAAATTTCTCAAGCAGACTTTCTGATTAAAGCAAGATCCTTCATGGAGTTTAAATAAAAACCAGCTCTCTTGGCAAGGCGGCAAGAAAGCCTCCCCGAGCGCGGCGCGGAGGGGCAGCCGGGCGGCTGCTGGGGGAGCCAGCGTTCCCGGGCCCAGATCTGAGGGAAGGGGAGGAGGTTGAAAAAGAAAAAGGGGAGGTTTTGCAATGTCATAAAAATGATTTGCAGCGAACATGCTTAATACTTCTGGAATTTCTTGGCATCGTTCAATTAAAAAAAAATAATAAGAAAAAGAAGGAATATGGGTGAACTTCAGAAATGTGATTAATCCTTTAAGACAAGCTGAGGAGGGGAGCCATGTTTCCACTGGGTATTAAAGCCAGATGAAGGTTAACTCTTAACTTGTGAGAAGCTGGCAGCGCCTCACACTCCTCCAACAACGAAAGTTATTGCTGGGGAGGGGAAGGGTGCGGGATATTTTCTCTTCTTTGCTTTTTGTATTTGATGAAGGAATAAAATAGCAAGAGCCACAGAAATGGAAAGAGGTGGAGAAGAGGAGAGAGCCCAGTGTCTGTCTGCCCACATCACGCATATTTCTCCCATCAACAAAATATAAACGAGCATCAGGAAAATTAATGTGCGCCTTGGTGGTCTGGATTCATCACAGCCAAATTAAGATTTCAGAGCCAAGGCACAGGCTCCGGCAATGCTGGCAGGGATCTGCACACACACACGCGTGCACGCACGCATGGACCCCAAAGAGGAGAAAGGGCCCAGGAGCCTGGAGGAAGAGCAGACCCACAGTCCTGGCACAGCAGAGGTGGAAAATGATGTCCCCGTGCCAGGAGACCCCTTGGGACAACCTTCGACTGGGTGGACATGGGTGTCCCTCACATGCAGCCCCTGAGATGGCAGCTCAGCCCATGGCTCTCATAGCTGCAAGTGCTGCAGCCCTTGGGGGGTGGCGGGACCCCCGAGTCTTCCTGCCTTCCCCTCCCAGCGCAGCCATGGGGGATGAGGAGCAAAGCTGTGGATGGAGGGGGAAAGGACAGAGAAAAGGCATCCTGGGGTGGCCTGGGGAGCAGAAACTAGGAACTGCTTGAGAAGCAGAGTGAAATGGGCAGAGGAGAAGGGAAAAACATCAGGTCGGCACTGGGACAAGCTATTTTCCAATACGCAAGTGTACAAGCTTCCTGCCAAACTACTTCCCTAAATTCCTGCTCCCCCACAGTGAACAAGAAGACTGTTTTATTTGCCAGTGGGTTTCGGCCACGGGCGGTCTCAACCACCCTGCTCCCCACTGGTACGGGCACATACAGCCCTGCATTAACACTGATGGGTCGGCTGGAACTGGCAAGGGGTGGTTGGGGGCACCACTGGCCCTGTGTGGGGGGCACCCCCTGTATGTGGGACACTGACCCCCTTCACACAACACTTTGCACTTGGCCCCAGAGCAGCAAAACGGAGGTGACCATGCTGGGCTAGGACACACAGTTTTGCCCTGGGGGCTTCAAATGAACCCCCCCTGAGATGTGGGGAGCCAACACCTGCCTTCCCCCAGCAGGCAGCAAAGGCAGGGGAGGAGGAGGAGAGGATCAGTGTCAGGGGGATGCAGCACTCACCCCTTTGGCTGCCCAGCTGGCAGCAGCCGTGCCTCACGTCTAACATGCAATTTGCACCTTGGGTCTGACTCCCACCGCAGCTGGGAGAAACCACATCCCCTTCTCCACTGGCCGGGTTTTCCTTTCCATATGGCAGCGCCCGGTGTGCCAACCCATGTCCTTGTCCTTAAAAGACACACTTAACCACAGGCAAGCAGCAAGCCCTCATCCACAAGCCACCGGCTGGGAGGTGCTGTGGACAGACAGTGCTGCCAATCCCAGCCGTGCTGGGATAACAGGGTTATTTTTTTTCCTCTTTTATTTTTTTTCTTCCTTTTTTTTTTTCCCTCCTTTTTCTTTTGTTGTTGTTGTTGTTGTTGTTGTTTTGTTTTCTTTAGAAGGGAGTGCAACCGAAGGACAGTGCTTGTGTCCATCTGCACCCCTCTCTGAGGCACGTCGGGGTGAGCCGGGGCGCAGGGAGGGTCAGCCCTGCTGCTGGCTGTGCCGCTGTCATCAGGGAGGGAAACCAGCTGAATCCCAGGGCTGGGGGCCAAGCAAGGAGGCGAGCGAGACAGACCAGATTAAATGAATGGGAGACCATAAATAATTTCAGAGAAGCCGTAGTAAATAAAGTGCCGGCCCTCAAGGTGGAAGTCCTCCTTGCTGTAGGGAAGGGTGAAGGAGGGAAGGCAGGGGCCCCGAGAAGGGGAATGGGCAGGGATGGTGGACCCCAAGCCTGAGGGAGGGCGCCCTTCACTGATCTCCCCTTGACTGACAGAGCAGCCCTGGGTTATGGCTGTCACTCACTGCCTGGTCAGTGCCACAGGAACATGGGCACCTGTGCTGTCCCCATCACCCCTTGCCACCTCGAGGGGACAAGCACAGCCCTCTGGCCTCCCACCTGCTCACTCACCGCCAAATGCATCCCCCCTGCCCTGCCCCACTCCCCCATGCTGCCCTGGGCCCATTGCACAGCCCTCATGCTGCAGCTCCACCAGCTCAAGCAACGCCAACTGTGTTTTCCTTCTTTCTCCTCCTCACGCCACCTCTGCCCCCAGCACCAGAGCCCCCCGTGCCTGCTCAGCAAATGCTTTTCGAGCGTGCAGGAGCCCCCTTCCCATCCTCCCATCATCCCCTCCGGGGAGCCATCAGAGGAGAGGCCCAGGCGGAGGAAAATGAATGAGGCTGTCTTCAGAAAGCAGCTGCAAATTCCTGGGGGATGCCCAGCCCGACCTGGTGCAGGGTCATTGCCTGCCAGCGCCACACGCTGAGGCCCTGCTTCCCCTACGTGCTGCCCCAAACCTGAGGGCTGCCCTCACCGCCAGTGCTGACGGAGGGACATGGGGCCCCTGAGCCTCACTCCTCCCACACCATCCCCAGGACACCAGAGGCCTACACTCCTCTTGTCCCTGGCCATGGCGGATATACTGGAACAGGTGGAGTCTGTTTGCTGCACCCCTCATCTATTATTTTGTTTTTAAATGTCACGTCTATCCAGGTCAGGCTTGCTGTTGTGCTCCCTGCATTGATTTTGCAAGCGCGTGGCTGAATGGTGAGAGCCGCGCGGCTTTCAGCACTTCTGCCCACCGGCTTTGCTTCAGCCCCACCACCAAGGGCTCACGACCTTCTGAGCCTTTTGCTGTTGTAGGACCAGCCCACAGCACCCCTGTTCATGTCCCTGGTGGATTTATCTGGCCTCACCAGAGCCCAGGGCAGCCATACCTTTTTCATATACAATCTCCACCCAGGAGAGGGGCTGGAGCAGGGCTTCTGGTGTCATGGCAAATTTGCCACCTGCAAGTGGGCAAAAAAAGTATCCTTCTGTTCCTTGCAGCTCTCAGCTGTATGAAGGCTTAGGGCCTGGCTCAGACAACCAGGAATATCTCTGCCCCATCCAGTCAAGCTGTCCCGGACTCCAGCCCATTACTGCCAAGCTGAAGGGCTGCACCTGAGGCCATGAGGGGCTGATCTTGGGCAGCACACCAGCAACCAACAAGTATCACAGAATCATAGGATAGTTGGGGTTGGAAGAGGCCTTCAAAGGTCATCTAGTCCAACCCTCTGCGATGAGCAGGGACATCTGCAACTAGATCAGGTTGCTCAGAGCCCCGTCCAGCCTGGCCTGGAGTGTCTCCAGGGACGGGGCACCTACCACCTCTCCGGGCAAACTGCCAGTGTTTCATCACCCTCATTGTAAAAAATGTCCTCCTTGTGTCCAGCTTGAATCTCCCCTCCACAGGCTGCCAAGGTCAACTGTGGTATCATGGAGCACCAGGTCAGCTCTAACCATACTCAGAAGTACCCAAGTAGTGCCTGAATTGCTGCTCCTTTTGTTCCTTTAAGAAATCTTCCCTTTGTGCAAATCCCTCCTCTCTCCAGTCCTCAGCTATACAATAGCTATTTTATCTCAGTTGGAGCAATTTAATGCTAGTTTCAACCAGCCCTCTGAGCCAGGGAGAGCAGAGAACTCCGCATTGCTGTGCCACAGACGGGAGGAGGTATCGGTCCCAAGGCTACCCTGTGGCTGCCAGCATGACAGTGATGGTTATCTGTTTGCTGACCGTCAGCAAAACACAAGGAGGCCTCGAAAGACCAGGCATGCACAGCCTGGGGCACTGGGAGGGTGTTTTGTCCAGAGGAGGAAGAGAGAGAGGAGTGGAAATAGCTTAAAAGTCGGCCAGATGATGTTACCTACACCCCCTTGCAAGACACTTTTTCCCATGACTCCAGGTCCTCTTCCAAAACAAACCTAAACCTTAAAAATATTTCCATACCCCACCCTGCTGCTTTTATTCACTTTCTGGTTTCACTGTTCCCCTGGCTCCACAAAATAATTTTTGGATGGGGCTAAGACTTTCAGATGGTTTACTTTCAGCCTAGCAAGTGATCTGGAAGAGATGTACCCAGTGCAACACTGACCTACCAGGAGCTTCCCTCTCCACTCCCAGAGCCGCAGTCCCACTGAACCAGCTCAGAGCAAGGTCCTGTAGAGGAGGTCTGGAGCTGGACTGAGAACCCATGGCACATCTGCTACCATAGCTTTCAGGCTCAGTTCCACCACAAATCTGTTCCCTCTGTTATTTCAGACCATTGCAAAGCCACTGTTGAAAGCAGCCTCCAGCTCACAAACTTGTTATTTGAACCCCTCCAGAAGGTTTCCCTCCTACACCTTCAGCCTCATACCTTTAATGGGCTGCCTTCTGTCTCTCTCCACTCGCTGACTGCCAAGACTTCCCTACCTGGGAGCTCTCTATTGCCTGAGGCTGTCTGGGTGCATGGAACACAGCCTTTGCCATCCCCAGCTCCCCTAAAGGACAAGGGACCCATGCAGCACAGCCCAGGGCTGCTCCATGATGGATTAGTTGCTTGTTCACCCAACTTCTGGCTCCAGTTTCGTGCGCGCCACAGAATGGTGCTCCTGACCTCCCCTCAGTGGTGGTGCCTTTGCCATGGCAGGGACCGCAGCAATGGGCAAGCCTCCTCTTTTGCACACTCATCCCCAGGAAGCGATTTGGCTCCTACAGAGGGCTGATGGACTACTCAGTTTTGGCTCTGATTTGCCCTGAGGGACATGGTGGGACCTTCCGGTCTTCTAGGACCTGTCTCCCATCCACCACTGATGCTAGACCAAAGCAGACAGCTCAAACAGCCATGCTGTGTTCCTGGAAACAGAGCTGGTGGCGGTAGTGTGTTGGGGGTGAGGGGAAAAAAAGAAAAGAGGATCAGCCCAAGAAGGCACCGATCAGGCTGAGGAGGTGTGCACACCCTGCTCTCCTAAATGCAAACCATGTCTTTGGTAATCCCATCCACCTTTCCCCTTCTCTCCTTCCCTCTGTCAGGCCACCAGCGCACACAGCCCCCTTTCTGCTCTGGAATGTGTTCTCCGAAACTTAATCTCGGCACGGGGCTCAGGCCAAATCCCCCGACAGATTCGGCCCCGTGACAACCCCCTCCCACCCCGCTTCAGAGCTCAGCAACCCTCCCCTCACCTCCTCCTCCCACCCAGCCTGGCCTAAACATTTCATTCCTGATTAATGTATCAGTGACAAGCCAATAGCTCTTGGCTTTACAGCAAAGCCAGCCCCCGCTTCGCACAAACATCTTCACTTCTTCATTTTTTTAAGACTTAGCCTCAAACTCCCCCTTGCTGGGAAGATGAAGCCCTTTCCATGCCTGGGGCCTGTCCCCACCAGGGGATGGCAGTCTCCTCTGCACGCACTTGCTCCACCAAAAACTGCACGGGTCTCTGAGGAGATCAGACTCTTCACATTGCCTAAACAAGGGTGGTCCACGCAGAGCCCCCCCCAACTCTAAGCAGGCGTGGGCTGCCCTTTCTCAGATGCATCCAAACACCGCACTTTCTCACATTTGAGCATAACATCTGCCCAAAACCAGACTCCCATAAGAGAAGTTCCGCACTCCAAGACACCCTCTCTCATGCACACGCATCTCCTTGGTCCCTAGCCAATGCCAGAGGGCAGCAGTGAGGAGCACGTAAGCTCGGAGGTAGGAGCAAAGTCCCTCACTCAGAGTCTCGGCTTAGAAACAAGATGGCTCATTGCTGCCATGCCACTGTAACCTGGTAGGAAGATGACAATGGCCTGGAAAGGGGGAGCACACCCTCCTGGGACCCACAGCAGTGGTAATGAATACAGCCTCCTGCCCCTTAAAGACAAAAATCTCGTTACAAGTGCTTTTAGATATTCTGCTCTCCTGTATCTGCCTCCTGCCGACTTCTGTGCCTGTCTGACCAAACGAGGACAGCACAGCCACTACCTTCAACACCTCCATGCAGCCATTCTACCACCATCTATCTCCCTCACCTTGCCTTTCAGCAAGGGATCCTCCCAATGGCACACAGAGGACCACCAGCCCCTAAAGGGAGGTGCTCAGGAGTGCCTCCTCACCAAAACCACACCAGCCTTTCCTTACTGCGAGCTCATGACCTGGTACTTTGGTTACGATGAGCCCAGGGGCAACACAAAAAATGCAGGATGCACCACAGCACGAGCAAAGGACTTCACTTTCTGTGGGTCAGGAAGGCAGCAAAACTTAGCACACACTGACCCAGCACTGGCAACAGCCCTGTAGCAGCCTAGGCTGCGGTTTGGACATCAGCACCAGCAGGTAGTTTTGGTAACCTCAATCAAGACGTCAGCAACCAGATGGAGCAACACGAGGGCTGGGGAACCAACCATACACACAAACCCCATCACTCAAGTCTTTCCTGCTTTTTGTGGTCTTGCAAAAACTGTCACTGCAGGACAGGTCTGCAGCCTACCATGCATGAGGACTGCTTGGGTCATGGCTAGGCCACATGACAGTCACTCCATGATCAAAAATGCTCCAAAGTGGCCTAAGCCAAAGGAGCATGAATGAGTAGGTGCAGATGAGCCTCCCAAGACACATGAGTGATGGCCATTGCTATGCAGTGGAAGACAGAGGACTTAAGTTACTCACTAGCTAATGTGACCACTGCGGGGACACTGGCAATGACTCCTTCGGGAACTCGAGCGATGCACTGGTATCGCCCCACCGTGCGGTTGTTGAGAGCTGCGATGACAAGTTTCCCTCGCTCAATGTGGATACCCAGCACCTCGTCTGATCCAGCCAACTCTTTCCCGTTCAGTCTCCATGTGAGGTTCACTCTGGGGGGATCCACCACACACCCCAGGCTGACTAGGCCCCCAAGCTTTTGGACAATGGAGGCAGGTTGCACTGTCACCTGCAGAGATTCACCTGCACAAAGTGAAAAAATTGGAATAAGAAAGCTTTGTGAGACTCAGTAAGAAAGGACAGAGGAAAAAACAGCAGGGCTGGTACATTTTGCATTCCCCATAGCTTCTGCTGTGCTGCACCTTCCCCTTAGCTCCCCACACACCCATCCCAGTGCTCTGAGATGCACACCAGCCCCACTTCTGCTGGGCAGCAATAGACAGAGATGTCCAACTCCAACTGTGTCCCCTTCTCCTCTGGAGGAGTGTTTGAACCTAGACTATTGGTCAAGGCTATTGAGGAAGCAGCAGAGAAAGAAAACTACTTTGTGTTTGAGGCACTGCTGTGCTAACCAGCATCAAGGCAAAACAGTAACAAAGCAGGTAAGAAGAGAAACTCACTCAGTCTGGCAAAGCAGCTAGCGGCTGCAAGGATGAGGCATGAGATGGGGGACATGGGTCTCTTCTTTCCACGTGTCATTGACATCCCATGCGGCGTGTCCTGGGGCAGAGGCGCCCAGGGAAGGGTCCCATAAGCTGCCTCAGGGGATGCAGTGGAAGCGCGGGAGCAGAATCCTGCAAACAAGAGACACAATGGATGAAACCCTCGGACTTCCCTCTGCTTTCCAGCCCTACCTGGCTTCCCTACCAACATCCCTAAACTCCCAGGGATTCACTAGGCTGGCGGTCTGAGCACTTCTCCAGCCTCTCCCCCAAGCATGGTCATGAGTCTCCCAAGATATCCCATCCTCAGCCCTCAGTACAAATCTACCTGTGCGTGTACAGGCATGTATTCCCCTTCCCTGTTTCGGATTCGGCACAGTGAACACATCTACTGTGTCAGCAATGCACACCAGGCAATTCTCAGGAGCAAAACACAAACATTTCCAACAAAGTGCCAGTGACAATATTCACCAAGTGTTGCTGCCCCTTCTTAGCCATGTCTGGAACATATTCTAGTTTGAACATAAAAGTATATGAGTGGGTACAAGTCCCAAGCTATATGAAAACAGAGGTGATCCCACAGTTTCAGAGTCTCTTTCTGAGACACCAGCCATGCTGCTACTGGGCATGCCCATGTTTCAATCCAGGTGGGATTCCTTAGGAGATGTGAAAGTTTTTCAGGGCATTTCTGCAAGGAGTTATTCTGAAATAGAGGGGACAATTCCAAGAGAAAATAAATGTTGAGTTCTAAATTTGTTTAAATTCAGTGCAGCAAGCTGACGGTGGATTACGCTAATTTGGGATTCTACATCTTTCTTCTAAATGAAGAGACGCAATCTATGGAAATATTTCAGATTAACTGTTCTGCCAGAAACACACTGCCCATTTTGAGTTGAACTACCCTGTCCAGACAAACCTTTACATTCATATTTGAAAGCACTGACAACCTCAAAAAAACCTAAAGCCTGAGGCCACCCGTCACAACCCAGGTTGCTGTGAATTGCTGCACGCTGCAGCAGCTGTTTTGGAGAGACTGTCATGAACAAACACTAAAGCAGACAAGGCAGGTCAGGAGGATTAAAGATCTAAGTGGTTGCACCAAGAAACACCTTGGATGTCAGACTGAATTCAGCTTCAACCAAGGGAAAAGGCTGAAGTCAAGGACAGACCTCCCTCTACAGACATTGTAATGCAGCTACAGGATTTTGAGCCTCCTTCAGCTGTAGGACCAAGAAGATGACCTGCCAGTCTCAAAGGCATTTCAGAATTGTTCCTGTGGCATGTCCACATTAGCAAGGGAGAAGCCCAAATAAGCCATGGCAGCCAGCCCAAACAGCAGTTATATTGCCTGCTCTCCCCCCCGACACACAACAAGCTCATTAGCTCCAACCACCACCCTCAAGAACACCCGAACTCTGCAGAGCAGTATTTCCTACTTCCACTCTGGTCACTGATTGAGCCATCACCTGTTTGAGCATGTTCTTTCTACAACCATCTCAGTCAAAAAGAGGCAATGAGTCCCTTCAAACATAACCTTCAAAACTAAACCTCCTATCTCCTGAGGTAAGGACTGCCACAGACTCTCCATGAGATGTTTGGCAAGTCGTTCAAGACAAGGCTGGTTACTGCTAGCAAGGAATCACAGTGTTGGGGGAAATCTCACCAAGATACTCTCAAATGACTTTGCTTGTTGTCTGGGGACAGCAAAGGTACAAGAGTGCAGTGCAGGATCAATGTCCGTGGTTGGCCGTGCTGAGGTCCACACGGTGACAGCAAGAATCCAACCAGCCAGCTGGCATGCACCTCTGCAAAGTGGGCTACCCCTCTGACTGCCTCACAAGCTGTCTCCTTCTCCGTATCCCAGAGCACTGCCTGGGGAACAAGTCATGGAGAAGATGTTCACATGAAGTTGAGACGAGAGAAGACAAAGAAAAGCCACCCCTGAGCTGGCAATTTCAAAAGGAAGCAATGCCAAGTACAGTGACCTGCAGCTGGAGCTTCACAAATGCCACAAATAGCATCTTTAGGTGGCACTTTGCAGGCTGACGTGAGCTCCCTCAGCAACATGCGCAGGAGGCTCAAGGCACAGCAGCTCCTTCCCAGGAGTCTCACAGCCATGGTTAGTGTGGCCATGAGGCCAAGATAACAAGCCCTGCTGAGAGGCAGAGTAAAAGCTCAGCATGGCCTGATGTGGCTTGCAGGTGGCCAGGAGCATGGACAGAGCTTGGCCATCAGACGTCAGGCTAGGTAGCCAGAAAGATCAGCTACACTCCTACTCTAGCTACTGCAGCCCACAGCCCTGTTACATCTAAAAATCCTCTGTGGGCAACCTCCAATGCCAAAGTGACAAGACAGCAACTTTCCTTCCACGCATCACATCCTTCCTGGTATCAATCTTCCTCCAAGGAGAGAAGAGACTCCCAACAATATGTTTTTGAAGAGTTTCCCCCATCAACCAGCACATACTGTTGTACAAGATCCTTTAGCTTTTGACTTGGAGACCATCTGAGTTACTCAAGTTCATTTCTCCATGTCAGACAGCCACCAAAGCACACTTCGTTATGCCACAGACATCTTGGGCAAAACACCACTGACCACGGCCATAAAAGTGCCCATGGTCTGTCCGCACCAGAACACGCACCGTTGAACGCCATTGATGCACCGCTGGAAAAGACTTCGAGTTAGTTTAGACTTAAAAAACAGGTTTAGTGTGTACCTCACACCATTGGGGTTGCTGGGGACAGAAAACCTTCTACCAATGTAGAAGAAACATTCTGGGGCAAGGACTTAATGTCTTGTTCCTCAGTACTGGAAGCCCACAGAGCAAAGCTGACTCATTCCCCCTTATCTGGATGGGTTTGGCAGCAAGATGGAAAAATGTTGGATGGGAAAGAGTTGGTCCCTGGAGCCCATGCTGTGGGAGGGGGTAGGCAAAGACATTCTCAACCAGACCTCCCTGCAGCTCTGCGTCGTGAGGAGCCTCTAGCCAGAAGGGCAAAGCCAACAGTGCAGAAGCATGTAAGGGACCCTTCGTGAGCTGGGACCACCCAGGCACATCGATGCAATGACTAAACTGGCTACTCCCAGGTCTGTAAAAAGATGAAGGGCAATAGGTAGGGAGAAAAAAGGGGAGATCAAAAAATTTGGCCTTGACACTGGGCAGACTCAAGAGTATTGAGCAGAGACTGAGAAGAGAAGGTGTGTTGCAACAAGTGTATGGTACCTCCCCAAGCCTCCAGGCAGAATATGATCTCTAAATAGGGACATGTGGCCATTTCTTTCACAGCTGAGTGAAGTACAAAAAGTAAATGGCCGGCATAAAAATAATGAGGAAAACGAATGAAAACATCAGTTCCAAAAGAACTATTAGGATCCAGGGCCAGATTTTGAAATTCCACAATTGAAGCCAGATTTTCAAAACCATTCAGTTCTTGACATGCTGAGCTCTCCTGAATAGGCAACCAACTTATTCCGATGCCTAAATGGGAGCTGACCCCTTTTGAAAACGCTGCCCTTAAGCAGCCTGCAGTCGTGCAAAGCAAAGAACTTTATTAATCAGGCAGCTTTCGATCTGCCCGGTGTCCCTGTAAACCCTGCCAGAGCGGGCTGCAGCAGGAAAGGTGATAGAGATGGGGAGTGGAGGAGACCCCAGGCACCCCGGTTGCCTTCCCAGAGCCGGCAGTCCCGGGCAGGGCGTTGTTCCTGGAGTTGCAGGGCTGCTGTACTGGGAGCCGTGGGGCTGCTGTACTGGGAGCCGTGGGGCTGCTGTGTGATAGTGTCCTGCTCTGCTGCCTCCTCTCCCCAGGGCAGGTAAGCTACCAAGATACCCTTCCTTGCCAACACTTCTGCATCCACCAACACAATCAGCCTTAAAAGCTTCTGCTTAATTGCTACTTGGGAAAAGAAAGAGTTAAAAGTCACTTCAAGAGATTTGATGGGGGAGGGAAAACAAAACAAAACAAAAAATTATTTGTTTATTTATTTTTAATTATTTCCTGCCAGGTTAAAATAACAATTTCCTGTCAGTGAAGCAAAGGCTCCAAGTCCCTTTCAGACAGCCCAGTAAATCAAAGGAAGGGCCATTAGAAGAACAAAATTAATGAGAGCTTCATTAGATATTGGGGGGATGGTGTGGGTGTAAAATCTGTCGGCTCGGCTTCCCGCCACACACTGAAGCCCAGCGTGGCCCCAGCTGTGCTGCCGCGACAGAGGGCACTGCACAGGGAGCAGAGAAAGAAAAGGAAAACCAGAGGTGAAGATATAAAAAAGAAAGGTGTGTGCGTGTGCAGGGTGGGATGATAAAGATGGAAAGGAAAAAGGGGAATGAATTAAGCACAGGCAGCAGGAGAGGTGTTTTCTGATTAGAAACTGAAGGTTTTACTGAGGAAATGCTGCCCACAGCCCCAAGCCCCCCTCCTGCTTAACAAGGGCCAGCCAAGCAGCCCTTGTTACTGCCACGCTGTCTGTGATTTACAAGGCTCCCAAATAAGAACCAGCATCCCCACACCGCACACCTCAGCTCCATGGGCAGGCAGAGGGGGAAATGCAGATGCAGACTGGGAGATGGGGCAAACTTGCTGATGCACACGAGGGTGATTTGGGGTTGGGGCAGGTGGCAAGCCCCTGAGCCCCCTCTATTTGCAGGGAGGAGCAGCAGGAAGGGGCTGCTTTGCACTAAGGGAAAGACTACAGCAACTCAGGTCCAGCGACCAGCTGGGGACACCCTGGGTAACTCTGGAGAATCCACTGCAGCTGGTCTCTGTTTCCAATGGGTCAAGTAGGGACAATGATACTCCCAGCACTCTGTTTTATCCACTGAGACTTAAGCGCTTCAGAAAAAGCAATGTCTTACACAGTACAGCGTGCCAATTTTACTTGTAATCATTAGTTTTGAATGCAAGACAGTATTTTTGTTGTTGTTGTTCCATAGAGATTAACAGACTGAAAAATAAAATGTAAAAGAGAAAAGAGCCACAGCACCCCTTTGCTTCACAGAAGGGGGAACATGAGGTCTGGAAGAGGAAGCCAGCCTGGCCCAAGGTTATACAGTAAAGCAATGGCAGGGCTGGAAATCCAAAGGTCTTTGACTGGGACCTCATCCCATCAGCCAAGTTGTCCTTGAATCTCCAGTCTTTTGCACCCCATCTGAAAAAAGCCACCACACAGCTGTATAATCCTGCAGCTGAAAAAATACTGTCACAGTGACACGCCTGAGCAGGTCACCTGCAAAGTTCCCACGTGACTCCTGGGCATGGAGGGCAGCCTGGGCACCTCTGACTGTTTCTCCCCAAACCACCAAACAGTAACATCCCAGAGGGCAAAATTAACCTCTTCCAACTCCCATCCCCACTCGAAAGTATTAATTTCACACTGTTAACTTACACTTACTCTCTCTGAAAGGGTTTGGAAAAGGAGAGGCTTGCAGCAGGACAGACACTCCCCCTCCCTCTTAACAGCACAAGCATCCAACAGGGATAGGGGTGCGAATGCCATAAGGAGAGGCAGGATCCCAAATAGGAAGCGGGTGGTGTCAGGAGGAGGTAGAAGGAGGCAGCACCCAATGTCACACCACCATGTTTCAAGTCAAGGAGGTAGCACAGTTTATGTGAAAACAAGGATAAAAGCTTGCCTGCTTCCCTCTGTAGCACTGAAAGCTTCTGACTTCAGAGTGCATTAGCTCTGTTAACATAGCCCTTGATTAACTGTGTGAGGAGTTTCCCACCCCCCCTCCCTTTTTTAAAGTGATTAAGCAAAAAAGGCTCTCTTACTGGCTACTTGTGAGCTCAGAGAGTCCATCAAGAAGCCACAACAGAGGAAGCCTGGGATAAATTCACTCTTATACTTGGGAGAAGGACAATGTCCAGAGCAAAACCTGGCATGGCACCACCACCATGTAGATGAGCGAGTCGCCTGCAAACTGTGAATCATGCTTGGCCACTGGGTAACCCTAAAAAAGAACCACAGATTTTCCACAAGCATGTCCTGAGCAATTCAGTGGCAAGAGGCATCTCTCTAAAAATTAAACTAAGTTCACAGGTAAAATTGTTCCTTTTCCTTGAACAGTACTGCTCATGCAAATCAAGCCAGCAATGAAACAAATAAAACACACAGTGATTTTTGCGCCTTTTTTTTTCCTGTCTTCCTCAAGATGAAGCTACTGCTCTGGGCAGCTCTTTGCCACAACAGCCTGTGGTATCTCCAGGCAGGTGACAGGGTGTGCTGGCTTCAAATTAGCAATGTGATACAGAGCCTTCCTATTGCCCATCTGACTTTTGCTTGCACTCACGAGGACCAAATGCCTGCAGGTTTTGGCACCTCTCCATCCAACAGTTTCTCTGAAATGAGCGCCACTTTCCAGCCGGCACTGATCAGACTTCACTGAGCAAACCCCTTCATGTCGGCATTTTGTCAGCCCGTGAGTGTGAGGCTGCTCAAAAAACGAAATGCCGCCCTCATGCCAGCCATGGGCTTCCCAGTGTCACGGCAGTGGTGGCACCACAGCCTCGGGTGATGCCTGCAGCATGGTGGTCCCAGGGTGGCTGGACCCACCAGCCTGAGACAGCCCTGCTGCCGGCGGGCCAGGGATGTGAGGATGGCCTTGCCCTGCAGGATACACCTCCCTTTTTCCGCAGCTACCATGAGAGGAGCCCTGTGCAAAAAACAGAGTATGCATGCCGACTTTCGCTGCCCTTTGGTGTGCCCCGAAAACAGCTCCAGCCCTTGAAAAGACAAGGCTAATGCGTAAGAAAGAAAGAAAGAAAACCCGCGTCTTTTCTTCAATATCATGCTCCCCCCATGCCCTAGACACTTAATTTCCCTCCTTCCCCCCCCCGGCTTCCCCCTCCATTCTGAGTAAATTCAATTTGACAACCCTGCTAATTGGATAAACGCTGCTCCCTACGCTCCTTTAAGGCTGCCCGCTTTTCTCTCCTTGTTTTTGGAGGGCGATTGTGGCTGTTCTTTAACATGAATTCCATCTGCTTTATTTCTCCTCTGCCCATTCAAGACCCCTCCTGAATATGTATGAGGGGCTGCGCCCCCCCACCCCCTTTCTCCTCCATCCCACCTCCCTCCCTCATCACTCCCCCCATCCCTCTCCCTGCCCTCTCCCATTGCCCGGGACAATAACCCCCCAAATGCCCCCTTCTCCCACCCTGGCCCTTTTTGCTTTAGATAAACACAGGCAGTGTCAAGTGTGAGGAGGGGGGGGAAAGGATGGGGTTCAACTGCCAGTCAAGCCCCAGGCCCTCAATGAAGCCCGGAGGCCTACCCTAATCTGCTGCATGCTTGCCATATGGGAGCTGTGTTGCCCTGGGAAACACTAACAGGCAGAACGGAGCTTAATAGAGTCCATATTCATTGTAATGCAGTGAAATGGCTCGAGGGACTATTGCCCCTTGGGTCTGTTTTCATTCTTCTGTTCCCCCTCTTTCTTTTCTCTCTCTCTCTTTTTTTTTTTTTTAATAAATTTTTTTCCTCTCCTCCTTCTCCCCCTCCCCCCCCCCCTTTTTTTTTTTTTTTTTTTTTTTTTTTACTTTTTCTTCCTTTCAAAAGGGCCAAGTCCCTGGAGAGCTCTAATCTGGAGAGGCTGGGGGCTCCCCAAAGGGCCGGCCAGTGGGGCAGGAGCACGAAGGGGGAAGGGAGAGGGTGGAGGTGGCTGTGGAGCTGCAGGAGAGGTGGAGGGCAAGAGGAAAGTGGCAAGTAATGAGCATGCAGCCGGCCAGCTGTCAAGATGCTGACAATGCTGCTTTGGGTGCAAAGAGCCCGGCAGCCAGCGCTGGCACGGAGGCTGGTGCAGGGTCCGCCCGGGGAAGCACTCGTCTCCCCTAAGTGCCCCCGTCCTTGTCTGCAGAACGCGGCACAAGCGACAAAAAGGAGAAAAAAAAAAAGAGAGAAGGGCGCAGATGGAGCGTGCTGCACAGCCTCTTGAGAAACAAAGTGCACCTAGGAAACAGATGTTGTTGCTGCAACAAGCCCAGAGCTGCTGGCTGCTCTCTGGCTCCTTCTCCCAAACGCGCGAAGAGGGGAAAGCGGCCCCGCAGCAGTCGCTGGGGCTGCCCCTGCAGCAGGGACAGGATGCTTCTCCGGTCAAAACCTTTCAGTCCAATTTCAGTCCCGACCTGTGAGAGCTGCTGTAGCTTTAGACCAACTTTTCCACTGCATTCCCCATTCTTCTCATCTTTGATCCACCTGTAGACTCCTCAGTCTCCCAGTTGATTTAAAGAGCCAAGGACTCCCAAGGGGAGTGTACATCTGCAGCGCTTACCAAGGGGTGCAGGTCATGCATGCTGGGGGGTTAAACATCAAATGTCAGAGAATCAGCAGAATTGCTGGTATCAGGGTCCTGTGAGATCCTGACCAAGTATACACAGGGTTGTAGCTCAACCTACTCTCATGCCAAAGTTGGCACAGGGAGAAAGGGTCAGGATCCCCTCAGAAAACCACATCAATGTAGCCATGCACTTGTGGAGACCAGTTACCTACCCTGGAGCGCTTTCAGTTTGCCTTATGCCTGCTACAAACTCAGCTCACAATGCAGCAAGAAAGTGTGATTTATCTGAGGCTTTGCAATGTGACAACATTGTATCTTTGAGGTGAGAAGCACTGCAGAAGAGGCAGCAGGAAAAGGGTCACATGTGTGATGTGAAAACACACCTTCAGTCTTAAAAGCAGGGGATTTACTGCACTGTATTACTTGCCTGAAGCATCCTATCTCTTGCCATACGAAAACAATACCCACTTTATCATTCACATCACAACTAAAGCCAGAGATCAGTGTCACAGCTACAGATGCCGTACTAAACAGGGTGAAAACCATCCCATGTCCGGAAGACTTGACACCACTAGCTAGAAGGGTTACCCACTTTAGTATGTTTGGCACAAGCAGTAACAGAGTTTATTTATCGATATCTTCCTATTAGCACACAGAGGCAAAGCATGCAGCAAGGATATGGGAATGAGGGAGAGGATGCACCTGGGCAAGGGAAGCCTGGGGGACGGCTCTGCCAGAGGCTGATGCCATGGGACCCACAGGAGTGGTGATGAGCACTGGGCGATGCCGCTGGCTCCGGTCTGGGCTCCACTGTGCCGAATCCCGCACAAACACCAGCCGAGTGTCAGGTTGTTCCCCACTCTGTCAGCAACTGCAGTGGAGGAGAGCGCCGGCAGGGATGGGCAGTTCCCACCAGGAGCCGTCATCACGCAGGCACAGATGTGCCTGTGGCTAGTTTACACTAGTCAGGGCACTGCTTTTGTTTTTCCCTTCTCATCCTTTCCATACAACAAGAAAAAAACAACAGACAACTTGAAGCCTGAGGTTGAGGCTCTAATTGCCTCTTGGGTTATGGGGAGGTCAAAGAGGAGGCATGCCCGGCTGACGCTGGGAAAATGATGCCGGGTAAAAGCCCTGTGACATACCAAAGGCAAGTGGGGAATGAAGGCGGCAGAAAGGAAAAAGCAGGAAAATTAAATTGAGACGGGATGATCAAGAAAGAAGGAGAAATGGGGGAGTTGGGATTTTGGCCAATTTCTTTACGCATTTGTCCCCACTGCTCCAAGGGCTGGGCAGGCGAGGAGCAGGCAATGCCATGGCTCACCTGCCAGGTGTGAGCCCAGGCTCAGTCCCTTGCCCTGCTTTCCTCAGAGCAGGGGCTGTCACCTGGGATCGCCATGTCACCAGCCAATCTCCTTCTCCCCACCTGCCACTCTTCCACTTTGTTTAAACCTGGGTTACTCATGATAGCAGGAAAACCACTCCTGCTCTCACCAGAAACTCCATCCTGCTCCAAGTTTAATCAACAGATGCACTTCTGTAGTCTGCTCTGATCCCAGAGAAACAGCATTTTTCCAGGGGGAGAGCAGGATGCTCTCCTCCAAAGCTGTTTTTGCTCAGCTTTGCTCCACATTGCTTGCCCCACAGCTCTTGGGGAGCACATACACCCAGTCAGTCCCCAACCCTCCCAACCACAGGACACCACCACGCTGACCAAAGCAAGCATTTCATCATTGATCTGGAAGCAACACTACAAATCCCGCACCTTACACTACCTAATATTACCCTACCACACCTCTGCAGCCAGACCAGCAGTCAGGAAGGGGCCCCAGGGAAGGAGGACCACAAATCATGGCAAAGGTGTGACACTGAGCTGCCCCGAAGAGACTCATCTCTGTATTATTGTCTCTGCCTCGTGATGGGGTCCAGCTTTCAACGGGACAGAGAATACATATCGCAGTGTCCATTCATGCTGGTAACCACCAGATGAAACATGCTTCTCTCTAAATGCAGAATCCATATAATACAAACCAAAGCACAGAGGAGCAGTATGCCAGACAAACACCACAGGTCAGCATCTGCATGAAGCGCTGCAGGAGTGCCCGAGGAGCAGAAGGCATTTTTGTGTGTTTGTCAGCTATGGCCACCGCCAAACAGGGTCTCAGAACTTGTCACTCTCAGAGCAGATCATAAGCCAGACAGCCAGATGCTTCTTGAGAACAGTCCACTTCTCTATGTGCTAAAGCATGAACCCACCCTTTAAGTATCAAATTAAAAAAAGAAATTATTGTCTAGGAACAATAGAAAAATCTTGTCCATGTCCAATTAGGAACAATAATAGATTGTAAAAAAGAAATAAACAAACAACAAAAAATCCCCAAACAAAACCCCAGAAAAGCCAACAGAAACTGCCAGTGATATTGTTAAGTCTTCCTTGGGGGCAGTTGCAATGGAGAAAGAGCAAAGACTTGGGTAGCTTTCCCAGCTTTTGAGCCTTCTCCCAGCATGTATTTGAAAAGAAGGGGCACCTACAACAGTTGCAGTAAAAAACTGATCAAGCTTATATTAAACACAAGTCAGTGGCACAGCAGAATATCTGCTAAAACAACATAGTCAGAAGATCATAACAGAGGACTTGATTCTGCCGCCTCCAAAATCAGCCTGATCTTTGCCATGACTTCAATGGGAGCAGGCCTAGAAACTGAATTAACAAGCACAAGGCTAGTTTAACACAGTTGACATCAAAATCCAGAAGAGCATACAAAAGAGACCGGACAAAGTACTCGCTAGTAACGTCAATACAAAGTTTAATCCCCAGATGGCTGGCTTTAGAGACATCCCCATCACCACCATAAAGAGAAACTGCCTTCTAGTTTGCACTCCTTTCAGCAATGCCTTGTTGCTGGGATGCAAAAGAGAACAAGCTCATTTTTCTTGTCCTTTGAAGATTGTATTTAAAAGTTTGGTTTATTTTTTTCTCTTTTATAAATTTGAGAATAAATGGGAGCTTTTACTTTCCATAGCTGTCACTTAAATGCTTTTCACTAACAATAATCATTTTGGTTATGGGAGCAGGTCAAAAGCCTCTAGGACTCTCTGCTGGGACAAATTTCCCCTGGAAGACCTGTCACTACTCCAAAAAACACAAGAGGAAGCTCGAGGCCAGCAAAACAAAGAGACAGAAATGACTGCCCATAAAAAAATGCTTTGGCTGGTGCCAAATGTCTAGGTGGGGCGCAGGGTCTCGGCACAGAGTGCCAGTACCCAGATGGGCTGAGCCACAGTCTTCATTCACGCTGTGACCAGCAGCTGCTCTGCTGCTCCAAAATCCCACGGGGCCCACCTGGAGGTGAAAAACGATGGGAGACACATTCGCAGCAGGGTCTCGGGATAGGTGACAGATTTCCTCCTGCCTAGAGATGAAGAGGGGACTGTTGCATCTCTTAGGGTTTTTTTCAATGTTGTGTCTGCACATCATTTGCCCTGTTTATCATCCCAGCAATAAATACACCTTGTGAACACCACAGTCCAAATAGTGACACAAATGCGGGCAGGAGATGCAGCAAGACCTCACAACACCCTGCAGACACAGGCAAGACCAGTCCCTGGCTTCTCTCTCTCTGCAAGGGGGATGCTCCAGGACCAAAGGATGGGGAGACATGCTGCAAAGGCACCACACTGCTGCCCCACAGCCTGGGAAAGGAGGCTCACCTGCCCTCACCCCAGCCCACCATCAGCACGCACTGGTGACAGCTGTGGCCAAGCGTCTGCACCCAAGTTCAATGTGGCCACTTTGCCATGCCCACCAGGCAGCAGTGCCTGTGCACCCACTGAGGGGGCACAGCACAGAACCATTGTTGCCTCCCCGCTCTTCGCCCTGGCCCATTTACACTTGCACCCGCGCTGAGACAGCGAGTACAGAGTCGGAGGCACCTCCCCAGGCCCTTCACACAACAAGCACCAGCAGCAATTCCAGCTGCAAAGTTTGCTTTCCTTGACGCACAGTTTACTTTCTCCGTTCCCCCTGCATCCCGCCTCTGCTACTTACCCCTCACTCCAAAAAGGCTCTCTCAAACAGGCTTAAGCTTTAAACAAATAAGGGCTTGGAAAAGCAGCAGCCTGCTCCTGTTTCCCTCCCCACCAGCCCTGCTCTCCCCCCCTCTTGCCGCCTCCACCTCTGAGCCACGGCGCAAGAGGAGCTGGCGAGCGCCGTGCAGGCATAGAAAACAAACACGTGGAGCAGAGCCAGCTGTGGAGCCGGGTTTGGCATACGCTGTTTGTGAAAGGAATAAAAGCACATGGGAGAAGGGGGAAGGGGAGAAGGGCGGGGGGCACTGGGGGTGCCCCAGCCTCAAGGGGAGTGCGTGGCTCCCATACAAAGCCCTGGCATGCACCCACCAGAGGGTCTGTACGTAGGGGTGCTGATCCCATGTCCTGCGTGGATGCCGAGGGAAGGAACAGGCCTAAAGCAACGTTTCCCGAGCTATTTGGCATCACTCTTCCCCCACCCCTTTCCTAGCGAGCCAGACTGTTTTTGCACATGCTTGTCCCCCCTCCCAGGCAAAATCTGTGTGTTTTGATGCAACGCATGAAAAATAAGTACAACATTTTTACCTCCTGGGGCTTGCAATTCTACCCCTTTCTTCCTGAATGTTTCTTACACCCCGTGCACACTAGGCTCCAGGAGCCCAGAGTGCAGGAAACAGTGACCCAACCTCCCCATCACCTGTGGTGAGATTACATACTTTGAGGGCACGCGTTCACCATAATCCTCCTCCTCATCAGCACCTTTTTTTTTTTTATTTCTTCCCTCCCCTTTCAAGAAGGGTTTCAGACAAAAAGGCCCTCTTCTTACACCCATGTTCCCAAGGGACATCAGCTCGGGTATTATTCTGCCGTCACCGGTCTCATCTAGCCATGTGAATGGTACTGGTGTGCTTTAGGAACAGATACCTATGGCCTTACATCAGCGCTGGACCCACGCAGGTTTGCTTCCACGTCCTTCTTCTCCCAGTCATCTCTAAGTGAAACGAAAGAAGTTCATGCACTTTGCCTGGTTTGAGGCTGAATCCAGCCATTTGACGTGGTTTGCTTGTGGGTTCCACCCAAAACCATAAGTCATCCCAGGTTAGCTTGGAAGGTACTCAGCTGTGTTTGGAGGTGGTAAGAAAAACAGCAGTGTCCTACCTGGTCTTGGACCTCATTCAAAACAGGCCAGCAGCTGGACAGATTAACAGTCCAAGTTGACCACCCAGCCACCTGCAGGTATGTTTTCACCAGTCTCATTACCACCCCTAAAACACAGCAAGATCTTTCCCTTCTCTGGGCCCACTGTTAACACTTGTCCCTCAACATCACTCCAAACTACCAAAGGGACAAGAAACAATATTTGGATATCGTCTTTCCTGTAAAAGACATTATGGACACCTGATTGCAGCCAAGGAAGGTAACTTACCTTGGAGAAATCTCCCAATTGCCTTTTTGCTCTCAGGTGGAATTTACTGGGGTGCCAAAAAAAAAAAAGCCTGGGGATTGTTGTAAATAAAGCATTGTTCAAAACTAACCAACCACTCTGATTTCTTTCCTTTTGGGGGCAAATTAGGCATTACAAAACAAAGAGGGTTAGAAACTCATAGTCACAGAGGTTATGACACCACATTTCTGGAATCGCTTATTAATCTGTCGGACAAATCACACCCCTGCCTTGTGTGTCAGCTTCCCAGGCTGCAAAAACAGGAATAGCAAATCCTAGCTGGTACAAGCACTAACCAGATAAACATGAGTCAGAAGATTTCAGATTCTGAGATGAAAGGTGCTAGACAGGTATGCAGTCTTATTATCTGTACTGGTTCCTGGTAGCCCCAGGATTTTTGGAGTACTAAAATGCAGATGTCAGCATCCTGGAAATAAGGCCTCAGTAACTGAACCAAGCAGGGAGTGGCAGGTTGATTACAACAAGGGGAAAAAAATACGAAATTGCACCACACAAAATATTGTGGTTAAGGGAGACATCAACAAAGAGATTATTGACAACATAGAACAGGATAATTCAGTGGGGTTTGTCAGACTAAACTTTCTGTAATCACAGACTCCAGGGAAAGTGTTTGTCAAGCAAACATTCAAACATGCAGCTGCCAAGAACTAAGTAAACAGAGAAGGAGAAGCAGCAGAGTCAATGTGGCACCATTTGCAAAACACCCCATGATCAGCTGTCCCAGGCCAACCAAGCCCATCAGCAGGCATTAGTGAAGCCAGGGGGCTGAGCCACTACAGGAAGACCCACCACCAAGTTTGATGAACAAGGAGCCAATTCATGCCTTCAAAACATTTTCACCTAGCCCAGGATTTGCAGGCCTGGGTAGGTGTGGGTACCAGCAGCTTGTGTGGGTTCATTGGACACTTTCCTGCAGCTCATGTGCAACCACCTGAGCAAGTGAAATGAAGCCAAACGCCAGGCTGAAGGGAGTTCTCCAAGATAACGATCTAAGGGCAAGTCAGCTGATCCCAGCGCTGAAACCAGGGGTTCTTGGTGGCACTGAGCAAGTGAAGGGAAACACTGATGTTCTGCTTCCCGCCCAAGTGCCTATCCATCGGTCAGTGCTTCCCACCCACGGTTTGGCAAGGCTGTGGAAAAGGGTCCATAGATGACTTAAGGGGTCCAAGAAAATTCAAGAAAAATATCTAAGTTCGGACATGCTGTGCAGTAACTTGTGTGTGTGAAATTTCCAACTAGGTTTACTGACCTCCACGGGAAATCATTCAAGATTGCACATGTAAAAAAATAAAGCTGAAACCCACCACAGGTGATCCTGCACAGGTGATCTTCTGTCCGAATGCTCCTATTCTCACCTACCTCATCCTGATGGGTTGCACCGGAGTGGTATTATATTCATTTCCTACAGATCAGACCACTCTTGGCTTTTTTGAAAGAAGTGTGCAAGACACAAGGCATGTTTTGAGGCCAGCACTAGATGTATCACTTGCCTGTTAGTCACTGGCCACTGATGCACCTACAGCAGCGCTGCTATAACCACTCCTTGACATGTCTGGGGCGAGCTGCACTCTGTGTAGGCAACCAAAAATTCACATGCTACAGTCAAAGCTGCTGGGAAGAGGAAGCTTGTGGTCTCCAGCCCAAAGTTACTGCCACCTTCTTTGGAGCTGAAGATGGTGTTTACGTTAAGGAGGCTCATGGAGGAGTTAGGAAAGTTGTTATCTCCTTAGCTGGACAAAAGGGACTGTGAGAGAGCCCGAGAGACTGCCAGTCCTCATGAAGAAGGAGTCTGCAGGTTTAGTTGCTGTGAACAGTGACTCCACCTGGGTTTACACAAAGGGACTTTATGCATTTTATGCACACAGCATTGGCCCCCTTGAGCTCTGAGGGAAGGACTGTGGTCTTCCCAGGAGAACCCCATCCAGACTGAAGACGCTAGATCTCCATATCAACAAACAGTCCACCATCACAGACCAAAACCCTCTGTTTTTTTGAATCAGAAGGTACATGACCTCCTTTGGAGTCCTGACGCAAGTGCTCCAAGTATTTATGACCTGGAAAAGATCTTAATGAAGCCATAGGGTTGCTTTAACTTTCTATTCTCTGCTCCCCTCCTTTATTCCCCACCCTCAGTTTGCTACCATTCAACAGCCCTGGGGCAACTAAATCAGCAGCCTACACACTGTGCAATATTTATGGCCCCAGGCAGTCACAAATATAGCAGCATATGCCAGTGGAGGTTTTCCAACCCCCATACCCTCCAATAACACAATCTTCTCGTACAGGAGACTGGCTCAAAACAGAGAAGAGGAACCTCCCAGCAGTCCACAGCACAACCACAAGCTACCCAGGGCTAGGGCTTGCTGGTGCCCTGGTCCCAGCAGCGCAGGACTCCTTTGGTCAAAGGACAAGGTGTTTCCCAAGCTTCTTGCACATCACGAGGCAAAAGTACTCCCTGCCCCCTGATGGAAACAGCTGAAACAGGGTTCAGCAGCGTCCCAAATCCCACCAGGTGCTCCTGACAGCGCAGGAAACAGCACAGCAGTCCTGATTCCCTGCAGGGAGCATGCTGATTTTGTTGTTCAAACCGCAACTGCACTAGTTCTGGACCCTCACTGAGAAACAAGCCCAGATTTCTCAACCACCCATTACGATTTTCACCAAGAACCTCAAGCTGTCATTAGTGTTTAGTCACGACAGCAAACTTTGGCTTGAGATCATTTAGGTCACCTAGGCCATGTAACGTAACAGAGGTTTAGGTCCAAGACTTTGGTGTTTCCCTGCATGGCAGAAGTGGGATGACAAAGGGTTAAACCTGGTATAACCTCAAAAATCGCTCTTTGCTTTCTGAAGCAAGAACATCTTTGGCAGGGTCCCCATCTGGGAAATGACATCCCGTCCCCCTCACTTCCCCCTCTTCTCCCCCTGAACTCAGAACAAAGCACTGCACTGCCCAACATGCTCCTCCGCTGGTTTCATCTTGGTCCAAATGCTTCTTGTGTTTCAACTCTTGCCAAAAAGAAATGCATAAAAAAAAATAAAAATAAAAAAGGCATGTGTGGGGCAGGGGGAAAGGAAGCCGAGAGAGTAGAGGGAAGTCATTAAAATTGAACCTTGATTAGCTACCAGTGGTGGAAAAAGGAAACAGTAGGGAGAGGAGATTTTTCTCTTGTGGTATGTCATCTTGAAGCTAAAACCAGTAGGCCCAGAGGAGACAAGACTTCTCCACAGAATCCTCCACCTAAGACCAAACCTAGCTTTACCTTTCCAGTCCACCATGTGCCACTCCACCATCATCAGAAGAGGCATCTTCTTCCTTAAAACAGTTTCATGCCAATAACCACATATATTTTTCACCACTCTCATAGCTGTAGCCCTTCCAGCGTTGGCCCACCCAGCACTGATCCCCCATTGGCAGAGGCCTGGAGGACATGGCATGTCTGGCCTGCCCTTGCTGGCCTTTCCACCTTTGCTACCAAACACAAAGGCCTGGCCACTGTAAAGCCATAGGGAATCCTGCAGGAAACGCAGCCCGGAGGAGAGGGTTTGTGCACGCTCTGTGGAAAAGCTGGATGGGCCAAATGAAGAGCCCTGGACCAGCTCTGTCTCCCAAACAGACACCCTCCAGCCAGAAAAAACAAAAAAATTACAAATCACATTGGCTAAAGAAGCATTTAAAAGCAAACCAAAAAAACCATCCCAATTTGGAGAGTCTGTAATAGCTGAATCCAGGGACATGGAGAGGATGTTTTTTGTTCCCTCAGTACAAAAGCCCTTGGTTTCCCCTCCTCCTCATTCCAGCGTTTCCCCATCGGGGGTGTCAGAGACAGTTCAAGGCCTCCCAGCAGCACAGACAAAATTGGGTCTTGCTGGCCTGAGGACAAGTGGCTGGGGAACTGGGGGGGCACTACAAAAACCAAGGAGATTTGGGGAGCCCTGAAGAGCTGGGCAGGCTGAACCTGTTGTCCCTGGAGGATGGCCAGAGGGTCACCCCCCAGCACCCCCATGACCCGCCGCAGGCCAGTGTTTCCCAACCGGGTTTGGCTTCCCAAGGCGTGACTCTGGCTGGCCGGCTGCAGGGCTTTGCCATTTTGATTTCCCAGGGCTCGCTTGTGCTACAGCTGGTGCTCTGCAGCATGTCAAAGAGAGGGAGAGATTAACTCCTTTTTTTAAAGTATATCATTACTGTTATGTTTTTAAACACAGCTGGTCGAAAATTTTTCGGCAAAGCCATAAATAAATAAATACTTTAAGGAAATTTCCTGCGATTTGAAAACTTTACCTACTGGTCTGGCCATTATCAGATGGTATTCTCTCTCCGGTACGCATAAGCTCCACTTGCTTTCACTTTCTCTCCTGCAAGGACCAAATCCATTGAACCATGGATAAAATTTTGAGATTTCACTGCCTGCACTGTTTGAGAATTTTACCAACCAAGCACCTTCCTGACCAGTGCAGCAATCACATACTCATTTCTGTCCTACCTGATGACCTTTCCTTTTTCTTGCAAATGGTGATTCCACCTCCCAAGACCCAGAGATATGGACACTGGAAACATATATTCCAACCCTGGCTGCAAAATACTTCTTTTCCTGCCCCTCAGGAGAAAGAAAACAGAACATAGTCAACGGGTCCTCTGATGGGTTTTCCTCTTTTGCAGATCACCCCCTGTCTCATCGGCTCCCATGCCTCCACCCTCATCAGCTTGGTTTAGAAAGCAATCAGTTTCTACAGCTGTGGACAACGTTCAAAATCACCATCTGCCATGACATCCTACATAAAATAAATAAGACAACACCACCCACCACCTTCTATTAGCGATTTGTTAAGGAAAGCAAACAATCACCCACTTCTGAAGAAGCCTGATGCGGGAGGCAGCATTTCTCTTCTAGCCTGGCCCTGCCTGCCAGTGGTAGCCTAAGCCTCTTCAGCAGCATCTGTACGATACTTCACAATTACGTAAATAAAAAATAACATATTGGGGCCAGCTGAGAAAAGGGGCCCCAAGTGTGACGCTCTGCACATGGAGCACTGGAAGTGCTTGCCCTCCAAAGGCTGCGCTTCTAGAGTACTTCTTGTCTTACCAGGATGGTACCCATTTAAACCTCCTTCGACCTTGGAAGAAATCGCTTCAAGCTCCCAGCCTCCTCATCCAAATGCTAACCCGCTCCTTATAGCCCAAAAAAGGAAACAAATTCATGACCAAATTGGTTCCAGTAATTTTTTTTTTTTCCAGGCTATTGTTATGTGCCTGCATTTGGAAGTAAGGGAAAAAAACAAATACATGACTGTGGTTGGTGTCTGTCCCAGAATAGGGGGAAAAAAAAAAAAACACATCAAAAAAAAAAAAACCCCAAAAAACACCACAATCCCAAAACCCAATCTTCGTATTTTATGTTTAGTCATTTTTGGTGAAAACCATATGCAGTAAAGAGGCCAGGAACACACAGCAACACCAGCCCCTGGGCCTTAAGGGGCAACAACAGGAGAAGCAGAACAGAAGTGAATCTGCTCTCCATCCATTAACATACACTGTTCACTCCAAGAAATTCTTTAAAGTCCCAGAAATGGTCTAAGCCAAGAAGTCTACTTCTTCCTCTGTTGCAACGGACTAAGATGTGTTTGTGCTGTGAATTGCTTTATCAATTTAGAAAGGCTTTTTAATGCACAAATCACCTTTGATTGAGAGGTGCTAGCAAGAATTCCACAGAAAACATGACATCATCCTCTCCATAGACTCACACAGCAGTGTCCTGGAAGAACACAGCAAACCTCTGACATTTACTCACTTTCCTATTAGGGGGAAAAAAAAAAAAAGCTCTTTGGATCTTCCAAAGATTGTTATGTTACTGCCCAGTAAAGGAACATAAGGAGCATTTGACTCGCTTATTTGACAGAGACCCCTTTAAGACCTCAGTATTAGGTACCCTGCAAAACTACAGTAAAAGAGACATCCTCTGCCTCAAAGACATTCATCTCTAATTGCTTACAGAGACTGTCAACGCTTTCTTTGAGAAGGGAAGTCTGTGACTGTCCCACAGCACTAAATACCCCTAGAAAAAACTTTCACTGTTCAGTGCAGCCATCTGTAGACCAGCTCAGTCAGTACCTACCCTCCAAATTATGTAAAATACTGTCACTTGCTGCAGACCACAAAAGCAATATTACATGTGGAACGGAATAAGAACTTCCTCTCTCCCTGTAGCAACTGGCAAATCTAAGCTATATAGGGGAAATACAATCTCAGAATTACCTATAGGGAAAATATGGACCATTTCTTAATTTGGAAAATACCATAAACTCTTTTAGGATTAAAAACACTGCTCAGTTTTGAGGACACAGTGCTCCATGATTTTAAATCCAATTGTGCAGCTGGTACACTCTGCTCTGGGAGGGGTAACACAAATTGTTCCCATATAGTCACAGCCACAACAGGCTGCAGGATTTAATAGTCCCTCAAGAAAAAGATAAGCTATATAAACATAAACTGTAACAATGGGACAAAAAGCAGCTTCCAGAATTCCCTCTGCAAGCCCAACAGGGAAACAATGATAATTACCCTCTGAATTTCTCGCCAGCTGAAGTTTGTCTGTTCCCCCACTTTGCTTTGCCGATAAACATCTGTTGAGAGCGTCCTTCCCCATGCAAGAGGGGAACACATCCACTGCAGCCTCTGGGGCTTTGTACCCCAGGCAAAGCCTCTGGACAGTCTCTGCTGTAAAAACCACACAGAAACCTCTGCTGGTCTTACCTATCGACTACAAAAGTGTTATGTGGAAAGTTAGTCTTTTTTTTGCAGCCTCCAAGCAGTTAAGAAAACCTTCAGAAAAAAACATATGAGGAGCCTCTGACAGAGGTGATCTCTTGAGGTCCACCCCAGATGTGCCTTACTAAGGATATTTATTTTAGGGTCTTCCTTCCAGGCCCTTACCTACTACCAGCTTTTACTCATATATTTCTTCACCAGAAAGCTCTACAAGTCTAAGGATGAAGGCTCCCAGATAAAGCTGTAGATTTGGAACTCGCTAAGAGCTCACTAAAGCTCTTTGGCCCAGTGCCTACACATGCCCCCTGCAGATGCTGGCACCTCAGTGCACGCCATGTCCGCTGGCCCCGCTGAGCTGCTCCTCTGGTTGCCTGTGAGGAGACAGGTCAACACAAAACCCTCCCAGTTTGCAAAATGCTGTGAGATCAGAAATGTTGGCGGAGACCCAAAAACATCTCCTTTCAACCCCCAAGCCCCAATCCACCAGCCAGGGGGAAAGAAGGGCAGGAGAGATGTGGCTCTCCTTTCAAGGACGGTATTTCTCCAGAATAACCTCTGGGGAGGCAGCAGCCCTGCCTGCAACTGCAGGCAGCCGCCCTGCCTGGGCAAGGGCTCCCCAAACCCGCTCCGACACGCCAGAGCCCCGCGCTCACCCCGGGTCGGTGAGGGCTGAGAGCACCTCTCCGGCAGCGGGCTGGCGCCTGGGGAGACACCCCCAGTTGTTCCTTATCAGCCTTACCCAAAACAAGTAGGGACAGGGGCATCCAGGATACGGCTCAACAAGCCTTTCTCAGCCCCAGCAACTGTTGTTGGCACACAAGGGACCTCAGGCAGAAGAGAGGAAATTAAAGCCAGAAAATGGGGAGGGAGGAGGGTGCAAGGGCCCAGGGGGTGCAAGGGCTCAGCAGCAGCCCCTGCATTGTTTGGGAAGTGGCATGCACATGGGGAAGAGGGGCACACTACCGTCCTCAGCTGCAATCCTGTTCCCCCTCCCCATTGCAGGGTCTGAAGGAACAAAAGCCTCCCGGGCAAAACTGAGAGGGATGTACATGCCAAGAGAGAGGAAGAGATTTTTCTCCCAACGCACAAGGAGGGATGGGCAGCAATTTTTTGACACCTTCTCCATCCCAGCCTAATTCAGCTGGACAGAAATGAAAGCAACAGCTACACTAGTGCCTCCTTGGAAGCCTTTCATCACAAGAAGTGACCTGGGACTAACAGAGACAAAAAAAGCCATAACTGTGCAGCTGTCTGGCATCTCCAACCACTCCCAAGACATTGACTGAGCCAGGGGGAAACCATAAGAGCCCAAACACCTCATCTAAAATCTCTTCTGTAATTAAAACATTCAGCTTGCAGATGGCAGATCAAACCCACTCGTGAAACAGAGGAGTCCTGCTTCAGATGGGCTCCCCTCCCTGCAGAGCAGGGCAAAGAGTCATCTCTTCATGCAGCCACAAGAGCCCTTGGCTACACATTGTCATTAAAAACAATATGTTTCAAAGCATTCCTCCATGCAACAAGTCTCCAACTGCAGTTCAGGCTGTTATTCACACAGCAGCAGGGCATGACCACGAGCAGCCCCTCGGGAGAGTTTGCCCATAGCTCTTTGCAAAGAAACAGGTACCAGAAGAAGATGCCTGTGCGTCCCCACCTGCTCCCCAAAATAGTGCTGTTAAGTCAGACAAGAAAGGAGTGGTGAAAGAACCTGCCCAGGTTGCACTGAAGCAATCCTAACACCCTTGAGAGATAGTTCCCAGTTTGCTCATGTCCTGCCATTGCCACACAGCTGCTCCATCCTGGGCTACCTGTGCCTACAGGGATCAGGTTAGCATTTGGGTACCCCTGCATGTCCCCAGCCACACACATACAACATGGCCTGCAGCTCTCAGGAAGAGCAGCTCTTTGTACCCCTGCTGCTCCTCATCCCTCCTCCTGCACCTCCCTACAGCATAAGGTACCTCTGTGCTGATGGTGGAGAGCTCAGCAACATCTTCTCTTGCACCTGGGCCACAGTGCAAGCCACAGACTTGGCCTCAGCAGCATCTGTTAGTTTATCCTTGGCTTGTGCACCGAAAGCCAGTGCCTCCAGAGCAGGAAAAGCACAGTCCCAGACCCCTCCCAGGAAAGAAGGCACACCATGTTTACGTAATGAGACTGTATGCTGCAAGCAAAATACTTTTATTACACTGGCTTTCTGCTCTCAAAGATATCTTTCAAAGCATGGTGCCACAACTGAAAACTAGCTGACAGGAGAGAATTAATATAACAACTGGCTCCTTTCCTTCCCCTTCAGTCACGCCTAGGCAGACCTCCTGATCGTTTGCCTTCTGAAGACAGGCAGGAGTCACAGCTCTGCGAGAGAGGCTGCCCGTCCCAGTGAAAGGCGAACTACGGTGGCAAGATGTTACTGACAACACCTGCAGCGCCAAGTGTCCCATTTGGGCAACCACTTACTGGAGCATGTGAAGCCATATCACTCTTCATCAACTGATGTGAGCTGAGGACTAAGGGATGAGATTCTGCTATGGACAACTCTCAGCTTTAAGGCAGACAACTCTGGGTCAAGCCCCAGTGATGCTCGACTTTGACCTCCTCATCTAAAGAGCAGGGCAAGGTGGAGAACAGAGCACAGGACTGGGTATCAGGCAACACAGGGCCTGTACTAAGCTCCAGTCCTGACCTGCTGAGGTACTCCAAGGCACGTGTGTTCTTTTTCATGCCCTGGTTTTACCCCCTGTTCTTCATTTGTCTTGCTGTTTTGAATAGGGATGTAGGAAACATCTCCCATTACAAGTCAGCATGGTATCTAACATAGCCAGGTCCCAGCCTTGGTTAAAACTTGTAGACACAACGGGAACACAAATAATAATTTAGGTTTTGGAATATGTTGATGGGGGAAGATGGCATGACACGCCTTTCTCAGGCCTTCGTCCAGAGAGTCAATGTTAAGAAACCTCTACTTATCTTCAGTGCTAGAGCTATGCAAAAACTGGGTTATGCTCACATTTTTGTGGCTGCTGAAATTTTTGCTTGTTTGCTTGGTCACTAGTTTGGGAAATTTTTTTAAAGGTGGTTCTTTGAAGTGGCTCAGAGGTTAGGGATGTCCGAAGCTATCCCAGGGGATACAGATTATAGGATAGAGTGCAAGTCAGGCATCAACGATAAACATGGCTTGCTACTTTGCTCTTGATGTTGTTGTCTTCGTGCTCTTTTTTCCTTGTCCCCAAACCTGCAGTCCAGGCAATTGTGAGGAAAACTGGACAACTGTACATTCAGCAAGTAGGTTCCTGCCTAACATGCTACATGACAAACACCTGGCCCCTGCTCCCACAAAAGACAACAGGCTTCATGACACAATCAGCAGGAACCCACAGCTTGTATTGCATATTTGAATTCCAGGCAAGCACAGTTAGCTCTTGCTTGTAGACTGATGCCTGTACTAAGAGACAGAGGGCTGGCTTGTCTTGCTGTAGCTATGTAAACCATACTGCTCTTCCCTAATTCTTCCCCAAACTGGCTACTCACCTCCCTGCCAAGAGGGGAGTAGGGTTAGCAAACACACACACAGGCTTCAGCAGCTCCAGCTCCATATGTTGGTACTGACCTCCCTTCCTCAGAGTCTGTCATTGAGGTAATGGGCTGCATGATCGCTGGGCACAGTTGACCATGATTCCAAGACCTTCTTCCCCTCCTCTGTCTGGGCAGGCATCTTTGGCAAGGCCTGGCACTGGAGTGCCAATGTGCGAAACTACTCTTGCAACACTCACAGCAGCTCAGGCACACCAAGCAGCGAGGTCCTCAAAAGCAGCTAGCCCTTGTGCTGCCTCGGACTCTTCCTCTATAGCACCACAAGAAGTGTTCAGGCACAAGCTGGCATGCAACCGGGAGCTCTGTTCTTCACCTGAGCCCTTCAGTCCAGCCACAGACACCCCAAGAGCAACATCAGAGTGATGAAACGGGGATGATGGACACATTCGGAGCAACTGGCATGCCTCTCTGAGAAGCCCTCCATGCTCCAGCTTCTCACACCCCTGTCTCACCCTACAACCCTCCAGAGGTAGCTGACAGTTACAAGCCAGATACCCTGCTTGGTTAGCTGAGGGGTGGGGAAGCCCCCACAGGGACTCAAAAGCTAGAAGATGTCAAGCTCTCCTCCCATCAGGGTCCCACAGCTCTGCTGTGGTCTGGCTGGCCGTGTCACATGGCCCCTGAAGGAGCCAGCGATGGGGTGCTCTGTATTGGATTCAGACCCCATCATGGCTAGATAACAGGGCCATCTTGCCCTTCTTCTGCCCAGATGACTCTGGCTTAGAAGCTGCACTTCAACTGCTTGCAAGCCAAGATGTACCCGATAGCCACTTTTGAAGTAGGGAGTCCGCTTCTATGCAAGAGTAGGTGGTCGGGACTAATTTGGGCAGCTGCTACACTGATGACAGTGAAACTGTCCCATAAACCCACCAAGCATGACCTTGTACTTAAGAGTAAGGGCAAAGAGAGATGTCTGGTCTCTCAACTCCCAGGTCTCATTGACTCTCTATCACATCATTAAAGTTATCCCAGGTGTTTCTGAAAAATCCCACCCAGCATGTTTTTGAAAACATTTCTTGACACTGGAACTCAAACCTACCCCTTCAATCTGACACTGCCTGGGTTTGATAAACAAGCAGCTTTCTTCTGGGGGTGGGAGGGGGGGAAATAAAAATCACACTCCCATCACCATTCAGGAGGCCCAAAGGAATCTCTCACCAACAGCAGCAGGCTCTGAAGAAGCAGGGCCAGCTAGTCCTTTTTACCACCCACGGCCAAGGAATGTGCAATGTTCCTACCCCAGAGGGGACTGCCATCCGGCGGAGGGCTGGAGCGACGAAAATGCTCCCCACGTCAGCTATGGCTCAGGGAGCAACTTGGGACAGAAGGCATTAGATGAAGTAAATTATTATTCAGCATCCAGAACGCTATTGGCTTCCAAATAATTGTCTATTTGTGTGCGTGCATGCACAAGAATCCTCGCTCCATCGTCTCTGCCAACGTATTCCCAGCTCTGTGACTCTCCAGGGACAAGGCCCATACTTGTATTCAATCTCAGCTTTGGATCTCAAACATTAAGGTTTCAGATTTTATTTTTAAAAACATTTTCTCTGGCAACTGGGCTGTTAATGGATTTGACATTTTTGCTCTCACCTCCTCCCTACCTTTAAAAGCTTGGCACCAAAGGCCTTCTTTGAAGATAAGGCCAAATTTGCAATTTAAGGGGAGGAACTTCATAAAGCTAGACGTGAAGGGATGGAGAGGGGAAAAAAAAAAAGAAACCAACCCAGGAGGCACTTTGCCTGTTGAGATGTACACTGTACAGCAGGCAGGATTACAATGGCCTCTCTGTACCACCACTGGCTGGAGCCATAAATTCGCTGCAGCTGCCGTGCCGCTACCTACACCAGACTCCCCGAGGGTCACGCTCAGAGAGGGGCTTCTCTACAGCCACAGACCCAGCCAGGTCTCCAAACCAAAAGCATCACGCAGCCCTCACAGAGCCCACATCAACTCAGCGTGCAAGGGTGGATGTCCCCAGAGGCAACTGCGATACCGCAGGAGGCTTTCTGCTGAAACCAACCCTGGTCCTTACCCGAGAGGCTGTTCAAGGGCTAGCAAACCTACAGTCTTCTCTTGATCTCCAGCAGACCTACCCTCAGCACCACAAGGAGGCAGGGAAGTGCCGCTTACAGGTTTTGCAGGTGGAGAGCAGAGGCAAAGAGCAACTTGCCCCAACCTGAGGGGAGATCTGTGGTGCAGAGGAGAACCAAACCCAGCTCTCCTCACATCCCAGACTTGTGCCCTAAAACACTGGCATCACTAAGTAGAGGTGGCTGCTCTGCCTAAAAGTACCAGGATAAATTACAGCGACATTATCAGAGGAAACCGCATTTTGCATGTAAATGCTACATTCTAAGCCCGTGTATCCATAATTGAGGTTTATTTCTCAAAGACTACCTCAGTAGGTTTATATCACCACAAGCTTTCTTAACCACACTAAGCTCAACACATTGATTCACAGGGTTCTGTCTAACCTGTCCTTTTGTTAGAAGAAAAATAAAAAGCAACCACGTGTTGATATTTGAAAGCTGACAACATAGTTCTGCCAGGGATCTTTACACCCTTTTCCTCTCCACTCTTACAATTCAAAGAACAGCAGAAGGGCCTGATGCAGAGTCTTCAGACGCACAAGCTTGTTCAGACTCGCACGCTGCAACCAGTGAACACATCCTTGCATTTGGCAAGGCCCCGGGGCTGTGCCTCTGCATAAGAGTACGACCTGCTGGCTAATCTCATTACCAGAGCGGACCTTGTAGAGCCAAAACGGCATCGCCGCCACAGGGCTCAGGGTGAAAGACTTACTGCCTAAACCGGGCACAAAAGTTAATGAGAAATGATTGGTTTCCAAAACACCATCTGGCTTTCACAGACATATATAGACACGCCACAGCCCAAAACCTCTGTGAACTCAACAACAGTGGGTTTTCACAGGGGCAACACGCTGTGCTGTGGTTTGGACTTTGCCCAGAAAGCCTACGACTCACTGCATGGGCACAAGGTGCAGTTGCCATCCTCAATCCTAAGGAGAGCTCAGGGAAGGGTTTTGGCCACAGGGCAGCAGCTCCCCCAGAGCAGCTGAGCAGAAAGCAAGGGTAAAGCTTGGCTCTCACCTCTGTGCTGGCACGCTGCCTGCGAGGAGGGCAAAGAAGCTCGAGCACGTCCCACACGCTCCCTGAAGCACATTTCCCTCCATCGATCCCACCAGAGCCAAAATAAATTGGCACTGCCTCTTGCTCAAGAGCTCCTACAACATGCCATGGCAGCCCTGAGAGACCCTCTCAGGCACCCTGTCTGCGTCGAGCCAGGTGCTCTGCTAACAACCCCACCAGGCACAGCTGAGCCTCCCATCCCATTTGTCCTTTTGCAGGAAAGAAGAGAGGCTATTTTAATAAAAGGAGCATGCAACATCCTCAGGGTAAGGATCTGTTGTTCTGTGTTCAGAAAGCCCTGCACTGCCTGCAGCAGCTTTGGGACTGTGCAAGCATTAAGCATTTGTCTTTTTTTTTCCTGCAACAAATATCTTTCTGAGCTCTTCAGCCAACTTGCTTCCACTGCATCCACGCTCCTTTTGTCTTAGCTTCCCACGGATGCTCCTACAGCTGGAGCACACGCTCCTACGGAGAGTAGATTTTAAAAAACTCTTACATGCAAATATGCACACGAAGCAAATTTTGAAAGCTTCCTACCCTGCAAGCATTCCCTCCAGAGACCGGGCTTCATGCACTATGTTCAGCCAACGAAGCACCAGAAACAACGTTGTGTGATTCAGGGCCAAAAGGAACAGAACCAAACACCAGGAAATAAAAAACATGCTTGCGATACCTTTTATTGAACAATTACCCAAGGAACATTTATTATAGAAAACTGGGAGATTATATTCACCCCCATTTTACCTAAGGACCTGCAATTCATTTAGTCATTATTTTCCTTAAATTGTCCTCGTGGCCTAGGAACTGGCACATGTAACAACCTCCTAAACCAAGACTGACCACAGGAACACCAAAATACACAGCAGTAGGTTTTTCCCTCACGATGTTTTCGGTCTAACCAGAAACAGGAAGTGTCCCAAGATTTTGCAAGAAAGCTTTTTCCTTGAGGAATATCCCATCCCAACCATAGACTTTGCACTGCAATGTTTTTGGCCTGGGAGGTAACGGTTTAAACAAGAGATTTGCAAGCCCTTGTCTGTAACATGCCAGCAGTAATACACCAAGTCATCTTTAGACATTAAAGAAGTCCAAGGAAAATGTGCCTCATACCTCTGAGGCACTCAGCATCAGGCATTGAAACAACCAGTCCAGCATTATTTACTGCAAAAGAAACCTTTGTTAACCTGGAGTTACATTGATCTATGAAACTTCTTGTAGGCTGAGTGACTAAACTGAGCCTAACTGAGCCTGAGGTCTCTGAAAACCCACCTGCAGGCCAACCTGGGCCCAAACAACCAAAGCAATCCCCAGTGCACTCTTTTGTGTCACTGCTCTCCCTCTTCATATGGCACCCAAGGGGGGCCTTTGGGAGACAGCCTGTCTTTGCCTGGGAAAAGGGAGTGATTTCGGAAGCACAGAGGTGCCTCTCTAGCCCTGTGGCAGCCCTGGGGATGCTCAGCACAGCAGAGTGGGTCCTCCCTCGTACACGTGAGCTCTGTTCTGAGAGACACAAAGGAGGGAGTCAGCTGCCAAGAGTCAACATGGACAGCGGTATCTGCCCTGACACATTGCTCACCCTGTCAGCATGGGATTTAGCTCTGCTTTCTGCATGGAGAAAATCCTTTAAGCTCATGTGGATCGGCCAAGGACAAGGACACAGCCAAAAGAGCTCGATATCCAAGCCCCTACTTCCACTAAAGAGTATCTTTCCTGCTCTGTCACCCATGTTCTCTCCCATGGCCTGGGCAGAAGAAGTAACAGGGTTTGGGTTTTGTATTGGTCTGTTTTTGTTTGTTTTGCTGTGCATAGTATCAGACTATGAGGTTTCTGTGCTCCCGAGGACATGTGATGCAGGAAGAGGCTGGGAAGAACTAGCAGGTAGATTTGGTGGTGTTTCAGTCAAATGTGGCCATTCTGTAACAATGATGAGAAACTACAAAAATTTGGGTGTGCCCTAAGTGGGTCAGTTTTTCTTAACTCGGGAAAGGAAATTTCCTCTCTGCGTCAGTGAGAAGGATGAGGATGAAGCAGGCTGCTCGTTTCACAGCCCCACCTGCAATGTTCCTTCTTCAGCAGGAGGCTCCAGCTGGCTCCCAAAGGGCCACCTCTGCCGGCCCCAGTCAGGTGGCAGGAGCTGTACCAGCATCCTGGAAGCCCTGCAGGGCTGCCTGTTTTGACTTGATGGCTTGGAAAGATCTGTATGCTGTTAGTTTTGAGGACAGAGCAGAATTTCAAGGAGTGAGGGGCACTGGGCAATGATTCCCCTGTTCTTCAACGAAGCAAAACTCCAAGCCAGGAGCCTCACACCCCGAGGACTGGAAGGACCTCTGCAACCACCAAGCACTGTTTTTTGCTTCACCATGTCTAAGAGCGTCTTGCACTGTGCTAATGGGTGATGTCATGTCAGCACAAGATATAGAAAATATGTATTTTCCAGACCATAGGGATATAAGCACCTGTAAGATTTACATGACAGTTATGAGCACATACATTCACCTGTAACATTTCTCCTTTGTGCCAAGCAGGGATGTGCATGGATCCAGCTACTTGTCCTGGGATATCTCTCAAAGAAAGGTCCCATGGGTGTGTATGAGACAGAGAGAGAAAACTGAACTTGTTTTTTCATATCTGCACCAGACCCTTGTGCAGCTTTCAGGTGAACCTGCATCATTTTCCCCAACACAAACTACATTAGCAGAGAGGACTGCTCTCTATTTGAGGGCTGCCTCACAGCAAACACCTAATGGGACCTTGTCTGTGTTGTACATGCAGGACGAGTCCCTATAACTGTATCTAGAGGGGAGAGCTAAGAAAAGTACATGGAACAAAACTCCACTTATTTTTTTGTCAGAGAATATCATGAACGCAGCAGGGAGCTCACAGCTCTCCCTAATTGTCCTATTTACTTCAGAAGATCCCAAGATTACTTGCATTAGCATGGGAAGTTATTTCACCTTCATTTCTTTAGGTCACTTAAATAAACAGAACAAATCTTTACTGCAAACCCATGATGTGTTTCTGCTAAAATCCTTCCTGGAGCCATAAACCTCAATATCCAACCCACTAAAAAAAAAAAAAGTGTGTACATGTATATACATATGAATAAATATGCAAGACCCCTCCTCTAAATGTATGCACACAGAGGCAGTTAGTTGCAAAAGAAAACTAAGATAAAATCCTATTTACAAAATGCCCACATTCTTCTAATATTTTCCACAGTAGTATTTTAGCTCATGGGAAAAGAAACTTTGATGGCAGATTGCAAACGAACGTATGAAAAAGACACCATGGTAACGATGAAGAAGAGCACCAAGTTAAGGGCACCAAGAAAAACAATCAATTTAAGACATGCCTGGAATTACGCACGGCTGCACGGTGTGTGTGTATTCCTGTTATCTCGCTCGCATAATGCTGCAGAGAGGTCAAGAGAGTTTATTTAAAACAGGCAAGCATTAAAAAAAAAAAGTTAATAGACCTGAACTGCCTCTGCCTTTCCCACAATGCCAGAGAAATAACACTTGGGGTAGCAAGATTAGTTGGGGAAGTGCCCAAAGAAGGTTTGTATTAAATACATTTGCCAGCCAGTGGTATTAGTTAAAGTCTATTACCATTTTTCAAAGTAAGTATTAATATCTTCAGAGCACTTTAAGAAGTCTCACTTGAACACGGCTACAAATTCAGCATCCCATTTTCTCCCCAACACGTCTTCTATTTACAATCACCATCCAGCGGACCTGCCAAAGTCGCAGTCCCAGCAGTGAGGCACACATGCACAAATCCTACAGCATCCCACCGCCGAGCAGAAAATTACTTCCCCTGAATCAAATCCTGGGTTAAAAACTCTACGGTAGCGCAAGTAAAAGGCAAAAAGCGTACTCGCAGATTACCCACCCCTGCTTTTCTTTGCAGCAGCACCAGCCCTTTCAAGGAGCACACACCGAAATGCCTTCGCACCTGCAGGCGCCGGATCTCGCCTGCGAACTCCCATCAGCTCTTGACAAGAGTTGCAGCACCAAAGGATGGAGCTGGGGTTTACTTTGCACAGCTCTTCCCCTTCTCTCTTCGCCTCTCACCGTCCCTCCACGACTCGCCGGTGGCGAGGACGGGGCGACGCTGTGGACCGAGCTTTTGGGGAAGTTGCAGGCGAGCTCCGGAGCACGGCGGCGTGTGTGTGTGTGTGTGTGTGTGCAAGCCCTGGGCCCTCCATTACCGCCTGACCCGGGAGGAAGAGCTGCAGGGAGGCGGCCGAGCCCCAAACATCTCACCTGCCCCAGCCAAAAACAAGCCCCGTGCTGGCGGAGGCCGGCAGGGTCTCCGCTCCCGTCCTTGTCGTATCTCCCGCCTTCCCCTCTTTCTCCTCATCCCCACACCAACTTCCCAAACTCTGACACAAAGCTCTGGCCGCCGCCGGCCGAAGAAGTGGGGGGAACCCTGCGCCCCGCCGCCCCCACAGCCCCTCCGCCCGGCCCCGGGCCCCGTCGCTTCACTCACCGCGGTCTCCGGTGGAGCAGGCGCGGGTAGCGGGGCGGGGGAACACAAAAGATGCCCCCAAAACGAAAGGAAGCAACAATGAGGCTTTAACTCCAGGAGCTGGGAACTTCCAGGCCGGATCTGCGGGGAATTCAGCACAACACACACACAGAGAAAAAAAAAAAATAAAAAATAAAAAGAGAGAAAGAGGGGGGAGAAGCCTGTTTTGGAGGGGAAGGGGAAGATGGGGGTCCCTTGTTTTGGGAGTGGTGGTTGTGTGTTTTCTGCGGGTTGCCGCTGGGGATGGGGGCCGCGCAGAGCTCAGGCGCGGCGGGAGGAGGAGTAGGAGGAGGAGGGAAGAAGCGCCGGGATGCGGGAAGCCAGACCCTCCATACGGGAGACGGCTTTTGGATGACTGAACTCCCAAACAATTCCCTGCTCTGCCTACTCCTGCCCCAGAGCCTCCCTCCTCCCCTCCCCCTGAGGAGGAGGGAAGAAGAGGAGGAGCCAAGAGGAGCGAGAAAACGCAAAATAATACCCCCTTCCCCAAAAGCCAGGCGCTGGGCAGTCCGCGCTCGTCCTCCCTCCCCGCCATAATGATACTACCCGGCATCATCTGCCCGGTGCCTACCCCAGAGGAGGCCGCCGGCAAACGCAGGGCCGCCCCCCGCGGCTGGCAGAAGCGGGAAAGTTGGGCCGAAAAGTTCGGCCCGGGCTGAGGGAGCGCCCCCGACCGGCTGTGGGGCACGGGGGTGGCGGGGCCGTGGCTCCCCCGGCCCCGGGGGGCACAGCGGGGTAGCAGCCGGCCGGCCTGGCTGGCTGGAGCAGCCGCCCCAGCGGGGCCTGGCGGTTGACACAGTCCCCTGGGTGTCCCCGCACCGGTGGCTGTTCTGCCTCATCCCGGCTGTGGAACTGGGCGGCTCTGATCACAGCGAGGGCGCTGGGTGGTTATTAGCTGTAACGAAACGGGCTGCTGATGAATGTGTTCAGAGGCTTTGCGTTAGACCTCCTGGGAGACCTTCCCCTCTTCCCAGGAGGGATTGAGCCCAGAGAGTTGTGTAGAAATGGCTCCAGTCACCTTTTGAGCTTCATGGGGAACCATGTCTTCTCTATACATCAGTCCCCACACCACCAGGCACCTGCTGGAAGGATGTAGGAGCAACCATATGTCAGCCCAGCCCATGGTCGTGCCCTCCTCCAGGCTCTGCTGGTGGCATGCTGCTGGCTGGGATGAGACACGTCCTGTCATTGCTACGTGCCTCAGTTTCCCCAGTTGCACAACTGAAGTTCAAGCACCTGCTTATCTGCCTCACAAGGCACAAAGAGTGTTTGCAAGGGGACCTGAGGTGCTTTCCCTGCCTGGCATCACTCATAAGCTCATTCCCTCCAGGAGAGGGTTCCCATCCCCTCTGGGCTGTGGCAGGACCCAGGACAGACCATCTGGATCAGGACATCAGGACACCTGAAACAAAAGCAAAGGCAGGGAAGGAGAGGAGGATAAATGGCCATGTAAAAGGCAAAGCTTTGCATGCAACTAGGTTCAAAAAGATGCACTCGAATGTTCATTTCAGGTTGCAGTTTTCACGCAAAGCTCTGGGGCTAATACTTTGCTAACTAAAGGCAGTCCCTTCCCATGAAGGTCAAATAGTATACCGTATTTTAGCCATCTGTTTCGAGGAGGCTGACTGGCTCCTCTTAATCCATAAGGTGTGCAGCTTCCCTGGAGGTGACATGGAGAAAACCAAGACAAGAACTAAAAGACCTTCTCTTCCAGCCATCCCTCCTGGCAGATGCTTGCTCTCAGGAAAAGTATCTCAAGCACAAATTTTCATAAAAAGCAATGACACCACGCCTTGGGATTAAACCAAACCAGCTCCTGCTCACCTCAGCCTCCCGCACCAAAAGATTAATACATGCCCCAAAAATAAATTTACCTAGAGGTACAGGGAAATCTTTCAGCCCTTCAGTAAAGAATAGCTTGAAACAAATATGCTGCCACTGAAAGGCTGGGATAGGTTTCTCACATATCTGCCGGGCACAGAGCATAGATGATAAATGTGATCTGTAGTTTCTAAATCTGAAGTCCGTCAGTTAGAGAAGGTGGTGAAAAAGTTAAAGTTTATCCTCATGTCATCATTAGGTTTCAGAGTTACATCTGCTTAGCAGCACTGCAGGAAGGACCCGTACTTCTGCGTTACCCATTTCTCATGCGTAAGGATGATTTGAAGGATTCGAGGCTTTTTATATTTGGATTTGGGTTTCTTATTTCCTTGTTTTATAACAGGGTACTGAATATGTTAACACTGATTTTTCTGCAGTGTTTCTTGAGTTCCAAGCCATATTGATGGCTCTTCAACTTGCATTTGAATGTGTAGGCTTATCAGGTTGAATAAAAACTTCCTTCCTCCACAATGTTAACGTTGCCATGTAATTATCTTTTAAAGAACTGTTTCCCAGATTCGTGAGTTTTTCTTTATGCTGCTCAGTAACACAGTCCTCAGGTGCTAAATCCATATGTAGACACCTCACTAAGTGGCCTAATTTTTACAACTGCTGAAACCTCTAGCACCTGCCTCATCTGAAAAACAGTGGTTTCCTAATTTAGAGCAGTCGTAAACTGTCCTAAATTAAAGCAGGAATTGAATTAGCCCTGACTAGTTTTAGGCTTACAGAGGTGGGAAGAAAGAGGCGAAGGGGCAGAATTAGAACTACCTTGTGCAAAGAAGTGCCCCGGAGCTTGTTTAATGCTAGGGAAAAAAAAGATTGCAGCCTTGTAGGATTACATTCCTCCTTTATCCTCAGGGAGGAGGAAATGCGAGGCGCAGCAGTGCCCTTTGTACTCTGCTTTTCCCACCTGCCTCTGTTGTTAATGCTGGAAGAAATGCTTTGGGCACGAAGCAGGATGCTGGTTCCTGTGGTGGTGTCCCCTCAGCACCACCGGACAAGCCAGCAACAGCGTCCTGCTTGCCAGCAGTGGCCCTGTTACTGTGTCGAGGACACCAGCTCTAGGCTGGCACCCTTTTATTTCAAACTACCCACCAGAACTGACTTCTGGCCTGTCCGAAGCTCAAAGTAGCATGAAAGCTGAAAACCTTTTCTTTAGCCCCATTCCCTCAGGCATAAGGAAGCTTTTTATCGTGGGCATTGACCAGGTACAAGCTGCTTTTTTTGGGGGGGTACCCGTGGCCAGAGTCCCCCGATCCTCAGCTACCAGATTGCCCAGGTCGGCCCCATCCCTCTGTGATCTCGGGCGAAATTCCCACCACTGCTGCCGTTGGATGCAAAGGCTCCTCCTCGGGGCCGCAGAAACTCCAGCTGTTTGATATTGTGCGGAGCAAGGCAGGGGGCATGGAGGGACTCCGCATGAAAGGGCGAGCTCAAAGGAAAGCAGACCCTGGCATGTCGGCACGATACTCAGTGGGTAACAGGCTCAGTTAAATTTGCTCATTCAGCCAGCTAAGAGGGAGAGTTTTCTCATCCGTCCTGCTATGTTTAATTCATCCACACATGCCTCCCAATTACAGCAGGAGTAATAAGCACAGAGGGGCGTTGGGGCCGGGGGGGGAGAGCGGGCCAGGCCCCCCAGCAACCAAACATAAGCACCCCGAAAATATGTGAACTGCACACTGCTGGTGTGTGTCATCCTGGGGGGAGATCATCCGCACCCCTGGCTCCAAGTTCTTCTGAATATTAGCCCTGACTAAGGTCTGGTTTTTGTTGCTTTGTTTAGTTTTCTCCAGAAATACACATTGCAGGAGGCATGTGCACAGAGTGATGCTTTCAGGTGTCTGTGCCTGGTGCCTGAGTTAGGCGAAAGTCCCAAGAAAAATCAAGCAGCATCCCTCCCTCCATGGAGGCTCCTGGGCTCACCCCCAGGGTTTTCCTAGCTATGAATCTTTGCAAAAATGAAAAATCAATGGCAGTAATCGGGCTATGGAGTCAAAGACAAGACAGATAAAATGCTTGTTCACAGAACGAGTTTGAAGCTGTCTGGCCATATTGTGGGAAATTCATGGTGGGTTTGGTGAAAGGAAGGATGAGGAGGGGTTGACTAGCTCAGCCCCAGCAGCGGGCTGATCTGAGAGCAGTGGCCATAGTCCAAATCGACCAGTAAGCCATCCCATGTGTGATGAGGAGGAGAGGAGAAAGACACACATTGGGAAGGGACATGAACGGGAAGCCCCTGGTTCAAAGGAGTTTCAGCATGAGTTTTGTTTACCCTCTTGTAAAGCTATTTGTTACTTCGATAATCCATAGGAAATGGGATCATTTCTCTCTCGGCATGTCAAATTAAATAAACAAATAAAACCTTGTTTGGCTGGTGAGAAGCTTAGAAAGGAAAGTGTATTTGTACAGGGATTCAGGAACTAAGCATCTTTCAGGAGCAGAAGATTAGGAAAGAAATCAGAGAAACAAAGGGGGAAGTGATTCAGTCATCAAAACTCAGAGAGCCAAATTAAAGAGAGGGGGTGGGACGGGAGGACAAGAGATAGGGCCTGTCTATATTAGGAAATCTGTGCTGGTGTAAACTAAACCGACTCAATGTCAGTTTAGTTTTACCACTAGGTTCCAAATCAGGGACCTAGACTTGGTTGTCACGAGCTCACTCTGATGTCAGACAGAAATGTCGTACATTCACTGAGATTTCTTTTATTTTAGAATATAGAAGTTACTCCTCATGTGCAAACATGGATGCACACAAGGGGTAACCAATGTATTCTGAAATAAAATAAATCTCAGTGAACTGATGCTAGCTCTGCCTTCTGTCAGAGAGGATGTCTGGCAACAGGATGGTTTTACTGGTACAGTTCCTATTTCAGACACAGTAAAAACAATATCGAAGAAACATCCCTGCAAAGGTATCATTACCTTTTTGCACAGTGATAGGTATGTTGGTATAAAATGTGTTATGTATGGGTACAGCTGTGCCTATGCTCTGTACTGTGTATCTACAGGGGATGTTGTAAAGAACTACTGTTCTGTTGGTAGTCAGTTCATTGATAGGAGATATTTGGACAGCCAGGGCTATGAGATGACCCAGTTCGGGTCCATTTGTTTCCTTGCCTTAAAATGTTCAGGGATCAGCAGTCAGAGAAATCCTCTTGTGTTTGGGCAGTGTTTCACAAGGTCACTCAACATGGGCAGAGGATAGGGTATTTAAGAAAAGGTTTTGTTAACTGGAAATTATCAAATGCAATGGGTAAAACCTTTTGCTTGAGTCAGAAGCTTGGACAAATGCCCTAAATAAATAGGCTTTCCATCCCCTCCGCCCCTGCCGCGATCCTGCTTTCCTTCCTTAGAACTCAGCAACAACTCTTCTACAGTTTAAAACTTCTCATGCAGTGAAAGCCAATGCAACCACATTTGTGATCATGACCACACACCTCACTGCCGGTGCTGGATGTGAGAAGTCCTGGGACTGGATACAAGAGCACCAAGAACCTGCTATGTGCAGAAAGAAGTAGGACATGCCCTCCTGCCTTTGGGTTCCTTGCCAAGATCCATCTCAGAGTAACGATATGAACTGTTCCCCTCATGGACAGAGTAAAAAAAACAAGGTCATGCATGTCATCTTTTGCTGTGACAATGTTGCTATGTGCTATTAAATAGGTGTTGTGTTTTACCCCAGAGAAGGTGACATTTCAGCAGCAGGCAAGTTTATTCGGGTCTTTCAGTGGGCAATTATTTGGAAACTTTAGGTTGCACGTGCAGTGGACAGAAAGGATAGGATGTCATGAAGTAGTTCACCCTTCCAAGTGGAGATGGGATCTTAGGCAGTAGTTGTCAAAAACAGAGTTTTCATGGGTAAAATGAAATTGGATAATTTCAAATTAACATTATGAATCTCAAATTGGAGGATATATATGTATCTATGCAATATAGAGAATGTGTTAACATATGCCTTCACCATTATGTGTAGGCACAGCTCATGGAAACTCAGAGAGGTTTTTTTTGTGTATGCACACTTTCAGCTAAGAATCATGGCAAGGAATGTGAGATGTTTGTGCAGTGTTCGGTTAGGTGGCTTTTACCAATCATTTTCCTTTGCTTTTCTGTTTTCAGGCTTGCAGAGATTTGTTGGGAAAAGCAGTTGATTTCTTCTCATGTTAGATGAAGCACTTCTCTGTGGAGACTGCATGGAAACCTGGTGCTACAAGGCTCAATGGGATTCTTATTCCCATCAGTACAGACTCCAATGAGTTTAGTGTTTCACACTTTTTACTGATTCCCTTCATCTGAAGTAAGTTATTGGGACTTTACAAACATAAACAGTCAAGTTAGGGAGGCATCTTAAAGGTGTTCCAAGTTAATGCTGACGGCTGAAAAGATCCCATTAGCTGGGGTACGGTCCCTGAGTAGTTACACCTATGTGAAACAGCTACCTGTCATGTCAATCAGCAAGGGAGCTTACATTTTAAAGCAAGCAGATCTCCCTTTACATCACATTTTCTTTTTGTTGTAGTCTATTTATTCAGCTATTATTTACCTATAATCTCTCTTCCTTCACCACTTTCCCACACACCTGTTGCCTTTCCCTATTTCTTTTCTCTTGCTTATGGCTTGTTCTTCCCTGGTATCCTGAAAGAGCCCTCAAACAAGTTCTTAATTTCAGAAAGTGAAACGGCTGGGGATCCCCAGTCTCATGGGCCCCTGCTAGCTCTGCATCTGTCCGCATGCCCCCCACCCTGCCCATCGCCCACATCCCGAGCAATAAAGCCGCCTGGATTAATCCGGCACAGAGCACATTGTGTGTGAGTCATGACAGGCTCACTAAGGCGTGCAGCGCTGATAAAAGGCAGCTCTGATGGGCTCTGTCAGGGATCCCAGAGAAACAGCGTGGAAAAAATCTGCTAACCCACATCCCAGCCTGGCGGCCGGGGCCTGGAGACAGCCGGGCACCGAGGGGAGCACGGGGGAGCCCCCGCGGCACTGGCAGGTCCCGCTCTGGGCTCGGCCCCCAGGGAAGCCCCCAATCCAGGGCACAAGCTGGTGCTTCCTGGGGCCCTGGGGTCAGCAAAGGGCTCGTGGGGCCAAATCAGGGCTTGTACAAGCCCTCAGGTCCTGAGGATGCACCCCTAGATAAGCCCCCTATCCCCAGAGCTGGCCAGAGGACATTCCTGACCTCCCAAGCAATGTCAGGGGTGCCACCTTCCACAAAACACACCTTTTCCAGCTGTGCCCCTGCAGCTGGCCTGACCTGGGGAGCCTGCAGAAGACACTGCCCTAGGACAGGCTGCTCCTTGCTGTGCCCTTGTCTAACCTGGAGTTAGACACACATGTTACCAACCTTCAATTTCCCTTTTTTTGTCCATTATTCCTAGTATGACCCTTTTATATCACCCTCAGCAATATCTCTGGTTCTTTGGTTCCCTTGCAGACACTGACTTCTGAAGCGGTTTTAGTCGCTCTCCTTTGGGTCAGTCTGACTATGCACTGCCAATCTGCAGTATCCTTTTAATAGTCTCCTCTCTACTTTTACATGGTGTCTCCACTGAATGCTGTCACCCTGCTGCAACCTAGAAACTGTGTAAAAGGCAGAAAGAGCTGCTCTCACAGCCCTGTGCCTTAGTGCATATATGGCAAATTTTGTCTTCTCTTTAGGCTGTGCACACATACATTTCTATTGCATTTTAAAGAGCAGGATAGCAAAGTACTTACCAGTAATTTCTTTGAAAATTTAGGAACGAGGTCTCCTTTTAGAAAGAAGTATCACAGCTAGTATCAGGGCCACGGTGCTCGGGAATTTACAGTCTCCGAGAATAAGGGCTAGATGGACTTTTAAAAGGTTATACAGCTTAGTGTTTCCAATCTTTTTTTTTTTAATCCAATGAACAAACTAACCTTTCAGAGAAGAAAAAAGAAATCCACAGATGCTTTCATGGAGTGATACCATGCAGCAGCCTGCAGTTATGGTCAAATAAAAATCCAGTTAAGCTTTGAAATTCTGCATTTTTCATTTCTGCCAGCTGCTTTTATTTATCACCATTTCGTTTGACTGCATGTGTTAGATATTGCATGAAGCATGAGTGTATGGGCAGGAATTTGGAAAAGGATGCTGTGATCCACTTACAGACCACCTTCTGAAGGCTTGCAAGCCATCAATTCTCAAAATACTCACGATCTAGTCTGCCTGCTGCATGCCAGACTGTGCTAAACCCAAAACCCATTTAATCCCCTTTCCTGACTGATGTCAGTCATACCTAGAAGCTTCTCATGGAAGGCAGAACAATGGCTGAGGGAATGGATGTTAGCTGCAATCTTTTCTCTACCGCCTATGTTTTGTCTGGTACAGTTCATCCCATTACTTCTGATTCTCTTTTTGGACCACCCCTCCTTAGCACTTAAAGGTCTTTGAACCTTTCTGTTGGTCAGACAGATATACCGGGTCTGGGCTCAATTCTATCTCAGTTAGCCGGGTGTAAACATCCCTGAATTCACACCAGCATGGATGCAATGTAACATGAGAAGTGCGCGAGGCCCTTTATTCTTTCAGCCTCCTCTCATAAATCATCTCCTGCAGCAGCACCTGAAGTCGTTTTCTCAAGACCAAAGCGTGCATGGAGAGGTTTGTCGAGACTCTAGGGAGATCAAATGATCTCAGAAGGTTCGCTGTTCCCTGTGGCGCTGCGGGCAGCTCGGCCAGGGTTGCTGAGGATGAGGACCATGTGCAGCACTGCTCGGCGCCAGGAGGACTCGGGAAAGGAGGACGTTAAGCCACCAGAGATATCGTAGCTGCTTCTGCTTGTTGCACTGACAGAGCAGCGTGACCCTCGCTGAGGGATCAAGCATAATCATATTTCTGTTTCATCTCAGTGGAATACAGAGCCAGTTTATCTGCCCAAGAGGTTTCAAGTTATACTAGCTTTCTGGTAGTGAAACTTTCCCGTGAGACTGAACTGGACCCACACTAAAATCCCCTCCTACCAGAGTCACTTGTGCAGCTTCTCGCCTCTCTCTTGGTGGGAGACACAAAGCCAGGAGATCCCTGGCAGCTCTTACAGTGTCTGTGTGAAGGATGAGCCATATATTGGTCCCAGCATGGTATTGTGACTGAACACATGATACTGAACTGTCCCTAAATTGTTGAGTGCAGGCATGCTATAGAATCATAGAATCATTTTGGTTGGAATAGACCCTCAAGGTCATTGAGTCCAACCATTGACCTAACTCTGGCACTAAACCATGTTCCTAAGAACATCATCTATGCATCTTTTAAACACCTTCAGGGATGGTGAATCAACCACTTCCCTGTGCAGCCTGTTCCAATGCCTGACAATGCCTCTGCCGCTGCCTCCGCCTCAGCCCATCCTTGCCCAGCTCCCCTTTTGCACACAGGGACAGAGCTCTCCCTGCACAGGAGCAAGAGAAGGGACTGGAAGCGGGTCTCTTCATGTGCCATCAATGAGGTACTCCATCTGCAGAGTCATAGTACATCCCCAGAATATGAGAAACGGGGGATGAAGACAGATTAGGTGTCCCTATACCCCAGGAAGACAGAGCAAACAGCAGCCCTGAAGCTGACAGCATCACCTTATGCCACTGTTCCTTGGGTGTGTGTTTATTGTAGGCTACCTCACATTTTCTAACTTTGTGCCAGATTCTTTCTTCTAGAGTGCTTCTAAAGACTTTCAACAACCAAAAGCCAGGCCCAACTCCCATGCCTCCTGCTGAAAGCTGCTAACAGCAGCTCAGAGGACAACGGCCTTCCCATGGGCAAGTGGCTGGGCTCCCCATAGGGGAAGCATGACATCAATATAAAACACAGCACAGCTTGGCCAGTTTTGTTCTTCCTGCCACCACTATAATCACTGCAAAAATAAGTACATCTCTATCCAAGTGTCAAGATATAAGTGTCAAATATGTTTTCTTAAAAATATATTTGGGGAAAAAACAGAAGCTACCTCGCTTTCTGAAAGACCAATCTGGCTGGTATCCTACCAGCTGCCAGAGCTGTGACTTTCTAAGTACCATGAAGGAGTTGAATTTCCTTATTGAACCTCGCTGGGATTTGGGGGGAGGTGGTCCTCCCTCCCTTGAATATTCAAACAAGTACTCCTCAGACATCTCTCTTCTGCTTGTCACTCTTGGCCCTGTTTGTTTATTTTTTGCACTTCTCACTGCCCAGACAAGGCAAACAGGCTAGTCTATTGTTGGTGTGCATCTCTTTCACTGCAAGATTTGTTTATGTCTTAGCACAGTGATGCAATATTTGGGTTGAACGCTTCAAGGGGAAATGTTTATAGAACTAAAAAAATATTTCCATTTGATTTGTTTATAGGAAGTTTTTTCTTGTGGTCTTGGGTTTTGAAAAGGCCTTTGCATGTTTTCTTTTCCGCCTGCCCTACTCCCCCTCTGCAGATTTGAAGTTTGGAGCCAACTTCAGTCATGATAATGCCACAAAGGACTCTTTAGGTATTTCTACCATGCTCAGCAGTACTCCACTGGAGTATCTTCATCCTGGCCTCCTATTTCTTCTCAATGGTGTCATCTGTCCCATGCACCAAGCTTCCCAAAGACCCTCTGCAGGGCTGCGGGGGTTCCAGCCCCAGAATACAACACCTCCCCCCTTGTTCCCAAATTGCCTCTGACCTGGGCTGGCCCTCAGGCGGGGCAGTCTATGCCAAGAGGAAAGAGTTAAATGGGAGCGTTGCTTAGAAGGAAAAACAAAAGAGTAATAGGAAAGGCATCTTTGTGTGACTGAGCACTTAACCAAAACCAGGCCTTCTCACTCCACCCCAGCCAGGAAAATAAGAGAGTATGTGCAGGCAGCTGCTGGCGGAGCATATGCGGGTGTCACCCTCTGTCTCTGAGCCTGTGGGCAAGTGGCAACCAGAGGGAGGGCAGCGGCTCACTCCAGTAGCCCTGGGGCACGCAGCCTCCCTCACCCCTGCTCCTGCACAGCAGCACCCGGGATGGGTGCGCTTCCCACCACTGCAGCACTCACGCCCTGCGCTGCACACCCAGTCACCACTTTCTGCCCTTCTCCCATCTACCCGGTGTTCTTCACCTGGAGGAGGCTCCCAGATGCTGTCTTATGCCCTTTTTCTTCAGGCGTGTCCGACTGCTCGTGTGCTTGGAAACACACAGAGTACCATAGGGGCACCTTCTTGTCACATTGAGCAGAAGAACAAGGATGCTGAAAGGATGCATGTCACAGTTTCTGCCCTCACAGAAAATGTTTTGGTGGCCCTGGCTTCGGGGAATTTGCCACGTCTACCACCACAGCTTGCTAGCAAGAGGCATGGATGGGGCAAGAGGAGGTACAGTCTTTTTCTCTTGCCTTGCATTTCTGCCTTCTTGTACCAAAAGCAGAGAGGGCAGTTGCACAGGGTCCCTCAAACCACTTCACTGTCCTACTAAGCTACTCCAACACGATCCGTTGCCAGTCCTGTTTCTCTTGGCAGGATAAACCACAACCACCTTTGCCTTGGTGTACACATATTTACCAGGGGGAGAAACAACAGGGAACACAGAATATAACAACATATCCCAAACTCTTTGAACCAACAAATATTAACAGCCCTCTGCATTTCTCCCAGGCACCGCCATGCCTATGGTATCACAGTTTTGGGGCTGGAAGCCTTTTCAGAAGGTGACTGGCCCCTGAGCCCAGGTGCAGGCCACTTTCCATGAGCTCACTAACCAGCAGGGCTTCATAGACCATTGCCTGGCAACAGCCAGTATAGGAAAAATTACTCTTAAAGATGTTTCCAGCTACTTCCAGCTGCTGCCTGCACAGGAATAACATGAGATCACCGGCTCAGAGGAAGCCTTGGCTTCCTCAGTCCCTAGCCATCAGCAGGTGGCCCTGGGAAGTGGAATGGCTTGTGTGTGCTACAGTCAGGAGGATCTGGCATCTGGGTACTGGGATCATACCCAGATGAATAAATAAAAGCTGGCCCCTCTTGCTTTGCTGTCTAGTGGGCTCTCCTGCACAAGCAGACTGCGATCGGTGTTTGGTTTTTCCCCTGAATGCTCCCAGCTTGACATGCGCCATTTCAGAGGCATGCCAGCCACCTGCTGCTGCAGCCCCTGGCTGCCAGCAGCCCCTCGGAGCCCTCGGGGTCCCGCTTCACCGCAGACTGCTCCGTCACTGCAGAGGGGCGCAGGACAGCCTTGGCTCCCCCAGTTCCAACACGCCTTCTCTCCAAAGCTGAGTTCCAGCAGAACGCAAACACAGAGGGAACGAACGGACTGGCTCCATCCCCTTTTATAAAGTAGGGAACAGAGGACAAAGTAAAGGAAAATGCACCATCTGTTTTTCTGCAGAGGTGACAGAGCACAAGTGTATGTGTTGTCAGCCCTTGTTCTGGAGCAAAAGGATGCTTTCAAACTCACTATGACGGTCACCTTTTCTAATGGTCAGCAATATCTTAATCTCTCACAGACATATTCTGTGACAGCATTGTTATGTCCATGAAAGAGCAGGACCTTTCTGGGAACCTGAAGGCAACACTGTATGAGTGTGTTTGCTCTGTCCTGTTAGTTTGGGACTGAGGTTGCCCAAGAGCCACAGCCTCCTGTGCATCCATGCACCCTGGCTGTAGACCAGAGAAAGATGACAAGGAAGCAGGGGATGGCTTGTGTCTCTGCTGAGAGCAATATCAGGGTTTTCATCAAAGGTATCTCATAGAATCACAGAATGTTAGGGATTGTAAGAGACCTAGAAAGATCATCTAGTCCAATCTCCGTGCCGGAGCAGGAACACCTAGATAAGGCTACACAGGAATGTGTCCAGGCGGGTTTTGAATGTCTCCAGAGTAGGAGACTCCACAACCCCCCTGGGCAGCCTGTTCCAGTGTTCTGTCACCCTCACTGAGAAGTTTCTTCTCAAATTTAAGTGGAACCTCTTGTACTCCAATTTGAATCCATTACCCCTTGTCCTACCATTGGTTGTCACTGGGAAGAGCCTGGCTCCATCCTCGTCACACTCACCCTTTATATATCTGTAAACATTAATGAGGTCACCCCTCAGTCTCCTCCAAGCTAGAGGGACCCAGCTCCCTCAGCCTTTCCTCATAAGGGAGATGCTCCACTCCCTTCATCATCTTCGTTGCTCTGTGCTGGACTCTCTCCAGCATTTCCCTGTCCTTCTGGAACTGGGGGGCCCAGAACTGGACACAATATTCCAGATGTGGTCTCACCGGGGCAGAGTAGAGGGGGAGGAGAACCTCCCTCAACCTACTAACCACCCCAATTCTAATACACCCCAGGATGCCATTGGCCTTCCTGGCCACAAGGGCACAGTGCTGGCTCATGGTCATCCTGCTGTCCACTAGGACCCCCAGGTCCCTATCTGCTGTGCTGCTGGGTGAAGAAAACTAAGACCAGTATGTTTTGCACAGAGTCCTGACTTGATGAGAACTATATTATCTGTGCCTTGTGTCTACAACACACATATGGGCCATCATAACTAATACATGCTAGTCTATCTTGGCTCTTCAAGTGTAAGACAGACACCACATCTTTGTGTTGTTAGTGATTTTAGTGCACTGGGAGCCAGATGGAGCAGAGCATCAAAGGAAGTGAAGGATAAGGTGGACCAAAGTGGTGTTACAGGCACCATAACCACAAGCCTTGGTTTGTGAGGGAAAAACCGGAAGGACATCACTCACATGCTGTGGCTAACTGCACACCTTCTGGCCATCTTGGTACTTTCTTGGACCGGATAACCACGTCCTCCTGGGAGGGAAGGTCTAGGGATCACACTGACTTGGTGCAGTAACTCTGTCCCCTGCAGATGGCTGTTGCACATGTGTTTGTGTGTTACTGTCAGATGCTGCATGGTGGTTCCTAAGAGTGGTAGAAATAACTTATTTATTCTGTTTGGCATCTATATCCATTCCCTCTTATTTCTCTCTTCTCCTCCCAACCCATAACCCCCTCCCCCAAAAGCCAAGCTAATGCCTTCCAGATGAGGTGCTCGAAGCTGCTAATTGCACCCGGATCTGTCCTGATTTGTGCTTCAGTCAGCAAGGCACCTCGCTAATGGATCTGAGACTTGGCAGTGGGCCTGGGACCAGTGTCAAAGGAAATGGATGAGAGGGAAGGAGAGAGCAGAGGGTTTGAGGGAGAGCAGGGAGACACAGAAAAGAAAATGATCCCTCCTCCTCACAGCAAGGGGCTGAATCCTGATAAGGGCTTGTGGTTGTCACCCGGGGCGAGGTGGTCGTGTGTGGGAGGGCAGGCGGCAGAGGCACGTTGCCTTCTCCTGCTGGAGCCCCCGCTCCTGCCTCAGGGGCTGCTCCCCTCTCCGAGGGGAAGGCTCACGCTCGGGTTGGGGTGACAAGGCAGACCAGTGGCATACCTGGGCTTTACCAGTTCCTGGACTAGCTGAGGCTCGAGCTTTCCCAATGAAGAGCTGAGGGACAAGAGCTGAGAGCCAGGGCCCAAGCCTGAGCTGCTGCTCCCTGTTGATCAGTGGTATCTGTCACATGTTGCTGGTGGCTTCCAGGAGAAGAATAGCCAGCTGAGGCAATTGAATATGGATCAGAGGTGAAGAGCAGAAGAGACAAAATAAGAGGGAAGGAAGATGGGAAGGTGAGAGCAGGCAGGATAAGAAAAGAAACAGGCTGAGAGGAAAAAGAGACACTAGGAGTTTTCCCAAAGGGAAAAAACAAGAGCAGAAGGCAAGGAGGAGGAGTGAAGGCTGGAGAAGAAGGAGATGGGGTATGGTGCATCAGTATTGCTCCTGTGCAGCCTACAACAGCCACACTGCTGGCCAGAGAGGCTGCACTAGCAGCCAGAGTGGGCTGTAGCCTCCTCACATCCCCTGAGTCCAGGAGCCCCAAGGAGATCGTACATGCTGTCCTGGCCTGGAGCCCTGGGACCCCACTGCAGAGCCACGGGGGTGAAGACTTCCTATGAACACGCAAACCTCCAGGGGCTCCTCTTCAATGGTGTTGTGGTTAATTTCAGTTGGCAATTAGGACCATGCAGCTGCTTGCCCACCATCCCCCCAAGTGGGATGCAGGAGAGAATTGGAAATAGAAAAAAATTTCATGGGTTGAGATAAGAACAGTTAATAGGACAGCAAAGGAAGTAAAAAATAAATAAATTATATATATATATATATATATATATACACACAAAACTAGTGATTCACAATGCAATTGCTCACTGCTCGTGCCACCAATAGCCCATTGATTCCTGAGCAATGATATTTGCCCACCCGGCCAACTCCAGTTTATAAACTGAGCTTGATGTCATATGGTGAGGAGTACCCCTTTGGCCAGTTTGGGTCAGCTGTCCTGGCTTTGCTCCCTCCCAGCTTCTTGTGCACCGAAGAGCACTTGGAGCACCAAAGCCAAAAAGACTACTGGGGCAACAACCAAAGCATCAGTGTGTTACCAACATTTGTATCATACTAAATACAAAACACAGCTACTAGAAAGAAAATTAACTCTGTCTCCACTGAAACCAGGATAAATGACTTCCCAGGAGCTGCCTGAGGTGCAGGTCTGTTTCTGGATGTGTGGACAACACCATCACAAAGAAACTAAAGTGTACAAGCAGACAGGAATCTGATTGGGCTTCTCCTGCAGGGCCATGGTGACACTCCATAGCACGTTGCTGGTGATCACAGAGAGGAAATGCTAAGGCTGACAGCACTGGAGCTTTTCTCTCTCAGTAGCTCTTCAAAATGATCTGCCACTCCAGTTTGGTCTGGACTGAGAATTTTAAGACCTGCAGTGCTACAGCCCCAGGAGCTCTGCCTCACCATCTCGGACTGAGGAAAAGATTGTTACTGATTGTTACTGTTCCTCGGGCTGAGGAAAAGATTGTTATTGAGTCCTTACCTCCTATCTGTGCTAGAGGGTCCCAGGAGACCACACAGGTTCCTCTCCATCAGAGATACCCCTCCAGCACTAAATCCAGTGTCTTCCCCTTTGAAAAGGGAGTTTATTACACTCATTTTACTGGTGGAGAAAATGAGAGTCAGAAAAGCAAAGTAACATTGTCGAGGTGCCTAGGGTTCCACAAAGAATCCAGGCCCTATCCAAGAGAGGACTTGTGGTTGTTGGTCAGAGGGTACCTGCTCTGCTAGACCATGCAGATCTAGCATGAAGAACCATCAGAGCTGTAAAGTCATTCAAAGAAGGAAGCAAGGTTTAGCAGCAGAACTGCACCAGATAACTGGGAACAGAGAAGATGTTTAAACCCACACTTGTGATCTGGATAGGTAGGTGGGCACTTTGTGTCAGGCTGCCAGGTGCTGAAGGTGCCAGGCTGAAAGCAGAAACAGGACAATGAGAAGCAACCAACTGCCCTGGGAACCCAGTTGTTTGGAATCAGTAAGGTACCATGCTAAACTCCCTCTGGCTGTGAGTCCCATTTTCATCAAGTTTGCAATTCTTGGCAAAGATCGGAGGGAGTTTCCACTAGACTATGATTCATTTAGTGAAATCTGATCGTGGCCAGCAGGGGAGGGAAGTAGACAGACAGACTGACAGGGAGACGGTGCACTTTGAGCAGAGGCAAGACTGTCAGGCCTCTGCAGAAGGGGCAGAAATAAACCTGTTCTGCCTGATAGGGATCTTGGTGGGCAATCTGCTTGGGGAAGAGGTAAGGAAGTAGAAGAGCAAACTAATTACAGACATTGTGTGTGCTTGTATGTGTCTACAGACTGATTAGCTCATGTCTCCAAAGCACTTGGAGATGGAAACCAGTTAATTATCCTTATTAAGTTTTCCTCTTTTGCGGTCCTGGTTATTTTTGGAGATCATTTTAAACACAATGCACCACCCAGGTGTTGGCTGCCCCAGAGCCTCTTGGAATTCCTGATGTGTCTTTTCGTCCCCTTACACAAAGGACAAAACAGTCCCAATGAGAGCGAGTCCTTCTTCCTAAAATGAGAACAAATCAAAGGGAAAAAAAAAAAAAAAGAAAACAGAGAAAAATGGCATATCCCACTGTGGCATGCCTGAATCACATGATGCTTGTCTGCTTCTGTGCCTCTTGGGGGCCAAAGGCAAGGTGGCTGCCTGTCTCTGCATTCACCAGGGCCCTGGGGTGCTGGCAGGTGGGTACCCGGGTGCACAAGAAACATAATCATAATCGCTGTGCAGCTTGTTGCAGCACAGGTAAGACCTAGGTTTAGCTTCTTGCCAATCTGGTTGCTGCGAGTACCCACCAGAGGACACTGAGGGAAACCGTAGTGAATGTCCTGAGGCCATTTCTGACAACAGCAGCATTTCAGGCATCTGCAGTGCAATAGGACAAGCCATTTTCTGAAGCAAACCACAGAATAATCTGGCTTTAAAATTCGTCTGCCACCTACTCCACTTGTTCCCAGATGGAGGGCATGGCTGCTGGATGATATGTGAGCTGTTTTCTTCTATAGTCTGTGGTCTTCTGGTTGCTTGGAGAGCTAGGGAAGGAGCTGCAAAAGCCTTAGATGTGGATGAGGACTCTTTGAGACTAAGGATTTTGGGACTGACTGTGCCTTTGTGTGTGTGGTTGGTGTGCAGGTAGAGCGGTGGCAGCGCTGGGCAGCCCCAGCCCAGGAAATGGACTCACAGTCTGATGTGCCTCTGGACCCCCGCGGGGCTGGGTCTGCCCAGCCCACAGCCCCACAGCCACCAGTCTCTCCTGGATGGTTCTGTCCAGTGCTCACCTCAGCCTTTGGATGCTTGCTTCAGGGCATGGAGGCCTTCTGACTTTGGGTGCTGCAGTGCTAGGGCTTCCTGAGCAACACAGTAAGGAGTCCCCTTCCCCCCCAAAAAAAAAAAAATCTGAGAAAAGCCTGGATGTGGAGGAACACCTGGCTCTTTCCTTGCTCTCCTTCCAATTTCTTGCTGCCCAGGGCCAGGGCATTCCCTGGACAACCCCATGGGAGTCACAGTCCAAGTGCTGGAGAGTTAACAGCTTTTCAGCACTGTGCCAAAGTGTTAAGCACTGGGAAACCAGACCATGCTGCATCGCGTTAAAATAAAGGGATAGCTGAAGACTTCCAGACCATGACAGGTTTGATCTGGCTTGTTTATTTTTTGGCAGGAGGAACCAAGGGAGGCCGGGGCAGGGACTGAGCATGTGTTATGTGTGCCAGAGAGAGCACGTCTCCTCCAAGTCAGCTGCATTCTATCTGCTTTCACACGTGGCCCCTCGTTCCCATTATGGTGCTGCGCCTTGCCTGGTGGGCTGAATGCAGGAACATCTGTACCAGGTCCATTGAAATGTGATTTATGAATCCTCTCTGAGGTCCCATCTTTTTCTCCTCCTCTTCCTTTTGGGGACTTGGGGACTTGGTTGTTTTGGGGGTTGTTTTTTTCTATTATAAAGAGCACTTCATGTTAATTTAAGGCAGAACCCCTTGATTTACTGTGCTTTGGTTGCAGGAACAAAAGACTTCAGGGGAAAAATGAAGCTCTTTAGGTTTCTGAGTCTTGTTTCCTGTTGTACCTCTGCCTCCTTGTGCAGACAGACAGCATGCCATTGTGCAAAACTAGCATTTGCTTGGCACTGGGGAAGACCCAAATCAGTTTCAGCCACATGTGCCCTCTCAGATAGTCCCATTTTCTCGAGTCAATCCATCAAGGGGCAGATCTCTGTGCTGTTCCTTCTATGTAACACAGTGTTTGCTGAGATCTTGGGACACAGCAAATTCAGAAGATAGGATTTTGACTAAGACACAAGAAGTGGTGTTACAGATGTACAAAACAGAATTGAATGAAAGTGATGAACAGTAAGGAAAAATTTCTCTAACTCGTAGCTTCTCAGGTGGTAGAACAACTGCAGAAAGAAGGATGCCTTTCAACACCTCTCAGTATCATAACCCGTTATTTCCAAACCTTCAAAACAGCATAGTGATAGATACGCATAAGTCTGCAGACCTGGTGGAAAGGTCCATTGCAGACAAAAATAAGATATTTCAGGGGGAATTAAAAAAAAAAATAATAACACCAAGAAAAAGACTTCTACATATCACCCTTGTAAAAGTGAGAATAATGCAAGACTGCAAGCAAGACCTGGTGGGAAGCATCTACCCGCAAGGTCTGCAGCCTGTGTATCTCTCCCTTTTGGCCAGTCACTTCTAATGGCAGTTCCTAAAGTAATATTGCACTGTACTTCCACGGCTGCTAGCCCTTCCCAAATCAAAAGGGCACGGTACTAATAGAGTATCCTGTGTAGAAGAGTTGAGTCACAGAGTTACAAAAAAAATCAGAGGCATGGCTGAGTTCCTACAGTTTGAGGAGCCTAAACTGGCTTGTTTTTTTTCCTGCTCTGCTAGACCATGCAGAAGCCCAGGTCTGGCTTAACTGCAAAGCTGACCTGTTTGTTTCTTTGTACTGCAGTGTATCCTAGCCTAAAATCTGTCATCTGCATTCTGCACACCTTTCCTAAGAGAAAAATCAAGTGTTATAGATGAGGTAGGGGATCAGATACATACTAAATTATGTAAAAAGCACACCCACACTTATTATAATTTTATTTGAGCCTTTCAGTATCCTGTTGACAGGAATTCAGGGTGTCCAGGAAAGCATCAAAGGAAAAACCTACATGGATCTCTTATTCTGTAAGAAAACCACCAGATAAACAAAACCTTCTGCTAAAGCTATCCAGTGATGCAGTTCGGGATGTCTTGCTGTGCTGGGAAATTGGAGAGCCAACTTTAACAGCCAGTGCCACCAAATGAGTCAAAACCTCAGGAGTAACTTTATACCTACGGTTCTGCAAGAAAGCCGTGCATGCTTCACTGGCAGCTGAGCAAGGATAGCTTCAGAGCAGAGTGGGGCTCCTTAGTGGTGTCGAGAAACTGCCCCAAGACAAGGCACCACTCTGGACAACACTCAAGGGTCAAAACCAGAATCCATTAGCCAAGGCAGTTTGTGCCTATAAAAATGCCCACACCCAGACCTTCTCTGGCTGCTGGGGCACCAGCAAAAATCCAAGCCCTGCTCAGGACCCTACTGAGGGAACAGGCAATGGAGAACCCTCCATCTGGAAAGAGAAGAACTGAGAAGAGAGGGGATGCAGACAAAGGCTACCAAGATGGTCAGGGGAAGAGGGCGCCTATCGCAGGGCAGGAGATTGTTGATTTATTTTGTACAGCGAAATACAGGCTGAGAATGGATATGATTGTTCTTGGTAAACACATCAGAGGGATAAGCACCAGGGAGGGAGCAGAGCTATTTAAGCCCTGGAACAATGTTGGCGCAAGAACAAGTGGGCATGCTCTAGCCAGGAATAAATTGAGACTGGAAATAAGAATGGTTTAAGCCTCAGAGCTGTCAAGTTCTGGAAGACAGAATTGGGGTAGTGGGAGAATCTTAAAACTTGTTAGGATTGTTTGGAGCTTCATATTTGTGCAAAAGATTGCATTATGTGATTGCTGACAATTGCAAGGGACGAGCCATCGTAAAATAGGAGATCCCTTCCAGCGCTACATCCCTACTGTGAAGCACTCAGGATTGATTTCTTTCTCATGTGTCCATGTTAAGGCAGGAGAGCTGCAGGATCCTTTGTCATCCAACCCTGTGGGGAAGCTGCTTGCAAGCCAGTTGCAAGCAAGGAGATGAGGAGGATACTTTCTCAGATGGCTGAAGATGATATGATAGTTCCTACTAATGAGCTATGAGGAGAAACGTGTCTCTTGTCCCAGGAGGAATGTTGCCGGCATCATACCAGGCCACAGCCAGACAGCAGGGCAGAAACAAACAGCAGGGGCAGAGGGTTGAAATTCCAAAGCAGAAAACCAAGTGCAGGCATCTGCTCATTAGAGAGCTGGGAGCTTCATGTCATCTTTGTCTTTTTGAAGGCCACAGAGGTTGAAACATTACCAGGGAAAATTTACACAGCTTTGTCCTTTCGGGCCATGGCAGCTCTGCAAGAAGCCCTAGGATCACCTAAGCCATTCAGGCCAGGAGTCAGTCTCAGCAAAATGCTTGTGGCAGCCTGTGGCGAACTTTGACAATCTCACCTGGTCCACCCCAGCCCAGGGGCTCAGGTGTGAAGTGAGGACACCCTGTCCTGACCCAGGGGAGGTCCACAGGGTGAGGGAGCTGCACAGTGAGAAGTGTGGAGCTGAAGGCAATGCAGCAAGGAGGATACAGCTAGCAAGCGGCCTTCTCAGGCTTGAAATCACTCATCTGCGCTCAACATGAAGGACAAAGCTTACTGGGCAAAAGGATCCCTGTGCAAGGTAGACAAGACAAGACTGGGGTGTCCCAGGCAAAGACCAAGGTGTGCATCTTCCCTTGCTTCACCTCTCAGTCCTGCTGGGCTTCCCCAGGGCTGTGTCTTCAGGCCATCTACTGACTTACACGTTAAACCCTGCGAGACCCTCATGAGAACCTCAGTGAGACTTCCACACTCAGCTTCCCCAGGCGTGCTTCACTGGAGGGGCATACACTGGGACCAGTCCCGTCCAGATGGGCTGCCCTGTCCTCACCAGATTTAAGCAAAGCCCAGACACTGGTTTTACATGTGTCACCAGACATTGGTCTTACATGTGTCAGTCCAGGAGAGAGGATACTGACAAACTGTCCAGTCAAGTAATTCCTCTCCTCCTTCAAAACCAGTGGCACCTTGGCAAAACATGAGGCTGGACATGAGGAAGAAATTTTTTACAATGAATCACAGAATCACAGAATATTAGGTATTGGAAGTGACCTCGAAAGATCATCTAGTCCAATCCCCCTGCCGGAGCAGGAACACCTAGATGAGGTTACACAGGAAGGCGTCCAGGCAGGTTTTGAATGTCTCCAGAGTAGGAGACTCCACAACCTCCCTGGGCAGCCTGTTCCAGTGTTCAATGAGGGTGGTGAAACACTGGCCCAGGTTGCCCAGAGAGGTGGTAGTTGTCCCATCACTGGAAACATTCCAGGCCAGGCTGGACGGGTCTCTGAGCAACCTGATCTAGTTGAAGATGTCCCTGCTCATTGCAGGGGTTTGGACTAGATGACCTTTGAAGGTCCCTTCCAACCCAAACTATTCTGTGTTCCTATGAAAACCAGAATGCCACAGCTCTCAGCTGCTCCTATGAGTTGCCTCAGCCTCCCACCATGGTTAGCCCAACCCAGTTTAAATCTTGGCCTCACTTAGTTGCAGCTAAGCAGATGGAGGGGCTTATGCTCAGAGAAACAGTGGCCTTTCTCATCCTCTGGGACTCCACCTGAGGCAGTGGGGGAATAAAAAGAGGAGGAATAATTCAGTGGGTGTGTAAGAGTGAATAAATGATACAGCAGCTGGCTAATGCACAGGTTTCCACACAGGCACGATAAGATCGAGCTCTAAATTCCCTTT